>NC_087143.1:2564870-5129741 GCF_030705265.1 Helicoverpa armigera | reverse complement strand
GTCTCGAGCAGGGTCAGTTTCCCAGTGTGTGGAAGGAGGGAGGCTGGTCCTGCTCAGGAAGGAGGGGCGCCCGCGGACTCGCCGTCCGCGTACCGGCCCATAGTGCTGCTCGACGAGGCGGGCAAACTCTTTGAGCGTGTCATCGCAGATCGCCTCGTCAGCCACTTGTGCAGAGAGGGGCCGGACCTGGACGACAACCAGTTTGGTTTTCGTCGCGGGCGCTCCACCGTAGACGCCATAATGCGCGTGAGAGCCCTGGCGGAGGAGACGGTGTCCCAGGGTGGGGTGGTGTTGGCGGTGTCTTTAGACATCTCCAACGCGTTCAACACCCTGCCCTGGAGCTGTATTCGGGAGGCACTGAGATATCACCGCGCCTCCCTCCCGTCGCACAGTAGGGGCCTACCTAGAAGGTAGATGCGTCACATATCGGGGACATGACGGTGCCGGTCGGCACCTCATGACGTGCGGTGTTCCACAGGGATCGGTGCTGGGGCCGCTCCTGTGGAACATCGGTTACGATTGGGTGCTGAGAGGCGAACTCCCGTCGGGCGCCGACTTGACGTGTTATGCGGACGACACGCTTGTCACTGCCCGGGGGAGCTCGCACGGGAAGCAGCGTTGATAGCCACGGCTGCGGTGTCACAGGTGGTGAACCGCATCCGGCGCCTGGGCCTGGAGGTGGCCCTCAACAAGTCGGAGGCCATGGTGTTTCATGGCCCCCGACGCGCGCCGCCGTCGGGATCACACATCGTGGTCGGTGGAGCCCGGATAGCTGTCGAGTCCACCATGAAGTATCTGGGATTGGTGCTCGACAGCCGATGGGAATTCGGCCCCCACTTCCGGCGGCTGGTGCCCAAGCTGATGGGTGCAGCGGGCGCGCTGTCAACGTTGCTTCCTAACATGGGGGCCCGGCGCCGCCTGTAGCGGTTGTACGTGGGAATCGTGCGGTCCATGGCCCTATATGGGGCCCCTGTGGGCGATGGACCTGGCGGCCAGCACTCTAGCCATTCTGCGCAGACCGCAGAGGGCGATGGCCGTCAGAGTCGTCCGCGGGTATCGCACGATTTCCTACGAGGCGGCTTGCGTCCTGGCCGGATCCCGCCCTGGGACCTAGGGCTAAAGTACTCGCGTCGCTGTATCGGTGGCGCGAGGAAGAGCGGGCACGGGACTCGAGGCCGGTGCAGCGGCAGATAGCGCAGCGCCGAGCAGAGCTCCGTCAGGTCTTGGTGGCGGAATGGCGGCAGAGGCTTCTGCGCCCTACCGCCGGCCTCGCCACCGTCGAGGCGATCCGGCCAGTGCTCGACGACTGGCTCGGGAGAAGGCACGGCTCCCTGTCGTTCAGGGTGACGCAGGTGCTGTCGGGGCACGGCTGCTTCGGCAAGTACCTGTGTCGCATAGGCAGGAGCCGGACGCTCGGTGCCACCACTGCGTCCATGGCGGGAGGACGGCGCAACACACGTTCGTTCAGTGTGTTGCTTGGGAGGAGCAGCGCCGTGTCCTCACAAATGAAGTAGGAGGCGATCTGTCGCTGCCGGCCGTGGTACGGAAGATGGTCGGCAGCGCAGAGTCGTGGGACGCAGTGGTGTCCTTCTGCGAGGACGTGATGTCGCAGAAGGAAGCTGCGGAACGGGAGAGGAGATTTCAACTGCCGATCCCGCCCGCAGCAGGCGCTCCGGGCGCCGGAGGAGGCAGACAACGCCCTCTTCCCGCCATGAACGGGTCCAGGGGCGAAGGACTTGGGGAAGTCCCCGCCCCTATTCAACGGACCCGAGGCGGAGGCGCGCGCGGGTGTCGACGCGCGCCTCTGAGGCGTTGCACGGGGGAGTTTAACACCTCACCCCCCCGTGCCCGAGGCGAGGCCCGCAAGGCGGGCCAGCACCAGTGCGGGGCTGCGGAAGAATTTGGATTCCCGCGGCCCCGCACCCGTAAGAGGAGGACAGGGGGTTTAGCCGGTAAGAGTCCGGCACACCTCCCGCCTCTCCCAGGCGGAGGAAGTCCATGAGGATTTCCCCGAGAAAAAAAAAAAAAAAAAAGGTTAGGTTAGGTTATGTTAGGTTGAAAAGAAGAGGAGCTCTAAGCCTGCCGGGAAACCTCGCCACCCCGCAGGCCAGTAGCTCCGCGGCCGACTCCGGCCCAGGACCGTTGCCGTGGGAATGGAGTGTCAATAATAGGGCACCTCCATTTCCTCCAGGGCAACATCAACCACTGTGCCAGAGCTCAGGATCTTCTCCTCCAGAGCATGGCAGAGTGGTCGATTGACGTGGCTGTGGTCGCCGAGCCGTACTTCATCCCCGCCCGTGACAACTGGCTGGGGTGCGCTGACGGTTTGGTGGCCATTATTGGCGGGACTCTGACCGACCCGTCTCGGGGCCGTGGCTGGGTTGCTGCGGTCTCGGGCGGCATCGTCATTGTGGGGGCGTATTTCTCCCCCAACAAGAGTCTCGCCGACTTCGAGGGTTTCCTTGTCGAGTTGGGCGCCGTCGTAGGCCGCCATCACCCTCGCCCGTTCTGGTGCTCGGGGATCTCAACGCCAAGTCATCGGCGTGGGGATCTCCGGTCACTGACCCTCGGGGCGAGGTGCTGGAAAGTGGGCGGTGACGACCGGTCTGGTCGTCCTGAATCGGGGCTCGGAATACACGTGCGTGCGGCAGCGGGGCGGGTCGATAGTGGACGTCTCGTTCGCTAGCCCTCTGTCGCCAGCCGAGTCCGCGACTGGCGTGTCGCCGTGGAGGTGGAGACGCTGTCGGACCACAGGTATATCCGGTTCGACGTCTCTGCCCAGACCGCGAGCGGCCGCCATCCAACAGCCCCGATCAACGACGGCCCGCGCTGGGCGCTTAAGTGCATCGACAAGGAACTGCTCGAGGAAGCTGCCTTAGTCCAGTCCTGGATTTGGGAGTCGGCGACGGACGGCCCCGTCGACGTCGAAGCGGTGGCGCTGCGGTTTCGCGGGGCGATGACGCAGATCTGCGACGCGTCCATGCCCGCGTCCGCCAACAGTCCGCAAGGCGCCAGGTGTACTGGTGGACCGCCGAGATTGCGCAGTTGCGCATCGCGTGCGTTGCGGCTCGCCGCCAGTACACACGATACCGGAGACGACGTCGACGGGTTTCCCCGGGAGGACGCGCTGTATGAGGTGTACAGCGCGTCCAAGGAGACTCTGTGGCTGGCCATCGGCGATTCTAAGTCGCGTGCCAGGGAGGAGCTGCTGGGGTCCCTGGATCGGGATCCGTGGGGCCGCCCTACCGTTGGGTACGGGGCAAGCTGCGTGCATGGGCGCCTCCACTGGTGCAGAGCATGCAGCCCCAGCTGCTAGGGGCGGTCGTATTGGCGCTCTTCCCTGAGCAGGCGGGACACGTTCCCCGACGATGGCTTCACCCTCGGCCACAGACTCTCCCGAAGGGGAGAGCACCGATGTCCCCGAGGTGACGCAAGCAGCAGAGACAGGCGGCGTGTCGCGGCTCCGGGCTAAGAACACGGCGCCCGGACCCGACGGAGTTCCTGGCCGAGCTCTCGTCCTGGCTCTGAAGGAGCTAGAGCCCCAGCTGAGAGGGCTCTTCACGGCATGTCTCGAGCAGGGTCAGTTTCCCAGTGTGTGGAAGGAGGGAGGCTGGTCCTGCTCAGGAAGGAGGGGCGCCCGCGGACTCGCCGTCCGCGTACCGGCCCATAGTGCTGCTCGACGAGGCGGGCAAACTCTTTGAGCGTGTCATCGCAGATCGCCTCGTCAGCCACTTGTGCAGAGGGCCGGACCTGGACGACAACCAGTTTGGTTTTCGTCGCGGGCGCTCCACCGTAGACGCCATAATGCGTGAGAGCCCTGGCGGAGAGACGGTGTCCCAGGGTGGGGTGGTGTTGGCGGTGTCTTTAGACATCTCCAACGCGTTCAACACCCTGCCCTGGAGCTGTATTCGGGAGGCACTGAGATATCACCGCGTGCCTCCCTACCTCCGTCGCACAGTAGGGGCCTACCTAGAAGGTAGATGCGTCACATATCGGGGACATGACGGTGCCGGTCGGCACCTCATGACGTGCGGTGTTCCACAGGGATCGGTGCTGGGGCCGCTCCTGTGGAACATCGGTTATTGGGTGCTGAGGGCGAACTCCGTCGGGCGCCGACTTGACGTGTTATGCGGACGACACGCTTGTCACTGCCCGGGGAGCTCGCACAGGGAGCAGCGTTGATAGCCACGGCTGCGGTGTCACAGGTGGTGAACCGCATCCGGCGCCTGGGCCTGGAGGTGGCCCTCAACAAGTCGGAGGCCATGGTGTTTCATGGCCCCGACGCGCCACCGTCGGGATCACACATCGTGGTCGGTGGAGCCCGGATAGCTGTCGAGTCCACCATGAAGTATCTGGGATTGGTGCTCGACAGCCGATGGAATTCGGCCCCACTTCCGGCGGCTGGTGCCCAAGCTGATGGGTGCAGCGGGCGCGCTGTCAACGTTGCTTCCTAACATGGGGGCCCGAGCGCCGCCTGTAGGCGGTTGTACGTGGGAATCGTGCGGTCCATGGCCTATATGGGGCCTGTGGGGCGATGGACCTGGCGGCCAGCACTCTAGCCATTCTGCGCAGACCGCAGAGGGCGATGGCCGTCAGAGTCGTCCGCGGGTATCGCACGATTTCCTACGAGCGGCTTGCGTCCTGGCGGATCCCCGCCCTGGGACCTAGAGGCTAAAGTACTCGCGTCGCTGTATCGGTGGCGCGAGGAAGAGCGGGCACGGGACTCGAGGCCGGTGCAGCGGCAGATAGCGCAGCGCCGAGCAGAGCTCCGTCAGGTCTTGGTGGCGGAATGGCGGCAGAGGCTTCTGCGCCCTACCGCCGGCCTCGCCACCGTCGAGGCGATCCGGCCAGTGCTCGACGACTGGCTCGGGAGAAGGCACGGCTCCCTGTCGTTCAGGGTGACGCAGGTGCTGTCGGGGCACGGCTGCTTCGGCAAGTACCTGTGTCGCATAGGCAGGAGCCGGACGCTCGAGTGCCACCACTGCGTCCATGGCGGGAGGACACGGCGCAACACACGTTCGTTCAGTGTGTTGCTTGGGAGGAGCAGCGCCGTGTCCTCACAAATGAAGTAGGAGGCGATCTGTCGCTGCCGGCCGTGGTACGGAAGATGGTCGGCAGCGCAGAGTCGTGGGACGCAGTGGTGTCCTTCTGCGAGGACGTGATGTCGCAGAAGGAAGCTGCGGAACGGGAGAGGAGATTTCAACTGCCGATCCCGCCCGCAGCAGGGCGCTCCGGGCGCCGGAGGAGGGCGAACAACGCCCTCTTCCGCCCCCATGAACGGGTCCAGGGGCGAAGGACTTGGGGAAGTCCCGCCCCTATTCAGCGGACCCGAGGCGGAGGCGCGCGGGGTGTCGACGCGCGCCTCTGAGGCGTTGCACGGGGAGTTTAACACCTCACCCCGTGCCCGAGGCGAGGGCCGCAAGGCGGGCCAGCACCAGTGCGGGGCTGCGGAAAATTTGGATTCCGCGCCCCGCGCCCTGGGAGGGACACAGGGGTTTTAGCCGGTAGAGTCCGGCACACCCTCCGCCTCTCCCAGGCGGAGGAAGTCCATGAGGATTTCCCCGAGAAAAAAAAAGGTTAGGTTATGTTAGGTTAGGTTAGGTTAGGTTAGGTTAGGCCGGTGCAGCGGCAGATGGCGCAGCGCCGAGCAGACTCCGTCAGGTCTTGGTGGCGGAATGGCGGCAGAGGCTTCGCGCCCTACCGCCGGCCTCGCCACCGTCGAGGCGATCCGGCCAGTGCTCGACGACTGGCTCGGGAGAGGCACGGCTCCCTGTCGTTCAGGGTGACGCAGGTGCTGTCGGGGCACGGCTGCTTCGGCAAGTACCTGTGTCGCATAGGCAGGGAGCCGGACGCTCGGTGCCACCACTGCGTCCATGGCGGGAGGACACGGCGCAACACACGTTCGTTCAGTGTGTTGCTTGGGAGGAGCAGCGCCGTGTCCTCACAAATGAAGTAGGAGGCGATCTGTCGCTGCCGGCCGTGGTACGGAAGATGGTCGGCAGCGCAGAGTCGTGGGACGCAGTGGTGTCCTTCTGCGAGGACGTGATGTCGCAGAAGGAAGCTGCGGAACGGGAGAGGGAGATTTCAACTGCCGATCCCGCCCGCAGCAGGCGCTCCGGGCGCCGGAGGAGCAGACAACGCCCTCTTCCGCCCCCATGAACGGGTCCAGGGGCGAAGGACTTGGGAAGTCCCCGCCCCTATTCCAGCGGACCCGAGGCGGAGGCGCGCGCGGGTGTCGACGCGCGCCTCTGAGGCGTTGCACGGGGAGTTTAACACCTCACCCCGTGCCCGAGGCGAGGCCCGCAAGGCGGGCCAGCACCAGTGCGGGGCTGCGGAAGAATTTGGATTCCCGCGGCCCCGCGCCCACGGAGAGGACACGGGGGTTTTAGCCGGTAAGAGTCCGGCACACCCCTCCGCCTCTCCCCAGGCGGAGGAAGTCCATGAGGATTTCCCCCCGAGAAAAAAAAAAAAAGGTTAGGTTAGGTTAGGTTCGAGGCGATCCGGCCAGTGCTCGACGACTGGCTCGGGAGAAGGCACGGCTCCCTGTCGTTCAGGGTGACGCAGGTGCTGTCGGGGCACGGCTGCTTCGGCAAGTACCTGTGTCGCATAGCAGAGCCGGACGCTCGGTGCCACCACTGCGTCCATGGCGGGGAGGACACGGCGCAACACACGTTCGTTCAGTGTGTTGCTTGGGAGGAGCAGCGCCGTGTCCTCAAAATGAAGTAGGAGGCGATCTGTCGCTGCCGGCCGTGGTACGGAAGATGGTCGGCAGCGCAGAGTCGTGGGACGCAGTGGTGTCCTTCTGCGAGGACGTGATGTCGCAGGGAAGCTGCGGAACGGGAGAGGAGATTTCAACTGCCGATCCCGCCCGCAGCAGGCGCTCGGGCGCCGGAGGAGGGCAGACAACGCCCTCTTCCGCCCCCATGAACGGGTCCAGGGGCGAAGGACTTGGGGAAGTCCCGCCCCTATTCCAGCGGACCCGAGGCGGAGGCGCGCGGGTGTCGACGCGCGCTCTGAGGCGTTGCACGGGGAGTTTAACACCTCACCCCGTGCCCGAGGCGAGGCCCGCAAGGCGGGCCAGCACCAGTGCGGGGCTGCGGAAGAATTTGGATTCCCGCGGCCCCGCGCCTACAAGGAGGACACAGGGGGTTTTAGCCGGTAAGAGTCCGCACACCCCTCCGCCTCTCCCAGGCGGAGGAAGTCCATGAGGATTTCCCCGAGAAAAAAAAAAAAAAAAGGTTAGGTTAGGTTAGGTTAGGTTAGGTCATAGTCTCCTTTAAAGTCCAAACATGTTATAAATGAAATAATTATGTGTGAGTGTCACCGTGTACGTGGTCTGGAATGGCCTTTTGAGGAAAGAGCCACATCAGGCTGGAGCTGACCAGTCCCAACAGACGGCACGCATGCATCAGTCGTCGTGTAGCTCAACCATATCTTAGGGAGCTCAACGACCTGTCACACGACGATACCAGATCTGCAGAACATTTGCGTAGGCCATTCAAAAGTACTCAAACCCGCCAGACAGTATTTATGTTATAAGAATATATAATGTTGCTCGCATACACGATACTCACATTTACAATAATAATAATAAATTAAAAAAAATACAATTATAACATATAAATGTCAATAAAAAGAATGTCATTAATAAAATGTTATTTGATGAGAATAATATTTAAATGTCAAAAGTAACAATTCACAGGCATTTAAAAAGATATCACTCACTAAGCGAGCAGCTCATTCCCAAGCTTCTTTATCATTTAAATAATCAGATATTTTGTAATATCCTTTTTTCAAAAGTTTGGATTTTATATGATTTTTAAATTTCCTGATAGGTAAGTCACGAACCGCTTTGGGAAGTTTATTGTAAGCGTAGCGATACATTGACCCATGAACGAGTTGCTTACTCTGTGGAGGCGAGTAGCATGTACAGCAAGATTATGTTTATTCCTAGTATTTATGCAATGAACATCAGACATTTGAACAAAGTTAGAAATGTTTTTACGAACGTACATTAAATTTTCAAAAATATATTGAGAGGCAACAGTCAGAATGTTTATTTCTTTGAATTTCTCTGAGAGAAACTTTTGGACCCAGATTATAAATGGCTCGAACAGCTCTTTTCTGTAAAATAAATATAGTTTCAACATCCGCACAGTTTCCCAAAGGAGAATCCCATACGTCATTGAACTATGAAAGTAACTAAAATAAACTATTCTGGCTGTGTCCACATCGGTGATAAGTCGGATCTTTTTAATAGCATAGGCGGCTGAACTAAGCCTTCCTGACAATTTAACTATATGTGGGCCCCATTGGGTTTGGAATCAACGATCAAACCAAAATACCGTTGACTCAACAGGCTTCAACTCTACTCCATTTAGTTGTACATTGGTGTGTAACTGCCTTACGTTAGGCGTTGAGAATTTAATTAACTTCGTTTTAGATTCATTTAAAAGAAGATTATTGACATAAAACCAATGAACAACCTTTGAGAGTGCATTGTTAACTTCGTCAAAATTGTCGAGTTGGCGCTTGATTTTAAAACGAGTGAAGTATCATCGGCAAACAACACAATCTTGTGATTATCCCTTACGTGATAAGGGAGGTCATTAATATAAATAAGAAACAAAGGGCCTAGAATTGAACCCTGTGGAACCCCATGGTGACCGTAGATCCTGAAGACCTCATACCATTGACATCCACCCTCTGAATTCTATTATGCAAATAAGAAGTCAGAAGGTCAAAACCTTGTTTTGATACCATAGTGGTGAAGTTTCCTGATGAGTATATCATGGTGCACGCAATCAAAAGCCTTGGACAAGTCGCAGAAAATACCGAGCGCATCCTGAAAATCCTCCCAGGCCTCGAATATATTTTTAAGCAATTCCACGCCCGCATCCGTAGTAGAACGACCCTTGGTAAATCCGAATTGTTTTGTGTGCAACAAGTTGTTTCTATTAAAATGGCTCAACAATTGACGTAATATTAACTTCTCAAAAATTTTACTAAAAGTGGGTACTCAAAATTTGATGGATCGGTTGTACTACCAGATTTAAACAATGGAATTACTTTACTAAGTTTCATCAAGTCAGGAAAAACGCCTGATGCAACACAAGAGTTGAACACAGTTGCTAAATAAGGTGAAATTATTTCAATTATCCATCCATCTCCATATCCATCATCGTCCTAGCCTTTCCCAACAACGTTGGGGTCGGCTTCCAGTCTACCAGTGGTTTACAAATAACGACTGCCTATCTAACGACCTCCTGAACCCAGTTATCCAATCAACCCAATATTTCTAGTTAAGATTGTTTGTCAGACGTACTGGCTTCTGACCACCCGTAACGACTGCCAAAGATGTTCAAGGACAGTCGAATAAAATAAATTCCGGTAACCAATTATAACTATTATCACTTAAATATGATAATCATCACATAAATATTATTATCATTCAAAACCAATCAATTGAATTTCTATTTAATAATTGATACGACGATGGTTTATCTTATCCAAATGCAACGCTACAATTAATACTAGATTAAACGAAATTATTCGCACTCGGTTTTTCTCAGAATGTTTCGACTTTGAGATAAATTAATTTGGCTTTGATGATTAAATCTACATTTAGATTATGTTTAAAAATGCCTAATAATTGATTTTATGTTCTAGAAATAATAAAATTACTTTAAAATGGTAACAGTCTAATACTAAGGCCCGGTTACGTCAAGGTTAGGGTTAAATTCTAGTTAAAGTAAAATTAACCGGGGTTAAATTTAAAAAGCGTTGTTGAACGTTAAAATTTCATAATAAGACCGTGGTCAAAATTGACATCGGTCAAATTTTAACTTTAACTTTACCGTAACGTACGAACAATCGGACCTAAGAAACAAAACAAACATTAAAAAATATCCCACAAAATAATGTTCATATACTTACTGCACGCCATCTATCGTTTTCAACAAGAAACATTAATCTTAACCCTACAACAAACACGTCTGGGTACAATTTGTTTTGGGTAACAACGACTTCAGTCTATACTCACGCCATCTGTGGGCTTAGCAGTGGAAACATAGAACAGGTACGGGAGGGTTGGATGAGGAGCTGGGTTAATGTTGTGGTAGTTCTGTCTATAAACGGATGATGGAGCAATGTGTAATGAATTTGAAGTACCTAGTATAATAATTTTGGTGCGATAAAATAATATATTAAAGTAATTTTCATCTCTTTTAGGTGATTATTTCAATAAAAGGAAACTCAGGAAATCCAAATACATTAGTGGTAGAACTAAAAATTCATGAATGTTTTTCTTTTTAATTTTATAACAATGCAGCATGCAAAACTGAAAGTTTATTTAACCTTTACACTTATTTAAATATAACATGTACACATAAATAAATCCGTACTATTTCCCATTTTATTATCTATCAAAGGCTTTTCACAGCAAATATGCAATAAATCCCGTTATCTTTCACAGCAAAACATTCAAACGGTGTCACGAACTAATAATTTACAACCACAACTAAATAACGCTCCCAAAGGGCTTATTATGATCAAATAATTTTCACTACAACATGCGTTCGTCCCAAAATGGGACATCAATTATTTTCCGGTTTATTTGGCTTGAAAGGAATTTAGGATAGTGGCCAAAGGGTTTACACCTGGGACATCGTTACAGAGCGGCCAAAGTCCTTAGATCTTTGGGGATTTCCGGGATTCTGTGGTTTGATACGAAACTAGGGATGCCTTAGTACAATCCAGGGCTTTTTTCCTCACGTCATGATCTTTGCGACCCCGATTATGAGTTTAGACAGCGGTATAAAAATATAAAGAGGGTTATTCCTACCGCGAAATAAAATACGAGAATATTTTGTCGGATTTTTCGTAGTCGTTATTTACTTGATATTTGCATTATTTTACGTGTGAGTCATATTGTTGGGTTTTATATGGTTATATGGTAAAAAGGGAGGGTTCTAAACGTTGCTATTTACACCATGAGATATTCATTCAATTTTCCATACTGTAGGGTAGTAGGGTTCTCCTCCATCATTCTGTGTACATAAATTTCGACTTTATTAAATGCGGAAGGTTATGGCGACGGCTCTTAAAGTTATATCTATGTTATTATTTTTATCGCCAGGCACTTTCATGAATCTTATAATCTTTATTCAGGATTTCTTAAAAAAGAGTTAGCCTTCTTGATCATTTTGACATGACTGCACAATGGAGGATATTTTTTTACATACTTTGACTATATTGTTGTTAATTCTGTAGATACGTTAAATAAGCTAAGATTTAATGTAACAACTTAAGTCTACTTTCACATAGGTACTTACTACAGTCACTCGACGGTCTGGTTTCTGTATGCAAAGTTATCTTATTGCTAAATAATTATTTGATGTGATCATAATCAAAAGTGGTGCGATGAAATCAAGTCTAGAATTTCTTAATTGTAGTAATTTCTTAATTCTAGAATTTCTTGTTCATGCATTATATGAAAGGCGACTTATTATGATAAGTTTTATGATTGTGATGAAAATAATAATATGAAAGATTTGGTTGCACTATTCGTCACACAAGGTACATAAAGTACTAAGTACCTGCCTCTCTTTAGACTGTGGTTAAAATTAATTGACATATTGATCTCAAATGCTTCCATTCCCGGTTTTAATTTTTAATCCTACCTTATTTTACTAGTCTTGCTTACCTTATTTAAATGATCTAGAAGATCATGCGCATAGTAGGTATATTACGTAGTTTCTTTTATACCTACATATAATTTCAGAACAGAAAAAACGACTCCTTGCTTATTTGTGGCAACCCTAAGCAAACTATATTCAAATGCCAGCCTAAGTGCTTGAATATAAAATAACGTCTGTGTATCGTCAATTGTGAATTGTGTGCGTACAAAAGCTACTGATCAATGCCAGTTTTTGGCGTTCCCCTGGGAACACCGCAAAGTTTGGGGAACTCGCATAGTTCCCACTTATTGTCGAATAGAACAATGGAAGATATAATGTTTGAGGTATTTATCTGGTCCTGTCCGTTATTTGTATTCTGAGTAGTTGTTTTAGGGAGATTAAGTTTGGTCTGATAGATTTTGGGAGAAAGATTTTTAATCGAAGTTTGGTGGAGGAAAAAGGACGTCTTCAAAATGTAATTCGACCTACAGTTAATTTCTCAGAAAAACCTAAAGTTACGGTACCTAAAGTTAAGCTTTGATCAAATTGGTAAAACGGGATGATTGATATAATAACAATGTTATTATGAAAGCCATTGAAAATAAACAAGGCTACAACAAATCCCGAAACAAATTTGAATTCCGAGCTTATCGCACCCTCAAATCCCGAAAATTATTCAGAGTTTAAAAGCAAACGTAAAAATATGTACCTAACAAATTCAACGATCTCCCAGGCATAGGTATGTACTACATAAAGGCGAGTACTAAATTGCGAACAACAAAAATTCACAGCAAACGTTTTCGTTGCCCAAAGGGTGGACAGACAAAAAGGCTATGTTCACACTGACACCATGTTTTGTCTCGTCCGTCATACGGCTGACAAGGGTCCCGGATAAGCCTTGCCTGTGTGCGCACCCCTTTAATTATTCTCGGTTTTTGCACGAGTGATTTCAAATATGGAACGAATGAACTGTGAAGGTCGATTCTCTATGAGTAAGGTTTTTTTTGAAATAGGCCATATACCTATGTCTATGGAGTAAATACTGGTCGAATTTAGCCTGTAATTATGTTATCAATTGGAATGAATCCATATCGGTTCAAATACCATTTTTTGATTGACTTCATATGCTGCATGTTTTGATGTGCACTTTTGGTATTGGTTGCCAGAAAACTGATTTCAATCAAGACCTAATTGATCCTAGGTTGTAGATCCATAGTTATTCAAAATACAGTAGTAAAGTATCTTTACTCCTAAAAACAACATCAAAAAGCACGTCTGTATATCCCGGTTCGTACATCATTAAACTACTCCAAAATTTCCATATACCCACTTAATATTTTTATCATAAACGTCAACCCAGTGAGTTCGCATCACCTGTGTTAAACTATCAAACTGGAGCGCAGTTATTTAGAGTACATTAGCGCTATAGAGACCTCAATTTGTGAGTTCGCGAACAGTTTAAAACTACTGTATGGCCCCAGGGTGGGGTTGATGTTTTAAACAGGGTTTCAGAACAGAGAGTGCCGTGGAGATGGTTTGGTTTGTTGTTTTAGTGTTATTTGTGTTTATTTAACGGATTTTCTAGCGTGAGAAGATATTTTCACTCTGTTTTTAAAATCACAGTTATTACTAGTGAAATTGTATTTAGGCTTTTACTGTTTTTAACAGTTTCACTGGTAATGCGGGATACTACTTTAGGGCATAAAATCTCAGTAAATAGTATAACAAACACAGTTTTTTTAAAATATTCAAGTAGAAATAATCATTGCAAAGAAGAGCACGCTAAACAAAATAACACGTTCGGTAAGTGTAAGATGAAAAAACACTAATAATAATACCTTCTTGAAAGAAGTCTCTATTCCATTCTCTGTCCGGGATGTCCGTACCACTTTTATGTAGTGACTGTTTAGTGTTTCATTTCAACTGTATTAGATTACCGCGAAACCGTTGCGACTATTATTTAACTAATAAACTTTAACGATGAAGACAAAACTTCTTTTAGTTACCTCGTTGAAGGTGATGATAAAAAAATGATAAAAAAATAAAAAATAAAAATAAAATAAAATAAAATCCTTGTTTTTGGTTGGTTAATGAGGTGTGTTTTCATGGTGGTTTTATGTTGTTCTAGGTCATAATCCGCGTAATTTAGATTAGGGAAAATACGAGGTTGGATTTTTGCGTGCTTTTAATCATGTCATGTCATGCCAAACAGAAGTCTTAATCGCTGCTAATCTATTAGGTAGACTTGTAGTTGCATAAACTGTTAAAACTTGATAACATATCTCATGAGACACTGCAGGTGTTAAAAAGAAAATAATGTAAGAAATAAATATTGACGACATTGATGTTTAAAATTAAACAGAACCATAGCTAATACTAAAACTATAAGCATAAGCCTAGATATTTTCCCTGCAGTATAACCATTTTAGTATGACTGAAAGCATTAGCTTTGCAATACAATACAAGTTTATGTATTCAGAGCGTCGCGGTCAATCAATCCAGTTGGCCAGCATTTAGCTATAACTTGAACCTCATTTACATTTTGTAAATGAGCTTGCAACAGATAAATTGGCAAAATTTCCATTCCAACATTGACCTAGAATTAATTTAGGTGCTTTAGTCAAAGTTATTCGTAACTTTTCAATGGCCACCGCATGACTCGCTGTTTTAGAAAAGTATTTAGGATACCCAAAATGGTGGGTTTTGTGTCTGAGAGATGTATGTGGAATTATTGTGAATGGCTTAGGTTTTCTAATTTTAAGGAGATTTCCGAAACTGCTTGATCGATTTTAAAAGGCCTTTCGTTGGAAAGCTACACTATCCTCGGTGAACATTGGCTATATTTTATCCCAATACGGCCAGTAGTTCCTACAAGTCGCGGGTGAAACCACGGAAAAATCGACTTGTGTTTAAATATTTACATGGTAGAAACAGTAAATTCTTCTTCTACCATGGTTTTCGAGCAACAATACACTTCTGCTTATATTTATATGAACGAAAGAAGCCTATAAAATATGATATTGTTCTTCAAAATCTTCACGTTAATTCAATATCTTATATTTTACACGTGTTCTTCAGTATTCATTCTTTGTCCTGTTTCTATAATAGTAAGTAATTGTTTATTTCTCAAGTCTCTTCGCTTCACCTGCCCTGATGTCGCATAAATGAGAGCGGTCCATCTTATAACAAGGACTCCTAAGTCCCAAGACACTTCAAATCTTTAGGCCTCCCGCACACTTCAGACTAAACTGTCGTCGTATAGTAGACTCGATATTTGGCTGACAGTTAATTCTGAAAGTAATCGTAAATTCAATCAAACTTGTCAGTCATTATGAGATCAGCCGGCTACTTGAACTCATTTCAATACTGATATGTGAGCCCTAGCAAACTATCGGCCGACTGAGAGTCTGTAGTGTGTAAGGTTCTTAGTCTGATTTAAATATATTTTGGTTCACCTTGACATTATTATAATAAACCTCGGCTCTTAGCATAAGTATCCTGAGAAAATTTTCTTTCTTCTTGCGAAATTTTTCAGCATTACTAATTCCTGTCATTGATAAATAGTGGGTATCTTAGGGAGGATTTACGTTAAACTTTGCCAAAAGAAATCTGAGCTGTAGCGATTAAAAGTGACAAGTTACTGCTATTAAACGAATTACCATTTCTTTAAGGTAGAATTCCGTGGGTCGCGGCTGACGCAGCCGCGCGCGGCCTACGACAGTCGTCGGCCGCGCGCGACAATAGTCAACCTATGAAAATGTATGGCGCCGCTGCCGAGGTCAGCGACAGTCGCGCGCGGCCGACGAATTTCGTGAGCCGCTCGCGGCCGTACGCATCTCAACATGGTCTAGCGCTATAGAATCTTAGAAAACCAGAATTGAATTGTTTTTATTTAGTCGGTAAAACTTCCTTTCGGTTTTCATTACAATACAAATGCTTTTGAATCAGTATTTGGTAATATCCTTCTTCATTTCTACTTTTTAAAGATAGGGTCGATTGGTAATCTATTCATAATACAGCCACAGCAGCACGTCATCCTCCTCTTCTTCAAGGATATCAATTAGCACTTTGACTAGAGGGAACGGACGAACAAAATCAAGACAATGCCGCGCGCGGCTTACGAAATTCGTCGGCCGCGCGCGACTGTCGCGAGCCTCGGCAGCGGCGCCATACATTTTCATAGGTTGACTATTGTCGCGCGCGGCCGACGACTGTCGTAAGCCGCGCGCGGCTGTCGTAGCCGCTATCCTCGGAATTCTACCTTTAGTGAAAGCCTCAAAGTGAGAGGTGTTGAATATTTTTAGAAGTAAGTAGTTGTCATTTATTTTGTTTGCGGATTTTATTTATCTAGCGTCATACAATATGATTAGTGTCTGGCATTTTTTAAAGAGTTAACTATGGCAAACCTGGTATGCAAAGGGTAAAAAACGAAAGGGATAGATTTGTGCTAGTAAGATTCAGATATTATATCTACTCCACACACAACTGGAATCAGCACTTTTTTAATTTTCTATCCAAACAAAGACTATGATTACCATTGTATTTGATTGCGTGTACCAATATTTGTTTAAAGGCAATGCTTCCTTTCTTTTGAGACTATATTTACAATACTTCCCCATTTACGTCTGCGTCTACGTCTGCAGTTACGTCGATAAAATCTTACATCCCGTCATTTGTGAAGTCGGCAAAGAAAACACATCAATGAAATAAAGAAACAAACTTTTGTATTCTTTTCTGTTTTCAGTTCTTTCTTTTTAGTTGTTTAATTTGACTTTGAATAGCAACTGTTGACACGCGAAATGTAAATCAATCATATTTGGCTTTCCTAATGAGTTATGGTATTCATGTTTTTCTTTGTGAACCAATGTAAGCTTTTCGTAAACCGTATGTTAATAAGAACGTATAACGATATTCTGATTGAAAACATTCATCTTGATGAGATTGAGTAGTCAAAATAATTCTTGGAATTTATTGTAAGGAGGACTTATTGCGAAAATTTTAATCTTTTGAAGGACTTAATTTAGCTGGTTAATAGGCGTGATAATTATTTTAATGTTTGGCAATTTGGCAAAACATAATTTTCTCTGTCTAATTTTTCTCAAACTAGAAAAGATGAGCTTGTAACCCAAAAACGGTGGTACCCATCAAAGTTTGCTCCTAAGAAAAAACATTTCCCAGATTTCCAAAATACCCCATCAGTGAAATGGTGGATCAGAATTCAGCATCAATGATCCTTCAGAGTGATTTACACCATACCATACGTAATACGTTTTGAGTTATTCTTGAGAATCGCACGTCCCAGGCTGGGCCACTCGTTTCTCATTTGCTGCGAAGTGAACAAATTACAAGTAGTTACTGCGCCACTAACGTCCGAACGATGGCCGTACTATGGACTTTGTGATAGCAGTTTTATTTTTCGAAAAAACTTAAGTTAGTTAACCAAAACAAAAAAAAAGTTAAACTACGCACTCATCAAGAAAAGTTAAACTCCAGTTGTGAGCGAGAATCGTATCTAAAAGCCTTGCCGCATTGCCACGATTTCTCATTTTTTATACGTTAAAGTAATGGTTTTCTCTAAATTGATTGTGGATTTTCATAAAATAAACTCGCAACAAACTCGATACATTATTATTTTCGCAACTTATAATTATTGCAGGAAAAATATATTTATTTCTACCTGGATTATCAGCCTATTCCATCAATCCAATGCCTTTCATGGGTTCTCGATTTGTGTCAATGATCCCGCATACCTATGTACAGAAAGTCTATATCATCTTCATTTGGAACGAAAATAAGCCTGCAGTTACACAAAAAATAAGCAACTAAAAGTGTAAAAGTAGTGAGTTTTTCCAGTAGAGGTACAACAGTGAATGATGTGGAATAATGCGCGCCGGTTTCCGTCATTACGAGCCCAACGAGATTGTTTAGGCAATGAGTACTGTATTGTTTGTTTGTTCGTCCATAGCGCTTTTTTCCTCAGGTAGAAAGGTAGAGTTATTGTTGCGTTCTGTTCTAGGCTAGTTCGAATAAGCTGGTCATTTGTTTCAAATGTAGGCGCAGATTGGAGTAAACGGTGTTCGTGGATTGCTTGATAAGGTGAAATGTGGTTGTATTTTTGAGGAAAATATTATACGAAAATTGTTGACTGGTTTTTTTTTCTGTATCGTGATTAAAATATTGCATTCTGGGTTTTGCTCACTAATTGCATGCCGCATCAAGATAATAATAGCCACGGGACAGCCCAGGTATCTATAGTCCAAATATTTAATCAGCTCAGCTGTTTTAGAGTGAAATCCTAACAAACAAGAGCTTTGTCACTCTACAGATATTATTGTCCCGTTAATAACTACGCTGAAAATTACATATTGTGTGTTTGTATGTATACAGTGTTCTTGTATTACTTCATAAATAAGTTCCGAAAGTAATAAGCCTTATGTTTGTGTTATTATTTAGTATACATGTTTTGCTGTAATATGTATAGGCCATGTGTAGAATATTTTATACGTTGGATTTTTGCCATTTTCCTTGCAAAATCTCACCAATATTACCTACGTATCTATTACCATACGTACGTAAAATACGTTTCCTACCTTTTTGGTTAAATATTTTCGATGAAGGAAAGGAAGTTCACTTAATATTTTTCTTTAATTAAGATAAACGTTGACTAACGACATTAGCTCAAGAAAGGGTTTTCTTTTTTTGGGATTTTCCTTCATATATATCTGTCGCAGATATTCATAATATTTTATTAGACTTCCCGATATATAAAAGCATGTATGTATGTATGTAAGTTTTCGTAACATTTTAATAACACTTTATGTGTAGTTTCAGTAACAAAGGAGATGTTTTCTTGTTTTTTTGTAGCATGAAACGTCACCTCCACGTTGAAGTCAAGGAATTTACAAAATCTCTAATGTCTAAGACTGGTCTTGACACTTCCTGAAAGTTTACACGTCTCCGTGTACTATAAGTGCATGTCTAGCGTAAAATTGAGTTCCTTTCCAACGGAATGCGGCCGACGTGAACCGACACCCAACATAAACACGCACACAACAACAACCTTATTTGAACACAATAAGACCTAGTTTACTTTGATCGAAATATAAAATAACATTGTAAAGCGCAAGAGACGGTTGAAGACCATTTAAAGTTGGTCCTTAGTTGAGTTCTAAGTTCCCTCGGGGTTCCTTATTGGAATAGTTTGGGGGGGATCGAGGAAGGTCAAGTTACGCTGGTCTTCCTAAAACGTTTTATGGTACACGTGTTTGACACTTCAGCGCTGAATGACGTCAGGATATAGCTTGTACAGTATCTGGTGCCGGCTCGGGGTTTAGAAGTGCTAAATATATTTTCTGAGGGATTTCTATGTCAAACTTAAGCCCTCTTATTATAAAAACTGCCGCAAGTAGTGGTTTAAACCCGACTGAAGACGTCTTGGTTTGTTACGGTACTTACGATAGTCTTGACATCCTTATTACAAAACGTAGACTAAGAGAAGACTGTTTAGTACTTCGATTTGTCTATGGTTCAAATAATATCCACAGATTATAAGCAACAAATATTTAAATCATTCGTTCAATCGTTCCGAATTCTATGCGCTGTTCCTTTTTACATTATTTTGTTAAGTCTATTTTGATGAAAAATAAATAACTATGATAATAAAAAATATATCTGCAGTTGAAAATATTACTTTTTATTATTTAAAGGTAATTTTATATTTCTAGTATCTTTTAACGATATACATGATTCAATTATTCTCTTTTAAACAACTATCGAGTTCGCGCGTATAACGGAACGTCAGCGCGCGTATCCGAGTTATGTTTTGTTTTTAGGTTAGAAATAATTTGGATTATTTTCATCCCGATTTAAATGATTAAATAAGACGTTGTGCATCTAATTAGAACCTCTTCAAAATTAAGTGCACAATAACTTACACACAGAATATCGTGTGCATTAAATTACCAAAAGAAAATGAAACATTTGAAACAACATAAAAGTAGAAAATTATATTTTATTCCGATGTCTATTTATACAGTCAAATGCACTGATACATGTTGGACACTGTTCTTCATCACACAATCTTGTTCCCTTTCTCATCTAGGCATTTTTGTACATTTTAGCAAGCTTCCAGTCTTTTACAAACATTGCATATTACTGGCAGAGATACGGCGTGCAAAACGCCAAAATAGTCTTGAATCTGTAAATAAACAATAGACTGTATGATAATCTGATATATTTTCGGAGTTTCATCAAAATCTATGTGGTAGTTTATGCGTGGAACATAAACAAACATCCATAATAAAAACTTTGACTCGTATACAATTAATTAGGATGTTTTGGCAACCTACTTGCACTGTAAAGGCTACTTACTTTATGGCGAGCCCAGTTGAGCATCATAGGATCATCCTGGATTATCATCATGCATTCAATTGACTATTATTTCGAAAAACGTAAATCGATATTTATATCGAAAATTGTCGTCAGGTAATTTGAAGAGATTTTGTCGATGACGCATTCTGTTGGGTCCCTGGACACTCTCAATAGTATTCTAACACATCCAAGTATTCCAAATCACACATATTTATGTCCACTTTCGTTTTTTTCATCACATAAAATTAAATTATAAATTTAAAAAAACCCCCGACCCAAAAAAAGTACGCAATAATTATGACAAAAGGTTAAAAACGCTAAACCCTATAAAAAGCAAAAAATAACTTTTAACACTAGGTAAACTACATTTTGTCGTGTCGGGGGACCGCTCTAATTCATTACTTTAGATACGTGTTTTTTTTAAACGAATGTTGTAATTAGGTAGGTATCATTTGATTTATGTAAGTATTTATGAAGGTAGAAAGCGGTCCCCGACACGTCAAAATTTAGTTTACCTAGTGTTAAAAGTTATTTTTGCTTTTTATAGGGTTTAGCGTTTTAACCTTTTGTCATAATTATTGCGTACTTTTGGGTCGGGGTTTTTTAAATTTATAATTTAATTTTATTTCATGCTTTTAAAGGAGCTCCTTAATTTTTCCTTCTTTCGTTTAATTTATTTTATCTTAAGATGGGGTCGTTATATGCGATCTCGGCCAAAGGAAGCTGTTTTACAATCCTCATGACAAACTGGCTCTGGGAGAATTGCACAGATTGAGAAACAATAAAGATTAACCTTTGGACATTCTAGATTTTCAGCAAAAATAGAAATCGGTTTATCCGTTTCATTCCGGCATTCCAGGGTTTCATCCGCCACATCCCATTTCCAGCATCAGGTTCTCGTCAATCAGAAACATGAAGAGAACTCGTCAAGACAAATTCAACGAGCCCAAACTCGATGGGTTTACTAAAAGGCAGTTCAGGGTTACGTCTCCTATCTTCGTGCCCTAACAGCAGACCAGCTCAGTGGTTCCAAAGACATTAGTGTTTCCAATTTCAGATCCCACATATACTTGCAAGTAAACTGAGCGTGTAACATTCCTATCACATCTAGCAAACGAGCTGATGACCTTGAAGACCTGAACCGATTTCCACCAAACATAGCTAAGAACACTCCCGACTGGCATACCTTTTAAACAAAAAAAACCGCATTACAATCGGATCATCCGTTTGGGAGCTACGATGCCACATACACACACACACACACACACACAGACACGTCAAACTTATAACACCCGTCGTTTTGCGTCGGGGTTAAAACAAATAACCTCAAAAGTAAATAATGTCGGAATTTGACGTTTGTCGACTAAGTACTGCAGTTAAACTAGGGGGCTCGATGGTTTATCTTTTGTACTACAGATAGTAATAGGACTTGCGATAAACTGCGTTTTGTAATAACGTTTTTTCAAGGTCGTACTTAAAGGTGGATTAAAGGTAGTATAAAAGCCGATACTTATTTGATACCGCGTTTTATAATAAGAGGGAAGATGTCTGACGCTAGTTGGGTCAAATGGAGGCTAATCTTTTCTTCGAGGTTCACGTGTTTTCAGTTTTTTTACCCGACTGCCAAAGAAGGAGGGTAATGTTTTTCGAGTGTATGTAAGTATGTATGTATGTATGTATGTCTGTTCCTTTGTGACCTCCTGTAGCCTAAACGGCTTGATGGATTTTGATGTATGAGGTATCGTTAGATTTGTCTTGATTACGGGAGTGTCATAGGATACATTTTATCCTAAAGTCCACGGGATATTTTTTAAAATTTCCCTTTAAAAATATGTATGCGGTATCATTAGATTCATTTCAATCACGGGAGTAATTAATATAGGATACGTTTTTCTCAAAATTCCACGGGAACATGTTAATTCTGCGTCAACGCAAAGCAACTCATGCGTTAGCAAGCAAAAGCGATTCTTTGGCGATACAATCACGTCGTCTTGATCAAATGCATGAACGTCGTCTTGATCGTCTTGAACGTCGCATTGGCGGTAAATTTATGTTGCGGAGTAACATCACTCGTAATCTAAAGCCAAATGTCGTCGAAATAATTTAAAATGGTACTTACATATACATAGTCTTCTACATCTACAACATTTTCGTTAAATAAAACAGCTAAAAGTTATAAATAAAAGAATTATTATTAAAAACAAAATACCCGACTGCACACTAAAAAGAGTAAAACAAGCCCCACAATAATATTGATCAATACAACTTTACTGAATATAATTTATAAATATTGATGGAAAGCATCGCAGGCGGGGACCACCTTGACCGCCACCAACGAAAATTCTGCTAAATGGTGCACAACCGAAATGACTATAAATAAGCCTCTGTTGGTCCCCGCCTGCGATGCTTTCCATCAATATTTATAAATTATATTCAGTAAAGTTGTATTGATCAATATTATTGTGGGGCTTGTTTTACTCTTTTTTTAGTGTGCAGTCGGGTATTTTGTTTTTTTAATAATAATTCTTTTTTAGTCTCTACGATCACAGGATTGTGTGATTCTTTTAGGTCATTATTTACAGCTCAATGTATTATAAACGCTTGTAATAAAACTAAAATTATATAAAATCTGCACTTGCACTATATACTATGACCTTTGCTTTTACCAATACTAATAGCACCTCCAAACATTGAATATTCAGTTTCACCTCTTCATTTGATATGTGCAAGGAAATTGGTGAAGCCAGACACATTCATAGGATGGATAACCCCGAACGGGTAGCCTATAGCAAAGGAGAATTTCCAATTGGCTCACACTTCACTGTGAACCAATAACTCATAGCCCCTTTCTCGAAATCCCTTTGAACCGAAAGAGGCGAATATTAAAAACTGGCCAAGTGCGACTCGAATTCTTGCACGAAAAATTCTATATTAATACCGAACAAAAATGCTGAAAAAATCTCAACACGTTTCGTATTGGAGCTTTGGAGCCCCCCAGAATATCGATTTAATATTATAAAATATAATCTGAATATCTATCACGGTTCGTCAGACAGACTGACGGAGAGACACGCTTTCACCCTTTGGGAACAGATCCCTAAAAGTATTCTTAAAAGGGGAGCATCGTAATAAAATAGCCAAACTTTTGACAAGGCCGCCTAGATTAGAAGACAAAGGAAAGATGTAATTAAGGACAGAATACTTATTTAGCCTCTTTCATATTTTTGATAGCTAAGATCGTTAAGTCGCGTGTTAAGAAAGAGACTCTAATCTCCTCAAGAGATCTTTGATGACGCTTTTAATTATTGCTGTGGTGTTTGGTTCTAAGCGAAGTTTGTTTTGTTAGGCAGTTAAGATGCTTTAGGAGATTAGGAATTATTATAAGCTGGTGGACAAAGTTCATTGCTTTTCTATCTGGTTTATAGTCGTAAGTTTTCTAAATTGTGACTTGTTGTAACAAACAAAATCTCAAGTTTTTTTAAATACCGGTTTATTGAAGAAGTTTTCATTATATGATTTTTTTGTCATATGTATAATTTTCTAGGTATAATTTAGGTGTTAAAATAAAGAACGGTTTCTTGAAAGTTTGATCCAATAAGGTCTTTGTTAGACATTCAAAGGGAAAGGATCGGAGTTATGTCCTTAATGGTTTCTGATAAAAATAAAGTGGCACATTCAAAGATCCTATAGCAAGATAGTCAGGTGAACGGTAGTCCTAAGAACTGTTCGTGTTTAAACGTGAAGGGTTACGCCTTATGTCCATTACAGTTTTTTGCTTGAGATTTTGATCTCACTAGTAGTAATGTTAATGGTTAACTATTTTATTAATTCAAGGCTTACAATGTTACACTTCCAGAAAAGATATGGTTTTCTTTCTTCTGTCCCTTCACTCTGCATTTGTAATCAAATGGTCTTATTTCTTACTTTCCTGCTACCTATTACACATTTTTCACTCTATTTATGATATCGATGTCGGAAAGCTTCATATCTTTCGCAGCTGCATCTCGCCAACTTCTTTCGTAGTTCGTAATCAAATGATCCTATGTATGAGATCCTTACGATAAAATAAGCAAACAATTAAAACACTCATATAAAAAGTCAAATACCACTAAATTTTCACAAAATAATAATTACATCAAAAACAGGCGTCAAAAACCAACCATTCCCATAAGCAATTTTATTCCCACTTCAACCATCAGAGTTAATGAAAAGAAAAACACGGTAAGCTGCAATAAGGGAACAAAATCTGTACATTCTCAAGTTTAAAATGACTCACTTTACAGTAACGATGCAGACGTTGGTACCTCGTGACTACACGATTTATGGCACAAATGTAAATAACAAGGAGCCATCCAATCTGAAACAGCGTTTAAGATGTTCACAATTGCTGTAAGTCAAGTTTAGGCGTTATTTATATTGCGGGCTCCTGTTGAGCTTTGGTAAAATGAACTGTGGTTACCGGGTTATGATTTTTAGCTATCGTTTATAAAGGAGATGAATGTCTAAGTAAAAGTTTTACACGCTTTTTATTAGCTTCACCTGTATGTTTGTAGGTTTGTATGTTTGTATGTTTGTTTGTAACCGACTTCTTTGGGCGCGATTTTGACCCACTTTAAACGGCCAGATTTCGTTCAAACTTTGTAGATTTATTGAGGACCGATGACAATACACTAATTTGATAAAATTATTCCATTTTAACCGACTTCCTAAAAGGAGGTTACACATACACATCGATTACTCCGAGGTTTATAGACCGATTTACGTGATTCTTTTTTTGTTCGACTCGGAATAGCTGCCAGTTGATCCCATAGTCATCAAGTCCGGATCTGATGATGGGAACCCTGAGAAATCGAGGGCAACCTTCGAAAGTTGTAGGCTTACATAGGGTAAAAACTTAACACTCAGGTGTACGCCTAAAAGCACTATTCAACTGTGAAGATTTGGAGCTGACCTGATGATGGAGACCAGAGAGGGTCGAGGGAACTCGACAACTGAATATGTAAACTACCTCGTGTTTGGGCTTAAATTATTTGTATTGACAAGACCTTTGCAACAGTGAAGGTTGGGAGCTGACCTGATGATGGAGACCAGAGAAAGTCGAGGGAACTCGACAACTGAATATGTAAAATACCTCGTTTGGACTCATATTCTTTGTATTGATGAGAACTTCCCACTTGTATGGATAGTGACAACTATTCGTATCACTGAAAAGCTTTAAATAAAAAACTTTTTTACAAAAAAATTAAACCGACTTCCAAAAACACTAAAAAGCAAAAAAACACTAATTTTAGGTGCATCGGCCTAGAAGTCGGTGGCAAAATTAACTTAATAACATCCATTAGACACCGACTTCTAGGCTTTTCAATTTGCAAAATATGATTTTTGATAATTTATATAATTTTCATCTATAGTCGATAAGGTAAGAAAATTAATTAAAATTTTCTAGAATTTTTCTCTACAGTCAATGAGGAAGGACTCGATGTTAATTTTTATTTCCAATAATTATCTTTAGCCGTTTTCTCTAATATTGTCATTTTTTTGTATACTAGAGAGAATTTTAATTCTACAAAACAAATAATAGTTTTAAAACAAACTAAAAGGTAGAAAATAAATAATAGTTTAAAAAAAACTAAAAAACACGCTTTTTATAGAAAACCGAACTAAAAAATAGCAAAATAAATTTTAATGAATTTAAATTAAGAAAATAGTGTAAAAATTTTTAATGAATATAAATTAATAATAGTGTGAATACAAAAAAAAAATTAAAAAAAAGCGTGGGGTGCTTTTAAAGGTATTATCGAAATGAAAATCACTCTACTCATATTATCTGTCAATAAAATATTTATAACTATTGACACCATGCACTACGCTTTTTAAATATTTTTTTTTTGTATTCACACTTTTATTAATTTATATTCATTAAAAATTTTTACACTATTTTCTTAATTTAAATTCATTAAAATTTATTTTTGTTAAGTCTTAGATGATTATCAATTTATTTATTTCTGGTTTCTTTATGAAATATCAATGGCTTAATTTAAATGGCTAGTTCATAGAAGGCAGGGCACTTACGCAGGTATTTACGAGATTCACAAACCATAATATTTGATAACTAATGGTTAAACCTACTTATATATGCAGTATTATTAATTTAATAAGCCAGATCACAACTACATTAGCTCACTTCGAGCTAAAATGGAATTGCTATTTTGGAAATAAATGTATAATTCTAAAATTAATTAGTGTAAAAAAAAAACTTGAGTTTAAATTTCGCATGTTTTAAATCATACTAAAATATGCATAATTGCTTAAATAAATAAAAAAAACAATAGAAAATGAAGGGTTGGTATTTTTCATAAATGGAAAACTTGAAAAACGCTACCTCAAACGTTCCTCGGATTACGAGATAAAAGGGTACAGAAAAAATACCGTAACCTGAGGATTATTGCATAAAATTGTATAACACAAACAGAATTGAGACAATCGTTCCAGCCGGGGGACTTCGTCGGAGGAATAGTAATCCCCCTTACTTTAGAACATTCTCGGATAATAAAAACCGGGCAAGTGCGAGTCGGAACGCGCACGAAGGGTTCCATACCAGATTTAGAAAACGAGCAAAATTTGTTGTATGGGAGCCCCCGAAAATATTTATTTTATTCTAGTTTTCAGTATATGTTGTAATAGCGGCAACAGAAATACATCATCTGTGAAAATTTCAACTCTTTAAGTAACACGGTTCATGAGATACAGTCTGGTGAAAGACGGACGGAGGGACGGACGGACGGACGGATGGACAGCGGAGTGAAATAGGGTCCCGTTTTACCCTTTGGGGAACCCTAAAAACCGCAGCGATGCGACGTTCTGCGAAGGTTTTAAATAGCTTACTTACTTCTAGTTGAGATCCTGGCAATACTTTTGTTTGGCTTTCAACTAGGAAGCAGTTTTATTGGTGAACATTTTATGAGGTTGGTTAACAGTGGATTTTGTGATGACTAGAGTTGTAGTCTCGATTGGACTGAGATTGAATAATTTTATATTTGTGTGTCTTTCTGATGACTACGGTTGTGGTCCCGATTGAGTTGAGATTTACAATAATTTTATATTTTTGTTTATTTCTTTTACTATATTTCCGTACGACGTGTTTGTTGATTGGATGGGTTTCGGTATGTGTATTCTTTTTAATAAGTTAACCACCTATATTTTCCGTGTAACTTTTCAGAATTATAATTGCAAGATGACAAACAATGCACCTGTGATTTGTACTTGAAAAATAAAATAATCACGTTTGTCTATGCTGAATCGATTTTTCAATTCCTCCGTCTTTATGAGTTCAAATTGAATATTTTTGATACAGAGCATTTTGCGTCTGAAATGTAAGAAAGAAATTTTCTTGTCTTGGGGTAACGAGCGCATACAAAGTTTTCCAACGCTTTGTTTGAAACGAGTCAATGAATCAGATTATGTTTGTACCTATACATGTTATTTACTTCAAGTTCTTTCAAACGCTTAAGAATAAAGAAATTTTAAGTTCCGTCTAAACCTAACTTTGTAATTCTGAGTATGCTTCTTGTTAGTTTTCGCTCTTTATCTACTGTTGAGTACATTTTAAGGATCTTATATTTTGAAGAATATGAACCTACATAAGTTAAAGTTATAATGTTTCTTAGATAATAACACTTCCTGCTTTTTCCGAGAAAATTATCTAACGGAGTTTAGTTAATCAAAAAAATACAAGTCAATAGCGTTTTGTAAATTTGACCTGAAAAAGTGCAAAAAATTGGCCTAGTTTTAATAAACGTTTTTGACTTTGACTTTGTTTGAGATTCCTTTATGATACGCATCATCATCATCATTGGCCACAGAGTATCTTGGTCAAATGATTGTGGCAGTGCTTGTCTATGCGGTTATAAGTGCCGCAAGCACTTTCTTTTATAGCTATATAAGCCATACGCATATATTTTAAAAATATCACAAATGTCTAAACAGTATTTTATTATTGAAATTCATTATACCCATCCTTATTCAAGACATTCAACAGCCAACAAAGTAATTCCAAAAACTTTGTACAGAGCACTTAAACGTTATGACACTAAACACGCTTTCTTGCATTACTACTTACATTCACTTCACCTGTTTTAAAATAATCCAAGCCTTAGCTTTGCGGACCGTAAAACAACAAATGTAGCAAGGTAGCAACTAGGTAGCAACTAAGATTTTAGAGTAAAACCTTAGTAAAACCGACTAATGTGCCGCTTTCACGGGAACTGGGCTAAATACGGAACGTATCTTGGATAGACGACCCGTGCAGATGGTAGGTGGGTCGTTAAGCTACGAATTGCTTTGGAGGTTCTGTATATGTATAATTATTATTTTAGCCACATATTAGTACGTATGTTTTTGAATTTGTTTTTTGCGTTGTTATTTGCCGTACGTAGGTAGTGAAAAGATGGTTTTTCAAAACATTGGTACAACAAAGAAGATTAGTTATTATAGTAGTATGTATTATAGTCGCGAAAATAAGTCTTTCTATCTGTCTACTTTTTATCGGGTTACAAGAAGTGTTTCGGCCAAAACGTACGTGAGAAGAGAATAGAGTGTCATCAGAATGTATGATCATATTGTAATAATAAGTACTACGAATAGACGGGTAAATACAATGACGCATAGCGAATGTTTGCATTTGGAATACCCCGACGGATCGATCCATTTGGTATTTACGTCTTCCAGACTTACAACTGTACAAATTGACATGCGATTTGATGTATGTAAGGATTTACCCATTGTAGCGACTGCTGTCTGGACTTTGTAGACGAGATGTACAATATTTTTGGGGAAGAATTTTGGTTTTTTACAGTTTTACGTTGGTGCAAGGAGTGGAAACTTATGAATAGTATAAATGGGAATTCACAGTCAATTTGCATGCAATTCGGAAATATAGGTGGTCAATAGTCGTATTTGGTTAGCATATACGATAAAACTTTTCGATACTAAATACACAGCTTCAAAGAATATTTTCAAACCTACAACTTCAGGAACTTTGCATCTTTATAACTCCACTGCGGATTCAAAAGGAGGGTAATGTGTTTATAATATAAGTAAAAAATAAAACCATTTATGAGTATGAATGTTTTGCCTACACTCATCCATCTTTCTGTTGCAACTACATCAAAAGTTTCAATCCAAAATACACACACCCTCACACTTTACCCCATACATAAGCAGTCTCCATTCCCATCCCTCGTACATCATTGGTCCGTCTCAGTTCATTAACGGCGATTAATCACAGCGTCCTCGAGCGGCCTTGAGCCAGAGCTACTAATCTACTAAACGAGTGTTAACTTGGACTAATATTCCAACATACATCAAGATCTTGCCCATTTACAACATTGATGTATTGATCTTTGCTGGACTGTTTGAGACTACGTTGCAGTTTGGTTTGGTGGTTTCTAGAAGAGCTTGTGGCTAAGTAAAAGTACGAGTCTATCGAATTATAAGGTGAAAAACGCTTGGCGTGATCGCTCCGTGAATTGGTGATCATTGATGTCATAACGTGTTCTTTGTGTTGCGGAAGGCATATTTAACTTTTGAGTCCCGGCGGTCATTTGTACGTCTGTCACATTTTTCAAAAGTCAGGAAGTCTGATAACCAATTTTAGCTAGGGGTATCACGTTGTCCAGGTAACTGGCTCAAGAAGACTTTGTTTATGTCGGATATCTATTTGGTGTGCCTCAAGAGAAATACTGACTCATACATTATAATGTTGTGACTGCAAAAGATATAACGGATATTACTTAGAACAAAACTAAAACATCGCCATGCAACGTGACAATGCTATATGGTCTCACGGGTACACTTCTAGTCAGTGACGATAAGGGTTATATTTTATGGTGATTGTTCTATGGGTAGGAACTTACAATGTTTTCTCTATGTCCATATACTGCGTTCATAATATAAAGATACATGCATTTGAACATTGTTTTGTTCAAACAGTATAGTATATACACTACTACACAACGCAGCCCCAATCCAGCGATTGACTGGTTATTTGAATTTAGACCTTAAATCGTTTCTCATATGAAACATTTAATAAGGTCAATAAAAGCCAACTATTACACCATTTATTTATCTAGTCCTTTCAAAATTACTTTCAGGTTAGATTCTAGTATAACGGCTAAAAAAATATCAGTACCTACTTTAACTGTAGTAACTATTTACTAAACAACTCCATAGTAGGTAACTACCATTCCCTCTAATATTATCTACATCTATTCATGTATAAAACAGCGTCATATTGAGACTGTCTATTGTCTCGTTAATGTGGTAATTGTGACAATATTGCCTATTATGTTTGTGTCCAGGACAATTAGACTTTGTATTATCTACGTATATAATATGTTCGCGTTGATAATATGACGACTGAGAATATGTGAAAATGTTACATGACTTAGAATCTAGTAATTGGTTGTATAATTGGCATACTTTGTACATAGTAAACAACCTACTTATAAATATGTGTTCATCAAAATAAATTCTTAAAAATCCTGAAGAATTATTTTATTTAAATAGATATGTTGAATAAACTGTCATACTTATTACCTTCTATGCATCTTAAATACTAATACTTATCAGAGTGTAATTAATTGATGTTCAATGTGTTCTTAAATCAATGTACTACAATTCATTTTTCACTCAATATAGGCAATATTATTGCCACTTATCTTCTTCTCGTCATTACCTTTAATGCTAATTTTCAAGAACATTTTGAAGAGATAAAACTTTATCATGTTTTCAATGCACCAACAACACAAGGACACAGACGGCTCCCCTAGCCCATATCCATATTACGTTACAATTGAAACACAAACAAGGAAAACGAAATAAATGAAAATATATGATCGCACTAATCTTTTGAAGACACCGACCCTATCGTAAAAACTCAATGTTATAGCTTAGCCTTATCGTCTAGATGAAAATTAAATTGTGTCTAGCTGTTCGGTCTAAGTGAATTATGTTTAGACTTGGAATATAATTGCTGTTGTTGTTATAGAATTAGGATCAATTCCACCATACCTATGTTGGTGATAGATCAATTGAAAAGCATATAGATTTGACATAAAACGTGTTTTGATATTTTGTCACCGACTTCTAAAGTATCATAATATTTCGCTGTTTTATCTGTAGACTCCTAGCATAGTAGGTATATATATCTTTTTAATTTACGATTGCATGCACACGACGATAGTCTATTAGCATTCCGAATGTGTTTGCTATTCGTTTCAAGAAAAACCTATATTTATTTTCATTTGAGCTTTGAAATGTTATTGCCACCGAAATGTAAGAGTACAAACATTGCGCGTGCATTTTATAGCCTTACTAACACTATACCATGTGAAAGTGAGTTGGCTTGTTTTACAGTAAAGCATGCCAACCGTGAGTATGGGTAAATCTCCCCAGTTTGAGGGAGGCCTTTATCCAGCAGTGGACGTTTTAGGCTGTGATAACGAATTGAGATAAAATCTGACGTGGAAATAAGAAGAATCATCCTAGGCTACTTTTTATTCTAGGTATGAAGATAAAATTTCGTCTGGATGTAGGTAAAGCCGCGGCAGAAAGCTAGTTTTCCATAAATTTGGTAAAAAGCCGGCGGGAGAAACACGTCATACAGCACTCTCTTGAGTACTTTTAGTGTTTTTATTTCGTTACGTAGAGATACGTGGTACGTTTGAGCTCTAAAGGAAAAGGGCTTTTGCTACTAAAATGGATTTAAATATGGAACTATGCTAGTTTTTTCTTAAAAATGAGAATGTTTCTCACATAAATGTTATGATACTAAATAATTAATAGCAAATAAATAATGAATTTAAAGGTGCTCTTGTGAACGTGAGAAAAAATCTAACTTATGTTTATCGTCCATATTAACATTTGATTTGATATTTATAACTACATAGCCATTGTCTTCAGGATTTACAGAAATAACTTATCAGTTAAACAAAACATAACATAGGAGTCATTTTAAATTAAGGAACTCAGAAACCAGAAACACGACGGATTTTCATCTCATCATAATGCCATTACTGAAAATGGACATCATATTCTTAAAGTGTAAGAAACAGCAGTCCCATTTGTTTACGACTTTGATTTTTTTTAAACAATATTTCTTAAGCTGTAGTAGATATTTACATCATATATTATTTAGAACTAATTTTGTAAATTGTATTAGCATAAAATTTGAATACAAGCATCCGAATGTTTCTTACAACAAAATTACATCTCAATCGGTCCAATTGTCTCACTACTAAAATTATTTAATCAAAGTAGGCTGAAAATCAACACTTTTAAACATCACAAAAATATGCAAATATTGCTCCCAAAACGCTTTCCTTTCACCACTTCATATGAGTTTTTCTGGGAAGAAAACTGGCATAACGAACTACCATGAAATACCATGTCTGTCTGTTTTTGTAGAACCGTTGGTCATTATATTTTACAGAAAATAAAGGCATACACAGCAATACGTGAATGAAGAAACAACGTGCTTATTATCAAGAGTCTAAAATCATGCTACGTGTTCGCTTTCTCAAGTTAAACCATTAAGTTTCAGTGAGTTGCTTTGTACTAGAAACTTGTGTATGAGTTTGTAATAACGTACTTACTTAGTGCCGTCAAATTATTGAAATAATTACTTTAGAATTAATTATGATGTGCAGTAACTTGAATGCAGATGAAATAACGTGTAATTTTGCAGTATTTGATGGCAAATATTATTAACACTATAGAGGTAGGTACCTTATAAAACAAAATCCCTGCCATGTCAGTCTTTTTGAAATGTTATCGAAAACTATTAAGCTAATTTTTGAGCGGTTTTGCTTCAACAAATAGAGTGATTTATTTGCAGCTTGGGCAGGCCCCAACTAGATGGACGGACGATCTGGCTAAGGTCGCTGGGAAGCAGTGGATGCGGGTTGCTGAAGATCGAGCATAGTGGCGAACCTTAGGGGAGGCAGCAGTCCAGCTATGGACGTTTTTCGGCTGACACGACGACGACTATTATCCATTTATTTTAGGTTTAGCTACATAGTTTGTCTCTTGAAAACACGAGGCAAGTAATAGTGAATGATAACTATTTTTTTTTCTTGGAAATATATAAATACTGATAACCTACTTGTACCACTGATTTACTAGCACAATGGCCTAGGGCTGTCACATCTGTTTTGCAGTCCCTCAGCACTTACTATTTATGTTAAACGTAAACGTTCCTTACATTAAGGGACCAGGGAACACCGATAAGGAAAAAGGTTCCTTAAAAGATACTTTTATTGTACCCTATACTTGTTGGTACTCCCACCAAAAGATCGAACTCTTCAAGTAATGAAATGGAATGTATTTAAACTGATGTACTGATGAACAAAACACCGTTCTGTGAGTTTTACAAAGAATTCAAATAACAAACCTGAAACTTTTTGTCGGTTGAAAAAATAATGGAAAAATTGTTAAATCCTTTGATGGAAATTACTTTGAAGAATTATGTTTTGGAAACTGGGTCATGCATTTGGTAATCGTACTTTTTACTTTCCAGTTTTGTATTCAAATAATATGTTAACTTTCTGCCTATTGTTCTAAGCAAGCAATATGTAGCGGAATGCTATACTTTGCAATGCTATGTGATACATGCCTCAATGTAGTTCAATTACACGTATCGGATATTTTCACGCTGTATAGCTTTTCCGTGTTTATCGTTCACTCAGGACAACGCCTGACAATAACAAAAGCATTCTATTCCACGAACTCATCGCGTGACCTACCCCAACAGGTCTATCAATGAGAACCCTATGACAATACGTGTGTTCCAAATTCAAATCGTGTGACACAGCGATGGGGCCTTTATTAATTCGTCACCTATTCTGAACGTGGCTTTGTCTATAAAATCTTCTAGCGCCATTGATGTTATAAATCAAAAAGATCCCGACGAATTGAGAACTTCCTCCTTTTTGGGAAGTCGGTTAAAAAGTAAGTTCAGTTGTCACACTTTCACGGCGAAACTGATTAAATATGGAATTAGTTGTAATACACATGCAGAAAATACTCTGAAAGACTATGAAACTATTTTTAATCTGAGTGAGCGTAGATTAAGTAGTTATCTTAAAAGGCTGGTAAAATTGTGAAAAACAGCTATTAAATAATCAAACTAATAATTAAGCAATTAAACAAAATTCACAGTCTTACCTTGCCACTAAAATGTCTATTAAGTATCAAAAACTGTAAATAATAATAAGTTTACAATTACTGTCATTTCTATAAGAAATTCACCCTTTCGGTAACATCCGAGCCATGGTACCATCAAACCTTTAAACCAACTCTATCATTATAATACCTTCGTTGTTTCTTTTGTAAGTTCGCGGTGTACGATCAAATTGTATTGAAGCACGTCTTGCATCGATTCGTGCTTTCTACGGAATTAGGGGTCTGTGGGTTTAAGACTCGTTCACATAGCGAGGTGTGGCCAGCTTGTAATGTGGCAGACACTGTTGGACAACAGTCTTCACAAATACAGTCTGACTGATTTTTGGTGTAGTTGACAGTTATTCTGTCAGTCAGTACCAACAATTGCATTTTTCCTTGAAAACTGACAGCTGTCAACTGCACAATACATTTGGTACCCCTACACCTAACCTACATCATCACCAGCCTTTAATTTACCCTAATGCAATACACAGACATCTTCTCATAAAGAGAAGGGACGATTTGTTAATCACCAAGCTTATTGGCAATTTTGCAGCCGAAATCGATCTCAGTGGCGTGCACTTGGAGGCCTATGTCCAGCAGTGGACTGCGATAGGCTGATGATGATGATGATGATGATGATGATTGGCATTTTTTTACTTTAAACTTTAGGTTTCCTCAAGGTGTTTTTCTTCAGCTTTGGTAAAAAATTATACTTAGAAAGAAAAGTTGCCTGACCTGGAATCAAACCTGCACACTCGTTCTGAAGGGGCTCCTGGCTTAACCACAACTTCCATGTATATGGACGGACCTTAACACGTTGAAATATTTAGCGTGGTTCAGATAATGTAATCATGAGAGTGCCTCGTGGCGATTGATCGCTGGCTGCCTTCTGTTGATCACTTGATGAATGAGTGATAGCAAAGATAGGTTGGTTCTTGGAGATTAATTATACTATTACCTGTGGGTTTGTAATTCGTTGTTTGAGTGTTTGTTATTGGTGGCTGTAGTCATTTTAATAAATTACCGTATCTCCTGTAAAAAAGTACGATGGCAAACCGTGATAGCAGGTAGACTTTTTAAGTTAACGCCGTGGGTTTTATTAAGTGAAACAAGAAGCTTTACATATGAGATTCAAAGAGAAAACTTTAGCAAAATTCACCATATTATCTAGATTAAGATGCACTTTAAAGCACATTAAAATAACGTAGTCTATCCGATAATCTCAGCTTCACCTAAAACATGATCATCAATTATTACGTAATCTTAATGGCGCTTTCTTCGAACTTGCCTCGATGCAAGCCTAAATAATGAACCAAAAAATATATTTAGCGGTGCTCCTAAATCTTGGCTACTGAATATGATATCACATAGACAGTTAAACGAATGACTATCTGCAGATAACTTGACTGGCCTGGACGTAAATCAGGCTTACGGTGTCGACTAGATAGCGGGCTAAGGGAATTATTGTAGGAATATCTTTTATATTAGCCGAGCTAAGTGATTTTTGGGGCTTCGTTTCATAGGTTTATTATGATTATGTGGATTTTTATTATGTGTGCTCAAATATGTCTTCACATACATAGGGTAGAGAGTATTAATCGGCGGTGTTTATGTGACAGGTATCAGGTATACAGGTATACAGGTATCGGCGGTTTTCACAGAGGCCAATGCGATATGACACTTACTTTACCATCACCTACCAGAGGTGTATTAAGTATGGACCAAAATAAGCCTGCACTCTGACAATAAAAAATGTAGATCCCGACCACCATTGTTTTAAATTGTGATAACTCCTGACCTCAGTCAAATGCTTCACTTACAATAAATTATCAAAAATCTACATAAAATTCCGTAGTCGCTTTTCCATACAAAAAAAAACTTACGGAACCCCTCGAACCGAAGACATAAAAACTATTCTTCGTTCCAAGTCATTTTACTTGATGCCGTGCAAACTTTTATGAATGCCTTGGCTTGGTATTGATTTATTTTCGTTTTTTTCACTTCCCCTATTGAACCAAGTTCGGCAAGACAGTGTGGCGTGCTTTGCTCCGTATGGCGGATCGGCCGCCATTTTATTTTGTTGCTAAAGACTGTTTTATAAGTAGGTTAGCTGTGTTTTTCTGTGGAGAGAAGATTGTTGGGCGAGGTAAGGTCAGCTTTTTTTGTTTCGATTTTAATATATGTAGATCACTTCATGTATTTTAATGTTTTCAGGTCTATAATCACTGTGTTATTTTAATAATTGTTTTTATTTTTGTGTATTGTCATAATTTAGAGTTATTAGATCTCTTACTGCATTCATACTTCTTTTTAACGACGATAATCAAGGCGGAATCACACGTTTTTGTTGGTTGGTAGAAAAACTTACTTTGATGCCTTAACCTTGGAAAAAGCAATCATCATTATCACAATAACGTGTCAATCAGTACTCAATCAAAAGCCTGTTTCTTTAATAATTTCCCATCAATCACGTTTGATTCTCGGGGTAAATCAGTTTGCGTTTAATTATCCCTGAGACTGATATGCACATTGTGATCATGCCAAAGTATGTATATCTGTCTATCTGTTCACGCAAAAAGAAACGAACTGATTTAAATCTTTGCTTCAACTGACAAGGACATAAGCTACTTTTTACTAGCGAAAAGAACATATTTTTCAATTTCTTAGCACTAATATAATTTGAATGTACAATAATACATGCAAAATAATATAGTTGTTTCTTAAGTAAACACAGATAAGAGCATTGCCTATGACAACTAAGTTGTTATACTTAGTGATGTGCCTCTAGTTTATCGATAAATTCGTATAAAGTAAATGTTTAGAATGAGCTTGTATGTAAAATGTAAGTAGATATAGACCAAAGTGGTGTAGAAACTGAACAACGCCCAGACAATTCTAGTTAAGTACTTAATGTGATCATTAATAGCTAAAGTTTGGTACTAGTATTTAATTGTCACGATCTGTTAAGGAGTCTAATTGCAGACCTAGATTAAGCATCTGTTCCAAGTAACAATACTTTTGAAATAAAAAATATGAGAAGAGGCCTGTGGCCGATCTGCTGAATTACTTAAGAACGTCTATAAAAAGAGAGAAGTTTTGTGCCCTTCAGTGGGACGACAGTACAAAAGCTGATGATATCTAAAGAGTTTCATACTTTTAAATAAATTATTTTTACTCATTTAATCTACTTAAACAATGTGAATGGCATACATTTGTATATCCAATAATTCCTTCTTCTACATAAAATTCTACTTCCCAAATAAATAATTTCTAAAAAGTCGATATATCGATATTCATCGCAGTCACATCACTATATTAGCAGAGAAACTTGCCATAGCGTAAGCAAACATCTTGTTTGGAGTGGCCCAAACAATGATACCCTTATTTAATCAGACACACCTGCTAGCTGAGATTTCTATCTAGGCTTAATTGAATAAATGAAACCTAATGTTGGCTTATATTGAATTACGTCAAATTGGACTTCTAAATGAGTGCATAATTTGTATTATTGATCAATTTTGGTACCTTTTTTTACTCTATTTATTAATACTAAGTTCGTTGTAAGTTGTAATCGAAAGAGATTGCATCATTTATGTAAAGACTATTTCAATGAAAACTTTTTAATCGTCGATCTAAATGACTTATAAAAAATAAACTGTCAATGCGACCTGTTTTCAGGTCGTTGTAAACAAAAATAGATTATGTATTAAAATTGTTTATATTTAGTTTACAGCTTTTCTTTGTGTTAAGTTTGTTTTACTTGAACAGATGATCTTTTTCTGTATACACTGAAGGAGTTTTTAATTTAAATAGCGGTAAGAATTTGAAACTTTGTCAATAAAAGTACTATTTGGTATTTAACCAATGTATTTCCATAGTTCTGTGGACTTTTAGAACTTTAATAGCACTGTTTCACTGGTAGTTCGAGCTCGCATTCGGAGTACGGCAGGTTTCTGTTCACGAAAATCAGTAGTCGATATTAAAACGTTTTTATGTGAAAGAGTGACAAACATCAATCCTCTTATCACCTTTCAAGGCGTTTTTATTATTTACTAGCTTTTGCCCGCGGCTTCGCTCCCGTCAACTGACTTCTCTACTTTACCCTATTTTTTTTTCATAAGAACCTTCTCCTGACAATAACAAACACAACACAAAAAAAGAATTAGCCAAATTGGTCCAGGCGTTGTTGAGTTATGCGCTTACCAACACATTTTGCGATTCATTTTTATATTATAGATGTTATAATTCACCCCAATTAAGCCTATTTTTTATTTATTTATCTTATTTCACAGAGGTAAGCATCTTATTTGCTAAGCCCCACAAAACCGTTGTAACAATTGGCCAGTATACTTATAAAGTACTATTTCCAGCTACCCGCTAGCTGATCATGGCAAAAAACGATGCAGCGACCCTAGAACGGATGAAACAACTAGAAGAGAGGATAAAAGCTCCTTCAATATGGGGGAGAGTGGCTTGCGGAGTCAGGTTTGAGGACCTACAGGATCGAAGGTACGATGAGGCGATTCGGTTGCTGAAGAAACATTATTTGCCTGAAGAGGTGAGATCACTTTTGTATTTTTTATCACTTTTATGTGACCTGTATGTAACTATGTAATGGAATCTAAGGTAACTATTTTTTTTAACTATCTTCCAAGGATCGTAGCGTTATGAAAATACCTAATAATTTCCAGCCGAAAGATTTGAACTATGTATATTAACTATTTTGGTTAGTTAGAAGTTGAAGGTTTTTTTCATGTTTTTTTCTCCGAAACATAATTATTTAGTCTAGTTTATAGTTTAGATCAGAACTGACATGTTTCAAGTCGTTAGATGGTTTAGACTGAAATGATTTTTTCCAAATTTCCTAGAATAATCAAGCTCTAATTTAAAGCATTGGATCTAATTCTTAGTATTTTGAAAAAAAAAGGTTTATGAACATTCTGGTTGGTATTTTGATTTCAAAAACATAATAGTCTTAACTTCAAAAGTATTTTAATCAAGTCAAAATTGAAGAAAATACTTTATTTTTTTAAAATAAATTGTTGAAATTGGACGTAAATTGAATAAGGAGTTGGTAAGTTGAAAAAAGGTTTATTAAAAAGTATATCTCTTAAAAGTATTTTTCAATTATCTGTGGAAGCTGTGAATACTTAGGGTTTTAGTTTCAGCGATAAAAGTAACAAAAAAAGTTATCAAATATTAAGCTTTTATCAGCATATTTATCACATCCTGAGACAACTAAGAGCCTTTGGCTAAGTACCAGCGTCACGAGTCGATCAATCGTTAGGTTAAGCAACGCTTGGCGCGGTCAATCCGTGGATGGATACCCATCTTGACATGGTGATTTTCTCCATGTTTCGGAAGGCACGTTCCATTGGTGGGTTTCTGGCTGTCATTTGAACATCTTTTACAGTCGTTACGGGTAGTCAGAAGCCAGAAAGTCTGACAACCATTCTCTTCGAGCTCATGGACGAGCTAAATTTTTTAAAAAATTATTAACGAGTTTCCTTTCCACGCTCTCACTGAAGCCTTCATTCAAATATAGGCAATTTGTTTTTCACCCACTTTTTCTCGGCACAAAACATCTTAATTAAGTAAATTAAGATTTCCGAACGGGGCAATTCATCTTTTTTGTTTTTGGACCCTTTAATTAAATAGTCTAACCGATCGCCGCATTGTTGGCGGAAATTATTTTTTCTCAAGAGTACTAAATTATTGAATGGAAACTGCTGTTTTAATTACACTTGTTTATTTTATTGTTTTGTAATTAATTTCTCTCTGTTTGGGGAAACAACGCTTTCCACAAAGAATTTCGGAATCAGATTACTGTTTAAATACCGTAGTCAAATAATGCTAAACGCGTAGCAACTACGTCATCGTAGCATGGAGTTTGCTACGCCGTAGCAGAATTCGTAGCGTAACAAGCCATACATACATACATACACAACCAACTTCTGTAACTACGTGACGTAGAATAACTACTTGACTACTCACTAAACATGTTCAACTCACAACATGATTTAACCGTAGCTCTGTCTCCGTTAATTTTGAGCAATCTACAGTTAGCTGCATCATTTAACTATAACGATAACTGAACCATTTTGAGTTGTCTAAACTACGTCGATCTATTTAGCCTTTACCCAACTAAGTTGTGGTCGGCTTCCAGTCTAATCTAACTCAATCATCAGTGTTTTACAAGGTGCGACTGCCTATCTGACCTCTTCAATACAGTTATCTGGGCAACCCAATACCCCAGGTAAGACTGGTTCTCAGACTTACTTGCCTCTGACTGCCTGTAACGCCTGCCAAAGATGTTCAAATGACAGCCGGGACCTACAGTTCAACGTGCCCTCTGAAATATGGTACAGTTGTCAACTCGCCAATTTGATCAATGGTGGCTGGTTATGGTTTGGTTATTTTATAGTTAAATGGTGCATCTAGTTCTTGAGACAGCATGATGAACACATTTTTTCAAATTTTTCAGATAACTTATAGATCAGTGAAAATAGCAGATGATAAGGAAGGTACAGATGAATTCGTCCACAATGTTCGGATATGGATGAAAGACAAGATGTCTATAGCGGCGGTTAAAGAAGGCACGGACCAGCTCGTTGGAGTTCTTATTATGAGGATACAGGAGAAAAGTGAGTAAAAGATTTTATACCAAACAGAAAATCTGAACGTAATAATGGTATATCAAAACTTCTTTTCATCTTATCGTTATCCTAGTTTGTTGGGGTAATTTCTGTCAAAAGCAAATTATTTTCTAATTGGACTGTTTTTCTGACTTCCTATATGAAAAACTTTCACAAAATTATTAGTACTGGTGCTGTTTACAAAATGATAGTATGAGACCCTTCTGGCACTGAACCTGTTGATATTAATTTCGCTGAAAAACTAAAAAAAGTCCTCGTTATATTCCAAAAAATTCTTGCCTAATGTATTAACAATATAGTCCCACTGGAAAAAAATAAAAAAATCCACATGCAAATCATTAAAAACTATCACCTCAACATTTTTGTATCTCATAAAAATGTAACGTTCACAAAGCTAGTCACTATTCGATTCTATTTGCGTATCAATCGAAAGGAATGGAACTCGATTCGTTCTGTGCCGATAGCAGTAACATTAGGGGGCAGATTCCTTCAATGCTTCGAGCCTAAATTTTTACTGCATCCGTAAAAAGAATTCCGATTCAGCTATAGGGTTTTGTGTTTGGTACAAGTTTTGAGCTTGAGCGTTTTCATTAACTTTTTATTTTAGCAGAGAAGCAAAAGTTTGTGTATGTGTGTACAAAAATTCAGAAATAAAATTATTTATTGAGAGAATAATCAAAGAATTAAGATTGAACAAATACATACTACCTAAACCTACTTAATTTGTGTAAACGCTAGCATTATTACAATGTAAGAGGTATGTTTATGTTTCTTAAAGTGAATGTTAATGATGTGATGACTTTCAGAGAAGAATGCATTGTTCTTTAAAAAAAAAATGGAAATGGAAATGGAACAGGAATTGGAATATTTATTGCAAATTTTTGTAGAAAGGGCTTGAAAATAGTTAACTGCTACTACGTTACAGTCATAACGGACAGTTAATTTAACAAAATTAGTTACAAAACGCTACCGCTTATCACGAACACCTCATTTCTTGTACGTAAATTGGATTCCAAGTAGTAGATACGGGTAGGTCTATATTAGGGGCGGTGATGCTATCGAAGCGTATACAGAACACACTACTGACTCAACGTGAGGTGAGCTTATTTTCTGATTTTCTATTGATAACGCTAAATAAATAGAACGAGACAATTTCGACTTGAACGGGATTAAAGTCGATACGATGCGATTTTTAGTGGGGTTTAAAGACGTGCTTAATCTATAAGGGGTTTGCTTTTTGTATTTGGTTTTTGTAATGTTATTTTTTAGGTTAGGTAGACTTCAAATGTTGAATACTTACTGATATTATAAGTGCCAAAGTTATTTTCCCCCTTTGTGTGTGTCTGAGTGGCTTTCACACCAAAACAAATGAACCGATTTGCCTGAGAAGGGACATAAGCTACTTTTAACCGATCGAATGAAGTGGTTTCCTCGATGTATGTGAAACCACTGGAAACGCTAGTATAGAATAAAAACACCATTTTGTTTCTTTCTACCATTTGTATTTGACAGTGATAATATTATAATGAATTCTGTAGTATATTTAGGTAAATGTAATTTATTATAGTGACGAATAGTGCCACTGGAACTCAATATTTACTTAGAATTAACTAACTAGTCCGATAATTGTTTGTCGTTCATTAGGCTTCATAAGATTAGTTTAGTAAACTTAGTTTATTGACTAGCACGAGTTACTTTATCAATGTCATTGAACTTAACATCCATAAATGTCTTGGCGATTGATTCATTAGTACTTCTGAGATTGATTGCGTGTTCAAATCAATTTGGATAGAGTCCTTCGCTTGGTATTTGACAAGTCAATGTCAAACGGAGTTAATTTATTATTCTGTGATGTTTATGGTGATTTGTGATGGTGTTAGAAACAGTCGTTTTAGAAAGTTGATTGACAAAGAATGTTAAGGAGGAGTTTTAGATGTCAATTGTTTCTTATTTATGACAAGTGAAAAAGACGTCACGGTTTGTTAGGGTTGACGTTTTTTTAAAATTACACTTTTGTCTTTTACCTCAAGACTGAGGGAGACCAATGAGTCTTGAAAACCCTCACTGTTACTTTATAGAAACAGTGGAAGAACAGTCGTTACATAGTCGTCAAAAGCCACATGATAAATAAAGATGTTCTAATCGTCTATTTCCAGGTGCATTTTCAAGAACATTCAGCCGCGTGAAAATAACCCACAATCCGCTGTACACCACTGTGATGGGGTTCTACAACGAGATCGAGAGACCTGTGAATATATACGATGCACTGAACATCAAGCGATATTTCAAGATATATGTCATTGCTCTCAAGAACAGGTATAGGCATCGAGGTTTGTTGTGTTCAGTTAAATGTAGTAGCTAATTAGCAAAATCATGCGTCAGAATTCAAAAGGCGAAAGGTTTGGTTGCTATCCAGTGACTGTTGGCCAATAGTTGCTGTCAATTAACAGACGTATCTGAACGCGGTCTTTATTTCCTTTGTAGAATTTGGTAAAGGTTTATCAAAATTACATTGTTTTTTTTTTACAATATAAGCTGAAAGACAGCAGCTTTTCGAATGTCAAATATTTTATGAGATAGCCCCCAAATACGCTCAACCTTCACCGATTCACTTATCATACTAGAAATGGCATGCATATTTATCAATCATGAAGATCCATACTTATATCAAACCCAAAAACCTCACTAATTATGTTATCAGTATATTGGAATATACAGATAATTGCCGTCTGTTTAATAAAATAAGCTTTTAATCCTTGTTTAACTACTCCAAATATTTCAGGCATAGCAAAAGAGATGTTGAAAGCGGCGATGTCACTTAGTTCGAGCGCCAGTGTGGCAGCTATAGCTGGCATCTTCACTACCGCGAGATCGCAGACGATAGCGCAAGAGTTGGGCTTCACCAAGCTCAACGAAATTTACTATGTGAGGTACCTGCTTGATGGAGAGGTGAGTTTTGGCACACAAAACCTCCAGATTTATAGAGTGATCCTGGACACCCTTTTGCGTTCTAAAGTTATTGTTACCAGACTTGCTATGATATATGCATGGAAATAGTAAGTCTTGAAGCCAAGCCTAGGGTACAAAGCTAGGCAGTAGGGTTAAAAGTTGGGACATTAAAAAAAATATATATTTCTTGACATGAAATCCTTGGTTGCGGAAATATCTTATAGCAGGTTGAAATTATCCAGCCTGTATTGGCTACCGAGAGTTGAAAAACTAAGTCTACTAAACTACATCTTTCCGTCACAATAGGATCGTCACTATTTTTAATTTTCACCTCAAACTTCACTAGCACCATGACATACAGCCAATTCATTCACAATTTTTATACCAACCCCCAATCCCAATCTTTACCGCTCAATTTCTGGGTTCCCTTCCAACATGATTGGTTGGTTGGCGTGACGTCACGATGGGAAGCAATTCTTTTGCTCAAGGGATGCATCGCGGGTACTGATTGATGCTAACAGGTGGTAGACATATTAGGGGGATATCAGTTTTACTGACGATGCCAAAAAGAAAAGAGTAATTTGTCTAGAGTGATTTTTTTCTGGTTTAAAAAGAGGATGTTTAAGGTTGTTGTGAATTTCTAGAGGTTTCTTAAGAAGAGGAAACTTAAAAGAAAATATAATTGCTTGTGATTGGAATTGTTATGATTGGCCTTCGTGTATACAATTTGGGAATAATGTACCTAATTTTCTGTTTAACACTGTCCTATTTTATTGACCAGGTCTTGTTTCTTAAGTCAACACAAAAAATTCTAATTACAGCTAAACTTTTATCAACTTCGCTACCTAGCTTAAATATGATCTGGATTCCAATTTAGAACTCATACCTCTCCTCACATTACTAACATCCTCTTACAGATAGTATTCTACGACACTGGTCTGGGCAACTACGGGGCAGCCATCATGGCGTACCGCATACCCAACGTGGACGAGCCGAATGACCTCACCACACAACAGTCATCCAGGTTCAACCTGCAAGTTCAACTGGATGACGAGACAGACGCGACGGAAGACGGTGGCCAGACAGTTATGTCACCCGAAAGTTCTAAATCTGAACCCAATAAGGATTAAAAGATTTTATGGAGCATTTTGTTTTATTTGTTAAGGTTTTTGAGTTGAGTAAAATAATATTGTGGTGATTGATTCGGCTGCCGAAGACAAGGATGGTTGACGTTCGTAGGCCAACGTTGGTAGTGGACGCCAATATTGGCTTATGTATGTAAGGAAGATGATGTTGATTAATATGTAATAGCTGCTAATAAGAAGAACTGAATAAATAGTAGCTGACTAATTATTTAGAACATAACGTATGTATCCAGTTAGCTGGCCTGCAGCAGAACACAGGTAGATAATAATTATACCGTAGGCCTTAATTATCTTCAACGATATAGGCCACTTTATCACCCTGTCAACATCCTTACATAACCGTGAATTTTCCGATGTACAAAAAAGATATTTAACGTCAAATTACACCATTTTATTACACGTTACGACACGTTTACGAGACGACTGGCCCGTTGAATAAACCTTGAGGTATAGTGAATGCGATAATCACAAAATATGGCATTTTGTCTGGAGATATTTGAAATGAGGTTTTCTTAATCCATATTTACCATGCTCTGATGTAAAAAGAGCATAATTCTTAAAGAACATAAATGTACCTGATTTAAATAGCTAATAATTTTAGATTTTAATATAAAATGCTCAATTATCGCATTTAATAGGGGTATAAGCTTAGGGGAAATTGCGTTCTGAAACAAAATAAGTCTAGTAAATTCAACTACTATACTATTTCACTATTTACACTCGGTAGAAATACCATGGCATCGCTGCCACTGTAACAAAAGTCAGGAATTTTACGACGTGTACATAAAACGAGTAATCGTTGGGAGCAAAAGGTTGAATGCTATTGGCAGCGGACATTCCGTGAAAAATTCTACAGGTGGTACAGACAAACTGGTTTGTTAGGGCGTAGGCAGGGAACACATAAAACGGTGTCCAATTTGCGTTGAATTCTTGATAGTTGTGTTAAAGGAACTTTTAAATGTACCTAGATATAGAATGCATGTTTGTTTAGTTAAAAAGGTTATTCGGACATCACATACGGTGAGTACTTATGAATTTGCTATAAAAATACAGATTGTAATGTACAGGTTTAAACACAGTCTAAGGGCTTTTATTACAGTCGGTGAGTTGCCATTTAGTATAATTTTAATACCTAACTCGTTAACCAAGCTCGGACTCAAAAGCCTGTCTATGGAATCATTACACCAATGAGATATTCAGTACTTGACACTTATTACCTTTTGTCTCCAAATATTTTTTCAACGATCAATCTAATGACATCTTATTCTTCCCAAAATAAATTTAAATGAGTTCGAGATGTTTATCTCAGTTGTCTCCGAGGAACTTTGATTAAATAAGTTATTTTTGTTAGAATATTAGTTTTTTGTGAAAGTGTTTGAGTGGACCGTGATCATCTTCTTTGGGAAGAAGAAATAATATGTAGTTGATTAGCGTCATATTAATTGTAGAGGCATATAATAAAAATATTATTTTTATTTGTTTGTACCATAAATGATCCGAAACTATTGAACCGATTTGTGAATAATTTCACTGTTGAAAAGCTACACAATTCCCAAGTAAATTATTCTATTTATTCCGGTATCGAAAGAATTCCTCGGGACGCGAGTGAAACTGCGGGAAAACAGCTAATCTTGACGGAAAGATCAACCAAAATTAATAAAATTTAATAATGAAACCCAAAATAAAGGCTTCTTCGTTTATTCTGAGGAAATTGGAATGTACCTTTTGGAAATCAAAGGAAACGAGGAAACAGTTAGCTAAGTTAATAAGGTTTAGTCAATCAAAGTGATATTTTTGCCGTCGGAAAGGGATAGAAATTTACATTTCTAAATGTTCGAGAGAGATGGATATTTGAAAGTTTAATCAAAAACAATCCATTTCAATATTATTAATTAGCCTCGCGGACGAGGTTTTGTTGTGGACAATGCATGATATTTAAATGTTACTTGGATGCGGTATTATTTTTATAAACAATATGTTTTTACATTACTCATATTTTAAAAACTTTCATCTTTTAAGTCCCAATCTGCTTTTTGTGGTGGTTAAATCGTGTTTGTAATAGGTAGTTGTGTTAAATCCAGCCATCTCCTTTGTATTGGATTTACTATCAACAAATATGCTATTAATATTTTTTATTACGTAGAATCGTTAGTCAGGGTAATAAATACTACTTACTTTAGTCTGTTATATACTAAGTCTTACCTATATTACCATAACGTCCAGAAAATATTTAAACATTATAACATCCGGATCTAAAACGGCTTGTATTTAATTCAAGACTACTTAGCAGAACATGTTAATCTTTATTTTAGATGCCACCTCCATTTGAAAGCGTAACATTTATAGATATAGAAATTAAACTCAATTTATGTAAATTAATCGAGTTTCGTTTTGGCCGTAAATGTCTGTCATTATTACGGAAACGGTTCAATACGATCTCCCCAAGTTTATTGTAAAGTGTTTAAAATAACTGTTATTTTGGGCTTTCTTACAGGAGTGTGGATCTATTTTTGTTACAGACTAGATTCTGCCGGCGGTTTCCCCCGCGTCTTGTATATAGCCCTACAGCCTTCCTCAGTAAATGGTCTAATACTGAAAAAAGAAAACCAATGCACAAACTCTTCAGTATTAAAATATTAGTAATGATTTTTTTCTCAACATGCTGTACATCAGTTTATGCGTTAGACAGAGGTCAATTTCACACCCTACCCATACTCATTTCGCAACGGAAGCATCTTGGTTTGGACACATCATTATTTTTTTGGAATGTTTCGTTAAAGGCCCTGCCTCAAAAGGGTCATAAAAGCAATCGAAAGAAAAGTCATAGTTGTAAAACAAAATCCTCTACCGTAGTCGTTCACGATAAATCCAAAAATTGTTTTTCACATAGTTTTGACCAATATCCATATTATTGTGATTCTAGATGATAAAATTATTTAAGCATGTATAAAATAAACGGCTTAAACTGCTAGTAGTGCGATGCTAGTGCATGACCTAAACAAGAAAGGCCTAAAAAAGAAAAAATCTTATTTACTTAGATCTTAACTTTAGCATTTACTAGCCAATAAATTACTATAAGTTAATCAAATTATAAAACACTTTCTATTACAAAACTTCTTTCTCATGTGTACCAAGTTCAGTGGTAACGAAGTTTCGTTTACGGAGCGTACACAATTACATTACGTGTTCGGTATATCAGGTTAAGCCTAATTTAGATCGCTCGATACTGAGCAGCTGATGTGCAGCTCATTTATGAATTACGTTGTATGTTGATACCGGGACTTTGCCTGTTTGTGAGGCTTTTTTGATAAATAGCAGTTTAGTGGCAGCACCAATATTTGGTTGTCGAAAATGAGCATCTAAAAACTACGGGGTACATCGATAAAGAAATAAACTTTTACGGGGCAGAGCGGCTCGTGGTTAAGTAACAGCTATACGGTTCGGTCGACCATAAGGTTAAGCAACGGCTATCGCAGTCGGATTATGGATAGCTGACCATCTTGTCATAACAAGTTCTTCCGCATTTCGGAAGGCATGATACAATGGTAGCTGAATAGTTTTCATATGAATATTTTCTACTTTCGCTACGGGGTTATATCGGATTGTCCAGATAAATGGGTTGAGGAGGTCCCATAGACAGACGCTCCATATAAAACACTGCAAATCAGCTGCAGATGGTCGACACTTGAAAAATACTTTTTAAATTGATTCCAAATTAAATTGATTCCACCAGTCACCAACCAAAACAGTTGGCACAATTCTCTGATAATATCAGGTCTGCTAACAAAACTACCCGCTGGAACCCGTCAATATTCCCTCCTGGCAACTAATACAATGAGCCGTTAGATTTCCCGCTCTATCTCGTCACGCATGCCCACTGAGCTGCGATAATTGTGCCAGAATTATAAGGCCATATGGGTTTTATGCGGGTTTTGAATAGAAAATTAGATAGCTGTTCGACGGGTTTTGAAGTGGGGAGTTTTATGTAAGCTTTAAAAGTATTTTAAAACAAATTAAGTAATAATTAGAGCTAGAACAAGAGCATACTTTCTTGATATTTTAACAATTACTTAGATTCTATGAACAGCAAAAGCTAGTATGGAAATAGAATAAGCGTTCACTTGTGGTATGTGAAAGTCACGTAAGATGCCTCAGCGTATACTTAGTTCGTCTATTCTCGAATGTTGTATCGTTTTACCACTCCCTAATATATGATGGCGCAAAAGTTGCAATACTCCTGATCACATGTTATACTAGAAATACTAAAGTTTAAAAAATCTCCAGACAGTAACATCATCATCATCTGCCTATTCAACAGTTCACTGTTGAACTAAGACATCTCATAACCCGAACCAAATTCTCAGCTCTTTATGTCATGTAACTTCTACCAGCACCCATTCGCATAACTGCTGGTACCATAATACCCACATACAAATGTCCTTAAGTTCTACGTCCATTTACGTACACAAACGTACAATTTATCAGCAGCGAATTCCAGCTCGGCTAATTAATTATGACACACTAATGAACGTGCTTTTAATAGCTTCAAGCTCCAGAATACGTAATCAGGACCAACGTTTAATCAAATGTTTGGCCAAGCAAGTAAGGGATGGAGTTTGCGGTAGTCTATCTTGCGTCCTTCTTGCAATGTTGGTTGTTGGTGGTACCAATATTATGATTTGAATTATATGGTTGTTCAAACTTAGTTGTGGCTTATGTTATTGGCAGCTCAGTATACTAATAATGTCTATTATTTATCGGTAGATTAGAAAGTAAAAAATGTGATTCCAGATGGCTAAAAAAGTATTGTGAAAGAAGTGAATCTGACTCAGATAAGTATCTGAGTTTTCAAATTGGTAATTTATCAGATTAACAACGAACAAATGATACCAATCATGAGAAAGCTCTCAAGGTTCATTCACACAAGCTATTAAGGCAAAAGATTCTATTTTTAGAAATCTTCGGCAACTGAAGTCACCATAGAATATTTCGTTGTATCCCAAAATCTATCAATAAACCCCAGTAAAGGTAATCTTCTATGAAAGATTTTTGGGCTTGCTTAAACCTTAAACATAGGCAAGAAGATTCATTTTTCTTTGCAGCAGAGTTAAGATTGTAAAGATATTTTTGTCATCAGCGCTAATGCGACCCAATTTGTTGGAAATCTAATTTATTTAAGATGCATCGGTGGAGAGAATACGTTAACTTTACTTGATTACAAAGTTTTTAATCTTCTTTGGATTCCATTTATTACTGTTTAACTTTTAGGAGCTTTGCAGACTTTCTCAACATCGTAACTCTCTTCACATGTGCACATTATAAGGATTAAACATTTTTTAATTTAAAACGTAATTATGTGAGTGGTTCTTTTGCTCCAAAACCACCTCATAGACATCGAAAATCATGATGGATTTATTATACTTAAACCATTATATTTAAGCTATACCGGGTCCATATTGTGTCTACTTTATAAAATGTAAAACATATGGATTGCCAATAAACAATTGAGTTTACTCCGCTATACTTGGTTAAAACATAATATGTGTGTATGTTCTCTGTGGAGAATCGTCAAGCCTATCAAACAGAAAAACAGAAGAATCAAACATTTGAAAATAAATTTCTGAAGAGACGCTGCAAAATATTTTACACTGTTCTTGAAGTTGAAAATACAAAAGATTTTTATGACCGGCTTTTCAAAAAGGTTTGTTTTTCAAAAATTTTCACCTTGCAGTGTTTTTGCAGCTTATTTTTCACGCTCCACAATTTTCTCATAAACCCGAGAAATGTTCCAGAACTTTCTTTGCACGTAAATATTTTCAAGAATTTTATCACAAAATAACCCGATATGGGATAGTGTTAAATGGTGTAACATCATATAAATATTATTTACGGTGTAATAACTGTGTCACTAGTAGTAAATTATGGTCCAATGTACGCTGTATTGTGTACGCAATAGTTATTTTCTGGGTAATATTATAAAATATTAGAAAGCTTGAATAGTCTTGTATGCGAAATCAATAGATCGTTGGGTCCAATGTTCTGTGCAAATACATTCTCAATTTTGGTTTTGGAGTTACCTATAGAAGTTTTAACTTATATTAGTTACTGTATAGAAAAGGTATAGATACTATATCTTATAATACAATATTTTGTAATCGTATCATTTAATCACATTATAACATCACTTTGATTCTTAAAATAAAACTAACTTCGTTTATACCTGTGTCCGAAATAACGTGGTCAAAAATAGTCCTGAATTAAATATGACCTTTCCAACCTCTATTAAAACGTAAGTGCCATTATAACAGCGTTTGATGACAGCCATCAAAAACTATTAAACTCATAGCGTAACTTTGATTGCTTATAAATGAATAATTTCTTTGGAAATGGTCACGAAAAGTGACTAATAAAAGCTATAAATAAACTAGGGTTGTCATTCGGTTTATCGTAGTAGGTTATTTGTAGCGTAAATACGCGACTTTTGGGCTAACTTTAAAAAATATAGCACTATCAAAATATTCTGGAGTGACAACATGAGTTACCAGTCTTAGCAAAGGGTATTGGATTGCCCAGGCAGGTAACTGGTTAGAGAATGTCAGATAGGCAATCGCACCAAGAAAATCACTGGTACCTCCTCAGTTGCATACAGTTAGAATGGAAGTCGACCCCATCAAAGAGGTAGTTATAATTAAGCCTAGGCCTGTGATTACAATGCTGGTCACTACGACCATTTTTATAGCCGTTTTATAGTACAGATATATTTTTTCTACAGGGAAGAAACAGTCCTCATTCCTTGTAACGAGGTGTTGGTCGTTGCTTGTAATAATAAAAAGCTAATGTTTACAGCGAGTATTGTGGTTCAACATGCAATATCGTGACTTATCGCATTTAGTCGCTCGTTTGTGCTAAGACGTGGTAGCTGGCTTTCTTGGTCTTACTATATAGGTTTTTTGTTTTCTTTTTGAGCAATGGTATAATGTACTATTAGTATTCAATAAACTATTAGTATTGAACTAAATATAATACCTATTGCCTTTATAATGTGCAACAAAATAACTTTTCATAGGGTGTTACAATGTATTTAAGCAACAAGGGTTTTTTCACTGTTACTGATTCGTTTATGATTTTTGATTTCACTAATGTCCTTAAATGCTAAAAAGGTAAAGTATACTAAAATAAACGCGCGTTATTTTGTAGTATAGTGTTACTGATTTGTATATAGATTGGCCAATTGCTTTTTAACACATATTTTTTTGCATTGTGTCAAAGATCTCACTTCATCCATAGAAGAAAAAAACTAGAGGCATAAAATCAAAAGTAGTGTACAGGGTTTTACCTCAAGCCAGCAGACCTTGTAAAAGGTGCATTTGTTCAGCTTTTGTGCGAATGTTTTTAAAGAAAGTGTTATTTGTTGGACTTCACTTCTATTGAACACGAATTTCAAAGGAAATGTATTTTGGACTCAAAATATTTTGACGTTAAAAGCCGGATTTGTGCTTCCATTTATTATATTTTTCCAGAATATGTGGGTATTTCAGATGTTCAAATATTGAAAGCAGATAAAACCAAAATGGCTAAAGTAAAGGTTAAAATAAGACAGCAGCAAATATGAATGTAAAAATGGTGATTGTAAAAATGTCCTAAAGAGTGTTTTATCCAAAGGTCTGGAAGAGATCGCTCTTATAAGACCGCCTATTAAGCATTCAATTGAATGAGTTTTTAAGATCGAACTATAGAAATCTATCTTACATTAAATTACCGTAAAAATCTACCTTCGAAAAAAGAAACAAGAAATCACCTCCTACATTTCAAAGAAAACCCCAAAAGATTTAACACAACCTCCATTCATATACAGACCTGTGAAACAAATGGCTCTAAAATTGAAGCCACCGCACGATCGTTGTGAATGATGGCGTACCTCGTAAAGCTAAAACCCACTGTGTTATAACACGTGCGATATATGAAGCGATTGAGTAAAGTTAGGCCACACGGACGGAAGGCGTACATCAATGTATAAACGATGTACCATCGGCACTATCGAGGCACCTCGTCTGTTACCCAGAATTTAAGCTGTATGTACATGGATTTTAGATGGAGCGAAATATGTTGCAGGTTATTCTCACAATCGTCTTTTACTACGGGGAATGCATCTATTGTTCATACCCGCCTTTACAGTGAAAAAGGGGCTCAATACTCACTGTATGCCTACAACTGTCATTCTTCAAATTACTGGCCCTGCATTTGCTCTTACCATGTTTGCGGAGAGATCCTCGCTTCTTAGAAATAATGCTGGACTTCTCCTGCATGACATGCTTTCACTATATTGGTTGAACAATGAATTCAACAAACTATTGATAGAAATGGACCTAAAGAAAGCTTTGAAGCTTAATAACACTTCAAACGAGTCTATGAATGATGGTTTAAGTTCTCTTGTATGTCATTCCATACATGGGTCGTTACCCGTCCTTGCAAAACTTATTCGATATTCTAAACCCAAAAACCATTCTAAATAATCAAAGCTCTGGCTGAATAAACAACTGTGATAGATAGGCCTGAAAGCAGACAAGATTAATGGCTGAAGCCACACATCAAGATACAGTGCATAAATAAGGATCAGCCATCCAAATAATGCTCTCAAAAAGGTCCAAGCTAACATCGGTCATTCCCTTGATTCTGCAAATACATGAAAGTTAAATACAGATAAAGACACTAACAAATAAACGAATGATTCAGGTCAAACTACTCCTAAAACTTTCGACCCTGATCTAAAGCTAAACTAACAAAAACAGAAAGTATTAACAGTTGAGCTAATCAAATTAGTAGGCAATGGATCTATCCGTCACGGAGTTACGAGGGGAAAGTCGACGACAATAAAACAGCAACAGCCTTTAAGTCAATAAAAACCTTGAAGATACAAGATTGTATCAGGGCTGGCGAAAAATGTAGGCGATTTTCTTCCACACCTAAAATTCAAATGACAAAATGAACTAAACAATACTAAAGTATTGACCGTTATTAGGACAGAGGAGTCTTTCTTGGTGTTCTGAAAGTCCTGTGTAGGACTATGATTGGTGTCCTCTTTTTCTTTTTGCTAGAACTAGTAAATATTTAATGGAAACCACCTTTAATGGACTCCCACAGTCAAGTTTAATTGGGATAAATCCACAAATCCTATATCCTACCTTACCCTACCTACCTTACCCTACCCACATACCCCACAGGCAACAGTTTTAGCGCTTATTTTAATTTCCGTACAAAAGGACTAAAAATACATACGTACCGAAAGTTCTTTTGCCAACCTTACATCGAAACGTTTTGAGACAATCTGATGAGATTTAAAGGTATATCGGGTTTATGTAAATGTATATTGCAGCGCAGTAAACTGGTTTTTATTCGGTGCAGTATCAATGTGATGATTTTTATATTGTTTGAGTAATTCGCAACAAGTGAATGTTCAGCTGTTTTTTGTACCTTTCGATAGAAAACAATGGTTGTACACGCGGCAAAGAAAGAACATTGAGTATATTGATATTATTCGATTCGTTTAGTGAGTGTTATCCTGAATTTAAAATATTTATGGTGTTTTATATGTTGCTTTGCGGATCATTGAACGTTGTGTCACGAATTTGCAGACTGAATGACTTTTTCTGTGTCTTCATAACCAGGTGAATAGTAGGTATATCTGTATTCTACAGTACTTAACTATACTGATATTATAAAGAGGAAAAAATATATTACTTATTCTGTGTTTTCATAACCAGGTGAACAGTATATCTATATTCTAAAGTACTTAACTATACTGATACATATAAAATTACTGGACCGATTTTAAGAGTAGTTTCTACAGGGCGAGGCCGCGGGATGGCTATGATTCATAAAACTCATTCCCAAACAAGCTTCTACACAGAACTTACACCAATAATGTCCTATCAAATCCAATATAATTATTATTGCTGTATTTGGCTGGAAACTGCATTCCTTATCTTGTCTTGGCACCGTTTGGGGTTAAGTTCGGCTCCAAAATAGGACATACATTTTAGCCGCTCCCATTAAAGCGGTTACTTGGAAATCGAAAATGGATCTTGTTTCATTTATATCTTGCATCTGGTTTTAGTTTGGCATGGTTTGTGATGGCAGGAGTGAAGGATTGGAGATTGTTATATGTTAAAAGGATTTTTAGAATCGTATGTATCGATCTCAGTGGCGTGCACTTGGAGAGGCCTATGTCCAGCAGTGGACTGCGATAGGCTGATGATGATGATGATGATGATGATGATGATGTATGTATCCCTTTTGGGACTACAGAGGGGTCATTTGTAACTGGCAGAAAAAGTTATGATAAAGAAATTAAAAAACGAATGAACCTGAAAATAGAACGTAGAGGGGACTCTCAACTTTTTGGAACCGTGCAATTAGTGTAAATAACCTAAATATGTTTGACTTTGAACCAGACAGGTTAAAGACTGCTCTATACTTAGATTAGTTATGTTTTTCGGCCTATTAAAGGAACATATAAACTTAAAAAACAATACAACTAAATAAAAGATTTACAATCACATTGACGATTACAAATGTAGATTCTAAACAGTAATCCCAAACAAACCCCATATACAGGTTGACTGTAATATGCGCTTCAAAGCTTGAACAAAAAGATACGCCGCCAATCTCTCTTTTGTTTTCCTTCAATATTGATTGCTACTCTCATAACTGTGTATTATGATGATGAGGTCATGACCTTTCAGCAGGTTATATTAGGAACTGTTCTGGTATTAGCAATAGTCCTTTCCAGGAATTACAAAATTGGAATGTGTTTTCAGGTGAAAATAATCTCTTTAGAGGTCGATAAATACCTATATTGTTCCTATTTAAAAAGTAATTAAAAGAATGTGAATTAAATGTAAATATCTGCATTACATGCAATTTATAGGATCCACTCTTACTAATCTGTTACAAACTTACGTACTGAAGTTCACAATAGCAGTACACTTATACATTGAAATAAGCATCAAAATATACCAGTCCTCCATTCCTCTCCCATATTCCCCAAAATGTATTCCACCAGTCAAAAACACACAATTTCCAATTTCAAGCTTGTACCAACAAAATAATGCTACAAATTCAAGATTTCTGCTTTGAATTATCGCCATTCGTTTCCTCTCTCAAAAAACCAACCGTACGTGTTACGGCTGCACCTGCCACGTGGCCATATTCCGCTTTTCCGTACCCAGTGAAACGGTAAACCGCAGTATATACATGAACACAACTCACAACTACACTCCACAATTTTATCTCACACCCCACACACACATACAAAAAGCTTGTCTATACGAAATTCAAGCAAGAATTGAATGGAATTCTTCGTTTGCGCTCGAACGTCTCTGTGTACATGTAAGTTGTGAATGTGTGCGTGCATTACAGCAGGGAATGTATCGAGAGTATTGTCTACAGTCTCAGCTGTTGCCATACACGGACAAACAACGGTGTACGTACAATATCAGATATGCAATGATAGATGTCTGACAACTTGTTTGTGCAATTCTGCTAAATGCTGGATACAGTTGCTTGTTGTTGGAATTTTAGCTCACGTGCCTTCAAACCTTGGATGGAATGGTTTACCGAAAGTTGGTTTCGCGTTTGATTGCCAAACTGTGAATTGTGGGAACCGTGGTAAGCAGTTTAATATGATTTCGACTGCGTAAAACAAAAATAAATAAATAACAAAAAAATGTTAAAATTTAAAAACGTGAACGTTTCACTATAAACACTCTTGTTTACTTGGCCTGGTAAAATTAAACCATTTCATTGAGAGGAATTAATTAATATTTTGTAATACTTGCGACATTTTAATTTTAATTCAAGTTATTAATGAAGACTGTAAGTAGACTATTACTTTTGAGAATTTAAGCATTAATTCGTAATAATTTAAACTGATTGAAACGTTTAAATATTTAAACCTTCCTGCTCCTTTTAAATTATCTCTTAGTTCATAATTTTCAAATCAGACTGAATCCAAAATCCAAATTAAGCTTTATAACCCGACACCCCTAGGTAAAGTGGTTGTTGGACTTTCTGGCTTCTAGTTGTCCGTAACAAGACGTGAAGAAGTTCGAAAACACGAAGCTCATCATCAGCTTTACAATTAGGCTAATTACTAATTCTACTCTAATTACACATATCACATACTAAAATTCTATTCCTCTCATCTCTAAGGGCGAATTCCCCGTAAATAAAAATCATGTCTCCTAGTTTGAAATGAAAGAAATCGCTTCACAAATCCGGCTCGTGATTGGGGTTGTTGTCTACAATGCGTCCGGGGACGAACCGGACGCCGGACACGGCAGGCGGACGTGATCGATGATGGCGTGCTGGGTTTGGGTGGGACAAGTTATAAGCTTATGGGGTTTTAATATATTATATGGATATAATTTTTTGGATCTCCCCTCACCTTCGTGGTGTTCAAATACAGTTTGTTCTTCTTTGTGCAGTAGGGCTGTGGTAGCTGTTTCGGACAATTCCTTCGCTGCGGCAGGCTTTCACAACGTAATGGGTCTCAGTTTATAAACTTCATCATCATCATCATCATCAGCCTATAGCAGTCCACTGCTGGACATAGGCCTCTCCAAGTGCACGCCACTGAGATCGATTTTTGGCTGCTTTATAAACTTACTGAAACTAATTTTGCTATGAAAAGTTGAGTACCAACCACCAAAAACTAAAACATTTGGTTACGAAAGCAACTTCTGTTAAGAATCGATGGATAAAAGGGGACAATAAAGTTCATAAAACCGACAGCGGTATCTGCAGCTTAATTTGAATTGACAGATGGCAAAGACTTCTTCTGAAAAGCATTTCCTAAGAAATGTCAATAACAATAGAAACAGTACTCGCTTACCGCTTTTAACTCGTACATGTATCCTTACGTGCTAAGTAAGGAATATGAAATAAAGCATTACATAATACTGTAACGCTCTGTCAGCCATCTGTCATACGAAAAGCCCTGTAACGGGTTCAACTTAGGTTACATTTTATAAATTGTGAGCTCCGACCTAGATTTCTTGGCCATACACAGGAGTGACGATGCAATTTGCTCTAAACGCAAATTCGAAATTGAATTCTAGAATTTTATTTGTTTGAAGTTTTTTTTAAGTGAAAGGATACGGACAGGTAAATTGGTTGTCGAATTTGCAAGCTTTGGCAGACTTTTGGAATTCATGATTACCTACTTTCCTTCTCTGTTAGTTAATGGTATTCAGAGATAACCGACGTTTTAGCTTCAGTAAGTTTGCAGAATATAATGCTATGCTTAGAAAAAAAATCCTTTTAGCCGCCTTTTTCCTTCTTTATCAGAATATCTGCTTTTAGACCACCTTAACTTTGTCTCCCAAAACATACTTTCAACCCAGTTGGTTGATCAACCACTACTTTGTTAAACGTCTAATAAAGCTGAAGAGAGATTGAGTTTGTAGTTTGTCCGTTTGAACGCTCTAATCCCGGGAAATACTAGATCAATAGAAAAAAATCTTTCAGTATTAGATAGCCCATTTATTGAGCAAGGCTAGACTACGCACACATGAAGGGGTGGGGGGCAGATACTAGCTAGTATTATTAACTTGTATTTTACAACATAATCTATCCTCCAACTATTGTCAAAGCAACAGTACAGTAATGTCTAACTCTGTAACGACTGTGCGCATATAACCAGATACGTTTACGTATTCCACTCTATTGTAGCATTGTCAACATTGTGCTCTGAGCTACTAATGCCGGGGACAGATAACGTTTTTGGTTATGCTCGAATTTTGGTTTAGGAAGATATCGCCATTTGTGAAAAAACTATTTTTTAATTTTTAGTCTGGCATTTTAACATCTTTGGCAGTCGTTACGGGTACGCAGAAGCCATAAAGTCTGACAACCAGTCATAAAGTCTTACAAAAGGGTTACCCAGGTAATTGGGTTAAAGTTGGTCCGACAGGCAGTCGCTTCATATACAACATTGGTACTCAGCTTCATGAGGTGGGACTGGAAACCGACCCCAAAATTTCTGGAGAAAGTAGTACATACTAGGGTATAACTATGACGTAAAATATGGTCCATTTATGTAGATCAAGAAGATGATATATTTAGATAAGGAATAAATCCTACGACGTTTTCTTGGCTCTTTCTGTGAAAGTGTCTTACATTTTACCTAGATTTAGTTGTATGTATTTTTGCCAGTTTTATAGGAATATTTTTACAGTTTTATACAGATGATTAAGTGCTGGTTAGATAATGATAATTTTTTACAACATTAAAAAAAACCTGCTGACACCAAAAACATGTTTCTGCCTGCGCAGCTATTCACGCAATGTTGTGTGACGACAAAAAGTTTGGCGAGAACTATACGAAGTTAGTGTTTCTTCGGGTGCTATGAGTAGCTCAAAGCCTTCTAAATGTATCAACGTACCGCCGTCTGAATCCACCAGAACTTCACTACAATAGAACTAAACTTTGAATCACTTAGCGATTTCCCATTAACTTGCTAGTTCAGAGTTATTTCATGACGTCATAATTATTGCCCGCATTCAGCCAATTATGTGCGACAATACTGCCAGTGAGGTATGCAGTATTTGTGATAGTACAAGGAATACTGCACTCTATTGTGTTTAGTATAAGGGTGATTTTTCTGTGAGATGGAAAACAAATGTCAATATATTATGAACGAAATATTAGTGTTGATTTAAGGAAACAGCGTGTGAATTAGTTTTGTAATTGTGTGGCTTTGGCCTAACGGTTTGCACGTGTCTGCCATAATTAATGGATATGAGTCTTATACGCTCTTGTTTTCCTGTTTTTGTTTGATTTTTGTTGTTTTCACTCTTCTTATAAACAGAAGGAATGTGTGTTAATCATTGCGCTTGTTAAGGAAGGTTGGTGATTTCCAATTTTGAAGTCCATGTTAGTCAGTGGTGTTAAAGATACGCTTAAAATGTATGTTCGAAGAGCGGCATTGGTACTTGCCTGAGATGGCAAGCAGATTGCAAGATCAAGAAAGGTATCAAGTTGTGTACCTATAATATGTCAAGCTATATGAAGCTATATTGTGCTATAAATAATAGTTATATTACAGTTTTATTCATTAGATTACTTTTCAACATATTTCTGGATAACCTTTTAAAAGGGATGATTAAGTGTACTGGCAACTATTATGTAGGTACTCTTGTTATTTGCTATGATAACTTAGTCGCTGTTTGCTAAACCCTTATGTACAGTCAGCATCGGAAGACGATAAGTACACATTATAATAAAGTGTAGTTAAGCAATTTGATTTCTAAATTGAAATGTTAGATTTTGATTCCTAATTGTCAGATATTATTGTATACCGTAAAGCACTCGCCTATTGCAAAGTGGCTCTAAAATAATACGCAATAGCGGTACTTATTAAACTTTAGCACAGTTTTTGTGAACTACATAAGTAGTTCTACTAAAGTCTAAATTGAGTAGGTAGGTACCTTTCCTTTTTGGGAAGTCGGTTAGAAATAAAACGAAAAATTGCACGCCAAAATATTATTTACTTAGCTATTTTCCTTTGCTATCCATACATAGGGTTATTGAAAAGGCATTGTATGAAGATGTTTCCGAGTAATGAAAGGATGCTTCGCGTTGTCGGATTTTCGGTATTACATGATAGTTAATAACCCTACCTTGAAATTACTTGGGATAATAACATCAGGTACGGAAATAGCCACGCGAAGTTTGGACATACAAGATCTTGTTCATTAGTAGTTAATGTTTTTATATCTAACGCAAGTAAATTAAATTAATGATACTTCTAATGCACATAACTTTATGAATGAACTTTGAAAATGATTGAATGAATTTTTCGAGAAAATGTCAGTTATCTCAGAAAGAGTTAGGTATGCCCAAATATCAAAATAATTCTTCATTCTTACCTATACCTTATAGACTGGTTACTCCTATCAAATGTACAACAAAACTTCAAGCATTTCTTTAAACTCCCGTTCCATAAAGCAAAATATGTCATCACAGCTAAAAGCGCTTCATTGGTTCGTTCCACAAAAAGGCTGGAGCCCCAACAATCGCACACAGTATTAACCTCGTACGTAATAGCGAGCATTAAGCGCTGCAGCGCTTTACTTAATTACATCTGTGTTTACGAGTTGAGTGCAGTTGAATCACATGCAAAATGCCGCGTATTATCCGGGAGCTAGTGAATGCACTTGCTGTGTTATTAGAATTTCCATTCATTGGGCAATCTATTCGTCTTCTTTCAGGTCTCGGATGGCTTGTATTTTACGACAATCTTAGCGTAAGCATAGACTGTATGAAAAGTCGTGGTGGCCTAGTGGGTAAAGAACCAACCTCTCGAGGGTGTGGGTTCGATTCCAGGTCAGGCAATTACCAATGCAACTTTTCTAAGTTTGTATGTACTTTCTAAGTATATCTTGGACACCAGTGGCTGATAAAAAGGTGAAGGAAACCTGGACTATTAAGTCTGAAATCACCAACCCGCATTGAGGAAGCGTGGTGATTAATGCTCAATCCTTCTCCGTGTGAGAGGAGGCCGTTGCCCAGCAGTAGGACGATAAAAAAGGTTGTAACAGCAACAGACTGTATTAATGACTTAAACCTCTTTGGAGTGAACTGACATTGATCCAGGATGCAAGACATTTGATTGCGTTTGAAGTGAGATATTTGCTTGAATATTTACCAATACTAATTTTAAAGCTGTGAAACAAATTAAGCCAAAGTGCGCAATACTATAACGGTGGCATTGTGGTGTAAGGTACGAGTGACTATACACATAGACATTTTTAAGTGGCTTTATTATTTTGTGCTTTCTTGTGATCGAAAATTGCAAGCCACCATTGAGTTTGGTGAGAACTCAACCTTACTAATATCTCTTGTCCACCTTATTATTATCAAATAGGTATTAAATTATATTCGCATTGTAGGTAAGTTAGATTAACACAAGTGATTTGTGTGTTTAGTTTAATAGAAAGTGTTCAAATCAAGCATCCTTGGTTCAAAGAAACAAAAATTGACATAAGGATCTTCTCACTACGGTCTCTTTGCCATCCAATGAGGCAACGCTGCCAGTCTTTTAGGCACTTTACCAGGCTACGATGATAACAGCCATTTACAAGTAGCATAAATATATTTTAAATTGTCAACGTATTGTAAATACAGTAAAATAAAAATATTCTCACTTCGGTCTCTTCGCCTACCGCCTCCAGCGATCGAGTGCACATGATCACGGCGCTCAGTCAGCCAGCGCGACTATTTGCGACGCAGATGAGATAAAGACGAGATGTTTACTTACATAGCACTTTTTAAAGAAAGCCTTTGGAACTCTAGTTAGGCTTGTATGTGTGTGTGTGTGGGTGGGATGTGTTCCTTGAGGCGTTTTGTAAGGTTGCTATTTTGAATGTCATTTGTTTTGATTACTGAAGGTGGCTTTAGACTACAATGTAATTATCAAAATAGCATACAGTATTTCGCGCACCGTACATTGTTATGGACATATTAACATTACTGTACTATATATTATTGGTTTACAGTATTAGGCCCTTGTTTGCTATTCTATATAACACAATAATCGCGTATAATAAAGCCATCTCCAAAATCACTATCTCAAAAATATTATAGTTAGAACATGGCCAATACAGTGAATAGCATACCTACCTTTTAGAGAAGAAGCCCATATTTTTAATGATACAATTTTTAAGGTTATATTAATAGACAGACGAACAGCGAAGTGATCAACTAAGGGTCCCTTTTTGTTATAGGTCCGGAACCTTAAAAATCATGTAGGCACGCAGATAAAACCTACGTATTACGTAAACCCAACAAGCTTTTCAAAGGAATGGTCAATCCAGATGTGACCTTATTCAGGACTATAATCAAACGTACCTATAGGACATGGATTTGCGATTGTAAAGCTAGTTCAAGTAAATTATATCTATTTCTATTTTTACCTTATCTATTTGACCGTCCAAATGATATATTTGGCCATCGTTACGAGTAGTCAGAAGTCAGAAAGTTTGACAACCAGTCTTACCAAGGGGTATCCGGTTGCCCACGTTCCACCAAGGGATACCAGGTTGAGGAGGTGAAATAAGTAATCTAAAAAACTGGAACTTAGCTGTAGCCTGTAGTAGGTTAGACTGGAAGCCGACTCCAACATAGTTAGGAAAAGTCTAGGTAGATGATGATTTGTTTAACTTCAACCTTTAAAAACATATCGATATTTCACTGCACTACGTCCAAATAACTCAATCCGCCATCGTTTCAAACATTGAAACGATCACACAAACCCAAGCTCACAAACTGCAAGTCTATTGCAGCTCCCTGTCTATCCCAGCGGGGCCCAGCAGGGCCAAGGCCTGCCGGGGCTGCGGGTTGTTCGAAAGAGATACCGCGGCCCTGGTACATAAAAGGCCTATGACGGAACACGACGATTTTAGTCAGTAAGAGTCTGACACTCCCTCACCGCTGCTAACCCACAGCGGGAGGGGTCATTTGATGATTTTACGTCGCTAAAAAGCTCCCTGTCTATCGATCAATGTAAAGTACAGCCCTGTTCCCGCCACTATGTAACGTATCGACGTTCAGGGGTTTGGATGATAGATGGCGCTGTCGGCAGCCAATTGAAATGTAACGAACAAATTGTGTTGCAGACTTTGATTTAGTTTTGCTTTTAGTATTTTGGATATTTATGTATTGAAAATCTGTAAAAGTTGTGTGGTATAAGGAAGCTGGTTTGATTCAAGTATTATTTTAAAAAAGATATTAACCATGTCTTGCGGAAATTGCTCCGCACGTACAAAAATATATTAATTAAAAATAGCCTATGACATGCTCCGCCAGTATTTTTATCTACATATTTCAATCTCATACCAATACTATACTGCTTTTAGAATATTTATTTCCGTGACTACAGTTCCAATAAGGTCAAATATTTGTAATAATATAGAACAGTAGATATAACACTATGTAGACATGCCCGGCTAGCTCAGTCGGTAGAGCATGAGACTCTTAATCTCAGGGTCGTGGGTTCGAGCCCCACGTTGGGCGAAACATTTTTGTTGACGAAACTATTCTAAAATTAGGTTACGGCACTTTTAAAACGTAATTTGTATTTTGTTAGTTAAAGATATTCACTGAATATAAATTGGTAACTAAAGTACTCTTTCTCTTTATGTATAAGCAAAACCTTTCCATCAAAAAGATCGAAAAACTATATAGGTACCACAATAATAAAAACAAACCAATCCCCGAACTTAATTAAATACTTCATGACACGCAAAAAAACAAGGCCCAGTGGCCCACTAAACAAAGTTTTTGCAAACCAACTCCACTTCCGAAAAACTATCATCATGACAGATTTAACAGACCTTCGGAAACACTAGCAATAGATTCAAACGTTTTACTGCACGAACTTTAAATGAGAAAGCGTTTTATGTTTCTCTTTGGGCCACACTTTTCGGTACTTTGATAGAGTTTTTCCTTTCGTCCCTAGTTACTTTTGGGCGCGAGTTTGTTAGCGATCGAATAGTTCGAAAGGGTGTGTAAATAATATGTATTTATGTTTTGGGTCTTCTTTATAAGGCCCACAAAATCCCATTGCGATTTTGTTCAATAAACAATGCGAGTTTTAAAGAATACGTATTTATATTTGGAGTTAATATTTTCAAAATCCACACAAATAAAATAATGCGACTGATCAACTTCTTCGATTTTTCTTCTAATTATCGTATGCTTTAGATGCACTTTCCAACCATTGTCTGTATGTGAGCCCTGTAACATAAAGAGATCCAGAAGAAACGTGGGTGGGTTTTAGTCTTGGCTTAATGATTTCTCATACCTATACCAACAAAACGGGTTCAAATATATTGATGGACTTCATCTAGATCATAGCAAATGTCACTTTACTAAATATTTAAATTAGCCTCTTTAACCTTTCGAGTATTCATCGAAGTTAGTTCACCGCAATAGACTGCAGTCCTTAGACCGTCTCTCGAGATGAAACTCGACCATCGAGTTAATGCTTCAGCTCCGCCGAGCGTCAACTTATAATAGAATGGAGACCAACCAAACTGTAATTTATTTATTTAATTAACATTGAAATATAGCGAGACGATTGGGGACTTAGGGCTTGGTGAGATGGATTTTTTGAGTTTTAGAATGTCTTGAGTCGAATGGTAGTACAATAAGAAAAATGCAAATATGACGTCTTCATACAAAAAATATTTGTCTTATTTCTGATCAGTAAAAACTCTCAATCCAATTATTTAACTTAGTTTAAAAATGCGTAGTTTATTAATCTACATAAAAATTAATATACAGGTAACAGACTAGATAAATCTACATATGCATATTCGAACACTGAGCTCTAAGTGATAACTGCAAACTGATTAATTCCTCTAAACATTTCTACTGAAAATAGAAAAACTAAAACGATCCGTTTTCAATCTACATTCACATCAACACAAAAAGGGAACGTTTAATTTCCTCGCAAAAATACGGAATTTAAACGGACGATTAACGAACATTTCAAAGAACGAAAGATTTCATTACCTTTAATAATAGATCAAAGAGAGAAAAGAATCGTTAAAATAGAAACCAATTATTTTCAATGTACATTGCAAATGGCCTAGGATTTAAGTAGCAAGGATATTTAAGAATTTTCACCGGGAATATATGGAGTTTATTAGCTTTCGTATAATTTTACAAACTCGTGGCGAAGTTAAAGCCAAATCATAAAGTTAAGCGACCCTTGTTGCAGTCGCTCCATGGATGGGTGACCATCTTGTCATGTCCAGTTCTTACTTAGAGAATTTGGGTACTTATTCGTTTATTTGCATAGGATAGGAAGATGATGAAAATGTTCTCGTAATTTTAAAGAGATAGTTAAACCCACAATTAACATTTAAGAATAGCAAGCTTTTATTCATTTTTATGAAATATCTAAATGGTCAAACTTTAAACATGACCGACCAAGTTCAACTATAATAAAAGGGTCTAGAAATTAAAACTTTACCCTGGAACACTGGAAACAATATTCCATTTTTGCGCAATATTGGTAATACACTGGAGAATTATTAATAAATCAAGCAAGTTTCTTGTTTCATGGGGGTATAAAAAATTGCCAATCGCCCGCCTTCACCGCTTTCAAACTTCATAATCTCCATTTTAATTCAGTGAGAAGTTTTATCGTGGGTAATGAATTTACAAATCCTTCTGGATTATGTCCCGAGTTTAGAAGTTGGTAACGCTTATTCGGCTCCACTGGTATATAGTGACCTGTTTTGTTATAATTTTCTGTATTTTAAGAATGGAGAATTAATTTCGTCCTGGGGCCCGATTCTCCTAATTTTACTTAAGCGCCATTCGATTGACGTTCGACTCGATTCGACTGAGATCCAATCCCGACTCGATTACGATTGAAGCGTATGTGGCATTCCGCTATTTTTTCTTTGAATAAACGTTTTTATCCTTTTCTGTCATTCAATAATGAATCATTTTGTCTGCAAATGATTTACGATTGCAAAATGATTGTACAGCAAACTACCGTATAGACCAAAATCATCAAAATAGCAGACCAATCGCACACCAATCAAATGTCAATCGAATACGATTGGTCTTTTATTAGTAGCATGCCCGATATGGTTAAAACTGCTATTACGATCATATTGCGATTCGATTTCTATTCGATTTTGACATTATTAACTTAGGAGAATCGGGGCCCTGGTTTTAGAATCGATTATTTTATAATCTGAATGATACTTAGTCTTCTCCCGTGCTGGTTTCACGAAAAATTTAGGTAAGTATTTTCAAAAATAAAATTTTCAAAAATGCGTGTCTAATCAATCTCCAAGTTCTTCATAAAGGCAACACAGATCCTCTTAAACTAGCAACATCAAAAGCCAAGATAAAAAGTCCATTTGGAGCAGCAAAGAATTCCGCAAACTAGCCAATACACTTATGAAGTCAATCTGACAGGATATCCATAACAAGCAAACGCTATTGTGCCGAGCAGAGCTCATTTGACCTAGTTTTTCGTGGCAATTAGATTGTTCGCCCCAGGCTTTGATATATTGATACTTGTACCAACTTTATGAGAATATATCGTTGTTTTGATCGAAGAACTGCAGTTTTGAAATTGTAGTTTGAGTCGTGATAGAGTAATCTTCTGTTAATATGATTGGTTTTAAGAGTCGTTTGTACATTTATGGGAAAATTTTGGTTGGTCCTTTTCTTTGTTTGAGGCTCCTGCTTGTCACTTCATTGTAGCTATCATTGTTACACATAGATGAATGTGCTCTATTTTTGCAACCACTCGGTTTCTTCTGAAGCATACAACCAAAGTCTTTTGGTGGCCGTAATGTCAGTATGATATTATCCTCCGTAAGCGACAATGGATATAAAACCGTTTCAATCCAAAAATCTCCATAATTCTGGCCGTACGTGATATCTCTTTCAAAGTTCAAGAAATCAAAGTGCGGGGTTTGCAATAAATCAAAAATGTAGGATACACATACTTATTCGCAGCCCGACTGAAGGATTTGTTATTCAATTTCCTCTCTCAAGTACTCTGACACATATTTTCCCCATACCTTTGTTATCCAATACGCTCTGAAGGATATCGACCACTTGGAAGCTCACGCGAATCTAATCTCTATATCCATCGAGCTAAGGTAAACAATCCCGTCTGCAATTTTCTTTTTATTATTTTAAGATAGTTATACTGATACGAGCTGTAATTATTGAACTCATGTTGAATGCTTGTGTTTGTTCGAGGATTTTTTCTGCCTTAACAAAAGTCTTTACTTAAATCCTAATATTATTTTCGTCTAGACTTCATTTAAGTCTGCCTAGCTTATAAACGTCTGCAACTTTTTTGAAATGAAATGATATTTATTTTTGTGAGTTAATCCTTGAAGACGTTTTGAAGGCAACTTTAATTTATTTTGTGCCAGTATTTCCTAATCGGTGATTACCACTTTGGATCGTTTAAATAAGACTTTGGTAGATTGTCTCCTTTATGTGATGTCACATTTCAGAATTCGATTACCAAAAAATACTTCTTGACTTTTCTTAGAACTTTTGTATAGTACTTTTACTTCTATTTCTTCTTCTTAACATAAAGCATATGATAAGTCTACTGTATTCCAATATTACATTACCTACTACTATAACAAGAACTTATTGAAAAAGCCTAAGAACATCTAAAAAAAACTAATAAAAAAGTAGCCTATAAAAATGACAGTGGATCACATAAAATGGTTCAGTTTATATTGCTCTTTATAAACAAAGTTCTGAAAGACGGGTGTACTCACGGATAACATAAAGTTAGTGGTCCTTTTTGTGTGACCAAAAGTGTAATTGATAGCAGAATGTAGATTTACATAGAGTATTCAGTTTTTCGTATACTATGAACCAAGAAGTTTGAAACAAAATAATCTGCACGGTATTTTTTTTTAGATATTTCAGAATAATACCTATGCTTTGTTAAATAGCATATTATGTTGTTATTTTCATAGCAAGTACATAGACAAAAAGCTGCTTCCGAATAATACATAATCAATACTAATTTAGTTTTTACTTAAATCTATCTAATGTTTTGACTTGACTTGTACAAAAGCCAGGAGCTCATTTTTCTACACGCATTCAAAAAATATTGTGATTTTCATGACAGTTTCATTTTATAATTTGACTAATATTTTAACTGAGAAAGTAACTCAGTCTGTCTCACTTTCATACCAGAATACTGAACCGATTTAATTGTTCTCTGTGAAAAATATCAACTCAAGACTATTACAATCTTATCTAGCCTCCGATTCAAAAGAAGATCTTTATACATACTTACTTATATACGTACCTACGTAGCTTCAAGGTACATATGTATAAACGCCACATAAACTCGGATCGGATGGAAACGGAAATTGAAAAGCGAGGACAGTTCAAGCTTGACCCAATCAGACTGCTTGATAAGCTTTTGTTGCCTGAATGGTGAACTTGAATAAAAACGATTTAAAATCGTTCGTGAAGTTAAGTTGAGCAAAAAAAAATGATGTCAGGCAAAAGGCTTTATTATATTTTATGAGGTAGTAGAAGAAATTAAACACAAAAATTTTACAGAACAAAGTGTTATTTATGTATCAATATTGCAAATTTTCTTGAAACGGATTCGTGAAAACCGGACAGACGGAGATACAGAGTCATTTTTTAATATACCTAAGTAGCCATGTCTATTGTAAGTAATATTGCTTGGCCATTTGAAATTAATTTTCCCCAAAATTCATTCAATAGTGTGAATAAAACAACATGTCTACATGATATTTGACGGCCCAGAAGCGATTGTTTGGACTTAATATGGCGTGAATATGCACATTTGTACTGCTTTCAAAGCCTGAATACTAGTATTTTGGAGCGAAATATATTTCTAAAGGATTTGTATCATATATCATTTTATCTTGTTCCAAATCTGGGTCAAATTATCTTCCATCAAAAAGTTATCCTTCCTATAGTGCTTTCAGACTTGTTAGTTCTTTCGTCTAAAAACTTTTTCTAAGTTCAGATTTTTTGGACTAAAGTTTATCATTATTTCACAAAAAAGTTAAGTTCTTGGCATACTTTCTCATTCACAAATATCAGTTAGATGTTCAAATATTTTCTTTGCCCATTAAGGTGTAAAAACAAAATATGCTTATAATCTTGGCTAAAATTAAAGTCGTTTTTGGGAGCCGTAAAAAATAAGTACGCAAGTAATCATGTATGTAATGTTATTTCAGAAATCTTCTCGCTTTTTATGATGGCTGTTATTTTTAGGAGCGTTCTGAGGTTAAAGTAATAAGTGTATGAAAATATTAAAGACGATAAAGTATTCGGAAAAAGGAGTGATAGTCTATACATACATACTTACCACGAAATTGTATACTATAAATGTTATATATCTCCTGCTTGGTTAGAAATAAAGAATCATAAAAGAATGCTCATGAATTCGAATTTCACTTTTCTCAATGTATCAGTTGCAGTAAATAAACAAAAATATTTGAGTAGGTACTGTCGTACAGACGCCTATCGTCCGGATTGGTGGACACGGTCGAAAGATCGGGAAGGGTGGAAGAGAGATGGGGAGGCCTTTGCCCAGCAGTGGGACACTACAGGCTAGATATAATATAATAAAATAAATTTTAGTACTAGAAATACCATATCAAATTGCACGTAATAATCTTAATCTTAAATAAAAAGTATGTACCGGTTCCAACCTTGCCTCGAAGAAGGTTATTACGTAAGGATCGATGGAATCCAGCTTTAACTTATTCTAGGACTTAGCGGACTTCAGGAAAGCCATATAATGTACCTACTACAGATTTCTGATACGATAACGTATAGAAGATCTTTTGATTTCCCATTAAATATTGAAGGAGAATTAGCAGGTTAAGTAAAACAAAACATTGCTGAGGAAACTTTTTAATGAGGGAATTCATCTGATGACTCTCCGACGGCGGTGTGGGTTGTGATTTTTTGTAGAACAACAAATGTTTAGTTCTGCTCATGTTTATATAAAAACACAATTTAATCTCCACGTTTTTCAGTATTTAATACTTTTAATAGCAGTATACACACTTTCTTCAGTCTTGAACTTACTACGCTCAGCACGTACTCAAGTTAAATCATTTTATCAAAGCAAGCGACGAACTTCAAACGATTTTAAATTCTAAAAGAGTTTTTAAAGGAAACCGTTTGTAAGATCTCAAGGGAGATTTGTCTAACACAGTGAAGTCAGCGAAAATAATGTACTCTGCTTGTCTTTAGCGGTAAAAAATTGGAAATGTCTTGGTTTGGATTTGATCAAGAAGATTTTAAAGACGTAAATCTATCTATAATATCTAAGTAATAAGACCCAGTTGAACTATTTAACTACAGCGATGACTAAACTATAAGCAGCCGTGTGTTTGTCAAACATTGATCTAACGGTGATTTGACAACTGAAAATGGTTCAACTATCGTTCAATGGGGCAACTCACCGTCAAACACGAAATACTTATATTTGAAAAAAACTGTATTTAAATTAACTTGTCTTGCAAATTACTTACAAATCTGCGACAATTTATTAAACACTCCAAAACAATCCAAAAAAATAAACCTAAAACTGACATTTCAACTTCATACTTAAACACCGTGCAAAACAAAAACGCCCCCGAGAATTCTAAGTAATTAGCCATTCAAACTTCAAGGCCTAAGTCTCAAGTTCATTAAACAACTAATTTCCTAACAAACTGCTCTCGGCCGTGTTAATAATTCTGTGTAATGCTGGTCTTGGCTCGGCTGAGACCTAGTTGGAGCTATCAATGCGTATTTGGTCTAGTCGCACAGAATATCAGTTGATAGTTCTGGGATTAGCGTTGTTCCCAACAGGGTAAATAGGGTTGCCAGTTTTTGTGTAAATCCTGTAAAGTTTTACGGTTGAATAGCTAAACAGGTGTTTTAAAAACAGACGAGGTATTTTCTTGAAGATTAAAAGCATTAAGTATAACATAATTTGTTTCAACTATGGCGCATGGAAGCAGGAAAAATCTATTGTGATGGCTGATAAAAAGATGAATTAATGAAAAGGACATATTAGTTACTCAATCAATTTCAATTCTTCTTTCTGAAGTCTCAAGTTCATTGTCACTTTGTTCATTGTGATTTCTTCCAACTCTCCAAGTAACTATCCATTTCCATGCCGAATTACATCTCCATCGGTGTATCTGTTTTAGCGTGATTGCTTAACACATGCAGGATAGCCCTGCATGGTGTTTCTCATTCATAATACTATGTAGTTAGGCATCCTAAAATGTTTTCACAACCCTATCGAATGGATACTCGTATCGATGAGTTCCGACTCCTTTGGGTGTCGTTTAGGCGACCAAATTAGCTTATGTACACATACCTACGTTCGAGGGTCGTCTGCCAAGTTCCATACTAATAACCTATGCACGGAAATTATGAGTTACGAGCACAAAGGGTCCTCTGACTTTCAAGGACTGAAGGACAAATGGAATTAGGTTTTAAATAATGATTGGCTCAATGACTATTTTTATTTAAGAAAAGTAATTTCTTTAAATATAGCTTTCTATTTGTTACGTGTGAATGCTGAACTAGTTTCGAAGGCTTGGAAGAGGTGGAGGAACCAGGGTCTCGATAATGTAGTAAAGTATTGGCCCTTTCATCCGAAAAATAGTGGTATGTTTAATATTCAGACTAAAAATACTAATTTAGACAGTACCGTAGTCTTCGGGGTAAGGTTATCGTCACAATCTATTTCAGGCAATTATTAAGTACTCACAAAACATTTTACTAACTAGGTAATACAATAACGCCTACATATTCCCCGTGAGAATAAACCAGCTGATGAAAATAATCTTACTATAACACAGAATAATATTTGGCCCTTGATTTGCTTAGTTAAAGAAAGTTGGCAATAAAACTTGTAGGTACGATATCTTTCAGTAATCTGATTGACGAAACTTCGGCTTGGATATAAAAATATGTGGATACTATACTTTTTATAGAAAGAAAATAATCTAATTGTAGGTATCATTGCAGATAACGCTAAAAGGAAAAGATCTACTCAGAAAATTCAATCAACATTCTTTGCTATTACAATTTGCTACCCCAATAAACATAGATTTTAACTTATTAGAAAATCTCAGATTGAATGAAAAACTATCAAAAGAAAATATTATTAAGTTTCGCAAAGAACTTCATTGGAATTATGCAGGCAACTTACGAATTAATTTTCCAATGGAGTTTTCCTTTGGGTCAAAATTTTTTGAATTAAATTGCCACGAACATTGGGAACTTTTTTAATAAAATCCAAACGACAGGTGGCCAGTGAACTGATTTATTGAGTTTTCTTTACTATGAGAAATTTTCAATCTTCTTTATAGTAATGAGTTAAGATTTAATGTTATCGAAAATTGGCAGTTGACTTTGCATTGTTATAGGATATCGATATTTTGTTAGTTTATTTTGAATCATAATAATGATTTTATACGATTAAATTATGTGGGAGGTAATTTTGATTGAACTTAAGAAATCTCTCATTATTTACACTAAAACCTGTTCAAAGCAAAGAAAATATAATTTTAGCCTGTTTTAAACACAAATATTAGCATTACTCGTTCTAAGTTAAATTTGAAAATGTGTAAAGTTATAACTTCACATATTAACTTTGGTCTTGGTACTGAAAGTTAAACTTACTCACTTGTTGAATTTATGTGAACTTAATTAAGTTGCTTTCTATGTGTGCGTAATAATCTTGGTAGTACGGTTATGAGGCTAAGTTTAAAGTACGTGATAATCTGTAGGTTTAACTGTCGGTCGTTAATCGAACAATCGTAGTTCACTGTTGAGGATGTAGCTTTGGGTTTATATCAATGGGATAGGATTAAATCCACGGGAAGAAGTATTCATATACCTACCCCCCTATTGATAAACATGGAGTATAGTTATTCCAAGTTTGAACTTATGAAAATGTACGATTATTCTTTTGCTTATCCTGGCGTACATTGCTGTTTAATACGTATTTTATTATTATTATCAATAAGGTCCATAGGTCCAAGCAAGGTACATCAGTGCTCGTGGCTCAGGAGGTTTTCAAGCCAGGGTGACTAAATGAGATCAGTGCTAAAAATTTAATTCGACACTTTAGTTTTAATCTAGGAATCGAAGATAAAACATGAAAGCGGTTTTATATATTTCAATTTGTACTTGTTTATGTCCTCACTTTAATATGCAATAAAGACAGTTCTATTCACTGATGACCATTAGATTAACCAGGCAGCCCTGTCTAATTCTTATAAATACCATACTCATTGTGGCTCAACCCTCTGACGCGGCCAAAAAGTTTAATTTCTGTTCGTTCACGATCTCCCAGAACGACTGGCTGTAATCTATATGTTCGATACACGGAATGTTGAGACAATGGAATGGGCAATTTGCTAGTGATTATTTTTGTAGGTACTATATTTAGGTATATGAGAATAGACTATACTACTATGATACTCTTTGCGTGGATGTGTTATTAAGTATATATATATATACTAGCTGATCCCGCGAACTTCGTTATCGTTTAAACCTTCCCTGGTCCTCTACAAACATTTTAAAACCAAAATGAGCCAAATCGGTTCAGCCATTTTCGAGTTTTAGTGAGACTAACGAACAACAATTAATTTTTATATATAAGAAGATGTATAGGAGAAGGAAGAGAGAATTAACCATAAAGTAATGTTGTGTTTCTAAAGGTACCTAAATAAATATAAAAATATAATAAATAAAAAAAAAATAAGAGTTACAAGAGGTGATATGCGTATAGGCTTGAATAGAAAAGATAATGCAGTAACTGTAAATTCCTGATTAAGTTGATTTCTTTTCAGTTATTATACATTCCTGAGGTAGTGGAATTGTTTTCTGATTTATGAATATTTTAGAAGAATTTCGTATCTATTTCATATGAGCTTATTATTTGCGTTCTCCAGTATTTCCAAAGAGAATTAGAACATCCATTCTCCCTATATCTGTGTTCGGATAACATTACTTATGTATTCCGCGTTGGCTCATTAGGACAATGACCATCATTCTTTTAGCTTCGATTGTCCGAATGTATGTGTTTACTAAAGTTTATTATGGATGAACGGTCCGCCATGACAATTATAATATAAATGTGATGGAACCTTTAATGTTAGTATATACTTAAGTAGGGTATTATGTTTTTTAACTACCGTCAAAATCAGTTATAAAGACATCGAAGGGACTACTCATATTTAGTCGTAAAAACTGATAGTTGTAATAACCAGTGACAGGTATTGGCACACAGCATTCAGCCAGGACCTTTGATTTTGGTAAATTTAACCGGTACGTTGTTCTAAAAGATGTCGCAAAAAACGGTTTAAAATTCTTGTAACTTTTCTAGGACCTTATTGCGTGCTCGCTCTGCTCCGCAGTCATTGACAATCCGTTAGTGTAGGTATAATCCTTGGCTATACTTTTGTTTAATTTGTTCAATAAACCATGCTAAAATATATCTTTCCTTTTCTTATTTTTAGCAAAAAAACATATGAATTACTCTTTAAAAATAAAACACCGCTTTAAACTAAAAATAATACACCAAAGGGTTACAAAACCCCAAAATAGACACGATTCATATAAAACCCATTTAATTTCAAACGTTAAAAGCGAAGTGTACATTAAACATTATGTTTTAAGATAATCGTAGCTCAGGCGAAATGAGCAATGCAAGCTTCGTGAAAAAGGTATTTCGGATACCTTTTTGGGCCTGTGAACATCAAAGAAGGAATGAAGTATCAAAAATCTGTGTAGCCAAGTGGGTTTTTGGGTTTTGAAATTAATTGGATAATTCTTTGATGTGTTGATTTCTATTTTTGTGTTCATTAATCGTTTTGTGATTGCTCTTGAAATAAATCAAACATTAACTTTGTTTGGTATAGACAACGTTTACAAATGACCAGCTTGGTTAACCACCCAAAAAAGCCTTCATTGAAAATTACATATAATACAATGATACAATATTTCATTCAAAAATAATATGTCGCCCAACGTGGGGCTCGAACCCACGACCCTGAGATTAAGAGTCTCATGCTCTACCGACTGAGCTAGCCGGGCATGTCTTATCACTATCAGAATATTCAGAGATGTCATGAACTGGACAACACTCTCTCGAGAAAAAAAATTACCTTGTTAAGTGATTTTAACTTTTGTGAAAGCGAAAAATTGAACTGGATTCTAACATCAACAATGACCATTTGTTTGTATGCTTATTGCTTCTTGGGATAAAAAGACCAAAAGTTATCGCCCAACGTGGGGCTCGAACCCACGACCCTGAGATTAAGAGTCTCATGCTCTACCGACTGAGCTAGCCGGGCGTGCTAACGTGTTCTGTATTGTCATACCTAATGCTAATTTTATACGGTAGATTTTACTATTGTGATTTTTGTGGGACACAAAAACTATTATTATAGTGTTATTTATATTTCAAAGTAATGCGAATGTAACGAGATAAGGCCTTGGCCTAGTAACGGGAAAATGTTGGCAGATAGCAACTATTTACGCAAATTAATTTCTCCCAGAAATCTGAAACACGTATCAATATTATGTTAAAAAAAGGATGTAAAGTATATTTAAGCAAATAAAACCTACTTTCATTAAGCAAGCTACTTCAATGCCGTAAAAATACTGGCTACTTTACATGGAGCATACTGCGTTGTCCAACACCCAATTGGGTCGCTTTAATTACTTACTATTTGACACAAACAGGACTGTTTATTCCTTACGCGGTCTTTCGGTCCGCGCGTACATTTTTCCTCATTAAATTTAAAGCGGGCAACATTTTGCATTTCGACCGCGTACATTTAGCTGCCGTAAATTTGGCTACCGCAACGCACAGGTGACTTTTTGTATGTGCCATATTTTAGTGTCTTCTGTGGCGTATGTTATGTTGTATTACTTAACTAGTTGTATAACGCGGCTTCATGTCACAAGGTCGCTAGTAAAACAGCATTAGCTACAAAGTCCTGTGTCCATCTTTATCATCATCATCATCAGCCTATCGCAGTCCACTGCTGGACATAGGCCTCTCCAAGTGCACGCCACTGAGATCTATTTTCGGCTTCTCGCATCCAGCTCCTGTCCATCTTAGGTTTAAAAATATTTCCTTATTAAAATAAATTTTAAAGTGAAGTGTAACTGAGAGATTAATTCTTAAAAAAAACTTTTTATCCATGCCAATACGGTTAATGTCAAGAACGACTAAATTCCAAAAACGATTTCACCAATAGAAAGCCGAAAATCCCTCAAACTATATCCTATATAGATAGTTAATGAGTTAAAATGTGCACACAACACCGAAGCTAGTTGAATATTAACCTACCAACACGTGTAAAAACTTTAAATTGTCCATTAGGGAATAATTTTAATAGTATTACAACCCAAACTAATTAACAGCGGCTTGTTTGAAAGGTCTAGATTAATTATCCTAGTTTGTAATTCTAATCTAATTTGTCTAAACACGAATTTTAATAAAACCCATTATAAATTGCTGATAAATTTTGATATATTGTACCTGTTCTGTTTGCTAACTTTTACTCATTTAAAATATTGATTTGTAAGTTTCCGTCACTTTGCTTACATGCTGTGAAAGAAGTTATTATTGTCGTCATCACCCTGTTTCTGACTGTTTAAGTCGGCTTCTAGTCTCACCAAATGCAGTTTCGTATCATATGGAGACTATCTGACCTTCTCAACCCTGGTTTGAACCTTAAGAAACCAGATAACTCAAAAAAAAACCATGGGTGTACTTCTCAACCCTGGTTTGAACCTTAAGAAACCAGATAACTCAAAAAAAAACCATGGGTGTACTTCTCAACCCTGGTTTGAACCTTAAGAAACCAGATAACTAAAAATAAAAACCATGGGTGTATTAAAAGGCCTGCCTCTACGAATGTCAATTAGACCAACTAGATGCGATATTGTTTTATCATCTATTATACTCAAAGGAGCAGGATTAGTTAAGTAGTAAAAAGTACCTTAAAGCACATAACTCTTCTACGAATAAACAATTCGTACATTCAGGTAATAAACTTTTGCAAAATTATTGCACCTCGCTAATGAAAAGAGGAAACCATAAAATGTATTCAGTAACATAAAAGTTTTTGGGTTTTTGTTCTTTCGTAATGATTTAAGTTCTATTAAGCATTTTTTCCTCGGGTTTTATGTTACTCTAATAAATGGGAGTACATTACTTAATGTCTTATTAATAGCTAAATATTTCGCTTTATCAGAGCTTGGATAGAAAGCTTATATTATTATTTCTCGCTGTAACATTAAGGACATTCATTGGATTTATTAATTCCGTATTCTTTTCTGATACCAATTATTCGGTGTTTTAGACTTTGTGTGTATTCTATTTTTATCAATATTACCTCTATAGTAGGGTTGTACCAACCGCCACATCGTTACCGTTCTATCAGTTTTTATTTGAAAAAGTTTTATGGTGTTGAAAATCATTGAGAGTATATAAAAACAAAACCATTAATTTATTAAAATTTTAGAACACTATTCTTGGTACATAATTTTTTATGCAAAAATTTGCAAACTCAACACCCAGAGTAGGTAAATCATACAAAAAGTAAACATTTGTAATATCCTACATTTAACAAGTTATTTCTAAAGGTCATTTCAGTCTGATCTCAATTCATTACGACAACTGAGTTAAATAAACTAACAGTTATTTATCGTCGTTAATTACTTTAATTTACCTTTGACCTATATCTCAAACGTACCAAATCTACAAATTGGAATAGAATTTTCTACAAAGTGACTCCACTATCTAATAACAAATTGAAGCCAAAACTAAATTGTCATTATATCATGAAAAGTCTACTTTATTTTCAGTAAAGCAATTTCGTATTTTTTTACTATTGTTGCTAGGTGAGCGATTCAAATTCTTCACAAAGGCCAAGTCGTTAACAAAAGATGTATTTTTAAATTCATTCTAAATTGCTTCAGTTTTTATTCGTTTGTGAAAGTTGAGCAAATAGCAAATAGTTATTATCTCAAGAGGAGGATATGCCCGGCTAGCTCAGTCGGTAGAGCATGAGACTCTTAATCTCAGGGTCGTGGGTTCGAGCCCCACGTTGGGCGATATTTTTGGTCCTTTTATCCGTGCTGCACATTTGAAAAACGCTTTGGCACAGACCATTCTAGTTATGAAAATCTGACAATTGCAGGACATTTTTTTATTAATTAGTGTAAAATAAAATTATGTGATGGCAAAAAATACCCATTTTCTTTTCATAAAACGATAAGTTAAACGCTTACTATCGATTAAGAGATCGCTAAATATGACATGGGTTAAACATGCCCGGCTAGCTCAGTCGGTAGAGCATGAGACTCTTAATCTCAGGGTCGTGGGTTCGAGCCCCACGTTGAGCGATAGCTTTTTACAATAAAGAAGAACAATAATTGAATGACTTTGTGCTGCAATTACACACATTTGTGTAAAATTTATTTATGTAGGGTGAGTTACTCGTATTTTCTTATGATTTATAAAAAAGAAATAAAATCCACTGATGATAATAGTATTTTCAGAAACTTCTTTCTTTGTTACAGCCGAAAACATTTTCTCATAACCTTGAGTATGATATCTGGGGGCACGGCAGTGCCCCAGCCAAGTCTCGAGCAAACCATCTTTTCTCGAAGCGATTCGCGGCTGTTTCGCCCCCCCCCTATATCTTCGACGTGGACAAAGCTAGGAGTTTAGGTTTTCAGTGAATAATAGTAGGCATTAGAACAAGCTTAGTTCGAAATTACATGCCAATTGAATTAATAGTTTAGGAGTTACGGTCGATCAAAGTTACACCATTTTGTCACTCACTGACTCACTGACTCACTGATTCACTGACAGATCATCAAAAATCTAAGGTACTTCTAGCAGACTTAGAAACTTCAAATTTTGCACAAAGATAGGTCATTAGCCACATATAAAGGAAAAATTATAAAAACATTAAAAAATAATATGCCATAGAAAACAATTTTATATTTGCGGTTTGGCAAGAACATTATGTATGGATTTTGACTGCATTGTTAACTTTGTTCGTTGTTTAAGTACCTATTCAATTGGATGAATAATTGAATACATACATAGAATATAAAAGAATAATATAAATGTAATACATAGACTATCATTAATACAAATTAATACATAAAGTTCATAATTCATTAAATTAATAAAGCTAAAACTCCATTGTATTGCGATAAATATTGTATGCGCGCTCGATAGATGGCGTTGTACCTGTCTGAATCGCGCTATGGTTTCGTTACAAAGCGCAGTCTAAGTAGTACTTCAAAATAATTCGATAATTTTCATTTGATAGCGCCATCTGTCTATGAAAAACCATTTCGAAACTAAAAAATATTGTAGTGATAATTGATATTCGGAGAACTTTACGTGTTATTTAGTTTAGTTTAGTTATAGTTTGTAAGTTAGTAGATTTATATTTATTTAGTTAGTTAGTTTAGTTCTATTTAGTTCGTTAGTTATTTAATATAAATATATATATATATATATATATATATATATATATATGCATATATATAAGTTTAAGCCCTATTAATATATTGTTATAGTAGTAATTGTAAATAGAATGTAATGGAACGTGAAATATTGTACATACTCAGAGAAGAAACAAAAGAGATAGAGATAGAGAATGGGTTCTAAGCAAGTCACCTAAAAAACAAGAAAGAAATACACTTACAAAAAAAAAATGAGATCCCACCAAAAACATTAAATGTAAAAAAATGCCAAGTCTCTCGATGCAGTCTTTCCATCGTAAAAAGTTTTAAGATCTCATAGAAGCCAAGTCCTATTCAAAATATTTTGTAGTTATAAATCAACATTTAGTAATTGTATCAATAGTTTTCTTTATATTATAATTATAGTGACTTGGCAATGAGCACAAATTAAAAGCTGCTTGCTGCCTGGAATTATGTGCAAATGTTACTGACGAGACCAGTGATCAGATTATTTGTTATGTGTGAATCATGATGGTCACTACCGACTACATGCTCCAATACAATAATTAAGAATACCTTACGGGCCATCGCTTTATGAAAGTAAATGAATCGAGAGTACACTAAGACTGACTGCCGTTGCCGAAATTCGGTTGGGACGACACGGATAAACCAAAAGAACATTAATTTTGTGATATTAATGTTTACGCATGCGGTGTGTGTAACTTTCAACTCCTCCAAATATGCCGTTTTATTTGTTTCTTCTTGTGCTCATTGCCAAGTCACTATAATCATAATAGAAAGAAAACTATTGATACAATTACTAAATGTTGATTTATAACTACAAAATATTTTGAATAGGACTTGGCTTCTATGAGATCTTAAAACTTTTTACGATGGAAAGACTGCATCGAGAGACTTGGCATTTTTTTACATTTAATGTTTTTGGTGGGTCTTTAATTTAGGTACGGTTATTCCTTATAATACCATTACTAAGGTACGCTAGAATATTATGAGTTTGTTTTTCAGCTGCTTATTATGTTTTACTGTAATAACTTCCCTGCAAATAAGGGAAACTCCTTCATGAAATAAAATTAATATCATGTACGTTGATATTTTAATAACTAGGTCGAGGTTATTTCGATATTGTAACGAAATACTGTAATCATCGTGAGAAATATTCAACGTTGAATAAAGGCTGAAATCCAATATACCTACATTAAATACTGCCTGGATGGGCCTCGCTGGGGAAATTGCTGGCTTTACTGCAAACTCCGTTGAAGTCCCCGTTGAAACCCCGTGACCCTCAATGTAGGTGAAAAAGGCAAACTTACCCGGGAAACAGGGAAGTGGACAGGAAGGCGTCTGCCGACGACGGGGCGCTCGAATGCCGGCCGGCCAGCGGGACACTTTCTCTGCACTTGCTTTGTATTGTCCTTTTCACGAGTCCGGGTTGTCGAGGCACTAACGAACAGCACTTCTAGCGAGGCTTTTATGAGTTTTTCTTATTTTTATCGCGCGACGAACCGCGGGCGATACCAATTTTTTGACTTTCCCAAAGAGAAGTGTCAAACAAAAACGAAACCCGTCATGGCAGGAAGAAAAATAAAAATAGAAAAGAGGATATGACCATGAAGTCTGAACATTTCCCCCCACTTGAAAGCCACATGGGTTTCACGGATAAGTCGAACGCAACGAAAGCTATGCTCGAAAAATATATATGTTAAACTAAAACTTAACTTCTAAGAATGAGCAATACGATATAAATTACTGAGATCGATATTGCTCGAGTTATATCTAGTAGAATATTTAATTAATTGGCAAAGAGCAGAGCTTGACGACAGGTTGTCGAAGCGTCTTGCCATTAGCAGCTCGGAGAGTAACAACTCTAACAATATTATCGGCACCTGGGTGCACTTGTTCTATATGAGCCAATCTCCAGAGCAAAGGTGGAAGATTCGGTTCGTTGACGATGACTAAATCGTGAACTTTTAAATTAGGCGCGGTTTGAAACAATTCGTTCTTTTGTTGAAGTGTGTGAAGATAATCACGTTGCCAAGCTCGCCAAAAGACGATTTGATGACAAGCTAAGCCATCGTATATAGCAGATTTATTTTTATAAAGTTCATTAACGAACTCTTTGAGACATTTATTCGCGCCTAAGAAATTTTTACGACAAGCGGTTAGAACATAATAACACATATCGCGACGAGAAGCAAATCCGATTATCCAGAAATTATGTTGAATCAACGATCGCGATGTTCTAGGACCGCAGTGAAGATCCTTTAAATGAAAATGTTTAACTATCATTGGAGACAGTGGACTTAGTTTAAGTAAAAGCAGAGGGTGTAACGTAAATGTGGGTAAGTAAACCTCACCAATGCGTCCCCCCACTCGCAACAAACCGTCCTCATTTATAAACGGTGAAAGGTTTTGAATAGATTTGTAACCTTGTTGCTTATCAAGCACTGGATTAAATTCCGTTGTCATATATTGACTTTGAGTATACTGAACCAGAGTTCTCAATAACTTATTAAGTTCAGCGCTAGAACGAGGAGAAGTGTCCCAATTTTGTTTGGGACGTTTAAAATTCGAAATAATGCGAAACCATGCTAAGGTTCCTTGAAGTTTTATAAAATTGGAATGTCTAGAAATTAAAGTTGAAATTACATCTCGAACTTGACGAGAATGTAAATTTTCCGTGATAACGATTTCACGATTAGCTACATGCATTTTTAGTAAATGAGGATCAGTATTAATCCAAGAGAGCGTACTACTGCTATAAGAATGAGCACGATTAGTTTGGATAGGAGTTTTATCCTTTAACAGATTATACATGTGAGATAGCACACGCGCTAGAAGCAAAACAGCGCTTAGCTCGAGCCTATTCACTGTAGACGGCTTTAAAGGAGCCACTCTAGACTTTCCTATCAATAGATGCGTTACAGTAGAATTCGTACATGTAACAGCGCATAAATACACGTAGCATTCATATTCTTTTATCGAAGCGTCGCAAAATCCTACTAAGTAGATATCAATAAGATCAGGAGGTATGACTAGCCGCGGTAAGATTATACTTTTCAAACTGAATAAATTCGCGGCAGGCGAATGCCATTGTTTGGCTAAATGTTGAGGAATAGCATCATCCCAAGATAAATAAGGCGAACTAGTTACTTCATAAGCAACTATGTTGAGCTCATATTCTACAAAAGCTTCGGTAAGACTGTCTCGCCATAAAGTATGCTGATAGCACCTTTCTTGAGGCCTGATCAGAATCTGTCTGTGCATTTTACAAACAGGAGAAAACTCAGCAGTAAAAACAATTTTATAAAGGCGAAACTTTGTAACTAAATCGACGATATCGATTTGAAGTTTAGGTCCTGTATGAACAATATTGTTCAACGTGTAATTATTCGTAGTCCGACTACCGGCGTCGAAGACTACCCGCAGTCGTGTCGTAGTACTTTCTGGACGCACGACGCAGTGATACGGAATATGGTACCGACCAGCAGACAAAGTATCAATAGGCTGCATATGTCCCAAGTCTTTGTACTGCTCTATGGAATCCTGATATTCCGTTTTGAACTCAGGTTGAGTAGATAAACGTTTCTCTAGGTTGAGAAATCGGCTTAAAGCGTGGCGATAAGAATCACCATGGGAAGGGGCATCATCCTTTAACATCAAAGGAACTAAATACCTATCCTCCGGAGTATGATATGTACCGGATTTGTATATTTGTTCACAAGCTTCGTGAACTTCATCTTCAGGGCCGGAAATTCTACATTTCGGCGGCTCCTCAGACTCCCAGAACCGTTGAACGGTATCGTCGAACGCACTGGATGACGCGACGAGTGACGTAACGGATTGATCTGGTGTACGAGTTAACGTGTCATGAAGAAACTGACCTGTTATCACCCAGCCGAATACACTCGATAACGCGCAAGGTAACCCGGGACCGGGAGTGTAACGAGAGCCAGTATATATCTGGTCAAAACACTCAACTCCTAATAAAAGATCGATCGGACCCGATTTATAGAAATCGCAGTCGGCGAGATCTAAGTGTGCGAAATGATCCTTGACGCACATCGGCAGCGATGACGAAGGCATCATTCCCGCAATCTTTGGTAAAACTACCAAAGAGATGTCAAACTGTGGTGACTCACTCAACCGAGGTATTATCGAACCAACAGTGTGACCCTTGATATTAACGAAATTTTGACCAAGCCCAGACACGGTTAAGTTGCATTTTCTAATCCGCAAACCTAATCTGCGTGCGCACTCATTTGTGATCAACGAATCCATCGACCCGCTGTCGATGAGCGCACGAGCATACTGCATAGAACCATCTGAGTGACGCAAGCGCACTACAGCAGTACCTAAGATCTTTGTACTCTTGAACGGTTCAGCTGTCGTAGATGAGCAGGTAAGCGTGGTGCTTGAACCCGCTCTCACAGTCACCTTTGAATCACCCGCCTGTGTTTCTTTACTTTGACGTTCGATATGCAGCAGTGTATTATGTCTCTCGTTACAAATGTAGCAAGACGACTTTGATTTGCAGTTAACATAATCGTGACCAGGACGCAAACAGTTAGTACACAGACGCAAATCTTTAACTAATGTTCTGCGTTGATCAACCGACATTGAATGCATCTTTCCGCAACGGTACACAGAATGACTTTCATTGCAACAAACGCATATTATCTGGTCTGACTTGGTATTATTTGAGGTAGGTTGCTTAATATTTAAGGAAATTAGTGACGTTCGCGGACGATCATGATTTTCGACCTTGTTAATCCGAACGTTAGATTTATTAAAATTGGAAGAGCAAGCTAACGCGGGTGGCTGACTTACTTCCAGAACTTTTATATAATTTTGTAAATAAGCCAGAAAGTTATTGAACGTGGGAAGTTCGTCCTTATTCTCTAACTCGAACCTTCGCCTAGTGTCAAAGTCAAGAGGTCGAGACGCAATGTAAAATAGAATAAATTCACTTAAATCATTAATATTTAGAGCACGAAGTGCATTGACACTTTCATACAGTGTATTGGTTAACTCGGATAGATTCGATAAAGATGGTTTTTGGATTGAGGATAATTTAAATAATTTCTCTAAATAAGTTGTCGCGAGAATGCGCTTGCTGTCGAACCTATCGATGAGCGCGTTATATACGACAGCGTAATTCGCTGATGTAATAGGAACGCCTTTCGTGAGCGACAACGCACTGCCGGACAAGCATGGAATTAGATAATGAAATTTTTCTATATCGGATAACGAGGCGTTATTATGCACTAATGGCTCGTAGCTATCTTTGAACGTCTGCCAGTTTTCAATCTGGCCATCAAATTTTGGAATTTGCAACTTAGGTAGCTTTACAGCAGCAACCGATGATTGTGTACAAGATGCTACTGCCAATGGCGCACACGTACTAGAGTCAAGCGAATCGGCAAACTCAACGGCCGCGTAATATAACTCGTCAAACGACAACAAAACGTGATCATCAATTACGAACTGCGGATTAATTTTTAATTGTATTTTATTAATTTGTTTACAGACTTCAACATAAGTATCGCGAATTTTTTCTATTGACTTATATCTGGCATTGAAAGTAGATATTCTTGCTTTACTTTCTTGGCAACTTTTAACTAAGTCGTAAATAATTTGCATGTTTTTGAACGCATACTCGCGTTCTTTAATCAACGATTTCAATTCTACTTCCATCTTGCTCAGAGACTACTGAATGAAGAAAGAAAAAGTTAACTGATTGGTTTATAGTTAAAATAAAATCCTTCGAGCACAACTGTCACTACGAACTACTTATAAGAGATCAACGGCGAATGCAGCAACAATACTCTTAGGTATAAGAAGTTTTGCGAGTGGAACAGATCGAAAACTCGATAGGAAATATTATTTTGAGAAAATATTACTAAAAAATATTAGTATTTACGAGATTTTGTGAGGAAATTCGTTCCTCACAGGAGGCACCAAAAGAAGAATGGATGGGCCTCGCTGGGGAAATTGCTGGCTTTACTGCAAACTCCGTTGAAGTCCCCGTTGAAACCCCGTGACCCTCAATGTAGGTGAAAAAGGCAAACTTACCCGGGAAACAGGGAAGTGGACAGGAAGGCGTCTGCCGACGACGGGGCGCTCGAATGCCGGCCGGCCAGCGGGACACTTTCTCTGCACTTGCTTTGTATTGTCCTTTTCACGAGTCCGGGTTGTCGAGGCACTAACGAACAGCACTTCTAGCGAGGCTTTTATGAGTTTTTCTTATTTTTATCGCGCGACGAACCGCGGGCGATACCAATTTTTTGACTTTCCCAAAGAGAAGTGTCAAACAAAAACGAAACCCGTCATGGCAGGAAGAAAAATAAAAATAGAAAAGAGGATATGACCATGAAGTCTGAACACTGCCTGATCCAGCGTTTACACATACTTATATTTTTTCAAAAAACAGACTTACGGCCAGTTTCTTCATCAAAAGTTAAAGTTAAAGTAATGTCTAAAGTAAAAGTAACGGTCAAATTCGTTTTTTCAAGGCTAAAGTGACAGCAAAACTAATAGAAAAATTGAATTTGACCGTTACTTTCACTTTAGACATTACTTTGACTTTTACTTTGGCTTTAACTTTTGATGAAGAAACTGGCTGTAAAACCTACAAAAAATTATGACACACTTAAAAATTCTTAATTTAAAAATACCTGTGTTGTTATGTCAGAAAAATAATTACAAACAATTTGGCACTGCAGACAGTATCATTCATGAAAGGTATTTTGTGAATTAAGTCAACTATAAAAACACAGTAAAAAATACCAGTCTCATCTTCTAAAGACTTTATCTAAATATATAAAACTCAAAGGTGACTGACTGACTGACTGACATAGTGATCTATCAACGCACAGCTGAAACCACTGGACGGATCGGGCTGAAATTTGGCATGCAGGTAGATGTTATGACGTAGGCATCCGCTAAGAAAGGATTTTGATCAATTCTACCCCCAAGGGGATAAAATAGGGAATGAAAGTTTGTATGAAACTTTGTCAATTTTAAACCGATCGGACTGAGACTTTGCATGCATAAAGCTACTATGGCGTAGGCAACCTTTAAGAAAGGATTTTGATAAATTCCATCCCTAAGGGGATAAAATAGGAAATGAAAGTTTGTATACATCTTCTTAGATTTGTACAAGCTAATCTTCCGAACTACTGAACGGATTTCAATGATTTTTTCTTTGTTGTATCAGTATTAAGCCTGGTCAACATATAGGCTATAATTTATCTTCGAAACTTGAAGACCTGATGCAGAACTCCTACAGACCAACAAAACTATTAGAGATACAAAAATGGTGCCATGGCAAAAATTGTTTCATGTGATGAGCATTTTCAGCTGAGATAATAAATTTTAAGATCTGGAACACCTGATGTGGAACCCCAAGAGCCCAGCTTCTCTATACCATATACAGGTATGACGTTTTAGCAAAAGTTGTTCAATTTGATAAGCACTTTCTATTGACTTACACAAATTGAAGATCTAAAACACCTGATGTGGAACTCCAGGGGCCCAGCTAGACTATAAGCATATAGAGGTATGACGTTTTAGCAAAAGTTGTTCAATCTGGTAAGCACTCTCTTTTGACTTATAAAAATTGAACCACACCTACACCTGATGTGGAACTCCAGGAGCCCAGCTAGACTATAGCATATGAAGATATGACGTTTTAGCAAAAGTGGTTCAATCTGATGCACTCTCTATTGACGTATAAACATCGAAAATCTGGAACACCTGATGTGGAACTTCAGGAGCAATACTACACTTGAAATGTATAGAAATGAATGTTATGAAATAGGTATGGTGAATCAAAAAAGTAATTAGTCCGTCTTTTAGACACGTATTTTTCTTTTCTCTCTCTCACAAACAAATAATAAAGAAGATACAACAACGCTTGAATTCACTGCTTAGTACAAATTTTACATACCTAGACGTGGCGTCACAAGCCCCCACTCTCCGACTTTGTTGCGTTATATCTCATTATTATATTGTATGTCTCTTCCAGACCTCGGGACTATAGAATGCCAAGAATGTCCTCGTGCCTCCAAATGACGGTCATTGGCATCCAAAATATACGTAAAAAGTACATATGAACTTAGAAAAGTTGCATTGGCAGGCACTTGCCAGACCTGGAATCAAAGACGCACGCTCATACTTGAGAGATTGGTTCTCTACCCACTAAACCACCACGACTTCCACTTAGTCACCACGACTTTGTCATCTATTTATTGTTTTTTTAGGTAATAATACTTGTGTAATATTTTTGCCACACACAAATGCGGACTAATTAGAATCACTACTTTTATCCCTATGGTCACGTCTATTGCGGTTCAGTTCTCAGCGTTTTGTTTAGTCTGCTGTGCTTTTGCTGTTAAAGTACAAAAATTAAGTATATAGAACGTTTCTCTTCGGTCCCTTAAAATTCAATATCAGACTATTTAGATCTTTGATTTTGCTGACCCCGTAGTCGCTGGCATAAGGGACAGGATCCGCGTACGAAGTCGCGGGCAACAGCTAGTATTTTCATAAAATTCATAAAGTCATAATGGAGTTCCTTTATAAAGGCTACAGAGTTTAGTACTTGTTATTTTAATACCTCGCTTGGAATAGCTGGCATCCGTCAGTCCTGTTAAGGTCTCTGCACACAGCGGGCGCGGCGCGGCGGGACGGGACGGCGACGCGACACAATGTACAAGATCGTCGCGTCGCGTCGCGTCGAGCGGGACGGCTCTGTGTGGCGTCGTCCCGTCCCGCCGCGCCGCGCCCTCTGTGTGCAGAGACCTTTATTATCCTTAGCTTTTGGTCCTAATATTCGTGCATAAAGGGACCGTTCCTTTTGCGCCAAATTACGGGCAAACTTTAAGGGTCGTTAGTGCATGCGAGCGCTTATCTTGCTGTGTACCGTCTAAGAATTTATGCTTTTTCGGGATAACGAATGAAGGTTTAAACATGTTTGTACTAAAGTCACTGGTGTAGTATGTATATAATGTAAATGTTGTTATATGAACCTTTGAAAAAATAACTGTATTTTTAGTTTTCAATATTTTTTTTTAGTTTTCATTTCTTTTCGAGTGTTATTCTTTCTACATTATCAAAATACCCAAATGTTATTCTTGCGTAATAAACGATCATTTTAAATGAAACGAATGTCTTACAAACGTCACATTTTCAAGGAAAAAAGCAATAAGTGAATCTATTATGTCATCGACCGAGAGTTTTGATTCGTAGCGAAAGAAAAATATAGCGAAAAAAATAGAATGCTCTGATCGATTGGGCAATTGCTGTAGATATTTTAACCAAGTAGAAAATGTTAAAATGTTGAACTTTCTATTTTTCTAGATACATAGAAATTGAGATATATCACGATATCCCTAGTTAGTCGAAAGACACAGGTATCCACCAAAGTAAGATAAGATGGTCTATCATCGGCCGTTTCTAAGGCAAGAATGACCACCCATGCATGAACCCCACAAACACATACACAGACCATTGAATATAATGTGTTCCACCATAATTTCGGGCAGTATCTCCGTGATTTACGTGGCCAGATGACAGGTGCAGCTTCAAACCTAATGCATTCACGTCTCGACTGTAATTCATAGTAGTGAGACTGAGATAGTGCAACTATACTTCGTTTAATGACAAAGAAGATTTGTGCGTATGTGTGGGTGAGCAACGAATGGAGCATTTTTGGAGGATCGTAAAACAAATGACTGCGCATGTGGTAGATAGAACGGCAGTTAGTGTCAGACTCTTACCAAAACTTCTGAAATGCTGGTGTTGTGGGGAAATGGTCTTAAATTTTAAATTAAATCTAAATAAAAAAATCATGAGGAGAGAATTATACCAATTGGTATAATTATCCTATTGTAACCAATGATATTGTACTGTAGTCTTTGTTTCTATTTTAGACAGAAAAGTGAGGATATAATGATACTGTTTCTTTTATTAATCAGCTATTTCATGAAGCTGTCATCCGCCTCGGTGGCGCAGTAGGCAGCGCGTAAGTCTCATAATCTTAAGGTCGTGAGTTCGATCCTCACCCGGGGCATATCTTTTTGTAATGAAGGCTACTGCACGTAGGTATGAGTCAATACCGGGAATGTGTACCGATAAATAAATACCAGTGCTGTAGATATTGTAGTTAATTGTATATATCCTGGAATATTTTTGCCGAATAATGTTTATAATCATTTTATATATTATGCAAATGAAGACATTCTCACCTAAGGACCAAATTCCTTACAACTCAGGACCAATATAAAACCAACCCAATTCTACCACGTCCCCCTATAAACCCTTTATCTCACACCACAACCGTCAATATTAAAATAAATCCTACTTCTTAATCTGAGGCCTTTAATACGCAAAAAGATCTTTCACGAGCTCTTAACCCACTTAATAAGAACCCCGTTCGAAATGCAGTACCGAAAGAACCTCAGAATGATATTAAATTAAATGAGAGACGTAATAACTTTATAATGGGATTATTCGTACCGGGATTAATATCTTGCAAATTAGTCGACCACTCAGTAGGTATAAATATTCACGTAGCGATTAGAGGGTTAATGTTTCAGGTTCTTTGAATTCGTTACGCTGTGGTTTGAGCACCACTGATTCGTGGAAGCTTATTCTCAAGAGAGAAACCTATTTCACATTACCAAGTAAAGGATTGGCTTTTAATCGGATATTTCAATATATTACATGGCAGAGCATGTTGCTACCTCATTTGCAATTTCTTGGATATGTCGATTTTAAAGGAGTTGCAAGAATACCGGTTTCCAGAATTGAATTGATATCGAATTCTATCAAGACTTTTATCCGGCAGTTTAATGAAAAGATTTAAGCTGGCTTATTCTAGGAAACTGCTGATGCGATCGTTTGCATTTTCTGTTCCTGACCCAATCAAACTAAATCATAAATCAATCAATCTTTATGAAAGCATGATAATGGAAGGGTGCGATATTGGTAGTTAAAGTAACAATAATATCCTTCAGACGGTTATTATAGTGATTATTCTCGAAGGAGATAATATGTCACATTCTATGCCTCATATTTATGAATTTTATTATCAGAACTGCAGAAACAATGAAAGGCAATCTGGCACGACCAAAGAGAGAAAGAGGCGTAAGACGTTTTTCGAGACACGGGTTTTTTTATGATAAATAGCTAAATTGTTACCACCTATTCACAATAGGTAGGCTCCAAAATGTAGCCTAATAATTTCATTCCATTTACCATTTTTTAGGTTATTCCGTGAGGCCCTAATTATTTTCTTTTCACGTCGAAAATGTTAGCCCAAATTTTAAACCCCAATTGGACGTACCCTAGAAGTCTAAATAGAACACATTAAAATTAATGAAAGCTGCCTCAAAAAGGTTTCAACAAAATAGACTATTTGTCACGCTGAAATTTCGACGAAACAGTTTTTCAGGTTTGTATTGGTGTTAAATAAATTACTGGGGTTTTTATTAAGGTTTCAGATTACTTAAAAATGTTTTTTGTACTTATCATTTGGTAAACTTTACTCAAGCTTTTTTATATCATTGTGTATTTATTAATATTCGTAACTTAAAATTCGGTTTGAGATAGTGATGGGCGTAATCCAGAGGTTTTGGTCCTAAGAGCCGAATACTGCAAACATTTAAGATTTGATGCAACTAAAAAACTTTTATACTGAAAACTCGCCATATTTTTATATCCGAATATATTTGGTATACAGGAAAGTCGAGTAAACTTGAAGATCCCAGTTTCCCAACTTCACTTTGAAGGCCTTTTTACTGAGCTGTATAAATATCAAATGTCCTCCGCCTGTGCTCAAAGTCCAGTAAAATAAAGTCGACTACCAAAGTTTTTGTACTTTAAAAAGCATCCGAGAACACCTTTCAATGTGCTACAAGATATCGGACGAAGTTTAAGACAACTTTAACTTGTCTCAAGCAAGTTTTCTAGTGGTGTTAGAGTTGATGTCGAATTTTTCTGCAGTTGCACCTTATTCTTGCTTGTTAGCTGGTTCGGTTGGTTTGAACAGGGTCGACGTTTGTTAGGTGTTGGTGTAGCTTCTATAGTTCTATTACAATAGCGGATATTATTGCGTATATACGCTCGGTTTTGCTACGCGAGACACATTACGAGCGGAATACAATCTTTCGCGCGTTTCCAGGTTGTGGGTGGTTGACTATTGTTTACTGACAACGCCGTAACAATCCGAGTATTTGCGCGCAAACCGAGTATAAAAACTGTTGATAAATTATGTAGTTTTTTATTTATTTAATGTATTGCTGATGTTAAACTAACTTTTAGTTTTATCACCCCTTTATTACAGACATATTTTAAGCTAAATTACTAAAAAAAACCTGTATTTTGTAATAGATATAATTCAATTATACAAAAATAAAACATTAACAACGTAGTAGTTGCTTTCCAAAATATTCAATCAAAATACAGATATAGATTCGTACACTGATTTTAAAAACATCGACAATTTGTTTATCCATTAATTACCTTGACATCGATAACCCTTTCCGATACATTTTTATCGCAGCCCACACATCACTGGCCGTACGAATAGAAAAAGATAACACAGAATAGTGGCACAGACATTTTAATGGAATTCCTCTCTTGTTCTCTTCACAAACATCTCGAATAGAACAATTTATCTTAGCACTCCTTATTTTAAATTCTTCAGATGTGTCAGTGAAAAGAGTTATCATAATACTCCGTGTAGAATTTACACGGATAAGTTATTATGAACGTAAAAGTTTGGATGTATGTAAGTTATTTCCAACACAAAATCTATAGAACAGATTTTGATTGAAACAACAGTGGGTACTTATAGTTTATACATCGAGATACATACAGGCACAGTATGTAGGGTCTTTTTATCCTGATGCGGGAAGGAAGAGTTCCCTCGAGACGAAACGTTGAAACTGCGGTGAACAAGTACAAACTTATGTTGCACTTTATACATTAAAATTACGTATTTTTATGTCAGCAGGTTAGGTAACGGTTTTACTCAAATAAAATAAAAAAGAGGTGTATATGTTTAAAATTCAGATTGTCACTACCTATTTACTCCTGAAGCCAAAATTTGTTATCACATCAAACTATAATTAAACAACATGATTGATGTATGAACATCAGCTGTCTCTTACATAGGCGTGAAACAGCTGTTACGTTCGACTATTTAATTATTTATTCTGAAATCAATTTACATAGAGTCCAAAGTCCTTTGTCTGTTGTCTTTTATTATTTTCGAGGCAGAAGTTTTGCAATAAGGACTTCATGGCTAACTATATACCTTAAGGGCTTGTAGTGTAGTATTAAGTAGTACTTAAGTGTACCTATGTAAGATGTAAGCGAGGGCACTTAGGATTCTGTATTCGGACAATAAACACGTATCATGTAACGCGATTTGTTTCATTCTAAAAATCCCTACATGGCGACCCTGCCAGTAGTGGATCAGTGCGCGAGTGGACACTTTTGTTATGAATTCCATGGACTTATAAGGCATGGCGATCAAACTAAGACAATGTCTCCAACGAAAAAAATATAGCCGTGCAGAGTGCTACGATACGGACGTTTTTATCGAAAAATATATAACCAAGTGTAATTATTCGGATAAAAATGGGATCAGGCGCTTCCAAACAAGAGGAAATTGTGATCGCTCAGACAGCGTCAGGGGGCACTAATCAAGCGATGCCGAAGATAAGTGATATCAGTCGAAATATATCGACCACTGACATCATATTGAGTATCTTCCTGATTATGACCTTCATGGTGTTTATTTATGGAGTCTACAAGTTGTACATACGGTGCCATACGAATTTGATACGACGAGAGCTCAACTATCGCGCAACTCTGCGGCGTTCTTTTGGCCTTGGCAGGAGAGGTATAGATTTGGACCAACCCCGAGTAGATCCAGGACGGGAGGTGTAAAGGCGATCTTCGTGGTGGTTTTTGCGTGTGCAGTGGATAAAAGTGCATAATCGTGTAAACAAATCGGTATTGTGCGACACGGTGTACCATGTGATCAGGTATTGTGCGACTTTTTTTTTCCTAACGTGCGGTTATTTTCTAAACGCCTTGTTTTAGTAATATGTAGTTTATAATAATGTACTCGTAGCTATTATGATTTTATATTCTCATTTATTTCTTGTATTCTAGTATATTAGGAAAGTTTAAGATATATGCTATGTAATGATTGAAGAGTTTGAGCAACTTTTTGATAAAATAAAGAACTTGAAGGATAATCTTACTAAACTAGGTAAGAGTAAAAGAACACCTAGCGTTTTAAAGGAAAAGCTCAATAGTGCACATTCTATCTATAAAAGTTACCTGTCTTATTCTGAGTTATTTGATGAAAAGATTTTGAGAGGTGAGATAAAAGGACAGGATATATTAGCTGTAAAGGAAATTTCTATAAGAATAGAGTCTTTATTTAATAAGATAGAAGATTTTTGTAAAAGCAACAGTACTGTTGAAAAGCTAAACACCAAGATGGAAAAATTTAACTTAAAAACGGCAGTATCCCTCTTACCAGTAATGACTGGAGAGGAAGAAGTGACAAAAAATCTTATTGATTCAATTGAACTTTATAACAGCATGATTGATGGTGATAGCAAACCGTTACTAATTCAGTTTATCTTAAAGACACGTTTGTCAGAAAGCGCAAAATTGCGTCTAGCACCGTCATATAATTCTTGCGATAGTCTTCTTAAGGATATGAAGGATACTTTACTGACTAAAAAATCAAGCACGGCCGTACACAGTGAGTTAATAAATGCGCGACAATATTCAAAATCTATTGATGAATACGGGAAGTCTTTGGAAAAATTATTTGTAGATCTGACGATCTCGGAGGCCGACGGAGATCAGGAGGCCTATAAGATTTTAAAACCTATCAATGAGAAGCTGGCGGTCAAACGATTTGCCGAAGGGCTTAGGGATCGAAACTTAAGTCTTATTATTTCAGCTAGGAACTACCCCAACCTCAAGGAAGCCATACAGGGTGCCAAAGACGAGGAGATGTCGTCATCACGTGCGGTGGCGGAGCCATCAGTATTTATGAACCAGCGAGGCAGAGCAGGTAGGTATCCTAGATATAATTCTCAAGGTCAAGGGGTGTCACGTCAGTTTCGAGGCAATAGAAGTGGAAGAGGAGGCCGCTATCAAGGTAATCAAACTTTTGCACAGAATAACGGAAGGTATGTACAATTTAATTATCGAGGTAATAACCGAGGTTATCGAAGAGGATATTTTAGAGGCAGAAATAATAACAATATAAACCAGAACAGACGCTCTATTAATGTTTTAGAGGGTGATAACCAAGTCTCGGAAAACAATAACAATCAAAACAACGAGACATTAGAATTTTTTCGACCCTAATTTTATTTTAGCTTGTGAGCGTAATAGTACAATAGAATGTTTAGTAGAAGGTACCAAATATGGATTGTTGATAGATTCCGGAGCGTCACTCTCGGCACTAAAATACGAAACCATTCGCAATATGAATCTTCCAATACAACATGAATACCTTACTATAAATGGTATTGGGGGCGAAGTGCAGGCCGATGGTTATGTTTATGTTTCATTAAACATAAATGGAAAGGTATTCAGACATAAATTCTATGTAATCAAATTCTTGCCTTGTAACCAAGCAGGAATAATTGGACGAGATTTTTTATATGAATACAAAGCTATTCTAAATTTTGAAAATAATACATTGGCTTTAGGTAATTGTGATAATCAGGTGTGTATAAAAATGAATTCGGGATCTTTAGGAAATAACACATTTTTGAGCATTCCACCGAGATGCGAAATGACCTTTTATATTGATAGCGTAATTAAAGAGGATTGCGTAGTCCTACCAAAAGAGTTATGCGAAGGTGTTTTTATGGCAGGAAGTATATGTAAGCCTAATCAAGGAAAAATTAGAATTTTAATTTTGAATACGAGGGAGAGTCAAGTAAATCTAAATTATTTCAGACCAGAAGTAGAGAGTTTCTCGGACTATTCAATTTTACACTTTGAGAAACACAATAACATTGACGCGGATAGAGTGAAAAAACTCTTTTCTTTATTACAATTAGAGCATTTAAATAAGGAAGAGCGTACATCTATACGAAACATTTGTGCTAAGTTTTCTGACATTTTTCAACTTCCAGGAGATAAACTCACTACTACCAAAATTTATGACCATAGTATACAATTAAAACCACATGTTGATCCGGTGTACGTAAAACAGTATCGGTTACCATTCTCTCAGAGAGATGAGGTCGAAAAACAAGTGAAAAACATGCTTTCAGATGGTATTATTGAACCGGCAAAGAGTGAGTGGTCTAGTCCCGTTTTATTGGTACCCAAAAAGTCTGATGATTTGTCGAAAAAGTGGCGGTTAGTGATAGATTTTCGAAAATTGAATGATAGAATTTTAAACGATAAATTCCCATTGCCAAATATCACTGATATACTGGATTCACTTTCCGGAGCCATTTACTTTACCCAATTAGATTTATCACAAGCATACTTTCAGGCCAATTTGGAGGCAAACAGTAGAAAATACACAGCGTTTACGACACCATCCGGACAGTATCAAATGACACGTATGCCGATGGGTCTTAAAACTAGTCCCAGTTCTTTCTCTCGGTTAATGACAGTTGCAATGTCAGGTCTTAACTATGACAAATGTTTTGTATATTTGGACAACATAATTTGTTTTGGCAGAAACTTGAGTTCCCACAACAAAAACCTAATGGATATTTTAACTAGACTTCGCAAAGTTAATCTAAAATTGAACCCATTAAAATGTGACTTTTTACGTAAAGAAATATTATTTTTAGGTCACATCGTATCCGCAGATGGTATTAAACCAGATCCAAAAAAGATTGAATCCGTGAAAAATTACCCAACACCAACAAATACCGATGAGGTAAAAAGATTTGTCGCATTCGCAAACTATTATCGGAAATTCATTCCCAATTTCGCTGAAAAGCTCTAGAATTAAATAAACTTTGTCGTAAATATGCTAGATTTGAATGGAATGAAAAGTGTGAAAAAGCTTTTTCTTCATTAAAATGGGCGTTGACAACACCACCAATACTACAATATCCAAATTTCGATCCGTCTAATACATTTATACTACAAACAGATGCCTCAAGTTATGCAATCGGTTCCGTATTATGCAATGGTGATAATAAACCAGTAGCTTATGCCAGTCGTAATCTTAATCAGGCGGAAATCCGATACCCTACGATCGAAAAGAATTACTAGCGATCGTATGGTCAGTTAAATATTTTCGGCCCTACCTTTATGGTAGACAATTTGTAATTAGAACAGATCACCGACCACTAATATATTTATTTAACATGACAAACCCATCAAGTAGGCTAACTAAATTCAGATTGGCATTAGAAGAGTATATGTTTGAGATTGAATATGTGAAAGGTCGCGATAATGCAGCTGCAGATGCGTTATCACGAATTCGTATGTCAAGTGATGATTTGAAAGCTATGAATGAGAAAATTGTATCAGTTTTAACGCGGGCACAAAAGAAAAAAATGACTGAAAGTGACTCTAAAAATTTTGATAATACTTTGGTGGTAGACGCACAGACTGACGATCGGACTGATCACCCGAGAGTTGTCGAAGTACTAAAACCACCAAAGAATTATACAGAATTAATATTTGTTGATGAAAATGAATGGAGACGAATTAAGAAAGATATGGCTGAGGAAACGGAGTTATTCGCGTATTCTTCAAATAAAAATATTGTTTATATAAAGTCAGTTTCTCAATCGTATTGTACACGAGATGTCTTTATGAGAGAACTGACATATTTTTGTAATAAAGTAAAAGTCGACTGTTTGTATGTATTAAAAAATGAAAATAATGTTGAATTGATAAAAGAGCTAGCTCAAAGTATAAACAATCAAACGAAATGGACCGGTCCACGATTATGTGTTCTAAGAAATGTCATTAAGGTAGATAATAAAGACACTCAGCGAGTCATATTAAACGATTACCACATGTTACCCACTAGCGGTCATGTAGGTATCCGAAGGATGTTAAATAATATCCGCCAACGTTATTTTTGGCCAGGATTAGAAAATGACGTCACAGACTTTGTTAAAAGATGTGACCAATGTCAACGACTCAAACATTTTAAGCACACTAAAGAGCCAATGATTATAACAAATCACGGCAACTGTGCATTCGATAGGATATATTTAGATTTAGTGGGCCCATTACCTAAGGATAGTTTTAATAATATTTACATTTTAAGTTTACAGTGCGACCTAACAAAATATGTAGAAGCATATCCACTTACATCTAAGCATACTGAGGTGGTTGCTGCATCTTTAGTTAATAATTTTATATTAAGGTACGGTATACCAAGAGAAATTATAACAGACAGAGGAACTGAATTCGTGTCGAGTACAATGCAACAAGTTTGTAAACTATTGAAAATTACACATCTTACGTCAACCGCTTATCATCATCAAACAATAGGTTCTCTAGAAAATACCCATAAAAATTTAATTACATATTTAAGAATTCAAACCGAAAATCAGTCTGACTGGAGTACATGGCTCCAATATTGGTGTTTTGCTTTCAACACTACAGTACATACTGAAACAAGATATTCACCTTATGAATTAGTGTTTGGCAAATATTGTAATATACCAAGTAATCTTTGTAATTCCCTAGAACCATTGTACAATTTTTCTGATTATGCTAAAGAACTAAAATACAGATTACAGAAATCTCAGTATGATGCTAAACTAAATTTGTCTAAAAGTAAAATTAATAGGAAAACCCGTTATGATTCTTATCTCAACTCTGTAAGTTATAAAGCAGGTGACCGTATATTAATAAGAAATGATGCACGAAAGAATAAATTAGAACCAGTGTACAACGGTCCTTATGATGTTATTAGAGACGACGGTTCGAATGTAATAATATCGCATAATGGCAAAGATAAGGTCGTACATAAAAATAGGACTAAGCTATATCATAATTTGTAATAATTGTAAGACATGTTTATTGTTTAATTTTAAGTTTAATTTTTCTGTTTTTTATATATAAAAAAAAAAATTACATACTGTATTTTTTTTTAATTTTTGCCGATGGGGCGTGTAGTGTAGTATTAAGTAGTACTTAAGTGTACCTATGTAAGATGTAAGCGAGGGCACTTAGGATTCTGTATTCGGACAATAAACACGTATCATGTAACGCGATTTGTTTCATTCTAAAAATCCCTACAGGCTGATCAATTTCAAAGTTAAGAAAAGCTTGATGCGGTAGGTCCGTGAATGGGTGACCATAATGTCATAACGTGTTTCTCTGTGTTTCAAAAGGAAGGAACGAAAAAATTATTGGTCAGGCTGATATTTGAACATCTTTGGCAGTAGTTACGGGTAGTCAGAAACCAGAAAGTGTGACAACTAGACTTACATGAATATCAAGGGGTATCGGGTCGCCCAGGTAGCTGGGATGAGGAGCTCAGATAGGCAGTCGCTTCGTATAAAACTGTGGTACTTAGCTGATCTGGTTAGACTGGATATCAAAACCCAATCATCTCATCTGGCTAGCCTCTTCCCGACTATATTAAGGTCTGCTTCTATTCAGTCTAATTGGGCTGTTAGTGTAGAAAAGAGTGGTCCTTATGTTAAAGTTTGGAATTATTAGTACATAAGTAGCTTGTAATAATACTGTACAAATATGGGAACATAGCAATTCAAAAGTACAAATACTCATTAGCGGTGTATATTTGTTGATTCACAGAATTTTATTGGCCTTGGAATGCTTAAGTAGGATAAGTAAAGGAACTCCAACAAAAATCTATGAATATTTATTAAGACCGGAAAGATATGGGTCTAATTACCAAATTAATGCATTAACCAAAGAAATAAGGGGACAAATTAACAAGTGACCGAAATTTGCAATTCTTCGTTCTGAGCCTTCCCTTGGCTACTAACTGAAAAGTAGTCTGATGGAAAAACGCTTCTAAATTATATCTGTCAGCACTATTCAAACAGAATTAAAATGTAATTTCCTTTATTTTTTTATACACGAATAACTCGTTTAATGTTTAGGGAACTTTCTGCAGAAAAGTAAGCCTACATTAAAATTTTATCAGTAAAAAAATCTCTTTGTATAAAATCAGAACTGGGTCAGACACGACCAAGAAACTTTGTCGTACTAAGACACCAACTGATGCGAGCTTGTAATCATTTGGATTCAATGTGAATTTCCTTGAACAACAATGCAGTAATCTTAGGTTCAAAATTATTTCTTAGTATTCACAGCTGTGCGCTTCTCATCATTTCTTTCATCTGCTACTATATTATGTTGAAGCGATCTATCTTCTTAGATACAAGATTGATTATATTATTCTGTACCTGGTCTAGTTCTGTTTTTCTTAATTCCAAAGGAAGATTCTATTGGAGTGTGGCACTGTGATCCATCCATGTGTCTTCTGGTCTACTGGCCCGACCGAACAGTAACGAATCGTGTGCGGAATTTTCAGAAAGTCCCGCTAAAACTGCAACCTTGGCAATGCTAGCTATGGACTCAATCTACCAAAAATTTCATGTCAATTTAATTTGCTTTCCTTTCAAAAATATTCATAGCATTCCATCACAAAGTCTTCCATTATATGCTTAGAAATCACTGTCTGTAATATTGTAGTATTGTGCAGTCCCTATTTTGCTTTCTTGGTTCCACTCGCCAATTTGAGTCTAGTACGACTTGAACCATTGTCCTATGGTCGTTGCATAGAAGTGTTCAGTGATGTCCCTGTGTCGACAGCATGTACGATAAAATATGATCTGTATTTGAAGCTCTAATAAAATTAAACAACGTTGTATGTTGTTAAGTAAAACCATCTTCATGTAGTTTTGTGAAAATAAACCACAAATCCATAACTTAATTCACTGGTTTATTATAGTAAGGTTCCTTTATTATTAACATAAACACCTACGTAGTTTGTTAAAACGCCCCCAGTAACAAGAAAAAATCTTCTCAAAAGTTTGTACTCTACTTCTTCTTAATCCTCACTTCATGACTGCATTTAATTTAATTCTTTCATCGTTGTAAATAAAAACTTTTATGTCTTCTCGTTTGCAGGAAATTTTATCGTCACTCAGTCCCGTCACTAGTTAAGCTACATCTCGCGTGCCATAGGCGACACTTAATGGTCTGGCACTTCGCTTATTTTCTACACCACGTTATTTCACCATCGTGTCAAGAGTTGTGAAATGTTGCTTAGAAATTATCTTTTGATTGTTTGTTTTAATTCGTAATAGGTTAATTTTTGGCGTAAGTCTTTGGCGTGAAGAGGAATATAGGTGATTCAAATGACACTGAGTTTCAGAATATTTCACTCAACAGCCAATGGTTTGCTGGCTTTATATTCAGAAAAACAGATCTCAGAACAGAAATAAATATAGGTCACTTGCCTGATAGGCCTACCTTACCTTAAAGAAGCATATAATACGAGTATATTGTAAGAAATATAATGACTGAAAGAAAAATCACCTAAAATCGCACATGTAACCCAACAACAAAACAACCGCTATATCGAAACAACTACAATCCAAATAAAAATAACTACAACACTTCAATTTGCGAATATGACCTAAGCACAAACATTGTAGTGGAGTACTTTGGGCAAGTTGGTTCCATAGCAACAAGAACAAATTGCAACTCGCACGTTATACAGAAGTTTACTCGTATGGTGCAGCTTCGGTTCGCTATTGTTTAGAGAAATTACTTCGTAATAACTGTTCGTAAGTTATCGTTTATTTGAATTTTGTGCATGCGTTCAGTTTGGAAATGGAGTAGATAAATCGAGTATATTTTCGGTTCTGTAGTTTTCTTTACTAGCAAGGTGGATGGTGGTGTTGAGTTTAGTTGGAATTAAGCGAATTCATCAGTAAAAGCAATGCATAAAAAGTTCAACAGGGTTAAGTATTTACCTCTTCTGAGTCCTCTGTAATTAAGAAAAAAATGGTTCAAAATAATCTTTTACCAAGAGAGATTAGAGTCATTTTGTCTTTTAATCTTGAAATGAAAGCCATAAACGTAATCCTAACGTAACCTTCCAAATGAAGGCATAATTTGTTTGGGTGGAAACGTGAAAAATAATTTAAAGGTACATAATGTGGACACGGTTGAAAAGAGCGTAGAATATAAATTTGTGGATGCTTGAATACTAAAGAATGAGTAGACTTCTATAACAACAGCGTTAACCTGGGAGCAAACCTTCAACCGTAAAGCTTAAACATTCAAATAGAATCCGACCATTTTAAAAATACATAATTCAGACAAGAATTAATTCCAACTAGGCGGAGAATTTGAATGAAGTTACAGGTGGATGTTGCAAGGGAATTAGAGTACCTACCTGAACGAGTCTCATTTAAATTTCATATTGAAGTTGCATCCGCCTTTATTCCAAGCTAAAGTTTGCCTGAGTTTGCGTTAGGGCGAAGTGACTTTCTTTTTACGAATTCCTTTGCATAATAATTGGCTTAGTAATACTTTAAGACGTGGATTAATTCGCAGCGGTAAATGCGTCTACTGTGTTCGGTATAATGCTTTTAATTCGCTTTAATTACTTTATAGGAGTGTCTGAGATTTTTACTTGCAGATTTCTTTTGTTTTGATTTTAAAATATTTTCACTTTATTTTCAATTTTTATTTTAATGTCACTTGAATATTTACATTATTTGATATTTAAATTAGAAAAAAGCTTTTAACTGCACCATGCTTACAGACAAAACATCTTAATTTTGACATCAAAATATTATTACTTACCATTTTAAAAGTTACATTTTTAATTATCAATAGCTTCAACGTCATCAATATTATCCACGCCCTTCACATCCACAACCCGACCTCCAAACCCCATTCTCACCAACAACCACACAAACTTGACTCACAATTCTGACAAAAAGAAATCGTTCTCATAAAACAACATGCAGCACAAAGCTAGCATTCGTCAAGTAAAACAAGACGTGTAATCCATTAAGCTTTGTATGTATGTTTTGGAGAACTTGAGCAAGAACGAACTTCCGAGCAATTTGGCCGTGGCGTCGTGTGAGCGCGGTAACGTGTGGTGGAAACGAAGAGATTGCGTGGTTATGTGGCCTAAAAACTGATTACTGTTTGCTTGTTTTCTTTGGGGTGATGTTAATCTGGTGCTGTTTTTTGACTTTTATATGTATCAACAGTGCTAAGTTATGGAGAATGGGTGCAGTAAATTGCAAATGTGAGCCGAAGGTTTGCACGTGTCTGTTTACTTTTTTGAATTTCAATTGGCAATAAAACAACCTTATCAAAATCAAGTGGGATCATGTCATATAACTTGCAAGGATTTTAAATTAATCCTAAGCTTGTTGCTTACAGGGGTGCCACATACCGTCCTAACCATAACCAACAACTACCTAACATTTTCAAAAACTCACAAATGAAAACGCCATGTGAGAAATCGCACACGGGACCTTGTTAACGACAGTCGCATGCAGTCGCATCTTGTGACCAGTAAACCATTCGACGAGAATATTGGTTTACTTTTTGATCAACTTTCAACATACAGCTTTAGCATAAATTAATTAAGTCATCATTCCACTACAACTGTCCGCGGACTCCTCTTCCCTACCCCACACGTAAAGCAACTAGTAGATAAGTTAATATTTGACCCAACTCCGTGTAAGGGTCTGTTTACAAATGTCATAGGCAGGAATTTCAGCTGATGCGGTTCTGTAATATCGTTTCCTATTAATTAATAGCTATTAGTACTTGCCTAGACGTTATGGTTTGGTTTTTGTGTATGTGTGTGTTAAGGAACGATTACGTCATTTACTGGTATACTTGTGTTAGGGATTGTTCACACCAAACGTATTGTCCGCCGCTGACTGTGAGTATACTCACTGTCTGCCCCAGTGTGAACGTCGACTCAATCTGCAGTAAGCTACTTTTTTTTTTTTTTTTTTATTATTTATTATTCAAAATATCAGATTTACAATTTGGTTACATAACAGTAAATATACCGACACAAACCATCGCGGGTTTAACAGTGGTATGTCAGCCACGGCAACTCGGTGACACATTTATACATAGGTATACATTATATATACATAAGGAGTTACTTTCTAGATCTCACTGCAGTCTAGAAAGTACTTCTTTAGTATCTTTTGACAGTTTTTAGGATTTATTTTACTGCAGAGTTCAATGGGCAGGTCATTTAAATATGATGGTAGCATACATTCCCACGTCCTTGCTCCATAGATATTATTAGATTTAGGTATGATAAATGTAGGTAAATATGTTAAACAACGCAACGACTTTAGCCTTTCGTATTTACGGATATTGAGAATATTGTGACAATTTTCACTTATAACGCGTAAACGTACCTTATCAAATACATTAACAATTTGACAGTGCTTAAATAAACCCGAGTCATCATCTTGGAATTGCTGTTTTATTTTTTTGGGTACTATCGTTTTAAAATGCGTAACTGTAACTTGTAAATGTCTTCAATATAAGTCTTGTATGTTCGTCCGTAGCTACTTAGGCCGTAATCAATTACGGAATCAGCCAATGCCAAGTACAATGTTCTAAGTATTTTATATGGTAGTTTATACTTAAGTATCGATAGTTTTGCTATTATAGACCTGAGCTTATTGCATACATGATCGATGTGCGGCCTCCAGTGGAAGTTACTATCTATTATCAGACCAAGGTACATATGCTGAGTCACTAGCTCCAATGAGGAGCAACTACACGCTTTGACCGGTCGGTGAAGACACAGGTGCTCATGAGCAACGACAGAAGGCACACAAGACGCTGTCAGGTAAGGTGAGTGTATGTAAATTAACTTAGTTTTTTTTGTATTAATTACAAGACCAACGTCATGGGCCCACTTGCATAAGAGGTCGAAGTTACACTGCATCACTCTCTGCGCCTCACGTATGTCTTTATGTGCAGCAACCAAACATGTGTCGTCAGCAAATTGGTACACGGAGCCTTCTGTGAAAATGTTACACATGTCGTTCACGTACAGTAAGTATTCAGTTGGCCCGATAATTGAACCTTGTGCTGTGCCTTTATCAGTTGAGACCATGCTACTTAACGAACCCGCGACACACACCGACGTGTAGCGGTTCTTGTGGTAGTTTTTGAACCAATCTAATAATGGACCCCGTATACCATTTTGCTCTAATTTATTAAATAGTGTATTATATTCCAAACAATCGAAAGCTTTACTAAAGTCAATGAGGACAACAAGTACATGTTCGCGATTGTTCAGGCACTTGTTGACCCCATTACTAAAATTAGATAATAATTGTGAGGTATTTTTATTTTTTTGAAATCCGTATTGTTTATCATTAATAACATTATTTTTTGTCAAGTAATTGTTAATTTCTAGTCCGAGATACCTCTCAATTATCTTATCGATACATGATAAAATAGTAATAGGCCTGTAGTTGTTTACATCTTTGTACGAACCATTCTTATGGATAGGTCTTACTATACCAATCTTTAATTGATCAGGGTACGAGGACGTGGCAATGCATCTGTTAATTAGGTGCGTTATAACGGGGGTAATTTTTTCATGAATATATTTTAAATCTTTGACGCGGATGCCATCGAAACCTGGACATTTCCTCTCATTGAGGTGTTTTATAATAAAAGATACAACCTCCTCTTTGGCCTTCTGTAGTCTCATTGATAAGTGACATTTATTAATATAGCAATTATCGTCTAAAATAGGTGTGTTACACTGAAATTTGCATGTATTTTGACATTATTTCTGAATTCAGAGGCGAATTTATTGGATACAACATTTGGCAATAATTTAAAGTGTTTTATAATTATTTCATCTATAGATTTATTTATTTTTCCACAAAGGGTATTAATAGTTGCCCAAATTTTTTTAGAATTATGAAAATTTGATTTTACCTCTTTCATAAAGTAATTATTTCTTACATTATTAATATGTTTATTTGTTTTATTTCTGTACTTATTATATAATAGTCTGTTTGCCAGATTACTTTTATCTTTAAGCCAGATATCTAATAATTGATCTCTTTTTTCACACATTTTTTCTATTCTGGTACTTTTCCATATACAAGTTTGTCTTTTACTAGTTTTAATTTTTATATTATACTTGCATTTCTCGTACACATCAGAAAATTTATCCAAGATAAAACATAAAATATCTTTAGGGTTGTCGTAATCCAAGGCCACACTCCAATTAATATTAATCAATTCATTTTGTAGCTTACAATTATCTAATTTACTAATGGTTTTGTATTGAGTGGCTTTGTTTACATACGTATGCCGACACCAAGCCGACAATAGGCTATAGCGTACGATGCGCTACATGTGTGAACAAAAGAATAAATAGGCTCTTGTAGGTTCACACTAGATGCGTACGCTGAGCGGCTGACTATTCTACACATAAAAGGGCTCAGTATTTGAAGATGCTCGTAGTATTTTATAAACGATAAAACTAGCGTAATTTATTTTTTTCAAATCAGACGTTTTACTGATATTTCAATTAAATGATGCGCATTCAGATAGTTGCCATTTGCGAAGCTCTAGAGGAAGACGAAAATAATAAAAAGAAGAGATTGTGGGTACATCCCTTTTTGAAGAGATGTTTTCTTGGTCAATTTCATACTTTATATTTCGAATATAGACTTTATCCAAATAAGTTCAAGAAATATTTTCGTATGACAGTAAAACATTCGATGAGTTACTATCTTTAATACGTTTAAGTTTATATAAAAGGGACACTAATTATCGACGTGCTGTACCGAGGCGCGGCGGTGCGTACGCGGCGGAGCGGCGCTATTCGGCAACTGCGTCCGCGTAGCCAATCCGCGTCCGCCGTGCATAGTCGCGTAGTAAAATAATCGGCCACTGAGAGTCAGCTACAACAGACGACGTAACAGCGTATAGTCGGTTCGGTGAACGACAATTTCAATATATATGGAAAAGCAATAAACTGCGTAACGCGCGCTCACAGTCAGCGGCCGACAATACGTTTGGTCTGAACGATGCCTTAGTGTGTGTAAGCGTAGGTGTGGCGTAGGTGTATTGGTTTCTTCATTACTACTAAAAGGTTTAGCTCCTAAAATAATTTTGACTAACGTCGTCGGAGTACTGACGATCGATTGAGCTAACGGGTTCTGGAGTGGGGTCTCTTCAGTACCTATATGAAATGAAGATCTGTAAAAGATTGCAAGCAGAACTTTTATGCGTCAAGGCGTGCAATATGGTACATGTTAGGGTAGACATAAAGACATTGTAGTCAATAGTAACCTACGATCAGCTTTGACTCTGATGATGAAGTTGATGATTACACTGAATCTGTCTACTGAAACTTGTTTTTTCAGAATACTCTTCGTTTGAACCTAATTAACTAGTCGTTACCTACTATTCATCCACGTTTCATAGTATTAATTTAGGTAAGATTTGCCTATTCCTAAATGCCCTTCATGTGGCGAAAGCCTGTCTTGTGTACCTACATGTAAATAAATAACGTGGTGAATGTAGAACAGTAATTATTCCTTTGCCATCTTCCATTCCCATTTCTGTCAAAATTCCCATGATCACAGTCTAGACATCTTACAATTCCAAATAAACTTAAGTCGAATCCTCAGTAAAGGACAATGGGCACAAATGTATGGGACCTGGTATACCCCACCAATAGCGATGTCATACATATCATTAGATAGGTCTTTTTATGTAGAACAACATTTACTATGACAGCTTTGCTGAAATGTTTGTCCGTTCTGAGATATAGATCAAAAACTGTGCAAAAATTAAACTAAAGTTAACTTAATAATCTATTGATATCTCAAGTTTTTAGAGGAAAAACTAAGTTCCACTAAGTGTAAGTCTCTTGAGTCCTACCTGGTGTGCCCGTTAGGGTCCATAATTGTTACTATTGTTTAGCATTTCAACCTTATACTGTACCAACTGGAACTGGACTGGGAACTGGACATAATGATAAACCCCACCAATAACAAAGTCATACATATCGATGGATAGGTCTTTTTAACTGGAACAACATTTACTATGACAGATTTGTTCTATTATTTGTCCGTTCTGAGAAATAGATAAAATACAAACTTAAAATTAATGCAGATTAAATAGTGATAATTAGTGTTTAAAGGAAAATCTATGTATGTCTTCGATGTACTAAGTAGCTGCTGTGAGTCTGCATTTGTTACTATATTTAGCAGCAATATCCAGTTGGTACCTGGGCCATATTCAAAAAAATTGTATATTAAAACGTCCAACAGAGATATTCTTTTTTAAAGAATAGCTACTAGCTAATTACTCTTAAAACAGAATAAACATTTATTTCAGCATTATGAAAAACAAAAATAACGCCCCATAATCCTCAATGAATGATTAATTTTAAAAGAAAACTACAACGTAGAACATTTGTTTTCATATAAGCAATGCGTGTCCACATTCTTGGCGCGACATTTAGAAAACATTTTATTATTCAATATTAGTATTTTAACTGACAAATAATTGATTTCTTAGCAAAGCATTGTGGAACCTGAAGGAATTTGCTAAAATTATCATGAAATATAACACGCAGAATTCAGGAATAATTAATTAAAGCAAGTCTTGATTTCACTTCATTTCTGTTATTCCTGTCTGTTACATTAGTAATTTTAATATTTTTTTAGTAGTTATCAAAATTATTTTACCTAAAACATTAGCAACTGAACTGTCAAAAGAATCGACGAATCAAAAATGTTCGGTAATTTTGTTAAGCGCAACAAGCACGAAATATTGTGGTGCAGTGATTATTCGACAATTAAAAGTTACTTATTACTGTGAGACTTTTAAAGTATCGGTAAGTACTTTTACTGTTTTATAACTCAGCTTAGAATAAATGTATATTGACACTATCACTGTACTATACAAGTTTCGTATAAAGTAAGAATTATAATTGAAAAAGAGATTTTTTTAGATTAGACACAAGCAATTTATTCATATCGGTTATCATATCGATTACTTTTTTCTGTGACGTAACAGATATGAACGGTTAAGGTTTGTTCACAGTGTACGTACCGAGATAAAAACGTATTTAATCAAACCTACCACTTTTCTTTTTATTTTATAATTTTATAAAGGTATCTTCACGAAAAGTCGACATGGACAGAGTAAATAAAAATCAATCCACTAATAAAATATAAAACTCGAAAATGTTTTCTATCGATATACATTTTTACAATCGATATTTGCAGGTAACATCATGTATTATAATGGGATAAGTTTGGGATAGTTACCTACCTACGAATGGCTTTAGTTCGGGTATAAGAATTGCTGTGGGGTTTGTTTTAGAATATTTAATATTTATGTATTAAGGTTTTCTTTTCTTCACAGGCAATATGCCACTAACACCAGGTGGACGACAGCGAAATTATAGAGCACAATTCGAATACTACTATCTACTTATTTTCTTTTAAAAGTGCGTCGTTATATACTGAACCTAATAATTCGTCTCTGTTACTTTTCCGTTATAACAATATAGCTTTCCTATCTGTTTCATATCTGTTTTTTACAATTTTTTTGAAAACGACCCACCTACAGTATAATATTGAAATGCTTAATAATAGTAGGTAACAATTATGGACCCTAACGGGCACACCAGGTAAGACTCAAGAGACTTACACTTAGTGGAACTTAGTTTTTCCTCTAAAAACTTGAGATATCAATAGATTATTAAGTTAACTTTAGTTTAATTTTTGCACAGTTTTTGATCTATATCTCAGAACGGACAAACATTTCAGCAAAGCTGTCATAGTAAATGTTGTTCTACATAAAAAGGCCTATCCAATGATATGTATGACATCGCTATTGGTGGGGTATACCAATCTGCCCAATGTCCTTTGTACGGACTAAACGTTTCCAACTCAAATACAATTAATGGAACAACTAGATAAAATAAAGCTAGACCAAGACGGTTAGCACTTAGTTCTGTTAATTAAGAGTCAATTGTATAGTTAGGGACACAAATCTGTCCGTTGTCTTGTCTTTAGTCGTTGCTGCTATTTGTATTGTTAAGTCGCAGAGTTGGAGGAATTTCAATTATTTTTAAACGATTTTCATTTAGGTCAGATACGTAAATGTTGTGCTTATTTAGTGCTGCATACAAACGGACTGCTTTAAATGCATTTAAATAAGACGGGTGGCCTATGTTCAGCAGTGGACGTCCTATGGCTGAGATGATGATGATGATGATTTAATTAAAAAGTCCACCCACATCATCGTCCTCCTTTCCTTATACAATTTTTTTTTGTAGTCGGCGAAACATACATCCCATACTTCTTTTTCTGTCGTCATATTACATGTAACATTCTCTCTTACATTATACAGTATCACACGACTTCTTAAGTCATCTGAAATTGCTTCAATTAATGCCGAATAATACCTATGTCTCAAAATATTTACGTCTAACCTTATCAAAAACATCAAACGTGATAAAAAATAAAACTCAACTGTAAAATTAAAGAAACTATTTATTTTAGCGAAGCAAATTATTAAATAAACCATTGCTCAGACAGTCACAAGATTAACGATCATCAGTAGGTATTTCAAGTCGTTACGGTACGTGACAATGGTATATAAATCAGAGACGAGCGCACTGGACTACAGTCTCCTAGAAATACTGGAACTGACAACTGATAAGATATTGTATTGTTGGAGGTACTAGTACAATATTAAACACTTCGGAATGCATCGTCATCATCCTCATATTTTTGTTTATTACTCTCTGTCTTCCTGTTAACAGCAATTTAAACAAAAAAACCTCGATTTCAGCAAACTTTTCAAATCACTTTATGACCGTCCTATACCGTGACTTCAACGGCCTTTTCGTCTATTGCAGACGATGTATTTGATGGTGTCTGTGATACAACGCCTTTCGCGACTGAACAGGCCGATACGAGAGCGACAATTCTTACCACAGGCTAGACAAGAGAAGTAACTGGACATAAGTGTCGAACCATGTTCATGTCTTTTCTATCTCTTGTCAGCAAGCACTCCGAACCAGGCTTCATCGCAAAATTTTATTATCTTCTGAATTATCCTCTTCATTGCGTTCATTTATTTCAATTTCAATAATACTTGCACCAAAGGTTGTAAAACATAACCAAGATTTTTAACACTAAAAGTTTTTTAAAAATCTTTTTCACCTTTTGCTGTCTCTTCCAGAAGTAGTAGGTGTAAAGTGAACTTTAACAAGAGCACACAATTAGGTGGCGCACGGGCGGCGCCGCGTGCTGCACTTGTGTTGTTTTATCTCGTTATGTTGTCAACACGTACAGATTTACTGCTTTGTTATTAGTGAAATTGTGCTGGGAAAGTGAATTGGCAGTTTTGTTTGTTTCCAGAATTTTTCGGGAAAGATTTTCCTGTGGCTGGACTGGCTTTGGGATGATTGATATTTTTAGTTACATAAAATTAGAAAATTATGTTAGCTATCTGTTTGTGGCTGAAAGATTTCTACAATAGTCAATGGAAATCAAGGAATAATAATTTTCATCTATTGAAGGTGGAGCAGTTAATCGGAGATAAAACAGCTAGAATGTAGTGTTTATAGTAAGTTAAAAAAAACAACAAGTAAACAAATCGACATGTAAAACACACACACATAATTTTTAACTCCTGCGCAGACACTTAAATCGCTGGCAATCCCAGACATCAACAACATATATTATTATCTAAAGTACGCAAGAAAACGACACAGATTTCAAAAGCAGTATTGAAGGAATAAATCACAAAAACTTTGACGTACAATAAGTAGTCGTAGAAGTAAGTTGAGAATGCTTTGTTCAAAATTGAGTATAGACATAGACTCTGTACCTATATGAATGTGTCTCATGGGAGTCGTTACTGGAAAACTTGTTCTGTTTTCAGAAATATCTTTTCATTGCTAAGTTGAAGTACAAGGCTGTCTTCATTAGAAAGGGGTGGCTTGTTATAAGTTGTGTGTTTTCTATACATTGGTATATTTTGTCTCCGTCATATCTTTACTGGATTTATCGACGCGTACAACTGCTGTTAAAAAATTGTTTTTTTTTTTTAATTAGTTTGTGCAACTTGTAGAGATTGCAAAAGAAAGCATTTTAATGTCCAAATAAACAGATTGTAAAAGTGCCATAGAAAACGAAAAAACTAATAAGATGTTGTTTGAAATTTATGAAAACTGCATATCATACCTGAAAACCCAAGACCACGGATGGCAGAATTGCAATTATTTGTAGTGGCATTGGTGAGATAATTATAATGCATCCACTATTTCAATCTGAACGTTTTTCAAATTTAATTCCACATTCTCAATTCATTGCTATCGAACTAAAGATTAATAACCATTAAATCCCCACGTACAAGTATTAAAACGAAGCTTTTAAACGTTCCAAACCACGGAAGACGCACTCCTTTTTATTTATAGCTCTTTGATGAAGTTTTAAGTCTATGGCGTTGTAAAATTTATAGCATAACCAGTATAGATAGAACTATCGTTTCTTCTGTAGATGTACTTCAGCGCTCCAGATTTCGATTGTTGAAGGGGGGATGGGAGGTCAAAGTAGTATGGTCGTGATTTTAGAGTGAGGACAGACTCTACAGATTGTTTGCTTCTCAGCGGTTTATGGAAGTAGATAATGGGAGCGTAGAAACGGCAGATGGGTCTTGGTCGAGGCTATGAAAAGTGCGGTAGGAATTCCTGAGATATTTTCTTACTGAACTGCAGTAGATTAAACTTATGGATCTTCTACATAAAACGTGTAATCTTTAAAGAACTCTTGACTGTTCATGTTAAATCTGATTCAATATAGGGTAATTATTATTAAGTGTGATTGAACTTGTCGATATTTAAGTTTCATTTGATTTGGTAATTAACAACAATATTTGTAGCTAAACCGCCAATAAATACTTACCCTACTAAATAATTTCATTTGTAATGTACCTACCTACAAGAATATCTAAATAAGTAACTGCCAGAAAACATACAAGACACGATGATTTAGAACCTACTATTAAAGTCATGAAATGGTGTGTCAGTGCAGTTTCTAAAATTAGGAGTTTTCTTTATTTTAACCAATATCCCGAGGGAGCTACTTCTTCAATGTAAAAACTCAGATCTTTGTTCGTAAAACATATAGCGAAGTAGTTGAAAAAAACATGTTAAGGCTTTAAAAGACTGGCACTCGAATGTTGGACCACAAGTCCCAATATATGACAAAACCAAAATGGAGTAATGCTAGAGAATAACCTTTCGTTTTTACTGGCCCAAACCTTGTCTTGGTAGGCAATTCGACCGCACTATGTTGGTCTTTGTTTCCAACTTTCTTGTTTCTCTTGCCTACTAGAGTTTGTATTCCTAAGATATATGAACGTTAAAATCTTTGCAAAAAGGATAATTCTTCTATAAAGTCGGTTCTCAGGTTACAATCTGAAATTGCCATCAAATGTGTCTTGAGTACTGAGTGATTGCTCGCCTTGAAATTCAATTTTATGTGTGAAAATTTGCAAGGATACAAAGGAATTGTCTTAAATAAAATATTATAAAAAGGACATACATATTTACAATTAAAATCTTATCTCTCATAATTATCACTATTTAATATTTTTGTTTTTGGTTAAGGTCCATTTTTATGACTCGAGTTTAAAGATGGTCACACTTTGTTACCTTAATTTAGTACAACAGTTAAGTAACAAATTGCATTAACACCTCGACCTAAGACTTATAATTCAAGACCGCATCAACATTGGTTCACAAGATTTGTTGTTAGCTGACCTTGGAAGAATAAAAAGCAGTTTTACAATATGCTAAGAAACTGGGGGAGTAAAATGCAATGAGTTAGCAGTATTTAAAGTTATACTTATCAAAAATATGTAAATATTTATTGTTTAATTGTATTTAGGATTAAGTTTAAGTAACTTATAATAATAAGCAAACATCGCACTCCGAGCCACAAGACACAAGCAGAGCTTAGTTTGTGGCTCGACGTCAACAACCAGAATGTAATGTTACTTTCTTGTCAATAAACATTATTTTAAGTTCATTTAATGGATATACACTCATGTGTAAAAGAAACTGCGCTTTTTGATAAAAGTTTTTTCAGTATGTCTATCAGACTTTATAATAAATTACCTGTAAAAATATTTCATTGAAAAGGCTTATTATTCAATTTCGGAATATTTAGATGATATTTTTAGTTAAATATATTGTTATGTTTTATTATAAGTTTAGTAGAAGTATTAAGTTTAGTTAGATTTATTATAGTTTTAGTAAGATTTCTAGTGTTAACTCAACATATTATAAAGATAATGTTAATAACTATATAGATTTTACCTAGTATTAGATACCTACTAATTATATCTGTACGCTCTACGAGCAGGGCATAGTGAAACATTATTATTATACTAATACCTTGTAACCTACCTATGTTCACAGAATAAAGAACTTTAACTTTAAACATTTCTAGAATAAAAATATTTTAGGTAACACCTGATTTTCTCTAGCCCTCGAAATGAAATCGGCACAGCAATTTTCAGTTATCAACTATAAAAGCTTAACTGACGGAAATATTTCTTCAATCTTTGCTTTTTTGATATATTTCATATTATGTAAACAAGTGTAATTCGATCTGAAAAGATGACAAAAAAAAAAAAAAAACAATAAAAGGTATTAATTAAAATATAAAATGTAATTTTTCAAAAAGCTCTTTACGACTACTTACAAAACTAAAATAAAAACACTTTTTGGTTTCGATATAAAATAAAACGCTTATATACAATTATTTACATTAAACCTACTTAACGTAATTATTGTAATAAGTTTCGTTTAATTGCAATGTTTTGCGATACAGATCTTTTTGATGGCTTAAAACTTTGAATGCTGGAAAATAATGCAAATTATAACATTTTGGGGGTCACTGGTATCTGAAGTGGCCTTGAAAGTCAATAGAGTTCATTTTTGCATTATTTTTTTATAACTTTTGAGTGATGCTATGAAGTATTGTTTTGCAGTGATATTGAAAACCCCGTGGTTGCCTTTGTCTCTCCCAATAGTTTTAACCTTAATTGGCAAAAAACACTTTTTCAGTTGGAGGAAAGCTCTGTCCTTATACATACTTATTTCAAATTGGTTCACATTGACTTCTTTTTGCATGGAACTGAAAGTAAACTAATAATATCCTATTAAATAGTTAGGTCCTAATACAATTATAACCATTCCTCTTTTATCATGTCTGAAGCCTTTTCAGCAATCATTATTGTTGGAGCATTTGTATTACCTCTAACAATCAATGGCATAATGGAAGCATCCACTACTCTAAGTTTCTCAATACCATAGACTCTTAATCTTGGGTCTACTACGGCTTCTTTGTCCCACTTAGGACCCATCTTGCAAGTTCCCACAGGATGAAAGATAGTGGCAGTGTACTGAATAAGAATACACGTATAGTACTCATCTGTTCCCCAAATATAATCTGAACAAGCCTGAACTGGTACTCTAACGTATCTAGCCCCACTCGCTCTAAATGCTTCAGTTTCTTCTAAACTCACAACGAATTTCAAGCCATCAATCAATGCTTCCATATCTTCCCTTTCAGTGAAAAATCTTGAGTAAATCAATGGTGGTCCAAATACTGGATCTGTGGTATTCAGCAAAATGAATCCTCTGCTTTTAGGAGTCAATAGTAAAGGTCTAGCCGATAACCCATCATAGAACGCTAAAGGAAATATATTTGTGGCCAAGTATGTAGTTGGGTCAGCATAAAAGTCTTTGACGTTTCTTCCATCGAAATGAAATTGCATATTTGGAACATCATCATGATAATATGTGCTCATGAAAGCAGTGCCAGTCAGTGTTCCAGTGGAAGCTAAAGGTCCATTTTTAGGCAAAGATTGGTCATGGAACTTGTGAATTTCATTCATTAGTTGTTCTCCACTCACAGCTGTTGATGTTTTATTTGAAAGCGCCAAAGTTAAAGCATCGGTCGTAATGTGATCCTGCAGATTACTGCCCACACTTAATTCAGATAGCACGGGAATATTAAGGCTCTTTAAGTGATATTTTGGTCCAATGCCAGATAACATCAGCAGTTTTGGTGAATTAATTGTGCCACCGCTTAGAATGACTTCTTTATCTGCATGAGCTGCGAATATTTCTCCATTCTTTACGTATTCAACTCCATATGTTTCCTTTGTGATGGGGTCAATGAGGACTTTAGTTGCGAAAGCATTGGTTATTATGTGAATGTTTGGTCTTTTATGTCTTATTGGGGATATGTAAGCTTTGTTGGCGGAATTTCTTTGACCTTGTTTTGTTGTTGTTTGGGCTATGTCTGTTCCTAATTGATTCTCGCCGTTGAAATCAGTGATTGGTAAGCCTTTTTCTTTGAAGGCTTCTACTAACATCAAAGAGTTGATATCTAAGTATTTGAAACGCTCTACGTTTATAGGGCCTCCAGTTGCGTGGTAGTGAGTATCATGGGCTTCGACGTCTCTATTGTTTTCTGCTTTCTTGAAGTACGGCAGCACCTGTAACGTATAAGCAAATACTATTTTAACTGTTTACTTGCAACAAAACATCCCGAGACAACATTTGATTAACTAAATTGTAAGCAAAGTATTTACTATGGAATATTGATCACATATTTTCCTACTAAATGAAAAAGGGAGTCATAGCTTCGAACACTCATAGTTTCAATGATGATACAAAGATATCCCACCCTACCCCACATGGAGACGAACATAAAGTGACCTTATTACTAGTAAAACACGTACCTCTCTATAACTCCACCCATGGTTGCCCAGCTCCTCCCAGCTGTCGTAATCTCTCCTGTTACCTCTCATGTATATCATATAGTTTATGGCACTCGATCCTCCCATAGTCTTCCCTCTGAAACACCATGAGATCAAAGGTTAATGACCTAAAATACCAGTCTGCTTGATACACCAAATTATGAAATCGCTGCTTTTACATACGTGTAATTGGATTCGATATTTATTTTGGTACCATTAGTAAAATTATGGACATGAAAATGTATGAGTATTTAAAATAAAAGTTAATTTTCATCACAGGAAACTAAAAATATTTTATTTCAGATAATTATGACTTTATTTAGTGTTTGATGACGAAAGGTATCAGATATACCAATTGTTTTATGGGTGAAAATATAAAAGAACATGATTTTCGACAGACATTATTCGATTTCATAATTTAGTTGACAAGCGTGTTATGTTTTTGTAGCTAAAACGAAAACAGTACTTTTTAGTAACACTATATTATACACGTGCAAAAAAAAAATACACACAACAACAAAAAATATAAAACAAATAAATAAAACCAAATGCTACACAAGTCATATTTTCTAAATACACAAAAACAAAAATATTCTACAAAATAGTGCGTCAACAAATAAGTGCCCAAATATTGCTATTCTATGATACTCATGTTAACTCACTTAAAATAACATAAAACATAAAAACACAACTACAGGTAACGACTACTGAAAAAACATGAATCGAAAAACGTTTGATAAGTTATAAAGAAAAATATTACAACACAAACGAATAAATATTCATTCAATTTTCAACAAAGACGAAAATAACGTGAAAAAATATATAAAAAAGTATCTTTGATAAAGCTAATAAAACTTGTATTTTATTTACTTGGTTATTCTTAAACAAATACTCGTGTTATTGATACTTGAAATAAATACGAAGGTAAATAAAAATAGAAAGAAATATAAAAGGTAGGACTCAAAAAATGTGATGATGTCACGTCGTGCATCGAAGTGGCTTTTTTCCAATTTAAAAACTGTCAGAGCCAGAAGAATTTTGATGCGAAAACTTTTCTGCAGTACAGGTAAGATGCAATAGGTCAGTTAAAATAAAAATACGAATTCTAGGGAAAGAGTAGCTGCATTGAAAAGTTTTGATGAACAAGACACTAACTGCAAAAACTTGTAGCTTTGAACTTTATTTCCATTTACTGATTCCATTTTTTTTTGTTACCTCGATTTTTTATTTTAATTTAAAAAAAAGTTTAAGTTATCTGTCAAAGTTATATAAATGTGACTTATACTGTCATATCAATTTATAAAATTCCAGCCAATTCACAATCACAAGTTTTGTTCATTATAAAAGAGACACACAACCCAGACTAATTTATCAAAAAACAGTAGATACTCTAATCAACTCTAGAGTATTAAAATTAATAAATGTACGTCTATGTTAGTAACATTTAAAATACTACTAAATAAAATCTACGACGAATAACGTTAAGTCCAACATCTATTTTACGTAAAAAATGTAATACTTTCACTTACCCAGCCGATGATATAATTGCTGTTTATGAAATTAAAATAAATGGTTGGAGAAAATAAAAGAAAATTAATTCTTTGGCAAAAAAATATATTTAAACTTAAGCTACTAAGGTATAAAAAACATATACATAATAAATGAATGACTATGTAAAATGCAAGGCATCTTAATGTCGAAGTGATTAAATTTAAAGGAGCTGAAAATGATCATCAAACATTTTATTTTGTACTCTCTTCTATGCACTAGTTATTAAAACTATTCAAATAAATAATCTACGTGATTGTTTTACACTTTTAAAGCTTTTATTGGGATTATTGGTGTTTTTTTGGTAGCAGCTCAAAGCTTGAATTTGTAGCCGGTTCATGGCAATAGGCTGGCCGTATCTTGACATTGACGGATTGTTGACAAAAATATAGGCCAACTCTTCACAGCATTTCCAATACTTTATCGTACCTATCCACATTTCGTCTATCAGTATTGCTCATTAAATATTAACGCGGCGATCCCCAATAAACGGTATCCCAATCTTCTTTGATCATATCAGCGACTTTCTCTCCAATCATTATACAGGGGGCGTTAGTGTTCCCTCTAACAATATGAGGCATTATGGAAGCATCCGCAACCCTCAAATTTTGAACACCATAAACTTTTAATCTTGCATCCACTACAGCATTCTCATCATATCTTGGACCCATCTTGCAAGTTCCAGCGGGATGGTATATAGTGCCTGTATAACTTTTAATAATACAAGCAAAGTATCTGGAAGTACCCCAAGCATGTGCTGTACACGGTGCCACACGCTTTCTTATAAACTTAACTTTATTTTCTCTAAAAGCTTTAGTCTTTTCCAGTTTACCTGCGAACTTTAACGCCGCTACCAAAGTATCTAAATCATTTTTCGCTGTGAAAAATCTTGGGTAAATCAGAGGTTGGCCAAAGACAGGATGAGTTCTGTTTAAAGTTAAATATCCTCGGCTTTCAGGGTGCAAAAGAATCGGTCTGACGTTAATACTATCGTAAAATGCAAACGGAAATATGTTTGTGGCTAAATATGTGGTAGGATCCTTAAAGAAATCTTTTTGATTTCTGCCGTCGAAATGAAATTGAATATCTGGGATAGTTTCGTCATCGAGAGCATACTTTGTTCGATGAAAAGCTGTCATATGTAAAGGTCCTGTAGCCGAAATCTCATTAAATCTAGTTCCATATTTTTTGAAGTTTTGTATTGTCTGCAACATTAATTTATCAGCTAATAGTGTTGATGTTTCATTGCTGAGAGCCATTAATACTGCTTCTGTAGTAGCATGATCTTGCAGATTATATCCAACCTTTAAATCTATCACCACAGGAATGTTCAATTTATCTAATTCTTCTTTTGGTCCGATTCCAGATAGCATTAAAATTTTTGGACTGTTCAAAGCACCTGCGCTGATTATTATTTCTTTTGTAGCATAAGCTTCATGATAGACACCATTTTTAAAGTACTGTACTCCATAAGCGGTACTGTACTCCTTATGATCTTTGGCTATAAGTATTTTAGTAACTTGAGCGTTTGTTTTGATTATGAGATTACGTCGTTCTTTGCGTATAGGTTTTATGAAAGCATCATTAGCTGAGACTCTTTTGCCGTCTTTTGTAGTTGTTTGAGTAGTCATGGTCCCGAGCTGTCGTCTTCCATTAAAATCAATTAATGGGAACCCCTTCTCATGAAACGCTTTAATGAGCATTACAACATTCGGATCGGTGTACTCAAATCTTTCTACATTGAGGGGCCCGCCAACTGAATGGTAATCAATATCGTTAGCTTCAACGTTCATGTTGTTTTCAGATTTCTTGAAGTAATGTAACACCTGAAAATAGAACACGTAAGTCTCTTCAAATACTGATTGATCAAAAAAACAATAGATACCTACTTTTCTGTCTCAAGTAATTTCTAGTAAATTCGATCAGAAATAGGATTGTAACAATAGCAAATAGATTTATTTTAAGTAGCAAAGCTATTGCAAGAATCAATTTAATCTTGGAAATTTTCCTAGTATTTGCTTGAAAGCTTTTAAAAACTGAAGTTGAAAATGAGCTTCGGCTATAAAACGTGGTGCTACTTACTTCTGCGAAACTCCAGCCTTCATTGCCGAGAGCTGCCCACTCGTCGTAATCTTTTTTATTACCTCTCATGTAAACCACATAATTAATAGAGCTTGAACCCCCCATAACTCGACCACTGGAATGTCAGAATTAGTGAGTAAATGTGGTTTTGATATGATTAATAATAAAACTATTTTATTGATAAGGTTTTAGTAGTAAAGCTAATGAGAAATTAATGTTATTGTTATATTGGTTATACATATAAATGTTATTTTTATGAATTTTGGTTGCATATTTTTTTGCGTTTTTCTGGAAATCAAAACTCAGACAGAAATATGTTAAAGTTTCAATTATTACTACTTGTCGGCCTACTGGCCTATTAACCAATTTGAATTTGGAGTACTTAAAAAGAATAATATAAAAGTGGTTGTCTGTGTTGTGTCATATCATTGTGCTTTCATGAAAATGTATTTATAATTTTCTCCTAAATAAATATTATTGTGAATTCCATTGTGCGTTATTCTCTGGGGTGGGAAGAAGCTCCCACTAACAGGTCATGGCCCAGACGACGTTTACATCGAAAATTGAGAATTTGAATGGCACAAATTATGAAACCTGGAAGGTTCAAGTGCAGGCGTTGCTCACGAGAAATCAGGTATGGAAATACGTAAATGGAACTATACCTAAGCCGGACTCAGTAGTGGAGTCGTGCGCATGGTCTGATAAAGACGATATGGCAAAGGCTGATTTGATAATGGCAATGTGTCCAAGTGAGCTTAAACACGTAAGAGGGTGTGAAACGTCGCACGAGATATGAAGAAAATTGGAGAAAACGTATGCATCTAAAGGTCCCGTAAGAAAGGCAAGTCTGTTAAAGAAGTTAACGTTGAGCCGCATGAAGGAAGGAGATGACGTACAGAGTCACCTGAATAATTTCTTCGAAGCTGCGAATATGTTAAGTGATATGGGTGTAGAAATACACGAAGACTTGATGTCTATCTTATTACTGTATAGCTTGCCAGAGAGTTACGAAAATTTTAGATGTTCTATGGAGAGCAGAGACGAACTACCAAACATAGAGGTACTAAAGATTAAGATCTTGGAGAAGGCAAATAGCTCGACTTCTACTGAAATGAAAAGTATTGAAGGAGCCATGTATGCCAAGAATAAAGGATTTAAAAAGAACTCGAACCGTAAAGAACAAAATACAAAGAGTAAATTTATATTTAAATGTTATAAGTGTCATGGAGTTGGACATAAATATTCAGAATGTAAAATGAATCAAAAGAATGATGACGCGAGATGTGCAACAGAATACAACAAGGAGGACAGTATTTTTGATATTCTTTTTAGTTGTACGAATTTTTCTAATAATTTACAAATTAAAAAGAATGACTGGATCCTTGATAGTGGCTGTACATCGCATTTATGTAACGATTTATATAAATTTACAGATAATTTTTGTATTTTACAGGATAAACTGAACTTAGCATCAAATCTGTCGACGGATGTAAAGGGCAAAGGTGACGTAAGGTTGTCAGCATCAGGCAGGAGGCTTATTTTGAAGAATACTCTGTATGTACCAGATCTTCGTAGTAATTTATTATCTGTAGCGAGGATTGCAGACAATGGGTATGAAGTTCAATTTCATAAAGATAGGGCCTATATTAATTCGTCAAACGGAAATACTGTAATGACAGCCGAACGTGTAGGAAATCTTTACGTTTTTAAGAGATTGGATGAACAAGCATATTTTATTGCTGATCCAATCGACATAGTAGAGTGGCATAGTCGCATAGGTCACTTAAATGGTAAAGATCTCTTAGAGTTGTTGAACCATTGCGGATATAATACTAAGGAGGCAGATTTAAGTAAAATATCGAATTGTGATGTTTGTGCTAAGGGAAAAATGAGTTCGTTACCTTTTTTGAGATCGGGTGGTCCATGTAATGAATTATTACGTATTGTTCATTCCGATATAGTAGGTCCTTTAAAAACACAGTCAATTGGCGGAGCGAAATATTTTGTAACTTTTATTGACGACAGTACCCGTTGGTGTGAAGTATATTTACTTGGAAAGAAAAGTGCATTGTTTAGCGCATTTAAGCTATACAAAAGTCATGCTGAAAGACTCACAGGAAAGAAAATTAAATTCCTTCAATCTGACAACGGCGGTGAATACTGTAGTCGAGAATTTGATGAATTTTTAAATCAAGAAGGCATTCAAAGAAGGCTGAGTATTTCACGATCACCTCAAATGAACGGAGTCAGTGAACGAATGAACAGAACTTTACTTGAAATGGCTAGATGCATGTTATTATCTTCTGGTTTGTCCGTAGGATTTTGGGCGGATGCTGTTGTGACTGCGTGCTACATACGCAATCGTTGTCCAACGAGTAGTCTAAATGGTGGTATTCCATTTGAAAAATGGACTGGAACTAAAGTCGACTTATCCAACATAAGAAGTTTTGGAGCAAAAGCCTATATTTTAGACAAGGATCCAACGAAAGACAAATTCGATGCTCGTGCTAAGGAGGGAGTTTTTGTCGGGTATCCGAGATGTACGAAAGGATACCGAATTTGGATACCAGGTGAACATAAAGTCGTTGAAGCTCGTGATGTTAAATTTGTTCCCAAAGAGGAACCAAAACAGTTTCATCAGAAGGTTGAACTGGAAGTTGAAGATTCACATTCAAATGCGAAAATTCCAGTTACTACTGAATTCTATACTTATTTACCTGCCACGCATGAGACATTGACAGGCGCTGGTGATCAATCCAATGAAAGAATTCATACGGATGTTGTACGTTGTGCCCCTGAGATTGATTGTCACGGCAATGGAGATGGTTGTCCTGGTGATGTACATTCAGAGGTCGAGCCAGCTAATGAGGGAAATAATACGCAACAAGTTATCCTGAAAAGAGCCGCTGGAAGACCGAAACTTGTAAAGGGAGAACGTGGTCGCCCAAGAAAAGTATATAATATGGTAGAAGTTCAAGAACAAGAAACTGAACTGCATGAAAAAATGCACCCGGACTCAATGGAACCTGTAGAAGGTATACAGGGTGATATTAATCAAAATGTAGATGAGGAAGAGTTTTTCTCAGCGATGGCTGAAATATCACTTGAACAGGCTTTATCAAGCGATGAGAGTGAAAAATGGCAAGAAGCAATTTTATCTGAGATCAAAAGTTTAGTGAAGAACGAAACCTGGGATATTGTTAAGAAACCAAAAGATCGAGAGATTGTGGGCTGTCGCTATATCTTGACAACTAAACTGAATGTCGATATGACATCAAAGAAGAAAGCTCATCTAGTAGCAAAGGGTTATAGTCAACGTTATGGTGTAGATTATCACCAAACTTATGCCCCAGTAGCGAGACTTGAAACTATCAGACTTTTAATGGCACTAGCGGTAGAATTGAATTTAGAAGTCCATCAACTAGATATCAATACTGCTTATTTAAACGGCAAAATCGACGAAAAGGTATATATGCGGATACCAAAGATGTTAGAAGAAAACCTTCATACGCTGATCCAGAGAGAGGGAGAGGGCTCAGAAATTGGAAAGCGTGCTAATAAAATGTTAGTGGATCTTCAAGCTGGAGGAGATGCCTGTCTCTTAAAGCGTTCATTGTATGGTTTAAAGCAAGCGGGACGACAGTGGTATATTAGATTAGATGAAACACTTCGTCGAATGAATCTGAAACCAAGCAAAAATGAACCGTGTCTATATTATCAGCGGAGGAAGGATGGAACAGTTTTGATAGTTGTTATATATGTTGATGACATTTTAGTTGCTTGTAATGATCTTATTTTGATACAAGAATTTAAGAAGAAATTAGCTGATGATTTTGTGTTAAAGGATTTTGGACCAGCCAAATATTGTTTGGGTATAGAGATAGTGAAGGAAGACGGTGTAATAAGTCTATCACAGCGTAAATATATCCAAGACACATTAAAGAAGTTTGCAATGACGGACTGCAAAACCGTATCGACGCCTTTTGAGGTGGGACTAAATTTTGCAGCTCCAAAGCGTCACGAAGAATACAAGGAAAAGGAACCGTGGCCATATCGCGAACTTCTAGGAACATTGATGTATTTGAGTGTTGCCACAAGGCCTGACATTGCTAATACAGTTTCAAAGTTAGCTCAATTTGCAACTTGTCCAAATCATACTCATTGGATTTCCGCTAAACGAGTTCTTCGATATCTAAAGAAGACTATTGACTACCGATTAACATTTAGAAAAACAGGAAAGTCGTTAACGGGTTACTCAGACGCTGATTGGGGTAACTCATTAATTGATCGGAAATCATACTCCGGTTACGCTTTTATATTAGGAGGAGCTACAATTTCATGGCGATCGCAAAAGCAAAGATCAGTGGCTACATCCTCAACCGAGGCTGAGTATATAAGTCTTAGCGAAGGTATGAAAGAGGCTCTTTACCTCAGTAGTTTGTTGAAAGAAATAGGTCTGTTAAACTTATCAAAAACTACGATGTATGCTGACAACCAGGGGGCGATATATATTGCAAACGATACCGGCTACCATGCCCGTAGCAAACATATAGATATAAGGTATCATTTTATTAGGGATGTATTGAAGGGTGATGTTGTAGAGTTGAAGCATCTGCCGACAGATTTGATGTTAGCCGATGTATTAACTAAAGCTTTACCCGCGATTAAACACTATAAGTGTACTTCAGGCTTGGGGCTAGTATAGTAAAATTGAGGGGGCGTGTTAAAGTTTCAATTATTACTACTTGTCGGCCTACTGGCCTATTAACCAATTTGAATTTGGAGTACTTAAAAAGAATAATATAAAAGTGGTTGTCTGTGTTGTGTCATATCATTGTGCTTTCATGAAAATGTATTTATAATTTTCTCCTAAATAAATATTATTGTGAATTCCATTGTGCGTTATTCTCTGGGGTGGGAAGAAGCTCCCACTAACAAAATAAATAATTGTAAAGTCATATACCTATTTGTGCATGTAGAAAGAAGATCTAAAAACAATAATGCCAGAATGTTTTTGTAATACAATTGCATTATAATTTCAAATTTTAAAGATCATTCTCGATACGAAATCACGGGAAAAAAGACTAAGTCTAAATATAATTGACCTTTAATAGAATTTCTTATTACTTTAATCTAAAAAGTAGCCAATAAAACCAAAGCCACTCTCTAAAACGATTTGCAAACAAAATTAACATTTTCGATTCCCAAATGTTTTCTCTTCAACATAATCTCAATTAAGATTATGAATAAAATTATTTGTTTTATTCAACCACTTATGGGTGCTAAATCATTTCGTTGAAACGCTTTTATTTTTAAAGAAGTAATTTTTCTTCGAGCATGGAAAATAGTGCAAAAGTTCTTAAATGTTATGGAACTCCGATTGCAATCTTAGACAACCCTTTATTGAAATTTTAGTTTTGATTGTTGAGTTAAATCTAAAAATAGTTGAATGTACAAATTAATTAATATTATGATGGGTAAAACAACCAAAAGATCGGGAAACCAAAATTATTTTCAAAATATTGACTTATTTACTTCTGTGAAATTCTCCAGTGCGTTCTGGTTTAATATAATTTAAATACATATCAAACAACAATAAATGAATTCAGTACAGATTGTACGGACGATTAATTTTCACCACAGGACCGTCACTTTATTCCTAGTGCTGATTACTGTAGCAGCTAGATTATAAGAAAGCTAAAAATTGTGAACAAATGACAGATTAACACGATGTTGATCAGGCGAAGAAACCAGACTCTTTGGGTTAAGAGTCTATCAGGTGCAGAAAACATCTAGACGTCTCCAAAATTACGTAATTATCTATTCCTCCTCCTAAAACGGATCTTGCAGTGTTTTGGGAAATATTCTCAATTTCATAATTCTCTCCGATTCGTCGAATGCTAAAGATAACATTCTTAGGGAAAGTTGCACCATTTAACTATATGTATAATTGAACTATATATACCTTTTTTTTTCCGACGTCAAAAATCATCAAATGACCCCTCCCGCTGTGGGTTAGCAGCGGTGAGGGAGTGTCAGACTCTTACTGACTAAAAACCGTCGTGTTCCGTCATAGGCCTTTTATGTACCAGGGCCTATAACTATATATACCTTACTGTAGTCAAATTGCCGATCTGACCAATTGATAGCAATTTCACGACTGGATAATAATATGGTGCAACTCAACCTTAGTTATCCTAAAAATCGATACATACCTCAACCACGCGCAAGTTTGACCCCTCTGCGCTCTGCAGGTCATCTCCTCAGGCTGTGTTCTATAGTTCCAGTCGATGCTAGACCTGCCTAACGCAGGGGCGAAGGCCGGGACGCTGGTAACCTCGGGTTCTTCGGGGCCGGCTTCTATTAGCAGGACCTGAGAAGGGAATAGACATGAAAATAAAAGCTACTATAACGTATAAATTTATATTTGGGGTTCGGACATCTCAGGAAAGATAATCCTTGTCTAAATCATTTTGCTGCCAATTTAAACTTTAAAAAAAAAAAAAAAACAATGATGACTGCTTTGTATGGCTTCTATAAGGGTATACTAGTTGAAAGACCCTTTATTTGCCATTCTGACAGTTACTAACTGTATAATACACCAAGTGGCGCAAACATTTAAGAAAAATAAATAAATGGCGTAATAGGACTAAATAATACCAGTCCAACCTTCCTGGAACACAACGTGGATTCATTGGTCCAAAACAAAAATAAAAATGTAATATTATTTTCTAATATTACCTACACAAAATGTCCAGTTCGAAGCCAAAAAAGATTACGTAAACGGTAGACGATCGTAGTAAATTTTCTTAGAGTCAGCATGAACGCAAAAATCCTCGATTTTCCTTACGAAAATATTGCCGTATGATTATTACCATATCATATTGATATGTATAAAGAATCGGTGAAATATTTTATGCTTCGTGTGATTTATTTTAGGTTGGAATTTAGTGCGCAGGAAATGGCTTCTTGGGTTGATTTCGGAAATAATTTATTTTCTCTTTCCGTACCTACAAGAAGGCTGTAGGTTATTAGCACACCAGCAATGATTAAGTCACTATATTGATAAAGAGTATTTGATGATGAAACTCCTTATAGGTATTAGACTGGGAAACGTAGAATAAGTTAATATGCTTTTATAATATATCAAATAAAATAAAAGCAACCCATATTCAATATTCCCCTTTAATTAGACTTGGACTTGTAGTCATCCTCAAACATCGATATATATGTACTACGTACTAGATAGAACGTTCCGAACAAAAAGCTTACCACACTGAACTGCACTGCAGACTATGCAGTGCCCAAAATGGCAAATCAGAGCGATTTTGACACCTGCGTCAGATGGATGTCTATGAAACGACAATTATAAAATAGAAAATACATATCAAGGTATAAACTTACACATATAAACTATTCGAGAGTCAAGTTAGTAAAATTACACGCTGTTCATGCTATTACAACGCTTGTATATCATACTTTTCATTTATAATTCAATTTTACAAATATGTATTAATTTGTTCCCGCCCGCCATCTTGAATTATGGATTAAGAAAATCGTGCAGAAACAGATGTGCCATAAAACTAGCAGTAGGTAAAATATCAATGAAAACAGACTTCACTTTGTCATGGAATGTTCTTACTTTCAAGAAAAAATAATTAAATTCGCGAAAATTTGTGATAGCCCTCTTAAGAAAAAAAACATCGTAATTAATATTAAAAACCCTAAAAATAAGTTCCTAGTTTTAATATATTACATGATTTTGAATTCACTTAGATATAAACTTTTTGAGTAATGAAAAATGTAGGCAAAATACGAGCGACACTTCTGCAATTAACTACGAGGATGACTACGTGTCACAATACGTCAACGAGATGTCAACAGACGACATAGCGGGTAAATTATTTGTATGGATGTTCTTGTCTATCGCTAGAATATATGTCAATGTCCTCAAAAATGTAGACCAAAGATAGGCAAAACAAACAAAGCAGAAACGCATTCGATTAACAAAACAAAATTCTAACAGAACAAAATCCGGAATAACATCTCCAATAACGGCATTGCAGTTGCAAATTAAAAATTAATCCGATACAGTGAAATAATGGCATAAAACAAGCACAACTCGATTACACAGTAAACGTGAAAATAAAAATATAAATAAACGGCCAACGCCAGATCAAATTACCCTTGAATAAAAACCTGCCCATCTCCCGTTGAAAACTTTGATTGGGTCTAAACTATCAGAATTATATTAATTGGTTGCCAGGCCAGCCGTGGCTCCTACAAAATGGAACTTGTATTTATTTTCATTTTCAAGAACCCCTACTATGGTTGTTAAAGTCACATAAATGAAATGTACTTTGTTAGAAGTTTTATCTATACATATAATAAATCTGTAGAGGAGTAATTTTTGTACAATGCAGAAATTGAGAAAAAAAATAGCCAGCATGTTAAAGGATAACTAACAGAACCCATTTCCATCATTTTTGTCATTTTTGTCTGTTTGTCTGTTTGTCTGTTTATCTGTTTATCTGTTTATCTGTTTGTTCGTTCGGGATTCACGCAAAATCTACGAATTCAATGCAGACAATGCTTATATACAAAAATTCTACGTAACTTGAGGTATTACTTAGTTTTTGTTTCATCGAAATCGATTCACTCTATCAAAAGATATGATTAATTTAGTGAATTCAAGAAGTAAAATATTACGACACGCAATCTGTTTGTCAAAACTGTACATTTGAATGTTGTACTTATATTAGTTGATCGGCCTATTATTAACCTTTACACAGAAAATCACACCTTCATAAGTAACTTCGGAAGAAAAAAAAAAATATGAAAATTTTGTTTAGCCAAGGTTAAAGTAGCTCCATCTGTGGTAATCTGTGGTAAATAAAATACATCAAGTTTGTCAAAGGAGCGAGGTGGTAAATGACAATAAATTACCATACATTCTTTATAGAGGATTATTATTTCAACAGATGGAGTTGTGTATTTTCCGTAATTCACCATATTTTAACACGTCGTGTAATTTTTCGATAGACATTTCAATAGTGTTAGTCAGTTTGCCGTGCCACATCAAAATCCAACTATAATTATTACCTTGATGAAAGGAAAATTAATAGTTCTCAGCCAAATTTAAAACGGTGCCATCTAAATTATTTTTTGAATATTATGTCAAAAATGATGACTTTAGTGGAACAATTAATTATCATTTAAAGTTACAGATGGAGTTCATATCAGGATTTTTTCATAAACATAGTTTAGCTTTCACACTGCCCCGCATCACGCTGCATCTTGCGTGTCGACGCACCTACGCGCGTTCCTGCGGGAGTGCAGATCTGCATCATCGTGCGGGTTTTTTACGCAGTCACGCGCGTAGGTGCGTTTTGTAGATTCACGCATGGCGGCTCTCATCGAGTTCCATTTTCAAACACACACATCACGCCCATTCAAAATCACGCGCGGTTCTGCGGGATTCAGTGTGCCATACCTTGCGTCTCGCCCCGCACCTACGCGCGGGGGTGCGTGTTTCTCCGCATGTATGTGCGTGATCCGCATGAACGCGCGTGGATGCATTTTCAGTGTGTTGGACTATGCGTGTTTTCCATACAAACGGAGATATTTCCATACAACGGAAAAAAACGCATCCACGCACTACGCTGCATCATGCGGGGCAGTGTGATAATCGCCTTATCTTCCACTAATGTGGTGGCCTTAAAACAAATTACTTTGAGTGAGTAGAATTAAGTAGACCTTAATTATTTTTTCTGATGCAAAATATGTAAACTTAATCCTAGAAGAAAGGAGGATCTGTCTCTCGCAAGCGCTGCTAAGCGTGAGGTAGGTAGGTAATGTAGGATTCTGTAGCTTTAAAAACAAGCAAAGATACAAAGTGCAGATAAGAAATGGGAGCTTTCTCGATTTAATACCATACACACGTAAATGCTTTATGCGTCTGAAACGTACAAATTGCGCGTCGCATACCAGAGACATGCTTACTTTCAACTTCTGATCGCAAATACATACACTGGTCACGATTACGAATAGTCTCAGTAGACCCGAGCCAAGTCTAAAAAAACACCTTTTGTATAAAACTACGTTTGATGTCATTCAATCACAAAGACAGAATTGTTCTCTGTTGCAAATCCTATCCACCTATATCCTATCCTAATCTAGAATGCATTGCAGGTGTGCATTGCACAAAAACCAATGGTTTTCTATTCGAGAAGTCAAAAAAGTTGACCTGCCAACGTCAGCTTCTGCGCTAAGCAAGTGTTCTTAATAGTACCATCAGAATTACATTCATCGTTGAATGAGGGGAATAAATTTTCAGAAACCACAATAACAGTAGGAGCCAAAGCATATGATCGCTTCATAGAGCTCTGATTGGCCCGGGTGACCAAGTCAGGTCTGATTTGTTCGTTCATCAGATCTTTGAAAGTGTTTCGGTGGATACTTACTGTCATCCTGTGTGACACAAAATATGGTATATAAACGTCCTCCGCAAGAGCGAAATTTTCGCACAAAAAGTGACGCACAGTATACAACACTTATGTTTCTTTCGATTTGCTGGCTCCACCAAGAAATGACAAATTGTAAGCGTACATTTTGAAAATCTTGGCAAAACTGCAGGTTTCAAGTACGAACACATGAAGTGGACTCTCACAGTATGTATGTAATGTACATTTTGCCTATTCGTGAACTAACGCCAAACATTTCGGTGGAGTCCCGGCTTAGGCCTCCCCTACATTAGGCGTGCGCGATCCTCGGGCGTGTGAGTAGCGCGGGCGCCGCGCGTGCGTCACGAGCGTGCTGCGTGAGCGTCGCGTTTTGCTGCCCTGCGGCATTTGCAGCGCGCTCGCGGCGCGCACGCGCCGCTCTCCTTGACGTTTAACTGCTAAGGCGTTTAGCGGGCGGCGGGGATAGCGGGCGAAGGGGTAAGAACGCAACTCGAGCGCCGCGTGCTCGCCGCGAGCGCGTCGCTTGCACTCTTCACACATGCCGCAGTGCAGCAAAACGCGACGTTCATGCAGCGTGCTCGCAACGCCCGCGCTACTCACACGCCCGAGGATCGTGCACGCCTAATGTGGGGTCAGCCTTACCATAGTGAGTAAGTGCACAGAAAATCCCCGTCATTCAAGTGTTTCTCCCCAGTAGTGAAACTATCCTACCCTATGCGCCTGCTGTTGACGATGACTCATTTTATCATCCATCCAGCTATTCCCCAACTATGTTAGTGTTGGCTTCCAGTCACCGAAACTGTTTGAGTACCAATATTTTGCTTGGAGCGACTACCTATCTACCTATCTTCAATCCAGTCAACTACACAAGCCGATACCCATGGTAAGACTGGCAGACTTTCTGGCTTCTGATTAGTCGCAGCAGCTGCAGAAAATGTACAAATGACAGCTTTGTCAGACTCAAAGCATATAGACATAGATTATAACTGTTTCCTGTGAAAATTATTTACGCACCATACGCAATAATTTTCCAAATTGGCTGACTAGATCCAGAGATATTCACAACGTCACAAACTTTACTTCTTTTGTTTAGATAAATGGTCACATCCACAACACAACCTTGATCAATGAATCTATGCGACTGCTAAGTGCTAATCCTAATTATACTGTCACATGAAAGAATGCACCTACGGGATAAGTAGTATTTTGACTATTCTATATTGCCCACGCAGACGAAGTTGCGGGCAACAGCTAGTTCGGTAATAAAAATTGAGGACTTAAAGGATGGTGTTAATCTATTCATGATACTAATTGATAGCGTAATGCTCTCCCAATTTTATAATATGATATAAAAAATAAAACCTTTTTTCGTATCTGAAAATGCTCCATGAAATGAAAATGGTTCTAAATTTTTCAGTTCGTCAATGTTTTTGGCTACCAAACTATTTCCTAGTTCGTGTTATTTGGTCCGTATTTCGATTTTATTGCTAAATAGTAGGGGTTTTTAGTTTCAAATTACCGCGCTTGTTTTCAAAGCGAATTTATTCTAATTACGTTTCCAATGTTTTCTTTATTAGAAATCTGTATATGTAGTAAATAATTGCTACAGTTTATTATATATTCATAGAAATACAAAATTATTTCTAGTTTTCTGCAGCACAGTAATTGGAATCGAACTTTTGATTTTATTATTTTGCAATACTAAAATCAAAAATGTATGACTGTCAGAATCATTTGTTTGAGTTTTCGAACACAATCAGGTTTAACCACAGATTTAGGGGATCTAGATGGTGCAAGTATTAAGGACTATTGAGTAAAGTCTTGTTGATTTCACACCATATCTCGTATATGACAGACATAGACTTAGATTTACATTAGGTCTTAAATTATAAGCTTATGAAAGTTGACACGTGTATATTCTTTAAGTCAAACCCCACACAAAAAGTCCTCTGTTCTAACAGCTGCAGTAGGCGAATATTAATTATAAAAAGCACAAAGAACTTCTAAATATGTTTTCTTTCCTAAATCAATCTTCAATCGTCAAATAAATTAAATCTGAAATACAATACAAAACAATTGCCTGTTCTTGATTACGACCTCATTTTGAAATAGCATTGTAATTAATCAGGAAATTACTAGACTGATCGAATAATGAATGCTATGTGACTAGTAAGTGACACAATACGCCCCCTGGAGTCTAAAATCATGTTTTCTGAGACCAAATTACTAACAAAATGTATTGTTTTTTTATCATTTCATGGGACTACAAGGTTCTGAAACTTAAAACCTTGAAAGGCGTAAATGGGCCCAGGCAGTAACTATTTACAAGCTTTTAATTGTAAAAGTAATAAATTTTTAATTTTGTTTTTAAGTTACTTTGAAAGTGAGGAAGCCACGGTCTACCGAATGATAAGTCTATGAGCACTGAACACACCTATAATGCTAAGGGGTATAAAATAAACTTTCTTAATTTCCCTTTTTAATTTTACAAGATATACCCAAAGTGTACGCTCTAGAAGGGTCATCTGATAATTTCCCACGACACAAAAAAGTGTCTATACGCTGACAGTAGTGTCTTAGCGTTTCCCATACAATCTTAACTTTACCGCTGCACCAACAAAAAATCGGAAACAATACTGACTACATTGTCACATCCAGTGAAACTTATTCCCAGATACAAAAACGTGAAACAATGGGACAAAGTCACTAAGAAAAACTTTTACAATCGCACTAGTTAGTTCGCTTTGGCCAATAGTGTTTTGTTCTTAAAGAACCTAGTTTGTTTCTTTGATAAATTGAAAACTTTATCTCGGTACACATTTAGTAGGATTTTGTTAAAAGAATGAAGTCTTCATTTGGTAATGGTGGGTTGAACTATTTTACTATAGCGATAACCGAACCATTTTCAGTAGTCAAATCGCCAATTTGACCAACGGGCAGCAAGGACGCGGCTCGTTATGGTTTGGTTATCATTATAGTTAAATGGTACAACTCATCCTAAGAGTGTGATTGAAAATATTTTTTCCTCGACTATTTTAAAGTCACTTTCAAGATGTGATTATTAATATTTTATCTTCGACTATGTTAGGATCGGTTTCCAATTTAATTACATGAAGCTGAGTAGTGCTTTACATGGAGTGAGTGCCCATGTGACCTCCTTAACTCAGTTATCCAAGAAACACGATAACTCTTGTTAAGACAAGTTGTCAGACTTCGGTCTACCCGTAACGACTGCCAAAGATGTAAATATAAACGACTGCTATAAATGGACACAGCTCATACTTTCAGTTACTGTAATGAAGCTATTTTTGACATCTCTTGATTGCGAGCACCAACAGTCTTATATAACAGCCAGTCGGTCGGTTTATTCGGTAACCAGGTAACTGAAATAATTTAGGTAATCATTTCACATGAAATTTATTGGTATTTATAAAGTTTCATTATTGATTGTTACCAGCTTGTAAATGTAAGAATTTTATACAGTTCGTTTTTTTTAATAAATAAAAAAATTTAAGCGAAAGATTACTTTTGTTATTTAAAAAAATCTTTAAGTCGCTATTAAAGTATTTAGAGAGTGCCTTGATCAAGCCACATTATCTAAGTTATTGCAAATACAAAGGTACAACTATCAGATTAGACCTCTTACTAAATAAACATGACAATAAATTGCAAACTGTACTTAGCGGCATAGATTAATGTTTGCCAATCGCACCGCAAATAGGAATGTAACGAGACTATGAAATCGACTGATATCGCCCTTTATCTTAGTCAATAGGTTAGGTGCACCTATTGACTATTTCTAAATAGCTGTAAGTAGCTTTAACAATGCAGGCAATAGTGGTTTAAGGGAACGTTCACATCTGACGGAATTATCGGTCGCATAATGCCGAAACAGACAAGTATATGCTGTCTCAATCCATCCAAAGGTTGTCTGTAAGAGATCGCTTTTAGCGATAAGACCGCCCATTGTGTCACCGACTTCAACATTTGTGTTTGTTCTTGTTGATTTTTAATTGGTGTACATAATATCTATATTTGTATACATTCAATCATTCGATGCGTTAGTGCGTCTATCATACATAATTACATAACGGTCGACGCTTTTTCCATCAGATATGAATCATCCCTTAGTTAGATCAAATCTTGCTTCAGTGACGACCTATTTGCTGCAATGGTCACCATGCCAGACTGGCAAAATGATGGTCTCGAGTTAGATTCCTGGTACGCTCAACATTTGTGTAATGAGCATGCTTGTTGGCTGTGTTGTTTTCAAATCAAAGTCTTAAGTTGGTCGGCTCAATACCTGATCTTTTTTATGCGTTCATCTTCATACTGATTCATGAGCCCCAACTATTTGCCGATTAATAGTTTACAGTGAATGGATACTCGTAGTAAATATTACACTTATTTACGTCTAAACAGGCAATATAAAATTATTTTATTATTTCTGGTGACAGGCAAATATGGCATCGCAAATTGTTCGAGCGCTTCAGATAATAATCGCTTTATAATGATCGATTAGAAACGAAAATCGATTACAAATAGACAATCACTTCAAATTAAACAATCAAAATATTAACTCTATTATCCATGATTTTGTAGTTAATATCAAGGTATATTGGTACACATGAAATTACGCAAGGCGAGTACATAAACTATGTATTACAAAAATCTAATATTTTGTAACTACATATTACTTACATATTTTATTATAAACTTTTGGTACCTATATAAATTATGAGCGGTACTCAGAATTGTCTCGAACAGTTTAGATCAAGTTGCGAAATTGTTCACAGTTTTTGTCATTTGTATTTTTCTATCTAAGCTGTTTCTACATTGGAATAAAAAAAACTGAAAAACAAAGGTCATTTTAGCTGGCTGCGGAATTGTTCGAAAGAGTTACCGTACATGGTACATAAAAGGCCTACGATGGAACACGACGGTTTTTAGTCAGTAAAAGTCTGACACTCCCTCACCGCTGCTAACCCACGGCGGGAGGGGTCATTTGATTTTTAATGTCGTTAAAAAGAGGCCATAAGAGCTATTTAATCTCCTATAAAAATGTATCCTTTGGTCACACCATCACACGTGAACGGCTTGATCGATTGAACTGAAAATTAAAGGAGAGCTTAGACCCGGGAGAAGCACATAAGATAGTTTTTGTCACCGCACGGCTCCTGGAAACTTGGGTGAAACCGCGGGTGGAAGCTAGTGGTATCTATATAAAAAAAACAACAATGATTTATTCTCTATCGACATCATTAGCTAACATTTAATAAGACATAACGCTATTGAAAATATTTCCCGCGCGACATTGAACTAATGAGCGAAAAGTACAAGCAATTACCGTGTCTTTACTTGTGTTCGATGACAATGTTTCACTTCTATTGTTAGCACGTGCTTTCCAAAGAAAATTTACTGATAGTTTTACTTTTATTTTTAGCGATAAATACAAGCGCAGATTGGCAGGTAAAAGATTATTGGATTAATTATTTTGAGAGCTGCTTTTTGATGAAAAAATTTAAAAAAAATGCTGTGAAAACTAGCTTCTGCCAGCGGTTTCACCCACATCCCGTGGAAAACCGATATACGAACCTATACGAACCCGGATAAAAAGTACAACCTATAGCCCTGATAAATGGGATATCTACCACTGAATATTTTTTCAAATCGGACCAGTACTTCCTGAGATTAGCGCGAAACAAACTCTTTAGCTTTATATATGATTAAGTATTAGATATGTTACTTGCGTAGTAATTAAGAAAACCTACAGTATTGTTTCGATGAACTTACCTACTTTTTACCATAGAACAAAACATTAAGGTACACCACCAAGACAGTCTGATTATAAAATATAAACTAAATTAACTTTTTTCAGTATTTCAGCTTCGAATTTTATATCGAGTCTTTTGTTCCGCAATCGTTCCTAATTGTTTCGCGCTAAATTCAAATTAACAATAATCACGCAATATTTTTTGTTATTAATTGAATAAAATAAATCCATCAATATCAGCACGGTAATTGAATGAAAATAAACGTCAATATCGTAACTAACTTTTGAACTTAATACATTTTTTTTTCACGACTCTAATTGCTTAATTAGCTACCTACCTACTCTTTTTTATATGCAGAAAAGTCGCTGACAGTACTGTAATCGCCCGTTTGAATATATATACGTATTGCATACGTCATAGTTGGTCAGAATTATTTTCGGAAGAGTTACCGTAACTCGTGAAACAGATAGGTTTAAGTTAGTCACAGACTGACACTGTCAATTCAATGTCTGGTAATTCGATCTTTAAAAGAGATCTCTAAAAGAGATGGCCAGTGACCCGTTACCTTCATAATACGCATTTTTTGTTTTTGATAAGAAGACCTCCGTGGTTGCAGCGTTAAGGAGTGTCAGACTCTTGCTGACTAAAACCCACCATTTTCCTTCTTAAGACCTTTATGTACCAGGGCCGCGTTAATTCTTTCGAACAATCCCGCAACTCTTGATAATACGCCCTAACCAAAGACGGCAATTGTTCATCCGAAAAGATTCCATTTCATTTCTGCTACATATACTTCTGAAAGTCCACAGATATAGGGTAACTATTTCTTGAAACTTGTTCCTAATATCACAGATTAAATTATGTAAATGAACCTCTAGTCTAAGGTGACTGTCTCCTTGTCTCCCACAGCATGGCTCGTTGCCACAGTTTCGAAACTGTTCGGTTTGTATCGTGGGTAAGCAACTTGCTGGTTCCGATATCAATTTAATTAAAGTCACTGGCTGTATCATGGTCTTGTTGTGTGTTTAATGAAGTCTTGAATGTTGATCGGGAATAATTTATGCTCGAATAAAGTTAAGTAATTTATACAACTTTTTGTGTGATTATCATTATATGCTTTGCTTTTACCAACTACGTTCAGCTGTTATAATAGACAAGAATATTTGAGTGGCAGTATAGAAAGACTATCGTATCACTTCCATCATATTATCCCATGTCGTTCGATTTTATAGTGTAATTTTTTTTTTTAATCAATATGCTTTTAAGAATGTTTTGAGAGATATATTACCGGTATGTACCTGAGTATATACATATTTTTAGTCCAGTCAATTTCATTAACATTTGTAATGGTGCAATACCTAAGTGCAAATTGAATGTTATACATTACCGAGCAATTGATTTTTCTGGATCAATTATGAAATTATCAAAAATATTGCTAAAAGTAACAAATCATTATTTTATCATGTCTTTCAATCCAGTTTGTCGGTCGAACGCCGACAATTATCTCCTTACAATGCACTCCGGCGCAGCCTTTGCAACATTTGTGCAAGATTTACTCAACAGCCGTACATACGTGTTTTAATTGGCCATTTTTACGACAATGTTCGTTATTGTTATTTTTTTATTAGCGATAAATCCATTGTTTTATTTCGCTAAGGTTTTTAAGTTAATTGTTTTAGGAAGTAGACACTTCAGTGCAATGAGTGACTTTGTTAAAATGTCTGCACAAAGTTATGATTCATATTAAATTTTATATTTTATGTGCAATTTCAGAATTAACAAATTTTTATGTCACTTTTCACACTTTTCTAACCTTCCTAAACATCTGTAAAGTTTCATAAAATATTTATCTAGGTACTAAAATATTTCTAAATTCAGATTCATCCTCAACACTAAATTCACACTACTTACTATACTTTTTTTTGTATCACCATTACGATACCTTTCAACTGTCAATGTCGTACACTTGAGTGCCAAAAAAATTGGAACACCAAAAAAAGCCTTTGATATTACATTTATCAATATCTTGGTTATCAATACGTGATCTTTGTAGAAAAGAGGTATTTCACACAGAACTATTGTAACATCGAGAAAACTCACTAGATCAAGGTCACAGAGGTTAAACGAGAAATCGTTCTAGCCTAATTACTGGCAATGTACTAACTTTGTTCGCAAAAGGGCTGTGTTAGTCATTAGTGAGAAACTTGTACACTATATATTATTAGTTCATGCAGGAGTGGGTACATTGTGTGTTGAATAATTAAGGTGAATTTCGTGTGTTTGTATTTATTTTAATTAATTATTATTACAGTTCAAAAATAACAGAACCTTTGAATCTCTACTTGATATCGTTTTAGTTACAGACCTCTTTTCTACAGTTGAAATGACTTTTTAATTCAGAAAATGGGTTCAGCAACTTTACCGAAAAATCGTAGGTTGACTTAATACGATCTCATATCTCTATTTAGCATACCTACTTATTAGGATTTTTCACAGATTGCTCTAGAAATGAACATCTTCAAACAGAAACAATACACTGAATTTTCAAGGAAAATACCTAAAATCTTTAGGTATCAGGTATAGGTATTGGTATAACGATTTATTTACCCATGTTTTTTTTGCAATTTTGTTTACATTTCCTACAAACACCCAATCCGATCAAAAGCCTTGACATTGAGATAGATTGTAACAATCAGAGCCACATCGGATATAAATAAATATATTTTAATCGATTTCACACATTCCCCGGAAGAATTACTATTTCAATTTGGATTTAAATGACTACGTCATCTTATTATGTACAACAAAAAATACAATTATAAATGTAATATACTCTGACTAAAAAAATTATTTAAATTGTTATTAGGTACTTATTATTTTTTTCCAGTTACTAAGTACTATGTTTTGGATATGCATAGTTAACATTGACTAAAATAACAATATTTTTATTATTTTCTTTAAGTAAAACTAAGTACCATGTTTTGGATATAGATAACATAAACTTAAATAAAAATATTTTTAAAACGTTTATACTTTCGATAATGAACACCTTTTATTCAATAAAATAAGAATAAAAAAATTCAAATAAAGCAGTATCTCATTTGTTCCATATTTCTAACAGCATATCCAAAAGTAGCTTCAAATAAGTAATCGCATGCATAAAACAAATCTTATTACTGAAGTTAATTACAAAAAATGTTCTCGTTAATAGACTGAGTTTTTTTTGTTACCGGTACGTAACAGTCGTGAACTCTTAATTTAGGTAGCACCTCGTATCGCTTATTCAACAAAGCGTAACTGTCAGACTGACACAAATTAACAATGTATTTTTTTCTCTCAATTCATAATTTAATTACGTCTGACTCATGTACTAACTTTTTCTGCATTCATGCCAACTTAAACTGAGATGATCAAAATCTGCCAGGGCTGCGGGATTGTTCGAATGAGTTACAGCGGCCCTGGTATATGAAGGGCCTAAGACGGAACACGACGGTTTTTAGTCAGTAAGAGTAGGGAGAGGTCATTTGATGGTTTTTGACGTCGTTAAAAAAAGATGACCAAAATCAGGATAATACGTCTTTAATAATACGTAACATTGTTTTCAATGATTATTATTTAGTATACGTGCCTACATAACTAAATTAAATATTTTTTTTTTTCAGCTGTCATTATGACAAAAACCCTTATATTTTCACTAAAGGCTTTCCAGCGGTTTCGCCCTTGTCCAGTAGGCACCACTCCTCGCACTTTGTTAAAAACATTTATCCTGAACTTAGAGAATGTAACTACATATATTGAATTCTGGTGTTTGTTTTGTCAATCAATTTATGGACTCTATGTTGCGCAGATTTGGAAATTAGGATATGAATAGAGACTTTTGGGATAGAGAGTGCGTAGTTGTGAAAATTCGGAAAACTTATACAGCAAATAAAGTCTATAGGGAAACGAAATGAATTATTGTTTCACATAGCTATGAAAACCAATGTTCACTTCAACACTATTATTTTGATAAACGCATTTCTACATAAGCTGTCAATTGTTCTACTACGTTGTGTCATGTTTCTTTGGAATGTTCTATTAAGGTAAATATTATCTTTTTAATGTTAAAATGTTAAATAAAAAGGGCCTAAGTATGGTTCCTTTGTGTTTATTAAACTATACACACACTATACACATATGCTGCCTAGTATATGTTTTAAAAATAGAATGTATAATAGATGTGGTCGTAGGTATACATATAGCTAAGTGTAATTACTGTTACTGTTACTGCTGGGCACAGGCCTCCTCTCACACGGAGAAGGATTGAGCATTAATCATCACGCTTGCTTAATGCGGGTTGGTGATTTCAGACTATACATATAGTCCAGGTTTCCTCAAGATGTTTTCCTTCACCTTTTTATCAGCCATTGGTGTCCAAGATATACTTAGAAATTACATACATATATAAGTGTAATTATTGAATTAATATTTCAGAACCAGCCTGTAACTACAAAATAATGTACATGATTTATTATTTGTCTAGTTTTCACTGATTAACAATATTTTACAAGGAACGATTACCTATCTGACCTCGTCATCCTTCGCTATTGGTGTATATAATGTTATAATCTTTTCGTTCATAGACTAGACTGGTCTAGGAATTTATGTAATTGAATGTTATTTTTAGGAGTAGCGCTTCCAAGTACCTACTATAATACATATACACAGATACACTAACGTCAAATTATTTATGTATTGTTAAGTTAAATCGCTTACAAGGTAAACTTGAATTTTAACACCAGTAGCAATTATCTCCGGTCAAGTTCAAACTTCTGACCCAAGTGAAATCGCCGCTGAACAATCACCTTCTCTTTGTAAAACACCAATTAAAATTATAATAGATTTCATTATTGTTTCAGCACAATCAAATCGTCAAATACTGTCAATGAAGTATTGATAATTATTTTTGGTTAGGTGGTAAGGTGCAGACAATAAGAAATTGCTTTTGTTTTGACTAGAAACCGAAATGTGGTAAGTAGTCATTGTTGTTTGTCTACTACAGAATAGTATCCTAATTTTGTGAAAGATACATAATTACTCTCATAGAAATTACATAATAGAATCGAATTTTTATTACGCTACAATAAAACACATAACAGAATGATGTTACAAATGTACACTTTAACTTAAAACTATTGGAGACATTTTGATGAAACAGTGATTAGCTTATATAACTGCAAGGATTCATGAAATGCGATCAGAATTACAATATTGTTATAGGCTATAATTGCATATCTGATTTCCACATCTCCTTTAGCTGCTACAAAAGTCATGTTACCCCCTGATACGACCGATTGTCAACTGGTAAATGTCATACATTGACTTATGTCTTCTGACTGCACATTACAACCACCAATCATTAAAACACAATATTGTCAAATAACAGCCAGGACCAATATTTATGCTTATGGGGTCCAGAGCATTTAATGTAGGTAAGTTTATTAACAAATTGTTTCTCTTTAATCAAATGATAAAATCAGAACCGATTTAAACTGTGTATTTACGTTATACCACTATGTTAATGTTCTGATATGAATCTGCGTTTATTAAAATAATAACGACACATAGTTTACCAGAGAAATTCATAACTCTACTTATTTCATTTAATTTTTTAACGGAATAAATCCAAAGTTGCTTTTTTCAAATAGTTAGGTTTAAGTTAACATATCTACTATCCAATCATATAATTATGTAAGATAGCATAATTGACGATACGATAGAAAATTACGAAGCAAAATATTTTGTCCATAATTATGTTTATCTTTAATCAAGACCCATTTGTTACTATCCGAAAAATTATAAGGAAATCTTCAAGCATGTATAAAAATAAATAAAATAACTCACCTTCCATTGCTTAACTTCTGACAGGCGATTAGCAACCACGCACCCAGCGGAGCCAGCACCGACCACGATGAAATCATACGTCTCAACCTGCTGACGCTTCTTACGACTTCTAGCACCCATCTTCTTCTCAGCTTTCACAGAAACTTTTGCAGAATCCGCAGGCTCCGTATCCGAAAATAACTTCTTCTCAAAATCACTATCATCGTGGTGATCAGAACGACGATATGAGTAAGGATTCGAGTAAGCAGACCCCGAAAAGGGTTCTCGCTTCTTCTGCCTATCGAAACCAAATTGGTCGGCACCATAATCCTTGTCGAACTTCACATAAAATTTCTCGAAATCAAACGTTGGGAAATACGTTGATACTTGGGAGACACCTCGACTTCGACCGGGTCCATGACTAACCACCTTAGTACTGGTTTTCTCAGGCGCACTAATCTTATCAGGGAAAAAGTATTGGTGTACCAAATGTTCACTGGGTTCTTTCGGATGAATACTCGTGTCTATAGATTTCTGCGGAAGCGGTCCTAGAGGAATTTCTTGGTTGTCATAGTACGGTGCTAATTTGATTGGATCACTGCCGATTGGAGCATCCCAGTAGCTTAAAAAATCTTTGTGTTGGTTGTCTTTGGAGCCGCCGTAGAGCTGAGACAACAGAGCAAGGAACAGATATCCCGTGGAGGTACATTGCGTGAGTTGTGCTTGCTGTTCTGGGCAGATCGCGGCTATGTTAGGCGGGACCCAATTAGTAGACATGTTTTTCACTTCACTGCACTCGCGGTTTCATCCGTGTGTTCGGAGCAAGCACTGCGGTTACAATGGCTATGCGAGGAGTGCAGCTAAGTAAGTGGGAAACTGCGGCTGTCCTTAACAGCTGAACGCCAGTTAGTAATATGCGCGATTCTGTTTGACTTTAGAGAGTAAGGTTGCGTTTGGTGACATTGGGAGTGTTGACGAATTTCTCGGCGGCTTTTTGTATAACTAAATTTTTTTCCGAAAGTATTTTTAATTTATTTCATGTTTTCTGAAAAGAAAATATAGCTTAGCCAATTGATATAAAAGGATAAATGGCTATTAGTTAAAAACTGTGCAAAAATTATGATAAACCTCAATTTTTATAACACCGGTTTCTGATAATGGGTGCTAACACGTGTTTGTGATAGTGAACTTCATTCAGAAACGTACGTTACTTGGATTTAAATATTTACATAACTAGGATACAGGTGAAACGGTGATAAGTTTTAATATTATGTTAGTAAAGTGAATCATGACAATGGAAATAGAGGCCAGTTTATTGTAAAAGTAGTAATTCAATACAATCATATTACTGCATTCTTTCTCATGAATCACAGTGTTTTCAATAGATTTTACGTAACATGGAATAGACAGTATGCTGTTTTATAAAGCCTTGTTTTTTTTCATTGAACGTATCAAGTTTTGATTTAACTAATTGGTTTCAATGTATCAATCAATGTACACGTTTATATTTCCTACTGTTCTTTCATTGTTTTCTAGTGTTATCGTTAAAACGCCTACTAACATAAAATATACGGATTCTATTGGGTTTCAGGTTGTTAAACAAGACTAGGAGAGTGGATATAAGTTATAATTTTCACAAAATGGTGTAACATAATAATTAAACAGTTTCCAACCTGCCTCATTTAATTGATGTCATAAAAATACATAAATATAATTCTGCAACTTTGTAAACTTTGGCATACAATTACGCATTTTTGAAATAAAAAAAGTTCGATGTAACTCATTGGTATACAAAGTGCGGTAATTATCAGAATAACGTGTAAACGGAAACGCGATAGGAATTGTATCATAATTTGGCTGATTATCATTAATTATTATTCATTATATGCCATGCCTGCTTCACACGCAGGGTTAAGCAGAGCTTCAGCTATAGGTAATTATATTGGTCGCGGTTTCATCCTCAAAAACATCATTTACACGTCTTTTAAGATTTACCTTTTTATAGATATTTTAACTCAAACACGCATCGCGCTGGGCATGTGAGTGACGAAGCGTGGGATTTTTTTTCGCTTCTCAGATACCGCGGCCCATCTCCGATCAGAGCATTGAATATCCCACTATTGAAAAGTGGTTATACCGCCAGAAGTTGGTCGCCAGAGTTTTCTCCGTTTTTCACCAGGGTGCACCAAGGGCATATAAGGTTGGCAATTGACGCAAGACGATGTTCATTTGTTCCCTTACAACCCAAATTTGTATGACTGGGTAACTAGGCCACTACTGATCACTCCTGAAATTGGCGCATAGAAAAAAACACTTTCACGTTTATAATATAGAGCATTTTATTTAGATTTTATCCGGAGTTATAAAATAAGGAACTTATATCCGTACTTGCCATGTTATAGAGGAAATAATAAAGTTATTATATTCAGTCAAAACAGTTAAAAATATTCATTAATCAAGTGCGGAACCTAGGTTATAGTTAGGAATAACAAACCTAGGTATAATAACGTTTACATAATTTCACACAAGAGAAAGTTTGAAACAATTAGTTTAATCAACGTTTACCATACTTGTAGTTTATTTAACGGCTTGTTATATTAACTGTAATTAAAACCAAGTAGATGGTAGTGTAATTAGTGTAAAGATTATTATCAGAGTTTTAACGCCTTTTTGTGTTACGTTGATTATGCAATTTTCTTATATACAAGAGAAGTAAAAGGTTGACAAAGTGAATGACTTCCTAATGGTCATACGACAATTAGTGTAAAATTGTGTATTTTGAAATCATAAGCTTCCTTAAAGGAAGATTCGATGTCTGTCGATGTACAGTTGTATAGCAGCCAACTGACTAGCCCATTCCCTGAATTTACAATATATATTTGTATGAGCCAACTAGCTTATGCCCGCGAATTCATTCGCTTGGAATAGCGACTTTCGGCCTCTCTCTCCTTTGCGCGCCTCGGCAAACGTAGTGTAGGACGTCCTCAGGCACGGTGGAGTGATGACTTGCGCAAGACGGCTGGCAGGAGCTGGATGCGAGAAGCCGAAAATCGATCTCAGTGGCGTGCACTTGGAGAGGCCTATGTCCAGCAGTGGACTGCGATAGGCTGATGATGAATAGCGACTTTCGATCGGTTCAGTAGTTTAGGCGTGAAGAAAAGACAGACAGACAGAGTTACTTTCGCATGTATAATATTAGTTTGGATTTGGATATAAAATGGAAGCTAGGTATATCGCCCATTTGTAAACTGGACGCGGGAATTAGTTGACTTAGGCAAGACGTAGTTTCCAATGCAAATAAGAAAAGTAATTTATCCCAATTCTCGAATTTTAGAACTGCTTTCAACAACAATTCTGCAATTTTTTGATCTAAAATTGTTACTAAAAGTAGGTCTTTGATATTTTCTAGTAGGTACCTAAGCCAAGCATCCTACAGTTGTAAACACGTAGGTACTCAATCCATCAGGCCGTCGCTAAGGGTCAGAGTCCGTAATTGCGTATTATGCGGATAATTAGTGAAGGTCTTTCGGTACATTAAGTTTATTCCACTTCACTTACTTCGGATTTTATCAGCCTATTGGGCTTTGCTGTTTGTTGCTTAGCGTGATATTTATGTGCTAGGATTATCTTTTAAGGATCTCTGAACCTTTACTTATGGGAATAGAATATATTGCGTGAAATACTTTTCATGGCGTATCTGCCCTTATTGTAAGAGCCAAAACTTTGTTTATTTACACTAATATTATAAAGTAGTGGGATCTATTGAGCTATATTTTTACAAATACCTATATAGTCACTTTTTTACAGATTATTTTCTTTTTGGTATGAAAGAATTCCCATAGGGTAAGGGAGACACCATGACAATCAGCAAGTAATTTTTAGAAATAAGGTTCGAAAATCGGTAAGCGTGCCCTTTTACTATAGACAGTCTAAGGGAACGTTGCACTATTTAACTACATTATGATAACCAAACCATAATCAACTCTTTCGAGTCACATAGTGTAACACATCTTCGTCAGACAAAGGTTTTTCTTTTGCAAGTGACATAACTATTTCAAAAGCCAATTCATAAAAGCAAAAAATTGCCATTCTCAATTCCTTCGACAGACAATTTTTTCGCGAGTTAAAAATGTGGGAAGTTTCATTTATTGGACTGTTTATTACGCAACACAGTCGACTCGCATCAGAATCAATTTTGATGATTCATTTTTTTTATTTTTAAAAGGTTTTTTAGTCCCGACGTGTCGTAATTCTGAACAGTGAATGGTTGACAGCATTTTAAATGAATGAATTGATGAAGATTTTAATTAATTTCATGTTACTGATGTAAGTTTCCCTTAATTGAATTTTGAAGAATTAAATAATCTCGTCGGTCATTGCCACTATCAGATAAAAATCTCGGTCTCAACGTTTAAATGAAATCATTTGCGTAAGAATTATTTTTATTCGTCATTTTAAATGAACTCGGCCGTAGCTTAAAAGATAAGTAAAATACATATGTACCTACTTCTGAAAAATAAAGATGTGAATGTACTTAGCCTTTACTTATATGTTAGTTTGTAGGTACTCTAAAGGCGCAGAAAATAGGTACTGGATGGTAGTCGATATATTTAAAAGGCAATTATCGTTATAAAATCAAGGTATGCCTAAACGGACCCATTTCTTAGTAAAAATTATAACGTTTACCCCTTTTACAATCCATGGTAATTCCACCTTTTATAGGAATAAGGAAGTTCCTTATACATTAGGTACATACAAATTCCCCGAAAGGTAACAGAAAGGTGAAACCCAAAACCACATAATATTTACTTACTTATTATAAAATCACACTCGTTAACATGGTATCAATAAATACCAGTACGGCGGTATATTTTTTCCCGTTTAAAATAATCATTAAAAGCGGGTAAGTCATACTATGCCGCGAGTTACCGCGGCTCTGGTACATAAAAGGCAAAGACTATAAAACCACTTGACTGCGCATACAGTGCCCCGACGCTCGCCAAAAGTTAGCGATTTTGCGCGTACTATAAGGCTACGATCAGTACGATCCTTTAGTAGCGACCAAGTCTATGACCTGCGAACACGCTAAATTATTGAGGATTTTATTTAGTAAAAATCAAAAAAAATGCCTACATGCGCGATGAAATGGTGCGGGAAACAATCCAGGACATCTAGTTACAAAAAGGATGGCATCGGCAAGTATCAATACCAAAATTTGGCTTCGATTTAATTGTATTACGAAATACCACAGGGGTCTATTTAAATTGGTGGTTGGTGAACCGCGCTCACGCTCGTTGATGTCTTTTGGAAAAGTCCCTTTCTTTCATTAAGAAATTCTAATACGTCCATCTCTTTCTTGCCCTTTGTATTCTTATCGATGAAATTTGGGCTGTTACCTTTGAGGATGAAGTGGATATCGATAATAGTAAAATTTACATTGATTAAAAATGTTTTATTTTGGCTAATGAGTTAATTAACTGACCATAGACATTTTAGATTTTTTAAGATTCCAGAAATATGGAAATTTGGTCCCCAACAATAACAAAGTGCTGTTTGCTCGAGGCACTTCACTCTCAATTGTTTTGAATATTTAAAACAATGCCGACGTTTATTTAGTTCAGCGATTCCAACAATGTTTTTGCCTATCTTGGTTTTTATAAACCTCATAATTTTGGAATACATTTTGGATATATTTTAAATAGGTACATCGTGTACCTATTCAAAATATATCAAGAAATATGTAGACGTTCGATTATCGTTTTTTACCAAAAACAATCAGGACCCTAAAACGTTAATTCGAAAAAGTTATACTAAATTTATTAATTTAGTATTACATTTTAAGAATCAATAATTTTCTTGTACGGAGGTCTTTTTTGTAATACTGATTTTTATTAATTATTCTTATACGATTTTTATTGAGTATTTATTACTACGATGAAATACATTTTATCGATATTTTTTAATTGAAAGAGAGCAATCCCTTGCTGAGCGTACTCATGCAACTCGACCTTGAACTGACCAATAGTAGCCGCGGATTATGTCGCGTCCCCCGCCCCGCAGCGGTGAGTCGTGTTCTTAGAAGAAATTGGCGAGTGCGCTCTCTAGTGGGTAATGCTCCTGAGCCTACGCATACATAATGATACCTGAACATTTAAAAACACTCACCGAGAAAACAACCAAAGGACATCTAAATGCAAATATAAACCATATTTTCTACATCAAATATTTATCGGTGACAATTCATCGCTGTTAACGATCACTGAATAAGCGAAAACAAAGTTCGCTATCTTCTGTAGTCGTAAAAATAAACTAGGATAATAACTAATATGGTCATCTTGGAGTAGTTAAGGGTTAATGTTCGGCTAGTAGCACAGGGTTATGGTCTGTTTTACTTACGCAGTCATATATGCAGCGTTTAAGGGTTGACTTACGGATGTGATAACTTTTAAAGCAGCTGAGATGATTTTAAGACATTGACTGATTATTTAATTAAAGGTTGAAAAAGCTGACCATTCACTTGATGTTTCCTAAATGGCCATGCCATAATATGGCATCATCAACAAATAAAATCAATATGTAAGTCAAAGGATTTTTTCCATGTGGTGGGATATGTACCTAAGTACTCCTGGGACACTGCGCCATTGCTCTTTAAACAGAAATACAGTTACTCTAGCCGAGAGAAATACCTACCACGATTTTGGTCTTGTATACCAAAGAGTCCAACCAGTTATATGGAGAACATAGCAGTTATTGCAAAAACCAATAAAATAAGGCAGATCTTCTGTTAAATCACAAAAACCCAATTTCAGAAGGCCTAGGTTGACAATGCACGTATCTTAACGACCATGAAGACAGTTGCGTTATAGCTACAAAAGTACGAGTTAAGAGGCACTTTCCAAATTATTTCTCAAACATTCATACAATCACGTGTATTTCTGAAATCTAGATATTTTCTAAAGACCTATTGTTAGAAAAATATGTAATTTTTCGCCTCAGTAGGTATCAAAGCCTATTTTTAAAGAAATTGATTACAAAGATGGACTAACTGTAACAATATGCATCTAAAGAAGACGTGTAGCAATAGTATGCGATAAATGATGAGATGTTAAATTGATTTAAAATGTACTCAAAGTTATTCTTAGCAATTTTTAGGGTTCGGTAGCCAACAGTTCCGTCATGTCTGTCTTCTAGTACGTCCGTTTGCAGATGATCTCGATGACCACTAGAGCACTATATTAATCATTTAACTAAGAAAGTTGTAATACAAAATGTGGAAAAAAAGTTATATTAAGGTACACCCTTCACTTAAAATGGGAAAAAAGAATCGGGAAACTACGGATCCCGAACTACACTGAGCGTGACAAGACACGATCTTGGCCGGTTATTTTCACAAACCAAAAAGGTGTAAACACTTCGAACAGACTAGGTTTCAAGTCAAAAAGTTAAGAGATAATGTCTCTGACGCAACGCTAATTGCAAAAAGTCATGACAATCACATGTTATGAAATAAAATGCACTTTTAGTAGACAATGCAGTAAGTGAAAACTATTTCAATAAAACCTGCAGACCGTGACTTATTCTAAATGTTTTTGAAAACATAATTGGCTTGATTATGAAATATTATGCACTGAGAAAGTCTTACACTTCCTGAAAATATCATTTTATACAGATTTAATGTCTTCAGCAAGCCATGTATGATGCTAATGAGATATTAACTTGCAGATTAAAGTACTGGCATTTGTGAAAATAATGCTTATTGTACGTAATAATTACTCAATAGTGGTGCATAAAGTGAAGTCGTGGAAAGTGATTCCAGATGAGGCATTTACCAATGCAACTTTTCTTAACTTATATGTACTTTCAAATTATGTCTTGAACTACAATGATGGATTAAAAGGTAACATCTATACTAATATTATAAAGCTGAAGAGTTTGTTTGTTTGTTTCAACGCGCTAATCTCAGGAACTACTGGTCCGAAGTGAAAATTTATTTCAGTGTTAGATAGCCCATTTATCGAGGAAGGCTATTGGCTACTTTTTTTGCCGGTACGGGAAGTAGTTCCCACGGGATGCGGGTGAAACCGCTGGCAGAAGCTAGTTAGTTATAAAGTCTGAAATCACCAACCCGCATTGAGCAAGCGTGGTGATTAATGCTCAATCAGTCACTGTATGAGATGAGGCCTGTGCCCAGAAGTCGGACAATAAAAAGGCTGATGATGATAATATGAATAAAGTCATGTGGAGTTAATATACCTACATCAGGATATATTGCAGCTACTCTGTATATATACTCTGTAATATATAATATACTATAATATACTCTGTATTCTAGCTACAAATAGCTTTATACGAAATTCCGCGTAATGATCCAAAAAATAATGTTTAAACAATAATTATGATTGAATTTTCAATGGAAAACACGGGAAAGTTATTTACAAAAAAAAAAAGATAGCCTGCCATTATTATGATCAACGTAATTGACGCACACTAATAAAATAATAAAAGCGAAATAATTTTAACAAAAACATATAACATTTCAAAATCGGAAACAAAAGAATGACATGAATACGAAATTCAAAATGGCAGATTGTCAGTTACACGTTTATGCTATTTCCTAAGCTTTGTTTATTTGTCAATATAAAGACTTTTTTTCTACAAAAAATATGTTTAATGGGCATCAAATATTCATTGACCCGAAGTGAATTGTAAATTGACAAGTCAATATCGAGACAACAATAATTGGGCTACAGTACACTCAAGGGAAAATATGCGGGTCAGTTACAAACAGGCGATCGAAATAAATACAGGAGCCAACAATTGAATAATGACTTTATCAGAGTACTGGATGCAACACCTTAAAATGTTTGATATAAGTAAGTAGGTACTGATATTCTGGAATTTAGTGCAATTATTATTATTGTTAAACAAAATTCTTCATGACTATTTCATATATTTTGGTAATGACAGTGGGGATATAAAAATCTAAACCATAAACAAACATTTAAACCACCATTAAAAACCCTAATGACAGGAACACAGGAAATTAGTTTTGAGGTAAGAATAACGCAATTCAAATAATATTACGTACAAGTTTAACCGCAGTTGATCAGTTTTTATAACTGACCCAAATTCTCGGCACTCGAGTGTATAAAGTGACATTGCACACTGATTTGGCAATTGCTTCTGCACCTATAAGAATTAAATAGCTTGACACAGTTAGGCAATAAATTGACCTTGAAAATGTTGACGATAACAGTGCTAACAATTAAATAAAAAGAAAAGTTGTTTCAGTTTGATAATAATTAAAATCCTATTACTTATTGGAAAGCTGATATGTACCTTATTTATTGTACCTCTATATTTTATGAAGAATTGCATCGGTAGTTAAGCAAGTGGAATTGTCAGGAATGAAAGACCATAGATTTGATATTTGAAAAAAGAATTTCGAAAATCTCATAGTTTTCATTTCAAAACATTATTTTATGTATGGCTGTAGAAACTATGTATGTGTGAACTCTTGTTGACTGATAAAGTCAATCCGTCTTTCTTAAATGACCATGACATTTCAGGGCACTAATACAGAACACTACCTAAGATGTCGATTTGACCAATTACAGTAGAAATAAATTCCTAAAATCCGCTGCAAAAACCCCAGCTTTAATACCACTAGGTATTCTCCAACACCATTAACAAAGTAAAATTTAAATCAGAAACACATTTTCAAGTCATAATGGACTTCCAACGCAGCGCAGAATAATCTTCTAAAGGAAAAGATAAAGTATGTTACAACTGTTTCCTCGAACGGTGTACGGTTAGCAAGCGACAAGTAAAAATGTTGTGCGGTCGAGTTTTATTGTGCTGATTGCCGTTGCTGACGGTGCATTTGATGCTATTTGTTGAATTGTGGTATTATTTGTTTTATAGATTATTTGATCTGCTTTTATAAAAGCTATATCTCTTTAGGTACCTATTTGGTTTTTGTATACACGATTTTTGTTATATTTAGAGAAAGCGTAACATAATTATGGGATAAACTAAAATGTTATATTAACAATTTATGTCGGTATTTACATTAGAATTGTCCAATACTGGTTAGTAATAATATACATAGGTAAACATAGGTAAACACCACAATTATCAAATAAAACTAAGATTAGCATTATTACGACCATGAGTGTATAAATTCATTCACAAAAAAAGATAAGTGCACATTGAGAAAACCTATCACATTTCTTCCCATATTTTATTTCCAACCGTCCAGTTACATGGAAATATTTCAGATGACATTTTTATTTAATGTCACAATTTGCATTTAAATCTTTTATCGTAATGCGTGTTTGCCATTCTTAATTAAACCTTATTTCCATGTAAATCTGTAGTTATGCAAAGCATGAATGGAATTAATTTCTGCAGTTACCTACATATTGCAAAGGAAAAATGGTATGTAAATGTTTGTACGAATGGGGTGATTAAAATGGGACTTTGGATCCGAAATTAAGGAGTGTAGGTTCTTGATTATTATTAGAAATTTTATGTTGTTTATGATTTTGTATATTAATTAGTTTTTAATTCCGAATAATTGCAGAGATAGCACGCGCGTATTTCTGTACCAGCGACCTTATAAAGGTCGCCGGAAGACGCTGGACGCAGGTCGCCTCCAACAGGTATCTGTGGAGATCTAAGGGGGAGGCCTATGTTCAGCAGTGGACGTCCTATGGCTGAGATGATGATGATGATGATTTCTGTACACAAATTTATTTTAACCAACTGCAAATTACCACGTTAAAGCATAGTAAAAATAATAATAGCGTGTTATAAAGATATTATTCTCAGTACATTTAATTAAACTTAATCTATTTACATTACCGCGAGCACCCTTGTTTACAAAAGCATACGATTTTTACAAGTTTATCTCTCCCCTGAGCCGAGTTTATGATGTGTACACCGATATATTCAATATCAGATGTTTGCGATTTATGCACGACAACTTTCTATACGACTTTGTATTTTACGACGCACTGAAGTTCTCCCGATGTTGGTATTCTTTAGGATTTTTAGAGTACCGTCTAGAAGTTGGGCTGACAGTACCTATGTATGTACCAATATTTAATGCTATCTGGCATAGACCTGAAAATTTTAATGTTGGTAGAACCAACTTTCTATCTGGGAATTCTAGAAAAATTAATCTACATTTTATCTTGGGCTAAGAAGTTTTCCCGATACAGTTTACTGTACGACAATTCCAATTTTGTTATTGTTTAACCCACTACTATTAGCAGCAAAGTAACAAATTACTCGGTCTACTCAGTTTCGTATGACCTGGACCTAGACCTGGTTGTAGGTTTCTGCGCTGCGTGTAACGGGACCATTAAAATTGTTAAGTCTTGGGCTTTTGATATTATTTTTTAATCGGAACAGTAAAATAAAGAAAGTAAAACTGAAATGATAAGAAACTTTGTAGGTATTTTTTTGTTTCAATCAAAAATTACTTGCAAGCCTACATAAAAAAAAAACTTTAATCAAAAACTCTCATTTCAACAATATCAACTGGTAAAGCAAAAAGAGCTTTTAAAATATAAATCCTGAGATATGGCATACAATGGGTGTCCGAGATCGCGTAATGAGTGCGGGACAATGGCATATGTGGGGTCGGCCTACAGTTCAACATTCAACTCTTACAAGTACATACACGTGTACACATGTTCGTCTTACGTAGGTCAATCAATGCGAAGCCAGTTGCGAAGCGATGCGAAGGGGGAGCGGTGCGACTTGGCGTCGGCAGCGACTCAAATAAAATCAAAGATCGTTTATTCAAACTTGGCTGCAAAACAGCACTTTTTGAACGTCAGAAAACAAAAGACAGTCCCCTAAAACGCCCACCATTTACCACTTCCTATGTGTTTTTGCTGGGATGAAGAAGTGGCGCTACCTACTCCCCAGTAACACATGTCTGTCTGTAGGCTCCTGTCCTGCATTTAAAATTGGCGCAAATCACCTGACAGTTTACTTTGATAGTGTCACGGAAGCTTCAGTTCACGCTTCATCCAGATTTATCAGACGAGCTTATCACATTCGCAAATTCGCAACTTATTACGTATGTCAAGTAAGACACTTCTATAGTTATCGATATCAACTATGTATTCCTTTCGCGTAGTGTTCGCATCTAGATCGCTCAGGGTGCGTCCTCCGTGTGCGAATTGCGAACGCAAACGCGAAGCGATCCGATGTGATTGACAGATGTACGCTGCTCCGTGCCGTACCGCGCAACGTTACTTTGGCTCCTTAGCTCACTTAGCACGCACCGACACATAGACGCACCGTTGAACCACGTGTAAGAAACCTACACATCAAAAAGAGGTTTGTTTCCACAAGTGTTGATTGGAATAAAGTCCTTTAGCCCGCGGCTTAGTCCTTTTGTCCTTGTTTGTGTTATTCAGCTTTATTCCATAATATTATTTTAGTATCTCCATATCTTTGGGAAAATTACTTGGAATTTTCTTTTAAGATACATTTCTGCTTTGAAAGAGAAATATTATATTTATAACTTCCAGTAAGAATTCAGCATAATTCGCCTTTCACTTAAAAAATACTGTGTGTAATATCTAGAATTATTTAGGTTCCTAGTAATGTATTTATTTTTCCAGGACACTGGAATACAAAATACCTCAGCTGCCAGATACCTAATTCAAAGCCATCGCTCTTTATTTAATCAAATATGTAAACCGTACTCAGAAGTACACAGTCTAAAATATATTCATAACAAAACATCACAACATTGCCAGTTAAAAAACAGTCAAACTTATAATCCAGTGTATTCTATTTGGTCTTCATATCTCCTCAGTGGGTATCACATAAGCCGCTGGACAATTGCATACAAAAGTGGCTAGCGGCGAGTCATTTCAACGAAAACCGTGTTAGACCCACGAGGGATATAGTTGGATCTTACCATGGTATCCAGAATATTTCTCAAACCAGTTGTGAGTGAGATTTGGTGAAGCAAAAAGGATTTGATTTTCAACTCTCTTTAGTTTTAGTTACAAAAAATATAATCACATAGACTCTTCATATTTTTTTCTTTTTATATGGAGGTAAATGGCATTAAAGTAAATTAAATAATTGATTCGAAAAGGTTCAGACCCAGTTTAGTATAGTATGTAAGTATGTTTAATGTTGTTGTTAAACAGCTTGTATAGCATAACTTTTAATATTAAGTAAAGAAAACAATATAAAATATTGGAAAAATTAAAGAGATGACACTAATGAGTCACACGAATTAATACGAATTGATACCTACCTATAATATTTAGTTTGCGGGATACAAAAAAGAAAACATTTTTTTTTATTCTCTCACGTGTCTAAAGCAAGTGGTAGGAGCATTGAGCGGACAGTATCCAAACCACTTTGTATTGTCTCCGTTTGTAAAATGCTCTTCAGAAACCTTGTTTCAATAACTACACCCGTTATGTCCACCCGTGGACTTGGCTATATCAAGCTGAACTGTATACTGCTGGTCCACTGTTGTCTTTTATGGGGTAACTTGAATGTTATAGCGTTTAGTGCATTTTGAATGTAAGTTTCAAGAGAGGTTTGTCACTTTAGAATTGTTGTTTAACATGGTTCTAAATTAAGGGGCAATACCGTGAAATAGAGGATTATGTAAATATCCAAAATTGGCATTTATTTAAGTGTCTCTTTTATTAAAATTCGAAATGAAACATGTAATAAAAAAAATGTCACTAGTCATCTATTCTTCTATAAACCTATTTATTTCACTGTTAGAAAGCTACACTACTTGCAAGTAACATAAGCTGTATTTTATCCCGGTACGGGTAGCAGTTCCCGCGTAGCAACTGTGGGAAAAAGTCATGTCATGTAGTATGTAATTATAAAACAAATAAAGTAAACTAAATAATGATTTGCAGAGGATTACAAACAGTGATTTGCATCAAAGATTTATAAATAAAAGCATCTAAGAAAGGAAAATACAAACACACAGAACCAAATAAAACGGCACACAAAAAAATAAATACACAACAAATCATACAGAATTCACGCCTAAGAATATTGCGGAACTATATATAATCCAAGGAATTACATTCTGTTGGGTAAACAATTAAATACCGTGTATGTTCCGAGCATGAATGTTTGTGCATGAGATTTGTATTTGTAATCGCGTAGGATCCCGGCGTGCGGAGCAAATATTATACGAAAACAGCTTTTATGGTAATCCAAATGTTTAGAAGTCATTGCTAAGGTCTTTTACTTAATTGTTGGGACCGTATTGCTTAGCTTTGCAGCATATTGGGTCTTATGGTGCCTCGTTTTGCTAAAAGGGGTAGGTAGAGGTTTTACTTATTTAATTAATTCGAAAGTAACACTGTGTGTCTCTCTGTCCGGCCACCACGTCAGAACTTCTTAACACTAGTCTAGACTGCAAAAGGATGTAATTGTTTACTTTTTATCCGGGTCCGTAAAGTAAATATTTACGGGTGGAGACACAAGAAACAGTTTACCGTTGCGTAAATTAGAGTTTACCTTCTCATTTCCGTTACTTACCAAATGATTCTCAAACCACTGAACTTTACTGAAACCCTGTCAAAAGTTTAACTGCTAACGATCCCTTGGCAGGTACATTAAAGAGTATAACTTCGTTCCCCCGACCCCCATAGTAATGTTTATTTAAATAATGCGTTCAACACTGACCGGATTGCATTCCCTAACCTTATTTCCCTAACGACTCGCATCCATTAACTTAGTCGTTAACGTCATCCATTGCATTTCTGCATTAAACGCCATTTTTACTTTATTTGGATTCTAATCTGAAAATAGGGGAAAATGACTCCAAGTCCATGTCATTATGCTGCTTTTCGTGAAGATTTTCTTTCATTTCTAAATTCTCTAAAATCAGCTTGTTCTTTTTTTTGGCAGAGTAATATTAGAATGAATCGTATCAAGTTTTCCTATATATAATTAATGTATTGATCAACCCAGTCACTTGATAATGATTACTAACTTCTAATATGATGTTTTGAAGATTATTGCGAAAAATCTAGTAGCTTGCAGATTAAACTTCTCAAGTAGTTAGACGATGCGATCTCGATCGCTTTTCTTCAGGCTATGATGGCTATTTCTTTTCAGCCCAACCGATAAGAGTCCAGCTAAATCAGAATCTTCTGGAAAATTCAAATTTGGTTTACGAGTTCTCTGAATCATTACCATCATCCGATGCATATTCACATTATTTCTCATCTCACGCGAGGAACTGAAATTACATGTCAACGCTGCGAGATGCACATTGTTCCTAGAACATGAATATTTTGTGGTGTTGCCAACATTTTTAGATATATTCACGCTTGGTAATACTGTACGGCTGGTTTTGTTCTCGTTGCATGACATAATGTTGCCATGTTTTATTTTAATATTTAACCGTTTCGGAGTGTAGTTACTAAAATAAAATATATATGAATGTTTCGTAATATTTTCGAGTTTAAACGAATTTATTGACGCTTGCTCTGTGTCGTCCGTAAAATTTTGCAGAGTTATTTTGCTAAATTACATAAATTTTGGTACCCAAAATGAATGTTTTGTATGTTGTTAATATGACTAAAAAGTCATTTTGTTATGAGTTATCCTACACAATACGCATAAATAGACATAAATCAGCTATTTCGTTCAATATAGGTACCTACGAATCAACCATGACTTTACAACCTATGCTTGCCCATACTCAGCTAAGAAATCCACTTTTTTTCAAAAACACTTATATGCTTATATAGTTTATTTAATTATTTTTATTTAATTATTTAGTTTATTTAATTATTCACGTGAGTATCATGAAAACATGGATGAACCAACATTTCTACAAATAACAGTGTTGAAATACATAAGCTTTTGATGTTACAAATACGAACTTCATATTTATACAAAACTACAATCTCAAATAATAATTCTGAAACGCCAAGATCTGTGGAAGCACCTCGTATTTTCTACTAACGTTCGCACCAAAGTACAGTCGCAGCCATTATCTCAAGTGGTGAATGTCACATGTGAAGTTTGCGTGTTTTTCGGTACATTTGTGACAGTAACAATATTGGAAGGTTGCTCGGATTGCTTTGTTTTATTGTGCTCGATTGTACCTGTGTTCAAGTGTTATGTTTTTCGGGGTAGTTTTTGGGAATATGAGGTTTTGGCGGGATTGAAACTGAGCTTAGATTATTTCTGTATTAGTGACTAGCGTTTCTCGCGGTTACAACCGCGTAGATTCTTCCCGTACCTGAATAAGATACAGGTTATGCCACTAGGGGATAGTAGGCTTCCCAACAGTAAAATAATTATGCAAGAGTTTTGGAGCATTCAGAGTACAAACAACACACACCAAAAAAACCTCTAAATATGTGGTTAAGCCAATGTATTTTCGTTACTTGGTCTCTATCTTCTGATTCTTGAGTTGACGTGACATTTTATTTTCATTCTTCCATGGAAAATATAAAGGTAAGCTTTACACCGAATGCGCTTTGCAGGCTTTTGAAGCCGCTTGGAGTCTAAACAGTGTTGCAAGTGCATGGTTTATGCGGTAGTAAATATAACTCCATGTCAAAGACCGCCAGACAGATTTGAAAATACTCTAACAGTAGGTTAGTAAAACTACGTATTCCTCAATATTTGGCGTGGGCTATTAAAAGTCGTCGCATACTTTTAAACATGCATCGTACATTGACCGACCCGTGCAGTTTCTTAATCAAGAGAATCTTAACACCATAAAGTTCTATAAAGCATTCACAGTAGCTACCAGTTTGGGTCATTTTCGAAATATTTTGGACATGTTTGTTGTAACAAAACGGAGTGAAAGGATCATTTAGTGGATATCTGATATACGTTGTAAAAGAGTGTTGGTCACCTTCAAAATCAAGTTTATCAGGTCAATGAGTAAAAAGAAATTGTAGAATGTTTTTAATTATTTTTTATGCGTGTTGAAAGTGTTTAATTATTTATTGTATTTTGTACTGTAAACAGGTTTTGACAGTTCCTCTGATGGAGTAGTTTTTAAATGGATCTGTTGTAATTGTTTTGTTTGTATTTATTTATCAAGAGGTTTTTGAGCGTTCTAGATAGCGGATTTATGTATTGTTGGTTATGTTTATAATAACATACACTTTATTTATTACTTAATGAAAATTTGACAAATGTTTAAGCACTAAAATTTTGTTTAAAATTTCCAATGACTAATTAAAAACTATGTAAAGCATCACTTGACCATATCATAAACAATCCTGCCAGCTTTTAATAAATTAATTGCTTAATCAAACAATGCAATCAATTATAATTTTCACGTTTAATAATTTATAATTAAACAAACCACACAACAATACTATAATAATTAATTGAACCGGCATTGGTATCGGTTTTCGATAGTTGAGCTTGCTAATTAAAACCAGACTTTGGATTGTAGGAGCATGCCGTGATCTGATTATGATCAATTATTTACTAATTAGTACTACTCAATAACTATTGCTATTCCGCAATATGAAGCTATCTCAAGTCCTTTTCAGTACCAAAGCTCATACTAAACCAAACATCTCTGTGAGTTTTAAAATCATTACCGTCCTTCTTACCTTATCCGTATCCGTAGAATCTGCGCAATAGGTCTTTAACTTTCATACTTCTTTGTCTGACGTCATCGCACATTCTTTTCAGCCAGTTAAACCGGCAATCCTAATTCACCAGACCGATTAGCTTCCATATTCAAAATATAAAATTCAAACAAAGAATATCCATTGTCTAGCACACGTTCCATTGCGTCTCATTCACTGATCTCCCCACTCCATTGCGTGCTCACGCAGCAATGTAACAATACGGCACATCTTCGATCAACACCCGTTACAATGTACTCACGACGATCGCTTACAGTAATACGCAATTGAATATTCATGACAAATCATAGGGGATGCTGTATTCAATGGCATGAGCTCTCTGATGGACTAGAATAGACTGTGTGTCCGTTCACGATAATTGACGATAATGTATGGGAATATCGATAATGGGGTTCGTGATGTTACTGAAGTCTGAAGTTTTGAAGGCTTCGTTGATTTGGGGTGTTCATTGAATTAATTGACTTTTGGTAGATGAGAAATTGGTCGATATGCTATGTGTTGCAACTTCGATTATCAGGCTTGACCACTGAAATCGTACCAGATCTGTCTAGATATTTGTACAAGTACATGTCTATTGAAATTGCACACACGACATGAGAGTCAAAATTGTGTATGTCAAAACAAAAGCTCGTTAATGAACCAAAAAAACTCCGATACAATTTTTCTTCAACAAAAACGCAAAAAGGTCAATTAGAACCTTACTAACCTAAAGCCATAAATAAAGGTAAAACAGAAAAAAGGTCCTTCGAACCACATACCGAGGGAAATATTATGAACTAAACCGGTAAGGGGGTGAAGGGTGGGGGGATCGTAAAAATGATAAATGTTCGGGCATTACGAAGCGTACTGCACATGTGGCCGGCAATGTTTTTGTTAATATCTACTGCGAATTTGAACATAGAGTGTTCAATCCTCACAAACAAATAAGTGCTAAGGATTGAGTTCATCATCAGCTTTTTATTTACCAACTACTTATGATTACAAGCCTGTTCTCACACAGAGAAGGAATGAGCGTAAATCGATTGCTCAATGCGGATTAGCTATTTGAGACTTTTAAAGTCCTAGTTTTAGTCCACAAGTTTTCCTTTACCTTTATTCTGTCACAGCTGTCCAAAATATACTAAGAAAGTATGTTTAACTTTCTCAGTATATCTTGCATTTTGTTCTTCGTCTGTCGTTCTCATTATAATTCACGTAATTCAACTGTTTCGGAGAAGGTCTTGAGAACGAATTAGACAGAAATAGGTTTTACTTTCAGCTGTTAAAGTTGTTTTGTTACATTCGAGTATGATTTTGGACATAGAGCGGATGTTAAATAATTCTATGGAACGAAGAAATGAAGGAATGGAAGCACGACCTTGTTTAATTTTGAAATCAACCGAAAATAAAACCACTATACTTTTCATGGAAAACCTACCACAATGTTATCAATCAATGTTAAAAAAAGCACTATATTGAATACTGCAAAGAATGACTTTTCCAAAATAAAAAATAGTTTACTCGAAAAGATATATGGTATTTACTCCCCGGTAAAACATGTAATTCCTACGGGGAACCTTTTTAACTTTTCTTTATATTAAGTTATTTATTGCCAAAACAAAAACACTTGGCATGGTCTAATTCATACCCTAAATTGTATTCCAATCACAAGACAATACAGGTACACAGATCTCTATTCAATCTCCTCGAGACAATAGTTCACATTGTGTTCAAAACAGAACAATAAACTAAGGGGAAATCGTTATATGTTAGGAAATAGACTTTTTATATGCCAACTGTCTTACTTAATTATATCAGCCTGAGACTTGGTAGATATTTTTGAATACGTACCTGCTTCCACCCGCGTCCCCACCCCGATATGGCGATTTCCCGTAGCCGGATGGTGACGAAAACTATCCTATGTCCTTCTCCCGGGTCCAAAAAATCTCCTCTTTAATTTTCAGCTTAAACGGTTCAGCCATTCTTAAGTTATAAAATGCGTAACTGACACGACTTCCTTTTATGACAATTTATGGACAAGCTGAAAGTCTGACAGTCGGTCTTTCCAAGGAGTATCAGGTTGCCTAGGTAAAACAGCTTGGTATAAGCTGCATCCAGTGAGACTGGAAACCCTAACATAGATGGGAAAAAGCTAGGCTCAAAATGATAAGGCAAGCTGAAAACTTGTTTTCTACTTCTTTTTAACTAGTAGGGATCTCATAACTAAGGGAGACAACTAAAAGCTTCGGCCAGCTAGAACTAGGAGCAGCCATAACATACCTATTTAATGTATAAAAATAAAGCGCCTTATTCAAAATCATTCATGCACTGCAAACAGAACAATATTGCTAATTATTATAAAAAAATGTATCATTACAAAGAAGTTAAGCTGTCGTTTAACAAGTGTTTAAACAAAAAAATCATATGTACGTAGAACATTTACACACAACTATGTAACAATACAACCAAAACGACCTTTACCTATATTAATATTTCAGGCACTTCTTGGAATTTGTACATATTTTGAATTGGAATTAATGTTGATGATATAACCTTTTGATTTAGTGAATGTCAACTATGATAGTCGAATTTAAGTGTTGACAGAATTTTCCAAAATTCTCATCTTCCTTCTTTAACCTTCTTTCTTCTTTCTAAAACCCTGTTGTTTTACACTGTTTTATATACATATCTTTAGTTAATTTTATGTATTTTCATTAGAGTAAAAATATAAGTATACCTACACAGTCACATATTTCTACGAATTATATCAAAATATTATTGTAATAATACTTTCTTTGAAAAAGCTCATTTTGGAAGTTGGAGTAACTAATCTACGTTCTTGGAAAATTCGAAATTCATGTACCTACCGAATTCGAAATTAGTGTAAGAATAATGAAATTATAATTACGCAAAACAAATATTTTAGCTATTTGGATGTCGATAATAGCCCAACACAAACAACAAACACTTCTTCTTCTTCTTCTTAGCGTTTATCCCGTCTTGTGACGGGGTCCGCTTTCCGTATCTTCTTCTTCCACTTCGCTCTATCCTGGACAACAAACAACAAACACTAAAATAACTTAATCGCATAATATATCGATAAATGTTTAGTTCTCGATTCATGAAGTGAAATAACAAAATCGATTTACAAGATTGATAATAGCTAAAGTTGAACAATCCAATACAGAGGAAGCAGGAACTACATTTGAGGAACTAAAATAAATTGTAGTTGGCGAGAAAAATTGTGTATTTATTGGAAGGAATATTTTATTTTCTAGACTTTTCTCTGCATCTTTTCCCTGCTTTGTTTTGGTGAGAAGTTTTACCTGCTTATCGAGTGCTATCGAGTTAGCCTTCTTATTTTTTTTATAAATGGGTGATTATATTTTATTAGAAAACCATGCATCATTGGTACGTAAATCACTTTGGTAAGTTTATTCGGTTATTTACCATACTTGCGATTTGTAAAGTATTTTTTATACATTTAAGATTAGTAGTTTTTTTGAATCAGATTAGTATTTTTTGGTTTATGACGAAACGTCATCAAAAACTAAAAAATAAGAGAAAAGAAAAATTCTGGATAAAAAATGAGCGATCTCACCAGCAATCACATTTACCTCATTACCCAGATTGCGCGTGGTCCGTTTCTGTTCATTCATAGTTTTTCCTGTTGATTAATTGTCATTTTTTCCATATAGTGTAACAACAATGGGTTGCTTCAATGGAAACTTGTTATTTCCGTGAACAATACAGTGCGTCAGCTAATGGATGTGAAGCTGGACTGTGGGCGGTAGTCCAAGTATATAAGAGAGAGCGATTCATACGACTTTACTTTTTTGGTTTATTTCTCCTAGAAACTCCAAACGTGGTTTTCAAATGTATTATACATTTACATAAACATTACAGGTATAATGTCCAAGTCTAAGTTATATGCTCTCAACATGTAATTTTATATTCGTGGACGCTAACTCGAATTTTCTGTTCATGTGTGTGAATTTTAGTGCGCGTAAATCCTAATACTTTGAAAGGAATCATAGAGTAAAAACAGTGTAATTGGATGTACAAAATATCAATTTTTGTTAACTGATAAAAAAATGTTTGTTTTTTTTTACTAAAAAGACACGGCCAATGCCAAAGTATGAGATATTAGGTTCTTAATATGATTCAAACGATATTAAATAAACCTTTATTTTAAGGAACAACATTCCATTCTCTCATGACATGTACCACAAACATTTTCATAGTATGATAGTGCATCGTGGCGCACTCTGAGTCATAATGAAGCACTATCTTATTATTACTTAAGGGCAACCAATATATCTTGCTGTAGTAGACACGAACTTTACGTCTACTCTGTATTGCGGTACACTTCATATTGAGGTCAAAGCGTTGTAGTAAAATAGGTATGTATAAATAAATGTTCATTGTTTTTATCTTCTTATGGAATGAGCTGTGTTTTCATCGCCTAAAGTGCCTTAGAGTTTCCCTATATCCTTCTACCGTCTATCCGTCATCAGTCTACGTGAACTTTTAACAACGGCTGCTACTATTGCTCCCAAATACAAGCTGCTTTCTGATAGTTATAGTAACTTAACTTCTACTTAAATTTAAGAATAATGACACCTATTGTATGCTGTAGATTTCCTTCGTACAGTAATACCGCGATGTTCAAATCATTCTGGTAGGAGTAGTTCGTACGAACGGCGGATCGGAAAATCATACTCGTAGCTTCGCAGAAACCATCATTGGGTACAGGTACAACGCTGACGGTATGTGAGGGGTGGGAGCCACCTACCGAGAAATGAACATCATAATTCCATAGCTTCGCTATTAGCACTTAGCTTGCAAACCTTTCGGAGAACACCATCAGAAAAGAAGAATGAGTTCGCGAGATATTTTCCTATAACTTGCACCAACATCAAACACAAACCAGCATAGAGAATCGCTTTGTAATTGAACTGGCTTGTTATTAACAAGTTGAACTCATCTATACTGCTGGCATGAATACTAAATCAACGGCAACTTGTAACGTTGGTTATAAATTAACGTCTGGTTAATCTTCTTTATTTGAGAACGGTTCGTTAAACTAACGCGTGGCAGTAGGTTTCTTAACAACTAGTCAGTCAGAAAGACAGTCAACTTCAAATTAATGTAAAGCTGAAAGATCAATTAAGTACTCATTAAGGAGATATAATTACTAAGTTATAAACACAGATATTACGCCAATTATTCTAAGTTAACTAGCAATTACTTAGTAAAAACCAGTAGCTAAAAATATTATCATAGAAAATTCTATACTAGGCTTTTGATTATTATTCTCAAATATTGTGTCACTGAATATATAATTATAATTAAAGTATGTATGTCTCTATAAAAACTGGTTTCTTACATAACCAGAAAATACTCAGTTTTGCACGAAAGAATCACTTATCACGCTAGATAGGTGTAGATGGCATCAATTATCGATTTGCAATAACAGTTAAAATATACAAATCGGTACATAAGTCTAGAATATCAATGTAATTTACCAAATTTTCAAAAGTGATCCTCTGCCCAATAAGATTCACTACATCAAGTATCAAGAATGTTTAAAAATACAGACAAACAGTAGATAAAATATTTGCATTACTTACGTCATTTGAAAACCCACTTTTCTTCCATACAATCTCAGTATAAATATTCAGTAAAGGAAAAACTGTCCCTGCGGGTATCATAGTGAAATAAGATACTCTTTATTGTGGCGTAATATTTCTCTCAGTGTGCCACGATAAAAGCTTTAAATCAAGGTTTACAAAGGTTATGCATTATTCTAGATTTACTCTATAACGACTTTTGGAAAAAAGGCCCATATTTTTTTGATGGAGATCTGTTTTAGAAAGTCTGTGATTTGTGAAAGAATTATGGCGTAAAGGTTTTTACTTTGAATTTTAAGGTATTAACAAACCCACCCAAGTACATGTCTAGTGCAGCTATAAATACAGTTTTTAATTACACAATAAATTTAGCCATAAATATCAAATTCCATTGAGCTTCCTAGCAAAATATTTCGTCACAAAATAGCGTGAGAGGATTTAAAATACACAAATACATCACGAGAAATCTAGATAAAAATCTCACTAAACTCATCCCCTAATACTGAAAACCTCACCCCGATAGCCAGTCAATACGGCCCCATAACTTATTCAACTCGTATGGGTGCTTACATAAAGAAACAGGTAGCCGGTACAGACAAACCTGTACGGGTAGGTACCGATCAGTGCAGGTATAATATTTCAATACAATCCTATTGACTCACTTATAAAGAAACAGGTTACCTGTTTACCTGTTTCTTTAGAATATTATACCTGCACTGATCGGTACCTACCCGTACAGGTGTTTGTCTGTACCGGCAACCTGTTTCTTTATGTAAGCACCCTTAGTTTAGACAAAATCGAAGACACTTTCAGAAGAAACAATAGTATGCTGAACGTTTATCGTCAGAAGTTCCAGGGAATAGGTTAAATTTAACGTATACGATGCAATAATAGCCAACAATGTCCACAATTGCAAATCCCTGGCGCAGTGTAGTGGGGGACAGAAGTTTTGCTGGTTCAAAACTTGATTTTTCTACACGATGCGAAATACTACGGCTTATTATAAGACAGCAGTTACCACATAACTCTTGTTATTCTTAAGTAAGCCATTTGATTTCTCACGCATTTGCAATAGCGTCTTTTCATTTTATTATATTTTGATTAATTAATATATTGATGTCATTAGTAGTTAACTTCGGAGAGTTTCTCGATAATGTCTGTTAGAATTGCAAAGTTACTTAGCACAAACTACCCAAATGTCACAAAATGCTTTGGTAAGTAATCAAACAGAAGCTTTTGGCTTCATCAACTGTTCGTTTTACAAAATTGCTTTAATACTTACCTATTTAAAACAAAAAAAAATTCAGCGCCATACTTATCAAAACAATACCGGTTGGCTTCACTTTTGAGTCGTCATTACCTGAAAGCAAACAAATGTTGTAAAAAAGTAACAAATAAAGTAAAAGTTAAAATTATTTTAACTTAGAGGATAAACTTCGTTTTAACCGCTCAAAAATATGCCCTAGCTCTAGCTTCAATAATATTTAAGTTTTCTGTAATATCCCTGCCCTATGTCCTAAGCCGTACCAACAGACATGCAATCTCATTCCGTTTGCGATTACATAAACATGTAATACCGTACATTGTAAAGGAAAATGGAGTCGGTACGGGGTAGTCGATAAAACGTGAACGAACTATGTGGGACACTCGCATCATCTATTAGAATAAGGCGGTACATACAAACTGAGTTTATTTGAATTTTATGTTCTCTATTCGAAGTGGAATTATTGAGTTTGATTGTTTATTTATGTAGGTAAATTATCATCGGTATCTCTATGTAGAATTTTGTAAGAATATGGTAATATAGTGCATCTTTATGCACCATCCCTATTCTCACAAATTCTCCACCAACTAGCCCATAGTGTAAAGACATAGTGTGTTAAGACTTTGCATACAAACAAGCTGATATTTACCACCTATTTACATTCAGAAAATAACTAAAAAGATACACTTATCTCCTAAATTATTAGTATCGGTAGGATAAGCATTACAATTTAGATATGTTTTTATTTCAATTTGTTTGCTTTATTTTCATTATTTATCATAATAGATATGATTGACCACTATATATCCTACAGCATAACCTAATTATATCCGACAGAAATACATACACAGAGAACCATGTACAGCAAAAGAACCCACACAAAAGATTCCCCCGAACAATTTCAAATTAAAACCTCCCACACACTTTTATTTCCCAAAAACAAACTTACTTACGTTTGCTCTGGCTCACAGGCCACTAACGAAGTAAGTACATAAATACTGCATTTTAAATGAAATGATGATTAACACTGCAATTTGGTAGTAGTGTTGTGACGCCGGAATTAAAAAGAGCGGTTTCATTCCGTTGTTGGTTCCGAATTAAAATGGCAGCTGGAAAAGACTTCATTATACCAGTGTGAACAAGGTGTGAATACTGCATTTTTTGAGGCTCTTCTAGTTGGTAGTGTAATATCACGTTTCCAAAATAAGTTTGTTATTGTAGTCATTGTCGTTAGACTGGAAGCCGACCCCAACACAGTTGGGAAAAAGGGTCAGAGGATGATGATTATGATTATAATCATTGTCGTTTCAGTGGGTAAATGTTAAAGAATTCGTTTTCTTTAAAATCAGAATATGATCGGTTGTGGTCTGTAAGAGTCTGACACTACATTTTGGGTTATTTAATTTTTTTATGTCGAAGACATATTTTCTATACAAAAGTTGTCAGAACGTCAAACACAAACCAGCCACATACACGATTAGGAGAAGATAATAAAAACAACTGACAATTGCGTGAATATTCTAGCAATAAATCATTTAATGATTTGCCACATAAAGTAAGATCAACCACGTCATTGATAAATCTCATAAAAAGTTACAATCTTTACCTTTCATTTTCAAGGTTATATATTTCGCGTGTGAATGATATGCACAATAAAAACCAATGTCAGATCGATTGTGTAAAAACCACCAATTGTATCACCATGAATAACTGTTACTGACGATAATACTTAGATATTGATAGGTCACGCAATATACGCAATTATTATGCTTTAGTATTTTCTATGAAACATAAATGGCCCAATCGCCAACCGGGATCGCTGAAATGTTAAAAAGAAGGGTTGTAGCTCTGAAATGAAAATAAAGCAGAAGAAATATGAATAAAACGTTTTAGTCAATAAGTGACTAAGAAATACTCTGTCACAGTTCATGTAAATGTGACACAGATACAATGATGTAGGTAATTAAAATTAAGTGGCGTTTCAGAGTTCAGCCGTAAGTCTAGTATTCCTTCCCAAATCATATAGGTCTTGAGCGGTCCCAGCGACTTTCAAAATGTAATAGGAATTATTAAAACTTTTAAAATGTATTCAACCTCTTCGGTTCAGGACATGTTATGCACATCTGGAATTCAAACTGTACAATCAGTTTCTTAAATTCTCCTCAATTTTTTTTTTGCGTGCTAATAATTAACAGCTGCATTTTAAACTTCTCAGACACCTTGTGTAATTGTTCCTCCCAGTATATGGAAAACTATCAGACAATATCTTAGTACCTATATAATTTTCATTGAGTATACAATAGATCTCACATGACCGACTTAGACAGTTACACAACTATCGCTATATAACAATTTTCTTGGGAAACTGTGATAAAAAATGATTAGATTCGTGTGAATGGCTCTTAACTAGTTATTATAATGATTCAAGTAGGCGTTATGGCAAATAAAAAGAGCACTTTGTGTTTCCGGAAAGGACTATTATAGAGAACTAGGCTTTAACCCTGGTTATGCTCGTGAAAGACAAACAAACTCTACGTCCTATTTTTTCCTCAAATTCTTTTTGGGACCGTCGACGTCATAAAATGAAATAAAACTTTTTACATCTGCTAGTACTATATTAGTGACCAGCTTATAGGATATAATATGTACATCATTCAGACAAAAGTAAATAAAACGAATACTTTGCTTTGTCCACAATACATCCATTTTCGTTTTTTTTTTGCCTGTTTTTGTTGTTCGTATTTATTTTAGGCCTGGTACAATCTCAAAAGTCTCCTTACAGTAACAAAAAAATCTTGACTAACATTTTTCAACACAACAAAACTAAAAACCATTCGTCAGTCCTACGAAATTGCATAGCTCACCATCTCTAAAATGAAATGCATCGAGTATTTTGACCTTATTTTTTGAACTCGGCATAGCAATAACGTGCTCTAGCTAATATTTAATCGGCAGGAGTGAAAAGCAGGGGTCCATGAAATCGGAAGTACTGCAATTAAGTCGATTCGCTCTCCATAGCGCGTTGAGCGTGGTAAAAGTGGGGGCAGAATCGGATTGTGGGGTAAATTATAAGCGGTAGCAGGGAGGATTGTTTTTTTTAAGCTCACACATATCATCCTCCGAGCCTTTTTCCCGTTGGGGTCGACTTCCAGTCTAACCGGATGTAGCTGAGTACCAGTGCTTTACAAGGAGCGACTGCCCTATCTGACCTCCTCAACCCAGTTACCCGGGCAACCCAATACCCTTTGGTTAGACTGGTGTCAGACTTACTGGCTTCTGACTACCCGTAACGACTGCTAAAGATGTTCAATGACAGCCGGGACCTACAGTTTAACGTGCCATCCAATACACAGTCATTGGTGTCTAAGATATACTTATAAGCTGTCACATATATCGATTATTATTTAGATAAATCGCATTAATTTACGCCCTTTATACATTCATCTCCCATCTCATTAATCAAAAATGTGTTAAACAGTTTTGAACACAGATGATAGACTTTTGGTTTCCCGCTATAACATTTATTTCCTTATTTTTATTATAAGTCTCTTGTAATCTTTGCATGATAAATATGTAGGTATGTTTACTAAATCTTGTTTGTTATACTCCTAGACTGAAATGGCTGAACCAATGCGGAAAAATCTGGAGGGGCCATTTGCGAGACGTCAGACAACATCACTCGAAAAGCCCTCTTGAGGTAGTTATGATTACTTTTCAGAGGGTTTTGTAAGTTATTTCATGGAAACTGGGGGAAATCGCTGTAAACAGCTAGTTAATTTTGATAAAACTGCTACATCTTATGCTTTAGCCACTGTCAAGTGCAGGCGACGTCGTCGTCGTTCACTCGTATCGATCGTTAAGTTGCGTAATCGATGCATTCTCGAACGCTGTTTTGTCATACCGATTGTTCGTTATGCAACTCGACTGCACTTTTAATCGGTATTTTTGCGGCATTGTAATGCTTGCTCTTTTGTATGAGGGCTGTTGTGATAAACGTTCGATTGTTGAACTTATGTTTCATGTTAAATGTCATATCTCGATTGTTTTAAAGAGGTAATTTCATGCACTGTTTGGTATCGAGTTTAATCTTTGCTGACAGGCTACATTAAATAGGTATTAATGTTACGTTATGGGTTAAATTGAAACACCAAATGGTTTGTTTTATGTGTCAGTAATTCTAAAATGCTATTTTCTTGTAAATGGTAGATTTGCAATAACTCAAAAAATACTGGCTAGCCTTTATTTTAATTAAAAGTCATATGTCATAATTAATTTAGTTGAAAAACTGAAGCCTTTTTCCGAAATGGTTCTCACCGGAATTGTATTTTTTACCACTTTGAATCCCTTTTTATTTACACTAAAACAAAATTGCGAAACATTTATGAAATATATAGGTACAAATAAAACTGGAAATATCACGTAGGTACGTTAATAGTTTGACATTTTAAAGCTAGCACTAACCTTTGGCATGCGAGTACAATCGTAAACAGAAGTGCATTTCGTTTGCTGACGTCGAAACGTTTCTCCTATTTATCGTTCGGGAAAATTCCAATATTTTATTTTCACGCGTTACTTTCAGTTTTGTGCAAACCTGTACTTTTGAAGGCTGTTTTTAAAAAGTGAAGTATTTTGCGCTGGCTGACTGATATTTTCACAGTGATTTGTCTATTCATGTACCGTTTTCATAAAATGGAAAGCCCTAAAAAGTCTTCATTATATCAACTTCACTTTTTTGCCAAATTGCTTGCCTATTAATAACTAACAATACTTTTTTTATTGTTTCATAAACACCTTTTTCAGGTTCTTATGACACATCAATATCTAGATGCAGGACTCCAAGAAGTGCTCTTATGGAGAAGAACCGGCAAAATATTCCACTCTTTCTCTTTTATTGTAAAACACCTCCGCCAATTTATTTACTTCTTCAGTAAGTACCCTTCTTAAAATTCATTATTGCGTCTTGTCTCCAACTTTTAAAACTAGGTACCAATATTAATACTTCTTAGATCTTCGAGAAATGACAAGTTTTATTACCGGAGTCCAGTCGCGGCTTATCGGAACAATACCAAACTACTGACTCAAGTACTTATAGTTTTTAAGTCAAGTCTTCAAGTTTGCCAAGACGAAAATCTCTGGGAGTTCCAACTTATTGCTTAAGTTTTTCTTCATAGCTGCTTTCAACACTTTTATGTTAAGTAGTTTGAGTTTGATTGGTGGAGTGTATTATTGGGTACTTTCAATATTCTACCTTATAGTAGTATTATATGTTTTACAGTTCAAAAATCAAACAATCATTCTCATCATGGTCGATAATTTTAACAAGTTTTACATTCTTTATTACGCCTCGTGCAGTCAATTGCTTATTTTCTGAAACGTGTAATGTAAAAGTTAAACATTGTAGCGGTTCCGAGTAAAAACAATAAAATACCGACACCGTATTGTCATTAAATATTCAACATTACGTAACCACAATTCCCTGAACATTTCATGTCCCACTTTTAAATTCACTGAACTATCTTTCTTCAGAAGTAAAATTCCAGCCATTCCGATAAAAACAGTAATTTATATGCAACATAGGTACAATAAATCTCGACGAACTGCACCCTAAGTTTATTTAAAACCAAAATTGTAGTAGAAAATAATAAGACTAAGTTAGAAAGACGAGCGAACCAAGAGAATGCATTATACGCAACAGAAATTTAACATTATCGGCTTATAAAGTTTGGTAGGAACCGTACGATCGGCAACGATACCGCGTCAGACTGGACGAATATTTCAAGGAACTTTTGCCTTTATGCCCCTAGTCCTAAAGTTTATAATGGCGGGTATAGAAAAAGAATTATGTAAGATACTGCGTTGAAAGTCGTGAGCGATAACTCAGGGAGTGCACGATATACGCGCCATAGAGTTAGGAAAGTATCAGATAGGGAACTATACTAGCTTAGTTTGAAAAGTTTTCCTCTGTGAAAAGGGATAATTTTGTGCAAGTTATAGTAATAAGTGCGGTTCGGATTTGTTAGTTGTTAGTTTGATGTTGCTTGTATATAGTACATAGTTTCGGAAAATAGTGGGCAAAGTTCATAATATCTGGAGAAAAAGATTGTATATGAAAAGAAGTAAGATTATTACGATTATTACGTCGTTTTCATGTCAATTGTTTTTTATTTTATTAATGGACCATTTGAAACATTTATTACATTAAAAAAAATAGTTCTTGACAAAGCAGAACCAAGCCTGTCGTAATATATCTCAATTTTTCAACGCTACCCTAGCTGTATTCCGGATTGATTTGTTCAGGTACACAATATATTTTTGTCTCGCGTCTGCCGCCATTTCAGCGACCTTCGTTTGACATACTGTCTGTCAATAGTCAGGATATCACGCGATTGTTCCGGTATCCATTCTATACTAGGCTATGAGAAGTTGTATGTAACTTTTTAGTTTTACTAGGATAGTTTTTTTTAAGTATTTATTGTAAATATGTAAATATATTTGTTTAATTTATAAATAAAAATACATTTCAGTAGTGGTAAATTTTTGTCATAACAGTAGTGAGACATTTGCTGGTGATTTAAGAGATACATACCGATTTTATAACTCATTTTAAAATAGTTAATTTAAGTTTTTAAGGCTAATCCCAGTTATTATTTAGTCGTCGTCGTTGTATTGTTTTAGACAAATAAGTGACAACTTCCACGCCAATTTGTTTAAAATGTTTTCATCAATATTTTGATCGTATCCTTGATCTCAATACAGACATGGTAATCACAAGCCCAGCTTTATTTTTTTAACATCTCGTCCATTTTTCTTTGTGGCTAATAAAATTCCTCTCCTGGGAAATGTCATCTTTTAAGATGACGAGATAAAGAAGCTGAGAGTTACAGGTATTTCTATGAAAAAGCAGATAATGTAAGATAGCTCACGTTTTGCCAGTGTATTAATTTAAAGGCAATTTTAACGTTTTGTCAAAAATCACATGGTTTTAATGATGACCAGTAGTAAGAAACCTCGTAATAGCCGTTTGATTAAGTTAATTTGGTGAAATAAATTTTCTTTCCTTTAACATGTCAATGTATTTCACCATGCATCTCCTCATCACTTAAATTGATCAGCATAAACACATAAACCCTTAACCCTACTCTCGTCAGACACCTTTCCTAATTCTATAGGAAAACTAAAGTCGGGAGGCACTTACGCTAAATATACCGAAACTTAGACGATCCAGTTCACGCCGATTTATCGGGACCCGCTCGCACCAAAACTTTTGCAAACTCACTGTACTAAGGCGTAAATTCAATTTTAATATTGGCAAATGCCAATTGGGAACGCTTAAAGTAATAGCTTGCAAATAACTTACTTATAGTACGAGTAAGTCCCAAGTTAATTATGAATGGAAAGTTTTCTTGATAATAACGTCGAGATTTTCGTCAAAATTTTGTTTTACTTGATATTTGTTTGGGATTGGACTTGTTTTCCAATTACTTAATAAAGTTATTTTTATTTCTTTGTTGTCAGGAGTCAGAAATACTCACGAACCGTGTTACTAAGTGGTATAGGGTCGCCTCGGTAACTGAGTTGAGAAGGTCAGATAGGCAGTCGCCCCATGTAAAATCCTGGTAATCAGTTGTATTCGGTTATGACTGAAAGCTAACCTCGACAATATTGGGAAAGACTAGGTAGATGATTATGATTTGCTTTTATTTTTTCCTTAAAAAATGTGCAACAAGCTTAAGTTTTTGTAGTAAGGCCATTAGAAATTCGTTGTATAAATAAGTATTTACTATCATTTACTCAAACAAAAGGGTAATAGAAACTGGTATGGTTTCAAACACAGCAGTGATCTTAGATCTGTGCCGCACCTGTATCCGTAGTCACGACTATAATAGGGCTAAGGTCTGACTGACTAACATTCGTGACTTCAAACAGGATTTGGAAACCAAGTTTCGCCTATTAGGACCTTTCAACAAAACAATAACTACAAAGTTAGAACTTATTACAATTAGCCAAACATGATTTTTGTTACTGGAGCTCCTTTTTCGAATCTATTTTGTTTATGTATCCAATTAACAAAGTTTGACTTTTTTTGAATGTATGCGTTGAAATCGCCGTTTTATGGATAAAACGTGAAATAAAAATCCAAAAAACCGTTAATATTTTAAACAACATACCAACTTCTTTGAAGCAAACAGTAGCATAGTCAAAGAAGTGTAATCCTTTCAAAGCGTAGAATCCTCGTGGCCAAATCCTGCAAAGGAACTACACCGCAATGCGGAGAATGGAAAAGAAATAAAACGTTTACGCCTTCACCGTGTGATTGTTAAATATTTTATGATCTCTAGAGATTTAGGCTTGTAGTGTCAAACCGGGATATTAACCGAAGTTTTTACGGCGACCGAATTGGTTTGAGAGACTTTTTTACAATAGTGAATGTAGGGCGAATGGCTCCTTGATTAAGGGTAGTCCCATGTGACGTTTTGGTAGTTGCTGTTCTTGATAAATAAGTTGTTGGCAAAGTTTAGATAGTGGAGGATAGAGAAATGTAAGTATGTAGAGGTGCTATAATGCAGAATAAGTTATTGATACGCTCAGAAGTTTAGTAGACAACAATAGGCAGAGGATATATAAATATAATCATAACCAACTTGTTAATATTCAGAAATACGCACACATTCTACAGTCACTACCTTCTTCAATAATAATTTACTTAATTATCCTGATTACAGACACCATAATCCAAAATCAATAGGCAAAACAAAGGGAAAATAACTCAAAGTGCTTAGGTACACCGTTCACTTAAATAAAATGATCCGCTTACTCCCATAGGATGTACTTCAAAAAGGAAGGTTTCTCGTACATTTCTCTTTACATCTAAATTCCCTGAGATTGCATCTAATGATTTGTTCCATCTCCATATTTGTTTCCGTTCTTCAAAGCTAACGTTATTTGGTAAGACGGCCCGTGTGAGTCATTCCTTAGATTTATATTATGCTCTTTCTGCGTATTTCAGAGTTTAGTGTTCATCTTTTATGGTCTTCAGTTTAATCGGATTTTGAGTGATGCTTTTAATTTTCTAGATTCTTATATTCAATAACGGTTAAAAGCTTTTCCTCATTAGTATCGATTACTATCTTTTCTGAATGTGGATAGATTATCCCAAGACTGATTCTTCCAGGACAAGAAGTCAATCCGATGTTTTCTTCCATTTTAACGCTACAATCAAAGAATTTAAGGATCTTTTGAGAATTATTACCATATTCTATGTAATCCCTTCCTTTTACTAAGTACCTCTTTGCAAGTCGCATCTCTTTTAAATGCATAAAAACCGTCTTTCACCGCCAGGTCATCACAACTCGGCGCTTTCGTCGAAGAAAACAACATTGCTTTCCAACGAAAACAGATTTCTATAAGGAGATTATTGCAGTAAAACGACCTCATTGGAAGAATTCTTCCTTTTAATGTTATCAACTAATCTTCCTTTAGCTTGTTTTTCGCGAAAAACGTTTGAATCAAGTTATTTTCTTAGTCCTAGATTAATTCTTGCGATTGGTTTAATGTCAAAGGGTTGCTGAATGATTACGTAGATGCAGTGCCGTCTCAGAATCTTTCAAGTGAATCCGTCTTGTAGTATTTACTGCGTTTTATTTATCAGTTGTCAGATCCTTATTTCCGTTGCGCTTGCAAACTGAAAGAAACCACGCGGATTCCGTGAAGAAATTCAATCGTTCCTCATTTATCTAAATCTAGCTATTGCACGCAGCTTTCCCAGCATAAATTGCAACGGAATGAATTTAGTTAGCAGAGTGTATTTTACTAAACGTTCTGTGTAGTGTGGTAGGTGGCATATAAAATGTATGATTATTCCAAAATAATTTGGACTAACACAAAAAACATTGCACCATTGACTTAAAAACAACAAACATCATCTGCCTAGCCTTTTCCCAACTATGTTGGGGTCGGCTTCCAGTCTAACCGGATGCAGCTGTGTACCAGGGTTTTACAAGGAGCGACTGCCTATCTGACCTCCTCAACCCAGTTACCTGGGCAACCCGATACCCCTTGGTAAGACTGGTTGTCAGACTTTCTGGCTTCTGACTACCCGTAACGACTACCAAAGATGTTTAAATGGCAGCCGGGACCTACAGTTTATCGTGCCATCCGAAACACGGAAGAACTCAGTATGACAAGATGGTCACCCATCCACGGACCGACCGCGCCAAGCGTTGCTTAACCTTATGATCGATCGATCCGCGCGGCTTTGACTTAGCCACGAGCTCTTCGTCAACAAACATCAATACTTAAACGACTCAATTTAACACGTACAACACAAAAGCCACGTTTATTTCCATAAATGATTTTGCACCAATCAAACAAATGGGAACATGCATTACTGATTCGAGAGCACGTGATTAACATATCGATAAAATTTATCGAAACGTCCCCATATGTGTGACAATGATTCGAATTAACCAATTCGATGTTATGGCGGGGTAACTGACAAATTGCCTTGTACGCACGGTATGCTATCGAATAGATTTTTGCGTTGTACCAAATTGAATTTCAGTATTTTTGCTGGGACTGAATTTATTTTGTAATGGATGCGTAGAATAGGTTCGTGTTTTTTTTTTTAATTTGATAGGAGACATTACAATTATTCTGGAATACACTTTTTATGGTCACTTTTGTAATCATAATCATAAAATGGCTGCTTACTTTGGGTATATTATGGTTTAATTTCTTTTTCAAACTGAAGGGTGGAAATGTGGTTTATCCAGATAGTTCTCATCGGTGGCTGACAAAATGCAGTCGGAAGCTAGTTGTTGTTACTAGCTACGAATTTCGAAAACAAATAGAAGTTTTACAATGTTATATTTTGCACATCCCAGATTCTCCGTATCTGTAGGTACTAATTTATGAAAACCACGAGGAACGCACGTGTAAAGTCCATAAAGATTTAATAGCTTATCTTTGTAAATCAGTTTATCCTTTAAAAGCATTCTGCGGTAAAACATTCTGAGAAAAAGGAATTAATATGATTATAAAGGAAAATAATACGGATTTCCCCAAATGAATGTCATCTGTGTTTACTTAAATTAAAGCTCCACGTTTCTCCACGAATAAAGGTAACAATTTTATCCTTTTAAATTCATTATGAACTATGATTTTCTGGATCCGTTAGATTTCTTTATCTGCCAATAAAAGTACTGTGGAACGATTACTATGATTGTTAAGAGAAGGCAACCGAGGTGTATCTTTTATGTGAAATATTTAGTAAAATTAGATGACGAAAAAGAACAAAAAAAAAAATACTATTATATCATTCAGAACTACCGCTATTTAAGAATTACTAGAACTCAACAACATAATAGATATAGTGAAAAATGCTCTATTTACTATTTTTAAACATGAAGCTTGCATCAAAAATTTCAAAGAAAAATACTATAAAAGACAGACATTTAGAAACAATCAACAAGCCCCTTTATTAATAAAAAAACATTATAACAACGACATCTCTTCTCCCAAACTGCAGTCACAATATCAATATGAATATTTTTCTCCACCAAAATAAAACTTGTCACAAAGAGAAAAACCGATTCACACAAGCGATTCCACCGATAACAATGCAATATGAAAGTTCCAAAAAAGCGAACACAAGCCTATTGAAACCGGCATCTGTGCAGTTGTGTGAATTGCTTGTAAATCTTGTGGCGCACCTGAATATGTACTCTGTGTAAGTCCGTATGCGTACTCTGTGTGCATATGAATTTTATATGCTCTGTGGCCAGTGGAAGGATTAGGTGTTATTTGATTTTGTAACTGTAAATAGATAACTGTTTTATGGATTTTGAATGTAAATGGAATTATTTACAGAATATTTGATGTAAAATTTAATATGATGTCAAATTCAATACTGTTTTTGTTGCCGGTTTTTTTTTACAGAATTGTCATTAAGTATCTAGCCTAGCCTATTCCCAATGATATTGGGGTCGGCTTCAAATAATTTATACTGTTATTTTTGTCAGAATATAAAACTAAAAATAATAAAGTTTCAAGTAAATAGCATTCTAATGAGATAAACATTTTAAATGATCAATCAATTCCTTCACCCATTTTAAACACGCAATAACCCAAAGCCCTGATCCTTCCTGGTAATCCAAAAACCCTTTCACTAATAGCATTTCAGGCAGCTAATGACAACAATCCTAAAACAGCGTTCACACTAAAGATCACTAATAATCATTACAAAAACAACTACGGAACTTCGCAAACGAGATTACCCAAAAACATAATTTAAATCACGAACAATGGAAAGGAGTTAGCACCCTGAAATGTGGGCACAGGTACCGGAGAATTTGCATGTGTTAATCCCTTAAGCCCCCTTCAATTCAAGTTAACGACTCGACTACAATTTGATCGCTGGTATTAACCGTTCGCCGGTGACATCGAAGGGGATGCTATTAAGATTAAATTTGAATGTGTTAATAGAATTTCGGGTTGAATTTTAAAGTTCCAGGGGTTTTTGAACGGGGATTTCGGAGGCTAAATTCACTGCGTTTAAAAGGAAAAATATATTGTAAACATAGAAAGACCAAGAACAAACTGATTTGTAACTTTAGCTGGTTCGAGTAATTAATAAAATAAGCTTGTTAAAAAGACTTGTTGATCTGTAAAATAAGGTTATCAGTTAAAATCAGCATCCACAAAAATTGAGTTATCAATAAAACTGTTGCGTTACTTTGCATAAACTTGCACTCAACCGGATTAGTACAATCAGCTCTCAAAACCCAGTTAAACACTTGAAACGAAGTTAAAACTTGTTTAAATTGTTTCACTGAGTCGATCGTTTCAGGCTTTTACGGGGAATTTAATGCATGTGATTTTCTTTTTTTTTTTTTTCAACTTTTTCGCCTTTTCACTTTGGCCTGACAATTGAATTTGTGTCACCTTTATATCGAGGATTTTAAATATGATTCGATTTTTCTCGCATAGTGAATGACTGTAACTCTCTAATGTACTGTAACTCTAATGTAATGTAAATAAGTAATGGTAATATTGTTGCTTTTTATTTTAAAAGGAAAATTCATAGATGATTCGTATTAAGTGATAATTTATTCCACTTTAATTTCAGTAATCTTGATACAACCTGTTCGAAAATGTTTCGAAAATACGAAACTGTTTGCACTGGTTGTTAGTTGTTTTGGTGTTACATAAATACAAGCTTTACCGTGTAAGGCTTTAAAAGATACATTCTAGAAAGTCTGAGAACTTATTATTATATTGAGAATATATTGTTATATTTCTTAGCTATAAAGAATTTTGTATTTACCCAATAATTGGATAGAAAAGTATCATTTCTAAAACTTGTGCTTTTCGTTTTATATTTTACATTTAAAGCTTTTCCTTGAACGACATATTCTCATTTCTTTGTAGTTCTTGTAAAACTAATTGGTATTTGATCTTAGCTCAAAGTAAGGATTTTGTCTAAACAAAACAAATATGTCTGTTTAAGAGCAAGCAAAACACACCAAGAACCCATTTAAAAAATCTGCAACACGCTTGTCTACAACACAAAAACCAAAACGATAATCGATTCAAGTGCAATCTTCATTTCGAGCAGCCAATAAAGACAATTGAAAATCGCATCAAAAGCATCCATCATGTTCTTTTTAAAGGCATTCATCCTTATATAATCGATCGTTGTCATTGGTTATTCAAGCTGCCCGAACGACATTTGCATTCGTGAGTTCGACCTCTGCTCCGAACATTCGTATGGGTATTTTTATTTAATTTGTACATAAAATCTGTTAATTGATTAAACGCTTGTTTCGGACGTATGTTGGCTCCGGTTTGCTGTTTTAATTTGTGTACTTTGATTACATTATTGTTTTCGGGCGACAATTTTCATTTGGCTTTGATTTGATTTTGACGTTCATAATCGGTTTTTATAATTGGAATCGGTTTGAGATTGGCAGACGCGTTAGTACCATGACGTTGAATTTTTGAAGTAAAATATCACACAACTCAAAATCGTGGAAAATTATATGTCTCATTTTTAAATTGAGTTGCCTATTTTTTGGGAACGACATTTTTTATACATATCCTGTGAACTATAGGTAAATATACAAACATCCCACCTTAATAAGACCACACAAACAAAATAAAAGAGGATTTCAAACGCATGTCAATAAAACTTGAACTTCTTAAGATTCCATACTTATAAATTAAATAAATAATCTGCCAAATAAATTAAATTAAACGCCTGAGTTTTATCTAGCACATGCAATAGCAATTTCTATTCGTATAATTCTCTGCGGCAACTTATTGCTCAGCAGAAAATGACAGAAGCAAAAGTACAAAGCTTACTATTTTATTTATTTCTAGCACCGTTTATTTTTCTTTAGTGATGTTTAATTGTCGTGGATAAACCTAGTCAACATAGTACCTATTACAGTATTCAGGATATTTTCTTGTTTATTTTATTCTAGATTAAAGTAATTACTTCATCTTCATAGTTGAAGATGGCATATTTTTTGACAATCTAGGAGTCTACTTCTAATTACTGTGTAGTTGAAAAAATGGGTAATGGTAGGGTAATGGGTACCTAAACACTGGAGTGACTGCTAATATGTATAAGTTTTAAAGGCACATAGGTCTAGGAAATCCATTTTAATAAAGTGTGATAGTAAAATCAATGCCCTGTTTTCTTTTAGCACATGGTTTGGTCAGTTCTATACAAAATAAATAAATATGGCAATGACAATTAAATGTATCAATTCTCTCCTTCTATCATTTCGAAATTTCTTACTAAGTAATTAACAATTATATTTGATGGTATCATAACATGTAAACTGAACCCGAAAATTGAGTATTTAAATCGGTTTTAGCACTCGCTGCAGCATGTTAGAGTTTTGACTGAAACAGCAATCAAGCTAACGGTGACAGGTCGTGATTGAGTGAAATGAATGTCCCTAATCTGCAACCAAAAAAGTAATTTTGGAGTTACTTTTTTGGGAAAAGCGTGCTAAGGTGGTAGTTATGTTAAAATGAGATGACACCAGTTTTAAATGGCTTAAAAAAAGTATTTTTTTTTTGGGAAAAGCTTTAAATGTTTCTACGTTAAAGGGATTTCTCTTCAATGACTCGATTTACTATCTGATTGTTGTAATGAATTCTTACCTTAGTAATGGTTTCTTGTATCTTAAAAACCCACTCTTAACTTGCTCACATAACAGGCGTTTATATGACTGACGCGGCCCTAAAAGTTTACCAACGAAATATACACTAGCAAAAATATCTAAACACCTGTGCCCAGTGAATACGATTCGTTCTCCAAAACCAACGCCACTCTAGAATTCTATTCACCGAGCAAACAAAATAAAACCTCCTTTAAATCTACATAGAACGACACTTAACACAGACACATGACAAATAGTACTAAAGCCAGACCGCCATTTTTCATTCCCGAATCGAAAACTCTGGATTTATCACCAAAGAAAGTAGCTGAAAACTCGATTATTCATTTTCATTGTATCTTAAAGCTGAATTAACTATAAAAGCAGTTGAAGAACAATAAACAAGACTTGAACAAACCGCAAAGTTGCAAGTTTCTTTAAAAATTCACGAGTTGGCTATGCGGCCTGTTTTCCAACACAGCTGGAACCTTTTATTCTCGATTCGGCCTCTAATTCACTTAATTCGATGTACGCCAATGCAGACTGCCTGAAATCGTATGTTGGTACGTGAGAGGAATCCTCATTGGCTTTTTCACCTCGGCAGCGCATTATTTTTCTTCTTTAATCAGTGTAATGTCTCGGGTCTGGGTTCCGGTAGGAAAGATATAACTTTCTGCATATATTAAGAATTTTAAGACGGTACACGATTATTTGGGTAAGTTACGGTACCTTATATGTACTTTGCGTAGCAAGAAGAACCCGGTTACATTTAGAAAATGTAAATGAATGACTACTTTTGTAGTCAAAGTGGTAAAGATTTTAATGGTTCGAAATGTAAAAAAGTTCGATTTTTATTCAATATCTTTATAAAGACTAATCTGCTGCATTAACTCCAGATTGCTATTAAGATTATTGCACCTTCAAAACTGGGACACATTTTGCTTGAGCCATACGCATCTCGGACCAAGACCGAAGAGAACTTACAACCTTATCGTATTGATAATTTAAAATTATACAAAACATAGAACAAACTTCTACCAATTAGAACACTATAACACGTTCACTCCTTTGAGGAGTTTGACGATAATGATATATCAAATGTCACAAGCTCATCAAACACTGCAAACTCTATATTAATAACCATAGCTTTGCACCAACCACCATCTGAAACTCAAGTTACACTTTGATCTGTTTCTTAGAGAATTTGACAACCGGAGACGCCGCGCCTTTGCCACGTCTTCCACGCTGCTGAAGATACGATCATACTCGTATGTATATATGTATGAATACGTTGAGTTTATGCTTGGGTTCGTCAATTTTGTGGTGTGTGTCCGTAACGTTGTGATGGAAAGTGCATGAGTGAGCTTTGCTGTGTTTCTGCGCCCCACCAGCCCTTTTGATAGTAGACTCTTTTGTATAGAGATATTATGTGCTCATGTCGGCTCCGGTTGGTTAATTACTCTAAGGCGTTACCCCATTCAATACGATCCCTAGAGGACTATACGTTTAACATAATAAATCGATGGATTGCTTAAAGTTCCAACATGAACATGACTGAGTACTGAGCGGGGAGCTCATAGTTCCAAACTCCATCGCCATGGGATTATGATACTTAAGTGAATGTATGGAGGTATCTATATCGGGTAACTTAATAACTTTTGATTTGTGTTAGTGTGTTTATGTGTTGGTCCAGTTTTGGAGTATAAAGTTAACAGTGGTTTTGTACAATGTAATGGATTCGACTGTTGTGGGACTACAGTTAATGTAAAATACTGATATTTTGTTATTCTGGTCGAATGTTCTGAATATCTCAATCTAAAAAGCATGACAAACAAAAATGGTTGAACTGACATAAAAGTAGAATTGGCTTGAATAGCCTAAGCGATTCGTTTCATTAAGAAATTTCCATAATCTATTCCGAATAAAGTAAAAAGGCATTTTATATCAACGTTATAAATAAATAATAAATAAATTTTATTATGATCAAGAAGCTCGGAGCCATAAAACCCGGCTTTTACATTAGCATCATCGATAAAAAGTTACCGGTATAAAAACTTTGTTTATTTGCATTTTTTAAATCACCTTCAATGAGATCGGGCCATCAATCTTAACGAGGGATGAGATCAGAGCCTTTCTATATTTTTATTTAATGTTTTATATCCTACTTAACGCAAATATTGTGTTGCAAGCTGTTTTCCCGCGGTTTCACTTCATTCTGCACCTGGATAAAATATAGTCTACGTTACTTTGAGATAGTGTAGCTTTCCAACAGAGAAAGATTTTTTCAAATCGGTTCAATAGTTTCGGAGCCTTAAGAGTACAAACATAAAAAATGCTAAGAACAACCATCTTCTGAAAAGAAAAGTGGCTGTTGTCTTTACTTTATTTTTGCTCATGGGCGACTACCATGTGTAACCAAAACGAATAGTTTCTTAACTGGGAACTAGGCATTAGATGATCAGTTTTCTAACCATAGTTTTGCGGCAAAAAAAATATGATGGCCTCCTAGCCGATTATCGGCTACGGCGGCTGTTCTCACGTAAGGAGTTTAGCCAACTACGCAGGACATATTATAGTGCACGAGCATTTGCGCAGACACAGGTGCACTCACTATTCCTTAACTCTCATAGCCCGATGGGACGGCAATCCGACACCGGAGAGAGATCAGGCGCAGGACCGACATTTACGTGCTCTCCGATGCACGGGTGTATCAATCACCAACTTCCAGGCTCCGGGCTGACTTGTGAAAGTCTTCTAAAACCCACAAAGCGATTTCGGCCCGACTCGGGAATCGAACCCGAGACCTCGTGCGCAGCAGCCGCACTTGCGACAGCTAGACCAACGAGGCAGTCAGAAAAATATAGTCCATAGTCGACAGTCGTGAATCTTAAAAGAGTCCACATTTTTGTATATTCTCAAACAAAAAAAACTTTCCATAATACCAACCTTAGACAGTAATACAAAAATAAACGACACATCTCGCGGTATAACCGTAATTTATTCTAGACAGACACATAAAGATTCCTTACATGAACATAGTCATCTTACTTTAGTTCAGTGCATTAAGTCTCGTGTTTACATTTCAGTCATAAAATATATTATATGAAGATTTATTTTTAGAACGAATTTATGAATTTGAATTTTCTTTGTGTCTCTGTTGTTGAATATTTTGGCTGTCTCAAGGACTCTCAAAGTGGTTATTCTGTTCTATTTTTTTAGGTATTCAGTTAAATTGCCGTCACTACATGCTACCTTAAAACTACTGCACTAACTGTCTAGCAAGTTGAGAGAAATATCAAGAGTTTCTCATGAGGAAGATTCAAGAAACCATACATAATCTACTTAAAGCTGGCTCTGGTTGGCTATGGACCTTGGAAAAAGACCGAGGATATTGAAATGTTCTTTCCTAAAGTTTTCCATCCAATTATATCAATGACTAAGGATTGTCACTGACAGTATTTTTGAATACGCTTCTGCAGCAACAAATGCTTAAAACTGATATCTATAAGAGCAAAATAAAAGCCCAGTCATCGAGTATCACCTGCATAGTATTAAGTACGATTAGATACACATAATACCTATTATTATACTTACAAACATGCAAAAACACTTAGACCCTCTTTTCATTATGCTCGTGGCAAAAATGGCTTTGCATTAATACGAGTAGGGATCGAATTTGTAATCTTTTGCTAGGCGATTATGGTAATCATAAGAATACTGTAAAAACGCGAGATAAGATAATCTCTGGTAAAAACTATTTCTCAGGAATTGTGTGTTTTTGAGATGCTTTTAAAACAAAAACTATTTATGTAGAGATTTTTAAAATGATTCACTTTATCATGTTAAGCCTAAGAGTACTCGGACACTATAAAATTTTAGTCGGTTGATGGTTTGTTTAGGCTCTTAAATCAGTATGAAGATGAATGGCAGACATGGCAGTACACACATTTCAGAACGATTGAAAACTTTGATTAGAATAAATTTTCTTTAAAAAAAAAATCACCATCGGGTAAACAGTCGGATGACTGTTAAGTCTGCAGTGTGCAAATTAAGGGTGGATTGCACCATTTGACTATAACATTAACTAATCCATAACCAGCCGTCAAATGAGCGCCCATTGGACAAATGGGGTGGATAAATCAGGTGGTTCAGGGTGCAACTCACCCTAAGTCTGAAGATAATCATAATTTTTCATAACTATAAGAAATCAGTGTTTAATAGCCCCGATTTATTTAAAGAATTCAAGTCAGACATAATAATATAAAGCCATCTATAAAACCGTCACCACCAAATTCATTCAATTTGTTTGAATTCTAAATCAGCCTTTGTTTCCATCTGTCTAAAACATTTCAAGTGCTAGATCAAATAGTTTTAAACTTTTTATTTGACGTTTTCATTAGTTTTCGTAAATTGTTCTTTATCGCTTAGTATTCTATAAAAGTTTTTTTTTTGCGGTTTCTCTTTAACTTTGAACATATTTATATTTTTACGTCTTATGTAGCTGGCTGATCTTAGAGACAATTAGTCTGGGTGCCAAATGATCCCCTATTTAAATCGTCGATATTCAAAAGTAACCTAACTTTACTCCTTAAAATAACAATATTTAATATTATATGCCAGAATAAACTAAAATGTACCTACTTACTATCTTCTGCTTCCAAGCTCCTCAAGCATATCAGCTCGTAGAACGGGAATGTTGTTACAGACTCCAGCTAGCATCTAACGTAAGGAAATCGTCGAAGCGTGGTCACCCTTGCGGTCCACTGCAGCGCTCGCTATCAAATATAGACTTGTCGAGAACACTCTGCATTTGGTGACGTAATTGAATTTTATGTTACGGTGATTGGGAATAAGGTATTGCTGTTTCAGTTTATTGGTTGTGATAGATAGTTAATTGAATGTTAACGGTAATGTAACTTCACATTGTCATCATTCTCTTGTACCAATTTTCATTTTGGAGTTGATGCAGAACGTCTTCTTCCGTACTTCTGTGTCCGGTATCATCTCATGAGTAACATTATCCAGCTCTACCATTTATAGGTACTATAAGCTATAGAACTGCACAAAGGCTATGCTCACTACTGCTACACTCATTAGATGACGTGAAAGATGCCACACTCTCCTACAATTTCGCACGTAAAACATTAATTAAGTATTCAGTGAAATAAGGTATGCGATTTGGAGCACGTTAAACAAGTTATTATTTCGAGTTCGGAATCATTGATATTTCTGCCTGTATTTCAGACGCCCCAGGTAATTAAACATTGCCATAACAACAGCGTCAGTAAAATACTGACATAACGAATTCGTATCAAGTATTGTGACCAATGCTCACTGCTCATTCGTTATACGAACAGCCCTTGAGAAACTGAGTCCTTGTAATAAACATTCAACGCGACCGACAAGAATTCAAAACTCAAACAATCCAAATTCCTTTATTAAACTCCATTAATTTGAATTCTCATTCCCTTCAAAAGCGTGCGACATCGAACAGCGCGTTCTCATTGACATTTGCAAGGTCAAATGCTTTAGCGAAAATTCGTACGAATAATTTCCTTTGGTAACTCGTTACGGCTCCAAAAACGCCGCATAGCCCAACATTGGCCTCGATACTAGCCAACATTTTCATTGGCAAAATTGATACAGTGTTGTCAATAAGAATTATCTTTTAACTTATATCAGCCCGAGAGATCTTAGCACCCAAAAAGCTGTATATAAGAAGAGAAAGGCACCAACACTATTCGGCAACATATTGCCAGCAATCAGTATCAGGCTTCTCACTTTGGCACTAATGAAATCGCAGTCCAACCATCATAGCCAACATTATGTACTCTAGAAGATACCAACATTGGCTCAAATGTTGATACAAACATTTGAAGCTTGAGCCATCTTGTCTGATGTGAATAAAATTGATGTTGATACAGGACGCCGATTGACTCGTAATTCAGAATGAGCTTACTTTGCATACGTATACATTGGCATTTACGACGGTTAATTTAAACGCTGGGCTTGTATTTGACATTTGCTGTCACCTTGCTATTGTGAAGGGGTGTGAATGATTGCTTGTTTGTGTTTTCTTGGGGTAAGAAACTGTTTATTTGTATGAATGTGAAGATTTGTCTTCACCAATTTTTGTTGGAACTATTTTATTCGTTTTCAAAAAGACACCTAAAACTTGAGTTTGTTTCTTTAATAAAATAATTTCTCTGTAAAATAGTAAACAATAAAATCATGAAACATTTATTTCAGAAGACGGAGCACAAACGCAGTTAGGTAACCCTCCCGTGCTTGGCAAACAGCAAGAAGATTGTCGAGCACGGAGCGCTCAGAATTGCCACCGTATTCGCGAAACTCAAGTATTTGATTACGAAAGGATTATGAAACAGGAAAATGATGGAGTTACTCTGACACAAAACAAGATACGATGAAGTTTCAATTATATAAATTGGAGGGAACAACTTCAAAGTGTGGCCGCCGGGTGCGCTTTATAGGGTTAAGATGTTGACGAGCAATTAGTGGGACCTATTAAGATGTTATTGTTTCTATTTTATTTATTTTAATAACTAAAACGTACAAAGAAATAAAATATTTTTATCTTTCTGTAAATTCTCTTATGGTCTGATTCTTTGATCGTCTGATTTTTAACAACAATTAATGTGAATTCGCTAGTGAAAACGAACCTGTATAAAAATATTACTTATGTCTTCTGTCAATTGAACTTGGGACAAGGTGCTCAGCTTCCAATGATTGCTCCACTAAGTTATTTGTGCTGCCAAAGTATGAAGTAGCAGTTCCTTTCAGTGGCGTCTTTTGCGAAATGAACTTAAGAGCAGTTTATTTGGGTCAGCGATATTTTAGTATTTTCGAATATTGCATCTTTGTAAAATTGCATAAGATGTAGGCGACCTTAGGCGACTACTTTCCATACCCGGATAAAAAATAGCTAATGTAAGTACATAATGAGCTGTACCTACTGTACAGATTCATCTAAAACCTTTCAATATTATTTTCGTGAAAAAGTAACAACGTTGTTGAAACTTTCCCATGTACAATCATTTCAAATTGAATTGTTTATCACTTAACCAATTTGACATTATTTGAAAGAAAATTATTTCTTTAGTCATTGGTCCATTTTCAGTGCACACCAGTGTAAACGATAGACGTAGCAATAAAATCCACCGCGATCCTCTTAAGATAGTTGAAGACATGGTTTATTTTAATTAATAATCTCAATGTCGGAATATTTTAAATGAAAATTTCACAGACGTTCATTTGCAACGTTTTCGGGGGGATTTACATGTTTTACCCGCAACTGTTGTTTCTGTTCAGAATGTTCTGATTTTTTGATGTACTTACGAATACACTGTGAAAATCTGTATCTTGAGGGTGGGTTGTACTATGTCTGTAATATCTCAACATAGTTGGAATGAGGTTCGAAGGATGATGATGTCGTGCAACCCACCCTTAGCATGTTAATTGTTGTGAATCTTTATCTAAGAGTTCGTGGTTAAGTAACATTAACACTATTTAATCTGAAGCAACATTTGTATTTGTCGATCCTTGACTAGGTATATGTACCTACATTGTCATTGCGAGTTCTCCCGTAATTCGGAAGGCACGTTAAGTTGTGGGCCCCAGTCAATCTTTGTCACTATGGGTAGTGGAAGCTAGAAGTTGCTAAAACCAGACATACCAAGTGTATCTTTTTACCATAGCAACTGTGTCACGGATCAGGTAGTCTGCTTCATATAAAATTAATTAATGTTAACAAAACATCAGCTCATCAAACCATGTCATTACTGAAAGTGGTTCAACGAATTTTAATTAATAAGTGATAATGGTACTTGTATTGTAATTTTAAACGTGGATTTAATTGTTTTTTTTACGAAGTGTACGTTCCTTGTTTCGTGGAATTTTTGGATGAAGTATCCGGGATATATAGATATTTGAGAGCAATTTATTTTGATCTCTATGAAAAATATTGATTTGTTACATAAATGATTGACGGTCTCTCACTAGTTATTTATTGATTTAATTTATATCAAGAAAAACTTGTGTTTGTGTCATCTTTATATTATTACATTATTAATAATGTAATTTTAATTAGCCAATATTTTTATTTTGACCTAATATCTAAAAGTAACAGAATTAGAAAGATGACACGTTTTTACATAGCCATAGTTCAATGACCTTCCCCTGACATTCGACAAGAAAAACATGTCCTGCAATTCACAGTATAGGCTCGCAGCCGCGTGCAAGGCTAGTGTAGATATAAATTGAACAAAAACCGCATTGTCCGAGTGTATCGGGCGTAATATCGCACGTGGGGCGTTTGCATCGTGTTAACTATTCAGCGATACTGGGAGCTAAGGACCGCTGCATATTTGCGATAGATTTTCATTTTTTGAGAAGGATTTTGTAAAACTGGACGTTTCTTGCGGCTTCTTACATGTCTGAGGGGGAAAACAGCACTTTTTGAACGTCAGGAATTTACAAAAGATAGTCTCCAAAACGCCCACCTTTCACCACTTCCTATGTGTTTTTACTGGAATGAAGAAGTGGCGCAAGTAACTTGCCAGCAACAAGAGCAGCAAAAGCAGCGAAAGAAATTTTTGTCTGACATCGTTTTTCGAAGTCATCTAATGTTTCCTTTCATGTCGTGTTTTAAACCATCTCGCGTCTTTTCTCAAAAAAAAAAAAAACAATTGGTTGGTACATAACTTTCAAACAGAAAAAAACATACAAACTTTTTTGTGCAGTCGGTTAAAAAGTCGGGTGTACGCCAGCAATCTGCTGATTCGCCGTCAGTGACCACCACACAAGAACGCTTCTGTGAGCTGTGACATTTTTGTTATCGCTCCACTAAACTATGAAACGGGATTTTTGGAACATTTTTTCCGTACTTTTCATATGTATTCAGGTTTTACGGATGTGCCGATGTTTGAATACAGATGTACCTAGTGTTCGAGAATGTTTAGAAGTGTAAATTTGAGATGCATAGATTGCTTTATGCATGAAAAGGTGTTGGTTAAAACTATGGAAGAAGAGACTCCTGAATAAAAATTGGTATACGCACGGCAGGATAATCATTTCAGTCGTAGATAGCAATAACTGAAGGACAGGAACGGACATGCATTTAAAATGTATAAATTAATAAAATTATGCACAGAAAATCGATTGTTTATCGGTTTTCTACACGTTACGATCGTAAGTGGATGTCTCTCGTATGTGTTCGAAAGTGTCTGTCTCTGAATGAATAACATATTACCTTCACTAACAAAAGAATGCTTCAACACATTGGCTTTTATCCTGTTCTATTTACACCTACTGACATACATAGATACATATTATGTTACCGATGTATCTTTCCGAGCTAAATATAGATAGTAGGGTTTCTCCCCACGTGTTAACCCATTTCAAATTATTTACTCTTGTAGTCTCATTAATAATGATATGTAATTCTTTTTTTGAAATTGAGACTTTAAGCTTATTTTAAGCGAAGTAAGACTTTGGCTATACATAATTATCAAGGCGCTTGAAAACGCGGCTTGTAATTTGATGATCAATTTGACATTTAAAATAGAACGAACTGTCAAAATGACTGCTAAAAATGCTGTGTGTAGTAATGAATGCTATTATAATTACCTAAATGGCCTGTACAGGGTACACATTTAACTTAGTTTGATTCTAAAACGAGCGCCCAAAGCCAAAAGTGACTTGGAGTGTGTCCTAAGTTTCAAGTTAAAGTTAACTGTTTGATGCTGCTTCGCCCATATCATGAGGAACTTCATCACGCAAACAGAATAGTCAAAGACCATCTCCAATAATACCTCCATACTTTAGCTTAAAACGCCATAAAATGAAATCGTTTAAAAACGCCGTACATTTTTTTCTATCCACAAATCGGATTAAAATAAACCCCTATCTACAAAGCCACTTAAAGCGATATTTTACTAAACCGTATTCAGTACATAAGTAATATTGCTAGATAACCTAACAGTGTATACTCACTTGGCCTAATGCAATGTGTCGTCTGAAAGCAATTTGCTACACCGCATGCGGTCTTTCTTTCATTACTACCACCCATCTGGGTCCTTAGGAAAGTTCCGGATAACAGACCCCGCGATTTTCATCTTTATTACCTCACTGTAAGGAGCTAAAATCGTTTGTATTATTTTGGGAGTTATGGCGTCTAGATATTGGTGCCAAGACGGTTAGTTCGGAAGGGTCTGCTGTTTTTAAAGTGAATTATTTTAAAGGAATACTTATGTAGTATAGCAGGGGCTTTGAAATATATGACTTTGACGGTACAGTCAATATTTTAGGGAGCTCGGATGTTTAGTAGGCTTTACGTGTATTAAGTTGAAGGGATCGTAAAAATCTGTATGTACGTGCATTTTATACGTTTTTTATTTCGTGGGGTGAACGGAGATTCAATAAAACGCTGTGATACGGTTAAGTTTACTCCATAGTGTTTTATTTCGGTCTGATTTTTTGTGAGTGAAGTGAGGTTTTTTTTTTATAGACTGCGAGATTGACTTACTATATCCAATCTGTCTATTCATTCAATCTGCAGTGATAGTGCTCGTGCTAAGTTATTGGCTGGCATGTAAATCTATTGGATGCTCAGATATTCCACTTGCTAGGTCATATATAAGTACCTTTTGAGTGTGGCTACTCAACGCATTTGCAATCTACGCTGCTCCGTCGATTCTATTTGAAACGAGTCTGTTGCGGTATTATGATGATGCCTTTTATTGCATCCCTGTTAATGAGATCTTTACCATGAATAGCTAATGATAGTAGGTGTACCTTGCTTTTTTATTCACAGGAACTATGTATTAGTAAATAGAAATAAAATATGAATTTGGTTTATTTCAATTCCTATAAATATTGAAGCTAGAAACCAGTAAGGCAAGGCAATTAAATACTCTGAATGTATCTAAGGTGACCGTGGGTACTAAGGCCTATCTTTATTAAGGCCTAAGTGGCTGAAATGGTATGCAATGTTGTAGTTTTATTTGATTTTCTTTGTAGTTGACGCCAAAACTGATCATTTTCAAAGAGAGATGTTCTTCCTTATTCCATGTATTTCAAAGCCATCCTTAAGTCTCTTCCTGAAAGCAGCCCAAAAATAACTTGCCAATCAAAACATAATTATCTACTTTCCCACGTTTTATAATAACTCACACGTGACGCCCGTCACCGTATCTTAATTAACGTGCCATGATTGACTTTGATTGAATTAGATGCTTTCACAGCTTTAATGACACTGAACGATACACATTTAATTTATATTGGATCCTGCGACGGGTTTGCTTGGTGTGTTTTGAATTTTGGTTTAAGAGTACTTAAGGACTAGGTTTTAGGTTTTTGTAAAATCTGATTATTAAGTTCAAAGGCTTTTTAATACAACTACGGTCAAGCTAAGAGATAAGTCTATACTTATATAATAAGGAGGAAATATTTATTTGTTTGTTTGAAAAATTATTTCACTGTTGTAAAGCTACACTCTTCCCAATAACGTAATTAAACTTTTGAAACTTATTTTCGTTAGGAAAAAGAAGTTGATTTTTATTCATTGGCAAATGATAGCAATATCTGGATCCCTGTAATTTCAAATCACAAATTGTCTGAGCCACTATGCAGAATAATTAACATTCGGCGTCTCAAAAATATATAAAGTTCATAATATATCCACTAAAATAAATCTACACTTGAATTGAACATAAGGCATAAACCAGAAGTTATTAGGTCTCTCATATTAAACATTACAACATCTAATATAAACTAAAACGTTTCAGTACCACGAGTGTAATTTCGACTCGCTATACGCCAGATAATTTTTGAATGAATAAAATGTCCCCTAACAAATACCTAGGTCTTCTTGCTAAAAAAAAATAAAGAGAATTACTGAATACTAAAAAGTTTTTATGACCTGAAGTGTAAAAAATGCTTTATCTACGTGAAACAGATTCAGACTTAGTCCAGAACAATGTGTTTGCCTACTTTTTTAAAGGTTGAAAAATATTTTTTTGTGGGAACTAAAATAGTTCACACTCGGTGACACGACTTACTTTGTACACCTTCAAAGACTTATTAAGTTTTATTAACAAAAAGACTACCTACTTATTTTCTATTAGGTATAACAAGTAATTTTCTTGACAATGAAGCAAAAACAAAAGAATTATCGAAATCTTTCCTGCTTTCTACATGTGATGTGATGACCAAGTGAAAAAGGATTCATTCTTATACACATTTATGATAGGCAGTCTCGTAGTTTATCTATGCCATTTTCCTCTGTATTCCCATTCACAAACAAACACACAGCCGATACTCCCAGTTACGTTATACGTTAATTATCACTAAATTCTCTATTCATGACGTCATCGATACCTGCGAGTTGAACTACGTCATTGATTGCTGAGCCGGTGCGGTGTTGGCAATTAGTCCTTTTCAATCAGCACGGTGTGGGGTTTATTTTGCCTTTTTAAAGGGATAATTACTGTTGGCAAGCTTTATACTAGCGTTGTGATTTAAATAGAGAGTATTTTTGGTTATACTTCTGGGAAATTGGTTGGTGGTTTGATCTTTTGAGGTTGTGTCACGGCGGGTTCTAGGTTTCTCCTTATTTAAGCTGAGTGAGAAATATCATTCATGTGGAGAAATTCAATAATTTTGCTTCTCTTGTTGCATGTTATCTCGGAAATTAACATATATTTTGGATGATAAAATAAAAAAAGTTTACTATTGTGTCTCGTTGTATCGTCAATCGACAAAGGTTCCAGGGAGGTTATAGAAACAAACAAACAACATAATAAGAAAAAAAAAACAAAACAATATCCTCATCCACGAAAAGGCCAGTGTTTCTCCCACCAAAAACATTTAGGGTTCCCATAATAGCACACACATGCTAAGCTCAAAATATCGAATTTCAATTTTCGTACCGAAGCGCGCATGTTTCGTTCCGAATTCCATACAAAAACCCTTTTTGGGACGGCCACAATAGGCTCGTGACAAGGAATTATCGGGGAGAGCTTGACGACCCGAATGTTACACTACAATGAGTTTCGAACTGGATTTTCTGTGTAGTTCGAAACGGTTTTTTTGGCGGAACTTTTCATATGTCTATTCTGATTGGTTACTTCTGATGGAATGTGCAAACGAAGTAATCTATGAATGGTATATCAAAGAGTGCGTGTGTGTTGATAAAGGTGACGTAATAGTCGTTATATTATTGAATCTGTTTTTAATGTACATATGAGCTGAGATTCCTTCTGATTTATACACAAGGACCAAAACAGTCTGGCGTAAAGGACCAAATAAAATTTACGAGTAATTTTAGAACAAATATAGCAAATCCCTTTGGGCCACCTAATTTTTGTTTCAGCCCCTCAAAGTCATAATAAATGAATTAATTAAATGTAACACTAGAGGGTTCTATTCATATTTTCCTTTCCAACAATGGACTCTGCGAAAATTTATTAAAATATACCCGCAACTTATATTCGAAGGAACAAAAGGTACATGTTCACACATACACAATTGAACCACATACGAATAGATTTAACACACACACATAAACATTCTCTTATTAATAGGTACAGTGAAAAAGGTACAATCATAAACAAAAGAGGAATAAAGTAAGCTTTCGACAAACAGGAAAAATAGTCCCGCAGTATACAGCCGAACAAAATCAGAGTTCGTTTAGTTTTTCCATTACAAGTTCAGCACGCAACCGAAGGATTACATTGCAATATTCTATTTTTTTCAGCGGACCTCTATTTTATTCGGACTTTAATGGTTAGTGGTTTTGTTTGTGATTGTACAAAATTATTATTTGTGTTCTTGGAAGTTGATTTTCATTCATTGGATTTGTTTTTTTCTTTTTTTTTATTTTATTCTGACAGGTATTAGGTACTTAATTTATTAAATATAAAACATTTTTCGCTTACCGCGAATTGATCCGAGAATGAGACTGGTTAAAAAAATTTATACGAATAGGTATTAATTAAAGTAACTGTTCTTTTATAAGGCTGCGCGGGTAATAGAATTTATTTGTTTTCGTGTATTTAATTTAATTTAAAAGTCAGCACTTGCTCTCGGGAGGTGTTTAGCCATATAAAGATTAGCACTTCACGACGCAACTTCTTGACATTTTAATTTAGCATCCTTTCGTCCACTTCTTTCGATGCAAGCAATTTGCAGTTTTCATCTATTTTCTGTTTTAAGATTTTATAAATGTTTTACTATTTTATTCTTCTTTTTAATTAATGTCTATAGTTAATTTAAATTTTATTACTGCGACATATTTATTTTGTCGTTTTTCGCCAAAATTGATAGAAGGTGATGTAGGTACCCTATATATTTCGTATTAAAGGGAGTATGTAAAATCGCGTAAGATTGTAATATTTTTGTACACAAACTGCTTTTTAAAAGTAAGAGTTTAAAAACTAATATTCACAAGAACCATTTAATAATCCAACATTACATCCGAATGCTCTTTTATAAAACAGTAGTGCACATTCAACAATTGATATGATACGAAAATTTAATAATGAAGTTTTCAAAACAAAAATGGTTTTGATGCACGGCAGGTACGTTTATTTCAACTTTTTGTTAAAAACTGTTTGTTACCAGAATCCAACTCTAGCGCTGAATTTGTTTTAGTTGTTTGTATCATTGTTCAAACGGAGTTGTATTTAATTGATATAAAAGTTGGATCCATCCACGTTTTTTGAACTATATCCCTGGAATTTTTAGCGTCATCAGATTGGGGATTTTGTGTGTTTCCATATTAACTTTTCGCAGAAGCAGGTGCTTTGACACAGTTTGCAAATGGTTATTTCCTGTGTTACTATATGTCTAGGTATTATTGGCATTTGATTCTGTGTTGGTTTTAATCTTAATTTAATTTTACACCATAGATAATAAAAGATTGTGACTTTCTTAAAGACAAGTCTCGTGAACAGTCTGACACTTTCAATCAAACACTATCAGATTTAAAATTGTGGAACCAATACCAAGAGGGTAATATTTCTAACCCGGAATTTTATATCCGCGTCAGATATTCATTAATTGCAAGGACTTAGGTATTTCAAATAAATAATACAAACTTTACTTTATGGCGATCTGTTCGTGAATGTCTTGTTGGTGATCAAAGACAATTTGAAAATGTTTTAAAGTCAAAATTGTTTGGATGCTAGTCCTTATTTATCTAAATTTTTGTGAACAGAAAACTTGCCAAAAAAATCACCAGAAAAATATATCAGTGTTGTGAAAAAGTGCATCTAAAACTTTTTATTGAAAATCAAACATTTAACGGACCGACGAGTACAAATTAATAGTAGTGTAATCAAAACAAAATTATTAATTCACATGTAACAAAAACTGAAAAAAAAAAACATCGAATTTCCGTTAAATCTGGCCTGTTGGTTGTTACTGCAATAAAACGTGCATAGGGCCGAACTAAAATCAATTTCAGAATTTCCAAAAACTTTTTATGGAGTCGAAATTTAGTTTTTTCGCAAATAAATTGGTTCTGGATAAAGTTGTTTTTTTTTTGCTTCGTTACGTGCTTTTTTATTTGTACACTAGTTATATTAATTGTATATTTTTTATAAAAGTTTTGGTTTCAGCGTGAACGTAATAAAACTTTTTTTTTTCTGTTATTGCTAGATATAATTTATTTTGTATTAATATATTGGCTAGTATTCATATTTTATTTATTTTTGCCGGCATTTATCGAATAGCAGCGTATGAATGTTATCACTTATTCTGTATTCAATTTTTCGTACCTAACAAGTAATAAGTAGGTTTTTAGCAAGAGCCCTTCATTCAGAATTTTTTCTCAAGAGTTATAATTTATCGTAGTCTTTTAGAACCTGTGTAAGGCGATTTTAAGTGTAACAAGTCTCCCACTTTCGTCAAGTCCTTAAAAATATCTTCAGTCATAAAACCTAAATCGACCAAATGAATTATATTTTCTCTTCAAAGAGCGTTTTCGTTTGAGCATTACTTACTGTTTTTATGGCTTCATAACTTGCAAGACAAATTGGATACAAGTTTTATCATTGTGTGAACAACTATTTCCTTGTTTTTCTTGGGATCATATTATGTTTTTCAAGGATATACATACATTGCGAAATGTTCCAGATAAATCGAGATCAATTAAAAACCGAGCTACGGTGAAATAAACAGAAAGATCTACATAGCGATCATACTTATAACAACACCCTTCATTTAGCATTAGGAGGTAACTAGGTATGTCAAAAACATTTTGATTGAATATATTTCTATAAGAATAGTAAAGGCCTCAGAGAAAAAATAGTTTTCCTTAAAAAGTAGTTTTAGAAAACATCCTTACGAAATTCCAAGCCATAACTTCCTGAAGTGAGAATTGTCGCGAGCAGAAGCAAATAATAGAATGGTATTAGAGCGAGAAATATCACGTGAAATATATTTTGTATCGCCCTATGGCCTTACAGCTGCACTGAGGAGCGTGTGGTACAATTTATAAGCGTTGAACATGTCATTTTAGTGGTTAATTAGCTTTTTTCACGGTCATGACTGTGGAACTTCTATTTTCTCTTATTACATTTGCGAATGTATGTGCCAATGGTAGTTTTGTCCACAATTCATGGTATGCAAAGAAATGACGATCGAGTTCGAACATCTTAACCAAGAACGTGGTTGAAAAAAAAACAAATGATCTCCCATTTGATTTCAAAAAATTGCTGTGTAATTTTGTTCCATAGGTATCGGTCATCACGACCTACCATACTCTTTTTATTGGCTATTTAAATAATTATTTCATTAGAAAGTTCATAGAAAATGCTTCAGAATTAATTAAGAATTCTATTGACTAGCTATTAATATTTTCCAAAATATTAACTTTGACAGTTAACCATAATCCCTCGAGAGGTCAAGAAAGGTCAAGATCACGATGCAATAATTTTAATCTAAATTCAATTATTAATATAAATTGTAATTCAAAGAACTAATAATGTAGAATTTTTCTTCGCAATCAAAACTATTGAAATTGCGAAAGTTACAATGGATTGTTTTTAGGGTTCCGTAGCCAAAATGGCAAAAACGGAACCCTTATAGTTTCGTCATGTCCGTCTGTCCGTCTGTCCGTCTGTCCGTCTGTCACAGCCGATTTACTCGGAAACTATAAGTACTACAGTGATGAAATTTGATGGGAATATGTGTTGTATGAACCGCTACAAAAATATGACACTAAATAGTAAAAAAAAGAATTGGGGGTGGGGCCCCCCATACATGTAACTGAGGGATGAAATTTTTTTTTTCGATGTACATACCCGTGTGGGGTATCAATGGAAAGGTCTTTTAAAATGATATAAAGTTTTCTAAAAAACATTTTTCTTAAAGTGAACGGTTTTTGAGATATCAGCTCTCAAAGTCGTAAAAAGTATGTCCCCCCCCCCTCTATTTTTATAACTACGGGGTATAAAATTCTAAAAAAAATAGAGGTGATGCATGCTAATTAACTCTTTCAACGATTTTTGGTTTGATCAAAGTATCTCTTATAGTTTTTGAGATAGGTTGATTTAACTGTAATTTACGGAACCCTTCGTGCACGAGTCCGACTCGCACTTGGCCGGTTTTTTTGTTTGTTTTAAGGTTGAATGAGAAATATTTTTCTAGAAAAGTTTGCAAATAAAATCCATCTGTGATTTTTTGTAAGAAATTAAAGAACCTTAGTTTTAGACTAATAAGAAAAACACAGAAAACAAAATTTGGAATGTTTTACATAGGTGACTTTACCCACAGTCATGTTTTATAAACTATGCTTATATATATATATGTATAAGGTAACATTTTATTCACAGACGTGTTATGAAATTATGTTGATAGAAAATTCGATAAATTAGTTCATATAGAAACTTAAATCTAAAATAGCATCAGAACTACTTAATGTACTCAAAGTACCTAATGCACTACAATGGTAAATGAAATAACATATTTTTCCTCCATAACATGACTTATGCATTCTAGAAAACCTTTTAAATTTTTGCTTGGATTCCGTGTAGTTTTAGTACAGGTACTTAAAAAGCTATTAAAATGTTAATGAACTTTCACATGGCGAAAGATACATTCTTTTTGGTAAAGTTTCATCTACTTTCTTTCCTACAAGAATGGTTTTTAAATTGTGGTGTTATTTATTTTCAGATTAGGATTTTTTTAAAATTTAAATAAGATTTGCATCTGAGTGAATGTCTTAAGTTTTCTAGTTTACAAAGCTTTCGATAAAATTGATTCTCGTGAACTCAATGTTTTAGCAATTTTCTTTGATATGTAAGTCAATCAAACCCATATGCTTATCCAAAACTGCACCTTTGTTGCTGCAGACTAATTAAAAGCTAACTACAATATAGTGACCGTAACAGCTACCGCAGATAAAAAAAAAACTACTTCATATAACAAGCTGCCCAAAAAAACGACGTTATCTCAACACTGTTATTCCCCTCCATCGATCTCCATTCATCCTTTCATCAGGACCCCCAAACCGTCACCTCGGTGTCACCTTATACATTTTTTACAAGCAGTGCAAATGCAATATGTCCCAAACACGATTAGATTTATCTGAACATCCGTCTCGCGCTTCTAAAGCTGGGTACTCACTTAGCAGTGTAGCACGTAACGTATCAGATACGGTATCAAGTGAGTACGTAGGCACGAGCCCGCTGCGAGCCGCTCGCACGTGGAGCGCTGTAAGCTCGCAGTGACCCGCCGAGTGGCGGATTCACTGCGAACACAAAGGCGGCTCGCAGTGTGCTCGTGGACGGCGTCACGACCGCTTATGTAGTGAGTACGTACGTGCGAGCTTCAAACGAAAATATTATACATGAATTTACATATGAACGCTGCTGAAGAAGTCGTGGTGGCCTAGTGGGCAAAGAACCAACCTCTCGAGTACGAGGGCGCGGGTTCGATTCCAGGTCAGGCAAGTACCAATGCAACTTTTCTAAGTTTGTATGTACCTTCTAAGTATATCTTAGACACCAATGACTGTGTTTCCGATGGCACGTTAAACTGTAGGTCCCGGCTGTCATTGAACATCCTTGGCAGTCGTTACGGGTAGTCAGAAGCCAGTAAGTCTGACACCAGTCTAACCAAGGGGTATCGGGTTGCCCGGGTAACTGGGTTGAGGAGGTCAGATAGGCAGTCGCTCCTTGTAAAGCACTGGTACTCAGCTGAATCCGGTTAGACTGGAAGCCGACCCCAACATAGTTTGGGAAAAAGGCTCGGAGGATGATATGAACGCTGCACTAGCCACCATTTCACACATGTTGTCGGCGTGACGTCGTTGCGAGCACAGCGGATCCGGCAGCTCGTAGCTAGATACGCGGAGGACCGTGGACGAGCCGTACCCACTTGCAGGTTGATACCGTATCTGATACGTTACGTGCTACACTGCTAAGTGAGTACCCAGCTTAACAGACGCATCGTAACATTACGAATTCGAATCAGGGAGGAGTTCGATACAGAAAATTGAGTTTCACACTGAAACCTTGGGAATAAAATATTTTCGGACGAGCCAGCTATCACCTCTGGGGCAGCGCAAATTATTGATGTTGTGGATTGAATAATGTTTTGGGTTTACGATGTTTCTTTGCTGTATGTAGTATTAGAGATTGTTTTGATTTGAAAACTGTTTATACTAATAATGAAGACGGATAATGTTCTCGCATTTTGTTTTCATTTTCCTTCAGAGATAAAAAATATCACACAAAGCAGCAAGGACAGATTATACTACCTATTTGAAAAGTAAATACTTACTCGCATAATTATGCTCACTGCATCACTCAAGCTCAAACACATTATTTTAATATTACTTTGTAAATTCAATCCTGGTACCATACTTTCCAAAATACTACACAGTGGTCAGTGCAGATTACTCCAACAGATTCCCAAACATTTATTGACCAAACAACATCATAAAAGTCATAAAAATATTCCGTGTACATCAAAAATGCAGTACAACTAACAGTCGATACTATTTTGCATGTTACGTGCATCGGATCGTCGAATATATTACACATACTATGTCTGGGATGGCTCGGTGCACTAGCCCGGGGCAACTGGACTGCTATTCATATAAAAAATGCGATTGCACGAATGTCTGAACGAGTATGCATCCAAGAATTTGTGTATGATTTTTTGTTGAAGATTGGCTGGATTCTTTTTATATTTAACCCCCGATTTTTAGCTTTACTTATAGCCTCCTAGCTTAGGCAGATCTTGTGAATTGTATTCTCTTTAGAAAACCTAAAAAAAAATCGCGAACATTTCTAAAATGCCATCAATCGACTCCCAATATTTTGGTGGAATCCCAATAAAAAAAAAACAGAACAATTTCCGAGATATATGCTGTATCAAAAGTTAATAAAAATAATAGGTCATTATACCTTCAAACATAACCTTCCGATACCATTTATGAGTTTATACACGACTCTCGTAAGAAGTAAGGATATTAAGTAGCTTGAATATTAATAAAGAGACTACTGAACCAAACTCACTCATATCCTTTGAAGTCACCCATATTACTGTAATACCTACCCATATTACCTACTGTCTGAAATTTATATAAATAAATAATACAAAATTATACTGTTTTGATGATATTAATACACATATAAAAGTAATGTAAAAATTGAAATTTTTCATACACGAGAAAATTGCTGTCAATTTCAGAACAAATTAAACTAATATCAACGTAAAATATTCACTATTTTTATACCATTAAAAATATAATTTAAATCGACAGCAGGAAAGCAGATATAAAATGAACAGAGCAGATAATATCGTCAGACAGAATAGTAACATTTCCATTCAAACATACAACGGCAACAATCAATCAAAACACACACATACACACACTTAATAATGAACACATCATACACACACATACATAAAACAATCGTGAACTAATCGGGCCTGTATAGAACTTAAGCCCTTAATATTCCTCGTAGCTGAGAAACCACATCAAACGTCTTCAAATCGTAGGTAAATCGCTTAAGCGTTGCATAAACAACAAACACGAAACGCCTCAAATCGTCTGTGTATGTTGTTAAGCGTGATATATGGCTGGTGTGTTAGGGCTTGCACTCACTGTCACGTATCATACCGGTACTAGGAACTTGTCAAGCAAAAAAATACCTACTTATTACAATGAGCATCTGCCTAATCTTTTCCCAATTATGTTGGGTTCGGCTTCTAATCTTACCAGATACAGCTGTGCACAACTATGGAGCTCTGCCTATCTGATATCCACAGTCCAGGTTTAACGGAATTTCAGCCCAACCGGGGAATCGAGACTACTGAAGCCATCCAGTGCAGGGCAGACATTTTTGCGACCTCTGCCACCAGCAAAAAACGATTAAGTGTAAGGTTTTCTTGTTTTTGGCTATCCGTATCGATTGCCAAAGATAGATCGACAGCCAGGGCCCAAAAAAATACGTGTGTTCCGAAACACGGATGATTATGATTTTAAAGAGCAGGTCTAGTAGTTTGTTATATAGTTTGCTTTGGTCTATAGTCAAGTCATGTCTGTGACATGTTACGGTGTAGTGATAAGGCACCTTAATTCTGCAATGCAGTTTTCTTGGCGTATAACTTCATGAGCCTGATTCATATGTATTATCAACAAAGTTGTTGTGCGACCACATTTCTGACTTTGACTTAGAATTGCTCGCGAAGTTTTGATGTACACATAATTTAGTTTCGGAAATCCAGACGTTTCTGTCATGTATATGTTGTTTATCACAGATTTTTCTAGTTCTTTAATTCATGGCGTAGCTCTGAAAGTTTACGTCTTCTTCTTCTTCTTATCGAGTAAGCTGCAGGTTTAATCACCTAACAAGCCCTAGTGTCAGAGTTTTCTCAAATCCGCCTGACGGCCTCTGACGTGGAATTGAAAGTTTACGTTAAGCCATGAGAGTGTACCTATGTTATGTATTGCCATTTGTTATCTTATCACTAAATGAATCAATCTCCATGCCATCTATAGATTAGATAAATCTACACGTAACGACTGCCAAAGATTTTCAAATGACACCCGGAACCTAACATTTTGATCGTGTCTCCGAAACAAGGAACAATTTGTCATGACAAGGATGGTCACCCATCCCAGGGACGAACGCGCTAAGCGTTGTTTAACCTCATTATTGAGCGATGGTCTGAGTGACGAATTCTTCCGGGATAACATAAAATCATACCCAATAGTCACGAAAGGATATAGTATGACACGTAAAACAAATCAATGTAAATGTGAGCAAATAAAACAAAATCACAAAACTATTGCCATTGAAATAGATAACGTCATAAATCAAGATACAGAATTTCCCGTAAATCATACTTTAAACTCCGCTCTTATGCACCGTGTTTTAATTTAAAATCCGTACTGAAATGAAAGCGCCTATTATATTCTTATCTTTCAAATCCAACTAGTGAAACCTGTCTCCATAGTACGAATTTGTTGATGAAAATTCTTTCACGTTGCCTAAATTAAACTTTGTTTCATTGGTAATAGAGTCTCATTTTGTTTGTTGCGGATTATAATAGAGAAAAATGAGTGTCCCCTCATCGCTTAAGTAAGCCAATTGTGAGATATTAGAGAGAATTCAAGGCTGTCTTTAGATAACAGCGATTCATATTTCGTTGTTATTCTTAGGCACTGCTTGATTTATTTAGATTTATTTGTGAAAGGAAATTATTGGAGACAAGACTCCACTTCTCATTAATTTATTATCATTGGAATATTACTGTGATCTTTATTAAGTAACAAATTACTAATGCGAATCTTTTATACTTATGGAAAATCAAATTAATGATTGTCCACCCCCATTTGATGTGCCATTGTGTGAAGTAGGTAGTCATTACCCGATGTAACCATTTCGAAAGTAACTTCTTCCAAAAAGCATCAACACTGAATGCTCAATTGTTTATCCATATCAAATAAACTAATGATAATTACTTCAAAACAGCTCAGTCGATTTTTCAAAAAAGCTCATACGCAAATGAGTTCATCTCTTCCAAAGCTACGGTGCCCCAGACAGACACATAGAGCAATCAAACATACATATAACACCTCTCTTTTAACGTTGGAGGTTAAAAATATTCACCAACAAACATGCACAACCATTCACAACCATCAAAATGTTCGTGGCCCAATAACACCACCATATAAAAATATAAAATACAAACGTAAAAAGTAAGTTTCAAAATAAAATCCAGTAAGATCGGGCTCCAACGAATAGGTTGGCTCGTGACGTGGGTCCAATTATTGAGATAAATCACACCTATGGGAGATGGAAGCAGTCTACTGGAACTATCCTGTCTATTTACTTGATGTCTGCCTAATTTATCGTTTTAAGACCATGGTTGGGTAGTACAGTTTTGGTTTGATAGGATTGATAAAGGAAAGGTTTGGAATGAATTGCGATTGGTTTTTGTTTTTGTCTAAAGTGACACAGAGAAGAATTGTATGTGGAAATTTACTTTTGTCACTTTTTCATTACGGCTAAGCAGCGCTTAGACGACTATCTTGTGTAATTGGTGAGCCGCGACTGTCATTTGCACATCTTTGACAGCTGTTACGGCTGGTCAGAAGCTAAAGAGTCTAGCAACAAGTCTTACCAAGGTGGCCAAAGTGATGTACCTGCAAGTAGTCACACCATGTAAAATACTACTTTTACTCAGCTGCACCCAGTTACCTACACTAGAAGCCGAGCTCAACATATTTTGGAAAGGCTAAGCAAATGACGCTGTAATTATGCATTTCGTATTTCACGGAAAATGGGAAAACACAGATTAATTCCCTTTGTTATTATTTCCTTATTAGTCCTGTTTTCCTTGAAGCCTTAATAGGAACGCCAACTAAATACAGAGTTCTGTCGAAACGTGGAAGTTGCATTTACTATAAACTGGTATTTTAGTCTTTGAGCTAATAATGATTATTTAGTTAGCTGGTGTGTGAATTAAGGTTTAAGCATAGATAGTAACCAAAATGAAATGTATGTGTTTTTACTTCAAAAATATGATTTGGTAAATTCGAAAATTATTTAATTGAATCTTCAGAAAGGCTTTGTTTGCTTGCTTGAATGCGCTAATCTTAGTAATCACTACGCCAATTTAGAAGGCTAGAAGCAAGTATTTTCCCCATGTATATTCTATGCATCAGAATAATAAAACAACCAATAGAACGTATACAATAGGAGCATATGAGTACTTTATTAAACGAACAAGAAACCACATAATTACTTTTCGGGGTGGATAATCTTTAACAATAGAATTATACAAAAATTACAAAATACATATAACAGCATATCCTGCTTAACTATGACAAGGCAAATGACATCTGATACGCTCAAATATTCGGCCTTTTGTGTAATTCAAGCAACAATTAAGGTATAGTAATTATCGAGTCTACCTACCTCACCGTCTGCACGGAAAACTCGAAACGTGAAATACCGACTTTGATGTTTAATTAAAGAGCACAATTTCAAAGATGGCGGTTCATGTTGAAGAATAGGAACAAATGACGGCTGTGGAATTATAAACAAATGAATTGTGTCATTTGGGTCCTTTGAGCTGACTTTTTTTTTTCAATTTGTTTTATTCGTGTCCATGACCTCGTTAGCCAATGGTTACCATGTCGGATTGTTGAACTGGTGGTCCCGGGTTCGATTCCCGTTATGGTCAACTTTGTGTAATGAGCAACAATCATTGTTGACTGTGATCTGGGTTTTATTATAATAATATGTTTCTATTTATAAATATAATACTGCAAGTAATTATGTACTTCACAGTGATCCAATCATGAAATGTGTACCTACATTTAATGATACTTCTTTCAGAAGAGCTATAAATGTTCCATTACAAACACTGACCTCTATATTTACACACTGGACCGGCTGTTCCGTACGTTTGACAGCAATTTTTTTGTGCCCATTTGAAGCACCAATATCGTCTAAGCGAGTGTCCACAGAACTAATTTTGACGTATAATTTCTAATGGCTGTGAGAGACGTGTTTGTTCATTGGTTCACTGTAAAATAATTTTAGTACCACGAACACTCGCTACGTCTAACAGCGCCAAAATGGCGATTATCAAACGGGCACAAAAGCACGTTGACAACAGCCTGTCCAGTGGTAAATATAGAGGTCAGTGATTACAAATATTCCGAAAGCCATTATCTAAAGAGATGATACAAAAAAAAAAAAAACAAAGCAACGATGATCTCTCACAGACTCATCAAACATCAATTAATTTTGTTCTTTCCTAATTTGAAATTGGAACGAAAAACACGAAAAGTTTCTCTGATAAAAAAATGTGTCCGAAATCCGCCACATTACTTCCTGGAGTCGCCAATTTCAAATATAATTAAGGAGTGCCATGTTTAAAAGTTAATTATCGTTTTCCAGTTCTGTAACGCCTACAAGAAGGATCGTTTTTTATTGTACTTATTGTTTTTTTATTCAATTTGAATTTCGATTCCACATTCTTTTGTTATTATTACTAGCACTCACACTTCATATTTTATTTCAGATTGTGTCAACTGTTTCATTAAGGGCTGATTTTTCAATCATCAGTTAACCTCTATCTGAAGAATAAATATGGCGGTTTGGCATATTTTCCATACAAAAGCTGTCAAAACGTTAAAAATATTCCTCTGATAAAAGTTATCTGGCGATTGAAAAATCAGCCCTAAGTCAAATTCACAGGACTGTGAAAGCTAGGATATAAATAATTAATTGATTACCAATTAATTTAATTCTAGGATGTTTGACCCTTCGTAACTATAGCTACTACCAATATAAAGGTATTGATACTTATGGACTTGTGGATCTATGGCTTACAATAAAACGTAACGCACACCTGAACGTTTCGAAGCCCCAAAATTTAGAAGAAAAAAGAGAACGTATTATAAGAATTGCTTTCCCATAAATTCTTGACCACATTCGAGGGGATTCAAGAGACAACTATAAATATCGAAATGTCAAATAAAATATTCTAAATGCGTTCATACAAGCTACCTCTCTACTCACCCTCCAAGGGATGCAACTTCGATATAAGGAGATGAATTTCATAAATTCTTTTCTAGTCTTTGATGTATTTGGAAATTCTTAGGAAAGATTGCGATCTCGAAAATGCAATCACATTCGGCAAGAAAGGTACAGTTGGTAATAAAAATATATTGAGACATGGGAATTCATTGAAGTTTTTGATACTTTTATTTTAGAATAATTTCAATATTTCAAAATTATCCATAAAATAGCTTATTTGATGGATAATTTTGATTGTAAGTTGGTTGTATATTTTGTAAAGTTTGATGAATTTGCAACGTGAATTATAATTATACTTCGTATCTCTCCCGAAGATGATTACAGTTTACATGCAGCAGTACGCGAGTTGATGCTGTCCTAATCACACTTTTATAGCTTATTTAAATATGCTTTTAGACCTGACAAAAATATAAAAGTATTTTTATGACTAATTTTTTCCCACCACTATGCACTCCGCCATGACACTACCGACCTGTAACGTCATTACGTGATTTTGTGTTGTCCGAGTCACATCTAAATTCGTTCCTCTTCAAAAAAAAACATTTTACAATGGGAAAAAGGAAGCGATCTGATAAGGATAATAATGATACGGTCGAAAAGTTATACAAAAAAGTGAAAAAACTAGTTAAAAGTCGAAGAAGAATTTCGTCATCAACGTCCGATGAACCGCCGTTATCACCTGCGCAGTCTTCACATCTGGATATTGTTAGCGATCTCGAACCTCGAGGTGAGTACTTAAACGTATTTCCCCTGTTATTTAGAACATTGTTTGAAAAAATTGTGAGTTAAGTAAAAAGTTATTTTCATCTACCGCCATTTATAAGATGTGAGAATGTAGAAACTACTGTGTACCTATTAATCACAACTGACTATATTATGGGCCCTCATGTATATCATGTGTGGGTACCCATTGCTGTTGAGCTATCCCGACGTATATCGTGTGTGGATGCCAGATAACTACATAGTTATCCAGCGCGTTTTACGCTAACATTGCTATCCCGACGTTTATCGTGTGTGGATATGTATTGGGTATGACAAAATCTCATACGTAAAATATATTTTTGCATAATTGCAGATGAGATCCCAAGTGTTGAGATGCAAACAGAAACCGACGGAGTAGTAGACGAAAGCGAGGACCTGGACCCAGATATTTTGCAACTATTAGGCTCAGATCCTACACAAAATAAATCTTTTGGAGATCATTTACATAAAGATATCGCTACGAGGTGGAAGCACATCTTAACTAATGGACTTTCTAAGGAGGAGAAACTCGATATTCTAAAACAATACCTGCCTGCTGAAAATTGCACCAATATGAGAGCACCTTTATTGAATCCGGAAATAAAATCAGCACTCTCGGATAATAATATCAAAAGAGATTCGTACAGCGAACAAAAACAAAATCAAATGTCCAGCTGTATTTCAGCAATTGGCAAAGCACTTAATTTAGTCTTGTCACAAAAGACAACGTCCCTCAAGAAATCATAAAATACTGAGCGATGCTGGGCGCCTGCTATGCGATACACATCATAGGGAATCTCTTTCTAGAAGATTTGCTATCGTGAATTCCTTAAGCAAGCAAAACGAGAAATAATAAAAATACAAAATAGATGATTATTTGTTCGGTGCTAACTTGTCTGAATATCTAAAATCATCCAAGGCCATATCAATGTCTGCCTCAGAGCTTAGATTCAGCTCAAACACAGCCAAGTCTAATCAGCCACAGCGCGGGCAACCCAGCACATCCACATCTCGTTACCCTGGATCTTTAAACGCTTGGGGGGCACTGCGTGCACCAGCCGCCGAACCGCGAGTGTACCCCAGCCAAAATCGGCGCCAGCCACCACCGCCGTCGGCGCCACGAGACCAGCGTCGTGTACCGACGACGAGGAAGACACGGCCGCGGAACAATTACCCACAATCTCGACGAAGTTAACAACTCCATCACAGGTAATTAATAATATACCCACAGCCGGTAGACTCCGGTACTTTTATCACGAATGGCTTCGCATCACAAACGACAAAACTATCCTGTTTTGGATTAAGGGTACAGGATTCCATTCCGTTGTGATCCATATCAGACAAATATTCCAAAACCAAAACCCTACACGCTAATAGAAACGAAGGTTATTGATGAGTGTATTTCTGAAATGTTAGAAGCAGGTTTTATTTCTCGCTGCACCCCATGTGAAAAACAATTTGTTTCACCTATTTTTACCATTCCTAAGGCTAACGGAAAACATCGCTTTATCTTGAATTTAAAGGAACTGAATAAATTCATAATTACCAACCATTTTAAAATGGAAGACTATCGCACAGCCCTTAAATTACTTGACCAAGACTGTTATATGGCAACATTAGACTTAAAAGACGCATACTTTTTAGTGTCCATTGCAAAAAGCGACAGAATCTACCTCCGATTTAGTTGGGATTCAGTCCTATTTCATAATGAGCTATTTGAGTTTAATGTATTACCGTTCGGACTTTGTACTGCACCCTATGTATTCACAAAGTTAATAAAACCTGTATTACACTATTTGCGCTCACTGCGACATCTGTCAGTTAATTATATAGACGATTTTTTGTGTATCGGTAACTCTTATCACAGTTGTCTTAATAATATAGAAACAACAAAAGGTCTATTGGCTAAACTCGGTTTCTTAATAAACGATGACAAAAGTCAATTGTATCCAAAACATAAGTGTACATTTTTAGGCTTTATATTTGATACTGTTAATATGTGCTTAACGTTACCTAAACAAAAGAAAGATCGCATAAAATTATTAACTAATAACCTGTTACGATCAAAAAAATGCACAATTAGGGTATTTGCAAAATTTTTAGGATTACTGACGTCAGCGTGTCCGGCTGTTAAATACTGTTGGCTGTTCACAAAACTATTTGAAAGAGAAAAATTTCTAGCACTTGATTACTCTAATAATTACAATAAATACATGATATTGCCAGATAACATTAAAAATGACTTAATTTGGTGGAGGGATCACATTGACTCCTCGTTCTGTTCCTTTCAAACTAACGATTACATTTTAGAAATATTTAGCGACGCATCTAACACGGGTTGGGGGGTAGCTTGCAATAACAAAACTGCGAATGGCCATTGGAACTACTCCCAGTTATCACAACATATTAACACTCTAGAACTATTAGCAGCATTCTACGGCCTTAAAATCTTTGCGTCACATCTTAAAAATTGTAATATCTTACTCAGAGTAGATAATACAACAGCCATCGCCTATATTAATAAAATGGGCGGAATTCAATTCACTCATTTGAACGGTATTGCACGTGACATATGGCAATGGTGTGAAAAACGCAATATATATATATTTTTGCATCATATATCCAGTCTAGTAAGAATATAGTAGCTGATTTCGAATCACGTCAGACATGTAACATGGACACTGAATGGGAGCTAGCCGAATATGCATTTCATCAAATAACTTCTTCGTTAGGTACTCCTGAATTTGACCTATTTGCAAGTATGCAAAACCGTAAATGCTCGAGATACGCCTCATGGAAGCTAGACCCAAATTCCGAGGTCATTGACGCTTTCACATTTAATTGGAGTAATATAAGATTCTATGCCTTTCCACCTTTTAGCCTTATTTCCAAGGTCTTACAGAAAATTAAAACTGATAAAGCTGAGGGGATTGTAGTAGTGCCGTTCTGGCCTACACAGCCGTGGTACCCAGTATGGTCAAACTTGCTAACATCAAAAGTATTATATTTCGAACCTAATAAAAATCTATTATTTTCCCCTTTCAGGGAGGAACACCCCCTGAGCAACAGTCTTACCCTGATGGCAGGGAGATTATCAGGCAGTCCATGGTGAGGCGAGGAATTCCAAGTGTCTCTATCGATATAATGATGGCCTCCTTCTCATCAAATACTCTTAATCAATATAATAGTTCACTAAGGTCATGGTGGCTTTATTGCAAAGATAATAAACTAGATTTCTGTGATTCCAATAGTACAATATTACTTCAATATCTGACTGAAACATTTAATTTAGGTGCTAGCTACAGCACACTGAACAGCCATCGTTCAGCGTTGTCTATACTATTAGGTCAGGACGTGACATGTAATGATAATACTAAAAGGTTTTTCAAGGGTGTTTACCGGTTAAAACCACCTCTATCAAAATATAATGCCACTTGGGACCCAAAATTGGTATTAGATTACTTATCAAATTATTTTCCTAACGATTCACTAACATTAAAAAATCTATCACTTAAAACTATAACTCTGCTTGCCTTAGCGTCTGCTCAAAGAATGCAAACACTTAGTTTAATTAAAATTAAAAACATTACATTTGACTCAGAGAAAATAATCATAAAAATTGATGATTTGATTAAAACCTCTAGGCCTGGTATCCACCAACCACTGATTGTGTTACCATACATAAAGGAGAATCCTAAAGTTTGTCCAGCTGTAACTCTTAAGCATTATATAGATAAAACTTCATTTCTACGTCTTCAAGAAGAATACATTTTATTAGTTATCAAAAACCACATAAAAGAGTGTGTTCGCAAACGTTATCGCACTGGGTTAAGCTTATCTTAGAACAGAGTGGCATAGACACAAAATTGTATGGTGCTCATAGCACGCGACATGCGTCCACGTCCGCTGCTCACCGAAAGGGGGTTAATTTAGAAGTTATCCGTAAAGCCGCAGGCTGGTCTGAATCCTCTCATGTATTTCTAAAATATTATAATAAAGATGTATCAACTTCAACAGAATCTGAATTTGTAAATGCAATTTTTGAATGATTGTAATATAAGAATTTGATTTGTAAACTTTTGAAATATAAGGCTGATTGATCGCTTCAATGTTTAATTTTTTCGATGCTCTAAACATCTGCATGTAAACTGTAATCATCTTCGGGAGAGATACGAAGTATAATTAAGAATCAAACGAACTCACCTTGTGAAGTTTGATGTCTAATTATACGAGTGTCTTGACCGAAGATGATTACACTCCCACCCGCCCTTATATGTTACCCAAGAACTATCGAAAAAATTCTGCTCTAAATAATGACGTTACAGGTCGGTAGTGTCATGGCGGAGTGCATAGTGGTGGGAAAAAATTAGTCATAAAAATACTTTTATATTTTTGTCAGGTCTAAAAGCATATTTAAATAAGCTATAAAAGTGTGATTAGGACAGCATCAACTCGCGTACTGCTGCATGTAAACTGTAATCATCTTCGGTCAAGACACTCGTATAATTAGACATCAAACTTCACAAGGTGAGTTCGTTTGATTCTTAAATAGTTTAAATTATTAATAGGTATGTTTATGCGAAAGTGTGTTCTATTTGTGCATAACTCTAACGAACACTCAAAAATAAAACTAACATTCAAAAATCTTCAAAACATTTCCAATGAACAAATATTGCTCCACATAAAATCCATTACAACTATCCATTAAAATTCACAAATAGAAAAAAGTTTCTACTACTTTTTTTAGCACTGGCAACTTCATATCGTTTAAATTTTAACGTTCGTATTTTAAATTTAGCTGCCATATTTGCCACGACTGTCCGCCTACATTCCTTAGGTACAGACGCTTGCAACATTGCCTATAATATATCTATTTTTGAAAGCCACCCGTGAAATTGCGTTTCATACAAAACGTGGACCATAATGTCAAGGGAATGATTTATAAGTGCGCCAGCGGTTTATGTGGTCGGTCTAATATTGCATTTTACCTAGATACAGGTTTTTTAATCTGAATTTTATAGTTTGTGTTGGGGAACATATGTATTTTTGAGGGGGTTTGGAGATTGAAATATCCGCGTTTTGTTTTGTGTTTGAAGGGAAAATGGCTCGTGCAGCCAGCAGGCTTGTTTTACGTAGGTGTCTAACTGTCTATAAAGGGAAAGTTAAATAAAGTTGATTTATATATTTCTGAAGTAGTTAAGCATTTTGTATTAAACATAAAATAGATGTTTAAAAAAGTACAATATATATCTTTTTATAATGAAAAGAAAACTATATCAAAAATCTCCATAACTATTTAATAATAACCTTTTCTTTATTCAAATCAAAAACAATAAAAACTTTCATCAAAAATTTCAAACCTGCCAGCTACACTTGAAACTAACGAGAACAATTCAAATAAATTATTCGATATTCAAATAAAATTCCACGTAACGTCACCATAAACGATTGCTTTGAGAACTGTCTGGCTACAAAAAAAAATAACTAGAAACAATCCTCTTTAGAAAATCTTCGCTTACAACAAAGAAAAGAATAATGATAACAATTTAAAACCACCGAGACTAAAGCCTGGAGTAGAAACCCAGACTCACCATTTTATAGTTAAGATAATAGTTCTAGGTATTTATCTAGCTTCGTCTAATAAACCGGAACGGACTTATTTCTGTCGCCAAAGGATCTGAAGCGAAATAGTTTCTCCGGGGAAGTTTGTGAAGAAAAGTCGGATTTTTCTAGTGTATCTCTAGCTTTATTAGTAGGTTCTTTAACTTTTGGGGGTTTTCTTTATTATAGTACAGTTTGCTGTGTAACTAATCCTAGTCTATTTTTATGCCTAGTTTTGTTACAAATAATTACAGTTTTTATTGGATAAATTGTAATTTACTTAGAGGAACTTAGTTTAATGATTTAAAATGACATGGTCAAGCTTAGGAATATTATAATCTGTATAATAAAAAAAATAACTGCTAAAATATGGCTGATATTTTATTAAAAATACAGAATAATATTCATGCCACTAAGAACAGTAATTAAATTGAACATTAACTTCTATAATAAAGAAACAGCACGAAGCCAAACACCATTATTCAAAAATCGCACCAAATGAAGATGAACACATTCCATGAAAAATAACGTCGTCCAAAAAACTAATCCAGAAAAGGTCGTGACACTTTGAAATTTCTCACAGAATGTTGTCTAATAGCGTGGAACAACCGGCTAAGTGGCGCAACCACATTTTATTTACGGCCGTGCCTACAACATAGAGCACATTTTTCTCGACTCCCTTTGGATCATTGAACCTATCGGAGCCGCTGTGAGCACAAACCTCTATGTAAAAGTCTGCTAAGGAAATGAACTTCATAAACGTCAGTTTTAGTATAACAACTGTTTACTTCCAAAATTGAACGTGAAAAAAGTAGTAAACACTTGTTTTAAGAAAACTGACGTTTCTGTGATTAGTGAACTTTAGCCTAAATCACGAGTGGCAGTGGAGATAGCAACTAATAGTGATAGTTCACTCATGCATTTTCGATTACACATTGACGACTAAACTGTCTAGCACAAGCATAGACTTCATGATACACAGTATACCTACAAGTATCAGCATACTGTCTTAAGTAACTTTAGTTGAGTGTCCTGTCCAGACAATGGCGTCTCCAGTTGATTGAATTTTCTAAGTCTCCAGCATCAAAGGTTGGGGCGTAAACATTCCTTTGACCGTGAAGTCGAATTTTCTATTGAGAAAAAATCGGGACCTCCTCACATCAATGTAGTGTGAACCATTATGGATTATGGAAGTGAGCTTTATGGCCATTTAGTTTGAAGTAGGTTTCCGTCGCGTCTGCAAAGATTTTGTGTCTTTCCAGAAGTTTTTGGTAAACATAGGTTATTTTTGGCAGAAATATTTATCTGATTTTGGAGGTTTGGTCACTTTGAATTAAGAGAGCGAATTTATGCTCTTATTGATAGAATTAAACTAACTTGTTGGTAGACAAACAATGTTATCAAATAAGATTTCTTTATTCAGCTGGTTGATGCTGAGGTAGTTTCTTCAAATATTTTTATCTCTGCATGTGACGAAATTAGCTTGATTGTTCAATCTCAAAGACATTGCAAAGTCATAGATGCTCCAATTGGAACATCTTTTAATGAAATTAATGTCGTTATAAAAACGGTGAACCCAAAATTTCTAAGGCAATGCATAAGGTCACCCAAAGGCATCCAAAAGTATTCTATTAATAAAGAAACGAAGTGCTCCGTTTCGTTTTAATCAAATACTCGTCTGTCTTGCAAAAGTAACAAATTTTCAATATCACCTTGTAAAAGAACAATTTTTATTTCATTCCTATTTTTATTGTTTTTGTTTACCCACAATACCCCAATGGTTAATCTATTGGCAATCAACTGCAGCCCACTATTTTAACGGTCCAAATATTTCATTTTATGAAATGAAAATGGTTTCGTGTGAACAATTCATTTGGTAAACAAGTGTGATATCGATAGTTTTAAATACCTTTACGCTTTTAGAACACTTTTTAATTTATGATTTTATCGAATCATTGCGAGACTTAATAAGGGTGCGGTTAAGCGGTGCATGTAGCTGGAGCAAGTTCACATGCGCAAGTGACAAGTGGTAAGAGCACGCGGGTGGGTATTTTGCTTTGCGTGGTTTTTTAAATGCATGTAACCTGCGCATGTGCCTCAACATGCGTAAGCTACTTGCACCATGTAGATGCACCATGTAGATGCTAACAGTCATGAAGATTCTCGTTTGTTTTTGCTAGATTTGTGTTTGACAGCATAGATAAAAGGAATCTGTTTGCACGTGCGTGTTATTCATTAAAATTGGGCTTCTGTTTCGGAGAAATTCAATTTCGATCATATGAACAAATAGTTTCGGTTCACGATGCGTTTTACTAGTTCGATCGTGTTTTTTTTTTTAAGTTTTTATATATGTAGCCGAGTAATTGTTGAAATTGGATCAGCTTGGAGCATTATTGAATTCTAAAAGTTCGACATTCTTATAGAACCTATGTAATACTAATTCAGCACTGTATCTTCCAAAATATAACTAATAAATAATAGTTTAAAAAAACTAAAAAACACGCTTTTTATAGAAAAACGAACTAAAAAATAGAAAATAAATGTTAATGAATTTAAATTAAGAAAACAGTGTTAAAATACAAAAAAAAATATTTAAAAAAAAGCGTGGGGTGCATGGTGTCAATAGTTATAAATATTTTATTGACAGATATGAGTACAGTGATTTTCATTTCGATAATATCTTAAAAAGCACCCCACGCTTTTCATAAATATTTTTTTTTGTATTTTAACACTGTTTTCTTAATTTAAATTCATTAACATTTATTTTCTATTTTTTAGTTCGTTTTTCTATAAAAAGCGTGTTTTTTAGTTTTTTTAAACTATTATTTATTTTCTACTTTTTAGTTTGTTTTAAAACTATTATTTGTTTTGTAGAATTAAAATTCTCTTTAGTATACAAAAATTTGTCAATATTAGAGAAAACGGCTAAAGATAATTATTGGAAATAAAAATTAAAACATCGAGTCCTGCCTTATCGACTGTAGAGAAAAATTCTAGAAAATTTTAATTAATTTTCTTACCTTATCGACTATAGACGAAAATTATATAAATTAACAAAAATCATATTTTGCAAATTGAAAAGCCTAGAAGTCGGTTTCTAATGGATGTTACTAAGTTAATTTTGCCACCGACTTCTAGGCAGATGCACCTAAAATTAATTTTTTTTTGCTTTTTAGTGTTTTGGGAAGTCGGTTTAATTTTTTTGTAAAAAGGTTATTTATTTAAAGCTTTTCAGTGATACGAATAGTTGTCACTATCCATACAAGTGGGAAGTTCTCATCAATACAAATAATATAAGTCCAAACGAGGTATTTTACATATTCAGTTGTCGAGTTCCCGCGACTTTCTCTGGTCTCCATCATCAGGTCAGCTCAAACCTTCACTGTTGCATAGGTCTTGTCAATACGAATAATTTAAGCCCAAACACGAGGTAGTTTACATCAGCGGTTCCCGAATGGGGTTCCGCGGAACCCTGAGGTTCCGTGACAGGCCCTCAGGGGTTCCGTGGAAAATTCAAGATTTCCATATGGTAAATCGTTTCACTTTTGACAATATTAAATTATTATTCATTTTCAATTAAATTGTTTTAAATATTGCATTCCAAAATTCCATTTAGGCATCATGTAGGTGGGTACCACTCGGGAGTGTAAGTACGAGTTCGCGACAAGTAGCGGGGGAAGGCCACGGCAGCAGATAATTTAATTCCGTTTGTTACAAATTGTAGAATAACTTAATACCTACAGGTCTTCGGCAATCGGCAAAAGTAGGTAGCGAGTCGGCCAAAAAGCACCGCATTTTTTGGGCTTATTTCATCGCCAGGATTATACGTTTTCATACATTTGACAGGACGTGAAATGACACGGCATACGAGTGTTTCCAGTGGCTATTTTTACCATGAATCAAAGTGTGACAATATTTCCAACTTTTGCACCTCCGCGAATCCGAAATTTCGCGCTCGCTTCGCTCGCGACTCCATGTTACGGGTGATGCTTATATATTCGTTTAATTGCTCAAGTATCCAACACCGAAAAATTTCGCGCTCTTCCGTCGAGGTTTCCTTTTATGTTTATTTTTATTCCTCTGGTTCAGAAAAGCAATAGCGCTTTCTTCGCTAGCTGCTTTCACTTGCATTTGCTTTTTTGTGTGGATATTATACTTTTTGAGACCTTATTAATTTACAGTGTTTTTGTTTATTTTGTGTAGGTACTTAAACTAAAAAAAAATTCGCGCTCGCTTCGCTCGCGATTCCGGCTGCCACTGAAGTCTTTCAATGCTAGCGGGTGCTTGGAACTTCTTCTTATAGTTAAAAAAAATCGCGCTCGCTCGCCTCGCACCTGTACAAGCCCAATCTATTTCTTTTTGCGTTTACTTTGTCAGTCTTCAAACTGAAAACTATTCACATAATACACAAACTCAAGGGCGGCTAAATTGTTTTCTGGCCCGTGTGGCAGATAGTCATGCTACGCCTGAGTATACTGAATATGTCTCTAACCATATAACCATTTGGTGCGCTACCACGCGCCACGAGCCGTACCTAAGTGTATTTACGTCTTTAGTTTACTTCTTACTTAAGCTAAGGTTCCGCCGAAAAATGGTGAAACGAAAAGGGTTCCGAAGCCAAAAGAATTCGGGAACCGCTGGTTTACATATTCAGTTGTCGAGTTCCCTCGACTTTCTCTGGTCTCCATCATCAGGTCAGCTCCAAACCTTCACTGTTGCAAAGGTTTTGCCAATACAAATAATTTAAGCCCAAATACGAGGTAGTTTACATATTCAGTTGTCGAGTTCCCTCGACCCTCTCTGGTCTCCATCATCAGGTCAGCTCCAAATCTTCAAGTTGAATAGTGCTTTTAGGCGTACACCTGATTGTCAAGTTTTTACCCTATTATTGCCTACAACTTTTGAAGGTTGCCCTCGATTTCTCAGGGTTTCCATCATCAGATCCTGACCTGATGACTATGGGACCAACTGGCAGCTATTCCGAGTCGAACAAAAAAAGAATCACGTAAATCAGTGTATAAACCTCGGAGTAATCGATGTGTATGTGTAACCTCCTCCTTTTTGGGAAGTCGGTTAAAAATGGAATATTTTTATCAAATTAGTGTATTGTCATCGGTCCTCAATAAATCTACAAAGTTTGAACGAAATCTGGCTGTTTAAAGTGGGTCAAAATCAAGCCCAAAGAAGTCGGTTACAAACCTACAAACATACAAACATACAGGTGAAGCTAATAAAAAGCGTGTAAAATATGTAGCCGAGTAATTGTTGAAATTGGATCAGCTTGGAGCATTATTGAATTCTAAAAGTTCGACATTCTTACAGAACCTATGTAATACTAATTCAGCACTGTATCTTCCAAAATATAACTAAATAAGTAGCTCGCCCCGTAAAAACTACCTCCTGCACCCGGTTACCTACTGCAGCTTCCGAACAGTGAAAAAGCAAAATAGAGTCAGTACTTTCAGAGCCTTTAGGACACAAGAACAGATAAAAATAAATTCCTTTTTAAAATATGACTCCATCCAAACCCATCTTTAGACTTCAGAGCCGTTCACAGTCAAGTCAAAACCATCTCTGTATCATATTCGAACGGCTTGTATGTCAATGAATGTCTACGATAGTTTCGGAGGCCGATCGGAATAACGTGATCGTTGAAGCAAGGAAGGGTCTGGCATAAAAGCCACAAACGGGTCTATGTACAAAGCTGGTGGTTGGTTCGAAGCTGTTCTTGGCTCGGTGTGAAATGCGTTAAACTTGTAATAATCTTAAAGGTTGAAATGCTTGGATGATTACAACTCCTTGATGATCGTATTGAATTGGTACTGTATAAGAATTTAGAATTTCACAGCATTTGATTATACTTTTTTCCGTACTTGCATCTACTAAAACTCTGTCATCCTTTGCAACTTACTTATTAATACCTATCAAAGGGGTCACAAGAATTGTCATGCATGACTTTCGCGAAAAATTCACACCCACTATTTTAATGCAAAAAGTAATTATATTTTTACATAAACAAGTTCTAAACAAAAACAATCTAATCAAAAAACAGAATTCTTAAAGCGCGAATGTTATCAAAACTCATTTTTTATAATTTCCTTCCCACTCGTAAGAAATCTCCCCTTCATTGTGTGAAAAGGTCATTATGCTTCACACGATAATCTTGTACCTATCGCGGTGAGGGTAAAGTGGGAACATTTTTCATCGCCGGTAGGCCCATGGGACCGCTTTAGTTTCAATAAGAGAGTACGATAAGCAGCCGAGTAGGGGTAAAAAGAACTATGATGTATTTTTCTTAAAAGAATGGAGTAATTTTGTAAATTATGACACCTAGCTAGCTTGGGGAGTTGGGGAGAAAATTAAGAGTGTACCATACATACATGTGTCATTTAGACATATACGAACATAGTCACCTCTAGTACAATACAGATTATAATAAGATTACGACCCTGTAGTATAACGTCCAAAAATATAAACCTCACTGGCTGTTTGCACACGGGTAAAAAGTTGTCTATACTTATTTATTTAATAAGTAAAGTGACAGACTACAGGTTAAGACAATCAAGACAAACAACAGTTAACATAAAGTACATAAATATGTCCATTTCTATATTTCTATCCTAGTACATAGCCTGTAAAATCACAAAACGTCATACCAAATTTTTCATATACCATCCTGATTGTAGATACTAGTAATTTAGCTCCACGGCTCACCCAAAACGTATTACACTACGCATGACAATATATCAAAACCCAGTCTTTAATATTAACAAGGTTCACATAAATCATAGGTTATACGTAGACCGAACCGTTTATAAATTTATTAGCCACCCCGCCCCTAACTTACGTTGGGCGCAAATTTAATCCAACTTATTGCACGGACTAGGGCCCGAGTACACCGACCACATTAACGGCAGTTTTCTTAAAACGAGTGTTTACATACTATGAATTGTCACGTACAATTTTCAAAGCAATGTAGAATCTGGCTGACGTAGTATGTTATAGGCAGGAATGAGAGTCATGTTTTGAGGAAAGTGATGAGCATGAATATAGATAGATGTAGTGGAAGAGACAACAAAAGAAACGATGGATAGATTGTGTGAAAGTCGACATGGTTACAAAGAATGTTACGTGTGAGATGATGACAAGAAGAGTTTGGAAGAACAAAAACATGCTGCGCAGACCCCAAATAAAATCGGCATATAGGTAGGCAGAATGAATTTTTAAAGTAAACGGTTGGTTGAAGGAAAACGGACGATTATGTTTTCGGTAAACTTGGCTCTAAGAGTCGTATAGTCCCGAGATATGAAGCCACGATTTACGTGGCCGATAAAGTTCATGTATTGATTATTACTGATTTCTGTACAATTTCCTTGATTGAATAAGTTTTATTTACGGCTTGTGTGAGTAGGGAGTAGGTCTGTATTACTTGAAGCTAGAAAGTTTGGTGATTGAATTACAGAGTATAGATGTTAAAGGCCTACCAATTTAATGAAATACGTGTTTGTATGTGAGACTGTTTTGCTATTGATTTGAGTAATTTGATAAACCAAAAATTACTTCTAGCGCATATTTATAATTCAAAGCATATTAATACTATATACTTATATTCGATACTTGCATACATTCGACGACCGCGTTGGCGCAGTGGTCGCCATGCTGGACTGATGGTCCCGAGTTCGATTCCCGGTACGGTCGACATTTGTGTGATGAGTATATGTATTGGCTGTGGTCTGGGTATTATAATATGCATCTATTTATAAATGTTTATGTAACTATAGGTAAGTAGTTTATCAGTTGTGTTAGCACCCATACCTCATGCTAATAAATAGCTTACCGTGGGGCTAACCAACCGTGTGTGAAAGGTGTCCAGATTTACTATACATCTAACCATCACCTAATTACAATTTGGTCAGAATCAATTTGAATCAAATGTGCTCAGTAGGTATTCGGTTACCATAGAGATAAGAGCGGCTAACCGGAATTTGACCGTAGATCGGTTTATATTGAAGATAATTAACCGTCTCACTTCACTCATCGCTGATGGATCAAGCGATACTTGGAAGTTCTACCAGATTTTAGTGTTTATTCAATTTCTAAAGATAAGCTTGTGCTTGACCAGTCACTCTGGATGTTGGTGTAATGGAGTAAGAAGTCATATTTTTTTATGAGAGCACTAGCTTCCACCCGCGGTTTAGTCACTTCCTTCTTTTTTCTTCGCATATCCGGTAGCTTGTTGAATAGGTTATGTAACATAAAAAAAATGAAATGGAATCATCCTGAGATAAATACAGGCATTTAACCAAACAATCGAACTTCAATTAGAACTAAAACATATAACTTTTTCCAGTCTGCTATCTAATTAATGAAGGTATGTATTTCGTAAATGTGTATAACCGGCCAAATAATCAGCTACTCAGTAAAGATATTTACTAAAACGTTTAAATATAACTGGAGCCTTCATTTGTGGTAATGTCATATTGATGTTGCAATCAAGAGGTATTTAATATCAAACACATCTCTTTATGCGTTTAGGCAGCTGTATAGATTTCAGTAATATAATTGTAATTGCTTTCAGAAATGTAACTTCAGTATACCTACATGGTTAGTTCGGGGTTCGTCTAGCTTCCGAAAAGTGAAAGAATTTTTCAAATCATTGAAATCGGTTTAGTATTTTCGAAGCCTTTGGGTACAAACAATGAACAAAAAGTGTTATATCAGTCTATTATTAACAGGTTTAGTTAAACATATAAATAGGTCAAACGGAAGTTTTCTGTTTTGCTTACGCAAGCAATACATAATATCCTTTGTTTTCCAATAAATAAACATCATAAAAAGTGTTATCAAGGTTCTTCTAGTAATTTTTCTCTAGGGTTGTTTTTCTTTTCTATCATGAGCTTCTTTTAATCTTTCTTCTCGTCATTTAAGTAGGTTTTTTGCTATTTATAGTGAGATTTAGCTACAGTTCAAGTAAGGATTGGGTAGAAGTATTGTATCATTGAAAAAATAGTTCCTTTGCTCTTCCGAAGTTGAGTCAGAAGTGACATTTCAATTCATTTGCTATGTTTTTGATTTGAAAATATTTAATTCTACAACCCAAAACAAATGATGTACTACTTCTTCTTCGATATATATGTACTACGTCCACTTCTAATGATTTTACGTTATTTTGACATTTTCGAAATCAAAAGAAATGTTCAGTTTTGCGTGAAATTGATAAGTTAAATAGTTTTCTTTGACTTTCATTGAACGATCAAAGTTAATGCCTAATTTATTTGAACTTCGAACATTTGAAAATGAAGTTGATAACGTAATTAATTATTTCTTTTAAAATATTTTCCAATTTTGTTTAAAAAAGTTATGGTGGACGCTAATGTGTATTTTAAGTTTAAAAATACTAAAAACTGTTTTTGAGAACATTCATCATCATCATCATCATCAGCCTATAGCAGTCCACTGCTGGACATAGGCCTCTCCAAGTGCACAACTGTTTTTGGGAACATTAATTTAATTTTAAAAAAATTGTTGACGGCATAACATTTTTGTTTTACAGTATAATCTCGTCAATTGAATATTTACTACGTGATACGTAATAATGACTCGATCTCATGAAGCATCGTAACAACATATTGTAACTTAACTGTCTCAAATACACATGAACGGTTTTTAATGCAATTTTTACTAACTGATTCAATGATTCTTGTGAAAGGCGTAGATATAAAAAGTCGAAGCTAAGCTAGGCAAGAAGCTTGTAAAGAGGATTCTTATATAGCTAACGTGCATAAATACGTCTAAAACCGCGTTGAAAAGTTAGCAATAAATTATTTAACGTTCCTAAAATATGCGAACAAGACACGTTTGTTTCACAGGAGTATCACGAGGCATTTGATACCCTTTATACTTCTTGAATTATATATTCGTAAGCCGTGTATGTCTGATGTATGTACCTACTTGCATGCATTTTGTGTAAACGTTTGCAAATTGATATTTAAGACGGCTTAAGAAGAACACGCTGTTGTACGTTATTTTTATTTGTTTGCAAGTCAAACTCGTTTAACACTTTCTCTTACCTAATTTTATAAACACAAGCACTTGTAGATCAACATCATAAAAGTATTTATCGAGTAGCGTCAATTCCGATCACCATTTTCAGCACTCTCTACGCACTTACGTCAGTTAACAAACACGCTTTCAATTCTTACACTAAAAGCCTCTTAAATCCGCCTCTGTATTTAGCAAAACGCCTTTCATGTCATTGACTGTTACTAGCATTTTAGTTACAACGGTTTAACCTTTTCCACGGCAATCCAGACAGAAAACTAGACATTGTGGTGTAAAAAACTTAAGTTTGACGACCAATCAATCAATTTTCAACTCTAACGTGATAGAAATAAGGATGTTTGGAGCTGCACGAATAGTTTTGTCAGATGCCATTCAGAGATCTCAGTGCCTTTATGAGAAGAGTGTCCTTTCATCTCTCCTTTTTAACCCGAGGCAGCAATTATAGTTAGCGTACCTCGGAAGGTTATACTCCGGAGTTCCTTTGGCGTTTATTCGTGAGAAGAAAAATTGTCACGTCGTAAAAGTTGGGTGGAAAGTTCGCTGTGATTTTCATGGCGAAAATATTTTGTCTGGCCAGTGTCACGGGATTTGGTAAGTTGAAGGACGTCAACGGAAATTTTGTTAATCTAAAAGACGGGGTTTTGTTTGTTATTTTCGTTACCTACTGCTTTAATTTTGGATGAGTATTTATTTTTTGGTACATCTTGGTGGTATTGATCGTCTCTTTTGTATGAATCTGTCGTGGTAAATTGGTCGCATCTTATTCATGTTTGCAGAAAAGTTAGTGTAGGTTTTTACCGTCATTTTACAAACGAATTCTCTCACATTTGAACCATACTCTTATTTATCTAGATTCCAGCAAGAATGGCAATCTAAAAGAACATAAAATAGGAACATGGTAAATATAAATCCACTCAGCGATACGCAAGAGAGATCGAATAAGACAGAACATCACATTATCAAGCCGAAACATAAAATATTCATACAGAACCCACGTGCATAGATTGTTCCTCTTTTGTTAGAACCACGCAGAGCAATACCATTTTTTGTTTACAAAATACGCTGTTTTGAAGGCACGAGTTTTCGGAATAAAACGAATACCAAATGCCAGTAGCAGTAGCTTGACTAGATGAAAAAAATCGGGTTAGCCTAATTTAAAGGTCTGTTTCTAGTTTTTAACTACAGTTTTGTAAAGTCGTTAGTGACTCCCATGGTCAACGCGGGTGTGCAATTCAACATCTGTCAGGTCACAATTTACTATGGCTTCAAACTCATTGCTGTACTTATTATATTGCTGAACATAGGAGAAATATAGACTTTTAAAATAGTTTAGTTATTTCAAATAAAATAGTGCCATTTATTTTCCAGTAACCACCGACGTTTATACGAATTATTGTTTTTTGAAAACTAACGCTTTTTGTATTTCACGTGAAATAAATTCAATGGTAAATAAAAGTCACGCAAAAACCAATGAAAAAAAAAATCATTTTAATAAAATAGAAAATATTTTCATTTTCAAATATTCGGAATACCGCATACGGATCCAGAATTCACAGAATCCATCAAGCAAAGTAGAGCAAAACGTATAAAATTTTACATGTTTGACCATCTCCTGGAACATCGAACGCATTTTGTTGAATTCCACTATTTGAATAACTGGATTGAACGGAATAAGTCGCGCGTGAAAGCTGCCCATTAAATGAGGATAGTGCATGGTCTTATTGGCGAAGTTTTACTACTATAAATTCTCGTATATTTGATGTGGCAGGCAAAATTAACGTTTTGATAAATTATATTGTTCAATTTTTTAGATTAAAGACCTCGTGGCGAATTCAAAGCCGCAAGATTATAAGGTAAAGCAACGCTTGGCGTGGTTGGTTCGTGGATGGGTGACCATATTTTCATAACGAGTTAGTCCGCATTTCGGGAAGCACGATAAATTGGTGGGTCCCGGCTATCATTTGAACACCTATGGCAGTAGTTAAGGATGGTCAGAAATCCAGAAAGTCTGACAACTAATGAAAATAAAGCATGTATTATTGAGCAAAACAGTGTGACTTATGTATTATATAGTAGTGTATTGTAAAGTGCTTTAGTAATAATTTTTCTTGATAACAAAACAACCCGTTTAAAAGTACTTATCTATTTACCTATAAGAATATTATTTATTTCCAAGAAAACATCAAAACCAAAAGGCTCTCAATTTATTAAACATCAAATAAAGTAGGTACGTTTCAAACAAAACTTAAGATGTAGTTCAAACACTTCAATCCATTATCGTTACAATATCTTGTAGATTAGCAAAAGCCTTAAGTCTGCATTCCTTTTAACCCGATACGGCTATTATTATGAGGTCCGAAATTTTAATTAAGTTGTCAGAAACAAAATTCAGGTCATGAAATGGTTCTGCCAGATAAAGGCTCTACCAGATAAGCGATATTTTAACGCGCGATTATTTCTGATGTCCATTTGTGATAGAAACAGATCTAGCTGATAATTTTTAAGTTCTAATCGTGATTGAAAAATTAGATAAACACATAATAAATACTTAAAATTAATTGTTTATTTATATAAAGCTACTTGTTTAAATGATTTTTAAGTTAAATTATTTTCCGTCAATCCAACGACAATATTTTCTTCTACAAAGTTTCCCTAACTTTAACAACAATTTAACACCACATTTTTCCTGCAGCTAAGCAAAAAATGCATAAAACTTGAGTTTCTTTGTTAAGTCCCTGCGGTTATCTGCCGTCGACGTACGACAGTGTGTAAAGACTCTTAACCGGCGTTGTAATTAGAACGGATCGTAAAACTATGTACTGGGAAGAATAAATGTTAGCAAGAAAGAATTTATGAACATTTCCAAGTAATAGGAAAAGTAATTTGAGAATATTGCTTTAAGGATTAGTTATTATTTTCGAAAATACTAATTATTACCACTAATAAGTGAAAAAATATTGAATTAATTATCAAAATACATACTAGGTATAAAAAACTGTATAGTTAGCTTCGCTTAACTGAAAATAGAAATAAATTTTCTGTGAAAATGCAGTTTAGTTCGAAAATAATATCGAGCACAGAGTTTTCAAATTTCAAATTTTTAGGAAAATGATATCCTAACATTAACCCAATATACCACGATAGTACGAACACCAACCCTTATATTTATCCACACCCAACAGGGTCTTAACCCTTCGAACATCCAACAAGAATAGTTTGTTTGGTAATTACAGCTATGTAGAATATCCTTGCGATCAAACCTTTGAAGTTTCGCTCAGTTTAATTAACGGGTATTCGCAGATAATGATGGTGGGGAATATTAACATTATTGTTTATGTCTTGTCTTTGGTTTGGTAGAGCTTGTTTATGTGAATACTAGCTGTTGCCCGCGACTTCGTCTGCGTGGACAATGAAGAATGCGGAGCTAGAGGATTACTACTTAGCAGCCGCACAGGTTGACCAATAAATGTTGTGTTGTGGATGTGTGGCCATTTATCGAAATAAAGAAGTAAAGTTTGTAATGTTCAGGAAATCTTTGGGTCTAGTCTACCGTTTTGAAAACATATGCAAATATTTTCAATCATATAACATAATTTAATTTAGTTGGTAAATACGTGATAAACATGACCACTTGACTGAAGATGACATACAGATTATTGCACATAGCCTAGGATGTCTTGATTTAATTTGTACCTACATGTACCGTGAATCTGCAGTGAAGGTGGAGAAAAGGATTACCAAGTTCCCAAAGTCATTTGCAACACGTTGCATGGCATCCTGGAGATAAATGTAGTACTCAGCCATCAGTTTGATTTGATCAGAATAGAATAAGGTTTTCTGTCAGCGACAATATAATGTCTGGCCTCGCAGTAGATACAGCGTGAGGGTGCGTCAGACTCATACCTACAGAATAAACCACGTTCCTTCTTAAGTCCTTTACTTGGGCCCCGATTACTCTTTCAAACAATCTCGCAGCCCCTGCAGGCTTTGGCCCACTGGGGTTTGTTGACTCTCCTTCAGGGGCGCGTGGAACAACGCGCGTCGCCGACATGGGCCTGTGGTCTCCAAGGAGATGGAAGAAGGATGAGCCACCCGACCTCACCGCACACAGACTGCGGTGGCCGGAGTCGACTCTCGACACCCGGCTGCCGAGGTGTCTTCCACGTTCACCATAGCGGTTATGATGAGAAGTGCGAATTTTCAGTAAGGAGGCAACGGCGGATAGCACATTTAGCGAAAACATGTTTGATGGCAATTCTACCTTTGTAACTGAATGATATCGAACGTGATTAACAAAAAGGCGTTTTTTAGACTCAGCTCGGGTCTAGCAGATCAGAAGTTGAAAGAAAGTATAATATGTCTCTGGTATGCGACGAAGATAGGCGAAAAAGCTGCTTACGTGCGTATGGTATATACACGTATGGTATGGTATATACGTATACTCGAGAAGCTCCCATTTCTTTTAATCTGCACTTTGTGTCTGGGCTTTTTTCTCAAGGTACAGGAGCCTTACCTCACGCTTAACAGCCCTTGCGAGAGATCGATCTTTCTCCGATCTTCCTTTCTTCTACGATCCTTAAGCGTTGCATGTTTTACACCACACTAAAATTTATTTGAGTTCTACTCAATAGTAGGTACTCTTCCAAAGTTAAAGTTGCTTTCAGGTTACCATATTGTTCGAAAGAGTTATCGCGGCCCTGATACATAAAAGTTTTAAGCAGGAATACGATGGGTTTTAGTCAATTAGAGTCTGACACTTTCTCATGCTGCTAGCCCTCAGCGCGAGCGATCATTTTATGATTTCTCATAAAAAAAGCCATCACATTAGGTACTGGATGATAAGCTAATCTAATAAAACCCCAAGTCAATTTGCTTATGAAAAATGGTCAATTCCATCTATGACTTTACATGATAGTTAATTGTTCCGCGAATGTAATCATTTTTGAGGTTAATATTCGAAAAACTGTTTAGATGGCTCCGTTTTAAATTTGGATAACTACTATCAATTTTCCTTGCATCACGATAACAATTATAGCGGGATATTGATGTGGCATGGCAAACTGACAAACAATATTAAATTAAAATAACTATAAAAAAATTAAACCCTCTGTTACAATATGGTGAATTATATAAAATAGACAACTCCATCTGTGAATATAAAATGGTAACTAATATGTGTTATTTATTTACCACCGCGCTGCTTTGTCAAATTTGATGTATTTTATATACCATAGATGGAGCCACGTTAACCTTGGCTAAACAATTTCGCAAAATTTTATTTTTCTCTCGAGTTATTTATAAATACAAGATTTTCTGTTTAAAGATTAATAATAGGCCGGTCAACTAATATAAGTACAACATTCAATTATGTGTTATTATTGCATACGCTTTCACAGAAACGTTAATAGAAATAATGGTTCATTGCTCATCCCCCGTAAGGGATAGCGTGATAATATATAGCCTATGTGTTGAACCGGCCCCCAAATAATATTGATCCAAAATTTGGTTTAAATCCATGCAGTACTTTTTGAGTTTATCCGGGACAAACATACAGACAAACAGATAAACAGACATACAGACAAAAATTCTAAAAACTACATTTTTGGGTTCAGAATCGATTATGGATCACCCCCCAAGTATTCTTTTAAAAAAATATTCAATGTACAGTTTTGACTTTCCTATCATTTTATTATATGTATAGATCATCTGCCTAGCCTTTTCCCATCTATGTTGGGGTCGGCTTCAATTCTAAACAGGTGCAGCTACGTACACACGCACCTACATGGCGTGAATGCTTATGTTACATGCTGAACCCAGCTTCTTAACCATGTATCTTCTGAAACATTGAAAAACCTACGCTAAAATTTATTTTAATTTAATTTAATTTAATTTCTGTCATTCGTTTAGTATGCCCTATATAAGGTGCTTTGATATTACCTGCCAGGACTTGAATCGGGGGTAGTATTGCGTTTATAGATCACAATAGTAAAGATAAATAATTGATTATTTTGTCATATTTTTTTTCATACAAAAATAAAATACGTATAAATTTGACTTAATTTAAGGGTGAGGGTGGGGGCGCGCGGGGCTGCGGCTAGACAGACTGTCGTCAACGCGCAGCCCCGCGCGCCCCCACCCTCACCCGCACTGCCCCGTTCGTCGCATGCGCCGGCGCCAGCGCCAGCGCCAGGCTGGCGGGGCTGCGCGTTGACGACAGTCTGTCTAGCCGCAGCCCCGTGCGCCCCCACCCTCACCCTTACCCTTACCCTCACCCTTAAATTAAGTCAAATTTATACGTATTTTGTTTTTGTATGAAAAAAAATATGACAAATAATCCCCGTCCCCACTACTACCCCGTTCGTCGCACGCGCCAGCCGACCGCCCGCGACCGCTCGCTAGTCGCGACCCGCCGCCCGCCCGCTCGGAACTAACTTTTTAGCGGTTTCGGTTTGCCTTTTAAAATGCCTCCGAGACGGTATTCCAACCAAGAATACCTTGAAATGGTATTGTGCTACAGTGAACTTGTTTCAGCTGAGGTTTGGTGTGCGAGTGAGCCATCACACCATTTTGAATGCTGTGTACAGGTTCAGGGAACACGGCCGCTTTGACCCGCCACCCGTTGACGTAGGCAGGCCTCCATATTCTGCCCATCTTGAAGAGCAAGTGCTGGATTTCTTCCGGTGTCATCCTCTTGCGAGTACCAGGGATGCAGCTCGTGTCTTCAATGTGAGCGACAATTACGTGTGGCGACTTTAATTGTAATTTATCGTCATTTGATAATAATCGTTATCGATAGTTTAAACAAATGTGATTCTTTACACTAACTTGTCAGTCCAAAGCCTGTTTTAAGTGTGATGGGAAGTTTATCATCTTATTTACGTCAGTTTTTTGGAAGAATGCGTTATCTGGTAAGTAATTACACATTTTAAACACTTCTTAGGTAGAGTCGAAACTAGTCAGCTGATTTCAGTTTTCATTCACAGAACAGATAGAAAGAGATAGCAGTTGTTTTCATTGACGAAGCGATACTACGAACGTAATTTGTGAACCACGTTATGCAGAGTACAGCCAATGTTAATTTAACTTGTTTAATGTCTCAAATTGAATTGACTGTTCCGGGGAACGAAATTTCTTCACTATTGTAATCTATAAACGCAATACTACCCCCCAGTCAAGTCCTGGCAGGTAATATTAAAGCACCTTATATTATCATCCAATTAAAAATAATTTGAACACTTCTTCTAATTTCTAAATTACATTACAAATAACATTACCATCATATTTACAATTGTAACAATATAATATTAGTACTATTTAATAGCAAATTGCTGATCTGCCAAGTCACCATCATATTTCATTATCGTCTACAACAATCAAGATGTACAGTTCCGACAGAATGTCTAATTTGCGACAAGAAATTCCGACCTCTATATTGTTATCGTCTGAAATCTTAGAATGACAGGACTTTGTAGTTTCAGATCTGACAAACATAGTGCAGTCATTGAAGCGAAAAATACGGTCTAACCTCCGAATTTTTTTACTGTGAACCGATTTGCATGAAATTTTGGAATTAGGTTCATCTTACTTACCCTTAACTTCAAAAGTGAATATGATTTGAACTCCGCCACCCCCCCTTGGGGGTGGTTGCCACCCCTTCTTTGGGGTGAATATTTTTTTGCAAAATAACCTCGGATATCGATAGAAGACCTAATTTTAAGCAAAAGTTGTCTTTAAAGTTTAAAAAAAAATCCAATACTTTTCAAGTTATTGGCAATTGAAAATTCGCAATTTTTTCACGTTTTTCATCGGTTTTTTGCAAATATCTCCAAAAATATGCGTTTTATCGAAAATGTATAAAGAACAAAATTGTAGCAGGTAAAACAACGAACAATTTGTTTTTTTTATAAAGTGTTCTAAGTGCAATATTAAGCTAGATATTAAAGATCAAAGCCGTTTTTTATTTTGTCTGAAATTTAATCGACGTAGTTTATGCCATCTATTATTTTAGTAAGTTGATCAATTTACGAGTTTTATTATTTTCCGGTGACATATATACACATTACAATAGTTGTGACTCTTTATTATACTGCCTACTTTCACATTGCCCCAAATATTGACACTCCGAAGTTTTCAGTTACTAAGTAGAAAAAAATATGTCAAGTTTTTGGACCATAACTCCTTCAATTTTCATGCTATCACAATTTATAAAAAAACCACTGTAAAATTAATTAAGAGAGCTACAACATCCATCATTGCAATATATAGTAAAGAACTTTTTTCTAAAACGGTGAAGGGTTAAAGGGCTTAAGAGAGGCTGTGATTGCGCTGCCACGCGCTCTTTAAACAATCATATCTCCGTCAATTTTTGTTCGACAGAAAAAACAAACAAACCAAATTGTTTGTCAAAAAAATACCTAATTTTTTTTTTAGGACACTTTTATACGTATCTGTCGTAATTTTTGAGATATTATGAAAAACAAGTGGGTTTTTCTTTAATTTGAAATTTTGTTCTTTTCGTTAATCGTGACTTTTTTGAAAAATATCTATCCTGAAGCAGCCAAACTGATACTATCTATCAAACTCTTCATAATAAAGTTAATCCTAGGCGGAATACGATTAATTTTAATTTTGGTGGAAATGGCACTTATGAAACCCATTGATTTAAAAGAAAAAATATAAGATGCTCACCTTATTTGCAATACAGCTCACTTATTTTACGTGCAAAAGACTTTTAATAGTGCTCATCTTAAAGCTTATTTCAAGCACTACAAAACCCATTTCTATTAGAATGTATAAAATGCATCTACTCGCCGCTACATGGCATTGACCACAACGGTTAAATTTCAGACAAAATAAAAAACGGCTTTGATCTTTAATATCTAGCTTAATATTGCACTTAGGACATTTAAAAAAAAAAACAAATTGTTCGTTGTTTTAGCTGCTACAATTTCGTTTTTTATATATTTTCGATAAAACGTATATTTTTGGAGATATTTGCAAAAAACCGATGAAAAACGTGAAAAAATTGCGAATTTTCAATTGCCAATAACTTGAAAAGTATTGGATTTTTTTAAAAACTTTAAAGACAATTTTTGCTTAAAATTAGGTCTTCTATCGATATCCGAGGTTATTTTGCAAAAAAAATATTCACCCCAAAGAAGGGGTGGCAACCACCCCCAGGGGGGGTGGCGGAGTTCAAATCATATTCACTTTTGAAGTTAAGGGTAAGATGAACCTAATTCCAAAATTTCATGCAAATCGGTTCACAGTAAAAAAAAATCGTAGCAATAATGCTTCAATGACTGCACTAACACTGGATATTCCTCAATTAACAAATATCATAAAGCTGATTAGTCTTTTGTTTACTCAAACCACTAATCTCAGGAACTGCTGGATCGATTTGAAAGTACTATCAGTGTCATAGCCCATTTAAAGAGTAAGGCTATAAGCTAGTTTTTATCTAGGTGCGTAGTCTCATTCCCCCGGGACACGGGTTAAATTGCTGGCTAGAAGTTCTATGATATAATTTTGTATGCAAACATGGGTGACCCATTTTTCTGCTATCCATCGTTCCATGCATATTATTTTTCAATTAGTATAGTGGGCTGCATAAAAAACCTGCTTATGTAACGATATGAAAATAATAAAACTAATCTTGTTACTATGTCATGGAAAATAAATTTTTAAATACAAAAATATGCTACATTAGCTTAAGCTGAAAATATATTATGTTATTCAGAGCTTTTAATATAAACCTTAAGCTCCACCCTACGCTGGTTAAAAAAGAGTGCTAAACACACCAATGGTTGCATCTTCGCTTAACTCCAACTCTACAATCCAATTGTCTAGATATAATTAATAGAAATAAACAGCTAAAAAATACTCATGTATTTCGTCGGTCTCAATGTAAATTCAATTTCAAATCAAGAAGAATGTTAGGGTCAGGAAATTACGCTCCCAGCCTACAACGTCAAGTCAAGACCCAAAAACTTCATCAGAACATCAAAAGTTCGGGCTCAAACGACAAACGCCTCTTATCAGAATCAAGAAGTCTCTCTCATGTCATTATAAGCAAAATTCCAAGATAACACTAAAGACTAGGTATAATTTTTGTCTTACAAACTTTGTAAATACCCCTCATCATGGAAATTTCGACTTTAATTTCAAGTAATAAGGTTTAAAATTCCTCGTGATGTTTTGCAAAGGCTTACCCACTTCTAAACGAGTTAATTAGGGCACAACGTATGATCAATTACGCTGTACGAAGAGATGTGATTATGAACTAATTAACGTTATTACGGTATGATAAAGTCATGACATTATAAAGATTATGTTTCTTGAGTAATAATGGCAAATTCAATGGTACTCTGAAATCTGATACGTGACACGTGGTTGTGCTTAATTTGTGTGAAATTAATTACGTAGCTTATTTACGTGAAGATATTAACATTGATGAAAATTAATTGAAAGGTTATATCTAATTGGAGACTAATAAGTCATCATTTATAAAAGCTTCTTTGTTTATTAAAATGCGTTAAAATGAAAATCGCGAATTCTTATCGTTGTAAACACTCATAACAGTTTGTACCAGTAGAATATTTACACATTATATTAGTAACTGTGATAACTACCGGAGCAACTAGATTCTCTTATAAAAATCTGTCTTTCCCAGATTTCTTTAAAACTACTACGAAGACTTTATACCGTCGAAGCGAAGTCCAAATCGAACTCAAAAACTCAATAATAAAATGGGCGAACGATAAAATTTTGCGAGGGGGTCACAGGTGGCACATTTTATTTCAATTCATTAGACAAATGCTGGCCATCTGTTCAAATAATTGGGTTAAATATAATTTGCTTGATAGAACTGTATCTCTCCTCTGCTTATTGAAATTTGGGACTGTTGAAAATGTTGCTGTTACTGTTCTATTGAAGTGCTGTGCGAATTTTGTTGAGGTTTAAAAATATTGGCTTGAAGGCACGGATATAGGAGTAGTACATAAAAAAGGTAATATGGCGAATAAATAAGGGCCAATCAGTATACTGAAAAATAATCTGGAAGAAACAAAGAAAGGTGACGTAGCCTAGACAGGTACTAACATTGAACCAACCAACAGTTTTTAGTAAGATAATCAAGGATTCATGTACCTGGGTAGGACTGCAAAAGAAACATGGTTTCAGTATGAGTTTTATCACTTCAGCAGAAGGGGTCATTACATTTTTCCCCACGTCACAAAAAAGGTAGGTACGTACATATGCAGAGGCTGGTCGGTGGAGTATGCATAGCAGTACCTCTTTTTCCTACATAATTTCAGTCGATAGTGAATTTCATTATTCACTTCTCACCTAGCCACAAATTCTTTCACACAATCCGTATATCGCATTTTGGGCGTACCTCTACCCGTACTCATCTTCATTTATATTCAAAACCTTTTCCGTGACACGTCCTTCATACTGTATGAAGGTAATAACATACTTATTACTTACTAGCTGTTGCCCGCGACTTCGTCTGCGTGGACAATGAAGAATGCGGAGCTAGAGGATTACTACTTAGCAGCCGCACAGGTTGACCAATAAATGTTGTGTTGTGGATGTGTGGCCATTTATCGAAATAAAGAAGTAAAGTTTGTAATGTTCAGGAAATCTTTGGGTCTAGTCTACCGTTTTGAAAACATATGCAAATATTTTCAATCATATAACATAATTTAATTTAGTTGGTAAATACGTGATAAACATGACCACTTGACTGAAGATGACATACAGATTATTGCACATAGCCTAGGATGTCTTGATTTAATTTGTACCTACATGTACCGTGAATCTGCAGTGAAGGTGGAGAAAAGGATTACCAAGTTCCCAAAGTCATTTGCAACACGTTGCATGGCATCCTGGAGATAAATGTAGTACTCAGCCATCAGTTTGATTTGATCAGAATAGAATAAGGTTTTCTGTCAGCGACAATATAATGTCTGGCCTCGCAGTAGATACAGCGTGAGGGTGCGTCAGACTCATACCTACAGAATAAACCACGTTCCTTCTTAAGTCCTTTACTTGTGCCCCGATTACTCTTTCAAACAATCTCGCAGCCCCTGCAGGCTTTGGCCCACTGGGGTTTGTTGACTCTCCTTCAGGGGCGCGTGGAACAACGCGCGTCGCCGACATGGGCCTGTGGTCTCCAAGGAGATGGAAGAAGGATGAGCCACCCGACCTCACCGCACACAGACTGCGGTGGCCGGGAGTCGACTCTCGACACCCGGCTGCCGAGGTGTCTTCCACGTTCACCATAGCGGTTATGATGAGAAGTGCGAATTTTCAGTAAGGAGGCAACGGCGGATAGCACATTTAGCGAAAACATGTTTGATGGCAATTCTACCTTTGTAACTGAATGATATCGAACGTGATTAACAAAAAGGCGTTTTTTAGACTCAGCTCGGGTCTAGCAGATCAGAAGTTGAAAGAAAGTATAATATGTCTCTGGTATGCGACGAAGATAGGCGAAAAAGCTGCTTACGTGCGTATGGTATATACACGTATGGTATGGTATATACGTATACTCGAGAAGCTCCCATTTCTTTTAATCTGCACTTTGTGTCTGGGCTTTTTTCTCAAGGTACAGGAGCCTTACCTCACGCTTAACAGCCCTTGCGAGAGATCGATCTTTCTCCGATCTTCCTTTTTTCTACGATCCTTAAGCGTTGCATGTTTTACACCACACTAAAATTTATTTGAGTTCTACTCAATAGTAGGTACTCTTCCAAAGTTAAAGTTGCTTTCAGGTTACCATATTGTTCGAAAGAGTTATCGCGGCCCTGATACATAAAAGTTTTAAGCAGGAATACGATGGGTTTTAGTCAATTAGAGTCTGACACTTTCTCATGCTGCTAGCCCTCAGCGCGAGCGATCATTTTATGATTTCTCATAAAAAAAGCCATCACATTAGGTACTGGATGATAAGCTAATCTAATAAAACCCCAAGTCAATTTGCTTATGAAAAATGGTCAATTCCATCTATGACTTTACATGATAGTTAATTGTTCCGCGAATGTAATCATTTTTGAGGTTAATATTCGAAAAACTGTTTAGATGGCTCCGTTTTAAATTTGGATAAGTACTATCAATTTTCCTTGCATCACGATAACAATTATAGCGGGATATTGATGTGGCATGGCAAACTGACAAACAATATTAAATTAAAATAACTATAAAAAAATTAAACCCTCTGTTACAATATGGTGAATTATATAAAATAGACAACTCCATCTGTGAATATAAAATGGTAACTAATATGTGTTATTTATTTAACACCGCGCTGCTTTGTCAAATTTGATGTATTTTATATACCATAGATGGAGCCACGTTAACCTTGGCTAAACAATTTCGCAAAATTTTATTTTTCTCTCGAGTTATTTATAAATACAAGATTTTCTGTTTAAAGATTAATAATAGGCCGGTCAACTAATATAAGTACAACATTCAATTATGTGTTATTATTGCATACGCTTTCACAGAAACGTTAATAGAAATAATGGTTCATTGCTCATCCCCGTAAGGGATAGCGTGATAATATATAGCCTATGTGTCGAACCGGCCCCCAAATAATATTGATTCAAAATTTGGTTTAAATCCATGCAGTACTTTTTGAGTTTATCCGGGACAAACATACAGACAAACAGATAAACAGACATACAGACAAAAATTCTAAAAACTACATTTTTGGGTTCAGAATCGATTATGGATCACCCCCCAAGTATTCTTTTAAAAAAATATTCAATGTACAGTTTTGACTTTCCTATCATTTTATTATATGTATAGATTCCAACTTCGCTTGTAAGTTACCTTTCATGCCAAATACCTATCTTCGTTTACTATGTATAGAATTTTATCAAATTCATCCATGTTGCTGAGAAATTCCGAAATATTGGGGTTCATTTCTCACGATCGTCCTTCGCAATAATTCAGCAAAAGGATAGTCTGAGAGAAAGTGGGGCTTTCGAAATAATTGGTAAAACGATAGCTTTAATAATATTGGAAGCCTGGAATTTGGGTTATGTTTTATCTAAATAAACTAGTCCATTAATATTTTATTTACTTTAACATTTATAGAGCATTTGTTTTGAAATCTTTCTGGCTTCTTCTACGAAAATATATAAGCGTTAAAATATTGATATTTGTTCAATGATCTTCCATTCTACAAGTATAAAAACCCTTAATAAGCCAGACTTACCTACAAGTACTGAATATTTGTGGCTAAAGACACTTCAGCGTACAAGAATATTCGGTTTATATCAGAGTAGCCACAAAAGTGCCCAAGCATGAACTCAATATTTTCAGAAATATTAGGTAACTTAACACGTGCTAATGATAAAATCTGCCCTAGAAACAGTACCTAACCAAAACCCCGATATCAAATTCGCATACACAAAATTCCTTCTATCCTGACCCTTAAGAATTTTCATATACAGCACAAAGGCAAAAATTTACGTCCCTTCCTATATTTAGAAATGCTCGATACATCCAAGATAGTATGGTGAGCGTTTAAATCCGTCGAGGTCTCAAAGCTATTCAGCCTACGGGTGCAATTATAAAGGGACCCTTTGCCGCCTGTTTGCTAACTCTGTCTCCGTGGATTCGCCTTTTTTGATTTTGTATTTTACTGAGGAGCTGCGATTTTGTATTTCAATGGGAGTTGGTTTATTGCAGTTTTAGTTGTGACGGTTTTGCTACGTTTGGATGGTAGCGTTGTTCATAAAATACATAATACCATTGCTTGTAGGTAAATGGCACGTCATGCTTGCGATCTTAATTATTCTCCTTTTTCTTGTCGAGTGAGCTCCAACTTTAATCACCCATAAGCCAAGCATCTAAGTTTTCTTAAATCCACGTGGAATAAATTAAATAAGTTGATTATTAAAAGCGTATTTAATGATTACTTAAAACACGAGTATCAAATATGTTCATGACAATAATTTAATCGTATCAAGGTTAGAATCAAGATGCCTTGCTTTAATATCTAGAAACACTCTAGGTACTGTAACTGTCTGTATAAACAGTGATTATATACAAATTTCAACACTCTTCCATACTTGATGGCAGATAAGACATGAATTATTGAGGTTTCACAAAAAAATGTTTCGAAAAACATATGAGTTTCGGCGCAACGACTAGATGAAATATTGAATTTATAATAATCGACCCTTGTCAAAATCAAGCCTTTACCGATAACAAAAACGCACACAATGTGCTTTGTTTTTGTTTAATATAATTTATTTATCAGCTTTGTTGGGACCTGTCCGCATCGTTACTTTGTGTAGAAAACCGCATTTTTTTGTTTGTCACATTTTTCACTATGTGTTTTCCGTCATATCACACGCGTATAGACTACCGAGATGTTAATGCTATGTTCATAAGAAATTAACATACAAATGAATTATCCATGTAAAAAAAGACTTTTCTGAAAAACAATTAAAAGATCTTTAAAAAAATAATATGCCAAACAATAAAATTGGACTGTGAGAAAGTGCTTATTAAACACAGTGCAAGAGATAAATACAATAAACATAGAACATTGTTACATTATTTACTGCGTATATAAAATGTCACATTTAGCTTATGTTCTACTAATCTAAGTGCGGTAATAAATATGAATGCAGATTATACTAATGTATTCCGAACGCAGCATTTGTGTTGTTTTTTTTTCTGAATTTGCGCTGCACCTTATAACATATTTATTTATTTAACAGTTTTGTACACATAAAACACAAACAATAATAGAAAAAATTGTACAAGGGTACAATGCTTATCTCTAATGAAATTTGTAATTTATTTCCTTTAAAAAATCATCGTCATTAAATATAGATATATTTCGTCTTCATTTGGTCATTATATTATACATAGGCCCGCCCGACTGATTCCCAAAAGGATCGGTTGGAAGCAGCGTCCAGAGTCTTCCCGCGAACTTTATCAGATCGTCTGATCACCTCCTCGATACAGTGCTTTCCCTCAAGCGGATTTTACTCGGTTTTTATGCATGACACACCAAGTGTCAAAAAACCTGTCGTGCGGTTTCACATGTCATTGCTTGAACCGTTGAAATTGTTTGCAGTTGCAAGTAATAATTTAATTGCAAAAAGAAGAATTAATGTGCCCGTGGGTGAAACCGCTGGCTGAAGCTAGTATTATAGCGGTATCATACTGGTTTAAGTGCAAAACTAAGAAAATACATAGCCTCAGCGTAATTCTACAAAGTAAACACAACTACAAAATAATAATTGCAGAACAAACTCCACAACTAAATTGCTGGCTATAAATCGCTCAACGTTCTAAGACCCATGTAGCCAAAGTGCCGAAAATCCTGAGCCATTTCTTCTTAAAACCGTTTTATCATCTGTACACAAAATGAGAACGCAATAGCTAGACGGTACAGTCTTTAGAGCATGTAACCAACAGGAACCGTTATAAACACAAGTCGGTGTGCGAAAAAGTCATACAATTTATAAGAGATGTAACACAACATTATAGCTCACTCATGTATTTTAGATCACATCCTTACGTTCGCACACAAAACATTCCCAAACACAAGCATTAACTTGACGCACATATGTGGATACGACTATGATCGGCACTTTGATACCTTTGACAGAGGGAAAGGTACGCCACAGGCGTCTCCGGTTGGTTTAATCTCCAAGGTACAGTCGCGTGCAACGGCCACATTCCCCCGTTTACACGTTGAAATTCTCTAGAAAACAATTCCGGGTATTCAGCTAACAGCCCGCGTTGCTCTTATAAGAAAACTGCGGTACAGAGGTGCTTCAATTGTGTATTGCTATTCAAAATGCGGTTCGGGGTGAAATTTTATTGCAATTGGTTTTTAAATGTTTTGGCGGAATTGGATTTTGGAAAAAAAGAAAAGTCGAATACCGCTAGTAGAGGAGGAACGCTACGGGAATCATAATTAAAAAAGAAAAAAAATCTGTATCTAAATCGGTACATACACATCGGTTGTTGATATGATTTTATCTTTTAACCATCTACATTTTAGAGCAGCCACCAAAAAGTTTAAAAAACTTACTCCAGTCCAAAGCACCTGTTTCACATCACTAAGTAATTAGTATACGAAAGAAAACTGCAAAATAAAAATATCATGCCGCACGTGTGACTAAGGTTTTATATTTTAAAACTAAACGCTTCTCTCTGTGGCTCATATTGTGAAACAAGATGTTAAGGTGGTTTCTCACGATTTGAAAAATAAAGAAAAAAATTCGTCCTTGATCCTATGTAATGTACAAAAATGTATGGTGTGTTCAATCCATGGCGAGTATTAAAAGTTCTCTTTCATGATAAAATTTTGTGACATAAAGCAGTGTTAATTATACTATCTTATGAGACAACTGATGGTTTTTAATTGCCATTCTCTTTAATTTGATGGTTAATAAACATTGGTTGAAGAACTGCCCACACATAATTATGCAAATATAAAGCGCCAAACATCGGTGAACCCCACAAAAATGTTGACGACCGCTCCGATGGTGAGCTAAATTTCTGTTGACAACGGTGATTCTTGAGAATCCACTGAAACTCGAACCGTGAGTAGCTAGCTTTATACAGAATCTACTGAGAACAGAGCAATGCTCATCTTATGGGTGGCGCAATTCGCGATTATGCATTTCTGTTTCCACTAATTTCAAGTTGCATTTCTTTAATATTTCCGCGTTTTTGTCTTTAAAGTGCAATTAAGATTATTTACTGTGGCTTAGCTTACTGTAGCTACAAAAGTTTTTTGTTAAATATATGTCGATTTTTATCAAAGAAAAGCACTTTTGAGATTACTTCAGATTAGCAACTATTTTCAGAGCGTGTAAATTAACTGAAAAACAAAATAATTCACCCATATAAATAACAGCCCAACTGATTGACAGATAAGGCAATAGCTAAATTAGTAAGCCCTAGGGAGACAAGAAGGAAATTTTCTCAAAATTCTCACGGGACCAAAAAAAGGAGGGATATCCCAAATGTATGGAAATCTAATCCTACTAATATGAATTCAAAATCTTGTATGTACGGATATTACCTCTTTCACGCAAAAACTACTGGATGGTTTTTAAAGAAACTTTGACAGATTAATATTATAATAACATATAAAGATCTTTTTATCAGCATGCGGGAAGTAGTTCCTTCGGGAAACAGTTAAAACCGCTGGCAGAAGCTACAATAAAACTGTATTTTAAATACTCATTACCACACCAGCTCAAATTATTCAGCTATGTTTTCCAAAAACAGGTTTGAATCCCAAGAGATATTTTGTTTTACATTTTTTACACATCCTTTATTTCTGGCGGTGAAAATTCAAACTGAACTACAAAATTCGTGGCCATGCCATCCTACAATGAATTTTACGTTAAACCCTTGTGAAAGTCTCTTTTATTCATTTTTATCAGCGTTATATAAAATGAAGTTTATTGGTATTGAGAACGAATAACAAATAGAGTTAATAAAAAGACACAGTAATGTGGCCAAAAGAAGATGTAATTATTCAATAATAGGTATACATAGGTTAAGTCAAAAAGTTCTACTTATTGAGTTTCGCATTTAGTTCTACAACTTATTTAAGAATTTATCAAATCAACAGATACTGAAGAAAAAAAAGGCTGATCTAGGTTAAAACTACAATAGTTTAGTATATGAGGAAATTAAGTTACTCAACAAAGCAAACAATAACGTGAAACCGTATTAATTTACTTAAATATTTAAACTAATACAAAACCAAATTAGGTTATCACGCAAAATAAATTTGTAATTCCGTTCAGAAAATGTAAATACATCAAATATCGACGGTGGGATCCGTATGTTTTACAAAGCAAATAAAAACGTTTGAAAAGGCAACCTTCGCCCTATTTCCGTGGTAATGAAGTATTCATCACCCGCCGCTGGCGTGTAAGCGATTGGTCCAATTCATAAGCGGAGCGATTTGCATATTCTATAGACTAGTAAGCTGTCATAAATAGAATCGACTAAATGGTTTGAAATATTTGTTACAACCTGTTCATGAAATACCCAAAATTATATTAGATACTTCATAACTATTTGTTTTTCTTTAAAATGTTATTGCTCACTACCCTTCGTGGCATAATTCTCAATTTCCAAACTCATTCATGAACCCTGATAAATTAATTCCTTTGCTAGATGTTAGTCCCCATTTTTTTGTGGTTACAGTAATATACAAAAAACTAAAAAATTAAGCCTGTTAAGTCACTCCACCTTTACTAAGCATTAAAATAACAAAAAAAAACATAAGTTTATCACTTGTACCACATCCACCAAAAGCATTTTGAGCCGTTAATGAAACGCCATTCGTTGCTTTTGATAGAGCTAATTATACTGACGTCAGTTTATTGAGACACTTGGCGTCTGTCGGTGCATTTGTACCGGCGTTATTGGATCACGCCGTTAGAACGTTAATCATTCTGCTAATCCTTTAGCGCCATGCTTTTATTATTCAGAAGTAATTTTTTTTCTTGGTAATTTTTGTTGGAAAGAACTGGCTTTGTGTGTGGAGTCTTAATTTTGATGTGGTTTGAATACGAAGGTACAATCTTGATAAGGAGTGAGCTTAATTTGGCATATTCGATAACATGGAATATAGATTAGCTACATGCAAATAATGTGCATGTCAAGTTAAATACCCCGACATAATTTGTGTCATACATTATAGGACGGCTACATATAACAGTGTACCTGGCAGGATAATTTTTATAAGGATGAAGTTATTATTTATGTAAAATAAATAGTTTACTATCAACTTCTAACTATATTTCACCAATAGTAAAATTTCAGCATCTATGGCCACCAAAATCAATAAACAAATAATCTTCACGGCAATCCCCATTGACAGTCCTGTGAGCAAAAATAATGGTTTCGCAAAGGACGACTTTAGCTCAGCGTGGTCCCGATTAATAAATCAAATAGATTTACAGTCGAACAGGCTGACAGTTTCGTACTCCTGCCATTATCAGTTCCTCCCTGTCGAAGAAACAATTCGCAATTTTCCTCTAATAGATTGTATGAATCAATTAAGGCTTAATTGAACACGTGCTTGGGGTCTCCATGAGACTGGTGTAGTTCATGTGTTATGGTTTGATCCGATTATGGTTAGATTGTATCGAACATGTGTAAGATAGTCGGTTTTTGTTATTGAAGTTTATATTTGTTTCAAGGTTAAGAATTCGCAAACACATCTCACTATTTAGGGGATGCTAGATTATGATCAGACTGAACAAGTATGTCATGTTTTACTAAAAACCTTTCTGCTAAAAGCTACTAACGACAATTGCCAAGTCAAGCAAGCTGGGTTTAGTTTTTACACACAAGTACTGTCCTGTACAAGTACTGTACTGTCCTGTACTGAAAAAATCTATTTCACATATTGTTTTGGAGAATGTAATTAATATGTTTCGTAAACTCAAAAGCTAGAAATCCAGGTAAATACGAACCGTAACACTCAAATGATGATTCAATTTCACTTATAGCTTTTGGAGTACTTGCTCCTTTCAAACCCGCCGTCCCACGAACTTGCAAACATACATACTACAATTAATTTAGATCCCTACCTGTGGGTACTACAATATAATTAAACAATTCAACCTCCGGCGTCTCAGTCTAAAGGTGTTAAATGTGGATTGGCAAACTTTTGGGTACTGATTGCTGTATCTCTGTTTCAACAATTTGAAACCTGAAGGGTAAAGGCATCTTTGTTACGATATAGTTTAGGGATATCCTGAACTTTGTTTAATGATGTTTGGAGTAATTTAATGGACAGGTTGTAGATAGTTTGTGTATTTATAGGTCTAACCTCGGTAGTAACTGTAACGTTATTATGGGTAGCATGTTTATTGCTTCTGTCTAAATGTTCTGTGTTTTGCTGTTCGTGACTGGTATTTTCAACATGTTTCATTATTAGTCAGAATTTATTTTGAAGATTAATCTATGATCGTTCAAATTTTATTTACCTACATACGTTACTGTTCTTCATCTTCCTGCCGTAATATCATTTAAGATGAATGGGAACAGGGCAGGAGGAAGAAGGTCTAATAGGTTTTTTCCAGTCACAATTCTACGCAAACCTTTCACGTAATTTTCTGTTAAGTGCATCTTAAACTAAACAATTAAAATTCCGCTATGTACAATTTTTCTTCAATAATCAATATCAAACCTTAAATCACTACGTTTTAAGTTTAAAATCAACTGTGTCTCTGAGTATCTTCAGTAGGTATGCTTCGCCTAGCATCACTTGCGGTTACGCGAATAGAAACTTCCATCAAGATCCTCTACTTGCAATTAACAACTTTAAGTGATGGCAAATAAGGTTTATTTTATAATTGGATATTCGCAATCTGGTTTGTGTAAAGTAGGTCTTATTCCACCTACGCCTAAAGTTGGCGAAACATTAATCTTATCACGGGTAGTGTCTAAACTAGTTGAATCGGTATTGATTGCGAGCCACGAGCCACCTCGGATTGAGTCGTATTTAGCTAATAATACTAAATGTAGGTGAACCAGTTTAAGGGCAGGACTTAATTTAGTCAAACAATTTATCATCAAGTCCATTTTTTCGAAGGGATCGCTTTGTGATGGATTTCAAGTATAAAATTGATACGTCATCGTTACTTTGATGGCCGAATTTAATCTTCAGTATTAGAGTAATCTTGTCTAAAGGGATTATAGGGCCTTTGAGAGATATTGTCTGGACTTAAGAAAGTCAACAGGGATGGCATTAAATTGGTCAAAAAGTAAAGACTCTCTTATACAAAATTACTTGAACTGGTTCTAAAATCTCTAAAACAGGACTCATGTTAATAAAAATCATTTTTTTTACCAACAAGATTTTAGAGCATACATTGCATCCCTTGGCAAAATGAAGCTTCTATAGAAACACCAAAAATACAGAACAGAGTATACATTACACATTTTAAAACTAAAAAAAAAACTATTCCCTACGACCCCTTAAGACCGCATCTATCAAATGAAAGTGGAGTTCTTAAAGGTAGACAAACAGTTGAACGAAGTTTACTTGACTCTTTAGAGCTTGATTCATTGCATTTCCTTTGTTTTTCTGCTTTGACCGCAACTCCGTTTATTACCTATTGTTTCGTGTTATTTTGTGGGGAAAGAACAATAGTATTGTGTCGGAATATTTTTTACGAAGAATAGATGATGAATCGGGTGCTGGAATAATTCAATTATTTGATATGGTTTTATGGACATCGATAATTTAACGAAGTTATAAATACAGTGAATGAAGGAATAATCTCTCTTATACCTCTTCAAACCACACCACTCACCCAGACCTGTTAATGTATGAAGCAATTTTGAACCTTCTCGTTAGAAAAAATCTGCTAATATCAAAATTAAATAAAAGAAATATGCGACGACGAACGCTACAAGAAGTATATAGAAAGCAAAAGTGTTATACAGACAGGCGATATTTATAACAATTATACAGTCACTTAGACTATGACTTTACACCTTCATCCAACCAAACAAAACAAATTATTCCTTTCACCACTAAGATCCTTATAACAAAAACTCAGCAGCATTAAAACGGCTAATAAACTTTATTTCTTCCATTGTTTACAAGGAAAGTACAGTCGGCAACAAAAGCTTCCGTCTCGACTGTCCAGGATGCTACCAAGACAGTAATTAAATTTTGTTCAACGACCACTTGTATTTGTCGAATTGTATTGGTTCCGGATCAAGTAATATTAGCACAAGATTTGCATTTATGTTCGTGAGACAGAATTCCGGGGTTGCCAATATCAATCAATTGCTTAATCTGCTTGGTACTTGTGTTAGATTTAATGTTGGTATATTGATTGCATTTGATGTGGTAACATTCAATTTTCATAAACAAGTTAGGTGTTACTAACACATACATAAAACTAGATGTTACTCTTTAGATTTACACTCAAAATTATCCTTAGCTTCAAGGCAGCTGTATTACAAATACTCTGATGATGATACACAAATTCATTTTTCTTCTCCCATACTTCTCTACTTGGCGTCATCTCACAAGCAAAATTTCCATTGATATCATTTTTACACAATCCATACATATTTTTATTCCTCTAGGTATATTCACTAACACAGTGATAATATACTCACCTAAATTAAGTTTCTTATCACGAACTACAGGGGACGTATTGTGTTCCTCCTATAAATATACATATACATCCAAAATAATATGTATATCATCTACATCATCAAGTTTCATGAAACAGTCGTACAAACTTAATTGAAATTCACTACCGTCAATTAAGTCCACTGTTTAAGTTTCACTTAGTTTCAAGTTATTTTAAATTAACCGTCGGATGGATTGCTCCGGGCCCGTTGTTTTAGTGTTCTTGTTACTACTCATATTACTGTTTAAAAAAGTTTTTTAAACATTTCATTTGCCTAAACTTCCTGCTGAAAATCTGCCTACGGTTTTCCTGTGTATGTAAATCTAATTATAAAGGATAGTTATAAAAACATTTTACTTTATTGAGTAATGAGTTTTAAATCCATCTTTGTATAATAATAATATTCACAATCCGTAAAAATAGCAAGGTACATTCAGATATCGTAACCGCTTGTAATTTTATGACGTTGCATGAATTTATACAAATTGTTACACGTGTATTCTGAAACATATTATCTATAGACAATAAGGTAAAAATGTATTATTTTATGCTTACGTTAGAGGAATCTATAGAGGAAAATGTCTATTACTTTAATAATAAAGTACCTACTTACATTTGTTACCAAGCAGCGTTATAAAGTATCTGATTTCTGATCTGAAAAACAGGTAAATAACTATTTTTTTCGACATAATAGCAATGACATTATTAAAGCAACTTCATCTTGCTTGTGAAGAAAATTCGACATGTAAAAGTGTTGCACCTATTTACAAAAAAAAACATAATTTATTAATATAGATGTAAAAAATAAAAGCACAAATATCAACCAATATAAATAAGGACATCAACAGTTCTGTCATGAAAATATTGTAAAAAATCATGTAACATATTTACTTAAAACGGACATAGTTATAAAACAAAATTGTTACATTGGTACTAACTTGACCACAAACGAAGATTCCTAATATGCGATCTTTATGTTGATTTACATTGTTTAACATTGCTGTATGTAAAAAGTAAGACAATAGATAAATAAAATGTTCAAAACTGTCGAAAACCACCATATTCTCGTTTACATTCTTAGTCAATATTCCCAACAATACACTCAAAGCCAAACGCAGTTTCCTCACCATTCCTATTTCACGGAATTACACGAACAAGGCACACATAAGTAAGATTAAATATTACACTCTGTTGAACTTCTAAACTTAAGGAAGTTGCGTATATTAGTTACTACTTATTTGCTCGACACTGTACGTTATTAAAACCCCATGCACTCGCTAAGTGTTCATTTTAAAGGAAATTTGTTTTAGTCTTGTTTTATTGGAAATTGTTCGCTTATGAGGTAAGTTTCATGAGAGTTATTCATGTACTCAAGACTACGTATAAGTATTTACTTACCCTTTTATTTTCTTGCCATATTAATATCTGAAACAGTATTCTCCTTTTTGTGGTAAAAAATCATTGTATGACCCCTCCCGTTGTGGCGTGAGGGAGTATCAGACTCTTACCGACTAAGACCCACCATGTTCCTTTTGGAGCCCTTTGTGTACCAAGGCCGCGGTAACTCTTTTAAACAATCCAGCAATCTATCGCTAGTTTACCTTGAGTAAGCGTGGTATTTAATGATGATTGCAAAAGACTGAACTTTATACTAGCAATATTATTTTCATGATCGATTTTATAGTTTTCACACCAACAATGTTTATTGTTTAACACAAAATGTAACAAATGTTTACCATTAGCACGACATAAAACAAGCGTGTTATAATTAGCATGAACTATAATTAATTGATCGCTATGGACGATAAAACCAAACGATTACAACTTTATTTACTTTGTGCAATTGAAACACAGCTTTTGATGCGGAATAATTTAAAATACCGTTTTTATGATGTTAACATAGCTGAGTATTTATTTTTATTGCGAGTATCCATTAAATTTTAATAACATATCAACATTTATGATTGCTATGCCTCTGAGTGAGAATGAATATTAACTATGGCTTGTGTGGCCATGGCCTAGCAATATATTTTCAAAAAACACCGTATGATGTTCCCCAATACAACACACGTACAGAAGATAATAATCTCACATCAATAGAAAAATCGCGATGCGAGAAAATCTTCACGTCCCCATCTATTCGAGTCATTCGATTGGTATTCGATGCATAATAATAATCGGTATGCGTTTATACGAATTCCACGCTTGCTAGCGATTCGATTCGATTCCGTGGCTTCTCTTAGAACCTTTTTTCGCACGCGAGTTGAATCGGGATGAGGCGTATTGGTGATTATTTTTATGGTGGAAATGTTTAATGCTTATTTGAATATGGGGAAGTAGATTAGGGTAAAACCCTCTTAGGATGATGATATTGTTGATCGATCCAGATAAAATTGTGAAAACGTACGTGTGTGTGTGAAAATCGGGGTTGGAAGAAACATTTTTAAAAAGCAGCCGTAAACTTGCAACTTTTATTAATTATTAAACCTTATTTACTTATGAATAACATGAGATACCATGTTAGAATACTCTTTTACGAAATATTTCACTGGTTTGGTCTAACGTTTTTTCTTTTATTTAAAAAAATATTTTTGTGTCACAAAATGTCTTACAACATAGGTACGTTGTTAAGTTCCCTTAATGATTCCCTTGTCTACCGATGTTGAAATCTGCTACCCAATTCCGACAAGGTCGTTAAGTTGACTGTTAACCACGACAAAATCTTCGGCCATCAAAGGAAAACCCACAAAGGTCCACTCGCTAAAATATTAATAAGACTGGCAGAAAAATAAGTGCGTTCTCAAACAAATATTAAGCTCGGTTTAACAGCCAATTTAGTCCGGATTAATAGACCAGGAGTTGAACACAACGTTGGGAAACAAAGAAAATGCTGGCGTTACACCAGCGAGAGAAAACCGAGTTTCCACGCGACCGTATTTCTTGGTTACATTTTTAAAATCGATAAGAATAAAAGATTTCTATTTTAGAACCATTTGAAATCGATTTTGTCGATAAAATTATTATAGAGCTCGAAAATTGACGAGAAAAAAGTTTTTTCATCCCACCATCTAGGAAAGAGTAGTTTTACCCTTTGATATCTGAGCGCAAAAGCCGTTTTTATCCTCTTGAGTGGCAAAGTGATTTGAATTTAGAATGTGCAATACTCCATTTGTGACAATCTTGATAAGACTTTTCAGACAAATACATATTAAACAAATAAAATCCTGCTTAAAATAATTATTCAATTGATTAAGTATTTTTTATTATTGTTTTTACATAGATATTTAACCTCGTTTTATTTTTAAATTGAGTTTTCAAATAAATGAACTTTAATAGGTACAGTCAGCACCAAAAGTCGATGAACAGAATCAACATAACAAAACACCTGTTCACAATAAAATGCCATAAGTTATAGTCGCAACTAGGAAACAAAATAGACTGTACACCAGAAACTTACAAAAGTCGTTAAACACGAGTATTTCAAAAGTATCTGTGCACTAGTATTCCTAAAGTCGCTATACACCATCAATCCAAATGTCGCTGAACATCATTGTATCAAAAGTCACTAAACAGCTGTAAATACAAAATTAGGTTAACAAAGTATATTTTTAATGTTGCCGTGTGTTAATGTACTTTTGACGCTTATGTTGTTCAGCTACTTTTGGGACAGTACTTGCTTGACCTTAATAATGTATGGTAACACGTTAGTATCTATTTCAATAATTTTAATAATTATTTTGGAAATACACTTTTTTGCAAAAAAAGCGGGCACCTATGCGAAATCTGAGTTTTAAGGACTTTACGTGTATTTTAAAGGGTTTAATGATTGTAGTATGTTTCTAGCATCAAAAGGGTTAGCCAAGCGTGCGTGAGAGTGTATTCTAAATTTGAATTTTGTACAATTGCTAAGAAATTGGTTAAACCTTGTTTTGGACTAATTGCTGGCAAAAAGTTCGTCGGTGTTTTGAAAAGTTTTTGAAGTGATTTTCAGAAAACTGATAATGCAGTTTTAATTAATGATTAATGTACCTTTTTGTTAGATAAAACATTTTTGAAAAACTATGCGTATTTGATAAAATTTTCACCTGCTCTAAATGGGCTATACTGATGATTGATGGCAATGTTAAGAGTTTCGGTATTTTAGTGTAAAGCGTTCTTCTGTTTAGATATTGTACCCACGTGTTTTAAAATATCGCTTTTTTATAATTAAACACTATTTAGATGAGTATCAGTACATTGGGCTGCGACAAAACCAATTTAAAGTAAGCAGTGCCGATCACAACTCGTCTCCTATCGGACTTTGATATTAAAAAATACCAAATTTTGTGATAAATTTTAAAATTAACCACATGAAAAATGATGAGGAGGGTTTAAGCTATCTAAAAAGTCTAATTATTGCCGCGTTGAAGCTCTCTATAACTCCATAGGTATCGGGTTACTAAACGATGAATTCGATGAAAGGGAGTCAAGAATTCAAAAGTATTGACCAAACGTATGTTTCTTAAGAAATGAGCAGATAGCCAATTGTTGTTATGATTTAAGCAGGAAAGTGCTGTAGATGCTAGAAAATCTCGGTGCAGGCAAGTTTATTTAATAAAATGTCAGTTATAGGGATGAAAACACGCTATTTGAACGCTCAGACTCATAGATCTTCGGAGGTCTACGGAGTTTCCCAAGAGACGAGGTTGTTTGGAAATCAGTGATTACGAGACCTTAAGACCTCGTGCTCACAGTCTACGCGCTATTTTCTGTATTTTGTAGAATTTCAAGATTTAAAAAAATGTTAAAGTCCGAAAGGAGACGAGTTGTGATCGGCACTGCTTACTTTAAATTGGTTTTGTCGCAGCTCAATGTACTGATACTCCTCTAAATAGAGTTTAATTATAAAAAAGCGATATTTTAAAACACGTGGGTATAATATCTAAACAGAAGAACGCTTTACACTAAAATACCGAAACTCTTAACATTGCCATCAATCATCAGTATAGCCCATTTAGAGCAGGTGAAAATTTTATCAAATACGCATAGTTTTTCAAAAATGTTTTGATCTAACAAAAAGGTACATTAATCATTAATTAAGACTGCATGATCAGTTTTCTGAAAATCACTTCAAAAACTTTTCAAAACACCGACGAACTTTCTGCCAGCAATTAGTCCAAAACAAGGTTTAACCAATTTCTTAGCAATTGTACAAAAATCAAATTTAGAATACACTCTCACGCATGCTTGGCTAACCCTTTTGATGCTAGAAACATACTACAATCATTAAAACCCTTTAAAATACACGTTAAGTCCTTAAAACTCAGATTTCGCATAGGTGCCCGCTTTTTTTGCAAAAGAGTGTATTTCCAAAATAATTATTAAAATTATTGAAATAGATACTAACGTGTTACCATACATTATTAAGGTCAAGCAAGTACTGTCCCAAAAGTAGCTGAACAACATAAGCGTCAAAAGTACATTAACACACGGCAACATTAAAAATATACTTTGTTAACCTAATTTTGTATTTACAGCTGTTTAGTGACTTTTGATACAATGATGTTCAGCGACATTTGGATTGATGGTGTATAGCGACTTTAGGAATACTAGTGCACAGATACTTTTGAAATACTCGTGTTTAACGACTTTTGTAAGTTTCTGGTGTACAGTCTATTTTGTTTCCTAGTTGCGACTATAACTTATGGCATTTTATTGTGAACAGGTGTTTTGTCATGTTGATTCTGTTCATCAACTTTTGGTGCTGACTGTACTTCTTTTTAATTTGATACTCATATGTGCGCGCCATTTTGTTTATTTGCATTGAGTAATTTCCTCGATGAGGTGGGATGAAAAGTTACGTGTTGCACTCGAGTGCAAAGATTTTTCACCTTGTGCTCTTTTGATTCCCTCGCTATCGCTCAGGATTCTAATTATTGAAACACTCGCTACGCTCGTGTTTCAATTTTAGAATCCTTCGCTTGCTCGGTCATCAAAATTGAGCCCGCGGTTAAAAAGCAACTTTGCACTCTTGTATAACAAATAACTATTGTGTCGACTTTTAAAGACAACTTTTAAGATATCGAAAAAAATGCTGACAATGATTTCTAGAAATAGTTTATCAAAATTTTATTTCAAACAATTTTTATTTTTAACGCAAACTGCTACAGAAATCTGAAGATTTTCACAATGGCTCTCAAGTCCACTTCAGCGTCCATCAGTCCATTCATCTATAAGGAGTACGTCAAAGTAGCCAGTGCATGCCATATAGAGTTTCAAGTGTATCGAACTCACTAGAAAGGAACTAAAAATAAACTGTAGTTGACGTCTGATTTTTGAAATATCTTAGAAAATACGAAGTCTGGACAGCTTTTTGTAAAATGACCGTCGTAAACAATGCAAGTAAAAATGGCTATTTTACAATATTTTTCTTGTTCTGTCGCTTTGTTGAGTTTGACAGAAGTTTACTTGGGTATACCTACACCTTGTAAGCTTATTATATCTTTAGGCTTATATTATTATATCTATTGGTAATCACGGCATGAACTCTGTGCAATGCCGTGGACTTAGTTAAACATAAATGGTCTTACTACAAAAACTTAACCATGTGTCAAACACTTGTCTAAAAAAATGTGGTTCCAAAATGGACCTTATTTCAACGTCATAATTTGTCATTTTTCTAGACAAGTCTTAAACTGACGTTTAAAAGTTTTTGTGGTAAGACGGAAAGTGACTTAAAAACTAGTAAGTACCTTATGTATAAAGCGTAGAGAATAATTTCAAAATCTAATATATGACCATGATTTTAACACAAGTTACAATATGATGTACTCGTATTTTCGTTACCAACATTTTTGTCCAACATTTGATGGATTGCTTCCACTGTGTGTTGGACAAACATTGGCGATTCTATTTGCTACTTGAGATACTTGAAAGTGGGGATATCTTCGTGTTTATTTTGGATACGATAGGAACTTTGTTCAGTAAAGGATGTTTTTTCCGTGGTATTAGGATTTCTTGGAAAACCCACCTTGTTTTTCTCAAGTATTTACTACCAGGTTTCTCAGAAAAGTAGATGTCCTAAATTAAATAGTCCGTATTTCTTTTAGCAGGACATTTTGTTCCGGATTTGGAATTCAAAACTTTTGTAGAGAAAACATTGAGCCATGTTTATTCAGGTTATTAGAACATTACTAGGAAGTATAATAAAATAAAAATAGCAAACTCAATATTTCAACGTGTACCTTCTTTTTGTAGTGTTAGCGTGGGCATGGGAACCAACTCTCATGTATTATTACAAACCATGTAGAACAATAACAAAAGTACATTCCCCATGATGGTTGTCATAGCAACCATCAATGATAGTCCTAACAGCTTGTAATGGTGTTATATCGTGTAATAACCGCTTCCCAGCTGACATTATCTAACCTAAAGCACTGGGCTGATGTTGTTAATTTCCAGTTAAAACTTTAGTCACTGGTTCACTTGGATTTTAAGTGCAGGATACGAATCTAGAAAATATAAAGCAAAAAAAGATTTTTGTTAAAGCGTTTCTCTATAGATATATTCACAAAGCTGAAAAACATGATTGAACGCAATTATCTCGAGAACTTATTTCAATAGGAAACATTTCCTTGTCTGGGTACTGTTAATTGTTGTAAATTAAGTGGATATTTTTATATGCTAAGATAAAAGTGTATCGAAAATAATTTATGTAGGTATGGTAAATAAGAATCTGTATACATTCTTATCAAAGTTAAAATGTAAGAAACATACTAGAAATACAATTTGTATCTTCCAAACGACTCGACCCATGAATTTGCAAGCCAAGCGTTTTCCCATGAAACCCGACATATGGGAATGTTAGCAAACTTTTTGGACGTGGTTCAAAACGTGCATCAAACTTTGTGACTATCTAATACACCTTGTGTCCGTGGTACCGTAAGTTTTCTTACAGTTTGAAAGAAAGTATATTGTTTTTCAGCTGTTTTTAACTTTTCAGGCTGTTCCTGCGCGGTTTGGTTTTAGTCACGTCAATTTTCTGAGTATAATATAGATTATGGAGATAATGATTAGGGAACCAAGACATGGTTCCCTAATCATCATCTCCATAATCTCTCTAGCGTTTTCCCAACAATGTTGGGGTTGGCTTTCAGTCGGAGTCAAGTGGATGCAACTGAGTACTAGCGTTTCACAAGTGTGTGATTCAAATAGGTAAAAAAATACTATAGCTATGGGCATACTAGCTTTTTCATCCACGTTCTGGAAAACCGCTTATATACAGCAAACGAGCAAAAAGCTTTTATAGCAGATTTCGTATCCAACCTTTTATAGTCCAAGTACACTCCTCATTGAAACTTTAAACTCTGCATTACAAGTTGCCGCGTTGTAATTTTGAACGGAAATTTTAGATGTTACCATAATATCATTCTGTTCAAACTATGGCGGTGTACTTCAGTTTATTTAACACAGATATTGACGGTAGATATATTGCACGGAGTTCGTCATTTAAAGTTTGGCAGCCATGTTTTAAGTTACGTTGGTACAGCGCCTTTAATTGGTGGTATAGATAGTTTGAAGCAATTATTTATGGTGTCAATATTCAAATGCTAAGCCATAATTATTATTTTTCAACTTAAATTATATGAGCACAAACCGTAAAAAAATATTTTCTTAACTAAATAAAATTAACGCCCTGGCTTGGCTTTGTTGTATCTCCAATAATACTTATGTATTATGTTTTGAAAGCTCATTAAAAATATGTCAAAATTATAACTATGTATGACCACATTTTCTCAGTTGCATTTAATGGAAATTCGTGACTCCGAAATCAATATATTGTAGCCAAGTAAATAATATTGCTCAAAGGTCAGACTAATATCTTAACCTGTAACGATCTTCGTAGCGTCCAGGTCTCAGATATTAAGAGGTAAGTAAAACCCGTTTAGCCAGAATCTTGATACATACGTAAGCTTAGATTATCTAAACGATATAATATTGTAGTTATGTTCATTGAATATGAATTCCTTGCCTATTAATTTTTGGCAATAACTTAACAGAGCAAATACATAACTAACTCTTCTATTGAAAATAAAAGCATTTTTATTCGATAATAGCTGAATCACGACTCTCATTCCACAGAAACTTCTTTATATGACACTCAAAGTTGAGATTTGCTAACATTTTAAAAAATTTTCGCACGCAAATTCGTTTATGTTTGGCAGAACGAGTAGAATCTAGGAGGAAGGAAGATTCAGCCACAGAATAAATAAAAAACTAAAATAAAACAAAGTTTTCAGAAATCCTTCAGGAACTGTAAATCAACTTGTTTTACAGCTGTTTACTAAATATCAAAATCATAAATCACTGTGACTATAAACAACACAATTGACCGTTTAGTCAAACATTTTGATACAAACCAGTCTATTACATTCGTTTGACTATTTATACTGAAACCATAGTGCTTTTTAACCACGATTATTTTTGCGGCTTCATTCAACCTTATGCTATTTGCAATAAGTATCATTTTCACTTTGGCGTTCCTCCTTCCTTATTGTAAGATTCCAATTTTAAAATTGCATTTTCTATGAACCTTATGCTCATGACTTTAAAGGTGGTTTTCCTGTTATTATTATAAGGTATGGTACTTTGCTGCGGTAGTTATCCTTGTACAGTATACGATTTACAAGAAATGTATGAATTCAGAAATCAGTTCCGCTAATTAAGGGTATAAACATTTCACTTTTGCTATTAAACGTTTAATGATTTAATTTATGGGAATTCTATGAAGGTCTATTATCTTACATTTTGAACGTTCTTAATTGATTCGAAGAAATTAAAGCGTTTGACTCTATTGATAAAATTACTAAAATGTTGCTAAATTGTCAAAAAACATTGATTCTAAATGTAAAATTATAAATTACGGAAGATTCTGTTCTTACTAATCAATGATTCCTTTAATCAAGTGCTTCCTTAAAGAAAACGCTAACACAAAGCAAATTATGTACCATTCATTACCTACCTTAATATTGACGAATTTCACAAAATTTCCACTGTTCCTTGTTAAAGCTACTCTAGCTCTTCTAACATTTTTTTCTTCCAATAGCTGCTGTGATTAAAGCGATCAAGGAAATAAACTCTTCAGCTTTACAAAATTAATAAAGACTACTTTTAGGTTCTTCTAGGCACAACTTATATGCTACTCGAGGTGATGTTGCTATAATTTTTCAATGCAGGCATCATTTTGCTCTTCATAATCATTCCGTATTTATTGCCTACATATTAGTATTCACTCCTTTCCCTCTTATATTATGAGGTGATTTTCTTTTTTCACCCCAAATTATTTAAAACAAGCATGAAAGTAAACAAATTGTCACAAGGTCCCTCACCTCTTGGCTTAATTCGTACCCCTAAAGAAAACATCTTCAACTGCAATGCAAAATATTCGTCGTATTTTTCTCCATACACCCTACATTCATATTTTTAGGGATCCGTAGGCAAAGAGAAAACGGGACTAAGTGTTCACTGTCTGTCTCTCCGTCAGAACGTCAAACTATGAGAATTGGTTACATTTCTTAAGATCATGTGCTTTATGCTGCATCAATAAAAAATAAGTTACCGTTTTATGGATATTAATATCCAGTCTAACCAAGGAGTATCGGGTTGCCCGGGTAACTGGGTTGAGGAGGTCAGATAGGCAGTCGCTTCTTGTAAAGCACTGGTACTCAGCTGAATCCGGTTAGACTGGAAGCCAACCCCAACATAGTTGGGAAAAGGCTCGGAGGATGAGGATGATTATGGATATAAATATGGCACGGAGTCCCTCATGGAGGATGTGACTCGCACTTAGCCTATTTTAATATTCCATCAACGAATTCCTTCCGACCCTAGCCCCACGTTTATTAAAAAAGTCTTATGTATATTTTAATTCTTGCTTTTTAAAATGCTTTTGTAATGAATGTGCTGTTGAGAAGACAAAAACGCTCGTAATAACATTAGCTGAAAAAATGCAGTGAGACGATGATTATTTCTCGTTTGTGAAAATGGGTTTTGTCTGTTTCATGAGCTTTGAATTTACCCGTATGTCTTCGTTTAATCCTTTTTGATTAAAGACAAGGTAACAAAATTTAAAATCTGGGTTATCCTAATAATATTTTAAAGTTGGTTTGTTGGTTTTACCGCGCTATTCTCAGAAACCACTGGTCTGATTTGAATAAAAAAACTTTTTTAAAAACTACATTTATTCGAGCGCGAAATATGTAGTTCTCACGAAACGTGAGCAAACACTAGTCGATTCACAGAACAGACAGTAGATTGTCAAAAGCGTAAACCATGCTATGAAAAGCTTACGAAATTGAAAGAAAAAAGAGTATTAAAAATACTCACAAAAAGCAGATCCTTAAAACTTGGTTGCAAGCTATAAATCCTTCGAGGAAAGCTTCGTACATAATAAACAGCGAAAATAATTCTACATGCTCCACATGTTGTTTCAATGTCTTACCGTTTGACAGATGAGGAAAAACAAAACAAACATGCGTGAGGCTTCAAGCGAAATATCTCGGCTTGCATTTACAATGGGATTTATTTTCTTTAGCAATGGCTCTCGTAATTCAATGAAACGTAGTCTTTATTGGTGAGAGTACACGTTGGAGTCATATTCGGAACCAATCGAGATGTTTTCGTTCTTTTTCATATAAAATACTTAATGTAAAACCTCGCATACTATTTTCGCGCATAATTGTCCAAATCTGGAAGAATCATAGAATGACAGACGGATTCGCATTCAACGCGACTGACAATTGTAAGGGAAATATGTACCTATAAACAATTTCTTCAGCACTCTCGATGCATTTGCATAATAAGGCATTTTTAAATTAAAGTTATTAGCAAACGTAAATGCTGAATTGATTCTTATTTGCTCCCTTTTGGAAAACCGGTTCAAAGAAGTTGTTAATCAGTCAACCGTGCCTAACATACATAGAAATAATGATAATCTTTTAGTTGGTTTGATACAAGTAAAAGCGATCTTCATATCTTTTCTTTAACATAATGAAATTCTCGCATAATAAGTCTTCCTAAAATACTCGTGGGAACAAAAATACCAGGGATATTTCTTCGTCTTGAAATCAAAGTAAGACTTAGAGGCCTGAATACGTAATAAACTCAACTTATGTAGACAAACATGTATAAGGCATAAAAAGGAGTTGGTACTGTACATATATCAGGTTTTAACTAAGTCACCAAAAAACAAAATAAAGACACTATTTTTAACGCATTCACGCTGAAACGGCTGGAGTGGTTTCGGTAAAATTCAGTTCATAGAGAGTTCATAATATGTTCATCAAACACTATATTGTTCAATTCGGATACTTAACTTACTAAAGTTATATTAGCTTTTAGAAGTTATTGCAAAATAATTTGGTTTTACAAAGTTTTGTTTAAAATTAAAATTAATTAAATAATTGTTGCATTTTTGTAGTTGTTTTCGGTTTAACTAAGGATTGAAACTGAAGAGTAAAAATGGGCTAAAATATAAAATAAACTTCTGAGACAATTTATGGTATTAAAAGTTTGTCGTTTAGAGACAAAAACTGCTGTCTTTATATACCTAGGGAACCCTAAAAATAACAGAGCATTATTACCTATAATGTGGCATGTTAAAAAAGCCTACATTAATAAACGATTTAACTAATATCAATGCAATCATTAACCTCGCTAATGACGACCTAATATAAAAATCTAGACCAAAAACCTTCTACCAGGTAACTATGTCGCATATAAGAACTTATAAGACAGAAGTACAACATCGTACAAACTCAAAATACAAGTTATCGTAAGAGTAATTTTTCATAGATTTTATGCCACAACCGATGTGCGTGGGATCCTTAAATCTTCCTCACGAACCACTATATTTGTGAAAACCGTAACTTATGCCATGTTCTTAAGTTTATCACGAATAGACGAGCAGACGCGGTGGAGGTAGGTACTAGGTAGGCTATATAGAAAATAAGCGATTTCACATTAGCCGGATATTTTCATTCATTTAAGGCTCGGTTTTTTATACGCTCACTGTGCTCGGCAAAGACATGTCGTGCGGTTTAGGGTGCTGACTGTCAACTGTCAGACAGCTGTCAAATCCCACACTTGTCATATTTCAAATCAATGAATTCGCACGTTTATTACCTTAGACCTTTTGGTGTTATATATTTAGAGGAATTAATGAGTACCGTAAGATTAATAGCCAGGAAAGCTCATTAGCCTGTGTGATTTATCGTCTAAGCAGCTAGGCCAGCATTTCGTGTATGTAAATCTGTTTCAGTATTCAAAGAAGCCTTAGTATTGAAAAAATTGAGCCACTTTATTCTCAATAGAATTTTGGAACGTAATAAATGAATGTTAACTTAGTAATTTCAGTTTATATTCATATTATAGAATGCATGATGTAAATGAATATTTTCACTGTAGTCAGATAGTATTTAGTCTATAATATTTTCAAGAATCAATACTTATGTACGAGATGGAGTAGGGCAGGAATCCGAACCATGGCCAACTAGTCGTCGTTGCGGTAAACTCCCGCTTCAAACAACTCTAGTATTTTCATGGTTACATATAAAAAATCCATAATATTTAAAAAGCCATAATTGTTCGGCTTTTAACCAAATAACGTATTAACCGTAACGTCTACCAAAGATGTTCAAATAACAGCTGGGGCCCAAAATTTAACGTGCCTTCAGAAACACGGAAGAACTCATCCACATACACCAAACACACCCATCCACGAACCGACCGCACCAAGCTACCACTGACCGATCCGTGCTGCAACTTAGAGACGAGCACCTCTTATTCCTAGGCCATATACTTATTGTTCCAGAGACATGCCGTCTTACCACAAAAACTTTTAAACATCAGTTTAAGACTTGTCTAAAAAAATGACAGATTATGACGTTGACATATGATTCATTTTGCTGCCACAATTTTTTTAGACAAGTGTAAAACAGATGTTTAAGTTTTTGTAGTAAGGCCAGAACAGTTTAACCATGCGATTCACAATCGCGATCGAAATCAATGCGAAACAGCGAACAATGTTAGTGAAAAAACAGTTGTCGATTCACGAAGAGATTGGCTACCACTCATCGTGACACGTTGATTTTCATTTCGTGAAATCGACCGAGTGGGGTCGCCATGATTTTTGAAGTAATTTCAGGAAATGTCGAGTTGCATGATTGACATAAAGTAGAATTTAATTTTGAAAAAGTTATCGAAAATTATGGAAAACTTGCAAAAAAGAAATGTTATTAAGGTTACAAGTTATCAATTTTCATATTTATAAGAGAGAAATCGAAACATATTTCAACAATAAAAAAGGTCACTTTTGATTTAACCTTCAGTATTTCAATATCTGAAAGAACCAATCTATAATTTTACTACCAAACACTAAAAAACCTAAGTAAAATAAACCCTGTTCTTAACATCAGAGGCGAAACATAAAACAGTTGTTTCACTCAATCTAAACGCCCCCAATATTGAATACAGGACTAATATAAATGTTATAAATTCGGTATTTTACCGACAGTATTTTACCGGGTGAAATTCTCGCGTAACATTATATGAATGAGCAGCAAACCAACCGATGGAATTTCCCGTTTTATATCGGTTTTATGGGCACCCTTATACAGTCTGGGATATGTGGCCAGCCTTTATTATTTCCCGCTGTGGAGGTCAGTAATAAATCATCTTTCCCCGATAGAATCGTAAGCGATACATGCCAACTATATACTGGTCGCACTGTATATAATGTATTCTTGTTGGCTTGTGTTTATGACATTTCGATTAGCTTATTCTTAGTGCTTTGGTGTTGATGTTTGTTCTTGTTCATGGTTGGAAAAATATAGGCTGTGTTGTCAATGGTACGATGAAAGAAACATATACGTAAAGATTGATAAAAATAACAAGAAAATGCTTTTGTTTTTTAAATTACACAATTGTGAGTAGGTTAACACCATATCTGTCTTTAATTTGATGTGCCACATTGAGTTTCTTAGTTAAAGAGCCGAAAAACCTATTGATGCAACCCTTTACACTGCTTCTTACAAAATTTATCTTCAAAAACTAACTATAGATTTCCTATCAAATCCCATATTCTACCCTGTACCGTCCTATTGCTATGCAATAGCCTCCCCATCTCCACACCTTCCCCCTATCCTTCTTATAATCCCATACAAATCCCATAACACACGAAAAAAAGACGAACAGCAAAATAAAAGAAAAACGATACCTTTTAAATACAGAACAACCATCCCTTACCTTTGCATAAAACCATGGAGAACAAAATAACTAGCGAAGATGCCGTAACATAAAACCGCCTAAAAAAGTAGTGCGCCAAAATGCGGGTGAGTGGGGGACAAGGAACTTCACTGTTATATGCCTTCTTTGGACCCGATCATTTTGTTAAATACCTAAAATAGTTGATATACTAACCCGAACTCCTCGTTAGTTCACTCGTAACTGATCGTTTTGGTCTTGCCCACCGTACGAATTTGAGCTAAAAGACCTGTGCCTGGTGCCTGACCCTCCTGTATTATGTCATATCCGCTCATCTTTCCTTACTCCATGCACAAAACACAGACAAACAAAACACAAGCAATATACAGACATGTGTTGTCAAACGTGCAATATACGACGTATTGCAGTTCTTATGGTATCTCGTAAACCCTTAAGGGTCACCTAAGGGATATATTTCAGTTGGAACGCGCGGCTCTAGTGTCGACCGACTCGTAAAGTCGTTTCGTAGTTCAGGAGCCCGGTTGAGATTTACCTCTGTCTAAGTATAAAAGAAGAATTGTATGATGTTGACTGCTATTTTGACTTATTGAAGGGATTACAGGGACGAGGGATAATTGCAACAACACCATTTTCACTAGCACATTTGTTAAGAGAATCCTCTAATGTAATTCTTTACTTATTTCTATTAAAAAAAAAAAAACATTTATTTAGTAACTGACAAACACGTTTGTATGAAGTCATTTTTTTATTTATGGCAAAATTCTTTGATGTCTTATTTGTGAAAATAATAATAGAAAAGTTGTAGCTAAGTTTGTACTTAGGCTAGATCACATCTTTCCCGATAAGTGAGTAAGGATCCGAAAGAAATCCTTAACTGCCGTTTTAAAGTTTAATACTATACTGTGAGATTGTGTGAGTCTCACAGTCACGGGCTCTTGCTCTATAAGAGAGTGGTTTACAAGATTCCTTTCATTTGTTTAGTTGAACGTTGGAAGGTCACGGTCTACGTCTACGTTGACAGACTTATTTGTGTGTAAATGGAAATAATCTCTGAAAGAACAATTTTAATTAATTGATGATATTTTTCTATCTTTTATAGCATGTATACCACATATATGTCATGACATACAACTTATATTGATGGGCAAAATGAGGAATAAAAGACGCATAGGAAGGCGTAAGAAATCGTGGCTATGGAACATCCGAGAGTAGAAAAGTATTGCCAGCGTTGAAGAACTATTTTGCTTGCGATATACGGAACATCTATGAGCGCACGAGTATTGAAAGCGTTGGAGAACAATTCCGCTTGGCACAAGATAGAAAAAAACCTCTAAGCCACAAGAAAAAGAAGATAGCGTATATAAAGAAGTATTATTGGTACTGGAATATTCAACAATGCCCTTTACGCAGTAAAATTCAGAATATCATACATTGTAATCAAACAAAGTACTTAAACATATTCTACTACACTAACATTTGAAATATAAATATGCAATTACCAAATTGGCATGCATTCCAGCTTACTGCAAATTGCTTTGCTAATGCAATTAACGTTACGAGATTACAATTTTATATTTTGCTCTCGCCATTAGCAATAAAAAATATTTATAGAAATATAAAAATAGACACTTAAGTTGAGTATGTTTCTGAATGTTTTTTCAATGAGCTGTTGGGTAACAATAGTTTAGCCTGCGGCTTTGTTCGCTGTCTGGGTAACCACAGATTACATAATGAAAATAGTTGGTTTATGTACGTCCAAAACGCTTGACTACCTTATAACATAATTTAATATTTTGGTCAAAATAATTGATAAAATTGTTTATGATTTTTCTCATGTCGAAATTCTCGTCAAATAATGCGACTATTTAATGTGCCTCCTTGTCAATAAACTTAAGATTCTCAAGTACTATTCCTGATCTTTACTTATAAATAAAATCATTTGCTTCACTCAGACAAAAATATTTTAACTTCATACAAAGACATTACAAAGGCATCAAAACTGAAACAATAAAAATAACATCAAAACTCAATAATAGGTACTAAAATAAAATACAGATACTGCATTTTAAGTATTTACTTACTTAGAATAACAAAACGAAAATCAGCATAGTAATAAATTATAGTTTAAAAAACACTAGAAAAGCACGCTTTTATAAATGCTCGGTCAAAGTTCATTACAGGACCTTTCTAACAAGTCCAAACACAGCTATGTTACGATATTCCATGGAATGCCCATGCCTCGTTCGACTTCATCATCAGACCAGTTCATCCGTACCATATTATTGTATTATCACCAGAACTACACACAGCTGCCAATTTTTGCGTCGCTACGATAGTTGAAAGGTAGTTAAAAAAGTTTACCATAGATTCCATTACATATTTACATAGACATTAGGTCAACATAATAAAAGCGTGTTAAAAATATAATTATAGGAAGCGCACTGTTATCTCCACAGCCAGATTCTACATTTGAATCTCAAGGGGGGTATCTGCGTTCGGTAATTAAAAAGAAAAAATCGCAACCAAAAAGTTTGCAGCAAAAAGCTCCGCGTCTTAGTATTACGGTTTTTTGAACAAAGAAGAAACGTGAAATGAGAAGCTATTGAAACAAAGGTGTGGTTCGCTTAATATTTGTCTGTTTTCTTGGTTTTAGGTTCAAAATATTGTTCTAGTGTTATCAAAATACATATTTTGAATACACAGTTTCTAATAAGTTGTTTAATCACAGATATTTACAAAATACAAGGCAGCATTTGTGAATGTTGAATTGAATAAAAACCTTTTTTTTTGCACCAGAATAAAAGTATCCAAAATGTAAATACGATAGATTCGATATTATTGCGAAGTTTCATCAAAATTCGTTCTGTACTTTTTCGTAGAAGAGTTACAAAAATCCACACATCATTCACGTTTATGATATTAGTAAGATGTTTCAAAAGTCACCTCCTCTTACAAAATCTATCATCTTAAACTCTTTTCCTTGACTAGAACTACGGTTCTCCGTACGTAACCGGCTTTCTCGAGCTTATCCGGCATCACGGCACCGGACCGATTCGGATGTAATATCTATAGGTTGCATGTGGTCACCGCATACCCGCACACGCTCTGGACACTCGCTATTAATTGAGATATCGGGCTAAACCGTGTTATGGTCATACTGTGTTTTGTTGGGTATTGGTTCTCAGAAACTGGGTTGAATGTACGTGTTTATTAAGTAGAGTTTGCTCGTTTAAATTAAGTTATTATTGGTATTTTATTGCTCATTTTGACTGGTTAAAGGAAAATAATCAATTGCATAAATGAAAAAATTCTTTGGGTCGGTTGAAAACATTGATGCAGAGACAGATTTAAACAAAAGAACATATATACATTCACATTATAGTTATGTTTCAATTGCATTCAGTTCAGTTTTGTTCAGATCCAGAATCACTTTGTGAGGCTCTTTAAAGGCAAGCAAAACTGCAACCAAAATTCAGCAGTTCATACATAGTTCAGCAAAGCTTTGGAAACAAGAACAGCTAACACACAATAAACATTTCAATTAAACAATACATTGCAACATAACATTCAAGACACTAACAATTTCGTTACTCAGACAATGAGAAAATAAACTATGAATGAACATCTCCTACAATAACTAGAAGTGTTACTCAAAATTACAGTTCCCTATGTCTTGATTGTAAAAGACGCTCCTTTTATTCGCAGCTTACAAAACGGAATTCAAGCAAAATCATTTTCTGTTACTACTGAATTCTTATTATGGAGCGCGGGACGTAACAATAGTGTAGGACCTAATCATTGTGTCATTTATGAACAATCGCTATTCAGAAGATATCTGACATACGGATGAAATTGTTCGGAAGTATTATCTAGATTTGAAAGAAGAATAGTTTTTAATGTTCTTTTTTCTTTATAATATGGCTTTGACTGTTTAAGAAGAGATCGTAACTTAGTACCAACGAGCAACCAGTATTAAGACCTGTATCATCTATGTATGTCATAACATTTCTTCGGGCTTCGGAAGGAAAGTCGGAACTCAAAGTTCCTTGTGGGTCCCTGTTTTCATTTGAACATCTTTGGCAGGCGTAAAGGCCCCAGTACACGTTGGCCTGTGTTGGGCCTAGCTGTGCAATGCACAAATGTAGGCCACGATCAAATGGTGTTTACACATTGGCGCATGGCTCATTGCTGCCTGGCAAACCACTTGCGATGGACGTCGAGGTAGTTACGGCTGCGGCTGTTTATTTGTACAATACCATATATATTTATATTATACTACACTACTATATATATTTATATTATACTACACTACTATATTTACTACTATATTTATTTTTACACGCAACACAAAAGTGTACTATCCTCAGCGGTCAGTGACGAACTAAACATTGGCCGAATGTGTAAACACCACACGCCAAGCTGGGCCAAGATTCCTTTGATGTGTGCCCAAAAAACCGACAACTCGCCGAATGCGCGCCAACCTTGACAAATGTCCGCCAACCTGCACCAATACCCCGTGTACACATTGGTGATGGCGCGTATTGGCCGCACTTGGGCCAACGTGTACTGGGGCCTTAACTAAAGTCACTTGCTGACAAGTCAAACAATTAGGTTTGATATGGAGTTTCAGATTACCCGAAAAGGTAATAGGTTGACAAGATTAGTTAGGTGGTCGCTCAATGCACTGTGCACCTTAAGACTGTGTAAATTATTATATCAACTAAACATTATGTTAACTTTTTTTATGTTTTCTTGCAATATTTATGTTTTTATAATTTAAAAATCTAGGCTATTTCAAAATCCACTACACATATTTTCAGTGCTTCGTCAGCCACTGTAAATCCGAAATGATTTACTTTAACACAAATTCCCGCAAAGTTACACAAATGTGTTAAGTGAAATAAAGCGTGATAAGAGGCCTTTAGGCTTGAGTTATTATTACTAATTGACCTACAATTTTTAATTAACTACATTGGTATGGTAAAAAAATAATTTAACATTCCCGGGTCACGCGTTAAGCGGTTGTTGGTACACAAAAAGTTATGTAAACGTTTAGGTACCTACACGATACTTAGCTAAATGTACTTTATATTCAGAATTAGTTCCAGTCGATGTGTACGTTTATATACTGATCTAGAATATGGTTACTCTAACGAGTTCAGACCATTCATTTAGCAGATTTTCTTTTGAAGTTTTTGCTTAAAATACCTTTTTTTTTATTTCTGCTGATAATACTGTCATGTATCTCAAAGCCTCTGTCCAATTTTTGACTTCAGTATTGGATTTTCAAATCAAAAATTCTGAATATGTTATTTAAGAATTATTTAAATATCAATGTTCAGTTGTTTATAATATTTCTCTGTGTGTGTCATTTCTGAGAAAGCCTCTTTGTATAGGTGTCTTCAATGATACGTACTCGGTACTAATCTGAATCTAGACCTAGGTGGACTATACATATAGCTCTACTGTTTTGTGTATTCAATGTTAGGCACATATGTATTATACCTATTGCTTCTGATTCAATTCGTAGAAGTAAATTGTATTATTGGTATTATGTCACTAGTATGTCAATTTTATCTTCATTTATATAGACGCAACATCTTCATATAATACCTATGATATAGCGTCCTGTTCTAAGCTTGAGTATCCAACATCTTTTTACAGCCTCAGATTCTCAGTTATAAAAGGTGCATAGAAAAAATCTCCAAAATAAAATGTTGAGATCATGAATATTGGTTCAAACTCTTTTGAAGAAAGCTTCTCAGCTATTTTTAGCTGTACGACGTAATAATTATTTGCATATTTTTTTCGCAGATAAAAATAACAAAAGCCGGATAATTAATAAAGCAATCCTAAAACAATTAACATACTCCTAACAATATAATACCAGACCATGCAGGAACAATAAAAAAATATTTGGATTTTCGTACCTCGTTGAAACGGACCAAAAAAACAAGGTAATTTGTACTCCATAAACATAGTCATACAAAAAACAGCCGGTGATTCGGCCCGAGGACATCAATCCAACTTTTTAAATTAAAGCGAGCAAAGAAACTCGGGATAAACGCGAAATGAAAGAAACACATTCAAGTTTTACTGAACAATTTATGGAATCGCGATTTTTTTGCAACACCAACGCCGTTTGTTATTTTAAGGTTCCGTTCTTGTAAATGAAATATAAAATCCTTGGGGTGTCATGCAGCTGTTCGTCTGTCCGTTCGTTCAGAAATTCAGTTCTTTTTACTAGCAAAGTCTTAAAATGCGTGGCACGCTCGCTACGTCTTGGTAAAACAGGTGTGAGCAATCATCCAATCATAACAAGATATCTAGCAATTTAACAAAATTTCAAAGTATTACATTTCTCAAATAAAATCCAATTTCACTGATTCGACAACTAAATTGCAAACAGCATAAATCCTTTAGCGCTTTCTTAGAGTCGTTTTAGACCATTCGATACGATCTTATTTTGCTATCAATTACTTAGTGATTACGTATATACTTACCTAAGTTAATTTAATACCTATATTATTAACGCTTTGAGTTCCTTGTTCCTAGAGGCAAACCCTGTCGCTCCTCTTCATCTCTTTTACTCCGTATCCCTCCTCATACTTCGAGCCGTTATGATGGATCCTTCACTGTTCGCGCTGTAAGGCTTTGGAACGCTCTGCCTCACAGTATACGTGACAGCACATCGTTAGATGTCTTCAAGAGACGAATTAAAGAACATTTCCTGTCAACATGACCTTATTTGTATGTATGTATTTATTTATTTATTATATTTTATGTTTTATTTATAGGTATATATTTTATGTTATGTAGTTTCATCTTTGTTTTGTTTAATGTTGTGCACTTAAAATTTTCTCTTCCCTATCGCATCTCTCTATCGCTCTAAGGTTTGCTGTTAGAGAACCCAGTTCTGGGTTAAGCTCGCCTTTGTACATGTCTTCTCTGTGTTGTGTGTGTCTTTTAAATGTTTTTGTGTACAATAAAGAATAATTAAATGCCTTTAGTCTGCAGGTTTGTGAGGCTCATAATTCCTAACGTCTCTTGCTTTCCCGCTTTAATACCCAATACACGTTTTTGTCATCTAAATCGTATCGGGCAATGTAAAGAAACTCTTAAGCTCCCGAGGAAGCAATCAATACCGCTGCAAACCAGCCATTCCCGAAGCCATTAAATTATTTCTATCCTGAATGGAAGAAAAACTTAAAATGCTGTTTATCATTTCGAGGGAGCTAAGGAAGTTGCTTTTACAACGATGCTCAATAAACTGCAAACCTGTTGCGGAATTGAGTTCGCTTTAAAAGATGCTTTCGCGATTTTCTTTGGGATTCATAGTTGAATTTAAGGTCTAGTTTTTAACTCTGAAAGTAACCTTCGCTTTTAAAGTTATAGACTATTGGGTCGATCAAGGTCATGTTGCTTGCCGCAATTCTTGTAAGCATGACGTCCGTTTTAAACGTTCCAATGATCGTTGCCTACAAGCAAAATAATGCAGCTGTGACAACTGTTTTACTATGGATTGTGGGACTCCGATGTGTTCCTACAGTTCAACTTTATTAGTACCTGGCTGGTGGCATAGTTAGGTGGGCATTACATAGGACACAAACTGACCGCTACGTACCATTGATAATTCTTGCTAATCCCTTCAATAACAACTATCTCGATGATCATAATGAACTACCAAAAAGGCACAAAAGCACATAATTTTAGCTTAAAGAAGTTATATCAGTTCAATATAAATTACAGATCAATTTGGAAGCTCGCCAGAGAGCGCTGACAACTTTAAGCATAGAAGGCGCAGCTCGATAGTATATCGTTCACGTATGCCCAAATGTAAAGTCTTTTACTGAGAAAAATGTTCGACGCGTTTTTGATATGCCGGCAATGAATGTATTAGGATTGACAAATTGACTAACAGTTGTGTCTTAAAGGCGATACGGAATTTTCGAATCGGTATCTTAATTATAGTCGTACTAGCTTCCGCTCGCGGCTTCGCCCGCGTGGTGTTCGGTTATATCGCGTTTCCCAGAGAATTCTTCAAAACTCGGGGATAAAAACTATCCTATGTTCTTTCTCAAGGTCAACTCTATCTCTGTACCAAATTTTATTAAAATCAGTTCAGTGGTTTAGTACGTGAAAGCGTAACAGACAGACAGGCAGAGTTACCTACTTTCGCATTTATAATATCAGTAGGGATTTAGATAATAGCTCGTTAAACAAGCAGATGGTATTTTATTTGTTACTAGCAAACTGTCTGGATCTGTATGAGTCGTTTCATAAATCTTTCTACCTATCTATGGAATTAGAGAAAATGGCATGAAAATCTGTTCAGTGGTTTTTAAGTTTACCGACAATTCGCATAAAAATGACGATGATTCAGGGATAAAACAATATGAATTTGATTTCATGAATCGAATAATTTAATTTTTATAAATAAATTCCACACGTTATGAAACTCAAAGCATTTAAAATGGGCTCAGTATCAGCCCTGTGTTTATCACACAGCTTGAACTACAAACCTCTTTAAAACAAAACATTTTTCCCTCCAACGTCTTTTACAGTATTTTCTCTAATAGAACTAAGTTCTAAATAGTTCTAATGATTGTACAACGACGGTTAATGCTTGCTTCCAGTACAAGTTACATTTAGAGATACTACAAGTACTATCTGGAGCCTTGTTAAAACTGCAACGAGATGGTTTAATACGACTGGCTTGTAATGCCTGGGAATATTGCTTTGTACATTATTTTCTTGTGTTATATGATACCATACTTTAAACATAATATGTACATATTATATTTGTTAGGATTTTGTGGGCTCTAATTTAAAGTGAAGATTGGTTAAATATTGCACGACCGTTATTTAGAAATATGAGACCTTATTGATACAAACCAGTCTGTAATGAAAATAGTAAATAATTCATAAAAATGCATTTGTAAAGTTAATAAATGTTTCTGATTAAATTGTGTTTTATTTAACAGTCATGATAAAAGTCATTTATTTTAAACTATTTCACACAGAATGAATATTAATACCGATGCTGCGTTAAACAAACGTAACTTTATTCATCATTCATAATAAGTTATTTCAGTGCCTAAATAAATAACATGGGCAATTTTCATTGCTGAAAAAAAAAATGGTTATTTGATCTGATCTTTAATACTGGAAAATAAATATGATAGTAAATGATCTGTGCTTGAGAACATGCCAAGATGTTTATAAGATACAATATTGTAGTTTTCTTAGAAATACAACATCACGTTTTAGGTATTTGAACTGAAACTTGAATTTAGCTTCAATATGACTTCGATAAGGAGTGCAAACTATTGTGCTTTTCACAAATACTTGGATGTTTCAAATTTATAGCTTTTTAGTTTGAAAGGCAAAGGAAACATATTGCCAGTTGCTTCGATAAATATCAAGCTTATCTCTGCTATACAATTTTGAGAAGTATTTGAATATGTAAAGTTTGCAAGGAAAAGATTTAAAACTTTTGTATCGACTCAATAACTTATGACTGAAAGGTCAATCATTTACCTAAAAGGATGAACATATTTTTCATTTATTGCACTCGTAATCTAACAAGTATCTAACAAATACAAATACATCGTTACTACGATAACGTTACTTACCAACATACCTATCAAATCACCAATTTCACCAATTGGCAACCATTTGATGGCTATAGCTTCATGGTAAAAACCACCCTTACAATAGAAAACAACCCATTACAGGCCGTTAACCCCTTAAAATATAAAACCTCACAAAACTGACAGCATTTCAGACACAGAATCTACAATGGAAAAAGGGAAAATCCTAATTAGTACCACACTTCTGGGTTTTCGGAGCAAGGAAATTTCAATGGAACGCCGGAGCGTCATCTAAAAATTTCGCAAGAGAAACCCCTTGAAATAACAAAAGCCGGCTGTAATTGTCTGACTGTCGTTCCCTCAAATCTAAGAAGTTGGTACCCTGACTGAGTAAGCCACTCGCGGCTGGGATAACGGAAAAAATGGGTCTATTCTACCATTTTTATGATTGTTTAAAGTGGGTCGTCCGACTGGTTATACGTAATTGCGCCGGTTTTGGTTTGTCTCCTTTTGACAGAAGAATGTCCAACGTTTTGAAGAGTTTGAGGGACAAAATTTGTTTTTGAATCCTTTGTTTTAATTTTAGGGGAGCTTTGTAGGATTTTGTTTGCGTCAAAATATTATAATGACCATTATTAGTTTACTTTGTGTTAAGAATCTCGTAATTGGTCGTTTTTAGTGGAATTTTCCGTTTCAAACACCAATCGCCCTGTTTGATGGGAAGAGAACACCTTATAATAATCCCTAAGTTGCTTAGGCGAAAAGACATGCTTACAAATATTTCATCCCAGACTAGTATGTATATCAATATCTTTTCATATCAATGACAACCTGAATGGCATAATATAATTGGTACATCTAAAGTATTCCAGATGAGTCTCCCAAACGTAGTCTCACAAACGTACCGAGTCGTATGTGCCTTTTAAAACACAATAGGAGCACTTTCTAAGACCGCATCTTTCACTAACAAGTCCACTTACATACCATAAAACTCATTTTTCAATTTCCCTACAAAACCAATTCCATTTTCAAAGGTAAAATATCGGGAACAGCTGTTATTCGGTATTCAAGTATAAAATTAAACGGGGTCAGTTCGTTATGTGCCGTCAAAGGGAGTGTGTAATATTAGGCTCCGACTTAATGTTAATTAAAAAGAAATTGCGCTCAGCACGCGCTTTGCTGAGGCGTGAGGTTTTTTTCCAGAAATTAATATTTTTTAGCGAAAAGACCGTGTTGTAGCGTGTTTACGGTATTCCGAGGCTTATAAGTGTGATTATGTTTATCCCTTTTGCAGCGGGTTTACACTGACGGATTTTCCGCGCGGACTGTACTTCTACCAGTTCAAACGATGACACGTGGAACCGAATAAAAAAATCGAGCGGAAAATCCGCTTGTATGAGCCCGTTTTTAATTGCCTACTGTAACAGGTTACACATACTTAAAGGGTAATTGCGAATGTGCATATTTTTGCGTATAAAGACTACACAGTCTGCAGTTCAACTTAGATATTTAAAAGAAAGCATTGTATTTAGATATTACCACATATTTTACGTAACAACCTAACGTTTGTTTATTTTACTTATTTCATGCATAACTTTCATGAATATTTGACACATTGTGTCGTAAATTAGTTGACTTTATTTCCATACTAATTCGACCTAGTTATGATAACAATCTCGCTTCTTTTTTTTGGGTTACACAAGTTCCAAGAAAATCAAATAACTTTCGTAGGACAATATTGCAGTGCTGGTTGTAATAAACTTAGAGATATCATTATTTAGAGCGCAGTCGACGAAAAACTGCTTACAACCCCTCATAAGGTTCCTTATAAACAATATTTCATACATTTTCTTCGGCAATTTTTCAAGTGGGATATAGGGCGGGCCTCTCAAAATTAAGTTGAGATTTCCCTTATGGCCCCCTTGAGTTAGGGCTGTAAAATTTTCTGTTACATGGTGATCAAAGGCTGTCAAGAGTAAAAGAAAATCCGTTTGATATTCATTATGTTATTTATATTCGCACGCGTTCTTTAGAATGATGTCAACCAAGTCTTCTTTCTGAATTCGATTTCTACTTCTTACACAATCATTAACAGATCGAAAAGTTGAGTAGCGAACTCGATGGAGGAGAAGAGGAATTTTGGTAATTTCTACAGTAATCTCTGTCGATTCTTATCGTTCCCGTTGCAGTACCAAAATGATCTGAATAATGATTTGTTAAGGTGTAAACTAGTTTGTACTTACCTTGTTTTCTTTAGACGGGTGGTTCTCTTTCCAAGTATAGGACACTTGCGCTTCACCATGACTGGACCTGTAAATAACAGTACTATTTATTGTAGTTCATAAGCGACGTAGCAACGACCGTCATATGACTATCATCATCGAGTCCCATTCAGGCCATATACTTTATTTTATGAAAGTTGTGTTATCATACCAAAGAAAACTAATTCCTTTAGATGGCCGAACAAACTAGGTGTTCCACTGAGGTATTAACACTGAACTACGAACTAAGTTGTAAGAACTAACCGCGGAGAATAAATGTTCGTGCGATGTTGTAATTTGTCACTACTTACGCCCTTTTGTAATACAACTCTGATTTTGCAATCTGAGCGTAATCATTTAGCATTGTTATAGAAGTTCTGAGTTCTTGGCAAGGAATTTCTGCGGATCTATTTATCTGTTTCTCAGTTTATATTATTTGTAATAAGCTTATATTAGTATTCTGTGGAGCATGTTTTATCTGCAATAGATTATCTTTGAGCTAACGATCTTTTTCGATAGAGAAATCATGACTTGTATGTTTGCTTGATTACTGGTGGTAGAATTTTTGCTGTTAAAACTCCAATCGAAGTTTCTTCTTTATTTAACTTATATTGTAGGTAAATAGAATCTGCTTAAAACATACTGTCTTTTAAAGAATATATATTATTTCTCAATCTTTTGATTCACAATATCTAGACGACGCTGCTTATTAAAAAGCTACTTAATAGTATAAGAGACGACGATATTAATTAATTTCTACAAACTCTTATTCGTGGAATCAACAGAGTTCGTGGAATAAATTGGTAATTCTAATAATGCTAGCGTCAGTTCAAATCAGTTACAATCTGTGATGGCTCAGGGGAAATATAAGTTGACATTCAACTCATTTACTGTTGGAATTAGAAGTGAGGTGATTCATGTTAGTTTTCGGAAGGTAACAGGTTTTTAGCTGACTTTCATAATGATATTGTATCACGTAGTATCCTATTGTAATGCTACTACGATTTATTACACAGAAACAGTCGAGCTATACTTCTGTGTACAAAACGGTTTGTCTTTGTATGTAAAAGCTCGGCAGCATTTATTAGTGGCTGAAGTCAAAGTACTTAATTATATCTAAACGTCGAATTTCATGAATGTCAATTTTTAAAACTTAGTATACCTACTTAACACAAAATATTCCATGTAACGATATGAAGAATATCACGGGTCATATTATGTAATTTACTTTAGGGCCTAGGGCATATCAGACACATCAATTTGTCGCATATTCCAGTACCAAAAAGGGACAGCGCTATACACACATATGCCCATCTCTTTCCCACAATACGACCCTAGACCAATTTAGTATCAGACGTCCAAATGGCCAGCCACTTCACAACAATTTGTTCGGAGTCACGATAATCTGCTGTCACTTCATATGACACTGCTGTTCAATTGTTCAACAATTATGGTAGCAAGTCAACACGGGAAGGAACAAGGAGTGAGGAAAGATGACGGAGATGTCATAATGTAGATAGGTCAGGCGCCTTCTTCTAGGTCAAATTCGTACGGTGGACATGACAAAAACGACCAGTTACGAGTGAATTAAGAAGGCGTTCAGGTTCTTTGAGACATCTGTCAACGATTTTTAGTATTAAACAAACTGGTCAGCTCCTAAGAAGGCGTATAAGGGGGAAAACAGTAACGTTTCTCGTCCCCCGCACAAACGCATTTTGGCGCACTAATTTCTTAAGCGATTTTCCGTTATGGCACCTCCGCTAGTCATTTTTTTCTCCATGGGAAGCAATCAACGGCGCGACCCTTTCAGAGCTAAAGGTCGATGCACCGAGGATTTCTATGAATGACAGTTGTACGCGCGTCGGATTGGCTTTGCGTTCCACTTTTGTTTTTTTTTGTTTGGTGTTCTATGATGCGTTTTTCTTTTTTTTATTTCAGGCCAACTGTATCTATACTGATTGTACGTAAACCCTGGAAGAACATTGTTAGTCGGTCATTCTGCTTAATTTTGAAAAATTTTCCTGCTCCAATTTTTGTTGAATGATTATTTTATTATTCGTGTAATTGGTTGAGTTATTTGCCATCAAATATTCAATCTAGGTTACAAACCTAGATTCTAGACTGGTCCTGACAAATTGGAAGAACCCTAATAAAACATTTTGACCGTCCTGAAAATTGAACCTAAAAACTCTTGTTCAGTCCACTTTTTTACGTTGACAGTGACTTATTCAATGGAGATGACTTAATATACGTTGTAGAAGATAAATATAGCAAATGTGTCTTCACAGAAACTGAGTGTAGTTTTGTGATTGCTACACTGACAACTTAATGTGTTCCTTCTGATCTGAAAAAGTGTTCAAACTTCGGAACAAATCCAGCTTTACCTAACTAACCTATCAATCCCTCGGGTCTTACTTAGTTTGAACTACCTCATACCATCAAGTACCTATTAGGATTCGACATATTTCTGACGCAGAAACATCAACATATTATATTCTCTTCAAATAATCTCATCGTCATAGGTCAATGACCTCGTACAAAAGTAACTTGAATATCCCTCCTAGAAATTTGTTCCAACTACAGCTTAGATTAAATTCCGTCGACGTAAGAACCTTTCCTTGATGACATAGCGTTTTGTAAAGCTACGGGATAAAAGGTATATCACGGTAAGTATGGGTTTTCAGGCAAATATCTACTAGCCAAGCGTTATTGGAAATTTTGAGGGCAGTATCGTCTGGTCTGTGTTAGTGTACTTTACACGAGTTCGGCTCGTGGCTACATATCAGGTGTTCGAATCAATAGCTCTGTGAAATTGCTGCTATGGTCAAACGTTAGGTAGACGAAAGATGCTATGTATTAAAAAAAATACTATATTAGTAGTCAAAGGATTGCAGAAATTCTAACAACTCTCTTACATCATATTGTAACACATCTTTCAAAAACTTTATACCAAGATAACTATATGAATTCATCAAACAACTTTGGATAGGTTCTCCCGCTATATAAAAGTAATTTTCTTTGAAATTCTACATAAAATATTTTGCATAGAATTTCATTAAAATATTCATAAACACGCACTGTATTACAATTCTTAGTATTTTCATTATGGCAGACATCTTGTGTTTTATATAACAAAATGGGTGGTAGGATAGCATTATTTGAAGAATTTACATTTCCATGAATTTGTGGATTGCAGAAGCCGTGATATAAATTAGCGTACAGTCTGCAATATATTGCTTAAATCTTGATGCTTATGTCATTTTAATACAATCCTCAACGATAAGCCAGTCTAATATTTTTTTTTTTCTAAATCTTGACTAGTGCAGATCATCATCTTCAAGCCTATGCACTATATCATCATCTTACAAAAGTTACACTGGTCATTTTCTGACCTAAAATCGAACCATGCACTCCCGTATTTGGGAGCCTGGTGCCGTAACCACTAAGCTACCAAGACTTTTCGAATCAAAATCTTGGGTTGCTTTATAAAATCCTTTATGCCAAATATCGCTGACTACGTCATTCAAAAAATACAAGGAAAGGATTCTTCTTAATCCTTATATCGATTGTTACAAGGAAAACTCAATTTTTTGATCTAATGAATTTCTGAATTCCATCTGGATTTCTTATAATGAAGGTTTCAAATTGAATTTGTATGGATTGAGATTTTATATGTTTACCTCTTTCATCATCATCATCATCGTCATCTCAGCCATAGGACGTCCACTGCTGAACATAGGCCCTTTGATCTCCACAGATACCTGTTGGAAGCGACCTACATCCAGCGTCTTCCGGCGACCTTTATAAGGTCGTCTGTCCACCTCGTTGGTGGACGTCCTACGCTGCGCTTGCTAGTCCGTGGTCTCCACTTCAGCACTTTTCGGCCCCATCTGCCATCTGCTCTGCGAGCAATATGGCTTGCCCATTGTCACTTCAACTTGCTAATCCGGTGGGCTATATCGGTGACTTTGGTTCGTCTACGGATCTCCTCGTTTCAGATTCGATCACGTAGAGAAGTTTAAACAACTTGTAAGTCTTTACTAGAAGTTAAATTTATATTGATTGAAAGTAACAATCACTTGTGTCACAATATATATTCATCTTCAATATAAAACAAATTCCTCACACCACGTCCAAAAAAACTTTACAACTAAACACCAAACTCCTAAACCTAAGCAGAATCTACATAACAATAATAAATAATAGTTTAAAAAAACTAAAAAACACGCTTTTTATAGAAAAACGAACTAAAAAATAGAAAATAAATTTAAATGAATTTAAATTAAGAAAACAGTGTTAAAAGTTTCAATGAATATAAATTAATAATAGTGTGAATACAAAAAAAAATATTTAAAAAAAGCGTGGGGTGCATGGTGTCAATAGTTATAAATATTTTATTGGCAGATATGAGTACAGTGATTTTCATTTCGATAATATCTTAAAAAGCACCCCACGCTTTTTTTAAATATTTTTTTTTGTTTTAAAATTTTAAAATTCTCTTTAGTATACAAAAATCTGTCAATATTAGAGAAAACGGCTAAAGAGAATTATTGGAAATAAAAATTAACATCGAGTCCTGCCTTATCGACTGTAGAGAAAAATTCTAGAAAATTTTAATTAATTTTCTTACCTTATCGACTATTGATGAAAATTATATAAATTAACAAAAATCATATTTTGCAAATTGAAAAGCCTAGAAGTCGGTGTCTAATGGATGTTACTAAGTTAATTTTGCCACCGACTTCTAACCGATGCACCTAAAATTAGTTTTTTTTTGCTTTTTAGTGTTTTGGGAAGTCGGTTTAATTTTTTTGTAAAAAGGTTATTTATTTAAAGCTTTTCAGTGATACGAATAGTTGTCACTATCCATACAAGTGGGAAGTTCTCATCAATACAAAGAATATAAGTCCAAACGAGGTATTTTACATATTCAGTTGTCGAGTTCCCTCGACTTTCTCTGGTCTCCATCATCAGGTCAGCTCCAAACCTTCACTGTTGCATAGGTCTTGTCAATACGAATAATTTAAGCCCAAACACGAGGTAGTTTACATATTCAGTTGTCGAGTTCCCTCGACTTTCTCTGGTCTCCATCATCAGGTCAGCTCCAAACCTTCACTGTTGCAAAGGTCTTGTCAATACAAATAATTTAAGCCCAAACACGAGGTAGTTTACATATTCAGTTGTCGAGTTCCCTCGACCCTCTCTGGTCTCCATCATCAGGTCAGCTCCAAATCTTCACAGTTCAATAGTGCTTTTAGGCGTACACCTGAGTGTCAAGTTTTTACCCTATGCATGCCTACAACTTTTGAAGGTTGCCCTCGATTTCTCAGGGTTTCCATGATCAGATCCTGACCTGATGACTATGGGACCAACTGGCAGCTATTCCGAGTCGAACAAAAAAAGAATCACGTAAATCGGTCTATAAACCTCGGAGTAATCGATGTGTATGTGTAACCTCCTCCTTTTTGGGAAGTCGGTTAAAATGGAATAATTTTATCAAATTAGTGTATTGTCATCGGTCCTCAATAAATCTACAAAGTTTGAACGAAATCTGGCCGTTTAAAGTGGGTCAAAATCGCGCCCAAAGAAGTCGGTTACAAACATACAAACATACAGGTGAAGCTAATAAAAAGCGTGTAAAAATATCTAGACACGACACTATCAATAGAAAAGTTCGTCTAAAATCCAATGCCCGACTATACCTACAGGCCGGAGGCTAGTGAGATCCATTTACCAATCTTTTATTGAGTCCAAGTGTAGGCATAAAGCCTTTTCATATTTGATTCAGGAATGAAGCTCAGTTTATTAACTTTTACTTTAATATAAAGGTGCAAATTGTACATTTTTGGGGATTCCGCGATATGGAATGTCAAAAGTGACTGAGTTATTATATTTGATGTTTATCGAATGAATCTTCTATTATTGTTATTCTTCTCATTTATAATGAAATTACAGGGAAAAAGTAACGATTGGCATTTTCCAGATTTAAATGGAATCCCATCTAAACAGTTTTCTTTTCCAAAGAGTTCGAAAATGACTTTTTTACTTTAATGTTTCGGAGAATAGAAATAGATTCTAGCATTTACCGTTATATGAAATCCATTAGTGTTTGCCAGAATAATTCCCACATTACCAATTTTCTGGGAAATATAGACACGTTGAGTAAACCTAGATTTCGCCAAACATGTTATGTTTGAGTTACATGTAAGGGGCCAAGCTCGTTATCATCACTTTGGGCACACATCCAAGCTCTGGGTTGCTTCTGAGAAGTACTGATGGTAAAACCCAATAATGTCCCTGAATAAAGACTACAATCCAACCCAATTAGTATAGTCAGGAGTGAACTACATATAATTAAGTAGTATCAATTAATTAGTTTATCTTGATAGAGTTGCATTTACCAAGATTAACGTAATTCATAATAATATAATTATTTTGCAAAATAATTTAAAATAAAACAGAATATCAATATCTAACTTTGGATGTAAAAGGTTAATTGTATGTTATATGAAAGATAATGTTATTTACATTAGTAGTTATTGATGGTTAAGTATTATTCACAATCAAATTGGCTGCGTGAGTGTTGTCTACTTCCTTTTACACAAAAATGCAGTACAATTTTAACAAAACCACAAAGTACAATAACATTTCTATTAATGAATATTTTTATTCAAAGTCCACCAGATTCAGTTAGTTCAACAAGAACAAGCGAAAAGCTAAGCCATTTCATATCTCAAGCTCCAGTGCAAACAATACCTAATCCAGTTGGAACCGAAACGAAATTGAACAAAACCGTCAAACTGAACTCACAAAATATAGGAACAAAAACAAGCCAGAATTCCACGGAACTACTGCAAGCGATTGGGGTTCCGGCACGAAGTATCGCGGGAACGAAATTTGAAATTCGATAGCAATCGCCGTTGCCGGACGTCACGGACGTGTCCGGGATGTATCCGGGCCGGACGAGGCGAACTAATCATTTGGTAAGTTTGACGGCACTGATAATTGGCTACGTAGGTATTTTTGGGTGGTTCCTTGTAATTGGGTTACTTCCCTTTTTGAGTGTGTGCAGTCATTTTGAAATTGAAATAATTTTGATTTTTAACTATAATTTGTTTTTGGTTAACACTGTAAGTAATATAGAGACCATAGAATATTTCTACATTAACAAAATTGAAACTGTTTCCAGATTTTTTATAACTTCCAATTTTTTAAGATTTAGCTACTTACCTATATGGCAAGTTGTGATAGAATTTACCAAAAATAGGGCTCAAATCAAACCTGAAAAGTATAACTAAACAAAAGAGATTTTCCAAGAACAACCAATAATTGGAGATTTCCACCTTTTTTCACAATAATATTCGCAAACTATTCTGGAATCCCTGTCATTCTATAACATATTCATAGAAATAGAAACCAAATAAAATCACAATAACAATGATATGATTTCATGACATAATGTTTTTTGGTTCTAATATTTATTTTATCCATAGGGATTTGGAATAGGATCCTAATTAATATCAAAATGAAATGACAACCTGAATACCTACAGAGACGATTCAGTCATTTATTTGTAACTCCAGTACTATACTATTAAATTACTATAATTACATTTATTTACATAGATATTTACAGAACAAGTATTTTACAATTATATTTACTTTTACATATTTACAAAAATAAAAAAGTGGGGAAAAATTAAAACTTAGTATCAAAATATTAATCCGCATATACTATTGGCTTGCAATGACATACATACATTGATCGATACTTGAAAAGTGTTTCTGTTTGATTTCACCCAAATAAAATTGAATTATTTGATAATGGGAGTTTGTGCTGAACGTGAAATCTGTGTCTACATAAAAACTCAATGAGAGAAGCTGACAAATTAAACCAATAATATGTATGTATCTATGTGAAAGTTTGGAGTTGTTTATATGCGTTACTCTTTAACGTAAAAACCACAGAACGGATTTAGAAAAGATTACCATATATATCAGAATTATAATATAAGCTGTTTTTTACTCAGATGCAGAAAGTATATAGCCCTCGGTACATGGGCGATAAAATAAGTTTAAGCAATACAGTTTTGAATACCAAACACTATAGAACTGAATCTATTCCACTGAAAATTTTGCATACAATCACAATAGATTTCGGGTGCCACCACCCATTTAGTGCACATAGGTGTGATACGCAGCAAATGAGGAGCTGGCAACAGGATTTCATGAATTAGGCGCGGGTCAACAATCCCCTGATTAAAGTGGCGAATCATCCTCATGCTGTACTGGGTCCGGGAAACTTTAACAGAAGGCTCACTGGTTATAATGATAAGAGTAGAATCATCCCCACGAATCTTGAGCGCTGACCTACACCTGCGCAGAAGTAATTTGTTGGGTCCCTTTTGTGGTATGAAGTGAGGCGCGGGGGCGGGCTAAAGCGGCCAGCAGCGCATAGCGTCATAGCTGTCACTCGGGATTGGTTCTTTGCTAATAAATCACTTCTGCGCATATGAAGGTCAGCGCTCAAGATTCGTGCCGATGATTCTATCACGAAGAACAGAACTGCAGTAGTATAAAAAAGATTTTTGTATAATCTAGCTTCATGGTCTCATCTATATGAACATTGCTAAACTTATTTATTGGCTTAAAAACAGTCACATACATAGAAGATCTCTTTCTTTCTTTTGTTTTTGTATAAAAAACAAAATACATCATACTCAAATATGTGTTCTAAAGTTATTTCAATAAGGTTGAATTTTTCAAATCTTCTCTCTGGTTTATAGAACTTCTGAAGTTAAATTCTTGTTGTTTCACCATCGCCCGCTTTCACAAAGGGCTGACTACGCATGGAGCTTGTTAAGGGATTATGTAGACCTTTCATTCTGCCAATACTGAATGTCGTTTTAGAGATAGATATAGAAATTATCTGCCATTTATTTTGAGTTCTGTCAGGATACAAAAATTGAAATAATTATAATATTTCCTATATATTATGAGCCTTGTTTTAACTGTCGCACTGCAGGACAAAGTGCTATGAGTAGTAGCACGTTCTGAGTCTAGTCCACGTTTCTTCATAGTCTAATTAAATGTTTTGAACTTGGTTATTGATGTCCAAGACACACTTAGAATGTGCAATTATATTACCTGGCCTAAAATCGAACTCATGTACTCGTACTTGAAAGACTGGTACTTTAACCACTAGGACTTTTAGACTTACGAATTTTATTTTTCACGATACTAAAATATCCTGAAATATTTTGTTGTTTTTTCTAGATGCTATTTTATTACCAAGTTTTGTTCGGATGAAAACTGAAAATTACCGCGGCTTATAGATTCATGGAATTGTGTTGATAGGATTTAAAATTCATTGTATGAGAGTAGAGACAGTAGCTTATATGAAGGATTGAAAGAAACTGTACAATTATATGACGATCAGTATTATTAAATTGATATTGTTGCAAAATTAGATGGATAACAATTTGTGTATGAATTTATTAACTAATTGTGAAATTAGAAAACTATGAGAGAAGAAAAGTGATATTTTAAGAACGTAAATAAGTCAAAAAAGGTAACGTACAATACTGATTCAAGACTCCTAGAAGTAAATTGATAGACAAAGTCAATTGTACCTCCAATTATCAAGCAACAACGAACCAAAAATCAAAACCAATCCAAACTCAATAACAGCTAAATTCTCATCTATTTTGCGATCCGTCCTTTCATCAAAATGCGAAAGAAGAAAAATAATAAGAAAGGAATGGAATCGAAATTAAACACTTTCGGAGTTCGCTCAGACGATGCTGTGTGCGCGGATTCTTTCAACTCTTTCTGTGCAATTGTCGATATGAGCTTCAAGTTTGATTACTGCCGAAGCTACACTCTAGTGTTCGTTCACGTTTGGTTTTTTTGAAAAGTTTTTAATGATTTGTCTTTGTTCTGATTTTGGTTTTAATTTATAATGGTGTCTTTGTTGTGTCCTATTGCACATTTTAAATTGCACCGCTCTAGCTTTGCTTTTTGCAATGCATTCTCTTCTTAATTTATACAATACAAATAGTTTCAACAGGAAGTTCTTACAGGAAAACGTTTCTGAGGTTTTCTTAACTCTGTATGTTTAAAGTTTTTTAACCTATTATACTGAAAGTATTTATCCAAGGAATATACCTGTTACCTTTTTCCTTATCGTCGAAGAAGCATTTAAAGAGTTACAATGAATTTGAAATTACAAAAAATTATGCAATGTTTGTTTTTCTCCAGTTTTATCTTGATTGCTAAAGCTCACACAAACTATGATTAAGAATATTATTTTTGAAGCAAACTAAAAGCTTTCAAATCTTATTCTGCTATTTTTCTACCAAATGAAAATCGTTAGTTCAAATAAAAACGATAGTATATTTGATCAGATTTCAATCTGCGCTTAATTTCCATACGATGAGAAAATGTCTCGACTATGCATTCTCACGAGAAAATAAGTTCAATGAACCTTACTTTAGCGTGCATTCAAAAAGGAATCTTCTAATCAGCACATTAAGGATTGAAATAGTTTGGATCATGGAGGTTTTATACTACTTCAAGGCTAGGAAATTGTTCAATTACCGCGACCCTGGAACATAAAGTGCTTATTGATCACCAAATAGGTTTCAGTCAGTCAGAATTTGGTGAGTACTTTATACCTACATAGTGCGACTGCCTATCTTTTAAAACTTTTGTCAGACTTTTTGGCTATATGATTCAGTGGACTGGACCGAAGAGCCAAACGTTGCTTGACCTTATGATCAATTGATGCGTGTGGCCATTACTAGACAATGAGATCTCTCAATCCCATAAAAAAAACATAATTCATATTTTCCCAATTTAAAAATTTTGATTGCATAGTTCATATTATTTTTAGATATTGCAACTAATCAATAAAAATAACAAAGACGTATTCGCTTTTAGTGGCGAGCGTGTCAGAGCATAAGCACATAAAACGATGCGGTTTTTACATTACAAATTCAATATTAAAATGGTTTTCAATAAACAAATAGAATAGGCGATTTATGAGTGTCTGACGTGGATATAAATAGTTCTAGATAGTGTTAGGTTAACGACCATTGTAAACAATGAATACACCATATTTCTATCGTATGACATTATACTTTTTAGTGGTAAGATTTTCATTTGTTTCTAGTAGTTTCACCGAACTCAAACAAAGCGTTTGACCATCTCTAGAGTTTCTAATGCACACGAATGTGTGTTGTTTTTTCTCAGCAGTTTGATACATACATAAATTAAATACATACCTAGACGTAAAGTCTATTAGCAAGTTATCAATTAACATTCTTAGTCCTCCACAGAGATGATATGATTATTATGCAAAGGCTCGCAATACTATTAGCATAGGTATGCAGTTAATACATTATGCAAGTTGTAATCTGTTCCGTAACAGGTGCTGTGTAATTCAGTTGACATATATCATCGTTTGACCAGTCTATTCTACCTATATCTATGTTCTATACTAATATTAAGAACAGAATACGTTTTTGTTCGTCTGTTTGTATCAAAGGCTCTGAAACTACTGAATCGTTTTAAAAAATTATATAACTGTTAGAAAGCTATACTATGTCTGAGTGACATAGGCTTTATATACCCGTGTACAGAAAGTAGTTTCCATGGAACACGAGAAATAATACGTAGACCACTAAAAGAATTATTGCAAATGTGAGTGTGTTTGTCCGTCGCGCTTCCTCTGTTAAAGTCATTTTAAGTTTTTGAAATGGATCTATGGACACAGGTTAACCCTTTAATATTTAATTTTGTTTTTTGTTTCTGTGTGTTTAGGGTTCAATCAATGGAGCTGGGGGATATTTGAAAGTTCACTGACCCTGGATTCTAGACTGTTTTACGACATCCATGAACAGTTCTTATTGGATATTTTTAGAACTTAATGTTCTGTTGTTAGAGAAATGTCAAAACAAAAATTGCTGAATGATAGAAACTGACGAGTACCTATTTTTCCTTTTTTTGTTTTTTATTCAATCCGGACTGTGGTATACAGGTTGATCAAACGGTATAGCTTGTCCATCAAAAAATCAACACGAACCCGATACCCATACTAACTAACAACGAATAAACAAAACATGGTGTAGATTTCAAAAACAAAGGAATTAAAACAAAAGCCTCAATTCAGTAAACAAAGAACATAAAATGGTCACAAAAACAAAATATTTCGCAAAATATGAAACAAATTGAGGAAGTCACGTCAAAACTTGTTCAATAAATCGAATCAGTTAATTGAGGTGTTAAATAGAATGGATTTCGTAACCCTCCAGACGGTTTTCATTAATCCTAACTGTATTACTTACACACAGTTGCTTTAAGACCGCGAGCATAATTTTGTTACGTTAACAAACCTATTTTGGTTCTTGATAACCTATTGTGGTGTTGTTGAGTTAATTAATTGAATTAAGGAGAAAGTTATGACTTATGTTATGATCAAGTTTAAGTAAGATTTTACTTTAAACTTATAAACATGATAACGCTGCTGAAATGTTATTGTAATTTTAAACAACATTCATAGGATCTCTCTTAGTTGGTATGTTTTTTCCTGATCTAAATGAAAAAGAAAAGATTTCAGTAGTAAATAAACAAAGTTGTAACTGAATCCGACTGTCTAATCTTTGCAGCAGTGTGTCGACATGAAACGGCAGACTTTTCGGATAATGACCAGTTTTCGCTTTCGAACCGAACAATAATCGAACTCGTATTAAATAAAGCTATTAAAAGTTTCCCGGCGAGACCCGGTCGGCCTCCCATCCGATATTTTACAGAGGATCTAAATAATGTAAGCATACAGGTACCTATATACACAAAGGTATATTAATATATGGCCTTCTCACTCGCTCAACAGTCCAATTTCGAACCCTCTTCGGAAATATATTAGATTGATTATGTATGCACATAAATATTGGCAGATTACAATCAAGTTAAAAACTTTCTCTTTAATTTTGAACTTCGTAGGAAAAAAATCTTCCAAGCTAAAGTTTTTATAGATTGTTTCATATAAAAATTATATCTTATTTACTCTACTGATTTTCATGGAAAGCGCGTGACAGAGAATTTACTTGTCTAAAAAGCAATCTTAAATATTAGTCGACGTTTTAAAAGAGACTGCTTGTCCAATTTAAGATATAATTTACTGTCTTAAGAGCAGGCACCAAGCTGTAGTATTATGGACCAGTTTGACAAGATGAGATTTACCTGGTATTCTCGAAAATTAAGAAGACAAGTCCGTCTTATGTGATAACATAATAAGACATAGCCTCGTCCAGATCTACTGGCACTGATATTATGTGAGGCAGTACGTCTGACCATTTTCTCTAACCACAGTTACAATTCTTTGGCCCCAACTAAACTGTAAATTGAAAATACATTTCTCCGACCAAAATACTGACTTTAAACGGTGCCATTTTACGGTCGTTAGATGAAATATTTTTTTCTGGTTGCCGTGTCGTTCCGCGCGACCTCGTTTAAAAACCTATCAGGCTTTTGAAATATAAGCCAAACAGTGCGATGGGAGTTTTTTTTTAACTCCGTGAATTTTCGAGGTATTGTTTTGTATATTGACAACGTTTGTCGCTTTTGAGGTCGCACAATAGAGTCTTGGTTGCTTTGGATTTTGATGGGAAGTTGATTTAAATTATGATATTATTGGTAAAATTTTGTTAATTAATATGGTTTATACGTTTACTATATTCTTGTAGGTTGTTTGTTAGTCAGTTGACGTATTTTGTAGGAGTAGATGGCTCTTCTGGGACAGAAGGGTGGAAGAAGTAGTAGGTATATAGATATAATTAAGTTTGTGAAATCACACTAATAAAGCCATAATTATAAAAACACTTTATTAAGTTACTTAGGATTACTTATTACCTTACGGACATAATCATACCTACTATGAACTGTTGCCTACGACCATGAAATTCAAATGAACTCAGTACCTAGATATAATTTAAAAAAATATATTATAAGTTTGACTGATGCTAAGGTAGGCATTCCCTAGTGCCCGAATAAAACAAGCTGAATGACGATCAGCTTAGACTTAAGAGTATTATTTTGTATTCTGCTGAAACTCAATAAAAACATAAAATCATTTACATTTGTTTAGTAGATATCAAAGACTAATAATACTGTAACAACGACCACAAACAAAGAATCGCATTCACCGATCAGTTTATGTATGAAATGCTCATTTCTCAGAAATAGCTGGGCCAGTTGACGTGTTTTTTTAGCGAAATTCTGTTTCATCGATGGTTTTTGATTCATGGAATATATCTGTCAACTTGTCCATGCCGATGAAAGCACGAGTTTTTTGTAGCAAACTATTTTGTACTATCAATTTCGTTTGTTTCACGTGAATGGGAAAAGTGACATAGAATATTTGAGTCACCTGGGTTCGTAGAAATGGAATGCGAATATTACGTCACCTATGTTTCTATGTATTTTTTTTTAATGTTTCTATGTATGATTTCACCATTTTTTGGTGCAGTTGGCTTTCGGAACAAAAAATTAAAAGTGGCAGCTGTCAACTGCACATAAGACGGTGGCACTGTAGTTTAGGTATGCCTTTTTAAAACAAGAGCAATAGTATTTCATTGCATTTCTTTTTAGAATAGGTAGTTGTGTCGATTAACTCTCAATTCTTCTCCGTGTGAGAGGAGGCCTATGCCCAGCAGAGGGACGATAAAAAGGCTGTAACAGTAACAGTAGTGTCAAATTCTCAAAGCCTAACTCTTTCAAACCAGCGGATTCTCCATTCGTTTATTTTTACGCACGACAATAAACTTGAGCGGTTTCACGTGTCATCGTTTGAACCGATGTTTGTCAATTGTTTCTAATATCCTGTACAGTCCGCTCGAAAACCAAAACGTTCGGTAAAATAAGCCTGATTATAATATCATTAATTACTTAGACCCCAAAAATAAACAGAAGGGTACCCTCAAAATAATATCGTTAACAAAAACTATGGCTGAAACTTGGCTAAGAGCCACTTGTTAAGTATCGAGAACAATGTGTTTGCGTACCAAGCAACTTGCCGAGTTAAGATGGCGGCCGGAAGTTTGGTGGGAGCAAACAATCATGGCCGCTATGGTTTCCGGTTTAAGAGTTTAATCATTGACGTATTGATTGATACTGTTCGTCGATGAATATGTTTATATTTTCTGTTCAAAATAAGTTTTTTTTAAGGCTTTAGATAGAATTAGGAAAGCTCGTATATATTCCATGTTTTACTTCAAAAGAACGTACTGCATAGATATTTGCCAAAATGCAAGCATGTGTTAAGTTTTTGATTAAACAGTATTTTTTTACAAATAAATGTTGTTTTCATAACAATGTTGACCAATGCAGATATGCCTATGCAGATCCGTATGTCAAAATGTCGTAGAATATACAACATACACCAGTCAACTAGGCGAGCAATCCTGAACAGGATAATCTTACAAACTGCAGTCGACTTCAAAACTGAAATAATTTATTTTCCTTATCCCAAGAGAATTTATATCAAGTCATACCAAAAAACCGACTTTTTAACCTCGTAATAATGATGTAGATGGACCTTTAAATTAATTATTAAGCCTTCAGAAAGTGTGTCATAAGCGTTATACTTGAAGTTTTAATGGAGGAAATTTTTCTTTTAGCCCATAAGAAGCTAAGAACTTTCTAAAGGAGCTGCTTTTTGTAATTATTGGAGGCTGTTATTAATGATAAATAGCTAGGTCATTGGCCTCTTGATTAATGATTAAGTGCAAGTGTTTATTTTTGTACAAACATGAGATAGCTCAACCTCAAGAACATTATCAATATCTCTCTTTCAAACTATATATCCCACATGGTGGTGGGGTCAGCTTAAATATTTTTTCTTCTCCACTTCGCTATATCTATGACATCGCTCTTTGACTGACCGGACTCTCCTTCATGAGTTTCGCCACTATATAAAGGCACCCTATTACCATATACCCTCATTTATATTATTCTTCTCAAGCCTTCATTGCAAAATTTCTAAATCCATTTCTATTATTTGTAGACTGGGTTTCATTATATCACTTCTAAAATCCGCTAGTAGTTACACCTTTTATAAACATAAATAGAGTAACCTCGATAAGTGACTTGCATTTTATAGAAGGACAAACTTTATCACCAACGCACGCATGACCTGCTTATCGAGCTATACAAATAGCTACAATCATTTGGTCGCAATTTCGCGCCGAAGGTCAAAACTTCGCGATTTGGGGTCACAAACTTGAGGTGTTAAACGGATTAGAGTTCGTAGGGAATTCCGGGACGTTCATTAATCGAGCCGAAGAATCGAGTAACTGGATCCGTGAGGAGATAAGGCTTTTTATAGTTGGAGGGTTAAGTGATTATGTATGGGTTTTTGTGGGAGACCTCCAGATGGGATTGCTTCGAGAGCGTTTATTGGATCAGTGTGGAACACTTTTGATTGCAATGCTTGTTACATATTGGGCTGTGATCTAGTTAAGGCTCTTTTTCGGTAGTGGATGTTAATTGAAAGTACTTTTGCGGATTGAAGAAAATTATATTTTAGTTTAGAGAGCACAAGGTAACCTTCTATTTTGCTGTATGCATTAGGATGAGAAGCAACCACGACAAATTATTATATTCAGGAGTAGACTGTTATAAAATATTTATTGCAAGCTGACTTTTCAGGTCTATTGAGACGTTTTAGGTAAATGATTGCATGTTTAAAAACCTCAGTACGAAATATTCTAAATTCAACTTTATAAACGACCGTTTAGAGTTTAAAATTCTTCAGACATAATTAAGTTGCGAGTAAGGTAAGGAAGAAATTTTAAAGTTTCTTCTCATAGGGAACCAAAGAATCAAACGTGCGTTGCAAACGAAGTCTCCGAGGCATGTTGTACGTGTATCACTTTGTAATGTCCAACGGGATAAAGTGCTTTTAAAGTTTTTAAAAGCAGGGGAAGGATTTCATCATTTTTATCATTGCTGTTTGCGATCGAAAATTATCAGATTACTCGTTATAGAATTGATGATGATGGTGAATGTTAAATGTAATTGTTGATGATGAAATTGAAAGCTGCACATTGTAAATTGGCTTTCAAATCAAATATTTTTATTTGTACAACCTAGGTAAACCTAACCTAACAAAATTATAAAAACGCTATTTGATAGCCTTTTGATTTAAAAATATCCTCTACCTTTTGAGCACGTTAAAGACACTTAAAAAATTACCCCAATTTCGACAAAATTCGTAAGTACCGCGCTCCCAATTTTAACCTCGTACCCTTCATAATAGTTGGGCTTGTTAATCCGTCTTAGAAAACAAATCAATAGTCTACAAACTTGCTAATAGTGAAGGTTGGCAGTGCCACAAAAGACCCCAGAGGTCGGCCTGATTCTAGAGTTCACAGCTAAACCCCAGTTGCCCAAAAGTTGGGAATATTTTTGCCTAAGGATCTTTGGGCCTTTCTAATAGCTTTGACTATTATCACTTAGTTTTAGGATTAGAAGGCAAAGTTTTGTAAGTAGTAAAGGTATAATTATGCTTTAAGAGTAAAAGGATTTTTTGGTCTAATAGCCGTCATGTTTAAATTGAAAACTGTTTAAACAGATTTTCAGTACTTATCCTTGGTTGATGTATTTTTATAACGCAATAAGTTAATCCGCTTTTATGTCATTATTTTGGTTGTTTACTGGTGTTCTTGCTTAGTGTTTAAGTCCTTCACAATTTTTTCGATCTTCGGTATAAACGATGCAGTTTAGAATAAAATATTCCACAATTCCAAAGACTGTGTTTTATGCGGTTAATAGTAGGTATGACATTTCCTCCTATATATGTAACATAATCTATTAATGAACTGAATAGGCAGAATGGAACCCGTTTTAAGCCACGGTAAATAACCTCAGACACAACAAACTAAATACTCAAAACAGCCGATGAAATTCACATTGCTATCCCCTATTTCCCTCGTTTAAATATTGATCTATCTTCAACTTCAGGACACTACTAGGAACTCGTTGGTAAATTCAGAACTGTTGTGCAGTAGATATAACTCTCACATAAATATAGTAGCTTGGTATATTCAATGTTGAGAAGTGTTTGAACGTTGCGTTAAGATCAAAGATAGCAAATTTAAGTCCATGGTTCTAAGAAATTGCTTCAAGGGGCAAAGGTGTTTCGACTTTGTAATAAAGTATTTCTGAACTTGAATGGATTAACAGCTTTTGTTTGGTTTGGGGTAAATTTTAAATAATTTGATATTGAAGTAAAATACGGGAACAGTACACCCATCTTTTGTTTATTGGAATCAGCAAAGCTGTTAGAAAAGTTTAATCAAAAACATTTATTTCAACATAAAAAATTACAAAAATGGCGATCCAACCTCTTCAAAAGATCAGTAAGATCTCTTTTCATAAAAAGAGTAACATTTATACCAAACCATAAGAGTCAGGTTTGAATAAACGTCTGAATAGACTCGTTAGCTCATTTCGCTCCAAAAGCTACAGATGTATGTTAAGACCTTTCATGAGTACTTGCTAAAATATCTGCGCCTGGATTTTATTACGAGTAAGAAACACGCAACTCAGGAATATTTCTTAGAAAACTGTCTTTATTTTGTTGTTTTCACTACTAAACTTAAGGTCGTAAGTATTCAACTCTCTCCTAGAATACTATTTAGCATTAGTTTGCTTTCGACAATTCCTCAAATTCGAATTCAAATTAACGTGTTTGATGAACTTTGGTAGTTTTTTTTTTTGAAGAGTAGTTTTAAATTTTACGTCTGTATACTCTTTTATTAACTTCGTCATCGTCAATTCAATCGACTAAATATCATATCTGTGACCAGAATGAGTAGAGATAGTATGAAGTTCTCAATGCTACCAGCAGATTTCATGCTTCGCAGATCAATTCCACAAAACAAAACAAACCATAAAAGCCCTAACCTCGTAACGATACACAGCTGCGAAACACCCAACAACACGGAGTAAGGAGAGGTGAGCGGAGATGCCATAAAGGAGGTAGGTCAGGCGCCTTCTTCTAATTCAAATTTATACGTTGGGCAAAACGACCAGTCACGAATTAAGTGACGAGACGATCGGGTTCTTTGAGATATCTGTCAACGATTTTTGGCATTGCAAAAAATGATCGGGAAGGAATTGAACACCTTTTGTTAAATAATATAAGATCCACATGTACCCATAATCGAAAATAATAAGTTTTGAGTTTTTGAGTTTTGAACAAGGTGTATAATGGCGAAAACAGTTACTTTCCTCGTTTCCCAGCCACCGGCATTTTCCGTTATGGCACCTCCACTAGTCATTTTGATCTCCACGCCTAACACCAATTTGCGAACAATGATACCAATTACTATAACCGTGGGATGCAATTGAATACATTTTGCAGAAGGGCCTGACATAATAGTTTGCAATGCTGACAGTCTGGGTACGGAATGTCATGGTTGAGTGGCTACGTAGAGGGGTGACAAGAAATATGGACATTGTAGGGGCAGTGATGCTTTGTAAAATTATTGTTCCAATTTAAATGATTAGGCACTCCGATGGATTGGAGATTCGCGTTGCAGTGGGAGAAAGAAATCGATAGTTATTTTGATTATGCGGAAGCAAGATGGTGTCTCGACGATGAAATTGGCAATGATTAAAAAATAAGCTGTTATTTTAGGTTCTATAAAAATGAAGACAGAAAAGTTATACCCAACCTTTATATTATACTAGAATTCATTTTACGAATGAAGTGTCCTAGCTTAGTTCCGGAGAAATTGTCTTACCTATATGTTTACGAAAATCTCATTTATCATAGCCCACTGCCAGAAATCGACAAGACCAAAACATTCAAGTCAATACTGTACTCCCAAAACCTCAGTTTTCTGGTCAAATACTTACAAAATATTTCAAGTTTAAGCCGAAATATGGACTTTAAAAACTTGTGGCAGCAAAGTTGAAACTTAAGTAACTTAAACTTGTTGATAGATGAGTGTTAGCCGTCAGTTGAGTTCTTGTTTCTTGTGGCTAGATCTTTTCGACTTGTACTTGATATTTCGGTAAACATTTTGTAGGGTTTAAGAAAACAATATTGGCTTTAGTTTTGTAAAGGCTCTTACTTTATTGACTTACAAGATGTCTGAATGCCGCTATCATAATTTTAAAAATCTCTGAATAGACTAATATTCTAGGGAGTGTTCTTTTAGCTGACCAAAATTCAAACGAAACCATATTAACGTAAATAAAAAAGAGTGTCCATAGAGTTTCTTGTTGGTTCTTCTCCATAGGACAAACTTTTTGGACCGTTTAACTAGCTATCTAAAACCTTTTGAATTATACTTATAATCTTGATTTAATAAACACATAAAGTTACCTCCACATACTAGTTAGTACCTACATAAAATAGTCTATTTCATATCCCCTAGATAAGGCAACACACTTTTAATATTAAAGTCCTTCCCGGTAATATTTTTCAGATTGTCACCTAATCCTACGAGGCGCGGAAGCATTAAAATTATTTAGCTTTTAACGTCACAATATTCAGTGAATCTTTTAGACTTACCTTGTGAAAATATTATCAAATCGGCTTACTGCTTCCGACGGTTCTATATTTTATTTTGATTCATAATAATCTCCTTTTAATTACTTAATGCTTAAGGTATTAAAAGGAAAATTGAAAGGAAGGTTATTTTAGCTTAGAATACGACTCTTAGATATTATATCAATTAGTGTTTAAATACTTTAAAATAATTTATTTGTGACGGGTAAAATAAATGGGATAAAATATTATTTCAATTTCACCACATTAAAGTAGACCAAAAGTCGGCCCTTTCTATTTGAAAAAGGCTAGACCTGTTAATCCAGTTAGTTTAGTGCTTATATTAGTGTTAACTTTCATTATTTATTTAGGACCTTCACTTATGTAGCTATCAACTGTTTTAGTTTAAGATAAACCTACATCCAACTTTTGTTCCTTCATTACAGTATAACCAACCTTTTTGCGGCTATGAAACATCAAATTCAGACATCCATGATCCTTATTGCAAAGCCATAGGGTCTAATTTTGAACCGTTAATCAGATTTTTGGTACATATTCGTATCTGTGGGTGGTCAACGAAATTGGTGTTCGATTTTCGACGTGCTAAATATCGGTAACTCGAATTATTTTTCAATCAAGCGAGCGTGTAAGTTTGTAATTTCAGCATATCCTTGTTAAATGACAATGTAATATGGGATGGTTATTAACCTTGAAATTGAAGTTACATTTAATTATTTTTAACGATGAAATATTGTATGATTGCTAGTATTTATTAGCCATAAGATCTTAGTTTTAGTTTTCATTGAAGTACACCATATGAAAAGAAATCTTTTTTTTTTTTGTTTGACTGGCCCTTTTGTGATTAAATTAATGACGCAAAAAGATTATAGCAATGGACACAAAATAATTAAAATATGACGTGTTCCAATATCACGTTACTATTGTTGTGAACCATTTCATCCATTCCACATCATTTAATATAAACCATCAACCGCTCCATTGTTATGACTAGAAAATAACAAAAATATTTCTGGCAAAGAAATACCGAAACGAAAAATAATAAGTAACAAAACAAAGCGTGAGCTTCATATAATATTACTCGTGTTAATTTCAATATTGAGATACAGGAACATAAGGATATATAAGGTTTTATTAAGGAAAATGCAGCGAGTAGGGTGGCCACATACATAATGTATTAAGAGCGTTCTAATTATAATGGTGGCCTTGTCGAAAATGAAATGTTTCGGATTTTTTCACAGGAGGGATAAGAAGGTATAAGTATCTGGTTTTTCATGTTTTGAGATTCAAGGTTCATTGCTCTTGAATATGTTGAATAATAATAACGTATTATGCATCCATTTTATATGGGAATCTAAAGCAAACAACGTTTACAATTCTGGCCTACCATATGACGTCCTTTTATTATTTTCTTAGGTGTTGGCTTAACAGTACCGTATAGGTTAGTTATTTTCTTGAAATCGATCTCGATTCAATTGATAAAATATATCACAACGAAAGTGATAATTTGTACAAAAATGTTTTCTTCTTAAACTCTCTTCAGTTTTTATTTAATGCAAGAAACTATAACCTATAACACAATCCGATTCACGCTTCGTAGGGTGATGCCTTTTTGTATTTTATGACGAGAGTGCTAAATCAACATTTAATAATTTTTACTTAGACTTGACATAAACAACATTCTATTCTATTCTATTTTTGTTTCTGGCAATCAATGCCGTCGATGTCGATGTCGATGATTCTGCCACTGACAAGTGATATGAGAAGCAAGTAGGTACAATATCAACAAGGATTTTTTTTCTATAGCTCGCACTACATAAATTAATCCAAACTACCCTTCTTTTCGCAAGAAATTCATTACCATTGACATTTCCATTATAACAAAACCTGTGAAGGTCACAGCTTTATGGAATGTCGCAAAGACCATAAACTTAGCGCCTTCAATAGTCGACCTTTTATACTCTTGTAATAACGTTAAAAAGCCGCAGAAATGTACGCTATACAACGTTGTTGGATCATAATGTAGGATGCTTTAAACTGTAGGTTGCTAGCGCTAGAGGAAAACAAATGCAGCCTGGATCACTGAGGAAAGAAATTCCTGTTTTAGACGGTACAATCTGCCATTTTCTAATGCTCAGCTCAGCTCAGCTTGAAATATTGCTATTAATGTAGTAGACATACATACATACGGAGAAAATAAAGAGATAGAGTAGAAGTACGGTATGGCCTTTCAAAACAATGTCTGCTGCAAATTACGCCAAAGAACGTGTTACTGCTTTATTACTCAGTTCTTGACATTTGTCCAAAAAACGTTTGTAGGAAAAAACTCCTTGTAAGTCCTCCTATTGGCGATAAATGAAAAATTTATATAGTTCCTTTCTAAAATTTTAATGATCATCTATCCTTAATTCGCTGGCACTCCAACTCAACCCTGAATCGCTCCGCTAGTCACCCCCGGCACCGATGCGAGACGGACTCGTAAAGAGGAATTGACGATTCACATTATACGCCGCCGTAAAACGCCGATTTCGGATGCACCTGCCTTTGTTATGCCATACTGTAAAATTATGAATGAGTTTTTATTTCCTAATTTTGCACGTCATCAATTTCATTGTAGTGTTTGTTGGTTTAATTTTGTGTTTTTAGGTGGCTTCTTATATGCGTTGGTAAGAGGCAAAAAAAAGTTTGATGTTTGATGATGTTCATGCTATCTTTAGACTGGAATATATGGTGTACATTAAGAACACATATGTTCAACTAAGTATGACTAGGTTGATGAGAAGTAAACAGGCTTGATAATTTTAGCGTTATTAATGTCTGGTTTCAATTTAGGACACTATTTCCCATTTAGGTTATAATTGTTTGTTTGTAGATTCTGTCATGAATTTGTTGATCTATTTTCTACAGGACCTAGCGGTTTTGTTTTAATGACTCGAGGTCACTATCCAACGTCCTTCATAGGCCCATATGAGAGAGTTTTTGTGACGGTTCTCAAAAATCTGCCACAAACTTGACTTCTTAAACATTTCCATTCAACGAAGTCATACAAGCCAACCGACCAAATAAAGAATGCAGCTATAAATACCTGTTACAAGGCTTCTGATGTCCTATCGAAGCCAACGTCATTATTATAATCAGATTCGAACGGATTTCGGATTTGCCACATAGGCGTTCGGTACAATGACCGAGAGTCAACCATGCAAATTGGCCTCGCAAATCAGACTGGTTTTGTCTGCTGAATGATATTATGGAGGAAGAAGGCTAAATTAAGTATAGTGGAGGGTTATAATGTCAATATACTATAATTTGAAGGTGTTATAATGATAAGAAGTTAGTCTAATGTTGTTATCAACGAAATCTATCTTGAATTGAAGATCCTTGCAGCTTGTAGTTACACCAATATGACATACACTTTGATTGCCCAAATAAAATGTAGTGTATAATACTTACCCAGGGTTCAAGGATTGTTCGAAAAAACTTGAGAGATTAGGGACGGAGGTGGTGTTTCCACTCCTTTCGATCTAGAGCAGTAAGTTCTATACTTCTTAATTACTAAACAATTTCTTAATTACTAAAAACTTTTTGTTATTATTACATTTACTTATTAAGTTTTATATGAAATAGACGTACACAACTGTACGCTTCAAAAGCGTATGGAATATCCAACATATTATTTTAGCGTGTATTTAGAACAAAAACATTGGGCCACAAATTAAATTTCATCTGCAACATTCTAACATGCCGTGTTTAGCCAAAACCGCAATTTATAGCCACTTCACGATAAATAATTTTAACAATTAAATGTACGTATATTCTATTTAACATGAAAGCTAAATAACAATAATTTGTCAGTATCTTTCTTAGTGGGAATGCGCTAATCTCAGGAACTACTCAGTATAAGATAGCCCACTTATTGAAGAAGACTATTTTTTATCCGGGTGCGCGGAGTAGTTCCCATGGAAATTGAATGATCCCGTTGGCGGAAATTAGTATAAGATGACATAGTTACTCTATGACTTTATTACATCAATTAAAATGACCCACATAATAACTTACTTAACTATTTGAAATTATGTTTCTAAAACTCAAATCAAAGTAATTATAGCTGTCATCACTAACATTTAGTAACATTACCATTTGATTTCAAACCAGCAATAAAGCGTTGGTCAGACCTAACTCATGATTAGTGGCTTGTAATTATTTAGCGATATATTTAATTGATACTAATTTATTGGTTCCTACTAATTCAATAAGAGTACATATGAACCAAGTGAAATAGGTACCAATTATGGTGATTAACTTTTTGTAGGACACAGCCGTAATTGATCGATCAATATTATATTAACCGCAGCTGGTAACAGGATGGGTCAAAATTATATATTTTTCGTAAAGCTGGTAGTAGCTTAGTTACAATTCCGCGTCAGAGGATTAGAGAAAATTCTGAAACTTAACCTGTAACTTGACAAGAAGCAGACCAAGGTCGATTTCTGATTTCGATTGACCCTGATTCGGGTATTCATAAGTAAAATCTCAAGCAAATAAAGTACCTATGTTTAGAAACGCAGTGACGAAATCCCATGATGTACCCTAACCCTTATAAACAAAAACTCTAATATCATTATAGTTTTAGGCTCTAAAAGCCCAGTGTACACCCGCTCCATCAAGTTTATCGACGCGTGAAGGTGAATTCGACGTAATTAGTTTAGACTTGCGTGGATGGTGATTAATTTTGCTACCAAACTTATTTATGAATGAGAAAATGTGGATTTTAGTACTCTCTGCGGTAAACGATGATAAAATTTCAAGGGATGTAATTGGGTGTTTTATTGGAAATGAGAAAGGTCGTTATGAAGTTAGCCGTGTTTTAATGATTTTATTAAATGAATTCGGTAGGATATGTGTTTAGGCAGCTTGTTCTATTGGTTAACTTTGAAGATGGTTGAGAAACTTTTTGTGAATATGTGTCACTGACAGAAAAAAAGAGGTGGTGCTATTTTGGCTTCAATATCACGCTACATTACATTACACTAGTAAATGTTTTGTCTGTATAAAATTGTATCCAAGTCAGTTCAGCAGCTTAAGCGTCAAAGCGCTACAAACCAATTTACTATCACATTTTTAATATAAATAAAAATAATCGTCCATTTCCATTTACTAAAGAAATATTACTCTAAACCTAAACCAATCAACTCTATAATTTCACAAATAATTATAACAAAAAAACCGAGACCTTTCAATTACACACCGCGCATAATACACGAACAATCCTAGAAATTATCATAAAAACGCAATTATACCGAACACAATCGGGCTTATAATCTCGTAAATACACTTATGACGTCATCACGGAGTCAAAACTACCCCCGTATTTAATTAGGCGGGCAAAGCCGGGTTATTATTATAATAGTGCGCATTACCGACTGTGATCACGCTACCTGCCTGCCTTTAATATTGATAACCGTGAAGGTACGTGGGAGGAGAATATTTGGATATGGTACAACTAGAATATTATTTTATATTTCCGTAACAGGCTGTAACAGAAAATAGTGGAACACTAGTAAAAGTCCTATGTTAAGCAGTTCAACAATAAACCTAAAATGAAACCTAAAATAATACTTAATATCAACCTAGAATAAAAAGCACAAATAGCTAACAAATTATAATATGATTTCATTAGGAAAAAAATATAAACGTTTATTTAATTCGTTTTTATTATCGTGAGAGCGAGTAGAAGAGCGAGAGCGAGTCTTTTCTTTTTACGCACTCTATCTGCATCTCTTTCTATTCTAACTCTCTCATAACGGGCCAGCTGGAAGAGATTTCTAATGAAATAAGCTGTGCCTTTGTACTATCTTTTCTATTTTTCTTCTTCTCTGTATTCTGTGTGTGTGTACATAAATTGTTAAATAAATAAATAAATAAAATAGAATTAAAATGGCTACAACGATTTTGGTGAAATTTTTGTAGGAATTGATGAGGTCCTAGGAAATGCTTTTAGGACTACAATACACTGTTTTAAGAGTAATTATTGTAATACGGTGAAAATTATGTTTGTATTTCGCATTTTACAAATACTTTAACATTTTTTTTTGTCTTTTAATCCAGGTAATCAAATCAAATAGAAATGAATACAAATATTGCTGTCAATATCTACCAAGAACATACATTTAAACATTAATCAAAAAATAAAGCTTGCATTTTTATATGAAAAAAAAAATTGTAACAAAAATAATTCTTAACAAACGAATTGCAGTTCCCCAATAACAAATTTATTTTCTATGCGGAAAGAAAAGAAAATTATTTTATCGCCGAATTACATGAATCTATCAGAAAGAAATTCCGTTGTAACATTATATACCAAAAATCTCAACTCGGATAGAACATTCTTAGCATATTGGAAACACGGAAATATTTAGTCTTGTATGGACATTAAATATTTTAGGGTTCCGTAGCTAAAGTATGCGAATTGTGCTAGATGTCATGTTTCGGTAATTTTTAGTGCACTCTATTTCATAAGAATGGTCATATTATTATAAAGGTAAACTAAAGCATCTTCCGACTAAAATTAAAAAGCCGGAGTATTTTAATTTGTTGTTATTTCCAATAAGTAGAGGTAGTTGTTAACACAATTTTGTTAAACAATTAAATGTACGTATATTCTATTTAACATGAAAGCTAAATAACAATAATTTGTCAGTATCTTTCTTAGTGGGAATGCGCTAATCTCAGGAACTACTCAGTATAAGATAGCCCACTTATTGAAGAAGACTATTTTTTATCCGGGTGCGCGGAGTAGTTCCCATGGAAATTGAATGATCCCGTTGGCGGAAATTAGTATAAGATGACATAGTTACTCTATGACTTTATTACATCAATTAAAATGACCCACATAATAACTTACTTAACTATTTGAAATTATGTTTCTAAAACTCAAATCAAAGTAATTATAGCTATCATCACTAACATTTAGAGTAACATTACCATTTGATTTCAAACCAGCAATAAAGCTTTGGTCAGATCTAACTCATGATTAGTGGCTTGTAATTATTTAGCAATATATTTAATTGATACTAATTTATTGGTTCCTATTAATTCAATAAGAGTGCATGTGAAATAGGTACCTACCAATTATGGTGATTAACTTTTTGTAGGACACAGCCGTAATTGATCGATCAATATTATATTAACCGCAGCTGGTAACAGGATGGGTCAAAATTATATATTTTTCGTAAAGCTGGTAGTAGCTTAGTTACAATTCCGCGACAGAGGCCGTCAGACAGATTTGAGAAAATTCTGAAACTTAACCTGTAACTTGACAAGAAGCAGACCAAGGTCGATTCTGATTTCTGATTTCGATTAACACTGATTCGGGTATTCATAAGTAAAATCTCAAGCAAATAAAGTACCTATGTTTAGAAACGCAGTGACGAAATCCCATGATGTACCCTAACCCTTATAAACAAAAACTCCAATATCATTATAGTTTTAGGCTCTAAAAGCCCAGTGTACACCCGCTCCATCAAGTTTATCGACGCGTGAAGGTGAATTCGACGTAATTAGTTTAGACTTGCGTGGATGGTGATTAATTTTGCTACCAAACTTATTTATGAATGAGAAAATGTGGGTTTTAGTAGGTATTCTCTGCGGTAAACGATGATAAAATTTCAAGGGATGTAATTGGGTGTTTTATTGGAAATGAGAAAGGTCGTTATGAAGTTAGCCGTGTTTTAATGATTTTATTAAATGAATTCGGTAGGATATGTGTTTAGGCAGCTTGTTCTATTGGTTAACTTTGAAGATGGTTGAGAAACTTTTTGTGAATATGTGTCACTGACAGAAAAAAAGAGGTGGTGCTATTTTGGCTTCAATATCACGCTACATTACATTACACTAGTAAATGTTTTGTCTGTATAAAATTGTATCCAAGTCAGTTCAGCAGCTTAAGCGTCAAAGCGCTACAAACCAATTTACTATCACATTTTTAATATAAATAAAAATAATCATCCATTTCCATTTACTAAAGAAATATTACTCTAAACCTAAACCAATCAACTCTATAATTCCACAAATAATTATAACAAAAAAACCGAGACCTTTCAATTACACGCCGCACATAATACACGAACAATCCTAGAAATTATCATAAAAACGCAATTATACCGAACACAATCGGGCTTATAATCTCGTAAATACACTTATGACGTCATCACGGAGTCAAAACTACCCCCGTATTTAATTAGGCGGGCAAAGCCGGGTTATTATTATAATAGTGCGCATTACCGACTGTGATCACGCTACCTGCCTGCTTTTAATATTGATAACCGTGAAGGTACGTGGGAGGAGAATTTTTGGACATGGTATAACCAGAATATTATTTTGTTTTCTAACAACATCCTATGACAGGAGAAAATTTTGTATACTAGAACTACTAGAAGACAGATTTTTCATTAGAAGTTAAACAATAACTGTAGCCTAAAATAATATTGTTATATCTATAGAAAATGAAACGCAACGAGCTAACACGTTATATATTATTATATTATAAGATAGTTATAATCGTTTGCTTGTTTTTAAATTCGTGAGAACGTATAGAATTAAAATGGCTATAACCATTTTGGTGATAACTTTATAGGAATTGATGAGGTCCTAGGAAAAGCGTTTAGGATCCGGGACTACAACACAATGTTCTCAGGGTAATTATTGTAATACGGTGAAAACTTTGCATTTCGTATTTCATAAATACTTTATATTTACAAATATTTTTTTGTCTTTTAATATTTTCCAGGTGTCTACTGTCAATATGTCTACCTACCGAGAACATACATTTAAATATTAATAAAAAAATATCAAAAAAATTATTCACAAACGAATTGCAATTCCCCAATAACAATTTTATTTTCTACTAGCTTCTGCCCGCGACTTCGTACGCGGATCCTGTCCCTTATGCCAGCGACTACGGGGTCAGCAAAATCAAAGATCTGAATCGTCTGATATTGAATTCAGTCGCTCCTTGTAAAACACTGGTACTCAGTTGCATGGTGACTGGAAGTCGACCCTAACATAATTGGGACAAAGGCACTTGAGATAATAACGACAATAATAATGATGATGATGATGAGATATAAGCACCGCAGGACATCTGAGGGTGATGACGGGGAGGAGCGACCCCGCGGGGCTATATATCCGAGTGCTCCAGGGAGAGTATAATGTCCCCAATCTCCGGCCGGTCGGAGTGAACCATGACGGGGGTAGGTCTCACGCCTCTGGCTTGGCTTGGCCGTCCAGAGTGGAGTCGCTAGAGCAGAGTTAGTAGCCCTGCTCGGAGGATAGGTGCCTCGTGGTAAGTGACCCACAGGGAGCGCGTAATCTGCGTTTAAAATCCGCCTAGGTATCCTCACACTTCAGCCGCTCATGCCCCTGTTGCCCTCTTGTGGCTATTCAGTGACTGATTCCCGGGGGCACAGTAAATGAGCTGGCGAGGCTCCACCTGCCATTTTTACATGTATCTTATACATTGTCATCGGCAGGTGCCATAGTTCACGTAGTTTCCCCATTCCTAGTCCATTAGCATCCCATCACAATAGCCCAAGTAGTTTTCATCCATAGTTAGCAATAGTTTAGCACTGAACCGGGGATAGTCCTTGGGTACATTCCTATAGTGTATAAAGGGATAATCGTCGGTTTTGTGTCACCATTTCATTGTCTCAAAAGGGCTTAAGCGTGTTGGCTTCGGCCCCACGTTTGCCTCCCAAAAATTCGGAACTCTGTAGTCCCGAGGTCTGGAAGAGACAGACGAAATAATAATGAGATATAACGCAACAAATTCGGAGAGTGGGGGCTCGTGACGCAACGTCTAGGTATGTAAAATTTGTACTAAGCAGTGACTTAACACAAAATTCAAGCGTGTTAATCTTCGTTATTATTTGTTTGTGAGAAGGAGAAAAGAAAAAATACGTGTCCAGTATTTTAGGGTTATCTAAAAGACGGACTAATTACTTTTTTTAATTCACCATACCTATTTCATAACATTCTATACATTTTAAGACAGTGTAGTATTGCTCTTGAAGTTCCACATCGGGTGTCCAGATCTTCGATGTTTTTTCGTCATTAGAAAGTGCTTATCAAATTGAACAACTTTTGCTAAAATGTCATACCTGTATATGGTACAGAGAAGCTGGGCTCTTGGGGTTCCACATAAGGTGTTCCAGATCTTAAAAGTTATTATCTCAGCTGAAAATGCTCATCATATGAAACAATTTTTGCTATGGCACCATTTTTGTATCTCTTATAGTTTTGTTGGTCTGTTGGTGTTTTGCATCAGGTCTTCAAGTTTCGAAGATAAATTATAGCCTATATGTTGACCAGGCTTAATACTGATACAACAAAGAAAAAATCATTGAAATCCGTTCAGTAGTTCCGAAGATTAGCGTGTACAAACAAACAGACATACAGACATACAGACATGCAGACATGCAGACATACAGACAGAATTTTTTTTTTTGGATTTGTGTTCCATTAGTGTTTCTAAACCCCACCCAATTATTATTTTTTTAATATATTCAATGTACAGACACACTTTTTTTTACAGATTTATTATATGTATAGAAGATGTGGAAAGAAAATAAAATTATTATGTTACCGAATTACATGAATCTATCAGAAAGAAATTCCGTTGTAACATTATATACCAAAAATCTCAACTCGGATAGAACATTCTTAGCATATTGGAAACACGGAAATATTTAGTCTTGTATGGACATTGAATATTTTAGGGTTCCGTAGCTAAAGTATGCGAATTGTGCTAGATGTCATGTTTCGGTAATTTTTAGTGCACTCTATTTCATAAGAATGGTCATATTATTATAAAGGTAAACTAAAGCATCTTCCGACTAAAATTAAAAAGCCGGAGTATTTTAATTTGTTGTTATTTCCAATAAGTAGAGGTAGTTGTTAACACAATTTTTTATCTATCTTAAGGCTTAAGGTTTTTTTTTTATATCATGCCAGAGCCATTTTTTATTCTTCTGTACAAAGTTTTTTTTGCTCAGTGGAAGTAATTTCTACGAAACCTAAACTTTCAAGTTAACTCGCCAGATATTTTCTATTTAAACATAGCATATGCATATTGTATCTGTTTCATTTGTCTCGTCTGTATAGAAATGAAAAGATCCTGTGAGTATTTTTATATAAAACGTTGAATATTATTTAAAAGCTGAAATAATAATTACTATAAAAAATGTGAGTGGGAAAATCGAAAAAAGAAAAATCGTGGGTAAGGTAGCAACAGCTGTCATAATAAAAACCACTTTTTTATTTCAATTTATACGTATTCCTTTAATACCCTATCCACAATTTGTAAACAAAAACAATGAATCATACACCGTCTAAAACTACCCTAAAAGCCCATCAGTTGATTAATAGATTCCCCGAATCCAGGGAATTTCGAGAATTCCCTTCAACCACGGAACAACGATATCTTACGTTTCAAATACCGTGTTTACCTCACTTCGTAGTTCCAAACCTTAATCCCGGGGCTGGCCACCCCTGAATAGAAATGTGTTGATTATTTACAAATAGCACAATTTCGTGATTCGTTGCGAAGTATTGTCTGCTTAGAGAATTTAAGTAGCTGGAGACGCCACTGCTACGCGTTATTCTCTACCATATTCAGACGTGTGCGTCCAGTTTAATAATAATGCTTAGATAATATACATTTAATTTATTTCATTAATCAGACCACTATGATAAAAGACTTACAAACTTACATTAGGGTACATTTTTAGCTCGAGGCTCAGAAAAATTGCATACATATTAAGAGATTCAGAATACATGACTGCTGTCACTATTTGTCACCGGCATATTGGCATATACATACCTATTTCGTTTTTTTCTCCTCTCCTGTACAGCTATTATACACATGGCGATTCCGATTGGTTAAATGGTCTAAGATCGTCCGAGACTGTTAGTTTGTTTTTGTACCTATTTATTAGGGATTATGATGGGCTTTTCAACTTTCATTTCCTTATTATTAGTCTGATGGATGGGCTTGGAAATGAACCAATCGAATTGATGTGTTTTAGGATTAGTGAGATTTGATATTGAAATCATATTTATGGTTTGTATTATTCAGAGAGGACAGGTATTTTGTGAATTGAAAAATTATTGACATGCACCAAAATGAAGGCATGCAACAAAATTTAATTACTACATTTTCCTTTAGTACTACTTTTGCCACGCTTTAAAATAAAAATGCTATACATTATACTATTCTCAAAAGAATAAAAGGCGAGTGCCATATAAAATAAATAAACAAATGAAATAAAACCGACATCAGTAAATAACACCAAAAAGCCTTGTCACTTATGAAATTCATGTCATTAAGTAAATTGGAGCCCATTTTAACGCTTGATCATGATCATGTTATTTTTCAAGTTGACTGCCAAAATCCCACCGGGTTTGTAATGCACAGGTATACATTTTACGAGCCATTTAAAAGTTGACGGCTGTCGTAAAATGCATTCCAAATTGAGGATTGCAAGTTTGACGATAAAAAAGTTTTCGCTGAAGCGAATGCCGAATTATTTAATGTAAGCATGTATTGTAAAGTGGGTATTAAAGTTAATGATTATGGTGGAATTTTAGTACCTGGGTGCGGAGTTACGATAAGTAAAGACACCTGGATTGTAAGGTATATAGTGCTCTTGAAGATTAATTAAGTTGTAAAACAGGTAGACAGCCTTGTTGGTCTAGATATTGTTTAAGTATCGATTTTTGGAAAATGAAAGGGTTTGTGGCTGAAGTGATAATTGGTTTAAGAGTTGGTTGTACTTACAAACGGGGATGGTTCTTACCTCCCTTTTACTTCAGTGCCTAAAATACGGCTGAATTCTTAATGGAAGGTTTTCGTATTTTTAGTAGTTGTTCTAAATAATACGGTCATATTATGTAAAGCAGATAAATGATAGATCATACACATAGGTAACAAGAGTGTACTCGAAGTGTCTAGTAGATATCTTTAGCTAAAAAGAGGCGTGACGATGCAAAAAGATCATAAGATATTAATATAAATGTTACACAAGCAAATTCTACATGTTTTAGTTTTAATAGAAATAACTCTTCTCGACAATAATACCACAAGTTCGTGATTTCTTATCTTCAAGCTAGAAACAGACCACAACACGTTTCTCTAGAGAATAATACCATTGATTAGTTTTTGTGTTTTTGATTTTACTTGTGTTATTAAAGTAAATATATTCATTTGGGATTTAGTTAGAGACTACGTATATTCTTTCCAATAATGATTTTAGTCTTCAATAAACTTGAAAGAAAGATAAAGATTATTATTGACTTCAAATGACGTGGGAGGTTCTTTATTTGTCTCTTATTTTTCTTCTGAGAACTTATATCAGTGAATTGAATGTCTCTAATTTTTATTGTTCTGATTTACTGACAAAAGTATAAAAAAATATATATTACTAGCTTCTGCCAGTGGTTTCACCCGCATCCCGTGGGAACTACTTCCCGTACCGGGATAAAAAGTAGTCTATAGCCTTCCTCGATAAATGGGCTATCTAACACTGAAAGAAATTTTCAAATCGGACCAGTAGTTCCTGAGATTAGCGCGTTCAAACAAACAAACAAACTCTTTATAATATTAGTATAGATATAATAATTTTAATAAAAAAGACTGAAAGTAAAAATAACCCTGATACCAATGTCAAAAATAACTACCTACACAATTTTTTTCGGCCACTTTATTCAATACCAACATTTTGTGATGAATTACTGTTATAGAAATACCACCATAATTAGTATACGGGCGACAATCATGATGTCATGAATTTTATATGAACTAATGTACACCTAGGAGGCGTTAGGTGCCATTTTAAATCAGATACGGGTCATTTATGTTGTTTCGTAGCTATAAAAATTATACGTCCGAAAAGGATATTTTATGCCTTTCGCTTTCAAATTATGTGGGTGTTTTATACGTTATATTTACACTATAATTATTATGCATTAGTGTGACAAGTCATATTTTGTAACGATGAATGATGTATACAGATTCCATTATAGGTGCATTTCAATTATAAATGTTTTTGCTAGATAATAAGGGAAAAAGCTAGGCATAATTTCATGATCCAGATCTTATTTATTTACGTTACCTATTCATAATACATTGTCCTTTAATAAGTGTTGCAGCTATGTACAATTTTCACACATTTTATAACTCTCGCAGTTGTCACTCAAAAAGCAAAGTTTTCCAAGCCCAGAGGCTTTCAATGAAAAACTTAGACAAAGCGTGTTATTTTATGTTAGCGCTCGTGGACAATAGCTATCGAAGATTGGGACCACTCGTTAGTTTTGAGATTCAGATTGGCATAGTTTGTGGGTGTAATTCATAAGCGGTAGCGACAGCGATTAATGTTGATAGTTAGGGGTTTTATGTGTTTAATGGGTAAAAGTATTTAAAGAACATAAATGGGAGAAAGTAACAAAAAATAAGTGGTTTCGTCAAGGTTTTCAAAGTTTTCTTAAATTATTAGGGTGGCCTAGAAATCTCAAAGATACCGATGAAGGTTTGTTACAACAAAATTCTTTCCAAGTTTATCTTAGAAACTGCTACCATATTCACGAAGAAAAACATGGCGAAAAACATTTTAAATGAAAAATGTCTGAAATCTTTGAAGATATCTTATAAAAGATAATCAACTTTAACGAAAACGCTTAGCGCTTACACTTAGACCATACAGAACACTTTAAAGTTTGAAGGAGTTTTTGTCTTCAATACCACTCAAGATTTGGCAGCCATTGAATCAACCTGCAAAACATAAGTGTTCGAACTTAAATCGGTTTCTTATGACATTGCCAATTGTTTTAATGAGAATGCAATATTGAATAGGTTTTTTGAAACAATCTGTTAAGTACCTAAGTTATTTTGAAACTAAGCAAACTAAAAAAAGTAACAGAACTGGTTACTTAAAAACTTAATTTTTTGACATCTTTTATTTAAGTTTTAATTGCCAGTATTTAATTAAATAAGTTTTAAGAAATAATATAATATGTGAAAGGACAATGCCGGATTTTGTATGGACCCTGTCCCCACCCACCAACAGACTTGAAACTAGTGTCATCGGAAGCGCATCCTTCGATAGATCATGATTATCAAAACGATTTACTCCAAATGTATGGGGTTTTGGAAATACACGACATTTTAATATCCTTAATAATCAATAAACGACAAGTTTGTTAACCAATTACTCGGAGTTGCGTGGACCGATTTTGATTATTTTTGTTTTAATGCAAAGAAGGTGTCTCAACGTTAGTCCGATATAATTTTCATTGGGATCTTTTTAGCAACTTTTGAGTTATCACCGGTTAGAATGATAATTGGTTTAATGATTTTGTATGGACCTTTACTGACTCCAACAGAGTTGAACCTAGTGTCATCTGAAGCGCCTTATCCGATATATTTTTTTACTGTGACGACATAGGTACTCTAAATGTTTGGGGTTTAATGAATTATTTTTTATTTTAAAATTATTCAAATTTTTTTTTTAATATGAACGTTTACTAGTCATTGGATACATGAAGTGGGCTGCCGTTGTAAGACGACTAAAAAGTCACGGTGTATACCTACTAACCTAACCTAACGTTACGTTAATTGTGGATACTAAAATGTCGAATATTTCCAAAACCCCATACATTTGGCGTAAATCGTTATGATAGTCATGATCTATCAAAGGAGGCGCTTCCGATGACACTACTTTCAAGTCTGTTGGTGGTGGTGAAGGTGTCCGCACGACATCCTACATTGCCTCTTCAAACCGATTATTTTAACCGATGATAACTAAAAAACTGCTTAAAAGATCTTGATGAAAATTACATTAGACTAACTTTGAGATAGATTCTTTAAAATAAAAATAAAAACATCAAAATCGGTCCCCCCAACTCTGAGTAATTGGTTAACAAACTTGAAGTTAATTGATTATTAAGGATACTAAATTGTCTTATAGTTCCTAAACCCCATACTTTTGGAATGTGTCTCCATAATAAGAAACGATCTATTAAATGAGGCGCATCCAATGACACTACTTTCAAGTCTGTTGGTGGGTGGGGACGTTTTTAGGCATTGTCCTTTATTTTAAAAGCATCGCTAACATCGCTCAACGTATCTTTTTCGAAAAACAATAACAAATACTTAAAAATATTTTGCTCAAGAACAACAACACTGTCCACCTATTTTAAGATATTAAACGCTAACATTATTTACAGATGATGTATCGCGAGCTACAATGTAACATACTTCATAATTAAGGAATTCCCAGCCGTCCAATGTATTATCAGCTTTCAAGTTCCAAGGAGTTTGCTCAAACTTCAGCCTAGTTCCAACATTTTCATTTGTCCCATCGTTATGCTGTCCTAGTACTCATTCCACTTAAAACTTAAGTGAACTTTTCATTATTTCACAAACAGCTATTTGTTTTATTTAGCCTAGTTCAAACTGACCTGATTTCATTGAGAGAGCCAATAATGGAAATATTTTGCAATAAATATTTTATTTCTTTTGACGAGAAGACCTTTTGTGACGGCTTGTTTGAAGTTTGGAATTCATCATCTTCCGAGCCTATTTCCCAAACTATGTTGGGGTCGGAAGTTTGGAATTGAAAACAAAAATTAATTGCTCCAGAATCCGGATAAACGATGACATGACTTAGTTTGATCGGGAAATAATGAGAAAAATGGCCGACAAAGCTCAAGTTTAGACAACAAGAGACTTTTGTATTCAGTTAAGTGTGAACGAATAAATGAATGTACAGAAACCCTGATTGATGTGGAATAAATAATTAGTATATTATGAAAACGGGGGGAATCCTCATGACTAGAGAGGTGAAAGGGCGTGACGGACTTTTACTGGCTAAAATCACCTCAGAGTCTCCTCGCACGTGCGCCTCTAGCCACGGGAATCCAAATTCTTCCGTAGATCATCGTCATCCTGCCTTTAATTTAGGGTTGTCAAAGTACATCAATCGTACAAAATCGAAATAAAACTACATGAAACAACGGAATACAGCGATTATAAAGTGGCCGAATTAAAATCATCATAATGAAATCCCGAGCGAATGAATCAAGCGAAGTTAATCAATCAACAATAAAATATCGGAAGCACAGACGCATGACGCTGCGTTTTCATTTGAATCGATTCAATTTTAATCGATTATTGTTGATGATAGTTAATTGTAGTTCGTCAGTGTAAGTGTCGAGCGCGGTGCATTAAAATATAGGAAGGAAATCCCTACTAATATTATGAATGCAAAAGTAACTCTGTATGTCTGTCTGTCTGTTACGAACGTTGACATTGAGAAAGAACATAGGATAGTTTTTATCCCGGACTTATGAAGAATTTTCTTGGAAACGCGATATAACCGAACTCTACACGGGCGAAGCCGCGGGCGGAAGCTAGTGTAAGTAGCCCGATTATGTTTGCTTCGTAATAATATTTAGTGCTTAAAAAAACATAAAAATGTGGTGTATTTGCAAAGCAACTTAACCGTTAAAAAGTGCGATCAGTAGTTTTCTGTTCGCTGGTTTCGCCTCTACATATTTCTGCCTGAAAATTCTGTGTCTGCCAATATAACAACAACATATTAAATAATGCAATACCACCATTAGCTAAACTCGGGCTTTTATTAAAACATTTAACTCAAAATACACGCTATGTTATTATTTCTCTGCTAATAACGGTATTGCGAGCGTGTGTGTGTGTACATACACAGACTTATGTAGATATTTTAATTGGAACGTGCCAAAGCGGGAAATTATCGAATACCTATAAACCATGACGTATAAAGACATTTACAAAACAAATTCATATAGAATTAAATGAAAACCCTATTCGGTTAAATTACCCCCTTTGTAAAGAGCACACTGGTTTTATAATCTGTCGCTCGCATCAGTATTTAAATAGCGCGAAACACGATTTTATTTTTCAGACCTCTTTGGGCATGCGCCCTGTGCTACAGTCCGTTTTTCCCGGCTGTACTGTGCACCCACACTAACAGACTCGTAGGTGATCGGTGACGCACACAACGATAAAATTGTACCGCGACTCAAATCACTGACGCGAGTCTAGGATCACTCACACATCAACATCAGCTGTGTGTACAGTGTTCACGGACAGGGTTCCACGCACACATTGAAGAGCCAACCCTGGCGATGCTGTGTTCGTTAGTTAGTTATCCGCAAGGTGTCGTGGGCGCTAGACGTTCTGTTACGTCGTTTGACGAATGACGTACATCGAGTGCAACGATATGTGACGTCTCGGCTCGTAAAACACGGAATATCTGAAAGTGATAAGATTTATGACAGCCAATCGGGATTACCGGTAAGAGTTTGTGAACAACTTTGTGTACTTAAAACTTTGTTCGCCTAATAGTTTAAGTGAAGTGTTGAGTGTGGTTTACTGTTTTAGTGAAAATTGTTATAAACAGGAAAGTTTATATTTATGAAGTGACTCCAATTTTATTTCCTCTGGATTTATCAGGTAAGCTTGTGTCTTTAATAGTAATTGTATATCAAATTAAACAAATATTGTTTCATTTTACAGCATTTTAAATAAAATCAACGGATTTAAATTAAATAACTATGTTTAATGCTTTTCAAATCAGGATGTGAGAGAATTCAATTATGAATATTGCTATAATTTAAACTGTAACCTGATGATACAATAAGTAATCAATAATTATAAATAGTATATAATATAATGATTATATAGTAGATGAAAATATACACTTCAACATTTAAGGGGTTACACAAATATCGAATCGTCGAATAAGTAATTTAGATATGTAAACTATTCGAATTGTCAGAAAGCGAAGATTCGAGGAAATCAAAATGGGTTATCAATGCTGAAAGCGTTTATAAAGGGATTTCAATCACTTTCTAAGAACAGTCTTACTGACTAATGGGTGCGGTTGTAACAAAATTCAAACCATTCACTGAACTTATTAGATTTTCATCGACTTTTTTTACAATCGGAAATATTTCTCTTGAAACTGCGATTGCTGAAAATTGCTTTGGAGTAGAAGGTAGGTACTTTAATTTTGTCGCCATCGGCGGAGCGGCAATTTAGCAGATCGTTTTTATGGGTTTAGGTATTAACGCTGTTATGGACGCTAAAATTGGATCGATTTATCTTTTAGGACTTTTAGGCTTTAAATTGTAGTGATTGGAGACTGCAGATTTTTTGCGGTTTCAGATAGTTACTATGGAAGTACGAGCACTGTTTAAGTACTTATTCTGATTTATTATGCCTCTTTTTTTATTTTAAATTTCGATTATACACAAGCAGGCATTTAGCGGTAAGCTCACCTGAACGTAAATGCCAGCGGCTGTAGACGGATCACGTTTGACGAGTAACAACTTACTCTCTGTTCAGTGTTTTAAGGAAAACTTGGCAACATTAACATGTTAAACAAGCGAATCTAGTGTAAGCTACGAATAACGTATCTACATATAAAGTACCAAATTCATGATTCTGATTGTAATCATAGCATGATGGGCAACTACTATATTCCGGATCAATATCGACTACCACTATAGCAAACTATTGGTTGGTTTGGTACTAAAACAAAATAAAGGAAATTGAAAATTGATTTACAAGGATTTTAAATTGGAGCCCATTATCCACACTTAAAAATATATCCCTTACAAAATTACTTTCTAATTATAAACTACCTTATACGTTGTAACTACATAGATATAGTAGGTTGACACATCAAAGAGTATTCCTAAACATTTTAGGCTTTATCCCACGGGTACCTTTTTGGTGTGTGAATCTAGTTACGAGGCTTTTTATGACCACTTTTCAACTTGACCTGATAAACATTTTGACAGCGAAAAAGGCGTGTATTTTTCTGACGGTGAATAGTAGGTACTCGCAGGATTCGTAAAGTAAGTGCTTTAGTTAATGTCTATATGTATGCTAGTTCAGGTTTGTTTTTGAAAAAGAAAATCATCATTGCCTTGCTCTTACCCCTATTTATGATTTGAGGTCAACTTAGTATGTCTTCTTCTTCCATAGATTTTTTAACTCACGTCAGCGTCCGAATTAAAATGGTTTGGAAACAGAAAAAGTCCAAAATAATAATAAAAATTCGCCCCGCAGGGCATCTGAGGCGGATGACGGGGAGTAGCGACCCCGCGGGGCTATATATCCGAGTGCTCCAGGGAGAGTATACTGTCCCCCATCTCCGGCTTGCCGGAGTGAAGCATGACGGGGGATAGGTCTCCCGCCTCTTGGCTTGCCTTCATCGGCCGGTCAGAGTGGAGTCGCTAGAGCAAGGTTAGTCCTGCTCGGAGGGTAGGTGCCTCGTGGTAAGTGGCGAGTGGGCCGGTGATGCTGGACCCACAGGGAGCACGTGATCTGCGTTTAAAGTCCGCCGAGGTATCCTCACCCTTCTCAGCCGCTCATGTCCCTGTTGCCCTCTTGTTGCTTTTCAGTGACTGATTCCCGAGGGCCCAGTAAGTGAGTTGGCGAGTCTCCACCTGCCATTTTAACATGTATTTAATACATTGTCATCGGCAGGTGCCATAGTTCCCGTAGTTTCCCCATTCCTAGTCCAGTAGCATCCCATCACAATAGCCCAAGTAGTTTTCATCCATAGTTAGCAATAGTTTAGCACAGAACCGGGGATTGTCCTTGGGTACATTTCTATAGTGTATACAGGGATAATCGTCGGTTTTGTGTCACCATTTCATTAAAGTTGTCTCAAAAGGGCTTCAGCGTGTTGGCTTCGGCCCCACGTTCGCCTCCCAAAAATCCGGGACTCTATAGTCCCGAGGTCTGGAAGAGACATACATTTATAAAAATTCAAGTCCAGATAAAAAAGTGTTTTAAATTCTGGAAACTAATTTCGTGATTCACATTTAGCAACTAAAATTTCTCAAGGCGCATCCGAACGTTGCCAAAACAGATTTGATTATACTCTTTAAATGTTAATATAGGACATTAATACTTCTAGTAATGAAAAATCTGTATTCTTTTGGCAGAGTAAACTTTTGAATAAAAATTTGACCTCAATCGTATTTTTAGGAGCGTTATAAAAGTATATCGTCTACCTATCAACTATATCTACCTCATCATCCTCCGAGCCTTTTTCCCGACTGTGTTGGGGTCGGCTTCCAGTCTAACCGAATGTAGCTGAGTACCAGTGCTACTGCAGTACAAGAAGCGACTGACTATCTGACCTCCTCAACCCAGTTACCCGGGCAACCCAATACCACTTGGTTAGCCTGGTGTCAGACTTACTGGCTTCTGACTACCCGTAACGACCGCCAAGAATGTTCAATGACAACTATATCTACCTATCATCATCATTTTGCTAAGCCTTTTCCCTACTAAGTTAGAGTTAGCCCAGTACCAGTGTTTGACATGGAGCGACTGACTATCTAACCTCGTCAACTCAAGTGAATGAGCTACTTATTACCTGAATGTAACGACTGCCAAAGATGTAACGATACCATCGTCGATAATCACAATTTAATATGCCTTCCAAAAATTTAAGAACTCATGACAGAAATGATGGTCATAGTCCGCAATTCGACCACACCAAGCGTTGAATTTAACCAACTTACCTTCAATAATTGAAGATTTAAGAAGCTTAAGCCAAAAATTTTTGGTCCCCTTATAATCTCTTCAAATGATTAACTTATTTGGTCCCATGGAAGATCCGCACGTGACCTTACCTTTATTAGGGGTCAAGGTTAATCTCTTCTTCTTCTGTCTTCCTATGAGGTCCATACAAGCCATAGCATTTTTTCATACTTGGAACTGATTGGACAGGAGTGGAAAAGTTGAGGACAACTTTTGACGGACACTACTTAGAAATAATCTTGATAGACTACTAAATTACAGAATATATTTTAAACTAGCTTTTCGCCGCGGTTCAACCTGTGCCCCGTTGGAAGAACTTACCGCACTTGGATAAAGTAGATAGTTTCTCAGCCTCTAGATTGTTGCGTAGGAACCCATTTGAATTGTTACAGTACTTTGCAGAAGACATACAGAGGATAAACACAACCTGTAGCAGTTATTTCTATACTGCTAATATCAAATAGTTTTTGCACCAACATCGACATTGGCTTTTAACGTAATGTAATTATGAGACCTTCCATCATCGTTGTGTAAGAAAAAATATCAAGAATATTATTCCCCACAGGGACCTCGATCTTTAATTAATTAGCCATTTTGCTTCAATCTCATTTATTCCCATTATCTAAAATCATTCATTAAGACACCTTATAAATAAATTAACTTTCTTAATATAATGCTACAACATTTTTCGCTTCATGAAAACTTTTAGTCCTAAAATTGTTAAGAGGTAAAAATATCCTAGGTATTTTGTAAGAACCCGACCCAGATTAAGGGCGGATTTCAATAACCTACTTATCTGTATGTTGATTTGCTTACTGAGGACAGGAATATGACATTACCTGTCGATACGGGGTTAATGTAAAAAAGTCTATCCCTAGAACGTAAACATTCGATGGCTAATCCAAATCAAATCAAAATACCTTTATTTTCAGGCTACTCTGGCCCATAGATACCTATGTGTACCTTAAAGACTAACATACAGACAAATTGATATTCACATTTGTTAGAATAATAGAAACTTAAACCTATGATAGTGTCACTTCACTCTTGCAATATATCACTATGCATTTATTGAAATCAAGCAAAAGCTACCTGAACTTACGTGTTTGCTAACATTTCTGAGAACAGATCGATTAGGAACTACGATTTCTAGAACAGCTAGCGATAAATGGAAGGGTTTCATGCATGAATGTTCCATCATGTGTGATATTGTGAGCCATACTAGGGCTTACGTTGAAACACTCTATTAACACTGCTAAAGCTTATGGCTAAGTAACAATCACACTAGTCGACTGATCATAAAATTAAACAAAGATTGATTGAGAAAAAGCACGTTAAATTGGTTGGTCCGGGCTGTCATTTGAACATTTCTGACAGTCGTACAAAAGCTTTCTTTCCAAAATACGGAGGAACGCCTACATAACACCTAAAGAGAATCTAGAATATCTTCAAGTCAAGCGTAATCTTGTTATTTTTTTATGTCCCTTTGTAGGGTAAAGTAAGTAAGTCTCTTCTCGTGCAAAGAAGGTATAATTAATAACCACATATCTACATTTGTAAATCAACTACACATCTCTTGAGTTACTGATAAATTTTCACTAGCAGTTGTTGCTAAGCCCAGGCTACCTGGTGATATTAAATTGCAAAGCTTTCGCAAAAGGAATGTTGAATTTCTGACTCTGATTTTAAAGCAAACGTAAGCAAACATTCCCAACTACGGATTTGGACCTAAATATATTTCAACTACGGACTTATACGATGCAATATTGACATGAACCAAAACTGCACAAATATTCAGGTACTAACTACAATTTTAGTTGGATCACTACAAATCAATACTAATATTATAAAGCTTGTTTGTTCGATGTTTACTCGAAGGTGCTAATGATAGGAACTGCTTGTATGATTTGGTATGATATAAGGTCTGTCCTTAGTTTGAAAGCCTTATCCTAGAGAACACTTGAATGAAAAGAAAATCAACACTTATACAACATGTAACATAATTAACGCACATCCTGAAATTAGTTTGTTCAGAATCGTTTACTGAATCGATTTATATCATTTTTAATATAGGTAATTTTTTATCCCAAAAATAATTAAAACTACGGAAATTATTGTCATATTAACCCGGTACAGTCAAAACAAATTCAAATAGACCGTAACTCAAAGTAATAAGACTTCGTGTATTGTCGGCTTTTTCCGTAGTTTCGTTATGTTGTGTCGAGTCGAGCGGCGCGCGGCGCGATATTTGCGTGCGTAGTAGTATGACCAAAAAGTTCTCCAAAAATTGGTATAACTAATTTAGTAAATAACAATGCATATACATGTTAAATTAAAAATTCAGTGTATGTATTATGATTATAACATAATATTCTAATTGGGGTGTTTGAGGGTGTGCGTTAATTACGCTACATGTTGTATATTTTGGAAACGTTGCTTCAAAATAATTGAAAGATATTTTGAACAGAATAAGTACTTGCCCAAGGCAATATTTTCAATGCCTTGCTACAAGTGGCAATTCCTTTGATCTTTAACTTCTGATACCTAGTGACTAGCTTAAGAATTAATAATATACTCTCTTTGCGCGGCTTTATGTTCAAAATATTTGTTACTTTCAAAGAGCTCTAATTTTGTTGTTGCTAAGATTGTTTTCTCTCATCTTCGTCGTTGTTACTGGTTGTTCTGTTTCAGTTGAAAAAATAAAAGAACATATAATGGATTGTGAAGCTGAAGGTCTTACATGAGCAATGGCTTGTATTTCTTTTCACCCGGTGGACATATCTCATTTGTTTCTAATTGGACTGCTTGTATTTCTTTTCACCCGGTGGACATATCTCATTTATTTCTAATTGGACTTTTCTTTGTATTACTGTTGCTACTTTTATCAGGTTTCTTATTAAAGGTATTCAGGTTGTGTGGTAAATTCCGTAGATAACAAAACTTGTAAATCATTGCTGAAGTACTAGAAGATCTTCGTGACTGCATTTGATTTAGATATTCGCCTATATTAAGCGTTTATCTGACTACGTTGGGATCAGCTTCCAGTCTAACCGCAAATGCAGCTAAGTGCCAGTGTTTATCCAACCCCCTCAATCCAATTACCCTGACAACCCAATACTTCTTGGTAAGATTTGCAGACTTTCTGTCCAAGTTACAGCCAGGACCCAATAATTTAACATGCGTTTTGAAAAAGACAGGCGTTTAGGTAGTAGTGAGACAATTGAAACTATTTACATTTTCCGTCAAACTCATCATATTCTTGTAGTTGCCAAATTACTCTATCAATCAACATACCATTATTTTCCATAAGTTTAATTCACAAATATTTGCAAACTTCGTTATTGGATATTCTGCCAACTTATGAATCCCTAAGCATAAGTCCTTTTGCTGTTATGTTCATAGAAAGTGTATCCATAAGATCTCATATAATAACTATTTGGTGTGCACAGATATTTTCGGTAATGTATAGAGCTGAAAGGCCTTTATATTTATAGAGACAGCTAGCTTGGCCAACGCTTACGGACCCATTGACCTCATTTTTCGCAGTTGACTTTAATATGTTGAGCGGGACACTAAGCAGCTGACACTTATCTATCTTTTTATTTTATTTTTGAAGTATTCGTTTAAATATTGTTTTTTTGGGATTTTAATCTGGATCTTTTTAGAAATAAAATATATTTTAATTACCTTTTTATAATCAAAAGTGCAGATGACGCCAAGTACCATAGGGTTGTTTCGAAGACATCGCTAAGTTTATGTTGTTCATGCTTCGTTCGAAACCAACGGTTTGTTTTCGGTATATTATAATGAATCGAAAAGCACTAATGTTCTTTTAAAGACCAACCCAAACTTTCGATATTAGTTGTAATTCTATCGTCATGCGTCAGTAGCTTAACATAAAGAAGCAAAGTAAGGCCGAATTCACACTATTCGGCAAACTCAACTCAGCATTACACGGAGAATGTTCGTGACTGACATCCCGGGTGTCTCATAGTGAATTCACAGCTTTATACCCGGATTGTACGACAGACCGACATTGCAACTGGCGTTTACATCAAAGGCTTTTGAAGTTCAATTCTGCGCGTGGATAGTCACTTTACGATCGCTAGTTAATAACCAATGGATCTCGGCACTTAGGTAAAGTGATGCTTGGGATTTGGTTGGCTTAAGCAATGTAGCTTATGTTAGTTTATGATCGTTATGGTTATTACGGGATGTTGGTGAATTTAGTTTGGTATATTAATTTCGATTCTATATTGTAGAGCTGAAGAGTTTGTTTCTCAGGAACTGCTAAATGGAAAATTATTTGACTAACTTCTCAAAAAAGAGGAGGTTCTCAATTCATCGGCTTATTTAGCAAGGCATCACTTTTTATTTGAGTGCGCGGAGTGTTTGCCACGGGACGTAGGTGGTAACGCAGGGAACAGTTAGTAGGATTGTATCTAATGATGGGTATAAGATACGTGTGCTGTATCATGCAATTACAAAACATAATAGGATACTTAAAGACCTTTCAGTATCTGCTTTAACAAAAATATACAACATACTAACGATGCTCTCGAGAACTTTAACTACTTACATACAACAAAATGTATTTCAGCTTCCCCGACTACCAGCATAATCTATCCTCTACATAACTAAGTAAGATAACATATTTCTAACAAGACTTGGAATATTTTGGCCTCTAACCTAATTCCGAAGAACCTTTGTAAGGCAGAATATATGTTTTGTCAAGGACTTGTGAGCTAGATTCAGATCTCTCTAGACCACTTTAATCTATAAGGTCGTTTGGGATGCTGTATACCTTTCAGCAAGGCTGAAATCGATAACCACTTATCGATAATCAGGTTTAAATCGAGCAAGGTTAATATGTCTGAAATCATTAGTTTGCTAAAAATGACCACCTTTATCTTCGGTCCTCAAATCTGCTCTAATTTCATTACGCTCTTGTGACGTTATTTCGTCTACATTTATCTTATATTCAAGCTCAATTTATTCTTTTTCTCGGCTATCCGTAACGTCTTAAGGTTTCATATCACTAAGTGGTTTTGCTTCTTCTAGTATTTTAGGCTTCATTTACTTAATGTTAGCATTTATTCTTGTTTCAGTTTTTGTTGTGCTATCATTACTTAAATGTCGTCCTTTTTGTTAAGGTTTAGACATCTTAATTTATTGTTGAGCGATAAAATTGGTTCTTATTACTTAAAATTAGTTTTTATCTTCTTTGTTTTTAGTAGCCTCTAAAGTTTGAATAATGTTCTGTCGTTCAGTAAGTTTTATGTTCTCTGACTCACTGGGTGCAGTTTTGTGGGCGTCGCACTAACTATTTGTCACTACTTATGCACTATTGCGATTTAAACCCAACATGTTACGTAGAGGCGAGGTGCCAACGGAATATTGGCACGGCCTGAAATTCTACCCACGCTTTATGGCAAAATAGGCGTGGCGATACACATAATATTGGTCGTAATTGGAGCAAAATTGGAAATTATTTTTCCTGCTCCACTGATGTCTTTGGCTTCTAAATTCAGTTTCAAGTTAGTTACACTGATTGCATTACCCTTCCTCTTTTTTGAGGTTTTGATATCAGGTACTTCTTAATCGGCCTTTAAGAACTGTTCGTCTGTCTATCTGTCCTCAATTCGAAACATTAGAATTCTAAACAGAAGCTTTTACATGTATTGCTTCAGTGTTGCTAGCAGTCAGGGTAGGAAATTTCGTTATTATGGTCTCGTGAACGATGGAAGTGCATACAGACACGGACGTTCCATTTTCACACTCAATTTGAAGAGCTGATCTCGTAGCACCCTGCAAATTGCATGGATATCTGTAGAGGAGCCTAGATGTCTGTATAACTGCGGGATGGTAGGTGCTAAGTTTCTATTGGATCGTTATCAATGTTTTATGGTTTGCTAGATATCGTCCGTGACTTTCGGCAGATAGAATTGCATATTCGTAAATAGTTTTACCTCATACGGCAACTATTTTCAAAAGCTTGTCTATGTCTGCCATTTTCAATTTTTCACCGTGCGAAACATCGACTCAGCTACTTTAACATGAAAGAGAAACATACAAACTCACTTTTTCATTTTTATTAATAGGTATTATTAGTTGAAAATAAATAAAAAACTTATTCATGGCTCAACTGGTCGCATGTATTTCGTCAATAATGCGTACAAACGTCCCGATTTTTCCCTATATTGGAAGGCGTTCAGAGTCGGAACAGTTCTGAGAAGTATACAGAGTAAGCTTGGTATTTATTCTGATTGATATTTATTGTGATCTGAATTGACAATTGTGACACGTGTATGACATTTCTAAAGATTTTTTCAAGCTAGTTACCTGGGTAACCCAATACCCGATATGTGGTAAAACTAGTTTTCAGAAGTTCTGGCATACAATGACGGTAAAACTTGCGAGCCCGTCAGTTTATCGTGCCTTCTGAAACACCGAAGAGCTCGTCATAACATCGATTGTTACCTATCCAAGGATCGACCGCGCCGAGCGTTGCTGACCCGTGCCTGTGGCTGTTATTGAGCCGCAAGCAAAATATGGAATCGTGAATTTTACTATACTTACTACTTACTGAAAGTCTAGCTAAAACTAGCTCAATGGAACAAAAACGCAAGCGTATCAAGGAAATTGAGGAAATACTCCAACTAAATAAGTTGAAGGATATCTAACCCGGAGCAATAACTGTTTTTATTCCATTCCTTGGCCCAGTTCCGTGCAAACGGACCCGAGGGGTGATGCTAGTGCTGAGTATAGTAATATATCCTATATTCTTTTACGTCAAATCATATTTGACGAGTAAACGGAGCGCGTTCGGATTGTCGTTCCATGATTTGGATTTGTCAATCTGAGTTCCTTGGTTCTTTTTCGAGTTATATTTTATTTATGAGCCGTTGTGTGATTTTTATGGGTTTTTTGGATTATATTTTTTAAGTATTGCATACTAGATTCTGCTGGCGGTTTCATCCGCTTTCTTGGCATAATTATACATACAAGAATTACCTTACCTAAGGCTTTCTTAATAAAAAAACTTATCTAATACTGAAAAAAAGTGCAAAAGTTAGGCGTATTTCTACAAATATACACTATGATTTTGAATTATACCACTGCTGAAGAGTTATAATATTCGTTACATTAGTATATTATATTTCTTTTTCTCGATGTTGTTATCGTTGTCCAGAAGTGTTCTTACATTCCAAGCCGCTATATTGATTTTCTTATTGTATATTTGACTATTCTTTCGACCGCATTGATTGGTGACCAGACGGTCGCGGTTAACCATCTGGATAAAGGTGAGATGGGCTTTGTTTAGGCCACCTTTTCTAGGCCTCTCCCCGGATTGATGAAGGGACAATTGCGCTGGTGCGGTCACCTTGTACGTATGGAGTCCTCCAGATTTCCTAAGACCGTTTTTTACTCTGAGCTCAGTACTGGCAAACGCCAATCTGGAGGGCAATATTTGCGATACAGGGACGTACTAAAGCGCCACCTAAGATCAGTTGGCTTATCGCCAATTTCATGGGAACAACTAGCGACCCAAAGACCTGAGTGACGCAGAACTGTTCATAAGAGCGTACAGGATTTTGAACAGCGGCGTCTTGATGCCCTAGACGCTAAACGCCAGCTCCAAAAATCCCGCCCTAAGCCCTCCTATAACTGCACCTACAATGCGCAAGGGCAACTCTACTGCGCTATTTGTGACCGCGTGTTCAAGGCAAAGTTTGGTTTCGCTAGTCATGTACGAGCCCATGAACGAAACCAAACTGCCGATATATGCCAGGGTGTCGCCGTCGACGGAAACGTCTAGGAGGACATCATCATCATCATATTTCTTTTTCTCGATAATAAGCTGCAAAATAGGTATAACCCTTTGACATTATGACGTAATGCCTTCTCCACTAATCACTAATCAATTTGCGGTTGACCGCACGTGTGAATATTAGATACATAGAGAAAAGCAATAGGAATATAAGTTTTCATTCCAATCCATAAGTAGGTAATAACTATGCCCCACAGTTCCACATTATTCCCACCAAAAAAATGCTATGTTATTCAGACATATAAGCTTATTTATGTAAAGTTTCAACAAAATCCGAATAGCAGTTTTTGCGTGAAGTTGATAAACATCCAAAGATTTATCATTTTTTCGATATGTAAATGTGCGGTGTTATAACGTTATATAATGACTGTATTAGCGTTCTTACTTTTGACTCTTGAAGAAATCTACTGGGGTTCAAACAGTAAACTATATTTAGTCCAGTAATGGCAAGCCTATAATATTCCTTGATAAGTCGAACAAGTAAACGCTGCGGTAGTTTTTTCTTTGAATTCATCAATGTTTCACGGTTTCCTTCACTCAGTCGTACAGTCGCCTTAAAATTGCTTTAACGACTTAAGGCAGGATATTACATAGTCTGAAATTCTAGATAGTTAATATGCTATAATTTTCTGTAAATACTTACCTAAATCGTTTTTTAGAAACCTTACCATTGTAATTGTTCATTCTTGTAATAACTATTTCTGATAATTTGGTTGTACTTAGGAATAACGTTTCTTATTAAGTATGCGAACACTAACTACGGGCATGGTAAAAGACAATACATAATGGAACTTGGAAGATGTCATCAGATAGAGAAGTATATTAGAATAAGACAGACTGCGTAGACCCCTAAAAAACTTGAGATAAAAGTTTATTCTGTTCTTTGTTTTTAACAGTTTTTGTGACTAAGACCCAGTTACACCATTTATGATAACCAATCTACAACCTCCTACATTAGGTTGACGCCCATTACTTAAATCGGCAATTTCAAAGTTGAAAATGGTTCGGCTATCGTTAAAGCAAAATGGTGCAACTCACTGTTAATATTTTTTTTTCTTAAAATTAACCAACATTATGTGGCACTATTACTATCATCAATGTTGGCTTCGGCCCCCACTCACCTTCCAAAAGTCCGGGACTCTGTAGTTCCGTGTGCGTGGCAGAGACAACCAACACAATATTCTATACTTCACCCAGATATTTTATTTATGGCAAACCTTACGCTTACGTTATAGGTACATCAACCCATAAATAACTTACAAGCTATTTTATATTTCACCCTTGTATGTCGATCCTATGAATACACTCGTATGTTATATCGAATTATTTCCTCATATTTTTTCAGAGATTTTTTCCTGAAAATGTGCGATTTCATTGATATTTTTTGGGTTCGATAATTCATCCAGTACTAACACGCAAAAAAACAAAACATAGGTGTAAATCAAATCTGAAACTATGTGTTCATATTTTAAAACCTTAATGTAAGTTGTATGTACATGACTTTTCAATTTCATCATTAGGGTTCCGTACTATTGTTTTCGCTCCTCTGTCCGTCCGTCCGTCTGTCACCAGGCTGTATCTCATGAACCGTGATAGTTAGAGAGTTAAAATTTTCACAGATGATGTATTTCTGTTGCCGCTATAACAACAAATACTGAAAACTAGAATAAAATAAATATTTCGGGGGGCTCCCATACTCATTTTTGCTCGATATCTATAAATATATGTATGTATGTAAATAGTTTGGATGGTACGGAACCCTACGTGCGCGAGTCCGACTCGCACTTGGCCGGTTTTTTTTTATTTCAGGTGATTTTGATTATCAATACTAATTTTACCTCTCTAGTAAATAGAATGCCAAAGACATATTTTTTATACAAAACTCAGTTTAAATTATGACAGACACTATAGGGGATGCTTCTTTTAAAGACAGCTAATTACTAGATGAAAGACTAGAAGCTCTATGTAAATTACGCTCCAATAAAGTGCATAGACACGACCCATAATTTTACCTAATAAAAGCTAGTGTCAAAGGCACTCTGTCTTTGAAGTCATTTTGCAAGAATTTCATAAACATTATCATCTTTATTAATTTCAAATACCCTTACACTTAAATTAATTTATATAAAAATGTGGCTTGAAGCATCTAGAATAGTCTCAGTTTGTGTTTGAATTTCACTTCAAACTTTTATTTAAAATTGTTTTCCATCCACCCGAGAATACTACTTCGCACACTCGGATAAAAAGTATCCGCAACAAAGTTACTTATTTACTATACAACATGTAACTTAATTAACGCACATCCTGAAATTAGTTTGTTCAGAATCGTTTACTGAATCGATTTATATCATTTTTAATAAAGGTAATTTTTTATCCCAAAAATAATTAAAACTACGGAAATTATTGTCATATTAACCCTATACAGTCAAAACAAATTTAAATAGACCGTAACTCAAAGTAATAAGACTTCGTGTATTGTCGGCTTTTTCCGTAGTCTCGTTGTGACGTGTCGAGTCGAGCGCGATATTTGCGTGCGTAGTAGTATGACCAAAAAGTTCTCCAAGAATTGGTATAACTAATTTAGTAAATAACAATGCATATACATGTTAAATTAAAAATTCAGTGTATGTATTATGATTATAACATAATATTCCAATTGGGGTGTATGAGGGTGTGCGTTAATTATGTTACATGTTGTATATTTTTATCATAGCTAAAATAGTAGATCTACATTGTACATTACAATAAACAGTTTTTAAAACATGAGCTTCTATATGTACCATCACTGGCACCAATCTAAGACTTTAATTTTAAAATGCTAAACACAGATTTTAAACATCCAGATTTCACGTAAAGATATGTAAATAAGGCAGTAAAACTCCGCACTTTTGGAAACAACTGTTCAAAATTTTGCTTTAGAAGATTCTAGAATCATTTCGACTTGTTCTACAGAATTTGCGTTCTACATACTAAATTAAAGACCTATAGAAAACCGCTATGAAATAGCTATACAACTAACAGTGCGCCATAATGAGAATTTAATTGCTTCCTACCTTTTTGGTCCAAAACTCTAGTGCTATCAGGATCTCCTTATTAATATTAATTGCTAGTTTATTTTGCTCAACAAAATCAATAACTGTGACCCAGTTAATTTATCTGGCCATTAGGCAGCACCTTCTAAAGATAGCCCGGCGTACCAGATTTGCAAGTCCTCCTATTTTTGGCTGAATACTAAAGTCAAGCTAAAGTTTTCTCAGATAAAACAGTACTTACTTGAAGTTAAAGCGATTAAAGTTTTTAGTATGGAAATTCATAGATGTTAAAGTATAATCAAGTTGTTGTTTGCCTAATGGGATTTCTTTTGGGAAGTTTGGGAGAATTTTGAGATATGAATTTACGTGATATTTATGACTTTGAAAAACAATATATGTCGTCTGGATCTAATTTGAATATTAGAACAAACAATAATGATTTGAAATGTGCTTATACATTTTTTTAACATATATGTTATTTTTAGTAAACTGATTCTTTTTCATCCTAATTGAAAACTAAACTAAACTGAAAAAAAAAAAAAACAAATAGAACACCTTCGAAGAATAGTTTTTTATTGCAGGTCCCTGTCAGCTCAAAGTCAGGTTATTCATCTTTTCACAGGTCTATTTGGAGTCTAAACTCCAAAAAAATCTCAATGCAGACATCGATGAACTTTTATCGATTCACTTCTTTATCACACAAGCTGAAGCACCATTTTTCATGACACCACTCAAAACCAATGGCCGTTTCTTTGAAATTAATACTTAAGAGACAATCGATTTTAATACCTCATTGGGCACAAAAATCTTCTATAAAGAATTAAGCTCACAAAAATTTCTAAAGCCCTTCAAATCGCATCTGTCACCATGATTAAGATTGCTTTATGGTTCATCGAGTAAATTCGGATCATTGGTTTTGATCTGCCGAAGAATTGAACCGTTTTCTTCGTTAGTTACTATAAAAGAACCTACACACTGCTAACTTTTAGTCAGCCAATATTAGTTGGTTTAGCCGGTATCAGACTGACTGAAAACTTTGACTGGAATCAAGAGGTCCTTAAAAAAACCTTTTTTGTCAACCATCGGATCAACTGATGGCTGTTTATTCTGCAATATGTGTGTGCGGGTACTATCACACACTAACGAGCGACCCGAAATATTTTTTCTTATGAAACATTAATTAATTACGTTGCTGAAAACTGCATGATTATCCATTTAGTATTTCTTACATCAAACTAGGTGAACAATAACATAATTCTAAGAACAAGACTTGGCTTATTATACTGAGAACCGAAGCTATTAAAGTTTAGGTTTTAACGATTTCATAGAAATTATTAGCGCGTTTATTACGTGAATTTGACTGGAATCATTGACTGGAATATTTAATATTTATTGACAAAATATTTAAGAAATTCTAAAGGTAATATTTTATGTATTTCTACTTTTTTTCGAATATCATGTCTGTCTGAAACTTAATGTAGTCACGTTCCTTTGTCAGTTTATTGTTTAATTTAAGAATATCATTTGTTAAATATAAAATTTGGATTGAGATGCAGGAGTTGTTACAATGGTCTTTTGTGAAAATACCTTTTTACATTGAAGATTTTTTGAGATTTTGAAAAGAGGTATGTTTATTTTTTGAGTTGAATGGCAATAACTCAAAATGAAGAAAAGAACGTAAGAAACGTGTTGTATTTTATTTTTTATGTGTTGTTTTAAAAGTAATTTTATATTCAAAGTAATCTCAACATATTGATTAGTACCTACGTTAGTTATTCAATGCAATTTAAATTAACACAAAACATACGTAAATAAACTATTTAATACATTGCTCTATCAAATTACGAAATCAGAGATCTTTCAGCTGGAACAGTAATTGAAATCCAAGTGAAACTTAATTTCAACTAGAACGTGTTTAAATTCCAAATAATAATTCAATTTCGAGTATGTTTCAACCTTTTGAATGTAGAAAATAATTCTCGTATGTTTTCGAAGGATGCTTGCGTATTTTTGAGAAAGTTCTATCGTTGCAAACGCACTGTTTGAGAACAGATTCACTGGGATACTGTTTAATTAATTTTCCCTCAGTATAAATATCGTGGTGCCTGAAGGCGTAGGGTTCTCTTTATATCGCGAGTTCAAAGGCTGACTTCCTTGATGACAAAAACATGTTGAAAAAATGATATAATTATACACCGGTCCTTGATAAAGAAAAATGTAAAGAGTAATGAAGGAACAATGTTTTTTTTTATTTCCTATCTTAAATATTAAGGAAAGATTTCAGAACAGTTTATGGGTTCTTACAGAATTCAGTTTAAGACCTCATAATTTTCACCATTCATTCTTAAGGAGATACGTTATCTGAGGGCACGGCAGTGCCCCAGCCAAGACTCGAGCAAAGCGGGCACGGCCGTACCATCTTTTCTCGAAGCGTTTCGCGGCTATTTCAGCCCCCTGTATCTTCCATGTGAACCAAGCTAGGAGTTTAGGTTTTCGATGACCAAGAGTAAGTATTGGAACAAGCTCAGTCCCAAAATTACAAGAAATTTGAATAAATAGTTTACGAGTTATGAGCGATCAAAGTTACACCATTTTGTCACTGACTCACTCACTGACCGATCATCAAAAGTCTAAGGTACTTCTAGCAAACTTAGAACCTTCAAATTTGGCACCAAGATAGGTTATTAGCTACATATAAAGGGAAAATTATAAAAACCTTAAAACTTAATAAAAAAATAGGAAACAAATTTATATTTGCGGTTTTTCAAGAACATTGTGTATGAATTTTGACTGCATTGATAACTTTGTTATTTATTCATGTACAAAATGTTACTATTTGTTTTATTGTTACGTAGTGTGGTATATTGTTATTATGTATTAAATATACATACATATGAATAAAAAAGCTAGGTTAAAATAAAATGAATAATGATAAAATCTTTCATATTAATGCAGTGCGATAAATACTGCATGCTCGCTCGATAGATGGCGTTGTCCTGGTCTAAATCGCGCTACGGTTTTTAGTTAAAAAAAAAACAATTTCATGTGATAGCGCCTTCTACCTCTGAAATAAATCTCTTTTATTCTAAAAGATATTCGATTAAAAAATTCGACAATTTCGAAATTGTTTAATTTATTTTAAAAAAATGTTGTTTACGTGCTAGTTTAGGTCTACATATTTAATTTGTTATATACTTAGAGAAGAAGGAGACCTACAAAAAATAAATTAGATCCCACCAAAAACATTAAATGTAAAAAAAGCCAATCCTCTACGCAATTCCTCCACCGTAAAAAGTTTTGAGATCGCATAGAAGCCAAGTCCTGTTCAACTTTATTTGTAATAATAAATCAATATTTTGTGACTATATCAATAGTTTTGTTCACATTACAATAATATTGTCTTGGCCATGAGCACAAGTTAATAGTCGCTCCCTGAAATAATGTGTAAATACCATTGAATTGATAAATTCTATATGGACATGATTTTACGATTGGAATTTGAGATCACCATGGACCAAACATGCGCCATAGTAAATGTGCAGTTCATGATGTTGGATGATACTGACTGTCGGTAATTTAGTAACAATTGAATAAACTAAAAGTATTTAATTCTGTGATATTAAACTTCGTGATTGACTTTCACCTCTCCAAGATATGCTGTATTATATTTGTAGTTTATTGTGCTCATGGCCAAGTCAATATTATTGTAATGTGAACAAAACTATTGATATAGTCACAAAATATTGATTTATTATTACAAATAAAGTTGAACAGGACTTGGCTTCTATGCGATCTCAAAACTTTTTACGATGGAGGAATTGCGTAGAGGATTGGCTTTTTTTACATTTAATGTTTTTGGTGGGATAAAACTGTTAAGATAATTCTTAAAAATACTTCAATATTGGAATTAAAAAGAGACCCGCCTCTTATACAAACTATACTGTTGACAACTTGATACCAAAACAAAAAGCAGCGTAGGTACCTACAACCGTTCTACCAATTCCCATACTAACCCACAACAGTCATTGCGTATTTTGCGACAATCGCATTCACGAAACGCACACTAGTATTTCGCTACATAGTGCGTCAGCCGCAACCACGATATGTATGTATATGTATACTCGATTGGAAGACAGACAGTCAAGTCGTTCCAATTAGTGTCACCGTGAGACAACCGCCTGAAGCAGAGTCCTCAATCTGAGGGGAACTATCTTATGGTTGGTATAAGATACGAACAAAATGAGGAGAGACAGAGGTGTAATAGGGATTTCATCATTATTAATACGAATTATATTGTTCATTTTAATACAAACTAGCTTACGCTCACGTCCCATAGGAAATACTTCGATAAAAAGTATATAATACATAGTGTTCCTCGATAAATGGATCACTAAAAAATATAGGTAAGTGAATCAAATAGGATCAAGTCGTTCCTGAGATTTGCGCGTTCTAGCAAACAAACAAACCCTTACGCCCTATAATATTAGTATACCTGTCTACTAATTAGCTTTTGTGTGTTTCTTTCTGTAAGGAAATATATACTTGCTTTCATCTGGCCGACTGTACCAAAACACATAGGTATAGTCCGTGTTTTTCTTTATTTTTTAAAGACATTAGAATTTTATTTGCATAAATTGATATTATTTTCTACTCAAATAATACATTTCTAACTAACAAAACGACCAACTAATTATATTCATTACGAAATACTTTTTCAATTAGCCACAGAAAGTACCAGGGGCACATAGAAAAACAGGAGGTAAAGTAATTAGCCAAATAACTTCTACTGGAACAAAACTAAGCTGTGTTCAGAATAACGCCAGTTGCACTGGAAAATCACACTAATACTGTTTAAGTACAGTACTGGCAACTAAATAAGTTTAAGCACACGGGAAATTGTTTAACACATTTTAACTTTAGATATAAAGTTAGTTGGTAAATTATTTGGACTATGCTAGTACTAAGACCTAATTAGAACTGGGTAATTTATATTCTTTTACAGCCTTTTCAAACTGGCGCGTTTGGTTTGCCCGATGTCGCACGGGTTTTCCACAAGTGTGAAAAGACTGTTATTCGCTTTTTGAGGATCATTTCGGTTGGCGGCTTCACTCTTGTCTTATAGAAAACCCTTTTCTTACCCTGATCGATAAATATTAAAAGAATTATTCAAATCGGCTCCGTACTTTAGATGAGCGCGATTAGTATAGGTTTCGTGTACCCATAATTATAAGAGAAAGCATAATGCCTTAACCAACTCCAGATTTCCACTTATCTAAATACACAGTTGAATCAGTGCAGGCCGTTTCCTTTTGAAAATTTAACAGAATGAAACTAACATAAAATATTTTTATTTTTAAGTTTAAGTAGGTTCGTCGATAAGATATTAAGAAAATAACTGTCACAACATAACCTAAAAAAAGGTAATACACTAAATACATAACCTCTTTATCACGCTACTAAGTTGGTTAAACCTAATAGTTTACAAGTCACAGCTTAGAGCTTACTCAGTTAAAAGCTCAGGTTTAACTTGATAAGCGTCGGTGGCCATCTTTAAAGGAACAGGCTACGGGCTAATAGTTAAACCAATTACTGCGTCGGCTTACCAGCTATAAAGTGTAGTTGCATTACTGAAACATTATTTTAAACTGTAGTAAACTATCATTTTTAATCTATTTTCTAATATTGTAAATGCGAAAGTAGCTGTTTGGCTGTCTGGATTTCGCGCCGGAACTACTGAACGCGTATTCAGTATAAGTAGCCTAGAGCCTGAGAAAAGACATAGGCTACTTTTCATCAGGTAGCAGAAGTAGTTTCCTGAGGACGCGAACGGTACCGCGCGCTTAGTATATCAACATTTTCGATAAATGTTACCTTTATGCTTATTAAGTATCTCATACTTCAAGTACTTTGTACAAGCATACACATCTGAAACTTATCTATAAATAATGTTTTATATAACTAATCTATATTACCAAGTTGTTCCTACAACTACTTTACTTTAGCCCAAATCCTTCCTAGAATTCCTAGAATATAATATGCTTAGACAACCCCCGTTAGGTTTCAAGACTAACAATAAACTTATCAAGAAGATCTTTATTATAAACTTTGGGCGTTTGAAGTTTATTGTAATTTTAGGTATTATTTATTAATATGCAAAGGTGTTCCGAAAATACCCCTGGTACCTAATACATTTTTGTGGTGATTTTATAACTGCATTTTTACCATCATAATGGTACAACATTTATTTCGAGAATAGCAATATTACTGACTTCAACTGTAAGAAAGACTTGTATGAAACATTTTATATTCCACCGACAGATTGAAATTTGAACCAGGAAACAATTATTATTTTTATCGAATTCTTGGAACGTTCTGAAAGTGAGAGAAACAGTTTTATCGCTCGCCTGAAAATATTGTACAAGAAACAATACAATATTTCGATCGCCTGGGAATAAGCCTTTATTTTAACAGCTTCCAACAGCCTTCGTAGTTCGTATAAAATTTCAATATTCCCAATATATTTTAATATTCGATACTATTTTAATTGGCTCCTATTAATAACGGTGACAGCTGCGGTAATGAAACTTGTGGATTGTACAGCTAAAAGATTAAAGGCGATTTTCTAAATTGAATTTTGGTACGTTATTGAACGTTTTATGAAACTAGCTTTTATAGTTTCATGGTATTTATTGGGTGCCGTAAATAAAGTCGTAAATTACTTTCTTTAGTTTATATTGCCGACTGTAATAAACGGTGAAAGAATTCTTTGACTTATAAAGAACATTGTGTGACTAATGTGTAATCAATTATCGTACCTTATAATGAATCTATTTGTAATGGTATTGTGCGATTATATAAAATAAAAACAGTAACATACATAGAGTATAGAAGTATTTCAATTTAGGAATAAAAAATTGTACAATATCATACATGCCCATGCACTGACCTCTATATTGCCCATGGCAACGTTTTGGCGTTTAATCTTTAGTTCTGTAAATGAAACTCCTCCAAAAAATTCAAAAAAAGAACAAAATTCAAACAGCACTGAGCACGACAGATTCTCCTGACTCCGTTCCACGAAAAAAAATGCAGGTACACGAAACAAAATTTTCCAACACCAACTCGCAGCCGAAAATTCCTTATTAAAACATTTATGAGGTCGGCGAACATAATTTCCATCGCAACCTTTGTTCTGTACTCTAAATATATTTTTTCAGACTGTTTATCTACTCTGTTTGTTGCCGTGCCTGGTAACGGATTTTATATGCTTAATTTTGCTCCTATACGCGTGGTAACCAAAACCTTGGTATAAGATATTTTTACATCCTAGAAAACAATAAATATTCTAGGTAAATAATGGTGCGTTTTTAGGGTTCCGTACCCAAAGGGTAAAACGGGACCCTATTGTTTTCGCTCCTCTGTCCGTCCGTCAGTCCGTCCGTCCGTCTGTCACCAGGCTGTATCTCATGAACCGTGATAGTCAGAGAGTTGAAATTTTCACAGATGATGTATTTCTGTTGCCGCTATAACAACAAATACTGAAAACTAGAATACAATAAATATTTTTGGGGGCTCCCATACAACAAACGTGATTTTTTTGCTCATTTTTGCTCGAAATCCATAAATATAATATATAGAATATTAGTTTGGATGGTACGGAACCCTACGTGCGCGAGTCCGACTCGCACTCAGCCGGTTTTTGATTGCGCTAAGCTTTTAATTGATCGAGGATTCGACTTTTGGTTTCAACCTCTGCTAGTATGTAGCAGACAAATATGTTATAGTCACAAATAAATATGAATTTGTAAATTAAAATAAAATCAAGGACTCACTGAAGTGATCTTAATGTAAAACGTAAAAGATTTTCAAACTCTAAGGACCAGTCCGAATTCTAAGAAATGGTTTAAATTTTTACTTTATTCCAGAGTTTGAAGCATCTACAAAGTAGAGCCACTTTTTTTTTGTATCCAATGTTTGTCAAACTTCTTTATTTGATGGATTGTTTACGCCTTCAAATATTGGATAGTAAACAAGTTTTTTGAAGCGCTCAATAACAGCGGTCGATCAATCAAGGTTAAGCTAAGCTTGGCGCGGTCTGACTATAGATGGATGCTCGTTTATTGTGAATTGAGAATTTTTCCTATCTAGAACTGGAACTGGGTACAAATTACATGTCTAAACCCTGTCATGAATCACTCTAAATATTGGTAGAAAGAACATGAAAATTCGTTCAGTAGTTTCGAAAGACTGGTTCGATTGATCTTAAAGACCACTGAGTATGCGGATTAAAACTTTAAATAAATAACACATACCTTACACATATTCGCTGAAAAGATAAAACAAAAATACTTAAAAGATTATTCCTTTTATCAAAGAAAATATATTCACGGTGAGTACTCATATTTAAGTAATCCAATATACGTTTAATTACACAATAACTTACGCCACTACCTACCAATATTAAACCAAATAACATTTATTTACAAAAACAAAAGACAGTGCTAATCCTCTCTCTTCGCGCCCAGTAACAAGACGACAGTTGACCCAAATAGATTTCCAAGTCTGATAGAAATTCTAGACTTCCAATAGTCTTAAGTCAATACTTCTTCAATGGTACTTACGACCTATTTCCATTATTGCACTTTGGTTTTGCAACTGTTTGAGCTCGTGGCTAGTAATAGTCGCACGAGTCGATCGCCCTTAAAGTTAAGCAGCGCCTGGCCCGGTTAGTCTGTGGATGGGTTGCCATATAATGGAGATTTCATATACTTCTTTGGTAGTCGTTTTGGATAGTCATTAACAAGAAAACATGACAACCAGTATTACGATTTGTTAATATACAAAAAGATTTTATTTCTTAAACAAAAACAACATATTAGAATCTCTCTTTTCCTGATTCCTGTATAATCAAATCTTTCATACAGAACTTCGTAGTATTTTCATGATTTATGCAAATGTGGAGCAGGAATCTAATCTAAGAAACAATGTTTTGTTGAAACTTTCTGTCCTCGACATTATGCGGGATATAACTTGTTTGTTTTGAGTTTCTCTTCACATTTGTAAATAAAGAGTATTATGAAAATTCTAAGCTAAAGAAGAGTTTTATTCTTGACGAATATTTCTGATCATGGAATTATTTTCGTGGTTCTTTATTCGTCGTATACCAGTTATATACGAGCTTTGTAGTTACAGTATCCAGTATTCTATGGCATTAAGCGTGGCCATTATAAAACTCTTTAAAATAAAACATTTATATGTAACTACAGTGCCGTAGGTACACCAATGGAATCTCACCTTCACAAAAAGCAAAAACAATTGAATATTAATAAACACAAACAATTGAACTGCACTTACTCGTTCACACAAAAAGCAATAAAACAATACACATGAAAAACAAATTAAATTACCTTCAAAATAATTTTGTTAAAATTAATAACACTCCAAAGGGGCGACTTTTAATGCTTGGAGGGTATAAAATTAATTTAATAATGTTACACTGCTATAAAATTAAAATTTTATTTTAAGTATTACGTTCAGTGACAGTGACATGAATGACAGTGTGACAGGTGACAGGTGACGTCTAAAAGACATTGTCTATACTGTCGTGCAATTATATTGGGGCTTTAAAGATATGTTCAACTTTATTGCAATGTGTTTGACAGACTCAGATTTTAGTATCATACAGTAATGATAGAGTTGTATGAGTGGAGGAAGGACTAATAACTCTTTGGTTTAAATGTCTGTTTCAGTATACTTTAACAATATCATTATCATACATTATTTTTGACATGAATTTTCAAACAAAAACAATACTCGTTTTCTGCTACGAGGAAACACGGTGTCAAACACAAAACGCCAAGAAAATGATAAACATCTTTCGAAAATTTTCGCTTGAAATTGAAACAAAAACATTTCCGAAATACCCGAAGAAGGTAAATGGGGAAAGGAAATTAAATACATTTCGGTTAATTGAATGTTGGTGTGAATAATGGGTTTTCCATGGTAATTCTTAAATGACAAACGCGTTGAAAGAACAAGGTTGGGTAAATTGGTGTTCTCGTAGTTAAAAGGTTAGTTGTGTAATACAATTTAAGTATTTCTAGGTACTAGGTTCATTAATTTACAAAGTACTAATTATTAGAATAATAAGTATTTCTTTTGCTGACTGGCCAAAAAGAAAATGGTTCTCAATTCGAATTTTCATGTCTCAATTTTCAAAAAGATTTAGAACATTACCCAACTCAAAAACAAGACCTTATGCTCACTTGTCGCGCTTGACGCAAGTCACGGTTTTAACATAAATTGAATTTGGAACTTCCAATTTTAAATGCTGTCTTCTTACAAGGAGAAAACCTTTTAGCTTTTGCTAGAAAATCCTCCATCACTTAGGGAGTCCGGACGTCGTAAAATCCTTCTAAGTAAGTAATGCAGGTTCAGATTCCTCTAGCGGCCAGTATTCGAGGGTTCCAAGTTTGAAATTTGAATTGTGAAACTACTCGATTTCAATACGAATGGACGCAGTTGATCTTTGTTTTGTTTTAAATTTATAGAACGCGCACGGAGGATATATGTTCAAGTTTATATTAATCCTGCTATTTGGTCATGCTGTATGGAGGGCCAGTATACGATATATTAAGCAGTCATACAATACAGAACGTTTGATGTCTTAGTGGCGAAGAACTTATATTTACGTATATTTACCTCCTAAAGTAAATAGGTACATTCATAGCAAGGCAAGAGACTGCACCATTGAGCTCTGTAAGAATGGATGAAATACGTTTTGTTATGTGTTTTGTATGTGGCAGATAACGATCTCCTTTTGTTCTAAGATGGTTAATTATGAACCTGAGCATCTCAAGACAAAACAACTTCATTAAAATTAGAATTCTCGCAACAATTACGCAAGACGTGGTATACCAAAATCTCAAGAGGCGAAGGAGGAAATACTATGTATGTAAATGTATGAAATAAATGTATGAAGCCCGCTTCTGGGAACAAGAATTTGATTTAGTAGCAGGAAATTTAGTTTTGCAGTCTGCAGTTTCGAAAATTATGTCGGCCATTAATTTTTAACTGGATATTAATGTTGTAAAAGGCTGCTTGAGTTTCGAATTTGAAAGGCAAATCTTGAGCTTCCATACAATAATTGGAAAGTGGAGTAAGTACTAATAACACTACGCATTTATTAAGGAGGCCTTCCGAGAAGTGAGGCTCATGCGAAAATAATAAACACATGGGAATGTAAGAAAATGATTCTGAGACTGTTCTAAGACGTCGATTGTCATGCGACTGTCGAGGTGTAACGTCAGCTGGCCATTATATAACGTCGATTACAAACAACGACCTGGCTGTCATTGACCGTCCTTGGCAGTCGTTACGGGTAGTCAGAAGCCAGTAAGTCTGACATCAGTCTAACCAAGGGGAGGGGAGTTGCCCGGGTAACTGGGTTGAGGAGGTCAAATAGGCAGTCGCTTCTTGTAAAGCACTGGTACTCAGCTACATCCGGTTAGACTGGAAGCCGACCCCAACATGGTTGGGAAAAAGGCTCGGGGAGGATGTTGATGATCGCAAACAACAACCGAGTGAATAATGTATGCCAAAAATGCCAAATCTATACGAGAAAATACTGAAGTACCTCCTCAGATTTCGTAGAAAATCTCAAACATTTCATACAACATAGGGACAATAATCGTCTAAAAATATTTTCTACTTATTTCTTGATTCAAGTGGGGATGAGAACAATCCCGACCCTTAGTCCCTGTATGAGAGTTTTTCATTTATTATTGTGCTCTCAATCACTCTGGACAAGATGACAGATTGAATTGAGTGGACGTTATTGCCCCCAATTTATTAAATCAAGTGTGTAGTTTGTTACGATAATGAATTCTGAAAGGATGATAGGATTTTGATGAAAAAAATTATCGAATATATATCATATTCATATAACATAATGAACCATATTTTTATGTCAAATAAATAAGTATTTTTACCTTGCTTCCAAGAAAAGAGTTAACTTTGCATAGAGTTCGAAAACCTAGTTTAAATGAACTTCTAAATCCCAAATCACAGTACGGCTACCAAAACTTAGGCGATATTTCTTAAAAATTTAAAGCAAGTCCATTTTATGTGTGTACGCCCAACTCAGTCCGAGGCTTAGCCAAGATTTGGTCCAAAGCTATAAACCAAATTTCATCCCGATCCTTTGAGAAATGCGGCTTCCATTTTGCGGACGAATTTCTTTATGTCCAATATTTCTACCTCATGGTGCCTTTACACGGGGTTAGGGAGTTAAGCTTTAAGAAAGAAACAAGTTTAGAGCTTATGTTTTCGGTAAATAAATAAAAGCCTTTGTGTGTTTAGTTGGGAGTTGTTATGAAAAGCCTATTATGTAGACTTTACATTGTATGTGAATATAAGAAACCATATTTCGCTGGCTGATCTATCAAAGCTACAAAAGATGAATGGAATTTATTTTCCATTTGTTGGACACCATTATAGAATAGACTAAAACATTTACATTACGCAATAATTTAACAAAACGTGAAATATTACTGGTGTACATGGGTTTGGTTCTACTTACTTTAAGTAAATATAGTTTTCGGCACGAATCTTGAGCTCTGACCTTCACCTGCGCAGAAGTAATTTATTGGGTCCCTTTTGTGGTATGAAGTGAGGCGCGGGGGCGGGCTAAAGCGGTGATTGGCCCGCAGTGCATCGCGTCATAGCCGTCACTCGGGATTGGTTCTTTGCTAATAAATCACTTCTGCGCAGATGTAGGTCAGAGCTCAAGATTCGTGCCGATAACTATACATCTATTTTTTTCCCTAGACTAAGAAGACAGCCACTTCATTACAATATAATGATTTGTAATGCTAACAGTTCCATAACTTTCTACCAAAATCCTTCTGGAATTTTCACTATCCGTAGCAGCAGTAAGTTTTAGTTCCAATAGGCTATAAATGGTTGATCCATATTGTCATGTGAATATCTATGTCAGTCGTTAAAGGCAGTTAGAGGCCCGAAAGGCTGACAATTGGATTAACTTTGGTATAATATCGGTATTGTTCAGTAATTGGGTTTTCAAGGTCAAATGCCAGACGTTTCAAATAAAAGTTGGTATTATTTCAATTTTTTATGAGTTCAAAGAAGGTTTTCGATCTTGTTATAATATTTTGAAAGATAATATTGTATGATTGGTAAATACAGGGTTTTTTTATACCATCAATCAGAAATGACTATTTTCCAAATTCAACAAATATTTCAGCAAATGATACTGGTAGCGTGACGAGCAATAAAGTAATTTTAGAAGTGACACAACGCGTGATAACCTATGTATAAAAAAATGTTAATAAATATTTTATTGGTTACCTAGTCGTAAAATATTGCCCATCTGACCTTCACAGTTTCGAACAAATTATTAGGCATCGATCATTAAAAATGTATACAGATATACCGCAGTACTGGCCAGTCGTAAAAAATATAAATGACTTTCTGGCTCCAGGGAATGTTCTCGATTCGGCTAGGGATCATACCATCTCAGTTTTTTTTCGATTGAAAGCCATTTCCAATCATAAGTCCGGCTCTAGTCGTGTTAACGTTTATCCGAATTTGAAGGTTGTCGCCAAAAAGGTCGGTGTAAATATTTCTATTTGAATTTATTGGCGTTGGGTAATGAGATTTCGTCCTATATTTTTTTTATGGACGAGTCTTTATGTCTCTTATTAATTTTCAACAGATTTCACAAATAGGAGGAGGTCATGTCAAAGTCAATTTTTTAATTTAAATTCCAGTCCCATTCTTCAAATAGGTCCTATTAGGTTGAACGTTATGTTATATAAAGAGCACCTAGGCCCTGTAGTTGTACCCACAAACTTTAAAAAAATTAAAAAGTCTAACCGTCAGTATTTTTCATGAACTTTCATTTTCATTTCTTCCGTTCCAAATCGACTTTCAGAGATGAAGCAATTTTAACGTTAAACTCGTCAAAATATTAAAAGAAATGCTTTCGCACCTAATGGATACTCAACGAAAATTGTTTGCCATCAAAGTAATGGTTATAAGTAGTTAATTCATTCCTGTAATAGTACAAAGGTATATTTTATTACAAAAAGTAAATTCCCGATAGTCCAAATTATTTCAATTATAACTGACAGGGAAGTATGGATGGAAGAAGAAATCATCTTCCATACTAGAAGATGTTCACTGCTGTACAAAGCTCTCACTCAGGGTTTGCCACTTTGCTCTGTTTTCAGCAACCCGCTATACATGAATTGCCGAGGACCTTGGCAAGATCGTCCGTCCATCCAGTGGGAAGTCTATTGTGCTTGCCCCTAATCAAATTGGAATAAGGGCAAGAGTATGATGATGACAATAATGGAACGTACTTGATTCAGTTAATTAGGTGTATTAAAAACTTTATCAAGACACCACCAAAGAATAAAAGCTGAAGATAATAACTGATTAGCCTATCTTATTCTTCTTAATTGCCATATTTCTATAGCGCCATTAAACAGCAATAAAACTGGCACAAAATATACATCTTTTGTTGAGCTCAAAGCCTTAATGGACGAACACGGCTATTATTAATTCACGTTGATTCTTTTGAACCCAACCGAGTTGAAAAACTACTTGTCTGTCTGTGAACAAAGAACGTCTTGCATCTCAAAACTAATGAGTAGCTTTTTGTTGTCTTTTCTGTTCTGTTGGGGAAGCGAAGTGAAGTGATCAAGGAAGTATTAAAGGGTGTATCTATATTTTAATGGAGGCTTGGATACTGCAAGTACCCCTAGTATTAATAATAGTAAGTAGGGGTAGTCAAGGTGCAGAAGAAAGCCCAGCAAAAGTTTTTGAAAGAAAATGAAGATGAGTGCATATTGAAAAAGAAGAAAATGTGATAATCAGACAGGTGCTCTTTGTCTCTCTCGCATGGTGGTGGGATCCTTTTTTCTGGTTTTACTTCTCCGCTTAGCTCAATAATCGACATGTAGACAAAATTTTCTGAAATTACTGTCTTATCCTTCTAAGTTATGAAGCTGACACGAACGATCAACTTAAAATTAACGCTAAAGATAAAACACAAAAACTCTCATAAACCAAATTCTATGAAAACAATCATTGACCGTTTCCTTAAGCTGCGATATAAAAAACGTTACAAAATAAACCGTAAACTTGAGACGGTTTTTTATCTTGACGTTTTACGATTGTAAGAAATGAGATTACGGGGTGTATTATAAACACACTTATTTTATGTACGAGAAGGTGTGGATCAAGGATTTTTGTTTTTAAGACTGGATTAAGATGTCGGAGTTATGGTTTCATTATGTTTCGGTTTTTATTTATTCAAATATTTTTTTTGTTCATACCAGTAGATGATTATCTTTAATATCCATTGAGAATGTACTGTTATGAAAAGAGTTTGTTGTCAGAAGTCAAATCGAGGTTACTTTTGCATGTCTCCATGACATGATTTATGTCAAATGACTGCTTTTGAAACTACGCACCTTTTTAATAAATATTGTATTTATGGATCTCGAAAGAAAGTGATTGAGTTTATGAAAGGCGATGTTCGTTCGTGTAAAAAAATTGCACGAGAAAGTGCAAAATCAAAAATGAAAAACAGTTTTTTTTCTTTTAACAATTATTTTATTTCGCTGCGAACTACAAAAAGGGTAAAGAAAATAAAATAAAACTTTATTAAAGAGCAATATTTCTATCAATTCGTCGTATACGAATACTATTCATTTCTCTTTGAAATAATGTATCGATATTTTTTTCCATTGGTATCAAAATTATATTTACAGACGTATGACGTCAATAAGATGGGTTCTTTGTGAATCCTACGTATTATTACGTTGGAGCTCAACAAAGCATCATAGTTTGCAATTGATTTTGGCAATATGGTTCTTGTATTAGGTTTATTTAGGTTTCATATAAAAGCTTCGTTTACCCGAATACGCGTAAGAAGTACGAGTCTTTTGAAAAAATACAACAATAGAATAGGTTTACAGATATCTAACGCCTTCACATTGTGGCTGTTTTTAAGATCCATTTTTCAAAAAGGTCTTTGAGCTAGTAGTGATAACTCTTTTTGTGGATTAACATTCAAATATTTTGCCTGACAATGATGTTCAGAATTTTCTCACGCGATTAGCTGAGCTTTTGACGGCTGTAGCGTTATCCAGTATATTAACACTTGGGTAACAGCCAGAAAAAAAATACACAAGTACATAAATTCATATGAATAACCTAACCATCATATACAATTTTGTACAGATATAATATAATACGATCTATAAACCTTTCAATTAAGTATAGAAGCCCTTCAATCGCCCCTTTCGTTCCAGTGCCGTGATAACTTGCAAACAATCTCGCAGAATCTCCTTATTTTGATATACGGGGAAGTGTTAATCCTGAAACATGACGACGTCCGCCGCCATATTGATTTTTGTGACGTAACTTATTCCTTGTTCGACAGCTTATTAGCTAAAGGCAGTTTAGTCTGGAACGCTGAGATAATGGAAACAAATAATTTACGATAGCGATTTGGGGATGATGAAGTATAGATTTTTTCTTAGAATATAGGCACTCTTTTCTAATCAGCTTTTTACCTAGATCCAAAATTCTTTGAAGTAAGTATTGGATTTTTATGCTCGAAGCAAATTTATCGAACATAATACTGTAACAGAGAGTAATTTACAAACTAAAAAGTTTTTTGGATTGTTATACATTTAAGTCCCTACTATAAAATGTTCGTGATTCCGCATCTTAAGCAAACAACATCCTAAACCCGGATAGTACGAAAGTAGTCAGTTTAGAAAACATATCTATATCCATGTCACATTTTAATAAGTTCCACCTTTTTAGTGTGAAAGCGTAACAATTTTATTTCGCATTTCCAATTACATGGTAAGGATGATTAAAAACCAAAAACAGTACGTATTTTATAGTGTGATCTATGGACTGGTTTCCTTCGATTAAGCGAACTCATGGGAAACGTCCAATAAAATCATAACCGCTCACATAACAACCGATTCCCAACGTCAGTGGTTGTCAAACGCGGACAGCTATCCCGAGAGTTGCTTGTCAGGGGTGATCGTCTGCGGGTCGCAAGAAGACAAATTAGTCCCTAGTGACTGGAATTTGTGATAAAGAGGTCACCTAATTATTTTGATGGACCGGCTAACGTTCCACTTAGGATCTGATTAATTATTGAGTGATGAAATTAAATATTAGAAAGCGCTAGATTTTTTGTACTTGGCTATTTTGGTAGAACAAAAATTTCTCTCTCTACACTTTGTTCATATGATTTATACTAAATAGTACCTCTACATATGAACTTTTTATCATCATTCATTCATAAATTTAGTCTACATTAGAAACATTCTCTGATATAACATTGTAACCATGATAATTCTAATAAACAACATAGTGCATTAAAATAATAAATTTACCAACAAACAAATTAAATGGTTGCCCATTTAGCTCAAAGCAAAAATCTAATATCGGAATCATTCCAACCATTGCAAATGGAAAACTAATTCGGATTACAATTAAAAGGACTAACACACAAGCGGATTTTGCGCTCGGGTTTCCGCAAAGCAACACGTAGATATTTATTAAGCTGATTTCGTGTGTACGCGCGACAGCAAACAACTGAACACAGGTTCAAAAAATGATGAAAAAAAAACTGCAACCGCGTGACAGTTTTTTAGGCTGCTAGGACCTCGATGGCGCAATGGTCATCATGCCAGATTGCCGAACCTGAGGTCCCGCGTTCGATTCTCAGTTCGGTCGACATTTGTGTGTGTGTATTTATAAATATGTATATATGTAGCTATATGTAGTTTATCAGTTGTGTTAGCACCCAAAACACAAGTTAATTAATAACTTACCGTGGGGCTAACCGACCGTGTGTGAAAAATGTCCCGGCATTATTTATTTATTTAGGAAGTTGTCACGAGCAGAAAAACGGACTTTATATGTACGTGAGACAAAATCCGCTAGTGTGAAGGGATTTTAAACCATTAAGGATTACAATGTGCATGCTTATTTAATCGAATTTGTATTGTAATTCTGTACATAACGTTAATAGTCGATATTTTCCGTGCGGGTGCAAATGTCAGTGCTTTATTTTGTTATTGCGAACTCATTACAGTAAAATGTGAATGGAATGGTAGTATGTACATATATTACATACAACGAATAAGTATATTGCCGGTATCAGACCGATTTAAACCTTTATGTGGATTTAAGATTTTCTTTAAAGAAAAATGCCAAACATCGTTTCAACCGTTGGCCGATTGTTTAGTCTTCAATAAGCGGGAGCGCTAAGGAGTGTCGGGTTTTCTAAGTACAACCCGTGCCGATAAAGAATGGGATTAGAAATCGCGACAGCTGTATTCAACTCTCGCCCATGTGCTATAGTGTATGAGCGAGAGGTAAATACAGCTGTCGCGATTTCTAATCCCATTCTTTATTGGGTTGAGAAAAACAGATGGGCACTTGCTTCATGTAAAACACTGGTCTGAATTCTTATGCATTTACATGTAGGGAAAAGGCTAAGCAGATTAAGATAAGAGCAACAAAGTAAAGGATTGGTCACAAGTCCTATAAATCTTATTAGTATTGAGAATTAGAAAAGTTTGAGTGTACGGATGGCAAAAACTGCGGAATGGATTTTGATAAAAATTGGCGTAAATATAAATTATTTACCAGAATAATATATATAGGCTACATTATATTTGATTTATTGATTAATAGCTTGTTTTGTCGGGATTAGTATTAAATTAATTTAGATTAGGTCTATTGGAGAACATTAGGTATAAGCTCATCAAACTACTGATATGGAAACAGTTATAGAAGTGCCTTATTGGTACTTGTAAACTAAATAAAAAAGGTAAGTATACTAAATACTAAATGTGACGTCCTTGATTCGATTTGCAGTTTAGGCGAATATTATTTGACTTAAAATCGTATTTTTTAGGCTAAGATTTGTACTCGGTTGAATCAAAATTTATTTCAATTAGTAGGCATATTACATGGTGGTTCACTGAAATTTCAATGGGTAGCATAAGGAAAAAAACCTACCTACCTAGGGTACCTACGATGAAGGTTGCTACGATAAGCCATGATTTCAATTGCTATGATTGAAACATGTTTTCATATAAAATATTATTTTCTATCAAACAGCCAAACTAATATCTCCCAATTTTAGTTTATGACACCGTTTACGACTGTCATAAAACGGCAGGACATCACGTTAAAGCAACAACTAGGACTCCTTAAAACCTAGTGCTTTATGGACCTCAAACTTTGCCTTACATAAAACCGTAAATCATTTTAGATTCAAAATGTTTTATGATTTCACTATCTATAATTTGAATATTATAGTATGTGGTTTTTGGTAATGTGTTTAGCTTAGACCAGAAGCTGTCGGTTTATGACGTATTTTGAAACGAAACTCGTAAATGGTTTTATTTTCACTGGCTGTTTACCGTGGGTTTGTACACTTGCGTCCTTAGGAAACTACTTCCCGTACCCGGTAAAAAAGTAACCCATATATCATTGTTTCAAGTAAATAATTCATATTTTTGTCCTGTTGATTTTCAACGGAAAAAAACAATGACAGTTTCTATTTTCGTACCAACAATTTCCTAAAAAAAAAGCAACTTTCTACGAACATTTGCCAACAATTTGCAAGTCTAACTGACCTCGAAAACAAACTATCAAAAAACGGGAGAAAAACAAGCGAAGTTCGGAAAAAAACTTTGACATTTCTGACGTTTGCCTCACAAGATTCTATTTGAGAACACACATATTGTCGACGTACGTGACTGTCAACATTATGAATAACGTTTGCGAAATACTTTTAGATAAGATAGACATACAAGTCATATTCCAGATGAATTATTTATTAAAGAACATTTTTATGTAGATACTGTTATCATATTTAGGCTATTGACAGTAGTCTGGATAGGCATTCTGTTAGGATCATAATAGATAAGTTTGTAGGATTCTTTCAATCAAATCTAGAAAGACCTAAAGTTTTTCATTGAAATAAGTTATTATCTACCTTTGCGTTTTTATACCACGCAAATACAAATATTTTTATCTTTCACCTAGACAAACGCCTTCACAATTTGAGTACTACATGTACCAGAGTCTGCCTCTGAAGGCCCAAAGGCAATTTTTCTCGATTGCGTAAAGTGGTTCTCGTGGAAAATGAGTAAAACTGCAATGCGGAAACTAATCCTTACTATCCTTACTTCCTTACTAATATTATAAATCGGAAAGTGAGTTTGTTTGTTTGTTTGTTTGTTCCGCTTTCACGCCGTAACTACTGAACCGATTGCTTTGAAATTTTGCAGACGTAAAGTTAGAAGTCCGGATTAAATAATAGGATACTTTTTATCCCGAAAAAATAGATATTCCCGAGGGAAAACAAAAATATTGTTTGCTTGATGGATGGATTGTAGATGGCGCTGTGTGTCGTTTAAAACAAGGTAATAAATTGCAAACGAATATAAACATGTAAATTTAGAAGCTAAATGATACGATAATGAATCCCCGAAAATGAGGAATTCCCGAGGGATGATGTACAATTTGTTTAATCGTCTAAACTGTTTTTTTTTTACATCTACTTATATATTGCAAACAAATATGAACAAATAAATTTAGAAGCTAAATGATACGATAATGAATCCTCGAAAATGAGGGATTTTATCGTCTTAACTGTTTTTTTTACATCTACTTATCCTGAAATAACTATAATTCAACGAATTACTAATTGGTATTAGTTAAGTTATTTAGTTCTTGAGGTATGCGATAGATGGCGCTGGGTGTTTTTAAAACGTGGTAACGATGTGTTTTTAAAATACGTAAGAAGTGGAAAGATAGCTTTTTAAAGTTATGGGAATGGGAAGAAGTTATGGGAGAAAATACTGAATATTTATCTGTAGACACAGTGATAGAAACAGAACATAGTGCCTCATATCCTGTGGAGTTTTTAAATTCTTTGGAATTATCTGGGGTGCCTTCTCATAAATTAAAACTAAAAGTAGGTGTTCCGGTGATGCTCATGCGTAATCTCGATGCCCCTAGACTGTGTAATGGTACCAGGCTGCGTGTCACTCAGCTTGGGCGGAACATTATTACAGCCACTATTTTAACTGGCGCAGCAAAGGGTGAAAGTGTACTCATTCCTCGGATTCCGATTATTCCAACAGACCTCCCATTTCAATTTAAAAGACTACAATTTCCTATAAGGGTTTCATTTGCAATGACCATTAATAAAGCACAAGGCCAAACTCTAAGGGTTGCTGGAGTACACTTAGAAAAACATTGCTTTTCGCATGGTCAGCTCTATGTAGCGTGTTCCCGGGTTTCCAGTGCCCAAAATCTGCATGTTTTTGCTCCACAAGGGAAAACGTATAATATAGTGTACCATTCAGTTTTGGTTTAACAACTAATCGTATCCAGCGTTACATCGCGCTTCTTAGATTTTTCCGTGGGAATGAGAAGTTTTCTTATAGTTGTGATTTATACCGCAATATAACCGAATTCCACGCGGGCGAAGCCGCGGGCGGAAAGCTAGTTTCTCATAAACGAATCTATCCTTTAATAGCAATTTGCAGCTCCAAATTCTGATTTTCGATCGCTGATAATCTTGACTTTATCCTTGTTCCAGTTTCAGTTCATCATTTGACGACTCAATCGGCACATCGGAACAAATGTTTGCTTAACCTAGAAACAGTAGTTCCGAATTCGACTATTGGCGTATACGAGTTATGTTATGTTAACCTAACAGCTGGTATTGGGAAGTTTCTATTGAGTTGCTTTGTTGTTTCTTTTTTTTTTATTTTTAACAATAGCTATAACATTAAATACTCCAGAACTACCGACCACACCTGACTATCTGACAATTGTCACTAAGAGAGGTTTCCCGTTTTCTTCTCGCTCTCGCATATTATGTCCTACCTATACCCAGAATAACCCTTCACTTTCCACACACTAATAAAAAGCACTTCTGAAAAAGACATTTGATTTTTTGCTGGAAAAAACGTCTCGTTTAACTTAATAAATAAACAACAGTATCAATCTCACGCAGTACATTAAATTGAATGTAACAACGACAACAATATACCCAAATATCAAACGCAGCCTCACTCCATAAAATTTAATGGCAACAATATACAAATTGTATCTTACAAAATACATTTTCCGTAGCTATTACCTAAATATCAGAACAAACCTTTGACAAACCGGTTTCATTCGAGTCCTTTGACAAAGATTATTAGCTTTTTGAGATACAATGTTATAAATGAACGCCCTGATACTGCGAGTTTGTTCCTTTAAATAAGCAATTATGGAGACTGTTATTAATTTTTGAGACAATATCTTTGACAGTATTTCTCGTGGATGTTCTGTAGATCAAAGAGGCTTAAAGGTAATGCTAATCGGAGCTATTGTTTTGGAAGCTAATCATTGGAGATTAATTAAACGAAAGATGAAGTGGGTCTTGTTTCGTGTCGCAGTGATTGTTGGGTCAAAATTGTTTTAATCATATATATCATATACCTAATAGTTTAGAATAGCCTCAGGTAAAATTAGTCAATTAATCGACCGTACTTAATAACACTTTAAAAATGAAACCATATCAAACCACACTACAAATATAGACATTATACAGACATCCAAAAATAGATCCAGGCTACATAAATCTCACCTGATGCTAGACCATAATTATATAGGCCCCATCGACGGCGCCCTATTTCGCTAATCACATCAGGTTCATTGAATTCGCTAGGTATAGCTATTTCCTCGCAACGTTTGCACTAAGATGCATTGGTTGTTACTCGATACAGTATTGCGTCGGTTGGCTGAATTTAATAGTTTGCTTTCATGAGGTGAAAGCTTGAGACTGAAAAATACATATTTCTTGGTATTCGATCAGTTTGCAGGTGATTAGCAACCGAATAATTATAAGGACATCGACTGTGACTGTAGTATGTGATGTAGAGGAATCAGAATCTATTATGAGGAAGGTGTTAAGCTAACTTGTGAGGAAGGAAACGCCAAACAAATGATAGATGGAATGTTGTGTGAAAAAAAGCGATGAGCGAATGCTCATTCTATCTCCTTTTCAATACACCTAGTTCAATGTTCGCTTGGTATTTAATACAAAATAAAATAAAAATAAAATGTTTGCTCAAAAAACACTACTAAATACTCATTTAATACCAACCTAACGACTCTTGTTTAAAACTTTAAACATTCTTTTTATCTATTCAAGTTTAAAAAATAAAACTGTTTCTTATTTCTTAAAAAGTTTTCAGATAAAATTTCAAGGGTATCTTCAAAATTACGGAAATATATTTTTCTAATAAGCTTTGATCACCAAATATACTATAAACAATATCAAAACAAGTCATGAACAGATAATATTGATTATTATTTTCCGCCCTTTCTCTTTGTGTAGGTCTTCAAAAACAACAGGATTAGATACATCAAAGCGATCATTATTTAACTGGAAGATTACATCTTCAATTAAATTAGTATCTTTACAACTATTTTCCATGTAGGTGTGAACGCAATTGGTGTGTATAAAAGATATGGGCTTACAATCTGTAAAAAGGTAATTATAGGTATCTGTTGATAGGTAACGTAAATTATATATTTTGTATCCCTAAGTTCCGAAAGAACTAATTTGAGCACTCTTTCAATAAAAAGCCAATACTTTTAGGCTGAAATATATATATTTTTAAATCAGACGAGTAATTCCTGAAATAAGCGCAGTCTAAAAATGCAATGCTAGTTTTCTTTCGAGGCAAAGAGCAGTAAAAACATCAAATAATTTGTTCACAATATTTTCAAATCAATTTATATTAACAACCTTCTCTAATCTCTTTAATATTTGGTCTCTTAATAAAACATCTCCGTAGAAAATTTATTGGGCAATAAACCTGCCAGTCGTCACATAGCCAATTTAATCTGCTCTTTAATATCTTCACGATTGTAATAAAAACGGATTAATGCTTGGCGAAAAACTCTACGGTAACTCTAGGTATATCTGAGTTATCTCCAGGGAAAGATTTTGGTGCGAAAAGCAATAGAAATTTACATAAAAGATTTAGTTGCAAAGGAGTAATTTTGGACTCTTTTTCCTTATGGCGTGAACGGAATTCCGTCGGGACAACGGCGACGAATTTGTCGCACTTTTAAAGGTTGCGTGGCGCGGTTGGTTTAAGAATTTTTTAAGAAATCTTTTTTAGAAATTGGTTTATTGAAAAAAGGAATTTGTGGCTTCATCGGTCCTTTTGGAATCACTTGGGAAAGCCTATAGTTACCACTGATGTTAATGATGACAATCTTTATCGGTCTGCTTATTGCATCTTTGCTCGACACTTGGCTCTTTACCCAGCAGAAGCTGCATCAAAAATCAGTATACTACTGCTTGTCAAAATCATTAAAATTTCTCTTTAACGCGGTTAAAATATAATTTAAATAATGGTCGGGAAGTTAATGCCCATCAATTTTTTTTGTTTTGAATTAAGTTATATTTTTATAAGATGTGTACCTAATAATACCGTCCGTGCCTTGCCCTTAAGGGATGCTGATATATACCAATATTTCTTCTTTTGACAAAATATTATGAAATAGTTCCAGCAGAATCTTATGTTGTATTACCAGTATTCAATTAGGTATAGGGTAGTCAGAAGCCAGAAAGTCTGACACCAGTCTAACCAAGGGGTATCGGGTTGCCCGGGTTACTGGGTTGAGGAGGTCAGATAGGCAGTCGCTTCTTGTAAAGCACTGGTACTCAGCTAAATCCGGTTAGACTGGAAGCCGACCCCAACGTGATTGGGAAAAGGCTCGGAGGATGATGAATTAGGTATAGCAAATAAAAGGCAGCCCAATTTCGTCGATGACCTGAATATTGCTCATGTATAAAAGAGTACGAATAGCGTTAGTAATTCAATAACCACTTTTAATTAGGGTTAATAACGTTTATTATATGAGATGGAATTTTCTTCATCTATAGTCATAATTATTATATCACTAAAGAAATTGTATGTGTTTATTTCCGTTAAAAAAATCATAGTATAATGTACCTTATTTTGCAAGGAACACCACAAAAAAAAGTATCCTGAAAAGCCGACAAGTACAAAAAATTAGATAATTCAAATCATGATTTTTATTGTACTCATTTCACATAATTTATTTTATCTCACAATTAGGTATATTCAAGACATTTTCTTAGAAGTTATTTCAAATGATCCTTACGTAATTTACCAATAACAAAGTACTAGAATTTTCTTACACGTGGAAACCTCTTCATCTCAAAATTAAAATAAGGAAACCATTCTTAGCTTTGTCTTACAAAAATAATACTTTGTGGACTTGGCATTTAAATAACTTTGGAAATACAACTTTCCTCAAGCTTCAGATAAATAAATATGCTGTCATTTACAAAAAAAGAAATTAAAATAAATAAAATGTTATGAATATACTAGTTTCCACCTATACGCATTTACCCGCATCCCAAATGCAATAATTATAAAAAATTGCGTCTAAATTTCATCTTTATCAGTTCAGCTGTTTTAGAACCAATGTAAAACATACATACAGACTTACTTTCACTTTTATTTTATAAGTAAAAATAAATATATTTTTATCGAAATGATTCATATAACGGTCATTGATCCCTCAACGTTCTGAAAACGAGGGCCTTAAACAACACAAAACCTCAACCCTGGACGTTTGTTGTATTTTACTTCTATCCACATTCATTTGTTTTCTTGATTAGCTACTAAAACAAATAGGTAGGCTACTATTTTATTAACGAGTGCTAGGTATGTTGGTATGTACATAATATATTCGTATATTGGACTTTCGTGATGTAGGTAGTTTTCGCACGTTTGTATAGGAAAATTGGTATTTAGTGTTAGTTTATTCTGAGTAATATTAGGAAGAAAATTGATGCGTAGAAACTCTCTTTCTGTGAAAGACAAAAAACATAATTTGTAAGAGATATATTACTTACCTACGTATTTAAAGTAGTACGTACCGCATTTGTCAGTTTTTATTACAAGCTACAAGCAGTTCTATGATCTTTCAGGCTTTACAATCTTGAAGTTAATAGGTAATGTCCATTCTAGGTAATTTCATATCAATATCAACTTAAGTAAATAAGAACAATAGTATTGAAAGGCCAAAATTCACCCACCATCAAAATAACAGCTCAAAATAATTATTTAACGTGTCGCTCTCCAAATTTGAATATTAAAAGCCTTACACTGAAAAGGAAAGGCAATCAATGTGCCAAAACAAGCGATCTATAGTTTATTCTTATATCTATGGCCTTTTGTTCTTCTCGTATTAATAAGGCCATCGTTTTTGCCCTGTCATTATTGATCGCGCGAATTCTCCCAGTCATACCATTAATGCTTGCTCCGCTGTTTTTATCTGATAGGAATAGATGTACGTGAATGGTGTTATTAGATTTGGAAGAATGAGAGTCGTTTAGCTTCGTATAATTAACACCTCTTTTAGTTGACTGATCAGGCTCTAAGCGATGTATATTGACATATTTGCATTGATCAGGTATAGACTATGTGTGCCACCATACCTATAAAAGTTGTGTTTGTACTTTATATTTAACTATGATCCAATAACGACGACCAATAGCTTAGCCTGAGGCTAAAATTATTCTGTTAGTTAATTTGTTATGTAAACTTATGATTAGGTAGAATTTGAACATCAATACAACACAGTACTTATATACGAAATTTTAGGGTTATTTTTATGCTTTTTGAACTCCAAAACATTATTATCTATTTTCCAATTTGTATGTGGGAAGTATTTATTCCTCTCTGAGATCTTTTTACTTAATTCTTGATCTGTATCAAAAAGGTAACATCCTACACGATTTTTTTCGGAAAGCTACAAATTGCTCGTCCTCATTTCTAACAACAATTTCTTTCAAAAAAATCTTATTATAACTTTCGAAGATTTTTTAACAATCAAAACCAGTGCAAAATATTTTTCAACTTAATTAAAGATTCGAATATTAAATTCTTCTCATTTTATTCGTACTTTCACCCAGTTTTTGGTTTGTGTGGTGTAAATAGTAAGATTCAATATAATATTAGGAATATATACTCTTATTTGATGTATTCAGTATTAATATAGGAATATGAGATTGGAAATAACTATTTCAAAGGTTGCGTTTACCAAAAGATTCAAAAAATATATTTTATAGTATGGGTAGTTTTTCGCATTCGATTAAGTTAATTGTCAAACGTAATTAAGACTATCAACATTCTTTCCTATGTAGGATCCACCATACCAAGCATTACTGTAGGTACTATAAGTACGAATTCCAATTGCATTCAGATTTTGGACATACAATCATCTTGTGTCAATGTTCTAATTTATAAGCAATGCACTACGTAATGCATACTAATAAGGACACAGAACATTTCACAAAAAACATATAAATAAATAACAAAATATTCACATCTCAAAACATAAAATTCAAAGCATATTCGATCACCAGACAAATGATTTGGCGAGCCGGACGTTGGGATATGAAACTGCCACTCAGCTCGAACAAAAAATGCATTGACAGCTTTTCAATGCAAGGTGACTCTGGGGACATTAACCCTGTGTAAGACAGGGGTCAAACATGGGTTTAAGAGACCGATAGATTTGATTGGGCACGTACATAAATCGATATTAGGGACAAAGTTTAATGTTCTCATAGATGAAAATCGTGAGCGCAATCCTTTTATGAAGCTGATAATCTTGGATTTGTTGATGGGGTATTTAGGCATATTGGTTTTATTTCTGAACATTATCGTGAAAGCAGGTGCTTTATTATTATTTGAAAACAAAAAACAGATTAGAGTCCTATATTTCAATAGCTCATATTTTTTGAAAAACAAAACCTTACTAGGTATAAGTAACAAATATCCCCATTAAATAGCCATTTTAGACTATAAAACTGAGCTGAAATTGGCCGATCACTTTCGAAGCTAAATTATCGTAGATAAACAGATAGAAGCTCATAACATTTTCGCTAGCTCTAAAAATAGTTTCTAATCTACAAGACATTTAATTTTCTTCTGAAACTTTTAACTTATACCACGCGATACGCAGAGAAAATGTAGCGAAATGATTTGGCAAGGTTCCAAACCTCTGGTGCCTACAGGCTTTGGATTTGTCGTCTTTATAGACCTTACTTCTTGCTATTTGTAGCCTTTTGAGGTAAATGTTAAGTGTGGATCTCAGTTTATTGTGCCCTGTGAATTATTGGGGCAAAGACTTGTGTTGTGCTCAAGGTCAAATTATGGAGATCAGATTTACGTAGTTGGGTTGGATTTGTATACATTTTTAAAACTCTTTCGGTGAATTGCAGGATTTAACAGTTAAAAAAAAATACTTGTAATAAAAATAAAAAATAATAATTTAGTACTTACTTCTTGTGTAAAGTAAATTCGGAACTCAATTTCATAAACTCTCCCAACTCCGAACCAATAAAACCTGAAACAAAAAAATACCATGATCGTACATACTTCGTTTTTAATAAAAATTCAGAGCAAGCTTAACGCAAAATAAATTAAAAGCGAAAAACGTATAAAAAACAATTTACACAAAAAATTGCGAAAAAAAGTCTTATCAAATTGATTGAAAATGTTGGGGTATAAAAATTATTTTGTTTTTATTCCTTTAAGTTGGCTTGGGCTCAGAAATCAGAATGAAGATGAAAGGTAGTACGCACTTAAAAAAGAACAGGTATTTAGCTGGTATCACACCTGCTAAAAAAAATATTGAATTCATGACTTTCTTAAAAAATATTTTTATCCAAACATCGGATCAACTGTCGGCCGACTGTTTAGTTTGTGAATCTAAATGGTGGTCGTGATTTACATTGTAGTTTTCTTTCTACGATGATTTATTAAATTGCGTAGTTTTCTTGATTAATGGTCTAGCTTTGTCAGTTCGCCAAATTCTTTTGTTTTGATTCAGTGGTAAACCTGATTTTGATTGTTTTCTGTCTGTGCGTAGCCTCATTAATTTTCAGTCATTATTTTATTTTAATAATGATGTTTCAAGTTCATTATATTCAATTTCGTTTTTAATGTTATGTGGTTCATTAAAATGATGAGAATTTTATTTTAGTTTCAGACTTTCTGTTTGATGGAATGTTTTTTTTTACTTTTGTACTACATATTTTGGATTCTAGTAACTACCTATTATTTATTTTTGTTGTATTAAGTTATATATTATACTTCTATAAAAAACAGGTTTATCTTCTTCAAACGACAATAACTTTGAAACTTAACACTATAAATACATGCATACCTTACTGCCAAAAAATAGGGTACCCTTGACATTAATAACGCAACAAAAAAGGGGTCATCGCATAACTCCTTCAAAATTGAACACAAAACAAGGTGGAAACAGTTTAAGCAGCAATAACGTAGGCCCAATGTGTTGTACACATATAAATTACATCAATTAATATAAGGGTGTTTAGGGACCCGTATCAAGGACCCACGTCAAAATCATCGCGAACGCGCAATAAATTCGTTTTTGTCTCCCTAACTACAAAAGGTTGTTGCGGAGATAGGGACAGGAATTTGTGTGGGAAACCTTTTTGTATTGGTGTGTTCGATTTTATTAATTTTCAGTTTGAAAATAGAGCTGTGGGGATGACTGACATGGCTTTGGACGCAAAAACAGTGATTGCCATGAAAATTACCAAAATGAGAAAATTGTAAAAAAAAATGTTCATGATGTGATTGAATGATGTGTTGGCGTTCTTTCTCTTCTGTGGGTGTGACTACAGTCCAAACTCAGTGATATTCTCGTACGTCCATTAGCAGACATACATTAGCTAATATTATTTATAATGATGATAATTTACTATAGTAAAGAAAGCTAAGATGTAGAACTGCAATAAGTATTTTATCCGTAAAGGTCATACACACATAAAACAAATATAGCTCTCTTAATGAATTCACTTAGTCGCGACGATAAAACCAGTAAATCATTCACGTATTGCACTAATTATCTAAATTAATGATCTATACAGTACTGTGATAATATTAACATATTCTCAATTACACTAGATGGTTTGACAAATGGCTTTAATCAGTTAGAGGATCAAATGCTTTATTACGCTAGTTAAGGGTACAAACATCTATACATATATAATAATAATAAACTTCTTTATTCAGATAACTGAGATCCATACATGAGGTACACAAAACAATACAATTAATATATAATAGTAAGCAGGGATATAGATGGGGTAAAGGATTTAACTAAAGGTGTTAGAATGTATTATAGGGTCATAGATTTATGGTAAAACTAGCCGTTTCTAGCAGTTCCACCTGTGTCCCAGGAGAAGTAATTCCCGCACCCGGTTAAACGCAACCTATAATCTTTCTCAGATTTTCAGGATTGTTGTTTTCAAAAAGTTTCTCCGGTTTGTCCACTGCTGGGCAAAGGCCTCTCCCAAACTAGGGAATTCACCCACATTCACCGCGCTGGGCTTGCGTCTCGGTGAGTGAGTCTACAGTATACCCTATTCATTAAAACGGTTCAATAGTTTTGGCGTTGAAGCTGGATAGACTGAAATACATACAGATAGACTTTTGCATCTATAGTATAGGCAAACATTTATATCCTGTTCAAACCATAATACGAGTATACTTTTATCACTATGTTAACTGCTAGAATACTTTTTCTACGAGTAAAAATGATCAATGCTAGGTAGCGCCATACCTTTGGGAAATACATACATTACAGGATTCTATTACGTTATTGTTCCATTGGAACATAAAAGAAAGCAAAAATGAATCACTAGTAAAGATACGTACATTCCAAACTAGCTTCAACCTATGGTTATACTCGCATCCCATGAGAATAACTTAAGAGTAGCCAAATAAAAGAAGGCTATAAGTATACATAGTCTCCTCGATAAATGGTCTATTTGGATTGAAAGAATTTTGATTGTATAATATTAGTGTAGATAATACTTTTGACTACAAAAATGTTGCTAACATTCATAATATCATGGAAAACGACGCCTAAACTTTTCTGTCAAACTTACAATATTGTTTTTTGGTCATGAATCAGTCAACTCATTATTCATGTAATTTCTAGCCATACATTACTTTCACGAAATATTTACATCCATCATTCATACGGTTTTCTTTCTTCCTATATTGTAATAACCATTCATATTCATATACAAACTTTATTTAACGAAGTTATTACGTTAGAACCGTAAATATTGCCAAAATAGTGCAGAACTTTTTTTCTCGGACTACTTAAGTTACATTTCCGAGCCATGTGTATGAGTGCGGCCGGGTGACTCAACGTTTACTAACGTCGCACTCGGCTGAAAATGAAAGTATGGGAACACATGCTGTTCCTCACAGTTTCACCTGCATTCCAAAGGCCCAACTTCCTGGTCTCAGATAAAAAGCAGCTGCTATCAGTTTTCAGGCTGTCTAGACTAACTGGGTACTAAAATGAAATTAAAATCGATTCAATAGTTTTGACGTGAAATTACCACAAACAGAGTTGCTTTCGCATTAAACGTTTTTGTAAGGATGAATGACATCGAAAGCACGAGTCTGTCACAAACCTATTTCGGAAATAAGCGTTAACATCAAAAGTCTACATTGCTAATTAACCACGTCATATTCCTAGAATCCGACTATAGACGAATCAAAATGCATCAGCATTATAGTTGCAACCGCGACAAACGCAAAGCTTGGAAGTGTACCTTACTCTTTCGTTGGCCAAATGTAGGTAGAATCTACACTATGGTCTATTACCTAACATAAGTTGGGCTTTGCAAAAGTTATGACGGCTTCTTAGATATATTATGACTGGTGACATTAACTGCTGGGTAGCTCGAAAAGTTTTCCAAAAGATTCAGTAAAACTCACATTTTCCGGCAATATGAGAATTTGTTCTGAAGATCAAAAAATATGATGGTTTTAGTATCTTTACGTTGCTATGGGAACAATTATTATTTTTCGCGTGGGTGTCTTGTAGAAAAAACATAACTGATTCTTTAATACGCCTACATAGCTCTAATTACGCGGGAAATATTGTATTTGTGCTTAAACTTAAGTGTAAGCAGTCTTACCAGTAGCTCAAATAATAGATGTGAAATATACTCTTTGTATACGATACGAGGCTAGTTTTAAAATCAGTTAATGAATTATATACGACCAACGAAATTTAATTATCCTTTTAGCAAAAAACGTTAGTTTAGCTCTAAATTATCGAAAAAAAAAACGATCACCTACGATAAACGTCAGCAAAGATTTAAAGGCAAAATCTCCCTAATGTACCATAATTATTCATGCATTTTTGAACATATTATAATACGTCACGAATCAGGTGTTTTTTTCTACTCTAAACTACCACGATTTCTACGCAAACCAGTGCTTTGTTAGCACACCTGACTAGGCACGAAACAGAGATTGTTTCCCCTCACAAAACAAAGACGCCCACAGCTCAAAAGGCAATACTCAAATAGTATTGACCTGGTCACGTCAGTTCCTTTCATAGTTTATAGTGCCAATTGGAGTTGCGGTTTCAATACGACACATTGACTCGGACTTGACGTCAAATCCAGTATGGAACTAAGCTTGTCTTAGAGTGGCCAACTGAAAGGTTCTAGAAACAGGTCTCTAAATTCAAAAGCTGTGTTACATTCTCGGAATGTAATTTGAACGTATATTGTATGAATGGATGTCTGTTGCTCATTGTTAGACTGGTTTCTGAGCATCTTCGTCGGTTTATATTTTCAGATGTTCCAAAACTGGCTATTAGATACTAGATTTCCTAACTTTTATTTTATACCAGATTTATAGGACCAATGTTATAATCTTTTCGTATGTATTTACCACTACATAAAAACCATACATTAGCCCACTAACAGTATCGCTCAATATTCTTAATAAACAACTCCAACTAGATAGAGATCTCTTCCAAACTTGAGTATATCGTCTCCCAGCGAGAAAGGATTACAGCAAAAAATATACACGGAACTAATATCAGCTGTTCACGAAACTTGGCTAGTCGCTTGGCCCACTTGGCAACTGCCGGTGGCTCATGTTTCCCTTTTATATTTACTGCCATCTAAAAGCCATCGCCTTGGTTTTAAGGCTAAGGGTCATTTATGATCAAGGAATAATGATAAAGAAGGAAAATCACCCTTTTATTTTTATGGGTATATGAATAGGAAATTACATCAGTTTTGTTGTCCAAATATATTTAAGTTAAAGTCGATACTTTAAAAAATATTTTAATGGTATAAAACATCAAGCACATATAGGTACATTATAGTACATTTAGGTTGTATATGTATATAGTGTAGTGTAGTGTATGTAAGTCGCTTTCTATTGGTACAAGAAAAAACATAAAAGAAATGTAGTACAGTAAACTGCACATTAGTGGTAACTGTCATGCACCTTAACTCAATAGTAATAAGTACGATTTTCCTATAAAACTATTACCACTGACCTGAAGTTGACTGTACATATAGTTTCTAAAAACAATAAAATAAAGTACAAAATAAATAAACTAGCACTGTTTGCGAGCTACAAAGTGGACGGACAGTTGGTCAAGTTTATTTAGTCTCAACTTAATACAAATGTATTTAGTACGCTTATTATTCCCTCTTTATCTTGAACACTACTGAATTTTAAAGAGGTATTTTCTACGTTTTCAGTTTTTAATTGTTATTTTCTTTATCAAAGCATCCTTGGCTACGTCTAGAATATTTATGAAAAGCTCTGATAGTGCAGTTTTATTCTTAGTACTGTATGCAATGGGGTACTGTAAAAGCCATGTACACATGTCTTCATGGCATTTTTCATCAATTTTAAGCACTGACACCGAATAAAGATTGAAACAAGGATAGGAAGATGAGATAAGGACATTAGTAATCATACTATATAAGCCCCTATGCCTAGACTGACAAAACAGTCAGAATATGAACTTCAAAATGATAGCGATACTATCATTTTGACTGTTTGCCAATACCCGTCGTACGAACCCAACAACATCCAGATTTTGCTTTAAGGCCGATTCGATCCGACACCAGGCTTTGTGTCTAATACACATTAGCTGTTCCCAGAATATCACGATCGGTTAACCTCTCGTGTTCAGTAAATGCGGAATGGAGCTTCGGGCTATCGAATGATCTAGATTAATATTGAACCGTCTTTGGGTGACGTATAGGCTTGAGATTAGATTGTTTATGTGATTTGTCGACGTTAATTGTTTCTTGGTTGCTCGTGTTTGTATGTAAAATGTCCTGAATATTAGGTCTATTAATATCACTGCCTACGAAGCCAAAAAATGATCTCAAACTAAACAATAAACTCTTTTTGTTTGTTTGTGATTATGTCAAATTGAGAAGATAGACCATTTACCGAGGGAGGTAATACGGTGTATTATTTATAAAGATGTATTAAAAAGGTCCTACAGATAAGGGGTCAAAGCAGTTTAAGCTACATATTTACGTTGTGTCAGGAAATGGATTTAAAGTTTGAATTGCAATCCACGCATGTGTTCGACGATGATCGGCTAAAAAATCACGCATATATATATCGATGTTACTCTATGTCAACTGAAAAGTATATTTTAACACTAGCTCTACATTTAGAATGAGGTATAATAAAACAGGCCCAAATACGAAAGGTCATCAGTTGAACCACATCTTACGCAAAGCGTTGACCAGGGACCGTCGTCATCACGTGTAACCTACACTAAGCGACCCAGCAATAAATTCGACAATTTATACACTTCCAAGATGGGGTAATTTAATAAACTTGGGTTACAAACTTCAGTCACTCAAGACTTAAGCGATAAGAATCAGCGATTCAAAACTTTGAGTGCGATACCCATTGAGGCTGAGTTTTGGGGTTATTCTCATTCCTATAAAGATATTTCAAACTGAAAAGTCTTGAACAATCCCAATTGTTTCAGATGATATCGAAATAAATAAAAACTTTTTTGCTATCTTAAATATTTGAACCATCTCTTGCTCTTGTTTTAAAGAAGTTATTTTTATGAATTTGAAAAGTCCTAACAATACCAATTTGGCTTGTTAAAATAATAAACGCCAGACGAATTCTGGATACAGAATGAAATAAAAAAAATCTTGTGAAACGTTGGTCCAATCATTGTAATTAGAAATCCAATACTTACTTGTTATTATTATTGTTCGTATTTCATTCTTGTTTTCTTGTATTTTCAGGTACTTGTCAACGTCTACTTAATTGTTACTAAGGCTGTTTTGTAACATAATAAAATAAGAAAAAAACTAAAAGAGGGAAAGACTGGTAAGTGAGTATCTATCTTGCGTACATATGCGTGTGTATCTTTAAAAGAATCTCCAAATCAATTCTTTGAAAATTGAAGTAGTTTTTAATGTGATATTTTAGATATTTACAGGTAGATTATACAAATTATATTTAATGAGTATGTGTCATGTGTTAAGGCGTCAAACGCAATAAGCTAAAAAATCTCTAACATATCATTTTCAAAGTAAATGATGCTAAGTCGTTTTACATGAAGTGTGTGCCTTTCTGACATCCTGAACTCACATACCACACTCTTAAAGACTGGTTATACAGACTTTCCAACTTCAATAATAACGACTTTCAAAGATCAAAGAAAACCTACAGCTTAACGTGTTCTTCGTACACACGAAGCGTCGAAAATATCCGGCAATAATTCAAACAAGTAATTAACAAAGATGTACTCAAATTTGTTTAGGAGAGACGTTTTAACCAAACGAGTTTCATACATGCCTCCTTGGTTGCCGGAAGACATTAAACTTAATTCCCTGATATATCAACGTTCGCAAAGTTTTGGCGTACACTCAAGTAGACTTTAGACAATGTGAGAAATGAGCGATACTGGCTTTGAGTGTACTTGCCGAAGTATGCGTGGATTCATTAAAATTGTGCGGAATTTAATGTGACATGTGTACCTATATGTATGTATATTAGATGTGTGGTAAACTTGTGGTAGGTATATTTTATGGTATTGGGGTGGTACCATGTCTTCCTATTGAACTCAATTACGTAACTCACTTTTATTTTTATCTCAAAGGCAAAGTTTTAATATTAATACTGGACTATAAAAATAAAAATATCAAACACAGTCATCAATATCTTCTATGACTTTAATGTACTTAATTTTAAATGATAATAGAAACTGAAAAATCTAGCGATTATACTTACACGATTGGACCATACCCCATTAGTAAGTTTGTTTAGGTTCCCTCCTAACCGGGCTCTGAACTAAATTTAATTTTGTATAATTTTACTTAAAGGCCTTATATTTCGCTGTTCCCAAAAAAGGAACACCAAATCTCGCGGCAGTATTTATTAATGACTTAATTTTATTTTTGAGTGTAAACTTAAGGTTCTGCCGACTGGGTTAGCGGGATTGTTCGAAAGAGTTGTCACGGCAATTGTTTGCAATACCCTTCATCATCATCAGAGTACGTAGAATGACGAGTGAAATATACCTTTGAGGAGATTCTAAAAAGATACCCGGTCATAACATATTTGCTCAACGTCAATCTGTTATTTTTATAATATACAAAATATCTAACGTCCTTTATTTTCTTCAAATAAATAATATATTACATTCTGTTGAAACGGATATTTTAGGTATTTTGGTGAAATCATCCGTTTTTTCTATTTTTAGATAACGTAGGCTTTCTCATATTTTCTGTATTTATTACTTCCTTGCTACGTAGAAGGAACATTTTTGCTCTTTCACCCAATAATGGGATCAATTCACATGTGAATAAGTATCAGTTTTGTGTCTAAGTTCCTGGTACGGATTAAAAATTCTGTCGTTATAATATCTTGGTAGGAATGCGGATGAGTTGACAAAATAGTGTGTCGAATGGGTGTAGTATTTGTAAATCAAAAGTGGGTCGGACAAAGCTTGACAAAACAGTGTATCAAAGCTAGTATCTGCATAGTCCTAGTTTTCTTGACCGACACTTGTGTGCTCCCGAAGCTGAAACACCCAATGACTCCGAACTGCTTAAGATAGTTACCCACAATGAGATTTCGGGAATCGAACCCAAGACGCGTGTGCACAATAATTATACTTAACAACGACTTAATCAACAAGACAGTTATATGTAGGTACCCTATGACAACAAAACCAAATTAAATACGTATAATGGTATCAGTATATGGTAACCAATAGCAACCAAATCTCTCGGAAACAGACTTCAAAATACAACAGAACCTTTCAGAGATTGCAGTAGTTGCAAGCTGTTTCACTTAAACGAAACAAAGATATTGAAACTTGTACAATTATTCAAGAATGCCTGAGATATGAGGGCACAATTTAACTTGTAAGGGATTACTTGGGGGAGATAACATGACTGGTGAACGAGGGATGTAACAAGCGGGCTGTATGTTTAACGAAGGTTGGAATGGTAGAAAGGATACAAATCTATATGTACATTAATATTATAAGGAGTATTCGTATCCCTTTCGGTTCAGTTTAACCACAAAGGTAAACTTAACTATTTAGTTTCACGGCTATCAGTGTTTATCTGTCATTCTCCTGCACTTATCTCTATTTTAGGGTCGGCGTATTATATTGTCTTCTTTTTTCAAACTTCTCTGTCCGATGTCATCCCCCAAGTGATGCTCTTCTCAGCAAAATCATCAACTGTTTCATGAGCCATCCGCATCCCATATCATTCCACTTCATGCTCAAAAATATCCTCATAATACGATCCTTATTCATCTACATATAACAAGCTCCAACTAAATAACACAGAAATACCTACCTACTAAATTGTCGTATACCAAACTTAGCTTTAGTTTCAGTCTGCTATTGTCATTTTAATGACATCACTCCAACACAGATAAGGTAGAATTAATTTTAAGCATTTTCGGCTAGAACTTGATTGTAGATAATGATATGAATTTCTGGGAATTTGATACAAAACAATGTGTTTATTAATGGTTTATCTGACGTTTGTTTGTGTTAGCAATTATAATTGTGTGTTCGTGCATCAAAGTCGCGTTTGATTCTGGTTTCTGTGTAGTAATTTGTGTTATGAGTATAATGTTTGTTTTTATTGTTTAGGTATTCGTTGCTAATCTTAACTACTTTTATTGTTATATTATACTAGATACGAACGATTTTCTATGAACTTATGATTCTTAAGACAATAAGGACCCCTTAAAAGTTAATTGTCACACACGCGTTATTAGCTTAATATGATACCTACGTACAAATGACTTTTAGACTCAGACTCCACTATAGCGGTTTTTAAAAAACACTGATACTCAAGTGGCGTCAATTAGATTGGCAACTGACACCAACTTTACTAAGAAAAGGCTAGGCAGATGATGAGATACAGTTCATTTAAGCCCTGCTTCTTGAATCATGTAAAAAACTAAAGTACCACTAAACCGAGCCCACTACAACCATAATATAATCCTCATTATCTACATGAAAACATAATAAAACGCGCATAAAGTTTATACAGGCGGTAAGAACACTATAATTTCGTTTTATTGACCCTACTCTTGTTCCTGAAGCGTACGTTATATGTATGTTACTGTAAAAGTCCGAACCAAAGTAAATTCGAAGATCCACCAACTCTGTACATTAAAAATTAAAACTGTTCCATGATTTTCTTTTGCTCTATCTAGAAATTGCCTCAAAAATACAGTAAGTGTAGAAAAAAAAAACTAAAGAACCAAAATCTATATGTGCTAACTGTCACGCGTAAAAATTTGCATGTCCTTAAGCATCTCTTTAGATTTAAGTACCAATTCGTGCTGGTAAGACCTAAGATCAACCAATATTCGATCTTTAGCAGTAACATTATTCTATTTGGTCATTACTACACGTTACGGCACGTTGTTCAGATAAATTACGCCAGACATCAAAACAAACAATAAGTATAACTAACTTAATCGAAAACAAACATTTTTCTGCGAAAATAACATTTTTGTTTTGACGCTTGCTTGAAGCACCGATTTGTCGAGAAAATCACTGGACTTCGAAAGTTGGGAAATGGGCATAGCACTGTTTCATTAAAGTTCAAGTCTCATTTATGTATACTAAAACTGAGGAAGCACTTAACTTAGGTAAAAAATCTTGATAGGACTTTTTACGAAAATACACACTAAACAAATAAACTACTGCTTAAAATATATATAATTTCTGTTTATAACATTATTTATTTATCCTTTTTATTATCTATTTCTACAATGTACACACTATACATATATACAAACTTAAACTACTTATCTTTATACAAAACTAAAAATAAAATACTATATACAAAATATATATAAACATAATGCTGCTTAAAATAATAATTAAATTTGATTAAGTAACTGGATTAACATTTACTCTAGACGCATTTTTCAAAGTCATAACTATCAAGATTTATTACCTTTAGATACGTGCCTACAGAATAGAGAGGTGTTTTATCATATAAATCTGGAAAAGTACAAGTCGTGATTGTAATCAGTTTATAGGAAACAATAATCTAAGAGATGGGGCTTACGTAATTGCTTTCTCACATAATTTTTGTCATTGCGTTCCAAGAAAATCTAATGTAAATATAAGGTTTGTTTTGTTCACGTGTTTATATTTAGATCAAAAGTGATGTTGATCTTGATTATTATGGTGGCATAGTGTCAGTTTACGGAATATTAATATGCTATTTGAATAGAGTACAAAAGGAACCCACTAACCTACCGAATTGAAGGTAAAATGATGCTTAAAGTTCATGGGTTCATGAATACTGTGGATTTTGCCTATCTTTTTGAATCAACTGGCTTCAGAAGCTGAATCTGTTAATTTCACTATTTAAATTATATTCATTGATTTCTATATTCTGGTCTGTAGTCCAATAAGGAATGCAATAAACCATCGAGTATCGAGTGAGTCGTAGTTACGCTGTTTACGACTCCCCGCGACCAATATCTACCGACACCGTCACAGAAATTTAAATTTTACGATTCACCCGACGGGGTTTTCATCGCCACATTAATATTGAATCGATGTTCATAAATATTTCAAAGAACTTCATCACGGTTGTTTGACTCGAGTCCTCGACGACCCAACGCAAAAAACAATTCGACACAAAACGCTCAGAAAGAATAATGCCCATTTCTTCGTCAGGACTATAAAACTTCCTCCGACAAATCTAACAAACAAACAAGATTCCCTTTTGTTACAAAACATTGCTTTTACTCGCCGAGATATTAATAGTGATTGTATAAATTTTGTCAGCAATGTCTTAGCCGATAACATAGTGAACAAAGTTTCGTTAAATTGCTCTCATTTTAAGTAACTTTCAAGATATATTGTTGGAAGTTTTGTATAAAACGTTGAACGAGTATTATCCTGTTGTAATTCGTTTTAGACGTAAAAAGGCCCGGAATAATTTTCTTAGAGATAATCATCGGGGTACGAAATTTTACAAAGGCGATCTTGGGCGGTTCATTTAAGATGATTTATCAAGGCCTAACTGAGATGTAAAACAGGGTTTTAGTAAAAGCTGAGGGATCAGATTATGAAAAAATCGGACAAAGTGATGCCACAAAGGCAAAGAGTTTTAGCTCGAATAATAAAAAATGCGAGGGATTTTATTCAATGGACATTTTTATAAGCAGAAGTATTTTGTTTTACAAAAGATAAAAGTAATAGAGATAACACAAAAAGGAAATCGTTCAGTAATTAAGGATTTTTATATTGTTTTTTCCGCAACTCAATTATTTATTTTTAGGCACAGTTTTCCTGCTTTACCTAAGTTATAATTATCTTCGAACAAAGAGAAAAGAATATTAAATTACAATTGGAGAAACTCAAATTAAATTATTTTCCATCCGATGCTATATTTGGATAAAAATTTTGGACCCTTAAATAAATTAGTCTGTTCCCAACCACTTCTGAATTTTCCGACCAATTAGGTTAATTGAAAGAAGGATAGATTGCAAAAACAACCCCTGTGCTCTCTGTAATGTATTTGCTTGGTAATTGGTGCGTCGTCAGAGGCTTTTACTCAACAATTTTACTTGGAATTTTGGATTACGCTGTGTTTGTTCTGAAAAGTCTTCATTTAATCATTGAGAGAACGTTGTTGATTTTGTCTCATGAGATTGCTTAGGTCTATTTATTGCACAACTTTTGTGATATGCTTGGGTACAAAAGAGTGAGTAGGTAAAATCTGCGAGACAATTTGGGGACGAAATGTCATAAAACATTTAATTCAATTTATGCTGCTTAAGCTTTAAAATCTTATTAATTCTAAGGGTAGTTCTGTTACATGTGAAAACCACTTAACCACATTCGGTTTAAATATACTAGCTAAGTTTGGTCAGTGTTAAGTCACCAGTGAATTTACGATCCCACTAAGATGGTATATTCACGTCTTAATCCAGTGTAGTACTTCTATTTGTGTGGTCGTAAAGCATTGTGCTCTTCGCAATTTAAAGCATTTTTATTCTTCGTATTCATTTTTACTAACAGTTTTACCTGGACCCAAAAGGTACTTCTTTTTTTTTTTTAGTTTAAAATTGGACTAGTAGCTCTTGAGATTAGGGTGTTCAAACAATCTCATTAGCCTTATAAATATAGGCTATATTAGGTAAAGACAGTTTTATCGCTATCCCAGTGTTCACAGGCATTATACGTTTTCATCACAAAACTACTATATATATTTTTTATGAACTCTAGAAATGATGAATATTGAAATCTTTAGAAATACTAAGAACTACATATTATAATCCACTGTCTATAACTATATGAATCGTAGTCCATATATACTTTTTCAAGATAAAAGTAAAAACACTGGAAAACATTGCAGTTTACGTTGTGAAAATATTATTCTTTCCATTTCAATCCGCGTCGCATCCGTTCGTGTATTGAGATTTGCACAAAAATATTGACTTTGAATATCATAACACAACATAACAGCTTAATTAACCTCGCCTATATTAACAAGAGATTGTTTGCTTTACATAACGTATTGGAACAGATCTATATTACTTAATTAACTGTTGTATTTAATCCTAGGTTTCATGCTAGCTTAATGTGTTTGTCTAATAAAGGATGTATAGATAATGATCTGGTAATTGAATTTCGATAAACAAATCAAGGGGGCAAACTAACATTGTCCTGCCCCTATTACTAACCTCACCTGCCCGTGGTGCTCTCAGCTGAAATACGGACGAGGCTCTAGATACCGCCTGGTGGTGGTATCACCACCACACAGCACCAAGTGGGAAATTAAATGTCTTGCTCGCAGAAAAGCCGCAACATATCCGAAACTAAAAATATTTATGGGTTTAGGTCGCTCCATGTACAGCATTAGAAAGCTGCCTCCAGTTAGTAAAATATAAGCCAACTCCAACACAGTAGTGACAAAACTTGGCAGATAATAACCAAAAAGTAGGTAATAAATCATACCCAGAGACCCAATAAGGTTTATTTTTTTTCCAATAAAACTCACCAAGTCGTCAATATAAAACACAACTCCAAAACTGTAAACCGGAACGAAAAACTCAATAATGACCTTATAATTGTGTAAACAATTACTGAGTCATCCCTTCGGTAATGTCGGCTAAACCTCTAGTGTTCTGTAATACAACTGTCAATATTAATTTAGGAAGAGTTGATTGCTTGCCGTCAAGGGATGTCTGTATATTGGTGTATATGGCTGTTTTCTTTGCTCGTAGAATTAATTTCGTCTGCCAACCTCGTTGTTATGGAACGATTTGTAGATTTTTGGGATAGGGTTTAGACACGTGTATTGTTTGGATAAGAATATACAGCTTGTGTGCCATACTTTTTTGTGAAAGTGTTTTGGATCGTTGTGTGTGTTCTATCTCCTGTATACAAACAGGACTAAGTGTATGTAGATGCAAGTTAGGATAGAAAAGCACTTTTATAACCATATCGTATACTGTTGCTAAGGTTTTTTTTTCGGGTTTCAAAGTTTTCAAAAATAGACCCCAAAGAAGCATAGATATTATTTCAACAAATATACACACATACACAGTGCACAGATAGCACTCCGATCTTTATAATATTAGTGTGGTCGACATAAATTATATTCTAATGTCGTCAAACCAAATTAATGCAGAGTTTCTAAAGAGAAAACTAAAAAAATGGTTATTTAAAAACTACAAATAAATAAAGACATGGGTGAGGAAGTCAAGGTCACCCATCAAATAAGATAGAATGAATAAAATATAATATCACCTCAGTACAGATTGATGTGACCTCAAGAGCATTAACGGGAAAACCATTTCTTGTGTCAGACATTATTTATTTGATTGTATAGGAGATGAGTTTCGCCTTGATACCGACACAATTTATTATTAAGCCTCTTTTTAAGGATCTCCACGATAACAGGATAATCCAACCAATATTTCTCGGATGAGGTTCTGTTATCCATACCTTTTGTTAATACGGTAGTAAGCTTATCTGTTTATTATGGTGGGACTTCTTAATCGAATTTGATGAAATCAGGTACAGCATAAGTACTGAAAATAATTACGCGAATTATATAGAAAAGATGTGAGTAAATATACTGGAAACAAACAAACACCCTCCATAAATAGATGGATATACTAACACAGCAAAGAACGATACCAGAGCAGAAATGTAATTAAACTAAAAAGTATAATTCTAAAAACAAATAAAGACTCTAAATAGCTAAAAGCAAACATGGAGCCTGAAGATAAAAAGGGAAACTACATACAAGAACTTAATTTTAACGCACGAGCAACTAAGTAAATAGTAGGGGTAGAATTACGTGTGAGAACTGGCAAACTAGTTCTAAATGTATAAAAGAGGGTAGCACCGGCTACCAAATTAGAAGGGTCAGCCCAGGGCTACCTAATAAAGCGTGAAAAATTGAACAGTCCGTCCAAAATTCGTACGAGGAGGTAAAAGCTGAAATTTTTGTACTAAGATTTTTTTTGATGTATGTATGTATGACGTAAGTGAAAAATATAGGTCGTAGAATTAATTCTCTGTTGTCTTTATACTCAGAAATACCATGATGTATGGTAAGTTTGTTAGGAGTCCCTTGATGAAGATTAGACTGTGTTTCTCCTTGAATAATAAAATGTCTTTGCCATAAGAAAATGTCTTTGCCCCTCAAGAATTAGGGCAAGCATTGTCCAAATCACTTTTATATTTTTGTGGCACTTGCAATCCTAATCAGATACCAGAATCTCAGGCCAGTCTTCCGAAGGAGTATCATGTAATGTAATTAACTAAGAGAGTCATTGGGTTGTCAACACTGCTAGAAAATTGCTTAGCTTATGAAGCCTATGTAAAATAACTCTCATTCGTAATAAAAATAGTGGTTTCTTTATTAAAGGGGTCGGGTATTAGACTGAAAACTGATCCCAGCATACCTAAGAAAATTCCAGACAGATGATGAAGGAAACTTGTTGAAACATGTATAATTAAGTTGATCAGCTTACTTCGCCGTGAAATTGAATTGAATATTCAAGTCTAGTCTAGCAAAGTTATCCGCCTTTGATCCAGATAGATGGTAATCCAATTAAAGGTTCTGTTCAATAACTGTAGGTATGACATTGGTCTTCCTGAAGCGACGGTTTGAATACATCTTTGGATATTAGGTATGACTTTAGAATATTAAGTACTGAATTTTAAATAGGTACACTTAGTAGGTAAACGGTACGTAAATTGATTGTTGTCTTTGCCCAACTATGATGGAGTCTGTTTCAGTCTAACTGGATTCAGTTTAGTACCAACGTTTTATGTGGATAACCTGTCCACTTTCTAAACGTGTTGCTTAATCTTATGATAAATTGGGCTGACAAAGTGTAGTCTCACTATAAGACATGTCATCGACACGAAAGAAGAAGAATCTTATGATCAATCGACCCATGTGACTTTTACCTTTCCACAAGCTTTCACACACCAAACTACTGAATAAAATAACATTGTCTCTAATACGAAAGGCATCTTAATTTAATATATCATCAAAATCAGACTTCCATCTTACTAGCAGCCCTATTTTCTCCACATTTCGTATTAAAATTAGGGTCCATGTTTCACGGACTCTTAGCACATACATAATAAGATATCCTTGTGACAGTAATATATTAAAATATCAAGAGCCTGCTAAGATTTATAGCATAATTATTATAATATTCTTTGAGTAAATACAGTTTCAGTAATATTCTTATTTTTCGGGAACGGAATTGAAAATATTTTGGAATGAAATCTTATTCCGAAATTATTTATTTACGTAAGGCTTATTATATTCATTTGAATATTCTTAAGAGCGTAGGAAGGGTTCAAAATGTTTCGAATATTTTGTTCGCTGTAAATTCTAGAACATGCAAAGTTCTTGAAACTAGACTGGGATATGAATTAAACTTCAACAAATACATCTTTATTTCATTAGCTGTATCAGTAAACTATATAGGCATGCTAGAACTCCATGTTTCTCACAATTGCAACAAAATGTAATTCAACCAAATAAATAATAGTTTTACTCAGAATTTAACTAAAATTTTTATTACCTATCATCACTCATTCATGCCTCCAACATTGAAAAGCATTAAATATCAAAAATCATTTTAAACACCGACATTCATAAACAGTATCAAACGAGGTGTTAACACAAATAGATTCACGTTTCAACAACATTTTGATTCACAATATAACATCTGATATAAATGGCTAAATGCCAGATATGATCCTGTTTCCATACACCACAAACGTACAAAATTAACGAAAAAACCTTGCACATTCATGTTCGGAATTTCGTCATTTGCACTGCGAGCAAATTTCAACTCTAACTTCGTATATATAAATTTGAAAATATTTTGGCAATTGCAAGGTGTTGGAACCGAAAATGTGTCAAGGGGTTTATTGCACGCCAAAATATCCAATCGCACAGTTTTGTGATACCCCAGCCATTAGGGTCAATTCACACTGAAAGAGCAGCGGCCGGCAGCGGCCGGCAGCGGCCGTAATTGCAAGGGATTGAGCGTGAGCGCGGCGGGCCGCGCGGCGCCGCATCGCGCCGCGCTCTTACATTTTCCGTGCTCTTACGGCCGCTGCCGGCCGCTGCTCTTTCAGTGGGAATTGACCCTTAGGGTTAACTGATAGAATTTCAATACAATACAACCTTGTTACAGAATAAAAAAGGAATATAGTAAATTTCTGTAAGCAGCTTTTTTTAGAATTATATCGCTTTGGAGTTCTAGTCTAGTGATTGAATTAATAACGATGTACTTGAAGAATATTAACTAAATTAAATAGTTGGTTCAAGCAGGACTCATGAGGCCAGTAATTTTATAATCCAGTATAAAATGAAATGCACGTCCAATAAATAAATAGTTGTGAAAAATTACCGCCAAATATTTTGCAAGGATTCACTAATTAAGCCCCTTGAAAAAGTTGAGAAAATGAAGTAGGTATTGCTGAATTTTTAATTTTATTTCCATGGGTGATTCTTTATAATTAATTCGTACGATATGTCAACCATTAATAAAGTTATTACATTCGAATCGGACATGAATCGTGTGTAATTTTTTAATAATATTCATGAATATGTTAATGTTGATGAATAATTTTTGCCATCGCAAATGATGAATTTATTATAATGTTAATATTTTTTTATCAGTAATTTTTGTAATTGTTTAGTTTAAAAATAAAGAGTGCAAATATAACAAGCAGTTACATTATGTACTTGAATAATTGCATAGATAATCTAAAATCAGCAACTAGTAATGAGTGTTTATTTTTAATTTAAAAGGTATATTATTGAAGCATTTAAATAATACATTGTATTGGTCTTAACACCTTCTTTTCAACAAGATTGAAAGTGAATAAAAGGCAGCTCTGCGGACTTGAAAAAATATTGTAGCTTGCTAGCTGAACAGTCAAAAGAAGAGACTTGGATTCAGTTATGGGTAGCTAAAGCTCTCTTAATTCAAAACAACCAACCTCCTTACCTCTACCGCCTTAATCCAGCTGAATAACTGTCACAAACAGCTGCTTACATTAACCTACCCATCACGTTTAGACTAGATTCCCTTACCTGTCTTACACGCTTGTCAGATCCATTGCGCTATAATATTTCACGCATTCACCTACATCAAATATCTATCTACATCGACATGACGTTCCATTTTCGTGTCACGTGGCGATGCGTGATGATTTCGAATTTGGAATTTAGTTTTTGTTTTTTTTTTCGTATTTGGAACTGTGGATTTGACATTGTGATTTGATGATTTTTTTGTTTTGTTGTCTATGAATAGTTTGTGTTAGTATTGTGTCCTTTTTATAGCCTTTGGAAATGGTAGATTTATTTTTGGACAATAAATGTATCTAACGTCGGTTTACTCGTATGTCTATGAAGCTTATATGTACCTATGATGTGAATGGAGACATGGTTACAATAAACACACAGGTTTTTGTGTATATCGGAAAATGGAAATAGAAATGTCGTTGACCCTCGTGAGATTTGTATCCCAATTTATTCAGTAACTTAATATTCGTTATCGGTTATAATATTCCTCATTTAAAAACAGACTCTCAAACAACTAAATATACCCACATCCATTGTTCATCATCTCATTTCACAATACCGCGATACAGAAAGCCTTGCAAAAACAAAGCGCAGCCATCTTTTGTTCTAGCCCTTAGTTCTAAGATTGTGTTGAAGATTCTTTCAATTCCCCGTCATGTCCCAGGCGAGTCCTCACAGAAATAGAACATGTTTCATACGTCAAACTTGGTGAACAATGCATGTTATGCGTCTTTGAACTTTATGCTCGTATCAGCTTATTATCCGTTTTAGTTGAGTTTAGTTTGTTTTTCAGAGGAGTAGTTTTACAGCTACTATGCTCATATTTAAAAAGCATTTTAACCACCTATTTGGGCGTGACCGTTCGAACCTTAACTGTCAGTTGTTTATGTTTGTGTCGCTTGCAAAAGCAAAAATCCACTAGTTTAGGAGCTCTCTTTGCGAGTTCAACTTTTCTATTATTTAAAAAACATTGTCAGGTATATTCATTAACCATTAGAAAGTGCAGTACATATGTGTTAATGTTTTATTATTTGTTGTGTGTGTTTTTTATTACTTCATCATCATGATCTCCAAAGCCTTTTCCCGACAATGTTGGGTCGGCGTCCAGTCTAACCAGATGCAGCCGAGTACCAGTGTGTTACAACTATCTGACCTCTATAGTTTTATTCGTACATATCATATTTCCAAATTACCCAATTTTAATGACTATTTAGCCTTCATCGATGTACTTCTACACATCCACCTTAGTTTTCATCATTCACTACGTACAAAGACTCTAATCCCGTACAATCTATGAGATTGAGATCACGACGTGCTTAGCAAACTAAATATAGACATACTGTTGATTCAATAATCTGCTTTAATCTCGAACATTCTCTAAGACATAAGGCGAGATTAAGTAGAGGTTGACTTAAGACCTTTTAATTTATCTCAGTCGCGGAGGTGTCAATTTGAATGGGAAGCGGTTTCTTAACATATTTGAGTTTGAACTTTGTTATGTATTCTGTTGTCTTTGACAAATACTGTCTATATGTTCTGTCATTTAGTCAACGTGGTTATGTATGTGCTTACTGTGGGGAATAATTCACGTACCAGGAAAAAGGAGCTAATGTTTTTTCCTGCGATTTACCTCCACATCCTCTAAGTTATAGATGTGTCTATTTTTGTCATTGTTGTGTTAAAAGTGATATCAGGTCAATATTTTTGGTCAATTCAGTTATAATGTTGATGAAAGTCCTTAGAGGTATATAGTATATTTACTTATAACTTTTGCACTAATTATGGACAAAATTAACTTTATTACGCTAATATGAAATTAGAAGATTGATCTGCGCATTCAGCAAACACGCGAAAAGCATCTTATTTTAAATAATCTTAGAAGCTACTTAAAAATACTCGTTAATACATTATCTTTTCAACAGTTCACCATAATGATCATGATTTACGCTGTCGCCGCCGAAATCAATACCTCTGTTGGTCGACTCGTATACCGAATACGGAATGAGATACGTTTTTATCAATGTAATGCTTAGCCGGTTTGATTTAGAACCGTTCGTGGTTTTGTTGAAATGTAAGCCGATTTATGTTTTTGGATCAGGAAATGGTAAGCGAATTATTACGGTTGATATCAATTTGGGAATCGGTTTTGTTGTGATGTTTGTTCCTGTGGGGTTGTTTGGCTAATTAGTGACTACATCACTGTTGATAAATGTTTAAGTCAGTCTTCTTTGGGTTAGTCGTAACTTTTTGTTTGTATTATAACAATCCCTGAAAACCATTATTCTATTTTTTAAATGCCATTTGAATATGGCACAGCACGTTCCTTCTTCTATACCTCTTTAACAAATAATCATCTTAGAAAGAACCTCCGTTGTTTCTAGATCATCTTTAATATTTCACTTTCACTCATCGTTAACACTTTTACCTACTTTTTGTGTTATCTCTGTGGTCTTTCCAAACTTAAAATCATAATATCTTGGACTGCTCTTCCATTACTAATATCAAACTAAAAAATGTATGCGTATCCATTACCTATTTTAGTAAAAACTCTATCCAACTTCAAAACGACCCGACACTCCATATCCGCAAAATAAAACCAGCAAAAAACAGCATTTTTAAATTTCCTCCAAAGCTGAATTCTCATACGTTACATTACTAACGTAATGCATTCAATGACCTGAATACACAACAGTACTATTCTGAATCTAACTGATACTAATGTTCTTGGAGTACAGTATTGAAACAGCATATTAAACAGGTACTTCGCTCACTGGTGGCGTGACGTGACGCAACATGTCGTGAATGTATGAGAGATAAGGCCGTGGTTATGTGGGCGCAAGTTGTGGGTAGTCTGATCGGTGAGCTTACTCGCGTATTACGTCAAACATCTTGATACGTTGTACTGAAATACTAATATGATAATAGTTACGGTTTGTGCTTAGTTTTGCTCTCAATTTAAAGGACGTGCTTTTAATTTCTTTTGTATTTTGTTTAACAGTAACATAAAAATTAAGAAAAGAAAACTTAGTTGACGCTAAAGAATAAGCTCAAGATTTTTCGCCAAATTCCTTAGCTCTTCAAGACAAATGCGGTGTTATTAATAAAGAACGTCTACCCTCTGAATAACTAAAACTTACTCGACAAAGAGAAGATTGTATTTTTATATTGCCACATTTTTTCAAGCTCAGCTTTACATACATAATTTATCTTCAAAATACGTGTTAATTAACTTCGTTAATCTTATGTAAATTAACCTAATTTTCACCAAATATTTTTATCCTGTGTAATTTTTGGTGTATGTAAATTCCGCGACAAATTAGGAATACTTATTTGAAAAGGCCACTTGGCTCATTATACCGGAATAGCCTCAGTATCTGGTGCCTTATTATGCAGATGACGATAATACACTATTAACGTGGGTTAATGTCGAGTTATGCGCGGTAAACGCCGAGTTAAGCTAAGTGGAGTATAGAGTGATTAATGTTCGGAAGGCAGCCGATGTGTTTTGGCTTACCTGAAAGATTCTTCTGGAAAAGGTAAACGTTATTGTCAAAGATATAACAAAAGTCATCTTGTGATGACAAGAAAAAAACATTTTTATCTGTTACAACTCCTGTAAGACTGTTTTGTGTCGTAATTGACAATACTATTGCCTTTATCCCATCATTTTGGGCTCAGTATACCATATTTTCTTCTCCCAAACTTTTCTATCAGCTCTCATCTCACAAGTGACATTATTTCAATCCACATCGACGTTCAAATGTTTTACAAAACAAAAATTCGTTATGTCCCTAACTAACACTCTTTTGTTTCTCTAAATAACTAATTCAACAAGCCCACTCCTAATCCTTCTTATTCCACGAACAATTCTCCTAAACGCTTGCAATAAAACGGCAATAAATCATCTCCTACTGTCGTTTGCCTAATTTCTATGATGCGGTGATGTCACGACGCACACTGCCTCCGCGTCACTTTAGCTTGAACGCTCGCATGCATTATTCACCTCGTATAAAATAAACCACACAACAGTTGTGCGTGGGAATGTGTGAGGCAGAAGGTTTAGTTTAGACCGAAATATTTATTTTCTATTTTTTTTTTAAATTCTTGTAAGAGAATAGCAGTTGTTATATCAGGTTTGTCTTAGCCAAGACATAAATTAGATTATGTAGGTACTTATGTTGTTTGAAATGTCTATCGTACATATTATTGTACATGTTATTTGACGTCTAAATACTAAGGCTGCCACCTACTGATGGCAAAAAACCGTGGCAGGTAACTTTTAATAAACACGAGCTAGATCAATAATAAGATCATAAAGAAAAAGCTTTTATCTCATATTTTATTCTTACTAATACATAAAGTTAAAAAAAATATTACTCTAACACAACATTAGGTACTTTAAGTTTCCCTTCTGATTTTTCTCTATCATCCACTAGGGCTGTTCTCATGACCTTGATTAAGAAATGTCACGGTGTTAACAACACTACGTGTTCAACGAGAGACGCACGTAAATGAGTAGCGACCCTAAAGTGCCTCAAAATCGTGGAGAACAAAATGACGAGCAGATATGTCATAAAGGACAATCTCCTAAGCAAGTAGCTTCAACAAAACGCGGGTGTTCGGGAAATGAAGATCGTTACTAGCTATGCTTTCTTTAAAAACCGCCCATTTTTGTAAAAACCAAATCTTCTATCAATTAAAACCAATCATTGATAGATGTGTCAAGGAACTCGAAGGCCTCGTTAGTTTACAGTAACTGATTGTTTTAGTCACGCCTACCGTTATTTGACCTACAAGAAGGCGCCTGACCTACCTGCTTTATTTATTTATTTATTTATTTATTTAACAATTTATGTACACAGTGAACATATAAAAGAAATAGACATAGAATAGAAATAGTACAAAGGTACTGCTTATTTCTAAATCGAAATCTCTTCCAGCAGACCCGTAGTAGGAGAGTTAGAATAAAGAGAAGTAGGTAGATAGACTGTGTAAAAGGACATAGTAAAGATATATAAATTACACACATATATACATATATAAAGCAAAAGATAATACATACATACAAAAATACATATTTTATAAAATGACTCTATGAAGAAGAGGAGGACAAATAGTAACTTTTGAGTTTCTGTTTAAAAGTAGCAACATAGCTTTATGACATCTCCACTCATATTTCCTCCGTGTTTAAAACAAGGACTAATGTTGTTTCCTCGTACTTAGAGGTACGTTCTTGAGTGCAATGACAAGAATTTAGCAAAGTAAATTAATTTAATGAGGCAGTATGCTGCGATGGTAATGAAGGAAAGTTTCTTGTAATTATGTATGTATTGTACTATATTGTATTCTTAAGGAAGTGAGATTAACCTTGAAGGTTTAAAAGCTTTTTGGGGATCGCTAACATATATTTTTCGTTCAAACTCGTGGAAATATTCTGTAATCCTTAATGTGGACTTAATATTGGCACCACTTCCCTTTTCTTCTTTCCAACTATGTATCGGTTGCTTTTTAGTCCGATCGACCCATTCGGCTGTTACTTAGCCACGAAATCTGTCAGAGATAAGATATATTATAATCCACGTTTCATCCAATATATGTATAAGTTTTTTAGTCTAACTTTTGTTATTTTAGCCTTAACCTTTACCTGTCTAAAGAACTATTCTATCCCTACCTCAATTTAGCTGAGCGACTCTGTCATATAAAATGTATGAGACAAGACTATGGACACAGTTTTATGTTATTCTTTAATTCTACCTTCAGTGAAGAATATTTTTCTTCAGTATCCGTCTTACCACAAAAACTTTTAAACGTCAGTTTATACCTTGTCTAAAAAAATGTCAAATTATGACGTTGACATATGGTTCATTTTGCAACCAAAATTTTATTAGACAAGTGTAAAACAGGGTTTAAAGTTTTTGTAGTAAGGCCCTATATGTCGTGTGTATGCGTGTTTTTCTAGTCTTCAAGAATAATATTATAGTACCTATGTTATTTCAGTATTCTTTTCAGATATTTTATGCTTATTGAAGGTTAAATTTTACATGCTTGGTAACACATATGCATATGATTTGACTGTATTTTTAGAAGGCAATTTTAAATATGTAGTAACATAATAATCTTAACTAACTTCTTTCCAAATATTAGATTTTTGATAACTTGGAATTTGATACGGGAAATAATTTATCAGTGTCGTACACTTTCGCCGTTCACTTTGTTTTTTTGTAGTATTCAATACTGAAAATCAAAGTGTCACTAAGTGGTCTTAACCTGAAAGCTTTTCAGTATCAACCCCTATTGATATATGGAACGGCATATATCGTTAAGCGTTGGTGTTGCCATCATACACGTAGGCACCTCAGTGTTGCCAGTTAAAGGCCTAAAATTACACAGCTAACCTAAAGAAAACATCGTTACCCTATATACGCACCTTTTTAGTACAGGCTGTCTTTTATGAGGTAGGCTTTAAAAATACAAAGTAATTTTATGAAAGGTAATATTTTTATGTATAGGTGTGGTGTGGCTCGTGGCTTAGTTATAACCACTTTTATCAATCGATCAAGACATAGAAAGGTCCATACCACGCAGTAGGTATAATTGTGGGTTTTATATGGTCTGAAGTTAGGATTTTTCATAAATCGTACAGACTGCCTAGTGTGAATTTCGCAAGTAACGTTCTCGATGCGTAAATAATTATATAATTTAATAACGGAGCATTAATTTTAGAACCGTTTATTTAATAAAGCTGTCATCGCCTTTTATGAATGCGCTCACTCGTGAAATAGTAAAATTTACTATCTGGCAAAATTCGGCCAATCAGTGTTTAAACGATGTCAATTACATATTCAGAGTCAATACGATAAAATTATGTAACCAAAACAAGATGAAACAAAATGCGAAAATATACGTTACATTTATAACGAGCTGTTTTGTCACTTCATCGCAAATATTTCCTGCTTAAAAACTCGCTCAATCAAAAAATATAAAGGAACATTCAACAAACAGAAATAAAACGAATATACTCTCATTCAATTGGAATCGTTTATGAACGAATGAAATGAGTGAACTGAGTATCTGTTGAGTTTTATACAGCAGTAACAATGGTTTTATCGGCACTTACTGTCTTATGGTTTAAACCTTTAAATGTTGCTTTTTATGACCCCATAAAATTGTGAAAAGCCTTAAGTATGGGGTGGAAATGCATGTACTGCGTAGCATGTGTACCATATTTGCATAATATATTCCATTTTATATTATTTTTATTGTCATCAAGACAATATGATACATTCAGAATAAATAAAAAGGAAATAAGCAAGATGCTACGATGACAGCTACGCCGTAGCAATTCAGCTACGGCGTAGTAAGCGCAAAGCGTAGCTTCAATGTTTGAACGAAATTTTTTAGGCTGCTTTAATTTTTTCTCTGGAGATAATATGCTACGTTACTATGGATGCGTTTGATATCCACCAATCATATTCATTGGTGCACAAAAAGCTATGCTATTTTTCGCGAGTGGTTGCGCATCTTCTTCGTACGTATGAGTCGGAACGGTGAGAGTCAAGCTATCACATTTTCATAGCATGACCGGATAGCATACATCCGGTGGAAAAGTAACTTTATGCAGCTAGTAACAAGCTGGATTACTGAATTTATTTTAAAAATAAATATAAAAACACACCATATTACAATTCAAAGACCCTCTTCAAACGTAAAAAAAATTACATAAATAAACTCTTTTGCAAAAAAAACGGGCGCTTATGTGAAATCTTAGTTTTATGGACTTTACGTGTATTTCAAAGGGTTTTAATGATTGTAGTATGTTTCTAGCATCAAAAGAGTTAGCCGTGCATGCGTGAGAGTGTATTTTAAATTTGAATTTTGTACAATTGCTAAGAAATTGGTTAAACCTTGTTTTGGACTAATTGCTGGCAGAAAGTTCGTCGGTGTTTTGAAAAGTTTTTGAAGTGATTTTCAAGAAAATGATAATGCAGTTTTAATTAATGATTAATGTACTTTTTTGTTAGATCAAAACATTTTTGAAAAACTATGCGTATTTGATAAAATTTTCACCTGCTCTAAATGGGCTATGCTGATGATTGATGGCAATGTTAAGAGTTTCGGTATTTTAGTGTAAAGCGTTCTATTGTTTAGGTATTGTACCCACGTGTTTAAAATATCGCTTTTTCATAAATAAACACTATTTAGAAGAGTATCAGTCCCTTTGGCTGCGACAAAACCAATTTAAAGTAAGCAGTGCCGATCACAACCCGTCTCCTATCGGACTTTGACATTTAAAAAATACCAAATTTTGTGATAAATGTTAAAATTAACCACATGAAAAATGATGAGGAGGGTTAAAGCTATCTAAAAAGTCAAATTATTGCCCCGTTGAAGCTCTCGATAACTCCATAGGTATCGGGTTACTAAACGATGATTTAGCTGAAAGGGAGTCAAAAATTCAAAATTATTGGCCAAACGTATGTTTCTTAAGAAATGAGCAGATAGCCAATTATTGTTATGATTTAAGCAGGAAAGTGCTGCAGATGCCAGAAAATCTCATTGTAGGCAAGTTTATTTAATAAAATGTCCGTGGGATGAAAACACGCTATTTGAACACTCAGACTCATAGATCTTCAGAGGTCTACGGAGTTTCCCAAAAGGCAAGGTTGTTTAAAAATCAGCGATTACGAGACCTTAAGACCTCGTGCTCACAGTCTATGCGCTATTTTCTGTATTTAGTAGAATTTAAAGACTTTTAAAAATGTCAAAGTCCGATAGGAGAAGGGTTGTGATCGGCACTGCTTACTTTAAATTGGTTTTGTCGCAGCCAAAGGTACTGATACTCTTCTAAATAGTGTTTATTTATGAAAAAGCGATATTTTAAAACACGTGGGTACAATACTTAAACAATAGAACGCTTTACACTAAAATACCGAAACTCTTAACATTGCCATCAATCATCAGCATAGCCCATTTAGAGCAGGTGAAAATTTTATCAAATACGCATAGTTTTTCAAAAATGTTTTGATCTAAAAAAAAAGTACATTAATCATTAATTAAAACTGCATTATCATTTTCTTGAAATTCACTTCAAAAACTTTTCAAAACCCCGACGAACTTTCTGCCAGCAATTAGTCCAAAACAAGGTTTAACCAGTTTCTTAGCAATTGTACAAAATTCAAATTTAAAATACACTCTCACGCATGCTCGGCTAACTCTTTTGATGCTAGAAACATACTACAATAATTAAAACCCTTTGAAATACACGTTAAGTCCTTAAAACTAAGATTTCGCATAGGTGCCCGTTTTTTTTGCAAAAGAGTGTATTTTGGTGCAAGCAGATTATATCGTCTTTAGTACCTTCAGCTTTATAATTTTGTTTGTGTTTTATTCCTGTTTTCAGATTTCACGACTCATTAAAATCTGTAATGGATTTTAAAATGGAAACCTATAAGGCGTAAAATATACTCTAGTGTTACGATCGGCATTTTAATAAATAAGATACTTTTGCAAAAAAATATCCAGTGTCTTTTAAGTTCTCTTTATAAAGAGAAATAATTCAATGTGCAAAATCTGATCCTGCTTACATTAAATATGTTTGAATGTCTTAACAGCACAATTATACACGTAAAACGTATATTGTTATTCAGACTTCGTGTCAATAAAGTATTAATATATGCAATATATTCCTTGTCACTCAAACAATTATCATTATACTCTTATTAGCCCCCACTCACACAGAAGGATAGACGATTTAGCTTAAATAACCGGAAAGTAAATGATCAAAAAACTTAAGTCCAGCAGTGGACTTCTATCAGCAGAAACAACCCCAAACAAAACAAAAAATAATATTCACAAATTCAAAAAACATAAAAGACCCATTCTTTTTTCAAACTCAGTATATAAAAGAAAAAAAAACAAAACACGGCCTAATCTAAGCCCATCCATCACAGATAAAAAAATCAACGCCACAAAGGTTTTACAGAACATTGTATTACCTGTGGCTTTTGAACTTGTTGTTGACAGCTATTGTTTCAAGCCTGTCTATGGATTCAATGCTATATGTCGTGTGATGGATTTCAATTTCTCTTTGGTACTTGTGTTAGTGTTGTTCATTCTATGGAACCTGTTTTTGAGTGAGTTGTTTTTAATGCGGTAGTGTATGTTAAAGACATATTTAATTAACTTAAATATGGACATTTTGCAAAAAAATTGAAATGAAGGAATAATTAAACAGTAGACAAAGAGTTACAAACAAATATGCAAAACATTTAGACCTATTGCATATTTCGACGACAACAACGTATATGGTTCTAATTGAAAAATGACAACTTTACAGTAGAGCATAACAAAGGTAGAATCCTTATAACTTTTTTCGTATTAAAGATAATAAGCTAGAATTTGGCAAACATGGCTATAATTATATTTTATAGATTTTTTTATTTTCATATAACTTAATTTAATTGTAGTTTTCGAGAAAATGCAGATAGACCACTGATTAAGGTATAAGTGTTTGCTCATTGTTGGGTATACGGTTCTATCTACCAGTTAGAATATTATACTTGGTTACAGTTTTCTTTAAGAAACACGTATGCAGTTCTATCTGGTACTTAGAACATTATACTTGGTCATTTTTTTCTATAAATTCTACGTATATAGGTCTATCTGGGACTTAGAATATTATACTGAGTAAAAATAATTTTCGACTTACTGTAAAAGATTCTATGTGTGAGTTAAGTCATCGAATTTAAATCAATTATTTTGATTAATTTTTATTTTGTAATAACGCACCATTTTTAATTTAATTGATAGTTGCATTATGATTCTGTAAAAATATATAATATTAGAAATTTGACACATTTTGTAGATAGAACCGTATTCGTTTTATAAGCTTTAACTTAATAATCGTGTAGGAAGTACTAAATAAAAGAAAACATAAAATTTATGTGTTATATATTTAAAAAAATGTACTTAATTATGTATTTCACAAACGTTTTACTAAAACTCAGTCTTAATGACGGAATCAGAGAGCAAAAAGGGGCACCTTTACATATTTTTTTTACTTTTTTACCTTATATGTTAATATCACATTGATTAATCTTCTACATCACATGAGTTAACAGTCTTTCTTACAAACTTACGTAGGTACCTATTTACTCAAAGAATTATCGCATAAATAACATTAAAATGAAAAAAAAAAACAATGTTTCAATCTAATAATAACTGTGTTGTTTATTAATTAATCATATTCTTCTAAGGATAAGAGATAATTCAACAAGCTAGAGAGTATAATTATACAAGCGGTGGTATCATCATTACAAAAGAGATACACAAAAAAAAATAAAAATCAGTTGTAAGCAGTGTTAAGAAAAGCTCTGACTTAGGAACTTCGATCATGACTAATACTAATTTGCACTTTAATTTATCACATTGATTAATATTCACTTTAAAATCACATGAATTATATTATCAGTCTTTCTGACTAAATTATCTAAAATTATTATGTACTTAAACAAATATTTACTAAAACATAAAAAGTCTCAAAAACGAAAACGCAACTAAAAAAAAAAACTGTCTACAAAGCAAAATGAAAATAATATTCTTAAGAAGTATATAACAATCAAAAGGGCATACCCATCATATAAACTTATCTTTTAAGAATAGATAAAAATAATCGAAATAATAATCTTACAGTTAAGAGTCAATTACAGCTCTGACTTAGGAACCTCGATATATCACATTGATTAATCTTCAGCAGAATCAGATGAATTATCAGTTTTTTTATCAAATGAGTTGAAAAAGTTATGATGTCTTTGTGGAATTAAACCTTTATTGCATAGATATTGAAGATCTCGGACCTTTAATGCAGGCAAAGGTAATGGTTTATTATAAGCTGGAACTAACACCTCTTCACTTGTTATTGATGCGGATTGTGTATTCCGTGTGACCCGCGTACAATTTTGGATACCACAATTCAAAATCTTGTATCTCTCTTGGCTCAAACGGTTTTTATAATATATTATATCTTCGGTATGGTCATGTCCATCTGATGTGTAATCTACAAATATTTCTTTAATATCTGTCCAGGATATTTTTTCATTCTCTGTGTTTTTACTCCATTCCTTTGTGTCCAAATGTGCTTTGAAATCATATACTTCATTTTGCTGTAACTCGTATACTTCATATGACGGCTCATTTGTTTTGCTCCAACGCACTAGGGTATACCATTCGTTGGGAGTGTAAATAAGTTTTCGTTTGGCAGATCGTTCAATGTTAGCATGAACAGAGTCGCCCTCATTTTGGGTATGACCTACCTCCATAAATTTGTGACTGATTTTGATCTTAAGCTTTTTGGCTACGTGTAAATACATGAAAAACACGATGCGATTCCGGTTTTGGCCTGTACAATTGTCAGACCAAAATCTAAAGTCAGTCACGTTATTATTCTGAACTTGTTCATTAATGTATTCGTATAGGCAACTAGCTACTTCATTTGAACCTCGTTTAGCAGTTGCTTCATGCCACATGTAGCATTTACCAGTTTTTGAACCCATTTCAAAAAGTGTGAAGTTGTATACGGCTAATTTTCTTTTATAATAAAAGATGCTGATTTCCCCAAATGGACAACTTAAAACTTTTTGAAAGTCGAACGTCACAGCTTGAACATGTGAATTGTTCCTAGATTCTGTCTTCTCTGAGGCTTTGAGGTCGCGAGCAATTCTTTTCTCTTTTAGATGGTTTTCATAATCAGATGTTTCCTTCTCAGATGGTTTTCGTTGATTTTTATATGTGTGACATATATCACACTGGTCTTTTTTTGGAATAAAAGATCCAATATTCATGTGAGTGTTTGTTATACCCCGGTATTGTCTGACTGACTTTGCTGTATCACGCTTAGTGATTTGTTTTTCGACACACCACTCTCTATACAATTGAAACATTTTTGTGAAACTTAAATCAGGATCAAGATATTTTCGCGAAGAATCTTTTCTGATCAAATGTGAATCAACGGGTTTAAATGAATTCACATGACGAATCACGTTCTCAATCATTGCATCAGTTATCACAGTTTTATGTTTGCCATGCCTGCCTCTATTATCTACGATTTTTGATTCGCTTTGGTCTTTTTCTAACGATGTATAAACCATCTTTTTGCTGATACCTAAAGTGTTCAAAAACATAACCTGACATACTTTGATTACGGAACTTCCAACAGGCATAGTATATTGGTACGTAAAAGAACGTCTGGAAGATGTGGAGGGACTAGTAGTGTGCCGCTGTTTATCAATTTTTTTTACATATTTTGCAATAAAATTCCATTGCATAACGTGTTCCCCTAAAGACCAGTATTTAGCAAATATTTTTTTCCTTAGCAACTCAGGGCATTTTTCATAGCATTTGAGATTACATTTGCAAGGAGATTTCATTACCTTTGCTTGTCTCAACGTGCCATCCCTTGACGCGTAAGCTTCACCTAAATTGCATCTCACTTTTCGAACGTTATCTATCCAAGCTTTATCATTTTTGGTTCTTTTTTTTCCAGGATTAGTTTTTTTAACACCCTTGCGTGACTTTTTTTCGTGTACATGGGTTGACTCATCACTCAACGCAGTCTCGTTTAAAGATTCCAAAGATGATGAATCCAAACGAAGTCGCTTATGTTTGAGATGGCCTAACGTTTTTTCTTTTCTTTTAATGAAATTTTTTATGGAGAATTTTCTCTTTAACACTTTATTTCTAAAATAATCAGTTTCAGTGTCACTTGAATCGGAAGGCATTGGTGTCTTATTAAAGTTTACACAACTTCCGGGCCTGCTTATTGGGTTTGTAATTATGGAATTGATTGGACTGTTAAGTTCAGGAAAGACATGGGGCAACGGACTATTATTATATGATAATGCATTCAGTGACTGGGGTGAGTATGTAATTTCACTAAATAAAACCGATGATGGTGGTGCAGTGACATTCAACGAAGGATCTCTAATATTTTCAAAATGATTAGTATTCATGCAATCAATGTTTTGGTTGTCTTTCCTGTCTGAAACTGTATTTTTTAACAGGGATGGCAATGGGTGTAATGTATAGGCTGCATTTTCAGAGTTTGGGTCAATATTTTCAGTCTCACTAATACAGCACTCTATATGTTCACTGCTCTGCAACTCGTTCATACTTATAGACACACTTTCAGCTTCATCATAACAATCAGAATCTTCAACGTAACATGGGATGGAGATTTGATTCTCAGGTTGACTAGATTTGCTTGTATTAGGGGAATGCGTATCTTCGGGTTCATCAAAAGCAGTTGACAGTGTTCTGTATAATTCTTCGTATGTCGCATTGTCCATCCTTAGCGGTGACTCTGAAAGTCAAATACCATGCATTTTAAAAGCAACATAGTACAAAGCGGTTAACAAAGTGCGCATATGGGTAGGTACACTCAGCTGCAGAGAAAAGGATCCTCCTATGCAGATAGCTGCATACATATTTGTACTTCAGGGAGGGTCCATTTCTCTGCAGCTGACCGTACGTACGTAATTGTATATAAGTTATGCAAAGTAAACAAGGAATAAAAGAAGGATTAGCCGCAACCAGATTAACAAAACTGCCCGTATAAAACCTTAATCTGTCATAGTTATTGTATTAGGTACACATAGCATAGCATCATAGCAATATTATATTTAAATTAGCACTTAAAGCGACGGGATATTACTATTTTAAAAGTGTCGTTAAAATAAATTCAAAAAGGTAAATGGTTCCAAGTGACTGAATAAATTACGTAAACAATTCTAAGTGGCACATAGGTTTACGTACTTTGTTAACTACAGCTATGATAGTAACGTAAACAGTTCTAAGTGTTAGATAGTCCCGTATACACAGTTCTTTTAAAAAACAGTTCACGCGTATACAGTTCTAAGTGGTAGATAGTACTGTGTACGTAGTTTTATTAAATAACTATTCACACGTATGTGGTTCTATGTGTCACATAGAACATTTTATACCTTTTTAAACATATAAACAAAAAAATATTAAGAAAATGGAAATAAATATTACATACCTCCATTTATTGTGGCCGGTTTATTTATCTCTGTTTCGGTGCAGTCAGGACCCGATCTTTTTGCCCCTGATTTTAACGATTCCAACCATCTCGCACGTTTCTCCGTCATTATAAACAAACTTATATTTGCGATAAATTGGTAGACAGAATGACATCCAACAAAAATCTTACTTAAAACTTAAAATTGAGGCGAAAGTAACGTAATAACAAGGTAATATTTTTACGCAACGGTCGAAGCGCCACCACAACCGTTGCCTAGCCGAGCTACGGCGAACTGAGTTCGATGTGGCACATTGCGCTCCGTGCGCGCGAGTGAGTGAGATGGCAAACATCGCGTACAGTGCAATGTGGCACTTAGCATGGTGTTCGTGTTAGTTTACAGATTATTGACTCAGATCGCACTGTATACGTCATTTTAAAATCTATAATAAGTGAAATTTTAAGAAAAAAATTATACTAGGCGATGGGTTTCGACGTGTAGATTACTATGCTGCAGCGTACGTAGTTCGAACCATTTAGCAGTTTGCACCTTGTACGTTGTTGTCGTCGATTTGGGTCTTCCTCAATTTTCCCAATTGCAAAATTAAGGTTACAAGGTAAAATTCGAAACGTCACAATATTTAATCAATGTGTTAATTCAAACCGTTCATTTGGCACCCATATAAAATTCCCCTTTTCAATGAACCCAACATTCTAATTTCCCTGAGAATAAAAATAATTTACTGGGGCAATCTAAAACCGATTTCTAAAAGGGCTGTTGGGTTATCTATGTTGTAATGCACCCTTATATCCATTTAATCTGAATGAAACAAAGGGTAGATGATAAAAATTGACAGCAGTCTGTAGAAATTAAAACACGGAGAATTATTAAAATTAATTTAGGGTTTGAGTTATTTTTGCATCTGGTATTTTTATTAATAGAGTATTATATTGTCCATACCTATGTAGTATAAGAAAATTATGGCTTCGAAAGTAACTGTTAGTGATTTATACCACCAATCTTATAGTAATTTGCTTAAGAAATTACATAAGAGTATGTTTTTTTATATAAATGATTATTACGACGAGAAGGGGATTGGATGTTTAAAAAAGTGCTCGAAATATCGATACTTTTTTTCGAAAATTACAGACAAAAAATACAAAATGAATGGAAGATTTTCAACAACCTTCTCTATATCAAACAAAATCCGACAATGGATACAAATAGAGTAGCATATTCACAACGAACATTATAAATTACTCATAGTATAAATATTTAACTTCCATAATTAAACCAGTCAGTTAATAATATTATATAATGAAATACAAATAAGGATGGCAATACGCTGTAGGTAGTATTTACTTGTAAGCCCTCGAGAAAAGTTCACTATATTCGGTTGATTAGTCACATGTTTGAGACCTATTTATGAACTACATATAGACTTAAAAGGACTGGGAAGTGGAGTTAATATAAGACCCAAACGGGCTTTAATTTACGTCATTGCCTATATTAAAAGACACCTACGCTTTAAATAACGGCAATGAACTAATATTTTCGGAAAACTGTACCGCAACTTATTAATTGGATACTAATTTCATACATTTCCATTTTTAATTGATAAAAATATTGATAAATAAATATAAAATGATGCCCGTTTAGATCGTTTTTGTTCGAAAAAAATGTGCGAGAAAATGTCACGTCGAGCCGAGTGTCCATTATGTTTTCGCGCTTAGGTTGGCGTTTCACAGACATTTTAGAAATAATATTCGCACGTATTTTGTTATTGTTTGCTAGTATACTAGAGCGAGTAGACCAGATATGTGTGTACCTCCAGTAATAAATACAGGTTGAATTAAAATGCTGTGAAACAAAGATTATGCATTATGCCTTGGAATATGCCAGCCATGCTTTCGAATATACTCAAATTTCTGATAGTATTTTACTTGATCGCAATTTCTACATAACAACAAATATGCATCAAAATATTTCCTCTATCCTTTGTAGCAGAAATTCTAATTTTACACAAGCTTAATACAGCGATATGAAATATTGCTTTGATTATTTGATATGGCCTTACAAGCGCAATTTGTGCGCTATATTTAATAGGGAAAATTCTCGCGATAACCGTCTTTGAGATCGCTATTATTGAGATTTGACTGAGATGACGCGGGATGTAGGTACCTACCAAGTATTTGTTTTGTTATTGTCATGTTATATTCAGAACATATTTTGTTGAGTATTGTATATAATTATTAAGTATTTAATACATATATTGCAAGGGGTTGATCCTGACTGTCTACATTGTATTGTACCACTGAGTTTCACATTGCTTATTATTTTTTTGTATTTCTTTTTACCATTTTGCATCCAAAATAATTTATATTTTTGATGAGGGTTCATATTGAAGTAAACTGTGAAATTCATATGATATTATGTATGTATATATAGGTACCTGAACATGTGATAAAGTCATAAAAATATCTTTGTGAAAAATAAAGCGAGCATGCCATTAACCTTTTCCAATACAATGGATTAGTGCACGTCTGTTGTTCAACTATGTATGTATTTTCTTCGTGACCTACAAAGTAAGTGCAAAAAGTTATTTTATTACTGGAATTATAAAAGTGAATGTAGGAAATGTATTCTCGTGATTTTCAAAATTCCCAGAAAACACACTGGCACTGGCACTTTGATGAGAGTGGTAAAATCTGGTAAAAGTTTTAATCCAAAAAGGTTTTTTTGCACCAAATAATCGGTCCTTAATGTGTATGCTTTTTCCATTGTACAGGTTTTGCAGTACAGTTACCCAAAATGGGAATTATAGTTTGATATAGCGTTCACGCTGGTACAAGTAGTGTGGGGAAAATCATTTATGATTTTAAACGTTATATACAAATTATTTTTCCAACATCAAGTCTTTGTAATATCTTACTTGATCAAAACCTCATGCTTAACAGCACCTGAGACCACCAAAAAATCCATAATAAACACATGAAACCTGTCTTATAATATGCAGATCTTAGGCTAGAGGGATACCCCATTTTTTTAACCGACAGTGAAAAATTACAAAGGCCCGAATGATTGATGGCTCGGCTCGTACGTTTAAAAAACGATTCGGATGCTTAATTTCGCTGTCGTCAAATGTCGGTACTGTTCACTCTTGATGGATTGTGTTCGGAGCAAGTGTTTCAAGTCGTTTGGAGGTCAATCGTAATTTAGTTCTGGATTTTTTGGTTTGTATTTTAGTGTTTTAAAAACTGTGATATGACTTTCTGTTAACACAGAGATAGTGGTTGTCATAATCTCTTAACAAGAAAGTGGATCATGGATTTTGTGATAGATAATATTACTGGATAATATAAGGTCGCCGGAAGACGCTGGATGCAGGTCGCCTCCAACAGGTATCTGTGGAGATCTAAGGGAGAGGCCTATGTTCAGCAGTGGACATCCTATGGCTGAGATGATAATGATGATGATGATGAATATTACTGGAAATATTGTGACTGGCGAAATTATGTTCAGATAGAGTGGTATGTATACGCATAGGGACCCAAATATGTATACACAAATTAAAAACAAAAAAAAACTGGGCACAGTAGATCTTCAATTTGGCAAAGTAGCAGAAAATCTTAGTGTGCAGGTGTTGTTAATTAGTAGTTATATAGTACTTGCCATCAGGTGGGGTACTGGCAATTTTATCGGGCACCTTTCCAAATTTTGAAAATAACCTAACAGAAAAGTAAAATATATTATAGCAAGTATACTACCTCTAACTCTTCGAAATAACGCTATTGATGAAGAAAAATATAAAACATTTATGAAGACAATATTCACAAAGCAACCCTTTGCATTATTTAAACAGAACGAAAATTCCCCTCCATAATTCTTAACTAATTAAAACACCAGAAACGTAGCAAAGACCCAAAATGTACGACATGTAAATATTTTTCAGCGTGCCTTTAAAATTCAGGAGCATCTAATATATTTGGAGCCGTAAATAAAACGGTCATGCCGGCCCAAAACCTATTTGGAGTGAGTCCAAATATGTATAAATATCGCGATGTATGCTAAATAGCTATGGACGTCGTGCTTTATCTTACGGCGTGTTACCCACTTTTGGTATTTGTGGGACTGTTTGCAATGTTTGGTATACGAACGATTTTGTGGGGAATATTATTTACAGTAAAGTATGGCTATATGACTGCCGCACGGGACGTAGACTATAAGGTTGGTGCGGTAGGGCCCTAGATATGTAAATATGCATGTCATAACAAATTCCTTCTCTTTCGGAACATCTAAAATGTCTTTCAAATTGCAGCAGAGGACCCGAACACACTGACATGAACACATTTTTTTTGCAAACGTATGTGCGACCTATTTTGGCAAAATCTCACCATACTAACCACTAACAATTTGGTGACGGCGGCGTATCGTATGCCAGTTTATTTTCCCAACTTTATCACCAAAAAGTTTTAATTCGCGGATTTTTATACACTAGCAACACGCTCGCCAATTTGACCTACTGGGAACAAGCCTGTTTACATAATTGATGCGGCATCGAATCACACCGCTTTAACGGGAATATCGCTACCCGATGTTTGGTGTATATATACTATCTTTTTTGATACCTCTAATTATTTGATAAATGCATTGGGTTTCACAATTGGAGATACCTAGTACCTAATTTGTCGTCAAAAATGGTTGTTAAAACATAGTTCACGGTGATCTGCTAGTTTCCAAAATTCATATTATGTAACCCATCTACACACTAGAAAAACACACAAAGCCATTTCTAATAAAGAACAGAAATATTCTTCTCCCTTTAAATTCACACGATTATCTCTAAAAGTTACTTGAAATAATTTCTCGAAGGATCTCAAAGCGCCGGCAACAGTCGCTTCACATGCAATCGAAATTTTACCATATCCTGGATAAAGGAATTCCGTGCTTCAGAATTAATGAGGTCCGCGCCAATATCTTTGAGTAAAGAGGGAATTGCTTTGTTGGAAATAATGTTCATTTTATACATTTAAAATAAAACGATTCCTTGAGAACGTTTTAATTCTTTAGATATTATAGTTAGGTATTAATGGCAGTGCTATGAGAGAAAGGTTACCTTATTAATGTATGACTGTGGTATACTTAGTTTCGTTGGCGTAATTATTTTAATTTGATCCATTTTCATTGTTACGGTATACTTCACCAATACGTGGCTTCGATTCAATAAAAGACACTCTACCAAAATCACAGTCCTCACTTCTATTCACTAAAAATCATTCCTATAAATAGCGTGAGATCACTAACATCTGATCCGCACCACATTCCCTTTCATACCCCAAAAATCTTAGGCGTCTTATTACAAACGAAACTCCGTACAAAACTCACACACCCAACTTGGCACACAAACGCGAAAACCTATCCTATATACCTATAGTACCCCTATAGTATCTACTTAGGAAACAATCAATATTGCATGACGTAAGATTTCAGATATCTGTCTTACTACTTTTTGTTCGGCGTCCGTCATGTTCGCCGAAAAACATTTTTTGCCACCCTTTGTAGCTGGCATCATGAATAAATTCTCGAGATTCCTTAAGAGCGGCTTACCCAAACCTTTCCAATAACGTTTTGTGTATCCAACGAGCTAAGATGTGGATAGAAAATTTATAGCTACTGGCCTATATTATTTGGATTTTTCTGGATTGTGATGTCGCGTTTGAGAGATTCATCTTTAATTTTGGTGAGCTTTAGGCGTCATTGTCCGGATTGATATACCTAATGCTGTAAATATTGTATCTGGACTGTTGTAGAGGTCTTTGATAACATTTCCAAAATATATTCAGTAGTTTGGCGTTACAAATGAATTAGCTAATGGTGTTCTTTTTGCAATTAAATAAAGAATGTTCATGATTATATGGTTCAACAAAATTTTTGCAAATTTTACAAGAAATTGACTCGCAGAATTCATAAAAATCTACTTCATAATTTTATTTCAATTGAGAACTCTCCGATTGAAATAAAGTACGCCTCAATAGTATTGGATTACTTAGCAAATACTTTTCAAAGGCTGCCTTTCTCTTTGAATGTTTTATTTTTGTTCCGACTGCGAGTTGTAATACCTATTGCATCTCTAGCAAGATAGTGTTATCAATGGAAGATCATATATATATAATAGAATGAAATCGGCTTCTTGAAAACTTTTCTTGTAATTTCTATAAATGATGTGTATGTATGTATGTACACAATTTTTGTATACCCTGTACATTTATATAGAGCAGGGTAATTAAATATTAAGATCAATAAACCTACTTTAGATCACGATTTTTTATTTTAAACCTGCTCGACTTTATTAAATAACTTAACTTAATCAAGTTAACTATAAAACCGTGAAAAAAAATCTTGAATATACAACACAAAGGCCATAGTTCACATCCGAAAATTAAAAAAAAGGTTGCATTTTTTTTCTTTTTTCCTTGTATTTCATTATAACCTGCCAGGAGTAACGCTAGGGAACATAAAACCAGTCAAGTGCGAATTGGTCTCGTTCAGTATGGCTTTTATATTCAGAACTGCGATTTTGTGCTTTATTGTATAGACTATAGGGTGTAATTTTGAAGGAATAGTATAATAGGGACATTATTTTCCTTGCCAGGAATTATATTTCCCGATTGTTATATACTGACCCTACATAAGAGGAGGCAGATAAAACTTTTTCATGTAGTCATTTACCTAGTTACCTTCTTCAGTAATCACTAGTCATATTTTTGAGCCAATTACATATATGCGTTTTAGTGTAGCCAAACCCTGCAATATACAGCTGTAACGTACCTATCTATTTTTTTTATTTATTTATTATTTTAGAAACGAAATATTGGTTTGCGATATGTATCCGAATATACCTGAAGAGGATGTATAACAATGGTCCTGTTTACACTTTTGTAAGTTCATCATCATCATCATCAGCCTATCGCAGTCCACTGCTGGACATAGGCCTCTCCAAGTGCACGCCACTGAGATCGATTTTCAGCTTCTCGCATCCAGCTCCTGCCAGCCGTCTTGCGCTAAGTTATACATTTCCCCTTTACAATTGAAATTAATAAAACCATAAGTATTAGTATGTCATAAAATAATATTTTTTTATTCTTATTTCCTTCACAAAACATTTGAGATGTTTTCTACTCTCCACAGCATCTATCCTTGCGCGTAGAGGGAACAAAACAAAAGACTAGCGGCCATGTTGGTTACAGCAATCAACCGACTAGTTTGTTAGCGGGGGTTTTTTCTTCATGCCTTGTGTAAGTCTTACAAAACAAAGGTTAGGAGAATGCTAAGTTTAGGTAGCATAGAAATAGAGATAAGGAAAAGTAAAGATTGTTTAAAAATAGAAAGAAAAATTATAGGTATGATGTGCAGATATGTTTTAGAGAAGGTTGTAGTATGATTTTTTCTAAGTTCTGAAAGAACCCTTGTGTCAACGCCAAAAATGTGGCTTAGATTTTGATGTAAAAACGTCTCGGTTTTTTTCAAATATTTTTTAAAAACAGACAGGACGTACATTAAAAAAAACATTCTTACCGACATTAAATAAATATTTTTTTACATCAATTTAAATAACTCCAACTTAATTCATGCAATAATTTTCATATCGAACGACAACTGCCCACAAAACCGCCATATCAACACGCACTTAAAAAAACGCGTCCATTAAAAATCTGATAACCGCACACATCCCACGATTTAAAAACACTGCATCTTAGAGCATTTAACCTGCCGGAACCACCAACCAACACAACGCGAAAAACTCTTCCAACTGACGTGTAAGTGGTGACATAAAAATTAGTAGGTATCTCACTCATGCATTTTTGATCACCTCACACACACGCACAAGATAAAAATTTCTAAGACAAGCCCACACTTGACACACACATTTACGTAAGAGTATGAGCGACGCTCTCATACGTCTGGCATAGATTTTGACACAATAATGGCGTCTCCAGTTGGTAACCCACTCAAAGTTGAAACACGCTGCACAAATACAACGCTTTAAAACTACGGATTTTAAGTGTTGTCAATACAACGTGGTTAATGGCATACCACTATCGTAAAGTTTTATCGACAACATTCCCTCTATTGTTTTACACGCATCAAAACTACGGGCACTTGAAACGATAGCAGTTTTAGGGTTATTTTTGTGGCATACCGCAAACCACTGGAATTGTACGAACTGGTTTTGGGCTGCAAACTATTTATTAGAACATGCTTGATGGATTTATTCAATTGAATTGTGTTTTGTTTTATTGGTTAAATAATATTTGGTTCTCGGAATAATTATTATTTTGGTAATAGGTAATAATTAAACATAATTTGGAAGTATTGTTAGTAAATTCAGGAAGGCTTCCAAATAATTGGTTTATAATTATATGCGCATGCGATAGCTGTTGCCGTTCCGCGTTGTTGAAAAGTTGCCTCTCCGCGTCATTGTAATGCTGCCAGACCTTGAAAATCGTGACTGCATTCCTTTTACTAGGTAATACAATCTTGTTATTATCAAGGAATGTGTAAAAAAACCTTTTAATTAAATTCACACATGGATAAAGTAAGTAACGACATTGTGTATAGAATTAAAATCGTTTCAAAACAAAAGCACTATAGTAGGTAACTCACGATAAATAAACTCGATTCCCCTGAAAAATATTAGTGAAAGCGTACATACATTTAACAAAAAAATCTCATAACATTCGTTTGAATATTCTTATTTTGTGCAACGTGAAAATGGATATGAGACGACTGGAGTTCGGATTTATGAGTATTTTCGTATCAAAGCTTTGTTATGTACTTATTTGCCTTATTTGAATTATGGCTTGTGCGTTTTTCTGTTACACGGCAATTTGAGCGGGGAAAATAGAAGTAGTGAAGTAAAATGCATGTGTTAGAAAGCTGGGTTTGTTTTCCACTGAGCGGAATTATTGAGTTATCTGTTTACAATTTTAGTTAATTAAGTTGTCCCCTCTGAAATCAGTTAAATAACGTCTAGGTAGTGTTTTTCATCATTTTAAGTTAAAACTAGTAATGACTTTATTATGTTTTGTGCTAAAAGAAGAATATATAAACACCGTTACAGTTACGCTATCACCCCTAATGTAACATTCTGTATACACTATACCCCAATAACTTCAACAACCAATATTAGGTACAACAAACTCCCTAACATTTCACAGAATTATTCGAAACTGCCAGCTTCCTAATAACTAAAAGTGTTTACCGCGAACTATCACAACTTTACCTTACAAACGCTGGTAGATAAAGTCGTTTCGCCAAGAATAGCAGATAAAACAGAATTCCCAATGGGAATTACCATCGTTTCTACAGGACGTCTCTTCTGTAACTAGGTTAGGGTTCCGTAGACTTGATTCCAACATTGTGTTTCTTTTTGTAAGATGATTATTCGAGTTTTTTTTTTTCTCATTAAACACATTGTCATTTAGAAAGTCATAAATGTGTAAGTACCTTAACGAGAATAACTATCTCAAAATCAATTTTTACATGGTTTTTAGGTTAAAACAGTGACAAAAATAATGATTTAGGAAGAAGAGAAAGAGAAAGAAAGACATTTTTATGAGCATTGATTTTTATAAAGCTTGTTGTACCAATGAACAAGAAAAGAAGTAAAAACAATCTTATAGATAAACAGATAAAAACAAAAACAAAACTCTTAAAAAAACTCTGCACTTTAAAACAAAAATAGTCGTTACTTGGACGAGGAAACCTTAAAATATTCACAAAGGTAGCACTTGACCAATTTTTTGTTTGCCCAACCGACACAAAGAGATTCCGTGGAAGACATTAAAACTTGTACTGTGGCGATTCTAAAAGACTGTTTTAATGGCCCGAAGAAAGTTGAGACCACTTTCCGAAGCGGTGAACTTACTAATTGAAAAGTTCTCGAGATTAGAACGTAAAGCCGTGACGCTTATGTTACCCGGATTATAATTTGCAAAGGGCAGACAATTTTGATGGGGTTACGGTCAGAAATTTTAATGTGAAACTTGAATGATGTTTTGGATAAGAATAATAGATTAAGTGGATGGAGAAGTAATGTATCGCTAACTTCGTAATTCAACATTAAAATTAAAATCAGTAGCCCGTATTAAATCTTCGCAACCAAGGCGTCAATTGCGCCATTAAATAAATTATTCTATTCAAAATACTTCAAGACTTTCAGCATTATCTTTTGTATTTCTACAAAGTCGGCAAGATTCTAATTTTGATTAAGAGCCCTCTAATCTGCCCTCAAAATGTTTATCTAGGATTTCATAAAGCTTTTATAATTATGAGCCGGAGGGCATCCCCTAGGGTCCTCAGGTCATAGACGATCTAAAGGTCCATTGTGTCTCCTTTTTGGAAAGCTATTACTATAAGTTCTATTATTATAAACTAAGTCTTTATTATATTCATTTCTTTTATATCATCTGTCAATGGAAGTATTTTTTCAATTTTTAAGTACATAACACTCTTAATCAAATATTTTTATATCATCTGTTTTATCTTTTCCACAACTTGAGGCTTCATTCCTATCCAGCTGTTTCTCATTATGTTGTTCATATTCAGGTATGTTTAAAACTTTACCTAGCAATTAATAAACACATAGTACTTTCTTAGGTCTTGTTTCACCTATATCACAATTTCACATTAAAAGTTTCTTAATTGAGTCTCATCATCTTTTAAGAACATTCTACTGGGAATTATTATCTGAAGCTATATCCATGTTTAAAGTCGAAACTTCATAATTAGTTCTGGACTAGATATTAAAACGTTGTTGGCGTTTACCTAAGCATCTCTAATTTGTGGTGCTCTTTGAAAGCGTATTGCACGTGGCAGGCATTTGTGAGTGTGTGTGCGTATGTGTGTGTGCATGAGTTGAACTGCAACGCTTGATAAGTTTAGTCTTCACCTGTTTACCGTATAATTGTAAACTTAGCTATAAGATAGACTTGTGACTTATATAACATGCTATATTGTAAACTTTTTTGGAAATGCTAGATCATCAGATGACCCATTCTGCTGTGGGTGCAGCGGTAGGGGGTGCCAGACTTTTAATAGCTTAGCCCCATTTCGTTCCTTATGGACTGTCTTACGTACGAGGGTTTCGGTAACTTTTTTCGAATAATACCGTATCTGTAGACTGTAGACTCCTGCACATTGTAATCAACAATTAATCTCATCTGAGGTGGAACTAGAAAAATGGTGATTGCAGATAGATCAAGCGTTCTATTGTAAGCAAAAACAAATTACAGGTGTACCGAGCAGTTCGCTAAGCAAGTTTCACTTCATCACTTAAAAACCATAAATTAAAAGTAGAAAAGTTACCTTCGCTGATAAATAAAAAAGAATTAAATTCAAACTTGTAAAACTTGCAAGAAAACTTTTTAACCGAATTAAAATGTTTTTAATGGTTTCAAGTTTTTGTCTGTGTTGTTACTTTGAAATTACTTTATGGATTTTTTAGTTTCCATTTTATTTTAAAGACTTTGTTTAAATTCTTTGCGTGTTTTAATTAAATGTCTTGTAATAAGCTACATTATTTCTAAACATAAAATCAACAGTGGTTTTATGTAAAATATTGTTGTCAGTGACCCAGATAAATCGCTCTTGACTGATTAAAATCAAACTTCTTCATTAATTTGTAACTTCGTAATATAACCTTTGTAAAGTCTCTAAAACTTCCGTTGATAATTTAATATGATACTTAAGGACTTTCATCATAATATTAGGAAGCAATATCAAATGTTCCATAGTTCAAGAAATTGACGAAAGATAATATTTAAGTTTCACAAAGTTGGACTTTGTTAATAACAAATTAAACGTAAATTTAAATTTCAACGAAACCAAAGAACTACAGCAACTTGTATTGCTATAAGAAGTTGTTATAAATGAAATTATTGCTTATCTACAAGGTAAAATTCTATTCTCGTGGTCGAGATTTAAGACTTTGTTAGAGATTTATTTTGATATCTAGCAAAAATGTTTGTCCAAAGTAATATTAAAAAAACAGGAAAGCATTGTTTGTTTATTCTTCACCCTAAAGACTTCAAAACTACCGAACTGATTAAAAAAATGTTTCGTTGATGGGAAACTACACTATCTCTGATTGACATTGGTTATACTTTATCCAGGTACACAAAGAAATTACCCGGGTGAACCCACGAGAAACAGCTGGTACAGCCTTTAAAGTACTAGCTATTTTAATAGTGTTGTCATCCTCCGAGCCTTTTCCCAACTATGTTGGGGTCGGCTTCCAGTCTAACCGGATGCAGCTGAGTATGAGTGTTTTACAAGGAGCGACTGCCCTATCTGACCTCCTCAACCCAGTTACCCGGGCAACCCAATACCCCTTGGTTAGACTGGTATCAGACCCACTGGCTTCTGACTACCCTACTATTTTAAGACTTATATTATTATAAGATTAACTTATTTTAAGATTTTCTGACTTCTATTTTAAGACTGTTGTAACCTCATAAAAAATATCAACATTCAACATGAACTCCAAACAACATTTGCCTTTAATTAATCTCTGCTTGTTACAGATGATGCATTCGACAAACAAAGAACAGGAACACCGCGAAGGTACTAAACGGTACAGCGAATGGATGCGACGAGGTTGAGTCATGCGGGCGCAGAATCGGTTCGATATGAATGCGATGAGCTTCAGCTACCGACTCAAGATCGGGCTCGTTGTTATCGTTATAATGGTGCTGGGGTTTTTTAATGAGAGTCAAGGTGAGTTTGATAATGTAATTTATTATGTAGATACTTAAATTACTTTTGTACATAGGCGAAATTTTTTACATTACAAAATTATTAGGAGAGTTAACACTACAAAATTTTTAGGACAGTAAAACTGATAAAGGCAGAAGAAGTTGTTGATGCTTCAAAAAGTCTGGTCAGTGTTAGTTTCATTTAAGAACGAAGCTCTAGTCAAAAGAATAAGCTTTAAGCCCCTTGTAACATCTTTATAACTTTATGGTATGCAAATAAATATGAATATAGAGAGAAAAAAATTCAGGCAGTACCTGAGGTAGAAACTATAATTATAGGTCATTTTAATAACAGTCAGTTTCATTTTCACATTCATCTGGAAATGCTTATTATTGTGTTTCGTTACGTATCGCGTTTTGATAATATAGGAAACAGTAGAAATCATAAAAAAATGTATAATATCTGAAGGAAACTCCCATAAAAATTAAAGTATTCACGAAAGTAAGTGACTTTTTTGTGCAACACCCTACTAAGTTACATCAAGCGTAGGAGATTATCTTCAAGTAATTTAAAACTTCATTAAAAATCCTCATTGCTTTTAATATTTAACTAAATTGCAGCTCTTATGAACACACAAGAATTTCACCAGGTTTATAACTGAAACTTTACGTCTCATTTAGTATTCAAAAGGAATATACCGGTATTTTAATTACTACTTTTAGTACGTGGAAGCAGGTTGGTCGTAACTTCTACGTATGAATAAGTTAGGACTGAAGTTCTTATGTCTATAGTAAGCTGTAAAAATATATATTTATGGAATATAATAGTCATTTATATATTTGGAACCTAATTAAAAATGACAAAGGTAACAACAATGTATTTCTATGTATATTAAAGTCAGAACTCATTATTTAAATTTATCGACAGAAAAAACAATTGCCAACGATTTTCCTAATACACTTTTCGTAATTAGACATTCATCATCACCTGCCTAGTCTTTTCCCAATCATGTTGGCGTCGGCTTCCAGTCCAATTGAATTCCATTGTGAACCATTGTTTAACGTGGAGCAACTGTCTATTTCACCTTCACAACTCTATCGCAACTTCCGATACCCATTGATAAGACTTGTTATCATACTTTTTAGTTTCTGACCACACGTAACGACTACCAAAGATATTGATATTACAGCCGGCATCCGCAATTTAAGATACTCTCGTCACATTACTGTCACAAGGTACCTATTAGCTATTATAACAATACAAACAAATATCTGGAACCACATTCCAATACATACTACAGTCACTAATCCGTTCTGCATGATCGCGAACATAGTAATTAATGTTTCGTAATTCCTCATTAATTAGATCATAACTTAGATTTAGTGGGCTACGTACTGGGCTATTAGGCGTTCATAAACTGCTCTGTAAGGCTGGTATGTTGGGAAATTATTGTCTTTCCTACCTATGAATTTGTGTTCAGTTCAACAAATGGTCTTTTGGGGGCATTTAGGACATGTTTTGCATGTAATTGTGAAAATAAGGTTATAAAGATGTTTTGCAGAATAATGTATGTTAAACATGTTATACTACTGTATACTGTAAACATGTGATACTGTAGCATCTGATTTAACCTAAAGTGCTGGCAAATCAGACCTTCAATAAGATTTTTTGGTATTCTAAACTCTATACACCTGGTTGTTGGCAGTCAGTTGGCGTTATTTTTGGATCAGCAACTAAATATCATTTCTGTTTAATAGTTCTAAACTTAAATGTACGAACGTGCCTCTTTGTTGATTCTTTATCTTTAAAAAGTCTTACTAATTACCAAAAACATTCCTAATAGCGAATCCACTTAAGATATCAATAAATGATTTATGTAAAGACATTATCTGTACAAACGCTGTTTTACTACAAACTATGATATCACCGAACTTCACTACAATAGTTGAGAATAATTGGTAGTTCTAGGTAAAGTTAGTATTGTCCAGGCTAAGTTTATGGCAGCTGCTAACTAATTTGGCTCTTACTACGTTAAGTTATAGTTTAATCGCACAACAGTGGTTAAGATAAGCGTTCTATGATTAAGTTAGGTTTAGTGAACATTCTTGAGGGGTTTAGGCCGTTGTCCTTTTTGACCGACTGTGGTTTAAACTAAAGGACGTTCCTATGTCGTTTGTTGATTGTATATCGATACAATGTTGTCCTCCTAGCTGATATCGACTACTGCTCCTGTTCTCATGTAAGGAGATTAGCCAACTGCACAGGACATATTATAGTGCACTACCATTTGCGCAGACACAAGTGCACTCACTATTCCTTCACTCTCATAACCCGATGGGACGGTAATCCGACACGACCGGAGAGGGATCAGGCGCAAGACCGACATTTAGTGCTCTCCGATACATGTAATCGATCGATAAAATACTGCACTATTAAAAGCAATTTATTGAAGTTACTAGATTTATAATGAAAATAAAAAAAAAACTATAATACACGATTTACAATAAAAATTAAAACTATTACTACTAAGAAAAAAAAACTTACACTAAATTATTTTTTTAAAGAAACTATAGTCTACGACATCATTAGAGTTTGTAAAACTAGCATTCTGATTTGAGAATAATATTTTAAAACCGTTTTTCCTATGTTTTGGAAATTATGTATACCAAAATATTCCTACACTAAATTAATTCTAAATCCATCCCGTGTTATTCGCAAAACTATGCCCAAATATGCCAAAACCTATCAATACGAACCCACGTCAAAATACCGAACCAATGGAATTAATGACTTAAGATCATTCAAGCTAATCCATCTGAATGTGTGTGGGTTGGATCAAAGTTATAGGAACGGTTCAACTTATATAATAATATTGTTAGATAATGTTGTTAAAGAGCTTGTAACAGCCGTGCTAAACGATCGAACATAAGTTTTAAGTAACGCAAAATATTGTTGAACAAAAAACAACAATTTAAACCTTCTTCTTCGTCTTAGCGTTTATCCCGTCTTGTGACGGGGTCCGCTTTCCGTATCTTCTTCTTTCACTTTGCTCTATCCTGGACATCTTCCTCTTCGAGTTCGCAGATTTCCATGTCTTTCTTTACGACACTCACAAAAAAAAAAAAACAATTTAAATATTCACCTATTATAAGTTAACAGTTTCCGTCAGCGGTTGCAGCCAAATTCCGTGGGAAGTACTACACTAACCAAGATAAGTCTACAACTTGCTTTGATAAATGAGCTATCAGACAGTGAAAGAATTTTCCAAATCGTACCAGTAGTTACTGAGATTAATACGTGCAAGAAAGCAATCAAAATGATGATGATTAATGCTCAATCCTTCTCCGTGTGAGAGTAGGCTTGTGCCCAGCAGTGGGACGATAAAAAGGCTGTAACAGTAACAGTAAGCAATCATAGAAACAACAAAGTCTCCAGTTCATAATATACCTAAGTATATATACTACATACTCATTATATAGAAACCTACTAACATATCAGGTCAATGACCTTTCAAGTTTCATATACAAACCAAACATGTTACCCTTGAAGGCTCATCAAATATGAATTAAGGGAACTAGGAGGCTGCTAAAGGATTATGTACCTATGTCAGAAGGACAGACAGACCTACATGTTTATATTAATCTCTGTTGTAAAATAATTTTATGCAATGTTAAAATCTATAGGATTTTATTTTCAGTGATTGAAATTCTTGAAAAGTTAAGTAACGTTTTTGTTTTTTTTTTTTCTTGAATGGGTAAACATAGTAAACCTTGTTATTACAGAATACTTTAAAATAACGTCCTAAATAGGTTATCTAGTTGTAAAAGCACTAGCTTTTCAAGTACGAGTGTGCGGGTTCAATTTCCGACCAGGCCAGTAACAATTTAACTTTTATCAGTTGTATGAAGGTACTTTCTAATAGGGGTCATTCGTCATCTCGACACACTTAACTCACCACGAATGTGTCCACTTGTCGAAACTCAAAATTGTAATATTTATCATGTCGTCAACTCGACACATCAAGATTTTGATGCGTGTCCAGTTAGGGAAACTTAAATTATAAACTTTTATGTTTTCACCAACTCGACACGTTTTAGAATTTAACCCGATTTCAAGCAAAAAGTACAGTCAACAAATGAATGTATTCAGTTGGTGAAAACATAAAAGTTTATAATTTAAGTTTCACTAACTGGACACGCATCAAAATCTTGACGTGTCGAGTTGACGACATGATCAATATTAAAATTTTGAGTTTCACCAAGTGGACACATTCGTGGTGAGTTAAGTGTGTCGAGATGACGAAAGACCCTCTAATAGTATCTTAGACACTAAACATTGAGTAAACGTGGTAGACGTGAAAATATTTTCAGATCACTAGACTCTAAAGTCTGCAATCGTCAATCCACCTAGAGCAAACGTAGTGATTAATACTCATTCCTTCTCTGTATGTGAGCCTGTGCCCTGCCGTTGAAAAGTAAAGAAAGGGCTGATATAAAATTTTTATACATAGCCATTTCAGCAAAATGATCCAATGTATATCGGATATAGAAAACAGAAAAACAACATAGCAAATATCAAATCGTATATCAACAAATAAAGTGCGGAGTGGAGCATACTACAATATTTGTGCATCACTACAAATGTTTGTCCAACTAATGTGATTATTTTGTTCAAATAAATCGCTAGCTACATTGTATGAGAGGCGCGTTTGGAATATTTTACTAACAACATGATTTATTTTTTGTATTATAACATAAATCCGACGAATTGAGAATCTCCTTCTTATTTTGAACTTTGTTTAAAAGAACTTCTAGTTGTCTCTAGCGTAACCAGTAGGAACGATTTGTTCATACTGGTCATACTGGTATTGTGGAAAAGCTTTATTGCAAGAAGTTGGAAGTTGGCTACTATTTTCTTATAATAGTAAAAAAATAATTAAATATTATACAGCTGAGCATGTATGAGGCTTCAAATAGTTAACTTTTGAAAGTCAAAATTATTTGGCGCGTACTGAAGATGGGTTTATTTTCAAACTATTTACGAATATTAGGGCAGGTTCGTCGTAAGCTAAGTAATACCTTAACATAGATTAGAGTTTTAAGTTTAATCACTCAAATAAGGCATAGTACCCAGTTATAACTGGTTACCTAGTTAGGAAAATGCTAGCCATTTCGTTAGCATATTGTTCGAACCTTCTATTGTATTTATTTGGTTTTATATAACATACGTTCCTCTTGTTTCAATACTATGCCACAAACAAGTTTAGCGGAATTGTTTTCAATTAAAAGTTATTTTTGTTTTTGTTCAGTTTGCTTTGGTCGGGTTTCAGTTTATTGGAGTCGGGTTTTGATCAAGGTTTTATTGATTGATGTAGAAAATACTTACTAATATTATAAATGGTATGTTTGTCTTTACATCTGGACTATAAAACGGCTTCACAGATCTTAAGCAAGGTATTAACTGCTACATTCAGATGAAGAAATAAATATTAAAAGTAATGAAACTTTTCCAGCCCAGACGATACCAATTTATTTATCTTCTAATCATAGTTAATTGCTGTCGTCTACTCATCTAATAAGTGCAATTAGTACAAATTGTGATTTAAGCAAACAGTACTCAAAAACAATGATTAAGTTATTATTCTCCTGCCCTTATCACAATTTTATTTAGGGCCAGCGTAGCGTGTCTTCTTTTTGCATACATTTCTGACTAAAATCATCTCACAATTGTCTTTCTTTCAATACTTAAAGTAGGTTGGTATATAATCCACCTATCGACAACATAAAGTTATAACAACAAATCACACATCTACAATTTCACCTACACTAATAAACATACGTCATGTATTAACACCGTCAGCTATATTCCCTTTTATAGCACTTTCCCTACAAGGTCCGTTATTAACCGAGTGTACAGAAACAAAAGAGGGTACAATTTCCGAAATCGCGAGAAACAAAAGACATTTTAGTGAGCGCAGATGTTATTAATGCGTTTCATTAGTGAACAACCACGGATAGTATTCAATGGAAGTGCTAGGGTGTGAAAATGGTCAATATTGAGCGTAGTTTCTGTACTGGATTTTCGATTTATTTGAGGTTGTAAGTTATTTTAATTTTAGATTGTAATAGAGCTGTGTGATTTTAATATTGGCTTTATTGTTTCTTTGATTTACGCTATATATCGTATTAAGAATAATATGGATTTATTTATTTTACTAATTGTACCTATCTATTCATAGGTTTGAACAAATTTTCAATGAGAAAATGTGACATTTTTGTTGAATCGTGAAAGTAGTCTGCATAATAAAATTGTAATTTGATAAAATATTCATTGTTTACATAGAAATCAGCTTCAAGATTAGGTATTAAAAAAAGCTTTTATAAACTCGAACATTGAAAATCACTAGCAACATCTTAATTATTCATGAAAAAAAAGTAAAATCAAATTATAAATTGCGCAAAATAATTTGACAGAACTCATTTCAAGTTGACAGAGTAAAAAATTGTTTACGGCTCACTCGCGAAGCAATCACGAAATAAATTATTAAGAACTTCCAAACGAACACGAAGTTTCAATTAAAAGTAAACAGATTTCAGAGTATTTTTTCAGGAAAAGCCATTACGAAGAATAAATAACAAATGATTTGAAATCAATTTAGTTATTTATAAAAGTCGATCGAAAAAATTCAGCACTTGTCATTTCCATACACGTTTTAATCTATGTATAAGCAATATTTACGAAATGGTATGACGAGTTATAAAGTCGAAGAAACTCAACATTACTGGATTTTGTCGCACAAATTTTGATTTGTTCAAGAATTTCAATTTCAATGTGACATTGTTAGTGTAGAGGACAAAATTCTAAATTAGATTTGAAACTGGTTATATTAATTTTATTTTCTTTAAAATTTTCTATTGATTGTAGTTCACTTTAGAAGATATAACAATAAACTGATATAAAGTCGATGATGATGATGATGATGATTATGATAGGTACTAAATTACAGCCCAGATTTAAACATAAGATATGACTCAAGCTCTTCACCAAGTCCTTTTTAAACATAAGTAGAGTAACACTGCAGCCTACAAAGCTTAATATAACAATTAATTGTACGTGATAAGTTCAGAATGTAGGTTAGACAAACAATAAGTACAGTCGTGGGCGTAGCCTTTCCTTTGTGACAACAGACAGACCAACGTCTTGATATTTCAAAGGTCATCTAAATATATTTGACTTTACAGATCCGATCTTAGAGTTCGGTCTTAGTTTTCTGATGTTGACAGTTGTGAACTAGGGCACCTGAGAAACTAAATGACGTTTGAATAATATTCTAGACAGTATTAATTGAAATTGTGTTAGGTATTTTTGCTATTTAAGCATTATAACATTATAACCTTATAATAATGTTATATCATGTCCATATCTTAATACAACTATCAACTATCTTCATCAACTTCTGGATACAATAATTTATTTATTAAGCGATATGAAATCTCTTCTCAATACAAAACAATTGACAAATCTCCACATAACGTCTACTACATATAAATCTATAAATATTCAAACTTAATCCACACTCACACATGCTCAAAAAAACAAAAAACGGCACACAAAAATCATCACACCACAAGTTAACCATCACCAAACCACGAAAAAAAAAAAAACAAAAGGGTATCAAGTACCGTCCAATCACAACGTACTTGAGTAAAACTGCTTACAACCCCATGGAAGTGGGAAGGGTTATTGTATCGGTCACGAAGCACTCATGGCTCATTGTGTAGTGAGCCACATGTGTGGGGTGCACGTGGCTACTGTTGAAAGGAAGCCCCTTTGTTGAAAGTGTTGGAGTAATTGTTGAAATGTGTAGTTTTGATACGTTTAATAGATATCATCCTACTAAAGCTAAGTAAAAGATTGGAAAGTTTGTAGGTATTTTTTTTGTTGTTATTTCACGCTAAAACTACTGGGTGGATTTTGATGAAACTTGGAATTTATGTGGATTATATATCAGGCTACTTTTTATCCATGTGTGGTAATTCGAATATGACATGGGTGAAACCTTAGACAGAAGCTAGTTTAAATATAAAGTCAAGTCACTATGTAAAAATACATATATAAAATATTTCAGTGCTGACAAAAATGAATTGAAACGAATACTGTCAAAGCCGTGAAAATATACACCAGTAACTTTGATACACTACAGGGTCGAAAATGTTATCTATCTAAAAATAAATTTCAATTTTAAAATACTTTAGTAAAATCCTTGAATACTAATCGCTGCTTTAGTACAATCAGTGTTTAGTAACAGCCACTTAAAATCTTCACCTCCACTCATTACTTTTCATAGCAACTTAAAAGTAATTTAACAGCCATATAATGGTCTCCAATCTTTATGTCTAGGGTATTACCACAAAAATGGACTTCAATTTATAGCCACAAAGATTTCTCTAATCTTTTATATAAAATTGCTAGGCTTTTAAGCACTAATGCCTAGAATACTTAACATTCTAGATTCTAGAATAAAGGGAAAGATAAACTATGGAAGACTACAGCCTAGAAATGAGATCTTCAAGAAAGTCTGGAAAGTCTCATTGTGTTTTTGTAAACCTAAATATCTTTGTAAATATACCTTGGCTCTGAAAGGCCTTATCTGCTTGTATCAAACGCACGAATTTAGCTTCTAAGTGTATAAGCATAAAGTCCTTTTTGCCAGTCTAAAAGGTTCATTATCAAGTAGATAAACAATGACATTTCTTTCATCTAAATACTTAGTTGTTTTCGAATTTCAAAGGTACAAAAATATTTATTTGTTTGTTCATGTTATACTAACCGAGTTTACTTGTCATACTAGAAAAATACTATTGAGTTACATAAATTCTTTGATAGGTACATGACAAGGCCAAAACCAAATTTAGGGATGTCAAATTTAGGTTCTGAAAGACCAAGCCACTTTAATTTTATTTGGTCTACAAAACCGTAAGACCGTTCCATTCAATACGTATATAACCGGTTTTTGAAATTGGTTTCAGCCATGGAAACTGTAAAAAAGCAAGGAAAAGTGTTTTCTTCCCCCTGGCTCTAACAAGCCCCACTATATTTGAGGTTGGCTTCCAGTCTAACAGAATACAGCTAAGTACTATTGTTTTACATGAAGCCACTGCCTGTATGACCCACATACACCCCACTGTACAATCCAACGTGGGCAAAACTAAACCTCCTTGGTAATACTGGTTGTCAACAACCTTAACCATATTTTTCAAATAAAGTTCTATCTTTTCCTATCTTGTTTCACCATATAATATTAAAGTAAAAATTCTTCCCTTCCCGATTTAGAGTGACAGCCCTACCTACCTACAGAGTCAGTATAAATAAATGACGATACTTTTTCATCTCGGTAAGGGATCAGAGAACTATAAATTATTAAAGAGTACCTGAGTAAGGAGTCAAAATATTGAACATCTGAAAATAGATTAGATCTATGTACAACAAAACAAAATAAAATAAATATATCTTTCAAGCTGTCTTACATAATGTTAAAATAATAACAAAATTCAAAGACAGTAAAAATGCTTTATGAACCTGGTTAAAATATGCCTATAAAACTGAGTAAAATAATATTTTTATTATTTACTAGCCGTTTTCCCGCGGTTTCACCCGCGTCCCGTGGGAGCTACTGCCCGCACCGGGATAAAATATAGCCTATGTTACTCGCAAATAATATAGCTTTCTAATGGCGAAAGAATATTTAAAATCGGTCCAGTAGTTTTTGAGTTTATCCATTACAACCAAACAAACAAACAAACAAAGTTTTCCTCTTTATAATATTAGTATAGATAATTTAAATTAACTTGTTATATTTAAGAAATAATCATTCTTAACAATATGAGAAAATGGGAAATTAAATAGAAATAATCAGAAAGAAAATAAGACCAATTACAACGCACAAAAGAATAAAACAGTATTTAAAACCTAATCTACGTCAAGTTTCATTACACGTAATTTAATTTAATAACACACAGAGACTGTACAAAAAGATTTAGACTAGATAGAAAAAGACCTAATAATGTACTAAAAGGAGATTTTATTCTAACATGGCTCTTGAATACTAATGAATAACGTTGAACAATCTGCTTTATCCTAGTATAAATTTAAGCTAATTTTCTTCTTACTAGGAGTTTGAGTAGAAAAGATCGTGACTTCCCAGAAATCTTGTTTATTTGGCTTGAATTTTAGTATTAGGTTCAGTTATTTTTACATTCTACTTATATTAATATTCTCTAATTTAACTGGAAACACCGATTTCCGTTAGATAATAAATAAAAAACCTTAAGAAGAGCTTTTTAAGCCCCTACACAAAAAGAGGGATTTCATAAGTTATAAATAGTACCTATATAAGAATAACTTCTATCACTACATAATATGTCTGTCTATAGTATCGTAGTTCTTAAACGTAGCCCATTTATTGAGGGACAACACAAACTACTACTATTTAACCGAGTGCATGAAGAAGTTCTCACGAAACGTGGGTGGGGATTATACTGTTAATATGATTTAGTAAAAAAATAAACATCTGTTCAAACAAACTCAAACTCAAGTTTAAAATTCAAACAATTATTCGAAAAGTATCCAACCTCCATTTAAATATCGACTCTTTTAACTCACCGACATTTCAGGTACAAAAACGTTTGCAAGCAAAGTTTGTGAGGTCAAAGACCCTTAAAATAACTTGGAAGATATCTCAACGATTCCGTGGCCATTGTGCTGAAATTGTTCTAATCTCCTCCGAAATTCTTGAACTTCCGTACCTTAGGAGTTATCTCTCAATTTATCGATCAGTGTTTAAATTGAAAGAAAGTCTAAGACCCTGATAGTCTCTACTAATATTGTGAAGAGGAAAAGTTAGATAGTTTGTATAGAAGGCGGATTACATAACCTATTATTAGCATTCTTGTGCTAACTTTAGTGAAATCTCGTAGTATTATTAACTATCTTTAGCATATATTATTTTCTATTAATAGCATCTGGATAAAAAGCAACCATTGTTTTTTTTCAGGCTCTAAGGCATCTGCAATTCTGCATACTAAATTCCATAAAAATTGGATCAGTAGTTTTGTCGTGAAAGCGACAGACAGACAAACAGATAGAGTCACTTCTGTATTTACAATTGAAATAAGGAAGCAATGATTTTATTCAATCATCATTTACCCATCAAGGCTCAATCTCTCCCAAAAAAAATAATATCAAACAAATTGACATGTTGAAAAACACCTCCAAAAAGCGGTAGAAAGGTTGTAAAAAATAGACATAATCATAGAAATTCAACCATTTATACGTCAGAGCGCGCTCAGTGTTACGACTGGGTCCCAAAGGTGTGCTGTGAATCCATATAAAGGTTATCTCCATACGAAATATTCGGGCTCTCGCGACGGTATATTTTGAACACGCTGAAATGTCTATGTGTCACTTCCAACGTATCTTTGATACGGTCTCAGTACGAGCTAGTTCACACCTGTTTGTGGTTTGCAGATAAACTTTAAGTGCAGTCGTGTTAATAGAAGTGCTGGGTTTTCAGAAATTATTTTAGTCATAAAAACAAATATTAATTTTTGAAATTCGTGCTGGATTATGTCCATGAAGCACACAGATGGCCGAAAAGTACAAAAAGTACTTTTAGTAATAATCCTGAGATTTCTACATAATAATTATTTGTACTCAACAAAGCCTTCAAGGTAGTCTGCGTCAAATTAAGGTAATTTTCTCTTGATAATAAGCAATTATGAAGGTTAACGGCCTCTAACTAATCAATTAACTAAAGTACTTTGCTTACAGCGTAGTTCTTTGTTTTGTGTTATCGGAAATATATTTTTATTGCAGGTTGAATATCAAAGGCGATGCCATAGTTTACTATTTTTAATTATTCTACAAGATTTTGTCCACATCCCAAAGTACCTCAGCTGAGCACTATCTCCATTACAAATATTTCTATAGGATAAGCCGTTTCAGCTGCAAAGCGTTACAAGTAAACCACCAAACTTTTGCATTAAAAAAATTGATAAAAATACTGGCATTTGTTTAAACAGGAACTTTATACTATCCCCCTATCATCTTAAACCAGACTTATCACTTAAAACATTAACGTCTTACCAACTTAGGTCTTACACACATCTTTAAAAAGGACATAAACGTAAGTAAAACCGCCTATTACCTACCTCAGGTGCGTCCATTACCATACCAGCCCATAATGTACATCTGAAGTTCTCTTCTGGGTACCACTTACAGACTTACATACCATAGAGGTATAGACCGTCCTCTTTCCGTCTTTATTATAAAAGTTGAGCTCGTTCAAACACTGTATAGTGTATATTACACATTGGTGTAATGCCGCCTTTATGAGCTCTGTAAGGACTAGGCCTTGTTAGCGGCTGTTTTAATGGAAATTTTATTTATGGCCCAACATTTGAGGTCAGTGACCTGTGGAACGTTGCTCTTGTAATTTTGTGTGGTCTTAATGGGAGAAATGTAGTACATAATTTTAGGTAGTATTGTCTTAGCGTAATTAATTTATAAGATGATTAAAATTTGTATAATTTGGCCATACTTATAAAGGCAAAATTCACACTGTATTTTGCTCTTATGTAAACTATTGTGACAGTAAGTTATTTAAACACTGCAATGCTTTCTTCAAATATATTTCACAGCACCTACATTAATCAGATTTCAATTTAACGCCATTTCAAATCAAATAATTTCCTTTCCATCTTACAAAATGTTCTTTTTATTTCCATAATTAGATACTTGTGCGCCTAAATAATTCTAGTCATTTAGAAAAGGTACTCTTTTGAAAGACCTCTTGTATCAAAAAGATTTCTTTGACAGCTACATCGCTACAGGATGGATTTTTTCTGTGAAGAATTTCTAGACCTTTCCATAAAATGTGCCCTGAGAGGCTTGGACAAGGTTGTAATTGAATAAGTGTGCCTTTATGGAGCACTCTACCTGTTCATGTTCTACGACTTTAAATAGCACTCTAGGCTGTATGAGACATGTCGCAGCCATTTTGTTACACGTCAGTTATTTAGGACAATGTTTAAAGAGTTTTGGTAATGTTAAAAATATTTTTATTTAGGTTACTGTAATTTAGAACCGGTGTTGTTGAAATTTCAAAAGTGAATGTGATACTTTGGTTACGTTACCTGGGCATTTTGAGTATAACTTCGTATGAAAGATAATTAATATGTTATAAAATAACTAGCTTTTGCCCGCGACTTTGTTCGCGTGGAATAGTGACTTCCGGTATTTTGGTTTGACCAATAGATGGCGCTATATGTCCGATGGCGTAATAATTTAGGCGTAAAGAAAAGACAGACAAACAGACAGAGTTACTTTCACATTTATAATATTTGTTAGGATGATTGTGTATTTTAATATAATTATGGTTGAGTAAATACTGCTCTTATATCATAACATAAAATCTAACCTCTAAAACTTGTTCACATGAATCCAAACTTATTCTAACCACTTCACCCTCAGTTGTTTTAACAACGCACTTATGTACATTTAACATCTTACTAGCAATTGTTCTCAACTTCACTATTCAATCTAAGTGGGTCAAACTATAAGTCGTTCACAACAATTATTAGACTTTTGACAATAACAACAACATGCTGTATATTGAGTCACTGACGGGTGAAGGTCTTTTCTGATACAGAGAAGGTATAAGTATTGATTAAGTACCTTGTTGGCTCACATCTTGGCAAATTGTTATTCAACCAACTTCAAAAACAAAATAGTATTTTATTTTGTCAGAATGGAACGAGTATTGATTAACGTTTTGCTCACATCATTTTTCAACCAATGAAAAAAAAGGCAGTACCTCATTTCGTCGAAAAGCGCTACTTTAACTTATGTAGGTATAGTAGCGATCCGCGTGGCTGCTAGGTACTAAGCCACGAGCTCCCCTTTAAAACAGAAACATAATCATTTTAATCCTCCCTTACCTAAACATTGGTTATACTAATAAATCACTGTTTTGTCTACGTTCGCGGAACCTGAATGCATAATTCCACCATCAGAAATGTTCGTTTGAAAAGCAAAGCTATGCATTCAAACAACAGTAGCTATATCAAAATAGATTGGCTTTGTAGGTATATCGGTTTTGTTCGGCTGATTATATTCGTAATTAGATACTTCTCTATACTGACATACGTTATAACGTTGAAAAGGTTGTTCCTTTGTACATGACTAGCCGTTTTACCGCGGTTTCACCCGCGTCCCGTGGGAGCTACTGCCCGCACCGGGATAAAATATAGCCTATGTTACTCGCAGATAATATAGCTTTCTAATGGTGAAAGAATATTTATTCAAAAGCGGTCCAGTAGTTTTTGAGTTTATCCATTACAACCAAACAAACAAACAAAGTTTTCCTCTTTATAATGTTAGTATAGATAGTATAGATAACATTAGAAACTATAGAACCGATTTGAGTGTTAGATAGCTCATTTATCGAGAAAAGCAACATCTTATCTTGGTACGCGGAAAAGGGATAATTTAAGTTGAGATTTCTTTTGTTTCACCTTTTTTATTTGTTTAGAAAGGCTGACCATTTATTAATTAAAGATCCAATATTTTTTCTCCTCTGCTTCCTACATAAAAAATTTAACATCTAACACCAAAGTGTTAGCCCAAAAACATTGCCAAAGCATTTCGCGTCGTGTGAACCAAAAGCGGTATTTGTTTTACAAAACAAATTCTCACTTTGACCAAATTTTTATTTATCGTGTGTTCATGTTTGCTTTAGCTGTGTTAAGAGTGCGCCTGTCGGTAGTATATTGTGTACTGTGACACTCTGGGGAGTTATTTTTGCTCGTTTTGGTCTATTTTTGGTCAACTTTGAGGGTGAGGTCTATATTTAAAGTTGAGCCATTAAATATGGGTAATATTGTAAAGCTGTGTGTGAAGACAGAATCTCACTGTTCCAGAGGTTTACAGTGTTACTAACAGTTTTACTGAGCTTGCTTCTGATTAATTCTTACACACGTACAATGTACATATTTGAATATTTATACCTATGTTTGATTGAATACGCTAATTTCAGAAATTGCTGGTCTGATTTGAAGTTATTTAAGTGTTACCAATTAACAAACATACAACATATTCACATAAATAAACACCGAAAGCTAATCTTATATATTTTAGTGTTACCTACGTAGCATATCCCGACAAGTTTCACAACTCAGACCATATATCTACACTTCTACAGTATAGTCCAAAAAATAAACGTTACAGAGCACTTTTGTTTATTAATGAATTAAATAAGAATTCACTAATAAACCTAATTATACATCGCAGACATTAAAACATTAATTGAAATTAAAACTACCACGCCGGAAAATTAAGTGTTATTCCCGGTTAAAACTTGCGCCTTTTTGATTAATGATACAAGTATAACGTATTAAGTGGGACTAGTTAACAATTAAAACGGTTAAATAAATCATCTTGAGTATAAGTAGCAGATTGACATAACCAGTGTTAAAAGACCTCTGGCTCAACTTAAAATTTATATGCCGGAAGGCTCTTAGTAAGTTGGATAGTGGTCGCGAAATTTCAAATGCTAAAACATTTGAATAAATTCGAAGCATTCATTTGTTTTGTCAGACTATTAATTAAGTGGTATTTGGTTGGTTCGGGAATTTTAATTGTTTTCAAATATTACTTGTAAGTTTTCATCTGACTACGTTAAAACCACAGAAACATCTTTTGGCATAAATTTTTTTCACCTCACCTCATCATCTGCCTAGCCTTTTCCTAAGTAGGGATCGGCTTGAAAGTCTAACCAGCTGAGTACCAGTGTTCTAACATCTACATCAATAAATTTTGTTTCACCTGTGCATGAAGAAAACTAAAAGTATGTCGCAAAATTTCAGAAGTAAGAGGTTTTGACTGAAAGTTGTATCATCATGATCTCTCAATTTTGTTTCTAAAATAGTACCACAGTTGTTTTTCACACACTTCTTTATAATCAACAATTTATACACCACTCATTTTCTAGCCTTAACAATATTTATACTTACTTAGGTAATTTCTCCCTAAAACACTTAACACCAAAAACGTGATCCAGTTACCGTAAAACAAACATTTCAGTAAACAATTAATGAATGGTGCTAAGTATTGATTAGCCAATAGCCACTTGACCTTGGCTTGTCCAAAACTTTGGGAGAACTCTTCAGAAAAACGGGTGATCAGTATTCAAGAAGTGTATCGGGGGTGCCTCTTGACCGGGAAAGTGTTACCGAGGCGAATAGGCTTTCCCCAAGTTAGGGTAGCCTTGAAAGAATTTAAGACAGGTGTTTGTATGTATTCTTTGGGCTACTTTGGTGGGGTTAAAAGAAAGATAAGAAGTGGGGAATGTGTCATTGGTATCGTCGTGGACTTGATTTGATAAGACTGTCTATAAAATCTATTATCATACAGACAAGATTCCCGTTTCTTATTGAATATTCGGTAGTGAGAATAAGGATTGCTGTAACATAATCAAAATCGACTGATGAAAAAAATGATTAATGTCAAGAAAGTATGCTTGCCACTTTCAATTCAAATCTAACATACAAAGTAAATTAGTAACATAACTGTTTGAATAGTCTTGTTAGTCTAGTGATCAAAATACCAGCTGTCTATTAAGTACGAGGGTCCGTTTTCGATTTCATATCAAGCAATTACTAACGTATTTTTTCTAAAGTTAGAAATATAGGCTAAATAAAAAAGTCAATTATGGAACTTACAAACCAACTTTAATTCAAAACGCCAAATATTTATCATTAAAACGTGAGCCTACTATATAAAATTTGTTAGTTTATTAACTTTATCCTAATACGAGGATGTTTCATAAAATGGCTCGAAATATTACCATTGGTTACAAAAAGTACATTCCATTTTGCGGTATCACGTACTTACTAAACAACTCAATTTATGAAACTGCCCAATCTTTTAGCAATGTTATGTCCTTTTCTAACTTTACACTTGAAAGCAATAATATCGGGTCACTAATACGATTAAAGAAAAACGTATTTTAAATAGAGTATCTAGGTATTTAAATTAATCATTAATCCAACTATAAAATGAGCTTCAAATCTTGATAACAATTTTCCCAAACCAGGAATCAAATATACATACTCTAGGTACACAAGTTCAACCACTGGGCCTATCAATGTATTTGTAAATTAATTTGCAGTATGTTTAAGTCATCGTTATACTTGTAAACATAAAATTAATTGTAACATTTATTTTATTTTATCGAATATTTTAGATTACTTTTAATTACTTTAAGTACACAAAATCACTGCATTTACTCTGCACTTATTTCTCAGCCTCAATTCTTATTAATGTAACAAGCTTAACTGGAAGCCACACGATACGACCACTTGACCTAATAGCCTTACACTAAGCCTAGCCTTTAAAGGAGGTACTAATATCTAGCTTTCTAAACGCATTAACTCGAGGATACGAATGCAAAAAGGTTTTTCCTTGGGCGTTTTATGTGAGACACTTTTTTTTCCTTTGAGTGTAATTTCTGCAAACGTTTTAAGGATGTCTCGTTATTTTTGAGTTTGGTTTTCTTTTTCTTTGGAGGTTTTTATGAGCATAATTGCTTAACTTAGGAATGTCAAATTACCTGTTTGTTTGTCTGTCTGTTATACCTTGCCATACAGCCTGAATCGATTTTGATTAAAATGTATGTGGTAATGTAGGAAAAACTGTAGCATATTTTAATTGTAGTGTAAGAAAGCTAGGTACAAGGTTTTAACGTAAATTCCAGAATAGATTTTAATTTAATAAACCATTCCAAAATTGTAATGCCTGAAAAAATTATTAAAGAAAGTTACTTTTGATCAATAAATTATTGACTTTATGTCGTATCAAAATAAATAGGCGTATCTTTGAAAGCTTTTTACAATTACTACATTTAAGTATTTCAAAACATGACTTGTGTAATAAAAGGTTCAAGTAATTTTTTTCATGTTTTTGAGAGCTTAAGTTCTGAAGCGTCTACAAAGTAAATAGCAAATAGTTTATTGAATGAAAAGCAAACCTCTTTATATAAAATATTTAGTATCTTCTCATTGATTAATTCTACGAACCAGTTACCTGTTTATGTACTCTAAGGACTGTTTCAGTAATCGTTAATGATTTACCGTAAACTGTTAATGCTGTGGAACTATTTTTATTATAATTAAATTAAGCATACTGTCTTATTTTAGTTTGATTTGAAAGACTCAATATTAATATGTCGAATTAGATTAAGTTAAGGGCAAAGTAACTTTGTGACAAATAAATAAAAATTTTGGGTTTATCACAAAAATATTCCTAACTGCCTAACACAAATATTTATATTCTTGCTGGATAGTTCCATTCTGACTTGATTCTACAAAAAGTTTCCTCAAATCGGAAAGATGTTGACCGGAGTGGAATAATCCTACAGTTACTTGCTGACACTGCAGGTATAAAAACAACATCTGCCTATTTTTTCTCAACTATATCGATATCGGCTTCTAGTCTAACCGGATACAACTCAGTACTATAGTTTTATAAGAAGCGTCTGCCTGTCTGACGTCCACAATCCAGTTACATATACAATCCTTACCCGGAGTTGGACATAGGATATATTTTATTCTTTCAAGAAGTAATTTCGTCGGGACGTGGGTAGAAACAGTAGGTAGTACCTAGTTTTAAATAGAAATAAATCCGTGTGTTAACATTCGATAGTAGTAGAAACTCCATTAATAGGCTTATGGTGTTCACCCTTGTTTAATCACATTAAAGCCATTGGAATGCTGCTCCCTATACTTTCTGATAGCCTAGTACTGTTGTGTTCAATTAATTACGTGGAATGATGTGGATTCTTTTGCTATTTAGGTTTGGTGACAAATCTAATAAAACTATTTTTATGTTAACGATAAAAATGATTCGAAGTGTTATTTTGTAAAATTCCACAAGGTTTTTTTTACAATAGGAACTATTAAAGATAGTTCATAATAAAATACCTTTCTTCTATGGTAAGCCATTATGTCTCTAAATGACTGTTACATACATTCTAAGCTTAAAATACGAGGAACCACGGGTAACTAGTAATATTAAGGCCAGTTCCAGTGGGCATTAAGAAAATAAAGAGTGTCGCCAACAAAACAATTCCATTATTCATTCGACCTTTTCATATCTCGAAACGGCCACTTACGACTGAAAATGATATCCCAAAACTATTTCTCTTTAATTAAATAGCAGACCGCACTGCCAACCACAATAACTAAGCATAATCTTTTATTATTGGTCACCTGGTGCCACTGTCAAACAAAAACATACCCAAACTGTGTACAAATAGAATTTAATATCCGAAGTTTAAAAAAACATAGCACGATCGTAAAAACAGGGTAAATGAGATGTGAACCGCGCGATTTAAGTCTTGCAATTTGGTAAAATGGCGGACGTTGCCAAAGGGTTCTGTTCATGTTCAATATAATTGACAATGGACGCGGCATCGTGCAAATAAAATAAATCAAAAATACCTTTTCATTTTGTCGTTTGACACATACTCTTTGAAGTGTTATATGAAAACAGTTTCGCGTTATTTGATTTGTAGGACGGAACAAATAAAATTTTATCGGTTCGATGACAACACTGTGGCAATACTCTTATTCGTAAAGGAATTTTGTTTCGTACTCAGATTAAATAGAATATACAGAAATATGCACAAGAGTTTTATCGTCGAAACGATTAATTAATATCCATCTGAAAAGTCGGAAAAGCGCACCTATTAAGATTACTTTTGGTAAATTTCTCGGAACGAGTTAATTTAATTAATAATTCCGGAATACAGAGTATTAAAGAAAGTCTGATACTTTATCGTGATTTCGGAAGTTAAACTGCACATTATTGCACAAAAAGACGCAGTTATAATGTAATTATACAAGTTTTTAAGAATGTAAAGTAGTGTATTATGAGTTATTTATAATGAGCAATGACACATTCTATGCATGTTTTGATTATAACTACAGCTTGATATATTATTCGAAAACCATACGATATCGATACTACAATAACATTTATTTTCTGATTCACACACTTCTTATCACAGAATTCCTATCCTGTTAATATTTTAAATCACTTACTAATAGTCAACACACATACAGATATCCACTATAGATATAAAATATACAAAAATGTCATTCTGTCCTCAAACGAACTCTAAAATATAAATTCAATTAAATAAATCCAATTAAACTGAAATTATCCAATTCAGTGGCCCACTATCAAAAACCATATTGTTTAAACATAAAACAATGAGTTACGCAAATCATACACTTGGTTGCATTTGATGAATGTTCTACAAATGATTGCATAAATATTTGGGTAGCTTTATGCGTTGCTAACGAGCGCGGCTTGCAGTTAGCTTCTCGAATGTTCTGCTTAAAATCATATTTAATGTTGCACTGTTAATTTGTTTGGCGTATCGTGAATGTTATTTTAGTGTATTACATATTTGGTCTCTGTATATAATGTACTCATTTTACCTGAATTCCATTTTACAAGTAAAATTATAATTGACAAATAAAAAATCTGTTCTAACAATACATTATTCAAAGAATTTAGACATCAAACCTACATAAATATTATCATGCATCCAGCTTTCTATGTATTCCCAGTTTGAAGTGTCATGTAAATAAAAGATGATATTTTATAGAAAAAACATACACGAACAAGGGTATATATTTTAAGCAAGTAATGTACACCACATTATCCTTTATTTTAATTTCCTTATATAGACTATACCACGATTAAAAATATTTCACACTAACCACACCGATCAATTCGACATATTTCAAAAATAATAATAAAATTAACCCCAAACTGCCGAGTCCACACCAACATTGCCTCATAAGCAAAAAGGGGCTTAAATGACCCCCAAAATTAGGGCTGTTCACCTGAATAAGAACATTATAGCTCAGATGTTGTTCCACCCTGTATAATTTCTTAATCAGCACAAGCTTTTGTTTAGGATAATTGTGTCGTTCTGTATTCTTTTTGTTGCAAACAGAATCCTTGGGTATGATATAATGAGCGGCATTAGTCGCTGCGTTTGTTTCAAAATTTATTGCGAGATTTTGTTTTTTTATTGTTTACTAGATGGTTTTCGCGGTTTTACACGCGTCTCTGGGGAGATTATTGCAGTATGATTCAATATGTATAAAGCCAATGTCTCTCGCTGATAGTGCGGCTCCCCAACGTTGAAATAATTTTTCAAATCCGCTCGTTATTTTAGAAGTCCTTAGGGTACAAAACAACAACAAAAATAATTTTGGTTAACAATGTTATGTCTCCGCTGTATAGTTACAATTGAATTTTATATGTGACTTGATTATTTTTTTAAGTACTTATACAAAAATGTTTTGCTTCAACTATAGTTGTTTCTTTATAAAATTTGATGAAATCCTCCAAAAGATACTCTAAAAAAGCATAGTTTCACCTGAACTGATAAATAGATTGAAATCAGGAAATCGTGAAAACGGTATTGATAAGGAGCGAGCGCCAACAAATTCAAACACCCATGTATATCAAAACGTCAAAGTGACCCTTTGCGCATAATTTATTATTGCTACGGACTCGCTAGAAGATTACGAATTTCTTTTCCTATTTTGACTTGCAAAGAAGATAAATTGGCACAATTTATCTAGGAAAAGGATGCAAATAGCATGTTAATTTGGTGAAACAGACAGTGAGTTTTCGACGTGAATTTTTGTTTGTTTTTTCTTTGATCGCGTTTTTTGTTGACCTTACTAATTGAGGAAAGAAAACTTTTACCAAAAAAGTGACTTCATACCTTCCACGTGTAACTTTTTCATATATTACTTCTATTTACTCTGTATACTCCAAAAATGTATATCACATTTTCGTTTAATCTGTATCACGTGCATTCACTTACCTACTTATAAATATATTTTTTTATTAAAAAACGTTTGCGTTTATCAGAAATTCACCTCTGGAATTTTCAGGCCTCCTTATCAAGAGCAGATATACAGCATTTTATAATATTTTGTGTGATCTTTAAACATCCCAAAATCTCAGAAATCCATTCAAAATAATCCTAACAATTTTTTGTATTGTCCACAGGTACAGCACACTACGGGGAGGACAGTGTGGGGTCATTTCCGTACTTCGAATACAATGTGCCTCGGAATGTCACTACCGTGGTCGGTCAGACCGCGTTCCTGCATTGTAGGGTTGAACAACTTGGGGACAAAGCTGTAAGTAGAATAGTTTTGTTTACTCGCTTCTGTATTAGTATGTGACCGGATCAAAAGAATTTGTTTTGTTGTTTATTTTGTAGTTTATTTATGTGAATGTAGTTAAGTTGTTCTTTTTTGTGGTTTATTTGCAGTCAATTAGGTTTTTATTGCCAGAAAATTAAGTTAGATTTTTTTCACTTTGTAACGTTATTTATTTGGAAAAGTGTCTAAATAACTGAAAGACACTGAAATATTATGAGTCTTGAAGGATGCAACTATTTTTTGAAGTATTTACATGCAATAATTTATTGTTTATATTATTTTTTTCGAATGAGTTGATGTCATAATAAATGCAGTTCATTTAAAGGATGCAGAAAAGAGATGTCAAACTATACATACTCGCATACAAATATTTCTTTCGAATTGTAATTAAATATTGAACAGTATCTGCCCCTGTTTGTTTGTATGCATACGAAAATATTAATGATGTTTTTATTAAAACTGACTGATAGTACACTTAAAATTCAGCAAATGGTGTACCTATGTGTTTTTATTGAAATATTTAAGTGACTGTTTACAAATATTTCAGTTGTATTTTTAGCTTATTTTTAATCCAGTAGTTGTAAGCAGGTAAGGCAGCTTAAGTTTTCAGTTATAGTCTGAAGCTGGACAAAGATTGTTATTGAATAGGAAGGATCTTTTCTTACCAAGGATTCATAACCATCACTGCAATATAAAACCTATCACCCACAAAATAAGATCCATATTGCATCACTCCAAAACTTTGGTCATGATACGCACTGCGAGTGCCGTGGAGCATAAAGTCGTAAGTGACATTAACGCTAGTGGCCTTGACCTCTTTCTGTAAATGCGGTAATGCGCACTGATTGCTGTTACTGCAATTTATGTGGAAATCAAAACCGTTGATTATGATGCGGACGAGGTAAATGGTGATAGGCATTTTGTGGATAGTATTAATAAATATACCAAATGTGATAACAAATTATTATGATTTAATAAATTGTAAATAATGCCTTCAATTAAACAAGTGTCAAAAACACGCAATTACTAGAGGTGTTTGTTTAAATTAGACAAACACTGCGCTATCACAAACACTGTTACATAAAAAATGTAATGCGGACAACACAAGATAGTTTGGTAATCAAATTCACTTTCACACTGTGGATGGATGGATTGTCAAAGAAATCCTTCACTAAGGAATGGCTTAAGTAACCATTAAATGTCTCTGAGTGCTTCCATCAGTGTCATAACATTTTTTTCCATAAGAGCTCGTGGCTAAGTCAATGCCGCGCGGATTGGTCATAAGGTTAAGCAAAGCTTGGCGGACCGATGGGTGGCTGGGTTGACGTGGTCAGAGAGTCGCTCCATGTAGCCAATCCCAACATACTTAGATGGGAAAAAGCTAGTCTATCTGTACCTATCTCTTTTACTCTAACTCTCCCATAACGGGTCTGCTGGAAGAAATTTCTTTTGAGATAAGCTGTGCCCTTGTACAATTTTTTCTATTATTTATTCTTGTCTGTATTTTTATATGTACATAAACTGTTAAATAAATAAATAAATAGGCAGATGAGGACAGATTCTTTTATACGAGTACCATCACAAAATTCATTGCTCTCAAATATACTTTTATTATTCTCACCAAAATACTAGATTAAGGACGAAACATAATTATATGCGTCCAGCTTCAGAATATTCTACGTCTAGATTAATTTGAATCTGAATGTGTCCCAGTTAATTCGCGACCGTTAGTGTTGACACAAGCTGTTGCTCACCAGTGTATTACATGCTAGATTATATCTAACAATGGTACAAGTGTATGAGGTTTCATATCAAGTACATAGTACTGTTATGAGCAACATGCCTAAACTGAGAGATCTGGGCTTCTACGAATTATTTTTAAATAATGCAATAGGCGTGCACTTGGAGAGGCCTATGTCCAGCAGTGGACTGCGATAGGCTGATGATGATGATGATGATGAATGCAATAGATGTTTTACTTTTACGGTGAGTTGCACCATTTAGCTGTAACGATAACCAAATATTTTCATCAGTAGTCAAATTGCTGATTTGGCCAGTAGGTGGCAATTTCACGAGTAGTTGTGGTTTGGTAATCGTTATACTTAAGTAGTAAAACTCGTTCTTAATATTTTGAATAAGTATCACTCTTAGATATTCTCAATTCAAAATTACAATTAAAATATGAAAGAGCCCGTGGAGATCGTCTATTTTTCTATTAGCTTGATAACACACATCGCCAAGATGACATAAGTATTTTCAATTTAACACATATCATCAAGAAACATTAAAATCCTATTCACATCCATCGCATCGAAGGTTACACACGCTACAGTCGAAATCAGAACCTAGTTTCAAATGGCCACAGGATTAACGCCACCAAGAATAATTTATAGGTATTAAACAAAGTTCGCAAGTCAGCTTCCAGTCCAGATAGCAGTGCTAAAATAGCTAATAATCAATACAGGTCTTTGTTCGTACACCACTATTGTATGCAAAACTGGAGCACTATATCCAGAGAGCTGCCGTTTATTTTTGAACTGGAACTATGTCGAACTAAGGATGTTGAATTGTGAATTATGGAGAGTATAGAGGTGTGAGAAGAAGTGGTTTAGAAAAATACATCTTAAAAACAATTACTTACCTGCAAATGTAGTTGTATAAAATATCTTATTCTTAATCATAAAATGATTTATTTAATTTGATTTTTAAAAATACATAATAATATTAATTAATAGGTACTTGCCCTGCGTCATAAGTGATATAAACCTATTGTTTAGGTAACTATTTTGTCTGCATCGTGGACAGTGAAGTGGTAAAATTAAGATGGGTTAGAAAAGTTTTGGCTTTTATGGGATTCAGGCGCTAAGTAAAATAATAACTAAATGATATTCCAAAATTATATACTTCCTTGTTTACCAATCTCTAGGGCACCGTAAAAAAACAATTATACCCGCCCCCAAAACAAATTCAGGCGACATAATTCCGGCACGTTTCTTAAAACTCGATAACGATGAACGAATGAGCGCGCCTTGAATTATTAAGTACTTTGACGAAGGGACTCTATGGCAAATGAAAAGTGGGTCACGGTGACGGGAAATGGCAAAAGTTGGTACTAAACTTTCGTTTCGTTACAGGTATCGTGGATTAGGAAAAGGGATCTGCATATATTAACGGCTGGGATACTGACTTATACTTCGGATCAAAGGTTTCAGGTATGTGTTTCAATGATACTGTTCTCGCCTTTGCTTGTACTACTTATTGAGGATCCTTTTGAAGCATATACTGGCAACTTGGTCAATTTAAAATATACTTCCAAGTTGTACTTATGTTGTGCCTGGGGAGTCCCACCATTTCCCGATGAAGCCATATATGAAGTGATGAAGGCCGGGCGTTTTTGAGGAGCAGTTTTTTTATAAAATTTACCTTCAAATGGTGTTAATTTTAAGCCGACTTAAATTAATATTGTATTTCATCTTTTGTGTATAAGACAAACGAGTAACACTTACATTTTTTAACTCTTTATTTTAAAAACTATCTTGCCAAACTAGTTTCCAAAAAGTCTACTTTCCAAAAATTGCACAAACAGGAAATTCAGTTTTAAAAGAAAAGTTCTTTTTCAGACTGCTACACTTTGATAGAAACTTTGTCTTTATGAAACTAGTGAGTTCGCGAACTTTTTGCGAAAAACATGACATTGACTGACTAAGCAAAAAAGTATTATGCGAACCGTGCAGAATTTTGCATACTGACTTAATATTATTAGATTTCTTTATATTAAATTAGGTATAATGTTATGTTTGTCAAGATTATTGAACCTGCGTCATTTTCACTAGATACTTGTCAGTCCTCCCATATTATCAGGTATACTCATTTACTAATGCAACCAAAGCCAATGGTCAATGACTATTTACAAATACAGAATCAGCCTTTAATTGGAATAGCTTTAGAACGAATTGGCTCACAGTACTACATAATATTAATAACACTCATTCATAATAAAACTAATACCAGTACTACAGATAGTCTGACTGCAACAACGCACTGCAATCTGCAAATTGAATCTACCAAGCATGTACTTCTACAGGTCAAACCTCGACTACAAGATCTTGTGTTACTAGAACTTTGTACCAAGTTTAGATCAAATATCCTCACCAACTAAATCTATTTCTCCACCAGGTAATCAGACCGGAGAAGTCAGAAAATTGGACGCTCCAAATAAAGTTTCCGCAAGAACGGGACGCGGGAATTTACGAGTGTCAAGTCAATACTGAACCGAAAATGTCCCTGGCCTTTCAACTGAACGTCGTTGGTAAGTCCAATTACAGCAATTACTTTAATTTCTAATCTTTCTACGGTCGGTACGTGACCCAAACTTGATGAAGAAATGATTTCTTTGAACGTAGTTAGGATCCAATTAATGTAGGGGAAACTTTTAGCTGTGTTGACAAAAAATGGGAAATCATTCCTAATTTCCTTGATAGGTGACTCAATTTGGGAATCGTATTAGGCTTATTGTATTTAACTAAGTTAAAGCAAAGATGATTATTCTTTTGAAATCTCGGTGGTGGAAAAACAAAAATTTGTGTACGCTCAAAGAAAGGTGTCAACGTTCTCGTTAGAAGTCTAATTTTATCATCCGCATTGCAGACTCGTTGAAAGGAGTTTTTTATTTCAAAACACAAAAGCTACCGGAACCATTCTTTAGTTAACGGAATGGTGTGCTCTTACTTTAGATGTTTTTTCTTCCGTATTCGGGTTTTTGTTATCGCATTCTTTTGGAGGCTAATAATTTTGAAAGCCATCAAATCGTCACGGCAGGGACGATTTTTGATTAGATGCACGATATTTCTTCCACTTTTATACAAAAATATTTAACAATGCTTAGCTCGGATTCCTCATATTTTACGGTTACCATATTAATATAGGTAAAAAAAAGATATTAACAGTCTTTAAACTACCATTTGCTTCATCAACCTATATACTTTCAGACCACTCCTATTCCTAACAAAAAGTAAATACTGTTTCATCAACTCCTGCTACTATCAATAAACCATTAATTCCATCAGAAGTCCAAAACCAAAGCATCAAATCTCTCGAATAAACCATAAACTTCGCGAAATAGGAGCGTTCATTACTGACTCGGTCTAAGTTTCACCGCAAACTTTCAAACTACATACAATTCAAAGGCTAAAACTGGCATCACTTGACATTGCAATTTTCCAAGCTTCCTGAGCACTTAATGCTTCGTTGTCTTGCCACTTGCCTCCCTTGAGCCAGTCTAATGACACAGCAAAACATGCTTTCCCAAACTTGAATATTTACCAAGTAATTGGGTCAAACGCTAAGATGTTTTTGGTGGTTTCGGCTGTCACAAGAAGTTTTGATTTATCAGCGTATCTTGGTTAGTTTGTTATGAGGAATGGGGTTTGTGTTGAATGCAGGAGGCCGTGATTATTTTGGACGACTATATTATCACTGAGATTGTAATACAGTTACATCACCAACAAAATATAGGTATATAAAGGATGGAGCCTCAGCCCTCCACTTATAAATCACAGAAACTAATGGACCATTTTTGGACACAAAAGCTAAAATACCTCAAATAAAATTTAAGATCAGTTCAATAAATTCTTTCATTGGAAACTCAATAAAGGATTTTCGACCGATAGAACACATAAAGATAAGTGGATTCCATCCATGCACGGCTCATAACACAGCTAAATTTCAAGGTCACAGCGATGCCTATTTGCAAGCGAAATTATGGTGATTGTGCTATAATCTAATTTATACTTTAGCTTGCAAAGCAAATGAAGGTAAAAGGTGAGGAGATGATACTTAATAAAACGATAAAGACGAAGTTATGCTTCATAATATTATCGCTGATATTAAATGCAGAGAAAGGGTAAAAAATATCGTTTCGCGAAGAATCTTCATTATTTTCATAACTTAATTGGGTTCTCTTAACTTTCTTGGAAACTGTTTCGCTTCATAGTTATTGTTAGTTGTCGCTGCAGTTACCGACTAGAGAGTCTGTAGTTATGCAAATTTAAAATTGTTTACCGGGATGTTAATTTTCTTCATTTACCTCAACTATAGTTTTAAGCTCTCGTATAACAAATTAACGAATTCTCTTGCTATCAATTTTTACGTTGTTATATTTTTTATCTAAGTCAAGACTGAAATTATGATAAAAGTCAGGATTTTCTTTATCTTTGCATGAACCCTCTTGAACTTTTCAAATCCCTCGATAACAATGTGAAATAAGGTCTTCAAGGCAACCTTCGCCAGATTTAATCTTGGCCTAATTTTTTCTTCATTGCTGTGAGGGGCATTTTCTTTCTACTGTGAACGTGCTGTATCACGGTTTAAAGGTACTTGATAGGCTCTCGTGTCTTTAATATCTTAACAGACAACATCTTTTGCGGAATCAGGACAGTAAAAAAGAAAATTAGTTTTCTTTTTTTCATCTTTACCACAATACAGTTATAGAATTATTTATAGAATTACTATTGTTATGTAGAGACACTTGTGTTGCTAAGAATTTGGGTCGTATATGGTTAGTGGCTTTAGATATTTTTTTCATGATAAACAGTCTAATTTGAATTTTAAATTTTGTTACGGTCTTGATAATGTTTAGCTAGAAAACTTGGCCTTTTTAGGTAATTTCAGGACGGCGAAATATAAAGTCTGGAAATTGTCTACTGTATAATAAGACTCATTTCAAACTCGTTATAAAACGTATGACGATCTTTTAAATGTATGAGGGTCGCCTTGGCTTACAAGTTTTAAAATTACGTTGGGATGTAACCTGAGAAATTCATTAAACAATTTTCTGATAACTAATAAGCATTCTATACAATACGTTTATATGAGAATAGTTATAAAGTTGTCTTGCAATTAATTATAGGTACTTTTTAAAAGTAGCCCCCTTTCTCAGGTTCTAGAATGTCTGTCTGTTAATTTCATTTAATTCGTTCCTACAGTTATGGAGTGAAAGCCAAACAATCTAACATTTACATACTATGTAACTGTTGTCGTATTAATTCTTGCTATTTCCTTTGTCAACAGAAGCGAAAGCTCACATCCTGGGCCCAGTGGACCTTTACGTGAAGACTGGCAGCTCACTGTCACTCACGTGCATACTGAGTCAGGGGCCACATGACCTCGGCACCATATTTTGGTATAAGGGTAAGTAATTAACGAAAATAATATTTTATTAGATAAAGTTGAGAGTAGAATTGAAACAAAAAACTTTGATGAATAGAAAAGTGTTTTAAATTGTAAATAAGTTGAAATTAACAATTTAATAAAACGTATTTGAATATAAATTAAAACTAAAAAGTTCAAACCAAAAATAAGTAACACCGCTTAATTTAGTTAGGTACAAACTTTCAATGAAACTTTCAATGAAGTCTAATTTAGCATTTCAATTCAGTTTAGTAGTAGATTTATAGGGCCTTACTACAAAAACTTTAAACCCTGTTTTACACTTGTCTAATAAAATTTTGGCTGCAAAATGAACCATATGTCAACGTCATAATTTGTCATTTTTTTAGACAAGGCTTAAACTGACGTTTAAAAGTTTTTGTGGTAAGACGGATGATGTTTATTTTTGAGCCAAAATTATGGACGAATATTTTAAATGTTGATGTCATATAACTATGGAATTTTATAACCTGAGATTGTTTGACAATAATTTAAACAAAACTGATCTCAAAATTAAATATTTAATCGTGAAGCAACGAATGGATATATTATAGAAATCGACCAGAAATGATAGTGATGCAAATAATGTACTAAATTATTTTTTACTATTTCTCCTACCAGGATCAAACATAATAGAGTATAAGGAGTTAGAAGAGAACGAGCTGGTGGAGGAACCGCGAGTGAGACTGAAGACGGAATGGACGGAGCAACTGACGTCCCGACTGACAGTTGAGAAGCTACTGCCAGGAGACAGTGGGAACTACAGCTGTGTGCCGACTATGGCTGAAGCGGCTTCTGTTAACGTGCATGTTATAAATGGTGAGTTGGATGACGCTTATTGTTAGGACGATAAGGTTGAATTTGCTTTGACCTTGGTACTTCGAAATTTTGATTTTGACGCGTGATTGGCGATTGCGTACCAATGTGTCTGAAAGATGATTCAATCTTGAAAAGTCGAATCTACATGGACGATGTTATTTCTGTGGTACTTTCTTTAACAATTTCTGTGACTTGGTAGTAGCCGTTAATATCAAAATAAATATATGGTAGTTTTATACCAAAGTTATTATCAAAATAACCAACTACAAAGGATTCTATTTCAGACCAAAATAATTCAGAATTCGCGACCACAGCACTATCTCCATTAGGAAGTGATTTGTTGAAATTCAATACGCATTCTCCCAAATTGGGATCTTGGCAAATAATCAAACAGTAATCATTGCCAATTTTGTTATTCTTTGCTCTATTTTCCCAATTTGCTCAGCTACCAAATTAAGGGGTATTATAGTTTATAGTCTACTAAAGTATATATATTACGAAGATTTTGCAGTTTGTCCATCTGATATAATCTTTAAGTTGCCACTTATGAGACCCTTGCTAAGATATGGGGTGACCTTCATACTGCTAAAGAGGACACGACTCAAATCGACCCTGATTATGTAGTTCATGAACTACATTTTAAACTATTTAGAGTATGTTAGACTGTAGTTGTCTAGGACTTGCTAATGAAATCGTTTGTAAGTGTAATCAAATAGAAAAGGTTAATCAATGCTAATAATTTTCTAGATGGCAAAAATTCAATATTTACAAAAAACTTGCGAAAAGCAACCGAACTTGAAACTTGGAGCTTTGAAATGTTTTTTGAAATTTGCTCCCTCTGCCTTACCTACTAGTACTGAATCAAACGAGTATATAAGTATAGCATATTGCATTTGTTTCAAGTTACTGTAAACTTCAAAATATTTCATTATAATATATGTATTCTCCTTTCGTCTTTACTGATCCTCATAGCTTAGAAAGTTTTGAAACATTGAGAAGAAATACTATCTGATACAAAAGTCTCTTAAAAACCAGCCCTTTTATAAACTAACCTCAAATATTTTTTAACAGGCGAACATCCAGCAGCGATGCAGCACGGGAACGCAAACACAGCATCACCCTGTGCGCTGTCGGTTAATTTACTCATTTCATTATATTGCACGCTCGCTACTTTATACACGAGTACCGTGGACGGATTCAGATGAAAATTACACAAGGTACTATGAAACGACATTGTGTGGCAATGTTGTTATTTGTATAAATGAGTCTTAATTATATTGCCGTAAGGTCTATTTTGGTGTGGATGTTAATTGTTGTTTGGTGGAAGTTTCTGGTATTTTTCTTTTATTAGTTTTGATTGCGTTTGTACACTATTAAATACTAACGCTTATGTTAATTTTTTTTTTTAGAAACCGTAGTAACATAGCACAACTATTTTTATGTATATTTTATTTTCAAAACAATACATCTTTCATTGTAAAAGGAACTATACCAAAAACCACTACGAAGGATCACCTTTTAATTCAAAATGGCAATTCAAATAAAAAAAAAATATTATGTAAGTATACCTTTTACTTTCAAGCACAGATTAAATTCGTTTCTCTCATTTGTACCTTATACGTGTCAAAAACGGTCGAATAAGTTTTAAATCGATTTTAACGGACGAATTGTAATGCCCAATCGAATGTTCTAGAAACAAGACACCATTGATCTTTGATTCTGTACCGTTAATTCGAATATCCAATGGATTTTTTGGTCCAATAGCCGTGATCAGTGGTTTCAATAGAATTACGTTTCATCTTTGTTTTTGATGAATTTGTTTTGGTTTTGTTATAAACAGGAATGTCTTCTAAGATATTGTGAGAGAAGAATTTTGTTATATAATTCTGTCTTTGGAGATTGTTTCCTTTTCAATTGAATTTAAACCAAATCTGCAAAGTTAGTTACCATTTCTTTAATTGTATTTATATTTAAACTATTTATTTTTTCATGGTCACCAGATTAATATTTTTTGTATTAACTAATTTGATTTATTTAAATGGAATAGGTACCATTATTCCATCTTATAGCAATTGACGACCAGAGTCAAAAATTTTCATTGAAATGTGTATAGAATAGCCTTCATGTTGATAAGAATAGGTTAAGATAATTATTGTAATTAATTTTAATTATTTATTTTAATATTAAATATTGCCGGGATTACCTACCTATGTATAATTTATCGTTTATTTACCTATATGTGAAAGATTATGTGATGTTGAAGTAATTAGAGCTAAACCTTCGTTAGTGTTATTACAAAAAAGTTTAATAATCGTTTGTCAACTGTTTAAGAGGTTTTTTTGTTTAGACACCTGTCGAACGTTTGACTAACTTTTTTGTAATAAAACAGTGTAAGTCCTTACAGTGTTTTTCCTTCTGTCTTTTTCAAAGTAAGCAACTTTTACAAGGAATTAATTATAGGACGAACATTTCTGACGTTATTGATAAAGAGTGTCTCAGATTATTTTTACTGGCTCTGGATTTTTAATGTTTTTTTACTGTTTTCAAATAACTAACTAAAAGGCTTCTAAAATACCGTTTGGATAAATTTACCAGTAGTTTGCACGATCTTAAATCTCTGAACACTTGCCCAGTTTTTTATACTATGAATTTTATTCAAAAAAATAATGGCCTTCGAATTTCGGCAAATTGTATATACTTGAACTTAATTTTAACTTAAGTATAAAATTGACGGAACGTGGTGTTTAACTTAAGAGATAGAGATTGTATCATAAAATGAGTAGAATTTTTAACAAATATGAAATATTTACATATTCGTTTTTTATAATTCTGTCCTTTCTGTATTAGGTTAAATGTTTGTTTTAAAAAGGCAACAGATTAAAGTTGTGACTATGTATTTGACAACTGTACTCACACTAAATCATTTTTTTTTTAAATATATTAAATTCTGGGTTTTTATTTTGAATATCCTTTCAGTATTTATTCGGATTTCATGCTATTCGCTTTCAAATCCGATTAGATTTTTGATTGAAAGAGATATTAAAAATGTCTGTTAGTTTTTAGATTTTTTTTTCTCATTTATTTGTGAAATATTAATATTTCACTGTAATTTAATTTGAATATTTATAATTGAAATCCTAAAAGACTTGTACATTTTATAGAACTATATATTATTTTTATTTCATAAACTTAAATCTATACTGTTAGAATTATAACACCATTATAATTTCGAAAAATGAATGTTATAGTTAATTCATAGGAAAATTTATTGTAAATAATTATATTTAACAGAATTTTAAGTACACGATCGAAAATAAAATAGCACCGAATTATATTTGTATTGTTATTTTGTAGTTGTTTTTCTAGTCGAATGTTTAAATAGTATAATAAAAAATTATGTGTATTATAAATGTAAATGATTATTTGTAAATAGTAAAATAACAATAATTTATTGAAATATTAAATTAATAATTTGTTACTATTATTCATTTATGCAATAATGTGCGGTAGAGAATTTTAAAGTTTGGTAAAAGATGGATTCATTTTCAAAGGGATAAATACAAATTGTAGGAAACTGATAAACAAAATGATTATGTAACTAATGGTAAGGCAAACTTTGACAAATAAAGATAGAATCATTTATATTGTTTTTTTATTTATTTATATCACAAACACGAGAAAAAAATATTGGGCATGGCTAAAATGACTTTCTGCCAGAGAGATGCATGATGTTTTAAACCGCGATTATTGTCACAAACTACTACTGTTAATACTACCACATATCAAATAAATTCCGAAAAGAAAATCAGAATCCCCCTTTTCCTTTTCACATCACCAAAAACAACGACCACATTCTAAGCTTCAATAAAAATACAGCACCCAGAAAAGGAATAACAACATCTCAAAGAAAACACGCAACTCATGATAGACTGCCACATACATAGATACTCGTATGGAGGCGGCATATTCAGAAAAGAGGCAATAAAAACGTATATAAAGTTACGTTTATGACGTTTGCCTACAATTTTACTATTCTAGAAACTCGTACGTGTATGTAGACTTTATGACAGGAATCTTGGAGACTGTTTGAGTTAACGTGGTTTAGATTTACGTAGGTTTAGACGATCTCACATTGCAACGTTTTGTATTCATTTACAATTTATTTTAGGTGTATTTGTAACTTTGTGACTCAAAATCACGTGATTTTAAGGATCTTGACCATAGTTGTGTCATATAGCTAACTGTTTCTAGGGTTCGATTTTTGGGTTGCGCAAAAATCTTTTTGTGTTGTTACCCAATAGCAGGAAGGAAAAAATGGGATATTAAATACCTTGCTCAGGAATGGAAAGTAGCAACTCTGAAACTAAATGCTACTACTTCCCACACTACGCTTACCTTCGTCCAGCAGTGAACATTTTTATGGATGTGATGTAGTGAGAAGATGTAGGTAGGTACTTCTCTAAACTGGTAAGTGGACATAGATAAGTAAACATCTGGAAGCGCCACTGTCGTGCTGGTGTAAACTAATGCTGACTGACAGTTGACACGCATCAGTATTATTTCTGTATACGTTTAATTTTAAGTTTGTGCATGCGTCTTTTGTTGTTCAATAAAATTTATTTTCTTTCTTTCGTAAGTATTCCCTGTAGTTGCCTGCATAGGGACATTAAAACCCAAGTTTACTGACAACATAAGCGTCAGTTTTATTAAAATAACTAAAAATGTTCACATTCAATTTTCAAGGTAAACAGTTGTTTTAGAAAAACGGACGTTTGTGCTGTTGGTGAGCTTGGGCGTCAAAACCACACATTTCAAACAAACAAATGCTACTAATAGGAATTATTTAAAATATTTAATCAATTAATTAATACTATCGGTAAACCTAAATAAGCATGAAATCCTAATAATATTAGTTTTTAGCACTAAAAATATTATAATAGGTACATTCTATTAATTCCGGTAACAATTAATATAAATATTTGCGGAAATTATGTTTATTCAACCACAATTTATTGTTAGAAATAGGCAAATAATTATATTACCTGTAAGGGGGGTTCCTTTACATAAGTATTGTCAATGCAAATGTAGTGCAAATTGTCACTTAAATGTGGAATGTCAATATGGAATGCAAAACGATGTCACTGAATGCTCGACGGGATGAATCTAAATAAAAATGCAAGTTGTCCGATTCAAACCACGTCTAATTGAACACTAAAATAAAAAAATGTACGATACATAATTTGCATCGAAGAATGCAATATGTTAGTGTGAGTGGACTGCCAAATGTAGGTTGCGTCCAAAGTGCAAATGCACGAGCCTACTAGCTAACTTATTGCAATAAGTGTATTTTTTTAAAATTCATGTACGTGCACCGTACATATTGCCACACACAGAAAAAGAATACTTAAATAAACAATGAAAAAAATATTTAGAACAATAAAATAAAAATGTAAAAGAAAGGAAATGTAGAATGGTTAAGTAAAGACTAATGTAAATAGAATTGATCTATGACTACTATGCAGAATTATATTTAAAGTCTATAAATGTAATATCACTATAATAATAAATTAGCACACGTCACTATGAATTTCAGTGTCAAATTTCACTTCACTTGAGGTAGGGTTAGCACACGACATTTTTGGGTCCCGATTGTCGATCTCGCAGTTTCTGTCCTCGATGTCTTGATTTTCTTTTCGTCTGCTTCTGCTTCTCGCGTCTTGCGGACCCGCCACTTGTCTTTGGGTGGCCATCTTTCGCCAAAGGAACAGCGATGTTACAAACAGTGCAATGCTAATCGTAACAACCACATAGATTGCGACGCAATGATGAACGTCGTGAGAGGATAAAATGTCTAGCTTAGACTGTTCTTCTATCGAGCGTAGTTGCGTGTCAATCTTCTTGAATCTCTTTTCGTGCGTTTCAATATGCAACGATGAGTTACGAATCGAAGTATTGATTATGTTGTTAATTGGAGAGATAGTGGGCGCGAGTATCGCATATGGTTCATTCACTAAAATGTTACTTGTATGTTCCATATATGCATGCAATGTGAATGAATCGCCTTGCAAGGTGCATCCTTGTTTTAGCGTTATCAAACCCGAGGATTGGAGAGATAGTGGGCGCGAGTATCGCATATGGTTCATTCACTAAAATGTTACTTGTATGTTCCATATATGCATGCAATGTGAATGAATCGCCTTGCAAGGTGCATCCTTGTTTTAGCGTTATCAAACCCGAGGTGTTTTGCTTATGTAATTTGACCCATTTGTCAGCGCATATTTTTATTTCCGTGTGGCAGTAAACGCTGTGTTCTTCATTATCTTGAATCAGCTGTACGTCGCAGATAGATTTGTGACGATCACCGGTGTTGTAAATAGGGAGATTTAGTTTGCACAGGAGAGATTGGTCATGTAATTTCTGGCATTCATTCATGTCAGACTGGTCTAGGGGTATAAATGAGTATTGGTTGGCATTAAATGCTATTAATGCAGAGTTGGGAATAACATACATTACCCGATTTATGTCAATACGTTGAGGAATGCTAATAAGTCTGTTAAGTTCGTATAGGGCATCACTCAAGATCGGGACCTTTATTTCCATCAACAGGTAATGCTGTGTTATGCGTGCATGAATTCTGAACAGCTTGTAGATGTCTCGAATGTCATTACGGACTTCAGGTAGTGTAGAGTCACGAGGTAGTAGTCGAGCTATTCTATTTAGTTCGCTTTGCATTTGGGTTGGTGATAATAGATGTACGTCCATATGTCCTTGATACATATTTGTCAAGGTATTGATGAGTAATTCTTGAATATCTTTTAAGTTTTGGGCCATTCTTTCTGCAGCTATCGCCGATGTAATAATGTAGAATGCATGTGAACTCTCAAGTTTATCTTTGAGCGTCTTGTTCTCTAGGGACGTGAGGTGATCGTTGATTAATGTGAACTGCTTCACCAGTGTTGCTTCGTTACGCTGTACAATGTTGTTTTCGGTTTCCAAAACACTTGACTGGTTTTTAAGCAATTGGAATAAATGATTTTCATTGTGTTGGATTGTGTTGATATCCTGTTCGTATTGGTCTGCAAAGCGTTGACCTAGTACTCCAAATAGCGAATTTGCAACATATCCTACTCCGTCGACCAATCCTCTTTTGAACCTGTGTTGAATTATCCGCTGGGACCTCAGTAATTCGTTATAATAATTCAGTTCACTCGTGCTTTGTTCAAGTTGGTTAACTAGAACATGGAATTGCATCATCCAATCTTCACAACGAGCTTGCTTTATATGAGCTACGAATTCTTGCAAGGTGTCCACATTGCGCCAATAATTTGTCATGTTGAAATAGAATACCAGTTTCCATTCATCTCTAATTTCTTGCAGATCTGCTATCTTGTCAAAGTAAAGTGTTTGATTTTTTGTCAGTTGAGTAAGTGTGATATCTTGTTGGACAGTAGGTGTTATCAAAATTGTAACTAGCATCAGCATATAACATACTAAGCTGTTCCAGGTAAGTCCTTTGCCGCGGTTTCGTCTGGTTTTGGGTAGTCTGTCAGTGTCAGGGTTGTGTTGTTCGTCATCCTCCACTAGGGGGACCAGTTTTGTAATAGGTCGTTTAATTTCGCCTTTTGCCGTTTGTAATGTCACAACTCTAGTGTGGCCGTCCTTTCCAGGGTGTAACTCCGCTACACGACCCAGTGCCCATTTTCCTGCAGGCAATTTTTCATCTTTGATGCATACAATGTCATTTTTCTTTATGTCAGTATTCTGTCGTTTCCACTTTAGTCTTACTTGTAGTTGTTGAAGGTACTCTTGCGACCACTTCTTCCAGAAATCCTTGCTAAGTTGTTGTACCATTTGCCATCTCGTGTTTAAACGGTAGGTTTTGTCAATGTCGGGTTCTGGAATTGTCATGAGTGATGTATCGGTTAGAAAATGTCCAGGAGTCAAACAGTTGATATCTTCGACGTTCTCTGAAACGGTACACAGTGGTCGCGAGTTCAAGCAAGCTTCTATCTGACACAGTAAGGTGGTAAATTCTTCGTATGTCAGACGTTGATCTCCAATGACCCGTTTGAGATGATATTTCATGCTCTTCACCGCTGCTTCCCACAGTCCGCCTGCGCTAGGCCATATCGGGGCATTGAAGTGCCATTGAACTCCCATTTCTGATATTTTGCCTAAGAAGAAGTTGTCAATGTTTTGTATAATGCATTTGTATTGTTGGCGTAGGATTCGATTTGCACCCACAAAATTCGTGTTGCTGTACATGTCCCGTGGCGTACCTCTACGTGCACAAAAACGTTTGAAAGCCGATAAAAATGCTGTACTGGAGAGTTCTGATACCAGTTCTAGATGAATGGCTTTCGTTGCTAGACAAACAAATACTGCAACGTATGATTGTCTTCAAGTTTCGAAGATAAATTATAGCCTATATGTTGACCAGGCTTAATACTGATACAACACAGAAAAAATCATTGAAATCCGTTCAGTAGTTCCGAAGATTAGCGTGTACAAACAAACAGACATACAGACAGAATTTTTTTTTTTCATTTGTTCTCCATTACTGTTTCTAAACCCCACCCAATTATTATTTTTTAAATATATTCAATGTACAGACACAGTTTTTTTACAGATTTATTATATGTATAGATTTATTATATGTATATGTAGATTTACTCGATAAAACCAGAAACCATAAAATTAAATCAGCTACCAAATATGCGTAATTTCGTAATTCAAATGTGTTATTTTATTTTAGAGTGCTACTCACTAAACATTACAGCGTGGAATAAGTTAAGTATGTAACAACAAATAATTTGTACCTAGGATGTTTCTGGCATGTTTCAAAATAAGCCATCATCTGCCTCTTTTCCTAATTGTGTTGGGGTTGGTTTCCAGTCTTACCTAATGCAGCTGAGTAGCAGTGTTTTACTTGTCACAACAGCTTAGCCAATCCAGCTATGCGGGTAACCCGGGTAACCCACACCGAGTCTTCGCGATTTACAGAATTTCTGGCTTCTGTATGCCAATTAGAAACAAATGAAAGCCCGGGATCTGGACAATTTAAAGTGCCTTTCGAAACACGTGCAGAAAGCATCCCCTAAAAATGCAATCCCTGAAAAAGGATGAAAGTTAGTGACAGTTGCAAAACACCTTGTTTGACTTTGCATTAATAAATATATCCTGAAACATTATATCCTCCCACTGTAAAACGTGTCAAACAATCCCAAAGAGTATTATGCAAAAGTGAGTCATGAAAAATATTAAATAAACAAAATATGATACACTATGCGACGTTCACAGCGCTGTATGGCTTCACCAATTTCAGTTATTGCATCTGTCTCATGCATGTTGTATAAGGTTCGTGAAATGCAATTATTACGTTGGTTCTGTTTTGCATAACGTTAGAATTTTATTCTGATGAATTTTCGCTTGGCTGTATGATTTTGACGATGTTAATTATTGTGTTAACTAGTACTTATATTTGGAATATTTCGATTTAATGGAACTATCAAATACTGAACGATATTTAAGTTTTTTGCTCTCTGGATCTTTATATTAATAATTAGTAATAGGGATTAGTAATTATGAATAGCACCGACCCCAAATAAAATTGGGAACAGGGCAGGAGGAAGAAAAAGAAGGAAGAAGAGGGTCTTATACGAAAGTAACTGTATGTCTGCTGGGCTTTCACGCAAAAAAGTATAGAAACGATTTTAATAAAACCAGATACACATAAATACATGGATTAGAGACTGCGAAAGAACACATAGGCTGCTTTTTATGAAATTGGGGATACAAGACTTATAATTTAAAATCACAAACCAGTGCAAAACATCATGTTTCCATGAGTCAGTAACCAATTAGAATCAAACATGAATTGCCTATTTCAAACTGATATTTAGTAATTATCATTATTAACGACAACGCCAGGAGCGCTGGAAAACGCTTGATATGTATCCAAATTGTTATTTAGCTAAATATATCTCAGAAAACTAAAATAATGTAAATTATTCTATAACTATTTTAACCAATGTAAATGACGTCAAATATTTTAAAATATAATATATGCATATCTGCAAAATACCATTTGAATCAGGGGCGGATTAAACCCTTAAAAATATTATGTGCACAAGTCCATCTGTTACAACTATCTTACTATGACAAATGCTCAAAAACTTGGTACAAAACGGCATACAAAAGAGCAAACACCTTATTTCCAAACAACGCAAAATTCATCTCCTGAAAACACACCAACAGAATACCAGCTGAAATCAATGAAAACAAGCTACCAATTAGACAACAAACGCCATCAGACAATGGGTTCCGTACGTATACAAAATTGGAGTTGAAATGTCGTGATAATGTTGGACACCTACAATCTACATCAGTGTCAATTATGGCGCACAATCAAAGCATTCAGCTTCGTGATTTCAAAGAGAGGGAATTATGATGTAGGGGACTGCAAAAGGTGTAGTTTTCTGAATTCTGGAGTTTTGTGAAGTCAAAGCCGCGTGGGTATTAATAAGGTTAAGCAAGGCTTGGCGTGGTCGATCCTTGGATGGGTGATCTTGATCATGACGAGTTCTTCCCGTTTTTTGCAGCGTCAGGCAGTGTCACTCTTACTGACTAAATCCACTATGTTCCTTTTTAACGCGAGGTTAAAGGGCTTCCTTTAACCTCGCATAATTAGTAACCTGTTTGTGTATGTACCTGTGTATGTTTGTAAGTAGAAAATAAAGAAGGAAATTCTACTGCTTACACAAGCTAGCCATTAAATATTTTCAACAATCACTTGCTCCAAACCTTTACCACATTATATGTAATATCAGAAATTATTTCTCTAAAAAACCTTAGTAAGTTTAATCAAAACAACGTTTTCAATTCTACCGAATAACCAGTTCATCATCTAAGATCTTGATTTCTTGCCACTTCACAAAATAGATAATAAAATTCGTAAAACTTCTGAATCGAGCCTTCCTATTGTTCCTCTCGTCAATATTGCGTCGAATGCATGCCTGCCTTTAACGCGGTAACAGGTCTCCAGCATTCAACACTAATGTAAATCTAGGAATAGCTTTGTCTGTTCTGGAAGTGGCAAGCGTAGCACGAAATGCGAAACAACTGACTAGATCAGTGTTATCTCGAGGGAAATTCCAGTATTTATGTACGGTTGTATTTATAGATCTGTGTTTGTAAGGAAGTCTTCAGATAAACATTGGAGAGTGTTTTTATTTCTGTCTTAATTAGGTGTTTCTTGCGCCTTGAGGGAACTTCTTGGTGCACGTGTTACAGGGTAAAATGATACTAGATACTCTGTTCTAGACTGTAATCTGTGTCTTTGAAGTCTTTAATTTAAATCGGTTTTACCACCGGAGCGTTGTAGACTTGAAAAGTAATTTTGATAAAATTAATGTATGTAAAATGGGATGACATGATTTCCTTAGTCTCATATTCTGAATGCATGTTAGGTAAAGTAAAAAGCCTGAGACTGGTTTTATTTTAGTAGTTAATAAATCAAAAATAACAATGTAAAATAAAATAAAAACTGAACACTGCATTTTTTCTTGTAATTTAAAGCACATCTGAATACAAAATGGAAACATTATAATTACAAATTGAAAACACCTTTCAGACTTAACACTGGCATAATGTATTCAACACACTCACACACACATACATAACATTTAGACAAACACACCCATCCAGGATTGCAGAGTAATATATTTATGAGTATGTAAAGCAAGGTATTATTGAGAACTACTATATAGTAATTTACGTATGTAGTACACCCTCTAATCTTAGTTAATGAATATATATTACCTCTTCAACTGCGGTAAACATGTTGCTACTTTGGTTTTAAGCTTTTTCTCGAATTCCGATTGTGTTTGGTTGCTCACTCAGCCTCCAGTTAAGCCTCGATGTGTAGTTTGTATTTCGATGGTAGCATCTTAAAGCTACATAATGACTATGTCTGAAACTAATTACAAGTGTAGTAAGAAGGCATTGAGTATTAACAGATTTCCAAAAAGTACTCATACCTAACTTCAGAAAGAATTTAATTCTTTAATACTGCATTACATTTAGTTTGACAAATATAATTAGGTATTAATTACTTGGTGAACAGGTGCTTCCCACTTATAAGAACCTGTTTTAGTAGCAGTCAATTACTACCTCATGTTGACCACTTGTTTGCAAATTGTGACGGTATTATCATTCGCTAACCACAAATGTCCGAACCCCTTTCAAACAAAAAAATCGTTCCAATGAACAGAATGGTACAAAGGCAAATCTTCAATCGCGCAATCAGCGTACCACAGTTCCTCAAAATTCCAAATAACACCTAAATATTAAAATACATAAATAAAAAAGCCATTCGGCTTTTTAATTCCGCCAGATTCGCTGAGAATTTGAGGGGTCGAGTGCTGACAAAAAATTTTAATATTGACAAATGTCTTTTATATCGTCCAAATTTGGAAAAGTAATTTTTCCCTTTTGAAAAATTCCTTCTTTTGTAACGTGCCTATTGTGAGATTGGTCTTCGTTCCACCTTATATTGAATAAGTGTGGGTATTATGAGACGGGAATTTTACCATGTTTCCTGACAAATATCCTTATTTTCGTTGTCACAAAGATTATTTGTGTTGTTGTTTTCTTTGGAAAAATCTTCGAGGGTTGTATTTTATCATAGGGGACATAAAATGGGTACTTATCCATATTTCGGCTTTAATTCCCTTTGGTAACAAACTAATGGATATTTTTATGGCTAGGAGCTATATGTTACCTTTTCTTAAAGCTACAACAAATGCGCAAAGGTGTGGTTCGAAGTAATCGCAGTTATTAGGGCACAGGTGGGCAGTGTGGCCATCCACGGGGTATAATCCCTTTTTATGGCCCTCATGGCGAGTTATAGGGTTATCTAAGTGTAAACCGAAACGGCTTAACGGACATTCAGTAGTGCTATACTTTGTAAATATTGGTCATGTGTTGTTTTGACTCACCGTTAAAAGAAACACACCATCATGATGGAAATATCTTCAAAACTTTCTAAACAATATGAACTGTAGGTATATATAATACTACACATTATTTGGATATCTTGTATAAACAAATTGTGGGCTTAACATTAGAGTCTGGTTTCACTAATTGGATACGGAACCTCAAAGTCGATATCTTAATTGGAGTGACTGCATACTGATTTCCATATTCGGTCTCCCATCGAAATTGTAGCTGCAGAAAGTTTAGCCTTGGTCAATCGTAGCAGCTTGCTAATATATCTTTAATTAGTTTATTTGTACACTTCGTTCAAAAAGCCACTAGTCAATGAATTTCAGCTTAATCCGGGTCAAATTGTAACATCCAAACCACAATTAGTTGAACTAAATAATTATATTCTAAATAAATGTTTGGCTCAATCAAAACATTAATTTGTTACAAAATGTCAATATCTAATTCAATCACAATATTGGTTCTCCGCAAGACTTCATAATTGAATTGAATTGGATCAAATTCGGTTTTATTGGTTACAATCAATTATTTTGATTGCGTTATAGGATTTCTAATATGAATTAGGAGGTAGGGTGTTGGGATTCCGTACGATATACGGCAAAGCAATTACTTAACTGGGTATGTTTTTATCCTTAGTGGCTGGTTGACCACAAGGCGGGCTTATACTAAAAAAAAGAAGTATGCTTTCCATTGAACATAGCGACCAAAAAAATTATTTATGATAATAATATGATCAGAAGAGATAAAAATTTAAAATTCCATTTGAAAATCTTGTTTACGTCAATTTTCCTTAAAAGTTACAAACGTGATTTTCTTTTGATGTAAACTGATTAGGCAAGGTATAAAAAGTAAATCGCATCATCTGTAAACAAATAATATATTTGTTGTGTTGGTTCTGTTGTTATTTATTTTATGCATTTAACATAACATTTTTAGGTGCTTATTATTTTTAAATAATACTGAATTAAATCATATTTCTTCAAAACATATATTATGACACCTATTAAACTCCGTAACAAACTACCGATTTCCTGTGGTTCCACCCGCATACCGCAAAAATAACGTCCCGCGCCGTATTAAAAAGCAGCCTAAATGTTTATCTAGTCCGTTAGCTACCTCCTAAATAAATATCAGAAAGGTTGGTCTATGAGTGTGAGCGTGATGAAGTAGCACACTTTTGAAAAATCAGGCTAACAAATCATCAACTTCACAGTTAATGTTTTACATCCTACTAATATTATAAATGTGAAAGTTTGTGAGAATATATGAATGTATGTTTTGTACCTATTCTTTCACGCAAAAACGGCTGGACCGATTTGGTTGAAATTTGGTACGTAGATAGGTGATTACCTGGATACATACATAGGCTGCTTTTCAGCATCAACATACACCACGCGGGCGAAACCGCGAGCGGAAGCTAGTCTAAAATAAAACATAACCCTTCTCCCAAATCTGGTAAAAACCAATGATAGGTATACTTTCTAAATTAAAGATCCCTTCAAAAATGAAAAGTGTTCAACCAAAAATAATAGTCGTTCGCAATCTTTTAATTATAGTAATGAGTCGGTACAAAGGAGTGTTATCTTTCGAATTAAAAATGAATAGGTTTGCAAAACATGTAATTTAGATGTTAGGCTGAGGCTACAATGCAGCGGTAGCGGGGACGTCAAATTGGCCTCATTTTATCCCATGTCATTTTAATTTGGCCCCGCTAGGCCTGGGATTTTATTGCTGGCCTTTTAATAACGATTGCTGTGTTATTTTGTGCGTTAGCGACCAATACAATATGCTTTTTGCTTACAAATTCCGTTACAATTCAATACCAAAGTAAAAACGTTATATCAATGAAAATGTCGAGTTATGTTAGGCGTGCGAGTACGAAATATGACGTTAAATCATTGATTTATTTTTAGTAAAAATTTGCGCAGAATTCATACCTGGAAAACATTTAAGTATCTAATTTAATTTCCTAAAATGCCTACATGATATTGTAGCTTTTATTATATTTGTATGTGTCACAAGTATGTTGTTTCTTTCTTTCTTTCATATTGTATTTTTAAGACCCCATATCAGCATTTAAAAGAAACAGTATTTAATAATGTTAAAGGTCGTTCCAAAAATAATAAATAAATGGAAATTGTTCAGCTAACAGATTTTAATTCAATTCGCTCCCGGCATTTTTTAGTCCGCAGTCTAGACTCCGACGTTTTGTTTTCTCTAATTTATTCAAAACAAAGAGTTTTAATGTCGCGCCGTAACTTAGATATAGATACATTTATCTTTTCACATTTTAATGTAAATAATATCTTATTTATTTAAGCAATTCGTGATTGTTGGTTTAGAACTTTGTCTAACTACCACCATTATTTACAAATGGTCACGACTTTTGTTAAAGTACGTTTTGAAGTTAGAGGTCAGTGACCGTTCAAGGTGGATCGACGAAATAGTTCAGATTTTGGGACTTTAGTCGGTTCGTTCTAGAAAATTCATTTAAATTTGTGTTGTAAAGTTTCTTTCTGAATTTGAACTAAAGGTTGTTCAGAGATTTCAAGAAAAGGTGTTGATGGGCCTTTAAATTGTTCAGTCATATAGACATTTATTGTTCATGACATATTCGATTATTATCCCTTCAAACCCTTTACAAAAATTTTATATAGATTCGTAATCATTATAAACTTACTGAATATCTGAAAAAATAAATAAGATACCTGTATAATTCATCATCAATAATATATGTTTAAACATTTCCATAAATCTTTTCAGACACACTAAAATCACTGTAATATCTTCAAGCCTGTTTTAACCAAGACACAGCAATAACTCAATCAAGCAATTTTAGAGTACCCGCACACTGCCAAATAAACAGTCGGCCGACAGTTGACCCGGTTGGCAAATATATTTTTTTGAGGAGAATCGTGAATCCGGTTTAAGTTTTTAGTCGGTCTGATGATGGCTAAATCCCTGATTGTTGTAGATTGAACAACTCCATTTTGTCTGCCTCGTTGGTCTAGTGGTGGCAAGCGCGGCTGCTGTGCTCGAGGTCCCGGGTTCGATTCCCGGGTCGGGCCGAAATTGCTTTGCGGGTTTTCTTAAATTTTCACAAAGCAGCCCGTAGTCTGAAAGTTGGTGATTGATTCACCCGTGCATCGGAGAGCACGTAAATGTCGGTCCTGCGCCTGATCTCTTTCCGGTCGTGTCGGTTGCCGTCCCATTGGGCTATGAGAGTGAAGGAATAGGGAGTGCACCTGTGTCTGTGCAAATGCTTGTGCACTATAATATGTCCTGCGCAGCTGGCTGATCTCCTTAAATGAGAACAGCCGCCGTGGCCGAAATCGGCCGTGGACGCCATTATTATTATTTTCATAGTTCTCTATGCTTGTCGTTCTGAGTGACAACTGACAGCCGCTGTAATTTGTACACTTTCATTCAATTCGATACTGATTGTTAATTTACGAACCCAAACCAACTTTCGGCCGATTAAAAGTTTGTAATCTGCGGGTGTTCTTAAGGTTACTTTTAATATTTTTAATTTCAAAGCTTCTAACTGCGGTGTCAGTCGGGTTTTAGGTAAACATCGTAAAATGTCTCTCTAGGGCTGACGAGGCCCGTTTTATTTAATTAAGTGAGCACCACAACGGTAATATTTCATTGGCTAACCAGTTTTTTCTGGAAGTTTCCAGTGTTATATTTGTTCAGTACTCAGTGCGTTTTGAGTTGCTTTTAATTAGTTAATGTAGGGTTTAGTGAAAATGTGTGCGTTACATTACATGGTGTTTATTTTTCATTATTCAGCTTATTTCTTTTGTTGCAAATGAGGATGTTTTGAGAGCAACCTCACTGTAGAGGAAACTGTTAGCCAATATTTAACACGATAATTTATATCAAGGCTGGCTCATAGTTAATTTTTACGGTAATCATAAATCCAATCGATGTTTTTAGTCTTACGTTACTGAATGACCGAAAACATTGCCTGGTAAAATCACACCGTGTACTTATGGTACAAATAACAACTGTGTGACAAAACCGATTGAGATAAAATTTGTCTCAGAGATGGCCGGTACTTTGGAGATACACATAAGTCACTTTTAATCTGGGTAATGAGAGAATTTTTCTCCGAATGCGAGCAAAACCGAAAGCAGAACTTAGTACGTCACACATTTTATTGTGCACATCACATCGTTTTGAACAAACCGCCAGTCTAATATCCTCAGCGAATATATCTAAGGCCAGATGTTGACACGAGATCGTAATATCTGACGGATAAAAATGATCCTGAACTAACAGATCTAGGCTGAGTTATGTAACCTTGAGTTTTCACGCTATTTTCGTATGTCGGTCCCATTTTGGACTAGCTGAGAAGGGAAGCAAGATGATTTATCTGGACTGAATGTCTTAAAGAAAAGCTTTAGTAGCTACCACATTTATGTTTCTAACTGAATCAAATTCAGTTGACTGAAATGTGTTTATATCAATCGGAAAGCCAGGCCCACAGTTGCGATGGGATTTTTTTTTAAATTTATATGTGTTGATGTTGGCTATAGGTAGAAAATCAAAAGTAAATTGACCATCGCGTGTTCCTACCTGATTTAAAAAAATCTAAATATGTAGTCAGTGGTAAGAGTTTCATTTGATACTTTGAAAAAGCCTTTTTTGTTGTGTTTGTTTATCACAGAAACTATATAAGTTTGAAGTATGTATAGAAATATTCTTACCTTGAGTGATCAAGGTGACCAAAGCAAAAAACCTGATATTAACTCACCAAAAATATAAAAATTGGATAAGAAACAAAAAGTAAAGACATCGAAATCTAACTAAAGCGACTTCATAGAAGCATACACATAGAAAACATTTGATATACAAATAAGCCTTTGCAAGTGTGCTTAGCCAAGCAGATGCGTCCGCTATTTAGCCAACATTCCAAACAAACAAAGTATGATAAATACATGAGCGTTTTATTACCAAGACGCCATGTTCTATAGAAGTCTTCAAATACAAGCGATGCTCCGAAAAACTTCGCCTCGACATTCCCTTCATCAACATTTTATTAAGATGGAACTTATTTAAAAAACTTTTAGGCGTAGCGATTGAATATTTAATTTAAAACTCACAAGGACAAAGTTGATTTACATTATATCGTTCTAATAAATCTTTGGAGTTTTCTTTATTGTTTCCTTTTTCGTTCCGCAACTTAAAGCGTATAAAAAGCGTTACTTTCGAACTCTGGTAGGCAAATCTTAAATTGAAATAAAATTCAATAATTCTAATCACATTTCCTTACTAATATTACAAATGTGGAAGTACCTCTGCAACTCTAGTCTATTCTTCATGCCTAAGTTAAACATTTACACACAAAAACTTTTAAACGTCATTTTAACACTTGTCTTAAAAAAATGTCAAATTATGACGTTGAAATAAGGTCCATTTTGCAGCAACACTTTTTTAGACAAGTGTTTGACACATGTTTAAGTTTTTGTAGTAAGACCATATAAATATCTAGAGCCTAAGAAACAATATGAGCTACGTTATACCCGATTGCGAAAAGTGGTTACTCCCGAAAGTGAGTGAAACCTCGAAGAATAGCCACTTATAGGTACAATATTTGAGAGTTTACATATGGATGGTCTTTCACGCTAATACAAAGGTTGTTAATGGCAATAATGCACCTTATACACCTTATTGGCGTAAAAAATCCTATCAAGATTGTTTCCCTATCCGAATGGCATAATAATCATCCACATTGTAAGGAGTCACTTATACATCTACTTCACCGATCAAGAAACTCAAAAACCAACAACAGCAGTCTTCATTCACTTTATTTTTCTCCTTAAAAGTGTTACAAAAACAACTCTATCTTGTACCATAAAACTTTGTTGAACAAACTCGTCACATGCAGTTTTTTTGCATCCCCAATCTTGCTTGCACTTTGTACTTTCTTCATGAAATTTCATAAACATTGTAAGACCAGCTCTATTAAGACCAAAATACTTTATACAAAGTCTTGAAAAAACTAATAAGGGTCCATTTTGTTGCACGAAGTGTAAGCAGCTTTTGTTTTTAGGAAAATAAACTTTTTACAATGGTTTGCTTGATACCTTTAAATTAAAATATTGGAGCTTCTGTCTGTTTATGTTTGTGCTTTTATTATGAAATCTAGTGTTGCTGGGTTGCTGGTTTACCGCTACAAACTTTGTTATATTAAGTTGCTTTTTTTATTTATTTTAAAGTGTTTTATTTGTGGATTAGACAGCGGCGATATAACATGAAGGTAAATAGAGAAAGACATATTGTAATTTTTGATATAGGTACGTTAAAACTATATAAATAAAGGAGGTACATTTGTTCTTCGTATAAAAGAAAAGTTTTTAATGAAAAACTAAATTCTAAAACAACTTATCTCAAATCTAAAAAATCACTTAGAAATTCTTTAATAATTTTTATTCCAAGATTGTATTTTGCGTCTGACAGATTTCTCACAGCAAAATTAATTGTAAAAGAGAATTCTAAAATAGCACGCGGGTGTTAGTAGTTTATTAATTAAAACGTGATAATGAAAGAGTTCAATGACACTTGCAATATTGGACAAGGATGATAACTGAAGCTTTACTACCACTTTAAACTTCGCATTTAATTACATTTTTATCGGCGAACAGCACGTCATGTTATAAAAGATTTAAATTAAAAGAAGATACGTGCTCTTAAAAAGTTTTTTTTTTATATTATTGAAATAGCTTTCGCAAGTGCACCTTAATAAAAAGTAGCTTATACGCTATACTGATATATAATAGTTACGTTAATAACTGACAAGTTTCATCCCAATCCATTCAGTATTTTTTGTACGAAAGAGAAACAAACATGCATACATAAAGAACCGATGATAACTGTGTACTGCTTAAATACGATGGTGAATGAAAACTCCTATTTTAAGTCCATTATATTACTCTCTAAAAACAAAAGAGCACATTGACACACACAGAAAAGCTTCCTACGTAAAATTTCTGTTTACCTGTAGTACTTACCTACCGTGAACAAAGTAGCTTTACCTATGTTATTATCAGAATTTGTACTGAAAATCAAATGATATTGGGTGCATCCAATTAGCTGCATCAGATCCTGAACACACATGAATAGATTTACGCTACATAAGCCATGGTACACAACGTTGAACTAAGGAATTTGTGTGAATACAGCTTTAGCTATTACCGTAGTATGTACTTACGTACTAATTAATTATGTACTTACAACGTGTCAAGCAATTGGCAGCTTCACCTTGCTTAACTCCATTAAGGAAATTCTCACCTCTAGCTAGTATATAATACATAACTAGCTTAAGCCCACGGAATCGTCTATAATCAAAAATCGTTTATTCAAATTAGGCCGAAGAACAGCACTTTTCGAACGTCAGAATTACGTGTGACATCCCTAAAAACGCCCACTCTGCACCGCTTCCTATAGGAAGTATAAGAATTAAGATATTGTCCATTCCTGTTTATTTTTTTGCAACATACCTACCTACGTTCTTATATATGTTTAAAATAGATGCTTTTAATACATCCTTCCAATAAAATGGCCGAAATTAATTTAGAAAAGAAAGAAGCGCAACAAATCAAAAATTATGAAATTCTCGAGACCTCGAGTTATCTGAGACGAGCTTTCGTATCCCAACACAGTTGGGCAAAGGATAGGCAGATAAAAATATGATAAAAAAATAAAAATATATTTTTATTTTTGTAAATAGTGTTTTTATTTTTAGAGATAAGTAGTTTAAGTTTATATATATAGTGTGTACATATATGTTTGAAAATCATTTGTAAATACCACGACAATCACAACCTAATTTTTTCAACGCCAACCAGATTACTCAAGCTACAAAGGCAACTAATGCGAAATCATGGCGCAGTTAATTACTCATCAGCCGCCTAACTGATCATAATCAAACCTCAGGAGATAACCGGCCGGTACGCTGAAATGTCAATTAATCATAGTATAAATAGGTTATAATACCTTGTAACCGAGTGAGGCTTTCGTACAAGGAGAATAAAATGACTAGCAGAGGTGCCATAACGGAAAATCGCATAAGAAAGCAGCGCGCCAAAATGCGGGACGAGGAACGTTACTGTTTTCGCCCTTATACGTCTTCCGTAAACCCGACATTTCTTTGTTATACCAAGAATCGTTGACAGATGTCTCAAAGAACCGAACGCCTTATTAGTTCTTTCGTAACTGATCGTTTCATCGTACGTATTTGAGCTAGCAGAAGGCGCCTGACCTACCTGCATTACGGCATCTCCACTTATCTTTCCCTACTCCGTGCTTCCGTAGCATTCAGCTGTCATTTCTCTTGAATACTAGGAAGTGGTACGCGATGATTTGAATTGACAACCTTGTGTTGGTAACTTCTTGGAACTGTATTAGTGGAAGCCGTTTGGGAAACTACTCGTGTATTAATTAGATTAGTAGTTGTGCATACAAAATTACATTCCTGGAGATGGATAAAAGTAAAGATGATCGAGGAAAAATTGAGCAGGTTATAAATTTACTCATCATCATCTGCTTAGCCTTATCCCAATTATACTGGAGCTGGTTTCTAGTCTGACTGGATGCAGAAGTGTGTTATATAAAGCGACTGTCAATCTACCTGCCTGATAAACACACTATGTAAAAAAAAAACATTGCTACTTAAGTCCGCATTCAAACTAGATACGCTACCAAATGAAGTCAGTGCAAACACCACTCTTACCATACTTACAACAGCCAGAGATCTAGGCTAATTTTCCAAGACATAACAAAAGTGTCATATCCAGCACCAAAGCATCTTCGTCATACGCGTAATTCCAAATCTAACATGCACTAATGAGATGGTTAACCGACCATTAATTGGTGTAGCCTGGCCTCGGATTGTCATGATAAATTACACCATCTAATGAATTTGCACTAACACAGACAGACTCTTGGATGATGTATCGCTTTTATTAAATGTTGAAGATTGTGATATGATTGACGCAAAAAACTGCGTTGAAAACAATTTTGTGTTTCTATATTTTTTGGATTAAGAACTATTTTATTTTGCAATAATGGTAGATTTAAGACATTTCGCTTGAGATTTGAGGATAATATTGTTACTTTTTATTTATGCCTAATATAATATCTTTGTGTTTGATGCTTTTTTACTTTACAACATAGACTTGAATTTAAATGAAGGTGTTCAAAATCCATATCCTTTCTTTTCGATGATACGATACTACCAAGAGTTCCGTACCCAAAGGGTAAAAACGGGACCCTATTGTTTTCGCTCCTCTGTCCGTCCGTCCGTCCGTCCGTCTGACACCAGGCTGTATCTCATGAACCGTGATAGTTAGAGAGTTGAAACATCACAGATGATGTATTTCTGTTGTCGCTATAAAAAAAAATACTGAAAACTAGAATAAAATTATTATTTTGGGGGGCTCCCATACAACAAACGTGATTTTTTTGCTCTAGTACGGACCCTTTGGTGCGCGAGTCCGACTCGCACTTGAACGGTTTTTTTCTAGCAATCCTCAGTGTTACTCAGTTTTACGACAGAACAATCAATCAATCCACACCCACCATTTATGGAGTTGGTAAAAGCGAGTGGAAAGATAAACTGCATGAATTCTTATTTTTATTTTACGGTCGGAATTCAATGCGTTATCGTTTACAAGGATGTTTAATGGAATTCCATTTATATTCTGTACTTTGCTGTGTTTTTTGCCATTTCCTATACTTACTGACTGATTGCTGGACGTGGGGGGTTAATACCGTTTATTTTAATTCTGGATTTTTATATTTAATTTTAAAAAGTTTTATATTATCAAGCCCGAGATAACCGCGGTATGGGACATGATATCTTTGCCTAACACTACCACACAGGGTGTTTAAAGGAGACGTTTTTATCTCTACTAATATTATAAAGAGGAAAACTTTGTTTGGTTCTAATGGATAAACTCAAAAACTACTCCTCCTCCGAGCCTTTTTTCCCAAACTATGTTGGGGTCGGCTTCCAGGCTAACCGGATTCAGCTGAGTACCAGTGCTTTACAAGAAGCGACTGCCGAAAACTCAAAAACTACTGGACCGATTTTAAATATTCTTTCACCATTAGATAGCTATATGATTTGCGAGTAACATAGGCTATATTTTATCCCGGTGTGGGTAGTAGCTCCCACGGGACGCGGGTGAAACCGCGGGAAAACGGCTAGTATATAGATATATACACATTACACAGTTAGTCTAGACCCAGAGAAAGGACATAGGTTTTTATTCATCCGCTTGGAGAGATTAGTTCACTCGGGACGTGGGTGGGGGAACAGCTGGTTTAAAATAAAACGTAAACTAACTAGCAAACAATACAGGCTATTATAATTCAACCCCCAATTTTGCGTGCCAACTTTGTTTATTCAAAATAACTATTGTAATTCTGTTAACCATAAGTTTAGACAAACAAAACAAATCTACGATTAATTATAAACAAACAGCAATCGCAATAACTTAGATTATAAACTCTTTTGCAAAAAAAACGGGCACCTAAGCGAAATCTTGGTTTTAACGACTTTATGTGTATTTCAAAAGGTTTTAATGACTGGAATATGTTCCTAGCATCAAAAGGGCTAGATAAGCATGCGTCAGAGTGTATTCTAAATTTGAATTGTGGAGAATAGCTAAGAAAGTGGTTAGACCCTGTTTGGGACTAATTCCTTGTAGAAAGTTCGTCGGCGTTTTGAAAAGTTTCCGATGTGATTTTCAGAAAACTGATAATGCAGTTTTAATAAGTGATTAATGTACTTTTCTGTTACGGAAAAACATTTTTACAAAACTGTGGACATTTAAAAAAAATTACACCTGTTCCAAGTGGTCTATACTGGTGTTTGATGGCAATGTAAAGAATATTGGTATTTTTGTGGGAACCGTTCTTCTCTTTAGATATTGTAACCACGTTGTTAAAAATATCCCTTTCTCATTAATAAACACGATCTAGAGGTGTATCGGTACTTTGGGCTGCGATAAAATCAACTTAAAGTTAGTAGTGCCGATCACAATTCGTCTCCTATCAGACTTTAACATTTTGAAAAATCTTGTCTGATTGCAAGATACGGAAAAAAAACGCATAGACTGTGAGCACGGGACCTTAAGGCCTCGTAATCATTGATTTTTAAATAACCTTGCCCATTGGGAAACCCCGTAGACCTCTGAAGATCTGTGAGTTCTGAGCGTTCAAAAAGCGGCTCTTCATCCTACGGAGATTTAATTAAATAAACCCTAACTGAACCGAGGTTTTCTGGTATCTACAGCATTATTCTGCTTAAATTACAAGAATATTGAGCTACCTGATCATTTTATAAAACGCGGCAATAATTTGACTTTTTAGATAGCTTTAACCCTCCTCATTAGTTTTGATATGGTTATTTTTGCATTTATCACTAAATTCGTATTTTTTTAAATGTCAAAGACTGATAGAATCGGCCCTACTAACATAAAATTGGTTTAGTCGCAGCGCAAGTACTGATACTCCTCTAAATCATGTTTATTTATAAGAAAGGGATATATTAAACTGCGTGGGTACAATATCTAAACAGTAGAACGGTTTACAAAAAAATACTGAAACTCTGAGCAGTACCATCGATCATTAGTACAGACCATTTAGTACAGGTGATAATTTTACTAAATGTGCATAATTTTTCAAAAATGTTTTGATGTAGCAAAAAGTTCATTAATCGGTTATTAAAACTGCAATATCAGTTTTCTGAAAATCATATCTAAAACTTTTCAAAACGCCGAAAAAGTTACTACCAAGAATTTGTCCAGAGCAAGGTTTGACAACTCTCTAAGCAATTCTCCAAAATTAAAATTTAGAATACACTCTTACGCATGCTTATCTAGCCCTTTTGATGCTAGGAACGTATTACAGTCATTAAAACCTTTTGCAACATAAATAAAGTCCTTAAAACTAAGATTTCGCATAGGTGCCCGTTTTTTTTGCAAAAGAGTGTATTAATAGTTTAATTGATTTCGTAAATGTAATTGGTACACAATTCATTTGCTCTTTTGATTAACAGTACCAACAGTTTGACAGTTGATTTAGAAATTTTCATATTCTATTAGAATTGGATTATTAAATGGATTGCTTGCTAAGTTATTTTAGGTTAATTTGATTATAAATAAAATAGTAATCCTGTCTGATAAGTTTGGTACATAACAATGTTTACTCAGTTTTATTACTGAATAGATTTAAAGTTTTCTAAAAGCGAGTAAGTGAAGGCAGTTGGTGGCATGGAATAGAAAATTATATAAGCAATACATTTTTAATGTTTTCATGTGTCATAACCATATTTTTTATGACTTTGTAAATAAGAGTCAGATAAATGAACTATCAAAGCAGGAATTTATTTATTCACAAAATATTTACATTAATTGAAAATAAAATAAAACAAACTTATATATATATATATATACAACTTAAAACTAATACAGTGCATCAAAAAATTGCTCCTCATCGCTGTCACTGGGTAATGTACCCAAAAGACTGGCAGCATTGCCACGTGGGATGGCAAAGCTCAACCTCTGTGCGAAATAAAAGCCAGCCTTTGGGTCCCGGGGAGTGTCAACCAGGCGCTGGGAAATATCCCTGGCAAGAAGGTGCGCGCTCGGACCCCACGGCCCTAGAGTTTCAACCCCAAACGGCTCAAACATGTAATTGCCTATAAGGTTACTATATTTGCGCCGCTTGAGGTTCTCTGCTTGTGCAGCGGCGGAGCCAGCACAACATACAGTTCCGGGAAGGTGAGATGGCGCAAGAGTGTCGACGCATGTCGCGTCCCACACTAAAGTCCTACCCACCTTCCACGGAAATAGCGACATGCCGTCTGGTCTCTTGCCATCGTCGCGTGCCAAGCCATTTGGTTCCAGTACGGCTGGCACGCCGATGGCAACAAGAGCGCGACGGATCACGTCGTTTATGTTGGCATGTCGTGGTATGCGGCCGGCACTCCGGCTGCACGACAGGCCGTGGTGACCGAGGCTGTTGACAGCTTCCCCGCAGTGGCAGCGATGAGGAGAGCAGCATGGAGCACCTAGTCGGAGGCAAACGGCGAGTCTGAAGGTGGTGTCATCAAACATGATGCCTGTGTTTGAGGACGGAAGTGCAAGAAGCCATAGACCCAACTCCCATTCACCCACAGCCAGTAGGCGCGCTCGCTCTGCAGAAGTAATTGACGTATCGATTAAACTTTTCCGTATTACTCTGCAGAGCGGCTCATCCCACTGTCTTTGGGAGGACAGGTTGTCGGGTAAGTCGGTGTTCGGGCATGCGACTTTCCAAGCGTTTAAAGCCTCAGTCAGGCTTGGCACCTCAAAATTGACCAGTGTGGTGGGTAATATTTTCCTGATCAATTTCTCAGTGCCATGGACCGAGGAAATAAAGGCTGGTAAATTTACACTGGAAATTTTACGGACGCCAAGTCCTCCCATACGGATGGGAAGAGTCGCTTGAGACCAAGCTCTGTCGTCCAAGGCCACATTTAAAATGGATGATAGTGTATGTCGTATAATTTCGTCGATTTTGTCCAAAAGGCTGGTGTGCTTCCATAAATTGGAAGCACGCAAGTTATACGTAAATTTTGGTCCAAAACAGCAGTACCGTATGATGGTGATGGCTGCATGCATATTAATTTTGAGTAGCCTTTCCGAAACATCATTAAAATTTTGAATTTTCTTCTCAATAAAATCCGAAAACGAATCTTCCAGTATAGGCGATCCAAGGAGGCAAAGAGAACTTTGGTCTATCGGTTTAATTTCAGGAGCTATTGTGAGGAAATTTTGAAGAATAGTCTGTCTGTCAGTCGAGTCAGATAAATTGGTTTTAGATACGATATAATGTTGTAAATTGATCGAGTTTAAAGATGCTTTTAATTGAATTTAACGCAATTTTTTTTGTAATATTTAAAAATACATTTTAGCAAGATTATTTCAACTAAAATCTGTAGTACATATATTTGATGTCTTTGACTATATGTAACTCCATTAAACTATTCTAGGAATACATGCGTAATACTACGTAATTCATGTTAGTCTTTCCTCAGCTAATACCATGCTAGAACACAAAGCATTATCTAACATACCGAACCGACCGTTCTAGAGTGGAGACCACGCCTCGGCAAACGTAGTGTAGGACGTCCTCAGGCACGGTGGAGTGATGACTTGCGCAAGACGGCTGGCAGGAGCTGGATGCGAGAAGCCGAAAATCGATCTCAGTGGCGTGCACTTGGAGAGGCCTATGTCCAGCAGTGGACTGCGATAGGCTGATGATGATGATGATGAACATACCGAATGCTTTCAGAGAAATTATTAGTAACGTACAGTTGCATGTACTGTTAAAGGCATAGCTTTTGAACATGTATTGTGATCTTCAAATATATCGAGACTAATATTGTTTATCACTCCTACTACTAAAAATGTGAAAGAAACTTTGTATATTTCTCTTTCACGCCAACATTACCGAGCCAGAGCCAGAAAAGAGTCAAAGATATTTTTTAATTTATCCACACATTTACATTTACATTCAACTTAACAATTTAATCAAATAAATGATATATATATATATGTATAAATAAATTAATGATCTTACAACAAAGTTATAAATTCTAATATTTCAAATTTATAATTCTTAATATTTTTCCATCTTATAATTTTCTTTAAAAAAGCCGCAAATATTTGGCATTTTATCACGATTATAAATTTCAACACCGGAAGGAGCAAACAAAACATTCCTTAGCGAAAGCCTACCTAAACAAATTAATTGTTTTAATATCCCCAAAAGATTTCTTTGTCCCTTCCCATATTGTTATCTGTCCCCTGACTATAAGATTTTTAATTAAAATAGTTAGAAAGTTCTTAAGAGAAAGGTGCTTTAATAAGATTGGAAAGTTTCACATCGCGTAAACAGTGTGGGATAAATTACCGCTTCTTGTTTTTGCTGAGATCCTTTTGAGTTTAGGGATAATGGCTTATTAATTTTCTTGATAACCTTGGAGATGAATGCAGTTTAAGAGCGCACTGCAAACTTTGAGTCGGCCGATAGTTTGTTCGGGCTCATAAATCAGTATGAATTGTCAGTCATGTAATATGTCACAATTGTGTATCAGAATTGTCTTTTGATGATTCATTGTAACCAATATGAGAACATGACTTTTATACTTAGTAGTGCTAAAAGTAAACCTAAAAATAGTAGTATTCATAGTGTCAAATAATCGCAAGTTATTTTATATTATTTGATAACCTAAATTCATGTATCAAAAGCGTGTAATGTCTGTAAACTAATTTTAAATGGCTTGTGTTTAAACACCACCCAAAAAAGTACCTATTTTACTACCAAAAAAATTGTAAACGGTTACCAAAATGGATAAATGGTCACCAAATAACGTTTCCAAAAATATTATTAAATAAAACCATTTTTTCGTATTATTGACTACTAAAAAAATATATGGACGCCTTTAAAATACACTTTAGACCAAATATTATATATTGTCACTACTTAGATGTTACCAATTATGTAATACCATGACTCCTAATTTGGTCATCTTGTTAGACTAAAAAAGCTAACGATCGCTAGAATATTTCCCAAATACCAATTAATATACTGGGGTTTCCAAACGTACGTCGCTTATTTATTGCTATATGAATTTGTGTGTAACTCAGTATGTTTAAAATGTAAGCACGCAACATGCAGCAAGCATGGCTTCTGTCACGGCTCCGGCGCTGCGGGGCTCCGGCGGTCCCATGCGAGCTTATTGTCGCAGATGGTTTTCACGCTCACCACCGCAGCTTCGGCTTGCTGGCCGGCACAGCCGGCCGGCCTCAGCCGCGGCAGCGAGCCTTAAAACTACCTGCGCCTCAGCTCGCAGGCCGCCTCGCCCCTCTGCGCCTACGCGGTTTTGAATTGCACTCTAGGGGTAGGGCAGACAAGACTACGTGGAGTCGGTTTTGCAGCGATTCGTCCTCACTAACTCTGATTTTTGGTAGTAATATTAATCTTTGAGTTGGATAGAATTTGGTGACCATTTATCCATTTTGGGAACCAAAAGTAATATTTGTGCGAGATTTGCGATTTTTCTGATGTTATTTTTTTTTTTTGGATCATAATATTATATACTTTAGTGCCCTTTTAATAAAGTCAATTTATTTTTTTTGGAGTTGTTTATTTTATTTGGTGCCTCAGCTTAGAGTCTTAAAAATATTTTTGGTGACCGCCTAAATTATACCCATTTTAAATGTATGTTTAGGTATATTTTATCAGTTTTAGCTGAACTTCTTTGAATTCTGAACCCTTTGAGTCCTGAACGTTGACTATCACTATAATAACTAGGCATAATGTTTATCTAGTTGAAAGTTTCGTCCCTAAAAATCTATTAGGGCAATCCTAATATTGTTTTTGTTCCTGATAAAAGCCTTTTGCTTTCAAATAGAAGTGAACAAATACCCGAGCGCTGGTTTGAGCTTTTCGAAATAACAATGGGATTGCACGGTGACCTAGCACTAAGAGCCAGCGCATACTGAAAATCTATGAAGCATTGATGATATTGACTGATTTCATTTTTGGTCAAAGGAACTTATTTCAAAACAGTGTGCAGGTTCGATTCTAGATCTGGCTAGTACTAACGTAACCTTTTTAAATTACATATGTATATATATTTCTAAATCCTTCTCTATCCTTGAGTGAAGAGGAAACCTGGACATTCAAGTCTGAAATCGCCAATCCGACTTGAGCATGCATGGTGATTAATTCTCATTACTACTTTGTGTGAGAAGAGGCCTGTCCCCATTAGTGGGACAGTAAAATAGGTTGATGATCATAACGCGATCTAGGTAAAGTTATATGACCAGGTATAAAAAACAGATTATTATATTTCAGTATTTACCTAGATCTCCTTGTTAATTATTTCTAGGATTAATTATATTTTTACGTAACAAAGGACTAAAAGTTTGCGAAGCCCTCCGCCTACGTAAAATCCTTCTATTAATATAGAAATAATGAATGAACGAACCGTCCTACCAATTGGTATTATTTTTAGAGTTATTTCAGTGAGGGTACTTAAAAGCCTGTTTTTAGTAAATATTACATTTCTTCCTTCGATGAATTATTAATGGTATCTGAATGTCAATTTGCCGTGCTATTTATTTTAATCATTTGGATTTATTAAATATATTTTTTTAAGTTGAAAATAATGAGCGATAAATGATTTAGTGGAAAATAACTTTTAGGTCATTTTGAATAATTTATTTTTATAAAGGTATTTTATATTATGTTGAATGACTTTTGGCATCAATTTATATAAGTATCAGACCGTGTAATACTGATACTGTCTTACGCATATAGCTCAACTGTAAAGCTCTTGAATAAAACTATCTAAAATATAACAACTTAAACCATATTATTAATAGCGTTGTATGAACTATACAAAAGCCTATATAAATAAGTTGTTAGACAAACACAATGCCAACAGAGCTCTCAATGTCAGACGAATACAAACTGAAAATAATACAAAACAATACATAAAAGGGTTTGTCTTATATTTTCTTTGATGTATTGCCAATTTACAAGACTTTGGAGAAACAGAATATCTGTTAATAGCACCTTTTGTATCAATAGTGTAAGCATGTGAACATTTAGTTTGGTATTTTAGGCCAAATGCCTCCTTTGTACCTTTTTATTGTTTGATGGTTGAATTGGTAAATGTATTTCAAATATTTAGCTAAGGTGAATTAATTCATTTTAAACTTGTTTTTTTTTTTGTTATGATGCCTTAACTTCTCTTCTTTTTATTTTAGTGCCTCTGTATTTGTGAAGATTGAGCCAAGTCAACCAAGACAGCTGATCGAAGCTTTACTATAACATTTGGATATTATAAAAAATGTACCACATAACTACTGAGTAAACCTATCGTTTTACTGCATTTATTCGTAGAGAATCGACTTTTGAAATTCCTATAGCACTCTGAACTTAAGTATCGAAAGTGATATTGCCTAGACCACATTTCCTCACAGTATTTTATAATTTCATATTTTCTCGATGAATAACATAGTTTCAATTTTCTAAGGAACTCTCAAACATGTTTAGAAAGAGTTAAGATTATACTCGACTCTTATTGTCCTCACATAGCAATTCTAACTTAAGATTAAATTCTTAGAATTAGACAGGATTAAATGACCTTGGTATGTGGGTATTTGAATATTGTGACTACTTGTGGTTCTGTTGTCTAAATAGTTTATCAGAATTAATGTTGACACCCCTGTGGTTTGAGAGCGATGACATCTATGAAGTTTGGTAAAGTTCGGATTAAAGATGGTTATTTTATTAATGGACTTTAGATAACAAGACTTTGAGGTTTAATTTTGTTGTTATAAGTTTTGCTGTTCGTTGTGGCTTGTTTAAGTATGCAATCTTCGTGTTGTGGCTTAGATACTTTATACCTACTCAAATATATAAATAAATATGTTTATTCCCGAACATGGAATAGTTCGTAGGTGAAATCGCAAAATAATTAGTATCATCTTAATTAAAATTGTTTCTGTAACGGACTCAAAATTATTAAACGAATGTACCTAATCTTTGAAGTTTACACATCCTGCTAAGTGTTTCTATGCAACATATCTTTCTCACCAAAGTAACCCTCAGAAGAAAAAGCTGTTAATTTTATGGGAATTTTCGCTCCAAGAATTTTTGGCTCAACTTTGCATTTACGGAAGTTTTTCCCTAAAAACCATCTTCAGATAAAACAAAAGTTAAAAGTTTGTAAAATGAATATTAAATTAAATTTTGAATGTATCTGTGAAATATTCTACGATCAGATACTCTTTTACTTTAAAAATATTCAACCAATAACAGGGCTTCAAATAAATTAATGACAAATGACTATTGTCTATAATGGCCGCCGAAATATTCCTACGACTCGATCATAAAAGGAATTTTCCCAATAAAATGTCTGTATTTGCTCTCCCGCAGTAGAATATATTTTCGTAATGTCAACAACCCATAATTATTGCCATTATTTTGACTACAGGGCAAAGGCCTTTCAATATAAAGAAGATTAGGGAATTGATCAGCATGCTTGCTATTTTTTTACATATTTTATCATTATTTTTCTTCAGAGGTTTGTCAATAATAATAATGAGGTGATCATTGGTGGTATTTACGAGCATTGATCCCTATTCTGATTACAGTTGAAATAGTATATTCAGATATATTAATGTCAGTGTTTTTCTCTTGACTCAATAACGTCTAAGTTAAACTTATGATGAAGTCAATTATAGTCAACATAAATTATTTCGTGTTAATAATTGTACAACTCTTTGACTTGTCTTTTTGAACGATGAACAAATTCTGATTATGTAGAAAATAAGTATAGATTTAATAAAACTAAACTAAGTAATAAGATGATATGTACTGCAAACCTTTCCTACCTCTTTTTGCTGTGCCCTACCGGGTCCATATTGTTTCTAATATATTGTTTAAACTTTATAAAAATACCACCTGTATAACATATGGAACGCAAATAAATTATAATCCACAAACTTTCTTAGAAGCAGGCTTAAAACTTTCAGCAAAACACGTCTCCAAAATGTCCCCATTACCTTACACAAATGTTAACCCTCACTGACACTCATAGTATTTCCACCTAATTTCGCAGAACAACTTGAAAGACCTTTGTCCACCAGCGTCCGTCCCCAACGTTAACACTCTTCAGGAACCTGATTAGTTCAATATAAACAATGTGAATCCAACCCTCCAATGCGGACAGAGAAAACGGTCCGGTTTGACCGCCGGGCAATTTTTCGCACTATTTCACCTGTCTGAAGCAACATTCGCTCGTTTTTACCCCTCGGTGTTTAAAGGTTAAACTGGATGTGACAGTTCACATTGTAGAAATTTTATACTTTTAGAAAATGTTATATATTTTCCAGCTGGAATTATTCAACAATGTATTTGAGCACCAATTTGTTTTACTTGAAGTTTCGTTAAAATATTACGCTTTTGTTTTGCTTTGCGCTGTTGGAAAATTGGGAGCGTTGTCAAATTAGTGTTTTAGTTAGTTTTTATTTTATTTGTTTCGTTTAAATAGAGTAGCAAAGAGAAAAGCTGACGTCAAACATATTTTTTCTTTCGAAAATCGAGAACAGAACAATATTGGTCTAGATTTTTTAAAAGCCAAGACCCGCTCACATAATTCGCGCGCCACGTGCCCACTATTATCAAAATAAAACCACAGACATAGCTAAATATAGAATACCAACAAAACTTCTTACAATTGTCCGATGTCTTACAAAGACGTTTCCAGTATTCTAACTCCTTAACAAGACGGAATACACTTAGGATATGGCTTGAAATGGGTCACTGATATTTTTTCAGAAATGCTGATTGCGTGGTCGAAAACCGTCTGTTTACGTACCTTGATCACGTCCAATTTTTTCTATAAGTAGGTATTTGTTGTATCTTTTATCAACAATGATAAAGGAAATTGGAGAATGATACAAACACTTCATTTCGGGGTCAGTATTTTTTGTCAATGATACCATGTTTTTTGAGTATGAATAATCTTTTCAGATCTTACATGAGGTTATAAATAAAAAAACTTAAATTTAATCATATTAGTCCTTCCGGACTTTTTCTTGTAAACTCTGCTTCTTATGAAGTAGCATATCTTCTTAGTGAACAGATTAATGTTAAAACGATATTGGTCTAGGGCAGTGGTTCTTAACCGGTGGTCCGGGGACCACTGGTGGTCCCTGGAGGCATTCCAAGTGGTCCGCGAAGCTTAGCTTCGCGACGTTGCGCCTTATCTAACACCTTATCTAACTTAATTTTATCGACTTATAATTGCGAGCGGGGTTTTCGCATGGACGTATATCGGGTGTGTCGTACATAGTCCCCCCATTCATGAAAATGTATGTTTGGGCTACATTTTACGTAATTTTGGTTTTGAGTCTTAAAAAATTATTAAAATTTCGCGCTCGCTTCGCTCGCGTATTTAGAAACTGTGTGCCCTTGTTTTTGCATTTGTCAACAAACAAAAAGTTAAGTACGTTTGGGCTAAATTTTACATAATATTTGGTTGAAGTCCGATAAAATTTCGCGCTCGCTTCGCTCGCGTATTCAGAAACTATATGCCCTTATTTTGGCATTTATCAACAAACAAAAAGTTAAGTACGTTTGGGCAAAATTTTACGTAATATTTGGTTTAAGTCCGATAAAATTTCGCGCTCGCTTCACTCGCGTATTCAGAAACTATATTATGGCCCTTATTTTTGCATTTGTCAACAAACAAAATGTTAAGTACGTTTGGGCAAAATTTTACGTAGCTACGAAGCTACATAGGAAAGTTTTTCCTTATTTGCATTTGCTTACCTACACAACTGCCGACATGCGTTTAGCTTTGAGTAGAACTGACCAAAAAAATCATTTTTTTTTATAATTAATAAAGAAATGAGTAGGTACTAATTTAGGTAAATCGATGAGGTGGTCCCCGGCAAGACAAGCTTTAGTCAAAGTGGTCCCTCATGTCAAAAAGGTTAAGAACCACTGGTCTAGGGTGACGATTAGGCCACTATATTTCCAAAAGATACAGATTTTTTCCAAAAACTGACGAGAGAAACTAATTGAATAAACCAGTACCTACTTAAATAGGCTACATTCCAAGAAAACCCTTGACATTTATCTAAAATACAAGTACTTTACTAAAATAAAATAAAGTATCAATGCAAATAAATAATGTATATTTCGAAATAAATTTCATGCTCACGTAGCAGTATTTTCTGAAACGCATTTATTTGATCTGCGTCTCATCCTTTGAGAAATATGTGGGTTTAATAATCTTGACCTTTGAGCTTTATAAAGAGAAATCTGCACCAAGTGTATTTTAAATCTTTTCTGCATACTCTTTTCAAATATTATTTTCATCTGTGCATTAAATATGGGAATAATTCCACTAACCATTTTTATATTTTTGGGAACAGTAACTGCAATTATATCTCAACAAATAATAACGATTAAGCATATTTTAAATGATAGAAATCAAAACGTTAATTTTCATGCATACTTGCAGTTCTTTTTCTGAAATCAACAAATAATGTTCCCGGTTATGACGTCATCATTCTTCCAAAAGAAATAAATATACGAAAATGTCGAAAAGAAACCATTTTCGTCCTTGAATCAGATTTAATTATCGTCCGAAGTCATTTTGCCGTCCAGTGGCCCGAATGGAACCACAGCGCTCCTCTCTCAAAGATAATATTGAGTATAGAGAGCTTCTAACGGCACATTATAAGCTGATTATGTCATTTATTGTCGAATAAAGTATCAAAACTGTGCGATATTTTCTAGATGTATATCTGATTTTATGTTGTTGTGATGACTGTTTATTTTTAGAAAAGATTTTTATGTTCATACAAAAACAATGTAGTTTTCGGCTGGTATGCTCAAATTCTCACAAATGACACCTCTCTATACTATTACTATTTTATACATTTATGTAGAAAGTATTATACAAGATATTAAAATACACGATCATATTTTTTCACGTAAAGCGTCGGTGTCGATAATAATACTACGAGGTGCTACGAAAATGTAGCGCTACGGCGTAGCAACACGTAGTCGCTACTACGGCTAAGCAGACATAACACCATCTACGTGTCGAAACGTAATCGCTTATATTTATGATTGATTGTTTTAATATAAAAATAGATTGTAATATTTTTTTATGATTGAATATCTTTTATCTAGGACATGTTCTATCATTTTTGAGAAATAACTTGTACTGATATTTGTTGTACTACTAGCTTTTTTACCTAAAATATTTTGACTTACATGAGAAAGCTTTTGTTTCAGTTGTTTATTTTATCGACTTAGGACTTAACAATAAATTGAATTTAGGCCTTTCTGTCTGAGGTATTTCTTGAGAATATTTGGATTTAACTCAGTGTAGCACAAGTGAGTTCTAGCTACACTTTTTTTATGAACATTAAACGAACATTATCAAAACATCTTCATCCTTATCAGCTTTTTACCGTCGCACCATTGGGCAAAGGCCCTCTCTCATATACAGACATATTGCGCGTTAATCACCAGGCTCTTGTTCAATGTGGTTTGGTTAGTCAGACTTTATGATCCAAAACAATCAATCGAATAATTAAAGGGGCTTTAAAACAAAACATTTTAAATTCAATTCCCTACTACATTCCTACATACAAGAATACCTAATAATATGATATTTATCTAAAAACTGTGAATGTATTACATCAGGAGGCGACGCGGACGACTGCACGGATAAATTCTTTCTTCTTTTCATGAATAAAAGTGTTTTTGAATGGTAAATTATTATCTCTTACGATAGGGTGTCTTGGAGTTTTCTTTGTGTGGGACAGAATAAGATCTTTCTTATTCCTGTAAATATATTTTGTTCCTTGAATTTAAAAGGATTGTTTATCGGTCTAGCGTGTCAAATAACATAAGTTTTCATTAAACTCTTTTCTTTAAACTCAAAACTTAAAAGTTTAAAGAAAAGTGTTAAAATAAATATTAAATTATTGGGGCAAATATAATCACTATACAATTTCGAAGTGTGTCAAAACTATCTGGATGAGAATCCTTTTTATCAAATTGTATTCTCTGTCAGCGGTCTTTGAGTGCAATTTTTACCCACGACGGAACGGAGCAGGTATATGCGTTTAGGGTGAGAGATGTGCGTTTGTGTGTGCGTTTGTGCAAAGTAATGTTCCCTCCTATCTTCTAAACTAATGATCTGATTTTGATACGGTTTTCAATAACGTATTTGTGTTCGATGAGTTCATGTTCTTAGACAGGTGTCATTACTGTAACTCACTAGGGGGCGCCACAATATAAGGGCAAAACAGCAAAGTAATGTTCCCTCCTATCTTCTAAACTAATGATCTGATCTTGATACGGTTTTCAATAACGTATTTGTGTTCGATGAGTTCATGTTCTTAGACAGGTGTCATGACTGTAACTCACTAGGGGGCGCCACAATATTAGGGCAAAACAGCAAAGTAATGTTCCCACCTACCTTCTAAACTAATGATCTGATTTTGATACGGTTTTCAATAACGTATTTGTGTTCGATGAGTTCATATTCTAAGACAGGTGTCATTACTGTAACTCACTAGAGGGCGCCACAATATTAGGGCAAAACAGCAAAGTTATGTTCCCTCCTATCTTCTAAACTAATGATCTGATCTTGATACGGTTTTCAATAACGTATTTGTGTTCGATGAGTTCATGTTCTTAGACAGGTGTCATGACTGTAACTCACTAGGGGGCGCCACAATATTAGGGCAAAACAGCAAAGTAATGTTCCCACTTATCTTCTAAACTAATGATCTGATTTTGAGACAGTTTTCAATAACGGATTTGTGTTCGATGAGTTCATGTTCTTAAACAGGTGTCATGGCTGTAGCTCACTAGGGGGCGCCACAATTTTAGTGCAAATCAGTAATGGTCCCACCTACCTTCTAAACTAATGATCCGATTTTGATGCGGTTTTCAATAACGGTTTTGTGTTCGATGAGTTCATGTTCTTAGACAGGTGTCATTACTGTAACTCACTAGGGGGCGCCACAATATTAGGGCAAAACAGCAAAGTAATGTTCCCTCCTATCTTCTAAACTAATGATCTGATCTTGATACGGTTTTCAATAACGTATTTGTGTTCGATGAGTTCATGTTCTTAGACAGGTGTCATGACTGTAACTCACTAGGGGGCGCCACAATATTAGGGCAAAACAGCAAAGTAATGTTCCCACCTACCTTCTAAACTAATGATCTGATTTTGATACGGTTTTCAATAACGTATTTGTGTTCGATGAGTTCATATTCTAAGACAGGTGTCATTACTGTAACTCACTAGGGGGCGCCACAATATTAGGGCAAAACAGCAAAGTTATGTTCCCTCCTATCTTCTAAACTAATGATCTGATCTTGATACGGTTTTCAATAACGTATTTGTGTTCGATGAGTTCATGTTCTTAGACAGGTGTCATGACTGTAACTCACTAGGGGGCGCCACAATATTAGGGCAAAACAGCAAAGTAATGTTCCCACTTATCTTCTAAACTAATGATCTGATTTTGAGACAGTTTTCAATAACGGATTTGTGTTCGATGAGTTCATGTTCTTAAACAGGTGTCATGGCTGTAGCTCACTAGGGGGCGCCACAATTTTAGTGCAAATCAGTAATGGTCCCACCTACCTTCTAAACTAATGATCCGATTTTGATGCGGTTTTCAATAACGGTTTTGTGTTCGATGAGTTCATGTTCTTAGATAGGTGTCATGGCTATAACTCACTAGGGGGCGCCACAATATTAGTGCCAAACAATGTTGCAATATAATCAAAACGTCTGATTACAATTCTGTTTTCATCAGCAATGTGTACGTGCATGTTCCCAAATAATAAAAATTACGCCTGTAACTCACTAGCGGGCGCTACAATATCAGTGCAAAATAATATTGCAATAACATATTATATAGACTACTAGCTTTTGCCCGCGACTTCGTTCGCATGATATAGTGACTTCCGGCATATTTTTGGTTTGACCAATAGATGGCGCTATATGTCCGGAATAAATTTTATTTTTTATTTTTATATATTTTTTTTGAAATAAAAACTATCCTATGTCCTTTCTCAAGTTCCAAACTATGTCTGTACCAAATTTCACACAAATCGGTTCAGTAGTTTAGGCGTGAAGAAAAGACAGACAGACAGACAGAGTTACTTTCACATTTATAATATTAGTTAGGATAATTCGTATATGCTCTCTAAAAAGTCTGAAATAAATTCAGCAAAATTAAAAATTTTGAAAAACTTATTGAAAAATAATAAAATAACTCAAAACCCCCGACTTAACCCAATTATATAGGAATAACCGTCGGGGGCTGCCTTTTCTATATGAAATTTCAATAATTAATTGAGTGTATTTTATGTCATCGTTAAACATCTACAATTCTTAAATAATTGTATTCACGACACTAGAAATCCTTTAGCTGGTTTAATGGCAGCCCCCGACGGATATTCCTATATAATTGGGTTAAGTCGGGGGTTTTGAGTTATTTTATTATTTTTCAATAAGATTTTTACCGTCGGGGGTTTTTTTCAAAATTTTTAATTTTGCTTAATTAACATTGTAAAGATCGACCTTACAATCTTGTAAGACAACACAAATACAAAAGGTAGTAATTACCAAATTCCTGACAAATTCAAAAACATAGTCACCACATGACGAGTCTAAAATGCGTACAGTAGCTACGACGCGTCTCTCACAGCGCGGCTTCAGTAAATTATTTCATCTGCTGAAGAAATGCTAGCGTTTTCTTAGTATATGGAATAAATTCCTTACGTAGGTACATATGTACTATGTAGGCGATGTAGGCTTTTTGTAGTAAAATTTAGGTGTTGTCACAATACTAAATAAGGTATGGCATAAAATCTTAGCACATACTCGTATATTTTTGGAATATTTTGAGTATGGATGTATGTATGTATGTTTAACACTCTTGTACGCATAAACTGTTAAATCGATTTGGTGAAAGGGGCACAGCTGTTCCATTCGTTTAAACTTAAACGTAGCAGTTATTTTTTTCAATTAACCACAGGGTGATATTCTATTTTATAGGCTCACCAACAATTTACTCACACTGTTTTAATGAATATTTCAGTAAAAAAGACGTTTTTCGTACATTACCTACATGATTTACACGTAGGTTTTACTATTTGGAATATATTTTACTTACATTTTTGTACAACTAGGTGTTACGCGAAACTTTGTGTCTTAGCGCATAATAATCTATAATTTCAATTTGTTCTATAGTTTTAGACATAGCAGTCGGACAAACGAATATAGATACATTTACTTTAGCATTTATATCATTAGCAAGTATGTGCCATTTTACGAAGAAAGAGGACTTTTGTCCACTCATACATATATATTACGTGTTCCCATATTCATGCTCACTGAGTGTAAGTCCACCGTTTGTGAAACAGTGGTCATATGACATCATTACCGTATGTTAATTAGCTCGTATGTTTTCGGCTCCCGAGTAAATTGCTTGTATTGATTTCACAAGAAATAATTGGAAGCAACACGCTTAAATTGAATAATGATTGATGACGCTCCAGATAAAATATTTTCAGAGCACAAAAGAGACTTTTTAAAAGCTGTTTGGAAACTCAAAATAAATAACTGTACTAAAGAAAGGATTTTAAATAAATACTTTGACAGGGTTTGCTACGATAATTATTACAAAAGGCAGAAAAAAAATAACACTGGCCTATTCATCTCAGATGCAGATCTAAAATTTTTTTTCTACATTTTTCTTAGTAGTATTGTACATGCGAAACACTGTCCCTTGGGTTTTCACTTCAAAATAACTGAACCAATTTAATTTAAATCTTGTATACACAAAGTGTAGATCCTGACAAAGTGCATGGGGTACCTACTTTTTATCTAGGTGCGATAAGTATTTCCCTCGAGACGCAGTTATATCAAAACATTTGTTATTGAACAAACTTATTACTCTGAAATTATTATTATTATCTTATCTTTTTTATTAAATACCTTAGAAAGAAACTTTGAAAAATGAAAAATAAAATAATAAGCTGTCATCCTGGTAAGCCAGTCCATCAACGGATGGGTGGTTGTATTCTAAAAATAGCCATAAAGCCTTATGTCCTATTTCATACACCTCCACGGTCGTACCATAGCCAGCATCTCATAGTACGTAATATATTTTCTAAAGGTAGCTTTAACCTACTTTTTTCTAACATATTATTTTTCTATTTTAAGTTCAAACAAACGTTATCTGCCATCTCAGGAGATTTGCTGTTATCCATTTGAGAGTTTCATGCTTTATCTTCAACGATATTATCTGATCTTTACCAAAATGATAACGAAACCAAAATGACAGTACACGCTTTAATTTTTAAAATAAAATAAAAAACTTTGAGGATAAAAAAAAACTGTATAAAATACCAAAATGTTTTTCTTTCAAAGTGTTTTTAGTTGAAAAACCTACCACAATTTTATTTTATTACTTTTTATTTAGGTTATGTACTTTGTAACGGTTTCCTAAAATAATACAAACTTATACGATAAAATATATGTTGCATACATTATAAAACATAGTCTACCAAATATTACATTGGCAACACCCAAATTTTACAGGCCATAAAATTCTAACCGCCAGAAAAATAAAAAAATAAAATATTTAATTTCTTCAAACTCAGGTAATAAAACCTTCAAGCTGCTGTAGCGATTCACTTAATCGTTCCGCTGAAAAACATACCTAGGGGAATTAATCTTGCTCCGGAGTGCTTTGCAGTGGAATAAGTAAACTGCTATAAAAACTTAAACTCTTTCGACAGTATTTTAGTGATGGGACACGAGTTGTGATGAGTATCGATTTGATAAATAGGGATTTTTTATTTACTAAGAAAAAAACATGATATGCTAGAATATATTCCGCAGAATGCGTTTGTTAAAATAAATTATTGTTTGCATTTTATATTTTTGTAAAAAAATACCGAGGTAAACCGTCGATAAAGGAATTCGGAAAACGGCCATTTACTTTAACGACTAAGAGCAAACACTGATCTAGGTACTCACTCGTCGCCAAAGTATACCAAATATTTTACAACAAAAATATTACGACATTACATACTTTATTTTTTACTCCCATCGTGTTTGAAAAATTCCTCTCATAATTAATGGACTAGGTACACGGAATTCTAAACAAGTTGTCTCTAAAATGAAATAAACATAAACATGTTTCTGACAAGCTAAAAACGTAATTTGAATTCACCGACTGAGTTGATTGAAGTCCACAAAAGCGAACAGACAAAAAAGCTAGCCAACTCGTTTTATCATACAAAATATAAATTATTCAAAAAAATCACACCGAGATGAAAGAAAAACAGATCAGTGTGACTGCTCAATGGGCGATTCACTTGGCAGTATCGATCACCGATCCGATTATAATTCGACATCGAATAAATCGACTAGGGTTGAGTGGACGTTCCGCGTCATTACATCACTAGCTCATCGAGTATTCGGTTCAGGGTTGTCTCGTAAAAATTGGCATTAGTTCACACTTAGCCCGTCGCTTAAAATTCAAGTGAGGATGTCGTTTTTGCATTGAAAGTGGCAATTACCTTACTTCGTTGCCATGTGTGGACTTGATATATGAAGTCTTTGGAAATTCATACAGTAGACAGATTTTGTACTATAAAATAGTATTTTGCATATCGCGGGGGTGTTATTTTTTTTTTTCAAGGTAATTTGCGTGGAGTCCGTTCTTTCATATTTTGAGGGGGATTTTTGGCATAACTTCGTCGTGAAGAATGTAAATATTATATTATAATTTGTGGAATTTTATATTAGATTTTTTATGAAAAATATTTTTTTAACCCTGGCACATGTATAAAGTATCAAACGGAATTTACCTCTTAATTAAATCATCATATAATAAAGCACAAAAATCACTGAAAGTCAGACACGGAATCCCATCAACAATATTAACATTATTACGTACCCTTAAGTCTACCACTACCAATGATTAAGGCCGACAACCGAACACGTAGCAACCATTTCCTTAACAAAAGGGAGGCAAATAAATCTGCCATAACGTTCGGGGAAAATTCTTTAAGAAAATGTTTGACTTGCTTTAATCATGGAGAAAGTAAATATCAATAGTGACACGTGGACCAATATTTGTTTTAGTATTGGCGGTGTAATTGTACAATCCCCTTTGTTAGTTTAGTACAATTTGGAGTCAATTTTTGTTCTTGGTAGGATATCTGTTTGGATCCTTTGTTACTTTGTTTTAATTTTACTTGATTATTCCATTTCGACAACATCATATGCCTTTTTACTATCGCTCTATCCTCAATTCCTCATACAGAGAAGGAATGGACACGCATACTTTAATGATCTCGCTTCGTCAATTAAAACATGTGTTAGCCGATACCAATGTAAGTTTATACAGTCCCACAGCCTAAACTGAGAACCTAAATATTTCTACAAATAACAATATTTTAATAGTGTTAAGTCACACAAAACTATTAACTGCTAGTCCGTCACTTGTTTTCCTTTAACAGCGCCATAATACCGTACCTAGTAAAACATTAAACTGACCAAAAAAGATTTACACCACAACATTAGGAACCTGGCCGTTCCCACTTCCTATGCAAAATGAGGCAACATTAACACGAGAGAAAGTTCGAGAAAAAACATTCAGTAGCCGAAAAACCTCTGTAAACAAAGACATAAACCTTAATGACTTCGCTATTATTGTGACCTTGAGCTAACAAATGTTGTTTTTTTACTGTTTCTCTATTTTGCTGTGGCCGTTTTGTGGACTGCGTATAAAAAATATCAGTTATCATGTTTATATAACAGTGGTTGAAAGACGATATGGCTGGAATTTTACTTGTGAGATGACTTCAGATAAAAAAGTACCTAGGGAAAAATACATGCTGCGCTGACTCCGCTTAAAACTGGTATAATATGGATTATAGTGTTGATATTATTTATATACCAATACCTCGAGTAATATCATATAATTTCATATAAGTGACAGACCACAAAAAGAGATATCAAACTGAGTTCTAGCATATTTAATTCTACCACAAGCGTCCCGAGAGAATTATACCACGGTCCCGAAAAATTGCCTATGTAACTATGCAGGCATACCAAATGTTATTTCAATACTTAGACATAGTTACTATCGCATTAATAACAACTGTAAAAAAAACATGATTTGGATTCAATAATTATCTTTACGATTCAATTATCACCCGTACACAAGAATACACACAAAACTTAATTGGTACATACACCTGCATGATACATCGATTGTTTGACGTCATAATTTGACTTAATTACATGATTTATGGTACAATTCATATGCTAATGAACCTGCAGTCATTTAATATTGCTTCGTAATTAATTATTCTGTTTTAAAGTATGTTATAACGCTGTTAGGGTTAAGTGGTACAAATGACGTCATCAGACTCCGACTCCAATATCATTTGTCTAGCCTTTTCCCAAAAACATTTGGGCCGATTTCCAGTCCATCAGGGTGTAGTTGAGTGCTCGTGTTTCACATGGAGCAACTGCCTATGTAAACATCGCAACCAGTAGCCCAGGCGATCCGATAACCTTTGGTAAGACCGGTTGTCAGGCTTTCTGGCTTCTGACTAACCACAACGACTGCCAAAGGTGTGCAAAATGACAACAGCTGGGATCCCGAAAACGTGCCCTCCAAAATATATCCACCCACGTATACAACCAAAATAGATCGAAAAAATCCGGGTCAAAACAGAAATATCGAAACTGTAAAGACAAATTCGATTCGACAATCCAACAGGTAAATATTATGATGTTTTTCGGCAGAACAAAAATGACAGTCCCCATTGTAGCCAGATGATATCTCAAAAGCTAAATTTTGTTATCGAATGGAAAATAGCAGGAAAATCCAGGAGACATCACGCTCGCTTGGGCTTAAATAAGATGTTCTCACGAGAACACGACGGCGTTTTTGTTGTGTGTTCCAAGTGGAAGCGGGTAGCGATACTTAATAGGTTGCTCAGGAATGTGGATTCAAACATTCATCATCTATAATTTAAGAGCCCAGCTCTTGTCGGTGCAGCTCCTTCCATTTACACCTATCTAGCGCCAATTCAAACTTTATGTAACGCTATTTCTTGAAGAAATAATATGAAGCCAATACAAATCTGAGTTTGAAGTATTTAAAGCCTGCCGATGATATACCTAAACTTCTGCGATTAGAATTCAGTTAATTTAGCACATTCATTGGCCACGTAGTTGCTAGCATGGCCTTATAAATTGTTAATACGAAAGTTTAAAAATATTTTTCACTTGAAGTTACTTAAATGATAAAAGACATTAAGTAACGGTAGTTCGTTTATCTTGCGGTGCTGTTTTTTGTGGTCTATAAAGTACTGTTACTGTTACAGGTTTTTTATCGTCCCACTGCTGGGCACAGGCCTCACCTCACAAGGAGAAGGATTGAGCATTAATCACCACGCTTGCTCTATAAAATCGTCTATAAAGTAATTAAAAGTAAAACTTTTAGAGGCTTTCTGTTCAGGACTTTCAACACTTCTATTTCTTACGAATTGTACCACAAAAAATACTCTCAGCCACATGAGGGAACCTGTCTGCTCTAAGCAAATGTGACGCGAGCACACTTTGAGAGTAAATTTAAAATTTTACTTTTAAACCAACTAGTTATTGGTGTACTGAATTATTCAACGCGCTGTGGCAAAGCGTACTTTGTGCGATATTGCTGGCCCAACCGGGTTTTTTGTTTCGGCGCCAGGCGTTATTTTATAGGGTTAACTTGCAGTCTTATTTACAAGGCATGGGCTTGGTGATAAACTTATGTATCGGGAGCTTAGCATGAGAACAAAGTGTGATCAGTGTCTTAAAATCGAGAGGTTTTGGAATTCCGTAGAACTCCATGAGCCATTTCCCTCTAGTGTCACTTACTTGTACTTAGGCACACTATAAAAGAGGTCCTATATGAAAGTAGATATTTTGTAAATTCGAAATTCTTTTGTTTGAAACAAGATAAACATTAGCGAGGCTTCGTTGCTTTTATTTCAGTTTCAATTTATTTGACCAACTTTGAAAAGTAGCCGTAGTATTAATGTCAATCAAACTTTATCCTTAGAATAGTTTCATAAACCAAACTTGCATTTTAAGGCAATCACATATGAATAAAGTCAGGCTCAAATATTTCGCGTTCAATTCGCGATAGTAAAACCTACATAGTTATTGTGAACCCTGCAACCTCATACTTTGTATGAATTTATTTGGCTATCGGCACTTTTGGTGGTTTTACGGACATTTTTATGTGCGGGGTAAATTCTGGTCTTTATAGTCGAATATAGCAACAATGAAACTACTATTATTTTACAGTTTTTAGGGATCTGTACCAAATTCTTTTTGGAACCTATATCTAAGATATTATATTTAAAAAATAGGCTTGAAAAATATTGAGCCGATATAGCGATTCAATGGCAGAAAATAAGAAACCAAAGCAAGTAAAATAAATAAATTGGAAGACAATAAAATAAAAATTGCATTATTTCAATGTCAATTTAAATACAAAAAAGACATAATTTAAACAATAGTTTGCAAATCGAATTTCATTTATTAAACGATAAATAAGACAGATGATCCGTAATTTATCAAGATTGAAATAAGAATTTAGAATTCGGAATTTGAAATTCACATTTCTTCTCGTATTTTGAATCTATTCTCGTTCATTCGTTCATGACGACATAGCTGAGATAGCGTCAGTTCACTGAACGAGCGGGGTGAGCGAACGAATGAGCGATTTCAACTAACTCAGGTGTAAGTATCAGGAAAATTTTAGAGATGTCATATAAAAGGGCTTAGAAACTTTTATATATTGGTAGCGTGCTTGTTAAGTAACCAGTTTTTACATTGAAATAAGAATAAAAATTTTAACATAAAAATATATGCACAAATGATTCACGAGTAAAATTTAATTGATTAAAAAATAAACAAACATAAGTTCGAATGAAATTATATTTCATTGAAAACTTTATGTCAGCATCATTAGAATTAGCCCACAAAAAATATATTGTTTACAAATGTAAAAGGCAATTACACTTAAATTACAGACAATAACTTGAAGAGTAATTTTTCACTATCTTGCTAGTTAAATATTTGGCTAACAAAAAACATTAATCATTTACCTTAAATAAATATTTAAGCCGTAGCTTTGTTGAATATTTATAAAGCAAATGAAATTAATGAATCATCCTTACTTATATTAACAATTCGTAAATAACTTTCGCTATATTTTACTTGCCTATCTATATTTCTGACTGTTAGAAGGTTGAACCATATTTATTTAATCTCAGAACTTATGATACGGAGGCTTAAAACATAAAGAATGACTCGATAACTACTTATCTTAATATGCGTGAAATAAAATTGTCTCAATCAGATTCAAATTGCACCAAAATTATCTCAGAACTTTACAATACATAGTTTTAAAACATAAAAAAGGACTTGAGAACTGTTTATCCAAACATGCGTCAAGTAAAATTGTGTCAAAAAGCATTCGTTTCATAAATGCAATACAGCATAATTATTGATATTTTTTCCAAGTCATAAACCTGGTCCTTTTATCCGCAAACAGTTTTTCGACAAATGAAATCGTGTTCAAACAAACTTTTTAACTTCATAAAGCAACATGTATTTAATCCGCTTCATAGCTCAGCTTAGGTTAAAACTAACACCTAAAACAATAAAACTGGGATCCCTTTTTAATCCCAATTTGCTGTACCAAAACTTTGTTCCCTCAAAATCTAGGCTTTTGTTTAAAGGCTTTATCCAAACTACTTTATGAGTGTAATATAATACTAATAAAAGTTTTAAAACTTTGCTTGTCCAATTACTTCCAAAATAACAAGCGTTTAGTTGTCTCGGATTTTGTCAACGGCATTTTAGGGGCTTTCTTTTCTCTTTAAAAAAATAACATTGAACTTAAGTTCCTTTATGAGCTTCTATTAATCTTACACTATTAAATAACAGCATTTTATTCCAAATGGTTATATCAAAATGTCTAATGGTTAGGATTTCTGTCCATCTTTAAGGACCGTAAGTAAATCTGAGAAAATATTGAAGTACTTACTAATTATCTCTCACACTCTCCCTCTCTCTTCGTTACTTAATTTGATAAATGATATCTCATTAAGCGACAACTCCCCACGCATACCACGTAATAATAAGCCCATTAAAATAATAACTCAACTTAAGCCTTCACCGCTAAGTAATAAAGTTATAATCATCATTGCTTACGGAGTTAACTCGAAAAAATATTAATTTACAACAAGAGCCCTAGCTCAAGAATTATGTGCGAACATATTACTTAAGACCTACGTTCATTTGTTAATTATACCCTTATTCTAAAATGAATCTAAATACAAAGAAGTAAGGTTCAAATTCGTGTGTGAGAATTGGGGCCCTCGAACATAAGTTACATATTATAAGAGGTGATATTATGTTATATTTATGACAGGGACGGTTGGGTTAGTCCCCAGTCTCATATTCAGTGGTTCTACGGGAAATTACCTATCTCACCTGGCTGTTGGGTTTTGGTACAGCCTTTAAATCATCATGACTTGTTGTATTAATTTCTGTGTTATTGCCGGGTCTTTCGATAGGCACGTTTTATTTATGTAAACATTACAATTGTGATTATTTTTCGTAAAATTAGAGTAGTTAAGTACCTATTTATATTATTTTTAAAAAGAGTAACCATGGAGTTTCGTGCACGTTCTTCTCCGTAGGAAGCTACTTTTGGAATGGACAACCAGAATCAAACTAAGTTATATTTTTGACATTCATAAGTGTTTGTAAAGGCCTAAGTGAAATAAATGACTTTGACTTTATTTAAAAAATAGCTTTGCCGAGGTGAACACACCAAAAATAGGTGAAAGAATAATTTGGTCCTTCGCTCCGCAAAGCTGGTCCTGGAGAGACTAAAATAGTGTGAATGTGTTAAGCAAACAAAGTGTCACCTAATTGTCTAATGAATTAACCACACAATTATCTCAAAACATATGAGAGTCCAGGAAACGTACCGAATACGGAATTAACAAGCAATAGTTACGCAAGCAATGTGTTAGTTAAGGCGAAATGTTAAATTAGTACTACCTTTGAGCAATTTCTATTTCAGCTGAAGGAATACAAATACAGGCAGAATTTACTACTAGTGTAATAATTATGAACGTGTGCTGATTTGACACTGAGTGGCGTGCTAATGTAGATACTTTGTCAACTAGTATAAAACAATGATTTCAGAGTCATTTTTTAAGATTGTGTTGAATAAGAGCTGTGGATTCGGCTTTTCTATATCTATACTAATATTATCAAGAGGAAAACTTTGTTTGTTTGTTTGGTTGTAATGGATAAACTCAAAAACTACTGGACCGATTTTAAATATTCTTTCACCATTAGAAAGCTATATTATCTGCGAGTAATATAGGCTATATTTTATCCCGGTGCGGGCAGTAGCTCCCACGGGACGCGGGTGAAACCGCGGGAAAACGGCTAGTCAGTATATAATATGTAAACACGTATAAACACATGTTATAAGTTGCAAAGCAAGTTTTTGTTTATTTTTTTGTACCCAACAAACCATTGATTATATTATTAGTACAGATACATCCTAAAGCCCCAATGTGCATCTTTGTAGTATCTTTTCCAGTAGCTTAGTACAGAAAACTTCGTAATATATTAGGAAGTAAAATAAACTGGGATTACATTAAGGCGAAGAGTTATCTTCTCGACAAAAGGGACTTGCTATGTGGCATTTGTTATACAATTTTGTAAGATTAGACTTTTGGAGAAGCTCTGAACTTCGTGGAAGGCATGCTCTTAACTTCGGGTTTATAGGACTTGTACAAATTGTGTTTATATTTACTTGGTTTTAGCTACAATTTTGGTTGTATAGCTGGTCTCTGAAAACCTAAGAATTTCTGTCAATATCACAGTGCGACGTATTTCATTTTCGAAACGAAAATATTCTAAGATTCGTTTTTGTTTTTTATTGGACTCATTTTATCATCAATTGGATATGAATCCAGATTGCGGAAAAGTGTTCCAAATGCAAACTAGCGACTGTCATGTTGGACTGAATTTATAATTTCTTGTAGATTGAGACCTTCACTGATCGAACAACGTTAAAGCAAATTGCTGGCGGGGACTTCATAAGTTAATTGTATGTATAAGGAAGATGAATGCATTAATTCGAACCAAAAATAAACTACCAAAAAGGCCGAATGCCGAAAAAAGTGAGTTTGCAGTGAAAATGATATTTATTCTTCAGCTTCAACGAGCGTATACATATTTAATTGCGATATGCACGTATTTTATTGAAATTCAGGCATACATTAACATTATGTATGTATTTTATAACCGATATTTTCTGATTTATTCATAAGAAATAACGGACAACTAGTACCACTAAATAAAATAGAAGACATTTTTATATCTTACCAGAAATCCATTTCTATATCCACCCGAATTAGCTCTCAAAGAACATTCGAAATTCAAAAAATTGAATTATGATCAACATAAAAAGCGAATCGGGGTCGAAATAAAAATCTTAAAAGATCAAAGACAATCTAACTTTTTCTTTTATCTGAAAGGTCACAAAATTATAAGACAGGGCCCGAGTGTCCATTTGACGTCATTGAAGGTCGTAAAAAAGACAAATGTGACAATCACAGTGACACATCGGTATTTGTGGTGTAATCCGTTCAGTCCTGGATTGGGAATATTTTACTGGCTGTTTGGAACAAGGTCAGTGCTTAAAGAAAATATATTTGCACCCTGATTGAGGATTGATCCTTAGTTTACGGACCTCCTTTGTGACTTGATAGGGTTGATGGATATCTGCTATAGACCCTTGCAATTTACCTTCGATATGTATACAGAAAGGATGTGTGTATCATTTGCTTGTACGCTTCTATTACATCACATAAATAAAGGAGTTTTCGTAGTAAAGTTAATTAATTTTGGCTCTAGGGGAAAGAGTAAAGTTTCTTTTTCATAATTTCAAATGGCAGGTAAGTAGGAAATTTTATTTCATTGCTTTTAATATTTTGATACATGTTAGAATTAAATAATGTCGAAAATATATAAGTGGATGATGGTTATATTGTCTCCTTATTATTTTATATTAATTTAGGTACTTAGGATTGTTACTTTCTGTCTTGATAAAGATAGGTTCAGAAATAATTTGTTTACGTTTAATGAAGAGTGAATAGAATAGAATAGAATATTTTTATTTGTAAAACATAGGTATTGCCAAAATAAAGATCTTATGAATGTATAATTTGAACGCTATGTTTTGTCATGAAGACTTACAAAATGTAGTAGAGAGAAAAAAAAAGTCCTCAGCATTTTTAAAACAAAAACCACTAACCAAATAATAAATGTAAAAAACAACAACTATTCTTCTAAAAATATCTTCAAAAGTATTTTTCCACGCATAATTTAACATTTCCAACCAAAGTCCAAGTCAAGGCTATGTAGCAAAGTCAAAGTAAATCGTTCAAAACGAAGTTCTCCATAAAACAGTAAAGTTTAAGTTAAGAACTTGGAAAACTTCGTAAGATGTTCAATATTTTACATTTAATAAGACGTGACTAACGTGAATTCGGTAAATGTTCTTAATTTAAATTTTACGAATATGATGTTATTTATGGACGGTACGTGTTTTCTAAACTGAAAGAAAAATTATAATACTATTAATATTGGCCCTTGTGTCTTTAAGCTTCTAAGCACCACATTTCTATCTGGCCTAGTATCTCAAAAAAAAGGAAGTACATTACACTAGAATACTACATTATTTGATGATTGAATTTGGATTCATTTAACATTGGAGACCTATCATGATACATACCTATAGTTGGCGGCGGCGCGGGCGGTCACCTCTTGACTGGAGTGCACCGCTTGTTGCCCGCTCCCGCGCCGCTCCCGCGCCGCTGTATTCGAGGGCCGGTCCATTTGATTATACGCGTAAGATCCTGCCGCTCCCGCGCCGCCGCCGCCGCCGCCCCGCTGCTCGCAAAATTCGAGCCCGAGGCCTTATGCAGTTGAGATAGTCTCAGAAATTCCTCTAGGCAGAATATAGACGATCACCGATCCATTAAGGGTAGTTTCACCTTGATCGAACAATGCGTGGAACTGTTATTTAATCACCAGCTACCAAAATGCCTATAAAATTAAATTGCAACATTTTTAGCAAACATATCCATCAGAAAAAAGGGGTATATTACTTCTTACTGCCGTTAAAGTAAGATATCTTTAGAGGTAGTATAAAGTATATGGACTAAGAGCAGCCACTATCAAAAACACTATAAGTTCAACCGTATGAGTCCAAAGCGCAAGTTTGGGTGGTGCAGACAGCACCACGTTTTTATTTTAGTGTAATACTAGCTGGTGCCCGCGACTTCGTCTGCGCAGGTTTAGTATTTCGAACAATATGTTTACAAATTGTAGCCTATGTGTTATTCTGATGTATAAGCTATATTATTGTAAAGTTTCATTAAAATCCATTCAGTAGTTTTTGCGTGAAAGAGTAACAAACATCCATACATCCATACATCCATACATACAAACTTTCGCGTTTAAAATATTAGTAGGATGACCGGGACCACCTACGTAGGTTGATAGGTAAGTAACAATTTTTTTATTTTCTAGTCACAAAAAATAATTCTTACTAACTTGAGCTGAATATTATTGTATTACATTCTTCACGACTAAACTCCTCAATAAATTATAATTAGTGTCAAATATAGATGAGAAAACATACTAATTGCAGTTTAATAATTACTAATCGTCCAATTAAGTCCGTCAAACTTCACATGAATTTATATAAACCATTGATTAACAAACCCACTGGACCAAACTTACGTACATTAAATTCACTCACTCATTTAATTATTGTAATTTAATAACGTCAGGAACTACCGGCATTATTAATAATTATCAAGTTTAATTATTAAATTAAATGACCATTGGATTTTATCATTATTTAGTGATTATGCCGGCTATTTTACTTGAAATAGTAATATATATGGGTCGTTAGTTTGTTTATGATAATGTTTATATTACAATGATTCATGCTATTGTTATAAAATAGATTTACTAACGTAGACGAATATTGGTAAAAACACCTATCAAAGTTACCTATCCTAAGTGCTGTATTTGTGGGTAATAAGCCAATTAGATTGGTTTGAAACTTCTGTTTACTGCTGAGTCACCCAGCCACACTTGAATGTGATGAAGAGAAAAAGAAAAACAAATGAGTGAAGTAAACGAGCAATAGGCTCAAATATAAAAGTGAAATTTTATGACTTTTTTACATAAAAAATGCAGCCAATGTAACCATTAAAAAAGTAACACTAGACACAATAAACCAGCTAAAGGATTTCTAGTGTCGTGAATACAATTATTTAAGAATTGTAGATGTTTAACGATGACATAAAATACACTCAATTAATTATTGAAATTTCATATAGAAAAGGCAGCCCCCGACGGTTATTCCTATATAATTGGGTTAAGTCGGGGGTTTTGAGTTATTTTATTATTTTTCAATAAGATTTTTACCGTCGGGGGTTTTTTCAAAATTTTTAATTTTGCTTAATTTTATTTCAGACTTTTTAGAGAGCATATACGAATTATACTAACTAATATTATAAATGTGAAAGTAACTCTGTCTGTCTGTCTGTCTTTTCTTCACGCCTAAACTACTGAACCGATTTGTGTGAAATTTGGTACAGACATAGTTTGGAACTTGAGAAAGGACATAGGATAGTTTTTATTTCAAAAAAATAAATAAAAAATACAATTTATTCCGGACATATAGCGCCATCTATTGGTCAAACCAAAAATATGCCGGAAGTCACTATATCATGCGAACGAAGTCGCGGGCAAAAGCTAGTCTATATAATATGTTATTGCAATATTATTTTGCACTGATATTGTAGCGCCCGCTAGTGAGTTACAGGCGTAATTTTTATTATTTGGGAACATGCACGTACACATTGCTGATGAAAACAGAATTGTAATCAGACGTTTTGATTATATTGCAACATTCTTTGGCACTAATATTGTGGCGCCCCCTAGTGAGTTATAGCCATGACACCTATCTAAGAACATGAACTCATCGAACACAAAACCGTTATTGAAAACCGCATCAAAATCGGATCATTAGTTTAGAAGGTAGGTGGGAACATTACTGATTTGCACTAAAATTGTGGCGCCCCCTAGTGAGCTACAGCCATGACACCTGTTTAAGAACATGAACTCATCGAACACAAATCCGTTATTGAAAACTGTCTCAAAATCAGATCATTAGTTTAGAAGGTAGGTGGGAACATTACTTTGCTGTTTTGCCCTAATATTGTGGCGCCCCCTAGTGAGTTACAGTCATGACACCTGTCTAAGAACATGAACTCATCGAACACAAATACGTTATTGAAAACCGTATCAAAATCAGATCATTAGTTTAGAAGATAGGAGGGAACATTACTTTGCTGTTTTGCCCTAATATTGTGGCGCCCCCTAGTGAGTTACAGTAATGACACCTGTCTAAGAACATGAACTCATCGAACACAAATACGTTATTGAAAACCGTATCAAAATCAGATCATTAGTTTAGAAGATAGGAGGGAACATTACTTTGCACAAACGCACACACAAACGCACATCTCTCACCCTAAACGCATATACCTGCTCCGTTCCGTCGTGGGTAAAAATAAAAATGCCCAACTAGAAACAACCCTAACCCGTCTACCTCGAAAACGAAACAAACAAAAGTTTTTAAGTATCCAAACAGTTCCCGCGACGTTTTGACATAAATACGATACAATGCCGATACAAGTGACGCGTCTGCTTATGCAATTTGGTTGTATTATGCCAGCTAGTTGTAACTGAGTTTAAAGCCAATGTTATGAAGAAGTACTAAATAGATTGAAGTGTAGGTAAGTAAGGTATCTATAGATTTTCCAGACTTGTAAGTGGCAAAATGTACGCACTACCACGGACTTTTCAGCCTGACCTGTATTGAATTTTTAAGTTTAAAATTCGACGGCGCTATATAAAGAAAATCCTTGATAGATTTATTTATTTATTTATTTATTTATTTAATATTTCTGCACATTTTGTACAAGGGCGAACTTAACGCCTTAGGCGTTTTCTACCAGTCTACCTTTGGGTGGTGGAGAAATAGCAGTGGTAGGTGCAAAGATTATATGTTATGACATTTAGTGTAAAAAAAATAAAAATAAATACTAATATATATTATACATAAACATACTATACATACATACATACTTAATACATACATATTACAATTGCCAAGAGAGACAAAATAAATTAAAAAAATAATAATCTACGGTAGCGACTCTGCCAATTTCCTGTGGATGTGGTCGCGTAATTTCTTTTTGAATGTATAACGACTGTTAACCATCCTGATCTCAAGAGGTAACTCATTCCAGAGAAGAATAGATTTCACAAAGAAGGAAGAATGAACAATATCTGAACGGTGAGCAGGGCAATGAAGAAGACGATTATTAGAGGAGCGGAGATTTTTGTTGTGCTGTGAACACACATACTGAAAGTGGGAGGTTAAGTATGAAGGTGAAGACGGGGTGTATAGTATAGAAAAAAGAGTAGTTAATGCCCTCATCACACGTCGTTGTCTTATCGGTAGCCATTTAAGTTGCGCTCGATAGGCTGACACATGATCGTACTTGCGGAGATTAAAAACGAATCGAATGCAATTGTTGAGAAGCCGGTCAAGTTTATTGAGCAGATCTGCATTCAGGTCGTAGTAGCAAACATCACCATAGTCGATTATGGGAAAGATTAAGGTTTGCATAAGCGTCGCCTTCACGTTAACCGGGAGAAAATTTTTCAAGCGATAGAGGAACCGCAACGTACCGGTCACTTTTTGACTGACAGCTGCAACCTGTGATTGCCAATTCAGCGTGGAGTCAAGGTGTAGGCCAAGATTTTTCACAGTGCAGCTGTACGGAATGTTGATACCATTAAAAACTAACGGTGGTAAGACAAGACCATCAACTTTGCTCATAGCTCTCGAGCCTCCAATAATAATGGCTTGACACTTGGTAGGGTTAACCTCCACCCCAAACCTGTCAGACCAATTCTTTACCACTTCTAAATCTGCGTTAATTTTGTCAAGTGTTTCCATTAAGTTAATAGCTTTGGTGTGGCGGTAAAGCTGCAGGTCATCGGCATAGAGATGATACGAACACTGAAGTTCGAGAGTGAGAAGATTTATAAATATCGAGAATAGAAGAGGTGAGAGTATGCCGCCTTGTGGAACGCCAACATTCAAAGTCGACCAAGTTGATGAGCCTTCGTCCACCCGAACAGACTGAACACAGACTGAACACAGAACGAACAGACAGATTTAACCTTCTAGGAAAGCATAGTATTGTTTATTTAACGTCATTGAGGCAAAGCAAGATAGAGTTTTTTTCTAAGGGATAAGCAAAACGAAACCTTTTGCTAGTCAGGCGGGAGTGTCCCCAGTAGTACCTCCATGGACACTGTCTTTATATGGTTCGGCCAGTATTGAGCACTCCTAAGCTTACACATATAAACATAATCTATACAAGCAATATTATTAAAAAATGTTTATCAGTCACTGCCTATCAGTACCATACTACTACAAGTTCAATTTAATTAGAGTTTTGAGACTAAATGACGTGTGTGAATGTCTGAAGAATACTCGATTTATGACAGTAGGAATTTCCACTTCAAACATTTTCCTTAATCTTAGACTCCGCACAAAATCCAATATAACGATACCTACATAAACTGACATAAATCCTAAGGTACTAGGGCTAAATCTGAGATAATCAAAAAGTTATCTCAAAGCCTTTTTGGAAAGAAAAGGAAATCGTGAGAATTCTTTTTTCTCGAAGTGTTTACATCAAGCTTTTCGAGGTATTAAATCGTGAGACGCTTTCGTCGATAACTGTACCCAGAATACTCCAATAACACAGTTGGGAAGTTTTTTTACCTTTATTAATATATAGGATAGTGTTGGTAATTTATTTTGGCTTAGCGCTCCTATATTGTGGGCAAAGCGTTTGAGCGTTATAAGTTCGCGGATATGAGACTGCTTCTAGTATTTTAATATTGAAAGGCATTTTTTTATATCTATAGGTTTAAGTATTTTCTGGTTCTTTTTTACATTATAGGTACTAGTGACTCTTCTCTCAACTTGAAAAAACGTTCGAGAGATGATGACTAGTGAGTCGCCTCGGCTTTGTTCTGGTTTTGGTTTGTTTGTGTTAGTGATATCTACCTACCTAAACATTCCGCAAGAATGCATAAATAAAAATCTGATTTCTGTATAATGTTGGAAATCGTATGAAAGTCCATTGTTTCAACGATGCTCTAAAATAGGTTAAGTATTTAGGTAAATACATATATATATACAATTAGCACGTGTCCGAATTTGGGAAGAGGCCTTCAAAAAGTCAAAGATTCTTTGTGAAAATTACTTTTATTTCGAAATTAGAAGTTAACCCCAATCTAAGAAGGCTAGGCAGAGGTCAGGACGCGGAAGTTATCTGCAACATAAATATAAAAGGGTGCTGTAGTTTGGACCCCGGCGTGCAAAAGGATTGTTTTCTAAATTATTTAGTGTAAGGCGACGTTCAAACTTTGTTGTCGCATGGGAACTAGGAACTAGCTAGCGATAGTGGTGTGACACAACGTCGCACTATCGTGTGTGTTCTTTAATTAAGAATTTTAGTCACTAAAGATTGTTGCTTTATTGTTGTATTGTTTTAAATTAGAGCTATGTGTTCAACACTCATAGATGTTTCTATCGACAAACATTTCTAACTTATGGCAACAATTAGTTATCGTCCAGTATGAAAAAAAGAACATAATATAATTTTAGTCTAACGACAAAACTTTCTCTGCAATATTTGTATTCATAGTTTAGTTATAAATAAAAACCGTTTAACTATCTATAACAGATACCTAAAAACAAATAATGGTCATTACAAAAATACTGGTGCTTAATATTTCTTTACGCATAACACGAGTTGCTGTCCCAAAATGGCGGATATTTATCCGCAAATATCCGCATCGGCACATCACTATACAGAAGTTAGGTGGAATAAAATTAAATGAGCCATGCCTAGGGAGCTGTTTTGTTGCCGCAACAAGATGTCCGGTGAACATTGTACTACATATATTAACCTCTCATGTCTGACAGATAGGGGTGGGAAGAAAAACATTTTCTTTTTAAATATCTGCAAAATAGATTTTAAGTAAGGCAAATTAAAGCGAATTTTCGCTCAATGATTTTTTATTTTAAATTTTGATCAATATTTTTGTACGATCCTGATTTCAAATTAGTTATCTTTTTTATTTTTATTTACTTGTTTTTGTGTTAAGTAACATACCTATATCTACATTTATGTAAGGTAGCCTATGTGAATAATCGATGTGTTCGGAACCGTATAAAAATATAAGAATTCGTTTTTCAATATGTTTGCACTGGAACCCAAAAAATGCAAAAATAAAAATATGTGTAGTTGCAAAAATATTTTATTATTTTTCACTCAAATTTATTTTCGATGAATTTATAGACTCAATAAAAATTTCAAATATAAATTCTGTTGATTTTTCAGGTTACTCGTTATATTTATTTTTTGGAAAAGTGAAACGGGTAGGTAATAAATCTGATATGTTCATTAAAAGGAATATCAATATTTTCATGGCATTTTTTCTGAGAACCCTTAACTACCCATATAATATTCAAAGCAATTTGGTAAAATACGTAAACATTTTTTTAAATATTGTCCTTCATACCTGATTCAATAATAACAAACTGATGAATGAACAAAATCATATTTCAAAGTGTTTTTGCAACAAATTAACTGCGGAACCCTAAAAAATTACAAAGCAAAACACGCAAAATATATAAGACGTTTTTCACCACAAATTCACAAAGCATAGTAAATGAGTTCGCGACGGCTCGCTCTTTCTAATTAACATTTTGTTTTTAAATGTCTTCGGAGTCACGGAGTTCGGGTGTGGTCGCTTTGATAGCGAGAAGCGATAAATACAGACCCAGTGACATAATTTTATTTTTTTCTTTATACAGATGGTTGTTGAGTCATTTTGTGCTGATGAAAAGAACACCCTCGACCACTATATCACCTGGTATTGATCATTTCTAGGCAGTTACACCAATTTTTATAGTTTCAAAAACAAAAACAAAGGATGAGTTGCACCATTTAATATACATATAACTAGCCGATATTGCAACCTGCCTTTACTTCTGAAAATGATTCAGTTATCGTCATAATTAATCGATGCAACCGACTTTAATAAATTGTAAAGGAGATACAATGGGCGGTCTTTTCGGTAAGATCCTTCCATACTGCTTTCCTCCTCCTTGCGTCGTATTCCTCAATGCTGAGGGTCGTGAAGTCCTCTTAGGATTAACTTCTCTCTGACGGTGTCCCGCCATCTATGCTCCGTTCTTCGCATCATGCAGAGCGCTGTGTAGTTGGGTGTCTAGAGCGGAGCGAACCTGATCTGACCACCTTGTTGGACTGCGGCCCCTAGGTCGTTTGCCATCAACCTTCCCGGTGACTATTAGCTGTTCAAGGTTGTGGCCCTCCTTTCTGGCTATGTGTCCGAAAAACTCCAGTATCCTGCGCATACAAATGGTCGACAGTCTCGTCTTGATGTTGAGCTCACGCAGGATTGAAACATTTGTGCGAAAAGCATTCCACGGAATTTGCAACATCTTCCTCCAGCACCACATCTCGAATGCATCAATACGGGCTCGGTCTGCCTTTTTCAAGGTCCATGTCTCAGCGGCGTAGCTGAAGATGGAGAATACCAAGGAGGTGACTAATTTGGTTTTGTTTTTTTTTGATATGTTACGATCTCTCCACACGCCTTGCAGCTGAGACATTGCATTTTTGGCCATGCCTATGCGTCGTCTGATTTCACTCTCACACTGTCCAGTGTTGCTGATGCTTGCGCCGAGATAGATGAAATCCTCAACAATTTCAAGACCAAGGGCACCTGTGAGCCTTATTTTTTTACTACGATCCACTACCATGACCTTGGTTTTACTGTGATTGATCTTCAGGCCTAACTCTAGACTGATGCGTTCCATTCTGCCCAGGGTTCCTACCATTTCCGCCTCACTCGCGGCCAGAAGTGTGTTGTCATCTGCGTATCGGAGGTTAGTGATCTTAGTGCCACCAATGGTGATACCTCCTTCCCAATTTTCGCAAGCTCTTCTTATTATGTATTCTCCATAGGCATTGAACAATATTGGTGATAGAATACAGCCTTGTCTGACTCCTTTTCCAAACTTGAATGGCTCCGAGGTGGCTCTGTCGATTCTTACGACGCCTTCGTTACTCAGATATAGAGATTTGATGAGAGCCACTAGATGTTCAGGTACTCCCAGCTCTCTCAGCACTTTCCACAAAGTTGACCATACGACACAGTCGAAAGCTTTGCTGTAGTCAATAAAGCACAGAATGAGTGGTGTGTTGAACTCATAAGCCTTTTCAAATGCCTTTTCAAGTCATACTGCTTTAGGATGCACAAAAATAAGGCAAGGTACATATACACTTGCTCAACTCAAAACTGAAATATTCAGTAAAAACGCTTTCAGTGGAACCATTTTAAGAACAACAGGAAGAATATAAACTCAAGTGCAGACGATACAAAAATCAATAAGTTTGTTCTTTCAAAAGAAAAAAAAACCATTGAGATGGCAATTCGCGGTGTTTTCTTTCATTTTTATTTTCTTGTCATATTTTTGTGCCATTTAGCCTTTTTGTTTCATTGATTCCGATTGTAAGCACCGACTTCTTAATGCAGATTTAATTCACAATATTATACGGTTTCATGGAATCAAAATACTGGTTTTATTCATTCAAAAATTGGTCTTAAACCTTAAATGAAACAATGAAATGATCTATTCCGTCTTTTGTTAAGAACTTTTACATCGGTGACGAAAGATGTGCAAAATATTATTACAATAATAATTTACATTGACTTCTGTCTTTTTGTTGGGTTTTATTAAATGAAAAATAATTTCATGATTATTTACATAAAACTAAATAAATAATCTACCATTTGCAATCTGTTCGTCTATCTCAGAACCAGTTCATCCACTGAGAAAATTTATTCAGCAACAAATACACTCGAACCAGTGACATTTTGGATCCTGTTAACTGTGCTTAATGACTGGCCATTTGGCCCATTAATCTGGCCCTTTATGGCCCTTTTTGTAGGACATTCGTTATGTCCCCTCTTTCGGATGTTCAAGTTGGTTTTGAATAAGAAAATTTTGCGTAACGAAGGACCAAGCTTCATTTTTGCGTTGTTCTAAAATTTGATTGGTGTCTATGAATTTTAATATCAATGTTTTGGATGAAGTTGGAATTTTGTGATAGTATATTTAGTTTTTTTCTTCTAAGTAGACATAATTTAAATATTCATGTACACTAATGGGTGTTTGGATTACAGTGATAAGCAATGAATTGATTATTATTCTCCAGCGATAAAATAAGATTAAACTAAGCGATTTTAAAATCATCCTTTGTAAAAAGATAGTAAATCTTTAGTTACATCTGTATATTCAAAGGACCATCCTTCAGAAAGTTTGAAAATCGGAATGTATAAAATTCTTTCGTAGTTTATTTTAGACAAAATAAATTCTTACATTACAGCAATATCCTATTACATAGTTTTATGCAACAATAAATGCAGTATCCTTTGTTAAAAAGCGGAAAATATGACCCAAGAGAAATTAAAAGTCGTGCAATAACAACAGATAGCATTGAAACATTACGCGAACAATACAAACGTGACAAACACAGTAATCCTGCATTTGAGATTAATTATAAATTAACATTTTGCGTTTAAACACGAGTAGAATTTCAATTCTGTTTCTGTTTTGTTGTAAAAGCTGTGAAGCGCGAAACGGGTGTATTGTGTTAGTGTTTAGTGGTTCTTTGGTCTGGTCTTTCTGTCTAGACTAGAAACTAGCCCGTGAGGTTATTCGACAAAGTTAGGAACATGGTACAAGGAGTGAGAAGGAACATGGTGGGTTTTAGTCAGTTAAAGTCTGACACTCCCTTTCGCTAGACTCACAGAAGGATCATTTTATGACAAAAAAAAAATGTGTCGAGATATCATTTTTCTTTTTTACATGTCTATATTACACTACCTCGTGTCCTTTGACATAAATATGAGATTTTTTTAATATAAGCGGAACGGTATTTAAATATTTAATGGGAGTATATCAGCAATTTCCAACTATAATATTATACCACAAAATGTGAAAAGATGACAATAATAAACTACAATTTTACACAAAATAACACAATAAACTACAAACTACCAAAGACCATACATCGCCATTTTTCAGATACACTTCTCAGATAAGTATAATTTGTAACATCGCTTTGGCGCCCAACAAAGCTTATTTACACTTCTTCGAAGCATTTGAAACAAAATAATGTTGCCAGCCTTTGAAAACTTATCTGACAACAAAATAAATATAGTCCAAACGTTATCTTTTAGTACATTATTCTTTGTCTTCCGAAAAAATATATCTTCGAACAAAAATTGAGAGAAAAAACACCAGTGCTGTCGTAATACATTAACGTTTATGTATTAGTAAGTAAAATCAATCAAGTTTAAAGTCGCTCAGCGGGCTATGGAAAGGGCTATGCTTGGCATTTCTCTGAGGGATCGCATCAGAAATGAGGTAATCCGTCAGAGAACCAAGGTCATCGACATAGCCCACCGAATCAGCAAGCTGAAGTGGCAGTGGGCTGGCCATATTAGCCGAAGAACCGATAACCGTTGGGGTAAACGAGTTCTAGAGTGGAGACCACGACTCGGCAAGCGTAGTGTAGGACGTCCTCAGGCACGGTGGAGTGATGACTTGCGCAAGACGGCTGGCAGGAGCTGGATGCGAGTAGCCGAAAATCGATCTCAGTGGCGTGCACTTGGAGAGGCCTATGTCCAGCAGTGGACTGCGATAGGCTGATGATGATGATTAGTAAGTAAAATCAACATGATCATGACGGATTTCCGTTAATGTACTGGCTACTGTTCAATGCCAGAAATTGTGACGTCACACAAGGAGTCTAGCAAATAGACCATTTTTAAAACGGCCTTAGGAGGTGTTTATTTTTTGACAAACTTCTCCTTCTTTTTTCTTACTTATTGCAAAGAATCAAATAGTAGGTATAAAAAAGTCACTTGCCTACCTGTCTTTTCCCATGTATGCCTAGATTTTTAAAACTACATAACGATTTTTCAACCATAAAAACCGGGATTCATTAGAAAAAAAATCTTACATTAACACCCACGCCAAAGGGTGGGCCAGATATTGCCGAAAAATAAAGTAAAGAGACCAAGATACACTCCCAAAGCTATACCAATCCTACTACACCACTATTGTAACGTAACCCCATAGGTATTCATCAGAACACACAGGCTGACTTTTCGTCGTGGCGAGCTATCGAATGTTCGGACAAATTGTATTTTGTCATCCGATAGCCGTGGATATTCGGCTAAATGACTTTTTCGTTGTTCAGGACTGTACTTTGTTTAGGAATGTTTGACGCTTTTGGGGGCTTTTGAGGCATTCTCTAATAAACTTTATATGAACTACTGTAATGTAATTAATGTTTTAATACTTTCCTCACGATAGCATAAGATCTTTGTCTTTAAACACAAAACTGTGCAGACTGTACTATAAACAGTTTTTTTTCGAATTTGTTGTGTATCGCTTTTACGCCAAAACGAATGCCTAAAGCTGGTTAAAGCTAGTGACAATAAATAAATAGTTTGAAATTATTACACCTCAACTAAGTGCTTAACAAATAAGTCTAAACCTCTGAGTTGGCAAACTTTATCCAATATACAAAACCTCAACACACGACTTAAGCTTACTGTAGCCACCTAGCTTATATGCCAATTTATCACGCGTTTATAAAGGTTTGATCACACCTGTAGGCTTTTTCGAAAGAGTTACTGTAGCCATACCACAAGGGTACATGGTGAGACTTGTTTTGGTTAATAGGTACTAAGAATTTGTTAAACCGCGAAAAAGTTATAAATACCAAAAGGTATTGTCATGCAGCTGCTCATAAAACTTCATCTGTTCATATTAAAAGTCAAAGGTTTTTATTTCATGTACTGTACACCTATGCATACCTGGTTAAGTTAACGTTAAAAGCTAACTTCACTTTTCCAAGAAGAGGATCTAATAAAGAATAACTGAGATATACGCCACATACCTACTTATGTGGCAGCAACCTACAAAGAAAATGTTGAAAAAACAAATGACAAACGAAGATGGCTATTCATGTGTATTATGGCTTCAAATTCACAAAAAAACGGCCATTATACAGCATGCTTTTACAAGAATCAAATAACTGCCCCGGGGCTAGGCTAGCTAGCTTGCTCTGAAACCTAAGCATAAAGTCTAGATCTAATACACAAACACATAACGCGAACGAAACCATACTAAACTTTAAATATACGAGCAACTTCACTGAGCTAAATAATATTGTAGTTGCGACTTTGTCTTTGTATGAAGCTGCTAGGTTTAGCCTGGAACTTTGCCCCACATAGCAGTTTTTTATTCCAACGATTTTGTTACTAGGTATATCAAACCTGATACTAGTATTTTTGACGAATTGATATTTTTAGTTTAAGTTTCAATGAGCAATTGGTGTGCTGAAAATACCATTAACAAGTCGTTATAAAATAAAATATTGTTTTGTCTGTCAGTTTGTCTGAAAACAAAAAAAATACTCTTTTGAGAAGGGCTAGGCAGGTAATGATGTACTCAAAGAACTACAGCTATTTCTAAATGTTACTTTGCCATGTGGCTACTTATCAGAAGCAAATAGATTAAAGTCTTGGAAGCCAAATTGATCAGCTCCTGTGGTATATTTGCTATTGTAACAATACCTACTTCAACATACCTTCGTCTATTCTATGAATTTAATTCATTGTTCTATATCCAAATGCATGTTGTCAGTTTATCCCCCTGTCCGCCTGTGTTATGGGATTCCGTAGAAATTTCTCAATAGCCAATCGGAATGGCCCCTTTTGCGGGATTACACAGGACTTAGGTATGTATGGCAAAATGTGGTATTATTACACCTCTGTCTATCCCTATGGGGAATGAAACAGTGATGCTATATCTTTATATGAATAAGGTGTATGGAATCATGTAGAGGTATTGTATAGCGGGGTAGGTAAGTTTTGTTGTAATATAAATGTAGTTCCACCACCATCGCCCTGTTCTTATCAAATTTTTTTCAGGTGTCTATCTGACGTCATGTTTCGTATTTTTGTTAGTTTTTGAAGCGCGAAAATAATGTGCGTTAATGTAAAATATTGTATGAAAAACGATTATACCGTTACAATATAAGAAACCGTAAAAACACAGATACGACACCCTGATAAACTTGGTGTCCTCAAGATTAAAAACAAAGTAATATACTTTTCCAGTTAATCCGCTAATAGCTCATATTAGTCATATTTCTATGAAGTTATCTAACTAATTTAACGTCCTATCCAACGGTAGTAAAACAGCCGTTGATAAGCATTATATTACCAAAAAAAATATCCGTAATCGGGTAAAAATTTACGAGGCAGGCAGTCGTAACTTACGAGTTAATCCGATCGTCCTCTGTCTGATTTAGGTCCTTCTAGAAAAATCGACCTCATTTAATATACAGAGAATTAATTCTGCGGCTTGTTCGAGACATTTGTCTGATGCAGATACTTGGGAAGCAAATGTTGAGGGGAAAGTCGGAAGCGATGGGGGTTTTGGAAATGGCTGCGATTTTTTTTTGGGTTGAGTATTTTATTCGAGAGGTGTTTTTGTACTCTAATTAAGTAAAAAAGTGATTGGCAAAAATTTTTTTTGGAAACTACGTTTACAAATATGCTTTTCTAAATTCTTAATCTCAACAATATTGAAGGCACTTTTTAAATGTTTGAAAAGTAATATTAACAACACGAATATAGAAGCCGTTGCTGCAATATCTAAGTAGCTTCAGAAAACGAACATAAAAATATACTCTCTGTCCTTTTTCACAAAATCCGTTTCAAACAAACGACACACGCGTCAATTTGTCAACCTTTCAAGAAGACAAGACATTTCTCAAGACACCGAATTAAAATTCCAACCGCGACATAGGCCATTCTCTTTTATAGTCATACAATAAATATGATACGACAATAATAACGTGAGAAAGCCTTCGATAGTTCGGCTGTGGCACGACAAAACAAATGGCAAAAACATGTACTTTTTAGGGTACAGTGAGCATAAGGTGTTAGGGAACCCCTTGATAAGTGACTAAGCTTGCATTGTGTGGGTGTCTTATCAATCTCTTTGTATATCTAGCCTACTGGAAATGCCTATGTATACCTACTGGGGACTTAACAGCATGTCTTTATTATTAGAAAGGTTAATATTATGGAAGGTATCCTAACAAAAAAAAACATACAAGCCAAAGTACAACTAATTCTTTTTCATCGCTCTGCTTTCATTTTAAATCAGCCATAAATTGAGATAATTTGCATCACCTTCGGTAAACAGCCAAATGATAATTCCTTAAAAAATACGCTGAATAAATGCACCAGCGTTTTACAATAATGAAAAAACATAGTACCTACAGAACCCTTTTACAATTAATAATCTCGAACTTAACCAAATTTTTTATTCGGTATTGTTTCAGGCTATATTTCACACAAAACATGACAAAACATGTTTTCTTCGCTCTTGTATTTATAGTCGTGTTGAAGAAGGACTGACAAAGGAAATATGTCCTTTTATAAATGCCGACGACAGTTCAAGTCTGTAACACATACATCAGTTACTAAAAATATAAATGATTCATCTTCTGCATAGCCCTTTTTTCAATTATCTTGAGATCGGCTACCAGTCAAACTGGACGTAGCTAAGTACCAGTGTTTTGCATGGATAAATTTAAGACTGGTTGTCAATATTTCTGGTTTTTGTCAGCCTGTGATGACTGCCAAAATGTCAGCCAGTAAGTAGCAGACTTTGTTGATAGACCCGGGCTCCTTTTTTTAGCGACGTAAAATCATCAAATGACCCCTCCCGCTGTGGGTTAGCAGCGGTGAGGGAGTGTCAGACTCTTACTGACTAAAATCGTCGTGTTCCGTCATAGGCCTTTTATGTACCAGGGCCGCGGTATCTCTTTCGAACAACCCGCAGCCCCGGCAGGCCTTGGCCCTGCTGGGCCCCGCTGGGGTTGCTGACATCTCTTTGAGGAGCGCGTGGAACAACGCGCGCCGTCGACACGGGTCTGTCGTCTAGAAAGACAGAGGGACGATGAGCCACCCGAACTCACCGCCCACAGACCCACGCCTACGGTGGCCGGGAGTCATCTCGCGACACCCGGCGCCCATGGTGTCTACCTGGTCCAGCGCGGCGGCCGGGATGAGAGGTGCGAACTCTCTGGCGTTCCGCCTCCTCCTTCTCGAGCATGACCGCTTCGCAGAAGGAGGCGACGGCATCCCATTCCCTCGCCCCGGACCATGGCCTGAACCAGGGCCGGACGCGAGAGGTCGCCGCCGCCCAAAGCCTCGACGAGGACCCGGCGGTGCCCTTCCATGCGGGGCACACCTGGACTGTGTGGTCCACCGTGTCCTCGGGGCTGTCCGCACAATGGTGACACCTGGCGCCTCCTCACGACCGATGCGGTGCAGGTACCTCCCGAAACAACCGTGTCCGGTGAGGACCTGCGTCATGCGGTACGTGAGGGCGCCGTGACTCCTCCCGAGCCACTCCTCAAAGAGGGGACTTACCGCCACGATGGTGGCGTGCCCTGCACTGGGTTGCGACAGTCGCTCCCTCCAGGCCACCATGAGATCGCGCCGGAGCCCCGCCCGCTGCGCGACAACTTGCCGCGGCAACGGGGTTTCTCCCCGGCGCTGAGCCTCCTCGCGCCAGTCGTACAGGCGCAAGAAGACCCTCGCCTCCAGATCCCACGGTGGCAGTCCAGCAAGTAGGCCAGCTGCTTCGCGGGAAATCGTGCGGTACCCCCGGATTAGCCTAATGGCTATCACCCTTTGGGGCACGTTCAGGTAGTGTACAGCCCGCGGCCGTACCGAACGTGCCCATACCGGGGCCCCGTAAAGGGCCATGGATCGCAAGACTCCCGCGTAGAGTTTACGGCAGGGGGCGTTTGGGCCTCCCAGGTTGGGCAGGAAGACCCGGGCTCCTCCAAAAGTATTTAAAAATTAACAAAAAACCGGCCAAGTGCGAGTCGGACTCGTGCACGAAGGGTTCCGTAAATTACAGTTAAATCAACCTATCTCAAAAACTATAAGAGATACTTTGATCAAACCAAAAATCGTTGAAAGAGTTAATTAGCATGCATCACCTCTATTTTTTTTAGAATTTTATACCCCGTAGTTATAAAAATAGAGGGGGGGGGACATACTTTTTACGACTTTGAGAGCTGATATCTCAAAAACCGTTCACTTTAAGAAAAATGTTTTTTAGAAAACTTTATATCATTTTAAAAGACCTTTCCATTGATACCCCACACGGGTATGTACATCGAAAAAAAAAATTTCATCCCTCAGTTACATGTATGGGGGGCCCCACCCCCAATTCTTTTTTTTACTATTTAGTGTCATATTTTTGTAGCGGTTCATACAACACATATTCCCATCAAATTTCATCACTGTAGTACTTATAGTTTCCGAGTAAATCGGCTGTGACAGACGGACAGACGGACATGACGAAACTATAAGGGTTCCGTTTTTGCCATTTTGGCTACGGAACCCTAAACAAAAAATTACATTGTTTGCTCTAACTTAACAATCCCAACGCTCTATCGAGAGTAAGTATGTGTCTATACTTTGTATATAATGCAAGTACAGCAAGATGGGTTTTCTGATACGTCTCCGTTGATGAAACGATAATCTTGAGATCTTTCAAGTTGTCGGCTTATATTTTGTGTAGTCAGCAAAGATTGAAAGGGTAAGTAGAAAGCGAAGCTATCCTATAGAACTCACAGGTACATACAAAACATAAATCGTGCTACTTTTGTGGTTTTAAACGAAAAACTCGAGGCCTACAGGTATTCGCCTTATCACCTTCCTGTTGAAAATCTCAGCCGAAAACCCGCTCCAATTTACATTTCAAAACAGTTCTATCTTTGTGATAAACTTCAAATATACAAAAAGTAACAACAATGGCTTCATCCAGGCAATTTACTAAATTAATGGTGCTTTCTCCAAAAAATTCGCCAAGCAAAAACTAGGCCAGAAAGGCCTTCTACAATTCACTTACCTCTCCCCACAAAAACAAAGCGAAAACTTTTCTCCGACGATTTTTAATTCTCCCACAAAAATCGTGGTAAACGCCAAAAAAATATAATAAAAGACCTTTACTTAGCGCTACATAACTTAAACACCCTACATTATGCCTCTTCATTCTATCTCGCGTTTTGGTACAAAAATGTCTGAAACAGTCGTGCAAGCTAAAATGGACCTTAAGTTCTGAGCAGTAAGTTGTGTATGACGCTCTGCTATTTGTGAAATGCGGATATGTTCAACGTGCTTAAAAAACCGCGTTCATTTGTCACCGGCAGATGCAGTCGAATCAGGAGTGGGGTCAGGGAAACTGCGGTGGATTGGATACTGTTACATCATTATTTATTTTTCCAATAGTATACCTATATCACTGCACTTTGTTCGTATGATAATTTAACACAATAATTATATAAATAGGGAAACAGAATAGTTATTTATTACATTACTGTAAAAACTACTTCAATGATATAAGTCATCATCTTCCTAGCCTTTTTCCCAAAAACTATGACGTGAAACCTATTAAATTAATAAAGCAATAATCCTGTAATCTATATATTGTTTTACTACTTACCTACATATATTTCTAATCTTTCTTACAAAGCTATTTTGGTCGCCCAAAAAATAGCAAAGAAAACAACACAACAAAACAAATGACATCACTCGAATTTATTGAACCGACATTCGACGTCTTCCTTTTTCGAATCAGCAGCATACGTGCGCTAATGACGTGTAAAGAAAACAAATGAAACACCACATTATCGCGGTTCTAATGGCCCAACCGTAGTCGGCAGGTGATTGAGCACTGTCCTTTGACACGGCCCAGAGGAAAAATTACGCGGGTTTTTTGCGAAGACCCAGGTAAGCATTACGACTGCGAGTGAACGATGCTTTATGCCGACTGAGATTTTAAAGATATTGTACTACGTGGACTTTTGTCTTTTAGAAAAAAGGTTTTCTGGCACAAGCTTGTGGATTCAATAGAATGTGTGGGCTTGCGGATTTGATGAATACAGGGATATTTAAATGGTTTCTGTTTGCAGAGGTAATGTGCCTATTCTTCACGGAATTTGTGACTTGAATGTAGGTTACGTTTAAATGCTGTAGAAAGATATTTTTTTTAATCTAAACTGGTTTTCATTCATTGGAAAAAATATTTTTTATCTGAAGTCACTGATTGGTTATTCATGCTGTCACAACATACTAGTTTACCTAATAATTATGTATATTGTTCGTCAACAATTATAGTAAACAATTATCAACTCATTTGGATCAAACTCATTCTCATTACATTTCAACCTTATTCCTAATTCAGGTCCATTACGGTTTCCAAAGGCTCTGCGTTTAATGACGAAACAAATCAACACCTCGTATAAACAAAATCACACCCTTTATCTTCAACCCTCCGGACAATACAATTCCGGAATCACGCAACGAATTCCATTAGTCAGATCTAAATGCTGAACAAAAACCAAATTAATTTATACAGGACCGGATTCTACAAAGAGATATAGGGATAAAAATTTCGAGCACTTAACTGACCGGAGCCGACGTGAACACATTTAACAGTTGTGTAATTAGTCAGCCAATTTAAGCGCGGGTGAGACAACGCAATTAGTAATACATTTGTATCTACTACTAACTATGCATGTTGATCACATAGTTAAAATTACAAATACAAACATTAACATGACGTACATGAGTAGGTACCTACTCAAGGTACTCTCAGGGGCGAATCGATGCGAATGTGAGGCGATCCGAAACGATTTACACCCCGCCATATCGCATGAATATCCTGGACACGATCTCCCGAGAAGAGTTTGGCAGTCCTTAAACAGACTCCGAACGCAGGTCGGCCGGAGCAACGACAATCGGTCCAGGTGGGGTTTCACGGGCGGGGCGGACCTTGCGTGTGAGTGCGGGGCTGCTGTGCAGTCCATGTCCCACCTCATCGCATATTTGTTGCTTTCACGAAGCTCTCGTACTTTTGGCATATCGGAAACCGCCTCCAGTTGGTTACGTTATCCAAGGAAAAACCCCCTAAACCTCAGCTTTCCTCCTTATTGTATGATTCAACTACCCATTCGTCATCTCCCTTGTCGGACGGATTTTGCAGATCACGGATGAACGAATACATTATCCGTTTATTTTGGGGATGGGAAAAGAATCAAATGGCTATATAAATCTGCTTGGTTTTAAGAGGCATACCGTGGATTACGATTTTTTGGTATTTCCTTTTGTAGTTCATGGGAATATGTAGGAGAGTGATAGACATTTTTTTATGAGTCTTTATGTTTTTGCAACTCAAAAGATATCAGATTTGATTATTTAAAAATTACTCCATTGGTGACAAGAATTACTCACTAATTACTAATCTAACCTTACTTACCTTACCACTGAAATAATTTTGAACTTATCACGTTCAAGCCCCGATACAAACACTATTCAGCTTTATAAAATCAGTACCTATGTATCAAAAATAGTATCTATACTTTATGAAAAAAGATACATTAATTACGGTCTTTTCTAAGCAATGATCGTGACTTGAAAATATCATAGTTTATGAGATATCATAAACAACTTGATTTAAAGTGCAATTTTCGACTATTCCCACCTCTGATTTGACCCCTAACAATTCCATATTCGAATTAAAATCACGTTCAGTCTAAATTCTAATCTCGTTATTCGAATCACGTTGGATTTGATCCGTTGAGGTGTGTATTGATAAGATCACATCTAAAATGAGACTAGAACCCTCTTAGTAACGAACTGTTTGCCAGTTTTATACCCAAAATCAATAGTGTAATGAACTCTATAAAGAATTTGTTGGACTTGCTTCATAATAACGAGTTTTCCAAAATGAAGAAAGAATTTCCAACATTTTGTTAGATTAATTTTGAGTTTCTTTCGTATATTTTTATGGCTAGATTGAATAGGTTGCCTGAGGCTAATACGCTGTCCCTTAATTTAGAAAATATTTGGAATGGTTTACCAATGAGTTATGAACATAGAAATATTATTATGTTCTTTTCTTCTCTCAATATAAACTAGTGAAAATATGAATGAGTTCAATAAAGAAATACTTTTGTATTTCTATTGCTACAAAAGTTATTGACCTGGTATGTTTCTTATAAGGAAATTTTGTGAATAAAATTGTCAATCAAGTTTCGTTTCCTCAGCAAATAAAACGATAGACGATCACTAAGGAAAAAGTGATAGAATAGGTTATCAATGTTATCAAATACGAAATCTGACAATAATTGTATAATTTGCATAACATGAATCCTGCATTTTAAAAAGAATTTATGTAGTTTTTAGTAATTAAGAAAGGGCTTTCTCGATGATAAAAGAATTCTTCAAATTGAACCAGTGATTGCTGAAATTAGAATGTTCAAACTAACTCTTCAGGTTTAGTTTTTTTTACGATTCTTATAAACGAGTTTTAATACAATACTAGCTTCTGCCCGCGACTTCGTACGCGGATCCTGTCCCTTATGCCAGCGACTACGGGGTCAGCAAAATCAAAGATCTGAATAGTCTGATATTGAATTTTAAGGGACCGAAGAGAAACGTTCTATATACTTAATTTTTGTACTTTAACAGCAAAAGCACAGCAGATTAAACAAAACGCTGAGAACTGAACCGCAATAGACGTGACCATAGGGATAAAAGTAGTGATTCTAATTAGTCCGCATTTGTGTGTGGCAAAAATATTACACAAGTATTATTACGTAAAAAAACATTAAATAGATGACAAAGTCGTGGTGACTTAGTGGAAGTCGTGGTGGTTTAGTGGGTAGAGAACCAATCTCTCAAGTATGAGCTGAAGGGTGAGGATACCTCGGTGGACTTTAAACGCAGATTACGCGCTCCCTGTGCTTACCATGAGGCACCTACCCTCCGAGCAGGGCTACTAATCCTGCTCTAGCGACTCCACTCTGGACGGCCAAGCCAAACCAGAGGCGTGAGACCTACCCCCGTCATGGTTCTAGCTGGGGTCCTGGAGTTCCACATCAGGTGTAGGTGTGGTTCAATTTTTATAAGTCAACAGAGAGTGCTTATCAGATTGAACAACTTTTTCTAAAACGTCATACCTCTATATGCTATAGTCTAGCTGGGCCCTGGAGTTCCACATCAGGTGTTTTAGATCTTCAATTTGTGTAAGTCAATAGAAAGTGCTTATCAAATTGAACAACTTTTGCTAAAACGTCATACCTGTATATGGTATAGAGAAGCTGGGCTCTTGGGGTTCCACATCAGGTGTTCCAGATCTTAAAATTTATTATCTCAGCTGAAAATGCTCATCACATGAAACAATTTTTGCCATGGCACCATTTTTGTATCTCTTATAGTTTTGTTGGTCTGTTGGAGTTCTGCATCAGGTCTTCAAGTTTCGAAGATAAATTATAGCCTATATGTTGACCAGGCTTAATACTGATACAACAAAGAAAAAATCATTGAAATCCGTTCAGTAGTTCGGAAGATTAGCGTGTACAAATCTAAGAAGATGTATACAAACTTTCATCCCCTATTTTATCCCCTTAGGGATGGAATTTATCAAAATCCTTTCTTAAGAGTTGCCTACGCCATAGTAGCTTTATGCATGCAAAGTCTCAGTCCGATCGGTTTAAAATTGACAAAGTTTCATACAAACTTTCATCCCCTATTTTATCCCCTTGGGGGTAGAATTGATCAAAATCCTTTCTTAGCGGATGCCTACGTCATAACATCTACCTGCATGCCAAATTTCAGCCCGATCCGTCCAGTGGTTTCAGCTGTGCGTTGATAGATCACTATGTCAGTCAGTCAGTCAGTCAGTCAGTCAGTCACCTTTGAGTTTTATATATTTAGATAGCTAAGGATGATATTGTTCAGATACACATTATGTCCCTAGCAACAAAAATAATAAATAACTCTTCAATTTTACTTATTTTCAAAAACATAATATCCTTAGCAACAAAAAAGAATTAATTCCTTCTCTACCATTCTTAGAATTAATCCCCACCTTAATCTCCCTTTCATACTAAAATCACCTTGAAAATACGACAGTAACAGCGAAACCATTTAATATCATATTTGAACACCATTACAAGGTTTTCTCTGGAGTATTCCGAAAGTAAATTCATTGCTCCTTTCATAATGTATACTTCAAAGGGATTGCTTAATATGTAAAGTGGAAATTTCGCTAATTTTACATAGTGCTTTGGGTGTGTTTTTTAGTATAACACTATATAGTGTCCATATGGACGTTGAGTATATGTTTTTAAGCTGTAAGTTTTCGCGTTGATGCTTTATTTTGTGAGTTGGAAACACAAATGTTAAGGTAGTGGAAAACCATATTTTTAGTGTGATGATAAAAATAGTTAATTTTATTAATGCTGAACAAAGTAGGGGAATAGGCTGGTTCAAATAGCTGAGCACAGAATTGATAATCCAATAGTTCGTTGAGCGCAGCTTATTTTCAAAACACAAGTGAATTCATATTGACGTTCATTTAAGAAACTGTTAAAATTAAGTTTTGAAATATTTTAACATCAATCTGAAATGCAAAAAAATACCAACTCAACAACCTCAAGACATGACAGTTATAAATTATTTTACATGAACAAAATAAAAAAAGTTTTTGCGAAACAACTTTAAGACTATAAGCCCCTCTTAGTTTTGAAAGCCTTCTAATAAAGAACTGTCAAAATATCAACTTAATAACTTCATTTTAATTTGAATTTAGAATATAAAAATAACTTATGTGTACTAATAAATATTGCTCAAATGTTCGTTTGAACGTGCTAATCCCTGGAACAAATTATTAGATTTTGCATCTACTATTCTAATTTTTATAAGAGCAGATTAAGCACAAAATAATAGTAAATTAAATACACTCAAGAGGTCCATTTTAAGCATCCTCAAAAAAAACTTTATTTTATGAAAAACATTGTCTAAGATGAACAATCAAACTGAACTATATTCATAGACAAAAAAACGTTTAACACTACTATAGTCACTGAACTGAATCATGGCCATAATTCCTAATACTATCTACACAGACAACCATACATTTCCATACAATACCTATAAACTTCACGTACAAACATATTCGAATGTTTTCGCGAATAAATCAGTTAGAAGACAGACATTATAACGGGGGAGATATTTCTTCCTTCTCATGTTATTTCAATACAAATAAATAGATATTACTGGCCGTTGACATAATGGCCTCAACAAGATGGCGGATGTAAGTATTCTTTATTTGAATTGAGTGTTCTAACATTATTTCTGGGTATTATGAATATACATATAGGTGATGTCTGAGGTTTTTCTATAATTCATTGATCATTAATAGTTTTCATACAAAAGTATTATTTTATTGAATAATTGTATACTGCGTCACGAGTTTAATTCCCCTAAAAGATAAACTAACGCTGAGTTGCGACTATAAGAATAACCGACCTTGAACTGTCAAATCACAAATACTTTAATGGTGCAATTCACCCTTACTTCAGGATGACTCTCCCCTTCAGGATCTGTGTATGTGCTACTTCCAGTCACATAAAAAAATAGATTCTTAAAATAATACAATTCAACACTATCAACACACATGTTAAATCTGTACAGATCACACATCCACACTCCATTACCAAAAGACAAAACCAACAAACGTATTTCTTTCACAGAATGTAATAGCACAAAAATACTGTAAAGATAATACTGTGTAAAAAGAATATATGACTCGGTATTTAGACATGCGTAACGCAAGAACGATCAATCATATTATAATGTATGTACCATTACACAATAAAAGGGAGACATGACGAAAACGAACATAGAAAAATGTATTTTTTACGTAAACAATACAGATTTTTGCTATGATATTTTTTTGGGATAATGTATGCGTATTTTGATGTAGGCTGCTCTTAAAAATATAAAAGTGCGACATTTTCAACTACTTACAAAACTTTTCATGCTGTTATCATGATATGAAATTGATCACCCAAAAGTTTCGTTACATGCATAAAATTCATTAAAACAGAAAACAAAATTAACCGATCCTTTCATTTGCTCTCTAGTGTAATGTTATAAATGTACACAATTTTATTATTTTTACATTCTGAAAATTGGTTACGGACGACATAGCTAAAAAAAATCTCTGAAAAGTGTTCTACATTGTTGCCATACCACAAGTTGTATTAAGTAAGATAACTTATAACTTCCACAAAGTCACGAAGACCAGCTTAAGTCCAAAATCAAATCGTAATTTCCTCAAAAATTCTAACTACACTTTAATATTACAGAGTGAACATCTTCATATAAACATCCGTAGGTATGCTTGGGACACCCCAAGGACTGCCACTGGCAAAGTTTAATTAGCTAAGTTGAAGCAAGCTCTGATGTTGTGCTTACAAGATTATATGCTACTCATTATAGAATATTAAGGTTATGCCAGATTATGTTATGAGGGATGGTGATGAGGGACGTTTGGGAGTTCTGTCATTTTCTAAGAACTAACGAGTGTCATGTTGGCGTGTTTATTGTCCACGTATGCATCGAGATCAGAGGTATTGATATCATCATCACCCTTTTTATTGTCCCTCTTCAGGGGACAGGCCTCTTCTCTTACAGAAGGAACAAATATTTTCCAACTTTTACGGGCATTTTCAAGTTCAATGCGAAAGACCCATAACATTGACATCAAAACAAGTTTCAATTTATTTTTCTAATATTACAACAATTCTGCAAATAAGCATGATGGAAAAGTATGTGTGTCTTTACAATTAACTGCAGCTTCCGTATGTACATTACATAATCATGTTGTGAGGATGAAAATGTACGTTTACATTTTGTGCGATTACATACAATAACAATATTCAATCAGATAATATCTGTTTGATCCCGTGACCTCTCAGACCTCCGTCGCCCTCCTTCGCACTCCGAAACGTCAACTTTAATTTTATAGAATTTCTTTAGCAAAATTTCATCAATGAAAGAGGAAGGTTCCAATTCGTAGCAGAGCTTTTATATTGTTTTTTTTCTACCGTTTTTTCACGGAACCCAAGCGAAGGTTCTTCTCATTCAAAGATTAATAAAATGTAAATTTTCTGACACGGCCACGTTTCCGAACAATTTTGCCAGTTTCTTCAAAATTTCTTGAAGAGTCTCAAGGCTTCGCCCGATAGAGCTAATCTTTTCAACAAACTGTATATTTTAAAGTTGATTTTAGCGAGATTTTGTGGGTAGATCGTAGAATGATACTCAAGTCTGATCATGAAGTACTAAGGTTTACGTAATCAAATCTTCAGCGTGAACTTTACGATGTTCCTGGATAATGGGTATTCAGATTTATTCATCGCTCAAGAGCTTTAAGTGAATTATGTTATGAAAACCTCGACTTAATTGTCATAAAAAATATTGTTTTTATGCTTGCTCAAGATTTAAAGAACAGAGGCTTACGTCCTCAAGTCATCTTGTTTATTTTACCGCATAAATATTGTTGAGTTAACCATTTTTTTAAATGATTGGATTACAATCTGAAAATATCTCTCCCTTTCTGTGATAAATAATTATATATACATAATTACAAAGTCACGTAAGTGGCGTGCACTTGGAGAGGCCTATGTCCAGCAGTGGACTGCGATAGACTGATGATGATGATGAATTACAAAGTCGTTACATTTAAAATGTATCTAAATGTGACGATTTTGTATATTAAAACCAGTCACAATTAATCCATACGCACAAACCAACAAAAATAAAATAACTCAGCCCTCAGGTAACACCCATAATAACGTAAAAGACCAATTTCCTTAACCTTCATCAAACATGAACGAATACAAATGTATAAAGTTGTTTGAGAAACCCGAGCTGAACCCTTTCACAAGGAGAGTGACCCGTGGACGGCAATGAGGAAATTAAACATATCAACGTATAGAATTGCAAGGGAAACGAGTTTGAGAACCGAGACGAAATATTGGCAACTCATTCGTTTGCTTCTCTACGTGTTGGTACTGTTATATATTAAATAACACTAATAAGAATACAGTAATAAACAGCTGACGCTGCAGCACTTGTTTCCCATGTTTTCCACTGACTCAGCGTATTGGAATAACTTAGGAATTATACCGGGTTTAGTCAGTGTGGTATTGAACGTCGTCGCGGACATAGGCTTTTCTTTTGTAGACCTTTTTCTTAATTAAAGTTTTTCCTAGTTCTATTTAAAGTTTTCTTTTTTAAAAAGCCTATCCAGACCCACCCCGTAACAGTGGTGTCAGAAGTGGGATACCAGTATCGATCGTGCTGGTATTCCATTACGCGTTACGCGAGTGATAGTCTGGACTATGTGTCTACTATAAACTCTGTGTCTGTGTCTACAAGCTCTGTGTCTACAAACTCTGTGTCTACAAACTCTGTATCTACAAACTCTGTGCGTCAGACTCTGCGTCTACAAACCCTTTTGTGTGAAGTGATTATATCGACAGCGCTGTCTCTGAAACTCTAGCGCTAACTGTATAGTGTCTCCTTCACGTTGAACTCTGGCGTCTTGAATTTATCCATCCTGGAAGTTGAGTCTTGTCAGCTCGTCATTGCTGACTTACCACGTCACCGACGCCTTCTCTGCTCTCGCTGACGTGCTGCGGCGCGTCCTGGCCTAGAGCTACTTACCACAAAAGCTCCACTACTATCTGGTCTTGCTGCCGTCGCTGGTGCTTGGTGTTTGGTGTGTTCAACTTACCTGGTCATCTCTACGAAGTCTGCGATGTACTCCACACTCCTACTCGCCGTGCTGCTGTGAGTAGAATATCTTATCGCTTGTTATTGCTAATCCTACTTCTATTTCAGATAATACCAAATCCTACAATTTCTAAACATTTATTTTATTTCAAATCTCTTAAACAAACTTACCAAATCTTATTCTTTTAAAGTTCAATATCTTACAACCTCTATTTGTGATTTCTATATAATCCTAGATTAAGCTATTTTTCAAAATGTCCAAACCCGAAGTGTCTCTCAGTGAACAATACCCTCTTAAGATTTTATGCGACTTTATTGATATATACCGAGGAGATCGTGAAACTTTACCGGCATTCTTAACAAATTGCCAAAATGCGCTAAATCTTGCCTCAGAGAGCCAAAAGAAGTTAATCTTAAAATACATTTTGTCTAAATTACGAGACAAGGCCCAAATAGCTTGTTCAAATAAAATCTTTGATGATTTTGAATCATTGCAATCATTCCTGCGTCAGAACTTTGGAGAAAGGAAGCATTATAGCCACCTATTCTTTGAGCTGCAGTCGTGTAAACAGCAGCCCAACGAATCAGTATCGCAATTCGCGTTACGTTTAGAAACTTGTCTAACAGACATGCAAACAGAGATACATAACTCTATGACTACTAAGAAAGATCTATCAGGAAGGATTGCTATGACAGAGGATCTTGCCCTTTACACATTCAACTTCGGCTTAAATCCGGGGCTTAGCAACATGGTGAGGTGTCGTAACCCTAAGAATCTTAATGAGGCTATAAACATTGCCCTTGAAGAAGAAAAGATATGCAATTTTACCTTTAACGTCTCTGCAAAAATTTCTAAACATTGCAAATTTTGTAAAAAATCAGGCCACTTAGAGAGTGAATGCCTAAATAAAAAACGTTTTTCACAGCCTCAATCTCAATTCTCAAGAAATGGACCTCACCAAGTTAGTAAGCCACCGGGCGTCATAATATGCAGATATTGCAAATACCCGGGGCATGATATTTCACAATGTTACAAACGAAAACATAACAACTTAAATAAACAATCCGATTCCAATAATTCTGCAACTCAACATAATGTCGCAACGTTACCCGATTCTATCGAACCGTGGGACGGAGCGGAAAATGCTGATTTAAACTAAAAAGTCGGGTGTCGTTTCCGTGCCGCACAACGCCCGACCGTGAGAAAGGCACTTTGCAATTTCGTAATACAAAATCATTAATTACTAACTCTACAAATTCTTTTACTAAATCTACAAAATCGAATTTAAACCCGATCATGCGACAGGGTAGCCAGCCCCAAAATGAAGGTCGGTCATTACAATTTCCACGGGTCATACAACAGGGTAGCCAGCCCCAAAACGGAGACCTTTCTACTTCTCATTTACATCCGATCATGCGACAGGGTAACCAGCCCCAAAATGAAGGTCGGTCATTACAATTTCCTCAGGTCATACAACAGGGTAGCCAGCCCCGAAACGGAGACCTTTCTACTTCCCTTTTATATCCGACTATGCAGCAGGGTAGCCAGCCCCAAACCGAAAGTCGGTCGTTACAAACTCGTGTGGTCATGCAACAGGGTAACCAGCCCCGAAACGAAGGCCAACACAAACTAGATTCATCTCAACACATTCCGAAAGGAATCTCTGCTTCGTTGAGTCAATCGGAAGAGCCTGGGAGCATTCCGATTCATGAAATTAAAACTTATAATGTAGCATTGCCTTACATATTTCTAAATACAAATTACGCGAATAAGCCTCTCTGCTTCTTAATTGACACTGGAGCTAGTGTTAGCATTGTGAAGTTACAAAACTTTACTATAACCCCACACTTATCAAACGATAAAATCAAACTCAAGGGTCTGAGTGAAGACGACTCTCACTACGAAACATTGGGATCATTCAAAATCGATTTTGAGTATACTTTTCCTACTAATTCTAAACTTTATTTTAGCTATACACTTAACGCTGTTAGTGATAGAGTTAGACTTAACTACGATGGTATTCTAGGCAACGATTTCTTAAGGAAACTCGATTGCGATGTCAAATACTCCCAAAATTCTTTACTAATTCGAGGCCATCTCATACCTCTAAACTTCAATCGTCCAGTCTACGTCATTCCACCTCGCTCGGAGATAATAGTTGAATGTCCTATTTCGAATTCCTTAGATGAACTAGAGCACATGAAAGATGCTCTAGTCCTCGATCATATATACTCAGAGGGAGTCTACTTAGCAAACTGTATAGTTACAGTTAAGCCTAATCACTGTATCAATATTTCGGTGCTCAATACTACCGAGTCGGAAATCGTATTTAAAGACTATTATGTACATTTACTTCCATACGAGCCCGAAATCGTTTCGTCCGCGTCTCTTAGTAATGTCGATTATCAAAACATAAATAATCTTTTCAATATCTCTAATGATAGATCGCAACAAGTCCTAGATCTCATTCGAACTGAACACCTCAATCCTGAAGAGACAAAGATGCTCTTAGAGTGTTGTTCAGAATATACTGATATTTTTTACCTCGAGGGCGAGCCTTTGACACATACCACTGCCATTGAGCATTCTATAAACACCGGTAACGCTGCTCCGGTTCATGTAAAGTCATATCGTTTCCCCGAGTGTCACAAAGGTGAAGTCGAGTCCCAAATAAAAAATATGATAGACCAAAATATCATTCGTCCTTCCAAGTCACCTTGGAGCGCCCCAATCTGGGTAGTGCCCAAGAAAGTAGACGCCACGGGTAAACAGAAATGGAGGCTGGTCATTGACTATAGGAAACTAAATGACGTGACAGTCACCGAAGTTTATCCTATCCCTTTGATCACAGATATCTTGGATCAGTTGGGCCACTCGAAATATTTTAGCACGTTAGACCTCGTCAGCGGCTTCCACCAAATTAAACTAAATTCCAAGGACGCATCTAAAACCGGCTTCACCGTTGTGGGCAACGAAGTATCCGGGCATTACGAATTCACACGAATGCCCTTCGGATTAAAAAATGCACCGGCTACGTTCCAAAAACTGATGAACACAGTGCTATCTGGCCTTCAAGGCCTTCACTGTTATGTCTACCTAGACGATTGTATCATCTACAGCCAAAATCTCCAATCCCATATTGATAAGCTCAAACTAATCTTTGATAGGTTTCGTGAATACAATCTCAAATTACAGCCCGCAAAATGCGAATTCTTACGACGCGAAGTAGCCTATTTAGGTCATATAATTACTGATAAAGGTGTGTGTCCTAATCCAGATAAAATCAAGGCCGTCACTCAATTTCCAACTCCTAAAAACCCGAAAGATATAAAATCTTTCCTAGGCCTAGTCGGCTATTATAGGCGATTCATCGAGAACTTTTCCAAAATAACTAAACCTTTAACTTCGCTTTTAAAAGGATGTTTCTTTTATATGGTCATCAGAGCAAGAAAATGCTTTTAATATACTAAAACAAAAATTAACAACGGCGCCCCTATTACAATATCCAGATTTCTCGCGACCGTTTCTGCTGACTACCGATGCTTCTAACTACGCTGTAGGCGCCATATTATCTCAAGGTGAAATAGGCAAGGATAAGCCTATCGCATACGCATCGCGAACATTAAACAAAGCTGAGGGCAACTACTCGACAACCGAGAAAGAACTCTTAGCCATCCTTTTCGGTGTTAAAACGTTTCGTCCCTATCTATTCGGCTATAGGTTCAAAATCGTCACTGATCACAAGCCCTTAGTTTGGCTATTCAATGTTAAAGACCCTGGTTCTAGATTAATACGCTGGCGCCTAAAATTAGAAGAGTATGATTATGAAATAGTTCACAAACAGGGCAAATTAAATTGCAACGCAGACGCTCTGTCGCGTTTCCCATTACAAGATACTGACAATTCAAATCGCCCGGTGTGCGCTATCGAGGATGAGTCACCGAACTCAAATGTTCCGAATCCTCCAGATTCTAACTCTCCAAGGTCGCCATTTGATAATCCTTCGCCATGCTCGTCAGATACTTATGAAAAATACTTAAAACTATCTAAACAGCCTAACTTTGGCTTTGATACGACTATACAAGAATACAACGAATCATTGTTGAAAGCCAAATGCAAATTAATTGCATATCCTACTTCAATCGATTTAGATGATTCTGTCCCTTATTGCAAGGACATTATAGACTTATCTACAAGTCAACCTAACGTTCGTGACATTGAACGTGAACTTTATACCTTATACAGCACTTCCAATGATAAGCATTTGTTCACACATTTATTTGTGCGCGTTCACCACTATGATGAAATGTCGTATAACGATATTTACAGACTATTAGTCGAATATAGAGATATGGTTAAATATTGGTATTTAGAGGAGAAGGAAGTTGCCATTTCAGATTTCTCTGATCCATTCACTAAACTTTCTTATACAAAAATCTACAACATGATAGGCTACGTATTCCATGACACTGGCATCAAAGTTAATATTTATAGGAACTCTATTCTATTTCCTACACCTGAGGAAGTCAAAAAGATACTCCGTGACAATCACGATTTACCGACGGCTGGTCATCCTGGCGTATCACGTATGTTCGAAAGGATAAAGTCCATGTACTGGTGGAAAAATATGCGGCAGGACATCGAAGATTACGTTAAAAACTGCAAATCCTGTCAGATTAATAAACCCTTACGTCAAATTAATCGCGCGCCTATGATCATTACTTCGACCGCAACAAAACCACTCGAAAAAATATTCCTTGACATTGTTGGTCCTCTTCCAGAGACCTACGAATTTAAATACAAATTCATTCTTACCATTCAAGATGATCTTACAAAATACTCGCAAGCCTATCCCTTGTTAACTTGCTCAGCGGATGAAACCGCTAAAAAATTAGTTCATTTTATATCTCATCTCGGAATTCCTAAAATGATCATCACTGACCAAGGCACTAATTTTACTTCCGAGGTCATCAAACAGCTAACAAAATTATTCGGAATAAAACACATTCTAGCTTCGCCTTATCATCCTCAAACTTGTGGCGCTCTAGAGAGGAGTCACGCCACCCTTAAAGAATATTTAAGGCCATTTGTGAACGAAAATGCCCATACCTGGGACTTATATCTCAATACAGCTATGTTCTCTTACAACTCCAATGTTCATTCGACTACCAATTATTCACCATTCGAATTGCTATTTGGTTTCAAGCCGCATATTCCTAAATCTATTGATACTCTAGAGAATAACACTTACACGGATTACGTCAGATTACTAAATCATAGATTATACTACAGTAGGCAAAAAGCACTACAAAATATTCAGTTATCTAAAGAAAGGTCTAAACGCCTTTACGATTCTCATGCTAAGCCTGTTACGTATAACGTTGGTGACTCAGTCTATCTTAAGTGTCACCACAAGCAAAACAAAGCCTTATCCCCTGTGTGAAAGGCCCTTTAAAATCGTTAAGATAAACGGTAATCACACCGTCACTTTATTGATAAATCGGAGACACGTGCGTCATCATTATGACGAAATAAAGCTGGCGACAGACGAAGGTATAACCTGAACTTATCTTTACAGGCACTTTGGTCCATCAACTTCGTATCATCAAATTGTCACGCCAATAACTACGAGTCCAGGCCTATACTTCGACAAAATTAATAATCTAAAATTCACTAATGATAACTGGAACGTCATAACCTATCTAGACATTAGTAGAATACATTCTCATTTTACTATTGTAGAATCATTATTTTCTAGAGTAAATACTTATTGCAAAGATTTTAGTTCTTCAAAAATCCAACAAGATTGTTTAAATGCGTTGTCAGCATTACAAAATCAACATGATAACAATGTTAAAAAGTATTCCTCTGTCTCGTATTTAGTTAATAGTAATAAAAGATACAAACGCGGTCTCATAGACGCTGGCGGATCGTTACTAAAACCTTTTCGGCACTCTGGATGCAGAGGATGCTCTCAAGTTCTCTAATGCAATTGATCAAGTAGAAACAGATGAAAAACAACTAGCGCATTTAATGAGAGATAATATTCACGTCATTAAGTCAACTATTACTACATTCAATAACTCTATCTCTAAATTAAACGAAAATGAGCAACGTTTAAATAAAAATCTCGAGGTCATTGATAAAGGACTTCAACTTATTTCCAACTCTAATGATAAGCTGGAAATTAAGTCTAACATTAATTCACTATTAAGTGCTCTTGAAAGTATTGTTATTTCACTATCATTCGATATAGAAGATATCAATAATGCGATTTTATTCAGCAAAATGAATGTACTGCATCCAACTATACTTAGTCCACATCAATTATATAACGAACTTGAACAAAATAGGAATAATATGCCAAGGTATTACGAACTCCCGGTATCCCTGTCGTTACAAAACGTTCATGAACTAATCGATATTTCTAGAATTATTTCTTATTTTCATAATAACAAAATAATTATCGTTATTAAAATCCCGCTCGTACTTCCGCAAACATATACTTTGTACCGCGTGATTCCAATGCCTGTCCCATATGACGTATCGCAACCTGATACGTTTGCACTTATTGCTCCCGCTCATCCTTACTTAGCAATAACAGTCGATCATATGTTCTATTCACTGTTGCGTAGTGTAAATCAGTGCAAAGTGATTCCGGATAAATTCCATGTGTGTGAGTTAGAAAGTGTTTTTTCAAGTGTCGTTAACCCAATTTGTGAGACTATCTTAATTACGGAAGTAGTAAGTAAGTTACCTAGTTCTTGTGAAATTAAGCTATTAAAGGGCTCAGTACAAGTATTTCATAAAATAAATAATAATAATTGGATTTTTGTTTTATCTGAGCCAGGCAAGTGTCATATTTCCTGTAATAATGACGGAAACAATTTTGATGAAACTCTGTTTGGCACGGGCTTATTGTCAATACCTAAAACCTGTAAAGCTTTCTTTAAAACCTTACAGTTCGTGCCACAGTCAAACGCTGTTCTCAATGTAAGTTCACAGATTATTTCTAACTTTAATCTAGTAGACGATGACTGTTGTAATAAAAATAGAGTCAACAAGACACTTACCAGGTTGCCTTATTCAAAATTAAACGATGTAAATAATTTGGATTCTCTATTACAAGCTAGTTTACATTTAGATTCATTCGAAAAGGAATTAGATAGCCTTGAGAGTCCTAATCATTTCCAAAAATATGGCATTCATTACATGTCTCTTTCTTATGTACTTTTCATTGTATTCTTTGTATACCTACTTTATAGAATCAGAAGATATTTTTGTCCAAAATCAAAGGATCATTATTGTATACAGATATTCAATCAATGTAATACTAAGAAAGTTACCGAAACTCGTCAACCTTCTGTTGAATTATCTGTTATGAATGAAAACAGCGTGGCCGATGATACTTACTCATCAATGTCAAGGCCCACGCCTATTAAACGTAACCTTTTAGTGTCTAAGATAAACTAGGACTTATAATGTTCTTAATTCTCCTTTTAACTACTAATAATATGCTTATGTTATTGTTTATGTTTATCTAGAATTAATAGATTGTATTAAGACTATATGCATTATGTTCTATCGTATAATTATTAAGTAATGGTTGTTAATCTGAAACGACGTTCGATATTATCTCGTGAATTTCAATTTCGCATCTTTTTCTCCTAGATGCTCCATTTTATCCGGGGGGCTGTTATATATTAAATAACACTAATAAGAATACAGTAATAAACAGCTGACGCTGCAGCACTTGTTTCCCATGTTTTCCACTGACTCAGCGTATTGGAATAACTTAGGAATTATACCGGGTTTAGTCAGTGTGGTATTGAACGTCGTCGCGGACATAGGCTTTTCTTTTGTAGACCTTTTTCTTAATTAAAGTTTTTCCTAGTTCTATTTAAAGTTTTCTTTTTTAAAAAGCCTATCCAGACCCACCCCGTAACAGTACGTACTAGCTAGCTACATTTCGTTCGGCGACTCTAGAGTGAAAATAACCAGATTCAGTCCGAACGTGTGCTATATTGAAAAGTTGAATAAAATTAAACGGTTATTTTCTACGAAATCTCTATTTATACAACTATGATTATTTTAGAACTAAGTGCATATGGCTGTAGCCATATAATGTCTCAATTTGATAATGATGTTGATATAAAAAATAATTAGGGTATAAAACACACACTTCTAAATGAAGCGGCAATAGCCTAGCGATCAAGAGGATGTGGATTTGATGCCCAATTCCCCATCCAGTGCACTATTGGGCGTGAGTACTAACTCCAGAGTCAAGCATAATATATATGACTTAGTACACAGTTTAACATGGCTTTTAATAATGGCAACCAGTACCAATTTTTAGTTTTCAAGAAAATATAAGAATTCTACGCTAACTTTCTTAGTCTTTTCAATAATTTCGCCAATTATTCAGCAATAAACCCTTTGCTTCAAGACGACCATTATTAATTTTACCTTACAAAAATCTTTACAATTTCGTTTCACTTCATAGAATCTCCGCTCCGAACTACATTGAATAAAATATTTCATCAAATCAAGTAATAAAATAAAATCCTTTAATATGAATAACGATTGAAAGTTATTCTGTTTCAGTAATCAATATCAGTAATCAATTGGTATTTATTGAAAGGGTGAGTTCGTAATTTGTGTAACAATATAGACATTCAAATACCTTAATTGTTGGGGTGTTTCAGATAAGCGTAGACGCACGAGTTTTATTTATAGCAGTACGCATATTGTATGCAATTGTTTTATTTTGTTCCGTCGATTAAGTTGAATAGCTTACCTCCTATTATGGTAATGATCAAGAAAAGAAATATAAATAAATACTTTTATAAAAAATATACCCTACAAAAGACTAATTTACTGCAAAGCTTATAAAGCACACTCTAATTTCAACGCTCTCACCAAATGAAATCTGTCGGAAATCAAAACCGTTCGTTTTCGAATCTCGTCTGAACATACCCCAACAGCTTTTGTAGGAAGTTGTTGAAAGTTTATTCCAATTAACTAGTAATATTTCAACATCCACCGGTTTCCTAGCGAAATAATTTCAGATTAAAATTAATGGGAACAACTATGAGGAACTCGCAAACTATTTTGTTTGAATGGACTGTGAGTCTTGAGTGACTTTTCAAAGTGTAGCTTGTTTTTGGTAATTATATTCAAAGGCGATGAACCATATTATTATAATATCTTTGAACTTACGAACTTGAAAGCAAAAAGCTCCATAAGAACATGGCGTCGCGAAGGAATTACTTATATTTACAAACAAAAAGAAGGCTCATCTGTGTAGATACCATAGATCGGTTTATCGTTTCAGTCAAACAAAGGTTCTTTCGCAAAAACAGATAAAATTTTAAATAAGTATTTTAAAAATAAATCTAATATCTTGAACATAACACGTCTGAGATCAGACTAGGTCCCTTTAATAACATTGAAGCCATATTCCCAAAAGAAATAAATCAAACTAAGTAATCCAATTTCCTAAAACGACATGAGCAAGATTTATCAAAAATCGTTTTTTCTAACATTATAAAAGTAATATAAAGATTTCTATATTGACAGCATGGCGCTTTATCGCCTCATATCCTGTACGAAGATCAAGGTTCAATATAACTTTGTGAAATGTGGCTGGCGTTTGATTGGGCTTGTCGTGATGTGATGGAATGGTGAAAAAGGCGATTTTGATGACAAAATTGCAAGTATGGATTCGATTTTTAAAGCATTTTAAATATGTTTGTTATGTGTATTTGTCACCGAAAAATAACAAGAACCGCGAATTGATTTTCCTAGGAAAATAAACTTTCGTCGAATTCTAAACGAGAGATAAATTGTATTTTTTTAACACCAAACTCTCGTATGTTGTTATTTTCTGGTCTCAAATACAATATTATATTAAAGACTCAGTCGCAAGCGCTGCAGTACAACTCATCATCATCCTCTGAGCCTTTTTCCAAACCATGTTGGGGTCGGCTTCCAGTCTAATCGGATTCAGAATGAGTTTAAAATCTTTTGTATTTATTAAAGTTAAAGTTGAAATTGCAAATAACGTGAAGTTACACTTTGGTTGCTGCAGGTTTGATTTTATTAATTGGATCAAAAAATATAGCTAAAAAATATTGTGGTATTAAAAAATACAGGTAGCCTAAATATCAATTTTTTCCTATATGAAAATGGCTGTTTGATACAAAAGTAATAAATATTTCAAAAAATATTAATATCGAACGCCGAGGAGATTTTTATGATGAAAAATCCATGAAGCATTTTTCTAGTAAAATCAAAACATTTTTCATATATTTACCAACTTGATACTAGGAAAGCTTGTTTATTTATTATTTCTTTTATTGATGTTTTGTGTAGCCATTTTGTTACAGTTTTGTATTAACAAAACATCGTTAAAATCCAATAGTTGTTTTTGCTGGTTGTTTTAGAACTTTTCATTAGTAACGTACAATCGAACAACAAACAATAATTTTATTAAGTGTAAACAATTTTGTTTTTGTTTTGTTTTGAAATTTGATTGATGGTGAATAAAAAATGAAATGTACATAAATATTGTTATGTTTTCGCAAAATAGACAATCGTTCTAAATTGGACAATCCATTTTCTATGCGTTTTTATAACTGAAAAAACTACATTACCCCGTGTGAAACTAGGGGGGGACAGCTGAAAGTAGGTATGTATGTTTGTGACGTTTGTTACTCTTTCACGCCAAAACTACTCAACGGATTTTGATGCAACTTTGCAGTAACATAGCTTATGTTTCAAAATATCATAACTGCTTCTTTTTATTTCGTTGCAAGAGTTTATTAAATAATAAACGATTTAGTTTTATCAATATATTGAGCTCTAAATAACAAGAATGGCTTCTCTGATCAATTGTTTGGAAGTTTGCCACATGGACTAGCTTATTCGCAACTTTTCATTACTGTGAACGAATAATAATATGTTCTTACGTATTTGCAAATCAGCAGAAATAAATGGAGAACGCTTTTACAGTGCTTGTGTTAAATGTGGGGAATTATTCATGAGTGCATGAGTTAGCGTTTTGGATTTGTGTTTTGATAGATTGCTCTGCCATACTTTTGTATGTTTTGGAGTTCGTACTGCCGTCGTATGAAAGAAGGGCACATCTACCATTTTGGTCAAACTGAGATAATTGAGATTAAAGTTTTTACCATATTCTGCTCCATAGCGTGGAAACCTATAGCTTAAAAGAAAAAAAAATACTGATGATAAATATATGCGTGAAGGTTAGTACTATTATATTTTTAACTTTTTAGTTTTTATATATAGTTAATTTTAAAATAAATTCAAATTATTCCTTTCAACTTAAAAAAAAAATAATTAAAAAATACCACTTACTACAAAGAAATGGCATAATTAACCAAATGTGACCTTTCTTTTTAATATTTCAAGAAAATTAGTCATTGAGTCTGAAAGAAGGGGCACATTTGTCTAATTGCGCTTTTTTAATGCAAATTTACTAAATTTTTTCTACAAAAAAAAAGACAAATAATCATGCGAGGAAACTTTAATAAACTATAAAACATTTATTGTCATGCCATTTCTGGTTATCCTTATCCAAATAACTGAAACAAATTTACTTCTAGGACACCAACATTTAAACAAAAAAGAACCTTTCTTAATATTCAATAGTTATTTTTAAATTATTAGGGATCTCATCCTTCAATTTTGGTTAACTAATAGAACTTATAAATTAGAAAGAAAAAGTGCTAATACTTAAACTCAATTACAGTTTTTAGTTAGTTACCTAAGTAAGTATACCTAAGGAAAATCAAAATTTAATATTTATATTCTTTTTAATAATAATAGGTTGGACCCAATTTAAAAATCTATAAAATAATCTCTAAATCTCTAAATTACAATATAAAAAATAAGTCAAAATATTCTATATTAATAGAGGTAGTAATAGGAGCATAAAGAAGACGGATCACAATCCATACAAAATTGCCCCACGTCTTATAACAATGTGACGTATCTCAAAAAAAAGATAAAAATGTAAAAAAAAGTATGACATACTCTGTAACTTAATTTTTTTACACCTTCATACGAAAAAAATGCTTCAAAAATTGTTCAGGCGCTGTTATGAAAAAATTGTTCATGAGAAAATTTAAGGACCATTTTTTAAAATTATGTATATGATTGATAGTGTCTACCTCCCAGGTGGTCCCATATTCATCAGGTCAGGATCTGATGATGGAAACCCTGAGAAATCCAGGGCAACTTTTGAAAGTTGTAGGCATGCGCAGGATAAAAACTTGACAATGAGGTGTATGTCTGATTACACGATGCAACTTATTAAAAAAAAAAAAAAAAATCCGACTCCCAAAAAAACACTGAAAAGCAAAAAAAAAACTATTAGGTGCATCGGCCTAGAAGTCGGTGCTTTTCATTGTTTTGGGAGTCGGTCTTATTTTTTTGTAAAAAGTTTTTTTATTTTTGGCTTTTCAGTGACAAGCTTAGTTGTTACTATCCGTATTAGTGGAAAGTTCTCATCAATACGAATAATATACGACCAAACACGAGGTAGTTTACATATTCAGTTGTCGAGTTCGCTTGACCTTCTCTGGTCTCCATCATCAGGTCAGCTCCAAAATTTCACTGTTGTAAAGGTCTATTCAATACAAATAATATATAAGCCCAAACACGAGGTAGTTTACATATTCAGTTGTTGATTTCCCTCGACCCTCTTTCGTCTCCATCATCAGGTCAGCTCCAAACCTTCACTGTTGCATAGTGTTATCAGACATACACGTCATTGTAAAGTTTTATCCTGCGCATGCCTACAACTTTTAAAAGTTGCCCTGGATTTCTTAGGGTTTCCATCATCAGATCCTGACCTGATGAATATGGGACCACCTGTGAGGTACACACTATCAAACAAAAATATAATTTAAAAAAATGGTCTATAAATAGTCTTATGATCGATGTTTTCATAACAGCGCCTGAACAATTTTCAAAGCATTTTTTTGTATGAAGGTGTAAAAAAATTAAGTTACAGAGTATGCCATATTTTTTTTACATTTTTATCTTTTTTTTGAGATACGTCACATTGTTGTAGGACGTGGGGCAATTTTGATCCATCTTCTTTTGGTTTTCAACCTTTTTTAAGCTATGTTATTAGAGCTTATTCGTCGCTTATAGCTTCGACGTCACAGGCACAACTGACGCGTTTCAATCAAACCCTGCCCTCCTTTCCTCACCCCTAATCGTAAATAATTTAAAGAAAAGGCACAACTGGGTCTTTGTGACTTTTATACGTAAATTAATTGAGAAATACATGGATTATTTATTTAGTAGAAAGAGCACATCTGGCATTTGAGCCTTTTCTTTATGTTATGTTGTAGATGTGCCTTTTCAAAGTAGTTTTTAGTAAAAATCTATATGAAATTATAGTCACATCTACGTATTTGTGCCTTTTCAATAAAATGGTAAATAAATGTGTCTTTTCATCTTATAAAACATGAATATTAGTCTCATTTGTGCCTTTTAAGCCATCTGTATCTCCGTATTCCTTAAAGATAAAATTCTACAAAAAATTGAGCAGATGCGCCTTTTTTTTCTGATTCTAAATATGTATGTAACTCAATTTAAAAAAAAATGTTAGTTGTGCCCTTTTTTCTTACGACGGCAGCGTAGCTCTGTAATAGTGCATGGGTCGATCGCTCGTAAGTTAAGCGAAGCATGGTGCATTCGGTCTGATGATGGGTGACCATCTATATCGTAAGGTCTTTCACAACTTTATTTTGGTTTAAGAATATTGTCGCTTAGCAGCTGTGTTAGAAGCTGTGACACTCTGTCCTTGACATTTAGTTAGAGGTTAAGCCATACTAAATGAAGGAGATGCAAAGCAGGTAGATTAATATAATTGTTTGTTATGAAAATAGTTAAAAGCGGTACAGAATTAAATTATGGCTGAATAATAAATGAACAATAACAATTGCCATACAACAGCCATAACACTAGGAAGTGGTGAAAGGGGGGCGTTTTGGGGGTGCTGTCCTATTATAAATTTGACGTGAAAAAGTGCTAAAAACTAGCCTAATTTCAATAAACGTTTTTGACTTTTGAATTGTAATTTCTAAAATTCTTTATTTGAGTTATTTTTTCTACAAACCCATTACATTATTATTCCAAACCCACTACAAAACTAAGAAATGATTTTTTGACAGAACCCTGTCAAAATAATATAGTTTTCGCCGGCTCTCTGGTTCCTCTCCCAGTGTGACCGAAGCCTTATACTAAAGTATCTCATGAAGAGCCATCAAGCGCGAGATGTCTTAATAAATTAACATTCAAAGCGTTGTTTGCTAAATGACGCCTCGACCTTCGCGTAAATTATTAACAGCATTACAGGGTTAACGCGACTGCTCAAAACTTGGACTGTCCACAGAGAATTATAATGAGAAGCGGTTTCGGGTTAGGTCCGTATTAATAAACTGGTGACTTTTGAAAGCTTTTTGGTTGGTGTCACTAGTGATACGGGTAGGTGTAAAATAAACATAAGACGCTAAATACGTTAAACATAAAAAAATAACTTATATTTAAAGATAAAAGATAAAACGTCATTTATTCAAAGTAGGCTGAAAATCAGCCCTTTTTGAACCTCAGAAATTAACAAAAGACAGCCCGCAAAACGCCCACCCTTCACCACTTCCTATGTGTTTTTACTCGGAAGAAAAAGTGGCGCAACAAACTCCCCAGCAACACATGTCTGTCTGTAGGTTAGAAGAACCTTTTGATAACTACTGATTGAACGCGTCCAGCATTGTTTAATGCCTGTTACTTACCCACCAGCTTCTTATTATGCATCAAATCTAGTAGTTTATTTATACCTCTTCGTGATATAAAGAGTTAAATAATAATGAATTGGCCTTCTTAAATGAGTATTAACATAATGATTATGTTATTTTTCTTTTAATATTATACTAAAACCAAATATATTCGCAATCTATACATATAATAAATCTGTAGAAAAGTAATTTTTGTACATTGAAGAAATTGGCAAAAAAAATAGCCAGCATGTTAAAAGATAACTAACAGAACCCATTTCCATCATTTTTGTCATTTTTGTCTGTTTGTCTGTTTGTCTGTTTATCTGTTTATCTGTTTGTTCGTTCGGGATTCACGTAAAATCTACGAATTCAATGCAGACAATGCTTATATACAAAAATTCTACGTAACTTGGGGTATTACTTAGTTTTTGTTTCATCGAAATCGATTCACTCTATCAAAAGATATGATTAATTTTGTGAATTCAAGATGTAAAATATTACGACACGCAATCTGTTTGTCAAAACTGTACTTTTGAATGTTGTACTTATATTAGTTGATCGGCCTATTGTTAACCTTTACACAGAAAATCACACATTCATAAGTAACTTCGGAAGAAAAAAAAAATGAAAATTGTGTTTAGCCAAGGTTAAAGTAGCTCCATCTGTGGTAATCTGTGTTAAATAAAATACATAAAATTTGTCAAAGGAGCGAGGTGGTAAATGACAATAAATTACCATACATTCTTTATAGAGGATTATTATTTCAACAGATGGAGTTGTGTATTTTCCGTAATTCACCATATTTTAACACGTAGTGTAATTTTTCGATAGACATTTCAATAGTGTTTGTCAGTTTGCCGTGCCACATCAAAATCCAATTATAATTATTACCTTGATGAAAGGAAAATAATAGTTCTCAGCCAAATTTAAAACGGTGCCATCTAAATTATTTTTTGAATATTATGTCAAAAATTATGACTTTAGTATAACAATTAATTATCATTTAAAGTTACAGATGGAGTTTATATCAGGATTTTTTCATAAACATAGTTTAGCTTCTCTTCCACTAATGTGGTGGCCTTAAAACAAATTACTTTGAGTGAATAGTATTAAGTAGACCTTCTATATTTTTTCTGATGCAAAGTATGTAAACTTAATCCTAGAAGAAAGGAGGATCTGTCTCTCGCAAGTGCTGCTAAGCGTGAGGTAGGTAGGTAATGTAGGATTCTGTAGCTTTAAGAACAAGCCCAGATACAAAGTGCAGATAAGAAATGGGAGCTTTCTCGATTTAATACCATACACACGTAAAATGCTTTATGCGTCTGAAAACGTACAAATTGCGCGTCGCATACCAGAGACATGCTTACTTTCAACTTCTGATCGCAAATACACTGGTCACGATTACGAACAGTCTCAGTAAGACCCGAGCCAAGTCTAAAAAAACACCTTTTATATAAAACTACGTTTGATGTCATTCAATCACAAAGACAGAATTGTTTTCTGTTGCAAATCCTATCCACCTGTATCCTATCCTAATCCAGCATGCATTGCAGGTGTGCATTGCACAAAAACCAATGGTATCCTATTCGAGAAGTCAAAAGAGTCGACCTGCCAACGTCAGCTTCTGCGCTAAGCAAGTGTTCTTAATAGTACCATCAGAATTACATTCATCGTTGAATGAGGTGAATAAATTTTCAGAAACCACAATAACAGTAGGAGCCAAAGCATATGATCGCTTCATAGAGCTCTGATTGGCCCCAGTTGACCAAGTCAGGTCTGATTTGTTCGTTCATCAGATCTTTGAAAGTTTTTCGGTGGACATTTTTTACTTACTGTCGTCCTGTTTACGTGTGACACAAAATATGGTATATAAACGCAAGAGCGAAATTTTCCTGGTGTGCGGTAGTGACGCCCAGTACACAACACTTCTGTTTCTTTTGATTTGCTGGCTCCACCAAGAAATGACAAATTGAGAGCGTACATTTTGAAAATCTTGGCAAAACTGCAGGTTTCAAGTACGAACACATGAAGTGGACTCTCACAGATACGTACATTTTGCCTATTCGTGAACTAATGCAAACATTTCGGTGGAGTCCCGGCTTAGGCCTCCCCCACATTAGGCGTGCGCGATCCTCGGGCGTGTGAGTAGCGCGGGCGTCGCGAGCACGCTGCATGAACGTCGCGTTTTGCTGCCCTGCGGCATTTACCTACAGCGAGGTCGCGGCGCGCACGCGCCGCTCTCCTTGACGTTTAACTACTAAGGCGTTTAGCGGGTGGCGGGGATAGCAAGCGAAGGGGTAAGAACGCAACTCGAGCGCCGCGTCGCTTGCACTCTTCACACATGCCGCAGGGCAGCAAAACGCGACGTTCATGCAGCGTGCTCGCGACGCCCGCGCTACTCACACGCCCGAGGATCGCGCAGGCCTAATGTGGGGTCAGCCTTACCATAGTGAGTAAGTGCACAGAAAATCCCCGTCATACAAGTGTTTCTCCCCAGTAGTGAAACTATCCTACCCTATGCGCCTGTTGATGATGATGACTCATTTTATCATCCATCCGGCTATTCCCCAACTATGTTGGTGTTCGCTTCCAGTCACCGAATCTGTTTGAGTACCAATATTTTGCTTGGAGCGACTACCTATCTACCTATCTTCAATCCAGTCAACTACACAAGCCGATATCCATGGTAAGACTGACAGACTTTCTGGCTTCTGATTAGTCGCAGCAGCTGCAGAAAATGTACAAATGACAGCTTTGTCAGACTCAAAGCATATCGTCATCATCATCATCATCATCATCAGCCTATCGCAGTCCACTGCTGGACATAGGCCTCTCTAAGTGCACGCCACTGAGATCAAAGCATATAGACATAGATTATAACTGTTTCCTGTGAAAATTACTTACGCACCATACGTAATAATTTTCCAAATTGGCTGACTAGATCCAGAGATATTCACAACGTCACAAACTTTACTTCTTTTGTTTAGATAAATGGTCACATCCACAACACAACCTTGATCAATGAATCTATGCGACTGCTAAGTGCTAATCCTAATTATACTGTCACGTGAAAGAATGCACCTACGGGATAAGTAGTATTTTGACTATTCTATACTGCCCACGCAGACGAAGTTGCGGGCAACAGCTAGTATTAAATAAGGTTTATATTATCATTAAGACTAAGTATAGAGAATCTAGATAAATTATAGGTCTTCAGCAAAATTATTAGACACTAGAATGTTATTGTTGTTATAAAAACAGTCTAATGGATCTCGAATGAGTTTGCTTTGCGAATCACTGATATGAAATACAAACATTTATATAATTAAGTAAAAAAACCTTATATTACAGTAATTAACAGTTTCTGCATTAGAAAAGAAGAAAGCTATAGAGAGTTTCCTTGACTAGGAAAAGTGTGAGTAAGAGGCAATTAAAAATAATCTAGCTTTGAAAGACTAACCCAAAACTACTCAAACGTTACGTAACTTTTAACTTAACTTAAGCTTACTTAAAAATATTTTCGTAGCAGCAATGATGTATAATCATGAGACAGATAGTTTGAGCAGCATCTAAAATTGACTAACGTTGCAGTATTCAGCGAAAAGAGTTGTTTGTTGAGTGTTTTAACGACATTTAACTTACCTTCTCCTTAACAAACGAAGCAAAAAAATCATACAGCACTAACCTTGACAAAACAGCCATTAAACAACTAAAGCAATCGCGCAACTCATAATATAATCCATGAAACGTTAACTTTGTTTAAGAAAATTACTTTCGAGTCGAGAGAGAAGGTTTTAATATATTCACACGGCAATTTGACTGTTTAAGTAGACAGGTGCAAGTGACTGAGTGCAGTAAATATAAGCTACTATACTGTTTAGTTGGGTTTCGGATGGCACGTTAAACTGTGGGTCCCGGCTGTCATTTTACATCCTTGGCAATCGTTACGGGTAGTCAGAAGCCAGTAAGTCTGACGCCAGTCTAACCAAGGGGTATCGGGTTGCCCGGGTAACTGGGTTGAGGAGGTCATATAGGCAGTCGCTTCTTGTAAAGCACTGGTACTCAGCTGAATCCGGTTAAACTGAAAGCCGACCCCAACATGGTTGGGAAAAAGGCTCGGAGGATGATGATGACTGTTTAGTTGGATCTTAAACAGCTACATAGATAATCATGTATTTGAAGCATTCATTAGAAGTACCCACATTCGCGTATGGTAAAGTCTAATCAAGAGGTAGTCCAAGAAAGGAAAGATGCTTTGCCCAACAGAACGACAGTGGGAAAAAACATGTACACTACACAGTGTACCCAATCCAATCCAATCCAATCTGATGCCCAATTTCATCGACAACATAAACGTTTGATTTCTTAAAACTGTTTATACTATGAATTTTGAACGTTAAAGTTTCAAAGAAAACGTCTGTTGAATGTTGTGTCTGGATAAGAGCCTAAAAAACGCACCATAGACCTATCAATTGGTGACTTCTCGTATACAATTTTTATATCAATTGACAGATGCTGATGATAACTTAATAGGCCATGATAATGCTTACAACAGCAACATCTAAATAAGTATAAATTATTATTATACTATACAACACACACACTGCAGTTACCCCGTAAACTTCTCTTTATGAAACCAGCCTTATTTTCATTAATCAATACAAAATTAAGCTGTCTGGGGTTTAAAATAAACCTGAGAAACAAATGAATGCGCTTGCTTTGTTCTATATTTGATATTGTTGTTAATGTTAAATAAATGTTTTATTCAAAAATAGATCACAATGAAATCTTTTTACTATATTTTATAATCATTTTATATAAAAAATCAAGTTATAGAGATCAAAAAGATGGACTACTGGATAGTAACTATCGCATAAATCTTTTGTCTATCAAAAGACAAGTACTACTCTGTGCACTTAGACAAAAAGTAGCCTATAGCCTTCCTCGATAAATGAACTGTCTGAAATTTAAGAATTGTTCATCCCGGTCAAGTACTTCCTGAGATTAGCGAGTTCAAGAAAACAAACTAATTACTCTTCAGCTTTAGTAGGTATAAACGTATTGAAAGTATGTTAATTTCCTATATAAAAACTTTAAAACAAAGTATGTAATAAAACAATACTTAACGATCATAGCAACAAGAAAATGTATACCAATCTTCCTAAGTGCTTTTCAGAAACATGATACCTGTCCATTTTGAGTCTAGACAAGTTTGACGATAGAAAGAAAACAAAGTTATAAAAATAAAATGCTTGCATCGTAAAAAGACATTTTTGAAAACTGTAGTTTAACATTATAAGTTCTTGTGAATACTTGAAAAGTTTTAAGTTATGCGAAGAGAGTGTGACTGAACGTTTTATGTCGTTTTTGCAGCTACATGGATTGGTGACAAAAGTGTGTGTAATTTTGAAGTATGATGAACTAACTGTTTAGCAGCGAAGGAGCTACTTGCGGCACCCGGATACAAATAATGTATATGTTATTCTCATCAGCTGTAATCTATATGACCATTTCTTGGTTGGAAATCATCAAAAGGTCTTTTTGCGGCGTGAGAGAGTGTCAGACTCTTACTGACTAAAACCCACCATGTTCCTTCTGGGTCCCTTCTACCAAGGCCGCGGAAGATCATTCGAACAATCTATAAGCCTTGGTAATCTACATAATAAGACCTACTTACTGTAATTTGTAAGTCAGAAGCTCATAGACGGTGGCTTGTAAGGTGATTAAACCTGAAGTTCACTCGTCAGGAAGAAGAATAATCGTAAATTTTTATCAAAGTCTCTGTCAAGTCCATAGTTTTCCGTAAAAGCCAGACAGACTTTCGAAATTATATATTAGTGAAGTTCAATAGTAACTGACAACTTCTACTATATTCAAAACCGCCCTTCACAAATACCTAAAACCATAATGGACAGTAATTGTGGTTTCGGCCGGATTATACCATTACCGTAGCCAGTTAGTTCGGAACGACAGTTAAATTTTATGTTTCACTCAGAACTTCAACTATGGTTGCTGATGGGACTTACTACTATTTTATGGGGATATTAATAGGATATTTCATTTAATATACATGGGTGTGTTAGTTGGCAGTTTTTGGGCATAATTTTATGTAAAGAATTCATACATTATAAGCCGTTCCTAGCAGTTTCACCCATGTCCCTAAGGGACGTCTTCCTATGCCCGGATAAAATATAGTTTCTGACATCCAAGAAAAGCTTTCCAGAAGTAAAAATGTTTTGAATTCGGTTCAGTAGTTTCGAATTCTCTCTACAATATTTGAGATAACTTTCTGAAACTTACTTCACTCTTCTTAGGGTTAATTGCGTCTTTTGTTGACTTGTCTATTTCGGCAACTCTTTGTTTAAAATTCCTTAAAATCTACTTTTAATTACTACTTACTTAATGTAGACACCGATTTTTTTATCGAAAATGGGGCACTAATAAACTAAAATGTGCATGAAATAACAGGACTCGTATACCTCCATTATTCCTGGCAATGTTGGTAAATAACAAAACCCATATGCACAGTTTCTGCATTTCCTAAACATTATACAATATTACGAGCAAACTCAGTATGTTTGTGGCTTTCAAACAAAAGATTGCGTGTTTTCAAATCTGATAAACTTTCAAATCTCATATTCAAAATGTTTAGTACTCATATCGTTGTAACGCTGTGGTATCCAGTGTCCCACGAGCGTCTCAGGTGCGATAGTAAGCGTTGAAAAAGATATGGTATTTGGCTACTTAGGTATGTGGTTTATCGCACGTTACGTCGCAGTGGATACAAATATTATGTTAAACTAAACAATATTCAAACAATCATGGAATTAATTACGCTATTGTAGAAATTAACAAAATAATTTAAAATCACACCTTGCACTTCTGCCGCTGTTAACTCAACCTGTTTACATATGTTAGTAATGTATTTTTGTATGAAGACTTCAACAGCACATATTATTATCATGTAGATACCTCTATGAGGTTTTTGACTGTTACTTGGTTTTTTGTTAGTCTGTTTTGACATTTGCCTGATATCTTTTTTTCTAACATCGCTTCGCCTCGCTTGTCATCGCTTGTCCACCTACAGCACAGTACCCCCAGATCAAAGACACGTAACCCTTCATTTTACGAGCCTCAAGTTTGCCATAAAATGTCTTTTTATGAGGCAACACACTCCAGTTATATGTTTAAAGGTTAACTGTTTTCGGTCATTTACTTCATAAAATTTCATATACTTGTTGATAAGGGCTATGAGTGGAAAATTGTCGGTTTATGTTCGCGATGACGGGTTTCATTTCTCATGTTTTTGTGACAAATCTGATTGTAAATACTCGAACGTCTGCCGTCTGTATATGCCAGCTTCAGTTTATAGTGTTGTTAGGTTACTCTTACATAAGCATTATAAAAGGAATAGTTGAAACCTGAACAAGGACATCGAAGTAGCTCAGTCTGTCGCGCTTCCACGCTAAAACTACTGAACCAATTTTAATAAAAGTCACAGAAATAGAGCCTGAGAAAGAACATTCACCCGATCGCGAGAATTCTCCCAAGACGTGGGTTAAACCGTGGGCAAAACCCAATTTTCTTTCTTAAACATTTACTCTTTCCTCACACAAAAGTAAACACCTTTAAACATGCACCTAAAACGAACTTAAACCCAGTTGTAAAATGTCACGTCTCTCAAAAATACAGGAGAAAAATGTACATTTTCTCAAACAAATTATGTGTGGCGCTTTCCATCCGACAGTCTTGTCTGTCCATGTTAGTCTACGAGAAGAATTTCTGAAGATAGTTTATGAAAACGTCTTCCTACGTTTTGTTTTTCGAGGTTGACGATTGATATTCTTCAAGTTTTCCGTACTTATGTATAACTGTATGTACAACATATCTATTTACCTTCGATATTATTCTTTTGTACCTAAAAGCTACATTACTGCCAAATATCAACAAAATCCGTTTAATATACAGTATTAAGTTTTGACCATTATAATATTAGTCATGCTCATAGTCATACTTAGCTCGTCATTTTATCATTTCTTTTATGGAAATAATCACAAGCATAGAAAACGGATACAAATATTAAAGAACTGTTACATTGGTACAAAGTAAACTAAATACTAGCACTTTTGTATAAAAAACATGAAGCCTAATACCAAACTTTATAAAGCATAACTCACAATAAATCGTTCGCAAGTGTTGCCATACTCCAAACTTAGTAAGGAGGCTAATAGCATGTGCTAGAAAACTTTTTCCATACACAATCGATTTTGTTAAAGCTACTTAATATTATAACTTTGTCGTATACTTCCAGCTACAAGTGGTTTAGGCACTGCTACTTTTCTTTTGGGTTCGATTCCCGACATCATTATGTAAGTATATGCAAAGTGAAAACTACGTTTATTCAGAAGCCAGTAAGTCTGACACCAGTCTAACCAAAGGGTATTGGGCTGCCCGGGTAACTGGGTTGAGCGGGTCAGATATGGCAGTCGCTCCTTGTAAAGCACTGGTACTCAGCTACATCCGGTTAGACTGGAAGCCGACCCCAGCATAGTTGGGAAAAAGGCTCGGAGGATGATGCAAAGTGAAAACTCTTCACATGAAAGCCTTACAGGGAAGAAGGGATATTTTATTTTATTTAACTCTGGAAAACTTTATAATTTAGAAATTAAGTAAATTGTAGATAATATTTAAGTTAATTTTTGCAATCAAATAAAAAAAAAAACAATTATTTATTGTCGCCAGTCAATATATTTATTTTACAGTAATCTAATATACATCATCATCATCATCATCTCAGTCATAGGACGTCCACTGCTGAACATAGGCCTCCCCCTTAGATCTCCACAGATACCTGTTGGAGGCGACCTGCATCCAGCGTCTTCCGGCCACCTTTATAAGATCTATACATACGGCTCGTATTATGTGCTTCACAAAAGGTACATACTACTGATACCCGAGCTTGAGCTTGTATCTTTTTAAAACAGTGTCCAGCCGCAGAAAATAACACATAACAAAAATAACACAAGAGTAAAATAATACAATACTGTAAATACAATCATTCGTTCAAAAATTTAACGTATTAAATATTAAAATATCAATGCGATTGTTTAAATGAAAATTAATTAAATTGATACGGATTTAAATTGTGTTACTTGTTGTGTTTCATATTTATTTTAATACGTGTAAGTGTTATTAAAAGTAACAATTGACACCCAATTATTATAAAGAAATACTGTACTGATTTATTAATTTATTTTATTTACTAAAAATACCTCTACATATCTTTTCAATAAGCTACCATTTATCGGAGTATATAAAATCAACATTCAGTAAAATCTGTGTAATCTTTCACGTATTCTTGTTTTCATCTAATTGCACTACCAAACAGTGTTGCCAGATGATGATCTAGCATTCTCCCCAAATCTCACCCAAAATCCCCCCAAAATGTTAGTGTTTTGAGAGAAAACCCCCCCAGTAATTAGAAAAATATTTATTTAAATACAATAATTTATAATAATTTTGCAATCGCTTCCATTACTGGATCAGCATCCTCACTTGCGTCGTCGGCTGCAGTTCCATACATTTTCTGCGAGTTAAATCTCTTGAGCATCTTTGAAGTTACTTTAAAATTAACACATCCTCAATCAATCGCAACTTGCGAGAAAGTTCTTTCCACAACAGCGTTAGAAAAAGGCAACGACAAAATTCCTAATGTCAATTTGCTTCATCATCATCATCAGCCTATCGCAGTCCACTATCATCATCAGCCTATCGCAGTCCACTGCTATCGCAGTCCACTATCATCATCAGCCTATCGCAGTCCACTGCTGGACATAGGCCTCTCCAAGTGCACGCCACTGAGATCGATGTCAATTTGCTTATATGTCCGTAAGTTTAGAGAACAAAAAGACACAACATGTGTGTAAGATACACACCTGATTCTATCTACAATAACAAGATATCTGACCTACACTTACAGATTCTGATTCACGTCCGAATTATCCCATCAGGCTGTCAGTTTACGAATACTCTCCCAAACTACAATGACATTTTCCCAGCACTATTCCACGAACCCTTTTGATGACGTGCCAAAATTGTCCAAAATTAATGCTAGCCCGATACCCATATTAAAGTAAACAAAACAGATTTCGGGGATAACCCTTAAATGTCAAGTCATTCCCTAAAACGAAATTGCTGAGGCAGTAAAATAAATGCTTGTCAGCCGTACCAAATGAAGTTCGAATGAATGAATGTCAGTCCTCATTTGCCTAAAAGTTGGGTGTAATTGCTCGGTCCTTCCGTACCCTTCATGCATGCTTTTTACAATGTATTTTGGAATATATATTGCTGGGAGTTAAAATGTGTAAAGCATTTATTTTAGAACAGACAGAAGCTATATTTGGATTTTTTTTTTTGTAATATCACATGTAACAGGCTTAGTTAATTGCATTGACAGCTATATACCTACCAAGTGCATGAACAGTTTTTGTTTATAGGAAGTTAGTGCTGAAAAGCCAGTGATACTCCTGGGGGTGTTTTTAAGTTTTGTAATTTAATAGCAATTTGATACTTTAATGAGATAATGTTTTAATGAGACAAATTTTTGGGAGATTTGCACCCGGTAGGTTCCGGAAAATGTCAAGTATTTCATTAACATAAAATAGACGCAAGCTTCCTGTTTCGAAGTCACTCCTAACAATATAAATTAAACAAACAAGCCTACATTTATAATTTGAAAAGACACAATTTCCTATGCCTATCTTTTACTCTCCAACGATCATTCAAACCACTTGACCCAAACAAAACAGGAACACTAAAAGCAGAGCAATCTAAAATAAGTCAATTAAGCATAACAATAAAGTCTAAATTGGAACGGACTGCTATCTGAACAGTACACAAAACCCTTTCCGACAACTGTGACAAATATCTGAATAGCATGTCTTCGTGATATTAGCCGGTTTCCAAAAAGGAAGTCCTCAATTTTCCAAACACATTTAGACCAAACGAACAAAGAAGACCTCTAGAAAAAGACTATTATTGTTTTCAGAATTTTCCCATTCTTTCTATCGACGAAATTATTTTAATGTCAACGGATAAAATGCATTCTTTCGTTGTTTTTTAAAGTAATTCGATAGGTAGGGATTTAAAAACACCACACGTTCCTTACACAATTTCAAAAAGTTAACTGTCTAGTTTCTATTTTCATATTCGACTTTCAGTCGACCCACACACTAGAAAAAGTCTAAACAAATGATGGCTATGTATGTAAAACTACAGAACCATGTAGTTCTTGTAAACACGGAACCCAAACACTGAATTGATGGATGCTTCGTTCGCTCGTTGCCTCGACCCAGTTGGGCCCATAAATTATAATATTGATATATTTACGAGTAAAAACTCGTACTAACTTTCGCTCGGCATATGTTGAATATTTAATTGTGGCTCAAACAAGGTTCGTGGAACTTTTTTTTTTTCATATTTTTTCTAGGTTTTTCCTACTAATGTGGAATAGTTTGAAGTGAAGTTTTCGCGTATAATTTTATCATCACGCTTGTGTTTATTGTAAACATAGATTGTTAATGTTATTTTACTAGTCATCTTAAATAATTAAAACCTTTAAAAGTTTTTAGAAAGCCATTACATCAGGCAGTCCAGATTCTTGGTCACAAAAATATTTTTGTACTCCGAAATCTAATTGATTTAATACTTAGAAACAGAACCAATTCTCACTACGTACAAAAACCTTTTTCTCGTGAAATAACAGCAGACACGAAAAACCAAAAAAACACAGAAAATATTTTAATTAAAAACGTCTCAGTGAAAATATAAAAAGAGGTAGGTAATGAAATCTGACAAAGTTATAGTTTTAACCTCGCGCTGTTACTAATTTAGTGGAAAAAACTATTTAAGTAATATTATCTAGCCTTTGGGTAAAAGAAAAAGTGGTTAGAACCTGGATTTAATGTCTCAAAATGGCCATTCTGCAGTGAGATAATATAGTGGCGAATACTTTTGCCTGAAAGAGGTTCAAGCCATTTCTACATAACAAAAGGAGTTAAGTATAACTAACTTCCACCCACGGTTTCACCCGAACTCTGAAGAAACACAAGTATATGTTGTTTTGATATATAAGCAGTATATATGCTAAGTTTAATGTGTCTAAGGTTTTTGCGTGAAAGCGGATATAATATCCATACTTACAAACTTTCACATTTATAATATTTGTTGGGTCTGTGGTTTGTGGCCTATTTTTTTTTATATTTCTTTATGTATTTGGTAAGAACCTAGATGAAACTGTAGAAAATAACTAGTTTACGTAAGCTAACGAGAAGTTAATCAAAAGCCTAAATAGTCAGCTCAGCTAGCTAGCTACAGGGAAAATGTTTAATATTCAACTACTTCAGCTCCTCTAAAAACCACGACCTGGAAAACGGGCTACATAGAAAATCGTGAATAAAGCAAAGCACAAAAATTATTAGTTTTAATAATCCAGCATCCTTAATTACGTTTTATCAGCCTTTTTACTGTCCCACTTCTGGGCACCTGTGCTCTTCTCATACAAAGAAGGAATGAGTGTTAATCACCAGGCGGATTAGCAGCTTAAAAGTTTTAGGAAGCATCTACAAGTTTTCCAAAAAAAAGTTTTCACCTATACCCAGTCATATATTGGTGTCCAAGATATACTTAAAAAGTACTACATATTTAACTTTGATAAGCTACATTAGTATTAACTTGACCTGGAATGGAACTCACATACTCGTTCTTGAGACGTAGGTGCTTTAACCACTAGGCCACCAGGACTTCGTAATGAAGTTTTCATGAAACACAAAACATTAAGTACTAACTTCTAGTTAGCGAACATTAACATTATCACAGGAGTTTCTTATTGTATATTTAACACTTTTACAACATTAGCGAGTCTCAGGGACTGTTGTGTGTACTCCGAAATACTCCTTTCCAATTCTGTTATACACATATTCATATTTTTATATCATATCAACTTGGTAGGTTAACTTGTAATATATTTTTTAATACTGTCTTTGAATGTCTGTCGCCCTTGCACGCTAAAACTACTTGATTGATTTAATTATCATTTATTGGACAATTATGTTAAGACTATCGTTGGACATCACACAAAAACGCATCGCAGAACACAGATACCATAGAGTAGAAAATATGTGTCCAGATTTTATGATAACAACATTTTTTTAACATTTTTTAAAATAAATTCTATTCCAATATCAAAATTGACATAACAGGACTATACAGGTATTGCATTTTTAACAAACCCCAAATGACGTCACAAACCAGTGCCGCGTCCAGTTAGATTTTTTCAAAAAGCTATTTTCATTTTATCATTTGGTCATCGGAAGTCTACAATTTTAGGTGTATCGAATTTGTTATCGGATAGTCGGATGACATGGAAAACCGATTTTTAGCGCAATTCCCTCGTCCGAATTGAGCGTTGGGGAAAAAAGGGTTTTATTTTTAAGTTGAGTGCACCTGGCGAGGTCTTTGTGAGTAGGTTTATAATTTGACGAGCGACGGTGTTCATTGATGAATTACAAAGCGAAAAAGGTAAAAATATATTTTAATAACTACCTATCCTGTACTAAAGATTTCCGAAATTGCGACAAAGTAGAACGTTTTTTATAAACACTCTGATTAATGGACGATAATGAAAGTTTAGATGTCGTTACTGTTATGAAATTCGGATAAATATGGATGTTTTCAATACGGCAGGTTCTTTCCAGAGGAAGCAGGTTAATCTGCTAAGAACAGAAAGTTGCTGTCATTATTTAGTCTATTTCATAACAAGTATTTTTGACTCAAAAACTTAAGTGTCATTGATTGATATAGAACGGTGTTCAATCAGTCCTTACAAGGCCTTAAAAGGCGTTTCAGTATTTGGGCGTAAGCTGGCCATTTGCAACGTCACATTTTAAAATACTATTATTCCACTGGAACACTAACACAAATGTTCCTTTTAACAAATAATTTCGCTCTTTCTCCGAAAGCTGCAGTATTTCCGAGCAAAATTCATCACTGCCTTAATCCTAAGTCACCTGCAAGGTCCTTTTAATTTGGGATTTTCAAGTGAACACGCTCAGCTTTTTAGATTAAAACATACCGTAAATTAACGTAAGTTACGGCCAAGAATGAAAACGTTCGCGCGCCCGTAATTTCAAGGTTACATCGCTTTAAAGCCATAACGCCTGAAAATTTACGTTTAGATGAAGAGATCCCTGTGAATCTTTTGTGAGATATTTATTTTTTCAGTAAAGATGTTGATGGTATTGTTAATTCGTCTTTTCGGAATCGTTTATTAGAAACGGCTGTGTATTACTGAACTATCTTTATCGAGCCTAAGAAGAATTAGAGATCATAGTAAGGTAGACCGGAGACGTTTTAAAGCAAACGGAGATTTTAAGAACGGTTCCACTACCTTTCTATTCAATACTAAGTAGTTTAGTACTTCAGGTAAAACAATGACATACAGTTATTTCCTTTTATCTCAATCCATCCAAAGGTTGTCTGTAAGAGATCGCTTTTAGCTATAAGACCGCCCATTGTGTCACCGACTTTAAAATCTGTAGGTTAGTTTTCTGTTGTTGTTTTTTAATAAAATTGGTGTACATAATAAAGAGTGTATCCTATACCTATTAATTTCCCGTAAATCCCATTAAAAATACTCTTTGAAACTGCCACAATGTCCTGAAAACTAGAATAATTCTCATAAGTGCCCGTTTTTTTTGCAAAATATTTTATACAGCGCGATACTTAATCATACAACACATGGCCTTAATCCAATCAACTTAGTGAAACAAAAACATAGCGACATTACTAAATACAAAGAATTTTACTTGCCTAATAAATTAGAGGAATTTAGTTACCAAGTATGAACCATTTATCAACAGGCGGTACGTAAAATATATTGTTCGTGTATTAAAAGCTGCCTCTATATACTATTCAGGGTAACGGAATAAAGGAAAATGTATGAAATAGCTCAGTTTTTATTTTTAGTTACTTTGTTTATGTGGTTTCTTTTCTAGGTATTTATTTTAGGAAGGACAAAGGAAACTATGTATATATCCAGAATCCAAAAGATAGAAATAAGTTCGGAATGGAAATCAATTTCTTCTAAGGTCTTACGCTGTTAATGATAAAAATTATCGTATCCCTACTTACCTACCTATATATTTAAAAGAAAGTCGTGTTTGTTAAATATTGGAGATAGCTTAGACCCGGGAAAAGGACATAGGATAGTTTTTGTCACCATCCGGCTACGGGAAACAGTCTTATTGCGAGTGGAACCGCGGGCGGAAGCTAGTAATATTATAAAGCTGAAAAGTTTATTTATTTGAACACCCAAAACAAAAGAACCGACCTACTGGTCCGATTTGAAAAATTCCTTCAGTCTTAGATATACAACAACAACAAGGAGGCTACTTTTTATCCAGGTGCATGGGATATTTTCCACAGGACGCGAGTTAAGTCGCTGGAGGAAGCTAGTAACTGCATACACCCAAGGCTGCAAATCCAAGGAATCTTCTAGAGAGACCACAGTGTTCAGCCAAATCCTTCAGCAAACTGCGAGGTAACAATGTTAGCGAAGCGGCATCGTGTTGTTATGTAATTATAACTAAAGCTAGCCGAGCTTAGTGTTGAGAACATACCTATAACTTACGGGACTTTGGATCTTATTGTGTGAGTGATAAGGCTGATTTTTGAAGGGCATGTGAAGAGATGAAAAAATTTAAGGACTTTCGGTGAGTTGTACAATCTAATTTTTATGATAACTGAACAATTTGAAGTTGTCAAATCGCCGGTTTGAAGATTGGGCGGCAAGGTATATGGCTGGTCCCGAACATCGGGAGGCCCGGCGACCAATGCCGTCGTCTATACGCCGGCATACTCAAGAGTATGGCCCTGTACGGGGCCCCAATCTGGGCAGACTCACTGTGCAGACGGAGAAACGCCGCTGCCATCCGAAGGCCACAAAGGGTCATTGCGCAGCGGGTGGCGAGGGCGTACCGTACAGTGAGCTTTGCGGCGGCGTGCGTTCTGGCGGGAACCCCTCCTTGGGAGCTCGAGGCTTGGGTGCTCGCCAGAGTGTACGACTGGAAGGCGGCGCAGAGGGCACTAGACCGGCACCCGGACCCAATAGAACGGGAAGAAGTTCGGGAGGAAGCGAGGGAGGCAATAACTGGCCACTGGGCCGAGGATCTTGCCTCGGCAACGTTCGGTCGCCGGACGTTGGATGCCATCGGGCCTGTTCTGAACGGCTGGCTCGATCGGCGGCATGGGTGCCTCTCGATGCATCTGGTGCAGGTGCTGTCCGGGCATGGCTGCTTCGGATCGTACCTGCACCGGATTGGGAGGGAGGAGACTCCACGGTGCCATCACTGCGAAGCCGAGGTGGATTCGGCAGAGCACACACTCGAGGTGTGCCCATCGTGGACTGAACCACGCCGCACCCTGGTGGCAGTAGTCGGGGACGACCTCTCACTTCCCAGCGTGATTTCTGCCATGCTGCGAAGTGAGGAGGCATGGGAAGCGGTGGCCTCCTTCTGTGAGGACGTCATGTCACAGAAGGAGTCAGCGGAGCGCGTGCGAGAGAGCGACCCTCTCGCGGCGCCGCACCGCAGACGAAGAAGGGGTGGAAGACGGCGAACACAACGCCCGTCCCCATCCGCCCTGGGGGGTGATCAGCGGGCGACAGGCGCGGGGGTGCCACCGCCTGCATTACAAGGATCGCCCCTTGTGCTCCGGCCATCATAGGGACCCCTCCTCACTGGGGGGGAGGCATGAGGGGCCTGCCGTGAGGCGGGCAATCGCCGGAGGGGGACTGGACGCCATAGATTCCCAGACCCCCTCCACTCAGGCGAGGTCGGAGTGCCGCTGGGCCTTTTTAGTGGGTATACCGGGAACGTCTTTACCGGGGAGTCCCACATACCCCTCTCTCGTCCCCCGACGGGAAGGGGATGCGTAATAGCATTTTTAGCCCAGCGACAACAAAAAAAAAAAAAGGTATATGGCTGGTCATGGTTTGGTTTTCGTTATAATTTAATATGAAACTAGATTTAACTTTTGATCAGAGTGATGAGCATTTAGTAACATATTGTGGTTTCTGTAAAACCAGGTGAAGGTATTCTTTTGCAGCTCATAATTCGAGTTTTCATTATTTGTTCAAATATTTTCTAAAATCTAAACATACTTCTTGTTTCTTTGTTTAGTTCGTAAGTTTGTAGGTAGATCGACATGATAAACTAGGATACCTCTAGGTACATACTAGAAAACTAAGATGCAGTAATTCATTGTTTATGGGACCCAATAACAATGTTACTGCAACATTGTAGCCTCGGTATCATAGAATAAATAAATCATACAAGACGCTAGAAGGTATAACATCAAAAAGTACCTTCTGGGAGACAGTCTAAAATGTGTTCAATTTTCAACACTTTTCACAATTTTAATTAAACAGAAAAACTGTGTGGTATAGGGTAGTGTCCAGGGTCGAAATAATGAAATAATATTTAGTCCGCTTTTTAGATAATCAAAAAATATTGGATACGTATATTTTCTTTTTTTAATTAAACATAAAATGACAAAGATAATACACTTCAAAAATTAGGAGTGGGGGCCTTTTACGTCACAGTGTCCTGAAAATTGTAACAACTTGTGACGTCACACTCAACTTTAACACGCTATATCTTAACAAGTTCTGATCCAATTTAAAAAAGAAAAAATACGTATCGCTTAATTTTGGACAATCTACAAGACGGACTAATTATTTTTTTTTAGGAAACTAGCCTATTGTAATATAATGACTGTCTTTTTTTTGGACCAAATTTTTTTTCGATGTACCTATCAGAAATCATGCTATAATTCCAATTTAGCACATATAGACCAAATTAGGGTAGGTACCTGAACAGTAGACCTTACCTAAAAACTAAGCAAGTTATTTATTAAGCAGAAGCTAAATTTCATCATAAAAGGAACCTACGGAGGCATAAAAACGAACACCCCACAATAAGAAGTAATTAATTAATTCGATTCGATACCAAACACGGTCGAACAGATGAATGGTCGGGCCGGCCATTGAACCCAATATCATTAGGTAATGTCTCGACGGCTAATAGTACAGGCAACTATTGTTCGATTGTCGCTTCTGCTCCACTGCATAGTCAGTGGCTGTATGTTATGACATTAAGTCTCAAAGCACACTGTCATCGACTGAAATGTCACATCTCGTATATTATTACCATATAATGTTATTTAGCTTGTTCAGGCGGTTACATAACTCATAGTGCATTTAGAACGCATTTCTAGATAAATAGATACAAAAGGGTCATACAAAATTTTAAACAAAGGTTTTCTAATGATGAACTCATCATCTGCCTAGCCTTTTCCTAACGATGTTGGTTCTAGTCTTAACCAGACGCAGCTGAGTTTCAGGCTCTATGTAAAACACTGGAGGCCAGATAGCTGGCCTCCTCAACCCTGTTACCCGGGTTTCTAATAATGGACTGAAACTTCTAAATCACTAAATGTGTCCAGAAAGAAGACGAAAATAACTGAAATATTCTAAATTTGATATTATATTGTAAGCTTCCACTCCCAAAATGAAATTTGGGAATTCAAACACTAATTTGCTGAAATTACGGTTCAAATTGCGATAGTTGTGAAGCTAACGAGACACAAGTACAAAATCAAAGATGCCTAATAATAAACATCGTTATTCAATCAATCCTAACAAACAAAGGCTATAGAAAACCAATCCCCAAGGCTTGTAGCAAACTCAATTTGCTAGACAAAACTTAGGCATAATCCTAACAATATTATTAAAACTTTTACTCTATGATTTTCAATCGTAGACTCCCTGGGGTGTTGTTATTTTAATACTATATAGATGAAAGGACCCTTTTTCTGATTTATATTGATTTGATTCGCTAGATTGAATTGCTAGATGAGATTTTAGTTTTTTGTTCATCGAAATGACTATTTGTTTCGTTAAAGTCTTACAAAGAGTATATTTTTAACTTTATTCAACCTCTAATGACGCAGTATGAAATGATACTGAAATGATATAAGTAGTAAATTATGCTCTAAGTAGCTTAAGTACATAGAAGCACCATAAACCATAACACCATGTTCTGAATCTTTTGAAGAACTTCAAAACAACGAAACAATTTGGAACATACAAAGATACTTATTCAAACAGGATATCAAAACGTTTTTATCCTAAGAATTCTTTCGAAGAGAAAACTGACACAATACTCCCGGAAAAGACACGTGTATCCTACATACTTTTGTTTCCAAAAAACCTGCCAAGTGCGAGTCGGACTAGCACACGAGGGGAGCCGCGGCCCTGGTACATAAAAGGCCTACGACGGAACACGATGGATTTTTAGTCAGTAAAAGCCTGACAATCCCTCACCGCTTCTAACCCACAGCGGGAGGGGTCATCTGATGATTTTTGCCATCATTAAAAAAAGGGGGGCAAAAAATCAACTGTTATAACTATTATTACGGTTTATGAAATAGACGGACGGACAGCGAAATACATCGATATTTTAAGTAACAGGTTTACGTTTTTCCCCTTTGACTACGGAACCCTAAACGAGCCTGAATGTAACCCGTAAAGTTACTTTTAGACCTAAACAAAACTAGAGAGATGTATCTTAAGTTTCGTGAACACTTTTTCTACTTAGTACTTACAGATTCTTAGGATGTGTACAGATAGGGTATTTCCTTTTGAAATATATCAGCATGAGTTATAATGTATTTCCATTTTGAGAATTAACACTTTCAAAAAAAACCTGATTTTCTCATAAAACACCGCCAATGTTATGATCTCAGTAAGGTCACATCACGGAGGAAGGAAAGATAGCATAAAGAAGGAGATGTCATAAAGAACGTACCTACATAGGTCAGGGGCCATCTTGTAGGTCAACGTATCGTCTATAGAAGTGACCAAAACGATCAGTTACGAAAACTGACTAGGCGTTCGAGTTCTTGTCAAATCACGGTCAATCTGCCAAACATTGGTATTATTTGATTAGTATTTTTTTTTTTTAATACATCTCCGCTAGTCATTTTGTTCTCCATGAGTCACGCCTTTATAAATAAAACTTTTTGGTTATTACGTAGAAAAACGACTTTTGATTCTCTAATTGAGTTTGTTGGAAGTCAAGATGTAGGACTTGTTACGAAATAGAATAGAACGAGTTATGTAAGTATATAACAATGATAAACTTTGATTTTTAACGACTTTATTACGAAGTATCGTTTTTAGTCAGTATCGTTTTTAGTCAGTAAGATTCTGACACTCCCTCACCGCTGCTAACCCATAGCGGGAGGGGACATTTGAAGATTTTTGACATCGTTAAGAAAAAGGTATACAGCTGAATAATTTGTTGTAACGCGCTAATCGCAGCAACTACTAGACCGATTTGAAATCCCTTAGTGTTTGATAGCCTACATTATTGCCTTAGTGTAAACTAAATAATAGGTGCGTCTAAAACGCCTGAAGAAAGTAAATCAAAATGTTGATACGTTATTAACCCCTGAAAGTGTTGAAACACATTCTGATATGACCTTATCTATATAGACTTCTAATTTTATAATGTGCATTAGTTTATCTGCTTTTCATTGATTATTTTAGAATCATTATTATTTTATTACACCCGGGCATGCCACGCATAGGCATGTCAAATTTTATTGGCAAATTATTCCACAAAAATTCAACACCCCCCATAGAATATATGACAAAGGATGACCGTTTATAAATCGTCATAATTTTTAACGACGGGGCCTGGACATAATAACGGTAACTGTGTACCAATACTGTCAAATAACTGACTATAAAATTTTATGTTAAACATAACTCGTCCCGATATTGGTTTGTACTAAACGTACGAACCTCGTACGAACATTTTAGAACGTTTGTATTTGTGTTATTATTCCTTTAGGCAGAAAGTTTGACAACCAATCTTACTACGAACTATGTGGTTGTCCGGGTAGCTGGGTGGAGGAGGTCAGATAGGCATTCGCTTCTTGTAAAACATGGACTGAACTTAGGAGTTTGTGTTCTATTCGTTTTCGTATTGAAAGGTGCTTGGGTTTGGGTTAGACGTAATTATATAAAAAAATGTGCTATCACTTAATAGCACATTTTTTTATATAATTACGTCTATGCACAGTATTCAAATTGCGAGTGCGTTAGGATATAAGGTAAGAATTTTTACGCAGTAAAATTATTAATTTCTTTATGGCTAAAATCCGCTTGTAAAATAATAATAACCATTATTTAAAAGTGTTGTCATAAGCTTGTCATCACAAGGCCGTCTTATTTATTTCACATCGTAAATTATCGATATTTCTCCTGTAATTTATATCGATGTTTTTATTTCATTACAAAGCTTACGTGTTGATATTGCGAATATATTTTTTTAAACTTTCTTTTTTCGACTTTCATTTATCATTTCGTGATTTACGGTACGCGATAAATATTTACGTTGGTTCATTGGTTATTTGTATTGTAAATGTCGATGGATTTTCTGCGTGGCTAGTGGCTACATATCGTAGTGCCTCTCGCTATTATGGAGCTGATTCATCAAGCTCGATTTATGTTTCAAGCCTGGTAAATAGCAATGTGTTTGATTTATTTGTTTTATGTGTGTACTAGCTACTTCCCGCGGTCCCACTCGAGTCCTTATGGAATATTTTCCGCACCTGGAAGAAGTCTATGCCCTTTTTCTAGCTCTGGACTATCAGTGTATCTGGATTTACTTTCGCAATACTATATAAGTTTGAAAAAAGACTTCACACTCATCACTCTTTCGTTGTCTTTTGTAACAATTCTTTAACATATTCTAGTATGTATTTGTAAGCAGCCAAGCCAATAAAATATAATAAGCCTCACAATGTTCTTTACGCTCTATTTGAAGACATAAATAAAAATGTATATTTGTCATCTACATAATTTTATAAAAATATGTTTTTTCTTGACCTCTTTGTCATTCGTCCCACTGTGCATGACAAAGCATTTGTTTGTTCAAATAAAACCTTTTTTGCACATTTTACGACCTATTTTTGCTTCGACTAATATATTCTAAGTAATGATACGTTCAATGGTGCAAATTGAAGACATGTTTGCTGAATGGCTGAAAAAATATTATTTTTAGGGTACGTTAAAATATTCATGAGAAATCGAAAAACATCTGATATTTAGCCCTCTACAATAAACGACTGAACAGTGTGACATAGATAAAACATAATGGATATGTAAGAAAAGTCTCTCATAATCCGATTTTGTGTCTGTAAAAGTACATAATAAATTCATTTCAGAATTTCACTTAAACGAGTTTTCAGATAAAATAAAGTACTTGAGACATATTCAACTTGTATGCTGAGCTAATAAAATCTAATTAATTATAACAAGAAACTTCGTAAAGGCAAACTGTTAAATAATATAATTAAATACGGATTACTTGTTAAGTCATTAGTGAGTAATTAAAACTTTTTCCGTAGACATACGAGAGGTGAAGTTTATTTGTTTTTCTCACGATGATTGGTTGAAAGTACGTATTGATTTAATTAATGTTTGTCTTTGCTATGAGTACATTTGATTTAAGAAAATAGAGTGTTTCCATTTAATTGTAAACTATTTAAATTGATCTATTTATAGACGACAAGATCTAAGACTATTTATTGTGTTCGAAGTATTTTTCATTTTATCAACTAACCACAACATACACATACTTGGACTTACACACTTGTAAAATCATCAAAGGTACAGTAGAAAGTAGAAACCTACTAATCTACTTACAACACGTTTCGAATGATATGCCTAAATTCCTTCTTTTTACTACATAAACGTGTTTTTCTACCCCTATATAAATAAATAAATTCTATGAAAAAGTACCAAAAACTGCATTTACTTGGTAGTAAGTGAACAAATGGCAATTTCCTTCATCGTGTCAGCATCAGCTGTCACGTTTAATATTTCTATACGGAGTGGGCTCTAAGAGCTCTATTCTCGAATCACTCGATATAGCACTCGTAATTATATTAAAAAAATAGTTTTATCTACATAGTTATCCCAATTTTTACCAGTCCACATTGGTAAAACCTAGCATGTACTGAATTCGAATAGTCCGAAAAAATCCTACCTTTATAATAAATACTTACATATACCAACTCATATCGGTAAATCTTAGGTTTTACTGGAAAAACTTAGGATTTACCATAGTTCGGGTTTTTACAGTAACAGTTATATAAAGCAGGAAGTGCACATGTGCATACGGCGTGCGTTCCCATGGTTTTAAACTAATATGGTACTACATCCAGCAGTCGTTTAACGGTTTAAAACTATATGCTACTCCTAAGTGTCATCAAATTCGTTTAACAGCTTTTGTGTGAAAGAGTAACAAACATCTATAGATGCAGACATCCATGATATACACTGGACAGCAAATAAATCGAGCCACCCGCTACTTTGGAATTCTAATCCGATTTTCTCAAAAACTATAATACATACAAATATCAAAATTATACCTACAAAAAGTACGTTTTATGAGGATTAAAACAAATGGAAACACATCGGGATTGATCAATTCATTAGGCGTATATTAATCAATTTATCAAGAAGAGTCATTTTACAGCCGCGAAAACCATTGGCAATCACCCAGTGAAAACAAAAAATTTAACAGAAAACAAAGGAAAAAATGAAAAATTGATTTTGTTCAGTATTGGGTGTTTCCTCCCCTTGCTCGAATAGCTGCTAGCATCCTCTTATTGATAGACCTAACAAGTCTGACGATGAAATCTTGTGGGATTGCGTCCCACTCCTCTTCGATAGCGATTTTCAGCTCTGGAAGCCTTATTGGAGCAGGTACTCTAGCACGAACCCGACGTTTCAGTTCATCCCATAAGTGCTCTATCGGATTCAAGTCCGTGCTACAAGCTGGCCACACCATTGTACGAATGCCGACGTCGTGTAGATACTGGGTTACCACATGGGCAACATGAGACCGTGCATTATCACGCATTAATTCATATCCAGACCGATACAACCTGAGTAAGGTACCACATGGTCTGCGAGGACTTCAGGTATGTAGCGATGAGAAGTCAATCCACCCGTCGATTCGCTGAAAACTAACGCTGTATGTGTGGGTAATGATATGCCGCCCGAGACCATTACAAATCCCCCTCCGTAAGCAAGTTTCCTCGATGCAACACTGGGAGTAACGTTCTCCAGGGCAACGCTATACTCTCTGACGTCGATCACTTCCATGTAGACTCACGCTGGTCCCATCAGTGAAGAGTAAGTCAGCCTACTGCTCTAATGTCCAATCTCTATGTTCTCGAGCATATTCAAGTCGTGCTCTACGGCGAGCTACTGTTAATATGGGGCCTGTTGCAGCTCTCCTTGGAATCAAGTTCTGTTCAGCAAGTCTTCTTTTGATGGTATCTGAACTTATGACAACTTGGCGTTCATCACGCAGACTTTGTTGGACTTAAACTGCGTTGAGGCGACGATTTCATACAACACAAAGTTGGATATAACGATCATCTGCTGCCAATGTAGCCCTATGTCTGCCCATACCTGGGCTGCAATCGAATGCTCCAGTCTCCAAGTATCGTCTGTAAACTCTTTACACCGAAAATCTGCTGATTGGAAGTCGTCAAGTGACTTCACGTTGCCCAAGGTCTGCTCGAAGTAGTGTTACAGCTTGAGCTGCTTCCTGAGTGGTCGTATCCATTATTTACCAATAAACGAGCACAAAAATACACGCGTCTAAGCAAACGACGGATAAAAACTAAAGAAATGTGAAGAAATATGGAATTTCCCTCACTATAGAATAAAATAACGCTAAGCGGAAACCCTAATCAAAACAGAGAAAATTGATAGCATTGTGATTGCTGCTTGATAACATTGTGAATTGATGGTCCTTTTAATTAAATTTACAGTCATTTTAATCCTTAAGAAATGCTCTTTTTATAGGTATATTTTTGATATTTGTAAGTTTTATACTTTTTGAGAAAATCGGATTAGAGTGCCATAGTAGCGGGTGGCTCGGTTTATTTGCTGTCCAGTGTAGAACGATACAATGTGTGTCTTCCTAGCTTAATAAATTATCGAACGTAAAAATCGATCAACTAAAAGTACTCGTAATTCAAAGTCGAATAGTTTCAATAATACCCTTCGTTCACTTTTGTACGCAAAGTTTGCCGGTACAGTTAGGTTGCGCGGTGTTCCCTTACATAGAGGCTTTTATTCATACGCTCTCTTCGACATTATGTAAATATTTTGTGTCGTGTTTTAATAGAAGGTAGGCGTTTGTTAGATAGTTTGTATTTCTCGCAAAAACATTTTGTTTTCGTAAAGTTAACATCAAAAGGTCAAATGTAAAGAAAACATCTATAAACGATAAAAATGTTCATTATACGGAACCCTAAAAACATGACTAACATTACCAAAAATCACCAAAAACTATACCAATTTATTTTCTTGTTCACAGACCCATCTGTTCTTGAGCAGTCAATCCGTTGTTCCTACCCAAACTAATCCAATATGAATATTTCAATACGACAAAGGGAATGTGTAAAGGTTCATTCACAAATACATATAGGATATAGACATATATTTCATCAAATTGTAACGTTATCATACTAAAACACTAGCTGTTTCCCACGGCTCCACTCGCATCCTAAGGGAACTACTTCCTGTACCCGGATAGCCTATGTAGTTTCTCAGGCTCTAACCTGCGTATCTGTGTACAAAATCTTATTTCAGTAGTTTCAATTCGGTAGTTTTCGCCTAAAAGTCGGGCAGACAGACAGAATTACCTTCGCTTTTATGAAATTAATAAGGATATAAGAACGTTGACCCCACAGAAAGGTCAAAACCGCCTCGAAGGCCAATATTTATCCCTACAGAATGAGTAATGGATTTTATCTACGTAATTGGTGTGAGCAAAAACTGGTATAATTAATACCTACCTATGAACAAAAAAATATAAAGGAAAATATCACAAATAAGCCTGAAAGCTTGCCAGTTAGATAGTTTAGCTCACGGAGATAGGAAAAATGAGCGGTGATGCAGGTAGGTCAGGCGCCTTCTTCTAGGTCATGTTCGCACGGTGGACAAACGGTGGACACACGGTGACCAAAACGATCAGTTACTTCTTTAGTTGGTTATTTGATACATCTGTCAACAATTTTTGGCATGACAAGAAAAATCGGATCCAAAGAAGGCGTATAAGGGCGAAAACAGTAACGTTCCTCGTCCTCCGCTCACCCGCATTTCAGCGCGTTACTTTCTTAGGCGATTTTCCGTTATGACACCTCCGCTATTTATTTTCTTCTCCGTGATTTAGCTACATAGACACGATCTAGACTAAAAGGTCTCAAGGCTTTACGTGAATCAGCTCGCATTATCCTTCTCTATTCATGTAATGCTCCTTTGAAAGCTGTGTACAAGCTTCATATTATATTGACGAAACATGTTTTAGTATTATAAGTGCTTAGTAGCGACCTTTAAGTTCCTATGTCACTGATTATAGTATTACAGAATGTTGTTATTTCAAATACTACAACAATTAATTACCACATTTATCATAATTTGAGAATATTTTTTTTTAACTACTTATTTACTACTACTACTTTTGAACTTTTATTAACTACTTTTGAAATTGTCGCTCATTGGTCGAATCGGCGATTTGACAGCTTTTATTATGATTTGGATATATGTTTTTACATGTACACGGCACCCTTATGTAGATCTGTCTTACTGACGCTCATTAAAATATCATCTTAAACATTCATTTCCCAAAAACGGTTCATAAAAAAATGCCGTTAACATGCAACAAAAAAAGGAATTAAATTTTCCGACCAAACAAACAGGAATATTCTCATTTATCATAATATTACTTATCATTACCACGAAATTTTGAAACAAAAGTATGCCATCAATCACTGTCGACCAAAACGTGTGTTTGTTACAAAACAAAATACGTACATTTAAAAGGTTTTCTTTGCTTCCAAATGTACGTAATTCTGTTTTGTCTGCTAAAATATTAAAATTCCGCGTGTTCGCCGAAATGGAGTGCTCCGGTGGTCTATTACAGCGCCCTCTGTCTTCTTTGCCGTTTTGACTTTTTAATGTATCAGGTATTTTTGTTTGAGCAAAAATAAATATTAACAAAAACCACCACATAAAATATTTTTCTTTAGTAAAATTTTTATATTTATATTTCCGCACTGATTATAATCGTTAAATGTTTTATGACAACGATATTCTTTCAAATTATTCATAAAGCCAGGGCTATTTTATATGGGTGTCGTTAAAGAAAAATCGTAGTCAAATAAAATACTAATATGAAAATAGATCCAGGTACTTAAAAAAACATAGCACAGCTAATTTTCAAAGAATTTTTTTAGAACTATCAACGCCAAGAATAAGAATTCTCAAAATATTAAAAATGTAATATGTCTCCAGACAATCAAATTATACCTCAACATTTTACATTTTTTAAACATTATGCGACTTTTAGTATCATATTTCTCTCAGTATTCCGTCTCGAAGGACCAAAAGTCTGAACCGTTTGATATGTACAGTATACACGTCGAGTTAAATTTAACCAGATTAGTGACTGTCTAACTTCAGAGAGCAATGCAAGTAATTTAATTCGTCACCGATACGTGTGATGTTACCATGTTTGACTTGGAGATCCAATTGGTAATGAGTTTTGAGAATTTCGAGGTGAAATGATCAAACGGATTGTTTGTGTGGTCTCACTAGTTTGTTGAGACGGCAGAGGTAGGTATTTCTGGGAGTGTTACAAAACTTCAAACGAAATCTATATCCAAATGACGGAAATTCATTTCATGGTTGTTTTATTTCACATAAGCGTAAATTGTTTATGTAAATTAAGTTAACATTGTCTTCAAAGATGACACGCGTGTACATTTACGAGCTTTCGTGAAATAAGTCACTCATTTTCGTGAAACAAAACTTTCATGCGTACCTACACATTTCCATCCATTATTGAATCAAAGGCTCCTATTCCAGCCAAAGGATTTTCAAATATTACCTACCTGTAGCCTCATAAAGGTACCCTAGACACCAAAAATTAAACATGACACGGCACTTACGGTACCAGACATGCGATATAACCCTCAGATCCGGCACTCGCAAACACTAAGACACCAAGTAAACACAAGATGATTAATTAAACCACGGATTAGGCCTTAAACGGCTAACGTTTAGTTTCCGTGTATTTGAGTTGAGGGTTTGAATAATAATTTAGGCGGTAGAAATTCAATTAGAGATGATAGAAGGTGGCATAGTTAGTCTAAGATCACATGACGCGACCCACTGCCTGATTGGCACACATAAGCTTTTTCACATGAACAACATCTGCCTCTCATTGTGAAAACGAACAGAAAAAAGCTCGCTTTTCTCAACTTATATGTTGGCATCGGCTTCCAGTCTAACCGGACGCAACTGAGTATCAGTTTTTTACAAGGAACGACTGCCTATGTGGCCACCTCAACACAGTTATCCGGGCAACCCAATACTCCTGAGTAATACTGATTGTCAGACTTATGGGTTCTGACTACCCTTAATGACTTCCAAAGATGTTCAGATGGCAGCCGGGACCTATAGATAAGACCTATTTAATAATAATTAAAGGTAGTTCTTTACATATTATAATTTTGATCAAAGAATACAATAAGATAAAGGAAAAGTTCTCTTTATACGTTCCTTATATTAACAAAGGCTTTCTTTACTATAAATAACTATGACCTTGACATTAAAGCTTGTCGAAATACAGCGTGTTGTCTTTTGGTTAAACATAACGAGGAAATGTTTCACAGGATAACCTTGAATATAAATACATCTGTTTTGGCAAAACTGACAGGAATGTGTTGTAGATATACATATGTATAGAACTTATTTCCTGAGAAATAAAGGTGTATATTAGGTTTGAATAAGACCTAAACTAAAACCAAGCATCTTAAGATTAAATTTAAACTAGATAATGACAAAACAAAAAGTTTCAGGTCCTTTGAGGTCCTGTCTTTATTGTACCTCTTTAAAGAAGTTGGTCCTTAGTCCTTTGGAGACCCAAAAAAAACGCTTTGTTTCTGGTTTTGGAAGAGTTAGATAATTAGATTAATTTCATTTCATGAGTAGTTATTTTTTACTAGCTTCCTTCAGAGGGATCTACTCTGGCTATCCAATTAAAAAGCTGTCTATGGCCTTCCTCCATAATTGGGCTATCTAACACTGAAGATTCAAATCTGTCAAGTAGTTGCTAAGATTAATGCGTAACAAACTTTTCTACTTTGTAACATTAGTAGGTATAGGAAATCTTTGTTTCACTGATAGTGCAAAAAATTCTGACCAAACTGACGATTTGATTTCAACCAACAAAAACCAATGGTCCATTTGAGTCTCCTTGACTAAATAAACTTGACAGCACCGCTTTTACCCAAATCCTTTACATACAAAACACCTGTAATCCATTCACTGGTAGGTATAAAATATAAAAAAAAATACAAAGCTGTTAAGAGTACCAAACAAAAACTAAATCTCGTCCAATCCTTTGATCCTTCCAATTGAAATATTTCACGTGAAGGTATTAATGGTTGAATGTGTGAATCCGACTGTTATTTACCCGATAACGTTGTATATAGAGAACGAATAAGTATAGAAAGAGAAAACAGCCTACCTGAATATCGGAGATAACAGTTTTTAGTTCAATATTTCTTTTGTTTGGAAAATAAGAAGTGAGGTTTTATGTTGATTCATTAATCCAGTCTCTATCTCGTTTATCGTTTGTTTTATTTATCCAATTTTCTTTTTCAGTAATTTTTCCTCAAGACGGATATATGTAGATGACAAAAATAGTTTAAATCTATTCGACCGTTTTAATTTGCGTTACAAACATACTTACTGAGATTTGTTTTTTTATTGAAATACTATTTTATTTCATTAGGTTAGGACTAAATCAATTTTGAATTGCTATTGAGTACAATTTTTTTGAACCATCCCACAATCCTTAAGTGTCCAATAATGTAAATATAACCCATTCTGTCATCTTTGCTACCACCCTATAATTTTGTAACGTACCATTCTTAATACAATCGTAGATGGCAGTAGTGTGTGTATAAGGGTAGTTATGAATTACCTTTATATATCAAGTCCATTTATTATTGGACTGATTCCTTTTGTGATTCTCTAGATATTGAAAGAAAACCGCTTTGACGGGATTTCATACATCATTAAATAAGCTGGCAAGTAATGTCTACGGGGACATATTTAATCAGAATTTTTCTTTGTGTATTATAAGCTTGTGTAAAAATGCGATGTTTTTATTTTTGAATGCAAAGAAAATTATTATCATGGTTGTGATTTGGAATATTTTTGCCTTATCGAGGCATATTGGTTGTCCGGTTTAACTGAGATAAACAGCTGCTCTAGGTAAAACACTGGTGCTCAGCTGCCGGTTACACTGGAAGCCGAAGTCAACACAGTTGGGCAAAGGCCAGGTAAGTAATGTGCCTCAGAATATTTCAATTACATAAAAAAAAAACATCTCCATCAGAATCGCTGTCACTCATAATATTCTATAGAAAGACATGTTGAAAGTTACTACCTTATTGCTACTAGCGGCCTTAAGTTGCTACCAATTGGTACCCTCGTAGTTTGATGGTATTCAGCATCTAAATGTGACAACAATTCTGATATCAGGATCGCTGTTCCTTTTTTCAGCGTAAAGAAATATGTTCATTCATCTATCACGAACTTTATGTTTCAGTCTAAACTCACAAAAAACTACGTAACAAAATCCATGAAACGGTCTCTATTATCGTTCAGTATAAAAACTTCAGTGATTATTCGAATCCCTAGCTTCGGAAAACCGCTTAGTGCTCAGGTGCTACCGGATCGCCTTGACAAATAGCTCGGGAGCTAAATTTACGGACCCTGGTTTAGCAACTGAAATAATAGTCAGCTTTTGTTTTTATTCTAAGGGTTGTGTTTGAGAACTGATATGTCCCAATAGCGAGAAATGCAATAGACGTGAGTGGATTCACAGCTCAGTTTCCATGGCTTCCAATTTTGAAACAGCATTGCTTCGTCAGCTAACAAAAAACTGGTTTTGAAAAGGTGATAATCAAAGTGAAGGAAGAAATCAAGCTTAGTCCAGGATAGAACCTACCATGTATGTGACCCCGTGATCAATATGACCATGAGATTGACTCGAGTAAATAAATATGTAGGCATGGCCGACTCATGACCCTTCTTTAAGACTAAGACGAATTTAAGCTGCAGGAAACCATAGGACCTGGTTAAGTACTTGGCATAATTTACTTATTCTGACAAAATAATATCATACAAAGTTTTTATAACAGCTATGATGTTGTATCAAATAATCTTACATCGAACTATGAATGCGATCATTAAGAAATGTGCAAGATAACGATGGCCGTGCTTCTACACAGAAACTCTACAGCGCTTGTGTACGTGACGATACAAGAAAATACGAGCCAAGAAAATTTAGTGCAAAACCTTTAATGGCAACTATAAATCGGTTCGGATGCAGCGCACCACCAATAAATACTATCTACAACTTTATTTTATACCTTTGTGAGGTTAGAACATTTTTTGTTCTTCGAGTTGGTCATTCAGATGTGAGACTTTAAACCTTAACCACTAGTCACAGGCTTGATAGGGGACAACTGTAAAACTTACGTAACTTTACAATATTAATAACTCAAAATAATTGAGAGAAAAAATTGCAGCTGTTGAGATCACAAATATGAAGAGAGCCTGCCACTTATGTTTTTTCATCGAGATTCATGCAAAAAGAGCAATCACCAACTGTTTTTTTACATAGACCAAACTTTACTATACGTATACAAAACGAGTCCATATTTACGACGCAGTTGTAAGCAAAGATATAGCTTGACTGCAAACAGGCCTAACTTGCTCCTAATTTACATATTTAACTTGTGAACTTATACTGCAAACACATCCACAAACTATTAACATATTGCACATGAAGATCTGACAAATCGAAGCCTGATGTTCTAACTAATTGGATGTACGGCTGTGCATCAAAGATGGAACCTACAAGCATGGCTTCAACCGTGGATGCAACTAGATACAAACGTGGCTGCAAGTAGATACAAACGTGGCTACATGTAGATACAAATGTGGCTACATGTAGATACAAATGTGGCTATCTACCAGTGAGTTCTGAAGTCTCAAATAAGTTGGTATCCGTTGAGAAATGTCAATACAAGATGGAGATTTTCTTAGAATTGTTGCCGTGGATAAGGAAATTTGTTTAATTGTAAAGGTGGTTATATGATAGTTGAGTTAAAGTTACTTAGATATTGGGTTTGATTTGTGTTGAATCTTGGGTACTAAAGCGATTATTTAAATAAAATCAATAACTCATCATTTTTTTAGCGATTTGATTGTATAGTGAAAACATCACTAGAATGCCATCTATTAAAATTAGTGTCTACAGAGATTTTTTTGGTTATAACCGTGGATCTAATACATAGGTATATCGATTCATAAGAGCATGAAAAAATAAAATATGTGTGTTGTCCAGTGAAAATTTACATTTACTTGTCTTTATCACAATAATTATCATCATAAATTACAATACATCATTCAAAATGTTGGCTCCTTCGTATCCATATCTTTTTATCTAAGATTTATTTGGTATTGGTTCAATCCAAACGATATATGTATATGCATATGCATTCAAATAGATAGTATATGGGTGGTTAGTTTCAGAAACTGTACATAACAGTCAAACACTGAATGCTTGAATAAACAAATATTCAACGTAATGCAATGAATTTTTTATTTATCCTAACGATAAGAATAGAAGTAAAAAACATACAAAAATTAGGAAATAGAGCACTTCTGATTTGAATTAGCGTCATTTATAAATAGGTTATTTAAATATTTTTATTATATACTAAGTAAGATACAACTAAGAATCAATTTAAGAGCCTAACGAACCAATTAAATTCCCGTAACGGGATAAAATATACCCCATGTTACTTTTTACTGGTGAAAGAATTTCAAAATCAGTCGAGTAGCTTTTGAGTTTATCCATTACAAACATAAATTCATATTCTTCCTCTTTAGTGTTGTCAAATTTCTAAGATAGGAAGACATGGCATGGATTGGTTATTGAAGTCCACAGTTATTGTTGGCAAGAATTCTATGACGCAACATTCGATGGTTATTCAAAACTTGAACGTAAACAAGGTGATTCGTTTCAGTGTTTTGACATTTGTAGGTGCAACAAATCGTTATTATTTTGATACAGAAAACTGAAAGTGTGGTTTGCGAGGTGCAATTTTGTTGCATCTACAATAACTTTTATTGTGTGTAATAAAATGTTTGTCTATTTTGATATGTGTTTTTCTCAAAATAATATTCTTTATGTATTGAAAAGGTTTAATGCGTGTAACTAATCACAGTTTCTAAATTCAAATAACTCTTTGGCTAAGATTAATCTCAAAAAGATAATATGTAGCCAGAACACTATTTTGTTTATTTATTTAGCTTAGCCTATACCCATAGCTTTGTTGGATGTTTTATTTGGATCCTTTATAAAAGAAACTGCGCAAAACATCTTCTAAATGTACCTAACCGTACCTACATAATACAGGTAAGTAGACCTCAAATAGAATACAAAATGGACCTCATAGTTTATCAGCTCAAGAGATTTACAAACTCAATATGGGGATTCACGCAAACGGGCTTCTCTATCGACCAATATAATACTAAGATGGACGCATACTTCTTCCGAGCCGGCCTTTACCGACATTATGTATAGAGTAATGAATAATTCTAGAGATTCGTAGTGTTATTTCTGCTAACTTTTTTTTGCTGAATGGCTTGCGCTCTGGTCAAAAGATAAAACCCTTTTATATGCTTGACGACCTCGATGGTGCAATGGTCGCCATGCCGGACTGCCGAACCTGAGGTCCCGGGTTCGATTCCCGGTTCAGTCGACATTTGTGTGATGAGCATGCTTGTTGGCCGTGGTCTGGGTGTTACAATATGTATATGTGTAGCTATTGTAGTTTATCCGTTGTGTTACCATCCATAACACAAGTTAATTAGGTACTAACTTAGCATGAGGCTAACCGACCGTGTGAAAAGGTGTCCCGACATTATTTATACTTCAAAAACCACGTTGATCGGTGTGGTGTGTCTCGGTTAATAAAAATACTAAAATATTGAAGACAAGCTATTGGACTAACTTCCCGCATCTGGACAAAAGCGGCCTTTGAGTTATTAACATTTTTAAAGTTTGAATATCTCTATCGCTTTAAGGTTGGCTGTAAGAGAACCCAATTCTGGGTTAAGCTCGCCGTTGTACATAACTGTCTGTATTACTTATGTAATTACTGTGTAGTACAATAAAGAATAAAGATAAAATCTGTCTAGATGTTTTTGCGTTAAAGAGTAACAAACATCAAAATGTTAGGTTCATGATATCAGAGAGATATTTTTTTTCGACATGTGGGTAAATATTTCGAAAAGTGGAAAGAAAGAGAAAAACAAGAACCTATAGGATGACAGACAATATTTACACTCACTACCACAAAAAAGGAAACAAAAAAAATATTTACCACAAAAAAGGGGACAAAAAAACAAAATTATTATTTTCCTTCTTTCTTGAGCATGGTCTCACGATTATCAGTCGGTTTACTTTCCACTTTATCCTCATAAGCTTTATCTAAAACGGTGAAGTTATTCTGCACTAATACCGTGATTCATTGTTTAGGCTCCAGACTGAAGTAAAGTTAAGTCTAGAGGGATTTTATAAGGCGTCTTGAGGATACCAAGGATTGGATACATTTCGCTAAACATCTCATGTTCCCAAAAAAATATACCTAACATCGGAAAGTAAATCAGTACATTATATTTAATTTACGAAAAAACATCAGCACGTCGTTCTTCCTATTATGAACTCATAGAGCATTTTTCCCCAAGAGCATAGGTAGGTATAAGTACACGTGAGCACATATTTTAGAAAATTTTAATTGAATAGATTTTCATCCAGCTTCCATAAATGGTATTTCATGCACTTCATTTGCCTTCATTGATAGCGTATTCACGTATTTGCATATAAAAATAGATCTCAAATACTTATACGCAATTCATTCTGAATTAATTAGTCCAATTGAAAGGAAAAAGAAAATTAACAAAACACATTCCTTCAATGTGTCCGGATCTCGTAAATGGGCTAAAACATAAGACGCATAAATGAATTCAAACTATGTTCTTCACTTTTTTAAAAATGGCCCACATTTTTTGCACTCAAGTGGATCAGTTTCAGACAACTATTTTTGAAAAGCCAGACGAACATCTATCAGTGGTCGTAATAATCTTAACAACTTCATTAACGTGAATCTTGACCGTTAAACAAAAGGGACCATTGAGTTAAAGCTTGTAAGAAAATATATACAAGGTGAACAAAAGCAACCGTTAGAAATATCTAAGTGAATGCTTCTGCCAGTGTCTTACCAAGGGTATTGGGCTGCATGCGGGTACCAGGCTTGATTAGGTCAGATAGGCAGTCGCTCCTTGTAAAACACTGGAACTCAGTTGCATCCGGTTAGACTGGAAGCCGACCCCAATATTGTCGGGAAAAGACTAGGCAGATGATGATATTTTAAGATGTTTTTCTTATTTGATAGTAATAATTTTTTTATAGCACTCTGTATATCGTTCACATAGTCCATTCAGACTTAGTATTCTGTCTTACTTTGAGGTAATTAAGAGTAAAATAGCCAATTGTACGAGCAGAAAATTATAAATAAATATCTTTTAGTGGACTTCGCTGACCGCAAATGGTCTGCGCAGTTGTATATCGAGCTTCTAAAATAGTAATAGTGGGTATTCGTTTTATTTAGTTTTTAGTTTTATGTGAGCACATTATCAAGCTTATTTATTATTTAAAAGAAAATATAAAACCTATACATACATAAGATCATCATCACCAAAACTTTTTGTTGTCACACTGCAAGGCACAGGCCTCTTCTCATACAGAGAAGGAATGACCACGAATTAATCACCACGTGCGCACGGCTGATTGAAGATTTCAGACTAGGTTTCATCGAGATGTTTTAATTCACCTTCGCTCATTAGTGTCCATGATATACATAGAAGGTAACATTGGGACTTGCCTAACCTACCAAAATTCTTAACGTACTTATTATCTTATATTTATTGCATTTCCACGATATATTTATACACCTGCTGTAATTTTATATATCTGTTGTATTACTTACTGGAGATAGAAATTTGATATTATATAGGTACTTGTGTGCTTAATGGCCAAACTTTATCCCTGCTATTTGTGATTAAGTAAAAAATAACGATGTATGTAACAATCTTGAATAAAAAGAAATCGCAGTCTTCTTCACACGCATTATAAAACTGAATAGGGTATTTTCTTTCAGAAATATTTTACTCACGTTTAAAAGTAAATGCAAATTGAACTATATTTCACAGAAAACTGTTCTACACCGACTTTTGAACGTTCAAACTACCAATTTTTAGCATGAGCACTACAGAAAGACTTTTGTAATACTTTTAGGAATATTGCATTTATATATCTAAATATGCATCTTAATCCCAATATTTTTTTGAAATGAAATCTTTGCAAGAATATTGTATTTTTGTCTGCATTTTTTTAAATCATTACCGATAAAACTACTGGATGCATTTTGATGAATCTTGGCCATAGTGTATAGCTAATCAGAAAAACACATTGCCTACTTTTATCCCTATGCGGGATGTAGTTTCAACAGCACACGAGTGAAACCGCGGGGCACAGTTAGTTTCAGAATAAACAGAGATCGATTAACCCCTTCCTCGCTGAGTAAGCAACTCCGGGCCATTAGACAAGAGCAAACATAATTGTGTTATTAGGGAGGAATATGAAACTGTGATACTTCGCCAGTGGAGGGTTGGATGCAGTAGTTTGAGGGTTGAGTTTGAGAAGTATGTACCAAAGCTAGGTTTAATAAACATCAGTATATAAGTAAAATTTTGAATATAATATCATCGTCATTCTCCTGCCCTTAGCACAATTTTCTTTGGTGCCCAGCATGTTTTCTTCTTTCATACTTCTCTGTCTGATGTCAAACCACAAATATTGATTTATTCAGTCTTGAATTTTTCTTTGAAATTAATCTTTTCTATTTTTTTACGCGTTTGTAATGTTTTGACAACAAAGTATTAAAATGTAATCAAAAATATGAATGTCAAATGAGTAGCATTAAATCATAATGCAAAACAGCATTTATAATGTCCATTTTATCTGTCATATCAACATCAATCTGAATAATCCATCACACACTGTAATAAAAACTAATTAAACACAAAACTAGAACATCACTTCAATAAACATAAAATATAAAACTAATTTCACAAAACCTTAATTAAATAATGTTTTGTTCGCGTCTAAAATTCAAAGTTATGAACATCAAAACAAGTCTGACCAAGTAACCTAAAAGCACTGAATTAGGATATTCCTAATGTACTTCTAATTAGCCTAATTATTTCTGTCCAACTAACAATGTGAGAGAAAACTAATCATGTTTCATATCCTTAATTTAGCTGCTGAATATTTTAGCAGCTTAGAAAGTAATATTGCTAATTACTTTTGCTACAAACAACAAATGATTATGTGTGGGTTTCACTCATTTGTTTCTCGATTCTGGATTATTTCATTGGTTTGTTTATCGATTTGATTAAATGGGCAACTATATGGGCATTATGTAAGAACGAAAAAGCTACTAATCTGACCTAATGGTTGTGTACAGTTATCGGAACGGATATTGAGCTCTCGGCGGAAGAGTGGGGATCGCTTTGCGCACTGTACACATAAGGCAATAAACCAATAAATCGCTTCTGCGAAGGTGAAGGTCAGGGCTCAATATCCGTGCCGATAACTATACGACTATTCAAAAAGGTATAGGTATTGATAATGGCAATCTACGCCCGTCGAGACAAAAGATCAGCCAGCTGCGCAAAACATTGAATGGTATAGTGCACAAACATTTAGACAGATACAAGTGCACTCTCAATTACCTCACTTTCATAGCTAAACTCAGGATTTTTCTTTGGACTGACACGTCTAAGTGGAGCTCAAGTTTTCATTGCTTAATCAGAGCTAGGCCCCTAACCTCTTTACCTCTCACAGAAAAAATAGGCACGTATATTAATGAATACAAACACATATGAACAATAAAGCCACTTACACTAAAAGCCACGAAAACGGACGACAAACGACGGAACGCAGCGACAAACGCTTCACTTAAATTTATTGCAACGCTTTTGCGGCAAAAATACGCATATTTTACTGCAACTTTATAGCAATTCGTAAAAGTTCATGATGTTTCGTTGAGCTGGGAATTTTTCTTATGTTACACTGCGGTGCAGAAAAAATGGGGTAGTAACGGCAATATTTAATGTTTCTGATTTTGTGTAGTTCTTATGTCACAAAGTGGGTTTTAGTTTTATATTGTAATTGAATTTGTACTGGTCTATATTTTAACATATGATACTTTTTTACATACAAACGGACAAGTCAAACGAAAATGTGTGTTATAAATTAAGGAAAAGCAAAACTCACATATTACCAATAAATATAATTTTCTAATTGGATTGCCCCAGGCTATATCGTATTTACTAATTAATGATAAACACGTAGGAAAGTAACTCTATTTGCTACATTTTTCATACTTGCAATAGCAGTTCAATTAGAAATTCTAATTTAAGCCGATTGCTGGAGATAAGTAGAGCAATTTACATGGTGTAATCTATGATTACTACCAATACTATTTGAATCGCAAATGCGCGTATATAAGATTAATATGTTTCACTGCAATTAGACGCAGTACAGCTTACATCAAGAACAATTATTCTTCTACCGCCCAGTTCCGAAAAAAAATTGTTACTGTTGTTACTTACTACTGATAGTTGTTACTTACTACTGACTATTGTGACTTTGTTCTGCTTTCGGATGGTAGTTTATTGACATAAGCCTCATACAAAAACCACACGTTTTTAGGGACGTAAGTGTAAAAAAATGTCAGACATTTTGTAGCTTTCCATTTTCCCATTTTTCTATTCGGATTGACTTTGCGTCGAATTCCTCGAATTTCAATTTTCATACTTTTTATGCTTTTCTGAAAATCTCAACCGATTTAGGTCTTTACAAGTTGCAGGGGCTACAAAAACAATAACAGATTTTCCAAAAAGAGCAAAAAAGAAAAGCACACGTTACCTCGAAGTCGAAAAAAGAACTAAAAAATTCTGAATACCGCCAAGCTTAGTAAACGCTTCGAACTGTACAAAAATAAAACTGGACAACAGTAACACATTCCATTTTCTATCAAAATCCAAAGATTGGACCGTTCGTGGTCAGTTCAGTTGTTTTATTTCACGAAAACGGGTGAGCTATATCTGTGTGTGTAAATGTACATGTACATTGTCTTTGTGTGACTCAATGACTCAGCCACTACTGAGCTGAGAGCCACAACTGCCTCGTTGGTCTAGCTGTACCAAGTGTGGCTGCTGAGCACGAGGTCTCGGGTTTGATTTGGGCCGAAATCGCTTTGTGGGTTTTAGAAGACTTTCACAAAGCAGCTCGGATCCTGAAAGTTGGTGATTGATACATACATCGGAGAGCACGTAAACGCCTGATCTCTCTCAGGTCGTGTTAGATTACCGTCCCATCGGGTTATGAGAGTGAAGGAATAGTGAATGCACTATAATATGTCCTGTGCGGTTAGCCGATAATTGGCTAGGAGGACATACACTACTGAGCGCTCCCGAGCTTACGCATACAAAGACAAAGCGCATGTACATATACTCACACAAGTATGGCCCCCACGCTTTCGTGAAATGAAAGATCTGCCATACCATAATCCGGAGCGTAAAAACTTTTACTCCGAATCCGGTGGTTGATTCTGAATCCTGAAACAAAAACCACTAGTTTAATGTTTTTGCGGAATTTCGCCAACTTTCGTACCAATGAGAGATTGGACATGGACTATTTAGTGAATGAATGAAACGTGCCATAAAAGATTAGGTAAAGCTGTGGTTTAGAAAGTACACCAGTATTTCGATTGTTAGACAAGTCTCTTGTAGTCAGAGGCAGGAAGCTAAATATAAATATGGACTGATATGCAAGTTTTGGAAACCTAATTATTACAGACTAAAAACATAATAAGACTACATATTTAAAAGTTGAAACAAGTAAAGTCAGAGTGCCAAAATTATGTACTTTTAGATTTTTTTTTCAAGAAATGATTGTCTACTTTTTTTATTATTATTAAACGGTTTTATTTAGCTCACCCAGTTTGTTTTATTCATTCTTGGGTCAAATTTAGTAATTCAAATTTCACCCTCTTCCTGTCAACCGATTAATCTAAAATTTTGTATACACCTTTAATTCCGATGACAATACAATATAGTAATATCAATAACATTGTAAATCCAATATGGCCGCCGGCACAAAATGGCGGATAACGTAGATTTTATCAATCCCATCAATATGGGTATCAAATGAAAGGGCTCAACAAGCAGAATACAATATACTATAAAAAATTGAAATCCAAGATGGCGGCCGTTACAAAATGGCGGATAACGTAGGTTTTATCAATCCCATCAATATGGATATCAAATGAAAGTTCTCAACCAGTAGAATACAATGTACTATATAAAATTAAAATCCAAGATGGCAGCCTCTACAAAATGGCGGATAACTTAGGTTTTATAAATCCCATAAACATGGGTATCAAATGAAAGGTCTCAACAAGTAGAATACAATTTACTATGCAAAATTGAAATCTAAGATGGCGGGTAACGTAGGTTTTATCAATCCCATCAATATGGGTATCAAATGAAAGTTCTCAACCAGTAGAATACAATGTACTATATAAAATTAAAATCCAAGATGGCGGCCTCTACAAAATGGCGGATAACTTAGGTTCATTTGATACCCATGTTGATGGGTCTCAACAAGTAGAATACAATTTACTATGCAAAATTGAAATCTAAGATGGCCGCCGCTACCAAATGGCTGATAACAATTTTTTATCAATCCCATCAATATGGGTATCAAATGAAAGGGCTTCACAAGTAGAAAACTGTCAGTAATTCCAGCGGGGCCCAACAGGGCCAAGGCCTGCCTGGGCTGCGAGATTGTTCGAAAGAGTTACCGCGGCCCTGGTACATAAAAGGCCTACGACGGAACAAAACGGTTCTTAGTCAAGAGTCTGGCACTCCCTCACCGCTGCTGACCCACAGCAGGAGAGGTCATGTGATGATTTTTGGGGTCGTTAAAAAAAAAAGTATCTGGAAGGGCTATGTATTGAGGAATTAGATTGTAATAAATTGTCAGGTAAGAGACCGTGTAATAATGATGCACTAAATGAATTAGATAGAATGAGGAATATTCGGTAGGCATTTTCATTAAATACTAAAAACTAGAAAATAAAAAATCGGTAAAAAAAACTTTTAAGTTAAACGGTTTTATCTTATGTGCACTGAAAACTAGAAAATAAAAAAATAGTTACTTACCTGTCAACCTACGTAGGTGGTCCCGGTCATATTAGACTAAAATAAAAACGTGGGGCCCCTGTGAAATCCTACCTATGGCAAAGCATATCTTTATACTTTGGTAGATCATGAGCTACGGCTGATTATTGATTGTCAAAATCTCCAGTTACGATTATAGTAAGTCGATGCAATCCACACCTATTATACCTCTAGAAGAGAGTACTACAGCAATAGTTAATGGGCCCCACGTTTTTATTTTAGTCTAATATGACCGGGACCACCTACGTAGGTTGACAGGTAAGTAACTATTTTTTTATTTTCTAGTTTTCAGTGCACATAAGATAAAACCGTTTAACTTAAAAGTTTGTTTTACCGATTTTTTTACTAATGGCAAAATCTTTTGACCTAACACTCCATTTCCTACCTCATCCGCACCAAAAACTAGTAATTAATATAAATGTTGTAAAGGGACAAAATGTTACATAAGTACGAACTTAGCCGTTATCTGTATATCTGTGACCCTTCAAAGTTATCTGGATGGAGTAACACCGGCTGACAAGGGTCTATTAAGTTAGACGTTTAAGTTTTAGCTCGGGAACGAGTCGAGCAATCATTTTTAATAGGGTTACGTCATTCTGACTGAATAATTATGATTTAAGATTCGGGAATCAAGGTCAGCCTAAAAGAAGTGTGTTCTACCTCAAAATTTTAGGATTTTTACGGAAAGGACTAAAATTCTTTGCATGGTTGAGTGTGTCGATTTAATTTATCTCATCCAATTGTTGAAAACTTCGGTTAAAGTCGGTTTCAAGTATTGAAGTTTGTGATGTAGTAATAATATTTTGCTTTTACAAATGTTGTCACATGTTTATCTGGTGAAACCTTAAGAGGTCCTAACTTGCTCAATTAAATCTTATATTACCTTTATGTCTTCTTTTGATTCAAAGCTAAACTCTGGGTAAAATTCTTGACTGCATACTGATAAAGGGTCATTTGGACGGTTAGGACTGTCACTTAGTTTTAAACGTTGGTTGCCTTTCTAATTGATAATAGGGTTGTCAGATATTCCCTATCATATGTATATAATTGTTTGTTTGAACGCGCTCATTGCAGAGACTATTAGCCCGATTTGAAAAACTATTTCAGCATTTTATGGATGAAAATTAGAGGCTACTTTTATGCGGGTTAGTGCGGAAGGAAGTATTTTTTTTTTGTATTAGTCGGTCCATTAAGTAATTATGTTATTCTAGTATATAAGGACAAGCAGAGCTATAAGTTTTCAATCGACGACGTCATTCGATAAAAAACCCAGATATCGAGTAGGTATCATCGCCGTTTACAACTTTATTATTAAAATGAACTTCAAAATATTAACAAAGCACAAGCGTAACTGACATACATTTTCTGTGATATGAAATAAAGCATAATACGGCACAAAATACTGCTATTTCCCCACAAAAATATCTGCAAAAAAAATATTTACTCTACTACATAGTTCATTTTCGCTTAATAAAGCCTTATACTGCTTTGCATTACTTATTTGCATAACCACGCGAATTCCAACAGTACCAAGTTTTAGTCATAAACAACTGAGGCCCAGAACTACACTGGAAGCCAAATAAATGTATACATTATGAATTCTTTTCCGCATTTTTGCAAACAACGCGCGGCAATATGGAGATTTTAAAATTGAAATATATATTCCTTTAGGAGCAGTTAAAATTGTGGCCGTAGGTGTATCCGTAATTTTGGCACGTAGTGTACTTGTTATGGTGAGGTTGTGAAATTGGTGTTTTAGTGATATGACTGCGGAATATAGAATTCTTATTTCAGCGCTTGATTAAAAATCTGTTGTCGAATCAGCAATCGGCATTTTCTCAATTTTATACCGCATTCAAAAAATGATAATATTTTTAGCTCATGAACTCTACAATATTGTCCTAGACTTTTCTGCAATGTTTCTAGTAACATTTAAAAGTGTCATATTTCTCAACTTTACCGATACTCAAATTACGTGTGGTAGTATTACATTTTCGTTTTTATTTCCCCGCTGCTTATTATGACCGCCGCGTGGCTTAATTATTGGCTTTTATTATTCAATTTTATTTCCATAATGCTATATGAGCCGGCCATTTTAGGAAACTTTTTGTTATATCCGCATTTAAGAGCTAGGTATTGCCCGCGGTGGCACTCAAATTTAATGCAAGTTTGTGTAAAATATGAAATGTTTTTCTTTAGGTATTGCCAGAAATTACAATTTTGTAGCAAAAGCTTCATCCCTTAACTTTTTTTATTACAAATTAATTAACTAAGGCTAATCAAACCAGTCACTTCGGAGCTTGCTTTAAACAAATTATTCAGAATTTTTTATCAGGTTCAATTATTTAAAATATCATTAGTAGCAGTTAACATTCGCCATTTAGCAAGATCCATCGTAAAAACCTTTTCATATCGATAACACACGAAAATACTTTCCTAATATCGATTAAAAACATCGATAAGAACATATCGAGTGTAACGCTCGCATCAAAAGAACAATAGTGAACAAATTCGCTAGACGTTACACTTGTACGCAGTAATGAGCGCGTTTTTCATTCGATCCGCGCGCTCGCTATGCTGTTCCAGTGTGTGGCTCTGAAATACGCGGGGAAGTTTCGTGCAAGCGATTAGGTACTTATATCATAAGTTTGCTACAGGAATATTAGGTATTATGTAATCACGAGGATCTTACTTTCATTATTTAAAATACGCCTAATATCATTAATTTTATCTCTCAATGCAGGGCTTAAGCCTCTTCTCATACAAAGAAAAAATGAGCGTTAACTACCACGCTTGCTAAAGGCGGATAGCCCCCTGTACCTTTAATTTTGAAATCGGCAATTTCTAACTTAAAGTTACAGGGCTATTCTCGTTGACCAGCGACTGCAAGCTCGCCAATCTGATGCAAATATGGGCCACCACGGGCTCATGAGTACTAGCTTAGCGATAACCGTGACGCGAATGGTCCTTTGGCTTTCTCAAGATGTTTTCCTTCTCCTTTACTCACAGCATAGTCCATAAAAACTACAGACAATTTGTAGCTACAGTTAGAACTTACACATCCGTCGCTCGTTTAATTCCCCCACTATTAGGGATGCAAGAGAAAAAACCCGCAATATACAAGCAACGGCGCACGTGACCGGGCGCTACGATTGTGCCTAATGACGCTGTAATGTTACCTACACAAACAGACAGATTTAACCACGCTTTGACAAATGTTTTGATTCTGATTTGAGTGGAATTGTAGTTTTAGTAGGTTGTATGAAATGTTGGATTAAAAAAAAGATTTATTGTTTTGGAATTAATTTTATGAGGTCAATAAAATATTATGACATAACATCATTACAAGAATTCCGTCTTGAAACTCAACGTCTTTTGCTTACACAAATATTGATAAGTTTCATCACCCGAAAAGTGCTATATTTTGATATTTGGTCTTCTTCTTCCTCCTGCCCTGTTCCCAATTTTATTTGGTTGATGTTTGGTCTGCCAAATGATATTTAAGACAACAAATAGTCTTCAAGTACACATAACACGGTATGATATTTATTTTTGCTATAATTCAAAGGATGAATGAATTCAATGCGTTTATTTGCCAAAAATCACGCATTTCTAAGCATGCCATGAACGTGACAACAAATTCAAGGACAAATTCTAACACATACTGAAGGTCAAGGTCGGAAAGCTTCACATTCCCCATTTCCCCCATAAAAACTAAATGCAAACTGCCTTCATCCCCATTTCTTCGTAACAGTTGTTTCCGACCATTTAATCCAAGACTTTAAATACAAATAGTCTGATTAAAGCAACACAGTTTCACAATTTCTTAAACAAAATCGTTTGGCCGCAAAAATGTGAATAATAAAATTACCATTTAGTACTTTGTAACTATATCCATCTCGCTTATTGTAACTTCGAATTCAGTACAAAAGAAAGAGATGTTTGTTTTCTTACATCGAATTTCAACAACAACAAAAATAATGTAAACAATTACTTAAAAAGCTTAATTAGTACTGAAGGTTGAAAAAGGCTAAATAGCTTTGAAATATTAAGGCGGCTTCTCAACTGTCCCTAGACCCATTTGAGCGGTAAATAATTACGAGGAACTAAAAACAGCGAATGAATAATTAAAGTGTTTTGAAAGAAACTTAATGAACGTAGACAGACGACAAATAAAGCAAAATTTTGTTGCCTTTGAATTTATTTCAGTTGCAAACATGAGACGTTTGCTTTTAAGAAAATCTGCGATTTTAGTTTTAGATTTAAATTAGGTAAGTTTTAATAATGCCATACTTCAGGGAGATTATCTAGGTTTTAGATAATATCATCTGCCTAGTCATTTGCGTCAGCTTCCATTGTAACTGGATTCAGATGAATACCAGCGTTTTGAATGTAGCGACTGCATATCTGTTGTCTCCTCAACCCAGTTACGTAGGCAGCCCTTTGCCAGTAAAACCTTATTTAGGGTCATCAAAATATAAAAATAAATAGGTCCTTCAGAAAACAAATTCCTCACGAAACGTCCACCAAATGAATTAATTCAAACAAAAGTTTCAAATGCAATTTCCACCGCCGGCGTACCAGCCGTGTTAGAGCCTAATGGACTGGTACGTGACGATGGAAAGAGGCCAGATGGTATGACGTTGTTGCCATGGAAGATGGGTAGGCCCTTGGTGTGGGACGCAACATGCGTCGACACCCTGGCGCCATCACATCTTCCTAGCACGGCAGGCTGTGCTGGGGCGGCTGCAGCTTCTGCAGAGACCACCAAGCGGCGCAAATATAATAACCTTATTGGAAACTAGCTTCTGCCCGCGACTTCGTACGCGGATCCTGTCCCTTATGCCAGCGACTACGGGGTCAGCAAAATCGAAGATATTTGAATCGTCTGATGTTGAATTTTAAGGGCCCGTTGATGGGAAAACGGAATACGCAAAATCATTCGAAACGTTCCACATATTTAACTTTTGTACGTCAACGATAAGAACTTAAGCGCAATAGGCGTGACCATAGGGATAAAAGTAGTGATTCTAATTAGTCCGCATTTTCTTAGTTCGACCTCTTTCTAGCCATGGTAATAGTTTCATTGTGAAGAAGATACCTGATCAATTAAAATCTAGCTGACTGCCCCCTCGCCCCCGCTTTACTGAGCAAGCTACCCTGTCACGAAGATAAATGGAAAATAATACAACACTCAAATAGCATTAAAACTCGAACATTCATTCTATAAAGTTTTGTAGTAAAAGGGTAAAATTGACGATGATATACCATCACCATTGAAAGTCTATCCTAAACTATTACCGCCTTCACCGCTTGGAGGTACTTCCAGCTTATTTATGATAGCTTCTGCCCGCGACTTCGTACGCGGATCCTGTCCCTTATGCCAGCGACTACGGGGTCAGCAAAATCAAAGATCTGTATCGTCTGATATTGAATTTTAAGGGCCCGTTGACTTGAAAACAACGGAATAGGTACGCATAGCCATTACAACAGAAACGTACCATAAATTTAATTTTTGTACTTCAACGGCAAAAGCACAGCAGACTACCTAAACGAAACGCTGAGAACTGAACAGCAATAGACGTGACCATAGGGATAAGAGTAGTGATTCTAATTAGTCCGCATTTAAGATGTGTGTGGCAAAATATTACACGTATTATTATGTAAAAAACATTAAATGTTACTGAGATGACAAAGTCGTGATGACTTAGTGGAAGTCCTGGTGGTTTAGTGGGTAGAGAACCAATCTCTCAAGTATGAGCGTGCGTCTTTGATTCCAGATCTAGCAAATACCTGCTAATGCAACTTTTCTAAGTTCGTATTTTCTTTCTACGTATATTTTGGAACCAATGACCGTTATTTAGAGGGGATGTTAAACTGTAGGTTCCGGCTGTCATTGAACAGTCTTGGCAGTCGTTATGGGTAGTCAAAAGCCAGTAAGTCTGACCAGTTTTACCAAGGGGTGTTGGGTTGAGCGGGTAACCGGGTTGTGGAGGTCAGATGGGCAGTCGCTCCTTGTAAAACACTGGTACTCAGTTGCATCGTGACTGGAAGTCGACCCTAACATAATTGGGATAAAGGCTCTTGAGATAATAACGACAATAATAATGAGATATAAGCACCGCAGGACATCTGACGTCATCAGACGGAGAGTAGCGACCCCGCGGGGCTATATATACTGAGTCCTCCAAGGAGAGTATACTGTCCCCAATCTCCGGCCGGTCGGAGTGAACCATGACGGTAGTAGGTCTCACGCCTCTGGCTTGGCTTGGCCGTCCAGAGTGGAGTCGCTGGAGCAGGGTTAGTAGCCCTGCTCGGAGGATAGGTGCCTCGTGGTAAGTGACCCACAGGGAGCGCGTAATCTGCGTTTAAAATCCGCCGAGGTATCCTCACACTTCAGTCGTTCATGATGTCCCTGTTGCCCTCTTGTTGCTATTCAGTTACTGATTCCCGGGGGTCTGAGTCTAAGTCTCCACCTGCCATTTTTTACATGTATCTAATACATTGTCATCGGCAGGTATCCATAGTTCGCGTAGTTTCCCATTCCTAGTCCATTAGCATCTCAATCACAATAGCCCAAGTAGTTTTCATCCATAGGTAGCAACAGTTTAGCACTGAAACGGGGACAGTCCTTGAGTACATTTCTATAGTGTATAAAGGGATAATCGTCGGTTTTGTGTCACCATTTCATTAAAGTTGTCTCAAAAGGGCTTCAGCGTGTTGGCTTCGGCCCCACGTTTTCCTGCCGAAAATTCGGAACTCTGTAGTCCCGAGGTCTGGAAGAGACATACAAAATAATAATAACATATAACGCAACAAATTCGGAGAGTGGGGCTCGTGACGCCACGTCTGGGTATGTAAAATTTGTACTAAGCAGTGACTTAACACAAAATTCAAGCGTGTTATATCTTCGTTATTATTTGTTTGTGAGAAGAAGAAAAGAAAAAATACGTGTCCATTATTTTAGGGTTATCTAAAAGACGGACTAATTACTTTTTTTAATTCACCATTCCTATTTCATAACATTCATTTCTATACATTTTAAGACAGTGTAGTATTGCTCTTGAAGTTCCACATCAGGTGTTTTACATCTTCAATTTTTATAAGTCAACAGAGAGTGCTTATCAGATTGAACAACTTTTGCTGAAACGTCATACCTCTATATGCTATAGTCTAGCTGGGACCCTGGAGTTCCACATCAGGTGTTTTAGATCTTCAATTTGTATAAGGCAATAGAAAGTGCTTATCAAATTGAACAACTTTTGCTAAAACGTCATACCTGTATATGGTACAGAGAAGCTGGGCTCTTGGGGTTCTACATAAGGTGTTCCAGATCTTCAAATTTATTATCTCAACTGAAAATGCTCATCACATGAAACAATTTTTGCCATGGCACCATTTTTGTATCTCTTATAGTTTTGTTGGTCTGTTGGTGTTCTGCATCAGGTCTTCAAGTTTCGAAGATAAATTATAGCCTATATGTTGACCAGACTTAATACTGATACAACAAAGAAAAAATCATTGAAATCCGTTCAGTAGTTCCGAAGATTAGCGTGTACAAACAAACAGACATACAGACATACAGACATACAGACATACAGACATACAGACAAAATTTTTTTTTTGGATTTGTGCTCCATTACTGTTTCTAAACCCCACCCAATTATTTTTTTTTTAATATATTCAATGTACAGACACACTTTTTTTACAGATTTATTATATGTATAGATTATAGTTTTGAGCCGTTTGGGGTCGAAACGCTTGGACCGTGGGGCCCGAGTTCGCGGTTACTTTACAAGGACATCGCGAAAAGGCTTGTCGACGCTTCGCGTGACCAGAGGGCTGGCTTATTCTTTGGACAAAGAATTAGCATTGCCATTCAACGTGGCAATGCAGCCAGTCTTCTGGGCACGTTTCCGGAGGACAGTGATGCGGAGGAATACTTCGACGCCTGATCGATGCTCTTTTATATTATGTTTTATGTTTATATATATTTTGTATATAGTATTTTATTTTTAGTTTTGTATAAAGATAAGTAGTGTAAGTTTGTATATTATGTATAGTGTGTACATTAATAATTAAATTAAATACATCTCTAAAGAAACTATTGAGTCGATTCGGAAAAAAAAAGTTTCAAATTAACTGCTCAAAGCTTATTCAAACAAAGCTGGCAGCCATTTTGAACATTTAATACCGTCACGCTACAAATTAAAGTATAAATTAAGTGCAACAATGTATATTTAATTGTTTGATACCTCGTTTCATTTCATATTAAGTCAGGCTTAATTACCCTCTAAAACTTACCTTGTTCGTGTAATGCGATCTTATTTGAAATGTCTTATGGGCGCAATTAGAGACATCACTAGCTGCTGATAAAATAAACGAAATGAGAAGGTAAAATAGTAAATCTATTTATTCCGTCTTTTAGAGTACCTAGCGTTAAATATGTACTCACACGTAAAAATATTTAACACGTATTTTTCATTTAATGGAACGTTAAAAATACAAAGGGTTTTTTACCTAAAACTGACATAACACCAAATTTTAACGTGTTGTTTCTTCGTTGTTATTCGTTCATGTCCCATACTTGAGGCTAATCTCAAAGACGAAATTATTAGGTACTTTTTTCATGCACTATCCATGCCCATAGCTCGATTGTACCAGCTGACCATGTACCAGCTGATTGTACCAGCCAAAAAGATGACTTTAAGTGACTTTTACGTCTGAAATAGACGTGAAAGTCACTTAAAGTCATCTTTTTCATATCGATTCCAAAATTAGACATTTTGGAATCTATATGACAAAGATGACAAACGAAAAATTCTGGAAAGATCAGTTTCAGTAATTACTAGTTACATTATTCCAAATGAAGACTCTGTGTGCGGCAGTTATACTGTTCTTGCTAAAATTGGGTTGATTGTAATGCATTTGTTTGTTAAACGAATTAAAATATCTTTTGAAGCAGCCTTTGCTTTAACTTCTTTATTTACGACTTAAGTAATGAATGCCTACGAGGGTGAATACAATAATCTTAATCTTTCTTTACGTAACATAAGCCTTTTTTTTTAACCGACTGCGCTCCGCAAAGGAGGGTAATGTGTTTATCATACGTAGCGAATTCAGAAAAGAGTAACAAGGGTCAGATATATTGGAAGGTATATCTGTATATTATAAAAACTTTACCTTACTGAAGTTAGCCATTTGAGACCTCGTCCAGTAGTAGTTTGTCTATATATTTGACCATATTTAAGTCACTACTACCCAAATTCTGAGCTTTATTATTATTTTAAGTTGTTAATACTCCTTTTCGTGTTAAACAAGATAATCCAATAAATCTAGCACAACGTTTTAACCAATAACACGGCTGAAAATATTTGCTCAAGACAAAAATATTTGCGTATGAACCTTAGTCACCAAAAGTAGCGACAACAATTCAAAAACCAATTTGAATAACTCCATAACTATAACAATAACACACGGACACTTAACCCTCAAACGAGCGTTAATAAACATTCATAAAGCGACTGTTTTCTTACTAAAATAGTCTCATATTTCGAACGGTTTCAGACTAGCGTCGTTTTTTCGCGCGACAGACGCGCTACTAAGCTCGTGCAAGCGAAAGTCTAGCAACTATTTTCTAGAGATTTAAGAAAATACGTCCAATATGCTGTATGCTCGTCGGGTTTTTGATGAACGGTTTCTAAGCCGTTTATCTATCCCACTTCAAAAGGACTGAAAAACCGACCAAAATGCCTAGATAACGTGAAGCAAAATCTTAAAAATTAGCAGAGCAAACGCAGTGATAAACAAGATTCCTTCTCTGTAGGAGTAGAGCTGTGGTGACCTGTGATCTGCAGCGATACAATAAGAATCTGACAATGCTGATAATGATATTGAAAATAGCACGCAAGTTCGTGTTTGCACAAAAACAAGTACCATCTGAAATCGTCCTAATTTCGTTTCACATTTATTTTGCCTTTGTGACGTCACCGTCGCCAAAATGTCTGCAGTTGCGGGTCAACACTCAGATAAATGTGTGAAGTGAGTTGTTTGTCGACGAGAGCCCGGGATGTCGAGATATGGAAGTACCTATGTCGAGCTTGAGATAGGTATTTTCTTCCTGCGTGTACACTTGTACAGGTACCGTTGTAGTGAAAAATGTGGATTTAGCACTGTTGGTGGGTTGAATTTTTGTACGTGGGTTTGGATGGCTGATATCTTTTTGCCGGACTGACCAGAAAGGTTATGTACAATTTTTTTCTTAATATTTGTTTTCTGTGGTTCAAACATTTTCTTTATTGTAGGTTTGGCATGAGGCATGGACATAAAATGGGGAGGCCTTCGCCTAATAGTGGGGCGATTGAAAAAAAAAGGTGTGGCGTAACTGAAAAATTCGTTTACCTCAGTGTTATTATTATTTTTCAGGAAAGGTAGGTAAACAATTATCGATAAAATTCTACACCATTTGGACTCGTTCCTCATAATTTTTAATTTCTTTGAAATTACTTAAACATATTACATTTTTAATTAACTTAACAAGCTTAAAGCTGTCATAAAACTGTATCCTGCGTGTTCAACTGTATAATTGCTGTACCTACACTTTACGATACATAAATTGACTAATGGATCTAAATTTTAATTAAATTAAACAAGGCTTTTGCACCGATTTTCTGCTATACTGCATTGTGTAATTAATTTGAAAGGCTTATAAATTAAAGCTGTTTGGATTGTATTGTGTTATGGTCGATAAAAATGTCAGTTCATTAAATAATCAGAAATTATGTGACGCTATGTTATTTTGGTTGCCTATATTATGCGCATTTAATTGGTCAATTGTTTCAGAAGGCACGTTTAATTGGTCGGTCCCACAGCTGACTTTCGTAAGTCTTTAGCAGAAGTGAATTATGTGTAGTCAGAAGCCAATAGGCTTGACATCCAGTCTTACCAAGGAGTGTCGGTTTAATCAGGTGTGTCTGATGAAACTGGAAGTCGGTAGGACCATAGTTGGGAAAATTCTAGTTTAACTGAATTTTGATCGGACTGATTTTACAACTTTTGTTACATCCAAAACCGACATGGTGATAAATAATTTGATAGTTGTCGTCGTCATAAGAGTACTATAAGTTAACACACGAACTAAAGTAATAAAGGTAACTAACCAGCAAGTTAAGTACAAAAACTAAACCGTCGGGCACAAGAAGAGCCGATGTGTAGTGGTAATTCTGTACGTTGTTGAGAGACCATCGGCTATTGTGACACACTGATTTCAAGAATGGATAACATCACCTTTAAAGTAAGTGAACGGTGATAGGAATGGTTAAAAGAGCTTAACATTACGAAAATTTAAATGAAATATAAAAAATACCGTTTGTTTGCCCAAAATAGTATATATTTTTTTAAGATAACACACAGGTTTATTCGGGAACGAAAATTATCATATGCGTCGGAAACATGAAAATTCAAAAAATATAAGCACATTGATGAAACTAAAATTGGGAATTTGGGAAAAGGCTCGGAGGATGATGATGAAAATAAAATATCAAAAACTTGTCACTTTTCATCTTATTACGAGACATGGAATCAATAATATAATTGATTAAAATTTAAAAAAGAATTATTCTTTGATAACAGTTGTCTATTCTATCCACCAGTATAGCACACAATCTAGACTCCCCTCGCGAAGAATTTTGCCGTTGACAGTTGTCACAGCTGCAGCTCTTGAAACCCTCAGTTGGGGATAAAAATTGAATTAATTTATGCGGAGAAAACTTGGCTAACGAGATGCAAAACGCCTGTTATTGTAAGAGCTGGATGAAGAAAATATTAAATAAAATTATTTATTCTTACCACTGTTTGCTTTTATCTTGGGAGCGACGTTTGTTATATCAATTGTTTTGGTTCTGTTTGTAAAAAGTTCTGTTGCTATAAGAAAGTATTGTTGTTTAAAAATATATTTGCCTTCGGAAAAGAAGGAAGGAATTTTCCGCTGATGCTTACTTATAAGTTATTTCGATATAAAGTAACTAAAATAAATAACTTCAAGAAAATTAATAATAATTTCCTGATTTTCTCAAAGGAATATAGAGTCAGATGTTATTTTTTAATTACTTTTTTTGAAATAGGAATGAAACTCAAAGTAAAAATAGAAACCAAATCTCGTCGCGTCATTTCACCTCGCAACATGCACCTATGTATGTACTACCACAACAATATGCAAAAAATAAAAGGACCACGTTACCCCTACCCGCTGACCCAAAAAACAAAAAAACGCCCATAAAATACCCATAAAATACCCATAAAATTTAACTTTACAAAAAAATGCCGGTCACATCCAAAGCATTAGTCTAATATACCTGTGTACCTTAGTACATAGTTCCTTGAGGTAAATAGTTCCTTGGCCCACCTGGGTCCTTAATCCCGTCCGATTTGTCCACGGTTTCGGGTACCACCGGGTACTTTCAAGATTATCTTCAAGATTCCACTTGCAGCACTAATGGTTGAAGCTTGTTTCGGTTCATGCATAGTTGTCAGAAATATATTGTTATTCGTGGCATGGTTTTATTAATGTGCTATGCAAGTAATTAAATGTTTTGTTGTTGTATTCTGAATATGGAATGTTTGCAAAATTACTAATTATAGGTAAAATATTTCAGTGTTATTTTATAGCTAACTGTCAGTTTGTGCTATAGAAGTTCAATTAATAATTTGATGTTTACATCATAATTCTGAGTAAAACCCCTGAAATTATTTTGGACTTACTCTCATTTAGTTTAAATGTTTTTAGTATGGGTATAATGATGATCATGATGAAGTATACTTACCCATACTTGATGGGTTGTAAGGGGACAACCAACATAATCTTGAACCGTGGTGTACCCTGATGAGAAACAAACGAGGCTCTGGCAACCGTCTGGTGGCAGTATGACCACCATAGAGAACCAAGTGGGATACCTATTGCCTTACACGGAAACGGTGATTACACCAAATCCTTGCTTTTTCGAGGCATTTGTCCAGCAATGGAAGTTTTTATGCTGTGACAACAATTAGGTCACTTTACCTGCTAACTAACAAAAAAGCATATAAAAAGAAACAACAATTTATTCAAAATTTCACACATTAACAGTTTTCAAGCTCTCAGGTTCGATTTAAACTTGATTTAAGTAAACCACGGCGCAGAATCCCGTTATAAATAACTTTAAGTGCCGATTTATTAAACCGATTGCAGCTATCTGAGGAAACTATTGCTTTTAAATAGTTATCGATGGACATTCTAGAACTCTTATTTAAGGACTACTACATTTAGTGTCATCTAGGATCTTGTAGCTAAGTATCGTGAGGTTAAGCAACGCTTGGCGCGGCCGGTCTGCAGATGGGTGATTTGTCGATGACATAGAGTTCCTCAGTGTAAAGGACAACACGTGAAATTGTGTTTACCAGCTGTCATTTGTATATTTCCGCCAGATGGTCAGAAGCTAGACAGTCTAACTACTCTGCTGACTAATAAAGTAATTCTAAAACTGGTAAGTCTTACCATCTTATAAAAACACTAGACAAGTCACACATACCTACCAGAAAAAAAATTATGGAAGAAAAATATTCGTTAGAAAATTGATAAAATAAGACGTTTATCTTACATAAATTTATGTAGGTACTGTAGGTATTCCACATTATTTAATCCATTATACATACCTATACTTTAACATAATCACCCACATCTGTACATAGTACATAACATATGATCTATCAACTACTACTAGTTACAAAGCAACATATAATATCTGCAAGAACAACATCGATAGTAAACCTCAATGTTTGTGTTCTATAAACCTCAAGAAACATGCTATGTGTGTTTATTACTTGTATATGTACGTTTCAAGCCTTCTACCAATGTATTTGAATTCAAGGCCTAGAAAATAAGGCCTTATAAACACTATAAATTCGAAACTCAAAGATTGTCTGTATCTCAATCGGTGGGCTTAAAATATTCACAGGATGTACGAAAATCATCAAGGAACTATATAGTAATAGAGGATGATGCCATAACTAAATCATCGCTGATCTTACCCTTGTAGGTATTTTTGGTCAGCGAAGCATGTCTTCCTTTGTATATCTTTCTCATGTACTTAACAAAGTCTCTAAACACAATATCAAAAAAATGCAAGTCAAGCATAAAACCATCGACAGCATAAATGTTTGTAAACACAACGAAAATATCTGCGTCGTAAGAGAAGAAGAGTATGTTATTTTGTCAATTTCACATTAGAAAAGAACATTGTAACGTAAACATTCTAAAGTTCGCTATCCACCTAAGAGAGAGTGGAAGCTAAGCGATTATTTAGGTACATTCGTGGCAGTATGAAATAAACTGTGAAAAGCTGACGGCTGAAATTACAAACTGCGATAGAAGTTTTATCTTCTTAGAATGAAATGTGCGAAGTAATTAGAGTAGGACGAAATCTATAAATCAGTTATTCAGCATGTTTTGTCTACATTCCAATTCTGTAGTTTCTCTTAGGTTCTTTTCTTGATATCACTGTTGAGCGGGCTAAAAACATGCATATTATGTCGCAGCGTTTTAACCACTAGCAGTTCGGTGGAAAGCTAGCTTTATATTGTGACTTGCTTTTGTCTTTTGTTTTCTTAACAGAATTTGTATTTTTTTATCATTTATCATTTTGAACCCCTTTTCAGAACATTAGAACGTCATCCTTCTGACGTGTTATGAATGGCCTGCTTTATAAATATAAATAAAATTCTGTAAGTCGAGACTTCTCGAGTATTTTGAAACACTTGGCCTGCGAAGGACACCAAACTTGATACTTTAATTAATTTGCGTTTTCTGAATTTTAGCTAACAATCTCGATGTTTTCCTTTATTATGTTGTATTTTTAGGATGTTTTGAAAGAAGTTTGGAATTCTTTAATTTATTTTTGAGTATTTGAAGGATCTCGTAAACATATTAAGTACTTACATAAATTGTTCTATTATTTCTAAGAAATGATTGGACCAATAACAACTTTGATTGTTTAGCATTTGTCGTAATCAAATCGAAACATCAAAAACATTCTTGGAATACTTCTCTCTCAACGAATTCTCTAAAATCATTTAGCAGACAAACAATTTCATCAATTCCCGTAGAAGTCATACGGAGTCTAATAGCCGAACAATTCCTAAGAGTATACAAGACCCTCGACTTTCAACGAAAATTGAAACTAAGATAAAACGAATAGAATAGCTCTTCTGAATTCAGTCAAACAAATTCCAATGGTAATTTTAAAGGGTAATGTCTATAAATTGTTGAATCTGAACGTGCTCGGTGAAGGAAAGGGGAAAAAATCTTCCAGCTCTCGGATGATACTTGAGCTACGTAAGGAATTGCTATTAAGGAACGATGTTCCACCAAGGTGCCTGCTGAGAATATTTTCGACGATGTTAGGTATTAATTAGGGATTCCTTTAAGATTATCGTGTTTATTAAGTAAGAGTTGTTTGTAATGATTTCGGATTTAAGTGTTTGGGCTAACGGTGTTGGGGCTATCAATTATTCAAGTAATTCTTTCCTGTATTCTTTCTTTATTATATGTGTTCAAAAATTGAATATAAATAAATAAAGTCTTATACTAAGACTTACCGGTTGAGGAGGTCAGATAGGCAGTCGCTGGAAAAGGCTCGGAGGATGATGAAGACTTACCGAGGGGTGTCGTATTGCCCGGGTAACTGGGTTGAGAAGGTCAGATAGGCAGACACTCCTTGTAAAACACTGGCACACAACTGTCTTTGAATAGTCTGGTAGGTGACCCCATATACATAGTTGGGAAAAGATTAGACAGATGATGATGATGCATGATATTAAGACTAATAATAATTGAATAATAACAAATATTATTTAGTTTCATTGTACTTAGAAAGCTTCAAAAAACACTAACAGTCTATTGTACGTTGAAATGCAGAAATACGTTTTGTCTCATAGAATTGTCACTTTCAAATAACTACGTAGAATTTTTCTGTTATGAAACAATTTTAAAACTACCTTCTAAAATATCATTCACACATGGACAGGCAAACTTTTTAATACCAACACAAAAAAAATCTTGCCCACTGTTCATTTAGCTTTCCACTCTTTTTCAAAAGGCTTACACCAAATTGTTTTTTGTTTAATTACTTACACAGGTACAGTTGAAAAAGTCTGCATTTTTGTTGAAGTACTTCTGAACAAATATTTCAGCCATTTATTTGTTTGAAAAATTAAATTCTTTCAAACGAAACCAAGCGGGGATGGGCGAAAAAATAAATCTGCTATCTGTGCATTTTACATGGAATTTTCAAGGGAATTTGAACTTTATAATGTAGAGCGTAGAGTGCTATATTGCTTATAGTTTTTATGATATAGTAACTGACAGCCTGATTGGAAATACCTTCCTTGGGGACCACAGTCAATGCAAACAGTATTAACTAAGAATTATTTCTCCATTTTTATATTTTGTAGAAATAGTTTGCTCTGCATTGTTATCGAAATTACCTTTGGAGCTTGTGTTTTACATACATTTACATTTTTCATACCTAGATTTTTCTCGTTGCTTTACTATAGAGGTGCCCGCTAGAAACTATGTTAATTAAGATAAGTACTAGGTTCTGCCAGCGGATTCACGTGCGTTCCTAAATAAGTAGCCAGCAGGATATATAAAAACGTAACATCCATAGCCTTTATTGAACCAGCAGTTCCTGATATTAGCGTATTCCAGTAAACTAACAAACAAATGTTTCTAGATCTACGTTGACATACACAAGTATCTTTAGCTTAACCCTCTTTCGTAGGGTAAAACATCTGTAATTTATATGAACAAAGCTTAGCTATAAAGATGTTAAAACCGAAGAAGTTATTTCAGACAAAACAAGTTGACTGAAAAATCACCTCCGAGCTTACCGTAACTCCTGCTATCACCACGCCCCTAGCGGAATAAATCGGAACTAAGTGAACCTTAAATACGCGTTAGTGAGAACCTGTCGTCGATTGAATCGTAACTTGCAGACTTATCGATTTAGAATCGTATTTTGCTGGACAATGACCTATATATCGAGATTGTTTTGCATCGTTTGTTTGTAAGAATTGTAAGTTATATTTGTTCAGCTCTCTACGGTATTGCTGAAAAAGTTGCTAGGATAGATGCTAAGACCTGCTACGAAAGATATAACATTTAAGTAATAGGTATAATGATCCTGAACTAAATAATCCCGCTGCAGAAAGACATTATTTTTTGTCCGATTTTGAAGTTAGTGGTGTTACAACCCCCTGGTAAAATTATTATATAAGTAGTTGCCCCAGTCCTTATTATATCATGTAACTCTATCGCTAGAGTTTTCTAGGTATTTCCCCTGAAGCCCACTTCATAAGAAGATATATTATTATGTAGCTACATAAGTACAAAAACCAAAATGAAGATTGGTTTCACAACAATTTGCAAAAAGATGTCAGACTAAAGTAAAAAGTGACTTTCTATGTTTAGATTATAACTATAATTTATGATGAAAATGTCAATTTCAAATTCTAAATGTGAAGGGAACAGTGAAACAGAATATAAATATAATATGGAATTTTATTATGTGACTTTTCAGAATACCATGTTTCTTAAAGAGTGTTTCTTACATACTTGACAAACGACACATTTATTCTATAATAGATAATTGCAGTCATAGACCTTAAAGAAGGTATTACATTGTATCTTTTCAACACCCCCCTTCAAGGTAATACCTACCTACAACATAGCATAACATTACAAAACATAAACACATAAATATAACTTAATCCTCATATAAATTACACTTATTCATGAATCGAAACAACAAATTTTTATTTAAGGCTTTTGTAAAAATATCGGCTGTCTGATCTTCTGCTTTGACATATTTCAAAACTAACTTGCCTTTCTTAATTAATTCCTTAATATAGTGATATCTAATGTCAATATGTTTCAATCTCTTAACGCTATCAGTATTAGCAACCATTATAGCACTTTGATTATCACTAAACAATACTACAGGACAAATATTCTCAATACTAAAATCTTTTAATAAATTTATTAGCCAACAAGCATCAGCTGCAGCCACACTAATTGCCACATATTCTGATTCTGTAGAAGACAGACTCACACTAACTTGTTTTTTAGAACTCCATGAAATTAAACAATTTGAAAACATAAAACAAAATCCACTTGTTGACCTCCTGTCTTTTAAATCTCCTCCCCAGTTAGCATCACAGTATCCAACTAGCATATCATTATTACATTTATACACTAATCTGTGATTAATAGTATATTTAATATATCTCATAACTCTTTTAAGAGCTGCTAACAACACATTGTTTGCTTTGTTTTGATACCTGCTTAAAATTAACACAGCTACACAGATTTATTATAGCCATACATACAAACAATCTAAAAGTAGATAAATTAGCTACGGGGGCATAAATTTCAAACGAACTTAACATATTGGACATTACCATTAGATTTTTTAATTTTGAAAACCCATTTACTGCTTACAGTCTTTGCATCCACAGGTTTTTCACAGACAACCCATGTATTATTTTCTTTCAGGGTTTCTAGTTCTCTGCTTATGGCTTCTTGCCATTTACTAGCGTCTGGCCTTTTCATGGCTTCTTGGAATGTTAAAGGCTCATTTTCCTGAGTGGAGACATAGTGACACTTGTAGAAGGAGGTCTGTTTTCTTATACGAGTACTTCTGCGAGGAGATAATACTCTATCCTCTTCACTGCTGCAGACCTCGTCACTTGAACATGGTACATACATACTCATGTCACTATCTGGTACATGCATACTCATGTCACTATCTGTAGATACTTCTAAAATTGCCTCCGGCTGTTTGGCTTCCTTCAGCTCTACACTTTCATTGGACTGTTGGTTTATGTCGTTTACCTTTTCACTGGATGTACTATCCTGACCAACATCTTCGATTTCCAACATTACCAACTGTTCTTTCTTCTTCTCAGTCTGTTCTAGAAAAACTATATCCCTTCTAATTTCCACGCTGTTTTTCTTTGGAAAATATATTCTATATCCCTTTACATTATCTCCATACCCCACCATTATTCCCTTTTCTCCCTTTGGGTCCCACTTTCTTCTGTTTTGCTTTGGGATATGGACGAAAACTTCTGTGCCAAAGGTTTTTAAATTATTAAAATCAAAGCGTTTGTTTGTCCATGTCTCAAACGGTGTTCTTTCAGGCTCATGGCTTTTGCCAGTTCTATTTAATACATAGGCTGCTGTATGAATACCCTCTGCCCATAGCTTTTTAGGTAAACCCTTTGCACACAGCATTGTTCTCGCTGCCTCAACCAAAGTACGGTTTTCTCTTTCCGCCTTACCGTTTTGCTCGGGCGTATATGGCACTGTTGTTTGGTGAATGATACCTCGCTTAGCAAAAAGGTCTTGCACAGCCCTACTTGTATATTCCGTTCCATTGTCACTCCGAAAATAATGTATTTTATTTTTAGTAATATTTTCAGCTTGGTTTATGAAGTTCTCAATACACACTCTCACTTCATCCTTCCCTTTAATAAAATACACTGACCTGTAATTTGAGTAATCATCTTTCATGACAACGAAATAACGGGAACCTCCCACTGATGGTACCTCCATAGGCCCACACGTGTCTGCATGTATAATTTCGCATGTCCTAGTTGACTTTGTTTCAGACGTTTTGAAGGGCAGCCGATGAATTTTGCCTTGTAGGCAACCCTCGCACTTTTCTTCAGCATTATCCCTAAAACGAATGTTATTATTTTTGAGAAAAGTTTTAACGTGTGTAAAATTTTGATGCGCTAGCATTGCGCTAGCCTTTCGTGCCATTCTTTCAAAGTTAGTTGTACCTGAGTTACGTTTGCTTCTTCGCATTTATATCTTACGTTCATATAGCACATATCACCACGGTTTTGACCCACCGCACATACTCTATTATGTTTATAAATTTTGCACGTTTTATTGTCCATTTTCATGACATATCCTTTAGCTGTCACGCATGTCACTGAAAATAAATTTGTTTTCAGTTCTGGAACATATAGCACATTGTCAATGGTTGTGTCTATCCATTGCCGACCGTCATGGAACTGCAGCGCCACCCTGCCAAATCCGTGTGCACTAATCGCCTGACCGTTTCCTATAATTACGGATTTATTTGTTAACGGATAATACGTATCGAAGAGATAACGATCGCGGCACATATGTTGGCTTGCGCCAGTGTCCACTAACCACTGCGATTGTTTATAATGTTCACTCGATTGCACGACGAATGCATTTTCGGCCTTTTTATCCTTATTTATTTTGAACCAGCACTCATTCTTAGTATGTCCCGACTTTTTACAGTAGTAGCACTTCTTCCACGGTTTATTACGCGTATCACTTCTTGGTATATTGTTTTTATTATTGTACTGTCCACCAAAGTGTCCACCACATTCACTTTGAAAATGTCCTGTTTTCTGACATTTGAAGCATTTGATGTTCTGTCTATCCTCTTTCTTCGCGACGAAAGCTGCCGACTGCTGAGGCACTTCTTCTTTGTCTCTCAATCGCTCTTCTTCTATGAGTAATCTGGCAACGAGGTGGTCATAAGTCTGCTTGTCTTCTGGCGCCGATTCCCAAGCGGATATAAAATATTGGTATTTTACTGGAAGTGACATTAACACCTTAGTTATTATGAATTTTTCGGAAATAGTTTCTCCCATCTGCTTTAATTGATTTTTCAGTTCTTCTATTTTCGATAAGAATGTGGACATGTCCGTTCCGTCTTCATATTTATATTGAAAGAAACGTTGTTGGATTATATGTACAGTTGTTTCGGAAGTTTGTTCGTAAATAGTACAAAGTTTCTTCCACATTTCTGCAGACGTATTGCATGTTAGGATGTGCGTCATCACATTTTCCGACATTCTTGTCACAAGCCATGTTTGAGCTTTCGCATCCAGCTTCTCCCATTTAGCTTTCTCCACCGCCTCTTTTGGTGCCACCCTCGTTCCTAGAACCACATCCAGTAAGTCCTGGCTCCGTAACACGACTTTTGTTTGAAATTTCCATACGTTCCAGTTTGTCGTTCCTTCTAATTTTATTTGCGATGTCTTGTTATCTTCCATTTTCCTTCCTGCACTTCCTTGTATTACGAACAAGTCTTTACAATGCAGTCTTTACTGTTTCACTGTTTTAGGATACTATCGCCTTGCAGGATCATGTGCCTGGGCCCATAACCTGAAGGGAACAGTGAAACAGAATATAAATATAATATGGAATTTTATTATGTGACTTTTCAGAATACCATGTTTCTTAAAGAGTGTTTCTTACATACTTGACAAACGACACATTTATTCTATAATAGATAATTGCAGTCATAGACCTTAAAGAAGGTATTACATTGTATCTTTTCAACAAAATGTCATCGAAATACATCACAGAATCAACTATCACATTCAAATAAATCAACGTTCGATTCAATCCGATTGATCGACAATCGAATATTGTGATAAATCGAATCTGTACACTGCACTAGTGATTAATCGATGTTAGCTAATTGATTTTCGTCACAGTACACCGATCACGATAGTTAGAAACGATTATTATGTAATCAGTTTTGTGATCGATTCGGTTCTAATGGAATCGGTATTAATGTCTTGTCTGTAGAGTATGAGAAAAGAGCCATGTATGTTAGGAAAAAAATATTTAATGGAAACGAGCTTCTCCTCACAACACTACCTTAGATATAAAAGCATAGAACAAAAAACCTTACACAGGGAGTTAGGGATTTACACTATTACTAAAAACATACCTCGGAATTAGCAAATCTGTAATTAAATTCTAATTACTATTTTAATAGCTTACGCTAGCGATTTTACCCGCGTCCCGTGGGAACTACTTTACACTCGATAAATAAGATACATATACTTAACAATCGAAGAATTTTTTAGTCGAAGTAATACCTGTTAAGAGCATTCAAGCAATCAAACAAACTTTTGAAGTTTAATATAAACGTGTAGTTATAGATTTGTCATTGATTTGAAGGTTTGAAATTAAGTTTATCTCAAGCACCACTTACCCGAAGGCTTCGAGAGACAAATTCTCCGTATAAAAAGATGAATTCTCAGTAATTTCGCGATCTTTTTGCGAAACTAAAAATCCAAGTTTGTAATGCTTTCAGTAATCACGTCGGACTAATTTACTGTGGCTTTCAAGTGTCGGGGGACATTGAAGTTTAATTGCTAAGACGCAACGCCACTGCCAGTTGGACTGGAGTTACGATAATGGGAAACGAACTGTCTTGATATATTAATGTCAATTGTGGTTATTGGTGTTGTGTATCTTATTATGGAGGTGTTAAGGTTCATAATCTGTTAAACAATTGTTATAGATTTTTTTTTTAAAGGTTGCACAATGCAACATTTAAGGTAGTATCTGATTGGGGCCCGCCGTATTTTTTTTTGTTTTGAAATCATTCTACCTCACTTATGACGTGGAAATTCCTGTAGCAATTTTTAGGTTTATAAAGAACCAACAGATGCGGTAAAAGATTTTTTTTATTAGTAATGATTTCTATATCTTGCTGAATTATGATACGATAAAGTTATTAGTTGTGTAACACACGCGATTTAAAATTGGGTTGGAAAACCACCCTAATAAAGTTCTTAGTTAATACTTAAGACTGAAAAAAGATTTAACAATCTTGAAACAAAAAAAGCCTTCAGCAAGTTCAGGTTAATAGTCGTGGTGGCCTAGTAATAGTCGTGGTGGCCTAGTGGGTAAAGAACCAACCTTTCGAGTATGAGGGTGTGGGTTCGATTCCAGGGTCCAGGCAAGTACCAATGCAACTTTTCTAAGTTTGTATGTACTTTCTAAGTATACTTAGACACCAATGGCTGATAAAAAGGTGAAGGAAAACATCTTGAGGAAACCTGGACTATAAAGTCTGAAATCACCAACCCGCATTGAGCAAGCGTGGTGATTAATGCTCAATCCTTCTCCGTGTGAGAGGAGGCCTGTGCCCAGCAGTGGGACGATAAAAAGGCTGTAACAAAAAAGTTCAGGTTAACTAACTTGACCTTGTATGACGAAATTTCATCGAATTTCGATAAAAAACCTTATTTATGACAAAAGTTTGGTGTGTTACATTTTTATCGAGATTATTTCAGAGAAACTTTTTGTTCTGAAAACATTTTTCATACCTAGATTTTTCTCGTTGCTTTACTATAGAGGTGCCCGCTAGAAACTATGTTAATTAAGATAAGTACTAGGTTCTGCCAGCGGATTCACGTGCGTTCCTAAATAAGTAGCCAGCAGGATATATAAAAACGTAACATCCATAGCCTTTATTGAACCAGCAGTTCCTGAGATTAGCGTATTCCAGTAAACTAACAAACAAATGTTTCTAGATCTACGTTGACATACACAAGTATCTTTAGCTTAACCCTCTTTCGTAGGGTAAAACATCTGTAATTTATATGGACAAAGCTTAGCCATAAAGATGTTAAAACCGAAGAAGTTATTTCAGACAAAACAAGTTGACTGAAAAATCACCTCTGAGCTTACCGTAACTCGTGCTATCACCACGCCCCTAGCGGAATAAATCGGAACTAAGTGAACCTTAAATACGCGTTAGTTAGAACCTGTCGTCGATTGAATCGTAACTTGCAGACTTATCGATTTAGAATCGTATTATTTATAAGTAATAAGTTTAATTAATTAATCCCACTGCAGAAAGACACATTATTTTTCCAAATGGCTTGGGCAAATCTGAAAATTACGAATATAACTGAAAAGGAAAATGCGAGTAAATGTAGAGGTAAGTTCCGATTTTGAAGTTGGTGGTACTACACTCCCGTGGTAAATAAAGCAAATGTCCCATTCTTACAATTTCACGTCATGTGTTGTATATTTGAGAAAACCCTAAGGTACACTAGAGTTAGTTAGGTGAGTAAATCTGCAGCCCACATGATGAGAAAATAAGTAAGTACTAAAACTCCACATGAAGATTGGTTTCATAACAGTTTGCAAAAAAAACTACAGACTCAATGTATTTAATGATTCTATGTAAGATTATAACTATAATTTATGATTAAAATGTCAATTTCAAATTCTAAATGTCATCGAAATACATCACAGAATCAACTATCACATTCAAATAAATCAACGTTCGATTCAATCCGATTGATCGACAATCGAATATTGTGATAAATCGAATCTGTACACTGCACTAGTGATTAATCGATGTTAGCTAATTGATTTTCGTCACAGTACACCGATCACGATAGTTAGAAACGATTATTATGTAATCAGTTTTGTGATCGATTCGGTATTAATGTCTTGTCTGTAGAGTATGAGAAAAGAGCCAGGAAAGAAATATGAAAAAACTAGCTTCTCTTCACATAAGAGTATCCCAAAATGGCTTTGACAAAACAATAGATCAAAAAACCTTACACAGGGTGTTAGGGATCTACACTATTACTAAAAACATACCTCGGAATTAGCAAATCTGTAATTAAATTCTAATTACTATTTTAATAGCTTACTCTAGCGATTACACCCGCGTCCCGTGGGAACTACTGCGCACTCGATAAATGAGAAACATACCTACTTAACACTTGAAGATTTTTTTGTCGAAGTAATACCTGTTAAGAGCATTCAAGCAATCAAACAAACTTTTGAAGTTTAATATAAACGTGTAGTTATAAATTTGTCGTTGATTTCTCTTAGATTTGATTTGAAGTTCAGTTTATCTCAAGCACCACTTAACCGAAGGCTTCGAGAGACAAATTCTCCGCATAAAACCCCCGACCCAAAAAAAGTACGCAATAATTATGACAAAAGGTTAAAAACGCTAAACCCTATAAAAAGCAAAAAATAACTTTTAACACTACGTAAACTAAACTTTGTCGTGTCGGGGGGCCGCTCTAATTCATTACTTTAGATACGTGTTTTTTTTTTTAAACGAATGTTGTAATTAGGTAGGTATGATTTGATTTATTTAAGTATTTATGAAGGTAAAAAGCGGCCCCCCGACACGTCAAAATTTTGTTTACGTAGTGTTAAAAGTTATTTTTTGCTTTTTATAGGGTTTAGCGTTTTTAACCTTTTGTCATAATTATTGCGTACTTTTTGGTCGGGGTTTTAAATTTATAATTTAATTTTATTTCATGCTTTTTAAAGGAGCTCCTTAATTTTTCCTTCTTTCATTTAATTTATTTTATCTTAAGATGGGGTCGCTATATGCGATCTCGGCCAAAGGAAGCTGTTTAACAATCCTCATGACAAACTGGCTCTGGGAGAATTGCACAGATTGAGAAACAATAAAGAATAACCTTTGGACATTCTAGATTTTCAGCAAAAATATAAATCGGTTTATCCGTTTCATTCCGGCATTCCAGGTTTTCATCCGCCACATCCCATTTTCAGCATCAGGTTCTCGTCAATCAGAAACATGAAGAGAACTCGTCAAGACAAATTCAACGAGCCCAAACTCGATGGGTTTACTAAAAGGCAGTTCAGGGTTACGTCTCCTACCTTCGTGCCCTAACAGCAGACCAGCTCAGTGGTTCCAAAAGACATTAGTGTTTCAAATTTCAGATCCCACATATACTTGCAAGTAAACTGCGCTTGTAACATTCCTATCACATCTAGCAAACGAGCTGATGACCTTGAAGACCTGAACCGATTTCCACCAAACATAGCTAAGAACACTCCCGACTGACATACCTTTTAAACAAAAAAAACCGCATTACAATCGGATCATCCGTTTGGGAGCTACGATGCCACATACACACACACACACACACACACACACACAGACACGTCAAACTTATAACACCCCGTCGTTTTTGCGTCGGGGGTTAAAAAAGATAAATTCTCAGTAATTTCGCGATCTTTTTGCGAAACTAAAAATCCAAGTGTGTAATGCTTTCAGTGACTAATTTACTGTGGCTTTCAAGTGTCGGGGGACATTGAAGTTTAATTGCTAAGACGCAACGCCACTGCCAGTTGGACTGGAGTTACGATAATGGGAAACGAACTGTCTTGATATATTAATGTCAATTGTGGTTATTGGTGTTGTGTACAGTTACCGGCACGGATGTCGGGCTCTCGGCGGAAGAGTGGGGATCGCTTTGCGCACCCGTACGCATAAGGCAATAAGGCAGTAAATCGCTTGTGCGCAGGTGAAGGTCAGGGCCCGACATCCGTGCCGGTAACTGTATCTTATTATGAAGGTGTCCAGGTTCATTATCTGTTAGTAATTGTTATAGATTTTTCAATATTTTTTCCTAAAGTTCTGCGTTTAGGTTTAAAGGCTGCACAAATCAACATTGCTTGGGGCCCGCCGCATTTTTTTTGTTTTGAAATCATCATTACCTTCCTCACGAACGACGTGGAAATTCCTATACCAATTTTTGGGTTCATAACAAACGAACAGATGCAGTGAAAGATTTTGTTTTATAATTATTTCCACATCTTGATGAATTATTATACGATAAAGCTATTGGTTGTGAACCGCACGCGACTTAAACTTGGGTTAGAAAACCATCTCAATAAAGTTTTTAGTTAATACTTAAGACTAAAAACGATTTAACAATCTTGAAACAAAAAAAGCCTTCAGCAAGTTCAGGTTAACTAACTTGACCTTGTATGACGAAATTTCATCGAATTTCGATAAAAAACCTTATTTATGACAAAAGTTTGGTGTGTTACACTTTTATCGAGATTATTTCAGAGAAACTTTTTGTTCTGAAACTATTAAAAGTCTAGATATAACAAGCTTCAGGTTGGCAACTTTAAAACTAGGTTTTAATGATAGTTTACTCGTGTTCGGGTAACTTAGGACTTTCAAAGTGACCGACTTGTTTTCTACTTCGATTTATTTAGTGAACTGACTTTTAAAATTGGCTTATACTGCATTTAGAAATTGGTACCGATTTCGAATAATGACAGGAACTGTTAATTGAACAAAATTCGTTCTGGCCTCTAGAGGCCTAAGTCTACCGGGGCTGCGATTTTATTTGAAAGAGTTACAGCGGCAATGTAGGGTTATAGAAGGAAGATGGTGGGTTTAGGTCAGGAAGAGTCTTAAACTCACCCGCTGTGTATTCAGCGTGAGGGTTTTCCGATGTGTGGGTATTCTCGAATAATTTATATTTATCCTATCTAAAAACTCATTTGGTAAAAAGTGTGTGTTAAGCCCAAATCGGCTTCGAAGGCATACCCCACAAAACACGTCTATTTTCGGAATTTGAATACGATTTTTTCAAAAAATCTTCGTATAAAACCGACTGGTGAAAACGTGAGAAAAAATTCAAAAAAAAGGTTGTCAAGACTTCTAAATTCCAATTGGAAGGCCAAATTCAATTTGTTTGATTGAATTGAAGAGTCTTAATTGATATAGAAATGGTAAAGAAATGTTAAAATCTTTTTTTACTATTTTACACTGATGGGATTTTTGTGATAGTTCTGCGGTTAGAAGATTCTTCGGAAAGGGTCGTCGATTCGATTCATAAATCGGATAATTGTTGGCATTTATCTGGACATGTACTTCAGTGTTTTTCATACCATTAAAAATAATATAGGTATAAGGTATGTATGTTAACAATAAAAGATTTGGATGTATTACAACATATTTCTAAATCTGATAGGTATACTTTTTACATACTTTTTACTATGTCTATGTCACAAGATCTGAAAAAAAATGTTTTCCACCCACTCACATATCTTGCAAGTCACACTACCGCGTAGACAAAATAAAACAAATCACAGTTACCTTCATCCGTAAAAATACACAATCTCCCTAAAAAAAGAGGCTTCAAACCTATTTATATTCAACTACCCACATATTGTTGCGGAAACACATCATAAATTCAATCGGTCGCAAGTGTGACGTCATCGATGCTTGATTTGTAGCCGTGACGTCATCCAGGGATTAATGACGTAACACGAACTTGTTACAGAACTTTGCAAGTTTCAGTTTGTTGCTTTGGAAAATAATGTCAAGGTTTTTCTTATTGTGGGGATCAAAGTTATTAGTGGTTGTGTTGGCCTAAATAAAGTTGTTTGTGTCAATATAAGTTAGCACAGAAAACATGATCTTATATGTTCAATGCTTACTTAATTTCATGAAATACATGAAAATTAACTTAATTCTATGTTTTGTACTTTCTTATACAAAAACAGTTCGCTACCTACTAATAACCTTCTTTGTACGACAAACTGAAATCTATCAATTTATTACGCCTGACCTACTATCCATCTTTATCCAAATCTTAAACAATATCCTGTGCAAATGACACAAAAGATTTCATGTAGGTACGTATTTATCTTTAATCAGAGGTCAAAACACACTAACGAATAAAGAAAAAAGAGTAACTTAGAAACATGTTCGTGCAAGTTAACGGGAAATCCGCGTACGGAATCCGGAATTAGTTGGGAATTGATTCACAAAGTCCGGTGAGGTTATAGAAGATTATGAAGTAATCTTTGAAGTTTTGTGCTTGTAATCATATTTTTTGATGTCTTGGTAACTATGGATTTATGAGAGATTTTTATCGTAACAAGCTGTTAAACATGTTCTTGATCTCATATTGAAGAAAGTATTTTATGCAACCGGAGGATATACTATTTTATCATGTTTGTTTGTATAAAGTTGCATATTTGCCCTACCCCATCAAATCACTTTAAGGTTGGCTGTAAGAGAACCCAATACTGGGTTAAGCTCGCCGTTGTACATAATCTCTCTGTTTTCAGTGTGTCAAAATGTATTTATGCGTGCAATAAAGAATAATAATAACATACAATTTTGTTTTATATTTCAGTCTACTAATATGTTTATCAAAGTCTTTTTAAACATGTAACATTTCAAGAGCATCAAACATCGCGTCACATTTACTAAGTGAGAGTAAAAGGACCAGATTTTATTAGTCACGTAAGAGCGAAAGGACCAGATATTAAAAAAAAAAACTGGTCCTTCGATACCAATTTCACACTATCAACCCATTCACAGATCCCAACAAAATTATGTATGTAAGCAACTCAAGCGTCAATTCTAACGTGTGAAATGTCCTAACAGTTTGAATGCCGTCCTGTATAATGCCGCGATCAGGACCATTACTCATATAAATCCTTCATCTTCAGGGCTTTGATCCGAATGAAACGGGTCCACTTTCCGTTTGGGCACCATATGTTGCGATGGATTTTAGAACTGTTTTGTATGCAGGCAATGTGTCTTGAAATAGTTCTGTAAGCTACCTAGTTTAGCAGATAATCTTTTTAGCGTAGATTTCAAAAGTCATCATCATCATCATCATCTCAGCCATAGGACGTCCACTGCTGAACAGAACATAGGCCTCCTCCTCAGATCTCCACAGATACCTGTTGGAGGCGACCTGCATCCAGCGTCTTCCGGCGACCTTTATAAGGTCGTCTGAAGATTTCAAAAATACCACCTTATTTAAACGACATATAGTCGTTTAATCGGCTTTTGAATTCATAAGAGCAGCTTTTATATGAGCATTTTCAAATAGCAAATGTTAAAAACATTAAGTTCTAGTCTTTACTTATTTTAGTTAGACACACTTTAGTTTAGTTAGTACAGACTTTAGTTTCGACGTCTATCATAACGGGATTGGTTCTATCACATGTACCTATATAAACCTGAAATCAAATAATTATTTAGAACTTTCTACAACAAGTTATATCAAACCACAATAACAAAACTTACAACTACCATTAAAATGTGCTTACAGTAATTAAAAACTTGGTAACCTGCATTAAAAATTCAAGCAATAATTAATGTTCCCACTTTGCTGGTATACTCAAAATGGTACATTTGCTTCGATTACATTGCGTAACTGGTTCTCATACGAACGTGCTTCGAAATTTTATGTTCTATGCATGTGTGACTGACAGAGTTTGACGTATGGCGTTCTGATAAATGACTAGGTTTGTCGCTAAATTGCTGTAGTTTTTGTTATTGCAAAAACTAATGGATTTCGATTGTTTTTGTGGATTTGCAGAGAATAGGTGAAGTTTTTAGTGATCAGTGATAAATCTGATAAATGCATTCAATCTTACTGAGATAGTTATCAATTCGTAAAATTGATGAATCTTGCAGCAGATAATTTAATTAGGCTCATACGTTATTGCCATTTAATAAAAAAAATATATCTTAAAATGGTGTTTTTTTTTCAATTTTAATCATACATTTTCCCCTAAAATCATCGGTGCTATTCAGAAAATACAAATTTTCACTACCTACTTATTTATCCGTAACAAAAATGTAACGACACTGAAAATCGATGGTTTGGTCATCGAGACATCGAATATCTAATGTTTTCTGAACTGGTGTTTTATTGAACTATTATCTTTTTTTTATTGCCATCTGAAAAGATTTATTGATTTTGCTTGAATAAACTTTTGTTCAAGTGTTATAAGAATATTAATTTTGGACATTGACTAGGTATCTAAACAGTTAATAAAAATCGATTCATTTGCTTTCTTTTCAATTAGTAAGTCATCATCATCCTCTTAGCTTTTTCCCAATTTGTATGTGTATTTTGGGATCGGCTCCCAGTCTAACCGGATGCAGCTGAGTACCAGTGTTTTACAAGTTGTAAAAATTAGTACCTAAGTATAACATACAATTTAATATCAATCACCATGAATGATACTCCAGTCGAGTCGTGGTGGCCTAGTGGGTAAAGGACCAACCTCTCAAGTATGAGGGCGCGGGTTCGATCCCAGGTCAGGCAAGTACCAATGCAACTTTTCTAAGTTTGTATGTATTGGCACTCTTCTTGTGTTTTGGATGGCACGTTAAACTGTAGGTCCCGGCTGTCATTGAACATCCTTGGCAGTCGTTACGGGTAGTCAGAAGCCAGTAAGTCTGACACCAGTCTAACCAAGGGGTGTCGGGTTGCCCGGGTAACTGGGTTGAGGAGGTCAGATAGGCAGTCGCTTCTTGTAAAGCACTGGTACTCAGCTGAATCCGGTTAGACTGGAAGCCGACCCCAACATGATTGGAAAAAGGCTCGGAGGATGATGATGACCATGAATGATACTGAACATGTTAGGGTGACAATGTTTATGGATTGATGGCGAACTGTCCTCGAACTTCCGTAATATTATGTGAACACGTTGAATAATAATTATTAACGCTTGCCGCGTGATGCTTATTGTCTCGTGAAATCTGTCGGTGTATGGATAATATACTGTGGTATATGTACTATAATAGTATAAAAGCTAGTAGCTAAGTTTGATTAAGTTCAGCGACGCTTGGCTGACTCATTGGTCCGTGGATAGGTGACCATCTTATCATGATGAGATCTTCCGTGATTCGGAAGGCATGTTTAAATGATTCGGGCTGTCATATGAAAATCTTTGAAAGTCCTCCAAAGGGTATCAAAGTGCACTGATAACTGGGAGGTCAGATATAGGCAGTCACTTCCCGTAAAACTACTGGCACACAGTTGCATCTGGATATATTGAAATCCGACCATTACATAGTTGGAAAAAGGCTAGGAAGTGTTAGACATCTCTATGTTTGTAGCTCATACACGGCTTACTCGATTTCGTTATTTTGAACAGATAACAAGATTTGAACTCGAAAGGCTTTTAATGTAACCGACTCCATAAGGTACTTGCTTAAATCCTGATACATAGTAACACATACACCAAACTTGGTCCAAACATTTGTCAGGCCACGTCCAAAGTTTTTGGCAATCCATCGCTGGCTAACTATGGTGAACGTAGAGAGGCCATTAACGAAGCTATCAAGCGAATAGCTGTAATTATCGCTACTATGTATCTTCAATGCTTTGTCAAGCCAAAGTTTGAAGGGCTTTGGACTGTGTAATCTCTTGTGGTCTAATTATTTAAAGTGATGGGAGTATGAAGGACAATTTTGTGGAGTGTATGCTTGTGACGGTACTATCGGGGTGCCCCTGCTATTAATAGCTTTACTAAAAGATTTTCAGGCATCACTCCATCCGATGGAGAATACTGAATTACAATTACCGTTTAGAGCACAAGACAAGGTAAAGGTTTGGTAAAGCCACTATCGAATTTCTATAGAAATTTTAATTTGGTGTATAAACTGGCAAAATTGTATCTACACTAGCATTGTAGCCAGAAATTGAGCATTATTGACCGTCCTAAAGCACTATAAATCTTCATTCCCATGTAAAATATAAGCGCATTAAGTTCACATAACATGTTGTGGTTACCTTATTATTTACACACATAAAATTTCTCAAAAATCTACAAAATCAATTGCGTAACTTCCCGCATCTAAATCTTAGCTAAACCCAACTACATCAAAGCGAGCGCCGCCAGTTTTATTTTGGGGGTATTATCTCAAATTGTTGGCTCACTGCCCACCGCATAGGCCGTTTACATGCTTGGGACTACTTGGAACTTTAAATCCCCGCCGAAACTTAGTGCTTGCTCGGTTAACTTAGGGATTTCATAAGCCTTTATAAAAATATCTGGCTTTATTTACGTATAGAGAATTTAGCTTTAAATATTTTACAGTAAGGATGATAAAGTTGTTTGACAACAAAGATTTATAGCTTAATATTATTTTTATTTAAAATAGTATTGCTTAAAATCTGCAAATTATTACGACAATCTCATACATATTGAAAACTCCTAAGTCCTCAACTTAACCTCACTTATTAAACCATGACCCCTTTCCCACATAATACGCCTACAAAATCAAGTTAAGAACCTAAGAAAAAATATAAGATCATTTTATCTTCGCAGCATGTTTTATGAGCCTTTAGAGGAAAAAGGCTAACCTAATCTTGGCAAACAAGCCTTGGTAAAGCAGACTTGTAAATTAGTCAAACACCCACATAGGTACAACAGACCTAGTGCGTAATATTCTCAAATTGCGGTCAGGAACACATAAATCCTAGGTAAAAGAATGTCTAGATGTGTAGGGTTTAATAGTTTTGTCACATGGAGTATTTATCGAATGGAGGTCGCAGGATTTTTCGAAACAGTTTTTAACACGCTTATATTAGCTTCACTGGACCCACTTAACCCACTTGACGGTCTTCGATTAAGATGAAATTTGCATACGCTCTGAGTTCTGATGACAATACATGACAAGGGTGCTTTTTTTTAACTATTTACCTTAAATTGGAATCCAAACGCTGAATGATGCCAGTCAATATCTTGTTTTTTTAGTCGTAGTGACCATTACTTAAGGAACTGAATGAACCAAAATTCTCAACACCTGAAGCTAAAAAGGTTGCCTGGAATCGCGATAAGACCACCCATAACATATTATGTCAGTAATTTTCAATGTGCCTTATTATGTAATCCGTTATTTACAGTGCAATAAAGTATATTCTATCTACTTCTAATATTTATGTATGGTTTAAAGATCATAGAGGATTTACAATGTTAATCTGAAGCCTCTGTTTTCATACTTCATGTCGGAACCTAACGTCGGATATGAGGACCGAATATATTACAGATATTTTTTCACTTGAGCTGTACTTTATTTTGGCAGTAAAATGTTAGCTTCGGAAGTGATGAATTTCATTTTAAATTGAAGACTGTTTAATAATTTATTACATGTCCAAACGTATTCACATTAATCTAAAGTAGCTTAAGCTGATTCCAGATTCTGAATGTCGTATTCCAAAAAATAATGTTAAGTTTTGTGCAATAAATTATTTCCATTTCGTCATTTACTTTCAGTGTAATGCAATCCAATTTATTTTCAAGACATTCGATGTAACTGGATTTATTATAAACTTATAATGCGTGATCGACTCAAAGGACCAGTTTTGAGTGAGCATCTGGTCCTAATCTTTAAACAGCTTTAATGCAAAATGTACCTTCCATACAAGCAATAAGAACTTTATTCCCATATCAACGATAGAAGGCTTAATATTAACCAAAAATATAACCTAAGACAACGAAATTGTACCAGAAGATTCCAGGACTTTTAAGCCGCAGTCACGCCTCCACTATCCGTCACTTAAGTACTGTGAATAAAAGAATATTCGTACCACGTATATGATCTGAAAACTAGCAGTATACGCAGCCTCGCAGACATAGCCAATTGAAGCGATTCAGTTTTATGCCTCCCTAGCGATATACGCAAAACCTCGGGTGTGCACGCTTTCGAAATGGCTGCGGACAGTCCCGAATTCGTATTTGGATTTTAGTGCACTGTAATAGTGTGCGGTTAGTGCTACTGGTCTTTGGAGCTGCATTTGTTATGTAAATGGTACTTTTGGTTGTCCTAATGCTGGCTCAACTAGTAATGCATATGTGTGAACGATTCCTAATGAAATATTCGACGCTAAATCTTATGATCTTCGTGCATCCTCGGTAAAAGGAAATGTTAACAAAAGGGTCTCTTTTTAAGGTTAACCATCGGAGGAAATCAAAAGGCTATCGATTTAGTGTTCACGTGATTCAAAAAAAGGCTGTTCTTAGTAGAACTTGGCCACAATGCCACAACGTCACCAGGTATTTTAACAGGGCTGGTAGGTTTACAATATATCTCACAATAAACATTGAGACCCGGAATATTTGCAGCTAGAACCAATATTTGTGCCGTGGGGAAAATGGAACTATGAAATAAACAACGCAGGTGTTAATTCTTTGGCCATAGTTCTGCTGTCAGATAGGCATATTGTATCATTTTTTTACTATAGTTCTCGTAGTAAGTAAATAAAGCATTCCAAAACGTAAACGTTTTTTTCCCTCAGCTCAATTTCATAAACGAAAAGAAAATTATGAAAATATGTTACACCTCATGAAGCTATTAACATCTTAATTTTTGTCAGATGTGATAACACTTACCTACTACAGAAAATAACTTAAGTCAATAAGACACATTACACCATAGCACGTCTAATCAAACAAACCAACGGACTGGACAACTTATGCGTAATATACATACATATGTACATACATTACACATAAAGATTTTCAAGATTCTCTAGTTTCATAAAATTCATGTAAACCCCATTCTGCACTGTCGGTGGTACCGGCCACTACGTTAAAGGACCTAATAAATATTTATGTAAGAATATTCACGATGTCGCCGTAATATATTTATATCTATGGCTATATCTTACTTTGCATACACAACAGTTTTATCAATACTCCTTTGTGATTCAACGAGTTTATATTCCTTTTTTATTATTCTTTTGTGCATTATTTTTATACGCTTTCGCGTTATGGGTCTTCTTCGGATTTTAAAGTGTCGGAAATTCTGTCAATAAAATGACAAAAAGATTCTCTCCGGCGGGGAATCGAACCCCGGTCTCCCGCGTGACAGGCGGGGATACTTACCACTATACTACCGAAGATGTGCTAAGCGCAGCTGAAATACTGTTTCACCTACACAAATCCTTAACTCTTTAACATGATGATGATGATTTACTCATAAGCACGTTACTACATTATTCTTAACTAGCTTCCGCCCGCGGCTTCGCCCGCGTGTTGTATTAATAAAAACAGCCTGTAGCGAAAATAACAAAACTTCATTCATACTTCGATATGAATAAAAGGTACGTTTTATTTTTAAGGTTAAGTCCCCAATGCGTAAAAACCCTATTACTAAGTCTCCACTGTCCGTCCGTCCATACATAGTGATCAGGATCTAACTAATAGGTAAGATTATAAAAAGTATGTTTTGTTTATTTTATGTAATTACATAAGTAGATCTTATTATAATACATTCAAGTCGTGATGGCTTAGTGGGTAAAGAACCAACCTCTCAAGTATGAGAGCGTGTGTTCGATTCCAGGTCAGGCAAGTACCAACGCAACTTTTCAAAGTTTGTATGTACTTTCTGAGTACATCTTAGACACCAAAAATCAAAATCAAAACTCATTTATTCAAACTTGGCAGCAAAATAGCACTTTCCCAACGCATAAGTTGGAACCAATGACTGTGTTTCGGATGGCACGTTAAACTGTAGGTCCCGGCTGTCATTGAACATCCTTAGCAGTCGTTACGGGTAGTCAGAAGCCAGTAAGTTGAACACCAGTCTAACCAAGGGGTATTGGCCTGCCCGGGTAGCTGGGTTGAGGAGGTCAGATAGGCAGTCGCTTCTTGTAAAGTGCTGGTACTGAGGTGAATCCGGTTAGACTGGAAGCCGACCCCAACATAGTTGGGAAAAAGCTCGGGAGATGATGATTATGATACGTTCACAAATAAGGATTTTGAATTTAGTTAGAAGTTATAGGTAGCTACTGCAATATACTCCTGTAAACTATATTAAACGATTTATTTCGGTCAGCATAAACATGTAGAGTTTGCGATTTAGAAACACGTGAGCAAGCCACATAGAGCTGACCATGGGAAAAACATGGCGAGCCCAAATATAACCCTGCTACCTTTAAGGGTTGTCAAAAAAAAGTGTTGTTGTGGAAAATGCAACTTTTAACGGAAACTGCAGCCGTTTAAAATTAAATGGCAAGTTTTTGGGTATGATAGGGATACGTGGTATAAGTACATTGTGTCCCTTAGCTTCTCGTAGACTCGTCCGTATCATTGGAGAACAGTTCTTTAAGCAACTCTACAACTACCCGAGCAACACATGCCTGCAGCTTCCTCTTGCCATTTGAGAGCATCGCAAAATCTACCTTATTCATCATTTCTATTGTAATAAGGTTGTGGGTTTCATAATAAAGAGACTCGTCGTAATCAAATGCAGCTTCGTCGAATACCCCCCATGTATTTCTCGAGAATATGAGACGTCGCTGTTGTGCCCTTTCAGCAACAGCGCGTCTGCGAGATTCAGCTGCTTCAATAGTTTCTGCTGCTCTTTGGGATGCCATGCGAGTAGCCTGCTGTTGGCGCCGAGCTAGGGTCTGTTCGGGTGTTTCAGAACTGCGCTGGGATGACAGATATTCAGCGTTCTGTTGTCGGCGGACTTGTGACTGAACTGGTGTATCATTGACTCGTTGAGACGCCAGATACTCAGCATTCTGTCGACACCGATCTCGCGACTGATCTGGCGTCTCAGAAGCACGTTGAGATGCCAGATACTCCGCATGTTGTCGACGCCTATCTTGAGACTGTTCTGGTGTTTCAGCTGCCCGTTGAGTTGCCACATACTCAGCGTTTTGTTGTCGCCGAGCTTGAGACTGCTCCGATGTCTCAGCAGCTCAGTGAACTACCTCACGTACCGCCTGTTCAAGCCTTCGCAGTTCTGCTTGTAACGTCTCATTAACTCTAGCTATTTTCATAAGTCTAGCTTGATTGTTGCTTTGGGAAAGATTTGACTTACGCTTTCCCGGCATACTTCTTATTATATTGCACTTTTAATTAAATTAATAAAAATTACAACAATACATTTTTCATTTCTGGTGCTATCCAATTGTCAAATCTATATTAATGATTTTGTCAAGGAGTACGGTAGACTCGATCGAAACTTTATAGGTATGAATAACAAAACATAAAGAAATATTGATTTTGAATCGACAACATATATCCGCAAAATTCGGATTATGGAGAATTTCGTTAAATTCCAATGGTCCTGACAGACAAAGCGCAGTATGATAGCCATATTTGTCAATAGATATAGATAACAGTAGATAGATCGACCATTATGTGATTTCTGGTAAAGCCAAAAACGAAACACACTTTTTTATGTAGAGGTTATAGTATTTAGAGTTACGTATTAGTATTTATAGCGTTTCTTAATTTTTGGAATCAATTCATAAAAAATGTTAAACATTTTTTAAAGTATCGCTTGTTTTGTTACAAAAATTTGTCTTTAACACATTCCAGTTCCAGCCAGTAGGGCCAGCTACATGCCTCTACAGTGGTCAGTTTTTGGACTCTTATCGCATAAAATTATGTGTCACCTATTGCCTATCTATCAAACGGTAGTGGGTTTCTAAATCTATGACAGCATCCATGATAAAAAGATTGACATCTGCGTACTAATAAAAAAAAACGGCCAAGTGCGAGTCAGACTCGCGCACGAAGGGTTCCGTACCATTATTTATAAATAGTACAAAAAAATCATGTTTGTTGTATCGGAGCCCCCCAAAATATTTATTACATTCTAGTTTTCAGTATTTCAGTATTTGTTGTTATAGCGGCAATAAAAATACATCATCTGTGAAAATTTTAGCTCTCTAACTATTACGGTTCCTTAGATGCAGCCTGGTGACAGACGGACGGACAGACGGACGGACGGACGGACGGACAGACAGAGGAGCGAAAACAATAGAGTCCCGTTTTATCCTTTGGGTACGGAACCCTAAAAACAAAAAAAATACAGGATTCAGAAAAAGAAACAGCAAAACTCAAAAGAGGCCGTCTATACTAATTTAACAAAATATTAATAAAAATACGGTTTATCCCTATTGACCGGGATAAAAAGTAGCCTATGTGTTAATCCAGGGTATAACCTATCTACATACCAAATTTCAACCCAATCGGTCCAGCCGTTTTTGCGTGAAAGAATAACAAACATACATCCATACATTCTCACAAACATTCACGTTTATAATATATGTAGGATGTAGGATGTAGGATTAAAGAAAAAACAATATAGCAAAAATTGAAACTACTATGACAGTTAATTTCAAAGTATTTTGAACTCCCTATCTATCGAGGCCATATTTTAACATTTCATCTGTACCATACCTATACCTAATGCCATATTACCCTTCTTCTTCATCAAAATTAACAACGAATCAAGCTTCAAAACTCCAATCCACCACGGAAAGCCTAAAGCCATCTTCAAAGTCCATTTCCATCTCAACAAAATGGCCAGCATCAGAGCAAATTACTTGTACACGAAGACAATTGGTAGTATTAGAACGAAACGCTCTTACACTACAGCCCTTGTTAGGTTGGCCACCTTCCAATTTGCTTCGTAAATTGCCCCTTCCACGAAACACTAGCTTTTCTGGACATTTTCTAGTATTAGCTCACGTCTTGTCTTTAAAATTAGGTATGTCGATAACAATGTTTGTTGGGAATGAGGTCATGCTTTGGTATTTTGGTACGGAGTTACAATCAGTCTACATTCAACAATCATCAGTGTCAAAGTTTCAGTGTCTTCCAGAGTAAAATAATGTGTATATCAGCATACTTAAATAAGCAGGCAGGCAGGCAGGGATTAAATATAGAACGATTGTCAGTTTGTTCTTCTTTCTCATCCTAAAGCAAAAGCTTTAACATTCTTGTGTAAAAATTATATTTTTTGTTCTTATGTGCTCAACTTGCTGCATACATATTATAGTGAAAAATTTTGCGTAGACACAGGAGCATTCTCTATTCCTTCACTCGCACAGTCCGACAGGGCAGCAATCCGACACGACCTGATAGAAACCGACCTTTAATTGCTTTGGATATTGCACGTAAAAATATTATTAGGTACCACCAACACAAGGATCAGAATAATTCTAAAAGTCCTGCTATCATAGCACTCCCTTTTTCCATAAACAAAACAATACTGCATCTACACTACAAACCAAAACAAATATTATATTCAGTGCAATACATTTTCCTTGTTCAAAGCTTAAGGCTAGTACCATTTCCGTGTCCATTTACGGACAGTATCAAGTAAAAAGAATCCAATCCACATAGTGTGTTGTCCGGGCCGTAGGTACGGACACCGGACAGTCCGGAGTCCGGTCCGTCCACGTTTTTATCTATCAAACGGCTTGGCAGTGTGGCGGGCTGTCTTGGCGAGTATTTTGTCTTACTTTTAGGAGAATTTTGTTCTGTTTTTGAATATATTTTGGAGTCTTATCTTTAAACTTAAACTAAGTAAATGAGTTGCAATTTTATGTCATGTGGAGAGGATGGATTATGTTTTAAGATAGGTAATCATCTCAGATATATGTGTTAGCTTATAAGATGATTAGGTTTACCTTGTGAAATAAGATACCTAAATAAAAAAATAAAAAAACTGTGAAACTGTTTTTTTTTAATCTATGGAAATTGGGTCCGTACGAATTTGAATTTCATGCCTTTATTGTCATTTGTAAAGGTTATTAAATATTTTCAGTAAGCGCGTAATTGTTAATTATATTGTGATAAACTCGTCCAGAATGTTAAGTTTAAACAATAAAATGACCAAAACATTTTAATCTGAAATAAACATAATATTGAAACCCAACCTCTTTCTACACTTTAGAACTGGCAACTACTGAAACTTTGTAAATAAAATCCGAACTGCAAAGAAAAACAACAAAAGCGATTTTATTCGAACTGGATCTCGCGGTTCAAATTCTGCAAGTCTATTATTAAAGCTAAACTAGTTATTATCGAATCTCGGAACTAGTTTACTGGCTGCATTTTATTACAATACTTTAGGAAGAAAATGCTTCTTAAAATAAATAAACTACGGGACTAGTTCTGTACTGACAAAAATTATTCTGTGCAAACAAATTAATAAGGATACATGTTTGACTTATTAGGCACATAAAAAATTGTTGGGTAGGTAGGTACGCAAGATGACCAACAAGCCAACTCAAAAGTTTTCAAAAGGACCAACTTAAACAATTTAATAGAGCTGCTCTCCATTAAAAGCGGATTTAATAATACCCAACTATTTCAGACTAAAAGTATGAAACTTAACACTGAATTGAAAATCATTAAGCTGCAAGTCTTGTACAAGTAACTTTCAGCGGTTTTACCTAGATATTAAATCGTGATACCAAACTTAAAATTCTTAAAACATTTATTTCTTCGTTGAAACGTATCCAGAATTGGTTCAATCAAGGTATGTTTTGCATTGAAAATACCTTTAAGGTTTTATTCAATTACGTTCTATATTTAAATTTAATTCGCTAAGGCTGAATGTTGCAATTGCCGTGCACAAAATTGGCTTTTAAGAAAATAAACTTAGGGTGACTCAAAGGTTAACGGTATCGAAGAAATGATTATTGTGTAAAACGGTGCGCACACGAAGGTTGTCGGCGACGTAATGTCGGCATACATAATATCGCCGACCTCATACTGTAATGCTTGTACTTATACTTAGTAAGGTCGCTGAAGCTAAGTCGCCAGGACTATGTGAAAATACATTCAAGAATAAAGATTTTGGAGATTGAGATTGCCATCTGTTGCCTGCAGTTTCATTAGAATACTTTGGCAACTTACTTAATTAATCTGAATGAAATGTAAGTACTTCTAACATACCTTCGTCGAGCCGAGATTGGTTTAGAGCTCCAAAATTTAAAGACAATTGTGGCCGTTTTATGTCGTCTTTTCCTTAGTCTCTTTAGATTTTTTAAAGCCATTTAACGACTAAGCATGAATATGGAAGCTAATCTGATGTATTATATAGGTAGTATAAGGAAACATTATCATCTGCCGATAATTCATGCCTAAGTACCTAGATATCTAGAATCCTTACTAATATTATAAATCGGAAAGTGAGTTTGTTTGTTTGTTTGTTTGTTCCGCTTTCACACCGTAACTACTGAACCGATTGCTTTGAAATTTTGCAGACGTAAAGTTAGAAGTCCGGCTTAAATAATAGGGTACTTTTTATCCCGAAAAAAATAGATATTCCCGAGGGAAAACAAAAATATTGTTGCTTGATGGATGGATTGTAGATGGCGCTGTGTGTCGTTTAAAACAAGGTAATATATTGCAAACGAATATAAACATGTAAATTTAGAAGCTAAATGATACGATAATGAATCCTCGAAAATGAGGAATTCCCGAGGGATGACGTACAATTTGTTCTATCGTCTAATCGTATCCAGCGTTACATCGCGCTTCTTAGATTTTTCCGTGGGAATGAGAAGTTTTCTTATAGTTGTGATTTATACCGCAATATAACCGAATTCCACGCGGGCGAAGCCGCGGGCGGAAAGCTAGTAATATACATAACTGCAAAGAATATCCCTTTAAAATACCCCAAACACAAACATATGTACAGAAACAAACCAGAAACGATTCACTTAATAATATCGAGCATTACAGCTCTGTTCGTAAAATTTTATTGTAAACGCACTTCCAGTAACGGCCCTTCATATTCCGTGTGCTTCATGCCACGCCATTTTGTTTTTCTACAAATATGGCCAATAACGTCATGATGGTATAATTTTACGGGGCTGATGATTTTTCCAACCCGCATTGAGCAAACGTGGTGATAAACGCTCAATCCTTCTATGTGTGAGAGGAGGAAGGTGCCCAGTAGTGGGACGATAAAAACGAGCTGATAATGTTTATGATTATTTTGTTAATAGGTATTTTTTGGAAATGGTTATGGTTTTTATTTTTGGTGGCATGTGTCAATTTTGCCTCGCATCACTGAAACAGTAGGTAGCTAACAATAACAAAGCTTTAATAAAGGTAAAATTTCTCAGTTGGAAGATGCAGTTTAGTTTTACGCAAAAAAGGTTAAAGAATACGTTTAGATTACAGCACAAAACTAATATACCTCCCCACTCAGAGACATTTAATGGTTACTTAAGCCATTCCTTAGTGAAGGATTTGTATGACATTCCGTCACTAACAAGTGACTTAAGTAATCATTAAATGTCTCTGAGTGGGGAGGATAGAGTTCATTAATAAACATACTTAGGTTGACTTCAAAGTCCAGACACGAAAAATCCAGTATTTAATAAATGAATCGCACTTCCGCAAACGAAATGAAGTACATTATATATGAACAGGAAATTAGGGTATGCGCACACTTTAGATTAGTCGTAAAACAGTTGTTTAGAATTAAGACATTGTCAATGGCGTTTACGTAATTATGTCCATTTGATATTTATGTTCATTTTGTATTTATACAAAACTTTTCTTGGCGTAGTTTTAAACTTTTTTCTTAGACATGTAGGTAACAACACCTAAATGAATCATTCATCTGAGTACCTTATTATAACATGTAAGATCTTATAAAGAACTTAAATAAGTTTGTTTCCATTAATATTAGACAACATTAAAATGCTTGTTACACAGCCTTGAGACTTATGTAGGTAAGTACTCAATAAACTAAAGTTCCATTATATGAGTGCGTAGGTGTTTCTTTGTAGACTTATAATTTAAGACATATTTTTGGATCACATGTGAATAATTGCTGAATAAAGTACCTATTTCTCATTCTCATTGTCAATATTAGTTAGGAAACCTTATTACCAACGGGAAAGGTATTTACCGTAAATCTTTTATTTATAAAGTATCGAGACATGCAATTTTAAAAAATAATATAGACTTTTTTTAGTTATAGTGCTGAAAAAACCTTTATACCTAATTTTGAGAACAGACATACGTTAATCCAAAAATAATATACTCCAAATTTCAGCATGCTCCATTTATTGATATCGTCACAACTTCAATTAAACTCATAATCGATTTTAATTGTGTTCGATCGATTCGCGGTTACCGATTAATCGTTAACACAGCAAACCGCGGTCTGTATTAGTGAAACGCTTACGTCGCCCCGGCCTCGGCCATAATTACAAATTAGTGCACATCGCTACCTGCGCGAATGTACGTACATACATTATGTGATAGGTATACCTATATTATAGTGAAACTCCTATTAAATAAGTAAGTAAGATAGGTTAAGCAACAATAAAAGCGTAACAAGATAGATGGGTTACCTTTCTTTCCACTATGAGGTAACCGCAAAGGAGTTTTTAGTGAAAATAAGATTGATTCACTAATGAAAAGTTAACAGCTACGCTACAAAAGTTAAGCTACAACGCTAGCTACACGCTACACGCTAACGCTAGCTACGCTACAGCTACAAAGCTAAGAACAGTTAAGCTACAAAACACCCTGACCGTAAGTAAACAGGCTGATGATGATGATCATTCCATCTTACCAAGCTACACCATCACCAGACAACATATTACCCGGGTGAAACCGCGTGATACAGCTGGTTAAGTACCCATATTTCAGATGTAATTCGTACATAATAATAATTTAGGTGATCGAACCTACTATGACTGTAGTAAGTTATACAAAGTTAACTAGTTCTCTAGATTATATCTTATGTCAATCAGATTGCAATTGCAACACCATTTAAGTATCACACTTTAATATAACTCCTATTCTGAATATCAAAGAACCAAAACACTACACGAACATAATAAAGCCGACTTCTTTTCTAATTAATCGTGAGTTTGCAAGAACCCTTAACAAAACAGCTTGCTTGCTAAAACTGCCGCTCTTGCGTCCCTCGGCTGTAATTACAAATTAGTGCACGCCGCTACCTGGCCTGTCAAAAGTGCAGCTAAGTGTGACGTAAGGACCGCGTTGTGCGAGTGAGGACCAAGAAAAAATGATAGCGGAGAAAAATTTCACGAGATTTTTTTGGAAGAGAATTAGGTGTATGTACACAGGTATTTGTGTCGTAATTAATTACTTAAAATTAGTAATTTACAAACATAACTGGGTTGTAAAAATACAGTAACATCCAATCCATCATCATCCGCCTAGCTTTTTCCCGGTTATGTTGGGGTTGGCTTCCAGTCTAACCGTATGCAGTTGAGTACCAGAGCTTTACATGGAGTGACTGCCTATCTGGCTTCCTTAGCCCAGATACCAGGACAACTCCTATGGGAAGCCTTGTTGTCAATTTAAACTGGCTTCTCGCAAGCTAGCAACCCGTAAAAACTACCAAGATGTTTAAATGACAGCAGTTAATTCAAATAAAGAATATCTATAAAATATAACTGTATCACAGACACAGATAATGTATTGAGTCTAGCCCAAAACGAAGACTTCAAAAGAGCTCTCTATCATTTATCACACCACATCCAAAATTCTCAGACCCGCAAAAAATAAGTCATTGTCACGTCAAATGTATACGGTACCATATATCTAGACAGTTCCATTCTGTTCTATTGTAATCCGAAGAAAAGGGTTAACGCCTGTATTATACGGATTCGCAAAAAAATCGAGCAAGAACTCGTCGAGACATACTGAATTATGGTCCTGTTTAGTTTTTGAGCATATTTCAGAGCAATGTCCTTATAACTTAAGTTGGATCTAAAATCAATATAAATATGACTATCCTCACTTTTTCAGCGTATAAAAGGGAAACAAAGCTTCTATGTAAAGGGAAATCTCGAAAACTGTAGATCGAGTTTTCCTAAATTATAAGTTACCCATACATATAATATAGCATATATATTGTCTTACATAACCATGCGAAATATGCAATTATATTACCTATGACTTTATAGTTACAAGTATATCCAATCGAAGAATCTAAAAGTGCACATATTCTTAAAATGTAAATTATACCTACCAAACTAAAAATATATAAAGTGCTGCAAAAAATGAGAATATAATGACAGTATACAGATTACATTATCGTCTATGGAACCCTAAAAATCAAAAGCAGGTCCTAAAAAGTTTACCATTTTACCTTCAAGTAGGCGTCGAACCTTGAATTTGAATAGACGTTTTATACAGCCAGGTCTTATTTAAATTCTAGAAATAAGTTTTATTTTACGAAAAACTATCGAAATAAAGACTTGTCTGAGCAGTTTAACAGAAATGAAAGGTGATTTGATTTTAAAGAAAAATCTATAAAATACTTTAACAGTTTTGGGTCTTGGTATGTCAGTAATGTTATTAAAATGAAAATATCGGTTCTCAAAATATTTTATGGCATATTATTTTGCTCCAGGATTACTTAAATTTTGGAAAGAATAACTCATAATCTAAATAATTCAACTTAAGTTTCAATTTACACTCAAATGCTATTTTAGATGGGAATCGTTATAATAATTTTTACAAACTTATTTTTTTATAAACTGCTTCACTATTTCATGACGAAGACCAAACCCCACATAGGTTCACCACGACTGCCATTTCGGACCACCTAATTAAAATATTTCGCTGACTTCATACAAGAAAAGTAGGGACTTTATTATTGCCCGAAATTCGGTGCGAAATAATAATTTTTCGGCGTTGTTAAAATTATTTTTGCGAAAAACCAAACGTGCAATGTCACTCTGGAACAAGTGACTGGAAGAAAATAATTAATAGGTATATAATTATTTTTGAAATGCCTATTTTAATTAATTTGGCTTCATTTATCGTTCGCAAATTGTTTTTAATGGCTTATTATTATTTTTTGCTTCGTAAGCTACATTTGTCTGCCTTGTGACCTTTTAGTTAATGTCGTGCTTGAGTTTACAAAGTATTGAATTTCATTAATCCAGGAAATCTTAATGACGGTAGGTATACGGAGGTGTAATAAGAGTTTAGTGCTTACGGTCGTTTTGTTTACAACTTCTTGCTTTGTAATTACATTACATTTCGTTAAATATCATTAATATTTAATTAGCCAAGACCATAGAAATGCATAGAAGCACAAAATAAATAGGTACAGAAGTCAATCTACATACAAAGCGTGTTCGAGTCACGCAGACATAGGTGTCTATGTGTGCGTGTACACAGACGCGCTGTCTCAAAACAACTCAAAACAGTGCGAGCGCGGCTGCCGCTTTCTATGCCACATTAAATATTGTATTATTATTGGTTTATATTTCATTTTTCCTGTTTTATTTTCAACAATAAATCAAATAATTAGATAAAAGTACCACTACCACGTTACTTTTATGCGCATAAAAAAGTTGACAACCCTAGCGCGACCGCCGAGTTTAGGCATGAAAAGTGAAGTACATACATGAGATTGACTTCTGTACCTATGTATTTTGTGATAGAAGTTATAGCTTACCTTATGCAGAAAAAAATACTATAGAGGTAATATAGAGAATGAATGAAAGAGATACTTAACACATGTCAGTTATAGTATAGTATATATAGGTATCATTATCATCCCAGCAAACTGGTGTCATTTTGATCCCATTTTTAGACCAACCTGTACATATTATCATCTGTTTAGCTTTTCCCAAGTACCGTTTTTACATTCACCGACTACCTATGCATCTCCCTAACTAAATATTTCTTAAACGGACCGTAACACAAATAATAATATGACACTATCATTTCGGTTCAGAGCCTTCAATTAGAGCTTAATCATAGTAACAATTAATATTCATAGATTTATAATTATTATTTGGAGAATATTACCTAATAGGATAAGGCTTAATTGAAAGCTATTTCAGTATGTGAGATCATAATTGAGTCATATAAGATGGAATATGAAGTGGCGTGTTGGTTAGATGGCTCACTTCTCAAGTATATATCGGTTCAAAACCCGATTAGAATCAAAAGTACCTAACTATTACAAGTTAATATTTATCCGCCATAAAGATTAGATAAGAAACGTACAAAAATCTAACAACAAAAAAATCCTGTTTCAAACACGCACTTTAAACCTTTAAAAAAAGTTATTAAAACATTTTTAGCACTTAATTTCTTTTTTCACCTATCCTGGTTAAAAAATAGCAATATTCTGTACAAATAGTTTGCAAAACTGCAATAAAAATCTTTTACACAGTAAATAACAACAACCAATAAAACCTTTTTCAACTTTTATGCCTTAATTTTTATTAAAGCAACAATTTTACGATTGCAACACTATGAAATAGAACTGTACAAATGTAATGCTGCACTCCTGAAAGTTAACATTACAAAAATTCAAACGACTATCAACCGTATTGCGATGTGTTAAGGTGTATAAAAATATATCAAGAGTTTTAGAGTTGTAAAATGTAAGTTGGTTGTTAATAAAATTTATCAAAGCAACACTGTTTTCAAAACTAGCTCTAAATGTAGACTATTAATTAGTCTCAGATTGGTTTGTAACGAGTATTGTTGATTAATCAACGTTTAAAAAAATATGTTACAGAAAATACTGAACGGAAAATCGTCTGATGTACTGAATTCATGAAATTCGCTATAGTATTCGACTTCCTTTCTACCATTATGTATATCTTCCATCTTACTTTGATTGATTGCCAAATAGTTTTCTCTAACCATAAATATTGCTGATTATTGTAAGCAATTGAAATTATTTTTCCTATAGATATATAAAACAAGCTACAACTCACGTGCCGTGGAAACTACCTCATTGTATATTTTTGTTAGCCTATAGTCTTCCTCAATATCTAACACTGAAAAATTTTTGAACCAAAGATTTTCCTTTCCTTTTTCCTGAAAGTGCCTTCAAACAAACTCTTCAGCTTTATAATATGAGTATACACAGATATACAGAAACAGACTAAATTAGCAGCCTAGTACTGGATTAAGGTCACCACAAGCTGTGGTCGACGTTGCAACCACGCCGTTGGGAAGCCACTTCCAGGATTGTTTAAACATCTTATTTATATCTAGTTTTTGCCGGTTTAATTCGGTTTGGGGCGGTAATTAGAGTAAGAACGTGGTTCTCAGGTGTTGAGGCAGATTTTGGAAATAAAATTAAACATGCACAGTAAAGGTCCATAACCATTATAAGTCATTATCATGGAACTTTTAACCCGGTGCGGTAAGTAGTTTTTGATTCCTTCGGGGAGCAGGAGTAAACTAATTTTATTATAATAATATGAGCAAACAACTGTAGCTGCGTTTGCTATAAACATTTACGTAGGGGCAATTTTTAAAATATTAAATGTTAAAAAAACAAACTGGTCAATTTTATGTACAGTTTACATATTCTGTACTCTGTAAGTAATATTATAGAAACTCAATCATTCATGTTACGCAATGAAATTAAAACGACAAATAAGTATATTTTCGACATAATGTTTCGCATTTAGTTACACACGCTTTTATCGTGACTAGTGAGAATTTATCTACGGTTCATACATGAAATTATTATATGTAATTATTCCTGAAAATTTCGATACATTTCAAACGATCGCATTTCTATTTATGTACACCATGACTAATATTGTACCAAGTCTCAGTCAGTGTTTCTTATTTATAGGTTTTAAAAGGGGCCAAAAACAGCGTCAGCTATTCGCCCTACAAGTCTGCGATAGTTGACGAGTAGGGGAGCGGACTGGAATCACAAAGATTCATATCCCGAGATCATCACTCGCTGTTCAGTCGAGTCAGTTAAGACCCTCCTGATGGCAACGTGACAATGTTCGCGCGCGCTACTTAAGCTTCGCGTGTGAACGAAACCATAGCGCGAATTTAGATCGAGCAACGCCATCTATCGAGGTGAGGTGTAAACTTTTGGATTGAACCCAAACTTTTTTTCTATGTACTAGTTCTTCTGAAAAAATATAACTACCGTCTACAATAATGAAATTATTTCAATCTATACATATAATAAATCTGTAAAAAAGCTTTGTCTGTACATTGAATATGTCCAGTGGTGGACATTTGGAAGTTTAATAATGAAAACCTCAGTTTCTTCGCAATACAGGTTTAATAATCTGAATTCTTGATATTTTACAAAATGAAATTATAGATTTTCTGGCGACGCAACCGTGTACAATATAGAAGTGAGTAATATAAAAAGTTTGCGGGTGAACGTAAAACAAAAAAATAATTATTTGATAGTATCACATCAAAGTGTAACTTGTTGCTATTAAAAATCACTAGGCGTAGGTATGGCGCAGACATCTTCCCCCCCGTTGAAAGACTCCTTTCAACTACATCAGTCTTCATCCGGTAAAGATGTAGGCAAGGGACAGATCCGAGTGAGAGGTCTCCTGAAGCAACCTCTGGTAGTTTGCACATCTGCGACTCGCGTGACTCCGTCGGTCCCCGGGAACAGGCGGCTGACTCGTCCCATTCGCCAACTGAGTGGTGGGACATTATCCTCATGGAGAAGAACTAAGTCGCCGACCTTTAGGGATGCTGATTTAGTACGCCATTTTGAGCGCTGCTGTAGCTCTGCTACATATTCCCTTTGCCAGCGCTGCCAAAAATGTTGATGTATTTGTTCAAGCTTCATGTAGCGTTGAAGGTTGTTCTGGTTCTCGTGCTCGAGCGATGGACCAGGCAATGCATTTAAGGCACGCCCTATCAGAAAGTGACCGGGAGTTAGGAAATGGTAATCGTTAGGGGAAGGGGAGAGTGGGCATAAAGGTCTACTGTTGAGTACAGCTTCCACTTGTGTGAAAAGAGTACATATCTCCTCAAATGTTAAATGATTGTTTCCCATAACGCGTTTTAAGTGGTATTTCGCGGATTTAACGCCAGCCTCCCAGATGCCGCCGAAATGTGGAGCATACGTGGGAGAGAACACAAACTTCACACCTTCATTGGTAGCAAAATCAACTACAGGCTCATGATTGGTTTTAAGAAAATTGCCTATTTCCTTAGCAGCTGCAACAAAGTTGCGGCCGTTATCGCAAAATATCTCCGCTGGCTTGCCCCGTCGCGATATAAATCTGCGTAATGTCATAATAAAAGCGTCTTTGGACAAATCACTGACGGCTTCCAGGTGCACACATTTATAGCGAAAACATACAAACAAACATAAATAGGTTTTAGTTAATCGTGCACCTCGACCCTTTCTATTTAGCGTGAGGAACGGACCAGCGAAGTCAACGCCAATAGTACGAAATGGAAAATCAGGTGTGATGCGCTGTGCAGGTAAGTTTCCCATCATGGGAGTTAATGTTTTACCTTGAATACGTCTACATCTGACACAGGCATGTACTGTGCGGCGGGCCAAGTGCCTACCGTTTATAGGCCACACAGTTTCTCTTACACAGGCCAGCAACAGTTGAGGCCCGGCATGCATGTTCCGTAAGTGTTCATGTTTGAAATATAATTTGGTGAGTGGATGAGAGGCGTGTAAAAGTATGGGATGTTTTTTAGTATAATTATAATTTGATAATTCTATTCTACCACCGACTCTCATCACCTTGTCATCATCCAAAAAGGGTGAAAGTGACAAGAGAGATGATTTGCTACTTAAATTTTTATTTTTTAACAAAATATTGTACTCTACAGCAAATGAAGTTTGCTGAGCAATTTTACATAGGCTAGTAAAGGATGATTCTAATTCAGTAACACTAAATTTACCAAATAATTTATCTTTAGGATTTTTATGTCTAATATTATGTATAAATCTATTTACATACGCAAATATGCGTCTTAATTTTAAAAACGATGAAAATTTATCTATTTTTAGAATTTCTGTTACAGGTTCCTGGACAACAGCGGAAGTGGATTTCATCTCAGGTAAGTCTGTTTCATTTATTAATTTATTTAAATAGGGCCAATCAGATTCAGGCTGTATTAGAAATTTTGGACCTGACCACCACAAATTAAGATTGGTAATTTGATCTGGACTTACGCCTCTTGAGATCAGGTCAGCTGGATTCTGATCAGTCGGCACATAACGCCACGACGAACTATCGGTAAGTTCATTAATCTCGGCAACCCTATTTGCTACAAATGTTTTTAGCTTTGCAGAATTACCATTCAACCAGCTGAGGACAACGCTAGAATCGCACCAATAAATGATACGATCAACCTCACATCGTAGAGAACTGGTAACTGTCTTGCACAATTTTGCAGCCAACAGAGCAGCACAAAGCTCCAGACGCGGTATTGTCGTCGGCTTCAACGGCGCCACCTTAGACTTAGCACACAGTAAGTTAACCTTTACATCACCAGCTAAGTTGTGTGACCGCAGGTACACACATGCACCGTAAGCGACTTGGGAAGCATCACTAAAGGTATGTATTTCTATATAACTAGGAGCTTCGCATAGCGTTAATCGCGGGATCTGTAGATCTGATAAAAAACTTAAATTGTTAATAAACTTGTTCCAGGATTCCAAAATATCAGAGCTAACCGGTTCATCCCAGCCCTTTTTATTGAGCCATAAGGACTGAAGTAACATTTTAGGTATAATCACGCATGGACTGAGAATACCGAGAGGATCAAAAATCTTGAATGATGTAGACAGTATAGATCGCTTGGTAACTACATCACCTTTGTTGGGAATTACAATTGATATTTGAAGAGTATCGGTTTTAGGATTCCAATTTAATCCTAAAGTATTAGTGGATCCGCTTAAACTAACCTTGTCATTTTGATCAATGACCGATGATGACAAAATACTTGGTAAATTCGACCTGAATTTACGTAGTTTAAACCCTGCAGATTTTAGAGTGTCCGACACCTTGCGCTGAATGTATAACAGCTCGGACTCACAGTTGGATCCAGTGACCAAATCATCGACATAATGATCGTGTTTAATAATATTACCTATAAATTGATCATCGCAATCCTCTGCCAATACTGACAAACACTTGGTGCTTAAATATGTAGCACTTGCGAGACCATAAGTGACGGTTTTTAGACGTAAAGTTTTGATAGGATTTGACTCATCACTTCTCCAAAGTATTAATTGTAAATTACGATCCTTTTCATCTAGTTCAACCATCCTAAAGAATTTTTCAATATCGGCTGTCAAAATGTATTTGTACTGACGAGCTCGAATCAAAATAGAAAAGATTGAGTCTTGAACATTGGGACCGACCATCTGTAGGTCGTTCAGAGAGAAACCTGAGGAAGTTCGTGCCGATCCATCAAAGACAACACGTGTCTTTGTCGTTTCACTGTTTTGTTTAAACACTGCATGATGGCAAAGATAATAGGATGGAACGGGATTTATAATCGGACATTCCTCTAAATGGCCTAGCTCTAAATATTCTTGAATGAAATTTGAATATTGTAACTTTAATTCTGGATTCTTACGGAAACGTTTTTCTAAATACAATAATCGTTTCTTGGCCATTGCGTAAGAATCTCCTAAACAATCTGGACTATCAATTAGAGGCAGCCTAACACAAAATCTGCCAGATTCTAAACGGTAAGTATTACGATAAAAGTGGTCTTCACAAGCCTGCTCAATTTTACTAAAATATTGCTTATCTGGAACTTGCTCCAGTTCCCAAAACTTTGTTAATTGAGAATTAATATCGGAATTATTGCATTCGTCACTATCACTGATTGAAACATGACACGGAATACTCTTTGGTAACGAACGATTCCTTAAACTTGGAAAAATAGGGCCGGCGACTAGCCAACCTAGCTTTGAGCTACGTAGCTTGGGCATGTTATGACCTAATGCTAGCTGATCACATCCTAATAGGTCCCAAAATAGGTCCGCACCTATCAAGATGTCTATTGCCGAAGGCTGATTAAAATTGGGATCAGCTAACTGTATGTCTCGTGGGATATTAAGTTGACTAATATCTATAGATTGTTTAGGAATAGCACCTGTTAACTGGTTCAACACATAAAATGATTGTACAACACTGTAGTCGTTGCTAAATGAATTTAATCGGGCAATGCAACTTTTATTTACATGTTCCGCTAAGTTGTTGCCTATACCAATAACGTTTATAGTATTTATAGTACATACCTGTAATGATAACTTGTTCATGAGTGACTGGCTAATAAATGAGGACTGACTTCCACAGTCTAATAAAGCACGCACTCGAAATTGCTTGTTTGTTTGAGGATTGATAACGTTTACCATGGCTGTTGACAAAGAATATGATTTTCTACGAAATTATCACTAATCGAATTATTAACTGATATTTCACTTGAACCGCGATCTGTGTTAGTGCTATTGCTGCTGACTGTACTAGTATTACCTGTGCTAGCATTGTTAGAATTAGGTAAATGCAAGAGTGAGTTGTGTCTACGCTTGCACTCACGACAGGGACCCAACTTGCAATCACGTGCACGATGCCCAGTTCGTAAACAATTGGAGCATAAGTGCAACTTAAATGCTTCGTCTCGTCGTTCTTGAACACTCTTCGCTAGGAATGTAGGGCAGTCGTAAATCCAGTGGTCACCTTTACAGACAACGCACTGCTTAGTGACAGAGCCGGTGTTCTGAACTGTAGATGAAAACGACTTAGTGCTACGAGAATTATTATTATTATTTTGGCGTGATTGTGTAGCCTTGGGTGTGTCAGACTTGTTTTGGAACATAGTTGCTAACACATCAGCGCGATCAGTTAGGAACTTATTGAAGTCCTTTAGAGTGGGAGATCGGACAAACTATTACGGTGTTCTTCCCACTTCATAGCAGTACGATTATCTAACTTAGGTATAAGAATTTTGATAATTATCATATCAAGCAGCTCATCTTGTTTAGCTAAGCTTGATAATGCTCGCAAGTTTTTTGTTACGTGGTCAACTAGAAACCTCAGTGATTTGTCTGATTCACGTTTGTGTTGTTGCTGTGTCGATTCAAAATATAACAATGAATTGAGGTGTTGATTTATAAGCTGGCGCTTGTTATCGTAACGATCGCACAAAAGCTGCCATGCAGTTTCATAATTAGTTTCGCAAATCTCTAAATTAGAAATAATTCGCGCAGCTTCATTTTCGAGATACGATACCAAATAATGGAACTTATGAATAGGCTTGATACGCTCATTGTTATGAATAAGCGACAAATAGGTATCTCGGAACTCAAGCCAGCGGAAATAAGCGCCATCGAACTTTGCAATTTGTATTTGTGGTAATTTAAAATCAACATGATGACAATGAGTTGACTGATCGTGATGACATTGTGATGAATTGTGCGAATCAGAATAGTGAGAAGTAGTCTTATACTTGTCAAGCTGCTCTTCAGCAATTGCCAGATGTGAGGTGAAGATCTGCTCAATTCCATCACGTTCATCAATCTCAGAGTCCATATTATCGCAATTAATAACCTCAATCTGAGCCTGTAGTTCATCGAATTTGCTAGACATAGCTCGTATTTTATCAATATTAATTTCTAACTCTTTAATTTGGGTTTTTGATAATTTTAAAGAGCATACTACATCTAAATACTTTTTAAATTTCGTTAAACGACCTTTGACCGAGCTACGTTTAGCAAATAGCTCCTTCAATTGTTTTGCATTACTGTCTTTATCTTCGCTTAAAGACATTTTGTTTATTAATTAATAGTATGTAACAACAACAAACGACAAACTAGTACTTAAGAAAGTATTATAGGTGATTGAGTAATCTAAACAGTAACACACTAATGCAAAATGAAGGAATAAAGTTATATGTTCAACTCTTATCTGATACTCCCTCGGCGACACCTGGGGCCGAACGCAGCCACGCGGCAGCAGCGCGGTAACAGCGCGGCAGCAGCGCGGCGGCGGCTCGGCGCGGCGCGTGGCGAAGCGCAGACGCTTCGTCACCCGAACGCGGCTAGCGGTAGTCAACGTCGGGCGGCGCCGAATTCCCTGGAATAGTCGGCCAAAATATTTGAAATAATGTGAACTAGAATAATGACACGCACTATTGGGAGGGTGGCTAAGTTTAGGCCTTCAGATTACCTAGCAGAATGAAAATATCGGGAATGTAATTACTAATAGGTGTTTAGATACTCAAGTATTATTTATTTATGAACTTATTTTCATGAAATTACTGTTATTTTAATGAATTTATGATTTTACAAATGATTACGTAGGTAGTTGACAATAAATTATGGATTTTAATTGTACTATTTTAGGAGATTTACTGATTGTTTACTTGAAATAAGCCTTAAAATTGCTAGATATTTTGTTAAACTAATGAAATACACAAGTGGAGTGTACCAAACAGCGACCTTTTCGATAGGAAAAATGGGTTCAGGTATTAGGGTAAATCGTAGGAATGGCACTTAACTGATAGGCGAGACGGCTGCTTCTGGCTGCACTGGTCCTCGCTGGTGGCTGTGGTACTGATAGGTACACGAGCTGCTCGCAGATGTTGACGAAATTCTCGGACTGACGTGGCAGGCTGACGGTGAACCTCGACGGAGTAGAAGCTAAGGCTGGGCGCGGCGAGTTCTTCTGACCGACCTGGCTGGCTTAGTTGTCTTCTATTATAGTGTTCTTGCGTCTGTAGTCCTCCACGATGAATCTTTGGTAGATTTCCTTTTAGTGAGAATTCCTTTGTCTTCGTAGTCGATCCGAATTTTTGCAAATCCGTCCTGTCACGGTCGCCAATTAATGTCCAGTGGTGGACATTTGGAAGTTTAATAATGAAAACCTCAGTTTCTTCGCAATACAGGTTTAATAATCTGAATTCTTGATATTTTACAAAATGAAATTATAGATTTTCTGGCGACGCAACCGTGTACAATATAGAAGTGAGTAATATAAAAAGTTTGCGGGTGAACGTAAAACAAAAAAATAATTATTTGATAGTATCACATCAAAGTGTAACTTGTTGCTATTAAAAATCACTAGGCGTAGGTATGGCGCAGACAAATATAATAAAAAAATAATAATTGAGTGGAGTTCAGAAACAGTAATAGAGCACAAATCCGAAAAAAAAATTCTGTCTGTATGTCTGTATATCTGTATGTCTGTATGTCTGTTTGTTTGTACACGCTAATCTTCGGAACTACTGGACGGATTTCAATGATTTTTTCTTTGTTGTATCGGTATAAAGTCTGGGCAACATATAGGCTATAATTTATCTTCGAAACTTGAAGACCTGGTGCAGAACTGCAACAGACCAACAAAACTATAAGAGATACAAAAATGGTGCCATGGCAAAAATTGTTCCACGTGATGAGCATTTTTGGCTGAGAGAATAAATTTGAAGATCTGGAACACCTGATGTGGAACCCCAAGAGCCCAGCTACACTGTAGCATATACGGGTATGAAGTTTTAGCAAAAGTTGTTCAATCTGATAAGCACTCTCTGTTGACTTATAAAATATGAAGATCTAAAACACCTGGTGTGGAACCCCAAGAGCCCAGCTACTCTGTAGCATATACGGGTATGACGTTTTAGCAAAAGTTGTTCAATCTGATGAGCACTCTCTGTTGACTTACAAAAATCGAAGATCTAAAACACCTGAAGTTGATCTCCAAGTGCCCTACAACACTTGAAATGTATAGTAATGACTTTTTAGCAAAAGTTGTTCGATCTGATGATATTTTCGGTTGACTTATGAGAATCGAAGATCAGGAACAACTGATGTGGAAATGAAAGCTATCTCTAATTTCACTGTATAATCATATAATAAGCTGGAAGTGCCTCCAAGCGGTAAAGGCGGTAATAGTTTAGGACAGACTCAATGGTGATGGTATACAGGAATTAATTTTAAGCAGTGCGCAAAAAAAAACTGGTGATCCAGAATCATTAACAGAACATATCTGCATCATCAGTCAAAAAAAAATTTCATTCTTTTGTCCGCCTCAAAATCAGCAAAATATGGATGCCAACTATTCTTACGCGCTTGCAGCAGCGCTCGCGTCAGTAAACCGGTTTCGCGTTGCCGCCGTGCCTACTATGACGACTGTGACCGTAGAATCGGTTACAAAATAAACATCTTTCGATATCAATAACTTTTCTTTTTTGTACTAAAACACGTCAAAATAAAAATTTACGTATCTATAAAACATATTTAACTATAAGTTGACAAAGTTTGCGCACTGGATAAAATTCATTCCTGTATAATCGTCAATTTTACTCTTTTACTACAAAACTTTATGGAACAAATGTTCGAGTTTTAATGCTATTTGACTGTTGTATTCTTTTCTATTTATCTTCGTGACAGGGTAGCCTACTCAGTAACGCGGGGGGCGAGGGGGGAGCCAGCTAAATTTTAATTGATCAGGTATCTTCTTCACAATAAAACTATTACCATATGGCTAGAAAGAGGTCGAATCTTTTCCAATGTTCCTAGGGAGAGAATCATATGATCCCAAATATATACCGAAGAGCGTTTGGAAGGACTTGATGCTGTTCGAGGACATCAGTCTGCAACTTGCTCCGAGAAAATCTCATCGGATCGCAAAGCGCGCTTCCGTCATTTTCATATTTACGCATCATAGACGTGACGTCACGAGCCCCCACTCTCCGACTTTGTTGCGTGAAATCTCATTGTTATTATTGTTATTACCTCAAGAGCCTTTTCCCCAACTATGTTAAGGTCGGCTTCGATGCAACTGAGTACCAGTGTTTTACAAGAAACGACTGCCTATCTGACCTCCACAACCCGGTTACCCGCTCAACCCAATACCTCTTGATAAAACTGGTCACACTTACTGGCTTCTGACTACCAAGAATGTTCATTGACAGCCGGGACACACTAGGAATGACAGCTCCTCCAAAAACCGGTCATTGGTGTCCAAAATATTCTTAGAATTTGAAAGTACATACGAACTAAGAAAAGTTGCATTGGCAGGTACTTGCCAGACATGGAATCGAAGTCACACACTCATACTTGAGAGATTGGTTCTCTAAACACTAGGTCACCACTACTTTGTTATTTAAGGGTCCGCTCAGAAAGACCACTTAAATGCGGACTAATTAGAATCACTACTATGGTCACGCCTTTATTGCGTATTTATTCGCCATTGCGCTTTAGTTCTTAGCGTTTTGTTTAGTCTGCTGTGCTTTTGTCGTTGACGTGAAAAAGTTAAATATATGGAACGTTTCGAATGATTTTGCGTATTCCGTTGTTTTCCCGTCAACGGGCCCTTTAAATTCAACTGATGTTGAAGATCTGAATCGTCTGATGACGATTCAGATCTTTAATTTTGCTGACCCCGTAGTCGCCGGCATAAGGGACACCATCCGCGTACGAAGTCGCGGGCAGAAGCTAGTAACAAATAAAAATATGAGAAGTAATAAAGAATGAGCATGTTAGGAGTATTGTATTAGGTGACATACATACCATGTGGCCTTGGCATGGTTAAATATAGAATACAGATAATGACGACAGCAGAAGTAGAGGTATTATTAATTACTTTTATATAGTTCAAACTAATGGAGTCACAACTAATTCCTATTAATAGCGAGTATAAGTAACGAATCTACTGCAAACTGCAACGTGAAGTATTATTGCATAAAAACTTGTCCTTATAATACTCCTTGGCTCTCCAAAAAGTTTGCGAACAAAATAAAATAAGCAATTCAAGCCAAAACTTCAAATTGTTATGTCAAACACCGCATCATTCATACAAGATTTATTTTAACTATATTTTCTTTAAAATAATACAAATGGTACCTAAGTATTGATGGATAAAGACGAAAAAAATAAAATAACAGATGGAGATAAAACTACGACGAATGAAGTGAAACCGAGTGATGAAAGGAATCAAAGATCTAATACAAACGAAGATGCTGGACCATCGGGAGCAGTGAATCTGCCAGGGGCCGTTCACCATGCTAAAAACATACCACCGAAACCTGGCATCTCTAAATCAGAACATAGCATGAGGCACATAATAACAAGTAAAGATGTCACAAACGCACTAAAATCTCTAAGCTTCGGTGCTCCAGGGCAAGTAGTCAAAAATCTTAATCTGAAAGAACTTAACATCCCCATTCTTGACAAAGATGAAACATCAGAAAGAGATGAATCAACTACTCTGATAGATCTCAAGAAATTCATGGCATCTTGTTTCAAATTCAACAAAGAAGCCCCAAGCGCTATAGTATTGTCTGAAATCCCGAACGTGCAAAACGTTCATCCAGTGATAACTCCTGTTACTGCAGTAATACCACCACCCGATCCGCCAGAAATAGCGAACCCAAGTTACACGACCGTACAAACTGAATGTGTATCAATAAACACTAATGAAGTGATCATAACTAATGCTATTGAACCTAAGATATCGAAATCTGATAAAAAGAAGACTTCGGGCAGCCTTTCTGAGAAATCGGACTTGGGTATCACGGCAAGAGATTCGCTCTCAAGTATTGGGTCCAATGTTTGCCGAATATGTATGACGAGAGGACGTGAAAGGTCAGTAAAGAGAAAATCTATACTAATATTAAAAATCAGAAAACGTCGAGTTTGTTTGTAGCCGCCAATCTCAAGAAATGCTAAACCGATTTTAAAAAATCTTACAGTGTTAGATAACCCTTTTATCGAGCAACGATATAGGCTACTTTTTATACAAGTACGCGAAGTAGTTCAGAAGAAAGCGGGTGAAACCGCTAGCGGGACCTAGTTTAAATATATTAACCAAATGTTTATTTACTTAAAAAAGTATTGGGTTTGGGTATAAAGGATGTTGGCAAATCTTCTGGTAGGTTTCGATTATGTAACAGATAAGCGGGTATATTGGATATGTTACGTAGAGTGTAGAATATACAACATTGATTGAATTATATTGACATGGGTCTAGTCATGTATCCAGCTTCACAAATGAAAGGCTTGTTTAGGCAAGATTTTTTTTATTAAAGCCTAAGTATTATAAAAAGTTACACCATAGATTATAGTAACATACGAGTAGTTCACAGATGTTAAGTAGTTCTTGCCAAACTAAACCGAAGTGTACCTTGATTCGTTCAATCTAATAATTTGGAGAAACCGGACAGCCAAAACTGTACTTATTGATCTTGGTCTTGTCGTAATCTTCATCGGTTTACGATGAGAATGTAAAGTTTTTTTGGAAGCGCTAATCTCAGAAACATTTATTTCAAAATTTCTTTGGTGTCTTAAATTCATAGCTCTTACATCGAGGAAGGTATCGGCTTTTTTATCCGTACTGTGGGAAGTATTTTCCACGGGATGCGACTGAACACTAGTACAAATCTTAATGTTGAAATGTTGTCCTCAGGTTAATATCTCCGTGCAACTGCAAGGGTTCCCTGGCGAACGTCCACCTGAGCTGCTTGGAGCGGTGGCTCAACCAAGTGGGGAGAAACCATTGTGAACTGTGCGGATTCAGGTGAGTGCCACGAAAGTTAGATTTTTGTAAGCAGCATGTTTAATCACTTAATAAACTCTAAAGTGTAGAATTTTCTCAGGCAGGCAGATGCCTGGCGGCCTCTGACATCCAATCGTAACCACGTCGGCTTCATGTGACTTAGGGGCAGGGATTGGAACACGGCTAAGTTTCAGACTTCGGGCTGCTTTGTGTGATGATGATGATGACACAATGATTTTGGTCCAACCCCGGGATTGAAACCGGGACCTCATGCGCAGCAGTCGTTTTATACGACCAACGAGACAGTTAAACTGGCAAAAATACATGACATGAGCTCGATTGCAAAACTGCAAATGATCTAGCCCTCCTCCTTTGTAAAAGTGCAGTGCAGTAAATGCAATTCACAACATTCATTAAATCAAATCGGAAATTATGACAAAACCAAACAATAAAAAAAAATACGATAAATATCTTCAACAAACCCGAATAACGGCAAAAACGTTACTCTCAAAGTTTCCGATATCCGATTGTTAAAACTTATTAAACAGTTCCAAATGGAGTAGAACAGTTGGCCAACTTGCCGCGGGCTTGTTCGTTCCCTGATCATCAGGTAGGGTTGCCAGGTGTTAGAACCAGGTAATTATTCGCCTAGAGATGTGTTAAAAACTCTTTTGACAATAAAAAGTTTTATAATGAGAAGACAAGCAATCAATTTCCTGAACTGACTTGAATGCTGAAAAAATCTAGACGTAGATAGGAATTGATCCTTCGATTTGCGTAGTTTTTTTCTAATCGAATAATATTAATCAAATTTCAAACGAGTCCACTGACAATGTACTGAGTGGAGTCTCAGTACATTTTACAGGAGCTCTGATTTACTTAGGCTTACATACCTAGTACCTATGTACTTCAAATGTATCTATATACGTAAAGTTAAAATGAAAGTATGCGCCAAGTAACTTTGAAACCAACCCTGAAACCTTAGCCTTTTGACTAAAATTGCAAGGCGTACTTTAAACAAAAACATGGTCTTTATTTACAAGTAATTTTATTAATTGGCCATAAATCAATAACTCTGTTTTGCCACCCCTATATTCAGGTAGATCTGGTAACAATTTAAATTTAATTCTATCAACTGCAATATTGCGCGACTAGATTATGCCTTCGGCTTCGTTCGGACTGAATCGAAGGTATTTGAAACGGACAACTTTATTCTCAGTTACCTGTATTCATGTATCGATAATGGAAATTCGCAATATGTCATTGCTGCTTCGCTTTGCATTGTATTTCATGTTACAAACACGATTAGTAGACAATGAATTAATATGGTACACTCACAAGATTTCAAGAGTTATTAATACATACCTAGAAGTATGAGAAATAGAGTGCCACCGTTTCATAAGTACCTAAATGCGTAGGCACTGTACTTATTTTTTTATTGATACGTTAATCTTCTCAAAAAGAAACACCCTGTGTCAAACTAATTAGCAGAACTTGAATCTAAAATCAATAACCAATAAAATGTGCCGAAACGCGACTCGATCTTAAAATTCACATAAAAAAATAATCCCAATCCATTCAAACATAATTCAACCGATTAAAAAAGGAACACCACAGAGCAAAATAATAAAAAAGTTGATTCCGATAATGGCACAGATTATGAACGTCCAAGATAAAGAATCCTATTCAAGGAACGACCCCATTCATATGCTATGAATTTGTTAAAGAATTTAATACCGGCCCCGATTTTGGCGTTGGACTCTTAATTAAATGCAGCTGAGGTTCGATTAGAGGGGCAACTAATATCCCTCATTGAATTATTATGGCAATCAATCAATGTGACGTCACACCTGTTAACTGAATGAGATAGAAATGTGCATCACAATCAATCATTGTCGGTTCGGTAACGGGCATGAACCCATCCTTCGAATCGTTGGGAAAATGTCAAATATCTTGATGGGATAAAGTGTTGCTATTTAGTGGAAAATTGTTATTATTGAAAATAAGTACCTACCTTCTCCTCGGTGTACGTAATAAAAACAACTATTTTGAACTACATGATGTTCTATTCTGTCATTATTGGACTAACGTCTATTAAGATGGTCCATAATCGACCATCTTAAAACCCGTCTTATAATCCTCGAACCAATCTCTCAAAGAATAAACTGAAAGGAAAACTTTATAATGTCTCTTTTAAAAAAACCGTTTCGCTTCTACCCTGGCCTATATCCAACTCTCTATCGACATTCGAAACGAAATACCGCGCTTTTACCTTCCAAAAAGGTAGTACCTACACCGCCTCTGAAACCGTGCATTTTTTTCACAGCTACCCTGCGATCCGCACGCCGAGATACACGGTACTACAGGCGCTTCGGCTGTGGTTTGGCAATCCTAGAAACAGGAGCCATTTGCAGGTGAGACGGTTTACCTATGCATTCGAAATTTAAACGCTTGAAATAGGTCCTTTGGTACGTTAAGAGTTTTGAAAGGGCTAAGTCGCGTTGAACGGTAATTGATTTCGACAAAGTTTTTAGGATATTGGAACCTTCTTTAATAGTTGATGTCACTTGGGCAGGATTATTTACGTGTTCGTACAGTTTGGTAAACATAACAACAACATTTTGCGATATACCTAATCTTCTTGAAAGCCAATCTGATTGATGTAAAACACATTACCAAACATGATAAGGGTACATGCAATATCTGTCAATCACAACTGACAGTATATTAAAACCACCACGCATACATAAAGCATTCTATTTTCAAAAAATAACCCTGAACAACGTCCTATCCAAACAAATGTTCTCCCCAAACATTTTTTGAAGAATGTCACTCGTAATCGAGTGTTCCTACAATCGAGAACTCCTACAATCGATTATAATCTCGCGTCAGAGTGACGGCGTTGACACGTCAAGGGCATATTGAGTTCGCGTCTGTTAGGTTTAGGGTACTTTGTCCCAATTGAAACTGGCTTCCTCGAGAGCCTTTGAATATTTCCACGTTTTAAACTCGCAATCAAGCGGGTAAAAGGTTTGCTGAGGTATTTTTGGGACTGTTTTCTAATCGTGTTTGTCATTCTCTTAATTGCTTGTCGTAATTTCATTTTGTTATTTGTACAATCGTTTAATTATTGCCAGAGGAATTTTTTCTTGTATTATTGTAGAAACGCGTCTGCCCACCATTTAATGGAAACGATGAGCGGTAACACGTGATATTCAAGAGCCTGATTCTGATGTAGGATTTGCTTTGATGTCAATGTTACTCCATCCGCGCTCTTCCTATGGCTAAGTCCAACATTTCACCTTGGAGATGGATTAGCTTATATTGACATCAACCGGGTAAATGTGGTAAAATACATTTGCATCGGAATAAAAAAGTTCCGATAGAGATAAGCCCAATCACATTGTTTCTCTAAATAAAACTTCGAGGTCGCTCTCTTTGACAATCAGTCAATCCATCAATGTTATTGTAGGTATATCAGTTTGTTTCTCCATTACTGGAACTAAAAACAAACTATCCCAGTTATAGGTTCCTATTTTAGCCTAAGTACATAGCCGTTGACAACAATGTCCTCTCGACGCGCTTTACATTTTCAATATTTTGGTCTGAGCCGAGCTTAATCGTCTAATTTCAATGGAAATTTCACCGGCTTTCGATTGACACTCCAAAGTGTTTGGTGAAACCAAAGTCGATTAACATTCAAAATTATTTGATTAGACTCTAGATTGAAACTCGTAATGAATCAGTGGTGTTTCGATCGAAGCAGTTTCTAGCTGGTTTTATAGTCACCAGTCTTTATAATCCAATAAAAGATAGATATGCTTAATCCTTACCCAATCAAATCAATTTTCTCTATACTATAGGTAGGTAAGTATCAAGATTTATCGACATTCAGCAAACTATAATCAAAATGTGACATTGTAGACTGAACTACTTTCTTCTCCGCTCCTTTTATTAGCGAGGATATAAGAAAGAGTTATAGGAATGTAATGTTTTCCAGATTTTCCAACCTCAAACCATACCCACTAACTTACAACATAGTTTTGCAAACATAACATAAACAAAGTAAAAGACCCTTAATAACATTCAAGAACATACGTCACATCATTTAAAATTAACCGTCAAGTGTTTCTCAAACGTTGACGATATTTCACGCGCCACGCTGACCGCAAGATGGCGACGCAAAGATGGCTGACACGTCTTGACGTGACACGCATATATTGGATTTCTGTTGTCAGACTGTCATTTATTGAATTATCTTGCGTTGAACGTTGCTCCGGCTTTGTTGTGCTTCGAAGGATATAATATTGGATATGAGTTGGTATCTAAAGGGATTTTCGGAGGGTTATATTGCCCGGTTTTTTCATACCGTTGAATGCTCAGATTTATAGATGGATGCAAGTTTTTCAGATTTCTTTTTGCCTCTTACAAAGGCTAGAGGTATCTAGTATCGTAAACGACTGAGAAATCTACCATAACCATCTTCAGTATGTAGGTACGTGCATTATAATTCGTATTTTTTTTCTAATGAACTGTGTTCAGCCAAAGTTGTAGGTACCTAAGGACCGAAATTTGAAAAAACCCTAAAATTAGATTAGCAATAGCCGGTCTTTGTAAATCTCACAGTTGGTAAGTAGATGATGAAATATTCGCGCGATATAACACTGTCGTTGAAAATCTTCGGTCTTGGCCCAAAATTCCTCAGTAGGTACCACTTTTGACAAATATCCTTTTGACGTGGACTCCCCTTCGTTAGTTACAGCTATATTTCACTGGGGTACGCTGAAAAACAGTTTCTTGAATAGATAGGTATCTGTTGTAGGGTATTTTTAGAACCGTGTCAAAAACATTGGGGAAGAAGGAACCTTTTTGTTCAATGCATGCGTTTGATCTGTACGAAAGCTGTCCTGTACGTACGAGTACAAAAATAAATGGAGATAAAATCTATTTTGTAGACAATATAATAGTTGGGTACTAAACACAAGTTTTTCACGGTTTCCTTGGTAGGTAAAGTTTTTCAGTCAAAGGAAATATGTAATATCGCGTTCCATACAGCCTAAACACTGCAGGTTTTCATACCATACTTTTATTCCGCAGTCGGATTGTCTGATATTCTGGCTGCTATCGACCGTGACGGCTGGCCTCCTGGCTGTATGCATCGTCGGAACTCAATACTTTGTGATTGAGGGAACCAATTTTGGTAAGCTCGACGCAAGCGCTCGAAAAGAGGAAGGTGTGTTTTGTTTTTGCTTTTTTTAATTAAGTTGTTTTTTTAAGAGTTAAAAGGAAATTTTGCTGGTTGAAAAGAATGGGCCGTTTCAATTCGAAAATGGAATTTTGTCTTTTTTTTTGTATGAATCCTTTTTTCTGTTGTTATAAATGCAAAAGCAAAATTGCCTTTTGGTATTTTCTGATTGCAAAAAGCTTGCGCATATTTCATGGTTTTTATAATAATAGAACCTAATTGATTAAGAACGCTTTCATACAAGCGGGTTATGATGTGAATATAGGACGTTCGGTTTTTCTTCGTGACAAAAATTAACTATCGCGTTTCAAGTCATGGCCCATACGATCCGCGAGAAAAAGCTATCGGAAAATTCGCTTGTTTTAAAGCCTTCTGTAAGAATCCCCAATGTGTACCTACTTGTAATCCTAACATTAGTCCATAAAAATGCATTCCATAAAGATTTTTTATAGAAAATTACCAGTTTCCCTAATTGATTGTGAAGAGCATGTGAAATGCCAAGAGCTCTACAAAAATAATCTTGTAGTCGTCCAAGCAACCTCACAACGGGTTTGTGATCCCTTTATGATGCAAAATAGGATCAAAAATAACAAATGAGGATGAGGATGCTGACTTTAAACTTTGAACTTCAGGCTCCATCGCAGATGTACCAGCTTGTGGAATTGATTCTTCATTTAGACTTACCTATCCTTACATCGCGCGTCATCGCTTAACAGCTCAACCGATTGGCGATAGGCGGTACTGTGGAGTTCCCTAGGGTTGCGAATTATATCGCAAGCAAAAACGATTATAATTTAGATTACATACAGTTATGTTATGAATGAATCAGTTACTATCTTTCCAGGCATATCCCACCGGATTACAGAGACTGCCATGGACTTTTTCATGGCAATCGTTCTCTGCGGGTACTCTGTCACCGTCTACCTTCTCTGGAAGGACCATTACGTCATGTGGAATAGATGGAGACGGGCCAACGTCAATGTCAGACTGCTTCTGACGCCGGACTCGCATCCAGTACCATTTGTACCAAGAGCTAGGTATAATGTGGTTTAATTTCTTTATCGTCGTGTTATATTTAGCAAGTTTGTGTGATCAGTATTAAATATTATATGGAATGATTCTTAGTTTCAGGCTGTGGTTTTATTTCTTTCTTTCTTTCATTCATTTATCATTATATTAATCAGGGCTAGATGTACCATTCCCTTATCATTTTCATACTCCGTGCACCCAGACAAAAATTGTCTACCGAACGAAAAAACTTGGTTCTAGAGAATAAAGCATTCAATCAAATAAATTCTTCAGCTCTTTGTCTAATAATTTATGAAAGTTAACCTCCCTGCAATTGATTAAGTCCATAATATTGAACCATTTAGTTTGTCTAAATCGAAAGTCCAAACGAATGTGATCTTTGTAAAGTAGACATCTAAAGAGGCTCGCAAATAAACACACAAGCACGATAAACCCAAAGGTTTTTCAACAAAAGACCTTGTTTACAAGTAGTTACAGCGATAGCAAACGCCTATGATTTGCAGCCAGTGCTCTTGGCAACCCGCCAGACCCAGATACCCTCGAAGGTGGCTGTTGAGTGGCTTTGTAAATTCACCCAATGAAAAGATTAGATAGAGGAATAGGCTAGTTTCCTAAAAAATAATAATTAGTCCGTCTTGTAGATTGTCCAAAATTAAGCGATACGTATTTTTTCTTTTTTAAATTGGATCAGAACTTGTTAAGATATAGCGTGTTAAAGTTGAGTGTGACGTCACAAGTTGCTATAATTTTCAGGACACTGTGACGTAAAAGGCCCCCACTCCTAATTTTTGAAGCGTATTATCTTTGTCATTTTATGTTTAATTAAAAAAAGAAAAAATACGTATCCAATATTTTTTGATTGTCTAAAAAGCGGACTAAATATTATTTCATTATTTCGACCCTGGACACTACCCTATTTATGCAAAATCAGGTGTGTTTGCAAATTGGCGAGCTGCCATTGTGAATTAGCACGGGTTATTTAGGAAGCTCTGTTATTGAGTTAGGGATTATTTTGAAGCTTCGTCATAACAGAACCGTTGAATCCTTATTTATTTATTGTGTCCGTTTATTTGTTGCTTTTCACGTTAACACGGCTCGACTAATATGGATGACATTAGGCATGAGTGATTAGGCATAGATGAGTGTTATAGGGGATAGATTAATTTTCTCGTGGTGAACCGTAAGTTTCTATGTGCCAGAAGCTGAACACTAATTGTTAGACTTGTGCTAAGATACCGCCTGATAAAAAGCATGTGCCTATTAAATCCGAAAAAAAAAATTTTCATTCCGCTACCAATCTAAACTGAACGACGAATGCGAAGAGTGTGACTTTATTCTTCGATCATCATTTCCTTCATCATTTTCTTTTTGAGACAGTTTTAAAGTCAACAACACTACAAAGTATTCAAAAGTAATGAGGCTGGGAGTAAAATATTATGAACTATAGTAACCCTCACTAGAATTTTTCTATCATGTCTTTTAAGTCATTACTCCGCTGAAAATTCGTATGGATTTGTAACATAAATGTTAAATCTGAACGCATTTTTTTAGAAACTTCCAACTGACACATGAACGCACCCAAAAACAATTGGTCAATGGCGGGCCGCGTTTGTTGACTTTTATTTGTTGTTATAAAGGAAAACGTAAATTTTATTCAAAAATTCTATTGCATTAATACATATTTCGTATAAAAACAGTGCCTGTGTAATTTTAACAAAGTTAAATAAGACTGAAAGATGAGTTTTAGCTTCGGTTCAGCTACTACGACGGCTGGAAGTACTTTCGGCACTACCACCCCTTCTACAGGTAAATTTTCATTAATATTTCTGATTTAAAACTTTAAAATACAATTAAATCTCTTATTATATAACATACGCACACTCTACAAGTCGTTTTTGGATAATATAGTAAAACGCATTAACATTTTGACAAATTCTAACCTAAACTTTCCAGTATTACAAAACAGCATGAAATTCTACAATAACATTTATAAATTAATACCAATGTTCTTATGTATTCTCTTATATATCACATACAATAAAAATAATGTGAACAATTCCTATTACTACAAATTTACAGCTTGAATAGCTACATTCTTATGGGTGAAAGTGAAATTATTTTGTGCAATTTTCACAAAAGTTCAACAATTGAAACCATATTTCAGGGTTTGCATTTGGTAGCGGAGAACCAGCTAAGCAAGGATTATTTGGATCCGGAAGTACAGGTAACCATCCTCATCCTATCCTACTATAATATTATAAACACGAAAGTTTGTATGTATGGATGTATGGATGTTTGTTACTCTTTCACGCAAAAACTACTGAATGGATTTTAATGAAACTTTACAATAATATAGCTTATACATCAGAATAACACATAGGCTACAATTTGTAAACATATTGTTCGAAATACTAAACCAGCGCAGACGAAGTCGCGGGCACCAGCTAGTAAAACATCATAACACATTTTTATAGCAATATCAGTAGTGTTTTTTAATTCTTGATGACTCAATGATAAAATTGATAACATTACCTACCTATAACCAAAAAATACCTAAACATCTAAATATAAGTCAACATTTAGAATTTATTGGACAATGGAGAGTAATAAGTTTTTTTGTGTTACAGAAAACAAGCCAGCCTTCAATTTCTCAAGTCCGTCTGGCGGAGGTTTTGCATTTGGTGCTGCTAAAACTACTGCAGTAACATCTTCTATATGTAAGTAGGGAATAAACAATCTTTTATTCTTGTTTATTTCGTTATTGTTATAACAAACGTTATTACTTTATTACATTACAAAGACATTTTTACACTTAGTACTAACCTTAAGCAGGTTACAAAGAGTAGAAAATAAAAGCCTATCACATAATTGTTTTGCATGCAGAAATGCAAAAGTAACTCTGTATATCTGTTACATGTTCAAAATAATGAACTGATTAAAATTTTGGTCCATATAATCTAGAGGCCAACAAATGACTTCTGCCCGTTTTTACCAACAATCTCTTAATGTTTTCCTAAATAAGTTTAACTTAGAATAAGGGCTCCCCCAATAATAAAGGTTATAAGGGACACTTAAAATTTGGTGAAAACGAAAGTGTACCCTAAATGCTCCCTAAATTTAGGTATTTGTTGGTGAAAATAGGCATTAGACTACCCACTTGTGGGAAGTGGCTGAAGCTGGAACCAATGCAGGTCACTTCAACTTCCGTAAGGTCATAGATGGAGCTGCCTACATCTGTTACCAAATCTTGTCAAACAACAAGGAACAACAATTTTTCAATATTTCCATTAATAATTTTTGTTCTATTTTCTTGTCCAGTTTCCACACCAACGACAAGTGCAGCTCCTGCATTTGGTGCCAGTAAACCAGTGAACTTTGGAGGGTTCACGTCACCACCCAACCAAACTGTTGGCAGTCCTGGTTTCGGTCTTCAGGTTTGTAGGCTAATGTACTTGTAATGATGACTTGTTTGTAATAATGAACAAATGAGGACCTCTTTACAGCATTGTGACTGAGCTCTTGAAGAATCTTTAGTTAATATAAATAACCTTGCTTGGACCATCTCCCCAATGCTGGTAGGACACTATGACACTGCATATTGGGTGGCTCGTACCTAATCACATTAAATGCTATCCCATATACTTTATGATATTCTATGGCGAATTGTAAAAAAATTACCTAACCCATTCTTATTATTTATTATTTAAGTTTTATATTTGTAATTGCAAGTTCTTTGTCATTATCTGTATAGTATTTAGTTACAAGTAAATTTAATTGTTCTTAAAGATACTCACTGACCCCACAGTCAAACCATTACAACGGTTTTGTGGGGCTTAGCACATAAGATGAAGGCTACCTTTGTGATATAAGATAAATAAATAAATAATAAATAAAAATAAATTCAGTGGTTTGGCCTCAGGAGTCATTTTTCGTTTTCATATAATAATAACATATATTGTATTTAATTTAATGTGATTAGGTACAGCACACCTGATATGCAGTTTATGTCAAATTTTATATTGTAATTTTATAATATTGTTATAACATCCTCATAAAGATGTTAATACTAATTGTGTTTTGTAGACTGGAGGCGGCTCGCTTGTAGGAGGAACACAGCAACCAGCGCCGGCTTTCGGTACACCAACCACACAAGGTCAGTTATCTGAAACTATTCCATTCTATTTTAAAAATAAGTACACCAGGAAATCTCTCTCTCGTGTAAAATTTGCTGTTGCCTGTTAGACATTAGGCCTCTGCCTCGAATTTTGCGGGCAGCGGGGCGGCAGCGGCGGCGGCGCGGGCGGTCACCGCCTGACTGGAGCTCACCGCTCGTTGCCCGCCGCCGCGCCGCTGTGTTCGAGGGCCGGTCCATTTGATTATACGCGTAAGATCCTGCCGCTCCCGCGCCGCCGCCGCTGCCGCCCCGCTGCCCGCAAAATTCGAGGCCGAGGCCTTAGATTTGTACTCCTTTCTACATAATCTTCTACACTTAGTTTTTTTTGTTAATAGCTGTCTACTCAGGCTACACATTAAAGTAACACTCTTTTTCACGTGGTAAGACTACATTACAATAACATAATAACCTCTTCAATTGTTACTTCCAGCTTCAACCGGTTTCGGCTCATCCCCCAGCACCGGTTTCGGTTTCGGCCAGTCCCCACAGCCGTCCACCGGATTTGGTGGACAACCAGCCACTACCGGTTTCGGTGCACAACCAGCCACCACCGGTTTCGGTACACAACCAACTAGTACCGGGTTTGGTAGCAGTCCTTCAACCGGGTTTGGTAGCAGTCCTTCAACTGGTTTTGGTGCTCAACCTGCTACAAGTGGTTTTGGGTTTTCTACACCAGCTACCGGGTTTTCGGCTCCTCAAGCTAATGTGAGTATTAATTTAAGTTTTATAATAATCTGTGATTTTATTTGCTCTTTGTGAAGACTTCTGACTCACATATAAGTAAGGTTATGAAGAAACATTTTCTATTTAACCTATATTTACTAAGTTAGAATTTAACAAAGTCACACAATATCTTATCAATCACATTATTACATGTGACTGGATTAACATAAATTCGTGCCATCTTTCATAGCATATAGGTAAGCTGTTCTCTACCTTCAAAGAGAGACTTTTGGCTCTTAAACTATCTGTGTAATATACTGCATGTGACAGGCAGAGTTAATGTCCATTAAATATTTTTTTAATTTCATTTTTTTCAGCAGCAGCAACAACAGCAGCAACAGGCAACAACCACTGCAACAGCTCAGCCGACACAGTCGTTCCTAGGCGGAGGTACCACCAGTGGTTTCGGACAAAATGCCTTGCGTTCCAAACCTGGGTCCGCTTTCAGTTTCGGCGGGGGCACCACTACTGCGCCTGCGTTGGGCGGTGCTAGTACTACCAGTAAGTGTTTTTAAGTGTTTTGTCCTCATGACATTCAAAAGCAACCAGTCTAACCATGGTTGCTTCAGGAATAATTGTTAGTGTGAGTTACCGCAGCCCTGGTACATAAAGGGCTTAAGAAGGAACATGATGGGTTTTAGTCAGTAAGAGTCTGACACTCCCTCAAGTTGCTAGCTAACCCATAGCGGGAGGTCATTTGATGATTCCCCATAAAAAAAGGTAATTAAAAAGGGGGGTAAGCTGGGTTGAGGAAGTCAGATAGGCAGTCGCTCCATGTAAATATTGGTACTCAGCTGCAGCCGGGTAACACTGAAAGCCATGTCATTTGAACCAGCCAGATTTTGGAACAGTTATTTTTTGTTCACAGCAACCACACCAGGTGGTTTCGGCCAAAAACCAGCGACGCTCGGTTTCGGTACACTAGGAGCCGCGTCTTCTACACCTCAAACTGGTCTGACAGGTCAGGCCACTGGTCTAACTGGTCAGGCTACTGGTCTAACGGGTCAGACTACTGGTCTGACCGGACAGGCCACTGGTTTGACAGGTCAGACTGCAGGTCTGACTACAGCACCCAGTTTTGGTGCTGCCCAAACCGCCACTAGTACGCCGCAAGGATTTGGCTCTTTTACTTGTAAGATAAATTTTATTTGATTTATATAAATATTGAGCTCAGTTAAAACTAAGTTACCATACTTATCTCATTTCAGCACCAACTCCCCTAAACTTTGGTGGAAACCAGCAAACCAGTCAACCAACAACCGGTCTCAGTTTCGCTCCACCATCAACTGCGCAACCAACACTCGGTTTTGGTACACCAACAGCCACCCAATCTGGACAAACTGGGCTCAGTTTTGGAGCTCCAACAACAACACAGACCGGACTTAGTTTTGGAACCCAACCAACCACTTCTGGAGTAGCTACTTCAGGAACGGACAAACCATTATTATTGGGTCAAGCATTACCAGCTGGGCAGTTCCCTAAAACATCTGCACCATTAAGCTTTGGTCCGGTATCAACTGGTGCAGTGAGTGCCACTTCTACAGCACCTGTCTCAAGTGGACTTACATCTTGGTCCACTCCGGTTGCAACTACCACAAGTCAGCCAGCAACCGGGCTTAGTTTTGGAACCAGTACTGCAGCTTCTAAGCTCAGTTTTGGAGCTGTTTCTACGTCCGCCCCAAATGCAACATACGGGGTCAGTGTCGCTGGGTCTGCAGCTCAAATTGACTCTAGTTTTGGAAAACCTATTACGTCGGTCGTAGGCTCTTCGGCAGGTAAGAATATTTTTAAATTTTCATTTGTCTCTCAAAATGATACGAAGCTCCGAATTGCGAATCTACTCCTTTTTGAAAAGTAGGTTAAAAAATAATATGATGGTTCTACAGAAATTCCTAATTCAAATATTTAAATTCATGTCACGTTGACTTTAAATAAAATTGTCACACAAAAATTTTAATTTCAGCATTTGTTAACAAAATTATTAGTGATCTATTATAGAACTTACACTGATATGGATAGAGGTTATATTGCTTATTCTATTACCTCCAATATTGAAATCACAATATAATCTTGATGTTCATAGATTCTAAACAGTTTTAAAAATCCGCCATTTAAAAATTTTTACACAGTAAAAATATTAAATTTGCACACATTCAATTTTTTCGAAATGCCAAGAACACATACATATTTTTTAATCAAACATAGCTATATATGTAAATCATTTCAGCAATATTCCTTTATTTATATTCAAATTATTGTATGTTTCAGCATCGACCACCGCCCCTTCAGGTATAATAGCCCTTGGCAAGACTACAGCGACCACAGCATTGGCGTCACTTAGTACTGCTACTACGTAAGTAATCAATTACACTCAGTCAGTATTTCAATTACATGTAGAAACCAAAAAATAAGTAGGTAGGTACATACTTACATAGTCACAAAATGAAAAACAAGAATTAAAAATATATGTCGGAAGGCGTCATCAGGATGGCACTATCGTTCGACACCAGGTAGGGTAATCAAGCAAAGAGATAACTCAAAGAAACTCAAAAGTCAAACAACCTAAAAACTCAAACGTTTATTCAAATTAGTCAGAACAAAAGACAGCCCCCAAAACGCCCGCCCTTCGCCACTTCCTATGTGTTTTGGCTGGGAAGAAGAAGTGGCGGAACAAACTCCCCAGCAACACATGTCTGTCTGTTAGGTTAGAAGAACCATTACAATTCAAAAATCACAAGACTCTTTACAATAACACTAGGTACACTACACGTAACGAAAGGCAGTATCGAGATGTGCGCAGCACGACGACTTGACCAAGACTGAACTAAGACTGCGCTCCGCGGACGCCGCGCTGACCGCCACGACTCCGCCAAGCGCGCCAAATTGTTGTTTCACCGAACACGCCACCAGAGGGCGCGCTTGCGGCTCGTTCAGTGACCGTACTATTGACTATCTCCGACATATATATTATGGGTCCTCAATATACTTTTTTTGTTTGCTTGTATAAAGACTCGGAAATTACTGGTGAAAAATACTCACTGTTGCGAAACTATTACAGTCCCCATATGACATAAGGCTATTTTTTATACTAGCTCCTGACAACGGTTTCACCCGCATCCCGTGCGGACCTCTGCACGAACCCGGATAAAATGTAGCCCATAGCCCTCCTCGATAAATAGTAGTAGTAATTTAAACAATGAATCTTCCTAAAATATTTTCAGAACAACAGCATCAGCCCCAGTTCCCCCTCAGACTATAACATCAATTACCTTCGCGCAACTTGAAGAGAGTATCAACAAATGGACCCTCGAGTTAGAGGAACAAGAAAATGTGTTTATAAACCAGGCTACCCAGATCAATGCCTGGGATAGACTGCTTATTGCTAATGGGGAGAAGGTATGTAGTTCAATTTAGTATTTTAATTTATCAAAAACGGGGCCTTGTTATTAAAAAGGCTTGGGATACATATCTCTTTATGAGCCAATTGTAATCGCTTCCGAGCTCGCGTTTACGAAGACACATGCATACAAGTACATTTACGCATACAAATATGGTAATATGGTTTACCTGCACTCGGAAATATAGTTAAGTTAGACTTGCCGTGGCTATAAAAGTACTTATCTAACAATCTGTTTCCCGCAAAGTCTCCTGGTTGTTAATTGAAATACTGTTGCATTTACCCAAACACAATCTATTTAGATCAATTTCAAAACTTTTTATCAGCTTAATGCTGTATTTTTAGATTTTTTCAACAAATACATTTAAGTCGCGCATAAAACCGTAGGAAACAGCTAATTTATAATAATTACTAATCATACAAAATTATTTTCACAGATAGTGGAACTTAACGATGCAGTACAATCAGTGAAGAACGAACAACAAAGCTTGGAGCACGAGTTAGACTTCGTACTAGCTCAGCAGAAGGAACTAGAAGATTTGCTAGCGCCCATGGAAAAACAGCTGTCGGAGGAAACTGTGGACAGGCTCAGAGACCCCGAGAGAGAGCATATGTGAGTATATTTATTTGACTAAATTATTACCTTATTTATAACTAAGAACATAATTTATAGTATAAATAGTAGCATTTCCCCGCTGTTTTAAACTGCGTGCCGGATAAAAGACAGTCGCTTCTTCTTCTTTCGTGTCTATGACATGTCATATTTCGACTACACTTTGTCAGCGCAATATGCCACAGCGAAAGCATGGCCGGATGCGCTCATTAGGTCCTCCCGCGAGCAAGTTAGTCGCTAATAATGTTAATCTGAATTAGATGTAAAAAGTATCGTGAAAAATCCGTTCTCATAAATAGTTTTTGCGTAAAAGAGTAACAAACACTTTTTCATATCAGCCAATAATCTGAACTCTTGTGCCTATATTATAACATTTGAAAAGACTTAAGTACTCCCTACTTTATAGCATTTGAAAAGTTGGCAAAATTATTCTACACTCAATTCCGCTAGACGTTAGTATATAATTATGAGATAAATAAAAAGGTCCATACATTTGAAATAATTGGTTGTTGCTTCAGGTATTCGCTAGCTGAAAACTTGGACACTCAACTGAGACAGATGTCGGAAGATTTGAAAGAAGTTATAGAACATCTCAACGAAACCAATAGGAGTCAAGACAGCAATGATCCTGTAAGTAATTTATATTATTAATTTTATGAAGAATGGTAGAAAAGAGTGATCCTAGCTCAATGGCTGATTTAGACAGTATCAAGTAGTTATTTGAAGCAATCTCATAGTTTTTCCTGTACTCTTAATAATATTTGCATACTTGTCAGGTCTGTAGTAAAAATTATATAAGAAGAAATGGGAGAGGTGTAGGACCCAAACTATGGGTCAAGTCAGCTTCATTTCGCCTTCAGTTCACTGTTAATCACTTCAGTATACTTCAACAATCTAGATCCAAAAATAAAGTTTAATTCACCCCAAATCTTTTTTTCCAGATTGTTCAAATTGGTCGTATCTTGAACGCCCACATGTCGTCAATGCAATGGATAGACAACTCGATTGCACAAATATCTACAAAACTCGACCAACTGAAAGCTACCCACGACACGCTGCGGAGAGACAACGAGCGATCTTACCAACTCACTTATAATTGAAGTTTATTTACAATATTTAATGTTATATAGAATTTTAGGGCCGTGTTAGAAAACAATGGTCAAGCATGTAACAGATTTCATATAGACCATAATATGTCAGACATTATTTTTGGTGCGAAAACTACGAAAAGATTATTTACGCCTCAGCATTTTTCCCCTTTCAAATTTAAAGAATATTTTAAATCTAGGCGTAGCTGCGGCGGGACCCTAATTTGTATTAAAAGTAAAATAAAATCTAGCTTGAGAATTGAGTCTAACATGGGCCTTAGACTGTGCTAAATGATTCTGATTCCAATTAATTGAACAGTCATCACTTTCTGAAAAATAATAATTAAAAAATAAGTGGTGAAAACTATCGAAATAAAAAATGTACATAATAAAAATGATTTTGCATAACTATATCACATTCATTGATATTTGTTTTCATGTTAAATATGTAAAATACTTTCAGACTTATGAACAAAACAGTTTGTAGTATATTTCTGTTGATCTAGCTAAAATATTGTGATTTGACATAATACATACTGTGAAAAATCTAGCCAAACATAGTTTTCGCCAAACTCAATGTCGGTTCGAGGGTAAATTCTGATACATAAACATGGTTTCTGCGCAGAATCGCGCAATATTCCGAACCGCTATAAAGTTTGACAAAAACTATTCCTAATAAACTTTTATTTTTATCTTACCCAATTTTTGTTCTAATTGCGACGGTTTTTTATTATAATTTCTGTACCTACTTTGTTGATTATTGAAACCTGGACAAATTGTTTGTTAATTATTGTAATTCTTATAAAACTGTATTTCTGTGAAATAAAAGTAATGCGTTTATATTGGTGTCTTATTATCTTACTGCCTTATGCAAAATTAGCCAGGAATACGCTGGTAAATAACTGTGGCCTTTATACATATCTGTTATATACGGGACCGGTATAGTTATCGGCACGAATAATGAGCTCTCGGCGGAAGAGTGGGGATCGCTTTGCGCACTGTACACTTAAGGCAATAAACCAATAAATCACTTCTGCGCAGGTGAAGGTCAGGGCTCAATGGCCGATGATTATAATAAAACATGAACAGTGTGTCAAAAGTGTATTGTACTAAACTACAAAATAAAAACAATTTGTTTGAGATAAAAAATATTGGTAAACTTCTTATAAAAATTAACGTGTGTAGGTATAATGTTATAATCTTATGGAAATTACTGTTCTTGCTTAATTCTATGGTTTCTTTGGCGCGAAGCTTATTCCTTCAGCATTATAGCAGAAGATACTTGCTCCTGTAACAAAGATAATAACACATTGTAATAATTACTGATTTCATAAACGGCTTATCCGAATAAGCTACATATATTATGAAAGCAAACGTTTGAAAATTTTACTAGTAACTCTAACTAATGAAAATGGCAACGGGACGAAATTGGTTACATAAAAGCGTTCTAACCATCATAAGGTTAAGTAACGTTTGGCGCGGTCGGCCCATGGACACCCATCACAACCAGGGGCCCGATTCTCCTAATTTTACTCAAGCGACATACGATTCGATTCGACTGAGATCCAATCACGACTAAATTACGATTGAAGCGTATGTGGCATTCCGCTATTTTTTCTTGGAAATAAACGTCTTTATCCTTTTCTGTCATTTAATAATGAATCATTTTGTCTGCAAATGATTGACGATTGCAATATGATTGTAGATCAAACTACCGTATAGACCAAAATCACCAAAATATCAGACCAATCGCAAACCAATCGAATTTGGTTGGAATACGATTGGTCTTATATTAGTAGCAGAATGCCCGATATGGTTAAAATTGCTATTGCGATTCGATTTCGTTTCGATTTCTATTCAATTTTGACATTATTAACTTAGGAGAATCGGGCCCCAGTCTTACTAAGAGATGGTAGGTTGCTCGGGCAACTGGGTTGCGGAGGTCAGCTAGACAGTCGCTCCTTTAAAACACTGGTACCTACTCAGCTGCATCCGGTGAGACTGGAAGTCGACCTCAACATAGCTATAGGCAGAGACAGATATATAACATAGGGACTTACTTGATGTGCACTCAAGTACTGGCGGTCGGTTTCAGCGGCCAACACCTGTACAGCATCAATGATGACGTCAGCTGCCTTCTTCACGTTCTTAGCGAACATCGCTAGCACTTCGCTTACTGACACCTGCAACAAAGAATATTGAGTGTGTGATGATGATATAACAATATAGGTAGAATTCTAGATGAATGGAATGTGCTCAGCAACACATTGCTGAGAAGTTTTTTCTTCAGTTTCTTAGCCATAACACTAGGAAGCGTTGAAAATTGTCGAGGGGAGTGTTGTCCAATGTAATTTGACGTGAAAAACCTTATTTATTGAAATAAATGAATTTGAGTTTGGGTCTGATACTACAGATCGTACCAAACTGAATGGCGGCTAGTTTGTGCCAATCAAAATTTCTCTTCTACCAACTAATTCATTATACATACAGACAGAAAGTACTCACAGACGTCTCATTCTCCCTCCAGCAGTCGTAGTCGGTGACGAGAGCGACGGCCGCGTAACTCAGACCTGCTTCCTTTGCTAATACAACCTGAATAAAAATAACTTAAAATAAATGCTTCGACCAGTTGCGGGAAATCCCTACTAATATTATAAATGCGAAAGGTCTGTCTGTTCATTAAATAGAGTTGACCTTGAGAAAGAACATAGGATAGTTTTTATCCCGGAATTTTGAAAAATTCTCTTGGAAACGCGATATAACCGAACTCTACGCGGGCGGAAGCTAGTTCAAAATATAATGTTTTACTTAAATTTACATGTTTTTCAAAACACTTTGTACCTAATAGTAATTAATCCTCTGAGAGGAGGAATTAATGCAAAATATAAAAAAAATCTAAGCAAATACCTCAGGTACTGTGGTCATGTTTACAAGATGGCCGCCCCACTGACGGTGCATCAAACTCTCGGCTCTGCTCGAAAATCTGGAAAATGAGAGGAGAATCAGGAAAAACACGCTCCTATTCTGGCTGTCGGGTGAAAATCAAAGAGATGAACCGCTGTTTTCCACTTTTTTATTACACACTAGGTAATTATAATTATGGCACTGACACGCGCAGCGTAGGACGTCCACCAACAAGGTGGACAGACGACCTTATAAAGGTCGCCGGAAGACGCTGGATGCAGGTCGCCTCCAACAGGTATCTGTGGAGATCTAAGGGGGAGGCCTATGTTCAGCAGTGGACGTCCTATGGCTGAGATGATGATGATGATGATGAATTATATACTGATTTTTAATATAGGTACATAAAAGGAGGACTTACCTAGGTCCCTGTATAACGACCGCAGTACCAGTCTCGTGGTACCGATACCCGCGGGTCCTGGCAGCCGTGATCATAGCATTCCTGGCTCGCTCGCAGAACGCGGGGTGCATCGGTAGGTGACACACACCCTTTGGCCCGCCTTCTGTGCGATCGTAGAATGTGCATTTGCGACCCCAAGTTCTGTAAAGTTAGCATTTGAGTTATACATGCATACATTGGTATTGGTAATAGGTAAGTACTACCGCTGAGTCCTTTTTTTGGTGGGAAATCATCAATTGACCCCTCCCGCTGTGGATGCAGCGCGAGGGAGTGTCAGACTCTTACTGAATAAAACCGAACACCGTTTCTTCTTAAGCTCTTTATGTACCAGGGCCGCGGTAACTCCTTCCAACAATCCCGCAGCCCCGGCAAGCTCTTAGGTCCTAAGTTATTGAGTCTTTACAATGGATATTTACAAAGGCGTTGGTCTGTTGTTACAAATCTGAATATGGTTGATGTCTGTAGCCATTAACAGGTCTAGAGCCATTTTTTCTAACAACAGAAACAACAATACTTCAATGGTTGTTATGTAAAGGTGCGTTTTGAATGCTAACTGCCGACCGCACATGCCGCGACTGCATGAAATCGGTCGACATCTGCGGGTATGTTCTGCTGCCGCTTCGATCCAAAAAGGTTTCGTGTAAATACAGACGAACAGTCGGCAGGTAGCATTCAAAAGATACCTTTATATATTACCTATCAATAAAGTCGTTCAATATAACAAGGTCGCCAGGTTTGTACTCCTCGACGAGCGACCCAGTGGCCGTGGTCGCCAGGATGTGAGTGCACCCCACTTGCTTCAACGCCCAAATGTTGGCGCGATAGTTCACATCGCTGAAACGAAAAAAGCAATAAGGAATGGATATTAATTATTATTAGAATTTTCTAGATAAGGAAGGTAGTTTGCATATTATAAGTAAAGCTGACTAATTACAGTATTTTTTATCTTTCCGTTATCAGATAATCTACAGTGTCATCTTATGTTAGCAGGATTCTTGGAAAGTATATCAAAAAATCTTTTTGATGTTTATCGTGTGTGTGTGTCGTAGACGATATGATTTCGGACTGGATGAACAAACGTGCTCTCGCAGACACAGCAAACCGCAGTAGATACTCATAACAAGGAATAGATTGGCATACATTCGCAGACAGCGAATAGTAGGTAAGCGAAACTTAACTTTCAATAGATCTAGATACTTCACGACAGTCAAATAAATTGACCGGTCCGGTCTGTATCATAATGCACCCACCAATTGATGGGTCTGTTTTAGATATATTTTTAGCTTTCGCTGCTTATGTATTTTATCTTTCTTTATGTAAAGTATGTATGGTATGCTTCTATAATATGTTAGACTAGCCAGCTAGTATTTTTTTCCCGGGGGAACTTGTATCCGTACCGGGTACTCGGGAAAAGTGTAGTTTCCAACAGTGAAATATTTTCAAATCGGTTGAGTTCAGATCAGTTGCATAGCCCTTAATTACAATCAATTTTTTTTTCTATTACCTTGGTTGAAACTGGTGTTTTCTCCCATGTCTCGCCAGCAATACACAGGGGACTCCTTTGATCTGACCTTCGATGAGCACATCGGATGGCTTGCCGAAGGGCGTGGTGACTTCTCTCTCAACTTGGTTCTCGAATAGTGTGGGGTCATCGAACCCTGATCCACCGATTATGCCGATCTGAGTCATAGATTATATTATTATTGAGATGAATATTCTTTTGGTATGGGGTAGTAAATAGTTAGGTATCTAAAATAAATGGCTTCCTTGCTAACTAACAATTACTAGTTTAGAAAACACTAGATAAATACGATTTTATAAATGCACATAAAAAACATAGACATCACAAGAGTTTAGTAACAATTTCAAACACAGCTATGATAGGATGATCCACCATGAACTTCTTTTTCATATCCGGCTTCATCATCAGATCAGTTCGACAGTACCGAATTATACACTACATACCTAAATCCGCAAATTTTCATGATACTATGATGATCCTTGGAAGATGGTCAAAAGAGTTACCTTAGATTCCATTATACATATAGGTCAACTAATAAGAGTGTTCACAGATTACTAAATAGTTGCGTGTAAATATATATAGTTTGCATATCTCATCTATGTAAATATGTAGTTTAATGTTTTATTACTATTGTTAATCATGCCTTATCATGATATCGTACTTTCTTATCTATGCATATGCATGCTAATCTGTTGGGCTCAGCTCAAAAATTTGTCACAATTTTTAATTTTAACTTTATGTGCGTATAAAAAGTTATATTGCCTTGCAATAAACTATTTAAATAAATAAAACTGCAGTATTCAGTCATGTTACAATAATTTATTTGTACATTGAATTTATCTACAGAGGTAAACACTATACAACTTTTAACATAAATGCAGTTTCTGATTCCTTTTTACATTATTTGCCATCTAAACCTTGTTGGAACTTGATCTCTTTGGTTGTTTCATGAGCTTTCTGCAATGCTTGTGCAATTTCAAAGAACTTCTTTGATTCATCCGGATTCTTTTCTACCCCATCACCTCTTTTGTACATCATACTGACGTTCGCACAAGCGTACATGTTTCCGAGCTCACAAGCTTTCTTAGCAAAGTTGAATGCTTGAGTTTTGTCAGACTTTATTAGGTACTCAATGTTAGCGTTTTTGTCCGGTCTGTGAGGGTTGAATTCTGCTACATTCTTGGGTACTCCAGTGAGATACATTCCGGATAGGTAGTGGCACGCCATTGGATCATTTTGGTCACAGCTTTTCTTGAGGTAGTTGTAACCTGAAAGTAAATATCTTTATCTTTAGTTATGCAGATTACTTTTGTTTCTCATTGTTGATGTTTGGGTATAAATTATTTTGAAAATTGGACTCTTTCACCTAGAATTCCAAACACAACAATAAACAGCAGATTTATGCATATTGACTGATAAAAACTTGTTGTACATTAAACAACTTACCTTTAGGGACATCTCGCGTTATATTAACTCCTGGTCCAGTGGCAGTCAGGAGCATACCAGCGTGTAGGCACGCTCCAGGCTCATTATATTCGCATCCTTTCTCAAAGTACTTTAACGCTTCGGCAGCATCACCCTTCTCCCGCCCACGACCAATCAACGTATAGTTCCCAATCTTCAGACATGATTTGCCAAATTTATAATCCAAACAATTGCTTTTAAACACCTTCGCGGCCTTGTCGAAATCCTTCTTTATTGCTTCTAAGTAATCACCCAAAAGATGACATACTTCCGGCTTTTTCTCTTTGTAACATCCAAAGCGGTATTCGATACCGAGGTTTTCTATATACTCCTTTACCTCATCTTCTTGCTTTAAGTCATAAGCCATCTCGATTTTGTAATATTAGATACGAACCCACAAGTGAGGTTAGATAATAATTCGGGAAATGTCAAAGTCAAACTGATTAGGGTTTATCAATTTATAAACAAACCCGTTAACATACTTTTTAATAAAATTATCGCCATTTAGTATTGAGTAATGCTGAAGCAGCTTTAACTATTATTTAAAAATTGTTACTGCAGAAGATCTATGTTTAAATTATATATTAATATAATTTAATTGCGATAACAATTTGATCATGTATTTACCTTTATCGCAGGAGAGTCACCCATTGCAAAGTTTTTGATAAACCACGCGATATAACAGCACTTTTACAACTAATTTTAAATGTGTATAGTCACAAACCGGCAACGTAATGTTCTTCAATTAATTTAATTGATAACAAAATATAACAAGCACTTCCTTACAAAATCACTACCACAGAATAAAAATATGAATATGAAGTTGATAAAAATCAAAACGCTCTTGTGTTATTTAATAACTATTTGAAAATGATAATCATTATTTTAATTTGATGACTTGACTTAATCAGTAATAATAATCTGTAGAATTATTTAAAATTAAATAATTTGTAGTAAACACATTATTTTTCTATATTTTGTGCACTTGAAGCAATTAAACGCGATGTCAATTTTTTTTTCAGTTCAAAATGGTTCAAAAACAGCTGATTGGTTGTATGTAGACTACAATTTTGTAAAAGAGTAATAAAAGTCAAAAAGTTATCTTGTTTTTTGTAATCACGTTGATGCCCTAGGGTTATTCAGGTTCAATATTCCGACAGTGCGGCCACGTTAGTGTGATAGAATACTGAAAACAGTGACAATGACGGAGAACGGTGATTTATTTACGACTCGCATGCGAAAAGCGACAAGAAAAATACATAACATCAGTGATGCTCTCGTCAATGCAAAATTCGCTCTCTGTAAGTCAAATGATAATTTTATTATTTAGTTTCTAAGTTTATTTCGCCCCGAAGAGTATATAACCGAATTGGAAAGGATTGCACAACAATATTTTAGACTATTCTTGATCCCATTGTTCTTTGTCGGTTTAGTAAAGTCATTTTCTAATAATACGTAGTGATTGCCGGCTTTATAAAACATGCAATTAATATAATACGTTCAAAATCTGCTATATGCTACTTACCAGAAGTATTCTACAAGGCAACAAGGCCGAATTAATGTACTTTTTCTCCTTTTTTTGCACTTTCTAGCCATTAGTTATATCTTAATTTGTAATTATTTCAGCATTACGTGATGAGGAAGTTTGGGGCGGAGGGCTGTTCATATTCTACCACATCTTTGGTTTCCTAGAAGATGCTAAGGAGAGGCTGCGTATGCCTGATTTTGACAAACTCTTTGTCAATAAAGCTCTCTACAGGTTTGTAGTTATTTGGCGTCATGTAGAGATGGGTAACTCAGGAGTGATAGATAAAAAAGATATATATCTTTCCGTTCTGATCACTCACTCTTTGTATCAGTTCAAATCCGAATGTATCAGTGTATCTTTAACAACTCATTCAATCGTCGTCCGTTTGTATCTGTGTTGCACACGCACACACAGCGTTGAGCGGCTCGCGTCACGGTTTCTCATCGGAAAGTCCAGACATCTCTTTCGCACTTCCCTACTTAAAATGTTCTGTCTCACTTTCTCGATACCGAGAATAAGTGTTTGACCATTATTTTTATTTATTTATTCGTTTTACACAGCTTTAACAGCCAATTACATAAATCGTAAACTTAAATTTAAAATAAAAAAAAATAAACTTAAAAATATTATAAACTGATATACGAATCTATCTATCCTAAACGAATCTATCACTCTTAGTTCGTACTGATTTAGTGATACATTGGATTGAATTGAACGAAGCGAGTCACTCAGAGCAACAGTACAATGTCACTCGCGGATTCGAACTGATACAGAGATACAAAAGAGTGATACATATCCCAGTGATCAAAAGATACATATCAATCTTTTCTTTTCAATGATACGTTTTTCCCATGTCTAGCGTCATGCCAAGTATATCCTCTAACAAGATCTCTTGCATGTTTTTTCTTTAATTGATGTTTAAAAGCTAGTGTTTCTCGATATAGTTTGTTACCTGCTTAGACTCTTCCTAACATAAATCAGAGTCTGAAATTCTGAAATCTGGATGGATAAAGCTACATAACACTGTTAACAGCAAACATAAGAGAACCCAATTCATACTTAATTCGTCAAACTTTGAGACTTCCAAGTATGTACTTACATCTAATTTTACTGTTTTCCTTAATTCCAGGAAGAAGGCATTTGAAGATGACTTAACACACTACTTGGGTGAGAACTGGCGTTCAATACCCAAAGCCATGGCTCTAGAGAACTACATTGAGCACCTGCAAGAGTTGGAGCGGTCCAGCCCCCAATTACTTATGGCTTATGTATACCATTTGTATCTGGGACTGCTGAGCGGTGGTCAAATCCTGGCTAAGAAACGCAGGGTGTTTGGCGATGGTAAATATAATTTTTGTAATTATTATCACAATTATATAATTCACTTCTTGTTTCTTCTGCAATGATATATTTTTTTTATCTACTCAGCCTTGTAGCTTTAATCAGATTTGATGTAATAATGGTATATGATAGGGCATAATTTAATTTCTTGTCATATTTCGGTCAGACAGTTCTCTATAATGTCTGCGTCAGGACCGCCGTCACAAATCACCGATCCTCTCGAAATACATATAGAGAGTTGCTACCTAATTGCTACCAGCCACCATTAGTTGCTACCAATTGCTACCCTTGTGGTTTTGAAGATATTCAGCATCCTAAGGTGACAGCCATTCTGATATCAGGATGGCTGTCACTTTTCCCAGTGTGAAGAAACGGCGCAAAAGTATTGAGTTTTTTTCACCCAGAGTTGCTACCTAATTGCTACCCTCCAGAATTAAATTTTAGACCACATCAATTTCGTGGATAAAAAGATATTTAAAAAATGAGTTTTTGCACATAACAAAAATAGATTAGCAAGTTACCATACATAAGCTAATATGACAGGTAGAATATAGATAGCGTCTAACTCAAAAGTACTGTTTTGTATTGAACTGTCAACTTGCTAATCTATTTTTGCTAGGCGCAAAAACTCATTTTTTAATATCTTTTATCCACGGAATTGATGTGGTCTAAAGAACAATGTCAGGTCTCGGCCCAATCAACTTTTAAAACTAAATTCTCACGGACACAAAGTTCTTTACTACAACGAATATAACGAAATTGAAGATGATGTTAATGAGTATGGGGAAAACGAATAAAACTGTTCAATTACTGTATATTTTTTGTTTAATTTACTCTGTAAAAATAAATAACCTCCAATTTACAATGTCTGAATAATTTGGTTTTGAGAAGTTCAATGCAAAAGTGGAAAACATAGAAAAGCTTCTGACATTAAACTACACAAAAAACTATAAGAATTTTCACTGTCCATGAAATATTTTTATTGAGCCTAAGTTACTATGGACGTCTGACATTGTTCTTTAATTCTGGAGGGTAGCAATTAGGTAGCAACTCTGGGTGAAAAAAAAAACTCAATTTCTTCTCACTGGGAAAAGTGACAGCCATCCTGATATCAGAATGGCTGTCACCTTAGGATGCTGAATATCTTCAAAACCACGAGGGTAGCAATTGGTAGCAACTAATGGTAGCTGGTAGTAATTAGGTAGCAACTCTCTATATGTATTTCAAAAGGATCGGTGATTTGTGAAGGCGGTCCTGATGCAGGCTCTATAATGCTAAAAATCATCATATGTACACTGCCAATATGTTAAAAAAGTTTTAAGCAAATAAAAGAAAAAATTACAAACCATTTTTCACTGTTTACCACAATATAATAAAAGTTAACAACATCCAAAATCTTCATTACAGAAAACTCCAAAACGGTAACATACACAGACAAAGTGACAGATTTCACTGGAACTGACATCTCGCAGCTTAAGAAAGATTTCAGACAAGCCATGAATGAGATAGCCGATAAAATGACTGAGGAAGAAAAAGAAGCATTTATAGAGGAAAGCAACCAAGTGTTTGTAATGAATAACTTGATTGTCAACTCTGTGGGAGGGCAAAATAAGGTTTTATATAACTTGTTATATAAATTCTCAGCTGTAGTTCTAGTTGTGGCCAGTGTTATTGCAGCGTATAGAATTTGTAAGTGAGGCCAAAGATGTATGTATCTGCAAAATGTAAGACAATTATGAATAATATTTATCTATTTACTTGTACTTCCAATTTTATCTTGTGAGTTATACTTGATAATGCCCTTACTGATTTAAGAATAAAAGTAGGGGATTATAAGACGCTCAAATACGTATTAATATAACTATTAATATAAAGCATATCCTACATGTTGTAGTTAAAAGTTTTTAAAATATTCAATAACCTGTCAGTCACATAAGATATAACTATGAATATAGGATTGTATCTTTCTTAGAAAATTGTGTAGTTACATTATAATATTAATATTATTTGTTTCCAAGATTTTAAGACTTATTTAGTTAGTAATAAAATCTTTGTTATATACTTTGTACTTTTATTTGACGCCTGAAACTTTGTAGTCAAATTTTTAAGGATGGATCAAAGAAAGACAAAAATATACAAAAGACATATTTTATTGCCTCTAATCATGTCAAACTTAAAATTAATTAAATATGTACACAGCAAACATACTACATGTCTACATAGTCACTGTATTTTAAAATAAACACTACCGTTAAGTAAATTAGGTTGCAAATAAGTTGTCATTCTTAAAACATATTCTGTATGTACTTATTCCTTAAATTAATTGAACTATTAAACTACTTGAACTTTAGGCATTCTTATATTTAATCATAAATATAATTTTAAAGTATTCCATAAACAAATTGTATATTTTACAATACTAATTTAGTCAGGACAAAATACTCTTTTAATAGTTGGTATATCATTTTCAAATGTTTTTGTCTAGTAGTAAATCTAAGAAGAGTGTTATTATTTCTAGTTTGGCTTGTTATTATCTGAAGGATGGTAGTGTAGGAGGCTCCATAGCCATGTCGATCAGTTCATCAATGTCATCCTGGTTGAAGAATGATAGCTCCAACTGTGAACAAGACAATTTAGTTAAAAGATGGTAAAATTGCAGGGAGATTTAGAGTATTTCATCAAGAGGAACTAGGCTGATCGGGTAACTGAGTTTAAGAGATCGAATAAGTAGTCCCTCCAAGTTAGTAAAACACTGGTAGTTAGCTTCATCCAGTGACACTGGAAGACAACCAACACATATTTTGGGAAAAAGCTAGATAGGGAATGATAATTGAGAGGTCTTTTAAGGGTTCTTAAGTACTACTCTTAAAAGGAAAACATGAAGCATGATTCCAATAAAAACAATAACTTATTTTCATATAAATAACTGGTACTATACGTTGCCTAGTAAATGATAACCTTTCAGGTCATACACGTGTTGGCATATTATCTGTATTATCTTTTACGTTCCAGATTTTGAATATTTTTTTGAAAAACATATTTTGATATTTTCATGTGATGCAATAACTACCTAATTATATTTAATAGATAGAGGTTTCCAAGCACATTTGGTACATCAGTATAAAATATAAGTAGGCTACTTTTTGTTTCTGAATGGAAGTAAAATCAATTTAATGAGATAATATTAGAATAGTTATACAGATCAGAAAAGAGTTCGTGACTCTTCGTGGCTTTGAAAGCTGACAAAGTAAGTCTGACAACCAGTCTTACTGTTGGAATTGGGTAGGCCGGGTTACTGGGTTGAAGTGGTCAGATAGGCACGCGCGTTGTAAAACACTGATACTCAGCTGCATCCGGTTAGAATGGAAGCCGACCTCAACACAGTTGGGAAAACACGCTGGCTGCACGGGTTCCGGCCGCTGTTGAGGATGTTCTCGCTTGGCTCCTGCTAGATACTGACCAGTCGCTGCGTATCAGCACAGACGCGACACGCGAGGCGTCCCTCACTGCACTCGCAGCGCGGCGGCGACGTGCAGCGTGTGGCCGCGCTGGCTGCACGGGCTGCACTGTTGCTCGTGTTCTCGCTTGGCTCCTGCTAGATACTGACCAGTCGCTGCGTATCAGCACAGACGCGACACGCGAGGCGTCCCTCACTGCACTCGCAGCGCGGCGGCGACGTGCAGCGTGTGGCCGCGCTGGCTGCACGGGCTGCACTGTTGCTCGTGTTCTCGCTTGGCTCCTGCTAGATACTGACCAGTCGCTGCGTATCAGCACAGACGCGACACGCGAGGCGTCCCTCACTGCACTCGCAGCGCGGCGGCGACGTGCAGCGTGTGGCCGCGCTGGCTGCACGGGCTGCACTGTTGCTCGTGTTCTCGCTTGGCTCCTGCTAGATACTGACCAGTCGCTGCGTATCAGCACAGACGCGACACGCGAGGCGTCCCTCACTGCACTCGCAGCGCGGCGGCGACGTGCAGCGTGTGGCCGCGCTGGCTGCACGGGCTGCACTGTTGCTCGTGTTCTCGCTTGGCTCCTGCTAGATACTGACCAGTCGCTGCGTATCAGCACAGACGCGACACGCGAGGCGTCCCTCACTGCACTCGCAGCGCGGCGGCGACGTGCAGCGTGTGGCCGCGCTGGCTGCACGGGCTGCACTGTTGCTCGTGTTCTCGCTTGGCTCCTGCTAGATACTGACCAGTCGCTGCGTATCAGCACAGACGCGACACGCGAGGCGTCCCTCACTGCACTCGCAGCGCGGCGGCGACGTGCAGCGTGTGCCGCGCTGGCTGCACGGGCTGCACTGTTGCTCGTGTTCTCGCTTGGCTCCTGCTAGATACTGACCAGTCGCTGCGTATCAGCACAGACGCGACACGCGAGGCGTCCTCACTGCACTCGCAGCGCGGCGGCGACGTGCAGCGTGTGGCCGCGCTGGCTGCACGGGCTGCACTGTTGCTCGTGTTCTCGCTTGGCTCCTGCTAGATACTGACCAGTCGCTGCGTATCAGCACAGACGCGACACGCGAGGCGTCCCTCACTGCACTCGCAGCGCGGCGGCGACGTGCAGCGTGTGGCCGCGCTGGCTGCACGGGCGCCGGCCACTGTTGAGAAGCGCCGGGCTGTGGGCCTGTCGCCGCGGAGCTTGGCGCCTGCTAGGATTGTACCTGAGGAGAACATTGATAATTATAATGACGGATTTTTCATTTAGCGCCAGTAAAAGTGTCTAAGAAGTGGCAAGGGAGAGATAGACTTCAAAACGATGTAGGTATGCATTTTGGATCGATTGTGTGAAAGATGACATAAAATAAGTCATGTAAAGCCCATAAGAGTTATACTAAATGGATTCTACATACTAGTTTCAGTTAAGTCTCAATTATTATTGAACATACTAGGTAGGTAGGTTAACATATAGAGAAAACTAGAAAGGACCTAGAATCGAACCCTGCGGAACTCCCAAAGATGACATAAGTTTCTGTAGATGTTTAACGGTGGAACCCATCATTTTTGTTACATTATTTACATACCAAAATAGACAATTAAAAAGCTCGTTTCTTAACACCAATATGTTGAAGTTTTGTCACAAGTTTTATATGATGAACAGAATCGAAGGCCATACTTAAGTCTAAGGATTCTTGAGTAACTAATCATTTCTTGAGAAGTCTAAAAATATATCTTTTAAGTATAGACCTGCAATATGATTTAAAAAATTACGCATATATGTATGTATTAAATAAATAAATTACCGTTAGTTTCCATAGCCAGGGAGGTACAAAGTCCAAGCTTCTCTTTGGGCAGTTTAACTTGTTTTCTGAGCGCTGCGTCTCCTTTTAGATGTTCGTAATCCTTGTTTGTGTACGCTAGAGTGTTGTCCACACCTAAATGAGGAAAAAATATTTATTAAATAGTAACGAAGTTGTTGATAAAGTCTTTGAACCTTAATCTGAAAAGCAATTACAATTTTTACAGAATTAAGCTAACCCAAATCCTGATTGACTTGAATCCTACTAATATTATAAACGCGAAAGTTTGTATGTATGGATGTATGGATGTTTGTTACTCTTTCACGCAAAAACTACTGAATGGATTTTAATGAAACTTTACAATAATATAGCTTATACATCAGAATAACACATAGGCTACAATTTGTAAACATATTGTTCGAAATACTAAACCTGCGCAGACGAAGTCGCGGGCACCAGCTAGTCTTTCATAAATGTAGGACTTTCAAAATAAAACGACATTATTATCTAGTATCAGCAGTTTCTGGTAAAGTCACTAAATATAATCTGTCAGAAATTATAAGCAACCTATCGATAGCATTACCTATCGGATAACTAACTCACACTTTATCGGTAACCAATGAAACAGCCTTATCGAATAAAGTAATTCACACGTCACACATTAACATTCAATTATTCAAAAGAGATCTATGACTGAACTTTCATCTTTAGAGCCCTGTGCTTAAAGCACATTTTCATCATCAGCCTATCGCAGTCCACTGCTGGACATAGGCCTCTCCAAGTGCACGCCACTGAGATCGATTTTCGGCTTCTCGCATCCAGCTCCTGCCAGCCGTCTGGCGCAAGTCATCACTCCACCGTGCCTGAGGACGTCCTACACTACGTTTGCCGAGGCGCGGTCTCCACTCTAGAACTCGTTTACCCCAACGGTTATCGGTTCTTCGGCTAATACGGCTATAACAGCTACTCACCGAACAGATACTTGGCGGCTCGCTTCTTGGACAGCATGAAGTCATCGTCCATCATGATGTGTAACGTTACTGAGCTCTCCATCAAGTTGTGGTAGATCGTCGAGTAGTCCAGCTGGGTAAATAGGTGATGGTGAGTTTAGTCTTTGATATGAAGATTTGAGATTTTTTGGACGGTATATCAGATAAAGATAAAGATCGTTTATTTTATCATCAATGTGCTCTTGTTAGCGCATAAGGGTATCGGATTCTTAATGGCAAAAAAAAAAATTGTTATTGTAGATACTCGTTGCGCTTTTATAAAAAAAATCCTATTCTAGAAGAACAAAGGGTAGTTTTTGTCAAACTTAATGGCGGCTCGCAACTATCTTTCGAGAATCAATACGTGCGTGTGGCAGTACGTAAAATAGTTTTCAGCGCAGCGGAACCACAATCAAGTTGAATTTTACCGCTGATCAGTTACGCTTGTCTGACAGATGACTATGAAAGGTGTCATTAGCACACTCACCCGCATGAAGGAGGCGACACACTTGGAGCACGGCATCAGTATGAAGGTGCGGGGCACGGCCGCGCGGAACGGCAACTGTGTCGCGAAGCTTAGCGCCGCGAACATGTCCGCACGGTCCGTGCGGTTAGCGCGGACTAGGTCGGACTTGTCTACATAAAAGTGATTAGAATTATTAGTACCAATAGCACAAATTATAAGAATACTTAGGAGCCGTTTCATAAGGCTTTTCCATGGATATTAAACTGAGGACCTTTAACTTGATCTATAGCTCAAACCACTTATGACTAGGAATTCAGAATTCATTGCTTTCATATCGTAAAAATATAGGAACGAATTGAGCTGGGCTATTTCATAACCTTTTTTAACATATGTATATAACAGTTTAATAAAAGTTTTGTGTTGTAATTTTTGGCTTATATTGCCATCTACCAAAATGATCCTTAAAAAAGAATCCTGGCCAATAATTGTTTCTTCTTCTTCCTCCTGCCCTGTTCCCAATTTTATTTGGGGTCGGGGCAATATGTCATCCTCTTCCATTTTCCCCTGTCACTCGTCATACTGACACTCACTCCCTTCCTATTCATGTCATCTTTCTGGCAATCCATCCATCTCTTCTTAGGTCTTTCTCTTCCTCTCCATCCATCTACATTCATACTTAGCACATACTTTCACCAATAATTGTTATACAGTCTAAAAATATGAAATCTTACCGATGATAAAGTTGTCCAAATGCTGCGATATCTCAATAGAGTTGGTGAACACTTTGTTGTTGACGTAGAGAGCGCGTGGACGATGGTATACGCCGTGACCGCCGAAACCTACTATCGCGTACCTGACGAAATAATGTATTTGTAGTAATCACAATTTAGCATGAATTTTAATGGCATAGAAGTCATGCAAGATAATGAATATAAAATGTAAAAGCTTCGTTTAAATTTTGACATGATTGTGTTTTCCGATTAAGTAGAATGTTTTTTTTTCAATTGAAAGTTTTCCTCAACCCCAACTAAGTTACATAGACAACCTAATTGGCAACCCCTTGGTTAGACTTTTTGTCAGACTTTCTAGATTCTGACTACCCATTGTTATTGGTCTGATCATATCATCCTCCTGCCCTGGGGTAGACCGATTTTCATTTTGCAAATCGGTCGTCTGGTTTTGAGAGTACTTTAAAAAATAAAAATAGAGAACCACGTAACTTCAAGATCTTGTCCAAAAAGAAGTCCTATGAAAGGGTTTCCTGAAAAAGGTATTTTTTTTTAATTCATCAATATTAATTCTCACCTATTATCCGAAAGTCCATTAGCCTGCAGTTTAATATCAAAAGCTTCCACAAAGAGGTCCATATTCTTGTTTTTCCTCAAGTTCTTGTTGCAATGTAACGCTTCTACTATAAACACCACGTCCGTTGAGTTCGGTATGTATTGTAGCATGTGGAATGAACCTTCTTCGATTATATCGCCTTGCGGAGTTGTGCATCTGGTGAAAGGAAGAAAGTAGTGTTATAGTTGACGGTAAAGTTAATAGCGGCTTGTAACTAACTTCCGAGTAGTGGTACTCGCATGTGGCCCTTAACCTTCTCGCTTGTTGATACGCGAATAGTTTCTGGGCAGTGACTCGTGCATACCGAGCCAAAACTTTAGTTTGGCAGAACTATACTTAGATAATTTGACATTACATCTAGAAGTTTGTAGATAGTACAATTTAGGAGCAAAACTGGAAATTATAATTTTAGAACTGACTCCCAAAATTCAAAGTTGGTTATTTTTAAATTATTTTTTTTATAACTAATCCTGTTCATCAAGCCATTATCATTTGCATATGGCAGTAGATCTATACTAATAAAATAAAGAGCAAATTGTTTTTTGTTTAATTGCCTATTTGTACACTAAAGGCCCTGAAACTTAATATACTATATACATACTGCAGACAGTGATCAGGCATGTGTGTCGGCACGTGTTGGTGCAGACACAGCTCGCGGTACGCGCTCGCCAGCGCACACGCCGCGCCGCCAGACACGCACTCGCTGTAGAACGATGCCGCTGGGATCTGACGAATATTTGAGGTATTAATAAACGAAGTTAAATGAAAAAAACATTGATTTAAACTTGGTTGGTAGACAACACTTTTTGAACGTACAAATTTATAAAAGACGGTTCCTAAAACGCAAGGAACGAAAGGACAGAAAGGATACTTAACAAGCAAGCAAGTAAACATATAAGGGTGTGCATGAGGATATACATATGGTCGTAAATATAGGAGCTTATAGAAAAAGTACATAAATAAGTAGGTCCATAAGCGAGTTTATAAAGGAAGCACAAATAGTAGACAGGTAAACAAGGTACACAAGGAAGGACATAGAGGTACTATATAGGGGTGTGCATAAGGGACTACAAAAGGGGAGAACATAGCGAAGCACAAAGGGGAAACACATAAGGTAGCTTATAGGGGGTGTACATAAAGGAGCATTTAGGTAGAGAACATAAGGGTGTACATAAAAGAGAACATAGAATAGGGGAAGGACATAAGATCGATCCATAAGAGTGCACATAAGGTAAGTACCACAACAGTAGATCCACCAGTGTTCTTTATAAATCAAACAAGGAGTCTATCCATACTCACAACAGAGAAACACGGATGCAAAGGCGACACTTTATTCTGGAAGAACTTCTCGCATTGCGTGTCATTCTTCGTGTCTTTGTTTTCTATAGTGGTTGGGGAAGCGCTGGGTACGATGTTCCACGCGTGGCCCAGCGCTGGGATAGACGTGGTGAAGGTATTGTTGGGCAAGAGAAGATCGTCGTATTGCTCGTTGTTTAAGAATATACAGGGGGAGTACAAAAAGGAATTTAAAAAGGGAATGCATAAGGGAGTAAACAGGCAAACATCAGGGTATTTATGGAAGTACATATATATATAGGGGTTATATTTAAGGGAGTCATAGGGAAAAGGGACATAAGGGCAGTCCATAAGGGTGCACACAGGGGTAGTACCAAAACGGATCCATCATTGCTATATAAAAATAAATCAAAGTCTATCCATACTCACAACAGAGAAACACGGATGCAAAGGCGACACTTTATTCTGGAAGAACTTCTCGCACTGCGTATCATTCTTCGTGTCTTTGTTCTCTATAGTGGTTGGGGAAGCGCTGGGTACGATGTTCCACGCGTGGCCCAGCGCTGGGATAGACGTGGTGAAGGTATTGTTGGGCAAGAGAAGGTCGTCGTATTGCTCGTTGTTGTATGTGCCTAGGAGGCCGCCGAGAGTTGCGTAGTACCAGCCTGGGGAATTATGGAATACAGATTTATTACTTTAATATAGTTATCGGCACGAATCTTGAGCTCTGAAGGTGAACCTTTTGTGGTATGAAGTGAGGCGCTGGGGCTGGCTAAAGCGGTGATTGGCCCGCAGTGCATCTCGTCATAGCCGTCACTCGGGATTGGTTCTTTGCTAATAAATCACTTCTGCGCAGATGTAGGTCAGAGCTCAAGATTCGTGCCGATAACTATACATCTTTAGCGGAAATGACACAAGGCTAAAACTGAGCAAGAATTTAAAATACAAAATCTACTAAAAAATTGAATCGGAAAATTGCTGCTGAAATAAACAGCATAAAGAAATAATAGCAGGCCTTAAGCTGCTCTAATAATGACGTCGCAAATATTCAGACTTCAACCTTGAACGAAGCGTTGGACGTTGGCTATTTGCCCGGTTATTAAGATCACATCGCTATTTGATATTCAGCCTTACTGCCTAAAGCTCAAGGTTCACATTGTAACACATACCTCAAGCTTGGAAGTTGAGCATGACCGTCTACTGCCATTTGAGACTCAACCCTATTGTTATTGGCGTAAGGTTTATATACGACACACATACCTGAGACTTCAAGCTTGCACGTATGGAAGAGCAGGTTGCACTGTATGTCCAGTCCGTTGTAGCCTTGCACGTTGAGTGTGTCTGTTTGTCTGTCTATTATAAGACCGTCTACTAGAGCAGGCAAGCTTAGAACTGTGCGCCCGATTGATACCTCCTGTAGACAGATAAAAGGGGGAAGAAGAGTTAGTTTGAAGTTACATTATATGTCCTGATCATAGCTGGCTGGATTAGTTTTATAAGCTGAAATAAGTAAGGAATAAATGTTACATGCTCACACAAATCAAGATTTTTTTATTTCATCATCATCATTAATTAAAGAGCCCAGCTCTTGTCGGTGCAGCTCCTTCCATTTACACCTATCTAGCGCCAACTCCTGAACTTCCTTATACGTCACAACCTTCACCTTTTCTTTATTTATCACAATATACAATTATTATTATAGGGGAACCTAATGCAATAGTGTATTGACAATTTTACAGTTACTTAATGTAAAATAATCTACACACTTAAAATTAAAAGTATGTTCTTAGACCTGTTTGGGCCAGTAAATAATTGGCATATAAAGAGATTTTAAAAAAGACATATCTTCTGGAAAATTATTAAGAAGTTATATAATTAAAAAACGCCAAAAACCTCAAGACAATCAAGCCATACAATCCACCTACCTCATTATAAAGATCAATATGCACCAAATTCCTTCTCGTCAGCACTATCAAGTTATACCGTCCCTGATCGTTGCTCTCCATAAGCACGGTGAAGTTGTCCTGTCTATAATCCTTGCTGAGCAGGAAGGTACCGGCTTCAGATATAGTGAATACGCGCTTGTCGAATGTCACTAGAGTGCCTTGGCCGGTCATCATTGCCATTCCTGAGAAATTATGGGAAAAATAAATGAATAGAATATTTAAAATATCGGCTTTGTAGCATGTTGATGTACTAGGTATATGCCTATATTTCAAGAAAGTATCAGGTTCGGATTTAGAATGTTACAAGAGTGCTTTGGCAAGCAATTTACAAGAGCTATCATTGCCATTTCTGAGAGAAAAATTAAATGTAGATGTGGTGATTAGTATAAGAATTTAATATACTTTAGGTTTAGAGATTAAAACATATATAAACCGCAGTAGAAACTGAAATGATGGAAAATTATGAATTTTGACAAGTATTATAGATGTCTAAAAATCTTTTCTTAAACTCAAGTCTTTAAAATAGTGAAATGAAAACCTTAGAGAATGAAAACTCTGTAAGTTTAGTTATCATATACAAACCTATTATCTATTGTAACTTTTTCCAAACTAACACGTATAAACCCACACCCCTCCTTTACATCCCGCATTCGGTTAAAAACTTACCAGCAAAAGGCGGCATCAAGTTATCAAAGTCCATATAAGGTCTGATATCATAATAGAACGACCAGATGCTCTTGTTTGTAGTCAGCCATTCGTCCATAAAGTCTTTGACCATACGGTATTCAGCTATTTCAGTGAAGTCCGGTGTTCGGTTGAAGGCATGCCATGACATCGGTAGCTTTTGTTCTAGAAGGATCGCTCCCGTACGGGGATCGAATATGAAGTTCGTTTTTGGTGTTCGGTGTCTGAAAGTTGGGAACAGTATTATAATGGGATTTGGAAAGTTACATAGAGAAAAAAAACAAAACGAACGGTATTCACTAGATTGAATGTTTAGAAAAAATATTAAGGTTTTTGTCATTATTTTTATTTACGAATATTGTACTGCACCATAAACCACCATAAACTATATGGGGTACCTAATTACGAAAGCAGAATTTGGAATTTAATTTCAGATATGGTAAGGTACACACAGGTTAATATTTCAGTTATGCCTAGGTGGACTATCTACCCAATTATTGGAGTTCAGGTTAATCAAACACAGTGTATTCTTAAATATACTTACAGTTCTTCATACTGTAACGCAGTCTTGGACATATCAGTCAGTTTGGCGTATAGGATCTCTCCAACAGTTTCCAAAGCCTCACCAATCAAGAAGTAATCATACCACCACTTCAGACGAACGTAAGCTTCTTCATACTGCAAGAAATAAAATACATAAGACTACCGTTCGAAATACAACCTTACATAATTGACATAGAGTATGAAATCATTTGGTATTCATTTGGTACAAAAATGACAGTTGACTTTCAACTGTATGTCATAGCATATAAAGTTCAAATCCTTTTGCAAACGACTGTCTCTTCAAGCTGCTCAAATTCAAATTAAGAATCGAACAATAGCCTTTACTGTATTGCCTGTCACATACATTACATACATACACAGATCATTCTAATTTCAACCTTATTTACAAAAAAATAAAGTTCAAAATCACCTTTTCCCTAACATAGACCACTTGCTTAGTCTTCAAGAAGTTTTGCCACGCATTCCTGAACTCTGCATACAGTTGTGTGAATTCGTCCTTGAAAGGTATGTACTTTTCTATCTTAGACCAGACTACGTTGAACAGTTTCTTGCTGTATTTCTTTATGTTTGTTATTAAATCATTGTTCATTAAGTCTTTGTAGATGCTGAAAATAAAAAGTTTTGGAGGTTAAATATAAATATTTTTTACTTCGATGACTTTATAATAGGTCGTGCCATGCTGTTCTCGATGTTAAGATAAAATAAGAAGATAGAGAGATTGATACAATTTTTTAAAGGTATGTAAAGTATTGATTTGGTTAGCAAAATATTTTTTTAATATCTGTAAAACTGTTACCTATCTGTAACACCTTGAATTTTGAATTAAGTATAATGATGATGAAGTATATAATGATGAAACACTTACCGATCCATTTCATGTCCAAAAGTCGATACATAATTGAAATAAGGCGAATCAGTCAACTCTTGAGTCCTATTATAGAAGAAGTCCATAACACTCTTCCAAACAGTGAACACAAACGACTCGGTATAATGTAAAACCTTAAAGAACAGCGGTTCTATCGACTTCAAGACTTCATGCCAGTATTTCGAAAGTCGATTCGTCGCATTCACCCAAGTTTCTTCCCAGTACTCCAAAAACTTCATATGTAAGTCTCTTATGAAAGTATCGTATTGCAAAATCATCGCTTCTAGTCTATCTGATACTAATTCCATGAAATCGGCTTCCAAAACTTTGTTGACGGATTCTAAGAAGTTTGCATACGCCTTTTTAATTGAGTCCACAATGTATGTCAAACTTTGCTTTATCGATTGGCTAGTATTACCCATCATACCCCACATATCATTAACTATGCCTGGTAAACTTTCCAAATGGTTTCTTATAGCCATTTCGTCTAACACGTAGTAAGTGAATTCGACAATATCTTTGACGTAAAAATCGTTATGGCTGTAAGATTGATTCAAGAAACGTTCGAACTCATCCAAATCGTCTTTGATTACATGTAAGTCATTCAAATCGTCTAAAAAGTCCCTGATTCTCGGTTTGGCATCCGACCAGATATTTTTGAGTGCTAAATGGGCTTCCATAGGCATTTCTTTTATTATTACAAGTGTATCGTTAACTTGGCCGTACAAAAGTTTTAATGTATAAACTGCTTGGGATTTGACTTCGCTGAATATTTCTGGACGCCATTTCATAGAGCTAGTGAGTAATCGGGAGTGGTTCAAACGAATGTATGAGGCAAGGTCAACGGTTGTGACGTCATCGAAGTTACGCCAAGAGTCGAATTTGGCGTAGCGAGTGTCTACGATTTGGCCGATCATGTGGTATGAGATATCTGGAAGAAAAGTTAATAATAAATGCTGCGTCCTGCTTTTTTAAATAAATAATATATATAAATAATATTTTCTTTTGTTTTTATGTAAGTACCTGTAGTGTGTAATCTGGTGTATTTAATGTAAATGTTGTGTTTACCCTTAATTGGCATATATGTCAGAATAATGCTTAAGCTTCTATGTATGTATTGTGTATGTGTATGTATATGCTGTGGGTGAACCTAATAATAATAAATAAATAAATATAGCAAAAAATATAATTCAATGTATTTAAGTTTTTTTATCTATAATATAAAAATGAATCGCAAAATGTGTTGGTAAGCGCATAACTCAACAACGCCTGGACCAATTTGGCTAATTCTTTTTTTGTTGTGTTTGTTATTGTCAGGAGAAGGTTCTTATGAAAAAAAAATTGGGTAAAGTAGAGAAGTCAATGACGGGAGCGAAGTCGCGGGCAAAAGCTAGTAAGACATAAATATTACCGCATGATTTTTAACACAATTTTTTTTTGTAGTTGCGGTTTGAACTAAAGCAGAAGTTCTAATCACCTTTACCAAGAGGTTTCGGGTTACTCCATAACTGGGTTGTATTTGGTACAGACACCAGCACACCAATTTATTACAATCTGTCTTTCTTAATTAGATTTTTAACTTTATCTCTAAAAGTTTAAGGTCCAATGTTGATTGGTAATGTTAACATATTACAGTAACTTGATGTGCTAGAATCTATGCAAATAGGCTTGACCGATAATAATAACATACTTACCATCAGTACTATTATAATGCGCTATAAAAGACCTGTTCTTCATAGAAAGCGTGGCGGTCCCGGTGTCATTGCCCGTCGGTCTATTGACTAATGCCTTTAACTTGAATTCTGGGTACACTAGTTCCCAAGTACCGTTTACTTTGTAGAAGTAGGTTTCGTTTGCACGCTGAAAGGAGGTTTTAGTTGGTTGAAGAAATGTGGTAATGAATGGCATGATGCATGATGAGATTTTATTGAATTTAGCTATGGGTGGAATTTGATCTCACTAAATAAAAAAAAAATATTGGAATATAATATCTCGATCAGGAAAACTTCAGCAAGTTCTCCAATAAAATTATGTCAGTTAAGTTTATATTTTTATTTTATTTTTAAGAAAGAAAAAGTGTCTGTTCTTATTTCAAAATCCTGATCTAGAAGATACTTTTTACTACATTACACACATTGACAGTTTAGTATTTCGAAAACTACAATTAAAACTTACCTCATACTGAATAGCACTATTAGCCATATCAATCAAAAACTTATTATGCCTCAACTTCTCATAGAAAAGCGACTTCTGGAACCTGTAGAAGTTATTCAAATAATACCAGCGACTATGTATATGTATATCAGATTTCATATCCAAATCTAGATTCGTGGATGGATGTTTGCAAGTGAGAGCGAATTTGTAATCTCTAACTGGCCCGTTAGAATTGTCAGTTAAAATGGACTTTAGTTTGAGGTATTCGTTCTCGTAGTCTGAGTATTGTAATTCGAGAGAAACGTTTGACATAACTGATGGAGTTGATATGTATTGGCCTTTGAGTGTTACGTCCTGAAAGAGAAAAAAAAAATTAAGACTCAAATAGGTAAGTTAAAATGTTTGATATCGTGACCGCGTCGTTACTTCTGCGATTTCCTAGTTAGTGTAGTGCGAAAGTGAAAAATGTACAGATTATTTTTATATAAAAAATAGACTTAAATTAAATAAAGAACAAAACCGGATTTATGGTCATTAAAATTTAAAAAGGTGCTGCATAAAGAAGTATAACAGGCATTATAACTTTCACAGTTCAGCAGTCTTTGCTGTAATTTATGTTTATTCAGAGCGTATAATATAAGAAACTTACCTTTCTAAACGATGGATGTGCTAACGACAGATCAACATGATGCAAATTTCCCTCAGGCACAGGCGGGTTTTCCCACCGACCTCTTAACTCAGCAGTTTTATTCTCCTCTTTGACGTTCCAATGTAATCTGGCTGTACCATCTAGTAGTGTGTCTTGTAAGTTGTACTGAGCGATTAGGTTGAATGTACGGAGCGGATACCATACGTTCATTACTAGTTGTTGGGATTCGGTTTCATCCTGAAAAGTATGTAAAATAATATTATGTTTTTTTTTTGTATTTGTCGGCGTCAGGATCCGACATCGTTTAAATAAAACAAAGGGGTTCTCACACAATCACTTGGTTTATTCCAATTAACACAATATTAGTCACTACAATTATTTATCACGAATTTGTGGGAGGTGTGCACTCGGCAACGGTCGGTGAACGAATGACCCGAGTCGTTTTTGGTATGGCATCTCGCAGTTCAGCCTAGGAGGCCGTGTACTGCTTAACCGGACTTTAAGACCCGAGTCGTGCGCGCGCGCCGCTTTATATAAGGTCCACCGTTGACAGATCGACGGTTGACACATCGACGGTGGCGCCGTCATATTTATAACTTTGTTTTTTTAACGATGACTTTACAGCTTCGATGAAATAAAGGTAAAAGTTTTGATATGTTTTATATCGATGACTTTTAGTTGAGATACAATATGGAAAAAGTTTTCTTTAATTGAATTGAGTAGGTATATTACTTGTGAGATCAGTAGACAGTGGAAAGCAATACAGTCTGGAAAGTGTTTTTCGTCAAAGCACGAGAATGTAAATAGCATAAGCAGTTTTGGTTTTCTTTCATCTGAAGCTAATTTTGTTTTTAGCCTTCAAAATTGACATATTAGAACACATTCGAGCTAAGAGAATCGTTCTTTACTGTATAGGAATAACACACAAATATTTAAAAAATAGGAAGAAAAATGCATAGAAAATAATATTTACTTACCGTAGTCATATTAGTGACATGCAAATTATAATTAAACCAGACATCCTCAGCCCACTTAATCTTCGTTCCCTGTTTAAGCTCCTTATCGACCGCTTCGTACTTATTGTCAAAGGTCCAAGTTCGGTTACCGTGAATAGCAGTCAGCTTGAGATTTTTGCCTATATCGTAAGTGTAAACGTCGAGTTTGCCGGTAACGTTGAATTTTGTGGCGTTGTGAAGGTGGAATACTGTCGCTTGTTTTACATCCTGAAAGGAATTGTGGATGGATTTAGATTAAGTTGTGTACATTTTTGGAGATTCTTGGATGGCTTTTGGAAGTGGATTTAATTTGTGTGGTATTACAGATAAATAAATTGGTTTAGAATTGTGTAAATATTTTTGTTTGAAAGGGAATTTTAGATGATATAGATAAGTTGTTTATGGAAGAATTCAATAAAAGTTCAGTGTAAAATAGTCTGAACAAGGAAAAAGTATCTGTCTATTTAACTTCGTTAGAAATCGTGACTAGAACTATAAAAAATGTGCTGAAATGTGGAGTGTCCAAATTATTTCTTGTTACTGATCAAGGATATGCCTTTTTTGTTAAGGTTCAAATGCGATTCAAAAAAAAGTAAGACTAAAATAGTCAATCAGTCGAACAGTTTATTGTCAATACTCACCGTATTACCAGTATTATCATACTCATGAATATACTTAATCCCAACAGGCGTATGAACATTTTCGACCTCTATATCCATAGTCGCAAGGTCCAAATTCCTAGCACTTTTCGTCAAAATCTGATTGAAGGATCCTTTAACAAATCTTTCTTTGTCAAAATCTATAGTTGCGTTTCCATTACTCCATTTGTCGCCTTGTATGTAGTAATACTCGGTGTTTACAAGATGTTGACGACTGAGTGGAACGGAAAGGGATATTACGCCATTTTGAGTGAAGCCTTTGTCTTGTTTGTGGTAGCGATGGGTGGTATTTATGGAAGCTGTTTTGTTTGGCCAAAAGAGGTCCACTTTGTTGTCTGAGTGTTCTTCTAAGTTGTTTATCTGGTGGAGAAAAAAGTTGGCTCCATATGGTTAGGATTTCGTATTTTTTTTTTGCTCAATATCCAAAAACGGAATATTTTACATTTTATAGCCAAATAGTACGTTCTTTTTACGCGTTCAAACGTTTAAAAACATGTCATGTCCGTCAGCAGTAATTTAGGTTTTTTCTTGATATTTTTATTTTCATTTATTTATTACACAATAGATTTTCTACATTTTAAATACTAAATATAAAAAAAAAACATTTAAATCTAAAAAAAAATCTTGATTATTATTAGTGTTTATCCGATTTTATAAAAGCGTTATTTTCAAAGAAAAGTTAAAAAATACTTACATCAAATATAGACTTGAGCCAAGGCAGCCGTTTGAAGGGTGTAGTAAAGTTGAAGTGTCCGTCCGTATGTTTAACACCACCATATCGGAGGTCTATCTCTCCAATCTGACTGGGGCCTGGGTGATGCATGTTACCCCTAAAAATAAACAAATATACATATGTACAGTATTATTTCCTGAAATATTTTTGTATACAGGATAATATTCTGTTGGTATGCTTAATTTTAATAAATAAATAACACATGCAGAAGGAGTGAAACTATAGAAAAGTTCTTTTTTTAGCTGAAATGTAAGCTACTGTAACTGAAAAAAAGAATTCCTCAAAAAAATCGGTGTAGATAAAAGATTTGTACATAAATATTAATATATTTATGTCAGTTGTTGTTTCAAAATCTCTCGTTCAGACTAGAAAATAAATAATGTTGCACTTTTATGACCTATCTGAATTTTTGCGCAAAGTGTGCGCATAACTCAAGCTCTTTGCGCAAAATCCATAACCCTTTTGCGCAAAGTAAAAAATACATCAAACAAACAGTACTTACTTGACAATATGATATTTATGAACCAAATCCTTTTGATATGATCCCTTAAGCTTCAGAGTCGGTACGTCATCGAACATAGGAGAAGTTAAAGTATAGTCGACATGGTTCGAGCCATTGATGTCCCATTTGTAATTCACTTTGTTATCGATATGTTTGTAGCCAGTGCTGGACGTCCAAGTTATCGTGGAATTTGTGTCGAAACTTTCGGGTAATTCTAGTAACTGGAATTTAGGTAATTAATTGTGTTAAAGAAATAATTAATATAGTAATTGATATACTCTTACTAACGTAAAAGTGCAGCCTTTGTTAGCAATCCAAAGGAATAGTTATTTGTGTAGTAGTTATTCATGATTTAGCTCACTGTTTTTCAGCAGCAAAACCTTTATGTTCTGAGCTACTTAAGTGAAAAGAAATAAACTTAAATATTTTGAACGGATATTAGTAGCATCAAATACATTTATAAAAAATACTGTTTCTCGTACAAAAATATGTTTGATACATTAAAGAATGAAGGGATGGCTAATCGAATTTTCAATATCTTTCCTTTGAACCATTTTTAGAATATCTGAGATGAGTAAGACCACATTACTAGCACTACTTCATAAAAAAATAAAAACCACAAAAGAATAAGAAAATATAAATACTTACATTGCCTTTAACACCAGTAACAATCTTCGTGACATCGGTCCTATACTCTGCTTCTAAAGTCTTAAGCGGTTCGTTTGGCGTTCCCATATCGCCGTCAATGTATAACGTATGAACATCTACGTTCGGCTTGGGTAGTACCGCGTTAATTACTAAGTTCACTCGCTTGTTCATTATTATGCCGAATGAGGCGTTTGCGCCGATCCTGTGGAGAGAAAAAAATGTCTAGGATAATTTTGTAAAACGATTTCCCAAAGAGGAGTAGGTTCTTTTTTATGGGAAATCATTAAATAACTCCTCCCGCTGTGGGTTAGAAGCGTGAGGGAGTAAGTGGGTGTTTCAATGTTTTTTTTTTAATCTCATATAGGGTCTCCTTTTGTGTTGTATGGATAGAAGTTTTGTAAATGGAACCTGTAAATATAATTCTCCAGCATTTCAGGCCAAGATAAATGTACGTAATTCTTGAGTGCTTTGGCATAATCAAAGCTTCCTCTTTACTTTCTCTTTTTGTATCTGAAGTTAAGTACCTAGTCTCAGAAAAATCGTGTATTTCTTTATAATAACTTACAGCCACACGTGGTCGAGGTCCATCTTGAAGCCGGCGTCCGTCTTCTGCATCATGTCAGGAGTGGTGCTGTTGCCGAAGTATATGTCCAGGTCTACGCTCTTCTCTATGTTCTTAAACCCTTTATATTATAATATAATAACTTACAGCCACACGTGGTCGAGGTCCATCTTGAAGCCGGCGTCGGTCTTCTGCATCATGTCAGGAGTGGTGCTGTTGCCGAAGTATATGTCCAGGTCTACGCTCTTCTCTATGTTCTTAAACCCTTTATATTATAATATAATAACTTACAGCCACACGTGGTCGAGGTCCATCTTGAAGCCGGCGTCCGTCTTCTGCATCATGTCAGGAGTGGTGCTGTTGCCGAAGTATATGTCCAGGTCTACGCTCTTCTCTATGTTCTTAAACCCTTTATATTATAATATAATAACTTACAGCCACACGTGGTCGAGGTCCATCTTGAAGCCGGCGTCGGTCTTCTGCATCATGTCAGGAGTGGTGCTGTTGCCGAAGTATATGTCCAGGTCTACGCTCTTCTCTATGTTCTAAACCCTTTATATTATAATATAATAACTTACAGCCACACGTGGTCGAGGTCCATCTTGAAGCCGGCGTCGGTCTTCTGCATCATGTCAGGAGTGGTGCTGTTGCCGAAGTATATGTCCAGGTCTACGCTCTTCTCTATGTTCTTAAACCCTTTATATTATAATATAATAACTTACAGCCACACGTGGTCGAGGTCCATCTTGAAGCCGGCGTCGGTCTTCTGCATCATGTCAGGAGTGGTGCTGTTGCCGAAGTATATGTCCAGGTCTACGCTCTTCTCTATGTTCTAAACCCTTTATATTATAATATAATAACTTACAGCCACACGTGGTCGAGGTCCATCTTGAAGCCGGCGTCGGTCTTCTGCATCATGTCAGGAGTAGTGCTGTTGCCGAAGTATATGTCCAGGTCTACGCTCTTCTCTATGTTCTTAAACCCTTTATATTATAATATAATAACTTACAGCCACACGTGGTCGAGGTCCATCTTGAAGCCGGCGTCGGTCTTCTGCATCATGTCAGGAGTGGTGCTGTTGCCGAAGTATATGTCCAGGTCTACGCTCTTCTCTATGTTCTGGACGTGTTGGTGGCCTAGAGCCTGGTAAAAATACAAGGGGAAAATAAGTAAGGAGAAAGGTGGCTAGTCGGAGAATTATGTGGTCAAAGGATTGATATTTATTTGAACATGATGGAATAATATCTACAACAACGTCAATTTACTCTTAAAAACCTAATGGTATTAGGTATGACAAAAACTTTAATCAAACCAACTGGACTGTCCCTATATGGACATTTCAAACTGCAAAGTCAATCGATTGGCTTTGTAACGTTCATACCAACTCATGAACTCAATTTTCTAGAATTTTAGAGAGATAGTCGTTTTTGGAAACAGGACTCTTGGAAGACATTACTACAGCAATAATTATACTAGGTTGATGGTAAATACTAACACCATTTTGTCAGTTACGCATGTACTAAATTTACATGAATATGTATAGTTTTTATTCCACTTAGATCAGTTTCCACTCACCCTTATAAACAGATCGCCAAGTAAGAAGCTCCATTTGAGATCGCCTTCTCCTTCCATATCGGGTAACGCATATTTACACAGTAGGTACCCAGTCTTGGGTCCAAATCTAGAAGAAAAGAAAAAAACACAGAGATAAATCATTTAATATAGTATTTTAAGCTGCAGTCAAAAATTATGATTTATTTCTTACTAACGACTTGTCCCGGCTTCTCACCGGTACAATGCTGATACTTAATATTCTCTACTATTTAATGGATCTATGTTTATACACACATTGTTGTCATTTCATGACAAAAGGTACCTTATGGACTTTGGCGCTTAAGTCATTTGGAGATACAAATTCTACAATCTTGCTTAGACTAAAAAAACATAATGTCGTAAGTGCCAACACCCCATAAGGTACCTTTTACCGCGAACTGACACATAATATTATATAAGGATTATATAAGGAAATCCGTTGCATAGTTTTAAAGATTTAAGTACGTTGGGGTCGACTTCCAGTCTAACCAAATGTAGCTGAGTACCAGCGCTTTACGAGGAGCGACTGCCTATCTGACCTCCTCAACCCAGTTACCCGGGCAACCCGATACCCCTTGGTTAGACTGGTGTCAGACTTACTGGCTTCTGACTACCCGTAACGACTGCCAAGGATGTTCAATGACAGCTGGGACCTACAGTTTAACGTGCCATCCATTTAAATAAAATGTATACTCACTCAAAATCAGTATCTCCTTTGACATATCGTATTCTCTGTAACGGAGTGGCGGCCTGCACACTGAGCACTTTCCTTAAACCCGGGTAGTTGTCCACGCGGGACTTGAAGTATATGTCCTTGTATTTTGACCTTGGGATGTCCAGCTGCAATTAAAGTTGTTTTTTAGTATTGGATGTAAAAAACCGTATGCAAATTAGTTTTTATGTTTAAGAGCGGTCAAAAAGGAATATATTAAAATGGATTCCGGTGTAAACAGGCTTCTTGTATGCAATGGGAGCAGAATTAGTCAATGGTGGGACACATAAAGTCTATATATAAGTGTATGTAGTCAGACCAGTGATAGCTATCATCAGCCATCTCATACATTTTATAATATTCGGTAAAAATATGAATATAACAATAGAAGTGAGGATAAGGTAAAAAACACACTGTTGGAACACATTTGGAAAAAAGTCGGTGAAAAAAACACAAACCTTAACATTAATGTCACTGAAATTAGCGGCCATTTCGGTCCTAGCATGTAGAGTGGCCGACACGGGTCCCACAAAGTTAGCCGACAGTGCGTACACTGTTGGACTGCTCTCGTACTTTATACGAATGTCTACGTTCTCGCCTTGGCCTCGGGGGACTAGGGTTAACGCCATCTGTGGAGAGGAATCAGGGTTCATTATTAAATAATTTATTGCTTAAAATTTGCCTTCAATGATCCATTTTGACATTTTTTAATATTTACATATTCTAATCATTTATGTGGGTCTTAAACTTCATTTGTATATCAAAATTTGTGTAACAGCAAAAAAAAACTATTTTATAACTATTGGATATTAATCCAACATACTTCTTTGAAATTGAAATTACATATACTCTAAAAGTTTTAATGAAATTACTGTCAATGAAACTTGAAGTTATTAGTTAGTTATAGTTTTATTAAAAGTGTATTTGTTTAAGGAACTAAAACTTACCTCAAGCGGTTTCCTATTAAGCACTTTGCCGTTGATGCTGTATTCTGTAGTGTCGGTCACGAAGGAGCCTCGAATATCATCGCCTTCAAACTCGGTTATTATTTTTATTGCTCTGAAAATATAAGCAAACATATTAACAAATCATCCATGTATGTATTATAGGTAGGTAGGTATTTAGCTTTCAAAAATAGGTCTATAATTATTATTTTTATCAGGCCGATCACCGTTCGGAATCGTTCGTTTCGTTTCAGGGCGGTAACTTTGACATTTATTATGTTAAGCTTATGTAAAAAACTACCATACCTAAGCGAAACGAATCGTTTCTTCTATATAAATCAGTTATAGGAGTCTTACAAACAATGATAACTATAAAATTATTTAAATAAACATTATGTGCTGAAACATTTATGTCTCGTTACTTGAAAAGATGATTCCACTGCCAGACATACAGAAACATAAAGAACTTATGTTTGAACGTATGAGTACCTGTGTTTTATATAGAAGACTACTTATCCGACCTCCTCAACTCAGACACCTGATACCTAAATTATATTTGAATACTTAAAACTGATAAAAGTACCTGAAGCCTTCATGAGGACTGCTCAAAGTGGCGCTAACAGAAGTCTGCGTCTGATCTGCCTTCAGCGTATAGAAGTAGGTCTCGCTGTTGAAGTCCACTGACAATGTTCTAGATATATCTTCGCTGTATAACAAGTTCAGTTCGGCGGGAGATAGTACGGGCGCGAGAGCCCCGCGGGACTTGAAGCGAATGTGACGGTGGGGGGCTGGACGCCATACTACGTCCGCGAATAGCTGGAAGAGAGAGATATAAGTTGAAAATTGTTTTTTCCTGGGTAAAGGTGATAACAATATATGTTGATGCCGATATTATAGCGTTGTCGGTTGTTTTTTACCATTTTGTTATATAATTTTTGACTCATTATTTGGATTATTTTAACGTCCACAAACGATACTGACAAGTAACATGTCAATTATATTAAATCAAATAAAGAAGCACGGTGGATTTACATTGTCTATTTATTAACAATGTATAGATTCTTCTTCTTCTTCTTAGCGTTTATCCCGTCTTGTGACGGGGTCCGCTTTCCGTATCTTCTTCTTCCACTTCGCTCTATCCTGGACATCTTCCTCTTTAAGTTCGCAGATTTCCATGTCTTTCTTTACGACACTCAACCACCGTAGTTTTGGCCTGCCTCTGCGCCTTTGACCGGGTATATCGAGATTGAGTGTCGCATTGCCGATGTACTCAGGTGGTCTCCTTTTAACATGTCATTAACAATGTATAGATTGGTTGCATAAATTATAATATGCTTTATATGTTATGTTACGTAGCTAAAAGGGGGGAGATGAGAAAGTGAAAAGAAAAAAAAAATGGTTATACGTTTCAAGTACACCCTTTTTCCATATAATATTTTAGTCCTAAGTTTTTGGTGGTACTAACATCATGTTATATCCAAAATTGTATTGACTAAATAGATGATTGATTAACAATACTCACATAGTTATTCTGTTCACCCTGTTGTATCTGTATACCACCGCCCACTACGTTCTCGACGTCGGAGAAATCTTTCTTGAACTGCATCTTGATAAAGTAGTCTTCTAAGTACGCTGATGTTAGGTTCAGACTGCCTGATGTTTCTACGAATGGGTCGTCTAGCTGTTGGGAGAATAATTTAATTTATCGATATCGAAATATGTATAAAAAAACTTAACACTAAAACGAAAACATACCACTATACACACACACACACGCGCACACATACATCACACACACACACAAATAATTAATTTTCTACCTGTCTTTTGCAGCTCTAATCCTCAAGATTCAACCCTTAGCCTAGTTTGATGATACTGCCAAAACTGTCTTGCATTCTTTTTGACAATTTTATTTTATCTCAAAGAATCCCGTTACCTAAAATCGACGTAATTCTTATTATTACTAAATAAACTTACCTCTAAACTAGCCAAAGCAGTGATAGTAAACGCCGGCATGGCGATATCGGCCGTCATTTTCCACAAAGCGTCTTCTAACCGCGCGGCAACTCTCGCTTCCAGCGCTGGCAACACTGTGAGGGGCGTGGCGATGCCGACGGACGCGACGTATGATTGGTACGTATCGTCTTCTCCACATTCGTACTCGTAGAATATTTTGTTGGATATCTGTAAATATATGAAAACTGTTATAATGTCTTAAAATTAATATAGGGCGAACAAATTATGTAAGATAGTCCCCAAATTGTATGTTAGGAAAAGAAAAAGACAAACATGCATTTTTGTAAGACATCAAAATCTTTAATATCCAATAAATTCTGTATATGTTTAATCTATCTGTATCTTTAAAGGTTAAAACAGTAACAAAAATGTTTAAAGTTAAAGCTTTATTAAATCTATTGCTGTCACTTTTTATATTGTTGACAAAGAAAGAGTCAGAAATAGATTTAATAAAGCTTTAACTTTAAACATTTTTATTAACAGTAATTACTAGAAACACTAAAAAGAAAGAAAAACCGTTCAATTATAGCGGAGATAGAGATAAATAATAACAATCTATATAGATTATAAATACACAGCGACTCACCTCATGCCAATAAGTCCCGTTATACAACAGAACTAAACAGGTAACATTGATCTTCTCTCCTAATATAATGTCGACTGTATACACAGACTTTAATTCCTTCACAGCTTGGAATGGAGTCACCAAGTTAAGGGTGTTTCTCATTACTGTGTATTGCTGGAACAAATAATAAATAATAGGTTGTATTTTTAATGGTGCGGTTTGAAACTAAGTTTCGGTTAAACTTCTTTCGATTGTATCGATTGTGGTATAGTTTGGTGAGACAATAGCACATCAACCTACCCCAATCTGTCAAGTTACTTCAAATACAACCTTATCATAATTGTGGAAGGTCAATGTTCGATTGGTAAAATTTGACAGATTCGGGTAGGTGGACCTGCTGGCGTCTCTACAATATTTTTCAAAACGAAAAAGTGACGCTTATGTAACTTTAAAATTCATTAATTTATCTATTAAATCATATACCTAAAAGTTGTATTAGCTGTTGCTTTCAGTTGGATTTAACTTATTATGCAATGTGAAATATGAATACTTACCTCTAAAATAAAGACGTCAGTTAACACAATAGGTGGTTTGTCAGGCAAGTGTAGTGTAGCGTTCACTTCCATTATGTCTTCTTCATCTGGACCGACGAACTGTAAAATAAGCATCAAAATATACATCAAATTATGAACCAGGTATGTCAATCATTTTTAAGTCTATATTTAAGGGTTGGACGACGGCTTTTGAAGATATAACTTGGACCAGTAAGACAACTGTCATATAGAACGATGTACTTTTCGAGAACTCCTAACTTTCCCGAAAAATTGATGACGGTGATTGAAATAATCAAAAATGTGACGCTTGACTTTCGAAATGACCATCTCAAAAAAAACACATACGAACCTTCATAAGATGCGAATTGAACGTGATGGTAGGATAATACAAAGTATCGAGTACCACCCGTGCTCTAGTGTCGAAGTTCTCTATGAACATATCGGAGCCCACTTGAGAACCGTGTTGGAACTAACCTAACCTCAGGTACTTAAATATCTATACTAATAATCTCTCGCACTAATCTCAGGAAGTACTGGTCCGATTTGAAAAGATCTTTCAGTGTTAGATAGCCCATTTATCGAGGAAGGCTATAGGCTACTTTTTTATCCGGGTTCATGCGAAGGTTCTCACGGGATGCAGGTGGAACCAGAAGCTATCTAAATTAAAAGATTTAAAAGGTACTAACCTTCATAAGATGCGAGTTAAACGTGATGGTGGGATAATACAAAGTATCGAGCACGCCCCGTGCTCTAGTGTCGAAGTTCTCTATGAACATATCGGAGTCCACTTGAGAGTCGTGTTGGAACTAACCTAACCTTTTTTCTGATGCGAAATCATCAAATGACTCTTACCGATGTGGGTTAGCAGTGGTGAGGGAGTGTCAGGCTCTTACTGACTAAAACCCATCATGTTCCTTCTTAGGCCTTTTATGTACCAGGGCCGCGGTAATTCTTTCGAAAAATCCTGCAGCCCCGGCAGGCCTTGGCCATGCTTGGCCCCGCTGACCTAACCTAACCTTAGGTACGAAAATATCTTAAAAAATAAAAGATTTAAAATTTACTAACCTTCATAAGATGCGAATTGAACGTAATAGTAGGATAGTACAAAGTATCGAGCACGACCCGTGCTCTAGTGTCGAAGTTCTCTATGAACATATCGGAGCCCACTTGCGAGTCGTGCTGGAATCTGTCCTTAAGTACGTCTAGAAGACCTTTACCGTTGTCTTTTAGGAGAATTGCTATGCCGAACTGTGGAAAAAAAACAAAATTTCTTTAGTGCAAAATTAAATATAGTACATGGGAATACATACGTTGCTTAAATGAAAAAAGTATATTCAATTATACAAATAAAAAAATATTTAGCATTACAATTTTAGGCAGATTTATGAGAGTAGATGTTGAGAATTAAAATGCCGTTTTAATGATTGGCGTTTCCAATACATTAACACCAGAGTTCAGACAGAGTGGTGATATAAGACAGATTATCTAAAAAAGTTAGTTTTTCAAATACAAAAATCATAAAACATTGTCTCCTTACACAAAGTTTAGTGTACAGAATAGTTTATAATTATATGTGAAATTGACAATCTAAAATAAATCTTACACGCCTATAATTAAAGTTCAAATTGATTCGTACCTTATGCGTAGACAATCTCATAGAGACTTCCGTATCAAGTCCATCACCATAGACATTCTTCAACACAAGTCCGTTCTCCTCAAATCCTTCGAGCGGCGTGTAAAGCTTGTACAAGTACACAAAGTTAATGGGTGATCGCCAGTGCCAGATGCCGGTGAAACCGAAGTCCATTTTACCCCAACCTACTCGGAAGTCCAACTGGAAGTAAATGGAATAAATTAATAGCCTAAACTTACACAAATGTATATTGTTAGAAAAAAATACTTCTCGATTTGAGAATCGAGATTCTATTAATCGATATATTGGTCCAAGAATCGATGCCTTTATAATCAATAGATCGGATCAGCATTTCTATACAAGGAAATTAAAAGTAGGTATGTAAGAGTGGCGTGTAAAGCTTGTACAAGTACACAAAGTTGATAGGTGAACGCCAGTGCCAGATGCCGGTGAAACCGAAGTCCATTTTACCCCAACCTACTCTGAAGTCCAACTGGAAAATAAGTAAACGAACTTTGATATAATTTTTTGTTGGAAATCTTCTCGATTTGAGAATCGAGAGTCTATTGCTCGATATAATTGTACGAGAATCGATGCCTTTATAATCAATAGATCGGATCAGCATTTCTATATTAAAAGTATGTAAGAGCGGCGTGTAAAGCTTGTACAAGTACACAAAGTTGATGGGTGATCGTCAGTACCAGATGCCGATGAAACCGAAGTCCATTTAACCCCAACCTACTCTGTAGTCCAACTGAAAAATTTTGTGGGTAGGTAGTTAATACCTGAACTAAAAGTTAAATATACTTTATTGTTGCAAAAATTCTCGATTTGAGAATCGAGAGTCTATTTACCGATATAGAACCGAAGTCTCAAGTATTTATAGGTCAGATCAGCACATTGTTTCAAAATTGTAAGTTGTGAATTTCTTAGTTTTCTTCTTATTTGAATTTATACGTTTCAAAATATATTTGTCGTAGGTAAACGTAAATTGGATCCTATATAATCGTAAATACTATATTTAAATAAATGAGTAGTTTACATAATTTTCAAGATCTTAAATATATTACCTCTTCAGGCGCTCGTTTGGCAATGATCATAGCTCTGTTCAGGTACTGTATCGGCAACGCAACATGTCCGAATACGTGGAAGTCTTGCAATGTCACCAGCTTTAGAAGCACTTCGATACCTACAAATAAAATGTGGACATAAAACCTAAAAGTTTGGGATAGAATCAGCCAATATTAGTAATAAATTAGTAGAGCTCGTCTAAGAGAAATGATGCGGCACTCTACCAAAGTACCAATTTTCCCATGTTTAACATCAACCAATTTCATACCCTATTGCTTTAACGATAAGGTTGAAAATCTAAACTTAATCGACAAATGTACACAAATTTTGTATTACAGGTTTATCAATTTTCAACCTTATACCTTTAGTTGTAAGGTTGAATATTGAACATCAAATTTAACAGTACTTACCAGTAGTAGAATTAGTAGTCACCACCATAGCGACAAGATGTCTATCAGCTTCTACAAACCCGAAACGCGCCGTCATTTGCGGGAACTCCACCATTGGACTAGTTACGTTCACCACTAACATGCAGTTTGTAATACGACGCATATGACCTGAAGGATAAGAAAAAGATTAAGGACTAGAGAACAGATTTAACTGTAATAATAAAGGGCGGTTACAATTGACTTTAAATATTGCCAATACTGTGACTGTATCGCCAGTCCAAAAATATTTTTGTTAATTTTTTCGCTTTACTTATAGAGGAAGATTTACTGTCTTACATAAAAACTTTTAAACGTCTGTTGAACAATTGTCTAAAAAAATGAAAAATTATGACGTTGAAATAAAGCCAGTTTAGCAGCCGTTTTTTTTAAGATAAATTTTCAGCAGATATTTAAATTTTTGTAGTAAAGCCAATATTCTTAACTGGTAGAATGTATTGAACTTACCATTGACATAAATCTTGAGTACTTTCTCTTCAAGGTCAAGGTAGGTGATGCCATGAATGTCTCGTTTGTGGCCCAACACGAATTCCGTCCGGAGGAATCCTTGTCTGTAGCCCTGTAAAGTAATTTTGCATTATTGTCAACTTGCAAGATAAGATTTATTTTTATTAAATAAGGCCGTGTTAAGGTAAAAACGCAAGAAAGATACTTACAGGGAAAGGCGTCAGGAGTTTTACTCTGCCTGTAATGTTGTTCTCCTTTTGTCCTCTCTCCAGAGTCCATGATGAGTTGATCATAAGAAGACCATCTTCGTTGTACTGTAAAGAAAAAATATGTCACAAGTTTCATTCCAGTAACTTATGCATAATAAAAAAATAAAAGAAAGCAAATCGATTATTTTAAGAAATAAAACATTAAACGATTTTTAAAGACTACAATAAAACACGAATAAGTTTTGTTTTAAATATTTAACATTTTCAAAACACGTATCTGGAACGCGCTCAGAATTTTTGACACATATGACATTGACAACTGACACTAACGACAAACGTCACGCCCGCTAATGTCAGTTGAGAAAAATATTTGGAGGTAGTTTGTTTCGTTGCCGTCGAATCGAAATAAAATTAATAAAACAAGCATTTATCCACGTTAAATAGCTGGACCATTCAGCTATAGTCGTTTTCCATCGGATTGCATAAGTTTTAGCATCCAACAATGAATAACTCCGCCGCAAAGGTGAGCGAAATATTCCGTGAAGCCGGAACCGCGTTTAACAAGCTTGCTGAAATGACGAAGTTACTGCACCCTATGGGGGACGCGCAGCCCGGCGGAAAGTGGACGGACGACGAGATAGAAATGCTTAGATCTTGCGTGCATCGATTCGCCATAGACTTGAACAACTTAAGCCAGCATATCAAAGGTAGAACTGTGAACCAAATTCGCACTACGCTGAAGAAGAAAGCGTTTGAGGACGCCAGTATTCCTGTTCGTCAAGTTACTTTGAACATGTTGAATGCGTCTGAAAATGAGGTTGATGTCGACGGGTTGAACGATGACGTCAAGCTGGAGTTCGAGTCGACAAACGACGAAGTGGCCTCTTGATGCGACATGTTTAGTTTTCCCTAAGTCTGCTGTGTTTCTTCACAGCAAAATTAGAGAAAGCTAAAGAAGTGAAGTGAGTGATGGAGTACACTTTAGGTTATGTAGTGTTTGTTAAGACAAAATTGTATGTTGTTGCTATGATTAAAGATATGTATGTGTATTCATGATTAATGTTGCTTCTTTATTGATAAAGTTGAAGAGCTGTGTAACATCTTTTCTTTAAAGAAACTGATTTATTGTAAGTTGCATCTTTTGACAATAGATGTAATCACGTTGATTAAATAGGAATAATTCTGCATTGATTGGCTCTAAACATCATTTCATTGCTTCTCGAACATTGCACCAAAATTGATTCGGCAAAGCCAAACCAAAATTAACAATTCTGAGAATAACTGTTTGGAATGTCTGTAAATACATATTTAGATGCAAGCTTGAAGTATTGCCAAAATGATCAAGATTGGAATCGCACAATATTGTTTGCAATTTCCACTTAAACACACAATTTAAACATCTATACATATAATAAATCTGTAGAAAAGTAATTTCAAATAAACATATTGTATGTTAGAGCGCAGATATCCACAACACACAATATATTTCCTATAGTTATAATTAAGCAACTTATGTACCATTAATATATTTGGTCATGTTTATCTCAACTTTCGCAAGCATATAAAATTTAATATTGTTACATTATAAGAAACTATATTGGTATGCTAATTGATAAGGTCTGTATAATATTGCCAAATATGTTTAGATACATATACTTATGTGGATAATGGATGTTTCTAGAAGTGATAAGTGAAGCACTGTAAATGTTAGTATTTAAGAAGCAATAATATAAAGATTGATATAAACTTGAAATCGCTAAACTGATTTCATTAAAATTGTATTTGGTAACTCTAACATTATATAGGTAAATGTAAACATATATGGCCTTACTACAAAAACTTAAACACCTGTTTTACACTTGTCTAAAAACATTGTGGCTGCAAAATGACCTATATGTCAATGTCATAATCTTCAACTGATGTTTAAAAGTTTCTGTGGTAAGACGGATAGACGCTTGTGTCATTGTCACTCTCTGATCTATTTAAGAAATCAATATTGAAATGAAAATAGACGCTGTAAACAGGCTTTGTAATCATAAGTTTGTTTGGTTTGTTATTGGTAAGTAAAGTTATCGGCACGGATATTCAGCTCTCGGCAGAAGAGTGGGGATCGCTTTGCGCACTGTGCACAAGGCAATAGACCAATAAATCGCTTCTGCGCAGGTGAAGGTCAGGGCTCAATATCCCTGCCGATGATTTTAATTTAAATTTAAACTTAACGCTATAGAAAGGCGATTCTTTTATAGTTGTAAAGAGATGATTAATACATTGAAAAGGAAATGTATGGTTGATCAAAAAAGTCTACATGAATGAAAATTATATGGGTATATGTGGGACAGTATAAGATAGGTAATTTGTAATTAGAAATTCACCAGATTTAAAAATAAAACACATTAGGAATTCAGTTTTTTTTTCATTTATTTTATTTTTGAGTACTTACTTACCTTCAGCTCGCCAGGATAGGACTGATGCAAATATGTTTATTTAAATTCAGCTTTGAGCAAAATAATTGATAGAATGAATAAGTGGAGCAGTAAACAGGAGCTAAAAGATGGTATAAAGTTCGCACGAAACTCGATGGTTGGCAGTCCGTAGGTAACTAAATTCCGAGAATAAGTACTTACATGTGGCCCTCTCTTTCCCTACCTATTTTACCCGCTGATACCTAAGCCGGTTCTGTGACGATAAATTCCAAACTAAAAGAAAGAGTGTCATTTAGTTTAGACGCCCAAAGTAACATCGAATTTCCCTTTTATCAATGTCATAGTTATGACCTACCTTCACTGTATTCCAGATGTATGACAACGCGTAATCAAAAAGTTCCAGACTTATCTTCCTCTTGCATATTCGAGATTTCAACACTGCCACTGTAATTTCAACCTTATATCTTAAATCATAAGACTAATCTTACCTGAAAACTAAGCAGAGTATCAGCACTTTTCTTCCAAACAACCCTGTGCTTGGCTATAGCGGCCGCCTTAGGTAAGGTCGGTATAGTCGAGTTGACGACCGCATTGATTTCGCCATAGAACTCATTGGTCTTGAACAAGTAGTCGGCTAGTAGACTGAATGCTAGGTAGTCTTCTTGCCAGTTCATACTGCCGTTTAGTGCTTGAAGGTTGTCGTGGTAACGCCACCTGGTGGACAAAATTTTAGCTTCAGTATTAGTAAATTGTACTTATTCAAATTACGATGAGGGCAGATTTTTCAATCATTATATAGCTAACTTCCATCTGAGGAGTAATAAAAAAATATGGTTGTTCAAATTATTTTTTACGCAAAAGCTGTCAAACACTAAACATTTTTCATACATATAAGGCCTTTGATTAATTTAGCAGCTAAACAACTAAACTTTAGCTGTTCGTTCCATTTTGAATATAAACATACCTACGTATGGTCTTGCGCATCTACATTGAAACATCTTGCTTTCCCAATAACAATAAATATTACATTATGTATCAAAACCACAGTTTTTTCAGAAAACTAGGTCTTATTGTATGCGCTACAGATTTCAATCACCTTTGATTAAAAAATAAGCAGTATTTTTTTCTATTGATATGGAACTCACATAACATTAAAGCTAGTATCCTTCCATCCAGCGAAGGGCGTATTCATACTAGACAGCAACGCGTAAACAGTCTCGTTATGTGCTTCTGAATACATTTTCACGCGCCATAGTATGTTGGACTCACTCGACCAACCCATTCGAACGTGCCATTGGCAGAACCAATCTGGAAATATAACTTTTATGTAATTTTGAACAAAACATGATAGATGGTGATTTTTGGGAAATAATAATATGTATAGGATTAGGTACATTATAAAGTTCAAATTGGATATGAAAAAATATTCTGGCATATTTGCTATAACTCTTCAGGATACATCAATGCTAATTTATAAAACGGCCTTTTAAGACACGAGCAAAAAGGGAGATATAATCCGTTATCTATAATACTACAGGGCTGTTAAATTGCGAGGACTAACTAGATCTTAACTACAAAAAAATTACAAAGTTCCCTTAACTGAGGCAGTTCCGTAGGAAGTGTCAGACTGACTAAAATGCACCTGGTTTCTCTTTTGAAAATCTTGCTACTTAAAATACCCTTACCTCTCAACAGAAACTCGAACTCCCCATTGACCATTCTCCCAGGATAATACAAGGACACATGTCCTCCATGGTGCCAGGTCCCCTTATTGTCCAACTGCACATCGACGCTGACTTTCTGCGAAGGGTCCCGGTTCGCGTCCCAGTTGAAGGCAACGCTTAGACGCTTCTGACGGGCTGTTACCCAGCGTTGGTAGGAAAAGTGGAGGTCGCGAAGTCTGAAGGAGAGTGTTTTATGTTGTAAATGTATGTTTGAGTGTAAGGTTGAAATTGCAGTGCGTTAGAAGATTATTTGGTGAAACATAATCTTATGTACTTGCAGCAGCCTTATAGGGCTTGTAAGTGCTATACCAAAGTAATGTTATGCATTGGCAAGTTTTCCACTTGCGTCATGAAATACAGTAATTGCCGATTCTTTATTTTTAAGAGGTTTTATTTTCAGGTACATTATGGTATGATGAAGTTTGCTCAAAATCCTGCGTAGTAAAAGCACAAGAGATTTATGGGTCAGCAAATAAATCGTTTAGCTTAGATTTTAATACCAGCCAGAATCGTTCATTATCATCTTCCTGCCCTGTTCCCAAGTCACCAGCCAGAATCGTTATTTCTCTAATAATATCTTTCTCTAAAGCTTCAATTATTACATATTTTCTTCACTCAAAAAACAATAATTTATACTCACTGATCAAAATGTATATCCATATTAAGGTTAGTATTGTTACTAAGATCCGCATTAAGGTTCACACTATACGCTTTCCCGCCGACATCAACTTCCACATACGTGGTGAAGTTTTGCTCCGAAAGTAGTATGTAGCGGATTAGCGTTCTGTAGTGGTCATCGTTGTATTCACCCTGGGAAAGGAATAAAGTTATATAAAACGCCAAAAAATAGTAGACCCAAATCTATACTAAATTATAAAGTTGAACAGTTTGTAATTTCCGTTACTTTTGGACTGATTTGTTTTTATTTTTTGAAAGCCCATTTGTCAAAGGAGACTTTAGGCTTTTTTGTATGGTTTTTCAGAGTAGATTCTAGAAAATACTAGTACATGTTACAGTAGAAAAATCTCCTGTTTATAAAAAGATACAACCATATTCACATTAAAAACTACTGGCAACATATGGCACACTTACTGTTAAGCCTAGAATTTATCTGTTCGACTATTACGGCAAAACGGCTGAACTGATTGAGATGAAATTTGGTAATGAGGTGTATAGGTGATTTTAGACTAGTATTTTAGCCGTTACCTGATCAATTAAAGTTATCCTTCATCCCCATGCCTCATGCCTCCAGATAATTAAAGATAGAGGGAAAGAAGATTAATTTGGGCATTGTCTTATACCTCTATATTATCCTGGTTAACTAGTATCTTACCTGTCCAATAAAAGTAATCTGCCTATTATCCTGTGTAAACCGTCCATCCATGGCGATATTCTTGAAGTGGGTGCTGCTTATCAAAGCCTTTAGGTGATGCGACGCCATATTGGTTTTCGATTGATCTTGGTACGAAGCATCAATGTTAAAGTCTACGCCCGTGAACCAAACGCCTGCTGCGTTTACCTACAAAGGAGTTTAGTGTTTAAAGAGGTTTTGTATTTTGTCTATGAAGATGGGTAGTTTATTTTACAATTATTCTACTTTAGGTTGAAATTCAGGCTAAGAAATATAGCCACCTTTTAAAATGTCTTATTTATTGCAAAGGCTATTAATTTAGGATCTTTCTTCTCCTGAATTTATCACAATTTTATGTGGGGTCGGCGCAGAATATTCTTATGTGTCTGTGCCTGTTTTAAAGAAGTCTTTGAGAATAGTCTAGGCACTTGCCTTTTTGAGATATTGAAAAACAGTCAACCACTCATTTGAGACAGTGGAAATTCTTATATCATGGAAGTTTCTATACTAAATCAAAGGCTCAAATTGTTATTTTAACTTAACGAAAAAAAAAAATGTTTTCCCTAGGTAATACAAGAACCACTTACCTGATAATCATTGGGCATTTTCTCATGCACCTTCGTCTTAATGACACAAGGGTGTAACGTCGGCAGGGTCATGTTGAGTTCAGCGTCCAGATACAACTGTGTGCCAGGAGGGAAGAACAGGTAGCCAGACACTAGGATCTCGCGAGATTTAGGGTTGAAGTTTAGAAGGGCCACCGCTGTGTATTTTGGGCCGATCTGTTGGTATGGAATGAAGGTGTTGATTAAAGCAATGCTTAAACTATGTGATGAACTGAATTGATATAACAAATGGATTTTTACTGTGGATTTATCTAGGCGGACAGTAACTTCCAAATTTCTAACAAATAGGTTCAGCCGTTACACCGTAAAAGCATGACAAAATAATATGCGTATGTATATTATTTATTAAGTTAATAAGGCTAAAAAGACAATAAATGATTATATTAAAAAAAAAAATTGATATATTTCTTGTAAAACTCAGAGTCGTTCCGAAATTAAATTACTCACACAAGTCGGTGCGACCATTGCTCCCCAACCCGAATTATAATCAACCACTCACCCCTTCAAACTAGAACCTCATATCAATAGCTGGGTACTCACTTAGCAGTGTAGCACGCTTAATAAGCCGTGGTCGCTGTAACGTCAGTCGCGTGTCTAACTTCATGCCGGTCAGACGATCCGCGCGGGTGAACGCGAGGTGTCATTGAGCTGGTTGTTTATACCATCACCTTTTGGGAAACTATTTTAACTCCTTTAAGTGGAACCTTATATTTAAATACTTACACCTTCAAACTGGAATCTCATATCAATGAGCCGTGGTCGCTGTAACGTCAGTCGCGTGTCTAACTTCATGCCGGTCAGACGATCCGCGCGGGTGAACGCGAACGTAAAGACGGGATGATATTGTTCTACTTATTCGTACCTCTAGCCAAACTGGAACCTTATATGTTATAATATATAACTATTGTAGTTAATAACTCACCCCTTCAAACTGGAACCTCATATCAATGAGCCGTGGTCGCTGTAGCGTCAGTCGCGTGTCTAACTTAATGCCGGTCAGACGATCCGCGCGGGTGAACGCGAAAGTGAACGCGGGATCATCTTTATTTTCCCGGGATGCGCTTACGTTGAAGCCTATGTCCACGTGGGATTGGGTTTTCTGGGAAATTAAATGAAGGATAAACATAAAGTACATAAAAAAAATATTATGTTTACAGGAAACTTACAAAAAAAAGTATATACTGAAAGACAAGTAGCCTCATCATTTATAAAACAGAACTAAATGATAATAATTTAATAACATGGCAATTTATAACTAAACAAAAGGGCCTGTAAATTACCAATATTTATTACGAAAAAGGATGTCAATTTTTCTTCTAACTAGGTCTCATTTACTTCTAGAACTAGCTTACCAAAAACCAACTGTACCAGCACATTCTAACTCCTAAAAAATTACTATTAAATACTTACAACATTCTTCAAAACAGTATAGAAGTTATAACCAGGGTAAGCCGTGAACTGCATAGACAGATCTCCATACATATCATGTCTAAACGCTCCCGCCCTCTCACTATAGATCCCTTCTATTTTTATCGTTTGTTTAGGACTTTTATAGAATTGATAATCGAACTGTAGTTTAGCTCCGTTGGTTGGTCCGTTTATCGTGTAGTAGCCTAATAGGCGGCTGGCTAACTGTTTCGTTTGAAATTCGGCTTCTATGTCGCTTTGTGTTACGCTGCCTTTGGATTTTACTTTTATTACACCTGTAAGGGAATATGGAGATAATTTATAATCACGTGTAAGAAAATATTAAAAACGCAAAATTGCGCCATCTTTTTTTTGACTCAGGACTTTTTAAACCTAATGATGTTGATAATGAATTAAATATTGCTTTTACTAGAAGGTAAAAAGGGAATACCTACCTACGTGTAATTGTAGGATGAAGCGAAAACTAGCTTACAGTTTAATCAGTCTGAGAAATGGGCTTTTGACTTTACTTTAATAATTACTATTTATTAATATTAGTACTATTTACATAAGTTTTTATTTACAAATAATATGTACATAAAAAAAACTATTTAGGTACTTAAATTGTTCTTGTAATGAAATTCCTTTTTAATTTGTTTTAAGTTTAAAGACAGCTCGTGGTCACGTTATAGCTTTGCTTCTCTAAAAAACAAATTAAAAGAAAGAAAACAACTACAAAAAAAAATTACTCACCAGAAAGTTCAGCAACCCTCTCATTATCGACGACCCAATAGGCATGGGGTATCCACACAAATCCATACTTAATATCGTGCCTTTTTATCGACATCACGGTATCGAACTGTTTTCTACCATCCACATCTAAGCTAGCAGAAAAAGATTTATCTAAAGGCAAGTTTCGATACATAGCTTTAGCAATGAGTGTGCTTTTCTCTGATTGGAGGGTCAATAGTGCTGTGCTTGAAGTGTTCGATATCGATAAAACTGCGTTGATCATTCGTTTTTCCTGTGGAAGGAATGTCAGTTTTAATTTCTTGTTAGAATTCGTGTCTTAGGACATTTATTGAAAAAATATTGTACGGATATGACGTTATATATCAAGTATTCTATACAATAATTCCTATATCTGAAAACAAACTTTATTAATCTTGAAAAATTGGCAGAAACTAGTAACTTTTGAACACAATATACCCAATACCCAAATAAATACACGCTCGTCGATACTTTTTTTGAAGAAGTGGCGAATGTATTCTCCAGCAGGAAACTTGTTTCTTATTTTTGCAATATTACGACTTACCTTGCTATCAGGAGTATCGAAAGAGAAGCTAACAACGTTGCTGGTCTCGTTCTTGTCCCACTTGTACTGGAAGGCGTATGTGTCAGCCGTGGGATCTGCCTTCTCTAGAGAGAGGATGTACAAATGTACATGTACCAATGTACCAGAGACATCTTACCTTGCTATCAGGAGTATCGAAAGAGAAGCTAACAACGTTGCTGGTCTCGTTCTTGTCCCACTTGTACTGGAAGGCGTATGTGTCAGCCGTGGGGTCTGCCTTCTCTAGAGAGAGGATGTACAAATGTACACTATAATGTACCAGACACATCTTACCTTGCTATCAGGAGTATCGAAAGAGAAGCTAACAACGTTGCTGGTCTCGTTCTTGTCCCACTTGTACTGGAAGGCGTATGTGTCCGCAGTGGGATCTGCCTTCTCTAGAGAGAGGATGTACAAATGTACCTTGTACCAGAGACATCTTACCTTGCTATCAGGAGTGTCGAAAGAGAAGCTAACAACGTTGCTGGTCTCGTTCTTGTCCCACTTGTACTGGAAGGCGTATGTGTCAGCTGTGGGATCTGCCTTCTCTAGAGAGAGGATGTACAAATGTACCTGTACCAATGTACCAGAGACATCTTACCTTGCTATCAGGAGTATCGAAAGAGAAGCTAACAACGTTGCTGGTCTCGTTCTTGTCCCACTTGTACTGGAAGGCGTATGTGTCCGCTGTGGGATCTGCCTTCTCTAGAGAGAGGATGTATTTCGCAGGTCCGCTCATTAAGAAGTATGGGGCGTTGCGGAGATTCGTCATGTTCGGGAACTGAAATGAACAAAAAATATTGAGTTTATTTGTGTAATTTTGGAGTACGAGTACACTCAGGACGACCAAATGTTAAGGGTAAGCGTGGTCAGCCAGTTAGAGCCAGTTCTCTGAAAGCAATTGCAATTATTTTTTGTTAAAGGCGTCGGTCCCGGCTGGCATTTACACATCTTCTGACAGCCTTCGCGAGTAGTCGAAATCCAAAACTTCTAAGGGGATATGTTAGGTTAGTTCAGAATCAGAGAATCAAAGTTGTCGTTCAGATTGGTAGTTATCCTATTGCTAATTAGTGGTACTATATATGTCAGTGGCAATATTTCACAATAACATTTTTTTGAAGCTCCAACTGGATCCATTTTAGACTCAAAGCCAAACCGAACATAGTTTGTAAACAGCTAGGTAGGCGATGAGATAACTTTACTGTCACTTTCCATAATCGAGTAAAACGAATAAAGCTGGCACTTCATTTATTCCACTTACCTGATACGAAGCACACATCTTGATACCAATAGCCTTATCGAAGGTAGACCAGCTACAAGTATTCTGTTCAATCCTGTTCTTGTTCAAACCTTGTTGTTGTTGCTCTTTGTCGCCGTGTAGGATTATAAGTTCCGACCTGAAGTAAAAAGAGGTGAGTTATTGTACTGATTAAAGTCGCTGATAGCCTATCAGGTACTTATCTGATGGATAAACTATAATTTTTGGTTTCACAAGTCTCGGATAGGAATATCTGGCAGAAATTATTAGCATCCTTTAGCTGGCAAGTAGAATTAACTATCGGATAAATAATAATTGACCCTATCGGAAATCCGTGAGAGCGCGCCTAAGACTCGTGTCATGATTTTTAGTTAGAGTTAGAGTATATGTCATAGCTAAAGCACATAATGCGGCTACACCTAGGTTTAACTACGCTAACTACATTACTATGTAATACATTAATAGGTTTTCTCTTGAACTAATTTAGATGTAAAATATACTAACTTGGCTATAAAAGAAAATTATTTATTTATCAAGGCTTTTCAACTAAAAGTATTATGGTGTAATTATGAGCATACTTACTTAGCAGCAAAAATCTCCTGCTTATCAATAGGCAGACTTAGATCCAGTTTCAACTGAGCCAATTGTCGTATCTTCAGCTTGGCTTCCACTGCGGTGGCGGTGTATAGACGCCAGTTGACGCGAATACCGCTCGAACTGAGGCCGCCTGCGTCCACGCTCATTGTTGCTGCTATGTTTACTGCCACACTGGAAGTATTTTATTGAAATAAGTAAAGAAAATAGATGAAAGGATATAGGGACAAACAAGAGGGCTGAAAGAGATTGTCTAATACTTAACTAGAGGTACCTTGAAATGAAAATAAATGGAGTGTAACAGAAAGGAAGGGAGGCAAAAGGGATACAGAGTGTGGAAGTGGGACATAAAATTGGGCATATACTGTGGAATGGAGGGAAAAAATATATAACAGATATATGGGTCATGAAATAGGGATATAAAAATACGATGTCTCAGGTGCAAATAAAATAAACTATTTTATTAGAGTTAGATATTGTCTCATATAGTGTCTTTGGACGACAACTACAAAGTAATAATAATTATTTGAATTGTAAGTATAATTCAAAGTCAGAAACAAAAAAAAAAAACTAGAAGTCCTTGATCCTTTATGTATTTACGCAATCAAAGGATCCACCTATCTATAAAAATATAAATATAAAAAATAGGCAAAGGAAAAAAATTACTTAGAAAAACTCACCTAGGTCTCAATTTCCCCTCAAAGTCCAGATTACCGGACTGCGCATATTTATCAATGACTGTACCCGACATCTTAGTGTTGACATAGCTGGTACCCATGAGGTTCATGTTCATAGGCAGACCTGACCCCGTGGGCACTGAGAATGTCGTGTCCAGGAATAGGGACGCTTTGTTGTATGAAATTTCCTACGAAGAGAAGAAAAATATGGTCTTCAGAAGGCAATTTTTGAGGTTTCTTCCACATATGGAGAAAACGACCTAAAATATCTGGATAAAAAGTAGCCTATTTCCTTCCCAAAAGTACCGTGTGTCTCTGTACCAGATTTTATTTGAATCGGTTCAGTCGTTTTTGCGTGAAAGCGTAACAAACAAACTCAGTGCTAGTAAGTCTGAAAGTACTAAATATCTTAGTGTTGACATAGCTGGTACCCATGAGGTTCATGTTCATAGGCAGGCCTGACCCCGTGGGCACTGAGAATGTCGTGTCCAGGAATAGGGACGCTTTGTTGTATGAAATTTCCTATATAGACAAGAAAAAAAAAAAAGGTTTTTAGAAAACTCTGTGTTTTAATTAGAATCTGGAGAAAACTACCTAAAATATCTGGATAAAAAGTAGCCTATTTCCCTCCCTAAAGTACCATGTGTCTCCATGCCAAATTTAATTCCAATCGGTTCAGCCGTTTTAGCGTGACAGCGTTAAAACAAACTCTGTATAGTTACCGGCACAGATATTGAGCTCTCGGCGGAAGAGTGGGGATCGCTTTGCGCACTGTACACATAAGGCAATAAACCAATAAATCACTTATGTGCAGGCGAAGGTCAGGGCTCAATATCCGTGCCGATAACTACAAGTAAGTCTGACAGTGCCAGACAATCTTAGTGTTGACATAGCTAGTACCCATGAGGTTCATGTTCATAGGCAGGCCTGACCCCGTGGGCACTGAGAATGTCGTGTCCAGGAATAGAGACGCTTTGTTGTATGAAATTTCCTATGAAGAGAACAAAAGGGTTTCAAAAATTAATTTTCCGTGGTTTCATCCATATCAATAGGGAACCAGCTTCTAAAACTCGGTAAAAAGTAGCATATCTTAGTCTCCAAGATACCATTTATTTTTGTATTAATTTTCATTCTAATCATTGAGTCATTTTTGCGTGAAAGAGTAAAAACTTCAACAGTGCAAAAACTTACGAGCTCTCTAGCTTTTTATATATTTCAACGCACGTAAATATGTACGGTATAAATTTTAAAAGTACCCTGTTTATACAAATTATAATTACTTGTACCAGAAACGATTTACTCATAACAAGAACAGCCTTACCTTTCCAGAAAGTATTTCCAAAACTCTGAGTTGTGGGTTCAATCTGGCCAAAGACTTCATAATCTCCTCGTCACCTTCAGCGTTCCAGTAGGATATCTCATTGCCAAACACTTTGATACCCAGTTCGGCCATTGGGAACCTAGAAATATAGAAAATATGACGCTATTAAAAATGTATAAGTAACAAAGCTTTTGGGAGTCAGATTTTCTTTTCCAAGATATAAAAGTCATTTTTTCTGTTATTTTTAAGACACTGTGTCTTGCTAGTTACATGCATTATTCTTTTTTGTTGCTATCAGATCCTGGCGAGACTTTAGTAGCTATAGGTAAGGCATTACAATCATGAAAACAGAAGTTCATGTGATAGTTTAGAAAACTTAATTTTCTAGACTGTCTGTAACCTGCGTACGCGCAATAATGACTGTGAGAATATGTGTAATATTTAAAAAAATATATATTTTCTCTGTATACATTCTCCATATTATATGACAATTATTAACGATCTTAAAACTCCATACCTATGTTTCAAAGCCTCATTCTTATACTCGAGATTATCGATCTTCTCTCTAACTTCATCAGCCTCATTAGTGGACCTGGAGATGCGATAGTTGGCTATCTTTTCAGTGAGTTTGTTCTTGTTGAGTGGACCGTTGTTGCCGAAGAAACGCTCGAAGTAACGCTCGAAACCTTCGCCTCGGGCTTTCATCTGGAATTTACCATGTTTATTAAGGATCCTATATGCCAGCGGTTACACTCGCATCTCAAGGTACTTAACTTCCTGCACCTGGATAAAAGTAACCTATGTCTTTTTTAGAAAATTTGTGTTGAAGATGCCATTCAAATCGGAAATCTATTTTCTGCCAGCCGTTCAACCTGCTTCGTGAGGGGACTAATTCCCGATATCCGGACAAAAAGTTGTCTATGTCCCAGAATACTTGAGTAGAAGATTTCATTTGAATCAGTCGAATAGTTTGGTGTGGGAGCCTAAAGTTGTGTTTATGAATGGCAAAAGCCATGAAGCTGTCATGGGCCAATCAGATTGTATCCCACGTGGGTGCCAAGTCTTGGAATTCATAGACCAGATATTTCAAACAAAACGAGGAACTCCTTTGTAAGAGCTACAGGAGGTAAAATGCAAAACATAACTTACCTCAAAAACGTTGATAGACTCCCCGAACATGTCCACGGTCAGATTGAGTGAAAGAGACCGCGGTATGTAAGAATCTGGTGTGAATACTACGTTCGCTTCATAATTACCACCTGTTGGGAAAACAACAATAGTTTTTAGATTTTGTCTTAGAGATATGCAAGTTGAGAAGACAGGGAATTTTATTCGATTGCGGTCCAATTTAAATAGAAGATGAGAAAAATACAAATTGAATTAGCCTTATTGCAATTAACGTATTTGACTTAGAGGAAATAGATAAAACAAAGAACGATGTATCAGTAAATTATTTCTTTTGTTTCATAATTATTAAGTTTCATATTCGGTTTACCTATAGCATTAATCCTAATTAAATACATCCAAACTAAATCTTAATTTGAATAATTAACGTTTCCTCTGAAATTATTACTTCTGATAATTTAATGAGGGTCAATAGTCAAAAATTGAGAGCTCATAAATAGAGACGATTTACGGACTTCTTTAAATATACAAATTACAACTCACCAGCATTATACTGATCAAAGAACATGCCCTGTTCGTAATTCCTGGAGTACATTCTGAAATCTGGACTGTCTTCTAGATGCGGTATCTGATTGCCTGACAGCAGTCCTTGTATTTACCTTAAGTATTTAATATAATATAAAGTATAACTCACCAGCATTATACTGATCAAAGAACATGCCCTGTTCGTAATTCCTGGAGTACATTCTAAAGTCAGGGCTGTCTTCTAGATGCGGTATCTGATTGCCTGACAGCAGTCCTTGTATTTACCTTAAGTATTTAATATAATATAAAGTATAACTCACCAGCATTATACTGATCAAAGAACATGCCCTGTTCGTAATTCCTGGAGTACATTCTGAAGTCAGGACTGTCTTCTAGATGCGGTATCTGATTGCCTGACAGCAGTCCTTGTATTTCCACCCGGGAGGGCAGGGAAGATTCTGCTAGGTTTCTGAGGTGACTCCATACGAATGTTGTTACTGTTGGAAAAAAAGGATTAATTGATGTGAAAAAAGGCCTACATAAATGTCTTTTACTTAAAAACAATTATTTACTTAGAAAATTGAACAATAAAATTCATAGTAAATAGTTGTATGATGGAATTAATCAATCAATCAATCAATCAATCAATCCAATACCTTTATTTTCAGGCTGCATTGGCCCATAGATATATACCTTAATGACTAACATACATATTATATAATACAAAATTGTTAGTATATAAAAAACTTAAAACTATGAATTAAAATTGTTAGTATATCACTTCACTATGCACTATGTCACTGTGCGGTCCTGTAATTAAAAATTGTAAGGCCAAATGGAAAGTCTATTTTTCTTATTTACACCCTCTTTTAGCAAAATAGACAAACGTTTGAAAGAACTGAAGCTTCTTATTAAGTTAATTTAGATATGAGGCAAACGTTCTTGCAAACAATTTTTTGGGTATTTGGACATACTTTTGGCTGTTCTACTTAACTTATCTGAAAAACATTTTATTGAGATCCAAAATAAACTTTTCTTACCACATACCACGTACTATTAATACAATTTACTTATTTTTTACACAAAAATTTTGTTTGCACATATATGATACTTATCTAATTAATCAATATCTCACCTTGATTTACAGGTTCATCCTGCAGCGTATGGAAGATTTTTCTCAGCGTCCCAAGATCGGGGCATTTCATGACTTGTACGTACGACGCTAAACGCACTTCTAAGTTCATGTAGTCAGCACGGAATGTTTCTAGGAAGTATTCTCTGTGGAATGTAAGAAAGTATTAGTATTATTTGGTGTTAGTAAGTAAAATGTAGTAGCAAGTCTTGTAATTACAAACTATTGTAACTGCTCTTATAAAGGTTTCATTTATTTATTTTATATTCGATAGAGTAACGATTTGAAAAGTATCAAATTTCGTTATCATCCTCGCGCCCTCATTCCTCTTCTTGTTTTGGATGGACTCAGCATTTCTACTTCTTACAGATTTCTCAATCAGGTGTAATTTCACATTGATTTAGTAGTTTCATAGAGAAAATCAAATGCAACATGGTCGAAATTCGGCAATTTCAAACGATTTATCGACAGTCATACATGTCATTGGTTGCCAGTTCCTTCTTCCAGTCCTTTAGCAAAGTTCTTCTTAAGAGTATCAAAACTATTATGAAAAATGTGTTACAAATTGTTATAACTTATTGATAAGAATACATTACCGAGTCTCATCGCAAGGCGTTCTTCTAAAAGCGTCGACAGCCGTCAATCTAACGGGCACAGGCACAAAACTATCGCCGATTATATTCATTAGCACATCTGCAAACTCCTTTCTGTAGCCTCCGATGTTGCCGAGGGCTTTTATTGCTATTATTATCTGTGGGATGAAGAAAAAGAAAATTGTTTAATACTATAGTAACTATATTCTGCTTTCGAAAAATTAATAATATAATTTATGATATGTTCACGTTCATTTAAGGATATCAACATCCAGCAAGTCATCACAGATAGTCAAAAGTCAGAAATTCTGGCAACCGGTCATACCACGGGGTATCATGTTACCCGGCTGACTGGGTTGAGGAGGTCAGATAGTTGCTCCTTGTAAACTGGTACTCAGCTGCATCCAGTTAGATTGGAAGCCGACCCCAACATAGTTGGTACAAAGCTGTGCAAATGTTGAGCCACTCAAGAAGGCAATAAAAAGGACAAGATAATCTCATCCTTGATGCCTTCATTTAAAGTTGAAAATGCATGACACTAAATCTCAGTCTATAATTGAAATGTGATAGTTTGTTATACATACATTATTCCTGTCTTCTCTTGTCTTGATCACACCCTTACTCGCAATCTCTTGAACGATGGTTTCGAATTCTTGTAAGATAGCCATAGGGGTTTCTTCTTCACAGCATATGCGTACTGTGAAAATGTAAACAAAGATATTTACTTCATTTATTTACATAGATATTTACTTACTTATTATATTTACTTAGAAACAATTTTTAATGTTATAGCAACAGATATATTTAAATTTTAGAATTTTTCAATTTTCGCCACTTATCTATAACATTACAGCGAAAACCATTATCACTACAGCATTACAGCGAGTAAAATAAGTATAACAAATTATTTAAATTGTGTCATCATGTGTGCTTTTTTTATAAATTACAATCATAAGTTATTATATTTTATTTATTTATATGTTTTATTTATTTATTTGTTAGTATGTACTCTATGTCAACAGTAAAATGAAAGAAACACTAAAATCGCTTCAAAATACTTACGTTCCTTTCCACTATGTTTACAATAGGAATGTACCATAGAGGATACGGTGAAACTGATCACTTTGTCATTCTTCTGTTTTTGTAGTAACTCTAGCATGCTGTCTAACATCTGCATCTTTGGTCTGAAAGACAACACATTTTGGGTGAGTAAAATTACTCTAGAATTCATAAATATACCCTAATATATAAAAAAACATAATTCTCAATGTGTTTTCCTTTTTAGGCATAAGTTTAACGTTAAAAAAATATACGTTACGATTGTATCTACAGGCACTAATTTTAGAAAAAGAGTTTGTTTGCCGACCTAGCTAATCTATTTATCAAGTAAAGCTATATGCTATCCTTTTTATCCAGGTGCGCGGAGAAGTTCTCACGACACGCAAATTAAGTCACTGGTGGAAGCTAGTGATTAATATAACAGTCTTTCTGCCGCAGTTGGACATTTATGCCACTACGCTACCTACTACAATTTATCAAAATATTTTCATCTTTATGACTAAATATAAGGTTCAATGTTGACTGGCAAGTTTTACAGATTAAACTTGATATAAAAAAGGGGTCACTTACCTTGGTATCATAGCCATAGACATGAGCCACTCGTGCCTAGTCTCCTCTTCCACAGAGTTCTTTATTATCATCTCCTTGATCAGTTCTACGGACCCAGGACTCGCTATGTACGGGAGAGCGTCTAAGATGTGTTTGCTGAGAAAATATATAGATTATTAAATAACATTCAACAAAGAGCAGCCAACAAATTTTACTAAGAACCAATCTTTCTTAATCTTGAAGCTTGAAAAAGGGAATGTGCTACAGAAAAATAAAAAAAATATCCCGATAAATTCTGAAGAAGTTAAATTGCTAGAAACTAGCTTTTTAAAAATAGTGACATGTGATGTTTACTAAACGAATAGAAAATTATGATTGGCTTGTCTGGGTGGTTTTAAATTGGTCTTTTTTCGAAAGATGGCCTTTTGAATGACTGACCAATGTCCATTATTTCTTACTTACCTAGCAGCTTTGCATGTAGTGAAGAACTCTTGTCCAACAGTTGGTGTAAGAGTTTGGTAAACTTCAGTTAATATTAACACTTACCTAGCAGCCTTGCATATAGTAGGAGCCCTTGCCAACAGTTGAGACAACGCTGGATAATGTAGAGGTCTAGCTGACCTCACGAGTCGACCCCATAGACCTACAGTTGAACCGCTGTCCATATTTTCGTCTACGTTAATTGAATGGTGGTTTTCTGCTGTTGTGTCTTTTACCCTGAAAAATAAAAAAATATAATATTTTTGACTTTTTATTTGTGTTAGATTTCAATTTATACAATAGCTGGAAGGAACCTCACTATTTTAAGAGCTTGGAAGGCGGGTGAAAAATTAGGTCTCGTATATAAATTCACTTATGGTGGATTTCTGAAACCCCTCTCCTCTCTCCTCTTTCCTCTATCCCTAGTAATCAAATATTTCTTTATTTGATTACTAGGGATAGGAGGTTAACATCACTTCTACAGGATTAAGAGAATTCTATCTCTTGTAAGTAAAACAACAGATAAGGAAAATACCTATTCTTTTTTAAAAGAGTACCTAATCATGGAGTTTCTTGCCCGTTCTTCTCCATAGGAAGCTACTTTTGGAATGGGCAACTAGAATCAACTTTATTTATATTTTTTGACGTTCATAAGTGCTTGTGAAAGCCTAAACGAAATAAATGATTTGACTTTGAATTTTGACTAAGTTATTGAAATTCGCAGTTCGTATACTTACATGCACAGTAGTTTGAGTACATCTCTAGCAGATTTCAGTCCCCCGGTATCATCTCCTACATACACGATATGATGATGGAGCAAGTTCGAACGACGGGGTATTACTGCCCAAGCTGGAATCACAAAAAATAAAATATATTGAAAAGAAAAACATGTGATCATGCTAAAAAGACTGATAACTGGTCACTGTAAGGTAAAAAAAAAGATGTCACAAATCATCTTGTTTGCTTCAGAGAGACTTTAAAAAGTAGTTTGACTATCGAATATCGATATCAACATTTCGACAATATCGATAATTATATAGTGCGATAAGACAGAAACACGAATAGATAGAAACATGAATAGGCGGTAATTCTAATTTCATATTACTTAGAACATAATGATCGAAGATAGGTCACAAAATCAGTAAGTCTGACAGACTTTACCTAAATCGCTAGTATAATTTAATTATTTCCCATCCCTAAAAAAACCTATCAAAATATTTCTCTCACCTTTAGGCTGCGACTCAATAACTTCAGTGTCAGTCTTATTAACTTCTCTCAGCAACAACAAGTCCTGAACCACAGTGGTCATTGCGCCGGAGTTCTTCCCGGAGAAAGGCTCGAAGAGATGACGTTCACGACAGTTCACCTCCTTGTAAATGTGGTGGTCTACGGTGATGCGGCATTTGCTTTCGGATTTTAGTACTGGCCAGGTTTGGAATTTCTGTGGAAAGGAAAGTAGTCTTAATGGCAATCGTTACAGGGGCGACTTTTGAATGAGGTATTTGAATATAATAATTTTTAGTAAAGATAAAATTTTGTATACATCATCAGCCTATCGCAGTCCACTGCTGGACATAGGCCTCTCCAAGTGCACGCCACTGAGATCGATTTTCGGCTTCTCGCATCCAGCTCCTGCCAGCCGTCTTGCGCAAGTCATCACTCCACCGTGCCTGAGGACGTCCTACACTACGTTTGCCGAGGCGCGGTCTCCACTCTAGAACTCGTTTACCCCAACGGTTATCGGTTCTTCGGCTAATATGGCCAGCCCACTGCCACTTCAGCTTGCTGATTCGGTAGGCTATGTCGATGACCTTGGTTCTCTGACGGATTACCTCATTTCTGATGCGATCCCTCAGAGAAACGCCGAGCATAGCTCTTTCCATAGCCCGCTGAGCGACTTTAAACTTGTGGACCAGCCGTACCGTCAGTGTCCACGTTTCGGCTCCGTAAGTCATGACAGGTAGGACGCACTGATTGAAGACTTTTGTCTTTAGGCACTGTGGAATCGACGATGTTAGGACTCGACGTAGCTTCCCAAATGCAGCCCAACCCAACTGAATTCTCCTATTCACCTCGTCCTCAAAGTTGTTTCTACCTAACTGCAATGTCTGCCCGAGGTATACATATTTCCGAACAACTTCGAGAACGGCGCCGTGTATCGCAATCGGTTCCGGTAGAACATGTTCATTGAACATGACCTTGGTTTTGTCCAAGTTCATCCGTAGGCCGATGCGTAGAGAAGATTCAGCCAGGTCGTTAAGCATCTGTTGTAGGTCCTGCAGCGTTTCCGCCATGATGACGATATCGTCAGCAAATCTCAAGTGAGAGATGTGTTCGCCATTGATGTTGATGCCGCGTCCTTTCCAGTTCAGCGTCTTGAACATATCCTCCATTGCATTAGTGAACAGTTTCGGGAAATAACATCCCCTTGTCTCACTCCTCGATGCAACGGTATGGGCCTTGTTTGCTGATTCTGTACTTGGACGGACATTGTAGCGGCTTCGTAGAGACATCTCATCACTTGAATGTATCGCCAATCTACTTGACAACGCTGCAGGGACTCCAGAACAGACCAGATTTCAACCGAGTCAAAGGCCTTCTCATAGTCCACAAATGCTAGACACAGGGGCTGATTATACTCTTCGGTCTTCTGTATAATCTGCCGCACTGTGTGGATGTGGTCTATGGTGCCGTATCCGCTCCGAAACCCAGCCTGCTCCGGTGGTTGGAATTCGTCGAGTCTTCGCGCAAGTCGGTTCGTGATCACTCTTGAGAACAGCTTATAGACGTGGCTTAGGAGGGAAATGGGTCGATAGTTCTTCAACTGGGTTTTGTCTCCCTTTTTGAAGAACAGGACGACAACACTCCTACTCCACGCCTCTGGAGTTCTCCTTCAAACAGGACGGCATTAAAAGCTTCTGGAGCTCCCCAGTACGGGCTTACCTCCTGCTTTTAAAAGCTCTGTTGTAATGCCATCCTCGCCAGGGCTTTTCCATTTTGAGCTGTCTCAGAGCGATCTCGATTTCGCCACTGCTGACTTCTGGCAGGTCTTCGGTGAAATGGCGTGTTAATGTGGCTCTAGAATCCTCATTTCCGGGATCAGGTCGAGATGCATGCGATGCGTATAACCGGCCATAGAAATTTTCCACTTCCGAAAGGACTGCCGGCACCGAAGAAACGACTTCTCCACTTGTTGTGGTCAGCTTCGTCAAGTGGCTTCTTCCAAGAGATTGTACGAACACCTTTGACCCCGATTCAGCTCAATTGCTCTTTCAATGGCAAGAGTATTGGAGTACCGGAGGTCGCGTCGTACGTGCTTGTTGATCTCTTGGTTTAGAGCCCGCTTAGCTGACGAAGTGACAGGCGGGTTTTCACGTCGTTTCTTCATAAGCCCTAATGTCTCTTCCGAAAGCTTTGATTTCTTGCCCTTACGCTGCATGTTACAGAATCTCGAACCTTCCTCCCTGAGGATCCGAACCACATATTCGTGGTTCTGGTTAACGTCTGTTGTGGTTTCCACGGCGGCAAATCGGTTCTCCAAATTTGACTGGAACGTTTCGGATCCTGTCATGGTTTGGAGCAGTGTTGGTCGGAGCCTGGCCTTCATCAGACGGAAACGTTCGGCCTTGAAGTTGATATTCAGAGAGCCTCGGACAAGTCGGTGATCGCTACCGACTTGTATGGTAAAATTTTGTATGGTCTACTCAAAACCGTATTTGTTTCTATGGAGGATGATCTTTTGTTCTGAAGATATTGTTTTTATACTAACTGTTCCTCGTGGCTCCACCTATGTCCCGAGAAAAACGACTTCCCGCACCCGGATAAAAAGTAGCCTATGTCTTTTCTCAGGCTCCAGAGTACTACGAGTACCAAATCTCAAATCTATTCAGGAGTTTTGGCTTCAAAGCACAACAGACAGATGGGAGTTACATTCACATTTATATTACCCAATTATATCATTGTTAATGTATATTACAATGGTATTTACATTCCTATTTATACAACTACACATACCTATTTAATATATTACATCTACATTTTTCCAAAAATAATAAAAATTAAGTATTAAGTTTTAAATAAGGATTATTTTCTATACTTACACTCTGGAAGTCATATCTGACAGTCTGCAGTATAGACATGTACTTGTATCGGTTGGTGCACTGTGATAAGTCCCTGGTCTTCACAAGTATTAAACTTGTGTTTTCTTGACCACGGACTGTGTAGTCTACATTGCAGGTCCCGTGGATGTCTTGCTGTAAGTAAAATTAGATTATGTAACTTTTTGAAGCGATAAGATCATTTAACTCATATAAAAAAATATATATATACACAGCATTACCATTTGAGTAGAATTAAATAGACTGTTTCGATTACATTTAAGAAAGAAAAAAAAGTATCTTGATTCACACACAGTATCTTTGCAATTATGAAGTTGGCCATTTGATGTGTCATGCAATAGATAAATATATAAATGATAATTCTGTTCATATTCTTATTCACAATAATTGTGAAGTAGATAGTAGTCAACTTTGGACAAGCGAAGCAACATCTGTATAAACAAATGTAAAAAGAGTAGAGAGAGCTTCCTCTCTCCTAACCCACTTATTTTGCTGTGCCCGACAGGGTCCATGTGAACTATTTATAAACTATTAAGAACTATATATTGCTTTCCACATGTATTCTTAGCTGGTTGTACTTAAACCTCCCCACTCAGAGACATTTAATGATTACTTAAGTCACTCCTTAGTGACGGAATGTCATACAAATCCATCACTAAGGAATGGCTTAAGTAACCATTAAATGTCTCTGAGTGGGGAGGTTTAAGTACAACCAGCTAAGAATACATGTGGAAAGCAATAAAAGTATTGAGTATTGAGTCAAATGGCTATCATCAGAATTGCAGGTATTTGCATATAAACTGAACTTATACACACATAGCCAGTTATTGTTTGATTATCAATAAAGATACCATACCTCAACTCCATTGAAGTTAATATCAAATCTCTTCATGGTGTTCTGAAACAGTGCCAGGATAGCCCTCTTGAAGTTGAGCACCCAGTCTTGTTCCTCCTGCTCCGGACATATCTCCGATATGATGCCATCGTGGAATGCAAATCTGGAATAGGTTGGATGTATTAATAGAAAGTTCTGTTTATTTTTGTAGGAAAATAGTGTTGATTTACAAAATATTTCTGCTCTGAGCTCTATCTATTGATCTATGAATATTTTTTCCTGGCCTTGACAGTCCCATTGACGGGAATTTAAAAGGCCTACCCAACTCATCTCCACACCTCTCTTTAGAGCATTCCCACCATTTAGTTACAAGGGAAAAAAGTAAGAAGCAATGAGAGGGACATTAAGAACAAAAATAAGACTAACCTTTAGATTCTGATTTACTTAAATTAAATACTCTTAGGTGACAGAAATGATCTTACCTAAGGTCATACAGCGACACAGCATGTATGAACTTCTCGGCTCTCTCCACAGGATAGTTCTCATCCTGGTCTATTAGAGTCACATCTGTCAGCTGCAGAAGACCCTCACATGGTGTTATGAACTGGATTTTTGGCTGAAAAGTAGGTAAATAATATATGTAAACTTTTTGCATTCTGTTAAAACCACTAGATAAATCTGCAATTCTCTTTTGATGCAGCGTTATATATGGGAAAATCAGGGAATTAGTGCTATACACACTTCTTGATAATACACAAAGTCAATTTCAACAAATCATATTTTAGGTATTGTGAATATTCAGCTACAGAGTTGCATAATTTACAAAATTACTTACCACAGATCGCACATACAACGTCGAGCGGTTATTGCTGGAGCCAGCGAAGTATGTTTCGACGTTAACTTTGTATTCATAGTAGTAGATTATGTCCAGCAAATATTTAAACTTCTCCGATGCTGGAAAGAGATACACGACACATTTCAAATATGGAACAGAATACAGAATAGGTTATGGATTACAGAATTTGAGACTCTGAGACGAAATGAAATGAGTAGGTTTTCCTTTCTACTGGAGGGATAACGTTAGATAAGTTTTTAATAAATACAAAAAAAAACTGTATTATTGTGATACAAATTGGTGAATGAAAATGAACTGTTCAAAATGCGTAGAGCTTACCTGCGCATGACGGTGGTCCACATATGTACGGATCTTTCAGTGAGTCTGTAAAGAAAAATAATGTGTTGTAATATTTACAGTATATTTTGTTGTTAGGATAACTTTGGTGAAAAAGTTGGTTTGTTATTTGTTTACAAACAACACTTCGGAAAGAACAGCTGTCACTGTCAAAAACAAAATGTCAGTGCTTGAACACGCTACGTTTTACGCAAATTACGAGTGATCTAAATTAATATCACAGCTATTAATGTAGTTATCGTCAATTTAATCAAACCTAATGAAATCAGTTGTAAAAAAAATAGTTATTGAATAAAGCTTTCTATTCTAAAACAAATAAATTATCACATAGGTCAAGCGATTTGATCTTTACGTAGGTTTGAATCTTAAATCCTATTTGTATCTTAAATCCGTATTCTCCAATATAAGTGTAAACTCCAGGGCTGAATTGTAAACAAATAGTTACATCCTTCATTAAAGACTTAATACAGTGTCAGAAGTCAAGTTATCGCGGCAACCTGGCTCATTGAGTTGAGAATAATTATTATCAAGCTCATTCAGATAATACTAAACGTAAACACGTGTTTAACTTAATGAGATTAACCGTTCACTTCATTAAATATCTGATGAAATTAACAATTCCTTAACTAATTTAGAATGGTATCTTACTACGATGCCGATGACAAAACTATGATACCGAGGTCACTTAACCCACGACAGAAAACAAAAGGCCATCCAACGTCCATAGATTTAGGATACCACTACAATAAGTTGATATTCTGACTCATTCATTAGAGAGTATCTTGAAGGGATCATTTTAAGAAAACGAGAAATGAGAAAGTAAAGGTGTCGATGGTTTTCGATAAGGTTTAGATACGGCCTCGTAAAGTTAAAGATACAAAGTTATAACATTATAGCCTTGGCCTTAAGTAATTAATTTACGAAGATAGAAAAGTCAAGATGATTCTATATACCTCTAGAGCTATTTCTGAGATATTTATACAATTTTGTTTAAGTTTTTGGTTCACAGGTTTGCAGTGATGTGTAATATAACTGTTGGTATTTAAGGGTGATTCACATTATCTAAGTACGTGGATAGGTAATAGGTAGGTAGAAAGGGTGTGCTATCCTGCACAGTGGCCACTTGACTCTAAGGTCGTTACCTATCTTCATAAAAGACTTTATCGTCCGTCACTGCAGCTAGGGGTTTCAACGCTGCTTGAAAGCTTACGTCTTACCTATAGAATTTAAGTATTTCAGCATTAAAACATTTGCCCCTTCGCAAACTTCTACCAATGAGGGTTTCGTAAAATGGCGTCCACGAGGTGGCAGCACCGAGTCGTCAGGTCCAAATAACTGTCAAAGTGCTTATCTTTACTATGAATAGTGAACGATTTTAGTGTTTTTTTTATTTTATAATTAAAGCACTGCATTATTGTTTTACTATTGCGGTTGAGTAAATAAAAAAAACTAAATCATATTGTGTTAAAAAAATTTTCAACAAGCTTTTCCTTAGTACCAGTGACTTTTGCACCCTCTCTCTTAGCTCAATTTTTAGTTCGGAAACCTTATTCTGACCGTAGTCCATAATAAAATCAATAACACTTCCAATATAGCAGAATTTCAATAAACAATAAGTTCGGCACCTACAATTCCATACTATTTGACAGCTGTTTGGACCAGACGCATACGTGGCGCCACCCGGTGGCAGAAAAAATTTCAAAAACCCTCATTCAATGGAATTCAATCAAATAGTTACTTAACCAAATACCACTTTAAACAATAAATCAAATGCGTCTGCATAAGCTTATTTTAACACCCAAATCTCTTCTAAATCCTAAGTAGACCGTAGACTCAACAAGATTAAACACTTTATTATAGACATTTGCAACCGAAAGTTCGCGTAAAATGTATGGGGAGTATGCCCTATGTCCTTGCCCGTTATTTATGTAGCATAATAAATCAAGGGATGATGCGAACAGATTTAGCCGAGTAGATAAATAGTGAATTTTAGTGATGCTTATCTTGCCCTCTTGAATTTCGGGTCAGTGAGACCCGAGTTATTTAGCGATAGGACCTCTTTCGTTATAGTAAACAATTATTTTTGTAAGCTCTATGACTAATAGTTTCAGATAATTATGGCGTGATGGCGGAAAAAAATAGGGGAGATAACATTGTTCCACGAATTCTGGGAAGTTGTTGTTTTGTTTTGGCAGTTAGTTGCAGTAATAATAATAACGATCGGATCACATGATCTGTGTTTACTGCTACTAATTGGTTCCTATACATTATAGTTTTTTTTAACTACCATAGAAAATACTTTTCGAATAAAAAACCCTGCCGTGAAAGGGGTCCTAGAATTGTCTATAATAATGGATCTGTTTACATCCCAAAATACCAAATACCATGAACAAATAGGTATCTAAGGTACATTTACGTTCTATCTACATCTATGACTACATTAAGTAAGTCGGAAATTATAGGTACCTAAGGTCAGATTCTATTGCAGACAGTACACCATGCAGATGACATTTAAGATGTATCTGACCTATGGTCTCAGCAGTAGTCAGAAGATAATGTTTTGTCAATGCTAGTCAGATTGTCAGTCTAATATTAGAATTGGAGAATTGGGGTCATTTACTAAGCTACCCGGAAGCAAGTCTACACCCAACATGTAAAATTGGGATAAATAAGCCTTATGATTACCAGATCTCATACCCCAAAGCAAAAATCCAAACCCATATCATGGGTTCATCCTACTCGTACCTAGAATATTATGGGGTTATTCTATCACATAAATTGTTTTGACTTCTCTCCCGGTAGCTTTGTCCGTGATTGATGCTCATATGTGTGACAGGCGCCAACGGAACTGTGGCTAACTACTTTATGAACTCACGAACATAGCATGACGCATCAATCGAGAACTCTTCTCATGTAATCGAATTGATATCGATTATCGAGAATACTTCTTCTGGTTTTAAGGTAAAATGCTTGTCATCAGCCTTTTTTATCGTCCCACTGCTGAACACAGCAATGTTCTCACACCGAGAATTGAGAGATAATCACCACGTTTGCTCAATGCAGGTTGGTGATTTCAGACTTTATAGTCCGGCTTTTCTTAAGACCAATTTTAAAAGTAATCAGTAATGTTTTTGGCTCTGTTTACATAAGAAATTTTAAGTACAGTTAACAAAGCTGTGAATCGGAAATCCGATAGCAATAATCGATTTAGTAAATCGAATCGTAAACAATGTGCACTAACGAGTGGTTACGCCTGGTGATCGAGTAGGTGAGCTGAATCAATTAATGCAGTCTTGATTGATCTTACCGGCCGTCTACCGATGAAGATCTGTGGTGGAATTGATTGTATATGGATGTCTACATAAGCTGCAGATTTGTAGATATGTTTGGACCGAAGGACGTACACGATAGTCGATTAATAAATGGAGAAAGTGCAACCAACTGTGTAGGTAATGCTCTAATGTACAGACATTAGAGCACACAGACCTACCTAAACATAGACCGATGTTTCGTAGTACCTAACGACATATTTTTAGGATGTATTTATGTATTCAAATATAATTCATAAAGATCTATATAAATAAAAATTAATTGTTGTTCGTTAGTCTGATTAAAACTCGAGAACGGCTGGGCCGATTGAGCTGATTTTTAACCGACTTCCCAAAAAGGAGGAGGTTATCAATTCGGCCGGTATGTTTTTTTTTTCTATGTATGTACATCGATTACTCCGAGGTTTATGGACCGATTTACGTGATTCTTTTTTTGTTCGACTCGGAATAGCTGCCAGTTGGTCCCATAGTCATATAGTCATCAGGTCAGGATCTGATGATGGAAACCCTGAGAAATCGAGGGCAACCTTCGAAAGTTGTAGGCATACATAGGGTAAAAACTTGATACTCAGGTGTACGCCTAAAAGCACTATTCAACAGTGAAGATTTGGAGCTGATCTGATGATGGAAACCAGAGAGGGTCGAGGGAACTCGACAACTGAATATGTAAACTACCTCGTGTTTGGGCTTAAATTATTTGTATTGACAAGACCTTTGCAACAGTGAAGGTTTGAAGCTGACCTGATGATGGAGACCAGAGAAAGTCGAGGGAACTCGACAACTGAATATGTAAAATACCTCGTATTTGGACTTATATTCTTTGTATTGATGAGAACTTCCCACTTGTATGGATAGTGACAACTATAAGTATCACTGAAAAGCTTTAAATAAAAAACTTTTTTACAAAAAAATTTAACCGACTTCCCAAAACACTAAAAAGCAAAAAAAAAACTATTTTTAGGTGCATCGGCCTAGAAGTCGGTGGCAAAATTAATGGTTTTAAAATGTTCGTAGAGGTCCAGGGAAGGTTTGAACGATACGAAGTTCGCGGTATCAGCTAGTTTGGAATAATTTCTTAGTCTAGATTAACGAAGATAAATAGGTAGGGGAAAGGGGGATAGCCCCGGCCAATTTTTTATTTTTGTTATTGTGATTAAATTAGCGAGGGAAATACAACGAAAACTACGAAAAAATAATCAACACAATATTTATTCGTATTAGAATATTGAAAATTTGAACAAAAATAATATCCAATACGTTTTAAACCCACTTCAAATAGTGGTCAAATTTTGACATCTTTTAAAAGTGGCGGGTAGCTCCGGCCACCTACTTAATTAGTGGCCAAATCGATTTTTGGCGACACACACATCGATTTATATCTACACATGCCTCGTGAGCCCAATCTAAATCCGATCTTGACCTGATCCTGCAGAGAAGTTCGTGGAACGTCATACTGATCTGCGGCAGCTCTCTCAGAACATTTTTTCTCAAGCACCGCTTGAATTGCTTTTTTTCATGTTTTCTTCACTCCAGTCTCCGCGATTCGTAGTTCTAGTTTAAAATTTCGGCATTGTGACACTGAAAAAAAAAAAAAAAAATTAAGACTTAAAATATGAACCTCAATATAGACTAACATATGGCCGGGGATACCCCCAAAACTAATGGCCGGGGTTACCCGACATGACTTTCTTCGAAAAAAAAAATATTAAAAAAAAGCAGCTAATTATACGTTGAAATAAACTTCAAAGTGCAAAATAGAATAGTATTCCATTATGTAAACAAAACCAAATAAATAATTACTTACCTTTATCCAAAGAATTACAGTTTTCGAAACAATTGAAGTCACGCGGCCGTCGACGACGGAAAAGAATTTAACTCTATCACGCCCGAACGCAGCGGTCAATCGACTTCAACTGTTTGCATTTGACGAATTACTCTTAAACGCACATGGAGATCACACGAACTTCAAAGTCACGCCGCGCGAAATACTAATATTTACTATGGCCGAGGCTACCCACCGGCCGGGGCTACCCCCCTTTCCCCTACCTAAGTTTCATTATAAGCTGAATGTGAGAAGTATTAGTATATAGGTGTAAAGTAACCGCAACCACCAAGGCTAGGCAGAAAGACGTTCTCACTACCTCCAATCTGTCACTTCGTATTATTTATGACTTCTAGTTGAGTCTTCTGTCTGATCCATAAACTGTTATACAATTGTATGTATGTAAGGTATTATATACTGTATATAATTGTATGTTATGTATTACAATATCAATAGGATTCAAATAGAGCGAGACGAAGACGAGATGTTGACGAAGCAAAAGCCATACAGACGGACAATGAAGTCTTAGTTAGTATAGTAAAAGGGTCCCTAAAATTATAATGAACCCTGAAAAAGATTTTTAGTGTAATTCTTTTCTGACTCATAATTGATTTTTGGTTTCTCCAATTGGTTTTGAAGATAATTTTACAAAAATACAACTCACTATGATTGTTTATTAGAAAAGTTTTAAATTAAAGAAGTTCTTAATTTAACCACGACCATCAATGAAAAGAGATCTTATTTTGTCAAATCAATGTCAAAGTTCAATGCTGTGCTTCTATCAAGGTCTTCTTCTGATAACGAACTGCTCCAATAAATAAAAGATGATTAGGTATGAAGGAAACTAACAACGCGTGTAATTAGATTTGTCATTGGCTAAAATATATCTTAGTATTATTAACTAACATACTGTATTAGACAGGAACGCTTAGATTTTGGGAGACCTAAGTATAAAATAAAAATTATGATTATGCAACAATCAGGGCAGAAAAATCACTCGTTACTTGAAAGCAGTTTAGACAAAAAAGTAAGGGTTTACCTATAGGTAAATTTCACGTGAATTGAACGTCTCAAGAACGTCATTAAACATAGCCGCATAATCCTGATGCTTATCAACGTAGATATAAGGTGCAAAAAACAAAACAGAATACTCACTAGGTGATCCAAAAACCGATCCTGTGACGCACAAGCACAGAAATATCACACACAAATACATGTTGCACATCATTCCATGATAGACCACTTCATGCGCGTTCTGGACACCAAATAACACGACACCAAGACTCCTTATCTAAGGGTCAAAGTGTTGGGTCGGGACAAACAATTATTATCGAGTATTATCGATGCCACGGAACTCGTCTCGATGTATTAATTACAATTTGTTGTAGAATTTGAACGATGCAAATCGCATGGCTTGCGGGAGGGGATGCGAGCGGATATGAGGAATCGAGTTACTCAACGTTTGATGTGTGAGTGAGGTTTGGGACCCCGTGTCGTAAATGACGATGGGTATTTGTTGTGTTACAACACTTGTGTCCTTTTTCTTTTGGCCTAATCGTTTTTGTTGACTTCCGAAACTTTTTGTGTCGATAGTCATTTGTCTTAATTGATGCGTTGCAGTTTGGCTTTTGTCTTTTTTTCTTCGAAATAATAGTAATTTTATTAGCCTGTGTTGTCCCACTGCTGGGCAAAGACCTCCCCAATAGATTTCCATCTGTCCCTATCGGTCGCCATTTGTGACCAGTCCTTGTGGAAGTTGTCTAGGTTTTTTTTAAAAAAAAAAAAACAGTAATTTTGACTGCATCGAATTTGTGAGGTTTCTAACCATAGTCAGTATTTTAGATGTATCTAGACCTACGTAAATACTTTTCTAAGAAGTGTCTCTAATGATTTTATTAATGCAGTTTTTGTTACGTAAGACTTCGAAGAAATGTCTCACATTTTTGCCGTAGAAGCAAGTTCATCAAGTTCAGTGGTAGCAACATTTATCTGCGTGTAGGTAGAAGATAATTTTATTGCGCTTGCTTATCACATGCGCTAAGTCTAGAGATGACAAGGTGTAAATTTGATTCATGGATCCGGCAATGTAAGATAAATAATGAAATACCTAATGTACCTTCACCAGCCTTAGGAAGGTATACACCTTCCCCTTGGGTTGCCCGGATACTATAAAATAAATAAATAGATAAGAACAAGAGAAGAAATTAATTTACAGACTTCTATTCCAGTTGGCGATGTCAGAAGCACTCCTTCTTTGGCTTTCTAATTGCTGATAGGCACAGGACTAATTGAACGTTCCCACATGACGCACATAGCTTGCTTATCATTTCCCTACTATTTGTTCCGTTTATTACCAAAGAAATTAAACAATTTAATAATTTAAATTGATAAAATGAAATCAGCAGATGGTCGGTGATCAATGAATCAGAAAATGTGTCGCAATAATATATTTAAAATGTATAGAGATGAAAAGGTCTTTGCCCACTACGGTAGGGTCACGATGACCGTTAGCATTACCTAAACAAGATACTTTTTTCAGTATTTAATTAATTTGTCACGCATCGTTATCTAGAATTACTAGATTCTGCTGTTTCTATAGAAAGATGTACACATGTCATGTTGGGCTTAATGTTATTCATTTGTTCTTTCGCAAACGAACCTGCAACAGGCAGCAGGTGGGTATTTTGTAAATTGGCTACTTAGTCCTGGACAAATCTTCAATACGTTTGTCCAACGCAATGAGCCTCAGATTTAAATTAGGAACTTATGACTTTTCAATGTGTTGTCGTATTTTGTCTGCCTATTCTTAAAACTAGTGGACAAACACTTTCAATGAAATAATCAGCTTTTGTTAAAATATATTATTTATTTTATTAATGAAATACGAAATATGCAGGGTTCAAGCACCTATGACGTGTATGTTCATTTGTTTCCGCGTGATAAGCTCGTATAATGAGATGATAATAATAAAATTTGCTATTTTTTATCTAAACTCAAAGGCCAGCCTTGCAAAACTATGAATTTAAGCTTTTATTTTTAGCATAATACGTTCATAATTTTAAATACAAAAGTAGGTAACTATCTGTCTGGTTTTGATGCCGAAATGATTGAACCGATTTACCTACCTAAATGAAATTTGGCAAACAGGTAGTTTAGCAACTGAAAATAATCATGGGTTAATTTTTATCCAGGTGTGGGTAGTAGGCAGTTCCCCGGGACGTATGTGGAACCTCCGGGAACAGCTAATTTCCTAGAAATTAGAATCAAACAAAACTCAACTACAGATTGGAAGCATTTTGGTGTGGTTTTGAGTTCACTTAATTAACAATAACAATTATGCGTAATTCCAGTATATTCTGTCAAGTAAACATTGTCATCATTACGGCCGAAACAATGGATGTTCTCAGAATCATCGTCATTAAGCTAATTAACGGATAATGAGCTTCTTGTTCGCATCTGCATCTGTAGCTGTGAAAAAACCTTTTTTGAAAAAGCACAACAAAGTTCAAAACAACTGCAATCGGACAAAAATACGATTATTTTATAAGTTAAGTACCTATATATTTCTCAATGGTAGATATCACTCGCATCTTGTGGGACCTACTGTTTCTACCTCTCTATCTGGATAAAATATATAAGTCTATGTTACTCTGGGATAACACAGCTTTCCAACACTAAAATAATTTTTCAAATCGCTCTAACAGTTTAGGATCCTTTATGGTGCAAACAAACATACACCTGTTTACTGTTTACTTAGTATAGATTTATAAATGTTTTATCTGACGAAAACCGTTGAGCAAAACGTGTGTGTATAAACATACTCATGCACATTTTATTTGCAAGGTACGCGTGAATAGAACAATCATAATCTCTGAAGTTGATTCCAGAAAGCTACATCAGACTACGTTATTACTAGGAAACATTAGCAGTTAATAAAGACAGCGCTTTCAATTAAGCTTATGATTACAGCCTGTAATTAATAAACTAATAAGCCGGGAGTATTCTTTATTAATTGCAACAACATACAAGCCTTTATAAGTCTATTAAGACTTACAATATTTCCTAGAAATGCCGAGCTAACAAAGTAAACTACGTAACATCACATTTAATAACCGTCGCCAACAAAATATGCAGCTTCCATCTTTAATAAATGTCTCCACCTGAAGGTTTTATCCAATTTGATCTCCTAGGAAACTTAACATGTCTTATATCTCTCTATAAAACCTCGTTCCATCTCATTCCTTATTCCTAAGATCAGTCTATTTGACAAAACTATGCAAAACAGACAACTTGCTCACGATAACATTTTCATATTGCAAATTGGCATCTGAATGAGAGAAGACTCACAATCCTGAAATGACTTCCTCTGCTGTGCATACCAACCTTATTTCTTACGTAATAAAGTTGAAATTGGTTTGTGCTGATTGTAATTAAGATGGGGTATGCAGATACTTAATTGGACTGATCTGACTGGGGCCAGATGTCGGAGCTTTGTCAATAAATGCGATTGTGAAGCACATACTATGTTTAATAGGAGCGTATTGTTAGGCCCTTCAATTGAATCTTTACGTGGGGAATTTCCGTGGAAAACCATTGTCAAGGTTTTTGTTGTGTTACAAACAGTAGGAGAATTTGTAACAGGTTTTTAATGGGCGTTTGAATATTTCTTTTGAAATTTGAAGATCGGAAAAGTTTGAGTGAAAAATAATTTCGATTACTGCAGATTGCCGAATTCTCTATGAATATATCTTCAGAGCTAAAATATTGTGTATTTATATATTGCATAATATGTAAATAAATATCATGATTGGAATACTAAACTTATGTAAACAAGCCTTTAAATGAAAACCTCAAAATAAACGTAATATTTCTAAAACGACGTGCCTTATTTCGTTTCTTAGATTACTTTATATTCTATCCAAGCCTTATCTAATAGTTACTTAGTCTGACCTAGACCTAGGTCATAACGTATCTAATTGATGACTAATAATAATACCTATAGGTACTTATCATTCTAGACTGTTTTTTTAGATAAGTTCTTGATAGTCATTTGTGGTGGCCTAGTGGGCAAAGAACCAACCTCTCGAGTATGAGGGCGCGGGTTCGATTCCAGGTCAGGCAAGTACCAATGCAACTTTTCTAAGTTTGTATGTACTTTCTAAGTATATCTTAGACACCAATGACTGTGTTTCGGATGGCACGTTAAACTGTAGGTCCCGACTGTCATTGAACATCCTTGGCAGTCGTTACGGGTAGTCAGAAGCCAGTAAGTCTGACACCAGTCTAACCAAGGGGTATTGGGTTGCCCGGGTAACTGGGTTGAGGAGGTCAGGCAGGGCAGTCGCTCCTTGTAAAGCACTGGTACTCAGCTACATCCGGTTAGACTGGAAGCCGACCCCAACATAGTTTGGGAAAAAGGCTCGGAGGATGAGTCATTTGTTTTGCTCTTGCAGCTTACTATCGTGAAATTACTAGGAGCTAACTTCTGAGCGGTAGAATTAGCTACCAAGAACAGTATTGTATATGGTTGTGTGAAAGACGACATGGCTATAAAAAATATTACTTGTGATTTGTGAATAATATGGTAGATAGACATCTATTGCCCAGCAGTGGGACATTATAGGCTAGTAATAAATAATAAATAATTAATGGTAGACAGATAGACATGCCAGAAGAGTATGGAAGAAAAAATTGGGTAAAGGTCATTAAGATGATGATGAGTAGGTATAGTATACGACTTTATTCTTTATCGAGTCCAACGAATGGTACTTACCTATATGTCTTCTTTCTTAATTTCATCTCAATTTTCGATCTTAATTTTTCTCCAAAGCTTGATATTTTCGTCTAAGATCTTAGTGAAGCCACACTAGCTTAATAAAACTAATGATTTAGTAAGAAATCCAGGCTCATTACTGCCGTGTGTGGGTAGACAGCGTAATTAAACTTCTTTGCCGAAACATTCCTATACCGAATCCTAAAGGTTTACTATTTATAAACGCCCACTAACCATGTGACCTACGACATTAACAAATGTATTGATTTTATCCACTTCATGATAATGTTTTTTAGGTGCTTAAATTGTACGTACGAGTGGAGATTCTTGAATAATTTAATCATGCTAAATTTTGATGAGGCCTGGTGGGCAAAGAACCAACCTCTCGAGTATGAGGGCGCGGGTTCGATTCCAGGTAAGACAAGTACCATTGCAATATACAAATATACTTTCTAGGTATATCTTAGACACCAATGACTGTGTTTCGGACGGCACGTTAAACTGTAGGTCCCGACTGTCATTGAACATCCTTGGCAGTCAGAAGCCAGTAAGTCTGACACCAGTCTAACCAAGGGGTATCGGGTTGCCCGGGTAACTGGGTTGAGGAGGTCAGAGGCAGTCGCTTCTTGTAAAGCACTGGTACTCAGCTGAATCCGGTTAGACTGGAAGCCGATCCGAACATTGTTGGGAAGAGGCTTGGAGGATGATGATGAAATTGTACGTACGAGTGGAAATTCTTGAATAATTTAATTATGGTAATATTGATGAGGTACATCTAAATTTGGGAAGGTTGAATTAATTCGGTAGGGAGTTTTGGTAACGTCATGCGGCGTGGGAAATCTTTGGGTTAAATTGCTTTATTTTCCTGTTGAACTAATTGAGAACATTAGTGGTTATTGTAGTGTAAATATTTATTTTAGTTATTTGTTAATGAAGTGTGTTTCCACTTATATTGTAAATTGTGTATGACCACAGATTACTACAGATACTTCACTCAGTAGAAAACTTCCAATACCTATTACGATAATTGCCTACTCCTTCGCGTCAGCAACCACTGTATGCTAAAATGCGCCTAAATGCTCAAGCGTACAGCAGTGATTGCTTCGCACCGCGCGATTCCACAGTAATCGCAGGGCTGCCTCTTCGGTAAAATTAAATTAACATAACTTTTTATCTATGTTATTGAGAACTGTGAATATGTTCTGACTTTTATGTGGCAGTTAAAAATTTTATCATTTATAAAATATTTAACCAACTTAAAAAAAGGAGGTGATTAGACATAGGGACAGGCCAAACTGAGAAGTTTGACTTGTATGGTTTGTAGGTATGTATGTTTGTGCGCGATAATCTCGCGTTTGGCTAAACCGATATCGATGCGATTTTCAGAAAAGGATTTGTTACATTTAGGAGAACGTTTTAAAATAAGTATAATACTTCTTAGTTTGATGATGATCTTCGGAGATGTTCACTAGAAATGAAAAAAAAAGCCTTAAAAAAAGAGAACCGACTTCAAATAAGGCACAAAGCCGTAAGAAATAATTTGTTTTTTTTTTTATGTTGGTGCTAACAGCTGGTAATTATGTTGGTGCTAACAGCTGGTAATTACGAATCGAAAAAGCACCGACATCAAAAAATAAATTATTTCTTACGGTTTAGTGTTTTGAAGTCGGTTCTCTTTTTTAAAAGTTTGTTTTATTATTTTTGTAAGTTTGTTTTGTTTTATATACCTATTGGTGCTGACTGTAGAAGAAACCTAGATAAAACATAATTATATACATCAGTGTGTAGGTAAAATAAAAAAAATCTTTAAAGTTACAGCACATAAGGCACCACACGGCATCGTAATGCGCGTACGAACGAACAGCACTATTAGAAGTCGGTTAAAAATTGAACGGCGTGCGCGCGCTTCGCTTGTGAAAACCGCAACTGAATTTGATCCGCCGGCGGACCGAGACCGCTCGGCTGGGCGGTAGGCACTTATAGCGCGCAAGTACATGGAGTGACGGAGGCCTGGTATGACGTAGATTTGTTTCTCCTTTCTGCCACAGTTTTCAGGTTTCTTATACCTTTGTTTGATTTCTTAGTTGGCCTGGTTGCATTTTTGTGCTGATACCTAAATTAGTAATCTTTTGGAATTTCGTATCCTAAACGGGCCTCTATTTTTTGGAGTAAGGAAAGTTTTGCCTTTATATTGTACCACTGCTGGGCTCAGGCCTCGTCTTGTACAAAGAAGGATTGAGCGTTAGTTAGATAAGTAATCTCTATGTAAATAAATGCAAAAGTGTTTGTTTATTTATTTGTAACGCTACCGTTGCTGAACCAATTGAGATGAACTATATACATACCTACATATACCTTGGCCTATTCTTTACCCGCTTGCAGGATGATATTCCCTTAGAACGCTGAAATAAAAGATCATATTATCTTTGTAAAACTTATATTCTCACTGTATTATTGCAACAGAATCGTGTAGGAACAAATATGTTGAGACGATATAACGGCTTGTAATTCTCGGATTAAAGTGGGCGTCGGAAACTGTGCACCCACAAAGTTCTTCGGTTACAGCCTTATGGTTCCCATAGTCGGCGCTTGTTTTGTATTGTGATTTCTAACATTCAAAAAACTGGGCTATATTGTGGGTTTTATAATTAACAGAAATAATTTATATGATGTTTTATGTAAGACTGTTCGATGTATCTTCGCAATGCATCGGTGACGCATCAGTAATTAGGTGCATTTGGTGAAGTGACTTATGATCTCTCATATGGGTTTTTTACTGTCATAATCATAATTCAATTCATAATTAATAATCCTTTGTCTCTAGGAATACAGATACCATGATATTTGTTCCTCAGGTGCTAAGATATTTTCGAGGTTTTCAACTGCTGTCGTACTTTCACCCAGATAAAAATTTGGTAAAAAAAATATTTATCATATCTCAAAATATAAAGGAACCACAACGATCACGGGACAAAATTTCACTATCATTTAAACTACATGACTATAGACAACAGTTAAGTTTAAAGAGCACAAGCCGACAGCTGTTCTGCGTATCCTCTGCGCAAAACCTTTGTCGCTACAAACGTAAAACTTAGGAGTTGTTCGAAAGTGGCATTCAGGAGTAATAAACATTTTATACTTATAGCTCTATTCATCATTCAGTACCAAACGTTAGCACCTCGCGTCTACACACCTTACACATAAAACATGACTTGACTGATTGACTGACTAGCGGAAAAGGCCAGTTTTACTTGGGTCTGGTTTTTTTTATTGTTTTTAAATGACGCGTAATTATAGAATTAAGTACATCTAGGATTTACAGGTTATGACTAATAGGTGAATTGCAAAAAATCTTGGTTCTTTGAACTTATCCAGAAAATAACCTGGTTCTAAGATCCGTAAGCTTCTCTGAAAACGTTTTCTTCAGCTTATTATCCCAGCCGAAAAAACAGGTTTCATTTTGCGAAAATGCGAGCTATTTAGGATGCCAAAACATCGCTTGAGCGTTCTCGCGGCACCATAGGAGACGTCTAATTAGGACTTCGAAGCGACTCGACGATTTCATTACAAATGTATGAAGCTGAAGGCAGGACGTGGCTTGCAAGCACACGATCTGTACAATGCTCCTTCCTTAGCAGAAAACGTCCATTCAAAGTAGATCCTTGCTACTCCTTTTGTTACTGCGTTACCCCGAACATTGCGTATTTGGTTAAGGGACGAGGGAGGTCAACTTGCTCTGGTTGGTAGTCCCTACCTCTTTCCTGCACCGAACGGCAAAAAGTCGAACGTGTGGGACTGCAGACGAACCCGTTTCTCCATACAAGGTACTCCTCGACAAGTCGCTTCCCAACGCACCGGCTCACATAATATTGTTAGCAGACGCCGATAGCTTTTTATGTCGAATGCATTATTCGATACTCATTTAAAATTCTAACATACGCTTATAAAGAAAGCTTGCCATTTTCATGTGGTCCCCTGCTGACGGCGGTCGTTTCGATTTGAACTGACATTATAAGTAAGCTAGTGAGGAATATATAGTAATATTGAAGCTGTTTTATTGCTTAAATATATTACGCAAATTCGGGGCCGGCTGGTTGCTGCCCACGCGTCAAAAATCGCGGGGGCGATCTCGGAGGCTTCGGCGCGTGCTCAAACGCGCGCGCGCAGCGACTGACACACACGCGCTTACTAAAAAAAACTAAAAAAGTTACGAAAAAAATAAATACGTCGGTTTCGAATTTCGAATTTCGATAAAACAGTGACAGTGGGTTCCGAATTTTTTGAATAGTTTGTTCTATTTGGATAGTGTTGTTCCACGTTTGACTAAGTCGATCGATTTAGTTTATGAATGAAGTGTAATAGGAAGTTACGTCATGCATAGTGTTGTGTCTTTGCCGGAGCTGCGTACGGTGGGCGACTTGTTGACAATGAATGCTCATTAGAGAGGAAAGGTGAGTGTATTGAACTAATGACTAACTCATTATTGTTGAGAAAAATATTTGGTTACATTCATTATGTTGCTGCAACTGATCTGTTAACATTTCAGTGTGAATACACTGTCATAAAATAGCTGTTGTGCTATTTTTTAAATCTTATTTTTCGAAGGTTGATCGATTCTGTACTTATAGTAGGTGTGACTATCTTAGTAGGTACCTACTTCAGTCAGATAGGTACTAATTGTTTGTACGTACTTGTAATTGTTTATCCGATGTAATTGGCTTGAAGAGTGTTTTATTCACACTAAATAGTAGAGTAAGATTATGGTCTCATGCGAATTATATTCTCAGAAAAATATAGTACTTATTTTCTGCCCACGCTATGTTCACATCACTAAAACCTCTCAGGATTTAGCGCACTTATTGTTTGTTTACTATACAACCAGCCACACCTAACACAGTATTCACAATGTTAACGACCCTCCCTCGTATTAACTATCCATTGACGGATCTTTTATAGTTTTCAATGAACCTTTGTATGCAAAAGCAACGATGTACGCTTAAGATTGCGAAACAATTGATTTTCTTGCCGTGAATGGGTTATTGAGTTTTATAAGCTACTGGTTCCTACTGTACTGTATGTTTTGTTGCTTTTGTGAAGAAATGTTATTGAAGTGATTCAAACAATAGTTTATGGTTAGCTATAAAGCTAATAATTACTATTGACTTCAGAAAAATTGTTTTTAATCTTTGTTTGTGGCTTTATTAATCGTTGCAAAGTAATCATCCTTATGTCTCTATATCAATTTTAGTTGGCATCGATTTAGATGTTATAAAAAGGGTTTTCATTTGGAGTCTATGTAATAAGCTTATTTCATTCGTGTTAATTTGAAGTAGGTAGAATGTCATTTAGAATTCCTGTTAGAATCTGTTAACCAGAAGGTTACTCTGATGGATAGTCTGAAAACTGACCTAAAAAGTAACTAAGTAGGTAGGTACTAATATAATTCAAGCCTCAAACATTCGTAATATACGTACATTACGTTTGTCATCATAAATTGCATTTCAGGCCAGTGTTGCCATAATTAATAGTAGCATTTAATTCAATATTTTCGCTGGTAAAGCTGTTATAATTGCGAAAATGGTATTAGTTAATTTTATTAAATGGTAATGTGCAAATAAAACACTGATTTTCGATGTTCAGCCAAATGTGTTGATTGCCATTAAATTATACATTATTTATGAAATTATTTGATATCCTTTTGGGCTTTTTATTTACTTTCAATGTGTATTAATTCAAAATGTATATTTCACATTTTCTGCGCTTGAATTTTTTGCCTAAGCGTTTCAGGTCTTCTTGGTATGGGTAGTAATCTGTGGTATCGATGTGCCTATAATTACTCATATCAAGTTTTTTTACATTACCTTACCTAAAATTAACTATATTTTATGATATATGAACTATACTATAAACCAATTTACTAACTAGGAAAATATACCTACCTTTCTGGAACCATGCCATAAGACATCAAACATCTTTAAAAATATGAAAGATCAAAACCCAAAACAAACACCATATACCCATCAAAAATAAGCGAAAGTAAAACCTAACTGCATACCAATCACCAAACATAGTCACAAAATATTCGTACACAAAAAAATCCGATCCAAATCGCATATCGACATTCCGAAATCGCTAGCGTTCACTTAGCAATTCTTTCGGCGATTACCAAATCGATCCTATCTCGATACCTCTCGATACCCACTTAAGTAAATCGCTCGATTATAAGGAAAAATACGATGTTTTATGTTAAAATATCGCTAAGGAACTGGTTTAGTCACACATGGAGCCCATTCTTACTTGGCTTATAAGCGTGGGTGCATATAATAGAACACCGCTTGACATTTCGAAACAGTGCGCCCAGACTAAGATATTTCGATTCAATGTAATTTAATAAAACAATATTGGTTATAACTTACATTTATTGGGTTTTATTGGATTTAATTTAGCTTATTTGGAGTTTGTTTTCGTTTTATTTACTGTTTAGGTTTTCAGGCGCACGAAATGCAGCTCAATTGATCCAGGTATCTAATGCATTAAATGAATAATTCAACAGTGTTTGTTGTGAATAGAAAATACAATACCTTAATGCAAGTAAAAATATTGGATTTCTTTATTGAATTATAAAAATCTTCTTTATAATTGGATATTCGTTATTGAAAAAAATCAGGGGGCACGGCAAGTCAAGTCTTGAGCAAAGGAGGCACGGCCATATCATCGATAAGTACCTACTTAAATAGTTGTGTCTGTCTTCTGCAACTGATTATATGTTAAACCCCTATCAAAAAGCGTTTATAATACTATTCACCATTAGGTACAATCTGTCACTCGTCTTTCAATAGATACTTTTTTCTCAAAAAAACTTGGTGCTTTGATACCATTCCGTTGCTTTTAACAAAAAACGCACCACCAGTGTCTAACAAATCTATATAGTACCTACTTCTACCAACTTTCAAGAACAAATTAGAAGGTATAAAGTCACATGTCTAGTCCCATCCCGCGAACTTCGTAGGTGTGAACTAAGATAATTAGGTTATTGTAATATCGTAGGCGACTCACCCGTCACTGCCTACGTACGTCTAATATTTAAATCTAACAGGTTATTTTGTAAGCCCGAGAGATTTCTGGTATATACAAACCTGATGTTTGAGGTATATTTTGAAATTCTTTTTTAATGAAAGAAATTCTGTAAGTTTTTTTTTCTGTAATATTTTAAAATTGCTTCGAACCGAAGATTGTTTTAAAGCCTGGTCAAGTGACACTAGATATACGTATTTTGAATATTTCACTAGATATACCTGCACATTTTGAATATTTTACGTCAAAAGATTATTAAATCATAGTGAAAAGTTTCATGTACTTAGGAATTTAGGAAGTTACTTATTGCTTAAGAAATTATGTAAAATCGACAAATAATTAAGTATACAATTATGCGTATATTTTCCCTTCAAAGTCGGATACGGAAGCCTTCCATTAAAACAACGGAAGGTAAGTAAAGTTATTATCGTTTAGCCATAACATAATACTCAACGTATGTTGTTCCGAAACTTGGCGTTCACAGGCGAACAATCTTCATAATATATCAAAGTCCAAGTTATTCCGAGTTTAGTTAGCTTCGGCCAACTTTGTCAACTTATACATAATTGTATACAGTTCGGCGTTGTTGTATGTGTATGTTGCGTACTAGTTTGTAGTCGCGGTTGCGCCTGAATACTTAGAGAAATACTTCACGTACCTGGATAAAAAGCATCATCCTCTATAAGTGCACTATCTAACAAGGATCCTGCCTGATCTCCTTCTTCTTCTTCCTCCTTTGAGTGAAGGAATAGAGAGTGCATCTGTGTCTGCGCATATGCTCGTGCACTATAATATGTCCTGCGCAGCTGGCTGATCTCCATAAGTGAGAACAGCCGCCGTGGCCGAAATCGGTCGTGGACGCCATTATTATCTAACACGGAAAGAATTCTTCAAATAGGATAGGACCAGTAGTTCCTGAAATTACGTTCAAACAAACAAGCAAGCTCTACACCTTTATTGTATGAATTATCCAATTCGGACAAGCAATTTTCAGAGATAAGCTCGTTTAAACAAACAGATAAACGAACACTTCTGCTTTGTAATATTAGTACAGATGTGTATGTCAGCAAATGTTTGTATATCAATGCTGTTAGAAGTTCGTGGTAATGTTTTGATGCTTTGCAGGTATTGGGTTTCACCTGAAGGGTTTATCGTAGTTGCAATTTAAAGATCATCTGTTTGATCATACAGGTATCGCCTGAATTTTTAACAGTTTCTCTTATAATTTAGCGCATAGGCGTGATGAAAGAGTAAAAAAATAGTGATTCTAAATAGTCCGTATTTTAAATAGGCCAAAAATATTGGACAATTATTTTTTATTTTAACAAAACATTAAATTTTTACTAAGATATAACGCAACGAAGGTTGAGAGTGGGGGGTCGTGACGTCACGTCTATGTAAAATTTGTACTTAGAAGTGACGTAACACAAAATTCAATTGTATTGTATCTTCGTTGTTATTTGTTTGGGACAGAAAATAAAAAAATACGTGTCCATTATTTTAGGGCTATCTAAAAGACGGACTTATAACTTTTTTCAGTCACCATGCCTATTGTTTTTTCCAACTAGTTTGGTGTTGATAATAAATACAGTTGAGTACCAGTGTTTTACATGGAGTGACACCCAACCCAGATCTCTTTCGAGAACAGCTGCCTTAGCCGAAATTTTGGGCGCCATTATTAACTGCTATCCAAATTAATATAGAAAATATTCAAGTACATCTCTATGGATACTTACTCTACGCCAACATGCATGCATATATGAACTGCCAGAATAATGGCGTTCATGCTTAAAAGCTTTTGCGGATAATCGTGCCGTTAATTATTAGTACAACAGTTATAGTGTAATGAAACTCCATTATATTGCGGGGAACAGCGGTTAAATATTGGTGTTCTACTCTTATACGGAGTTAGGAGTTAATGGGATGGTTTTTGATTATGTTTTAGGGTGATACTGGCTTCCGTCAGTGGTTTTACCTGCTTCTCGTGGCATATTTTTCGCGCACCTAGCTGAAAAGGCTTCTACCAACGAGTCGACGAGCCAGATAGGCAGTCACTTCAAAACACTGGTACTCAACTATGTCCAGTGAGATTGGAAGCTAACACATAGTTGGGAAAAGACTAGGCAGATGGATAATTTCCCCCATAGTGCGTGTCATAAGTTTCTTTGGTTTTTGAAGAAAAAAATAAGTAGGTATACACATAGGGCTGCCATCCGTCCCGGTTTCCCCGGATTTGTCCTCGTTTGGAGGCCGTCCGGGGGCCGTCCGGGCGGGGATTCAAGAAGTGTCCCGGACACTTTTCATGTAAGGAAGCACCTCATTGAATTTAAGTATATGTTAATAGTAAATGGATTACAAATTAGGTATTATTTTGTTTAAAACAATCGTACTCGTTCGGGGAAAAAATGCGATTTCCGCCAAATGTCCGGATTTTTTTAATGTTTGTCCGGGTTTGGCGAAATTCGAGATGGCAGCCCTATATACACAGGACTCTTAAAAACGGGGAATGGACTCATCATTAAAATATGGCTGAGCTTTATTATATTTGAATAGCCATATTTGCAAAATTCTATCAGCCATCTCCTAAGCGCTAATATTAGTGCTTTAAATTAGACTGTAAATGAATTACCACGAAATTTACCAAATTATATTAATAGGGATTAAAAAAAAGCTTGTGTTACTAAAGAGAAGTGACCTGATTTTTGTGTGTTGTGTGAAAACAAGATAATCTGAATATTATACAACATTTCCCTCGATAATATCAACAAGGCAAACCGGATAATTCAATGTTTTTCTCACTTATAATACCACAAGAGCTTCCTGAAAAACTTGACGACTTTATTTGTTTGCAGGGAACCTTGAGGGAAATGCCAGAGAATTTTGAAGCTCGTGTGGTATTCGGGGGATTATTTTTCCGTCCCAAATGTCGGCCACAACCTGTCAGTTTGACATAGCAACGACCAGAGAAAATATTCAAAAAATTATCAGTATAATACCATGTAGGTTGTACCACGTGACGTCGAATGGTGCAATTCTATTGGTCGATATTTGGGTCGGAAAAATAATCACTTATAATACCACAAGAGCTTCAAAATTATCGGGTATTTTCCGATAGGTTCGTTGCAAACAAATGAAGGAGTCAAGTTTTTCAGGTTAAAAAATAACGAGCGCGAAGCGCGAGTGATTTTTCCTGAAAAACTTGACGACTTTATTTGTTTGCAGGGAACCTTGAGGGAAATGCCAGATAATTATGAAGCTCGTGTGGTATTCGGGAGATTATTTTTCCGTCCCAAATGTCGGCCACAACCTGTCAGTTTGACGTAGCAACGACCAGAGAAAATATTGTTACCACCATAGTTGTACCACGTGACGTCGAATGGTGCAATTCTATTGGTCGATATTTGGGTCGGAAAAATAATCTTGTTAAATCTGTATTTTTTGGGATTATGGCATGTTCGGAAAAAAACAACATTATTTTCTTCGAAAATTTACCCTTTAATGATTTTCATATACCCGCCAGGTTCCAGATTTAAGTATGTATATTTAATATTTGTAGTTTATTTATGTTGACCACTAATCTTAGGAACTACTGGTCCGATTTTAAAAACTGGCCGGATGCGCGAAGTAGTTCCCTTAGTGGGTGAAACCATGGGCAGAAGCTAGCTTATTATAATTACGTCACATAGATTGATCAGGATCTGACCTCCAAGTACGTCCAAGATCGAATCTTTTTCATTCAAAGAAGTTCTAATCATGATCTCCACAAGCAAAATGAACCTTAAAAAACTCTAAAAGATAATCTTTTCCCTCCCAACATTTAGCAAGCAGCACGTAACCTGTTAACCCTAAGTGGTAGGTCTGGCCACGCCATTACTATCATAAACATAGCGGAGTTTATCTTGCGCTGCATCCAATCAACGCCGGCCTGGGGGACGCGAAAATATTATAATAGTGAACCTATTGAACGTAGTGTTGCTACCCTGTTGGAAAATGTCGGGATTTTTTGCCGGGATTTTTGTTTTTCCCGCGGTGATTTTGCTTGCAAAAGTCTATAACAAATCAATGCCGTTTATTAGTTCTAAGCTTTATTTAAATGATCAGTTTTAGTTTCATAACGTATTGTAAATATATTGTGTTTGTGTATATATTTTTTTATGTTCACCAATCAAATGAATACTACATTTTACTATTTACTTATTAAAGTCGATTTAATTGTGCCTACCGTGATGGCACAGCTAATCAAGAAACAAACATAGTTTACATTTGCATTTATAATTTTACTAAGGATGTATTTCGTAGTTGGAAACTGAAGACAATTAATATTAGGTACAGACCAAGGACGGTTTGAGTGTGGGTGAACATAATTTAGGCACATAACGCTTCATTCAAGTCTAAATCATTAACTTGTAAATTAAGGCGAGGAAGTGGTCAACAATAATTCCATAACCGGCACGCGCACCTAAGGCGCCAAAAGGGGTCGGAGCGTCTGAGCGGGGCGAGGATAACAATACGCGCGCTAGCTTATAACTAAAAGTCGTAAGCGACAAAATGGTTTTGTAATTTTATTATTTAGAAATGATAATTTGATAAAAAATCCTACTACAATTTTAAAGAGTATGTATATACTCAACTACTAAAAAAGTTAAGAGGCTTTAATCGGTCCCGTTTGCCCATATTATGTGAATCTCTTTTTAAAAAGAGGTATGTTTGATATATTTTTCTCTGTTATAAAAGTTATTTATTTATTTATTGCAAAAATGTATACAGTTACAGAAATGAATCCTTATCCTAGGTATACATTACCCTGTTAGGGCGCAGCAAATTAACTTAAACTATCTCAAAACAACATATATATGTACTGTTTAATTCTTAACTAGACTTACATCTAAAAGGACAATATAGTTATTTATTTACATTATAATTGTGACTTAATAAATAAATACATACATAAATATGTTTATATATATATATATATATTACATTTGTGTATAATAAGTTAACAATTTTATTAATTTCTTAATTATTATATCGACTATTTATTGCACAGTGTCTATAGGAACAATATAATACTGTTTCGTTGTTTTATTAATTATATTTATTTATCACTTTAAGTCTCTATCGTCTAGGTATTCCTGTACACTATAGTAGCATTTTTTAATCAGTAATAACTTAAGTCTAGCTTTAAATATACCTAAGGTTTCGGTGGAGCGGATACTTTCAGGTAACTTATTATAGATTTGAATGCTTCGGTATTCTGGGCTATTTTTAAACATTTGTAGTCTAGGTGTAGGTAAAATTAATTTATTTTTGCGTCGCTCGTTTTTTTCGAAGTTGAACATTTTTATATTTTTCTTAACAAAAATGGCTATTTCTAATATATTGATGGTAATGTTAGTATTTTATTATTTATAAAGTGGGGTTTACAGCTGTCTGTTGGTTTTATGTGAAATATTATTCGGATAAGTTTCTTCTGGGCTATAAATAAATCTTTGGCATCGACACTGTGCCCCCACATGATCACACCATAGCGTAGCCATGCGTAGGCATACGCGTAGTAGGCAGTGAGAGCACACTCGGCTTTTGTGTTAGTTTTGAGAACACCAAGTCCATATGAAAATTGTGATAATTTTGTTTTTATCTGCTCGACATGTTTTTTCCAGTTCAGATGTGAGTCCAGTGTGATGCCTAGTAATTTAAATTCTTCGACTTCTTCAATTTGGATATTGCTGGTTATGGTTTTGAGGTTGATTTTTTGTTTTTGGTATGGTTTGAATTGTATTATTTTAGTTTTTTTATTGTTTACTTCAAGGTTGTGATGTAAGAGCCAAGATTTTATTAGGTTAAATGTTTCGGTTATTTTATAGGTGTATTCTTGGTTATTTGTTGGGGTTTTAAAGAGGATGGAGATGTCATCAGCAAATAATACACAAAGGTGGTCACATATTTTGGGCAGGTCGTTAATATATACTAGGAATAGTATACACCCTATCACACTTCCCTGTGGAATGGACCAGTTCGTGGTCAGGATGTCCGAGCGCACGTTTTGTAGCTCACATGTGTCGTGATCGAGGTGTTCCACCTGCACATATTGCTTCCTATCAGCAAGATACGACTTAAGCCAGTCAAGTCAGTCAAGTTACCTAATCATGTTTCTACAACTAACAAAATAAGGTTTATATCATGAACTTTCAGGTAACCAAGTTGTATTTTGATCCGTTTTGTATTTACTGAGAAAAATTGACATCCTTGGCGCCAAAAATTCCAATTCGTCCTCTTAAGCTGATGTTCCTAAATTATTCACCATTACTGTTGAGCTTTTTACTTGTATATTGCAAAATCCCGGGCTATTTGCCTGCTAGTACTTGCCTTTCCATTTGCTGAAAATAATATTATCAATTCAACAGTTCAATTAATTTTACATAAATGTTATTAGTCGTTAACTCTTGACGTTGCCGTCATAAAATCAGCTTTAATGCGTGTTTTCAAATTACATTGCGTTGTAAAGCTAAGTATATTCTCTTCTTACCTATTAAGAAATATTAATAGGTTTGGATAATAACTTAATCTTAATCTAGAAGGCTATTACACTATCCTTTAACATTATGTCTAATAAAGGGTTCACATCCTCATGTTAACATAATCTATCCCGTAATTACTTTACGAAAGTTTCGCCTCTAGTAGACGCCACTTAAATCCCGGAGTCCGTATCCCGGGGTGTAGCGTCCCACTCTATCGACGAGGTCCATTGTTCGGTAGAACAGGGGCGAGCAAAAACAATGGTTTATGTATGTGAATATAATGTCCTATGACCGCGGAGACTCTTTGTTCATTATACTAACTTTGTTGTCGTTTCATAGCTTTTTCTATAGGCTGCCTATTGGTTTACTAGGCTATTGGGCTTGTTTTGTTCGAATAATTAGGTTGATTTATGTTTTGGGTAGCGTGTTTTGATACTAAGCTATAGAGGTAGCTATCTGCATCTATATGCACTATGAATACTGTACCCTATTTTAAAATAAGCTCTAGCTATTCTCTGCAGTGCCATCCTGCAATCATTCCCGCACCTGGATAATTGTAGACTATGTTCTTATCTGTGTACCTAATTTAAATCAGTTCAGTAGTTTTAGCGTAAAAGTGCGACAGACAGTTACTGTCGCATCGCATTTATAGTATTAAGTATGGAAGTAAATAAGCAAGTTTGTTAACAAAGGTCATGGACCTTCAGTGAAAGAGTCATCTACCTACTCAAGTATGAGTTGGAAGCCAGGCCAATACCGATGTAACTTTTCCGAAAGTCTTTAGTACTTCTTAGTTCAAGAGTATCTTAGACGCCACTGACTAACCGTGAAGGAAAACTTTGTAGAAACCTATACTTTTCGAGAAAACTTCGTAGGTTGGTCAGCTCTTTTTCAAATATTCCTACGGTTCGCAAAATAAGTAGGTGTCTTATTCAACCCTTGGCAATTTTACTGTCTGTCCGGATTTCGTGCTATAACTACTGAACTGATTTTGATTGTTCGTGCACAAGTAGTTTAGAGCCTGAAAAATAACACTAACAGGCTTTTCTTTTTATCCGGGTGCGGGAAGTAGTTGAAACCCACTATTGCTTAAAAAAATATAACAAAATTAAATTGTTAGTATTACAATGAACCAATTAAAGAAGCTTTTAACACAGTTATTAAAATTTTTCATGGCACAGGATAGGCGTATGCATTAATTTCTAACTTCTTCAATAAATATTTCCTTCTTTCCTCAAAGAAACACCTTCGTTTATTTCCTATCCAGATTTATGTAAAGCTAGACTATCTCGTTCAACAATAGAAACAATTTGCGTAGATCTAAGGAATGTCGTCCGCATCCCACATAACACGGCGAATTTACTAGTTAGCGGTGAGCCGTGATTGGCCTATTGTGAGCTCAAGGCGACCTGTACTGTCCACATGTTAAAACTATTGGTGCTTTCGAAAACAAAAACGAATCGGAAATGGGAATAATTATTAACCGACTTCACAAAAAGGAGGAGCTCAGTTTGTCCTGTATGTAAGAATATATGTTTGTGTGCACATATGTTAGCGCGTGATGACTGTCTAAATGTTAAAAACTCTTGGAGCTTTTAAAAAACAAAAGAATAATTAATGGCAGTATTTTTTGTAATACCTCGTATGTAAGGGTCCTATCTATCTGGTTGACATTCCACAACTGGGTTCATCATCTAAAAAGTTTTAAAGTAGGTTGAGTAAGATCACTTATCAATATTATATTCAAAATCTTTTTTTTTCATATTTAGGTTCCTAAGTTTAATAGAAAGAGTTGCACGCTAACTGCGTTTAGGCTAAAATATGACTTCATTGATGGCAAAGGGCTAGTCAGATTCTTTAACTTTAAGAAAAATAATGTCTTTATATGGCAGCTTTAATTTTTCTTCAAATAAATAACATTATTTATGGGTTCACGCATGCTACCTAATCATACCGGTTTAGAAAATTCAAATATCTATCGAAAAACACACGTTTCCACCCACTTAAGTACAGCGTGAAAGTTTGCTTTGCGGTGTGTTTGTAGGTCAGTTAATATAATAACTTGTAAACTTATTCCAAAATCTTTTGCCTTTTATGGAAATAGTTAAAAATGTGTATTAGATTACCTGACCAGCTTCCGCTAGGTTTCTTCTACGTTTCATGGGAAAACTACATCATACACATAGATAAAAAGTAGATAGCCCATAGCCTTTCACAATAAATGGGCTTTCTAAAACTGAAGTATTTTTTCAAGGGGCCAGTAGTTCTAGAAATTAGTGCGTTCAAGCAAACTAACAGGCTCTTCAGCTTTATAATATTGATATACATGGATATGGATATGTATGTTTCTATCAGCAACAGTTTTTCTGCCACCTTATGCTTACTTACTACGAAAAGTTAGTTCTGTCCACAGAAAACTGCTAATCGGACAGGTATATACAGAACTCTTTTGGGGAAGAATATCCATTATTTCATTAAATTTTTCAGGCAGTTTCTTTAGTACACGGGCAACTGGTACATTATTCTTTAATTATATACTTACTTAGGTACTTTTGCGGTTGGTACCTCGTAAGACACCATGGTCCATTGATGTTTGTCAGCACTTTCACAAACTGTAGGCGTGATTAAACTTGTCAGTGGGAGAAATACTTTGAAAGATTAAGTGGTTCTCGGCACTTGATTTAAGAAATTTAAAGTTTATACAAGATTGATTGATTGTTGAGCTACGTGAGTGGTGGTACATATTCTTTTAATATTCAAATAATTTTGATTAACTTTACATAAAGATTTTTTTAAAAATTTCGTTTGACTCTTTATTTTTAACTAGCTTTCCGCCCGCGGCTTCGCCCGCGTGGAATTCGGTTCACCCCTCCCGCTGTGGGTTAGCAGCGGTGAGGGAGTGTCAGACTCTTACTGACTAAAATCGTCGTGTTCCGTCATAGGCCTTTTATATACCAGGGCCGCGGTACCTCTTTCGAACAACCCGCAGCCACGGCTGGCCCTGGCGCTACTGGGCCCCACTGATTTCAAAACACCTTAATGCTCCTGCTCCACCTGCGTTAGCGTTAACGTTAATGTCAATGGCCAACTACACGTTACTTATTGCATTAAAGATGCGTGTTGGCTACACTTACGCAAAGAGTTAATCCCTCATGAAGTAACGCGTTAACACACATTAAAGAGGTTAAACTCAGACAAACAAAATAATTCTAAAAACTAAAGCTTTCTCATTTGACCATTCCATTATCGTGCTCGTAAAATGCAGTTACAACTTAAACAAAGTATCTACACTCGTCCTTGCATGCGTGCAATGAGATGGCATTAATGTAGCCAACATCACTTAGCGCTCTAAGCTACGCACTAAAACCCTTTGATGTGTCCAAAAAACCGACACCCGAGTTATCGCTTAACGTTTAATGCTATTAATAATGCCATTAGTATAAATTGACATTAAAACGTTGGCCACATCTGCGTAATGCCAAAATTTAACGCGTTAAGACGCAGGTGGAGCAGTAGCATAAGACTAATTCGCGGCGAACCTTAACACCGCGATACAGAATAGCACAACGCCATCTATCGAGCTATCGGGAAGCTCGCGATTGAACAATGAGCTACAGGTTAAAGCGCGAGATATCATTGCACTTCTTACGTATCTTAAAAAAAACAACGTCACCACGTTTTAAAAAGCTATCATTCCACTTCTTACGTATTTTAAAAACACATCGTTACCACGTTTTAAAAACACCCAGCGCCATCTATCGCATACCTCAAGAACTAAATAACTTAACTAATACTTATACCAATTAGTAATTCGTTGAATTATAGTTATTTCAGGATAAGTAGATGTAAAAAAAACAGTTAAGACGATAAAACAAATTGTACGTCATCCCTCGGGATTCCTCATTTTCGAGGATTCATTATCGTATCATTTAGCTTCTAAATTTATATGTTCATATTCGTTTGCAATATATAAGTAGAAGTAAAAAAAAAAAACAGTTTAGACGATTAAACAAATTGTACATCATCCCTCGGGAATTCCTCATTTTCGGGGATTCATTATCGTATCATTTAGCTTCTAAATTTACATGTTTATATTCGTTTGCAATATATTACCTTGTTTTAAACGACACACAGCGCCATCTACAATCCATCCATCAAGCAAACAATATTTTTGATTTCCCTCGGGAATATCTATTTTTTTCGGGATAAAAAGTACCCTATTATTTAATCCGGACTTCTAACTTTACGTCTGCAAAATTTCAAAGCAATCGGTTCAGTAGTTACGGCGTGAAAGCGGAACAAACAAACAAACAAACAAACAAAAAAACAAACAAACTCACTTTCCGATTTATAATATTAGTAAGGATACATAAAATATAATAAGATACTACATCATCATCATCATCTTCCTGCCCTCATCCCAATTTTTCTGTGGGGTCGGCACAGCATGTTTTCTCCTTCCATACTCTTCTAAGATACTACATAAAAGCCTCTATTTACTAGTTCTAAATACATATTTTTGTTACAAACAAATAATAGTTTTAAAACAAACTAAAAAGTAGAAAATAAATAATAGTTTAAAAAAACTAAAAAACACGCTTTTTATAGAAAAACGAACTAAAAAATAGAAAATAAATTTTAATGAATTTAAATTAAGGAAACAGTTTTAAAAATTTCAATGAATATAAATTAATAATAGTGTGAATACAACAAAAACATATTTTAAAAAAGCGTGGGGTGCATGGTGTCAATAGTTATAAATATTTTATTGACAGATATGAGTACAGTGATTTTCATTTCGATAATATCTTAAAAAGCACCCCACGCTTTTTCAAAATATTTTTTTGTTGTATTCACACTATTATTAATTTATATTCATTGAAATTTTTAAAACTGTTTCCTTAATTTAAATTCATTAAAATTTATTTTCTATTTTTTAGTTCGTTTTTCTATAAAAAGCGTGTTTTTTAGTTTTTTTAAACTATTATTTATTTTCTACTTTTTAGTTTGTTTTAAAACTATTATTTGTTTTGTAGAATTAAAATTCTCTTAAGTATACAAAAAATTGTCAATATTAGAGAAAACGGTTAAAGATAATTATCGACTGTAGAGAAAAATTCTAGAAAATTTTAATTAATTTTCTTACCTTATCGACTATAGATGAAAATTATATAAATTATCAAAAATCATATTTTGCAAATTGAAAAGCCTAGAAGTCGGTGTCTAATGGATGTTACTAAGTTAATTTTGCCACCGACTTCTAGGCCGATGCACCTAAAATTAGTTTTTTTTTTTTTGCTTTTTAGTGTTTTGGGAAGTCGGTTTAATTTTTCTTTCTTTTCAGTGATACGAATAGTTGTCACTATCCATACAAGTGGGAAGTTCTCATCAATACAAAGAATATAAGTCCAAACGAGGTATTTTACATATTCAGTTGTCGAGTTCCCTCGACTTTCTGTGGTCTCCATCATCAGGTCAGCTCCAAACCTACACTGTTGCAAAGGTCTTGTCAATACAAATAATTTAAGCCCAAACACGAGGTAGTTTACATATTCAGTTGTCGAGATCCCTCAACTTTCTCTGGTCTCCATCATCAGGTCGGCTCCAAACCTTCACTGTTGCAAAGGTCTTATCAATACAAATAATTTAAGCCCAAACACGAGGTATTTTACATATTCAGTTGTCGAGTTCCCTCGACTTTCTCTGGTCTCCATCATCAGGTCAGCTCCAAACCTTCATTGTTGCATAGGTCTTGTCAATACGAATAATTTAAGCCCAAACACGAGGTAGTTTACATATTCAGTTGTCGAGTTCCCTCGACTTTCTCTGGTCTCCATCATCAGGTCAGCTCCAAACCTTCACTGTTGCAAAGGTCTTGTCAATACAAATAATTTAAGCCCAAACACGAGGTAGTTTACATATGCAGTTGTCGAGTTCCCTCGACCCTCTCTGGTCTCCATCATCAGGTCAGCTCCAAATCTTCACAGTTGAATAGTGCTTTTAGGCGCACACCTGAGTGTCAAGTTTTTACCCTATGTATGCCTACAACTTTTGAAGGTTGCCCTCGATTTCTCAGGGTTTCCATCATCAGATCCTGACCTGATGACTATGGGACCAACTGGCAGCTATTCCGAGTCGAACAAAAAAAGAATCACGTAAATCGGTCTATAAACCTCGGAGTAATCGATGTGTATGTGTAACCTCCTCCTTTTTGGGAAGTCGGTTAAAATGGAATAATTTTATCAAATTAGTGTATTGTCATCGGTCCTCAATAAATCTACAAAGTTTGAACGAAATCTGGCCGTTTAAAGTGGGTCAAAATCGCGCCCAAAGAAGTCGGTTACAAACAAACATACAGGTGAAGCTAATAAAAAGCGTGTAAAAAGTAGGTCCTCTCACCCATAACAAAACCTGAAGAGTCATCCAACCATTCCAGTTCTATTCCGTATAAAAAGAATCCTACAATAATTCAGGTGTTACGATCCCATAGTTGGGATTAATAGAAAAATATAGTTGTAATAGTAGCTAACGGTAAGCCCACGATTGTTCCCTACGGATCAATGAACTGGGCTTTGCTGTTGTTACCTTGAATTATTTTGTTAAGGTAAACCATGTAAGCAAAAGCTTTGGCTCTATTTTTAGATAAAAAAATCTGTATTTTTATACGTCCATATCGTGGTGGCCTAGTAGGCAAAGAACCACCCTCTCAAGTGTGACTGTTTGGGGTCCATTCCAGGTCAGGCAAGTACCAAAGCAATTTTTCTAAGTTTGTATGTATTTCTAAGTACATCTTGGACACCAATGCATGTGTTTCGGATGGCACGTTAAACTGAAAGGCTCGGGAGATGATGAAGTTTTTATTCCATAAATAATATTTTTGCAAAATGCATGCATCATGTTGTACCCATTTTTAACAGTGCTCAAAGGTGATGAAACCAGTGTCATTTGGAAGCTCTTGAAAGGGCTTTATTCTATTCAATAGCAACCAAGTTCAATACCAGGGCGAAGTTGGTGAAACCTATTTGCGCTGGAATTAAACTTACCATAACCTACTGATTCAGACTATTATTGGTAACTTAAATAACATAACATATAGATTCATAATACCCAGCAACTCTTGTAATCCATCAACAATTTGCGAAACCAATAAGCAAAACAATACCCCAATCAGGGTTAAGCAACCTCAAATAACCAAATCCTAATTGGTTGTTCATATCACCCACTTAGCAGTGTGTATGTAGTCGCCCACCGCGTTCATTAATATGTGTAAATTAGCCTAGTAAAGTGGTATTTGGGTTGAATACAGGGTCGGAGCTCGGAGCACCGGCGATATGCATCGTGGGTTACATCGGAACAAAATGTACTTACAGGTTTTTTAGTTCAGCGATGGCGGGATGATAAATGGGTGATGTGATGCTCTTTTGTTTATTGTGTTTGTATAGTCTTTCATACAGAGTGTGTCGTTCATAATCACATTAAATCCTATCACATATACTTTATGATATTCTATGGCGAATTGTAAAAAAAATAACCTAATCCATTCAGTGGTTTAACCACAGGAGTCACTTTTCGTTTTTATAATTTACAACATCATGTGTAAAGCAGAGATAAGGTTAGGAGTATCGAATGTTTTGCTCAGTTGACAACTGTCAGTTTTCAAGGGAGAATTTCAGTTGTTTGTAATGACTGACTTTTATATGGTGTTCTAATTTTCGCCCATTTTTATTCTATTTACTTTGTTTGAAAAATTCATTTTTTTATTTTTACGTATATTTCTTTTTTATTTCTGTTAATCGACATATATTTACCAGTATAATAACGCATTTAATTTAATGTGATTATGAACGACACACCCGATATGTAGCTTTGAACGATATTATTCTTCCATTGAATAGCGGTTTTATTGTAATTGTCAATTCCATGATTGTTTTACTAGGTCCTACTGTTTAAGTAGACCAGATTATGAAGGCACCATTATGTCATGTAAGTGTCATACCACGAACCAACCATTACTCGATCAATATTTGCAGACAGACCTTGGACACAGAATATGCTTACTTGCTTATTGGTCCTTTGTCGCCATTGCCTGCGAAATCCTTTCCACAAGTTTCCATTGACTGACAATCATTTACCATCTGGCTGGACGCAACAAACCGACCACTCTATCTGCAGTCTGGTATATTTCTTCAACATCCGCCACTTGATTTAAAATCGTATTAATTTCATGGGAAATGCACATCATTTGGATATCTGGGTCCATCTCTTCATTGTCTGTCTGCAAGGAGTATTTTATGCTTCTTAAGTTTTGTGGAACAAAGGTATATTTAGCGGCCAGTATTTGTTTAACACTTATTGAAACAATAGTAATTTTACAAGGCTTTAAGTTAGTGTGGAGTTTTATGACAGGTTTATTAGGTTGCTGCCTTTTTGAGGAAGGTAACTTGGGGAATCACTTCAAGATATTAGAATTGGCATAGCCTAACTGTATCAGATAGACCTTCATGTATATAGTCTGTAATATACTTTGAGAAGAGGATGGAAATTCACTTGAAATGACAGATTAATTTTTGCTTTCTATGTTCAATATTAAGTGTCCTAAGTCCGTTTCTGATACGTACCGTAGTACTGGTGTATTTAAGTGTACCAATGATTATTTTATTTACAATTAATGTACGTTTCGTTTACTAATTAGGCGTTATGTAATTTGTTGGCACTCGTTACTTTTATGTCAGTTTAAGACATTACTACTAGTATTTATAAGGAATCTAGGGGACTCACATTCGTGGATTAATAAGGTTTTTTTTTCATGCTAGGTGAAGAGACCACGAGACCATTTAAGGTTTGAATTGGTCAATCCTTTGTAATTGGAGGAGAGATGATTGACAAAATAATCGAGACTTTATTACTGAAAGCATTGACCTAAAATAGGTTATAGAGACTGCGTAAATTGAGGTTTCAAAACATACAAAGAGAATATAAAATAGTTCCCAACGCCAACAAACATGCAGCCTGATGAAATGAAAATAGATTAAATAATATCATTTAGAGGTTTTGAATAGTTAATTAGGTTTTTAATTAGGTCAGTTGGCCAGACTGGATGGGGGACTGGGGTTACGGTCTTTGGGGAACTATAAATAGTGGCGGTGTGATGATTAGCAATCAAGCGAGGCTGGGCATAGGGAGGATATGGTCATGCTTTATTAAACATACTTAATTAATCTATGAGATGAGAAAGTTATCATACTTAATGTAAATAAAACAATAATATATAATATATTTTTGTTTTGAATTATAGAAAGGAAGCTCAAAGTATTGAATGTAGACACGTCTCATAGAAGTAGACAGAGATGGAAAGATTTGGAGGAGGCCTACGTCCGAAGACGGACAACCCAAGGGCCGTGATAGATGGATGGATGGGTTAATCTACACTACTACGTGAGCTAAGGCTTTCAGATCAGTTTACATTATATTCAAAATTACTGTTAGAAAAATATCATTAGCAACATATCTGTACACCAAATTGGCAAATAAATACATCTTATTCTAGAAGTATTAAATGTTTATTAATAAGCATGCTTGCATACTACATCGGGTAAGAATCTGCTACGAAGGTTGACTCACTAATAATAAATGAAAAGACAATCAAATCGGACCAATCAATAGTTATCACTTGTCACTAAATATAGACATTTAAATTAACTCAATCACTCAACACAATTCTCATACAAAATATTTATATTTACATCCGGGAAACAAGTCACGACTAAGACATGATTACAATAGCGTTATCTGTTGAACTAGTGATACAAATGCGACTATTTGTCGCAGTGTGCGGCGATCGATCAATCGTGTTAGTGCAACTTCGAATGTTGATCGATTGGTGAACTGTGCAGATTTGTATGTAATTAGTGTTGTGGAGTATCTATGGGGTTATGGTATCTATTAGGTTTATATTATTTTTGTGTAGGTCAACAGGATCACAGTAACCGGAAATACCTAGCGTGTTTCGGGAATTTTTTGCGTATGAATCAACTTCACGGTCCATTATTATCTACTCTTTTATTGCAACGTAGTGTTTAAACAGATGAAGTAGTTCAATTACTTAAACACACTTGGGTATATCACAATTATGATATGAAATAGCAAATTAAATTTGCATTTGATTTGATTAAATGATAGCTAAATTGTGGATTTCTAAACCATATTTTAACAAAGGGGTGTCAAAACCAAAAGAGAAAACGCATATCTTTCTTAATACCTACGCTAATAGCAGCTCATTTACTTCGATTAGCGAATCATTAGTTAGAACACTGTTGATAACAGATGAAGCAAGTGGATAGGTATATGCTAAATGCTTCCTTTAGCCATCTAATTATGAGGTTCTATTTAAACACTTATGGCCGGTAAAGCTGCTCAGAAATCGGCAATTTAACAGCCTTTACCAGTAAATTTTATATTAACTGAATATTTAAAAAGCTCTCATTTCATGTAGAGAAGACAATATAGTTGATGCATTATGTGTCTTTGATATTAGGTTTACAATTTTCACTTTATTGTCCAAGATATAATGAGCTGTTTCATTCAAATCACGTAAATAGACCACAAGATTACCAAAATATCTGCATCGTCTTAAAGTCTTGTTTGCTTTAATAGGTGACTGTTTCGTTCCTTGTTGCTATGCATAGATAAAATTAACAACTTTCCAATAAAAGTTCCAATAATATGTTAACACGAGCGCATACATCCGACAGCCGCCGATGCAATGCGCGTGGGCACGATGACGTTACAACGTGACGAAACAGAGAGAAAACTCGTACCCACGGAATAAAGATGAGCGGAGATGCCTTGATGTAGGTAGGTCGGGTGCCTTTCCTAAGGCAAATTCGTAAGATGGGCATGACCAAAACGAGCAATTAGGAGTGAACCAACAACGTATGCAGGTTCTTTGAGACCTCTGTCAACGATATTTGGTATAAAAAAAAAATACGGGTCCAAAAAAGGCGTATAATAGGTAGTAAGACAATAGTAAGTACTGTTCCTCGTCCCCCCCTCAATCGCATTTCGGTGCGAGGCGTGAGGCGATTTTCCATTATGGCACCTCCATTAGTCATTTGGTTCTCCATGCTCGTACCTCATTCACTCCAGAATGAATGGAATGTACTGTTGTATATTATGTGAATGATTTCAATATTAAGACTGGTTCTTACACGTGGTTTATCTTTTCTTATCGATTGTTGTCCTATGACATTATTATACATTTGTTTTATAGATATCGTGGGACAAAGCGTATTCATAGCTTTGGAATTTTAAATTTTATTAGACCTTGGGCATTCATATATGTAACGTAAAACGTTCTGAAAATGTTTATAGGTAGTTTTTCAGATAACCATAAAAGCAAAATTTTGGTACTTCTACTTATCTTCCAAAATGAACTTAAACGTTGTATGTTTAACCCGTTCCTTTTTCTCAGGTAATTTATATAAATACAGACAAAACCTTCTTGTTCTCAAATACCTAGTAGTATTTATGCTTATTCGCAACTAGTGGAGCATACTCTGAAACGGTACAAAGCATTCCTTGAACAGTTGAGCATCTTGCTCAGACAATGTTAGGCTCTTGACTGTTCACTGTACAGTACTGGCCGGATTTTTAGGATTGGCTAGTCAGATAGCATTGAGGCTAAATTGAATTACAATTCGTTCGTTAAAGAAGCGTTTTTTTTTAAATAAAGTCTTCTGCAGTGCACATAAAACTTTAACAAACGATGAAGGTGTTACAGTAGGTACTAAATGCGAAAATACTGGATAATATTTTTTATGTACACATTAGAAGTCAATTGTTTAGCTCCAAAATAATTAAAGATTAAAGCATGCGATTGTATCCTTTTTTAAGTGTTGTAGTAAGTTTTTAAAACTAGGTATAATAAGCAACAAGTGCGAGTCGGACTCGTGCACGAAGGGTTCCGTAAATTACAGTTAAATCAACCTATCTCAAAAACTATAAGAGATACTTTGATCAAACCAAAAATCGTTGAAAGAGTTAATTAGCATGCATCACCTCTATTTTTTTTAGAATTTTATACCCCGTAGTTATAAAAATAGAGGGGGGGACATACTTTTTACGACTTTGAGAGCTGATATCTCAAAAACCGTTCACTTTAAGAAAAATGTTTTTTAGAAAACTTTATATCATTTCAAAAGACCTTTCCATTGATACCCCACACGGGTATGTACATCGAAAAAAAAAATTTCATCCCTCAGTTACATGTATGGGGGGCCCCACCCCCAATTCTTTTTTTTACTATTTAGTGTCATATTTTTGTAGCGGTTCATACAACACATATTCCCATCAAATTTCATCACTGTAGTACTTATAGTTTCCGAGTAAATCGGCTGTGACAGACGGACAGACGGACAGACGGACAGACGGACATGACGAAACTATAAGGGTTCCGTTTTTGCCATTTTGGCTACGGAACCCTAAAAAGGGTCCCGGCTGTTATTGAACATCCTTGGCAGTCGTTACGGGTAGTCAGAAGCTATTAAGTCTGACACCAGTCTAACCAAGGGGTATCGGGTTGCCCGGGTAACTGGGTTGAGGAGGTCAGATAGGCAGTCGCTTCTTGTAAAGCACTGGTACTCAGCTGATTCCGGTTAGACTGGAAGCCGACCCCAACATGATTGGGAAAAAGGCTCGAAGGATGATTATGAATAAGCAAAAAGTAAATAAAACAAAGTTGCACCAAATTGCATTAAAAACTCAAGCTGCAGAATTGTAACTAGTATTACTATTGTAACCGGTTCTAGCTTTATTTATAGGCATAACGGTACATGTAGTCACAATTATCATATTGTATTTAAATAAGCAATTAATGAAGAATTCTCGAGAACACAGTCCCATCTGTTCTTATTTCTGTTTGCACTTATTTTAGACTCTAAGGAACTGTGAAAACGAGATTTTACGAAGTTGTTTTTTTGGTCCTAAAAGGCGAAGAAATAAAGGTCTTTAGTGGCTAGGGAAATCAAAGAATATTTTAAATGCCTCCCAACTAGTTCGTGAATTATTTTGGTATTCATGTAATTCTAAATAGCAGGTGGATATTTACATAAAGAAGATGTCTATTATTTCGTATTATCCATGCCTTAGATAATAATTTATTAACATGTGTTACTAGGAATTCATATGCTATTTAAATGTCGGAATATTTCTTAACAATTTACATATTTTTATTGTATTTCCATTAGTTTTATTATTTTATGAATAGCAAACCATAATAGTAAGATTTGCATATTCAAATAAGCCCAAGTAACGCAATAAACATTTCCTAAATATTTAAACAATACGAGATTAGTAAAAAAACAAATGAAAATCATTACAAAACTCGTGGGAAAGTGCTGCACCATCAATCAATTACATATCGATTGAACTAGAATCGTGATTCGTGTGCATATCGATAAACGCGTTAATTTGCATGTCAACGGGTCGAGCGTAATTATTAATGATTATAAAGCCGCCCACACAAACTTACAATGGCTACGGGCGTCAAGCCTACGCGAACTGTGAATGGGCGACCGTCGGCTGATCAATGAAACTAGTATGCTGTAGACATGGAGAACAAAATCACTAGCGGAGGTGCCATAACGGAAAGTCGCTTAAGAAAGCAGCGCGACAGAATGCGGGTGATGGGTGCTGGGGATGAAGAATGTTACTGTTTTCGACCCGATTTTTTTTGTAATACCAAAAATCGTTGTCATGTGTACGAAAGAACCCGAACGCCTCGTTAGTTAACTCGTAACTGATCGCTTTGTTATTCATGCCCACCGTACGAATTTGACCTACAAGAAGACGCCTGACCTACCTGCATTATAGCATATCCGCTCATCCTTCCTTATTCCGCTGTTGTAGTCGATTGTACTTATCAGTGTTCGTATCGATTGTAGTTATCGATGTGGGAATCGATTTGTTTGTGGCAAGTGATGTATGGTTATCATAGGGCTTTTGGTGTTGGATTTTGACAAATTGCTGTAATTGAATAATGCTCTGAGATTTATTGATCGTGAAACCTACACTTATTTTGAGTAACACATGTCATATGTAGATACAATTTATAAGTCAACAATATCAAACGAGGTACATTTTTTACGATCCATCGATAACATTTTATCGACAATTCCACATCACTATTAAAAACCAACGTGGAATTCAAACGGATTACTACAACTATCTAGTGTTGTCATCTAAATTTAACATTCGTTTTTGTATCGCGGTGAAATAGTAAAAATATTGGAATACTCGTCAAATAGCCATAAAATAGTTTTCTATGTCATTCATGGTCACCCATCAATCGATCGACCGCGGCAAGCATAACACAGTTTTGATCAATTCGATCCGAGCGGCTGTTACTGACTCACTTCTATTCAAAATGGTATGCAAACATTAATTCAGAGTAAAACCGTGACCTAAAAGGAACGTTTGATTAGAGCGAGTAATTAAAAACATTGCTTAGGTAATGCAAATGAGGTAACCGCATAGCAATCAGTATGTTGCTAATTATTACTTATTGACCGCAAGCACTAATTGAAATGTATTGGAGGACTGTAACTCTAGGAATTGTAGAAGTACCTATATATATTTCTGTAATACCTATGTGAAAAAATATGTTCAAAAATAAATGAATTTTCAAATATGAGGATCTAGTAACCTTTTGGACTTTGACTTTGATAGAATGATCGCCTTTAAATAGGATTAATTAATCAGTTCAAACAATTATGTAAAATGCATGCCCACTAATAGTTTGTTTATGGTCGAAACTATGTCTCCTCACAAATACTTGAACATATGTCCACGAGGCCTACAAAGGGCAGCTTTTTTTTTATTGATGTGGAAAATTATCATGCATCCTGATACTCCCGTTGCACCCATAAAGGGAGGGAGTGTCCGCTTTTGACTGTCTAAAACCCACCTCCGTTCCTTCTGGGCTCCTTTGTGTACCAGGGCCGAGGTGACTCTTTCAAACAATCCTGCAGTCTAATTTGGACAGCCTAAATCACCAGTATTCTCAGAAATCCAGACCAAACTAGCAAATCAAAGCTCAAAAGGCGATGAATAATTGTCTGCCATTCATCAGTTTTAGATGTTAATCACATAAATATTGTCTAGACACATTAATTACGCCTTAATAAATGAGTTACTATTAACCTTGAGATGTATTAGACACAATGGTTGAAATGTGGTGTTTTGAAATCCGTGTGTCAGTATAAAACAATCTGTCTCTACCGATAACTTAAAAAAAAAGTTGTGAAATCCCTATTGATTCAAGAAAAATATTAAACTGAGCTGCATGTTTTCATACTCGTGAGGTTCTGTACTATATCATTACAAAATCACTGATTGTGGTCATCATCATCATCGTCTTTAAACGAACTACAGGACTTCCTCTGCTGAACTAAGGCACCCATTGATTACCAAAAAGAGCGGCTGTAAGTTGTGCTCAACATATGTATCTACCTATCATCAAAATATGTATATGTAGATTCAAAATGACATCGAGTGTCATCCCACTTGATATTATGCGGAACAACTGTTGAACACAAATAAGATAAAGATTGATATTATCAAGACGATCATAATCAATAAATTCATCTAAAACTACCTACCACGATTATGTAACTACATAATTTTTCACACTAATCTGCTAAGTACCTTGTCAATGATTGGTCTTTAGCGTAAGAATGAGATAAAATCTAGGTAGGTATATCTATTAATACGAATATAAAGTTGTTCCATTATCTACCAGTTATAACAAAGAATCACAGATGTTCACAAAACGGATTTTAAACCAGTTTCTAGTCATTATGCAGAAATACTTCCATGTTTGGCTTAGTCTACATATATTCCGCAGCCTTCTTAAGTAGAGAATGTATTGCCTAATTTAAATATATTGTGGGTTATTTGTTATAATAATTATGTTTTTTGTAAGGCTGCTGATTTGTTCATGAGCGATAGCAGGTTATCAAAGTATTTTTTAAAAACATTGGACTGCCTACCTTGAGAATAATGGCAGCAGATTCCAGTTAGATCTAGATAGATAAGATACTATCTGTTTATTTTCTTACACCCTTCACCATCTATTTCTTACACCATAGCATAATACGTCTCAAAGAGCAGGAAGCAGGAATACATTGTGTTTTGCATTAATGAATGTCAGGTTAATTCTATCAAAACCAGAGATATTAGGTTATTCCTCTTAACATTAACATAACAACTATTTATACTAATAGTAATTAGCTCTTAACTAATACAGTATTTCTCCATTCATCTATTTCTTGTATGTTACAAAAAATATGTCGTATACAGAAATTGAATTACGCTGTCGCTTATCACCAAGCCCAATACAATTCACCGTTGCCTCGCAAGCAACACGAACGTTCTGTCATTGTATTCGGCGCCTACGCACGCGTGGGCGGCGGTCGAGTGAGCCAGCACCTTTACTTTCCAATTTTAGATGGTATATCGTGTATAATGAGTTGCCCACTTTGTTACTATGAATAATGGGAGTTGGCCTACTAGGTTTTAGGTATGCAATATTAGGTTCGTTTATTTCTGAAGGTCAGGACTTCTTGTATAGAGGGATCGTCTGAAAGTGTTACCACCACCATAGAATCACTTTACGGATACCTAAGTTTGATTTTGACATTCTTGTCGGCTTTGCCTGCACCGGGTCATATTATGTTAATCTCCAAGGATACCAAATGGTGCAAAATTCCGAAGGTTGTGGTTCAGATTTATCTCAAATGTATGTATTTTTTGTTCAACATTATACACGCGACGAACCTATTTCGGCTAGCTATGGGAATCTCAGTTATGACTTTGAATACAAACTTTTTAAGTACAAAGCTTTTTTTATATTTTTAAGTTAAATGTGGCTTTAAGATAATGTAGATTTTTTAAGTATAAAATATTTCCTATAGCTTAGCTTAGAGTTACATCTCAGTCACAATTTTTCAGGAAACTATCCTGAAGCAATTTTTAATTAAAACTTTGATTGAATTTTACCTAGAACGTCATCTTAACAGGAAAGTGACACATTTTAATCACGAAAGTAAGTTGTAAAGTTGCATATTTTTATAGGATTTTTGTTCGAAGTAAAAAGTCAAAATTAAAAGCGATCACTTTTAAAGTTTTGCAGGCGATGACGGTCTTAAGTTGAAAAAACCGGCCAAGTGCGAGTCGGACTCGTGCACGAAGGGTTCCGTAAATTACAGTTAAATCAACCTATCTCAAAAACTATAAGAGATACTTTGATCAAACCAAAAATCGTTGAAAGAGTTAATTAGCATGCATCACCTCTATTTTTTTTAGAATTTTATACCCCGTAGTTATAAAAATAGAGGGGGGGGGACATACTTTTTACGACTTTGAGAGCTGATATCTCAAAAACTGTTCACTTTAAGAAAAATGTTTTTTAGAAAACTTTATATCATTTTAAAAGACCTTTCCATTGATACCCCACACGGGTATGTACATCGAAAAAAAAAATTTCATCCCTCAGTTACATGTATGGGGGGCCCCACCCCCAATTCTTTTTTTTACTATTTAGTGTCATATTTTTGTAGCGGTTCATACAACACATATTCCCATCAAATTTCATCACTGTAGTACTTATAGTTTCCGAGTAAATCGGCTGTGACAGACGGACAGACGGACAGACGGACAGACGGACATGACGAAACTATAAGGGTTCCGTTTTTGCCATTTTGGCTACGGAACCCTAAAAAGGGGGGTGTTCAAGTATTGACCCAATTACGAAAAATCGTTTTTTTTACAGAACAAGTTTTTATTTATTTATTTAAGGCAAACCAACTAAATACACACACTGCGGTTCTGCGGGAATTATTTCCATATATAATTATAATCCACCATAATCTGACCAATAACATTTAAATATCTCACCAGATAATCTAAGCCATAAAATTTCGATTAACGACTTCAACACTTTTTTGAATCGATTCATAAAAATACTACGACATAGTAAACAGCTCGCGTGACAAACATGTATCGATTTGAATCGTTATCTATATTGTAATCTGAGTAAGAATCTGATTTAAAAGTTCACCACTCCGGATTCCAAGATTATGAGTGTAGGAAAACTACAGACATGATTTAAATATTGGTTAAACAGTTTGTCTAGAGCCCATAGACATATGTACCTATATGTATGTATATGCTACTTTTTATCTGGGTGCGAAAAAATAGTTCCGTTGGGATGCGAATGCAATCGCGTGTAACAGCTAGTTTTCTTATGGGCCATTTTCCATGCTACCTAATATATAAAGAGAAGAAGATTTGATTATTTGTTAGTTTGAATCAAATAGGCTTCAGAACTATTGAATCGATTTGAATAATTCTTTCACTGTTAGAAAGCTTTACTCTATACGCTCAACATGATCTATGTTTAATCCTGGTGCAGGAAATAGATCCCACGGGATGAGGGTGAAACCGCGAGAAAACGGCTAGTTTCTTATAAAATGTTGAATGTAAATTCTACAGCATACAAGATCCCATAGCAAACATTAATTGATTAAATGCATATTAACACAAACGCATACTTCGGAAGCTTTTCTTTGGTTTTAAAGCAAAAAGGTAAAGATAAAGAACGAAAACCCGATCTCGGTGCAGTCTGCATTCCTTCTATGGAACAGTGCAGTTTACAATGTGACAGTTCGATTGATTCGCATATATCTACCTCATCTTGAGTATGAATAAGATAAAGTATATTAAGGTGGATCTCCAAGTACAAAGTAATATTGTGTGAGATAGTAAGAAATTACTTTAAGATTAAGCAACTCTCCTGTTGTAAATGGATTATCCTACCATATTTTACCTAATTTTATGGGTAAAAAAATCATTAGATATTTGTACACGAGGCTTTTACAAAAGCTGCGGTATTGTTCGAAAGAGTTACCACGGCCCTGGAACATAATAGGCTTCAGAAGGAACATGATGGGTTTATTCAATAAGAGTCTGATACTCCCTCGCATTGCTAACCCACAGTGGAATGCGTTATTTGATGATTTCCCGTAAAAAAGGCAAAACAATCTTTTCAGATATTTCTTTACAAAATCTCAAGATACACTGAAGCGCTCTATGTCTACTTTTAATACTCCACCCAACTACTGATAGCAAATAGTTAGGTGCTCGATACATTGGCTTGTATAGACGATAAATGGGCAAGCTTATACAATCGCACGCGCAATAATGAGCTATCTACCAAGATTAGCACGCTGTATGAATGATGTATGTACTTGTGAGACTGATGGAAAAAGACGTGTTAGGTTTTCTGTTCACTCCACCGTTTTATGCTCTCCTGGTACCTGAAAGTAAGTTGAGGTAAATAACAATGAAGGAAATTATTTAATCAGTACAAAGGAACAAAAACTACAATATAATTAATACATATTAAAAAAAAACCCATAACAATAAAAATAAAAAAAAAGAAACAATAGCATTTTTGGCCAAGGACATTGTAGAAAATTAATAGAAAAATATTGAACGAAGTGGTGCGGTGTTTAATGATGATAATGATATTTAGACCACATCTCTGTATAAAATGGGCAGATAGTCAGTTTTGTAGGAAATATAGCAAAACTACCTACAAACATGCATTAATTATTTCGTCAGTCTCTCAAGCTAATACTAATCAGAAAGTCTGACAACTTATTTTACCAAGGCATGTCGGATTGTCGAGGTAACTGGGTTGAGGTCAGTCAGACAGACAGGTGTTCCATGTAAAACATTGGCACTCAACTGCATCCAGTTAGACTGGAAGCTGACCCAAGTATGTTGAACTAGGAAGAGGCTTGGCAGATATTGTGTGAAAAAGTGTCATTCCCGTCGTAAAACATGGTCGTCATAAAACTGACCATTAAGTTACCTATTTTAGAACAATCCAAAATAAAATTATCGACACCTATTACAACAATACACATCTACATTTAACATCACTTCAAAGAAATCATGAAACTTAAATATACTTAAACAATATCGATTTATCGAATCAACCTCTCGTTAGCCGAGGTAGGCCGAAGAATCATTGGAATCGATTGCAAAAACTATTGCGAGCCGATCGATAAAGGAATCGAAGGCAACGACCCGAGAGGACGTGGGAATCTCGTCCGAGTGACATTACAGTCTGCATTGTCCGACTTTTTGGCTTCTTTGAAAGGTTGCAACGAATATCGTACTCCCTGCAGCGTAAACAGGGTACCTTCTTATAACCTGCCGGCATGCGCAGAAAGAAGCGTATTTATTGCGTTTGGGAATTGAATTAACAAATGAGATTATTGATGGGCAAACAATTGACGATCGCTGCTTAAAGTCTAAACATTACTCCTGAAAATAAGATTCTAATTAGTGCTTTGAGATTGTCAAAAGCAAAATTTATTTTTCAAGATTCTCTACATGTGGGAATGAATATATTTAAGTAGGATTGGATTTTCAAGGCAATATTGGATTTTATAGATAAGGATATAACAATATGGAGTAAAACTAAAACATGCAACTGGTACAATAACAGATCTACAGCAAAACGTAAGCCTTGTGGATGGGATTTCTATTTTATAACCATCAATGGTCAGTAAAAGGCTTATTCCATGTTCCCCAAATACTTACAAACTATTATGATACAGAAACAGAAAACTATATAATAATCTGTAACCATATCGAATTTCGGTGGTTTAGGTCACAAGTAAGGCCTTTACGGCCTATAACGTTTATACTCAGACTTTAAGTACGTGCAGATATTTGTACCTACAAACTTAAAGTCTGTATCGTGTAGACCCACCATTAAACAGGTCTTCTTGAATCGGTGAGTCATTACCGTTGTTGTATTGTACGCGACAACGAAAAGGAGGTTCCTATATACAAATATACATATACATATGTAAGATATGTATGCGTGTTTTTGTACGTACATGTACTTGTATCAAGTGGTTATCTTGTCATTCATATTTATGAGGAAATGGGGACTTGGTGATAGTTCTTGTAAGTGTTACAAAACATGCGATGAGGCGAATCATTCATAGGCCTTTTAGAATTTTCTTGACAATGTTTACATGGGTTATGTAAACGACATTAACTATCTGATTTTATTTTCGATTCGATAAGAAATTTACACTAATATTATAAAGTTGAACGGCTTGCTTGAAGGCGCTAATCTCAAGAATTAATGCGCCGATTTAGAAAATTCTGATAGTGTTAAATGGCCCATTCCTAGAGGAAGCCTACAGGCTGTGTATTCAACCGGGTGCATCGAGTTGTTTAGCAAAACCATTAATATTTAATATTTAGAGTTGACGTATAAATATGTACCTAACAGCTAGAGATTTTCAGTTTCTCAACTAAATTCTTTGTAAATATTACCACTTTTTCGCAGTTGTATTAATATTATTTAATCCAGACGTTTCGGATCCTTTACAGCATTCATGGTCACGGGGAGACTCTTTCTTTTCGGGTCTAATCCTCACAGAATTCTTAAGTTGCATTACAACGACACTCCCTGCGGTGTAAACAGACGGTTACCATGGTAATGCTCTGTAACACCATTGTTTTGAGTTGTTGTAACCGTATGTATTCAAGACCGGTTGCAAGATACGTTACATATGTAGGTACTCTGTCACGAAAGTATTGTTTAAGACTAGAACATCACTTTTCTGTCGTTAATACTTATGTATGCCAATATAATATAAGGAAACATTATTTTGTTTGTTTGTTGTACCCTTAAAGACTCCGAAACTACTGATTTAATTTGAAGAATTGTATCACTATAAGCTATATTTGTGCAATATTTTATACCGGTGCCGTTAGTAGTTCCCACGGAACGCGAGTGAAACCGCGGAAAAATGCCTAGTTGGAAATACTTAAAAGTTAGTATTTGGATGGTCAGGAGTTTCTCTGAAATTAAATTGTTAAATGGTAAAAACTACTATTCATCAGAATTGGTAGGATATGTCAATTTTCTCGATATACAAATCCAGATAGAACGTCTTTTGTTTTTTTCTTTTTAATATTATAAATACAATGAAACGGATGTGACAAGTGGGTGTAGCTTTATATGCAAACTTTTGTTTTCTCATTGTTGAAAATTATTGTTGCCGCCTAACTAAGCGGTTTCCGATGTAAAATGGCAATAAAACAAATGTTTATTATTCATAAAATAAAAGTTATTGTCAATGCGTAGGTCAAAAGTTGTAAGTCTATTGATGGCACTCGGTTTTAACCATGGTCCCACGTTAACGATCTAGAGAGCGCTCACTACAAACTTTTAGTCGACCGATAGTTTGGGCTCATAAATGTATGAAGCAGAATGTAAGGACATACGTAATAACAATCAGTTATTTGTACTTCCTTCCTTGGTAGTCGTTACGGGTAGTCAGAAGCCTGACACCAGTCTAACCAAGGGGTATTGGGTTGCCCGGGTAACTGGGTTGAGGAGGTCAGGCAGGGCAGTCGCTCCTTGAAAAGCACTGGTACTCAACAACCTCCGGTTAGACTGGAAGCCGACTCCAACATAGTTGGGAAAAAGGCTCGGAGGATAGGTCATTTTAGTACCTGATCTTTGTAATGTGCGTACTACCATTCATTTTCATACTGATTTGTGAACCCAAACAAACTATCGGCCGACTAAAAGTCTACAGTGTGCCATCTTAATGGAAAAGGTTATGGATTTTATCTGTGTTTTTGAATAACAAATGTGTGTTAAAAAGGGTTTTGAAGTCAAACGCGTACAGTTTTAAGATAATATCATTCCATATTTTATAATAAGTAGTTGTTTTCCCGCCGTTTCACCCGCGTCCTATGGGAACCACTGCTCACAATCACTATCCGGGGTAACTTCTTCCCGTACCCGGATAAAATATAGCCTATGTTACGTAGGGATAGACTAGCTTTCCAACAGTGAAATAATTTCTGAAATCACTTCAGCAGTTTCGGAGCCTAAGTAGTACAAAGTACTACAAACAAAGAAAATAATATTTTCTCTTTACTGCATGTCTAATATTGATATTAGACAATGACATTCATAATATATCCTAACTATTGTTATTTAATGCGAAAACCAATCTGGGATATGGGGTTTCTGACGATTTCATAGAAAGGTTGAATGGATTTATAATTTTCAGTTGAGTGATTAGGTTTCAGCCTAAATTAATTTTACATATCTACGTTGTAATAGATATAATAGGTTTATACAGATTAGTATTGCATAATTTCAAAACTCATTATTAGTAGGTAGGTATGCTGATTCTGATTATCAAAATCTAAACAATACATATCTATATTTAAAAATAATCCTTTAACCATTCGTAACGATAAAAAACTCGATTTCGTACCTACCCAGTTTATAAAAAAAGGATTGAGCAAAGATTAATTACACAAATCACAAAAAAGCATTCAACTCCGAATTATTGTTTTACAAATCAATGCATTTTATTGACATAAAGAAAATTTTAAAACAATCACCTATTTATATTTCATAAAAAAATATTCAAACTATTCACAAAATAAATATGACCGATTACTTCATTCAATCAAGCGTACACAAATTTCATTCGATTTCAATACAATCGAATTCGGAATAAAAATCGCTCGATTAAATTGTATGAATCGAGTGGCGTTTCGTAACGTCATGTTTTTCCTATGGGAAAGTAGTCAAATTTGAATTTTAATGAATGCTCGATACTTTTTTAATAATGTTGTGTCGCTTTGGTATCTTGTTTTACCGATGACTTTCCATTAGAATCGGTATCGGTTTAATGTTTACGATTATTAAAGTAGCTGATTTAATTAGAATAATGTTTATTCATGACAACTTGTGCACCTGCTAGAGGTTACTTTGTGAAATACTTGCTTATTGAACGTGCTTTTTAATACAGTTATTAGTTGATAGGTGTTTGTATTGGAATTTTTTTACATTCAGAATTTCTAATACGTATGATAAAGATCTTCTAATGAAGAATAAGAAACATAGAGGACTCATAGCTGAACCTTGTGGCACACCTATGTCAACTTTGTATTTTTTATAGGTTTTTGACCATTTGCTCAAGTTTTCAATTATTTTACTAGTCAGGAATTAAAGAAATGAGGCTTCTTTACCCATCCATCCCAGTGGTTTATTGAGTTGATGATAGTATCGTGGTGCGTCAAATCGAAGGCTTTTGGCAAGTTTGATAATATAACAAAAAATATTGTGGACTTAGACAGATTTGTTTTTTTGTAAAAAATTTAGATGTTATGACTGAGAGTATAATATTTATTATCGTTTTACACATTTAAGGTTTGTTGAAAAGACAGAATATTTTCACAAAATATTCAGATATTAATTCATACCAGAATAAGTAGGAAAGATTATAAGCAGATTTATTACCGATTTACCTTAATTATTCAATTTAATATCGATAAACAATTAATTAGAAGCGGTATCGATTATCTCAAGGGGGAATCGCTTAATTAATGTCAATTAGATGGTACCTGAGATAATGGCTTTAATGGCGCCCAAATGCAAATCAGTTCGGATTCGGAAACCACTTTTAGGTTGAAATTAGGTCATTGTTACCTACAGAATTTATGCTAAACGGGTTCGAAATGCTGTTTCGGATACTAGTGATGCTCATTCGAATAATTATCCTTTCGACTAGCATCTGTCGACGATTCCACTCGCATCCTGTGGGAAATACATCGCGTGAACCGATAAAAAGTAACCTAGCCTTCTTTGATACTTAAATGGTTTATCTAACACTGATATAATTTTTCAAATTCCTGAGATTAGTGCGTTCAATCAAACTCTTCAACTTTACAACATTAGCATAGATTCAGATATGCCTCTATAAGGCCAAGTTATTCGGTAGCTCTGATGGTACTCGGGTCGATAAGTAGGTATGGTCCGCAGTCATCACTAACTGTCGTTCACATCGGATAAGGTTGCATCTGTCTTATTGTACTGTTCGCTTCAGTTTATTGACTGAAACTCGTCTACTTGTTATGTACCGTTATATTTACATAGACTTTTGTATGGAGCTTGTTTTGCCTACACAATGTCTGGATTCATTTTATGGATTTCTTTACGTAAATAATCCTTATACATTTTGGGGCGGATTTACCTAGATAGAACCTTGAACTAGCATTAAAAGTTACTAGAGGAATTTCAGTGGGCAGGTATTACCAGCGTTAAAGATCTATAAAAACATATTTGGTGTGTCATTTCGCTGATCTGGCTAAATCTAAAACTGGGGAGCCACCAGGAGAATAAAACAAGATTTCAAGCCTGAACATTTTATATACATATTAATGTAAAATATTCTTATCTTATTTTAATAACTACCACCTAAATTGGTTCAGCCATTTCATCATAAAAGCGCAATAAACGAAACACCTGACTTTTGCATTTAAATCATATACGTTAGTCTTAGAATGTAGGTATGTACCTCGTTACGGTAAGGTTTCCACTCACATAACTTGACTCGGCTACATAGGAATATCTTGACCCTCATATCGATTTCCTTGCTGGCGAGCCGGAAATTTGAGTAGCGAGCTCCGTGCATCTATCTGGCTGCCTCTATCTTTTCTGTAGTAGTCTGAAAACCGACGTTGCAGATGTAGGTAGCTGTTTTTCATTTGATATGTTTGATTATGTCGGTTGGGAATGATTTGTTTCCAGTAAATACACGGTAACAATGGGTCTTAGGGAAAGCTGAAAATAAATTTACCTGCTGTAGGTACTATTAGTTATAGCACATATATTTTTTAAAGATAAGGTACAAGATAACAGAAATACATTTAGCGTTATAGGAAATACATATTTTTATTGAGCCTATTTTTTTTCTAAGAAAGAAAATATAACGCCTGACCAATTGCAGTATGCAATATACATTCGTTATGCGGTGTATGTACATTTATAGGGCAGACGCTTTTGATACACCAATCTTTGGGGCTTGCACCAATTCACAACAATACGAATGAGAAAGAAATCCAGATTTATTAATTTTAATTTAAAGCACATATTTTTTTATTAGAAGCAATTAAAATGCCAATAACTTCAATATCACAAGTGATCTGTCACCGTGAGAATGCTGATCCGAAAAAATCTATAGAAAAAATCCAATATAACGAAATAATACAACACGAGTCAAACATTGACACGTGATGCGAAGAGCATTCAACGTTGAAACATTCTGTTGTCGATATATCGATATCACAAAACAAAAAAAACATAAAAACAAAGTCCTCCGCCGCTTCTGTCTGTCTGTCTGTTATAAACTAAAAAAAACTACTTCACTAATTTGCAAGCGGTTTTCGTCACTCGATAGCGTAATTCTTGAGTCAGATTTTAGTATATAATTTGTTAAGGTTTTATAAATATTTCTGTGCACTTTAACGCTATTTGTTGAAGATATCGGTAAAAATAAGCCGTCTTAGAGCTTTCAATGAAAACATTGCCTAAACAAGGTATTTCATAGTATGACTTAAAACAAGGACTAAAGATGTGTTATATTTCTAAAGACCTATAAGTCTTTAGAAAAGTCTGCAGTATAATATGTCTATCTCTTAAAGTTAACTTACTATATCCATTTTACTACCTCTAAAAACCTCCGCATACGAAGCCACGGGCGACCGCTATACCTAGTATATGAAAATAAAAAAGTAAAAAATTCGTATCGTATCGACACGTACGCAATTAATATTGGATTTTGATGCCAGGTTCTGTTCGGTTTTTAAGAGTCTCACGCTTGAATACTCAATGTGTGTATGATTTATTAGAATTAGGAACAATTTCAATGACTGTTGATTGCGTGATTGGTTGGTTAAGTGAAAACTTTTTTTACAAAATAAAGCGGGATTTTTCAAGTCTAACTTAGCCTTAGAAGGTAATCAATCGTTTTAGGAATTATAGTTTCAAATGAAATAAATAAAATTTTATGATTCGCAAGCAATGTACCTATTCTGATTTATGTAATTGACTTTTGAAGTCGTGTTAATCAAATAAATAAATAAACAGCAAATTTTCATATACCCAAGGACAGTTATCTTGGCAAAAATGGGTCAGCACATAAAACCCTTTTTAAATAATGTGTTGGGCTTTTTGGATTTTTCATACCTTTACTTTATAGTTTTAATCACAGTGTTATGCTGGTAGAAAATGAGTGACGTTTATCATGACCGAGGCAGTTCTGCTAGACGTGAACGCCTGACGCTTATCCCTGAGGCTTCCAACACACGGTGTACTGACTGTGCAGCTAAGGATGCCTCCTTAAAATATTAGATATTGTAAAAAAAATCTCCGAAAACTAATGTATTAACTATTATGTAAAAGATCTTCATAAGGTTAGCAGCGTGAGGCAGTGTCAGACTCTTACTGACTAAAACCCATCATGTTCCTTCGTAGGCCTTTTATGTACCAGGGCCGCGGTAACTCCTTCAAACAATCCCGCAGGCTGCTGGGCCTCGCTCATATCTTGGGCAGAAAGTTACCAAAGAGTAAACACAAATACCTACTGCTTTTTACTCAAATTATTCAAAACGGTCCGATGACGAATCTCTAGAATATTCTCCTACGATTGATTCTTTACTCCTAATAATACTTATAAATCTCCATCCCAATAGAAAAGACACTTCAAAAACTCCGCATATACTCGCAACTAAAAGCACAATCCTCAACCGATCCATGCTAGCCCTACCCATATGAAAATAAAACTGAAAATAGCCGCATGCAGTAATATCCGGAGCTTTTGAAATCTGTAACGACTGGCCCGCCGAGCTAGGATTTCCGACAAGCTTTTAATTTGATAACGTTATACAAACGCTTTAGTGATATGAGAAATTGATGGATTACGCTAGATATTGGAGCTGGGAACTTTCGGGTTTTTCGGCTTTAAAAGGTATTTACTAGTCGATATTGAGCTGGAGATAAAAATTGCTTTGGGAGTGAATGGTGATACTGTAATCAACGCATCGTGTACGGGATTTTTTCCTGTACTCTATTGGCGATTGGATATATTTTGTGTGTCCATGTTAGTTGCTCTAATAGAAAGTAATTGTCAATGTTTATGAATCATTCTTCCCACTAGAGTAATAAGGTATTGGATGTTTATATGATGAGTAAGAGATAGGAACGTATGTGGAGACTTAGAAACGGTGTATTTCTAACTTATAAATAAGTAGAAGGTACATACTTCTTGGCATTGATCTGTGTAATCAAGGTTTAATGTATTTTATTGTTCTGTGTATTCACTATGGTATGAAATAATAGATATTAGGCCGTAAATCCGGATCCGAATCCGAAGATTTTTGAATCCTGCAAGTTTAGTCACCTGAGCTCTTTATTATTTTTTGTATTTTTTGTTATTAAGTATGTTAATATAGGTTGTTTTTAGATATTAAATTTTTCTTCAATATTGACAACAATATGCTATGAGATTATACATACATGGATAGTTAAGGGTGGGCTAAAAGGTTTAGTACTAATGAAGACAGATATACTAAACCACACTTCTACATAACTCTTCTATGTATGTATGATATAATTCCACAACTTTCAGACTGCCAAGATGTATGTACTAATTTCTAATTCCGTGCCGTGTAACATCAATGCTCTGAACATGAATATAAGACCTGAATATGTTAATGTTTCGAAAACTTTTAGCGTATATCATAAATAAGCTACATCGCTAAAGTTTCATACAGTGCTTACAATAATTACGTAAGTCATGTACTTAGCTAATAATTTTAGTATCTTCTATACTGATATTATAAAGATGAAAACTTTGTTTGTTTGTTTGTAATGGATAAACTCAAAAACTACTGCACCGATTTTAAAAGCTACATTATCTGCGAGTAACATAGGCTATATTTTATCCCGGTACGGGCAGTCGTTCCCACGGGACGCGGGTGAAACCGCGGGAAAACGGCTAAATAAAGTTTCAGGTACTGGGAGCGTGTACCTAATAAGTTTTAGTGAAAAAGTTTTTATAGAAGGATTATTACACAATATTTTCCTTAACCGACGAGAAAGTATTTTCAGATACCTACTACCATTTAACTGAGTATTAGTGATAGATACCTACTGTAGGTATTTCTGTTGATCGTGGTGCGTAATAAAATAAAATCTTTTTTTTTTTGAGAATTCATGAAAACCTTTATAATCTAGAAGTACATACTCCAGCGTTTGTTTTATCTAAATTTTCTATGCAGGTCAATACCTATCACATAGGTCAAAACCTATGTGATTCATTTTTGAACTATTGACTGATTCGATACTGTTTGTAATTTTATTTTTACTTGCATAGAATATTTTCGCTGATTTCGGTGAAATCTAAAAATATAGATTTGAATATATTTTTCACAGTGAACAAAATACAACGAAACAAATAGTTGCTTTAATATCGAGACCAACAAATAAAAATCGCCGCATCAGATATCAATGGAATTAAAAAAATACAGAAAAATAAAATATTGCACTGCCTAAACTTGGTACTCTAAATATTATTTTTAAAATCATTTGATTTAGTTATAAAATAATATAATTTATTTTAAACGCCTGCCGAATTTTGTATAGCAAATTACCTACACACGAGGGTTATTTGAACAAAGTTTTAGTTAGGCGTTACTTGTGTTTAAGCAGTTTAGGAAAGGAATGAGAAGAAAATATACATACGATAACCAGTATAGCTAGCAGTTAAACATTTTCGTACCCAGAGTTTAGGTTTTTACTTATAATGCTATGGTTTAAGTAGGTAAGTATTATGTAGGTGCGTTGGTGCGGTACAGTAGCGGTGAACCGTTTCTGATATAAAATAGCTCCTGATTATACCCAGTTTATATATAATTCAAGCATCCTGATTAATAATTCAAGACTAGTAGAATATAGGTTTCATGTATTTTTTTTCTTTATAGAGGCTTTTTTTTGAAATTTTGATGTATTTTATTCAAAACCCACATTATCATATTAAAATAAAACTCAAGTTTTATGCGAAATTAGAATAACCTTTATTACTGCAAACGATACTTCAGTATAAATATAGAAAACTTCAGGCGTATCTTAGTCTAATTTACATAAATACATAATTTTATTAAAATGCAAAGTTATATTCAGTAATTTCGGGTTTACGAGTATTAGGTTTAGTAATTGATGAAACTTATAAGGTTACCACAATGCTAATTAATGCAAATATTATGAACTCATCTCTCAAGTAAAATGGTTGACGACTTACTCTAAAAGTAAAATTATTTTTTTTTGTCTCATTAAAGCGAAGAGTAACATTTGAATTTGAAAGAAACAGTATGTTTATAACCTTTGGTTAAGCATCAAAATACAACCAATTTTAGATGAATGGGCCTACCATTAGTAACAATTTCTGAGTGTCTTTCAATTTCATGTTAGCATATTTTTTCTCCGCTGTTTTAAACTAACAGTACATATATAATTAAAAGTATATTATCTCATCGCTTTAATAAAAAGTTCTTAACAATAATATAAAAAACAAATCAACTACCGAGCACTTTTCCGGCCTATTCTTATTTCAAAGTTTAGTAAAATGCTACTGGTCGAAAAAAAAAAAAACTGCCATCAATTGACTAAAATACACTACTCTAATGAAAACTTATAAACTAAAGAACACGCGGGTAAAAGGACCAATTGGTCCTGATGCTAGGATCTGGTCCTTAACATCTTGACAAATCAGGAAGGCTGTTCTCCTTGCAATAAGAGAAGGAGGTCGGCCAAGCCTTGAAGCCGACGCGGTCATAGATACGCTTGGCGCATCGGACGTCATCTGCCAAGTCCTCGTTCAGGAGATCTGAAACATAATAGGTTTTAGCTGTTTATCGAAGAACCAAAAATGTTAATAGATGAGATAGACATTGCAAGTATTATTAGGTCATATCATCTCACTTCACTGGGCTTTTTGACGTTGAGCGTTTTTTTTTTCTAATCTACACTGAATGTTATTCTAGCAGGGAAGAAAGATTAGAGAAAACAATGGTTTTACTGTTAAGAATTTTTGACATTGTTATGTATTTGCGCGGTAAACAGGGAACAACGCAGTACGTCAATTAAACACGCTAGTCTATTGTACACTAATTTTATTTGTAAAAAGGCGGGAACGCGCGGGACGCAGCCCGCGCACGATGTACCAACATCACGGCGCGCATTCGGCGCCAGGTTTACCAACCTAACAGACATCAAAGTCAAGACAGAGATACATAGAGATGCATATCGTAATCGATAGCACGCAAGTCTTATAGAATAGCGTATAATTTTTCCAACAACTAGTCAGAAATTAGAACTTAAAAATCTACATATTCCAACCAGCAGATTGAAAGACCATTGATGGTATAACCAGTAATATACAACATATTTTAAAACAAAATATCATGCATTTAAATATACATTGAATTAATTTTGTTACAATACTGGCACATTATCCATTACCCGTTTGAAATAAGTGCAGATTATAATTTAAATAATTGTATGCATGCGGGAATTTGAAACTGGCTTTTCCACAATGAATTTTCATCGTGAAAAACTTAATTGACGTTAAATCAATAACATCGACAGCAGAAGCTTTTTTTAAATAAACTAAACTTTAAATCATTTTGCATCTGCAAAAATATTATACTCAGATATTGGTTCTCTAACGTAAAAACAGAATATTGGCTGTCTAGAAATATTTTTGGCTGAAATGGAATAAACCTAATTTAAAAAACTCAGATTGAATCAAAAAGTTTTTATTTGAAATATAAAATGGACACAAAGTTGCGAAGTTTTTATAATATGATAAAGAATATTGAATTTGGAATAAGGCAACCTTCCACTCAGCCAATGGGAGCGATAGACTTGCATCTGAATTTACCTACATATACTTCTGCCTAGTCTTTGAAAAGAAATGGCTGCCATAAACGAAAAGTCTGGAAAAACATAAAATAAAATGAGACTTTCATACCTTCACACTTAATGTTGCAATGTCCCCCTTTCCTGCCCTTCTTGCACCAATCCTTGTTATTGATCTGCGAAAACAGTTACTATTAATGATATCATAGTATAATCTGTGAGGTGCGGTCTTTGGGTAAAAGTAAGCTACCTTCTCTGTGCCCGGGGCTGTTGCAAGAGGCCAGAAAGCAACGATTTCGGGAAGATTGGCAGCAACTGATACCTGAAAGTATCATTCATAGTATTATTCCGCGATTAATAACTGCCAAGATTTCAAGCTTACTTCGGGGTACCGGAGAAGGTAACTTGAGGTGTTTTGTATAGAAAACTGGTTGCAAAACTAAAGGTACCAACTTTCTGATTGGCTTACGACCGTTTCCAACATTCTATCTGTCTGTTCTTAAGCTTACTAGGGATAGAATTTTGACGTTTGCCCCATACAAGTAATGTCAAACTCCTATCGCTAGAAAGAAAATCCATAGATCCATAGATTAAATATTGGGATGGCCGTTACGGAGAAAATGGTACTTTTGTATATGCGTCTGGTAATGTAGACGCCTCGTTAATACAAATGATGTGATTAATATTACGCATTGGTATTGGATATTAGTAATTATTGCATAATAGGAGTAAGCTTATTGGGGATGTAATTAGTAACTAACGTAATTACTAGTACATATACCAATCTGAGTACCTAGTTATGAAATTAAAGCTGCTTTATACAAAATTTTATATAAATAGCTTTAGCTGTGAAAATTTAACAAATAAACACGCAGATTTATCGGCAATATTTTCTCATTTTGTGTACATTTTGTAGTGTAAGCTAGCATCGTAATAGTCTATAATTTTCTATGACAGGGGTTATAGGGAACCTCATAACCATGACACCATCGCCCACAGCCAATCAACAGCCCGCAAATAAGTAGCGAAATGGATAATATCGCCGGCGGCCACCGCTGTCAATATCGACACTAGTGCTTACCAGCCCGGGAATTATTCCGGGATTGGGATTTTCGGTGTGTCCCGGAATTCATAAGAAGTGGTTTAGGTGTTAATAAGTCTTTGGAAGTTTGTCATTTTACCTGTGTTTGTAGATTACACGGATATTCAATGAAAATTGATACCTATGGAAAAGGCTAAATAAAATCCTAGTTTTGAATGACACGTTTAACATTCAAGTGTATTAAATTAATTTCTATATTTTGTTTAAATATTTTTTGATGTGTTTTATTAAATTCGGAGTACTTCAAAAACATTTGCATTTTACTTATCAAAATAAAAATAGAACCTATTATATTATTTGGAAAAGTTTCTCGTCAAACGTTTATTTTTGGCTTTATTTAATTAAACCTTATACTTAATTAAAACGCGAGCATTGTTAAAATAAACTTTGTTTTTTAATTAATTTATTCTCAAAGGTAGGTAAAAACGTTTAGTTTGTAGTTTTAATAAAGCGTTTGAATAAATATAATTAAGTTAATAAAGTATTACAGCGACCAAAAATTGGCTTTGTTATGAAGTTTTATAAACCGTAATTGTTTAGTTGAGAAAAAGGGTTAGGTATATTTTATTGAAGGGCAAGTTGCGAGTCAAGTAGGTTCATAATGTAAGACTGATTTTTGGTTTTCTTAAAATATCAAATACTTATTCTTCTGTTCTTGCTCCCGCTACAGTTAGATTGCCTTCACATAATGTTATTGTACTGTTTTTTGTATAGAATGCACACACTGACTCGTTTATTTAAAATTGTCTGCATTATTATAATAATAATGCCATATGAATGATGAAATGGGTCATACAATATAAAAAATCAGTTCGAATAAATGATTTTATTATTTTCAAGTTTATTTTATAAAAAAATATTAAACATATATTTCAAATTTAATACAACTTAACAAATATTGTATTTCATTAAAATAGTGTAGTAAAACGTTAAAATGATACATACAAAATCCACCACAAAATTCGTAGAAAAAGACAAAAAAATCCACCAACATTTTCAGACAGTTCTGTCACCAATCCCCGACAGTCCGGGATCCCGCGAAAATAGTTCTGTTTCCCATCACTGTTGCCTCAAATAAATAAGCGAATTAATTAAAAACGTGTTTGCTGACAAAATACAGGACTCTGTGGGCATGCCGTGTCGTTGCGAAAATTTGCATTTACATGGCTCGCTTTATGGATAAACGCGTAAAGGATTTTTGGGCAGGACATGACGCGAATACGGATTTGTTAATTGCGAATCAAAATGGGGATGCTTTTTTTGGTGCTTACGTTTTCATTTTGCACTAATGTACTTATCGTGCGTTTAGTAAGGAGTTTGGTGTTGTTTTGGAATGTTTTAGAAGATTTTGGGGATATATTCTGGAGAAAATTGAACCAACATTTCTTAGGTAAAGTTAGTGATCAAAGTTCTTGTATGAATCTCAATTTATTATTTTTTTATATACCTACATTTTTATTACGTTATTAATGTAACTTTGTCTGTTTATCATTAGGTATTAAAACACGTGGAAAAACACACGAATTTGATGAATGTGTGTTCTATAAAGTTATTGTGAAAGTTAGTTGTTTCAAATTCTCTCGACACGCATGTAAATTAATTAACATTGACAGCCGCACGTTCGATGCACCCACGCTTAGCATTTTTATTTTACATACATGTTCTTTTAACGGTACAAATGTACCAATACAATAACTTTGAATGTACATATGTGTACAAATATTTTTAACAGTAAAGCGATAAGTGGACATTGATGACGAATTCATGAATTGAATGTTTGTACAGTAAAATTGATGCTATTGACAACTTTTAGAGTTTATTTGCATTGACAGTTTTGACAGTAAATATTACTTTGTGGGTATAACACCTAAAAAGGAATGTGCATTAGAGCTCTTCTTTAAAAGTTATAAGTACATACTTATTGGAATAAAATAAACAAAAACTTTCTGAGATCCAAAAATTTCAATATACCTACTTAGCTTTCGCCATATTTTTGACAATCTAGATATACCTAGTAAAGGAGGTATTCAAGATCTGATAAGACTAAAATATATTCGTGCATCGGAAGGCAACCGCACCTTTGCCGCTTCGCAACCACAACACGTCCAATTTAAAACAACGTTATTTATACCTATTATTTTAATAATTATCATGAATATGATACTACAAAATGCGCTTTTGAAAGTACATTAATCATAAAGTCCATATACTTAATGAGTTATTCAATATACAAGGACCATCCAGGCGATAATTACTTTAATGGTAGTAAAATATTCTTTAAAGTCAAACTTATGTCACTGCGGATAATTTAATTACAATTTAATGATTTAAAACCCTATAATGAGGATCGTATTTTGTTGATGATGAAGTATGTTTCGATGGCATGAGTTGAAAAAGCCGTTTATGTAGCATGAAATGTCAGAAGTAAATTTTTTTGATCCTTTGAATCTACGCCTAAGTATAAAGTAGATAGAATAAAAAGAGAATAGCTATTTGAATAATTAAAGTGCTAATATTACATTTGAACTAGGCAAAAATATTTCAACATAACCATAGATTTCTAATTAGATATTGCGACATAACTTTAGTTAAATATTTATCGGTAAATTAATTAAAGGTACAGAATGATAAGATTACTTATCTACAATTTGCAATATTATATTCTCACTGGATCCGAATACGACGGCCTTATTTGCGTATAAAATTTCTCTAAAAATAAAATTAATATTATTTCTTGGATTTACTGTATTTCTTGCGTAACATCAGAATTTTAATTTAGCAGTATTAAATTTCCATTGACAGTGTATAATATTGTTTTGATCGCGATATAATTTGAGCATTTCATTCAGTGATTTATTTATCACTGTACCGTATTGAGCTGTGAAATTAAATTTCAATGGTTTTCACATTATTTTATTCATTTTTATACATAAACTATGTAATTGTGCGTATTTTTCTAGAATTCGTGGAAAAATAATGTCAAAACTATACCATGGAATCAGTATAATTCGTTTTATTATTTTTTTCTATAGAGCATAAATCACTTCATACCGATGGATATCCGCAACTCCGCAAAGGTCCAGTTGAAAACCAGCGTCAGATACTAGCTGTTTGACATAATGCTGAACTGGACCTATTTGACGCAACCTTTTGTTCTTTTATTTTGTTTTTTTTTTTGTTGTTTCTATGTGTATGTATGGTTTGTGTCAATAAATAAGTTTTCTTTCTTTCTTTCTTCTTTCTAGGTATGAAGTAATTGTGAAGTTTTCTTCTCACTATTGATGGAAAACAGCTGAAATGTGTGATTGTCGTTTATTTCACAGCATAGTTGAGATATCAGAAACATCACAAAACGGTTAAAAAGAAACTTGACCCATATTTTTTAGCCTGGATTCCCACAACCCAGCATAGACAAAGTACCTGGTAGGAACTATCAAGTTTGTAATAAAACCGGCAGTGTATTCACAAGTTAGTGGCTAACATCATTAGTACATTTAACACCGCCTCACCTGAGTAATCGGATTTGTAGTTCGGTCTTGTGTCAGCTTAAGCAATTGGCGGTCCTTCAATCAATCACAACTGTGACGCAACGCCATGGTTACTGGAGTTAGTCCTATTTCTCGGAATTTGGTATTCGGGTGTACCTTGTTACAAATTAAAAGATTGTTTCTAACCATAGTTATGTGATTAATTTGTGGCTTAGAAGAAGTCATATCTAATATCAGTTACTGAAAATATCTTTCTCTTAGGTAGGTACTAAGAAAGCCAATTTTGCCGAAAAATGTTTCTTAATCTCCTGGCCATTCACAGATTTGATACTAGCTTTCACCCATCCTCTGAGGGAACTATATCACACATCTGTTACCTATTTCAAAGTATGTATCTAAAAGTTATAGTTCTACCAAGTGCTACCGAAAACCGTTCTGTCATTTGTGTATGAAGAGGTACCTAACAAGCAATACAATAAAATTTTTCGCCTTTAAATATTAGTAACCGTTTTTTTATCTAACAGTTAGTTAAGAGTTAACCTGCAAACAAGACGGTAACAATTTAAAACGAAACATCTTTGATATCCGACAGTTCAGAAATTGCGATTGAATCGCAGCGATGCGTCGCATTACGTAGTCGCGACGATCTTGTTATACCCCGGGAACATTGTGACGTCGACGGGAATCAAGTGTCGAATAAACGTCATCTTCCCAGCACTATCTGCATAATCTGTCGGCATTAATTTGGCGAAAGGTGGTTTTGGTCTGAATAATGTTGGATAGTGAGTTTTCTTTATTTTGGAGAATGTAGTTATTGATAGGGTCCGTTTTTTTTATGAGTGTGTCGTTTCATACACATTCTTGTGGCTTCAAAAAATTTTTTTTGTGTCAATGTACCTATGTTGATAGGGCAATTTTATGAAGTTTAAGGAAATCAATGTTCATTACGTTCAAGTATCCAGTAGTCAAGTACCCCGGGAACATTGTGACGTCGACGGGAATCAAGTGTCGAATAAACGTCATCTTCCCAGCACTATCTGCATAATCTGTCGGCATTAATTTGGTGAAAGGTGGTTTTGGTGTGAATATTGTTGGATAGGTGAGGTTTCTTTATTTTGGAGAACGTGGTTATTGATATGATAGGGTCCGCTTTTATATGAGTATGGCTGAGTGTAAGAGTGATTATTCTGATGGCATTAAAAAAATATGTTTTTCATATCAATGTAAATATGTTAATTTCTTAAAATTTAAGGAAATCTACGATCAAATGTCCAGCATACTTTTTCCCCACTTTATCAAGCATTTTTCATTTTACCTATTTAAGTAGTAAATAAATGAAATAAAATATGATTTAGATTATCTCTTCAAATTACATACAGATCAGATGACAAAGGTACAGTTCATCATTTTTAGGAGTTCTAAAGTCTAAACTAAGCCGAAGCCCGCAGTAGTTTTAATAATTTAGTAGGCAAGATACAATACAATATTACACACATACATACAAATCTCAACATTACCAATAGGTATTATAATACTCCGCTATATATATTAAGAACTCGTAGATTTTACAACCACCCCAGTTCGGCATCAAACCGCGCCCCCGACATTTTAATACGCGTTTTATAACCGATCACGAATATACCCGTATCGACGTATAACTTTTGAAGTTATTACAATTTAGAGACGTGAATGTTAAAATATCGACGAACGGTTCCAGCGAATATTTTTGAAGTTTCATATTGGTTGTGGAATTGTTTGAAAAATGCTTTTATGTTATTTTCTACGGTTTATTTATTTCTCTTTTATAATCAAATGCTAAGTTTAAAGTTTTTTTTTTGTCTGTTAGTTTGCTTGTCCCCTAAAAATATGCAACAAACGAATATGAAGTTTTCGCAACTATAATTAATTAGTGAATTAGTTTTAGATTTTGGGTGAAAAAAGTTACATTATAGGGACGCGGGGAAAAGTTCCTCTGAATCGCGGATGAAATCGCAGAGAACGGCTATTTACAACTTCGAATTAAACCACTTAATAAGCAAAATAAATTACTTACTAACTTACCCTACAACTATCATTTTACCACAGAAACGAAATTTTCTATTACAGAAGGTGCGTCAAGCCTTTTTATATGCTTGGAGCGGGAGATTCACTCGTTTAATGCTCCGCAAATCCTTTGGCCCACCAATGCATCTTACACGTCAATCCTAGAGATTGCATTTTCTATAAAGATATATCGATAACTAGGTGCTACACTCGCGGTTACATCTGCATACTATGTGGACCTGGGTAACTGTTCTTTCTAAATAACTGAATCGAAAGTGGTTCAGCTAATTTTGCGGTGAAAGGGTTGAAGAAAGACAGTTTCTTTTCTACACTTAGAGTATTTCTTGATAATCCCTTAAATTATAAAAGCTTCATTTAAAGCGTCACAAAAATTCCTTAAAACTTTACAGTTTCAACTACATATATGTCTCATAGGAATATGTTCAGCTATTTGGACAGATAGATACACACTGATTTACTCAATTATTATATTAGTATATATAATGCGACATAATTATAAGTGCAGATGCACGTAACGCGGCGCTGGAAGGTGCAATTTGCATTGTCGCCTCAGTGCTCGTTACCGCGGGCCGCGACGGGATCAATTCAGATCTATTCCTCTATCGAGGTGTAGGGGATTAGGGATGGCGTTTGATTTAATTATGAGAATTATCGATAGTTTTTGGATTAGAAAGTAAAAATGTATGCAATGTAAACAAACTGCATCGTTGCAGAATAACAGGTAGCATATCAGCAACTACACAAATATTGTGATTGTATAAAAATGTCGTGTTGCCCAGTGTTAATACAAATATTATTTAGTTTGAAGCAACGCCACATTTTTCAGATAAATCATGTTTGTATCTAATTTCTCCTTTAAATTCTTTTCTATGACCCAAAACAAATAATCTAATACAAAGTGAACAATTCATGATAAACAGTATCTGCCTTACTACAAAAAGTTAAACATCTGTTGAACAATAGTCTAAAAATAGTTAGGCTGTAAAATGGACCTTATTTCAACGTAATAATCTGTCATTTTTTAGACAAGGGTTCAACAGACGTTTAAAAGTTTTCGTGGCACGACGGTATTCGTTTAAATTCCAGTCAGCTCTAACAAAATCTATCGATACATCTTCATACCGCTACTCACCCACATCCCTATCAAGGAGCTTTCCACTCTGCAAATCGAAGCTCCCATTGAAATCAGGCGCTCAGTAAATAACGTCTAGCAAACTAATACTTTCTCCTGAGATAGCTAATCTCAAGCCTCTGTCAATTGAGAAGCATCTTGCATAGGTGCTCTATATTTATTCTGAGTAAACGATCCCCTATGTACCATCGAATGATTTTATCAGAACCCTATTTGTTTTTCCCAAAGACTGATTGAAGATCGAACGTTCGCAATTCGAGTGTTTGTCTTTAATTCGAAAGGAGATTGAGTCTTTTTGATGTTTTTTTTGTAGATTAATGTGTTGCTTTTAATGTTGGTCTTTAGAATGTAAATTGATTTAATTTTATGCTTTTTAAAGAAAAATATAAAGTGTAGGTAGATACTTTAACATCCAATTTCAATTACCAATTAATTTGTTGTTTTGTGATTAGAGATTGAAGCTAATGCTAAACTCAATCTCTATCCAAAACAACTGATCGATTGGGTATAGAATTCCGCAATAAGTCGATTGCAAGTGTTTACTAAATCAGGAAGTACGTTAGCGAAAAGACCTTAAACAATTGAATAAAGCTAAAACACTTGGTCGTTTCATCCGCATTCCTACAACAGTGACATTATCACTCAACCTCTGTAGATAACACAGCTCAATCCCGTAGAATTGCGTTAAGTTTAACTCAAAGGACCATAATTTCGCACGTTTGCGGCAAGCTTTGTGCCTAGCGGCCGCGGGACGGTGTGTAGTGATGTGAGTAGTGCGGGATATTGCAGGAACGGGATTTGAAAGCCCGGGATATGTTATGGATAGTAGTATGTTATCCTTTGAAGATGCGTTCGGTATGCTGTTGTTTGTGTTTACAGATGATGGTCCTAATTCCATGCGACGCGCTGTGTGGAAAATCTAATACTGTGTTGCAAGTGGGTTATGCTATGCTGTTTTGTTGGTAGATAGATGTATGTTTCAAGTAACTATGTAGGATGCTCATATCGCTTGTCTTATCTCTGTTAGAAGCATTTTATTTTAACAATGAAAAGACAGGACAGAATTCTGACAGCGTTGTTAGATTAGTTGCTTATTTCTTGCAGTATTATGTGACTTCAAAGAAACAGTACAGACATTATTAGATTGAGGTAAGTGTAGGTATTGTGTAGAACTTTAAATAAGGAATCAATACTTAAGCTACTACTGTCTACTGGACCGAGCCGATCTCAAAAACATCAAGTGATTTGAAAAAGTCTTTCAAAATTAGACTAGCTGGTTTAAATCGCATAGATGCGAGCGAATCCGTGGGCGGAACATTCAAATAAACATATAAAGAAAAAAAAATCACTCGGTTCTATTACAAAACTTTCTTCCACATCACTAAGCAGGATATCCCGGGCCAAGTAGCAGCCCTAGTGTCCTACTTCTATCTAAATTAACACGAGCAGGAGTGTGTCTGTCTGTGATACAGCTTATCCGGCCCACTTGTGATTGCAACGTAATCGTTCGGATGTAGGCCGGTAGGTATGGTTTACACCGTCTTTTTCCAATAGGTCATAATAAAATAGGTACTGACTTTTTGGTCGATTTAAAGTTTTTTTCATAAAGTATGGGACTGAAGTTGGAAATCTGTAAAAATATCGCATTCATGAAGTGGTATCCATTATGAATTGCGCTCAGTGTAACATTCGAATGAAACGTGCGCAAAATAGAACCACAATAAAATTTGATTAATTAACAAAAACCAAATTGATTTTAAAGTAAATAGGTAGATATTTTCATAATTAACTATAAAGCCCTAAAGCAAAATTTAGATAAAATTAAACACGTTAATAAGGACTATATCTGTTTCTATTCTTTTTTTATTGCTCGTTGCTTATTATATAAAAAAAAACTTGCCCATACTTTTTATCGTAAGACATAAGTTGCAATTTTCAATATGAATGAAGCCACGTACAATAGCTAGTTCAGAGCATTTCACAGCAAACCTCTTAAACTCCAGTTTGAAAGTTCCATCTATTAAAATTTCATGGGTCCTTATTTCACAGTTTCTGATCAGATCGTAATAATATATTTTATTACACGAACGTGTTACTGCTGTGTTACTGCGACAGAATACTGCTGGCAAGAATTTATTTATTTGTTCATGATATTCTTCTATTCTTTGAGAAAAATATGGTTTATTGATAGGATATTTTGGTTTTTAAGAAATAGTTTGAGAGAAAATTTGAATATGTGTTAAGTACCTATGCATATCAGACTAAGAAATTTTATTGCAGTGATTTAATTGTGGTTTAAATACAGAAAGGAAATATTTTCAATTGACTAATGATGCTTTAAATGCAATTTTTTTATCCCCAGAAAGCTTTAAAAGCTTCAGAAATTCTCGCGTGATAATTTACACGTCAAAAATTCCACTGTCTAAAATATCGTCACTAGTAATTTTATTATGACTTACTAACTAAACTTATTATCCAAAGCTACAAAGCCTAATTGGTCATACTATAAACAGCTTATATAACGCTGTCACCCAACTTACCCATACCAAAGGACGACAAAATCACGTACACTCCGCAACTAATGCCAGAACGCTCATTAGTCTGCAAAATCATGTAGACTGATCTACACATTTCAAATTCAAGTTTTGGACTATCCGTTAGATTGGCATAATGTACGAATAATGTCCAAAGCGACTGATTAGTGTGAGTGATCATGCAAATATGCGTTGGACGACTAATTGTAATGTAGATTTATGAATGGGGATGCCAGATTTCTGTGGTACACTGATTTGTACTCACTGGTTGTTGTCGGTGTTTGTGGTGGAAAGTGACTCTAAATGTGAACGAACTATTATAGTAAAGGTACTTAATGTACGATTTTTATACGCAATACAATGTAACTCCGGATTTGTTGGTACTTGTCAAAATGTTACGGAGCTTTAGAGTGAAAACTTCGGAAGTGTTAAAAACCTTTTCAGGAGAAAGTAATTGGATGTGGTATTTTAGGAACTCAATAAAATTGAGCGAAATTCACAAATTCCTACTAGATTTAAGATTAACACGTACCTACTTAGACTTGTTATGTGATAACCAAGTTCGTAACAATTTCAAAGAAAAAAAACTAACAGAAAACTACTTTTCTAATCCTGAAAATTAAGTACAGTTCCTAAGGGACCGTGGATCAAAACCGCGCGAGAGACGTTTGTCTAACACAAGAGTCTTATCACTAGTTATTGAAATCATGTTTAGGGAGCATTGACTTACAATTTCAATATTTCTTGTCAAATTCAGTCTAATAGGAAACGTCAACATGAAAAGAATGTTGATGTATCCAAGGATAATGTAATTTTGTATACATTTTTCCGCGGGCGGTTAACCCTTCTAACTCTGGATAGCTGGGTTGTCTTAAATTAAAATTGACAGATAATGTCAATTGCATAACTTCCGAGATTAGTAACATTATATTGTGTTTATATAATAACATATACACAGACAGAATATTGTTTTTAATTTATATGTAGCAAAATATACTAAAATATTGTTTTGTTTTGGTTTCAGGTACGCGAATGAACATCTCTTCAGGAACTTGATAAGAACGTAGCCGATTATGTCATGTTCAAATTGTTAAGGGTCTTATGATACTTGACAACTAACCAGGTTTAGTGAAATCATTTCAATGAACATTATTTTAATTTCCGGGGCCAATATTTTTAAGGATTTATATATTTCCCACAGCAAGAAAGTCACTGCAAAGGATACACTTAATGTTAGATTCATATAATTAGGGTTCCGTAGCCAAAATGGCAAAAACGGAACCCTTATAGTTTCGTCATGTCCGTCTGTCCGTCTGTCCGTCTGTCCGTCTGTCACAGCCGATTTACTCGGAAACTATAAGTACTACAGTGATGAAATTTGATGGGAATATGTGTTGTATGAACCGCTACAAAAATATGACACTAAATAGTAAAAAAAAGAATTGGGGGTGGGGCCCCCCATACATGTAACTGAGGGATGAAATTTTTTTTTTCGATGTACATACCCGTGTGGGGTATCAATGGAAAGGTCTTTTAAAATGATATAAAGTTTTCTAAAAAACATTTTTCTTAAAGTGAACGGTTTTTGAGATATCAGCTCTCAAAGTCGTAAAAAGTATGTCCCCCCCCCTCTATTTTTATAACTACGGGGTATAAAATTCTAAAAAAAATAGAGGTGATGCATGCTAATTAACTCTTTCAACGATTTTTGGTTTGATCAAAGTATCTCTTATAGTTTTTGAGATAGGTTGATTTAACTGTAATTTACGGAACCCTTCGTGCACGAGTCCGACTCGCACTTGGCCGGTTTTTTATTTAATAGTGTCGATCATAGACAGAAAGGGCCACATAAAAAATGTACTTTAAGTGAACAACATAAAGTCCCAAATACTTAGTTCACACCACTCATCATTACAAAATAAACAGCTGCCCAATTATACCTCGTTACAATATTATGTAAATACACCAACTTTGTACTGATTTCGGTTCAAAGCGAATGCATAGCGTTATATGAATGCATTAAATAACAATATGGCGGGTCCCGGGACGCCAAATAATTAAGACTGATCGATGGGTTAATGATGTAATAGTGTGTAACTCGATTGCAAGTTGTTTCTAAAACATGCTGATGAAAGTGAGTTATGGATCGGTAGTAAATTTTAGGTGAGAATTCAGTGAAGTGCCTTTTTGTAGGAAGAATAAAAGTAATCTTCCCTTCGTCGAGTGGGTTGCAGGTTTAATCGTCTAACAAGCCCTAGTACAAGAGCTTTTTCAAATCCACCTGACGGCCTTAGACTTGGAATATTATAACTACGACTGCTTCTAAGTAGCATTAAATTCTCGTATGAAGTAATTTTACGTTCGCTTACCAAAATATATAGCATCTAAATCTTCTTTTATAAATAAAAATGAATTGTTGTTCGTTAGTCTGATTAATACTCGAGAACGGCTGGACCGATTGAGCTGATTTTGGTTTTAAAATGTTTGTAGAGGTCCAGGGAAGGTTTGAACGATACGAAGTTCGCGGGATCGGCTAGTTTCAAATATAAAACTACTGAAAAAGTTTTTGTACCATAAGGGCTGCGAAACTACTGAACCGATTTGAAAAATTATTTCACTGTTGGAAAGTTATAGGTAATATATGTATATCACAGGGGTCTACATTTAAAAAGCTTTTCGGCACAAATGACCTTTTTGATCAAGCTGTTATTTACAGTATTCAATGAGTTTCATAAAATTCGTAATTGATCTGACGATTATTGTAATACTATTCCTTTTTCAAGCAATCATGTGTATAAACTGTTATTGATTAAAATACTTCAAAGCGTTGGTTATAAAATAATGGTCAATAGGTATTTGTTGTTTTGTAAAGTCGATGTTATTTTAATAGTCAAAGAATATAATCATTAACACCGTTAAAGAAAATTTGAAGGAAACCTACAGGGAAGGAAGCGTACAAAAACATAATGGTATAAACGTACTACATACACGACTTACTTTACTACTACGACTAATTAAAAGTACCTATGTATCTATTCTATAACCAAAAAGAATACTTTCAACATTAATAATAACAATATTTCATACTAAACCTGACCCTCAAATTAATGTAACATTCATTATTTTTATTGATACTTAAGTAGCTGTTTCCCGCGGTTTCCGCCGTTACAACCGCGTCCAGCGAAACTTCTTCCCGCACCCGGATAAAACACAGTCCTTTCTTAGGTTCTGGACTGGCTATGCACCTTTCAATTAAATCGGTTCTGTCGTTTTGGAGTGAAGGCGTGATATACAATATTCCGCTTTTATAATATTATTAGTAAGGATTTGCAATCTTCATTGTACTATCAAAATTAAGTTATTTAGCAGAGTAACAACGTTAAAGGCATCATGTATATTAATTTAATAGAAGCGGCGTAATGATCTTAAATTACGTATTAAGCTGTGCAAAATGGATGTATTAATGTTATAAGGTAATTATGGAACATCGGTATACATTTTAAAATGTTCGGGGAAAATGGCGTTGCGTCGTCTCATTTTGGTTATATTGTACGAGAATTACAAGAGGAACGATATTATTTACAGCGTTTTGTAATAAGATATTAGAATGAATGTAGAAATAATTAATACAGACATATTGATATATATATCTCTCTCTTATTTTTATATATATATTGATTGTTGCTTATGTATCTTGTATGATGTTCTTGTAAATAATACTTTAGATCAATTTTGGCAAGATGCGATGATAATAGTTTACCTAAGTACTTATCTCGATGTAAATAACAATAATTTTTGAATTAATCTCATTTCCCGATCATTTCGTGGCTAAGTAAATTATTTACAGGAGATTGATGGTAAGGTACGTTTCAAATAAGTAAATATTTGGTTGTATAGTGTACCTACACGGTAAAATCACAGAGACATACAACCGTGTACATAAAAATCTAGTTGAATGGGTGCCGTGTGAACCTAGCTTATCAGCCCTTTCACACTGGCGGATTTCCCGATTGACATCGTCACACGGCAATGGAAAATCCACGGGTGTGAAAATGCTGTAAGTGTAAATAAAATTGAAATTATTGAATTCTTACCTGAAACAGTCCGTAGCTTATGTACGAGTTGTTGTGGTTCGTGACTTTGTCTGTTGTCCTTCCACTCGCGTGCTCGATCAGACACACCCCTACAAATAAAACATTTACGTTGAAACATTTGTATTGTTAGAAAGTAGCTGTTGCTCGCGGTTTCAACTGCGTTTTAGAGGAACTTCTTTTCGAGCCCGGTTAATATATATCCTATACCACCCGGGGATAGTGATTGGTGTACCTTCCAAACAGCGAAATATTTGTTCAAATCGGTCCGGTAATTTCGAAGCATTTAGGGTACAAACCACGGGACAAATAATCACTGTTTTAATGTGTGGCTGTATGGATGTTCGCAATTCTTTTCCTGTCAGAAACTGCACAACATTTTGATGAAACCTTACAATAACATAAGTTATACATCTAGCTAACTTACAGCTGTGCTTATAGGCTTATTTTACTCCAAATGAGTTCCTTTAGGTAAACCTAGCAATGAATATTCTACCACAATAATTCTGCTCTAAGACATCTAGGAACATCTGTGAACATACCAGACCAGCTTCATCTACATAGTACACATGATTACCTCAAACGTAGCCGATACATTTCCACGCTGGTGCACCTCAAAGACGCTAGTAAGGGATATAGCAGACTGCAAATGCAAATTAATGTATGAAGGCTTGTGATCACAAGGTCATACATGTATTAACAAAAATATGTCTTAAGTCTTAAATCTGCAGAGTTATTGTCAGGAGGATATTGAACTTTTCTTTGGTTTTTTATTTTCAAATATGAAGTTTTTAAGAAAGTGAAGGGAAACAGAGCATATTGATGAAAGTTGATTTAGATTTAGGGGTGTGTGAATGTGTGTATACGAGTATGTGTAGTAACTATTTCGGGACGCGGAAGAATGAAATGAAATATGAAAATTCATTTTTTAAGAAACTTAAAAGGCAAGGAAACTTTGTTTAATTGTATTTGTTTTTTCGACTATTTGTGGCCTTTTAGTACTAAATTACTGGATTTTCATAAATCATTAAATAAAGTAATTGATTTTCGACCTACATCCAGCGTCCTATTAATCATGTACCACAACTAGGCGCAAGTAGCGGGGGGTACAAGTAGTGGCAGAGTGTAATGCATCGAGCAGTGCTCCAATCCCGCGGAGACGCTAAACGTGCCACATAGCTGCAGCTAATAACACGACACCCTGAGGACGTAGTGTGGAAACTATCGGTTTGGAAGTTTTATTATTATGTGGGTAATTGATTTTGGTGGCATATTTTTGAACTATGAAGACACTTTTGTAACTGTATTCTGCTCTTCCACCTGTGTCCCAAGAGAACTATTTTCTGCAACCGGGTAAATAGTGTTTATTATGTAATTCTAATAGGTATATACTATGCTATATTACTGCCAACTCTCATCAAAATCCATTCAGCCATTCATCGACATTCAGCCTCCCCATGTAACAGTGCTAGGCGCAAGTAGCGGGGGGTACAGGTAGTGGCAGAGTGTAATGCATCGAGCAGTGCTCCAATCCCGCGGAGACGCTACACGTGTCACATAACCGTGCAGTAGCTGCAGCTAATGACACGACACCCTGAGGACGTAGTGGGGAAACTATCGGTTGGAGTTTTATTATGTGGGTAATTGATTTGGTGGCATATTTTTGAACTGTCAAGAGACTTTTATTAGTACTGTATTCTGCTCTTCCACTTGTGTCCCAAGAGAACTATTTTCTGTAACCGGGTAAAAAGCAGCGTATATTATGTAATTCTGATGTATGTATACTATGCTATATTACTGCCAAGTCTCATCAAAATCCATTCAATCATTCACCGACATTTAGCCACCCCATGTAACAGCGCTAGTCGCAAGTAGCGGGGGTACAAGTAGTGGCAAACTGTAATGCATCAAGCAGTGCTCCAATCCCGCGGAGACGCGACACGTGCACATAACCGTGCAGTAGCTGCAGCTAATAACACTACACCCTGAGGACGTAGTGGGGAAACTATCGGGTTGGAGATTTTATTATGAGGGAGTAATGTGGGTAATTGATTTGGTGGCATATTTTTGAACTATCTAGAGACTTTTGTTACTGTTTTGTGCAGTTTCACCTGCGTCCCGAGAGAACTACTTTTCGCCAACGGGTAAAAAGCAGCGTATATTATGTATTTCTGATTTAACCTAAGCTATATTACCGTCAAGTCCACCTGTGTCCCAAGAGAGCTATTTTCTGCAATCGGGTAAAAGGTAGCATACATTATATGCTACATTACTGCCAGGTCTCATCAAAATCTGAACTACTTTTCGCCAACGGGTAAAAAGCAGCGTATATTATGTATTTCTGATTTAACCTAAGCTATATTACCGTCAAGTCCACCTGTGTCCCAAGAGAGCTATTTTCTGCAATCGGGTAAAAGGTAGCATACATTATATGCTACATTACTGCCAGGTCTCATAAAAATCCATTCAGTCATTCATCGACATTCACTCTCCCCATGTAACAGCGCTAGGCTCAAGTAGCGGGGGGTACAAGTAGTGGCAGAGTGTAATGCATCGAGCAGTGCTCCAATCCCGCGGAGACGCTACACGTGCCACATAACCGTGCAGTAGCTGCAGCTAATAACACGACACCCTGAGGACGTAGTGTGGAAACTATCGGTTGGGAATTTTATTATGTCGGTAATTGATTTGGTGGTTCATTTGGTGGCAAATTCTTGAATGAAGCGAAACATTTTTATTGCTTACTAGCTTTTGCCCGCGGCTTCGCTCCCGTCAACTGACTTCTCTACTTTACCCTATTTTTTTTTCATAAGAACCTTCTCCTGACAATAACAAACACAACAAAAAAAGAATTAGCCAAATTGGTCCAGGCGTTGTTGAGTTATGCGCTTGCCAACACATTTTGCGATTCATTTTTATATTATAGACTAGCACTATCCCTCACGAACAAGGAGAACCACTTCCTGAAGATGGGAATAAGTATGCCTCTGGTCATTCTGAGGCTCTAGATTGTGTCTAATTGCACCGGAATTCATTTAAATTGGTGCAACAGTTTTGACGTGAAACCGCTTCAGACGGTACAGAGTTACTTTTGCAACTTTAAAATTAGTAAGGATTTTTATGTAAATCTAGCTATGTTCAATACTTTATGTATTTTATTGTGTTTTATATGAGTAATATTCATAAGCCGTTCGTACAATAATGTAAATTCTTTTGTAAAACTCTTTTACTAAAATATTTTTTTTATGATTCAACCAATTTAAAGGGCTCATAAAATTATTCAATATCTAAATTCTTATGGTCCACATAATTGTATCAAAGAATTTTATAGTCTATATTGTACTCTCTATTTATTTTATTTTTTGTGAACTTATGTGAATTTACTACACATATTATGTCTCGAGCCTAGCGAAGGGTCAGCCTAGAATTAGATTTTGAAAACCAGTTTTGAATCTAATTAGTGAGTAGTACTAGTGTGTTAATTGTAATTTTAAGAACAATACTATTATCCTTGTTGCATTAGTCACTCTTACAAGAAACTATAAGTACTTACAAAAAATACGTACCATAGATAAACAAGATTACTCAACAGAATATACTCAAAAATATCTTCAAAGAGCACATACACATTCATAGTTGGGTAATAAAAATACTATTAAAATCGTTCAAGCAAATAAAGACTTTACCCACGAAGTAATAGGGCATAATTTTGGTAGCATCGTTAAGAGTAAAGATAAAATTTTATGGCTTGCAGTCGCGTAAGACCTCCGTCTCACCTGAATGCGCATTTACGTTCGTCTCTCATATCTATATGTGAACGTAAATCTACTGAAACGCTATAATAATGTAATCCTAAACGCTGATTATTATCATAACTTTAAACTTCAAATTGAAATGCTTTTGTACTAAAGGGTTTTAGTATTCTCTCAGCTAGCCAGAGTGTAGCTGATATAAAATGTCTCAAACTTATTTGAAGTTAAATTATATTGTCCAGCGTTTTATAGTTCGATTTCACAGATGGGTAATTTTAGTTAAACCGAATCGTGTCTTTTTGTAAAACTATTGATATCTATGGAAGAGAGAGTGGGCTTTTTCAGGCTTTGTCAACGTGCGATTTCTTCAGCGACGACGTAAACAATTGACTGTCGAGACGCCATGGCCACTCGACTTGGCGGCCTTTGGATGCCAGAAGTAGCCAGGCCTGCGCCGCTGGCGACGTCGCCATGGCGTCTCAATGGGGCAGAGCTCTAAGACAGTGAAAAGTCAGATAAAGTTGTTCACTAGAACTACCTACTTACTAAAGAAACGTACGATGAGAACGCAGTAGTGATTTAGACCCATATCTGAGCTTTTCTTTACAAGTAGAATATGTAGTATAGTAGACAATCTTCTGTCATACACATTCTCAGAAAGGGGTAATATCATTTACAAGCCACAATACTATTAACCAAAGCAAGCGAAACCCAACAAAAACATACAAGAAAATGCTTCCCAAACTCCATTTATTACATCAATCGCTGCTAAGCAAAAGTAATACAATTCCTTCGAAGATTGGAGCCGCACAAACGATGTTATCATAGCTTTGACTTATTTCCGATCACGACAGTCCGATGTAATGAAGTTGCTACCAATCCTACAGAATCTCGTATTTACTATGGCACAAAAGAGTAGAATTTGTCTCTTGTCAATTTAGGAATAGCTGTGACCGTTTGAATCGCTGTCACTCCTCAACAATTCCCTCAAAAGTCTTATAGAGAGTTGCTCTCTAATTGCTTCCAGCTACCATTAATTGCTACCAATTGCTTTGTGGTTTTGAAGATAGTCATCATCTCAAGGTGACAGCCATTCTGATATCAGGATGGCAGTCATTTTTCCAATGTGATGAAAGCAAGAGTATTTATTTCCCCCAGAGTTGCTACCTAGTTGATACCTTCCAGCATACAATTTTGGACCACATCGATTTCCCGGATAATAGTTTTCTTTAAAACCACGAGGGCAGCAATTAGTAGCTACTAATGGTAACTGGTAGCAATAAGGCAGCAACTTTCTAAATGTAATTCGACGATGGTGAGGAGTGACAGCGATACTGACGCCAACGAATAGCTGAGATATAAGGAATGCAATAACAGCTTCTCTGCTGTAGCTAATAAGAGACGTGAAGAAATGTATGGGATTTGTTCGTGAATGGTCTACGATTCTACATGCTGAATGATAGTCGTATTTTGTTTGAATGTTTTCGATGCAGCTTTTGGTCTGCGAATCGATTTTGTTTATTTCATCGATTCCACTCTTAAAATATTTTTTTGGTAAATGGAACTAAATATTTATGTGGCTCAGGTTTTGCGCTGTGATGTCATAGTGTAGACGTGCCATTTTAAAGATTTATGATTCAACCCCATACATATCTATTAATCCAGGGTAACACCTCCCTGTTAATGTGTCCTTATAAGTTCATTCTGCCATTTTCGTGTAAAGATGTGACGAACAAACGCGTTATTTTTTTTATTTCATAATATTGTTGTGATAGCATGATGGTTATGATTCCTGTCTGCCCACCGTATACATATCTGATCTAATAGTTTAAGGTCCAATAAATTTTGTTTGTTCTCTATCTTTAAAACCAGAATTTAAAATCGGGTCTTAAAAATCTGCAGTAAAACTTTTACGTTTAAAATTTTATGATAGATTCCTTGCTGCCGATCAAACGTATCTAGTTCTGAGGAGCTCATGGATAAGTAACAACTGCTAAGTCAACGGTCGGTTTTGGAATGGGTGACTACCTATCTGACCTAGCGAGCTCCTTCACATTTTGGAAGCCACGTTAACTTATGTAACGATTGGAATTCTCTTTTTGAGCTGTCAAACCGTTAATATTATGCCAGGGCAGATTTTTTAAAGATCTGGAAGGTTAGTCTATATAAATATCTCTCGTAGCTCATAAAAACATAATTCTGGCAGTTATGACACTCAAAATGTTTTCGTAAACTATGCTATAGTTTTAAAACTATTGTGTCATCGAGGCTCAGACTAGTTAGGTAAAGCTCGTAACACAGTACATATTCCTTAAAAAAATACATATTGTAAACGACCTAAGATTCAACCCCATTACCCTCAGTTGCCGAATTTACAATCGCTAGATCAATAAACCATTTTGTAAATCTCGCTCTGAATCAGACTCGCGAGGTACGTGTACAAATTAATGCGGATTAAACGATACCAGCCCCCCGGCATCAATTAAAATGTCTCAAACAATTTTGAACTTAAATGAAAAGGGGGCTTTGTGGATGTTTTGTCATTCGAATGGCTCCTTTTTATGCAAATAGAAGATCTCTCCAGCGAAAGTTTCGCGTGAACGCTTAATAAGGTCAGACTCGATTCATTTAGTGTGGCCCGACTTAATGTTATTATCTGAATTAAGAATTTCGAAGTCAACGAATTTAATTTGAATAAACAACTGGACGGTTTTGTTTTATGCTGGAGTTCTTTTTTTAAATAAGAACTGTCTTAACTTTAAGTTTCACTATACATACCCATATTTTTTTTAACGACGTCAAAAATCATCAAATGACCCCTCCCGCTGCGGGTTAGCAGCGGCGAGGGAATGCCAGACTCTTACTGACTAAAAACCGTCGTGTTCCGTCGTAAGCCTTTATGTACCAGGGCCGCGGTATCTCTTTCGAACAACCCGCAGCCCTGGCAGACATACCCATATTTTGAGTAGATAAAAGTCGGAGATTTTTTTTTTATTTCAAAAGCCTAAAACAGCTCCTTCAAAATGTCAAGCTAGTTGGGCGGTCCCAAAAAATGGGTCTTATGGGGAAAGACTGTCCAGAAATTCATCTATAAAAAAAAAACTTTTTAAGGTATTTTAAGGTACGTACGTATCAAATGAATATATTTTTATTTCAGTGACAGTAAAAGGCGAATATTTACAAACAGTCTTCGTATATCGATATCCCAGCCAGCATTATGTTGTGTAACAATGTTAACAGGGAATATCGGATAATATTATGTAGTTGAATCTGCTGGAACATGGATAGTCAACGACAGTACTATCGCAATATCCTTTACTATCGTGATATCCTTGTTATGTATTGTAATACATGCTTGTAATACTTGTAGGGAAGATAAGGAAATATTTTAGCAAAGCGATTTATGCTTGATTAACATTCAGTTGTAGATATATTGTATTTGTGTTGTTATTTATATTCAAGCCTTGGGGAACAATGAAAATCCCTGATTTATTATGTAAAATTAGATATAATACATTCAGTTTAGGGCATCAATATTCGGTTTTATAAGAAGTCTTATGTTGCCAACGAGTTTTTAAGTTTAGACTAAATATGTTACTTTCAGGCGAGCGTGCATAGGTATGTTTTAAGCAGTTGCAGCAAATGTTTCTCCCTGGACGTGGGTGAAACCGCGGACGGAAGCAAGTTTTTGAAAAAAAATATCAGTAATTGACGTCCTATGGATGTGATGATGAGGACACAATAAATTTTCGTATCCAGCCTTTTTTCCGAAAACAATCCTCGTTAAAATTCAAAGTATTCAATCACAATTCACAATTTGTCGTGTAAAAGTTCGCGACAAAACTTCCTTACAATGGTACCCCGGATTTGCAAAGCGTCTGTGATCCACGGACTAATTTGTATTTTTGGATGAGACCAACAGCTTGACTTTCCGGATTTGTTCCGGGATAATTTCTTCTTGTATTTACTCAAAGATACCTATAGGTACATGACGTACTTTCAGGGAATTTTCACCAAGTTCTTCTTTCAAGAATTCAATATTGGAGGTAAACCGGCTTACCGTAGGTAGTGATAGGACCACTTTTTCATTTAACATATTGCTACCATGCATTTAAGGGACCCTTATTTGTTATCCATCAAAATAAAATTATATTCTATTGTATTGCTCTTTTCGTGAAAGAAATTTAATTAAAAATATATTTTAACAGTAAATGTAAAATTAAAAATACCTTATCATTATTTGTAGGTTTCTAAAAATAAACAATTCAATATTATTTCAGGCATACTTAAGGTATATTACAACAACACTCTTAACGCTTTCGTCGTTCCTTATTTACACTTCACGCCACAAAAAACGACTACACCCAAAAAGAAAAATCTGAAGCCAAATACTTACAATTAGGTATCATGCTCCTAGGAAAGTTGTACCGCAGCAGTTCTCTGGACAGCTGGCACCTGGTGAAGGAGCGCGCGTGACCCTGGGAAGTGTGCACCACGCCTAACATGACGAACAGGAGTATCAAGTGCGTCGGACGGGCCATCCTGGGAATGGGAATACAGTTGAGACCAAAAAAATTGGGGTAGCTTGGAAATAATTGAAATTAATAAGGCCCAAGTTCGCGGACAACATGAACATAGTATTTTTTTAACATAACTGTTTGCGTTGAAAATAAACAATTGTTTAAAAAAAAATTGACTGTTATGTTGTCGGTGACATTGGATGTAAATTCAAGTTCTTATATTTGTCGCGTTTTATAGTTTTCCAATGTATTTTATTTTTTATTTTAATGTCAATAACATTTAAAAAAATAATTTTGTGTCTATTTTCCTAAAAAAAACTTTGTAAGTCCCAGGAAAAGTTTGACCGTTGATTACAATGACATACACGTGGTCAAAAACAAATGATATACTACCCCAGTTACGAACTATAAACAGAACTTCACACTAAAATGCTTAATATCCCTCTAAAAACATTAACATTAACAAATTTCATGTCCAACTGCAGTCAAAGTTCAAATTTCTACAAACTAAAACAGTGAGCTCAAACTAGTGGAAAACAAAGCATTTTAATTAATAGCTAAAATTACATTTTGTCGTTTGTTCTCATAATAATGATTCGCTTGGAGTTTGTAACGATATACTGTTGGAGTTAGTTCGAAGCATCTGTTGATGTTGCTGAAATATTTAATAACTGTTTATGAAGACAATTAGCTTTAGTTTTGAAGGGTTGGCGCTTACTTGCATGTTTTTTTTACCTATTATAGGTATTCAGAAAAGTTGATTATGTAGATAGAAAAAGCAAACGCTGAGTCTTCAGTGACATGTAGGTTCCATCCTAATTAATATTATAAATGTGAAAGAAACTCTATCTGTCTGTCTGTTTGTCTTTTCTTCACGCCTAAACTACTGAACCGATTTGTGAGAAATTTAGTACAAACATAGTTTGGAACTTGAGAAAGGACATAGCATAGTTTTTATTACAAAACAATATAAAAATAAAATTTATTCCGGACATATAGCGCCATCTATTCCACGCGAACGAAGTCGGGGGCAAAAGCTAGTAAAATAATATGTTGTCGAAGTAATTTCAACCATCACCCAATCTTTTAAAAAACGCTGATTTAAGGCAGTGAATAGTTTCTTTTTATTTATTTTTTAACCAATGAATTTATCTTTGTTCTCATAATAATGATTCGCTTGGAGTTTGTAACGGTACACTGTTGGAGTTAGTTCGAAGCATCTGTTGATGTTGCTGAAATATTTAATAACTGTTTATGAAGACAATTAGCTTTAGTTTTGAAGGGTTGGCGCTTTCTTAGGATTTTGGGTTTATTTTTTTTTTATGGAAAAGGCATTTAAGTTTCACTTATGTTCTTAATATGAAATGTCATCGAACAAATTTCAGCCATTATTCTAGACAGCATTACATAAAGTTAGAAAAAAAACACAAATTCTTCTATTTTGATGATTGAGTGAATTCACAAAGACTTGAGATTTATCTATTCATGTATGTAACATAGATATCCAAAACTCATTATTTTTCTTAAAGTTCTTATAGAAAATTATTAAGTGAATAGTTATATATATACGTATATATCATAACAAAACCACTTCATTTCATATCAAAACACAACATATTTCCACCACGTAAAGGAAGCCATTTCTAAATACACCCGAGGACAATAAAATTGACTCAGCTCAGATCCCGAGCGTAATGAAATTTTCTTAAGCTGTTGCAGTCAGCACATATGAGATAGCGAATGTAGACGCCATTGTTTCTACTGTCAACAGTTTGATGCAATGTAATGCATATTTTATGAAGGAGCAAGTATATGTGTTTAGTTTGGGTCTGTTTTTGTGCAAGCATGTGTAATGTTTGTAATTCTGTTTGATAAGGTACTTAATTGAATTGTTTAGTAGTAAACTGTAGTCTTTGAACTGAAACAAAGTGACTATAAGGCATTAATATGTTTAAAATGGTGTTTAACAAAGTGTAATTACCATCTGAATAGTTGTTAAACTTTCTGGTTTCTTACAAATCGTAGTGACTACCAAAGATTAAAATAAGATTTGCATAACAGCCGCCGTCTACTAATTTAATATGTCTTCCCATTACACTGTACATACCACCGCAACATGAGCTACTCATTCTTTTCTATTGTATTAATTTTCAAGAAAAAACTAACCCACACTCTACACGCTAACTAATTCTCTTTTAGCCAACAACAATACTTGAAAACCCGCACAATAATTTAAAACAAACAGCAACTCGTTCCGATTCATTCCGTACGTGTAAAACAGCACAATGGCTCAGAAAATCACAGTGTAAAACAAGCGGGTAGTGGGAACATCAAAAACTTGAAACTCAATTAAAGCGATGAGCTAGTGAGGTGGGGAACTTTTTCTGCCTTGCAGGAACGTCACAGGGACTTTAGATTTTAGATACGGTATTATCGCAAGTCATCATTCTTCTGATACATCCACATTTTTGTTTGAAGTCGGCTCAGTATCTTCTTCCACACTTCTCGGTATTATTATTTCCTTCAGACATCATCATCTTTTTTTCTTCAAAACATAAACCGACTATAGTATGTTAAAGCTAAAACCTTCTCCTGACTGACTAATAGGTTGGGTGTCTATGTTGAAAACCACATCAAAATCGGCCATACGTAAGATAATCACGCCAACATACATAGAGGAGATTCTCAGTTTGACCTGCATATGCTCCTTTTGTTTTTAGTCAGTTAAAATTACATTTGGCCATCAATATCGTTTTTCATCCAATGCAGACCTTTTACTATATCTGTTTCTGAATGAGCGAGCTTAGGTGGACAATAGCGTTGCTTAGCCAAAGGGGTATTTTTTCACCAGTTAGCTGCGACATACCTCTATACACCTATCATGTAAAGTAAGAACTCATAACTGTTAAGAACTGATCATTTTCTAATGTCAGAAACAGATCCTTTGAAGGAAGCATTAAAATTTTAAGTGCACTCAGATCATGTTCACGACATAGCTTTAAATAGAAAGTGCATAGCATAGACTGTGCTTTAGCTAATTAGAAGCGACTTACTCAGAATTTAACTCCAGTTAATCCTTCATTATAGTAGTAAGTTGATATCTCATGTTAGCAAGAGCTTAAGCTTTCATTACTGATGTTATTGGGTTCATGTTAAATTATATATAATGTTATTGGGTTCCGGTTCATAATTTGTGTATTTTTTTAAATATTAAAATGAAAACCGACTTCAATAATACCTGCAACTTGAATATAATATTTCTTAAATCCTAAGACTGACAATTACTATGCCGAAAACCGCATCAAAATCGGTTGAGCCAAATGTGAGATAATTGCAAATTGCAAGCAAACATGATGTCCTCCTAGCCGATTGTATCACCGGCTACGGCGGCTGTTCTCATGTAAGGAGATCAGCCAGCTGCGCAGGACATATTATAGTGCACAAGCATCTGCGCAGACACAGGTGCACTCCCTAATCCTTCACTCTCAAACATACGTACATACATACATACAAACAACACACACACATACCTACAAACAAACATACCTAAATAAAGGTCAAACAAAGACCTCCTTTTTTGAAGTATTTAGATACCTAAAGACAATAATACTAAGTCCATTTACACACCCTCCTATCCTATCCGTGTCTTTGCACCTCCCTTTGACAGCCCACAACTTTGGTAGGTATACATTTTAGTTGCAAAACAGTCGTTAGTACGCGATGCACCTAACTGCAGTCCGGATGAGAACAAGTTATAGAACGGAACACCGCAGGCATTTGTTTTTGGATATTTTGGCCGAAGCAGCGAACTGAAAAGTTTACGTAGTTATCCTTATGAAAGAGAGTAGTTGTGGACACTTTTAAATGGGATTTTTTTGTTGAAAAACTTCTCCGTCTGTATTTCGAGGTGAGATTGAAAATCTTGGGGAGGTCCTTTTGCATGTATGACTGAAAAGGCAGGATTATTTTTTAGTGGGTACTAATATAAGGTATAGTGTAAGTATAGTCGTATCCCTTATATGATCAAAGGATCGTAAAACTGCCTAGTCTTATGACCACCTAGGATATTTCCAAAGAGTCAGTTTGTACAAAACATTTTTTTCTTATGTTACCAATTTACTAACATATTTTTAAACAAACTATTTATTCATTTATGACGATTAAAAATGAAATTCATGTAAAGAAGAAATCCCAAAACAAAAGAAATGCACCACCAGATAATACGTTCACATTTGACGTTCCAAATTCAAAATCCCAAGACCAAGAACAGAAACAAAAGAATAAAGAAGTCAAGTCACCGGCTTCCTTGAACTGTAATCGATACTCAACATAAACACCGAGAATCGAGTACTCGGAATCACGGCTCTCATCCGACGTTAAACAGCGTGGCACGTTTGAATTAGCCGTGCTCTCAGGTATCAGTCTAGCTAATTAATATGTGCTAAGCGTAGTGCACGGGCCCATTGATTAAACGTCACGGCGTAGTTTAAATATATTCTCTTGTAAACGGTTCTGAAGATACGTTCCAACGTTCGTAACAATGTCAGGGTGCGTCTACACGGTGCATGTAGCTCGAGCAAGTCAATATGCGCAAGAGACAAGCGGCAAGAGCACGCGGGTGGATGTTTTGCTTTGGTACATGCGCGAGTCACTGGACCCGCACGTTCTTGAAATGTATGTAGCCTATGCATGTGCCTCAATATGCACAAGTCACTTGCACCGAGAAGGTGCACCCTAATTCGCACACGAATGTGCTCGATACACGACTCAGTACTGATAGCACCGGGAAAAGTTCGTCGATGCCCATGCGTGTGCCAGTAACATTTTTGCGAACGTTAGTAGATACACAACTGTAGATCTTTATTCTGTGGTCACGGCTTGTTTTGGGGAGTATGGCGGTTACGACCTTTTGGTAATGGTGTAGTTTCGTGTTAATGATTGATTGTGTGAGTTCGGGACTGTTTGGGGGAGTTGTCTTTTGTTTTGGTGTGAGATGAAAGTGATAGAATGACAGCAAATGTACCAAGTTTTTGGATTTGAAGCGCAAAATCTATGTGGTTGTATCAGATAGAAAGATATTCTTTATTAGGTGTTTTTGATCTTAATCTAGTTAAAGTTAAAGTAAGAGCGATCTCTTCCAGACAACACTACTACTAGGTTCTAACTAGTACTAGGTTCAGAAACATCTGGATTCGGTATTTATTAAAATTCAGTTTTAGTTGTTATTATCCTGAGGTTCCAAGCTCATTTTTGCAGAACAACAATTTAAATTGACAGGGTAATAAGCCTATAAACATTTAAAATACCTATGCCTTTTTATTTTTCCACTATGATGTATTAACTCCGCCATACGTGAGAATGTTATCACTTTCACGTTAAAGAAGGGTTCTTTGATTTGACTCTAGTAAACATAACTTGAACAATTCAATTGACTAATTCTTTTTTTACTCTGAATGCCAAACCTAGAAAGCAAAACTTCACCCCTATTTATATTCTATCACTAGGTTCGAACGTAATTGGCTAATTCGTCGGCCATGCTAATTGAGTTGCAAGCCTAGAAATTGCAGGTTGGAGAGTGAACCTCTATTTACATATTTAGGCCTTCTAGTGGGGTCCACGTAGATCCCGAATTCGATTCGAGAATTCGAATTTCATTGACAACTGTCTAACAAAAACCATTATCTGGATAGGTTGGTAGTTTCTGGAAATTGTTGCTCAGAATTGCCTAGTATCTTTGTTACTTCTCTATCTTTGTTCTTTGTTAGATCGATGCTTATTTTTATCAAAAGGTTATTTAATTTCTTCTAGAAATATATTTGGCCCGGTCCAACTTTATAGTAGGTACCACAATTTTTGAAATTTTAAACCCCTGGCATTTGAACATCTTTAGCAGTCATTATGGGTTTCAGAAGCCAGTGAGTCTGACAACCAGTCCTACCTATCAGGTTGCCCAGTAAACTGGGTTAAGGACGTCAAATAGGCAGTCGCTCCTTGTAAAACATTGGCACTCAGCTGCATCTGGTTAGATTCTAAGATATGACTACAATTTTTGTACTTACATAAACGACCAAAAATTATGACCTATACCATCAGCATTTTTCAAACCCACAATTAGGCTATCAAAAATTTAAGTACAGTCGTGTGCAATGGAAACAGACTGCAATAATGCACTAGGGGTACAGAGCAATGATCAAATAAAACAGCAAATGTACCAAGTTTAGTACGCGACTATACTTTGCAGGAAATATTAACATTGTTTGTGTGACATCAAAGCGTTTTTGTACTTTTGTTTTTATACGCTACAATTTTGTAAATGTTTTTGTATGAATACAGATGTGGAATAATGTGAGAGTTGTACTTGTATCGTCGGTTTGAGCTTTTATGTTGAATTTACGTTCAAAATGCTTGTGGAATTATAGTTTTGAGTCGTTATTTGACCTGAAAGTGTGCTGGGACTGAGATAAATGGTTTCTTTTTGTGACATATTCTCGTCTTACTGCTAATTTATATCCTACGAGAATATTCTATTTAGCAGCGAGAATTGTATAAAAATGATGATTATGGCCAATGAGGCGAAATGCAGTATGAGATGTACCTAAGCAGCTTTTATATTATGTTTTTAACTTTATCTTGATAGCTGACATAATTTAAAATGATTGGTAGACGAGAATAGAGAAAAAAGAGAGAATTTTATGTTGCGTAATCGCAGTACTTAAATAATGCAAAATGAGTTACTTTTCAATAAACATGACAATGCAATATACAGCTTTTGTTTATTGACCGATCCGCGGTACATCAGAGTTCATAACATTGACACAGCATAATGCTAATTTATTACAAATCCAGTACATAATTCACGTTAATTTCAACAAATACATCATTCCCATTGGTACTGAAAAATTAATTGAATATTACGAGTTAATTTTATTTGGTAACTGAGTTTCATAATGAAAAATTAATTGAGAATCCGATTCGGTAATCAATGGCAGTTTTACATTGTTTTCAAAATTGATTTGTGAATTTAATAAAGCTTCGGAAATTGTTTTGACGTATGTTTTTTGGGAATTCACGGATTTTATGTTAAAAGTTAGATCTGACAAAATTTTGTTTCGTTTTGCTATTGATACAAGTTAGGTTAATATAACATTTTACATATATGTTTTATTCTATTTAAATAAATATTAGATACTGTAACCGTTCCACGACAACCCTAGGCTGTAAAAATTTTCGTTTTTCCTAAAATATATAAATACCGCAGGCTTCCCCCGAAGGGGAAGAGGTTGCGCCCCGCCATCCGCGCAACCCTGTAGAGCTCGTCACCTTACTGGACGCTCTTCCACCTTAGAGGACCATGCATTAACTTTACTATTAGTCCCGCCTAATAAAAACTAGGGACAGGGGTAGACGGGACGTCAGCAAATCAAATCAAACTTAACATGCAGGGTACAAATTGAATTACAGGTACTAGTAGAGAGTGAGAGGAGTAGCAACCCTACCTAACATAAAATATACATAACGCTCGCGTAGAACAATGTATGTTTCAATCTACACTTTAAAACTACAATCCCCGATTAGTGACATGGGCTACCACAGGGCATTTGGCATGTCGTACGTGTACCGCCAGGACTAACACAGAAGATTCTAGCGGGCACGTTCCTATGCTCTAAATGTCTTACCCAATCCTAAGGCAGGGTACTACGAAGTACAACTGCCATTGGGCAAGACAGTCTCCAGCCAAGCTGGGCACGTGCTCATATTAAGCCCCATCGCGAGCCTATTCACCCTTTACTGGTATATACAAATCTAACGCAAGCGCCGTGTCTCGTCGGTCGGTGGCAACTTTCCTTAGAAGCGCTATTGGTATACACCAAAGTGGTATTTCGTCACTTCCTCTTCCTTTAATCTGCCCCGTTCTTGACAGGCATCGGCAAATCCCCAAACCTAGCCTGTCCAGTATGCGTGTCTTGCCATCTACCACCGTAATATCCAAAATGGGCCCTAAGGTATGGTGGCAGCTGACACGACACGATCTCTAGCGTCCCTCGGGACGGGTCTAACGTTCAGTTTTAGCTTGGTTGGTGAAGCCTACCCCCCTCCCTGGAAGAGTGCGTACAACAAATGCAAGACAAGGCCAGCTGCCGGTTTGTCAGTCCATGAGAAGTAGCTTTAACTAGAGTTTGGTTCATTTGGATCCCGGTACCAGATAAAGTATAGTTATAAATAGCGCACGGCATACGGCTAGTGCCGTTTAGTAAATATATTGCGATCTGTCAATGCGGTTCTGCCTCCTAAATGTGTATTCGATATGATAGTATTCATGCCCTAGTCCACGGCAATGTTGTGGGTGTGTAGGTGTATTATTAATGCAAGTGTAGTAGAAGGCCTTCTCCGCCTCCCTATAACCAAACGCATGTCAGAGGTACCTCAATGTAGTCAAGAGAGAATATGCCAGACAGATACATATATTTAGAAGCGCAATACCTAAATCAAAGCTCAGTTTCCTTACGCTTACGCCAGTGCACAGTATCATTACGCTTATTGCCAAGTCTCGTTTTACGCTTTGCTATAATTAAGTTCAAATATCAAAGTAATTAGAAATAACAGCCTTGGGATGCCAGTCACGGTCTTTGGTATACCTGGAGCCAATGTAATAATAGGAATCACTCACCAGATATCTGCTCACAGTAACTTGTATTCGTCTTACTCACCGGACCATCACCAAACACGATACTCACACATTCTTCCCGCATCACTTACTTGATAGAAACTATTATATCTTCAATATAGACTCCCTAATAGACTCGACTACAGTATTTGGTTACTAGTACACTTCGTGACTCCGCTCCGACTGTCCCCATTTCAGTTCCCTCAAAACCCTTGTGGCCTGCTATCCCTTCCTACATCCTCGCAAGTCCCACCTTCGGCGCTGACTCCACCCTGTTCTTAAGGTCCTGTTTCACGTATTCGTTTATTTGTTACGAGATAGATTTATTAGTCTTTTTGTACACATTCTCAATTGTTCTAAGTATCGTTGTCGGGGTCCATTTGGGATTTGGCACATGTGCACTTCTATTCAATACTGAGTCCTTTATCTCAAGGTCCTAATTGCCCTAACAGTTGGCATCGGCTTGTAAGTTCTGCTTAGCACATGTTTGATTGCTTTGCTGTGAGAAACTTTCAGACCCTTAAAATATTTTGTTAAGTTTTTATTGCACTCCATGTCAGCCGGCAAATATCCCTACCCATAAAATAGAAAGTTAATGTGTTCTTAAGAGGCCCGTCATCGTGGCGCCTTGTAAAATAAATTAATATTATTTGATAATATTTAGGGCTAGGTGACGACAGTCACATTCCCCCCTTTGAAAATCAGACGCGTGACGCAGTACAGCGTATGAGATTTCACAATAGGCCGGAGAGCTCCTAGCATCAGTCAGTTAAAACATAAGGCTTGTCTAACGGAATAATATGTCCACCAATAAGATTCTTACTAGATGAAACAACGTTTTGATGAAATCACTCTGGTTCTGGTCTAGTAGAAGAATCTGCGCATGCTTATAAGTTGAATATACATACCAGAGTTTCTTCTACTAGAGCTTTTCATTATGGCACCGCGTTACCTTCCCTTATCAACTCAGCCTACTACAGCTGCTGAACTTAGGCCTCTCCGTCGCGTCGTGATAATTATTGCAGCATTTTTATCCTGGAATAGTTCGCACATATACTAATTAGAAGTTGATTCTAATTGGAAGTTAATATAATGATAGTTGTATAATTTATTTATAAGAAAATTCGTCCCAACTGGGTTTACCCCCCTCCGATTCTAAGAGGATAGAGCCGGTTGTAAATCAACTAATAAGACAGAACATTGAACAAACATTAATTCAGTTCCCTTTTTTTTTTCCAACCGATTTAAATGGAAATGCCAATATATGTCTGTCATTAAAAGATACACTGTGCATTCCACACAACCGTGATAGCTCATGTCCACATTGATTCAATCATCACGAACTGGAATATGATTCAGCACTATCGATTAACTTAAATTAATTAATTTAATTTTGGAAACTTAGCTTCGCAACTGCATTCACACTAGGGCTGCTAGTACGTAGGTACATCAGCCGACGAACGCTCACGACGATTTTGATGAAACTTTGAACCCAAGCGACGCAAATTTATGCCGAAACTACATAATATGTAGGCTCGTACATGAAGACTGTAGTGTCCTGGAATTTAAAACATAACCAGCCAAGTATCTATTTACAGAAGACAGAGGCTATATCAATAGCCACACAATATATTGTTTTCCTACGTGTGGAGGAATTACAAAGATAAATATTTAAATCACACGTAAATACAACTTAGAGGGAGCTGTCGATTCGTCAGTTAAACCAAAAATAATTATATACGTCGTTATATACTTATATAGAAGCGGGGTGTACAGCCATGACGTTTATTTTCTTTAAAGTAGGTACGCTCAGTATTCTTACACTAATTCTGTCCTTACGCTTATGCAAATACGCAGTGTCAGTTCGCTTATTGATACAGTTTTACGCATATAGTCAAATTTCAGAACAACATTATTTTAATGTTTAAGAACCAACATCCTGCCTTTAGCCGTCTGCCAATTTTTTTCTGTCCTAGTATTTCACATATTCATTTATTTCATAATTACAATCACATACATAAATACCTCTAGGCTGCACATTTTTGTTAGGGACTCGAACCCATAACTGTATTTCCAACTGTATCCATCCATAAGTATATACAATTCACGCCCTTGGTAATATATGGGAATCGAACCCATTACCGTAAATCATAACCGTAGTTATATTTCTCTTAATTTTTTCATCATCTTTCACCTCTAGCCAGAGTTTAGGTCTTCGTTAGGGAATCGAACCCATAAGTTAAATTCGTCGTAATTATGACTCGTTTTATACAACACTTCTGTTTGGGAGTCGAACCCGTAACGGTAATCATCGCCATATGAAATCATCACAGTTCATCACGTTGTACAAAAAATCACAGGGAATCGAACCCAATGCTGTTTTATTGCCGTAATGCCTCGTCTAGGACCATAATCTACGTTGTGTTTTTGTGTAGTAACCGATTTAGATCTTTTATTCTCGTTGCACTGATGTGAATCAGTACATTTAATGACGAGAATCCTGGTCACGGCACCAAATGTAACCGTTCCACGACAACCCTAGGCTGTAAAAATTTTCGTTTTTCCTAAAATATATAAATACCGCAGGCTTCCCCCGAAGGGGAAGAGGTTGCGCCCCGCCATCCGCGCAACCCTGTAGAGCTCGTCACCTTACTGGACGCTCTTCCACCTTAGAGGACCATGCATTAACTTTACTATTAGTCCCGCCTAATAAAAACTAGGGACAGGGGTAGACGGGACGTCAGCAAATCAAATCAAACTTAACATGCAGGGTACAAATTGAATTACAGGTACTAGTAGAGAGTGAGAGGAGTAGCAACCCTACCTAACATAAAATATACATAACGCTCGCGTAGAACAATGTATGTTTCAATCTACACTTTAAAACTACAATCCCCGATTAGTGACATGGGCTACCACAGGGCATTTGGCATGTCGTACGTGTACCGCCAGGACTAACACAGAAGATTCTAGCGGGCACGTTCCCTATGCTCTAAATGTCTTACCCAATCCTAAGGCAGGGTACTACGAAGTACAACTGCCATTGGGCAAGACAGTCTCCAGCCAAGCTGGGCACGTGCTCATATTAAGCCCCATCGCGAGCCTATTCACCCTTTACTGGTATATACAAATCTAACGCAAGCGCCGTGTCTCGTCGGTCGGTGGCAACTTTCCTTAGAAGCGCTATTGGTATACACCAAAGTGGTATTTCGTCACTTCCTCTTCCTTTAATCTGCCCCGTTCTTGACAGGCATCGGCAAATCCCCAAACCTAGCCTGTCCAGTATGCGTGTCTTGCCATCTACCACCGTAATATCCAAAATGGGCCCTAAGGTATGGTGGCAGCTGACACGACACGATCTCTAGCGTCCCTCGGGACGGGTCTAACGTTCAGTTTTAGCTTGGTTGGTGAAGCCTACCCCCCTCCCTGGAAGAGTGCGTACAACAAATGCAAGACAAGGCCAGCTGCCGGTTTGTCAGTCCATGAGAAGTAGCTTTAACTAGAGTTTGGTTCATTTGGATCCCGGTACCAGATAAAGTATAGTTATAAATAGCGCACGGCATACGGCTAGTGCCGTTTAGTAAATATATTGCGATCTGTCAATGCGGTTCTGCCTCCTAAATGTGTATTCGATATGATAGTATTCATGCCCTAGTCCACGGCAATGTTGTGGGTGTGTAGGTGTATTATTAATGCAAGTGTAGTAGAAGGCCTTCTCCGCCTCCCTATAACCAAACGCATGTCAGAGGTACCTCAATGTAGTCAAGAGAGAATATGCCAGACAGATACATATATTTAGAAGCGCAATACCTAAATCAAAGCTCAGTTTCCTTACGCTTACGCCAGTGCACAGTATCATTACGCTTATTGCCAAGTCTCGTTTTACGCTTTGCTATAATTAAGTTCAAATATCAAAGTAATTAGAAATAACAGCCTTGGGATGCCAGTCACGGTCTTTGGTATACCTGGAGCCAATGTAATAATAGGAATCACTCACCAGATATCTGCTCACAGTAACTTGTATTCGTCTTACTCACCGGACCATCACCAAACACGATACTCACACATTCTTCCCGCATCACTTACTTGATAGAAACTATTATATCTTCAATATAGACTCCTAATAGACTCGACTACAGTATTTGGTTACTAGTACACTTCGTGACTCCGCTCCGACTGTCCCCATTTCAGTTCCCTCAAAACCCTTGTGGCCTGCTATCCCTTCCTACATCCTCGCAAGTCCCACCTTCGGCGCTGACTCCACCCTGTTCTTAAGGTCCTGTTTCACGTATTCGTTTATTTGTTACGAGATAGATTTATTAGTCTTTTTGTACACATTCTCAATTGTTCTAAGTATCGTTGTCGGGGTCCATTTGGGATTTGGCACATGTGCACTTCTATTCAATACTGAGTCCTTTATCTCAAGGTCCTAATTGCCCTAACAGTTGGCATCGGCTTGTAAGTTCTGCTTAGCACATGTTTGATTGCTTTGCTGTGAGAAACTTTCAGACCCTTAAAATATTTTGTTAAGTTTTTATTGCACTCCATGTCAGCCGGCAAATATCCCTACCCATAAAATAGAAAGTTAATGTGTTCTTAAGAGGCCCGTCATCGTGGCGCCTTGTAAAATAAATTAATATTATTTGATAATATTTAGGGCTAGGTGACGACAGTCACAATACCCTAAACCTTTTGACCGCACCTTACAATGAGAAAAAAATATTTAAAATAAAAAAAGGTACGAATTTCACAGCGTCGAAAAAATACACACGGTGTCAAAAAAAATTGGGCCTTCGATTTCAAATGGACCATTCCTTAGGTACAAATAAGGCTGGTTACTCACGTAATATTCCGCTGGTATCCTACTGGTTGCACTAGCGGCTAGGCGGCCCTCCCTGCGTTCAGTGGCTGTGAGAGCCCAATTATCCACTTAGTAAACTGCACGCAATTGTAACGCATAGGGCTTAAGGGGAAGTTGGACGGGGAATAAGTTCTGAATTCCTTAAGGCGAAGTTGCTAGATGTTTGTGGAATGCTTTGGACGTAGTTGTATAGAATTACAGCAAGGACTATTAAAGTGGTCAAATTGAAGTATCCTTGTTCTCTTTAAGAGACAGACAAAGACTTGACTTCATATTTACAGAAAAGTCCATATTTCTAGTTGATAGGTTGTGTTAAGTAGTTGACCTAATAACCTTTAAGTTCTACATGAATTATCCCAGACTAAAATCTTCCGCATCATAAACTGTCTTATTTAAATAAACCGCAAAAAAAACCGTGCCAAAATCCACTAATCCAATTACAGCAAAAAGCCCGAACACCACGTTTTAAGGAGCTAAATCTTTTGATCTCTCAATCCAAACTCGAAAGCTTTCATCCAGAGATTTGACAATGGCTGGCCCAATGGTTATTGGCCCCAATTTGGACGGTGGTAATCCTTCACCTAGCCGTCATACGCGGTGTACCAATGTGCACTAACAACGTACGAGCTTAGGATTTTGACGGTAGATGCAGGCCCTAGTTAGGGATTAGCTTGAACCAATGAGGAGTTAGCTTAATCTGAGGAATTACTGCGAGCGAAAGAGGATTTGGTGTTAGTTTCAACGGATTTAGGTTTTTCTGTGAAGGTTTATTTGTGTTTTTTGACTATTTACTTTTGTGTGTGAATGTGTTTCCTAGCACAGTGGTACTTATGATTCTCTTATATTTTTTTACTTTGTTTGCATTTATGATTTTCATAAAAATGTCATTTTCATAAAAATCGGGACCATTTGGAAAATGTCAATAAAAAACTTACAATAAACAGCTGTATTCAGTCCGTATACATAAAAAAATATGTTACAACATTGTCGTACAACAATTTCATAGTTTGAAACACATCCAAAATATCAAACCAAACCAGCATCCATATAACAGTATTGCAGACAGAACAATCTAGAATATTCTACATTTTAGATATGGAATTTAATCAACACGCTGACCGCAGGATTTGGCATCCCAAAACTCGTATGGGTGTTATGAAATGTGGACGCGAATATGTAGTTCCAATCTCGGAATACCGTTTGGGCTTCCTTGGAGAATGAAACTGCAAGCTTTGGAAACTAAAGATATAAAATTTCTATAAAATACATACAATATCCTATTACTCAGTTAAATGCTGGCTATTTTTTAGTATGAAAATGTCTCAGTTTTATTAGACTTCCTGGGTAGTTTTTTGGATCAGGTATAATCAGGATCTTACTGAAGTTTATAATAATGTTAGCGGCTCCCTGCATTTTCACCCGCCTGGCGGGTCCATTACATAACATTCACAACTGTGTAAAAGACATAGGCTGTCTTTTCTCAGGCTCTAAATCACTCATCTGTGTATCTTTAAATTGGTGCAGTATTTTTAATTTGAGTAAGAATTTTGGGTCCCATGAAGAAGCCTTTTCTAAAACCATTCATATTTGCTTTTAAAACTGCAACAAACACTCATAGACCAAATATTTTCAACACAGAACACAGCCCCAAACTCTGCGAACCTCTAATTCCCGTGCACCGCATAAACTTTGGCGCAACAAACACTAAATTCAATGTAGCCAGTGGACAAGCTAGGACCTGGCTCCTGAGTTTACGGAGCACACCATTTCCCTGTAGACTGGAGGTAAACAGATCAGGGTATATTATCCTGCTGAGATAGCTGGGGAACGGTGGACTTGTGCCGTTCTTGGAGATTAGCTCGGTAATGGTGTAATCTTGGCTTAACTTTTTAGTTTTTAGTTCTAATGGATTACTAATATGTTTGTCTGGTTTTCCGAGTTTATACAATAGGGATTGCAATATTCAGGAATAAAATCTTGGCTATTTAGACTTACGTTGCAGTTTTAGCTTAGTTTGATGGCCAAATCACAGTCACACCAATAATAATACTGTGCAATGTCAGAAGAAATGTTAAAACTTGCTCATGGTTCTCATTTAGGAAAGGATTTAAATAGTAATTTAACAAAAAAAAAGTGCTGATGCAATGCCCAATTTGCAAGTATTTTCTCGAAGCAATTGTTGCTACCAAAATTCTGTCTCCATTTTCTTTATTAAAAAAAAAAAAACTATCTAAATTCAATAAAGCCTAATCTATTTGTATCTTCAAAGTTTATCCTAAATTGATTTGCTACTCGTCAAGGATTACTTTTAGATAAAAAATGATTGTACGTGTCGTCTCTAAAATGTCGCGGCTTATCTAACCAATTGTTTTTCTAGCTCTTTCGATCCATTGACAAATACTGGGATTTGTGCTTCAGAATAAATATGTTTGAGATGCCCTACAGGTAAGACTGAGACTTTCTGTTCATTGGTTCAGAAATAAGTGATTGACAGAAAGTTCGAGAAAAATAAAGGCTTCACAATATTGCCTATAGTTCTCCATATATTAGTGAGTTGTTTTGACTCTGCTTGGTTATTGTTTAATATTATTATTGGAGCAGAAAATCATGAGATGCCCCCACCTAATCAGATGTATCACTTGCCTGTGGATTCAACGGAAGGTATTGTTAGACTCCTACTGACTAAAATCTTACCACCAGGGCAATTCATCATGTAAATATTGAGTTCCAGAGCCACGGTAACTCTTTCCAACAATCCTAGACTGGAAATCGACTGCCTTATCTTCAAAGAAGGCTTTTAGGTGGATAATGGTGTTCTAATCCAGATTTACTACTCCCAAATGTAATTCAACAGCCTAAACGATACAAAATCACTTTCTAAATAGCAGCAAAAGTACACATACAACTCTATTATCTCACAAACAGTCACGAGAAAAAAACAAAATAACATCAGGACAGTGTGACTTCGATAAAGCGATCAGATCGGAACTCCGGAACTAAGGTCATTCCGTAAATAGCACCGTTACGGATTGCGATCTGTTGACTGCTGATTGGCCGTCAATGGTATTGTCTGTACGCTATTGGCTATTGCAAAGTGATATCGTATGTATTGGTGATTTCTTTTTACGTGTTAAAGTAGTTCTGTGTGGAATGTGCGTGTTCTTTTTTTTCTCTGTTGGCAAAGATAAGATGGCAAACTACTATTTTACTTTCAAAATTAGAACTATTTTATAGGAACCTATGTTTATTATACGTAATAATGCAGTGTTCCTATGTTCAGATAAAATAAAGAACTGATAAGTACTTAATTGATTAGAGTAGCAAAAATACAACTGAATATAATCAAGTAAGGCTTAACATCGTTTATAAACTTAAGATCATATTTTTAAAAATGCCAATATTAGTTTTCAAAACAAAATGAAAACACAAACTGCCTAATTAGAATTCCCTTAATGAAGCAAAAAGATTTTCAATTTTACCTTGCCAAACACCGACTAATTACAAAGACTAATAATATTTTTTTGTGAAGGAAAATTGGCTTCGTCAATAAAATCAAATCTGTGTTATAATTTAATAAGTATTTTTTCGATAATTGAGAGTTTACGAAGCTTATTTTTGGATTTAGGATTTGAAAAGTAAGAAACATTTTTCGAAAAGGATTCAATAAAAGAGGATTAATTTATTTGTACTTAAGTTATTATCCGTATTTTTTCGGATTATAAAAATCCTTTCTGTATCCTACCGTGCTTTATTTATTTAATGCCTTAGATGGCTTTATGTACCACATACATAATGGTTATGGGTGATTTCGGTCATGAGCTTAACACACTGTATATTTTATAAAAGAAAATAATTCAGTCAAGTTTACACCACTTTAAATCGCTACAATAAGAAAGACCGCAATACTTCAATATACGTTGACCGTACTGACCAAAACCTTTGAAAAAACCAACCTAAATCAAATGCAAATGATAACTGGTCCGCAGTAAAACATTGTTTGCACCCAAAAGTCACGCGGTCCCGTGTCAAAACCACTAGTATTCGGTGATATATCGTGAGACAGGATAACCGGTATATATTGACCTCTGCTAACTCTTCAAATGTAGTGATTTTAGGGCTGTTTAGGGGTCAACATTGATTGGTCGAGTTGTGTCCTGCCCTTCCTGATTTTAACGTTTGGTGTGAATGGTGCTAAAGAATTATAAATACTTTTGTATTGGCGTTTGTTAGAAATTTTGAATGAAATTGCCTCATCTACCTAATCATCTTTGATCTACAACGCATACTACGTCACTGCTATTCTGCTTTTTGTACCGTCTATTTATGCACATGCAACTCATGGTATATCTATACCTAATAGTAAATTAAGTAAATATAATATCTATCAAAACCACGAGGGTATCAATTGCAGTTGCAAACAAAATAATGGCAGCTGGTAGCAATTAGGTAACAACTCTCTGTATGGAAAATAGTAGGAGTGACAGCCATTTTGATGCACACTAGTTTACCGTAGGACTCTCTACATATCTCGTCACAGTTACATGTTCAAAACCATAATACTAAACAACATGGTATAAAGATCATGAAAAAAAATATAAGTGCAACATACCAACGAGAAAATCCCATAAAATTATATAAAACGTGATAGAAAATTGTCACGTCTCAAGAAACACGTGTTATCGCCTGGAGGTATTTAAAAGGGTGTTTTGAAGGCATACCCTTCTATTGAATAGAACCTTTGTGGTTCGCCCTTTTTGCTAACCGCGTTATCAACAAAAGCCGTTGAAAGTTCAGGCTCGTGCACATATTGTTTGATTTGCGCGTTTGACCCCCGTGAAGGACCCTTATGTGTGGGAGAATTATTTTTATGGTTTCTGAAGGTGAAAGACAGTGTTTTGTTACATGGTGTGTTGTTCTTTTGTTTTTATTTAATGGTGTACAGTTATTGTAAGAGAATCGTACGTTAAGGTTAAGGATTTAGAAAAGAGTGCCATTGGTCGTTTATAAATGGCTCACCTCCTTTTAAATTGATATGAGCAACGCTTAGACCAAAGATTATTTTATTTTCTGATAAGATAAAAACTCTGGTAGCGATTTCTGGATATGCTTGTGTAAGTACATAAGATTAACATTTGGGAGAATGCTAGCATGCAAAAATTCCATTTATTTAATGTAGGGTCTGCTAGCAAAAATATTGTCAGTCAGAAATGCCGAAGCAAAGCGTTAAATAAACACTATAAACACAGAAGCCAAACTTCAGCAAAAACAAGCGACGATATATTCTCATGCTGAAGAGGTGCGAAGGTTAGGCAAGCACAGCAAATTGATGGCAGCGCCTGGCAGGTCAATGGCCGTCCGTCACCCACTGTTATCAATAGGCTTGTAACTCGCTCTTGTTCCCAACGTAGCCATTTTGAGGTAAAAAGAATAAGCTTGTAGCGGTTTCTGGGGGTAATGGTCGAGTTGAACATGATTAAGGAGACCGATATTATTGTTTTGATGTAACGATACTAATTTCGTATTTGAGATGGGTTTTGACATATTTAAGTTCGTAATCGTAGTATTAACAATGTAAGTTCTCTACGCACAACACTTTACAATACATCATTAGTACTTTACACATTTTACCAGAGGCGGCTCGCCCTAAGGAGCGCTGGTGCAGTGAACTCCCTCTCATAAAAAAAATATAGGTACCTACTTAATAACAAAATTAAACTCCTTAAATTCATAACTAATATTATTACTTATTCAAAAACTATTGTAAAGAACTACTGTAAATACTAATTTAAAAAAAAGACCTTTATTCATTACCTACCCATCCCACAGCCCACACCCGTCATACCATACACGGCATACACCATCATGTCATACCTAGGTAATCCTCTAATGAAACAGGATTCAATACATTGCATAATACGAAATCCAACAGGAGTGAAAGAGAAATTTCGCCATAGGCTTGCGCGTGAAACAAAAGATTTTCTATGCAAAAATAGCCAATTTTGGAACGCCGCTCACGCGACGTTGCCGGTCGGTCTATTTTACCAATCGCGCGCGCCCGACAGCGATTGCGCGCGACGTTGCCACTCTGATATAAACAAACAGATGACAGATCATGCATGCGCGCGAACGGCGAATGTAATTACTAATTCGAGATTTTTTAAATTAATAATCACATACGTGTTGAAATAGATTGTACTTGTTACTTATTACTATTAAAGTGAGTGTTAAAATGGACAATTATAATGTTGAGTTCATTAAAAACTGTGAAAAAACCTTACAAATTCGGCTTGAATTGAAGGCAAAGGGACCGCCACGGCCTGAACTTAACCTGACGCAAAAATGTACCACAAAAACGAAAACATATACGCGTGTGTTTAAATCCGAACAATATGTGAAAACACCGTGGTTGTGTCGTTGTGATGTGACAAGTGTGTGTAACAAGTTATTTTGTTTTCCGTTGTTTTTTGTTTGAAGCGGGCACGGCCGGCGGAGGTGAGACCGCTTGGACTGAAACGAGCGTTGAAGACCCAGCTCATCTTTCAATTAAAATGAAAAAATATTCACAATCTCGGTACCATTTGTTGAATGAACTGCAATTAGCGTCTATCGGACGACAAGATATTCGTAAATCTCCAGATTCCGCGTACGGAAATTCTATCCGCGAGTTCAATGACCGTGTCGTTTAAAATAAATAGTATTGCTAACGCTATGTATTTTAATTGTTTTTCCTTTTGTACCACATTTACAGCAAATAAATTAGGAACTTTGACTTTTCAAGTGAACACCCAAACAATTTTGTCACAAGCCGCCTCTGCATTTTACCTAACCCTGATTACGGATAGGATGGCTTTTCGACAGTCACCAAAGTTCATCCGAATTATTGCAAATGATAACATCTGTTTTCAATATCACATTGCTACTCCATACAGGTACGAGTCCAAATCGCTCATATCTCGTCCCTTAACCCCGTCGTCCGGTCGTCACTCAGTGGAAACGTCCCATTACGTCGTAAGCACGCATTGCACCAGCTATTCTTCTATAAGTACCGCGGATTATGACCGGAATTGCCTCTTGAGAAGTCACTTGTCCCGCACTCCTAGTACTTTCACAACTTTATAGCGAGTTCAGAATTTTGTATGACGCTACTTTTTGTTTTGTATGGCTCTATATTGTTAATGTGGTACTCCCATGTCCGAAGTTTTTGATTCATGTAGTGGCCCACTTGAGTTCAATATTTCTGCGCTAGAACTGAAACTATAAATTTATTTTGACGACCCAATTGGCATTATGTTGCGGTTCTCATTCCTGCTGTTTCGATTTTTGGCCAAGTTTTCTTTGCGATTACATTTTATGTTCAGCTCGTGGTTCAAGTTTCTTTAAGCAGACTTTGATTTTTTTTGTAAAAAATATGTTTATCTGTTTCGCTACCAAGGTCTAATTTTGATGGTAGGTAACCCCCGGGGGAACGGATAATCATTCAACCCATTCAACGCAGAAAAGCTATTTCTATGTCAATGCCATTTGCTATCAATATCCTTCCAGGTAGTCCAAATATTATTCAAATTACCCATGATGTATTTCTCAGTAATAATTCGGAAAGTACCAATATAGAAAAGTCAGTCGATAGAAATAGACGACCCAATTAACACGCATGACAACACACGTTTAGTTCGTTGTTATTTAAAACTTCGTTTAATCCTTCAGCACCTTGTTGAAATTCATTATTAATTTTATTCTAATTTTGAAGCTCTATTTTGGTTTCCTCCGCAATCACTCTAAGGTTTGATGTAACAGAACCCATATCTGGTATAAGCTCGCCTTTGTACATCAACTTTCCAAAATATGTTTGACGAATGTAAGCGCTATATAGTAAAGTAAAAACATTTTCTTTTGTTTCCAGAATGTGGCTAATGGGCGCGTTTTGCGTGCTATGCGCGTTCCACAGCGCCGTGGATGCGCAATGGAGATGCCCCGGCTTATCTGCTCGTCCCGCTGCCGAATGCTCCTGTGATCTACCTCATACACTCCGCTGTGCGGGCGATCATACTGCGCTTCAGGTATGTGAAGATACACAACAACAGCTCAGTGGAGATGCCCCGGTTTATCTGCTCGACCCGCTGCCGAATGCTCCTGTGATCTGCCTCATACACTCCGCTGTGCGGGCGATCATACTGCGCTACAGGTATGTAAATACGCAACTCTCTGCCGTTCCTGTGGTCTGTTACATATTCTGCACTACACTGCAGGTGACCATATTGATTATTTGAAGTAGTAGAAGATCTTTCCCGGCCGAAAATAAATCAGGACCGTTATTTTAGCTAGCGTAGCTACCTACTCTTTTGTAAGAGTTTGTTTAAATTAAAGAAATATTTGTAGTATAAATAGTAGATAATAAAATTGAGATAAAAGGCGATCTTTGTCAGGGAAATCATTTAATGTTAATTATTATATGGTTAACACTCGAAACTCCAAACCCCAAAATCTTACATTACATACATATGTTATGGACCAAGTGATATATTGGGCAGTATACATAATGCCCGGTCATTATGAAAAATGCGCAATATGAGAGCGCAATTTGATAATAATCATTCAAATAATCAAATTGACCGGGCACTATACATATTGCCCGTGACCTGTTGGGCAAAGTAATACAAACATATTTAATTTCATTTTTTTTATTGTTATTGCCATTTAACTTAAAATAAACTAAATATTATACCATTAAATAATCAGCCTCATAATTTGGATTAATTATGAAGGACTTCTGCCTTTAAACTCCACTAGTTTTTGCATTTAAAAGTAAAGAAAAGTCATATTAAAAATATAATTAAATTTAAAACAAAAATTTTAAAACACATCTTTGTTTTACAGAAATGACTTATTATTATAAGTAAAACAAAATAAACTAAAGTTTAAGCAATCAGACTCATTATTTGGCATAATTAATATCTTCTCTTAATAAAAGTCAAATGAAAATATAATTAAAATTGAACATAAAATGTAAAACAATCATATTTAAAATATGTAGCAAGTAACAGGATTTATTTATTAGAACAACTGCCACTGTGATGGCATTTTGAGGTACATAATTTTTTGGCTTTGCGACAAGTACATTTATCAGAATTGCAACCACCTTTACAACCACATCTGCTATAACCTTGCCCTCCACATGGCTGTTAATGCAATAACTGGAGCAAGCATATTTCTTCCATCACTACGAGCGCGATCAGCATCGGGAACTCGGACCCTTACAGTGTCACCAATTGCAGCCATGGGATATTTAGCGCTTGATACATCCAACATTTTATTTACGTACTTCCCTCCCCGCCCTCGCACCGCGTAAAATATAGCTTTATTATTAAATTGCCCAACTGTCATGTAGCAATATAATAATGCCCGTGCAATGTGATAAATAATGAAGTTAAGATAGTTATTAATCACTTGGCCCGATAAAGCTAGACATTATTCATAATGCTCGGGCATTATTTATAATGCCCGAATTAATCACATGGTCCATAACACATACATAAAATAACTTTAAAAATAGTCTTCTAAACTTGTAATAAAGGTAACACAATTTGTAACTCAAAACCCAAATAGTTTTCACTGCATGCCGGAAAATCGAAATACCAAAACACATTCGCAGCAAAGAAAACAATATACCAGTAAACCGAAGTTGAAATCAATGAAGCTACAATGCGTATAAAGGAACGGATAAAGGAAACAGGGCGTAAAGGAACGTTGTCACTGACCTACCTGATGTTGTTCTGTTATTTTGTTTTGAATCTTGTGAATCTGGAGAAATGCTTGTAATATTTTGTATAACGTATCTTGCTTTCTTCATTTATGAAGACTTTTCTATTTTTCATAACTGAAAATATGGTTTTGATTTCAATGCAAAAGATAACGTAGAAGGTCAAAGATTTTTGATAGACAAACCAACACTTCTATGTAGGGCTTGTTTAGTATGAAAACTTAATTGGAGATATATGCCCAACTGTTGCGTTATGACGTGAACTTTCAATTAAACAAATATGGAGGCTAAAGTGCAGACGAACTGGAGTAACTTTATTCTATCAGCAACGTTACAAAAATAAGATCGTTCGTACCTAGAACATATTTAAAACCTCATGTAAAAATACAATAAGGTAAGTAGGTACCTAAATATAATTTTGTCTGACTAGAAGGCGGTTAGCAACGAAACCCCTATAAGGTAATGGCATATGTTAAAATACTTGCGAGGTAACTCTTTCAGAACAAACCAAAAATACCTAAATTAATTATATACTCAGAGACAATGAGAACTGTCCTACACAATGACCCATTATATTTACAAAGACCCTAAAGGTATTTGTTTGAATTTTCTAAATTCGTTTGAAGCCTTATTTTCGAGTATTTAAATACTGGTTTATAATTTTGGAATATTTGCTTTTTGCTCACTTCTTATTCGGGTTCAGTGAGCAGGTGGACATTCACCACATTCTAAATATTGATATCAATTGTTAAATAGAGTGGTATTTAAAATGTAGGTACAATTATTTGGCTCCATTTACTTTTCAAAATAGTCATGATTTGATTTGAAGAGTTTGAAATTACTCCATGAGACATATACTCGCACATAATATGCACCTAGAAGTAAAACTAAAAGCACATTAATTTATTAATAAATTCTAAAGCACGTGTAGTCCAGTCAGTTTAGGCATCTTAAACCCCAATCTGGGAAATCCTATGAAGATGTGAAAAATCGGCATCAATATAAAAAGATTACAATGGTTCAAGACAATCTGTTTCAGTGACAGATTGACAGATATGCATCTCAATTTACACTTTAGTCAACCACGGACCACTATCATATCACACTGCAAACAAACACCCCCAAAAAAGAATCAAACACCCGCCTTACCCCCCACACATACCCCCATTTCTTCATAATCGGTCAAAGGCACTTAGAAGGTATACTAAGACGTTTATTGACGTGAAGAGCTCGGAGGGTGATCGCGGACCCTTGTCAAAGTCTCGCCGATTCACGCACCTGCCAATCGATAGCTTTTGTTTACTGAACGCCTCGAACAAGTGAATTGTGGATGGTGTTGATGTTACTATTGTTACTCGAAAGCAAAAAAATAATAGGTAGATATGTACTTAAAATAATATATTTGGAATTGATTAAAACCTTACTGCATAAATACTAAAATCTTACGTATATTGTGAGGAGCATGATTTGAAAATGATTGAACCAAGTTGGATGAAATTTTGATAGACGGTCTTACAGCAGTTTTGTAGTCTACAGGTGAAGCTATGGAAAGCAGATTGTAATTTATTTATGTACCCAAGTGTATAAATTTAGAAGAAAAAACTGATACCCATCAAGGTATCTAAAACATTTTCCATCGCTCAATCATAAATGTACATGTAGAATACTGTGTTTATTTTGTCAATAAAAACGACAAGATATGAACTGCTCTTAGTCCATTCACTTCGAAATCAAAACCATATTTCTCTTCAGTGATATCAATATTAGGTTCCACAATTCCATAGTAAGGGAAATAGAAAGGTATTGTTTCAGAATCAACGTCCATCGTCTCTGTACAAATACGATAGCCATAATACGACTGCCTCAGCTTTTGGCCCATTGGATATTATTTAGAGACACATTGTGGCCTCACCAACAATATTGTGCGGTTCTATTGTGACCAACACTGTTGGTTTAGTACTCCTGTTGGCTATTGGAACTTGTTTATTATTCATTTTCTTTGTGTCAACATGTTTGTAGCATATATTATTATCCGAAACTGTAATGAGTTCATAGTTAATTTTTCTGGATAAGGCAGAGCACATCTAAAGAAAACTATTTACTACAGTCATGTTTGTCAGACTCTGAATAAGAGCAATTTCGACCAGTTTAGACACAAGGTAATTTTAGCTTCTGAACTGTTACAGATAAAAGAAATACGAGAGGCTAAAATACGAGATCTCCTGTATTTTAGATACCTACGAGTATAATCTAATATCCTTGTGTTGAAGATTCCCCCACCTATTCGAAGCCTTGAGATTACAAAAGCTATTGCTTGTCTTCTCAGCTAAGAAGTCAAAACCCTATACACAAGTGCACTGCTATTCCACCCTCACACTGCCATATTTTCCATCTATCACAGACTGCACGACGCTTCACAAGACAGATTTGCTCTATAACATGTTCGACAATAGCTCAACGGAGTCTCGTCTCGAAAGCGGCTTCCGCTAATCCTTTGGAAGCACCACACAACTTGATTCAACACGTTCACTATTTGACATTGATAATTTCTGCAGGATTTTTGCTGGAATTTGTTATTTTCTTTTGTTTTTAGGGATTAACTTACAATGGATTGAGATTTGAATTTGAATATTCATATTGTACAGATTAACGCTCAATCTTTCTATATGTGAGAGGAAGCTTGTGCTAAGCAGTGGGACGATAAAAAGGCTGATGATGATGATATAGAACAGAAGGAATATGGAAGAAAAACATGGACAATTGTTAAAAATGACTTAACCTCGAGGTGTTGAATTGTCTGATAGTTACGAACATGTTATATAGGAAAAAAATAAGATGAAATAAATTGTAATACCAAGGGTCAAATGCTAATTGCAATATTTTTTCCTCAACATCTATTTATATCCAAGCCATTGCTTACATTCTAAAAATACAATTTAAGGTCGTCATCAATTAACACAGGCCTAAAATTAGCAAAATATTTTTCCCTTAATTAATTCGATCATTAAATTAATAGATTCCGTTCAAATAGTGTTTAATTAAAGCGTTCGGTGTCTTAGGATATCATTACTTAGAAAGGGGAACCATTTTAAATAATTCCTTAGTGGAGAATTTTCTTGACAGAAATCAGTAAGATTTGGGAAGGTTTGATTGCTTCAGTTTTATGGTTATATTGTTTCTATCCGTTTAATTTGAAGGATTCTTCGGCTTAAAATTTACCATCGGCTCTTTTTATGTATTCAAATTTCTGCTTACTCAAGGAATTATAACAGCTACTTTCTTTATTATTACGCTTTTATTATCCTCGGTCCAGTTATTTCTGGGGTTTATTTTTTAATTTGCTTCAAACCTTTTTTTTCCAAAAATATTTTCTTTTTTTAATACAATTATGTTCCGATAACAGTCGACGTCTATATCGTGCCACGATATATCCTCGCCAAATAAATATGGTGTTATGGTGAAGTTGGCTTCTACAATACGAGGTTCTTCCTTCTGATATGCTAGCCTCCTCGTTTTTGGGAAGTCGGTTAAAAGGCGGAACGAGTCAAATAGCTCTAACTTTAGAACGGCAGGGCTAATTGGCGTAATATGTAATATTGCCTATGTTTACTTCATTATTATTTTCTTTATTAGGTATGCCTTATCTTCTAAGTATCTTCTACCACTAAAAATCTCTAAATCTCCTACATCTTTTCAGATCATAGGCCGCCATCTTCGCGAACAGAAGGCTCGAAACAAGAACACAGCTGTATCACTCCTGGACTGTGCACTGCGAGGAGTATCAGTCTTATCATCAGCTTCGGTATCAGAGCTCGCTGGTGTAGGACTCCATGGGCTTGTGATATCCTCGGGAGATATACGACGAGTGCAGCAAGGCGCTTTTAGTACTGTTTCTGCTACTTTATTTGCTTTAGGTAAGTGAATAAATTGTGTAAAGTGTATGTAATCTATATAATATGTAGGTAATAATAATTATGTTAAGGGAAATGTGCATGTTATCTGCCGTTGCATAAAAAGTCTGAGCTATGTGTCACAGGATTCAGTTTTGTTCTTGAAAATGTTTGAGGTTTTTTATTTATATATTAGCTAATGACTAAGCCGCATAATATCGAGCGTATAGTCAAGCAGCGCTTGGCGATATCAGTCCTAGATCTCTGAATGGGAAACCACCTTGCCATGACGACTACCTCCATATTTTGGAAGGCACGATAAATTGTCGGGCAACAACAACTTTGGAATTCATTACAAATAGTCAAAAGTCAGAAAGTCTGACAACTGGTGTTACCACGGGGTATCAGGTAGCTCAAGAACCTAGTCAGGGTGAGGAGGTCAGAGAGGCAGCTACTCCGTGTAAAACACTGGCACTCAGCTGCATACGATGACACTTGAATCCAATCCCAACATAGTTGAGCATAGGCAGATGATGTAGGTACTAAGTCATCAAGCCAGTGTGTTAACTACCCGCGTTTCGTGTACTATTTCGTAATTCCATTTGCAATCAAGATACGATGCGAGCGGCGTTGTTCGTACCTTGAAACAGGTGGCTTTTGTTTGCAAAATCGTCGTATTTCTGCAAAATGTTCACGAATTCATCAGAACGTAATTTTAGGAGCGAAGGAAGGTGACTTATTTGTAGGATTGTTTCTGTAACACTTATTAAAAGTTTGGCTGATTCTGCTGTTTTAAAAATATCTTGACTTTTTACACCACTATTAAATTTTATTATGAAAAGTCGTTTTGCTTTCGTGTGTAGGTATAGCAAGAAAAATCACAAAGCTGAACGAATAGCTTCTTGTTTATAAAAATCGAGAATAAGTCGATTTGAAAAATGGGTTTTTACCAAAACCGAATTTCAAGGAGAAGAAATCTCTACCCTAAAATCTTCCTAAAATAAAGCTTTTTTAAGTATCAACAAACAACTTCAAAAGCAAGTTTTCTTGAATTACATAATTTCGAAACATTAACGAATTTCCCTGGAGAACTTAGTTCATTAATAGACGTTACGGAAGTTCCGTGTAGTTTCATAGATTTACTAATTTTCTTTGGCTAATGTAGCGGCCTTCTTACCTAATTTCAAATGTATTAATGTTAATAGATGCTGGAAGTAGTATTAGGGTGCCTCATAGTGATATTGTTTGGATGCTGTATTTTAGTACATACTTCGTCTTATTTGAACTGGTATTATACATAATTATGTAGTTAAAATAAAGAAATATTTTAACTGTTTCTGAAGTGAAGTCGAGTAGTTTTTACTATCAAAGAAAGATCAAGAAGTAAACTAACCCAGCTCTAAGAGTAGATATTAATCTATTTTCCCCAAGACATTTTCTTTTGACCTACGAAAATAATTTAAAAAATACTCAAAAGAACATCCTCTCTTTTTCTGTCGGTTAAATACAATATTACACTCCGTCATTTGTTCCAGGTCTCCCGAACAACCAGCTGCCCATAGTTCCAACAGAAGCGTTAACAAGACTCTGGAATTTAGATCGCTTGGATTTGTCCAACAATAAAATTCATACCTTAGACAGTAATTCATTTAAGGTAAGCCCTTTCTGGAAATCCTTCAAATTGATTAAATTTTACGTAAATGTTCAACAGAATCAGGACTGACAAATACATAGTTAGGAGTTCAAGAGAATTCTATGAATTTGTAAATTGTTAAATGTTTGTCAATTTAGGGAAATAATGAGGTTTAATTATGTATTTATTTGCTTGTTTCTAAAGTGTAAACAATAAACAAATGCAGCATTATTTATAATTTCAGGAATATTTACATTGTTTTAACTACATAATAATAGTCCAGCAGTCACTGACACAATTTAGAATTTTGTCAAAATTATTTAAGCTTTGTTTATGCCGAAATATTTTGTCAAAAGTTGAGGAAGCATAATATAACCATCAATTGTACAAGAAACATAGGTATATCCGGACGACATAGTTATTATCTCAACAAAACAAAGGTCTTTTTAAAGTCAAAGTATCATTTTTTTTTCAAACAGGCCTATAACAGTTCTTTCGAAACGTCAAGCTAGTTGCTCGGTTCCTAAGAGTGGGTTTCACGGAGAAGAACTGGCACGAAACTCCATAGAAACTCTTTAAAACAAACAATAATCTATAGTCTAATGCAATATTTCGTTTTCAGGGTATCACAAATCTAACCTACTTGGATATAAGTGACAATCAATTGACGGATATATCGGAGGGAGCATTCCTGCCTTTGATAAGGCTGAGTGTTCTAAGGCTAAGAGGGAATTTACTGAAAGTACCAGCACTGGCTCCTTTGAAGGTAAGACGTGTAGTATTATTTAACCACAATAATATAGCAATAAAATAGAATAAAAAAATATCTGAAATAATCTGGTAAGTATTGGATTCAAAATAAGGGTTATAGTAGGTACAATAATTTTCACCCAAAATTGAATCAAAAAGTAATAATAGCTAAGACGAATCGCAAAAGTGTATTAAGAAAGTGCTGATTACCTTTTCATTAATTTGTTCAAACGTGTATGGAGAGCCTTAATGGCGCCCAACGTGGGCCTCGCATGGAACGCTCCGTCATAATTGAATTAGTTTTCTAATACCCTTCAATAAATCTCTTATTACCAATCAGCATTAATTTTCTTACCAGACCGTATTGAGAAGAATAATGGATGAAATTAGCCTTATTCAATCAATATCATTATTTGAGGTTGATGTGGGTAGTTAATGGAATTTTCTTATGGACCCAGACTTAACGTTAATACATAGATAATGGACTACATTTATTCTATAATCAAATATTTATTAATCCATTTTAATTCAATTCTATCTTCAGAGAATATTAGTCATTCTGTCTATTTGATATGCAGCTGATTAAACACAGTTGGATTAGAAGATATAAAATCCTTTTTAGAAGGAGCTCAGCAAGTATTTAAAAAGACTGATATAAAAATAATTTTACCTATCACAAAAGCCAGCTTGTAAAGAAATAGCCGCAAGGGTCGACCGATCAAAGGTTAAGCTATGCTTAGTAGGTCGGTCAGTGAATAACTATGGAATGAAGCTAGACAGTCTGATCACACCAATCTTATTTTTACCTGTATAAATGGGATGAGGTTAGACATGGGATAGAAGTAATGACAACTACCCAATAAACAAAATATGTAGGTATATACGCGGTCGAATTGAAAAGCTCCTTCTTTTTGGAAAGTGATAAAAGATGTGTAAAACCGAGAAATACTTTTCTTCCCGCAATGTCACCAATTTTGTTTGGGGTCACCGAAATAAGCTTTCCGCTTCCATTCTTCATATAAATTTCACATTTCACTACTTATAACATTGTATGTTGTAGAGAAATTACATAATAGCATAATGTATTAAGTAAATAATGTCTTACAAGCCCTCATTCTGTTTTAGGAGGCCCACATGTTAAGAGATTTGGATTTATCCAGCAATGCACTAGAAGGTCCGCTCGGCCCTACCACAGTGCCCACACTGAGTTGTCTCACCACCCTTCAATTGTCTGACAACACATTTGCGAGTATACGACGGGGGGCTTTGTCAGGTAAGAACTAAATATACTCCTAAATAAAAAAAGTCAATAAGCGATTTATTTTCTAGTCTATATGTCGCACTGCTGGGCAAAGGTCTAATAACTTCATCTCTACACATTTGAATCCCTCGACTACTGTTTTTTTTTGTTATTATAAATTTCTCGTTCGAAATCAATTATGTAATCATATTTGCTACCTTTACATAATATAACTTTTATGATACTCAATTTAAAACGTTCCATTGAATTTCATTAGTATATGTTTGTATGACTGATCTTGACCACAAACTGATTTTATTTTTAAGCAAAAATTTTACTGTCTTAACACAGTCTTAACATATGTACATTATAACGATTTGAAAAGCATTCGTAAAGCTGTAAGTCTTATAAGATCTTCCATCGAATTTTCTGGTTCCAATTCTCAAAAGACTCCAGTTGGAATATTTTAACGTTCCCCGCTTCACTCGACGCAAGACGTCAGTCAAAGCTTGAATACTGAATCGTCAATTGATGCAGGCACAGTCATGGATCGATTGTGCCTTGTCACTCGTCAAAAATTTTACCAGAACGTGTTTCAAAATCAAGTAGGACAGGATTTAAACTAGACTTAAAGTATAATTAGCATACAGACAACAGTATAACATATAGAAAATATTGTGTGAAACTAACGTGTAAAAATCTCAAGATACAAAATATTTCAGGGTCATCAAACTTTATTATGAGATGTCTTTTTAAAACAGTAAAAATTTATACATATTTTTCTCTAAAAACTCTATAGTTGGACAAAATTATAACCATACAACACTAAAGAGAATCTTATTACCCCTTATAAAACAGCTTGTCACAGAATTAACACTATCCCACAATAAACTTATAAACTAAATCAATTTTCTCTTACAATCCCTTAAATTACCGGCGGTCCATGTTCACAGGTCTCACAAACTTAACTCATTTGAACTTGCACAACAACCAAATAGACGTGCTAGAGGACTATGCGTTCAAACACATAGCCAACTTGACGCATCTGGATCTGTCTCACAATGAGATCGTCGCTGTATCAGGTGAGAGACTTAATTTTATTTATTTACTTCATAATAGACCTGTAATCAGTTATAAGTACAATAAACGGTATGAAGAAATACAATTGGTTGTCATCGCTTTCCCCCGTTGTCCGTGATGAACCCAAGCTGGCAACATTGCCACGTTGGGTGGCGCTGACAGAATATTGAAAAAATTGCCTATGTCCCGTGGTTTCACCCGTGTCCCGTGGGTCTTTATTGTACAAAGAAACTATTTTTTTCCTCCTATATTGGATATACAAGTTCTAGGTTTATGAATAGCTAGTGGCAATAGACTTATTTGCAATCAAATGACTGGATAAAATACTGGGCAAAATTGTTATTCTCCAATGCGATAAAAAATCAAAAAAAAATCAAACCTCTTTTTTAAACGAACCCGCACCGAAATCTTTATTATTATCCAGTTTCCTCTCGATTAGTTTAGTTTAACAGAGATAATGTCCATTTAAAGCTTTTAGTCAATTTTGTGACGTTTTAATTTCCGGCAAAAAAATCCCCAAAGTCGCCTGGGACCGACGGAAATAAGGAGGAAAAGTATTTTCTTAACATTTACATAAGATTTGAGCGAAACGATTGAGAAACAAAATCAAAATAACTTTTGTAAGCCTGTATAAGAAAGGTTTTGTGTTCGATCGTCAATAAAATAGGAAAAAGAGGTAGAAAATACGGTATTTCAATTAGGATTTTTATTTTGAGAAAGGGTAAGAAGTTTTTCTAATGTTTGTCTAACAACAGAACCTTTCTGATGTTTTAATGTAAAGGCAATTGAAAAACGACCCCTATTAGTTTCGCTACTTTGCTTCTCTGTTATAAATTATCGATTGGATAAAAAAGGAAGAGGAAGGATATTGTTGACTGCTACTATCATCTCAATTTCATTTGAAGACATTATATGCCATTCAATTATCTAAATATTTGCCACCATTGTTAAACAAATACACAGCTAGATATATATAACACGAAAATACAAGACGATACCACCATTATTCATACTCCCATAAATCCTAAATTCCCATTCACATTCACAGGTGCATCGCTAGCTCAGCTGACTAGCTTAGTCCACCTGGATCTTTCGCACAATTTCCTTCGGTCCCTATCTGCTGAGCCGCTGAAATCTCTCAGAGGTCTGACCGAACTATTGCTCCACGATAACGACATCTCAATGATAGATGACGGAGCTTTGGCACTGCATAAGGACCTCGGCCGATTCACCATTGAAGGTAATGGAGGCGCGATGATACGCACTTTGGGGAGACATACTGTTGAGGACGATGGGCAGCAAAATTTGTACTTGACTTTTGTTAGGGCTATTGTCAGATAGGTAAAGAAACACGGTTTACTTATTGTAAATAGAGAATCTTAATATCAAGTAGAGTGTCCGGCTAGTAGCACGCTCGGAACATTTTTTTTAAACTGGTCTTATTCTGCATTCCAATATCTTCAAACGCAATTCAGATTCAATGTATTTTGTTATCTACCTACATGTTTTGGGTAAATAAGACAAAGGAAATATGTTATGTACACCAATACAGATTTAAATTAGAATTAAAAATAGCTATTACCTTTTTGCTATTTACACGTTCACAGTTTTTCAGATATGTTATATATTTTGTATCCAAACCTGACTTGCTCGTCCATTTTCCTCACCGGTATGTCTCGACAGATATTTGTCGATACTCAACGTTTCACCGAGGTGACGTCGAAACGTCTTTGTTCGCCCATCGATATTCCCCGGTTATATTGTTGCGTGACTCTTAACTATTTCTGCCTTTGTAGTTTCCTTTATGGGCTTTTTTTGTAAGGAATAATTCTGGCCGCTGACACTTTTGTTAGTGTAACTTCATTTTTCTCGCGCCTTTTTTGCCATACACTTTGAAAGGAATAGAAAAGCCATCATGTTTGAGTTTGACGAGGCATAAAATATCCTTGTTACAACAAAAATATACATGTTATTATGTTGCTTGAGGATATACATTATTTTTCTGTATAAAATTAAGGCTTTTTAAATAAAGTATACACCCCAAAATAAACAATAATTCACTTAAAACAGAGCACCCCAAAGTCCTGCAGTAAAATTCTCCATAAGAAATAACAAAAGTTAAATTGCATAGAATCAAATAAGCAATTACTCATACTTTAAACTTCCTCTGTAAACTTCACCAACATTTATTCGGGGTCGTAAAGATAAATTCTGCTCTCTTTTACAGATAATCCTCTTAATTGCGATTGCCTAATGGCCGGATTCGCAAGGTGGTTGAGGGAGGCAAAAAATCTTCCCCAAACTGATAAATCGGTGGCCGTGTGTGCAACACCGCCACATTTGGAAGGAGCTCTGCTATCTCGATTGTCTAAAAACAAGCTTTGCGATGATTCCGAACATACAGACTTGAAACAAAAAGATACGAACTACGATTTCAATAAGGTTCTAGCGAATTCGATTGTTAACGATTATAAAATTAATGTGGATAATAGTGAAGGGGAAGTTTATGTTGATAAGCAAGACGGTTTGGATGATGATTTGTATGATGAAGAGTTGGAAGTTCCAGCTGAAGAAGATTTGCCGATTTCTGAAGCTAAGGTAAGATAAGAATATATAAATAAAAATAAAGGTAATATTAGGGTTGTCTAGAAGAGACATCTCTCTCGATAAACCACCATGAATCACATGGTTTACTATGTTCAAGAATGTAATAATTGGAGTACTCAATAAAGTACATCTATCTATTTAAGAGTTCAATATCGATTTATCAATGAACAAAATATTGCAGAATTTTCAAGTCCATTGTGAATTATAATGCTGTTCAATGTCAATGAAATATAAAACTTTGGTAATGATAATAAATCACTTGAAGAATAAATATGGACATCCATAAAGATCAGCCGTTTTAAGCAAATTTTATTGGAATTTTAACACTTTGAACTCTGTGAATCACTAAGCCAAAATTATTCTACTATTAGCGAATGATTCAGTAAAATTCAATAAGTGTATGTATATCCGCTGAATTTGCGTAGGATCAGAACTTAATGGTTTGGTTAGTCATCTTAGTTTTTTTTTTATTTCATCATATAGCAACTGTAGTAGGTAGTCATTCTAAATTCTATTGTTTGCATAAATTATGGGCAGTTTGAAATTAGCATTGGTTTGGTTACTTATGTGATGTGTATGAGTCATGCTATTGTAAACGAAGTCATTAGCGAAGGTTTTTTGTTTGCTGTTGTTTAATAGTCCAAACTAAGCATTCTTAAAATGATACCGAGAAATCTGCAAGTTATGTAACATTTTTTATGACACAATGAATGCTTCTTGACCTCATAGATACTGTTCAAAATATTAGCCAAATCAATTTTATTGATAACACAAGGGAACAAGATTTTTGTTGCATGAAATATTACGACTAATATTGTATATTTATGGGCTGCTAATTGAAGATCTGAAGTCAGAATTTCTGTATCAGCTTTAGTTTTTGAAATATCAGCAAAACGTGATTTTCAAGAAAAACACAATTTTATTAACAAAAAACAGCAGAAGAACCACAATTAAGGATCAAAAACTTTCTTTCATAAGATTTTCTAGCTTGATTCGGTGCACTAGGGCTGTCTTTAATCCTGCACCAGTAGTTCGCCACCATGTTGACATTCCAATGATCCTGGGACCGCTTTTCCATAGTCCGAATATCTTGATGGAACCGTTCGCCTTGTTCTTCACTGAGATCACATAGATTTTCAGGGAAATGGTCGAAATGGCTAAGGAGGAAGTATACCTTGGTGCTCATATTACAACCAAGCCGTCAACATCTGTTCAAAGTGATTTGAATAAGCTTTCATCCTTTTTGTTTGATAGAATATATTGTGCAATCCAAACAAATTCTTTTGAGGCATTTTTTTCGATATGGGTCATGTAATTATGAAACTTACACTTATGTCAACCACCTTATTTGTGGACCATCAGAAATTCCGGCTTTTAGTTTCTCTATACTCAAATTATGGGACTTTTTAGGTATGTATTGAGCATTTTTGTTCAGAGCTTTTAGAAGTTGTTTCATGAGCCCAAGTTTGATGTGCTAAGGTGGTAGCACCTTTATTGAGGTAAAGTAGTAGATAACACATTTGGGTTAATCCATTTAGACCGCTTTTATTGTTAATACCGTTCATATCAACCTCGCAGAAAGACTACCTAATGTTCGAGGGTTCTCGCCAGATCATCGGTGTTTGTTACTTGAAATGGGGTCTTTTCTTATTTTTCCATAACCTTAAAGACTCGACGCATGTTTTACATACCATTTTAGACACCCAGTAGGTACCTGTCGCAGGTGTCCAAAGAAAATCCAAAGAACTCAAAGTAAACCCGTTTCAAGAACTCCGACACGCTTAGTCTACAATCTTTAAATGTATATTCACCACAAATATTACAAAAATAGTTAGTGTCATTTTTACAATTATTTTGCAACATAGAAATAGTAAAAATTATATACTTTTTAAATAAAATGCTCTGTTTTATGAAATTTATGTGTAACTAGTTCGAAAATACGGTCAATAGCTGTATCTCAAAAACTAAAGCTGTTAGAAAAAAAATGTGGGTAGATTTGAAATCAGCGACCTCGAATTAGTAAACAAAAGTCATAAAATTTCATGCAACAAAAAAAAAAGTCTTATTTTGTTCCCTTGTGTAATCACAATCCTTTCCTGAGTCGGTCAAATATTTACCGAGCGGTATTGGTCTTTCTAGCAGGGTATCCTATTTTGGTCTGGGTCTGGGAGTTAAATTGGGGAACATATAACACAAGCTAATCGATAGCTTTATATGGGAATAACTGACCATGTATGAAATGGGTTCCTATTTTATTCTAAAAAAAAACAACAGTGACTGCAAGTAAGGCTTCTGTTGACAGTTAAACACGCGACTTTTAATCTTAACTAGCTTTTGCCCGCAACTTCGTTCGCGTGGAATAGTGACTACCAGCAGATTTTTGATTTGACCAATAGATGGCGCGGAATAATTTTATTTTTATTTATTTTTTGTAATAAAAACTATCCTATGTCCTTTCTCAAGTTTCAAACTATGTCTGTACCAAATTTCACACAAATCGGTTCAGTAGTTTAGGCGTGAAGAAAAGACAGACAGATAGACAGACAGACAGACAGAGTTACTTTCGCATTTATAATATTAGTTTAGATTCACGATAATTTTCATCAGGTACGCCTAATAGACGCTTGGCATGACGACGAAGAAGTGCACCTATCTTGGGCAGTGGACCCTCTATCGACTCGCCGGTATAGATGCACTGGAGTCACGGCGTCCAGAGCTGGTGGTCTACCGAAGCACGTGGCGTGTCATAGAGCCTCACCTTCGAATGTCGTGTTGCGAGGATTGAAGATTGATGCTGTTGATCAGTATACGTAAGTGTTTAAGGATTTTTAATTTTCGGTGTACATTGGGACCATAGGGATTAGGCATTTTGCAGTATATAAAGGTTTAATTTGTATATTTTTCTCGACACTTACCTAACACTTAAATAACTTGTAAATTGAATAATGTTCCTACAATTTCATTTTTAAATGTTTCGTGTATATATTTCTGTTTTTTTCTTCTTTAACAATTTTATTTGCTTTCATTAATTCTGTTAGATGTATCGTTGGAAGTATCTTTAATAAAAATGTTCGCCCTGAAAGATGTCGATGAACAACCACGTAAGCGTTGTTACGCATTCATATTATGATCCACAGTATAACTTCTAATAAGCCAACATAAGTATCAAATGGAACTTCATCCAAACAACAATTTAAGATCAAGGAAGAACTCCACAAATATCAGTTAACCGCAACTCGAAAAACTCATAATTGAACTAATTAGATCAACAGTTAAAGTTATAACCGCAAAGATAAATTAAAGAGCTAAAGTAAATATTTAACTGTACCGAAGTTTAATGGGAGTCCCTCACAGAGTAATATACAAATTGAATTAAAGGAAACTTGGTTATTTGATCATCTGTTTTTGGTTGACGTTAAATCCATCTGCCAAACCTTTTCCCGATTACTGGTCACCCATCCAAGGACCGACCGCGCCAAACGTTGCTTAACCTTGAACATTGCGAAAATATTTTCATGCAGTAGAATGAAGGTTTAAGAAAATGTTTTTTCTCCGTGATGGCGGATTTATCGCTAAAATCTGTTAAAGTAATAAAACTCTTATTTGCATTCAAGTAATTAATAGACTCTGAAAATGTTCAATACAAATATTTGGTGTTCTGCCATTATTTTTAGATACTATTTATTTTAATTAAAACTGTTATGTAATCAGTGAGGATCCTAAATAAATATTATTACCTCTTTGCTAGTCAGAAATGAAATATTAAATGTATAGAGTTGGTAATTTTAGAAACTCCTCAACATTAAAATGAGTCTATGTGCTTTGTTTTAAATATAGTTTTAGCACAATAGAAAATAATACCTCTGCACCATAGAGGAACTAATGAGATCTAAAAATATATTTGTTATACCTAAATAAAAGCACAAGAACATTCATTTATCGAAATAGTATGAAGTTAATGAAAAAACAAGATGAGCTGAAATTGGTTTCATTAAATAGGTAATTTTGGCTAATGTTATGAAATTACAGTGTCTAAAGATAGAATCGAGAAGAAGAGATTTTCTAATATGTAATTGTTTTTATAATTGAGTGATATAAATAAACTTATTTGTCAAATATAGTTTAGTTCACATTGTATGCTATAAGGTCATATCTAGGGAAGGTCAAATTCATAGCCTTTCCATACATTAGTGCACCTTACTGAAATAATCGAACGTGTTGCGGAATGAAATATCTTTGCTGTTGCGTTTTTATTAGGCGCTTGACGTGACGAATTATTTTTAGGACATTTAAAGAAATAAGGGAGCGATAAGCCATTATCATATAGTGGATAGGACTTTGTAGTATTACTTAGCGAGACTTATTCTTGAGGAAAGGTCTTTGGTTTTAATTAAACTCCATCGGACTAAAATAATAAAGGAAAGGTCAACAATATACATCGGTCTGCCTAATTTCCCAAACATAAAACTATCAACTTGACCAATATTCATTTCTTAATCGATGTTAATTGTCCCATAATGTTTGATTAGTGGTTACTCAGTGGTTAAGCTACAATGCTTACTAATTATCGTTGTTAAAAGTAGGACGCATTCATAATTTACCTTGGGGGATTACCGTGGCCTCATAATTAGGAGGATTTGTACTTGATTTATTATTTATGTTTTAGTAGTTATTTCTTGAGGTTGTCTGCTGGAAAATACTTTTTTTTTAAAGTGATTCAAATATTCTATAAATGCACATCAATACCAAATCTAGCCAGAATGGAATCTCAGATTATTTCTGGCGCACCTGGTTAATCGCCTTTCAGAACAGCGGTGGTCTACTTAAATCAGTCTGAATACTTAAAGAATAATGTTTATTTTACGTAACTGTAGGTGCATACATATATATTCAAAAATACCACCATTTCACCATATAAAATTACCTACCTACATGTCTGGCCGATATTACATGTAATTTTCGAAAAAAGTTTTCTTTCTTTCTTCCTAACTTTTTGTTTCTATCCACAGATTCTGTATAGCTCTGGAAGAAATGGATAGTTCTGATGTGCCTCTCTCTTTAGTACTGGGTTGTGGTGCACCCATGCAAGTTAGACAACGAGCTACTTTCGCTACTGTCGTGCCGATAGTGGTTACACGGGCTCCAGAACCAAGCAACCCTTTGAGGTTAGTCAAACATTAGAAAAAATATTATTATTTTGTTTATTTTTCTCCAAAAAGTTCTAGACTTAGGTAGGCTTACTGAAAGAGAAAGGCTGGCAAAAAATTTCGTGGAAATTAATTAAGTAAATTATAACAGTTCACAAAACTAATTTGATTCCAAAAAGTTGTTTGATTGTAAAAATATTTTTCGACTGATTCTGTGAAAATTTATTTTTGGATTTAAAAATAAATGATTATAATAGTATATTGATAAACTTTTATAAGTAGGTAAATTAATAATTTGGAATTCTTGTATTTCCAGAGTATCAGAAGTCCGTTCGAACGTCACAAGCGATGGGGTCTTAACGGTTCTGATATCAGTGTTGGGGCTTCCCCAAAGACCACAATACGTGCTACCTCGTTCCCAAAGACTGTCCAATGATGTCAGACCAATCGGCAACTGTTATATCGTCCTCGCTGTCTTATCACGAGGAAGCCTCGTAGCCCAAAAAGATACCCCATGCCAATCGACCCTAGAAATTTCTATGGAAGGCTTCATGAGAGGACCTTACGAAGTCTGTGCAGCGATTTCGAAGTATAAAGTCGATGAAAGAAGAACAATTTGTGTGGTCCCCCAGCTAATTGAGTCTCTTGGTACTTTAGAAATGAAAGCAGGCTTCAAGGGGTTAAATACAGCTCTCATAGGCGTGGCTCTTGGTTTGATGGTCGTGGTCATTGGTTTGGTGTGGTTTGTGAGAAAGATGTTGAAAAAACCAGCGGACTTTGAGCCCCATAGGTGTTTTAGACAAGAACCAGTTCAGGAGGAAAATCCTAGAGCGAGTTATGTCATGCTGACAGCCACTTCGAAGGTATAGATGAACTCCATAGGAGTTTGTGTTACTAGTCGTGAAAATTATCTTTTTTAAATAATATATTTGTTTGGTTATTCAATGAAGTATTAAATTCGATGTATGTTTAGATGTTGTGTAAAATTAATATTATTGTTTGTTAAATAAAATTCGGAAAATCCCAAATGGCACACTAATTTGGTTCGTTTAAATTATTTAACAGATGCGCTTAGATTTTAATTTTAATTGTTTTTTGTTTGTCGTGTGTAAGTTAACGTTCTTCTCCAGTAAAAATATTATAACTTTGAACTTCAGGAACAAAACAATTTTTTTTAACGTGATGAGTGATGTGATATCTCCATATTTTTTGGAAGTCCAAAACCAAAATGTCTAATTTTTTATTTTATCAATATGTATTTGAAGATACATAAAATCAAATTAATATACCAAGTGTACCCCACATCAGAACTAAGAAATAAGATCATTAAATACAGTCGTGTAAATAAATATTATCTCTGAGATCAAAGTACAATAAAATAGACGGGAATCAAGTTGTTTTAGCGCGCGCGCGCACCCTAAAAACTTTTCAGTCGGCCGACCGGAGGCCGGTGGTAGGAAAAAAAATGTTTTTTGAATGTTCAGAATTTGATCGAAGTTTATAGTCGGTCCGATACCGGACAAATACCCTATGGTTGTTACGTGTGTACTTCCTTTCATTCTTGTTCCTTTTCTTCATTTCATTGCCGTCCTATCGGGCTATGAGAATGAAGAAATAGTGAGTGCACCTGTGTCTGCGTAAATGCTTGTGCGCTATAATATGTCCTGCGAAGCTGGCTAATCTCCTTACCTGAGAACAGCCGCCGTAGGCGATAATCGGCTAGGAGGATATCATCATCATCATGACTTCCATTCAATTTTATACTGATTTACGAACCCAAACTATCGGGCGACTAAAAGTTTGTAGTGTGCGCGCGCTTTTAGCAGATAAGCGTACTGTGTAACAGTAATATCTTACTCTAAGTAATAATATTTGCAATCACCTCTAGCTTGTGATAAGAACGTAAATATCTGTAATTATAATTACACTTGCTGGCAATATAACTGAGTCAGTAGCGAGAATCTTCATATCTTTGATATTATACATACAGCTAAGTTTACGAACATTTTATGTAATAATTGGGACATAAAACTAATGTCATTGAAGATGTCAAGATTTTCAAACTGACTCAAATTTATTGCTCTCAAGTGTATCTACTTAGTAGTTTAAGCTAATGTAAATGTAATATTAATATAAATGAAAAAAATCTCGTTAGTCTTGAAATTGACTGATTTTAAAGCTTAACTTCGAGGTATGGTGTTTATCGAAATGTCAAAGTACTCCAAAAGTCTTAAGCGAAGCTAAAGCCACTTAATGTTCCATTTCGGAAAAAAAAGCAAGCTAAGGTGGCTAAGGTTATGACTGTTATGAATAAGATCCCCACCCTACGGACATCAAGGCACTTGATAAAAACTGATTTAGCTTTTTAGCAAGTATATATTGCCAACCATCAACTTTTTCAACTTGGTTCTATGTGTAACCCACAAAAAGAAATATTGATAGTGATCCTTCTCAAATACTATTTTTGTTACAGCCAAAGTGGTACTTCTAAAATACCTATTTATGTTTTTGTAACTTAGGGTCCTAATGACGTTTCCCACTATTTACCCTTCCTCGAAGTAAGAGCAAGCTAACTCGACGAGCTTCTAATAAATGACTAAAATATAAAATATTTCTTCTGTGAAGACGTATTTCTCAAACATTATTTAGTTTAGAACTAATATAAGTATTAACACGAGGCTGACAAATATGTTTAATCTGTACTAATATTATAAAGGAAAAAAATGTATTTTTGTTTGTTTGTTTGTGATGGATAAACTTAAAAACTACTGAACCGATTTTCTAAATTCTTGCACTGTTGGAAGGTACACTCTTCCCAAGTAACATAGGCTATATTTTATCCCAGTACAAGTAGTAATTTCCTCGAGACGCAGGTGAAACCGCGGGAAAACGGCTAGTTATGATACATAGTCAATACGAAGTCTGTATGTAATTAAATTTTTAATTAAGAAGCACGATAATTTTGTCTAATTCATTCTAGTGATTTGTAACTAAGTAATTTTATGAATTAAATCTGTTATTAATATCATTTTAAGTTGAGAAATTAATAAAGCTAGCATCGGTTATAAATTATTTCCATTGTTCAATTAAGGAGTTGAAAATTACTTGAACTTTTGGAGAAAGTATCATAATTTGTTTTAATTGAACCAATTTTTTGAAGCTTCAAGAAAAATGTACTGTGTCTTTACAAATTAATGAAACTGCGTTTTAAAATGCAACATTGTGTATTGCACAAGGGTGCGTCCACATCTGGCGAATGCGCCGCGAATGCGCAGCACGCGAGCCGTTCGCGAGCTGTCCGCGAGCTGCGCGCGTGCATTTTTGTTCGTGCGCCGCTTCTGCGCCGCCCGCGCGCAGCTCGCGCGCGACCTAAGCGCCGCACGCGAGCGACGTCTGCCATCTTCGACAGTACTGAGTCAATATGCGGAACTGTAAGGGCGAGAACTGATTGCGCGCAGATCGCGCGCTCTATACGAGCCTTGCGTGAGTTGCGCTAAAGACAAGCACCGAACTATTGCAGTGACTGCTCACGCGCAGCTCGCGGTCAGCTCGCGATCGGCTCGCGTGCTGCGCATTCGCGGCGCATTCGCCAGATGTGGACGCACCCTAACCTTTATATTTTCATTGGGCGCACAAAATTTGAACGTTTATTTCAAGAATAATTTACTTCTGAACCATGTGACACTAAGTTTTCAAAATCATTTAATTTTCATTTACTATTTTAGGAGCGTATATTGTTATTATTAGTCACAGTAAATAGATGGAAGAAATATTGTGTATTGTTTTAACATAAAAAATAAAATCTTCTCTTAAAATATAAGCACTACACATTGCTTCTCCGTAATTAGTGATTTGAATTTTATTTGTTTGCTAATTTTGGTTTGGTGGCCAACTTCGCAGCAGCAAAATTATATTGACGAGACCCTGTATTTATGTAGACTCGCATAGTTCAATGTTGTTACATAGAGATATATCATGTGATGTTAAGTTGAAGGCCTCATTTCACTAAATACTTTCTACAGTAACTACTCATAAACAAACAAATCTGCCCTAAACATGAAAGTCGATCAACTCGAAACAAATATCTGTGGGCCATACAAATATGTGCCCCGAAGGTAATCGGCTTGGCAATGCCATTTCTGCGTCAAAGCTTTGCCCTGCCATCCAATGAGGCGACAAGGAATGCACTCTCACAAAACATTCCTGATTTGCCAAAATCCAAAGGGTAAGAAACCTACACTATCACGCATACATTGAAGTTTGACTCACATGGAAACACCATTTTATGCTTCATTACCAATTTGTGATCAATATTTATGGGTATTGTTTTATAAGACTCGGTAGCAATTAATGAAAAGATAAGAAGTGGTAAAGGAAAAAGTATAAATAAATATATTTTTTTATTGAAACTGTCGCAATAATAACGGCGCTTTCACACTAGCGTGTTTTTCCGCGTGTTTGACCCACTAGTAATCGGTAATCATCACTCGAACTGGCAGATGTCAATTGTTTTACCTGTCATGCGAATTGTCTCCGCAATTCGTGTAACAACCATATGGAAAAACCGATCGGAAAATCCACCAGTGTGCGTCTCATAGTCAAACTACACCCAGTTAATTGGTCAGTCTATGACACTAAAAAGTAATTATTAGGAATATGTAGTAGTTTAAATAAAGAAGATAAGCAGTTGCTCCTTGTAAAACACTGGTAGGTTCTCAGCTGTATCTGGTTAGACTGGTAGCCCAAGGCCCAACCCAATGTAGTTGGGAAAAGGCTCAGGAGATGATGATGATGATGTAGTGTAAATTAAAGTTGCTTGTACAGGCAAAAATATTTCTTCTATCTATTTACAATAAGTTTTGAAATTCTATAACATGCGTTGTATGGTATTTGAGCTTTATTTGCATTGTAATTAAAATAACGCGTCCAAACCGCATTAAGTTAATGTTTTTATAAGAATCGTATGTTCTGCTTTAATTAGTTTAAATATATAATAAATAATTTATGTGATGCCATTTCCGTTCTTAAATAAAATATTAACAATTGTTTGTGTTTTTTTTCATGTCTTTCCTTGTCTCAAATCTTCATTCATCTTCATTTATAGATACTTTGTGTTGAGATTATCCAATATAAATAAATAGGTATATCCCTTATTGCAAGTAGGGGAGGTGTTCCCAAAACGGGTAAGCTAAGGGAAGATGTTAAATAAAATAACCAAGAACATTACATGCGACTTGTATTTGTACTCATAGGGTTGTTTATATAATAAACTTTGGAAAACATAAGATAGTCTTAGTAATCTTCTTCAAAATTGAGAAAAAAAATCAAAAAAATAAACCCCTTCGAAATACCCGCTTTGCCCTCGGGGGGGTCCTAAAACGGGTAGCGCCTTTGGGCAAAGCAGGTAATGAATGAATATATGTTATAAATGAATTAGAAAACGTATCTTAGACTCCTATTATCCAGGAAATCTTTATCGTTAATTAGTCTCCTTAATTATGTTAAACAGTTTTCTTATTTTGATCAGTCTAGATCACTTTTTTACTTTATTAAATGTTACATTTGAAATTATAATCCTACTAGCAGATAATTTTGTTAAAAATCAGAGAAAACATATTTTAATTTCTTTTTCACGCTGTTCCTGTACTTCTTCAGCTCTCTGTGGCTTCCTTTGTCTTCGATTAGCTTTCTGTGGGATCAATTGAGGAAGTGGCCCCTTATTTCAAATCGGGTAGTCACCCGTTATGCCCCTACCCGTTTTGCCCAAAAGCACGTTTTAAATTTCAACTACCTTAGCCTTAAAATAGTAAACAAGGAGACCACTAAGTATTCACAATTAATAAGCATATAACATGCAAAATTATAATACAAAACTGTGAAAACCGTATCTTACACCATATTTGAGTAGTCAGCACTAGCATAATCCGATTTTTTTTAATAAACTCTGCAAAAAACTTTTTTTACATCTAATCTCGAAAACGCTCGTTCTAGGCGCGCGAGCCAACTGACCGTGATCGGCGGGGTGGTAGTGCACCGCTCTACACTCACAGGTTCACACTAAGACCTATAATATACGAATGGCAAAGCCTACCCGTTTTAGGAAGGGTACCCGTTTTAGGAACATCTCCCCTAGTAATTGCGTTATGTTTTTTTAATAGATTTTTGCTGGTTGACGAGTATCATAACTTCAGACTATGACTACTATATTTGTACCTTTTCGTACCTGCTAGATATAAAACAACACTAGCTAGGATATGCCTTTGGCGGGAAGCTGGGGCTTTAAAGCGCTCCGATTGTTATCAATGAAAAAACTTATGCTGTATCTATATCCAGGAAAATACAAAAAAAAGTATCAAAACACATTCAAGAATTATCGAATTCTCAGAATGAACAATAAATATAGAACTAGAGATAAATCTGTTATCTTTACGATGAGGTAAAGTTAATTGCGCGGGTTATTCCAAATGTTCGTAACTGCAGCGATAGAAGAGTTCAGGGTTTTTGTTAAAAATAAGCATTTTTAAGGCACATTAAGATTTTAATGGGTATGTTATTGTAATATATTATGTATCATTATTTAAGTATCATAATTTGTTTTAATTGAACCAATTTTTTTGAAGTTTCAAGAAAAATATACTGTGTCTTTACAAATTAATGGAAAAGATTTACAAAAAAATACTGTGTGTTTTAAAATGCAACATACCTACTGTATTGTAGCAGAAAAGCAATGTATGAAAATTGTCAACCCTTCTTCTTATATTGTCTATAAACATAAATTGTGTTTGCCTATAAACATAACAAAATTGTATGTTAATAGTGTATTTAAACAATAGTTTATTTCTGAACCATATTTTGTAATAATAAAGAAGGCCTTTGACTCGGTTGAAATCTGGTCTGTTCTGGAGTCCCTGCAGCGTTGTCAAGTAGATTGGCGATACATCCAAGTGATGAGATGTCTCTACGAAGCCGCTACAATGTCCGTCCAAGTACAAAATCAGCAAACTAGGCCCATACCGTTGCATCGAGGAGTGAGACAAGGGGATGTTATTTCCCCGAAACTGTTCACTAATGCAATGGAGGATATGTTCAAGACGCTGAATTGGAATGGACGTGGCATCAACATCAATGGCGAACACATCTCTCACTTGCGATTTGCTGACGATATCGTCATCATGGCAGAAACGCTGCAGGACCTACAACAAATGCTGAACGACCTGGCTGAATCTTCTCTACGCATCGGCCTACGGATGAACTTGGACAAAACCAAGGTCATGTTCAATGAACATGTTCTACCGGAACCGATTGCGATACACGGCGCCGTTCTCGAAGTTGTTCGGAAATATGTATACCTCGGGCAGACATTGCAGTTAGGTAGAAACAACTTTGAGGACGAGGTGAATAGGAGAATTCAGTTGGGTTGGGCTGCATTTGGGAAGCTACGTCGAGTCCTAACATCGTCGATCCCACAGTGCCTAAAGACGAAAGTCTTCAATCAGTGCGTCCTACCTGTCATGACTTACGGAGCCGAAACGTGGACACTGACGGTACGGCTGGTCCACAAGTTTAAAGTCGCTCAGCGGGCTATGGAAAGGGCTATGCTTGGCATTTCTCTGAGGGATCGCATCAGAAATGAGGTAATCCGTCAGAGAACCAAGGTCATCGACATAGCCCACCGAATCAGCAAGCTGAAGTGGCAGTGGGCTGGCCATATTAGCCGAAGAACCGATAACCGTTGGGGTAAACGAGTTCTAGAGTGGAGACCACGACTCGGCAAGCGTAGTGTAGGACGTCCTCAGGCACGGTGGAGTGATGACTTGCGCAAGACGGCTGGCAGGAGCTGGATGCGAGTAGCCGAAAATCGATCTCAGTGGCGTGCACTTGGAGAGGCCTATGTCCAGCAGTGGACTGCGATAGGCTGATGATGATGATGATGATGATGATATTTTGTAAAGGAGAAATCTTGCAATGTCAGACTTTCAAAATCATTTAAATTTCATTTACTATCGTAGGAGCGTATATTGTTATTATTAGTCTCAGTAAATAGATGGAAGAAATATTAAGTACTGTACTTAAGTTAAAGTTTTAAATGACATTTGCCCTCTGGAGCCAGCCATTTGAGTTTGATCACTAGGACGCCAACTTCACAGTGACAGTTATTCTGACAAGATCTGTATAATATGTATATAGGTTTGCATAGTATCATGTAAGTGTTAAATAATGTTTAAATGAAGGCTTGATTTTGGATAAATACTTTCTACAGTAACCAGGTACCCATAAACACACACAAACAAATCTACCCAAAACATCAAGTCGAAACAAATATCTGTGGGCCATACAAATATGTGCCCCGAAGGCAATCGGCGTGGCAATGCCATTTCTGCGTCAAAGCTTTGCCCTGCCATCCAATGAGGCGACATGGAATGCACTCTCACAAAACATTCCTGATTTGCCAAAATCCAACGGTGTAAGAAGCCTACACTATCACGCATACATTTCAAGTTTCACTCGCATAGAAACCGTTTTTGGGCTTCATTGACAATTTGTGATCAATTCTTATGGGTATTGTTTTATAAGACTCGGTAGCAATTAATGAAAAGATAAGAAGTGGTAAAGGAAAAAAAAAGTATGAATAAATACAATTTTATGTTGAGACTGCCGCATCAATAACAGCGGTTTCATACCAGCGAATTTTGGCGCGCGGGTACGCACGGCTTTGCCTATTCATAAAAGTCTGTCAAGCATACACACTCGTAATCAGGAGTCATCACTCAAAATGACAGATGTCAATTGTTTTATCTGTCATGTACCAACAAGTTCTACATTAAGTGCAAAGTTTTCTCCTTTCAGTTTTTAAAATTGTTATTGTACCTACTTGCTTCTCATATCACTTGTCAGTGGCAGAATCGTCGACATCAACATCGACGGCAGAGATTGCCAGAATCAAAAATAGAATAGAATAGAATACTTGGTTCTTGTGTACGCAACAACCATGCGGAAAAACCTATCGGAAAATCCACCAGTGTGCGTTTCATAGTCAAACCAAACCCAATTAATTGGTCACAAGGTGGCACCAAATAATTTATTACCTACTATCGCGAATTTATGTACTTGTGTATGTTAGTTAGTCTTTCATGTAAAACATATCGAACAGATTTTGAATGAAATTTTGTAATGACATAGTTACACATCAGAATAGCATGCCCTCATTTTTATAAAGGTGCGAGAAACGGTTCCCCTCACATGTTGATACCACATAGAATGTCTACTTCAAAATATTTCTGATCGGAACTAGCGTAATCGTAGGTTGGTTGTCTTCTCAAACATATTAGTACAATCATAGATGCTTCGGTGTCTAAGTGTAGGCAAAAATATTTCTTCTATCTATTTACAATAAGTTTTGAAATTCTATAACATGCGTTGTATGGTATTTGAGCTTTATTTGCATTGTAATTAAAATAACGCGTCCAAACCGCATTAAGTTAATGTTTTTATAAGAATCGTATGTTCTGCTTTAATTAGTTTAAATATATAATAAATAATTTATGTGATGCCATTTCCGTTCTTAAATAAAATATTAACAATTGTTTGTGTTTTTTTTCATGTCTTTCCTTGTCTCAAATCTTCATTCATCTTCATTTATAGATACTTTGTGTTGAGATTATCCAATAAAAATAAATAGGCTTATCCCTTATTGCAAGTAGTAATTGCGTTATGTTTTTTTTAATCGATTTTTGCTGGTTGACGAGTATCATAACTTCAGACTATGACTACTATATTTTTACCCTTTTCGTACCTGCTAGATATAAAATAACACTAGCTAGAATTTGCCCTTGGTGGGAAGCTGAGCTTTAGAACGCTCCGATTGTTATCAATGAAAAAAAATATGCTGTATATCCAGGAAAATACAAAAAAAAAACTATCAAAACACATTCAAGAATTATCGAATTCTCGGAATGAACAATAAATATAGAACTAGAGATAAATCTGTTATCTTTATGATGAGGTAAAGTTAATTGCGCGGTTATTCCAAATGTTCGTAACTGCAGCGATAGAAGAGTTCAGGGTTTTTGTTAAAAATAAGTATTTTTAAAACACATTAAGATTTTAATGGGTATGTTATTGTAATATATCATGTATGAGTATTTAGGTATCCAAAAGGAATTTACAAAAGATACCGCGGCGCTGTAATCTAAATACCGCTTTTTCCTTTGATAGTTGTTCTGCCACTTCTTTTTCCCACCAAAATATTGGGCGCGCATCTATGTCGTTTTTGACGTTCAAAAGGTGTTCATGGTTTTGCAGCCAAGTACGTATAGGTAATATGAGTTTCAAGTAATTGTATTGTAGGTATTCTCTCTATTCGCCTTTACTTAATCCTCAGTTTTCTTCAAATAACATATTGCAATCTTCATTCAATCATGAAAATCTGCGGAATATCCAGGTTAGAGCGAAGTGGAAGAAGAAGATACGGAAAGCGGGCCCCGTCACAAGACGGGATAAACGTTAAGAAGAAGAAGAATCTTGAGAATCTCTCAATTCTGGGCCGATATGAGGGCAAATGGCTCAGGAGACGAATACCAGAGAGATATACATATATAGAGGTCGTTGGGGGCTATCTCATTCATTCACTCCATGTGGCATTAGGCAATCTATATGGAGGGAAGACATTTGTGGTCGTCATCAGTGAGGAAAAGACGACGAAGAAGATTGATAGATTCCACAGGTATACTTTAGAGACCACGGTCAATTATTTATGTCCTATTATACATATAGCCTATGACTATCTTTGAACATTATTTTATTGAAACCTCTTTTATTTTTTTTACTGTTTTCTTAAGATACAGTATCAGTTGGAAATACCCCTGCACACTTTTTTTATAACCTAGGATTTTATTTTCAATCCATATCATGCGACTGCATGTTTTAGTACCTATGTATGTTCACCCAATGACCTTAGATTCAGTACAGTATGTAGGTAACAATAATCTTCTTAAATGATATGACTTCTATAGGTGATTTTATTTGAAGACTTTCCTCATTTTATCTTTTCTTAGAGATTTGCAAAGTACTGAAGGTATAATTAATCGTTTTGGGGAAAACCATGCTGTATTAGAGGGCTGTCGTTTGCTAGGTAACCACTACTTCAAGCGGTTTCTTCGAAATAATCATCATGGTTCGGGAGAAAAGGGCAAAGGAGCATTTAAGTGTGGCAGACACTAGAAAATATTTCAGTCTGAAAAGGCGAATATTAATCTCACATGCACTGTCAAATTAGAACATATGTCCTTTAGTTTGTCGGTTAGTTCGCTTACCTTATTAGTATTGGCACGTGTGTCTATAACACTGTATTGAAGTGATACTTATACGCCTTTCTTTACATTGAAAATTGAACGTTGAAGTTATAAGAACACTGTAGAACTTGGGCCTTAAAGATCCCCGATAATGAATTATAGTTGGGTTTCAGATTGCATGAGGTAAATCGTAGATCCCTATTCAAAAATAGATATTGCATTGACTTATTTTAACATTAAATTCTAAGTAAAAACTAAAAAACTAGTTAAGCTATCACGTCCACTGCATCAATTCGCGACAATTTCCTTAAACAGAAGCGAAATGTCAAAGGTGCGCAGACGCATGCATAATATATATTTGTAAACAGACGCCACTATCAGTTACAAGCCGGTCGTCATGGCGAGTGCACGTGTCGTACAAATTATTTTACTCCTAACATTATGTTTAGGATTACAAGCCAAAGTGTATACGAGATGTCAGTTGACCCGTGAATTGCTGAAAAATAATTTCTCAAGGACATTCCTGAGTAATTGTGAGTTTTTGAATTTTTAATTGTGAATTTTGGTGTGTTGTTTTAGTATTAGTGGTTAATGTTATAATTGTCTAGCTAGATCTTTCCCGCGTTTTTACAGTTTAATGACTGCGTACCTGGATGAAAGTCTCTCTTCTGGAGATCTTTCTCGAAATAATGGTTTTCTATCACTGAATAGTTTTCCAACTGTATCAGTAGTTCCAGAGCATGTTAAATCTAATAATATTAGCGTTTTATATTGTTAGTACGATTTGTGCATATCTAACTAATTAGTTGAAAGTACATAGTACACTAATCTACATATGTCAGTCCATTATTGATATAAACTTATTGATCGTGTTTTCTTGTTCAAAGCAGAGATATTTATAGTCAAAAACTAGGTATTACATACCATGAATGGGATCGATTATTTTTTTATTCGATTACTGCATACCTATTTCGACGCGTAAACAAAACTATAAGAACAAAAAAGATATGTTATTGTTATTAATTAAAGGTGAAGGTTAACCATCAGGTTTTGAGGTAAATATTGATGGCTGAGGGATAGGCCGAAAGAGGTACCGCAGCCCTGGTACCTACATAAAAGGCCTACGACGGAACACGACGGTTTTTAGTTAGCAAGAGTCCGACACTCCCTCACCGCTGCTAACCCACAGCGGCAGGGTTCATTTGATGATTTTTGACGGCGTTAAACAAAGGGATATATTGATTCCAATTTCTCGTATTAAGTAGCTTATGTTATCTCACTTGGAATAGTTTAGTATCCCTCTCAGCAATCTGTAAGAATGCTACCTCATGCTGCCGAACCCTCCTCGAGAATATGTCAAACCGTCTCCGAAGGTCAACCTTGTTATTTGAATACCTGGGAAAATTGCTAGTCTGAAAGAGTGATGACCTTTACACCTTTATTATTTACTTTTTGGATAACAAGACTTAATCATGAAGTCGTAAATAGAAGAAGAGTACTCATCATCATTTCAATCAAAATCAAAAGTCATTTAGGTATTCAAAGTAGGCTGAAAATCAGCACTTTTCGAAGGTCAAATTTAGACAGCAATCATCTCCAAAGATGACAGCAAAACCATGTAATCACAATAATATTTTAAAAGGGAATAATGTGTATGTTTGTTACTTCTTCTCGTGCGAACTGCTGGGCGAATTTTGATGAAACTTGGCATACATCAGAATAACATAGGTACAGGCTGCTTTCATCTGGGTGCGAGAAGAAGATCCCTTAGGAAGCCAATTGATCCGCAGCCAGAATTTCTTTATTATTTCTGAAGAACAAATTGCACTGACCAGTCTCATTAACATACAAAGAAAAGTCTTCATCGTAGGATCACCTGGTCAAAATACATCAGCCGTATGAGTACAATTGGAAATCAGCCATACATTGTAAATACGACCTTGAGCACGTCTAATTATGGTTGACAATTGATATGCAGTGCCATTGTGTTATAATAGTTGCAACTGTTTGTTTGTATATATTATTGTTTATAGCTTGTTGAACAATCAGTCACTAAAGACCAATTTGACAAATCATGAGATAAATCATTTCATTAATCAAAATAATTATCTTTAAAGACTCATAAATCGTTAATGATGAATTTAGTTACTAGCCGTTTCTCTTGGTTTCAACCGAGTCCTGTGAGAACCTCTGGCCCTACCAGGATAAAATATAGGCTATGTTACTAGGGAAGAGTAGGTACCTATAGCTTTCCAACAGCAAAATATTTTTTCAAATCGGTTCGGTAGTTTTGAAGACTTTTGGGTATAAACAAACAATAACAAATTCGTCGCTATTATATTAGTACACATTAAAAGAAAACATTAAAACTATGGACTTTCATATTAATTTTTAAAATAAACAGTTGCTTTAAGAAAAACTGACGCTTATAATATTATCACTATATAAATTCCGGCCTAAGCATGTAACACAATTCTATTTTCCCGGATCTAAGAGAAACAAATGAAGTAACAATTATCTACGCCTGTTTACATGTGTGCGTGCAATATCAATGTATTGTATATTGTATTGTTAGTTTAAACCCATTGTATGTTGTTACTGATTGCCAGTCATGATTTTGTCAATGGGTTTTCCTTATATGAACATGGTTTTTGGTATCTCATGATTGGTATTCAAGCGTGGGAGTTTTTATGTGTTCATTACGTCTATGGGTATTAGTAGCTATAAGTACTTTAAAGGGGAGATTCTACCAATGCGTGGCACTGTTACCTATGTATGTTGGGTCTACACGATACAGACTTTATGTTTATTCAAATTTCTGTTCGAGCTTAGTCTGTGTAAAAATCTGTACTTAGTCTGAGTGAAAATATGATTTTGTATGCACCGATTTGTTGCGTATTTAAAACTCTATGAAAGTCTGTGTAAAGTCGGTATCGTATGGACCCACCTTTAGACATTGTTACACAAACAATTATTCTACTCTGGTTTACTCTACTATAGCAAATAGTAGCAAATTGCGTGCAAATTTTTTTAAAATGTCCGCGAAACAGCAACCTTTGTGGGCGAACACATGCTAGCTGTAGACTCTCGCCAATGCGTACACATTTGTTCGCGAGCAAAATGTGTGCGAACAATTTTGGCGGAAACTCACCTTAATGTAATGTAGGTATAGTTTATCCGAACTAGTTTTTTGATACACCTATTTTGTATGGTAATGATGTTTCGCAGGAAATCGACAGTTGTTATGCCAAATGTTTTATAACCTTAAATGTTTTCGTAATTGGAGGATCATAGTTTTTTTTTAATGGGTGGTTTAGGCAATTGTAGTAATATGCTAAGATTTGTTGTATCTCTCAGCAAAAAATAAAAGTTATTGATGATGATCAAAGCTTATGTACCGATGTTCTTCTTTATCGTTGCTTAACTGTGTTAGTTTTTTTTTCTCGTATCACCTCATATCTGATTCTCGGAACCATACTACTAGCTATTTCTTCTGATTATCTTAAACAGCCCTCACTGAGCCCGTAGCTCAATATTGATTGTGAAGCCCAAATGAAAATTATTTTTGCAACAAGCATAGGTTTCTCAAAGTAACTGCTTCCTGCACTCGGATAAAAAGTAACCTATGTATATTCATTCTCAGACTGACATTTAATAAATACCATATTATAGGTAGGTACTTTCGGCTACAACAGCATCTTAAATTCCTTTTGTTTTTTGTTTCTTTTTTGTTTTTTTTTTTTTTTAATCACAAGCACGACTTGCTTCTCATTTCACTTGTCATTGGCAGAATCGTCGACATAAATAAAAATAGAATAGAATAGAATAGGTAGGGAACTACTTTCAACACCTGGATATCAACTAATCTTCATGTTACTCTTTTGTTTACTGTTAATCTGATTATATCAAAATTCGTATGTTTCGAAGTTTTTGCGTGGAGGAGTAACAAACATTCAGACATCCATCATGTTTATAATATTAGTCGTCTTATAGCAGCTAGAAAATCAATTTAAAGGTTATGTGAAAACCGTGCTTTAAGTGTAAAGTCTGGAAATTCAGTTTTAATCGGCTTAGGGTGCGTCCACATCTGGCGAATGCGCAGCACGCGAGCTGTCCGCGAGCTGCGCGCGACGTCTGCCATCTTCGATAGTACTGAGCCAATATACGGAACTGTGCGGGCGAGAACTGATTGCGCGCAGATCGCGCGCCGCTCGCGCGCTCTATACGAGCCTTGCGTGAGTTGCGCTAAAGAGGCGCACCGAACTATTGTAGTGACTGCACGCGCGCAGCTCGCGGACAGCTCGCGATCGGCTCGCGTGCTGCGCATTCGCCAGATCTGGACGCACCCTTACAAAAATTGCGTCATACCTACTATTATTCTGTAAATCTATACCTAAGAACAATATTCAATCCTTTCCTGTTTTTCTTTATGTAATTAATCTCATGTAATACGTACGTAACTGAACTCGCAAATCAAATGACTACGTATCTACGCAGACTTGTGTGACCTTGACAAGAGGTCAATTTGACGTCTGGACTTTAACAGTAGAGGTTAGTCATCACTTTTAGCAATAGATTACACCATTTATAGCTCACCTGTAAATTACTGGTTAGAATAGTTGCTCAGTGTTGTACCTATTAGGGAATAGAATAGCAAAATTGTTACAAAACTGTTCGTATGTACTAACTATCAAGTTGTTGTTAATGTTAGATGTAGTAGCAAATGTGAATTTAGAATGACCATAGAATCAGAATTTATTTGCTCTAAATTTTAGTAAAAGTGTCAATCAAGCAAACTCCAAGAAAGATTCTTCTAATTCTTAAACTAGGATTTACCTGTATCTCAAGGGGTAGTGTTCGGCTAAGGTAACAATAGCTAAAGGACAGCAAAACAGTGTCTGACACGTGGACTAAGCAGGATCGCCTATTGACTTACAAAACGTGTAAAAACATAGTAGTATCATAATAGTAGATACCTGTTTCTTATAAAATCAAGGCATCTGCAGTTTTACGTAATAAATTAAAATCAACAATAGTATATCTTGACAGGATGTATGGTTTGCTTTAGAATGTACTATCAATATTTACCTGTCAAGTGTTCTGGGCCCCGATTCTCCTAAGTTAATAATGTCAAAATCGAATAGAAATCGAATCGCAATATGATCGTAATAGCAGTTTTAACCATATCGGGCATTCTGCTACTAATAAAAGACCAATCGTATTCGATTGACATTTGATTGGTGTGCGATTGGTCTGCTATTTTGATGATTTTGGTCTATAAGGTAGTTTGCTGTACAATCATTTTGCAATCGTAAATCATTTGCAGACAAAATGATTCATTATTGAATGACAGAAAAGGATAAACACGTTTATTTCAAAGAAAACATAGCGGAATGCCACATACGCTTCAATGGTAATCGAGTCGGGATTGGATCTCAGTCGAATCGAGTCGAACGTCAATCGAAGGTCGCTTAAGTAAAATTAGGAGAATCGGGCCCCAGAAGGAATGTCATGAAGATATTTTATTTTATGACACCTATTTACTTCTGCGCTAAAATACTATGTATTTTTAAATATGTACTTGCTGGTGTTTGTTATTTATTTTGTACTGTTTTCTCTTTTCAGGGGTATGCTTAATAGAACAGGAAAGCGATAGGAACACCTCGGCTATGGTTGTGAAGTCTCCTAGAAGAAAGTTCTATGGATTGTTTCAAGTAAGTTTAATTATTCCTGTAATACATTTTATCTCTGTCTATCATCTCCCAGGCAATCTAATGTCGTTGGTTTTCCAACTGTTACTGTTTTAATCAGTGATAGGGTTTGACTTATTGAAGACAATAGGAAGGTTGCATTATGGTTCTTTCTCTTATAGAGTTCTTACTTATAGCTCAAATTCTGTAGGTCCTCTTGCCTTGACCTAAAAAAAATATAAAAAGATATTATCTCTTAGGTATCTATATCGTTATTTTTAGTTCCATTAACATTAGATTGCAGTGTGGGCGAAACTAGTTGATATTTAGGCCTTATTTTAGAGACCTGTTATTGTAATTTCAGATAGGAAGTGAATGGTGCAAGGAAGGCAAGAAAGGTGGGAAGTGCGATATTACTTGCGAAGGTAAGACAATTGATTAATAACTTAGAATAAGTTTAAATATTCATTAGTATGTTGTCAATTTAGGCGAGGTTTCACTGTTAAATTAGTTACCTATCAACGAGATTCTTGGGCTAATAATGTTAAAGACTTTTTATGGTTTCAATCTCTGATTATTTGCCTAGCTTATTCCGAACTATGTGGGGTCGGGTTACATTATAACCACATGCTGCTGAGTACCGGTCTTTGAAGAAATATTAAAATCCAGAAAACATTCAGTTCTCTTTCTTTGTGTAATGTAGAAATGGAATGAAAGAATTATCTAAGTCATTAACATAGTCTGGTTGACGATCATATAAAAGATTAACTAAGTAATATAGCCTGATAACATTATGTTTTTAATTCACAGCATTGCTAGATGAAGACATAAAGGATGATGGCATCTGTGCCGTGAAGGTGTTTGAACAAGAAGGGTTCAAGTACTGGGCCAAATGGGAGGCAAGGTGCAAGGGGCAACTGTTGCCTGATATTGAGAAGTAAGCATTTGTTTTTACTGTCTACTTATTTACGAAAAACTAATTGTGTTGGTCTATTGGTAGCCAGCTTGACGGCCGTGCAAAGGGTCTCGGGTTTGGGCCCAAATTGCTTTGTAGATTTTAAGAAACTATTATTTGGTCGTGTCGGATTATGAAAGTCTGGAAATAGAGAATGCATCTGTTTCGCCGAATGTTCTTATGCATTATAAATCCATGCAGGCTTGATGCAGGAAATTTTTTATCTACAAAAATATTTTAGGTAGTTTTTAATCGTAATAATCAAAGACATCTTAAACGAAAAATCTCACTGATAAATAAAAATTTGTTTTGTGGTGGTTCTGTAATTGTTTTTGAAGATTTTTCTTTGAAATTTTTCACTGCCTTTATATTCGAAGGTAGCGAATTTGTTTTCCATCTCTCATTCATTCTTATCAGCTGTTATTTCAGTTTGACATATTCGTCCACTTTTTTGATCCCGGACTTGACAAAATTCTATGCTTCAACTGAAAACTCAATTTTAAGTTTGAATTAATATAAACATTTTTGAAGGGCTACCTACTGTTTGTTAAATATAATTTGATGTCATGTAGTTTGATGCCCATCTGCAAATTTTCATTGAAATATATCGCTGTATTGAAATGATAATTTTGGACAATTTCATTAATTTTGTATAGATTTGAGTTAATGTTCACATTTCAATATAATTGTATCGTTGTCGAATTTATCGCGAATCATGATTGGTTAATTATCAGGTGCTAATAATGGATTAATGTTAGTGATACATAATTATCATGTAATTTTAAAATACTCATGAATTTGTAAACGAACGTTTGTAAATGCGTCATGTTCAATTTATAAGCTTGTCATTTTAAAACATACAGGCTTCACAGTTTATAATGACTGTACCAACACTACCGTTTTTTTGTATCTTTTAAAAGTGACTAAATTCTTGGACCCAGTTTAAATAAATATGCTTAACGCGGCTCGAAAGACAAATGTTTGCTTTTTAAATTATGCCAATATTTATATTACAGAGCAGGTGACAATTCTTGTTGGTTTAACTGCAAAAACAAATTATCTTCATACATTAGATATTTGCATTACTTTGTAGTATCAATGTGCGTATGTTTTGTCTACGTATGTCTCGCATAACTGATAACATTTCGCTGTAAATTATGATGAAATACTAGTTAATATTATAAAACTGAATAGTTTGTTTCTTTGATTGAGTGCATTAATGGAATAACTGGACTGATTTGAGAAAATCTTTAATTTTATTATAAATCTTTAATTTAATTAAGAGTAGTTCCCATGAGACGCGAGTGAAACTGCAAAAGCGAAAGCTAGTTCTATGTAAAAACGTAGAATCGTACAGTTTCCAAATAAGTATACTTATACTTAGGTCAACTCGGTTTCTGAACTAATTATGTTTCAAAATGAGGTAACAAGTCTTAGGTTTATCGGTAGATATTATCAGAATTACGAGATATTTATTTACAAATATATCATATTTATCGCTTACTAGCTTCCGCCCGCGGCTTCGCCCGCGTACAGTTCGGTTATATCGCGTTTCCAAGATAATTCTTCAAAAGTCCTGGATAAACACTATCCTATGTTCTTTCTCATGATCAAGTCTATCTCTGTACCAAATTTTATTAAAATCAGTTCAGACGTGAAAGCGTTACAAACAGACACACAGAGTTACTTTCGCATTTATCATATTAATAGAGATATAACATAGCAATATTATTCAAGTAGCAGTGTAATAATGGGCTATTTTAAAACGCAGCAAAAAAGAAGAGTACGTAGTATTTTTACAGTGGTGGGAAAAATATTTATAAATAAAACCAGGCTTCGGTAAATATAGGCACAGCGTAAAAACCAACAACAATTTTGATGGTATCTCGTTGAGGAAAATTATTCTCATTCATGGACGTAACTTGTTTACATTGAGTTTTAAACTAAATCAGCTGTGTACCTTAAAAAGTACGAGAAATGTGATGTGTTGCACTTTTTGAAACTATTCGAAGGCACTTTAATTTTTATAAACGAGGGTTAATCGTGCAAGCGAAATATCCACTTAATCAAGGTATTTTGATGTCATCCTTTTGCTTTTCTCCGAATTTATATTTGGTTTAGGCGTGTTCAAATCGGCGATTTGGTAGCTGGCTATGGCTTGGTTATCTTTAGGGTGCATCTACACGGTACAAGTAGCTTGCGCATGTTGAGGCACATGCGCAGGCAACATGCATTTTAAAAACGTGCGGGTCATTTTAGAATTCTTCTCTTGCTTGGTCATCAAAATTGAGCACGCGGTTAAAAAGCAACTTTGTATTCTTGTATAACTAATAACTATTGTCAATGAAATATTAAAGATTAACCTTACTAACGTAAATCTTTCCAGGTGTCCAGATTGGGTGCATCCACCGAACAGAGCATCCCCACCCCGTGACAAAAGAACAGCAAGAGGCAAACGTAGTCTAAGAAAAAGCAGAAGGGCAATATTTACCAACCCATTATTTTAGACTGTGATGTGATCTACATTTAACTTTAGAATCGTTTTTTTTTTACTTTCGTGGTATGACTGTGGCAATAATATCGTGGTGTCCCAATGAGTTGCAGGACCAATGAGTTTTGAGTTAGTGCAGGACGTCTAACAATTTAAAAATGGAACTAGATGTTCAAATTTTTCTTTGAAAGTTGGAAATATATCCAGGCGGTTCACAACTGTCTTGTTGTAATTCGTTTGCGACCAATGTTTGATAGAATGGTTGTAATTTCAAAAGGAACCCGAACGCCTCGTTATTACTAGTAACTGATAGTTTTGATCATGCCTACCGTACGTGCCGTGGACTACAAGAAGGTGCCTGACCTACCTTTCTTAAGGCTTTTCTTCCCCATTTATCCATGTGTGATAATCGCCTAAGTAACTCTATAAGACTTGGTGATACTGTACTAATGATACCAGATCATAGTATAATGTTTTAAGTTGGAAAACTCAAAAGACAGTTTAAGGTTGTATTTTTTTTAAAGAAAGCATAATCCTATTGAAATAAAATATCTACTGGTAGCTGGTCTACCAAAAATATGGATCAAAATATTTTGTAATTTGTGATGTACAAAAAACAATGCATTTAATCGTTGCTGTTTCTGAATAAATGAAGATAACTTTGTTATTTTGTGTCTTTGATTTCATAAAAATCTTGTTTATTGAGGACAAGTTATTTGTGAATTTATTTAATAAGAGATCACTTACTTTGGCCTCTTAACTAAGATTCTTCATCACAACGTTATTACTTGTTTACTAACTATTTTTATATAAGGTGCTGTAATATTATCTGCCAGGACTTAAATGGGGGGTAGTATTGCGTTTATAGATCACAATAGTAAAGATAAATAATTGATTATTTGTCATATTTTTTTTCATACAAAAACAAAATACGTATAAATTTGACTTAATTTATTAGTATAAAACCATCCAGTGGAGTTACCGCGTTGCCGCTCCGCACCGAATTCTTTTCAATTTATTTCGCAAAAAGCGCGGCGGCGCCTTTCATACGCTGTTGCCATACTTATCAGACGGCGCCGGCGCGCGGCGGCTAGACAGACTGTCGTCAACGCGCAGCCCCGCCAGCCTGGCGCTGGCGTTGGCGCCGGCGCATGCGGCGAACGGGGTAGTGCGGGTGAGGGTGGGGGCGCGCGGGGCTGCGCGTTGACGACAGTCTGTCTAGCCGCAGCCCCGCGCGCCCCCACCCTCACCCGCACTACCCCGTTCGTCGCACGCGCCAGCGACCGCTCGCTCGCTAGTCGCGACCCGCCGCCCGCCCGCTCGGAAGTAACTTTTTAGCGGTTTCGGTTTGCGGCTACCTTTTAAAATGCCTCCGAGACGGTATTCCAACCAAGAATACCTTGAAATGGTATTGTGCTACCGCGAGTCTAACTCCGTATCTGCGCATGCAGTGAACTTGTTTCAGCTGAGGTTTGGTGTGCGAGTGAGCCATCACACCATTTTGAATGCCGTGTACAGGTTCAGTGAACACGGCCGCTTTGACCCGCCACCCGTTGACGTAGGCAGGCCTCCATATTCTGCCCATCTTGAAGAGCAAGTGCTGGATTTCTTCCGACGTCATCCTCTTGCGAGCACTAGGGATGCAGCTCGTGTCTTCAATGTGAGCGACAATTACGTGTAATGCGGCGACTTTAATTGTAATTTATCGTCATTTGATAATAATCGTTATCGATAGTTTAAACAAATGTGATTCTTTACACTAACTTGTCAGTCCAAAGCCTGTTTTAAGTGTGATGGGAAGATTATCATCTTATTTACGTCAGTTTTTTGGAAGAATGCGTTATCTGGTAGGTAAGTAATTACACATTTTAAACACTTCTCAGGTAGAGTCGAAACTAGTCAGCTGATTTCAGTTTTCATTCACAGAACAGATAGAAAGAGATAGCAGTTGTTTTCATTGGCGAAGCGACACTACAAACGTAATTTGTGAACCACGTTATGCAGAGTAGAGCCAATGTTAATTTAACTTGTTTAATGTCTCAAATTGAATTGACTGTTCCGGGGAACGAAATTTCTTCACTATTGTAATCTATAAACGCAATACTACCCCCCATTCAAGTCCTGGCAGGTAATATTAAAGCACCTTATATATTTGTGACTTACCTACATACATTATGCAATTTTGCAAAAAAATGCTACATTAATTCAATAACTTAAGAACAGTATTATAATCCACCTCTAACACATAGCAAACGGTCATAGTTTCCATAGATAACTAGAAATTCTCTGAATAATTAAGGCCAGGTAAACTAAGTGATTTACTCACGACGGCAGAATGTCTTTATTAAGCTCGTAAACTTGAACCGTCTTATGCGTCGCCGATTGAAAATGTTACATTTAAAGAGGGAGTTAAAGAAAATAGCATGTTTTTACCCGACTGCTACTGCTACTGCTTTTGGCAGCCAAAAATTAGTCATGCATTCGCTACTTATTAAAGAGAAGGTAAGTTTGTTTTTGCTCTTTTCATGCGAAACGGGCTGTATTCATTGAGATGGGCGGTTGAAGTGACAGCCGAATTCTAGTCTTCTTAATAGCTGAAATGTTTTTGTATATTGTAAGGTTAAAAGTAAGTAGTTATAATTGTGTTTCAATGCGTTTTCATGAAGATATAAAATTATGTTTAGTTACAATATAAAATGATTGGAACGACTTAAGGAATGGCTAGACAGATAATTGTTCTTTCAACATTAGGATCCCAGCTGGTTAAAGATTATACTGGAGTGTTAGACACTCACATTGATATAGTCACAAGTCCCAGAAATACCATAAAAATAGAGAAATACAACAAAAATAAAAACACAAAAACGCTATTAGATCGAGGGGAACAAATCGTCTTAGGGGATTCCATAAAGGTTTATGTCATCTCCGTTCCATGGGATTTAACATTTCATGGTTGTCGATTCTCTATTCGAGCTGTAAGTAATGTTTGTAGAACATTTTACTGAAATAGCGTCTTTTATTTAAATCAAATTGCATATGTTTGTATCTCTGACAAGGAAAACTATTGAATGGATTAAAGTGAAACTTTACAGTAAAATCTGAATTTTAAAAAGATACCTTGGCTACTTTTCATCCATGTGTAGATCGTTCAATATTGGCTAATGTACCATACAACAGTATTGTTGTCGCACTGATGAAGACACTAGACACAGAATAGATTACAGCACATTATTAAGAGTATGGACCCCATAAATCACATTCCCCAATTTATTCGTCTTTACCGTTCAAAATACTAATTAGGTACAACATGTTTAAATGTACCTTCCAAAGTCACATCAGATGGTTCCGCGGTCAAAATGTCTACCCCCACATGTTTGCGACCCCTAATATATCGAGTGGGTTCAGAATTACGTAACATTACCGGAATCGGATCGATTCGAACTCTAAATTCGTTAATTAAAACAGTTTCGAGTTCCTGTGATCGCTAATTACTAAACGATAATATTGGAACGATTAATTTTGTTTCATTGGTTGGTTATGTGGAAATGTTTATAAAGTAACCAGGTAACTAGGGGTAACCGGGTAAGCCAAAAATTATTGAATGACGGAAGAGGTATTTAGCATTTTTTTCAGTTATCAAACTGGTACCATAAAGTTATTTTATTTGGGGATATGATGAGAATACATTTTTCTTTGGAGATGTGAAGTCTAGGTCCATCGACTATTATTTTTTCTGCAGCCCTTCGTGTAGCTATCAGGGTCGCGAGACCCAGACAAGCAGCAAATGTACGAATTTAGATCAGCAAGTTTCTTTAAACTGAATAAAGACATTTTTACAAGCCCTCGACTGTCTTCACACACAGGAGTCGCTTATGTTATCCATATTAGCGACTTCAAGTCGCTTAATGGATAACATAAGCCATTGACCTGAGAAGAAGGACATTGATTTGCAGCACTTACTAAGTTTCAAAGCTCTTGTTTTCTTTTTCAGAAAGCTGTAAACCTTAAAGACTCATCACCAAAACATCCGCACATTAAAGCTAATACATATTCAACCTTATCATTAATTCGTAAGCTCTACAATTGTTTGAAAAGTGACTCGACAGCACATAATATAATAGACTATTGTGACATAAAACAAACGGGCATGGTGGAGCCACGTCAAGCCAATGCTGCTGCAGCGATATTGTTGCGAACGGTTATGTCACCACGACTTTGTATGAAGATTTCACTTCTGAATTTTGGTACAGAGTAGCTTTGGGAATTTGATATTCTTGGCAGTTTTGGAAATGGAGGAAATAGCTAAGGTATGTGTGATTTCATCGTCAGCTAAACATCTTTGTAGCAAACATACTTTCTGCTCTTCTTCTCTTCTTAACAACGGATTTTCTTCTTATCGAGTCAGCAAGAGATTAATGAAACAAACCCTAGAGTCAGAGATTTTTCAAATCTTTGCCTTTGAAGTAGAATTTTTGTGACACCGACTGCTACTGAGAAGTATGCTTTATCCAGAAATGGGACACATATGAAACAAGCCAGATTCTAGACTCCGGACTGCTTTGCGAAAGTTTCTAAAACATATAAGTTGGCCCGTATACAATAGTCTATACTTAGTTCAAATTTGAGATTCTCAACTGTGTTTTGATATAATTCAGACACACAAAAAGACCAGACAAAATATCTTTTACGCCCAAATAATCATACCGCAACAATAGAAAACCAACTAGCACTTACAAAAGTTACAACGATGCAAGCGTATCCATAAAACAAATGACAGTCTACCTCTGTTCTCCCCTACTCTGTGGTGATCTTGTTACGGGCCAGGCAGCTACATACAACATCAGGCAGCTACATACAATATCCCAGTGAACTCCTGTAGGACCCAGCTATTGTAATATTTTGTTTTGTACACCACATGTTGCATATTAAATTCAGTTTCGTAATTGAAAGGGATTTGTGGGTCGCCTTGAAATTTTGATCGTCTAAGTTGCGATGCATTTTAGTAAGGTACTTTGGGGTCGTTTCTGCAGTGTATTTCTGAACTTAGAAAAAAGCCTTTTTCATACTGGCTAACAAGGACAGTAAAGTCAAAATTAGAAAAAAACTATTTTCTAAGTATTACAATATGCATTGGTTTTTATAGCATTTTAGAAAAATAACAACTTCTTAAATTTTAATCCATGGACCAAAATCTGCTACTGAAAAGTTCTAAGTGGCCCAGACTGGCAGAAAACTTCGACAAAGTAGGTAATGACCCAGAGCGTGCCCAGAGCCTACTTATCACTAGAACAAAAGAAGAAGATAAAGTAGCCCCCTTAGAACATCTTATATTTATTTATTAACTACACTATGAACAGCATAATCACCTCCCCTATACAACTGCAAAAATGTAACAAAATCTCTGTAACCACTTTCATAATTTTCAATTTCTCCCACAATTGCCAGTTTACCGTCTCGACATCGTAAACATCCCTTTGAACATCAATTCGAACCCCGAATCGAAAGCTAAGGCAGTGAACGCCATATTTTTTCGCACCCCTACAACAGTCGATAGAATTACAAGCAGTAATTGAAACGAACGCGACGTCTGATGATACAAAATAATTTATCCTCCAAACCTTTTTCCCAACCATGTTGGGATCGGCTTCCAGTCTAACCGGATTCAGCTGAGTACCAGTGCTTTACAAGAAGCGACTGCCTATCTGACCTCCTCAACCCAGTTACCCGGGCAACCCGATACCCCTTGGTTAGACTGGTGTCAGACTTACTAGCTTCTGACTACCCGTAACGACTGCCAAGGATGTTCAATGAACAGCCGGGACCTACAGTTTAACGTGCCATCCGAAACACAGTCAATGGTGTCTAAGATTTACTTAGAAAGTACATACAAACTTAGATGATACAAAATAATTTAATAGCTTAAGACTTACCAAGGTAAAGTGAAACATTATTAACATGAAAAGTAACTTTGATTAGGACTATAATGTGTTTTACTAGATAATCTTGCTAAAGCCTGCAGCTTTTCAGATTATGATTGAGTTAATGAGATACTTTATTAAATGCTATCAATATGTTGCTTTCCTTACACGAGTTAGTACAAAATTATAAGTTAAGTATCTGGCAATTAAATATAAAAATCAGGTCAGTATTTGCTATGTGCACTTTTAAAGCTGTTAAAAGAAACGTAAAAAATTCTGTCAAATGTCGAGATCACCTGGATTTAAGAGCTTGAAAATAACTTATGTACCTGAAAATCAGATCCGCTAAATCAATGATCCCATAACCATTCTACAAATAAAAAGTTCACTGACAAACAAGGGCAAATATTCTTTATAAAAGACCAAATAAGAACAAATAATCAAATTCCGAATGCACAACCATTTACCGGGTCGACGGGAACTGCCACCTTTGGCAAGCTCACCATAGGTTTTTCACCCCTAGGTTAAACAATCTCTAAACTTCTTGGACACTAGCGTTTGTCTCCAAAGAACTGTTATTAGAAAACTTACCGACCCAGTTTTTGGTCGTGTTGGCTTCTGAACTATCTTAGCACTGAACTAATAATTGAGAGTCCACACAGATACTGGGACTTAGAAAAAATAGGGTTTGTACGTTCAATTATGGATTGAACGAAGTTTTTGAACTGTAATTCTGTTTTGAAGAATATTTTTGAAGCTAATGTCTATCTTCATGAAATAAAACTTATGTTGCGTCTAATTTTGAGGGTTACATTAAGATCATTTTGATTTCATCAAAACCTTAAAATCGTGAAGTTAAGGTATGCAAGTTCGACAACATATCAAGCTTATCATATTTAAAAAGAAAAAACTATAAAAAGAAGATTTTTGACAATTCTTCTTTAATCTCTAAAAACAAAAAGATTCTGAGGATAGATTTATATTACTGATGTCGTAGCCGCCAAACCAGAGTAACAAGATTCAATTTTCATATTTTAGAGGTTGCACCGTGGCGAATGTAAGTGCTATGCCGCTGCCAAACTTGTGATAAAACTACCAAGCGATATGTACAGAGAAAACTTTAGAGTCGACTTTGGTATAATAAAGACTGGCAAAAAATATAATTTATGGAAAAACTGATAAAAACTATGTTGATAAAGTAAATGAAATGAAAGTGACATATGACAAGAGCAGTCTCTTATGAATAAAGAAAATAATAATATAGCGAAAAAGCCAATTATTTGAATAATAAGGTGGAAGGAAAACCCAAAATCATCACAATTGATATAAAATCAAACGGTGACAAAACTTTCTTTGCTCAAAATGAGCTCAGACAAGTTGTAAAAGAAATACAGCTGGGAAATCAAAACTTCTTTATTTAAGAAACTGAAATGAACCGTTAACAAACTGACAAAGGATTAATTTTTTCTTCGCCCATTCCACGCTTTTCGCGAACCTTTTCGTCACCCAATATTCTTATAAGGTCATGTTCTATGTTAAGCCATTACCGACCTTATTTCTTGGTTCACAAGGTTCCTACGAGTGTCAATCGGTGTTCCGGCTTTTGTTCTAAGACTGGGAAACGCGTCGCCTTGAGGGTAGAAAATCTAAATTAAGCTGACCTCCCCTGTCGACGTGATTTCTTCGGCCAGAGAATTTTTAGAAGGACAGTGGCGTTAAGTCGGAGGTCTTTTTATACTGGTTGACATACTTCTATACGTTTCCCGACGGTACTTAAGCAAATACTAGCAGTTAACTTTTATGGAACTATTACATACATTCAGTCTAATAAAGTTATGTTTGCAGTTCTTAGGTCTCGAACTTTAGGATCTGTTTTGACTTCCAAAATAGTTGGTACGTTATTGAAGTTTTCTGTTATTACAGTATTTCTTAATACTGTTTTTCTTTTGTAGATTGTGTTTTTCTTTGTTTTCTTTGGTGGGGGAGTGATTTGATGAGAATTTGTTTCTAGCTTAGGGGACGTTAATGAGAATGTACGTAATAATGGCTTTAATATTATTGCCTTGTTTGCTGACTTGTAAATATTTTTTGATTATGATCTTTGTGTGGCTATAACTGTTATACCCTTGTTATTATTGGGCCATTGCTTGCTTCTTTAATAAACAAAGTGCTTAATCAGTTGCGTCGTTGCAGTCATAAAATATTTTTTGTGAGTAACGTAATTTTTGCATGCATGTTTTTAGGTGTATTCTGTTTTAGGTACTTTATTGCCATTTGAATAAAGATTATATTATGAAGAGAATGGGAAATATTCTTTCTTTTAACGCGTGTAGCAAAAAGTCTCAAGAGAAACAAATAAGACATTGAAACACGCCATCAAAAAATAATAATCACATCCTAATAAAGGACTGAAAAAAATTGTAAATATTAAAAGCGAAGCTACCGGAATCACGGCATAAAATCTTCTAAAGTATTCGCACCAATCAAAACTTGTCAAACTCGTTTTAGAAAGTTCATTGAAAATTTATTCAAAAGACAGAGGTCTCAAAAAGTTTTGAATAACTTATCTCTTAGAAGTCTGTCAAACTGAATTAGCGTCGTTATGATCATCGGTCGATGGATCTCGGTCCTTTTATTAGCATTAGGCTAGCATTAAACCAGTTTGGGAAGCCAATGAAAATAATTGCCCAGATTTATAAGTCCTATTTGAATTTTAATTCGAATTTATTCGAGAAGTAATTTGTAGAAAGACGTTTGAAGCAATTTTTGGAATAAAAATTTGGCTCATGAAGCCAGCTGTATTCTTAAAGTATTATAATAAAATTTTATTCATCCACTGTTATATACAATTAGTTTGCTTTAAAATTAAGTTAATCATCATCATCATCATCTCAGCCATAGGACGTCCACTGCTGAACATAGGCCTCCCCCTTAGATCTCCACAGATACCTGATTAAGATAAAATTAAGTGTATATTTTTTGAGTAGGTAACTGTAGTGACAGACATTGTTTCATCATCGTCTTACACATCTCTGTAATGTTTGAAGAACATACTTACCTAAAAATTGGGGTTTTAAATGTTCTTTCAATACAAATCCTAACTTTAAACTAGTACAATTTCAATGTCTTAAAATAAAACTGTGATTGTGCTCGAGAAATCACAATTACTGTAGCATTTATCTTAATTTATTGCGTACGTTCTTCTCAGTGTCTCTGATTGTAGCCTGTAGATCGTTTAATCGTAGTGCAGGAGTTAGCCAATAGTTTCAATTAGAAGAATACCTTTTAACCAACTTCCCAAAAAAGAGAAAGATATTATCTATACTTCTAACTAGTACAATAAAGAGGAAACATTTTTTTGTTTAATTGTTCATTTGTACCCTAAAGGCCCCGAAACTGCTGAACGATTTGAAAAAATCTTTCACTGTTGGAAGTTACACTCTTTCCGAGTTACATGGGCTATTTTATCCTGGCTCAGTAGTTCCCACAGGACGCGAGAGAAACCCCAAAAAAACGGCTAGTATTATATGGACAGATTGATCATACATTAGGTACCCCATCATGGCCCCCATCTGGTCTGATAAGGTATAACCTTCTATGTTTAAAAAATTCTAAACCTTTTCGCCAAAATCCAGTCCATTCATTCAATAGTTTTTAAAATTATAATTTCTAAAACGAATATAAACTTGTATAAAATCTTAAAACAATACTTCTATTACCACTGCACAGTGGTCTAAGTCACTCTCAAGTACTATTGTTCCACGAAGGATAGTCGGGACCAATAGTCAGCGCCAATATTTGCGCAAGCCAGCAAATAGTGAGGAGCAAATTAAAACGATTTTCTTCTGTAGACGGTAGGTCGACTGAATCGTAATGTATTGTTTTTGCTGACTGTAGACATTCTAGTTGATTATTCACTTATAATACCACAAGAGCTTCAAAATTATCGGGTATTTTCCGATAGGTTCGTTGCAAACAAATGAAGGAGTCAAGTTTTTCAGGTTAAAAAATAACGAGCGCGAAGCGCGAGTGATTTTTCCTGAAAAACTTGACGACTTTATTTGTTTGCAGGGAACCTTGAGGGAAATGCCAGATAATTATGAAGCTCGTGTGGGAGATTATTTTTCCGTCCCAAATGTCGGCCACAACCTGTCAGTTTGACGTAGCAACGACCAGAGAAAATATTCAAAAAATTTTCAGTATAATACCATGTAGGTTGTACCACGTGACGTCGAATGGTGCAATTCTATTGGTCGATATTTGGGTCGGAAAAATAATCGATGAATATTTTTTTTGTTGTTTATTGGAAAAGATAGTCAGTTGTTTTATTATTATTGGAAGTCGTGGTGGCCTAGTGGGCAAAGAACCAACCTCTCGAGTATGAGGGCGCGGGTTGGATTCCGGGGCAGGCAAGTACCAATGCAACTTTTTTAAGTTTGTATGTACTTTCTAAGTATATCTTAGACATCAATGACTGTGTTTCGGATGGCACGTTAATTAAACTGTAGGTCCCGGCTGTCATTGAACGTCGTTACGGGTAGTCAGAAACCAGTAAGTCTAACACCAGTCTAACCAAGGGATATTGGGTTGCCCGGGTCCCGGGTTGAGGAGGTCAGATAGGGCAGTCGCTCCTTGTGAAGCACTGGTACTCAGCTACATCCGGTTAGACTGGAAGTCGACCCCAAACATAGTTGGGAAAAAGGCTCGTAAGATGATAGTCAGTTGTTTTATGTTGGAGGAAAGTGGAAGATATTTTGTGTGTACGAAGGCAAATTAACCATACACACAATGTGTAAATGAACATGCACATTTGTTTTTACTACTAGGCGTCTCGGCCATTACTGAGCCCTCCTGAGCTTATGCAAACTAAGACAGTGTGCAACTACATTTACATGTAGGTATGGCCGACCCGTTTTATGACATAAATATCTATGCAATTACGGCTATATTATTATTAGGTTACTAATATAAGCATGTCATTGGACCAGCCATATAACGTGCAAAAGAATACAGTTTAAGTCGAACCTAGAGTAAAACAGACTAAAATCTTTAATTGTAGATATCGTGAACGTAATGCATAAGGATAAATTGAAATAAGCCTAAAATGGCATACCGTACACACAACAAAATCTAAGAACACCAAAAATAAAAATTCTAAAATATGGGTGAAGAAAAGTTTTAATAGGGCTTCTAGTTCTATTAGCTCACACGTATAAGGATCAATCGACGCAAGGGCTCGCTAACGAGGCTGCAAACGATAGCCGAGCAATTAGAGCATACGAGCGTTAGTGAGATTTACCAGCTGCCTATAAGTAGATTAGTAGAAGTAATATTTACTGTGGGTACTTCTTCGCATTAGTGATCAAAATATGTACAGTACTTTAATTTATTTTTTATGGGGATGTAACAATTAGATAAAATGTAACAAATAGAATTATAAACAAACGAGCTATTCTACGTACGTATTCACCTGTGACCTGAAGAAACCACTTATCGGGCATATGTAAAGAGTAGCATATGTTATTCTGGTATATGGGTTCACTACCAAGTTTTATGAAAATCCATCTAGTAGTTTTTGTGACAAAAAAGCAACAAACACAAAACACAACACATAACGAAATCGCGTTTTCAATATTGTGTTTTTAAGGCAAACCAAGACAAGCACTTTAGAAGTTGGTACAAGCAAGTCAGTGTCTAGAAATAACATTTGAAATTATTAATGTAGATATAACTGGGCTTACCTAACGCAGTTTTCTAGAGATTTCATTATCAAAATTGATAGAAAAAATATGAAAGCCTTTTCACGAAAGCTTGGTGATCAAAACGCGTCGAAACTCGATTGGATGAAATCACATATCCAGTCCAGCCTTTACAATTGGATGACACAATTAGCGAAGAATATAAGGTCACCACCTAAATGTGTTAAGGACGGTCCAATAAAAAGATTTGGAGTCAGCAAACTCTAGCTGGATCCCTTAACTAACTGGTACAAAAAAAAGGGTGCAAGTCGCCTACGAAGGTTGGACGGTCGAAGGTTCCGTACAGAGTTTAATATCTATACTAATATTATAAAGAGGAAAACTTTGTTTGTTTGTTTGGTTGTAATGGATAAACTCAAAAACTACTGGACCGATTTTAAATATTCTTTCACCATTAGAAAGCTTAATTATCTGCAAGTAACATAGGCTATATTTTATCCCGGTGCGGGCAGTAGCTCCCACGGGACGCGGGTGAAACCGCGGGAAAACGGCTAGTTTTTTAATATAAATGCAAAAGTATTTCTGGCTGATACATACTCATTCGCTAAAATGCATACGCTAAAATGGCTGAACCGATTGAGAATAAGGGCACAGAATTAGTTAACCTGGTGACGTGGACTATTTTTTGAATGGAATTCATCGGTAAGTTCTGCTGCACACCACAAGGACTTTTTTATTTCAAACCCACAGGTAGTATAAAAACTTAACACACAAAAATACTCTTGATACATAACAAAATTAAATGAGACGATGTCACCTTTGGAATAAAGTGACAACACTATTTCATAACAAAACTATTTACTCATACTTTAAATATCATTTCAATGAAGTACCGTTTCATCTTCAGAAAGAGGGACCCTAAAAAATCCTTCCCAGCGCTGAGCAAATAGCTGTTCTAATTTTGCCAAAGCGTTTTAATTTCTGGACGTATCGAATGGATTTGTTGAAGGTTGGCCAACGATAATATTGGGAGTCTTTCGAACTAGACTTTATAAGGACTTAAGTAAATTGAATTGATTGTTTGCTATTCTTTTGTTGGAAGTCTGGGAATTCTAAGAAGCACTGGGTGTTTATTTCAAGTTAGGGTTATTCAGATATTGTGTTAGGAAAGTTACGTTGGCAGTTGCCAAAAAATAATTGTTGTTGAATTAAACAAGATATTTGAGTACTTCAATTATTGAGCTGTCATACGCAGATTAAAAAGCCCCAAGACTTCGCTTATAAAAAGAATAGATTGGAAAAACAATAATATTTTCATTTGATTTAAAAGTATTATTGTTGTATAGATTGGTGCTTTACAAAAGTAAATCGAAGAATTGAAAAGCTATTGCTCATCATAAACCTACAAGTCACTCTTTTCTGCAATTAGACATAATTCTTCCCTAACATAAATAATATACCACTTGTTTTATCCAAACCACAAACGAAGCACTCATATGAAACGGAAAATCTAGTGAAACGAAAAATAAAAAAATATCGCCAACAATTACAATAGTATACACTAAGTAATATTTTAAAACGGAACACGTTCGACGTAACCGAGAGTTACTCGCAGTAACTGTAGCATTGGATACTAAGAGCTTTTGAACAACTGGAACCGCTATAAGCACAAATAAATCTGTAAAATCTGCGTCTAAGCGCTTTACCTATTAGAACCGTTATGAGCATATCCTAAACATCCAGTGCGCCGTTAAGCGCGGGAAATGTAGCAAAACGCTACAAAATTAAAAAGCATTAAAATTTATTCAAAGAAGGCTGAAAACAGCACTTTTTGACTTGAAATGAACCCAAAAACGCCCGCCTTCTTCTCCACTTCCTATGTGTTTGCTGAGAAGAGGTGCTGCCCCACATCATATTATATCTGCCATCATATAGTTCATATTTCATTAAGAATATACATACTAATAATGATAACTCGATCATGTATGTACTTATTTTCGATCACATTATTACTCACGCACACGACAAAAATCACGAATACAAGCATAGTCTTGATACACAAAACGGAGATACCTATATACTAGCTATATTGACCTTTGTCAATAAAGGTGAAGACAATAGCTTATCCAGTTCTTTGTACACTCTACAATTGGAAACTGCAACGTAGTGCGCATTAAATCATTTTCTCGCATGCTGAATATTAATAATGCGGCTCAGCTATGTTGGGTTATGGAGTCCCATTATATGATCTGCGCTATAGATAAATGTTTTATTTTGGTTTCGGTTTATTCCGTATCTTTGTGTAGATTTGATATAACTGCCCCACAGTTATATCAAATATTTTGCATTATAGATTTGATATAACTGTGTGGAATTTTGGTGTTTATCTAAGTTTTTCTAGACCTATAATCTACCTACCTGTTTCCCCGGAACGTTGGGGTCATCATTGAGAACCACCTCCTTTTTGGGAAGTCGGTTTATTAAGGTAGGTGGAAACTATTTCGTGCACCTGGATAAATGTGAGCCTATAGTCTTCTTTAATAAATCTTTAAATACTCTAAGATTTTTTCGAATCAGTCCAGGTGTTCCTGAGATTAACGCAGTTAAGCAAATAAATTAATCAGCTTCACAACATTAGTATATAAAATTATATTCTTGCCTAAACACGTTTATCCGTCTTTACTTAATTACGTGATGGGGTTATACGTCTCATAATAAAGATAAGGCCATGGTGTTTTGAATTGGATTTGTTTTAATGTTCTCAAATGTTTTATCTCGACGCCTTTGATTAAAGATGACGGGAACATCGCGATAAAATTAGGGGTTTTCAGCTTACATACTGTTTGTACTATTTTCTTAGGTTTTTTAGCCCAACATAAAGTAAATGAGCGTTTGTGTACAGCCAATATTTTATATGCTGCCAATATAAGCTAAATCTGCCAACAAACTGCCATGCAGTTTGGCAGACTTATAATTTAAGAAGTTAAGAGTGATGTGTTTCTGCTTTTTCTTTCTTTTTCTTATTTCTCCTTCGTTCTGTACTGACACTAGCTCAATTTTGCTCACAACTTTTTGAAAGAACAAACTCTAAATAACTATACACTAGAGCAGCATTAAAAATCTGTATCTTAATTATTGCAGTATATTTTTCTTAGTTCATGACAAAGAAAGTCACTCACGACGAAAACAAAAGAGGGTGAAAATTCGAAAATGAGAAGTTACCTATTTGGTATTCGAACCCCGATCTCAAAGAAAATACATGTATCAAATTGCTGAAATGAATGAGGAGGTATTTTTTACAAAGATAATAAGACTGAGGGAGTTACGTGACTTTTCGTTCTAGCTAGAGGTTATTAATATGAATCAAAAGTATTGCAAATGGAGTAAACTATCAAAAGAAATTCTACATTTCATTTTGAAAATTCTACATTAATGTATTCTCAATTTCCATATTTGCTAATTAAACAAAACACAATAATGTATTGTACATAAATAGCTTGGCCTCAATTACTATATTTTAACCCTCAAAATAACTGAGTAGTACCTATTGTTCATCACATGTTCAAAAATAGCCCAAATAAGACTATTGTTTTCAAACCTCAAAGATACTAACCTAAGGAAATAACAAAACAAGAACAGAAACAAAGGAATAGACGAAAATTTTAATCTATATTTAGAATAATCACTGAAACACGTGTAACACCACAATAGTAAAATTCTTCACAATAAATATCAGGTCATCCATATAAATCTGTTTGTTCAAGAATGTTTGTTTTATATTTTATCACCATGACATCACTTCTTATAGTGAACGTGAGGGTATATGCTTCCAGTAGGATATCCAGTACTGGCGTATGTTCCAGCATACCCACTTAGGCCACCTCGAACATAACCTGGATTGCTAGGATAGCTTTGTCCAAAACCTGGCTGCACACTTTGAGCATACACCTCAATAGCAAACTTGTATCCTCTCAAAATCGATGGACTCTTCAATGCTATAGTGACAGTCTTGCTTCCCAATCCACCAGCTTCTATATACGCTTCTCCTTCTTTATCAGGTCTCAGGTCTGTGATGTAAACAGCACTAATCAGTTCATGGTTCGGAGAGCTCACCATTACATCATCTTCTCTTCTCCATAACGCAGGATTGGCAATTTTAACAGCACTGTAAATTTTCTTCGCGTACGGCGATGCAAATCCAAGCGTTATGTCATTGGATTTCACTGACGTTAAAAATAATAATGAAAGTAACAATATTAGGAATTTGAAATCCATTATTAGATTAGTTTTTGGCAATGAGTATGATAGTACTAAACATAACAACACTGAAATACAAATGAAGATGTTAAGAAAAGGAGGGTCTTATAAATAGGAGACAAATTAGCACATTGTGATGTATTTTCTAGTAAGTTAATTTACGAGTTTCTATATGGAGTATGACTATTATGGGTTTTACTAGGAAATGGCGTCACACTGTTTAGATGGATGCTAACTCATTTATATTGTACAATCATATTACATAACAATAATATTTACGTTATTCCCATTGATGGAAAGGTTGTGTTTGGTTATAAATCAGAGAGTGACGTACATACAAGAAGGCTGGTTGCAATCTCATTACTACCGGATCATTTGTAGTGCTAGCTTCCTTAAGATCAAACGCATTAGAAATGATTCAAATTATTTTCTTCCTGAATGTTATTACTCTTATTACTGTTAGTTGTCACGATGTGTTTCTTGGATACGCAGATTTGAAATCAAGATTGATATATAGCAAGGGACACGAACAAAGTCCCGCAGTTTGGATGAGATCTGATGTTTTCACCGTCAATTGTTCAAGGAACGAAGTTATTAGTGCCATACAAATTATAGATCTAAGGATTGACAAGTTGGGTGAAGTAAACATCAGAGACGGCGGGATTGGCGCGAAATTTGTGACAATAGAACTTTATAGCCCGGGAACTTACCTTGGTCTCAACTTTTGGGTGGAAGTGTTTGCACTAAAAACGAGTTATTTCTTGTACAACCACGGGAAGTGATGGAACATTTACTCTTTGTAGTATTGAGTTGTAGTTACCTATAATTTGATTAAAAGTTTTTGAGTTGTAATGATATCCCAGTCAAATTAGTAAATCGTAATGAAAGGCAATAGTGAACTGTTTTGTGGAGCAATGGTAAAGTGTGTGAAATGTCATTAATTATTAAGACGAAGGTATGTTGTATTGTAGAATATACTTTGTTCTCGATTGTTCTATTTTGACTGGGGTATGTCTGATCGGTAGGTGAACGTTGAACTTCGAACCAAATGGTTCGTTGGAATAATTATTATTACTTGTATAAGTTTATGGAGAGGTAGTCATAGACGTCGTAATTTTAGCATTGTTCTTCGTTACCATTTTTGTTACGTTATTATAAGTTGAATTTTAGTTAAGGTATATCTTTGTTATTTTTTTTAAACATCTGTTAATAAATTCTAATGTACAGAGTGATGTTGTTTTTATTACAATCACGTATATCGAATGACTTTAAGAATACTCCACACAGAACTACAGGATATGATTTATTATGTTTGCGCTTGTTTCTCGTTGATATCGAGATTTCTTCGGCAAAATAGAGATGTGTTATTCAGATATTGTGACTCCGTATAACTCTCGAGCTTTTGTGTTTAGGCTCATAACAATAAAATAAATGTATGCGGGGGCATAAGAATTCCTTGTTTAGGTTGCAATAGTTTTTTTTTATAGAGAAAGGATTCCTTTATGATTTTGAAGTGTATTAGTGTCTTAACTGTTGTGTTATTCTTACTTTCTAAAGGGTATTTTGTATGATATTTTTGGGTTCTCTCTGTCCATCATTGTGATAAAGGATTATTGTGTTTGGAGTGTATTCAAGGTTATTGAAGCAAATCTATTTTTTTGTAAATATAAAAGAAAATGTAACTGACTTGTTGTATTGAAAGTAATGTATGAAAGATAATTTATGATTTAGTCTAACTGAAACCAGTCAAAACAAGACAACGTGATCTTGGAAAAGCCATATTAAGTAAGTATAAAAAACTAAATAGTAGATCAACATTTCATATAAAAAACTCTTGATTAAAAAGGAAAATAAATCTCTTCCAATAATAGTTTGTATATCTCCGCAATTGTTAAAGGTAGGTTAGAAGATTCCTTACAACTCTGGGGTTCACTATATAGGTGGCTGTAGTTATCGAACTACCAAACTTAATGCTTCAAAAAGTACATCTTAATATTTGGTCACATTACCTTCTTACCTTTCGTCACGTCTGATATCAAGCGAATGAGTCACGTATTGCCATCGTGTATAATAGAATGACGTCAGAAAGTCAGACTAATCTATTTACAGTTATTGTTAGAATAAATAATGGGCAAAGAGATGTGCTGAAGTCAATACATTTGTGATATTAAATCGGTAAATCAAGGATACTCTAAGCACCACATTAACTTAGATAGAAACACAAATAGTATGTTTGTAGAGTTGGTAATACCCTTTGTTAGAAATAAAACTTTCTGAGCTTCTAGGTGGCAGAGGATGACTTGTTTGTTATGAAGCTTGATCCTTTTATAGACTACTATGTTTGAAATCACCAACGAGCATTGAGCAAGCGTGGGGATTAATGCTCAATCCTTCTCCATGTGAGAGGAGGCCGCAGCCCAGCAGTGGGACGATAAAAAGGCTGCAACAACTTTTATGGACAGCTATCTAGTAAATGTACACTAATAATAATACTTGTGATATATGAGGTATCTTATTGAAGCACCCAGAAAAATTATGAATATAAGACACACTGACTGCACACCAACTTTCAGACTACGGGCTGCTAAACTTATGAAGCGATTTCGGCCTGACCCGGGAATCGAACCCGAGACCTCGGGAACAGCAGCCGCGCTTGCGACCACTAGACCAACGAGGCAGTCAGTAAACTTAAAAGGCCATATTTACATGTTTCTCTATTACCTACCATTAAACGTAACAACCACTTAATTTTCACATAAAGCAGTAGAAAATCAAATTTATTCCACCTCAACCCATAACAAAGCTATCAAAGCAACTGCATAAAGTTTCCAAACTTACACACGACACAATTAAACGAGTTTCGAACAACGACATAAATATAATTAGTTGTACTAACTTCTTGTACGTGTAAACTCTAGACAAAGGAACTGGTAAAATGTTCACACCTCGTCCTTAGGTCTCAAAGAGAAAGCCCTAGGGTATCTCACATAGTATGAAGAAGTTAGTAAGTTTGAGAAAATTGAATGTGCTGAGAACGCAACAGGCAAATGACGTATTTGTCTATACGAAGGTAATGATGTCAAAATTCAATCTCTAAACAAAGGATAGATAGGTAATAGAAAATCGCAGTAGAATAACTTAAAACTAACATTGTAATGAACGTCGTATGTTTGTTATCCTCATAGCATATTCAATGGTAAAGTATCACTGTTTATTCTTCTAAGTTCCACTAAAAAGGCCATATTTATTTCTCCTTTAAATTCATATATTTATTTCTCTTTTTAAGTCCATAGTTTAATAATAGAAAATCAAAATTATGCCAACCCACAGCTGCCTTAACTTGCTGCCTTGTTCTCGAACGTGTAAACGCTTGACAAAGGAATAGGTAAAATGTTCACACCTCGTCCTTAGGCACGCAGTACTTAAGAGAAAGCCCTAGGCTATCTCTCATACTATAAAGAAGTTAGTAAGTTTGAGGAAATTGAATGTGCTATGAGGGTGCGCACAGTACACCCTTTTAGTCGGCCGATAGTTTTTTTTGGGCTCAAAAATCAGTATGAAGATGAATGGTCGTACGCACATTACAAAGATCAGGCCTGTAGCCGGTATCAGACCGAAAGAAAACTTTGAAATTAATCAAGAATTTCTTGAAAATATTTTTTTGCAATAATCGGGTCAACTGTTGACCGACTGTTTAGTCTGTAGTCTGTGTATTTTAACAGGCAAACGATGTTCATTATATTATTTGTTTTAAGTTCACTTAAGGCGAGGGAAAATGGCGTGAGACAAATTCGTTTAGAAAAATGTCTGCACGAGTTTTGGGGGTAAAAGGTATCGATTTTATGTGGTGTATGTACTTATAGATTAGAATGTAATAGAAGGCATTAAAAACAACGTATTATATTTTTTTTTATAAGAAAGATGAATTTTTAATCACTTCGAAATGTATTCATTTTTGACCAGGTAGTTAAGTTCCAATGTTGTTGGTCTTTACCAGTTTTTTTTTCTATATACTTCTATGATTATAAAAGCAAAAAAATATGATCGTCTTGTTAAAAAATCGCACACACAGCTCTATATCCATCCTTAACCAATCCAAACCGGAGTATAATATTTTTATTTTCACAGTATTCAAGGGATTGCCAAGCGGCGTGTTATTGCAGCCCAGCGGGGGGTAGGGGGGACAGATCACAATGTACAAAATATAAAAATATTCCCACTACCCCACTGTTTTGTAAGTTAATTCGTTTTTGGAATCTATCTTCCTCTTACGCCGGCTCCATACGTTGGCCCCAATATCGGCCCCAACGCATGGATCTAGAAAATGGCATTGGTCCCAACGTTGGGGCGAGCGTTGGTAGTTGGCCGTCTCGTGTCTATCGGTTTTATCAAAGGAATCTGCGCGCCAACGTTGGTACCAACGTGTGGAGCCGGCCTTATTTGTATTTGGGTTGTTGCCAAATGTATGTGAGATTCTTGCGTCTTGTTGTGTATGAATAAATCTTGTTTAGTTGTTCTTTCGCGCCCTTTTTGTGCTGAAGATGAAGTGGTCCTGGCTGTGAGTTATATAGTGTTCCTTTATAGAGTCGTACGCAACTTGGTTAGGATAAAAGGTCGCATTTTTATTTAAAATACTGTTTCCTTGTTGTATTTTTTTCGATGATGATAATTTCGTTACTTTACATGTTTGTCCGATTTATGAGAATATTAATAACGTTTGGCTATTTTTGTGCCTGTAAGATTAATTTGTTTAATTTAGTCTTACTATATACCTATATATCTTATAAGACTTTTCAGAATTTATTTATTTGTTCATGGAGCACAACAATGCGTGTAAAATATCAATTGAGTATGTTTATAATATCATGTCCTTTATACATATTTGAAATAAACATTGTATCTAAAATTTTTAAATAGAAATAAAAATAGTGTGAAGTATATTCAACGCAGCAATGGAACCATTTGTCATAACGAATGAACTCGCCAGTTCATTTGTGTAGCAGTTGCTATCAACTAGTATTATTTCATTCAAACTATTATTTTATGCTAAACGCGTTGATAATGCTATGAAATGTAGAGTAAATATTCCGTATATAATTATATGGATAACTTGAACTTTGAAGTTACATAAATAAAAAAAACTAGAACACAATTTCCATATTGCTTTGTAAAAAGTTCAAATCTTTAAATAGGTCTTTAATACAGTATGTGGATTAATTTAATTTCTTTCATATGTTTTTACCCCTACTTAGTGCCACGCAAGGAAGATAATCACGATTTACGATTATCTAAAATCCCTTGCAGGAGAATTATTTTTCACCACAAATCTCTCAAAACAATCTAAAGGACACTTAGTGCCTAAAAAACAAGACAACATTTCTACTAAGTAAATCATATTCAACAAAAACACCATATAAGCCTAACATAAAAACGCCTCAATCAAGCTAATAAACCAACTCACAGCATTGAGTGCGGACACATAAATCACTCGAACACAACTGGATAAAGCAACAATGAAAAATAACCGTAACACAAAGATATCGGATTTATGATATTTGTGTATGCCTGACGAATGTATGTAGAGTGACTGGGGGATAGAGGAGGCTGAATGTTCCTCATCCTTGCTTTCGAATGGAGTATTAGAATAAAAAAGAAATGAAAGTCGATTCTGTTCTTTTTTTAGTTTATGTTTTTATCTAAGTTTTAACTGGTCTGTGGCTTCATTGACAGTGACGAACAAAATAAAAATGAATATCGATTATTATTTTTTTAATTTTGAATTAAGAACGATACGTTTTTTTAGAAGAAAACAGTTGAAAATGGACTTCGCTTCAAATGCCCAGTACTTAATATGTTCCTTGAAAGAACCTATTTGTAGAGGTATATTGTGATAGAAAAGTAAGAAGTAATAGTATTTAGTATCGTAGCACAATGTTTAATGAGCATGTTAAGTATTTTAACATTCAAATTCGCACAAAATTAATAAGTAATACCTATAGCAAAAATATTTTCCAAGATAAGTATAATGAAAATGTATTCCTTAATTTCATGATAATCAGAACAATACGATCATACAGAAGCTTGCCAATTAAAACTTAATAAGATTTTTTATTAAAAGAACAAAAGCGAAATGTACCCAAATTGTTTAATTTTCCTTCAGGCTGTAATTATTTTTCTTGAAAACATTGTTTAATGTTTAAAAATGAAATAATTTTGTTCTCCGAAATATTTCGGTAAGTAATATTGATTTTGTACCTACTTCTTTAAAACTCAGTTACCTGGGAAACCCGATACCCCTTGATAAGACTGGTTTTCAGACTTTCTGGCTTCTACACCACCAGTGACGACTGCCAAAGATGTTGAAATGACAACTGGGACCCACCAATTAATTGTGCCTTCCGTTTATTTATCGGAAGAACTTATTATGACAAGATGGTCATTGGGCACCCATCCACGGACTGACCGCACCAAGCGTTGCTTAACCACACGATAGTTATAACTGATTTCAAATAATCACCTAAAATCAGTATTAGTTTATCAAAATGACACATTCCTCTTTACAAAATAACACAACGTTCGAGTGAAAAATATTAAAAAATAAATATCCTTGATACTTAAATACCTAATACTCGGTAACCGTCACTCATATTCGTATCAAAGGGAATTTCTTCTTAGCTTTAGAAATCAAAATATCAAAGGGGTGTCACTCAAGCATTTACGAGTATATCGCGTTCTTCATATATCATTTTGTCATTTTTTTAAGTACAGCCCTTAAAGATGATTGGTGTGACAGGTACAGATGTCGACAGCGGTGGTAAGAATATTCTTGTAAGGATTTTTAGTGTAAGTTTCGTATTATTATGGTATAGTAAATACAAATACTTAAAAAAATATATGACCGACTTCTAAAAAAACTCATCATCATCATCCTCCGAGCCTTTTCCCTACTATGTTGGGGCCGGCTTCCAGTCTAACCGGATTCAGCTGAGTACCAGTGCTTTTATATAATTGGACTTCTAAAAACACTGAAAACTAAAAAAAAATTGTGTAAACCGGCGTAGAGGTCAGTCTCTAGACGATGTAGCTATGTTTATTTCGCCTCCACCTTCTAGACCGATGCACCTGCAAATAGTTTTTATTTTTGCTTAGGTTTCGGCTTTAAAAATATATATGATTTGACATACCTATGAGAAAATAATCGTCTATTTTAAAATTACAACTGAACCTAAATAATTTGATCGTAAATCGTATCAAAATTATTTACGTGAGCCACTTATGAGCTCGACTGTACCAATTTAAGCCCCAATAAAAACCCCTTACCATATTTTACGATATCATTTACCAATACAAAATGGAGGAGACATTTCTTGCGTTCCATCGCGTCTTATCCTTCGCTGGCATCCCAATCTTTGCCAAAAACAATTGGAATTCTAAGCGGTGGTTGCTCCTTCAGATCTTGAACTTCATTGTAGGCAACTTATGTTTCGTTTTTACCACTGGTTTTGTTGCAACCAGCTACACTGATTTCCTTCTCTGCATACAAGGAGCTTGTATCTGGACAACGGGAGTCATTATGACCATTTCCATATGGGTCTGTTTGATCTTCAGAAAGAAGTTTCGAAGATTTTTGGAGGAGATGGCCTTTCAAGATGGGATGATGGGAATGCCTTTGATAAAGCATATCTTTCTGGTCTCCTCAAAAGGAGAAAGAATTAATGAGTTAAGAGAACTGGTTAATGATTCGCAATATAAGTTGTTTAAGTATACGAGGGTTTTGTTAAAGACGTATGTTTTGAGCGTTTTTGTGTGCGCTACTTTGTATCTTTGCACTCCAATTTATTTGATGATTGCGAGGGAGGATAAATCTTTGCGACTTTTGGGTAAGATCAAGCTTTTTAAATTTGCGATGAAAGTGTATATATGTAGTGAATAGAAAACATTCATTTATAAATAAACTGTAAGAACAGACGGAGTGGACATTTAATAAATGTGTTATTTTTCTTTCATCCGATTATGTATTTGTTTTTTTTTATTATATTTCAGCTTTTGACATGTGGTTTCCATGGAGTTTGGAAAATTATACCGTCTACATTGTTTCCTTCATATTTCATGCGTACGCTGGATATTTGTGTTGCATTGGTAAGTACAGGATAAATTCCTAATTTTACTTTTCGTGTCCTAAAGCCTGAAAAATGGAGATGACTTCACAACTGGCCTTGCATGAATCACGTTTGATAATTCCTATTCTTTCAGCGTATCCAGGTCTACAATCAACAATAATCCTTCTCATTGGTCAAGTAATTCGTCAGACAAGGATTTTAACATTTATTCTTCTCCATTTGAATGAGTTGGTTCTAGAAGTAACTGGAGTCCAAGATGAAGAATGGCAAACCTATTGCACTTTGGTCCATTCTCAGTGTGTGGATCATTATGTGAAGATTAAAAGGTAAAAAGAACACAATTTTGATAATATGATCCCCGATTTAAGAAAACTTAGCTATTAATTTGGTTTTTGCCAAAAGCATGGTCAGACGACCTTATAAAGTACCCGGAAGACGCTGGATGCAGGTCGCCTCCAACAGGTATCTGTGGAGATCCAAGGGGGAGTCCTATGTTCAGCAGTGGACGTCCTATGGCTGAGATGATGATGCTGAAATGCATGGTGGCAACCTAAATTCTGTCTTTGGTTTATTTGAATAACCCTCAATAGCAGTCAAATTAAGAGTTACGTAAAGATCTTATAAGGACTTTAATGACTTTCACATTTCAATGAATAAAAACTATCATTATCATCAACAATTTCAACTCTAACTTCCATTTCCAATTCAATATCAAAAACAACAGCAACCCATAAACATATTTTAACATTTGCTATCGCTACAAACATCCTGAATCCAAATATCTGTTTTTATAGGTTCAGCAATCGACTCAACGTTATCTGTCGTCCATTTTACTTAACATTGATATTAGTTGCTATTATGCTAGTTTGCATGTGTTCTGTGAAAATAGCAATATCGGTAAGTAATGTTAACTTTAGTAATTTGAACGATTAAATTTTATTGCCTCAGTCCCTTTTCGTAGTAATGGCAGTTTGATTTTGGGATTGGAGCTATGTGAAATATTTCGAAGTTTGATGTTATTAATTCTGTGAGATTTTGTGATTGGAGAAATCAATTTTTATGTTTAATTTTGTGGTTTTATTTTGTTACGTGGAGTTAATGTTGATCGGGATTATTTTGAACTAGGAGACGTCTAAGAAATCATTTTCTAGTTATTTCATGCTTTAAATTACATGTGCGATTTTTTAACCAACGAAATTATTCACAAACTACTGCAACATATATAGTTTACCTACTATTTCACTAACTATAACTCAATAGAATACTGTCCTGATGATCTATTCAAATACCGACTAAGCTTGACCTACAAAGTCTCTCAAATTACACAGCTGTTCTGTATTTACCACTGAAGACAGAACACTGATTAAATATCGAACCTCACATATCGATTGCTTTCGAGTAAGACAAAACATCGATTCCTCAAACAACTGCTATAAAACAAACTTTATACAAGTAATACTCAAGTACAAGAGAATCTGATACCGTCTTATACACAGAGGAAGAAACTATAGCAGAGATGTCGTATTGAAGGTAGGTCAGGCCCCTTCTTGTAGGTCAAGCAACGTAAGCGTGATCAGTTACTAAAACTAACGAGGCGTTCGGGTTCCTTGTCAACACAAAACCAAACTGTCGAAGATTGGTCTTGATTGGGTTCTATAGAAGGTGTGTAAGGGTGGAGCTAGTAACGTTCCTCGTACCTCAAACAACCGCATTTTGGCGTGCTACTTTCCTAGGAGATTTTACGTTATGACATCTCCGCTATTCATTGTATTCTCCTTAATCTAATATAAACCTCAGCAACCGCAGTGCAAGTTTTTGTTTAATTAACCAACTAGTTTCTGTTTCAGGATAAATTATCATTAGACACGATGAAGTATTACGTTCACGAGTTCTGTTTTATTCTGATGGTACTCATGTTTTGTTTGTTGGGACAACAGGTTGAGAATGAGGTAAGCAGTATTAACATAATATATAGCCTAACTTCGATGTAAACGACAAGCTGACAGTCTAGGAAGAACAAAGTCAAGTCATAGGCAAATGATTTTATTTCAAATAGGCCTTTGCAGGCTCCTTAGAACGTCACACTAGTTGCACGGTTCCAAAAAGTTGGTTTCATAGAGAAGAGCCGGTAAGAAACTCTATAGACACTCTTTGAAAAAAGTAATAATTTTCTCAAACATTCTATTACATAATACTAGGCTGATGAAGTTATACAATGCAACTGGAAGGTAAGCTGCAAATCTATAAAATTCAATAAGAGACAAAGTGGACCAACAGGGTAATATGATTGCGACACCGGAGAAGTGGCAAGAAGCCACAATGAGTCACAATCACCCAGTATACCTCGGAGAGCCTGTATTGTTGTATTGATTCTATTAATGATTTTGTTCCTTAGGCATTATGGATAGATGGCCCATCGGATTATACTACATCTACTACTATGGCCTGATAACATCTACAAAAGACAATTAAAGCTGCATTCGATCATATTTCTTATTATATAATACCCACTGGATTATAAGAGTAGAGAAAAAAGGCTTTTGTCTGCACGTAAACTTATATATTTTTATTATCAACCTATTGTAGGTCCTGTTGAAAAAACCTCGACAATCGACAAACATCGTCTAGCCACGGCATCGTCCAGAACTGTAGTTCTTTCAGTGGTGACAGTATCCTCTTTTCTACTGCAAGCACCTTTCTGCACTTCTATTATAATATGTTTATCAATTACAGTGTGAAGCATTAGAGAAAGCAGCCACAGAGAAATGGTATATCTTCAACAAGACACACAAGGTCAACGTGCTGATATTCAACATGGCGCTCAGTCAGAGAATGCCGATATACATATTCGGAACTATTACTTTGTCTTTGCCGACGTTTACATGGGTATGTTTAACTGTACAGTATTTATCTGCAAATGTAGGCGAAATAACTTTGAAATTGTGAAGTAAGCCATTTGATGACGATGAGGTCCCGCAAAGCCATTGGTTTTTAGACGGTTCGCTATCCTTCCATTTAGCAACGACAGGTTCCACACTTGAGGTGTGAGAAAAATTTGGCGGGGTTCATTAAACCACAAGATCGGGCTATAGGATTTTTTTAAAGAATTACCGAAACGCTAAACTACATATGTACGAAGGAGTCCAGAAGGAACATGAATATTCTCTGAGAGTTCTTTCCATAATATAAAAGTAGAAATATGTAAGAATATGAAATGTATTTTGTACAATATTTGTTTCAGTTCATTAAGACCGGGATGTCTTTCTTTACTCTCGTGATGTCAGTTTTAGAAGAAGGAGAATACTAAAGATACAACTGCACATTATTGTAAGTCACATTAAAATACCTATTGCCACAGACACGTTGTTTTATTTGTAGTACCTATAGGCGACATAGAACTAAAAATCGATTTACAATTCGAACAATAACAATAATCGCTCATAAACACGAGAATCTGTGAACAAAACAGTAATTAAACAAGCTATTTAAAACGAATCGAATAAAAGTGACGTATTCGATTCGTTTTATCCGATTAATTAATTCGCATTGTTCGAAATATTCTGCGATTTAATTTGTGCATACATTGTAAGATTTAATGTGTACTTTTAAGTGGCTTGTGCTGGTATTTGTAAATTGGAACGGTCATTATCGAATCAACATGGCCATATTTGTATTGGTGATGTCTTTTTGCCTGAATTTACAGAAAATCTTTTATATATACGTGAACTGAAACCTTATTGACATGGCGGTATGTAAAAGCGACGATTTACTTTATTTAACGTGGAGATATTTCACGGATTAAGAGCGTGTACGCTCGGCGCGCGATGTCAACTTTAGGTAATTCAACGCAAAAAACCGCGCAGACTAGCGTCGCGGCTGTGTGCGTGCCTATCATACTTCACGTATAGTCACACAAACCATTTTGATCCTTTCGAGTGAAATTGGTAGAACAAAAAATATATTATTTAGTAAATAGTTAATAGCGGGAAAATAGTGTAAGTCTATGGATGTCTAAAATATAAAAGCATGAAAATAAGTCGTTAATACTTACACTCTTTTGCAAAAAAATCGGGCACCTATGAAAACCTTGGTTTTGAGGACTTTCTGTATATTACATACAATTTTCAACAGTACTAAATAGTCGACTGATGATTAATGACAATGTTAAGAGTTTCTGTATTTTAACCGATTTCAAAAAAAGAAAGGAGGAGGTTTCAATTAGATTGTTTTGTGATTGTTCTCAATTTGATTGTTCTCAATTTTTCTCAAAGACGCCTGGACCGATTTGAAAAATTGATTGTTTTTATGAATGGTCCAGTCCATCCAGACCGAAAAATTGTGGTCAAATAACAACAATTGCCGGAAAGCCAAATATTGGTGAAGAGCTTGGGTTTACCATTGCAAATAAAGTTTTAAGTTATCTATCCTATATGCTTCAAAAGTTATTCGAGATCAAAAGTCAAAATTTTGGGTACATCCAAAATGAAAAAAAAAAAAAATTATAGCTCGATTGGTAACAGACATCTGCAATAAGTGATTTCTAGCCTAAGGAGTCCGCCATATTGGATTTAGACTCGCGACACATTTTTTTTCGAGTTATTCATAGCAAGCCCTTTCATTTGATACCCATATCATAGGAATGCATTAAAAACATTTTTTTCTCCATCTTGGGTATACCGCCATATTGGATATAGAATCATACATTGTCATTAAAACTGAACATTCAAACAAAATTTCAACTCAATCGATAAAAAAAATATGCTTCAAAATTGAGCTTTAAATAAAATAGTAATGTATCAAGATTTGTTGGTCGCGCTTGAAATGTACTCTATTCTCGGTATCCACGGCAGAGGTTATTCACCCTACGCGATGTGACGGAGCGACACGTCCTCTCTCTGTGAAGCCTTGCGGCGGTCTGGTTTGAGTTGACTCGCGTGCAGCGTTTTATAGTAGTTTTTAAATAATTTATAAAAAAATAAAAACGAGAGATTAAATTATAATATAAAGTTTAAGTTTTAAAGAAAGAGTTATATTACTATAGTAAATAATTGTTATATTAAATTAAGTAAGATAGATAGGTAAAAAAAGCATTTGAAATTCACAATTTTTCACATTGTTAAAATATTTTTTTCTGAAAGATAGAGACCTAAATCAAAAAATGTTTTCAACTAACTATAGGCATGGGGATTTCGTCTATGAGTAAAAAAATAAATATGATTAGATTTGCCACTGTTTTCACATGAATTTAAGCTTCGAAATAGACGCTGAACGGGAATTTTATAAAACATCTGTTACGTTATAGGGGTTTTAAGTATTTAAACTACACAAATTGAAATTTATGTTCAATTAACTATATAGACAGTGAAATTACCTTGCGTTATTAAAAAATAACATAGTTATAGGATAAGTAGTTACTGAGAAACAGTAGTTTGAAAAGTACCATTTTAGGCCAAATGGCGCGCGGTTGACGTACACGCTCTTAAATGATTGATTATTGAGATATCTCGAAGTCTTTTCCGAACAAAAAAAGCAATTATAATTTGTTAACCAACTAAAATAATAACATCATCAAAATCTCTTGATCACCATATCCTATTTACGTACATTATCACTTCAACATTATTTCCATTTTGACCCATATACAGGGCGTTCAGTAAATTAACAAGGTTGTAAGCAAATATCGCGCACATGAATACAATATCCTATTAAATTTGATTGCACCCTGTAGCGGGTCATTCATGCGCGGTCGATCTCACTTGCCTTGCGTAATTTTTGGTCAAAATTTTAAACTTACCTGCTGATGGTAATTTTTATGAATTATTAATTTTTCACTACCCAACCGGGTATTGTATGGGAATTGTTTACGATGTTAACAGTGGTTGATTGTGCTTTTATTATGTATTACTAGTTCCTTTTTTTTTCTTTTTTTTTGCGGGTCACAATCACTTTACATGTATTTCCAGTGCAAAATAGTTTTATTTTCATCGATATACATTCGCCGTTTAAATTTCTTAAAAGCATGTATTTTCGCAATGGAGTCTAGATCATTAACTTATCTTTCCCACTAAATTGCTTATTCATTATTTCCCTTAGACAGTTGAAATTAATAACTAGTCTTACTAAAATAAAAAATATGTGATCAATGTGGTATTTTGCATCGATGTAGAAAAGCAAGATGCTTATCTAAAAGCTTAAAAAAATTAAAAAACTTGTAACTTTTGTGTTTAAAAATACACTATTCTACACTTCTGAATTTTATTGCTAAGATAAAAAAAAGATATAATTTTTTTTTCAATTGTTGTTATTTTATCGAGTGATCGATTTTTTATTATTATCGATCAAGAATGACGTAAGAATTACAGATAATAAAGTATGTTTTATATTTTCGCGCTGACTCACACCGCCTCCGTGGCGCAATTGGCTAGCGCGTTCGGCTGTTAACCGAAAGGTTGGTGGTTCGAGCCCACCCGGGGGCGTTTCTTTTGTATATTTACCATCTTAAAACACTGTGGTTGAAAAAAAAGTGTGGAAATAAATGATCGGTAATATATGTAATTTTTTCATTATTAAAGTAAAAACGTAATTAATTTCGATTATTAAATTAAGAACCTGATAAAACCGATAATCAGAGCGGAGACAAAGTGATGAAGTTTCGTTAACGTGGTTAAGTTTTCCTCCAAATACAATTTGCGGATATCATGTGGTTAGTGACGTATAAAAGTTATTTATGACACAAAGTGTCTTATCATTATGACCTTTACACAATATGTTCTTATGTCAACATTGTTAACCTACATGTCTACATTCTTTTGTCTGTATTATTACCATCTATTTTGTCGACTAGCCGCTTAGCTATATCTAATTAACTAAATAATCATAAAATATATATTAATTTAAAATAAATAATTAAAAAAAATACATTTACTGGTGAGAAAAATATGACATTAACGTAAAAACAACTTATTCGTGCAACATTGCTATGATTAAATTGCAAGGAGTTTCAGTCGCGACTACTGTTATGTCATCCGAGTTTTTAAAGATGACAAAGTTCTAACGCATTAGCAATTTTAAAGCATTATAGTTTCTTTACATTCGGATAAATTAAGACGAACAGAGAACCTCTTTTATTTTGGGAAGTCAGTCAAAAATTAAAACACGCCGATTACCATTCACAGCCTATAAACCATTTTGGACTGACCTGCAATGCAATTGCAAAATGTAAATAGGGTTGCCCCTGAGACATATTAGATAGCCGCTCCAATACGCATGACGTATGCGTAGAGGTAGATACGTATGGATGTTGCAGCTGAAGTTGGAGATCCGTCACGGTATGAATCGACTGATATTCTGATGTGTGTAACGAGAAATTTGAGAAGATTTAATAAACTTACTTGTCGATATTCGGAGAATTATACCTAACAATAGTTAGTTCTGTAAGACTTAAATATAGCAGATCAGATAATTTCTTCACCATCACAAAATTACTTAACTATAAATTGATTACAATCTAAACTTGTCTAAAGTAATAAAATTCATACTAAATCAATACCAGAATAAATTTTTTTCTTTCCGATATGTCTATGTGCGTTACAGACCGTGTTTTTTCTAATGTAGTTTGTCGACAGCAAAAGTCTCCAAAAGGAACATGGATGAATCTTAACCTCGCAAAAAACGGAGATGTACATGCATAACGATGCATATTTTTGTACAATTTTGTTTATTCAGTTAAATGACTGCAACATAATATGGCATAATACTTGGTCGGCTACAAACGATCATTGAGACGGACTTGATTACTCTCGGTTTATAGAAGCGTAGCTTGTTGCAATATTGATAGTAATTTGGAATAACATATGTAGGAATTACCCAAGTTACAGTCTGTTAAAAGTACCGTGAAACTCTATCAAATTGATCAATGTCTTTTTTACTCATGTCGTAGTTAAAGATGGAACAAGCATGCCTAAAAGTAACACACACACTTCCAAGAAGACTCCCAGCTTCCAAGCTTTAGTTTCTTGATAAACACAAACACTGACCAGGAATTACATTCTTTACCTCTATGTACGGTTAATTTAAGTGTTCAGGGCTGTGAGAACAGTTTCGCCTGCCTAGATCAGGTATCCATTTAGTAAGATGAAGCTAATATAGCCCCGACATTTCAGTAAGATTAAAACACGTGACACATAGACATATACTTATATCTTTATATATATGAACAGTTCTTACTTCAAACATCGAACATTTACAGAACCAATTCCAAAAAAAGAAAATTCATTCTAAAAATAAGCCAAGCACCATCAAATAAACAATCCGTTAGCTGAATTAAATAAATAAATAAGAGAGATCTAAGGATTGTTACGGCGCTTCAAAGATGTTCAAGTTCAGCCAATTTTATTTCAAGCTTCAATGCACCGGATAACGATGCTGCAGATTATTTCAGAAAATAATGATGGCAATATGAAAAACACGTAGTTTGTAAGTAGGGATATTTTAAGCTTTTAATGGATTTAATTTTAGGCTTTTTAAATTTTTATCTCTGGAAATGAGCAATTTTTGCTGGTAAATGTATATAAACTTTTCGATAGGACAGGAGCTGGAAATAATGTCTCAACTGCTTTTAACAAAGACAGAGAAGTATGTGGAAAGAAGACATGGAATCCGATCCAAATGGAAGGATAATGACGATTACAAGGCACGTCCCAGAGTCTCAGAAAAAAATGTATTTTGACAAACCACAAAAAAACTGTTTGGATTGCACCGTTGACCTTATGAGTAAGTTTTAGTCAAGAAGAGCCTGACAAGAGTCAGACATATTAGAGGATTCATGTTATGATATCCCATTGATAGACAAAGGGGTTTTAAGATCGAAATATACGTGAACAAAACATTCCTTAAACATAAACTACAGACAATTAGTTCCACTTATTGTATTTATCCTACTATAGGAGCACATTCTTCCACATTTTCCCTATGTACGGTAATATAAGAATTTCGTCTTTAGTAAGGATTATTGTCTTAACTGATGGAACCATTTGTGTTAATGGAATGGGCTCGTAAATATTGCGTTGGTCTTGTAAATCCTGATTGACTTATGTTTATTTATTAGGTATAAATCTTGTTATATTTTTATGTGTTACTATTGCTTTTTCGGCAATAATCGAAGTTGTTGTTATGGGTGGTATTACTTAGTGTTATTCTCGGAAATAAAAATGGATAGTAAAATCTATGGTAATTTGGGATTCTCATGTTCTTCACCTAAGGGGATCCCAGAAATGTATGAGCCAATTGGCTCAATGTTACGCAGTAATGTCTACGCAGTGATTACGATAGAAAGAATTCTAAATGAATAAAAAAAATTGACAACGATACAAGTTATTTTTGAGTACCCGCACACTATCAGTCTCTTAATATAAGATTAAGCTGCATAGCTTTAATTAACCTCTTAAAGAGAAGCATTCAATAACAAGCCGTCATGTTTCCTTACAAACAAAACTACGTAGGTTCTCATATAATATATTATTACTTGCACAGTTGCTATGCATATCTTGCGGTGTAACGTTATTACATAGAGATCTATGTATGTTGCCGATGTGTTGCCACTTTATATTGAAATGTTATATGGAGCTGGTGATACCAGTTTGATTATGTAATTAGAATATAATATAACATATAGAAAATAATAAATCTAAATTAATATAATAATTGTATTTATTTTTTACTGTGCCATCAGACAAAGATTAGGACCCAGTTGCACCATGTTACTATAATGATCAAATCAGCGATTTGACAACTTCAAAATCTATTCTATTCTATTGAAATTGAATTGTTACATAGAACTAACCGCTTAAGGCTTACGAAAAGGAACTATTTTCATATACATATTAAGAGCATTTAGTTACCAATTTGTTTTAGTTATCCAAAGGAAGAATTATTGACATCGGTGTAGAAGTTTAGGCTGTGTGAGGCAACAATGTTACAACATACTGTACTATCGGAGTAAGAAAACTACTGATTTCAACAACTCTATACAAATCTCCATCTTTCACGAAATGCAGCGCTCCGTACTTAAAAGTTTTATAACATTTCTTTTAGAGTACTGCGTACAGAAACATTTCTTAGGTGGCAATTTATATGTCCCTTTATGCGGAGTAAGCCGTTATGTGCGGCTTAGTTCTGACGGAAATAATACCCTTTTATTTATTGGCTAATGATTTAAAAGGCTTTTTGTATTGTCATGAATTTTGGGGAATTTATGTATTTTTTTCGTAATTTTACTGGTGTGGAAAAAAATATATTTTAAGTTAGGTGTTTCTTTTTCTCTACACTAGCACTAGCACTGGTACTCAGCTGAATCCGGTTAGACTAGGATCCGACCCCAATATAGTTGGGGAAAAAGGCTCGGAGGATGGATGAGGATGGTTAATTTTATTGTTTTTTTCTCCAAAGGATTAAGAAAAGCTAGAAAAGCAATATACTCAATATATGCTGACACCTAGTCAGGATTATTTTCGTTAAAAAGAGGTGTAATAGAGGGACAGAACTTCTTCATTCAGAACACGAATTTCTTACCTGCGGAATCAAGAAATAGCTTCGCCTATAACTATACACATGTTCATTTTAATGATAAACATATATGTAGATGAAGACTGATACAAGACAAGAAATTAAGCGCACAAACATACGCTTGCACTAAAACCACAAAACAACAGACTCAACACTAAGCACAGACATAAATATTGTAGAACCATTTGACTGTCGTCTTGTCGATACAAATACGGTTGTTTGCAAAGCAGAGAACAATATAGTCAATCCCCAAAAACAATGTTCGCAACAATTTGATATGACGTCTAGACGACGAAGGATTATAGACACGCAGTACTAAAGGAAGGGAGATGCGCAAAGATAAACTTTAATGTAGCGTGGTGCAAATAAATTGTTGTTTTTGGCCTGTGTATGAAGTAAAAGATGGTATGTCTGAAAAAATAGGGAAGATGTATGATTATTTGGATTAGTGTGATATGTCATACATATATTTTTAATCATGGTGACTTGACAAGACTACGTGGGAAGAATGACACTGATCTTCAAAATTAAGGCAGTCAGGAACGATGATTTCACCTGCTTCCCGAGGTATAGAAGACTCCCTACTTAATTGCATAGATAGTGTACTTGATGCTAACCAAGACTATGGTTGAAAGATCATCCAACCTACTTATGGTCTACTGACTCATGTGGCTGGAGTCCCAAGCCTTCAGTAGTCAAAATTTCAACTAGCTCTGTCTTTTCTACTCTTCACGATTCTCTAAAACCACCTCATATCTCTCTATCCTCCAGGTAAGTCTACGCTTATGATGCAACGAATTTGTCTCAAAATCCGTGACGCTACGCTGGCCGCAGCATAATCCGTGGAGAGTGCAATATGCAGTGTAAGACGTCGGCTTACATTGTTTTTGGCTCCGTCATGCCTCCCGCTTTATAGAGTATGGTTATTACGTACATTTATTTGTTTGTCTTGCCTGGAATTGTTCTTGGGTTATTGAGATTCGATATGGTTTTTTGCTGAGCTCGTTTTTTGTACTTAGTTGTTTTATTTTGTGGGGTTGTGATACAATTTTAAATTGTTCATTTAGTATATGGTTTTCATTTCAGTAAGTGTTTTAATATTGGTTCAGACTAAAGAGAAAATATGAAAATCGAATATCTTTGTTTAGTTACGAGCTGAGAGCTGCAACCTGCTGTAACTAACGCTTATTCGAGAAAAAATAAATTGTAACTAACGGGTGGACTGACAAACACAGTCTATCCATAAAGGTTCTTCTATTGCAATTTTGGTCCCCCTAATGAATCTTCTTGAACCATCAAAAGGCCTATAAACACTACATTACCAACACACAGAAGAGTCAATACAACTGACATTTTGACTGACGGAGCCGTTTGACAAACATGCGGGCTTTCACATGGATTAGTATCGGACATCGTATGCCCATTTGTCATGGCGTATTACCGTAAATCAACTTACGGTGATGAATTCAGATCGTGTTATTAGCTGGATAATAGGAAGGATATGGTAGTATCTGTGTTCATATTGAAAGGTAATAGTAGGCTTATAAGACTAGTATTGCAGGCTTGTAGCCAAGGTCAGGCAGGGATCTATTGACGGGATCATCGAGAGTCTGCCAAAATTGATGGAAAGGGTCATCGGGCTCCTGTAAGTTTCAGTCGTCATGATTTATAAAACGTTGTTTAAATTGAAATGTATGTAAAGCCCAAATGAAAAATATACGACATGTTTTAAGTTTTGCAAAAAATTGTGGAAGTTATGAACAGTAACTAAAATAACCAAGTACAAACTTACTACAGATTATTTTACGCTAAGCCAACGGAGCGACTAATATAATTCGATCCCAAACGCAAACTAACTTTCAGTACAAGAAGTAGTTTTTACTAAGTTCCAGTTTATGTTTCTACTTTGAAATTCTATCCTAAAGACAACGCCTAACTAATTAGCTTTAGTTTATCTTAATTTTAGCCCAAGACTTATCTTTCCTTGAAAGTTTTGACCTCAGTTTATTTGCTTAGGCTGATGGATCGTTATGGGATTGTGTCACTGTCACACTGGTGGATTTTTTGCTATCATTATTATCAGCCTTTTTATCGTCCCACTGCTGGGCACAGGCCTCCTCTCACACAGAGAAGGATTGAGCGTTAATCACCACGCTTGCTCAATGCAGGTTGGTGAGACACTATAAATAGACCAGGTTTCGTCGAGATGTTTTCCTTCACCTTTTTTTTACTAGGATGGACACATATCAAGTGGAATAGAACCTGTCGTGTGTCACTTGTCATCGATTGAAATAGTAGTTGTGAATTGTTTGTGCCAACGACGAAAACCGAAAACAAAATCGGGTAGTGTGAACACTGTAATTCGAAACTTGAAAACTCAAATTATATTCGAATAGAAACTCCATAGTAATAAGTGAAGGTTTCCATTTTTTGTTGTAAACGCAAAGAGCGCAATATGCCGGCGAAGTGGCACTTGGGTGCTCTCGGCTTTTTATGGCCAGAGTCGGCCTGCAATGACGAGCTCTAAACAACTAAGGCTTCTCAACCAACTTATGGGCGAGGTGCTTCAACGTTATATTTTATGGGTTATTCTTTCTTTTGTTTTTTTAGTACAAGTTAGTTACTTCCTAGATAGGAGGGTTAATTTCTTAGAATTGTGAGGTTGAGTAGTGGTTAAGGTCAGATTGATGACCTCAATTTTTTGACCCCTGTCCTTGAAAGAAAGTTATGTAATACAGTCATGTAACTTAATCTTACCTCTAGATACTGGTCTAAATAAGTCAGACCGGAGGCATAGCATTTCCTATATTAGCCTAGTTAATTTATCTTTGTCAATATTTGATTAATGCTCTGCTACACGTTATTCGAGTATACTTCTATTTTAATCACGAGCTAGCAACCCACAAAAACGGTTTTAAAACTTCAGGCTGAAAACGAATATTGGGCTGCAACTTCAGGACCAATATTCGGCCTACTTCTAACGCAATCCCGCATAAAGTACTGTTACTAACAGGGGGATATTAAAAGAAAGATCACGCATTTATTAATACCGTTGTCGAAAAATTGCTTATAGGCTTTAGATTTTGATGTATATTCTATCTTATGACAAATACCTGGTTCCTTCCCGTGTCCCGGGTTCATCCGTCACCAGGGTAAAATATAAACGAATATACTTGAGGATCTAGCTTCTTAACAGTGAAAGAATTTTTAAAATTGGTTCAATAGTTTCGGAGCTTTTAACAATAAAAAAATGTTTCCCCTTTGTTTGTTATGTTCACTACATGGTAATAGAAAACTTAACTTACTGTATTATCCGTAAACAAAACGAATCATTTATTTTTACAAGAACTGGGCATTTATGTGTCGGAGGGGCCATCAGAATGGGACTATCGTCCGACATCAGGTAGGGTAATCGAGCAAAGAGATAACTCAAACAGAACTCAAAACTTAGAAACGTTTATTCAAATTAGTCAGAACAAAAGACATCCCCCAAAACGCCCGCCCTTCGCCACTTCCTATGTGTTTTGGCTTGGGGAGAAGAAGTGGCGGAACAAACTCCCCAGCAACACATGTCTGTCTGTCAGGTTAGAAGAACCTTTACATTTGAATCTACAACGGTACTACAACGCTAGGCAATAACACTAGGTACACTAGACGTGACGTAGGGTAGTAACGCCACGAACACTCAATGAAGACTCGACCAAGACTGAACTAAGACTGAACTAAGACTGCGCTCCGCGGACGCCGCGCTAACCGCCACGACTCCGCCAAGCGCGCCAAATTGTTGTTTCACCGAACACGCCACCAGAGGGCGCGCTTGCGTCTCGTTCAGTGACCGTACTATTGACTATCTCCGACACGGCCATAACTGACATACACACGTCCTCGTGTGGCTACACATGGTACCTGGTGACAGAAGAAAACAAAACTGGAGTAATTTTTCAGCTCGGCCTACCTGACTACACGAGTAGGAATGACAAAATAATTTTAAACAAAATAGAAACAAAATATTTAGAAAGAATGCCACAATCTTAAAATCAATCGAAATCAGATCACACAATCTCGAATCAATGCACCATGTAAATGATCCAGACAGACCTAAGTCAATCAGGAATCGATAGGCTCCAGTCCTTCTCACTGGGCGTGTCAAAGATGAGTCCTTCTCACTGATAAGTTGTCACAATGACGATATCTTTGACACAAGCATTCCAGTCTTTCTCACTGGAATACTCCTAGGATCTACCCAAGGGATATCAGTCCTTCTCACTGATATGGTAAGGTAGGAATTGCATCTGAACAATGAACTTTGCGATGGAATTAGTAGCATTAACTTGAAATAAAATCAGCGAAATCAATTCGAACAAAATCAGTCGCAATCATCAGACAGATACAATTATCATGCGTGCAATAATTAGAGTTCGATGAAGTACCTTCGCATGGGTCATCGACCTCCAAATCAACAGCAACTAAATCCAATTCAGTTGGAATCTCAGCTTGGGGCATCCTTCTAATGCTATCGTGGGCATACTCGTAGGTTCTATTAAGAGTTAAAGATTTCAAAACATAGCGATCGCCTTCAAGTAACTCAGGAACTTTAAATGGCCCTTTAAACTTAGAGCCAAACTGGATTGTGCTCTTCATTTTTTATTAAAACGAGGTCACCAACTTATCAACGAGACAGACGCCTCTCAAGTTTAAAAATGTCATAAAACAAATAACGTCAACATAATGCAAAAATGGATCGGTCTCACCGGGTTTCCATTCAACGTGCGTGACGATGCGCACATCGCTATGGCGCGCAGTATAGCAAGGCTTTCGCGGACGTGAAGCCACGTAGATGCACGAGCACCAACACTCCGATGTGACTCAACACACGATGACACGTTGGGCTCCTGGCAGCTGGCATGCTCCATTCAACGTCGTAATTTTCTCGCCGAATTGCACAAAAACCACCGTCATTGTTAAAACATGAAAAAAAGAAATTCGGTTAATTTTCTAGCCTACCTTCAATAACTATCTTGACATGTAACAATGGAAACCGATACCATTACCATAACCGTGGTTACCATACTTGTACCTTCCCTGAAATTGTTAATCAATTTTCTACTATGACCTACATTTCAAAATTATCGACGTTCCATTTTTTTTTTGTTAGTGGGTAGAAATTTATCTTCGCATGGCGAATTCGAAACGCATGTGGGCATTTGGATTGCATCCCACTTCTGATGTCGGAGGGGCCATCAGAATGGGACTATCGTCCGACATCAGGTAGGGTAATCGAGCAAAGAGATAACTCAAACAGAACTCAAAACTTAGAAACGTTTATTCAAATTAGTCAGAACAAAAGACATCCCCCAAAACGCCCGCCCTTCGCCACTTCCTATGTGTTTTGGCTTGGGGAGAAGAAGTGGCGGAACAAACTCCCCAGCAACACATGTCTGTCTGTCAGGTTAGAAGAACCTTTACATTTGAATCTACAACGGTACTACAACGCTAGGCAATAACACTAGGTACACTAGACGTGACGTAGGGTAGTAACGCCACGAACACTCAATGAAGACTCGACCAAGACTGAACTAAGACTGAACTAAGACTGCGCTCCGCGGACGCCGCGCTAACCGCCACGACTCCGCCAAGCGCGCCAAATTGTTGTTTCACCGAACACGCCACCAGAGGGCGCGCTTGCGTCTCGTTCAGTGACCGTACTATTGACTATCTCCGACATATGTATATTACAATGCCCTACATTACATAATGTACACATTGTGTCATCACCTTCCAGTGAAATTGTCATACCATAATGTAATTTATCAAGGCGTTCTCGCTTCCCCCATAATTTTGAGGAGTTTTACAACGAAAACTCGTTTAAAACCTCGCTTTATGGTGACGCAATGAGTATGAAGGAGCTGCAGGTAAGTATCATCTTTGGTGACAAACATTATAATCTTTTTCTTAGGACAGTATGAATTTTTTTAATAATGAAAAAATGAGTTTGCTGAAACGTGTATAAATAGAACTGGGAAAATTAAACAATTAATCTAACTATCACGGTTCATGAGATACAGCCTAATGACAGACGACACGAAGTCTTAGTAATAAAGTATCTTACTTACCTCTGGATACCGAAACCAAAAGCCTACTACCTCTAATTTACCACAATAACATGGTTCAGTGTTCAAGTTTACGTATTGAAATACTACTAGTTTCAATTTTCAATCACCTCACAACACGTGCCATATCTGAAAGCCTAAAACTCCAACATAACTTGAATCATTAGTTCACAAGGTCATTGACCCACTCCGCTAATTTGTAATTACAATTCATAGAGCTATAAAGCGAACATTTGCAATCAGGATGTTCGGTGATTGTCGACAAAACGCAATTAACTTAATTGGGGAAGACTTCATTTGACTTTTACGACAATTTTGTTTGTTTTTCAACGAATTGTCGTTTTGTGAACGGATAGAGATGGGATGAAAGTGGTTTATTCTTGCTAACGAGACTGTTTCTACATGCCTTCATTATAATTTGCTAGCTTCCATTGGTTGTTTCACTCCCAAGAGAACTGCTTTCTGCACATGGATAAAAAGTAAATGATTCGTCGATACGGTCCAAACCTGACTAGTGGTCCTGGTAATTCTGACGCCAGTCTAACCAAGGGGAATCGGGTTGCCCGGGTAACTGGGTTAAGGAGGTCAGATAGGCAGTCGCTTCTTGTAAAGCACTGGTACTCAGCTGAATCCGGTTAGACTGGAAGCCGACCCCAACATAGTTGGGTAAAGGCTCGGGAGATGATGATAATGGTCTGCACTAGTAGAACTTAGGGTGGTGCAAGTAAATAAACTCTTTAGCTTTTTAATATGAGTATTAATTTAGTTTGCTGCTCGTCGTATTAAGTACCGTTTCGTCTACAAGGAAAAGATAAAAATTAAAATATTAATTTAGTAAAAGATTTTGCAATGAAAATCGTAAAATTTTCTTTACTGTCAAAGACATCAAAGTAGGCGTTGATGACATAAAAATGTGCTTAATTTTTAGGTATAATTAATTTATTAGGAACCTCGAACCTTTGAAACCTCTCGTTTATCTTATTTAATTTTAATGCGAAAATATTTCTAGTTCACTCTGAATTTTCGTAAAATAATGACGATATCGTTACTGAACTTTAATAAGACGGATTGCCTTTGACCTTTTCTTTTCGAATATTATTGAAATAAATTCTCATCACTTGCCCTATTTTAAATCCATAAAAGGTCATCGCAGCACTTTTTTGCTGTCATAACCTTGTATCGGGAGTTATTACAACAATTAGGTTCAGCCCATGAAACCTACTTTTCCAGCCCTTTTGCTAACTGCCACTGAATTCCGTTAATGATCTTTCTCCAACCAACTGTTCTGTAACTTAAAACTTTATTTAATAAAACAAAACGTTAATATTACAACGTTTTTGAAGCACCAACTTCTGTTCAACACAAGTTTCACAAATATTTGCTACGTACTTTGAAAGCAATTTGGACGCAACAACGTGTGTAGGTGTACCTTACGAGAGAAAAGCAATGCGCTACTGAGAAATAAAAGCGGAAAATTCCAAATCGCATAGTCGTACTGCCAGCAAATGTGATACAAAATTTGCTAGAAAGAAACAAAGGGAAGTCAACGTATTCTGCTCAGCACAAAGTAAAATAATTTGGCCGCTGCCTAACTTGGACATTTTCGACAAGTAACTCCGACACAACTATTTTAATGGGGAATGTTTCTGACATCGCTATCTCTCGTTTGAAACTACACGTCACACCTCCCTTTCACCGTATCCCTATTCTAATTAGTGGGAGGGAGATAGATGATACATTGAAACGACGAATAGGAACGGAAATTGAGTGGACCCTTTTCACTTGAACGCCAAACCTCACTAAGTCGTGGCTAAGAAACTTTTGGGTTGTGAATGCTTGAAATATTTGCAAAAACTGTTTCCTGGTTGAATAGTTTTGGTTGTCAAAGCGTTTTTGTATATTAGCAGCATCGTTTATTTTTACCCTATGTGAGCTCCTCTTTTAGAGTACCTACTTGGGAATATAGGTACAGAGAGCACTGAGAATTTCGAAGACTTTTCAACGGACTTCAAATGAAGGAGGTTTTCAGTTTTATCTAGAAGTATGTTTGTGCGCGTCTATCTCACATTTGGCTGCACCGATATTGATGCGATCTTCAGAATAATATTCTCCAGTCTCAGTAGAAAGTGTTAGGTAAAACTTTTAAGTCGGATTTATTTTTTTGTAATAACTCTTTCTATTGAAGCGAATATTGCCTAAAATGTCTAAATCGTGTCATTCATCTTTTCACAAAAAAGTACCTAAGCCAAAAAAATCCACATTTCGAAACAACGGAACGCCTTCATAATTTTGGTCTCTCATTAAAAACAAACTTTGTGTCCAGCGTTGGGCACAAATGGTACTATGGACAAAACAAATGACTAGCGGATGAAAGCCACGGAGTCACGGACCACAAATTGTTTTTGTGGTTACCCTAATTATTTCCACTTGATGATTTTATATCGGGATAGAGAATATGGAAGTGACTGGTTAATTGGGTGGTCAGATTGAGCGTGGTCTGTGGTTCTTGCTGTATATTTTTGTAAGTATAGGTGTGTGACTACAAAACTAACATACAGATCGCCGCCGTTTGTTTCAAGGATATTTAGAAATGTTTGCACAAAGTATCTTACTTTTTGCTAGAACAAGCAAATATACCTACCAGAAGAAATATTAATTGTGTGCATTTGGTCGAATCTCGCGTTTATTTTCAAACATTTGATACTCCAAACTTTTTTTAAAAATCATCAAATTAGCAGCATGGGTTAGCAGCGGCGACGTGCCAGTGTCAGACTCTTACTGACTAAAATCCGTCGTGTTCCGTCGTAGGCCTTTTATGTGCCAGAGCCGCGGTATCTCTTTCGAACAACCCACAGCCCCGGCCTTGGCCCTGCTGGGCCCCGCTGGTCCTAACTTTATCTCTGCTTTACACATGATGTTGCAAATTATGAAAAAGATAATTGACTCCTGTGGCCAAACCACTGAATGGATTAGGTATTTTTTTTTTACAATTCGCCATAGAATATCATACAGTATATGTATGTGATATGATTTAATGTGATTAGATACGATACACCCGATATATCGGTTCTAGATAATTTTACATCTAGAATGCGGACTCTTGGCGCGTTGCAAACGCAGCGACTATAGCCCATAAAGATGCAAGCTTGTCAACGCTTATAGTTTCTATTTTTGTTCTCATAGTTAATTCTGAAGGGGTGACAAAATATGTATGCGTTATGACGCTTATTTCCTTGTTCCTTCCTTACTATGTTGCAAAGGAAAATGAAGTGGTGTTTTTTATACCGACTTCAACTTGTCATTTTAAATTGAAAACTGATTTTACAATTTGTTGTAATATGAAGTGATAGGAATAAATAAATACAGTAATTTTCATAAAAGAAAAGTCTATATTGCCCGTCATCGAGTACCTAGTATATTTTATGAGCAAAATTGTGACCAACAATCTTTCTATCACATTTCATTATTGAATATTACGCTACATGGTTTAAACTCGCATAGGCGCTTCTGACAGTTGAATTAATAAACTATCTACTCTTAAAATACCTACAGGGCAAAACTCTTTCCTAAAAAAAGCGAACCACTTAAACAAAGTATCCCCTATCTCAAGAGAATTCAGATCCTTTACTTCCCTGATTGCTCATCGGCCAACAAAACGAAAATTCAAAAGAGCTATTGTTAACTCAATCAATACTAGTCCTCGGAAATCCTTTAATAAAGATTACAAACCCGAAATTTCCAAGTTAGGACCCTTCGCGGCTTCGAACTAATGGATGGTGGAACGGCATTTTCAATTTTACCTGAAATTTGCATATTCAATGAGATCGAGACTTGATGGCATTTCGACGTTGATCTAAGAATTTGCATAAAACTTGAAAAAATGGGCGCTGTTTATGTTTTAGAATATTTAATTTTGTAGGGAAATTGATTGTTTTTTGGCACTGAAGATCTTATTAGCATGAATTATAAAAAGTACAGTGATCTTCGGCTTCAAATACAGTCAGGGAAAAATAATAAAAATAATCTTCGATAGGTCATATTGAATGATTGCATTCTCCCTCTCACTGTTCAAAATTGCAGTCATACCTGCTTGAGAACTTTAGGTACGCTTAAAAATAAGCATGCACAAAGTAATTTACTTAAAAATAGTTATTGAAAGACCTAACATTTGGAGTTAAAGATCAAAATCTATTTTTGTTGTTAGCCAAATTCGAAAGTCGTTAAAACTAGTTCGAAGTTATGTAAATTGTTTTGATAAACTTTTTAGAAATGTCAATAGATTTAAACGTGGCCTTTAGTGTTTATAATTGAAGAAAGTTATGAATGTGTCAGAGATACTTAAAAAACGAAAAAACTGGATAAATATGAAGAAATGATTGAAAAAAAAAATCCACAATAAAATAAATTATGTAATGAAATAAAATTACACTAGAATTCATACTAAGTAACTGAAAACCAAATTATCCTTTATTATCAGAACCGATGAAACTGATACCCAAACCGCAAGAATTCACTAGCAGTAAAGGGTTAAGATTCCTTGAACCAACCCTTACCCCGCAGGTCGTGTTCTATAACTCATTTTAAAATGTTCGACGAATCGTTTCAGATCACAGAGGAAGGAAAGAGCAGAGATGACATAATGAAAGTAGTTCAGACGCCTACTTGCAGGCCAAGTAACGTGCGGAAGGCGTGATCACTTACCAGAATTAACGAGGCGGTCGGGCTCCTTTTAGGTTTAAAGAGCATGCAATCGGAGTCAAACGTCTGCAAGACCGAGAAAAAGTACGCGATCGGAGCCGGTCAGCTCCTCTTAATATTTCACACCAAACGCCGTCGAGTGTTCTTAATGACAAAAGCAGTGCACATGCAAAAATAAACTTTACTACAAATACTAAGTAATTGATTTTCAACGTGTTAAGAATTTGCTGTCCTCTCCGAGCAGGTCCGACCCTTAAAAACAAAAATAATCTGTCAAAGATAGGTGTTGATTGATTGGTGACTTTGTTTTGAAAATAATTGGCAGGTTCCAAAAAAGGCGAGTAGATAAGAGCGGAGCAGTATCGTTCCTCGTTGCCTGAACAACGCGTTTTGGCGAGCTACTTTTTTAGGAGATTTTGCGCTATGACATCTCCGCTAGTCATTTCGTTCTCCACGTTTCAGATCATTTCAAAGGTCGGACAAGTTCCAGCAAGTTACAAACGTCTGTACAAAGGGCATAAACTTGTTTACACGTTCCGATATTGTAGCATTTTAGGGTTGAATTCAATTGAGTGTATTTGTGTTCGATGACGCTGTTTATTCGAGGGTTGATGCCCTGTCTGAGAGTGATCGGGTTTTGTTTACAGCTTGCATTTGTTTTTCGCTTTGATTGAATTTTTTGGATAATTTGGGTGGTAAATATTTTTGCAAGGATTTGTGGTAAGTTGAAATGTTTCTAAAAAACACTTTTATATAGGGAAGGCTAAAGTTTGCATCTAATAAAGTTTATGTTGAAACTGACATTGATAGTCGTCCTCAAAATTCCAGATGATAGGTACCTAATTCTTTAATTTACGTTCCTTAAGTTTATACAGGTGACACATTTTATAAGGTGGATACTATATGGATCCGGTAGGATAAAAATACCTATGTAGATAACGATAAGTATAATAGAGACCAGATATATAGGAATAGCAATATAACTATTATCTGGGTAAATATTTGTATTGCTATTCCTATAAAATCAATAAAGAAAATTAAGGACATATAACACAAATTGCACACAACACTATGCACTATGTCAGCTGCACCTACATGTAAAACTGACAAAGGACACAGATGCGCCACTCTGTTTATCTGCAACTAGTTGTGAGGCGCAAACAGATTGCCTATAAGAACTTAAATATTTTCACCATTTAACATTCAACCGAAAAAGGCTCGGAGGATGATGAACATTCAACCAAAAACCATAGAAATCAAAACAGGCAAACTAGACACAACATTACCTATAATTTTTAATACAAATTAATGCCACTCTTCGTTGTACTTTTATAACTCAAGAACGGATTTACCTGTCCAAATCTTTAGGTAAATGTAAATCTGTGTAAATGTTTAGGTTTTTTTTCGGACTATTTAGCAGATAGTTAATGTGAAGTTTGTACAAAATCGGTACGGCGGTTCTTCAATATACGTAGCGCGTAGGAATCGCTAGTTACGTAGGTATATAAACTACTATCTATGCACGTCTGCACCTACATGTAAAACTGACAAAGGACACAGATGTGCCACTGTGATTATCCGCAGCTAGTTGTGAGGCGCAAACAGATTGCCTATAAACTCGTTATTGCTTGCCAGAATTATATGCTAAATGCATATGAGCAGCAGGATTATTGTGACGTCATTATTTTGATTTGTTAATTGATAATGTTTCACTTGGCTTTATAGTTTAGATAAAGATTAAATTAACAATAACTGAAATTATAATTCTGTTAACAATAACTGAAAGCAGTCACCATAGCCGAAATTAACAGGGAAGTACATTAGTCATCAGTAGAGATTAAATTAGTAGGTCACCTTTTAAAATCATTATTACAATTTCAGCGCATTTACTGACTGGAAACTATTTTCTGCGCCTGGATGTAATGAAGGCAATTTGATGTAAGTATGAGCTAGAGTAAGTACCTCATTGTCTCATCAAAATCCTTAAGTACCTACCTATTAATGTGGATTTGTTTGTATTTTAAAGGAACCCACAAAATCTTTTCTGAATAACTAATACTGGCAAAGGATTCAACTATCAGGCAGGACCATTAGTTTTGTTGCACATAAATGCTTTATTTTATCTCGACAAGTAAATAAGTAACTATGTTCGAAAAATTATGATGTCACTTAAACAATGATAATCGAAAATCCGATAAAATAAATGCATAAAGCTAATACCCTCTATGCAAATCTGTGAGTACAGGTGAAACAGGTCTCTTGGTCTAATTAAAACTTTTATCGCGTAGACTTTTGCTCTTTAACTTCCATTCGTAATTTTAGAGATTTGCATTTAAAGATGGCGGGTCCTGGCCTGGCTTCGGAGTAAGCTGAGCGCCTCTAGATTTACTTTTAATTTTAATTTTTACGAGTTTTTTTTGTATGTATTGTTGTGTTAAATAAGGTGAAATATCTATACCTGCTAATATTATAAAGATGAAAAAGTATTTTTGTTTGTTTATAATGGATAAACTCAAAAACTTCTGGACTGATTTAAAAACATATTTCACCATTATGACGCTTCATTGTCTGCGAGGCTATACCTACGTATTTTATCCCGGTACGGGCAGTGATTCAAACGGGACGCCCCGCAAAACGGCAAGTTTAAAATATATTGATACAATTCATTTATCATCGTATAGTTATCTATCGGATGTAAAACTGAAGAATAATATAAAAAGTAAAAAAAAAAATCTTTTGGATTTTAAAGATTAATTTTTTTGAAGGATATAGGAGGTTACCTTCTAAGGCAACGGAACTATAATAATAAGCTTTGCATTCAGAATTAACAATTTTAAGCCACTTCGTTCCGCTAGCCTTATCCTAGCTTTTCAGCAAAAACAGTAATGTCTATAGAATGTTCACAAAAACTATCGTAAAACGCTATGAAATAACTCAATCAATACTGGCCGTATATCAGCCGGGTGAAAAGTTTGCTGGTCTGAAAGCGCTCTAACAAATTGTGGATATAACTTGCTTAGCTTCCAAATGTATGGAGTTTTTAGTGCAATCCATACTTTGGCTGGTTTTCAGTACAAATATAATTTTTTGATTTAGAAACTTAACGGTGAATGACCGGATCTATCTTCTAGTGATTTTTGCATTTTTCGATGTCAATTGGGACGATAATTGTGAAGCGTAGAAGAAATATTATAATGATTTGTGGTAGTTTTCTTCGTGATGTGAAATAAAGCAAAATAAATGTATACCTTTCTTCGTAATGCACTTAAAGCAGTACTTTGGCGGCAATATAATTTATATTTTTGTTTGCAACTTACTCAAAACTGCAAAAATAATCTCCCCATTCAAAGTTGGAACGCAAGTGGCCTAATAAATAGGGTAGATTGATATCTCCATTCATGTTGAAATATCGATGGAGGAACGCTTAAAACTTAATCTCTTTGACTTCAAAAGTGAACTTGGTGCATTGAGTGAGCGGATGCCGTGTTTGATAGTACAGTCAACTTCATGTCAGTGGTAACAGTTTCATAGGAAAATCGTACTTATTACTATTGAGTTAAGGCGCATGACAGTAACCACTGATGTGCAGTCTACAGTACCTATAAAAGGAATTTTTAATCTTTGCTAATATTGCCTACAAATGTGAAAGTTACACTGTCTGTCAAAGTTTCATGTACTGAACCAAATCATTTGAGTTGACGTTTGGTACTATTAGAACCTAAAAAAATGTAATCTATTTTTTGTCCGAGATTGGAAGTTTCGTTAGTGGAAGTAAGAGCATGATATTTATTAATTATTAAAAACTATTCTATAAAATAAAAACTAAAAAGCGTAAATATTTGTAGATAAACCAATTTAGTAAGTACCTAATAAAAAAATAAAATATTTTTATAGATTAAAAATAAAGACACAATTTTTTTTTGTTAATAAATTGTTAGATATGTATTCATATAAATTTATCAATGTTTTTGGTTTTCGATTACAAGTTCTACTATTTATTATGTTAGTTTTTACAATATGATTGATAAATTCTATCAACAATATCTATTGCACATAAAACGTGTAAACAAATGTGAATCGTTATCAATCAACTTTGCACTCATGATAAATCTATTTATACTATCAATTTCTCACCGATACTGTTATCAAGTAACCTGATAGCAATTATTAAGTATCACTTTATGTCAAACGATGATTAATTTCTTTGACGTTAATGTTCTTCTCAGAGAACACGTTTAATCACCTAACAAGTCCTAGTGTTGAGTCGTGGTGGCCTAGTGGGTAAAGAGCCAACCTCTCGAGTATGAGAGCTTGGGTTCGATTCCAGGTCAGGAAAATACCAATGCAACTTTTCTAAGTTTGTATGTACTTTCTAAGTATATCTTGGACACCAATGACTGATAAAAAGGTGAAGGAAAACGTCTTGAGGAAACATGGACTATTATAGTCTGAAATCACCAACCCGCATTGAGCAAGCGTGAGAGAGGAGGCCTGTGCCCAGCATTGGGACGATACAAAGGCTGTAACAACAAGCCCTAGTATAAGAGTTTTTTTAAAGACACTCCTTAAAGACCTCTGGCGTCGAATCCTAGGTACGAAGTATGGTATTCCATTCCTTTCAAGTATGGATTCGTAACTTTACCAACTTACTTTTGCAGGCTGCTTTGTTAATGTCATCATCGTAGGTATGAGCCAATTGTTACCAATACGTATTTCTTTCATGATTTTCTTCATGGTTCTTTTAAACTGACTCTTGCGTTTTATTTATGTATTCATCTATTATTTTGAAGTAGCGAGCAAAATCAAACACAAATAAATGTAAAATACTATAAAGATTTAGCAAGAAAGTAAAGATTTTTAACGAAGATATCAAGGAATCCCTTTGAAGGAACTTTAAACATTACACTAGTTTCATCAACAGATAAGAAAACACTTGAACACAGATAAAAATATTACGTCTCACACTATCATAGTACAAAAGAAAGGGACAGAAAAATAATCTTCTTCAAACAGGTAAAATTGATAGGTTATACTGTTATATAAAATTTATTTTCGAGATATTATTGTCCATTATTTACTGACAATTTGTCTACTCAATATCTTGGACCGACCAAAAAGTATCCAAGTGATTTTATTTAGTAGTTATTTTATTTTAAAAAAAAACATGAAGTGCAAATTAATATCCATAGTGTTGCTATGTTTCGTTCTGTGCGATTTATGCACGAGCAAAACATTTACGAGGTGTCAACTTTCTAAAGAACTGTTGAAAATTAAAGGGATACAGAAAACTTATTTGGGAACATGTAAGTACTGTTCTATATTAATCAAATTCGCTGCAAACTTTTAGTCGGCCGATAGTTTGTTTGGGTTCATTTATCAGTATGAACATGAGTGTTAGTTCGCACATTGCAAAGATCAAGTATTTGTCCTGAAATCTTTGAAAGGAACCACCAGGTTGTCAACCATCGGGTCGACTGTTGGCTGACTGGTCAGTTTGCAGTGTTTGGTTATTCTAAGCCTTTTTTTAACGACGTCAAAAATCATCAAATGACCCCTCCCGCTGTGGGTTAGCAGCGGTGAGGGAGTGTCAGACTCTTACTGACTAAAAACCGTCGTGTTCCGTCGTAGGCCTTTTATGTGCCAGGGCCGCGGTATCTCTTTCGAACAACCTGCAGCCCCGGCCATTATTCTAAGCCTTAAGGTGAGATTCACTAGTGTGTGGCACTGAGACGCAAATAAATGTTTCTCTTGGTATTCTCGCTCTAAAATGTTCGTGGTATTAGAACCTACGTGCGCCGACGCATGCTTGCAGTAGACTCGAGTTGACGCAAATACATTGTTCGGTAAAAAAATATTACCTATTTAATTCTTAATTGGCTATTTTGCTAGTGTGATACTAGGATAATAGGAAAGAAATACTTAGTATTTATCATTTTAAGATAAATGTACTTAAACATTTTATCAGTGTTTCTTTTTTATGATCAAGACAGTAGTTCCGGAGATAACATCCAACATGCAAACAGAAAAACAAATAACTGCAGATTATATAGTGAAGAATAAGCATACAAGCTATGTCTGCAATGTTTTTCTGGAAAATAGTTTATTATAGATTTTATATTACCTGTCCTATAAATAAATACGTACAAACAAACAACCTTATTTATATTTAAACCAAAATACCGTGTACTAAGACAAAACAATTTATTTCAATACGTTTGAAATGTAATTACTTAAACAACACATACATAAACATTATTAGGTCAGATTCCCAACCGGTATAATGTATTTACATGCAAAAAATCTTCGCGGAAAATACGTCTCACGTTGACCAATCAGCTGACTTTGACATTGAGCGAGTCACTCATTTAAAATTCAACCTTATTGCATTGGTGTAAGGACTAGTGTTATTTTAATTGCATAATCGTTTTGTATGTTTACGTTCATACATACATACAGAGCCATGTGGAACGCACGTGTGGTAGTTTTTGTTATATTTTTTCTTGTCATTATCAGTGATGCAAAAAGATTTGAAACGAGGTGTAAATTAGTGAGAGAATTACTGAAAATTGGAATGCCAAATGATATGTTTTTGGGACAATGTAAGTTTTCTTCAAGATTTTCCTTATAATGTTACTGTTCAACACACGTCCCGAGGGAACTTCTTGCACCGGGATCAAAAGTACCCTCTGTCTTTTCTTATGCACTGGACTTTCTGTGTGTCAAAGTTTATTAAAATCTGTTCTGATCATCGCTTGATAGACAAGAGAAGAGAATGAAGAAGTAAGATAGTGTTACTTTATATAAGTTTACAATTGTTAATCCTGTGTAAATAAGGCAGTGACAGTATTCAATAATTGAAGTTTGATTGGCAATAGATGCTCATGCCCTATGTCTTTGAAGATACGATAATTATAGGATTCCTAAAGTTATGATCAACTATCTTCCGGCCGCGGCTTTGCCCCCGTATAGTTCGGTTATATCGCGTTTCCGAGAGAATTCTTCAAAAGTCTGGGATAAAACTATCCTATGATCTCTCTCAAGGTCAACTTTATCTCTGTACCAAATTTTATTAAATTTAGTTCTGTGGTTCAGACGTGAAAACGTAACAGACAGACATATTTACTTTCGCATTTATAGGTAATATTAGTAGGGATAGAAATGTCTTAGCACAAAGTTATGATGTCAGGTAGAACTGCAGGTAGACCTATTAAATTTCTCATATTATCCTCTTCAATGTTTAGTCACAAATCGCGTCATGCAGGAAGTTTTATTATGATTTCTGTGGAGTTGGAGCGAGATTTTACAATGATTCATTTTTTAGGGTTCCGTAGCCAAAATGGCAAAAACGGAACCCTTATAGTTTCGTCATGTCCGTCTGTCCGTCTGTCCGTCTGTCACAGCCGATTTACTCGGAAACTATAAGTACTACAGTGATGAAATTTGATGGGAATATGTGTTGTATGAACCGCTACAAAAATATGACACTAAATAGTAAAAAAAAGAATTGGGGGTGGGGCCCCCCATACATGTAACTGAGGGATGAAATTTTTTTTTTCGATGTACATACCCGTGTGGGGTATCAATGGAAAGGTCTTTTAAAATGATATAAAGTTTTCTAAAAAACATTTTTCTTAAAGTGAACGGTTTTTGAGATATCAGCTCTCAAAGTCGTAAAAAGTATGTCCCCCCCCCTCTATTTTTATAACTACGGGGTATAAAATTCTAAAAAAAATAGAGGTGATGCATGCTAATTAACTCTTTCAACGATTTTTGGTTTGATCAAAGTATCTCTTATAGTTTTTGAGATAGGTTGATTTAACTGTAATTTACGGAACCCTTCGTGCACGAGTCCGACTCGCACTTGGCCGGTTTTTTTCATATTTTTTTTAATCGGCATCACTGTCTAAACTTCTTGGAATTAATTTAAAGGTTAGGTAATATTATTGTTCAGTAAATTTTTCCTACTATGTATAAATTCATTCTTTATACGTATTGTAATGTAGTATGGCGACCCATCCATCACTTGACCGCGCTATGTGACGCTTTACTTGCTGATCGATCGATCAGCTGGACTGTAATTTAATTAACACACGAGATTCTTACCGTTTCTTTGTATGATAAATATCTAACAAATTGCACTATAATTACTACGCAATTACCTACTGGTTTTCTATTGCTGTAACTTAGAGTGTTCAACCAACAGAGAACGCCACCATTGTACAAGAGCTCAAAACTAATATTTTTTTCAATTGTCTGGTAGACAGCCCCAAAACGCTCACCCTTCGCCACTTACTTATATTTGTTTTTGCTGGAAAAAGAAATTTCGCAACAAACTCCCTAACTACAGCGCTGATTATACTTGAATGCATCAGTGTGCGTTAAGTGAATGCTAGTGTATATATATGATCGAAAATGCATTATTAAGCTATCGGCGCCTATACCTTAGCCTACGCGCGTAACTTAGCCAATTTTTTCATATAGCGACTCGTACTAATGGCGAATCCGGTTGGTTACGTACTCTAAGTACTGTAATCATTATGTTGAGAATGAACTAACTTATTATGATGTATTAGTTACAATTAATGCAGAGTGCTGCAGTTGCAATTCATTATTCCTTATTATAATGCAATTTTATTATTACAAGAAACTCGACTATTCTTCACTAATATATTGGTTTTACATAGAGGTTTTCCCCTTGATTGTTTTCAAGCTTCATTTTGCTACTCTTAGTAGGAAAAAATCTGGTAGTCTTTTAGGTTTAGGAAATTACTATTTTTGCCCATGCAAATCAAATCATAATCAAATCAAATCATTTTTATTTTCAGGCATCAATGGCCCATGTATAATTATTGGGTTAATTAATCGGTTAATTAACATTAACCGATTTCCTATATTAAAATTTGAAATTTCAGTCCATTTTAATATTTCAGTCGAATACTTCATAATAACTTTGCAAATCTAAATCTTAAAAATATGCCATCGGCATAAAAACATTAAAAATAAGTCCAAGTTAAAGTTAAAAAGTTAATTAAAAGTCATTAGTTTTGCATAGAAACGTGATTATGCAGTAAATGCAATATTTAAGTCACGTACAAAATGACTATAAACTTATTTTGCATAATAAAAATTATGTTCTTCGACGTGAACATTGAACGTTTTTAAGCTTCTAAGAAATAAGTTGGCAGTTTTATTTAGCTTTCCAGTTGAGACTGTTTAATTATTTAGTGAATTTAGAAAATAATTTTAATCCAACTTTCTTAAATAATTATTATTAGGTATAATGTGAGTCTTTTTTTACGTTTTGTAATTTTCAAAGTTATTATTAGATTGCTATTCTCCTGCCAAATCATCTTCTTGCATACTTCTTTTCTAACCAACGTCATATAAAGTCACTAATAAAATACTACAACTAATAAAATATAATTAAGTTTTTATAACCCAACATAACACCTTGGGGAATTCACTAGATTATTATCAGAAGCGTTTCATAGAACTAAGGAGTGCAATGGGAAAAATGTTTATTTACAATAGTGACTGTGGCTTTTGTTGCTGTTGAATGTGAGAAAAAATGAAAATTAACAAAAGTTTACGGAATTAAATCTTAATGTATTACGCAAAAATCTTAAACCTTCTTCTCCAAACAAGTTTGGGAGCCAAAACCTTGCGGCCAAACACTGAAACAGGTACTAATTCTATCTCTGTTACATTAACGAGTCTGCGACATAAAATAGTAAAACTAGTCAAGTAAACTAAAAAAGCCAATTCAGTTGTTAAGGAAAATGATTAACGAATGCAATGCTTATAATAATAAACCTGTTGTTTATAAAGTACAAGATTTATTAGCATAAGCAAATAATATTTTCTGATAACCTCTCGAACCTTTCACGAGATATCACACGTGCGTTAAGTTGAAGTGTCCGGTACTACTTATACACTTAATTATGTTCAATTAGTACTTACTAATGTTATCTAAACTTATATATCAAGGAGATTATTTTTATTTATTTTTAAATTTTATAGTCTGCAGTCATAATAATATTTTAGATATCCAGAAATACCTGACTTCCGAATATTTAGTGCCTGTGTCGGCGAACTCATACTGTGTGTAACAATTATAATTGATACAACATATTATAACGTAAACACACTGAAACGTACTGTGTACAAAAAACAACTTTATAAGTACATAACCATGAAAAATTCGCACCAATTCATCCAATACAAAAACCACAATACTTTCTATGCAGAACATCGCCATTTTAAACACACAATGGAACTCCGCGGTGATCACAAACGATGACCTTGACCTTCGCATACAAAGAGCAGTGACCTTGAAACTTTAGTTTTAAATAGAGCCCCTTGGGGTATAGACAGGCTGATGTTTAAAAGTACTCGAGAAGTGGGATTTTCTCGAAGATAAATTCGAGATTATATTGAGCCCTTTCTTTAAATTATTTTTAGACCATCTATCGTTAAATTATTCTATTGTAGTGTTAACTAGAATTTAAGGCTTAACAATTGAGATAAGACACTGACTTATAAATAAATGTTTGGTGTGCAATAAATTTTGAATAGTCATTAATAAACAATCTCGCTGAATCTCAGAGGTCTATGAATATTTTTTGTGTTAGCAGGTTTTAATGTCTTCGATTGTTAGTTCATCTTTCAGATACCTATTTAAGCAATAATTTATCAAATCATGACAAATAAAACATACTTTATGTGATACAATAACATTTCTCATACTGTCAGGATGTCTTTAGCTACATTAAGATTTTACATACTCAATTTTATATAAAAAATGATTTTATTCTCTTTCAACTCGATTGGTATGTAAGTGATCCCGTGCCATTTCACAGTTACAAATACGTTTAGATACCAAACTTAATCAGAATAACACAATGCAATATTACAAATTGGCTACAGATCCCTCTCGGGATATTATCTCTGACTAGTTGATCCCTTGTATTGTGACCTTGACCTTGAACTTCTCGTGGTAATGACCTTTGCAGAGTTGAGTGGTTCTAGTTATTATAATAAACATTAGGGCTAGTGAACAATAGAAGGTAGTTTAAGGGTTCGTGGTTGCATAGATAGTGAGATCAATTGAAAGGTTAAGCAACTTTGTCCGTCAGGCTTTTGTGGTTCTGGGTAGATTTTGAATAACGAGACATTTACGATTATTCTGTATTTAAGCTAGATTAGATGAGAGAGAAATTATCATTTTTCATCAATTTGTTACTTGTAAGCTTTCTTACAAATAATATAAATAAAATGTCGTACATACTAGAGCAGTTTTTAAATAAACGTTTCTTTGTTTCAGGGGTATGTTTGATTGAAAAAGTGAGCAAAAGAGACACGAGCTTATTGACTGTTAAAGCAAGTGGCAAGAAGCTCTATGGATTGTATCAGGTAAATCATTTTTGTTTTTCTAACATACGAATTATTTAGTTCTAAAAAAATATTTCCTTAACCATAATCCCCAGAATCCAAGATTAAAGTTATCCAACTAAATAAAATCAATGATAAAGCTGATATTTTCCCTTTATATTTTTCCTCTACTTTGATTTCTAGATTCCAAAAGAGTGGTGTCGTGAGAAGAAACGCGGCGGACTCTGTAATATATCTTGCGAAGGTGAGAAAAGAGTTGCTTATAAAATATATTTATACGATTCATTCTGGGAGTTTATATTATTTAATACAACTCCCGTGGTCTCCTACTACTGACTTCACTTGCGTAACAATTTTCTGCTAAAGTATTAGTAGGTCCTTTAAAACACCATCTATATTAAGTTCGCTTATTTAACTATCTATATTTCTTTCATAAAGTCTATCACCCACTAAATCAATATTCACCTCTTTAAAAGAATCCATGCGTCGTTTTGGTCTTCTTAAATTCTCATAACCGTCATCATCTGCACTGCATACTTCAATTTTATTCGGCGAGAATTCTTTATCACCGTCTTGAACAGTAACTACCATATTCCAATCTTTATGACCAGAGGATTCTTTTATTCTAAAGCTTCTTTCTGTAACTAAGGGTGCTTCTACACGGTGTAGGTAGCTTGCTCATATTGAGGCACTTGCGCAGGTTACATGCATTTAAAAAACACGTGCGAGTGTGTAACTCGCTTATGTACCAAACCAAAATACCCAGCCGCGTGCTCTTGTCACTTGTCATTTGTCACTTGCGCATGTCAACTTGCTCCACATGCACCCATAAAAATATGTGCGAGTCTTGTAACTCCAGCATATACCAAAGCAAAATACTCACCCGGTCTTGTCATTTGTCACTTGTGCATGTTAACTTGCTCCAGCTACATGCACCGTTAAAACATGTGCGAGTCTAGTAACTCGAGCATGTACCAAAGCAAAGCTACCCGAGTGCTCTGTTGCGTGCGCGCGGGCCACTTGCTCCAGCTACATGCACCGTGTAGAAGCACCCTAATGTAGCTCTCTTTGTAACTGTTACTGTAGTTACAATGTTGGTAATTGACAAAGACACGATTGTAGCAATCTGTGAACGACATAGCAAACAATTCGTAGCCCCCAGATTTTATGGTCTACGTTTTACATCAAAAGTTTATGGGCTTTGGTCAAGTGTATTGTATAGCGCTTTCGTTGGATCTGCTACTACAGTTTCTGTTTTAAGTACTACTGATTTGTTAGTAGTATTTAAATTTAGCTTTTTTCCTTCTCTGCTTTCTTTTGACACCATCAGTTAAGAGTTCATTCCATTAACGTTTTCTATGCCGCTTTTCTTTTGTTTTTGTCATCAGGATAAATCATGTTAACTTGTAAACAATCGTAAAACATATTCGGTACCGTATGTAATTTGCAAAGTCAAAAAGAAAACAATCTTTCATTGCATGATCATTAAATGACTCAACGACCTCAATACCATTTTATGAAGGTATGTCACCATGACTTATTACCCCCCTAAAAGTCAAATACGAAAATGAGCGTTTATTTAGATCATGATAAATTGTTCATCAGAAGACAGGCTCATATTTTATATCGTCATGTCTTCCTTTTAAAACCAACATGATAACCAAGATTTTCTTTGTTCTCATAAGGGAAGATGGCAACAAAAGCTTAAGTACCTATTTGTATTACGGAGGTAATTTTGCCAACATAACGTTGCGAGTTACGGCCTTATTTTTTTAGGGGTTGGCACTGTTCCGTGTTCTCTTATCATGGCGTTGTAAATCATAGTATCGGGGCGTAAGTCACGATATTTAAAAGTTTCGGATTTATTCGAGATTGTAGAGGAGTGAGTTATCGAAAGCCTGTGGTAGTTCCCAGCGTTATCTTTGTACCACTCGAGTGGAAATATTAAAGTAGGAAAGTATAAATCAGGATTCTGTAGTGGCGGAAAGTTAAGCAACATTTTTACGAGCATTACTTTAGTTTATTTGATTTCGTGAGTTTCTGGTTTACTATAATAAGGATTTTGTTGCTAAATGTTTGGTGACATTGTGCTTGAGTGATTGAATGGTTTAGCTTATTAGTATGATCAAAGTAGTAAAACAGTTTTATTTTTCTTCATATTTTATTTATTTGTCTTAGTTACTGGTGCTTGGCTTAGTTTGTTGTTAGCTTTTGTTTTACTGTTCGTAAACTAGGAAGGGAATGTTAGTTAATTACCGATACTTTAGCCTAATATTGTTCTAAAGTTTCCAATACCAGTCAGTGATGATGATGATGTAACCATTATAATACCTGTCTATCTAAAAGCCACTGAAATGCCAATAATTTCAAAACATTTAGCTGTTCAGCTGTCAATTTGTTTATTATCAAAATGTATTATTTCAATCTGTCTGTTTACGAAGTGAGTTAATGAATCTCATCAGGTTATCACGCGACCGCATGCGTGTGCATAGATTGATCAATTTGTTTATATTTTAATAATAATTCGTTAATTAATTAACAGACTAGGCTAGACTGTTTTCATTGCAAAAAATGGCGTTTTTGTTATCTCTCGTAATATGGAATTGTGATTCTTTCTTAAGCGTTATTTAATTACTGTAGCAATTTTGTCAATTTTTAATAGTGGTTAAGACTGTTTGAACTTTTACACCCCAGTATATCATACAAAATAACATATGTGCTTTTATAATATTACTAATTATTATATTCATAAGAGATACCTGTATTAAAAGGAGATAACTGAATTAAAACAAACTCGTATTCCCTAAAAGTCCCTAATATATAATTTTATTACTTGATCAAAAATTCTAAAAGCAAGATCTCAAAATATATATATCTTTTTGTCCCCAGCCTTACTAGACGATGACATTAGAGATGACACGGTATGCGCACTCAAAATCGCCGAGGAGAAGGGTTTCAAGTACTGGCCGCAGTGGACTACCAGATGCAAGAATGATAACTTCATTACCAATGAGATTTACAAGTGAGTAGAAGAAACTAGTTTTATCTGGATGCTCGGTTCCAGATCCTACAAGACCGCAGTCTAGCGTCTCACAGAAAATTGAGTGATACCCTTGGATTTTCTTGATATGCATATGGCTGTCACCTTTTGGGACACATTCGAGTAGTGTGTGATTCACTGCCTTAAAAAAGGTGGCCGAAGCAAGTAGCATGACTCCAGCATAGATTCTCCGGCAGTAGTAGTTTGGACCCCTTTATTCTGCAAATGCCGCTTGAAACCACTTTCCAGTTTAGGCAGTTAGGCGAACGCTGAACATTCCCTTTTATATAAATACGGGATGCCTTTTATAAATGCGGGATATTCATGGCAAGAAATGTATGGTGGTAACCCATCCACGCCAGTGATTGACTCTTCAGACCATTACGGGGCCACGACCCCGTCGTTTAAAAGCCCATCACTTAAAGATAAGGTTCAAGTCTTCGACACACGATTACATTATGTAGATTTGTGATAAGCGTTTAAAGCCCCATAAGGATATTATTAGTTCAACTATATTATTTTTAGAAGTAAGGGTGGCGGGGCCAGTCCCTTCCTTATTTGTTCAGGCCACGATTTAAGGCCCAGTTTATTTCCATAAAAGGTTAAGCGGACCTTTTTCTGGGCTTATGGTAATGTAATCTTAAAATCGGGTTTGCCGATTTAGTTTCAATAAAATATTATGGAAATCAGTTTTTGAAGTACGAATTAGTCTTTGAAGATTTGTAAAGTTGAAATGTTTTACGCAGATTTACTTTTTTATAAAAAAGAACGCAAAAAACATTGAAGTGTTTTTGGATGCTTTTGTTAAGTCCCCCTTCTCAACTAACCTAAATCTGTTGCTTACGTTTATTAAGAAGAATAGAATATAATTTAACTAGGTACTATACAACGTGTTTTACATAACTAATGTTACAGGTGCCCAGACTTGAACCGCCTAACACCTGAACGAAGTCTCTCAAGCAGTCTATACAGCCGAAGTCTGCAATTAAGAAGAAAGCGCTCACTTCGAAGTCCGTACCCCAAAGTCACTCGGTCGAAGTCCAGACACATTCATTAATATCTAAACCGTTTGTCTGTCTTTAAAATAAATACGTGTTTCAAAGTTTGTTTGTTTATTTGCATGACACTACGGAGAGCTGTGGAATATTTAATCAGAAGTGGTAATTTAGTATCGGTGTTTGTGAAGTGATGATTTATTTACGTCAGGTTGATAGGGCTTTTGAGTTTGCTCGTGGATTTTAGTGTTGATATATGAGCAGTTGTCTAGTAGGTATTTGTTTTAGGATATAGTGCTTCTATGTAGAAGTCTTGTTGGACTCGTGAGTTATATAGTGTGTTTCAAAAATATTATCAACTAGCCGTTTTCCCGCGGTTTCACCCGCGTCCCGTGGGAGCTACTGCCCGGACCGGGATAAAATATAGCCTATGTTACTCGCAGATAATACAGCTTTCTAATGGTGAAAGAATATTTAAAATCGGTCCAGTAGTTTTTGAGTTTATCCATTACAACCAAACAAACAAAGTTTTCCTCTTTATAATATTAGTATAGATAAAAAGTATGAATAGCTAGAGATGGTGTGATGACTAGTAATTCTGCTTTTTAAACACAATCATTGCCCGAATTTGTGGTTATATCTGTGCGAATAGCAGCAACTCTATAAGAATATTGAATCGCATTTCATAACGATTGAAACTGTTCCTAACTAAAAAACTTATGAAAATGGTTAGCAGGTTACCTGGTAACAAAAAATAAAGGCACAATAAATATAAAATTTAAAGCCAACGCTTTTTCTATATTCTTCAAAGAACTTAGTTTTATCAAGAGGCCTCTTTAACTCTGAAATACGAGGCGTATTCCTAACTGAAGTTCAGTCTGCAATGAAACCTAGGTTTCAGGATAAACGGGCTTACTTCCTAAACTATCTGTTTTATTTCACAAAGAAAATATCAAACAGTTTCCTTAGTAAGTTTGCTTTTTGTTTCCAACTCTCTGAACACTCAGGCTTCGCTTAAATCTGCGTTGTTTATTGAAGAAATGTGCATTGTTATGATACCTTTTTGCTAGTATCTTGTTTCTTAAATCTAGGGGATGTGTGTTTTGGACGATGCTCGGGTTTTGCCACTCGGCTGTATAGTGTGGTGCAATTTTATAGACTTTGAAAATATCCCCATTTCGCCAAATACCAAATCATAGAAAAAACTTTATTAATAATGTAGTTTTTAATGTATATACTGAGTAAGTTGTACTTACACAAGAACGAAAAGTTATGGTATGTGTATCAAAGCCCGATATATTTTTCCTCACTTGATTAACTTATTAAAGCCGTGACAAACGTATTGTAAATTTTCTGTCCTCTGATTTCATCAAGATAAATACTGTGTAATTTCGTTTTAACTTCTCTCCATCTGATGACGCCTACAATTTGATGAAGGACCCAAATCATAAAACCTTGGTTACATAACAATTATCGTTTATCGTATCACCATCAAAATATGTCCTTTACACATTGCCATTCAATTTTGCACCTTCAACTGTTTGTGTTAAAGCATAAAATGGTGTAAATTTTAAAGTTTAATTTGTTGTTTGTATCCATAGGCCTATTGTCCCTCAAGCGTCGAATAAACGGATTAACTCCCCTTTATTTTACGTCTTTATCTTTAATAGGCTGTTAAAAAGAGAAGAAAGAACCGGGATAACAAAGACGTTCCCCTTTATAATCTCTGTAATTATCGCTATAAAACTTGAATGCAGAAGGTGCGGAACACACAGATGTGGATGTTACCCGCTCCAGCGCTTTCTTGTGCAATCCAAAGGAAATTTCAGCTTTATTCCGAATAAGGCTTTTGAAACAGGTTATTTAAATAATGCTTATACGTTTATTCTAATTGTGCAGCTGTTAAAACGATCTCGTGTCGCGTTTGTGAACATTTTATGTTTGAGTTATTGTGAAAGGATTTGTATGGGTGTGTTATTGGTTTTAGCTTTTGTTAATTGGATTTAAATTATTGCCGTGTTATGTAGAGTTTTCTTTGGATTAGTTTGCTCTCATTAAGTTAGGGATCGAGAAATAAACGTATTCCTAGCGAACTGAGCAAAAAGGATTATTTTTTTATAGTGGGCCTACAATCCTACCTTGTGAAATACCAAAACAATTTCCTACGTTACTTACATCCTTAAAGTTGCTTAAGACTTAAAAATACTTTTTAAAACTGAATTACCAGTCATCCACATAAAAACAGTTTATACTAAAAATAAAAACCTCATCAAAATCAAACAGATAAAGGAAATTAATGTGAAGAACCGTATCGAAAGTACTTTAGAATACTACTTGTAACTCCTTATACCACAGAAGCCGCGTTGCTTTCGAGAGATCCGACCATAAAGGTACGATTGATTTTCATTCCAGCCAGCATTAACGGAATCCTGGAAAGAGTTTTAAGGCGAACTCTTGAACTGTTGAGATAACGAACCACTTTTGTTTTTTATGAATGGCTGATAGTTATTGCTCAGGGACTATGAATTAATTTATGGTTATCAGAACCTTCGATATATTTGTCTTTATTTCAATGAGTAATGCATAATTGGATGAAAGTACTTACCTGTCTAACTAATACTTTATATTGACCGTCTTTATAGTAATAGATTAGTATCCGTCCACTTGCAGGCCATAAGCGTGATCGAATCAATCATCATAGTTTATATAGTTCTTTCGGATGAATGGTCTGCTAGTTAAAATGACCCAAAAAACAATTTCAGAAATACCAAAACGTTGTTCTCAAAAAAATAAATGAGGTATTCGGGGTCGTTCTTAAAAAAGCATCGGTACATATAAAAACAAAGCCTTCTTACAATTTTATTGGGTATTTCGTTCGTGTTTCAATTCCAATAGCTAGCCAATTTCATGGTACATTACATAAACACATGTCGAGTGTATTCGATAGGCTTTCAAGACGCCTACAGTTGCTGTTGATTTCTCGTTTGTGATGTTGGTATAAGAACTAAGGATAAACTTTACGGTTCAATGTCCAGGCGGTTGAGGTTTTCGATGAATGTTCGAGAAGGATTTGGAACGTAAAAGGGAATCTAAAAAAGTACAGTTAGGTCTAGCTAGACACTCAAATTCCTTCTTCCTGCTATCCTCATAGTAGGGATGAAGACGTGTATAGTGCGTCCTGATTATTCGATGTCGGTCCATTGGTCTAAGACGACCATGTTTCTCAAATGATGCAGAAATTTAAAAATTAAATTAATGATTTAAAAAATACGTATCAATCTTTAACTGCTTCAGGTTGATGGCAATAAATTAATAAAGTAAAAGCTTCAGTCAATATAATATAAAACAAAAAATATCCATTCAACACCAAAAAGACATCACAATCGGCTACTAACACACTCTAACAAAATTATGCTTTTCGAAAAATCTAACTTCATTGTGAAAACAAAAAGAAAATTCAGTTTTGAAAGTTTTCTAGTCGTAAGGACACATCTGCGTCCGAGCGTCGCTTCTACTGTACTACGTCTTTGAAAATGGAGAGCGGATTATTTTAAAGCTTATTTTAATGGGTGGCCATTCGCAAAAGTTATGTCGGGAAATGCGACAGTGTGCGCTAGGTGTTATTTTAACGGATAATATGTTTGTTCTGTTATTTTAAGTGTATTTATTTGTTTAATGTTGTAAGTTGAGGGTGTTAAATTGATTATAGAAAATAATTTCGTAAACAAGCGTTGTTGTATTATGTTTCACAGCTTACACTTTTCTATATTTTTTTTAAATATAAATTACAGGATTAATAAATCATAATTTCAGCCGAAATACCCATAATTTTTGCCTAGATTTCTTTGAGTTCTAATAAGTGAGGATATGTACCAAAAAATGCTACTATAAAAACATATTTTCTAGCATATTAACAAAACTAAAAGGGGTCTTCATGCGAATAAATTATGAATCGGCCAAATATTTTTTATTCTGTTTATATTTCGATAAAAACCGCATAAATTTAGCACACGGTTCGTATGGAGACGACGGTAACCGAATATTTTCTTCTCTATGTTTATTTTCCTGTTTACATTTTCGTGTGCCTCTGTACACTAAGTTCTCTTTAAATAAATATAGATAGCTAGAAGAAGGCTCTAGATGTTCTTGAAGAACAGTCAGACTGTTCACTTGTGGATTTCCAAGATCTAATTTTGTGTTTATTTGTTCCGTATTTTCACCCAAACTGCTGGGTAACTATTTTAAAGATATGAAAACCTCGTCTCTGCCGTTTAAGAGACTAGATTACTAGATTTATATGGTGCCACAGACATAGACATGCACAGAGGACAAGCTTGTGACACCTTTATTTATTCTTTGGGAGTTAAAGTCAGACCTTCATAGCTAGAGCCAACGACTGCCAGAACTATATTTTACTAAATAAGTAACAATATACTTCATTAAAATAAAATAATATAAGAAATAAAATAAATCTATAGTATTGCTAATACAAAGATTGCAAACCTGTACCTTTAGAATTCAATAAGTTGTTCAATTTCATCTGGACTTAGTTATAACACGCGGCTATTGAACCGTCAAGAAAATCCTTTCAAAATATTATTTTAATCTTTGTATTACATATTGCGTTAAATATTTATTTTATTTTACGCAAACATTTCGAAAATATCAACTCTTTGAAAAAGGTGATTTTTAGGGTTCCGTACTCAAATAGAAAAACGGGACCCTCAGGCTTTGCTGTCCGTCCCTCTGCCAGACTACTTACTGTATCTAATGAACCGTGATAGTTATAGACAGTTCTTTTTACAGATGATATTATTTCATTTGTTGCTGTATAACAATAAATTCTAATAATTTGAAAACTAAAACAGAATCAATATTCTAAGGGACTCCCATACACCAAACTCAACATTTTGCTTGTTATATAATTTAATTAATGATACGGAACCTTTCACACACGAGTTCAACTCACACATCCCCGATTTTTTCTCTTAACTTTTGTAAAAATAATGATCAGTTTTTAGCTTTCGCCGTTTTTTCCACGTAGTAGCAATTATTATAAAGATTATGAGTGTGCGTTTTGTAAGCCCTCGATATATGAAGGTTGTCTGCAGGTCAGATATTGAAGAAGTTTTGTGTGAACTGCTGAGAAAAGGATTAGGGCACCTGTTTGAATAGGGGTTAAATCGCACGTATTGTACATTTTTATGATTGTTCGTAGAATACAATTGCACACTTATTTTTGTGCGAGTACTTACATATGTATTTTTTGAACAACTTTTTTGAATTATTTTTACTTATGTTAGTGTCAAAGTAGTTTGGTAACTGGATAAATTGGGGTTTGACAACTTTCTGCAAAAGATCTAGTATGATAATTACGTAGGTACTTTAGTCTCGAGAAGTCAATTTATAGACTCAACCGCGGTTAGTAGCCTCAAAATAATAATTCCGTTTCTTTCACTTTTCATTTTACCTAGTTACTCTGAAAAAACTATAATCGTAAAGTTTTCTTTGAACATTTTGTATCAAAATTGACCTGTCACCTCTGGCAAAATTAATTAAACGAAAAATAGGGAAAACAAAACGGGAGGAGGAAAACGGTAGCTTCCGTTTCATGGCCAAGGTTAAAATATATGGCAATTGTTTTTATTTCTTATTTGAGTGACAATTCAATGACCAAATATCATAGGTAGGTATTACTCACTGGAGGTCGTGGGTTCGATACCCGCATGAGTCAAACATTTGTGTGCATGAGCAGTATTTAGTAAAATAAAATATTTTTATGTATGATAGTCAGTTTTCTAGTAGGTGCCTATAGTGCAAGCTCTGCTTAGTTGGTAACTAGATAACATTGTACGTATTTTTAGTTATATTTTCAAGCGAGACTCAACCATTCAAAGGTTCACACTTTGCAAATCATTGATTTAAAACATTCACAAATAATACTAAACCTAGAAATATAATCTGTATTTAGATAGCTATATACCACCTGTGCCTAACCCTTTAAGACATAACATACATTAATATAATGTTTATGTCGTTAGTCATCTTGCTAATTACAAGGACCCCATGGGATAGTTCAAATTGTACCCAAAACGAGGGTAGGGTTAGCATAGATAAGATTTCACCGGGATAAGATACTTACACCAATTACTAACAAAGCCTGTACCTTTAAAGGTGAAACTTGTGTTAGAAATTAATTTTATGGGTAAGACGTTTTGAGACCTTTGTTGTGAGAATTTAAAGTTTTGGTTATAATTATAACGGAAACCTTGTAAAATTAGTCTAATCTTAACTAGTTCCATTTGAACTAATGGGTAAGTCCTAATAGGTTCTAGGTCTTAAAACAAAGTCCTTAGCTTCAGTCAGTCTTAAAACAAAAACAAAAAATTTCAGCTCGACTAAACCCACTTATAAGCAGTATCAAATCGAATCCCCAAAAAAATCGATATTGTTATAAACATTATTGCTTGAACAAATAAGATTCAACTACAAAGTCAAAACCAATCACACAATCTAATTTTCATAAAAAAAAATCTAATAATCACTGATTTTCCAACCATCTGCCGTCGACAGTTCACTTCAATTCAATTCAAAACAAACCAAACATCTATTTAGTAGCGACATCAACTAAATACCTTGTCTGCACTCTGGCGGTGACATTTCAATAAATTATCGTCACTGTCGATGAGGCCATCCATATTTCATAAAACAACAGAATCCGATGAACAAACTTCGTTTATAATAAGGTGAGTATAGACTACAACATTTACTTGTAATAGAACAACGAGCCACTCTATGATATGTTCTAGTGTATCTTTTTACGAACAAAACATCGAGCACGCTCGCCTGTTTGTTACAAACCAACGAGCATATTGGTGTAACATTTCGTCGAGCCAAGTGCGGGCGATGCGCGGTTGCGGGGTGACGTGGAAGGAGAGGGACGAAAAACGCACGCTGTGAGCATTTACCCGTAACATAACGCCGAGCATTCGCACAAACGTTACATTACATGGAAATGCTTTGGACACTGAGCTTTTGCCTGTAATGTACCATTCGCTAGCTAGAACGTTACATTACACAGAAATGCTCCAGAAAATGTAGTAGTCTATACTCACCTTTACAGAGTATCATTGGAGTTTGTAGCCCCTATCCATCAAAGTCCACGTTTTCATAAAGTTACTTTAAACTCCCCCATAATGAAGTTATACGGCAAAAATAGGGATAAAACCGCTGTCGTATTTTCGTAATTCGTGCGTAGGTCTTCCTAATTTTGGTGGATAATGCTTAGGTGTTGAACGGTATCGATTATAGATTACCGCTTTTATAGGCTTAACGTTTATGTATGCTTAAGCTGTAGAGCGCGTCTCGAAAAAAAATATAGGGACAAGATTATGTAAACTTATGGTAAACATCTATAGACTCCTAACAAGATTTTCAGTGAATGTCAAGGACGTGACAATATATTTATGTAATGATCCAATGAGGGCTTTCACAAAGTGATTTTTTATAATAACGGTATAAAAAGAGTTTTGGTTTTAAATCTGCCTGCGTCTCTCGTAAACTTAACGTAGAGTAAAATTACGAAAATACAAACTAGATACTTAATTAATGAAAATACTCTGTTTTTTGGTGCGTCTGATTTTATGTACATGACATTTGGTTAGTAAATTTTTTTACATAAAAAGTCCTTGAAAAATAGTTGCATTCCATAACACAATTCATACTCAGACGCCACAACTATACGCAGTGTGTATGGCAATCAATCAGTCGACCCAATTGTTTCCGCGCCGCGTTTTATTTGTAAGATGCGAGGGTATTCCTCTGACGAAGATAGCTGTACATTCTCGAAGGTATTTACTTATACTTTACTAGCTATACTGACTGGGTATTTGTTGTTCATCTACAGCTTTTTAATGGAAGCTAAACTGTATTGGTACCTAGGATTTGATTGTCATTTGAAAATCTTTGGCAGTCGTTACGGGTAGGCAGAACCCAGAAAGTTTAACAATCAGTCTTACTGCTTGCCCGGGTAACTGGGATGAGGAAGTCAGATAGGCAGTCGCTACAAGTGAAACACTTAGTCAGCTGTATCTGGTAAGGTTTGATGCTGACCCCAATATAGTTGGGAAACGGCTAGCCAGCTGATGTGTGACTTACTTACAATAAAATTATTTAAAACTTATTTCGTCTCTCTCTAGCAATTGTTTAATTTGACAGTCACAACCTTGTAACAAGTTCAAGACATTCCAAAACCTTGAAGTGCCATCAGCAAATAGGTACACAACTCGATCTTATTACCTTAAACCCGGGAATAATTCCCGCCATGCACAAATCTACAAACAGATACAAAAAGGGCGTATCTCCACTCAAATTAAACAGTACTTAAGCCCTTTTGACTCGCAGCAGAATCCCCGAGGCCTGAAACTGCGGCCATTAGCCGATTTTGCCCATTAACTATGTAAATACAGGTAGAAATGGGAATGCTCATTCTGCGCCAATTACAACACTAATGATGACAAAAACTTCACCGTCCTAATTTGATGTTGGTTAATAGCTTAATTTTAAGCTTTTCATTACCGCCTGTAGTAGTCACTTTGGTTCTAAGAGACGTTTTATAACGGCAATGAACTTAACTGAAGTTTAGGCTACGTTGTTATTACAATCCGTAGCTTCTAAAAATTGTGTTCGAGATCTCATTTTATTTATACCTACAAATCGGGGAATAGAAACTTTCATAAGGTAGTTTTATAGTTATCATTAAATGAGCAATTGAAAGATTTACTTTCAAAAACAAACATTTATCTTTATATAGTTTTGTCAAAGATCATTTAAACTCATGATCATGTAATTTCGTACCTATACAATTCTGCATTACACACTTTATACTTCAACATTTTTTCCAGAAAATCTATTTTGAAGCCTAAATCTTACACAGAAAAAGATAAATAAATATTTCATCCTACCTCTGCGTATATTAAACCCGGCATTAGAAGTAATCTAGGGTCATCAGTGCGACAGGTACGTATGTCATACGCCATCCCATCTGACAGCTGTATTGCCCATCTTACATCGTAGCCACAGGTGTAAGCATGTTTAGATAGAACATTGTGACAATATGGCGTCACAAACAAGAATATTTTGTAATAACAATAGAACTCATATTATTATGTGCTAACGTTTAAACAAGCAATTGAAAGAAGTAACTTTGCACTAAATAATTATACATACATCAATATTTTTACAAATTTCCATGATTTCTTTATTACGCAAAAAAAAACTGTTTTTATACCTAAAACTATCACAGATAAAGAAATATACCAGCCGACCATAGTGTACATTAAACCGTATGTGTCATCAGTGCGACAGGTATGTATGTCATACGCCGTCCCATCTGACAGCTGTAGTGCTCATCTTACAACGTAGACACAGGTGTAAGTATTTTTAGATAGGATATTGTGACAAATAATGACAATTTGACGTCTTGAACAAAAGTATGATTGATCAATATTGATCAGATTTTTACGGAAAAGTGCTAAGAGAGTTTAAGTAAAACTTGTTACTAATAATATATGAGAATATTTATTTGGGGTGTCCACTTACCCTCTAGGGTATAGCCTATCCTTCGTCTTCTCTATTAGATCTCATCACCTTGCCCCAATTGCCAACTGCCTCTAGTGCGCCATTCTGGAAAAATAATAATATAAATATTAAATGGAATATTAAATGCCAAGCGCAGAGATGGGCAGCAGTATCTCCGAAGCTAAAAATACCAGTTTGAAATTAGTCAAATAGTGAAATTAGCCCTATCTATTCTTTTCTATCTCTATAGTAATACCCTTGCCGAGTACCGCTGAATCATTCAGAGTGTATCATGTAATTGTTCTAAGACTTGTTGTTGTGAAGGAGGTGTAGGACTACCTACATTGTGGACACGTTACAATGGTCATAGTGGACACAATTATCTAAATGCTGGTGGGTGGACAGTGGTCTTGAGGTTGGGTCATTCTATGTAGATACATATGTCTGTGTTATTGTGAAAAATAAAATATGTGTTTTATACATATATTGAAACAGAAATAAATAAATAATATAATATCTATAGGTATGGAGAAATCCGAAATAAAATATTAGAATTTGAATTGAATAAATACTTTGAGGACACGAACCTGCTAATGGACAACTTCTGGGCTCTCATTGCAGATCAAGATAATTACAAAATAAATATGGTTTAGTTAGGGTTATGCTTTATAAGACTTTAAAACAACAAAAGGAAATGTACAATCAAAGATATAGGTACGACATACATTAAAACACACATAGTCGCCCATAACACACGTCTTTCTGCATAGAGGTAAAAAAGTAAAAAAAGTTTAAAAAAAAACATCGTCATCATTATCATCTCAGCTATAGGACGTCCACTGCTGAACATAGGCCTCCCCCTTAGATCTCCACAGATACCTGTTGGAGGCGACCTGCATCCAGCGTCGCGTCGTTCAAAAAATACTCGAATCGAAATTGGTTTATCTTTTAAGAGCTACATACCATAAAACAGACAGACTGATAGCCAGACAGACAGAAATACATAGCGACCAAAATTTTATACACCTCTATTTGCATCAGAACTAGAGGTAAAAAATAATCTCACCTTCACACAAGTTTTTCAGTAAATCCAATAAAATAAACTAAGCTGATAAAAAACCTTTCGCCATGTAAATTGATTTGTCCTACAAAAGTTTCGTTCTGAAACGTGCAAGGACGGATATCCCGTCCGTATTTAAGCCTATTTTTAGCACAACCTTTATTTGCTTCGGGATTTGTATTTAAATTATATTTCGCACTAGGTTTTATGTCTAAATCTTTTTGTTGTAGGAATGATAGAGAATTTATCAATAAGAAGAGTCTTTGTAGACTAGTGTTAGCCTGCCTTTCAAGTATAAGTATCAAATTCAATGGTGTTTACTTCATGTTGATCTTTAACACGTTTTACGAAACGTCAGTGACAAAAACGAAAGCCTTGCCTATTTAAAAAAAAAGGATTTTTCCAAACATAGCTGCAAAAATAGTTTTGGAGAAATTCGGTAATAATATTATTTATCCAAGCTCCGTTTATTTGGCTGTCCCGTTCCTGTATATTCATCTACATTACTTATCGAGACTTTCCTCAGTACATAATCTTCATTTCAGCTCATCAAATGCCTTAAACAGCACTAGACCAAAATTTTCTTAATGACTAAATTATTAAGGTGTCGAAAATTATTACCTACTTCTAATTTTATAATTATCCACAGCCAAACAAGCCGCTGGTTTTAATATAGTACAAAAAGAAAAATAAATCACAATAAACCTTTTTAAGCGTAATAATGTCTCATTACTGTTGCTAATGGGTACCCAGACCGCCTGACCTCATTTTGAAATAAGAACAATTAATTTACGGCCGAAAATTATTTCGAGTGATTAAAAAAATATAACCAAAACTCATTTAATGAAGAAACTTTTTCGAATCTTGATACTTGAAACAAATTGTTGAGACTTAAAGTCGCTGTTTAATTGATTACTTTAGAGCTTTTTTATTAAAATAGTTTTTTTAAAGTCAAAAAGAATAGTTAATTTTTCTTCTCTTGATTTATATTGGTCGATAAATTTAACACTAAAATATCTTTTACAAAGTCAAAAGAAAGAGTAATGTATGTACGAAAATATTTTGACTACGCAGCGTAGCACTCGTAGCGCGTAGCTGCGAAGCGACCGTCAACTTTATAAGGTACCTACGCTAGGCCCAAAAATCATCAATCATAAGAACCGAAATAGAAATGACACCGAGTAAACTTGTCAAACATCCTATTCTTATATTTAGCAGAGTTTCCTTACCTTTTCCAAATATAAACCATTTTCAATATAATCATGTTCAGTATAATCATGTTTTTTTGTTGACAAAATAACCTTATAAGTGATAAACACAAACAGGGCTTTAGATTATTATTGAATGTAAGCCGTACGATACAAATGAACTACTAATAAAAGGGATTGAAGCCGTACTGTGTAAGGAAAAACGTGACAATACATACATAATACACATCCTTCATAAAACGCAGAAATAATCTTGTTATTGCGAACAAAAGTTGTCTATTGTCGAGCGGTATCAAAAGAGTTCATATTAAAAGACTGAGGACCAAAAATTCTTCCGCGGTTCCAAATTCAAAAATATGCAGCAGTGCACACGGCAGTGGTATGCTGCGCTCAGCTAGAATGGTTCGGAGAATGTAGACGAACGCATTTTCGTTTTCAGTCGACGCTTAGCGGCCGAACGGTGAGGACGCGTTCCTTCAGCGGCCGAATCAAAGGACCGATTCCGATAATTGACGAATAAACGTGAGCTTATTAATTGGATTTACGGCGGTGTGATTGAGAAACAGAACGATTTACATAGAAATTGTATTGGTAAACGTGTTTCTATTAACTTGACGTTTTTGATCATGGAATTTAAATTTTTTTATGTGTCGTGGTGGACATTGTGAGTTTTTTTGTGAATTGTGTTGGTTTGTGATTATGGTAAGTTGAGTTTTTAATTTTTTTTTATGACAAAAACCAAAGAGTGTACGGGTGTTGCGCAGTATTTTCTAATTTATCGCAATCGTTGTTGTTAATTGAATAGAACAGTGAATGATTTTTTTAACTAAAATATGTACTCAAGATAAAATAAAAAATTGCAAAATTGTTTATTTTTAATAAAATAAAATAAAATGTATCTAAGGTTTTCCGCGAAAAGAAAATAAAAAAATATATTTGTGATGCTTACAAAAATACTAATGTAGTAAATTTTTCTCTTCATATTGTAGAAAATGACCTTGAGTTAATATTGTGTCACATTTTTATCATCCGCAAAGGAAATACCCGGGACCTTTACCAAGCTTTATGAAGACAAGGGTTCAACCCACATAGGTTTTATAAAGCATAACATAATATTGTAGATTTGACAAACTGTTACAAAAATACGGAAAACGCTGGAGATTTTCCGTGTGTTAGAAATGCGCATTGTAAAGAAAATATATAACTCACATAACTCATATGTATTTTCGCCTAAACTTAAATTATGCAGATACCATAAAAAATAAGTAGATGCTTTATGATAAAGAAATTAATAATAGGTATCTTTTAAATTATTTTAAATATCAATGAAGTCTAAAGTCTAAACTGAACGAAAAAGTTCCAGTTATTTACACTAGACTTGTAGGTTATTTGGACTTAAATAGAACAGTCCTTTAATAGTGAGGAGGTCGTGCTCACGGGTCGATTGATCATGGGTTAAGCAACGCTTGGTGCGGCTGGTCCGTGGATGGGTGATGATCTTGCATAACGTGATTTGGCACGTTAAATTCGTGGGTCCCGGCTCTTATTTGAACTAGCCCACAATAACCAGTCTTGCCAAGGGGTATCGAGTTGCCCGGGTATTTGGCTGACGTCAGATAAGCAGTTACTGCACGTAAAACACTGATACTCAGCTGCATCCAGTTAGACCGAAAGCCAACTCCAACATATTTTGGGAAAAGGCTAGGCAGATGATAACTTGATCACAATTTACACCGAGACTTAACAATCTGTCCACTGTTGACCTAACAGCCTAACGAGCACTTAACGTTATTGTTATTGTGTCTTACGAGTTCATTGGTAAGCTCCCAATTAACTGAGGTAATATTTATATTTTGTAAAGAAGATTTTTTTAGGGAAGTACTGAATATTGAGCGTAACGTCTTACCAAGAGGGAAACCTTCGTCTTAAAGTACATAATATGGACTGATGGAGATGATAATAATTTTTAGTGTTTTTTGATTTATTGAGATTATTTTATTTTTTGTTATATTGAGAGTCTGGGTTATTTTGAGTGAGTATAGTTTTGTTATATTGTTTTACTTTTATACTCAGCTACATCCGGTTAGACTGGAAGTCGACCCCAACATAGTTGGGAAAATGGCTCGGAGGATGATGATATTTTACTTTTATTTTGACGAATAGTGAGGCAATCAAAGTAGGTACGAAGAATTAAATAATACCTATATCATGGAAGTAAAGTGTGGTATATTTTATTGGACATTAAGTACCTGTAACAAAGTATTAACGATGTAATAATTATTATGCATTATTACATGGGTTTCGTTCTCTTTATTTGTATTATGCTATTATGCTATTATTATGCTATTAAAAAACAATCTCTTAAATAAAGTAACAGGATAACATTTAGGATAAATATACAGTTTCAATCCGACAATACAGCTTTGACTCTGTACCTCTAGAAATGGGACAGTTTGTAACTAGAACCCCAGTAATTAAGGTGTGAATAGGCATCCAATTAACACGATTAGTTAGACAATTAATAACATTATAGTATTTCATGCATATTAATTGAATTATATTAATTGTTTGTGCAGTTTCAATTAGTAGTTAAACAAGCATTGTGATATCGCTTAGTGTGTAACTTAACATTATAATTTGGCTTCCACCCGGTTACACTCGAGTTCCGAGTCATCTACTTCCAGCACTTGGGTAAAAAGTAAACTATTCTTCATAAGATCTTTGTTAGGCATTAGCCTACTTGTATATCTATATGAATAGGTCCAGTAGTTTTGGTGTGGAAGCCGGTTAAACATACAGACAGACATACGTGCTTTCGCCGTTATAATATTAGTGTCATATTTAATTTTAATATCTACTCAGATAAATCTGCAAGTATCCAATAACATTAACACTATAAACCTTTAGCAAACATGATAATAATTTTCAGGCAAACACGATAACCTTCAATCAAAGTGATGTGCTTAATTAAAATGAGATGTTCACGTTCGATTCGAAAATAACTGAAGCACTCTTTGTCGACTGTCGACTGTCGACATGATGTCAGTTGTCGACAAAGCACTAGCGGTGTCGATTGACGATTTAATAAAATGAGAACAGGAAAGTCGTGTTTTATACTTGTTTTTTATTGAACAGCTACTAGAAATAAAATAGAAGGAACATGCTTAGAACTTCAATTGAACTCGAAAAGATAAAACATCAGTACATATTAGTCAGTCAGTTAAGGGATTTAAATTAATCAGCTACTTGACACGCGGTAATGGAAAATGATGCTCCCCGAATGTCGGTTAAATCGCGACCAAGATTTAGTTTATAATAAATACCAAATCTATAGACAGTTTAATTACAAAATGATGACAGAATATAATGATTATAATAGCCATTATAATCACATAAAAATATAAGGTTTGTAATAAATAACAAATGCTCGTGTGACTACCAAATAATTTCATTCTCTCTCAGTCGGGTAACAAGTTGCGTCGCGTGACAGCTTGACATGACAAATATGTTTTTCTACCATTTTTAGAATAAAGGAGAAAATAATATGAACTCTTTTTACCTGTTAGGTGTTTTTCACTAACAATTAGGTACATAAGGTTAAGAAAAATATTTCGAAGAAACCTGGATTAAAAAGTCTGAAATCACCAACCCGAATTGAGCAAGCGTAGTGATTAACGCTCAATACTTCTCCATGTGAGACGCCCAGTAGTGGGACGATTAAAAGGTTGATGATGATGATATAAAATATTATATAGGAATAAACATCTAAAGGACTCTGACCCCAGTAAATGTATTAAAAAGTAGTACATATATAAAGTTTATGTTGGCAAAAGGACCAATTTCATATAGTCGGATGTTAAGCCCAAATAACTACTGCTTTTGGTCCTTTACGTTTGATAAAATTACGTTCGCAATACTAACACAATTAATGAATAAATTAATAGCAAATTACATAAAGCTTTGTTCTATTTGTATTATTATAATAATTGACCAACAGGGACTACTATAAATCATTATTATTCCCATTTATTATATAATTTCCCTTAGGGACGTTACTTAAAATAACGTTTTATTTGATTAAGTCAAATAAATCATCCGATAAATGGACTCTGATAAAGATGTATTGGTTAATAATTCCGATTAATGGAAATATTAATGAACCAATAATTGCTGTGTGGACGTTACGTAGGAAATTATCAAGATATTGGTTACGTTTGACCGTCGAACCAATAATAAGGAAAAGGTGGTGGAAGAATGTTAATGAAATCCAAAATTGGCTACAGGAACAAAGTGATTTATTACTTAACTCAAAACTAGTAACAATAAAAAATATACGGAAAATGTTGGATTATTTGTTACGTTTTTAACTTAAAAGTACAGATGACAGAAAGAAGACAGACGGAAGCGATCATTATAGATTAGAATGGAGTTATTTTTATCCTAGATAATATTCTTAGAGAAATCGCAGAAAAGGATTAGTAGTTTATAAATGCGTCAATTTGTTTGCTTGTTGAGTGTTTACAAAATTACTTCTAATTAAACAATAACCGATAATAGAGCTAACCGTGTAATATACACTATATACGTACTATGTGAAGCTGAAGGTGTAAATATTATATTTTTTTTTTTTTTTTTTTTTTCCGCCAAATTTCAAGTATTAGTCTACCGGCCTTTATATCCTCCGTCCATGGTACTGAGCAATTGACCAGGAAAATTCTTCCTATCACACTGGCCAATTGCGAGGTACCATGTCTGACTGAGGCTGTAGAGGCTTGGAAAATCACCTGCCCGAATACTGATCCACCCGTCAACCCGTCCTCCCAGAGACAGTGGGATGAGCCGCTCTGCAGAGTTATACGGAATAATCTGCTAAATACGTCAATTTCTTCTGCAGAGCGAGCGCGCCTTCTGGCTGTGGGCGAATGGGAGTCGGGTTTATGGCTTCTGGCACTTCCGTCGTCAAACATAGGCACATTGTTTGACGACACCACTTTCCGGCTTGCTGTTTGCTTGCGTTTGGGTGCTCCGTGCTGCTCTCCTCACCGCTGCCACTGTGGTGAAGCTGTCAGCAGCCTTGGACACCACGGCTTGTCGTGCAGCCGCGCGCGGACGATTTGCACGGCATGCGAATATCAATGACATAATCCGTCGCGCTCTTGTTGCCGTAGGCGTTCCAGCCATATTAGAACCCAGTGGTCTGGCACGCGACGATGGCAAGAGACCAGACGGTATGTCGTTGTTCCCGTGGAAGATGGGTAGGTCTTTAGTATGGGACGCGACTTGTGTCGATACTCTCGCACCATCTCACCTTCCTAGCTCGGCGCGATGTGCTGGTTCCGCTGCTGCGGCTGCAGAGAACCTCAAACGGCGCAAATATAGCACCCTGGTTGGTAACTATACCTTTGAGCCGTTTGGGGTTGAAACCCTCGGGCCGTGGGGTCCAAGTGCTCATCTGCTTTTTAAAGATCTGGCAAAGCGACTTGCTGACACTTCAAGTGACCCAAAGGCTGGTTTTTATTTTGGTCAAAAATTAAGCATTGCCATCCAACGTGGCAATGCTGCCAGCCTCTTGGGTACACTCCCGGTGGGCAGCGATGAGGAGTTTTTTGATGCCATTTTTTAGTTGTATATATGTATAAATAAGGCTTTTTTTTTACGTCATGTAAATATGTACATAAATCAAATGTATGTCTTATAAATAATGTGTAAAGGATTAAAAAAAAAAAAAAAAAAAAATATTATATGACTTATATTATGTTCAGTTTTTGCTTTTCCAGAGTTCCATAGTGTAGAGGAATGGCTTAATTTTAGTTAAAACATAATATTAAATTAAAGCATAAAACTCACAATATTTCACTTTTAAGAGAATATAAAATTAAGTTATTACACTTAAAAAAGCGTGATAAATTATGCATTTGCAAATGGAATTATGCAAATGCATATACCGAAGTCTAGACTTACACATTAACTGAATATGTACGGAGACATATAAAAATAATAATATACCATACTTTTGTGTTAACCAATATGCTTACCTACGTATAATAAATACGTTTCCTATTTATTTCGGCCGTACATTTTTATACGACAAGTAATACAGGGGGTTGTATGAAAACAGTTTTTCTGGACACAACCACAAATAAGACAGAAGGACCATTTTATACAGAAAGCAACTTAATAAAACAAGCTGTTTTAGACTTCAGTGGGGCCCAACAGGGCCAAGGTCTGCCGGAGCTGCGGGACTGTTCGAAAGAGTTACCGCGGCCCTGGTACATAAAAGGCCTACGACGGAACACGACGGTTTTTAGTCAGTAAGAGTCTGGCACTCCCTCACCGCTGCTAACCCACAGCGGGAGGGGTCATTTGATGGTTTTTGACGTCTTTCGAAAAAAAGCTGTTATAGACTTGCATTATTGTTCAAAATACCTTGACTAAAATGCTTCTCTAGTTTATAGCTGGTTCTAAACCATCCACTATATAATGCCTAACTGTTATTTAGAACCCAAATGAGTTCCAGGAACTGAATTTCAGCCTTTGACAGTTCTGCACATGATATAGTTAACGCATGACTGATTTGCATTCGAATATATTTGGTGTATTAGCTAAATTCGTCAGTGTACTAAATATTTATTCACTAATCAGATAATTTGCATCGTGTTTTCTACTTTAGGATTTTTCAGCAAATAATTTCCTACAGAAGTTCAATTTATACCTCATCCTAATTGTTGTATCTATGAATAAATTCTTTATTACAACTAAAAATACAAGGTATTATTCTCAACATTGAAAAACACATCGGCAGATGTGTTAGCTGTCCCTTTTTATGGAATTCAACCAAAGACTGATACTTAGTTGATTTCATATTAGAAGATTTTTTTTTTTAAATGATATTACAATAATGTCAGCAGTTTCACCCACGTTAATATGTATGTGCTTCTTGCTGTACCTGGATTAAAAATCCCAACCTAACCTAACCCATTTCACGCGAGGATAGTGTTATTTCCTAATGGTAAAAGAAGCCTTCGGGATCCAACATAACAGAAAAAAAATCCTTCTTTATAATATCAGTATTAGATTGTTATACTTCTGTCTCAATTGCACCATGGCATATACCCCACGCTTTGTGTGAGAGTACGCCATAAATAAAGGCGACTAGATGTCGAGTAGTCGTTCGTGTAGTGGGACGTAGTTTTCCCTCGATAGCGGATAGTCCTGAACGGTCAGTTAGGCTGTATTGTTTTTATTTTGTCCCGTTTTTTGGTTCAGTAAAACTTGGCCCCTATTTTTGGACGGTACTTGATGTGGCAGTTTTTTTTTTGTAGATTAATTGTGATGTATGAGGGTTTTTTTGGTGGACTTTAACAAAGCAAATAATATATACAGATTTTCTGTAAAATAGCAGTAAAAAACATATTACAGCAATAAAAAAAATGTAAAAATTAAATGCATTGAAAAAAGTGTAAGTATAATAATAATAATTAAAAGGCTCTTGTATTAACTTATTCCAAAAAAACATTATTTTAACAATCAAAATTATTGATACTTTGCAAAAGAAGTAGGTAGACATTTTCGTATATATGTCTCAGGTATATAATTTCTAATTAAAATCCTACCTTCCCCACAAACGATGGGCGCCCCACAATAGATATTATGTTTCTTTCCCATACGTCCAATTCAGAGAAAACGTTCAGAATTGTAAGCAATATTTTTTTAGCAAGTACTTTCTCGTTGAATGATTGCTTTTTCAAAAAGATACGTTAAGGTTTCTTTTGAAGACGCTATGGGGATCTATCACGGCTATTGTATGGTTACATTTGTAAATGTTTTGTGAGGTAACCTTTTTGGATGGTTGGGTAAATATTTAACAGGCTGTTACAGTTATTTTGTCATATTATTTTGGGGTAAACATGTTTATGTTAAACATGGTTAGATTTAATACCTGGATAAAGTAGTCAAATAATATAATATTAACATTGGAATCAATTTTTTTTCTTCTATTTTATATTTTTAAGATTAATCAATGAGATAAAAAGCGGGCCAAGTCCTTTCTTAGAATTTAGACTATCTGAGTCTTCAAATCATTTCTGTAGTTTTGGTGTGAAAGCGATATAGACAGTCAGAATTACTGTCACATTTTAGTATTAGCAAAGATATTAAGTACTTATAATACCCTGTGACACTCTGTGTATACGAACAAACATTTATTTACACATATTTGCCTAAACAAAAATGTTGATTTTATCAACGCTACGCAAAACTAATTCCGCCAAAAATGTTATTACGTAAACAAGCCGGTATCGGCGCAAACTTTTTGTAAACCACATAGGTATAAATAAAATGGATAGTCCGCCGGTTCGTAAACTAACATTTTATCTGACTTCAGTCTTTATGGCGAAGTCCTAAAAGCGTTTTAAATATTACAACATTATTTAGGCGAGCGTGGACGTTGGTTTTTTAGCATTTCTAGTTTTGGTCACATTTTTACGTCTGTGTTTGTTTTTTCTTGTTCGAGATTACACTGGGGAGCAGCGAATCCGGGTCAGTTACGAAGTACTTAATAATAATTTTGAGCTTAGGGTTTAGTAGCTTTACAATGTATTACAAACTAGCTTCCACTAGCGATTTCACCCGAGTCTCGGGGCAACTACTCTATGCACCCGGATAAAATTTCAAATCTCTCTTGTAATCCCTGAGATTAACGCATACAAGAAAGAAAACAAACAAAGCAATGATACGTCATTTTGAAATAAAAAACAACAACAAAACCACATGTAACAGATACTGAAACTGAATAATCTTTGCCATTAGATTCCAAAAAAATAAAAATATATTTGAATTATGTTTTAAATTGACACAAACAACCTTAACAGTCGTAAATTACAAATGTGCTCACTCAGCAAAATTTTAGCAACAAAACGAATTTTTCAAATATATTATTCTCTCATAAATATTGTATTGAGCACATTGTTTATTATTGAACAAATAGAATACATTCAGTTTGGAACTGAAGATAGATTTTGATAATGCACACACTTCTTCATATTCATGAGGTGCTATCGGCATAAGAAATGGACGTCCAGACGAAGTTACTGTCAAAAATATAAACCGTTTTATAAAACAGAGCTTGTATTTTTAGAATCTTTTTAATATAAAAAAATATACATATATGTTATTATTCTTAAAAATTATAAGAGACCGACTTTTTTATTTTTTTAAGAATAATAAAAATCTGTACTAGACACAAAAAATATCTTCAACTGTCTTGAAAACTGCTTTACGAAGGGAAAATAATAATGTATCTCTTATGAATCCTCAGTGTGATTTTTCCTTGATTTGTTCGAGATTATGCTCGGCTTATAAGAATCATGTTATATTAACACGATTACAAAACTGTTCCCTACAAACGGCAAGAACGTGTAAAGAACACCGCACCGTATACTCACCAGTTACGCAAAGTGTACATTTCAAACTTCCTCAGAATACTTCAATATTGTTCAACTTGCAATGTAACAGAATATATTTTCCTTGTTTTAGTGTTATCATAAGTTTTGTACAAAGAAACAGTTTTATGCGGTTTCGCCCATGTATTGAAACATCATCATCATCAGCCTTTTTACCGTCCCACTGCTGGGCACAGGCCTTCTCTCACACGGAGAAGGATTGAGCGTTAATCACCACGCTTGCTCAATGCTGATTGGTTTCAGACAATATTGTGATTTTAAATCACCATGTGAAAACTCAATTCAATTCTTTCTTAGTATTGTAGTCACATTCATTTGCAGTTGACTGGTTTTACTGTGAAAGCAAAATAAATGAACAAACACAGTCTTCTTTTTAGGTACAGTAAGGATATTAATGTAAGACTTTCTTCGAGAATTTTATATTTTTGCTGAAGCAGAAATGAATTGTCATGGCGTTCCTTTTGTAAGCTTTGAGCTTTGCAAACGCATTTTGGATATCTTTTGTGTTTAACTGTATGCGTGGGAAGAAGTAATATTTTGTGGAAATATTTTTGGGTTATTTTTTATTATTCGCATTTTTTTCAGCTGCGTTTTAGGTAGATACTGAATAAGGAAATATAATGTGGTTGAGTATCTGCAGGTTATATAGTAGTGTATTTCGTAAATAGCCAGCTGATCACATCTCACAATTTCCCATTTGGATTTTGATAAAACTACTTTTTATTGAAGTGCTGGAAATATTCTCCTCAGAAACCACCAACACCAGCGATATCTAGTTAAATATAATATTTTTTTGTTGTAATATCACCCTAAGTCTCGAAAGTTAGATGAAGCAGACAGACTTTTTTTCTCTAAACAAGTATGTAACGAACCGCGAATATTTCTGTTTGTTGTTCCACTTGGATGAATATGTCACGTCTGCGTATATCACGAAAAACAAGAGAACAAAATCCTAGCAGAGATATCATAACTCAAAATCTCTTAAGCAGGTACCGCGCTTAAATGCGGCTGTTCGGGGGACGAGGTAGCTCCGTCCTCACACCTGAACCCACACATTATTTTCAAAACCAAATCCCCCTCCTCCCCTCCTCCGAGCCTTTTTCCCAATCATGTTGGGGTCGGCTTCCAGTCTAACCGGTTTCAGCTGAGTACCAGTGCTTTACAAGAAGCGACTGCCTATCTGACCAAAACCAAATCATCAATCAATAAAGACCAATCTTTGATATACGTATTCGTGATTTGACAAGACAAGTAACCCGAACGCCTCGTTAGTTCTAGTAACTGATCACGCCTACTTTAAGTTACTTGACCTACAAGGAGGCGCCTGACCTTGTCTTATGGCACCTCCGATCATCTTTCCTTCCTCCGTGTCGTAATGTTATACCTACATGTTTTATATATGATACCTATGTTTGTAGAAATGTCACTTTGATTTGAGAGGGGGCTTGTGATTGGACGGCGCAATATGCTGGTGTATGAGTGACCTGTTGTTAATCGAAAATGTTTTTGATAGATTTTGGTTTTTAGTAGTAAAGGTAAATATGGATAGTTTTAGACAAAATTGTGAGGCTTGGGCAGGGTTTGGAATGGTGGGTTTGTTGTGTTAAATATAATATTTTGCAAGAGAAACGAGGCTACGGTTTAGAAAAGGCGATCATCATCCTCCGAGCCTTTTTTCCCAATCATGTTGGGGTCGGCTTCCAGTCTAACCGGATTCAGCTGAGTATCAGTGCTTTAGTAGAAGCGACTGCCTATCTGTCCCCCTGAACCCAGTTACCCGGGCAACCCGATATTTGTTGGTACGTTGATATAACGGAAACAATTATAATCAGTACATATTAAAAATTAAACACCTGTCTAACTGTCAGGTCAATAACCTCTGAGCCAATCGAACGAATTTCCATAGAGTCGTATAAAAATAGATTGTAGGATTTATGAGGAAGGCCTAGGTCCATAATTCATCCTTATGAAAAGAGGTTAGTCTGTAATAAAAACATACTATTTTCATACTTACAGTCGTCTTCAGAGATTTTCGTCAACAAAACGATAAATCCAGAAGTGTTATAGTTGAGCTTCTAATACTCAGATAAATATTAGTATCACGTACATATCGTGTTGGCTCTACAAAGCTGAGATCCTAGTTCTAAGTATTGTGGAGTATTCTATTACTGGCCGATGCGGTGTGCGGCTTCTAGCAGATATCGGTTCCTGATAAACGATTACCTATGTGAAATATTTTGAGAGGAGAAATTTATAGATCTGTGGTTTTAGAGGTTTGTTATAGAAGTACAGAAATATATTTTTTTAATTAATTAACTGTGTCTTGTCAAAAGCTGTAAATTATTGTTTTGGACTGTACATATGTATGTTGATGATTTGTTTGTTAGTTTGAACTCGCTTATCTCAAATCCTGATGAGTCCCTAAAAAAATTATCTAAACCCCTTCTTTGAAGAAAACAGCTAAATAATTATAGCATCATGAAATTCAACATCATGTTAACGTGTAACTATAAAATTAATCAGAAAAGAGCTATTAAATAAAAATTTACACTTAAAACAAGATAACAGCATGTAAAAATATGCAAAATTATAAATTTACGGGTAACCGACTGAGGTGGAATGATATTCTCATGAATTTTAATTCGTAATATAATTTACCTATCAATATTTTAATTTTTGACGAACTTGCTTTATATTTTATGAAAGATTAAATAATTATAAAAAGCAGTATTTTTTATTGTAATAATGGAATAATGAGTGCACCTGTCTTGAGTGTATCTTGTGCGTACTTCATTTATGTCCCGCCTATTCTCCTTTGATTTACTTTCTAAGTATATCTTAGACACCAATGAGTGTGTTTCGGATGGCACGTTAAACTGTAGGTCCCGGCTGTCATTGAACATCCTTGGCAGTCTTTACGGGTAATCAGAAGCCAGTAAATCTGACACCAGTCTAACCAAGGAGTATCGGGTTGCCCGGGTAACTGGCTTGAGGAGGTCAGATAGGCAGTCGCTTCTTGTAAAGCACTGGTACTCAGCTGAATCCGGTTAGACTGGAAGCCGACCCCAACATAGTTGGGAAAAAGGCTCGGAGGATGATATTCTCCTTTGACTATAGCCAAGGTCTATCAGTATTTTCTATCGTAGCTATACCATATCGGCTTACAATATAACATAACCAACCATAATGAAACATCCGGAAAATAATGTGCATCATGGTCACCCATCCAAAACGATCAAGCTTCCCAACCATGGATAAATCAAATTGACCTAATTTCATTGCTCTCAAGTATACATAAACGTGTTTACATTATCTACAAAGACATCATTAATAACGCTCCGAGATTTAACAAATGTTTTGAACTTCCCAAACTAAATGAGGCGAAGGGTTTCACGTATAATCGTTTAATTAATCATGATTACTCAACACTTCAGTAGACAGTTACTCAGTTACTTTAAACTAAAATTGTTTGTGACAACTCGCAAATTATAGTAGCTTACCCCTCACGCACTGTGTAAACGGTATAATTATACCGGATCAAAACTTTGCATCCAACAGTCCTTTAGTGTTTTCCTAATGAAGAAACTTCGACGAAAGATAAGGGCTGTAGACTAGATAGCTTTTTGGAGGTTTCAAAGTATACTGATTTGAATAAAAGATCTTTTTGTTTCAGTGTTAGGGCTGGGGAAAATATTTCGTGATCTTCTTTTGTTCGTAATCTGGATTTAGCATTGTCTCAATTTAAAATCGGAACTAGATACTAAATTGACAGTTTCATTTGTTGAATTGCTGATCATCAATACATATATTCGTATATCTCGTAGTCCTACAGTGATACCATTCATGTGATTCAGATAGACATAATTATGTAGGGAGTAACAGTCAAATACTGAAACTCCACTCAATTAAAGACAGCTCAAACATCATTCTGTCTCTGCCACACGTCAGTGAAATGCTGTGACTGAAGATCTACATACCTAACACATAAAGTTAAGTAAAGTTTAAGTAGTATGAAATAAGGGTAGATACAAAAGTCATGGTACACTGGTAACTCAATCTTTTTATCGTCACACAATACGACCTGACCCGACAATAAAATTAATTCTGGTCAAAGATCAAATCCTACATAATAAACTTCAACAGAGCTTTTTATAAAATCATTTGATTAAACATCTCTTTCATTTTCACTTAAGTTGAAATTACGGTAATAAAAAATAAATTGGACGTAAAAAGGCCAGCCTTTGTGAGTTTCAAAAGCATTATCATTCAATCAACTTGCATATTGCCTGGTTAGTGCATGGAGATTCGCTTTTTTTGCAAAAATGGCCAAGAAGAAAAAGGTGACAGTCGCTATAATCAAATATTCGTAGGTTCTGGCTCAACGAATAAAAACTGCGAGAAACTAGATGAAACTGAAAATGAAAATATGAAAGTAGTTTAATTAAGGGGAAAAAACGTTTTGTTTGTTTAACACTACGGATCCAAATAGAAAAATTCTTTCACCATTAGAAAGCTGCACTATTCCAAAGGGACTTCGACAATATTTTATCCAGGTACGGGAAAAAGTTCCGCGGATGCAACCACGCGAAATAGCTAAAGAAATGCACTGGGTTTCAGATACTGGCTGAAAAAAATAGTTCAAGTATTTCAATCTGTTCAAATTCTACAAAAAGTAATTGGATACTTCAATCGTGTCATAAACTTAGCTTTAATCTATTTTATTTCAACAAAAGCGCTCCTCCACCTGCATTTTTTACTGTGTTAGTATCAATTTAGCTCAAAATAAAGCTATAGCAAACTTTGCCAAAGGAGGGTAAAATGAAAAGTTTGCAAGCGTTGTTCCTTCCCTCTGCTGTTTGGTAAACCAATATTGACTTGTAAAATTTTACCCGTGTTGTGTTGGCTTTAATTAAACAAAGATTTTATTATTTATTTTTACTTTTATATCACTAAGTTTTACAATATAACTACAGTGATTTATATCTACTACAAAATTGGCTTTCGTAACTATTAGTGATTTAAGGTACAAAGATGATAAAAAAAGTTTTACGCACCATATTTTCAAAGGAACTTTTTCATACTATCAGCAAAAAATCCAATAGATATATTTTATCAGACTTTAGGTTCAAAGGCTATGTACCCTGTAATATACTTGTAAGCGCTTCCATCATATCTGACACCGGATGGTACCCCATATTAATTTAATAATACGCAGATTTTTCATCCCCCTTAAATCTGCTAGGAAGCATATAAAATAAATTACGACCATGTAAGTATAATATTATTCCACATTTTTCTCTAAAGCATGCAGATTACAATTTATGATAACGGATTTTTATGCATTTTAATAAAAAGCGATGTTTTAGTGTCGATAGAAGTTATTAGGGACGCTTATCGGTAATTGGGAACGTGGTCCCATCCTTATTCCTACACTTAGTTGCTATACGTTGAGCGAAAAATGTAGTATCATTATGAATTCTGGGCACATTGGCACACGTTGGCTACATTTTAACGTCTGCTCCATTAGTATACAAAAGCTTTATACTGTGGTTATGTCTTCACAGTCGATATAACGACCACAGACCGTACTGCGTTCAGAAATAAGGTTTTGGAAACATTTAAAAAGCAATCTTTATCGTTTTGGGCAAGGGTCTGTAAGCTGTAGTTAGTTTAAATAAACCACGGTTGGTTTAGGCTGTTGTAATATCGTTGGGTATTCAATGTTCATCCTTTGCAGGTACTTGTAGCTGAGGACCAAACCCGGTAGTTTGTTCTCTAATATCGAAATCAAGTATAAATACAATGGTACATTAATCCGTTTATATTCCATGGCAGTGCGTTCTAGTAATTCACATGCTTAATCTGAATCCTCTCACTAAAATCCGCATAAAGCGCATCTGCAAATTCAAAAACGCTACCATCAAAAGCCCTTTCTGTTCAGATCAGAACGAGCTGAGTGCATTTATTTTCATCTGTTTGCCTACCTCATCATTCCAAGCAAAAAATATCAAAAAATGCAATCTCGTAATTGAAGCCGCAACCTGGCCAAATACTGGAGAAGTACTGAATAAAAAAAATGTCTTAGCAGGCAAAACAGAAATACAATCAACGGAGGCAAATAAAAGCGCAAATTAATTAACCCTACTCAGTTTCAGCATCAAAATAAGCTACAGCGGGTTCCCCTTTTTAAAATTCAACTCCCATTTTTTGCGCTGCAGAGTTCTTTTGCGCCAATTCGGAGTTCGATGGTGCCTCCGCTACAGTATTAGCATATTAATGAACGGCTGCTACGAACTAACATTTGTAATTACTTTTGTCCTGACTCGGCGAGTTACGCCTTAGGTAACAAAGGCCTTTTATCTGCCTCAGAAAAAGTTACGTTTGTGTTTCTAAAATTGTATACATGATGCAATTTCTAGCGTTTAGATTGCTCTTTGTAATTGATTCTTTTGAATTCTTGATTTTAATCTACAGCAACGGTTTTTGTTTCATTTTTTCTCATTCCATTACTTTCTCTGATTTCAATTCGAAATGTTGCTCATTTACATTTTGCGAGCAAAAATAAAAGCTTATATTTTAAGTGACTGAAATATTCTGATGTTAATTTAATCCACTTTTTCAGCTTTTCAATAATCCCCGTCTCCAATCCTAATCCTGAGATAATTTCGGCAAAAATCATCATACAAAATCTACTTCGCTTGAGGCAGAACAAAAACGGTTTACGAATTTTCGGGGAGAGAAAGCTCAGTTACGATTGTGCCACGGCTACCTATCGATGCGTTATTTAAGCGTCGTCCACACAAGAACGGTGGAACGTGAGGGGGAACCTAATACTGACAGTTTTTGCCTGAATATTATGAACGGAGAAGAGGGAAAAGACATACGAACAACCTTTTTTGTGGAGATGTAAAGGTAAAGGATTTTTTAGGGTTCGACGGATATTTTATGACGCGTTTTTTATTGGTGTCGCTTTTTCTTCGGGTGAAATCGTCCAAATCTATTTTTCATTTACTCGGAGTGTCATCAGTGAGTGAAGGGTCGGGTCCCTTATAATCTTGTCTAATTTTTTTCGTGCAACTTCCTGGAAAATTTGCATCATTAGGTAATATCTATTTAAAAGTAAACCACTCTGTTTATTCATTTTTTTTTTAAATAATGAGCTTTGCAATACTTTCCTCAAAATCTTTATGCTCATTTCCATAACATTAAAAGCAAAATTTTGTACCGTCAAAAATATTAAAGGAATTTCTAACCACATTACTAACGGAGTAATTATCCGGATTCATTTCGAAAATTCTCACAATCATATTAAAGCCGTATGATACAGTATTTATGCCTTTTAGGCCTCAGCTCTTAATACAACGTTCAGCGTTGATGAGTTGCGTAACTCTATTTGTGAAAATGGGCCGCATCTTTCACAGACTTTATTCATCGCAATTAAATTTTTCATTAACGTCCGTAATGATACTTTATTTTGGGACAATGTTACTACTAACAATGTGGTTTTGTAATTCCTCAAATGTATCATTTGAATCAATTATCCTACCTTGTCAAAGTACACCTTTGCCGCATTGCAACTGATGATTGACTGCTTTGGGACTTGTAATACCAAAAAATTTACTTCCAAAATCAAAATCACGACTTCCTAAAAGTCATTCATTTATTGGTCTCCAAAAACCATCATCTCTGACATTTTCAGCAACTATATAATATACACTTTCATCACCACTCTTTTCAGTATCCACAAATAGTTCAACATTACATTCTGTAACATCGTCTTTTCTATAGGTAGGTTCACAAACGTTGAAATTGTCACAGAGTACAATCCACGCCACTTTTATCACAAAGGATGCTCAAAGACAATTGCGGGCTGTGGCTAACAACTGGGTGTTTATGAAGGCTAAATTGTAAAGAAAGACAAATTTAAAATTGTACTAGTAAAGGGGTTTTTGCAGAGGGTTTTTTGCTTCTGGGTTTAGATGTTTGAGTTATTAGCTAGCAGAATAAGGTTTTGTATTTATTGAATTTGTTTGATAGAGAATTATAGTGGAGTTATTTTCGTCGAGTAAGTTATTTTAGTACCAAAGTAAGACCATTTCCTATACAAGAGTTAGGTTTCTTAATTCAAGTGCTTTATGATAATAAATTTGATTCTGTTAAGGTTTTGTGCGTATATTTAGTGTGTTAAGCTATAAGTAGGTATCCAATTTGCATATCAATGTAATGCAAATCGAATCCATTAAGAAAACTTTTAATAATATCATGTCTCGTAGATAATATAAATCAAATTCTGCAAATTACATTATCTATCTCACTTTGAGCCTAGACTGAACCTGTAGCTATTAGCTCAGTACAATTCTTGGCAAGTAAAGTCATGTTCATAAAGCATATATCAAATTAAATCGTTATTGCTATCCTTCGGCCTACTGCCAACTATAAGTCAAAACTCGAAATAATCCAAAGAGATATTGTCCATGATATACAGCTCACTTATTTTAAAACAGTTATGTTAAAAAATGTGTCGCACTCAAAATGATGAATGCTAGTGCCTGAAGCTGAAGGGATTACGAATGCTCCAGTCCAGCAATACGATATCGTTGACTTTTCCCAATCTGACAATTTTAATCTCCATTTTATAGAATTAAATCAACAAACAGACTCAAATCACTGGCGTTTTTCCATTAGTGGAGCGAGTACGATTGATGTGCTCAAATTTGAACGGGGGCTGATAAATGTGGTTCAGAGCACCTCTGATTGAATGGGTTATTTCTTCATTCCAATTGTGTTTTTACTGCAGCATTGGAGGATGATTGAGCCCATTTTCCTTTTGTTTAACTGGAAATGTTCAATCTTAATTTAGTGCTGCTTATAATTGAGTGCCATTTGTTTCTTCAATTCGAATTGATTTAGCGCCTTATGGACTCCATAAAAAATATTCAGCATTTTGTTTGAGCATGGTTTTACTATGGTATAACTTTTTGCAATATAGGTACGTTTTTTAGTTGCTGTTGTGTAAATACAACTATAAAATAGTTTTAGTTTTTTATTACAGTTTTATTTTGTTAGTTGGTTATAGTTCTATTTGAAAATTGGAAATATTGAATCAAATTCGGTGAATTTTTATATTGGATTAATTCAGTTTTTTAACCTCTGATTTTCTTTTTGCCTATTTACACACAATTGGCTCTTTGGCTTAAGGGAATATCAGTCAAGCTTATTTTTTATTACTGACTCGTATTATCAAGTTAGATGACAATAAATGTCTCGAATAAAATTAAATGATCTCATAGTATTGACTATAATAAGGAAAGAGCCAGTCTAAACAACTATACATAGTTTGACTATATTATATTTATTCTAAATTGTTCTATTATAAGGTTTAATTAAACTAAGTAAGTAACTCAATGGGAAAAATATTTAAACAAAACTAGTACATATGTATACTAACACAAAGTACATAATGGTTTGCGTATTTGCATGAACATATACGTATATTGGAACGGAAATTTTCCCGATAGCAATAAAATTATTCCGTGCGATTAAACTGTTTTCGGTAAAACCATGAACAAACATACTTTCGTTATTGACATTTTAGTTGTAACTATATCCCGTTATACTATACATACGATCTGATTGGATTCAAATAAAGTATTAGTTTGATATTTTTAGACGATGCTGCAAAGTTACAAAGCTCCGAGGTGACTTGCAATTGGGTGAAATAAGCTAAAGTATCTTTTAATTTTGAAAGCAGATAAATTTATGTTAACCAACAACAGCAAACCAAATATATTTTTCATATACGTATTTTTAGCTAAATTTTCACGTCTGAGGTAACCTAGACAGGACAAAGACGTGTAGATAAACCGGTGATTATTCAAAGGCGTCTACTAAGTGTTGGGCAATGTCGCATGGTCACACAACTATTGGCCATTTCCTCATATAAAATGTACATTTGTTTGTCTGTCTGACGACGTGGGACGCTCTTTTTCATTAGAGCTAATAATGTTAAAAAAAGTAAAAATAAAAGTCTTAAGTGAAGTGAGTGAAGTGGGTAAAGAACCAACCTCTCGAGTATGAGGGCGTGGGTTCGATTCCAGGTCAGGCAAGTACCAATGCAACTTTTCTAAGTTTGTATGTACTTTCTAAGTATATCTTAGACACCAATGGCTGATAAAAAGGTGAAGGAAAACATCTTGAGGAAACCTGGACTATAAAGTCTGAAATCACCAACCCGCATTGAGCAAGCGTGGTGATTATTGCTCAATCCTTCTCTGTGTGAGAGGAGGCCTGTGCCCAGCAGTGGGACGATAAAAAGGCTGTTACAAACTGTTACAAAAGTGAATGCAATAGATTGTCTCAAAGACAATATGGCTAGAAGTATAGAAGCAGGTCAAATATCTATAACGGCTTCTTACAGTTTTGATACATCAAAATATGTACTTGGATGTTGAAAAGTCAAACTTATGCCTGCATTTTCTAACCTACATTAGTCAACAAAACTAAAAAGAAAGTTTTATTGAAACAAATGAATACAGGGCTATTTACTCTATAACCTGATAAATATCTATAACTTTCCATTACCGAACAATCTATCTAAATCTAAATGTAAAACAACTACCTCCATTTTGTACCAAAGGACCAAAAGGGCAACCAAATAAATTCTTGGGTTCCGATATTTGGTCCCTATTTACGCATATTATATTCCTTTTTAGAAGTAAATACGTGAATTATGATCGGCAATCGGCTCTTATCAGGCTTTTAGGGCTTTGCGTAAATCTTGATTGTAAAATCAATTTGGTACAAAGTCAAATGGTTTCCTTAGAACGGTTCAGGTATTGAGAAATACCTAGTTTTTTTTATTGCTTAGCGTTTTATTATGATTAAAAGAGTTGATAGGTAGATTTAATGTTGTTGTTTTTCTAATTTTATTATTGCTCGAGCAGAGGTCATTTAAGTTGTTCAAATTTATTGTCGATTCATCTTCCCAGCCTTTTCTCAAGTATGTTGGAGTCGGCTTTCAGTCTAACCAGCTGCAGGTGACGACCAATGTTTTTTTATGACATCGATAAAAATATTAGCTAAAAACCAGCATAACAGCAATGGCCTTTTTTCATGTCATATGTTTTAGATTTTATACCGTTTAAATTGCCAAAGCAAAAAACATCCATTCGAAAATTGCGCAGGTATTTTTAGGTTCACTTTTTTAGGGCGAGAAGAGCTTTGATGGATGGTAGTTAAAGAATATTGGAAGCTACAGTGTCAATCAAGTGTCAAAATCTATACCCGTATTTGATTGCTGAGTTAAAGCTTATTTCGGAAATGAGCCCGAGGAGTATGAATGTGATATTTTTGTCTACAAATGTACAATGAATTTAGCATAACTTTGATTAATGTATTGTGTGCTGTGGGTAGCTATTTCTTTTTGAATACCTATGTGGCTCTTTCGAGACTCAGCGAGAATTTCTTTATTCACTCATTCGTACTATTATTAAAGTAAGTCCAAGGTAACGCTAGTACCAAAAATTGTCTACCTCTCTCTTCATTACTGAATTTTATGACGATCACAAAATATTCAACACCCCATTATCACAAAAGGTCCAATTTGAACTTCACCGATACCTGTCCACGTGTCCGCCATGTTGTTTTTCGCAGCCATCCAATCTATCTAGACTGATCGTCCATTAGCCCGGTATTTGTGTGGATCGTAACTTACTGCCCTTATTTGGGTTTGAAGTATAATTTATTGTCTTCAATTCTATCCGTAAAGGAAGAAAGGTTAAGCAATAAATTGGACACAGCTGCGTAGCGGACATAAGCTTGGAATTAGGTAACAAAAGAGGCGATTTGTGAATGTTCGCTGCTATTTGTTACTGTGGATGGTATTGTGAAGTATCGCTACACTGTTTTCGGGACGTTTAGGACAACATAGATAAAGGGTATTTTTCTTTTTCTTCCTGTTGGTTCGGATCTGTCTCAATATTGTCAGCCGTATTCAAGTTTTATCTGCCTTCAATGTAATACTACTTCTCACACATGAACAAAAGTATGAGGCATATTATAGTCAGGTTTAGTTTAGCCAAAGAGTTACAAACAAAACATACATCTATATTTTTTACAAGCTTTCGTGTTGTTATAAGTGGAGTTATTCTGTTACCAAATAAAAACCAAAAACCCAATGTTTTACTAAAAAAACTATCCAAAACCCAGTTTCCGTACTGGCTAACAAAACATAACAAATTCAAACGTGCTTCAAGTTTAGTAGTCATTACTGAGGTCAATTACCTCACGTAGACCGAGAGACCCGCGGAGGAAGAAAAGATAGCGGAGATGCTTTAAGGAAGATATGCTGTCTTGTAGGCCAAGAAGTAACATACGGGAGGCGTGATCAGTTACATCAAGTAGTAGTTGTATCAAGGAGGAGTTCCAGTTTCTTGTTGAATCCAAACAATCTGTCACAGATTGATGTAGATTGACTGATGATTTTCTTTTGAAAACAAAGGATCCATCGAAGAGGAGTAAGGACGGAGCCAGTAACCATCTTTATCTACAAAGCACATGCATTTTAGTACGCTACTTTCTTATTCGATAGTAACAGAATTATTCCGAGCTATTTGACTGTTTTCGGTTAAACCATATACAAACATACTTTCGCTATTGACATTTTAGTAGGAACTCTAACACGTTATGTAAACGGTCAGATTGGACAAATGCATTTTAGCACGCTACTTTCTTACGAGATTTTGCGGTCATGACATCTCCGATAGTCTTTTGTTCTCTATGCAGAGACCACATTGCGATAGTTGGACGATCGTCAACTGCCTACCAGTTTAGTACTAAAAAGAATAGCTAAAGTTTAATTTAGTCGGAGCTAATTAGAGTTTGGGGAAGGGAGTTTTCTTTTATTCGGTTTGATTAGACGTGTGTGGGCGGTGTAATGAAGTTCTCATTTCAATGGAAGAAGGGATGTGATTTTTTCTTGTCCTTTTTAGCTAATCTGTGTAGGGTTAGTAATTTAATCTGTTTGCTGGAAAAATCCTAGCTTTTCTGGATGTATGCTTCTGGAGTGACATTACATAAAGACTTATGTAAATTAGATATGTGATACAAGGGTGAATTGTTTGAAGATCAGTAGGTAAACCTGGCCTTATGACAATATTTCATAAACTTATAAACGAACGGTTTTCCTACAAAAGTTTTTAAGATCATTTGTAGGAGTTTCTCTTCTTCATCTGCGTTGTTCCCAAGTTATTTTTCGCTTGCAATCATCTCTTTCAAAATATGGAGGTAATATATAAAAATAGAAACACAAATCTACAAAAATTACTCTCCCTAACTCCGAATCATCGTTTTTGAGTACATTACGGCAAAAACTCGTAACAAGATAAATTCCGCTTGACAGCCTCCACAGTACAATTTCTAGATTGAGACAAGACAAATCGAATAAAAAGAAGGTCATTTTTTTAGTTCAAGAAAAAGTGGAGCAAGAAATGTAGGAGCAAGCCTCTATTACGCCTTTTTTTCTTGTTTCTTGTCTTGTTAGAAAGAGGCTGATATTTATTTGGGGTTGATTAACTACTGCTATTATGGGTTACGTAATATGTTGCAAGAGAAAAAAGCTGCATTGTTTGAAAGTTAACAGATATTCATCATTCTCCAAGCCTTTTTCCCAAGTATGTTGGGGTCGGCTTCCAGTCCAACCGGATATAGCTGAGTACCAGTGCTTTACAAGAAACGACTGCCCTATATGACCCCCTCAACCCAGTTACCCGGGCAACTCAATACCCCTTGGTTAGACTGGTGTCAGACTAACTGGCTTTTGACTACCCTTAACGACTGCCAAGGTTGATCAATGACAGCCGGTTACAGATATTGAAAATGCTATAGGTACTATGTAGGTCAAAGGTCGATGTTTGAAAAATACAGAACAGTGAAGTAGGAAGTATAATTTTTAAACGATGGATTGGTCCGCAAGGGTTTCTGTAGGTTGGATTCCGTTTTGCAATGTTTTTGAAGTTAGTTGTTTCAACATTATCAGTTATTTTTACAAAATCAGAAATAAAATAAAATACAGGACTCAAAACACAAAATCTAAAAAGTTTATTTCGCCATTCCCAGTTACTCTCTAAAACCAAACTACGAGTATATTAGAAATACCAACATTTTTTTCGAAAGCTACACTCTCAAAAACGATGAGTCGTTTCGCGGGCATATTTCAAATATGGCCGCCAACCAAATGGGGATCGTGCGTGGCTCTGAATATAGCAGGCCTTCCTAATGCACTAACGACATTCGTTTGTTGTAGTTTCAGAACACTTTCATATATTGTGATTTTCATTTTTGAATGTTCGCTGTTTGTTGAGGAAATGATAAATTTTGTATTGGTGAAGTGAAGTGATTTTCAGTTGATTTTGGGCCCGATAATAACTTGTATCTGAAGAATAGGTATGTTTGACGTATTTATAGCTTTTGTATGTATAGAAAATAGATCTAACAACTATATTTTTATTTCAGATAGAAGTTAACTGGTGATTGAAAACTCAGCCCTTTCTACCAAAATGTTCAACGAGATATAAATAATAGATAAATACCTACAGTAAAAATGTCAAGCTAGGCCCAATAGTTAAGTATCTCATCTCTAATGATTGATGTGAAACCAAACATCTTGTAAATCGTAAAAAACCCTTATTCTAGAAAATTCTAAGACAATTACAACCTATTTATATTGAACACATTTTCGATATATTGAAAATCTAATAGCACATATACGTACGAATCATGTAACTAAAAGTACCAGGCAGCCATAAGTGAGAAGAGATTGCTTACCCGCCGCTACTAGGTCTAACATGATTGGAAACTTCATCGCCATTTATCGAACACGATTCTAATCTCGAAGTGAAACTGAAAATCCGCCAAACTGGGTAATCCAATTATACTCTTTGGTGAGGAAGAATCGAGGTCAAGATGAGGCCAGTGTAACTAAACCTTTGCAATTACATAAGCTAATATTATGGAGCAAATCTTTAATTAGATTGAAACCCATTTAATGTTGACTGAGAAATTGGGGGTTGAGAGATGTAAAGATAGAGCTAGTACACAAGTATTTATTTGGTCGTTTTATTAAAGGAAAATATAGGAAATCTTATTTTGTTAATTTGTTGGCACCATAAAGGCTCTAGAACTACTGAACCGATTTGAATATTTTTTTCACTGTTAGGAAGCTACACGTTCTGTGATGAACATGGGCTATGTTTATGTAAAACTGTATGGAAAAGCTAATATTCTATAAGTAAATATCTTGGTGACCTTATTAATATAAAATAAGTTAAACAGAATAATATAATCTACTAACAGTGCCATTTATTTACATTTCGTTGCTTCATTATAGTCGACTTCAACACGACTTTAGACTAACGCGGACTGCAAAGAATACTGATTACATTGCTCGCGAAATGGGTCATAAAAACTGCACTGTTACGGGTGCTTTTTTGTCTTCTTTTTAACCAAATCAGGACTTTAGTGATAGTGTAATAAGATTTAAATTTAAATGATGAGTAGGTATGTTTGTTACCTGGTAGATAGATTGTTTAACAGAAGGCAAACGGTCCATGTATTGATACTAAACTATATGCGGAAGTAATTATTAAATGAATACTGCCGTATAATCCCATCAAAATATATTTCTTGGCAGAAAGTAGTAACTTATATAACAAAAAAAAAACACGTAGGATATGTGCAGAAAGTAATTCCCTCGGGACCCGAGTGAAACCGCGTACGAAAGCTGGTTAAGACAATAAAACAGTAAGTATGAAGATTCGGGTAACAAGATAACACTACCAGTTAACCAGTTACCAGTACAAGAAATTCACAAAACTAGCTATATACATATTTTGAACTATCTAGTTCGTTAAAAAATTCCACTATTTGAGTCCGTAGCGGACTTTAAAATCTTGGACGGGCGAGTGGCGTGGGTGCTTCCTGATAACACTCGTGACTTGCGTCTGGGATCTAAGGAGTGTTTACATATAGGTAGTTAGCTAGTTAGTATAGTTAATAGGCGAGTAGTAGGAACTTGTTTGCAATGTATTGAAATATAAATGTCGTTGTAAAGCTGGTTGGTTTTGGGTGAATTTGAATTTCGAACAGAGAAGTCGTTCTGATTAATATTAAATTGGATGTGAACGAATGTGACTCATATAAAAAAAAAAAATGTGTGTGATGTTTTCTACAAAATATTTTAAATCTATTAAAATACGAGTAAAAATAACATAGACAAATATAAAATAAACTTACATTATCCTATGCCATTTAGGTAAACAAAAATATTTATCTCAAATAGTAGGCTATAAACAACAAAAATAAAATAAAATTCTATTTACTCGTATCACAGTCACATAAAAATAAACCCACAAACCGAAACTTTCTCTATAAAATTATAAAGCAATAAAATCCTATTCTATTAAACTAAAATCAGAGTTCAAACAAAGTTTTACAAGACAGAGATAATAATGTGAAATGTAGACGGTCCCAAGTTTACAGTTTAGGCGAGTTACTGGCCCAAGTTCACTCAGTAGAAGAGATACGTCTAAACAAGGCTTGGAAGATTGTGAAATAGATACTTAGAAATCGCATGAAGTGTTTTCAAATGGATTCTTGTGATATCAAGATTTGTCTGTTCAGTTCGAAAACAAGATAGGAAATAATAAAATAAAAAACTGTTCGGAATTGTTTCGTGAAGATTTTATTTTCAGAATATTTTAAGCAGTCTTGGGCTTTAGTCGTTTTTAAAAACCTTACTTTTTATAAATGCAAAAGTATTCTGTCTATTTGTGCGACTTTCTAAAATCGATTTTAATGAAAGGTGTACCTGAGAGTTTAGTCAAGCCTGAGAAAGGACATGAGTTAGTTTTTTATCCGAATGCGGGAAGTATAACCTCAAGACAACCTTGGAAGTTTGTAACTTTTCATCAATTTGGAGGCATTCGATTTCAGTTCACATTCCACTCCTTCGAGAACTAAAGGAGGTTCATGTATTTATTTTATATACATTTGTTTCTAAATGTTGAGGATATTTTACTTTAAAGTAATGAAGTTTAAAAAAGCTTCCTTCAAAATACGTCCTTCCTCCAAATAACGACTCTTTTATATCGACTCCACGAATCAGACCCACTACGTAATGTCCAGCGAACCACTATACCTACGAAACCAAAGCCACACCCATACATATGTAAATACCCACCAACTAGTCCTAACTTACCAGAATATAATAACACCTAACTACTTCTCAAGCACTAAAACTTCATAATCCCATATTACGGCACGTAGTCTTGCAGCGTCATTTATTCATACTGGCTTTTACCTTGCCTTCTCTTGCAAGGAATTTGATACGATCCCCTGAGAATTTACTTCACACCTATACTCCCATAGAAGGTGAATATATGGGCGTTATATTACTCACTTGGATGTGTGTGTGGGTGTGTGAAGAGGTTGTCTTACAATGTCAATACTTCTACTTTCAGAAAATGCGGATTTTGAAAAATTTGGATGAATAAATAACATTTAATAATATCTTTAGGCTTTGATGTTCACTAAATTCAACACGATTCTATCTATCTACATATATAAATAAAAGTCAGTAATAGTCTGATTAAAACTCGAGAACGGCTAGGCCGATTGAGCTGATTTTGGTTTTAAAATATTTGTAGAGGCCCAGGGAAGGTTTGAACGATACGAAGTTCGCGTTATCAGCTAGTTTTGAATAAATATATTAAAATTTTCATGTACAACGAAAAAATATATTTACTCTATGTTTTCACAGTTACACTATTAAACCGTAGGTATATACATTAACAGAATTAGTGCTTTAAGCTTGAGATATAAAAGTTTAATTATCTATTTATTTTTATCATCATAATCTAGTCCAATCATATGAGAAAACGAAGACCAAAAGAAATCTGTACCACAGCTATCGAACGAAACTAATTCGATTTACCGATACCTTTACGAAATTCCTGATCGATCACCTTTATATTACCTCGGGTATCTTCTAGCATACTGAAGTTTGAACCAGGAAAGTTGACTAACTCACTCAGGACTTGCAACTAAAACTTAGGCTTCATTGAACCTTAATCAACACAAAGTTACCGATAACTTTGCTACACTTACAGCAAAAAATCGATCCGATCCCCAAGTTTAATTGCAACTTACTTGTTATGCAGTGTACCTGTGTCTTTATTTAGAAGTAGGTGATTTCGCCCATGTCCCGGGAGAAGTACTTAATGTAGCTGGATAAAAAGTATCCTATGGCTTTTGTCAATAAACGGGCTTTCTAACTATGGAAAGATTTTTCGAATCAGTCCAGTGCTTTTCAAGATAAGCACGTTAAAACAAACAAACGTTTTAACTTTAAAATAATACAAACTTCTGCCAAAGGTAGTGCCCATTTCCCATGCGGTCCCAGAAAAAATAATTTAAAATCTCGACGATTGGACAATCTAACATTGAAATATTTTTCAAAACGGTTCACAGATTTTTGAGATTAGCCTGTCCAAGCAAACAAACTCTTCAGCTTTACAACATTAATAGAGTATAACATTAATAATTAGCCTACATTTTCACATCATAGACATAGGTAAATATACCTACTCGTAAATATAATTATGAAGAGCCAGCAAATACATTTCATGTAGACAAACATGTTTTTGATGGAGAGCTCGGCAAATAGATTTACTGCTCCGATAGCAATCATTTGGTGGTTCGATTGATTTACAGTACTTTTGTGAGTTATACGACTTTTTTGCTTGTTTTGACTACGGTGAGTCAGCTGTTTTAAATATTGATTGCTCTGTCTATGATTTTTGTAGGTATGCAGATTGATATGTGGAAACGACATTAGCGAAATGTCTAAGATAGTTTGGGGGGGTAATTAGTTCACCTCTAATTGCGCTATCGACAGAGATTTAATACCATTATGATTATCTTAGTTAGGTATATAACTTATGCATATCTGAACGTTCCTTGATAAATCAATTATCAACGCAATTTCTCAATTTTCATTTTTTTTTTTACTAGCCTACTCTGTCCCACGACTGGGCAAGCCTCCTCATAGCTTCCCATCTTTTTGCATTATATCCACATATAAAATAGGTATTCTTATTATTATACTCCTCATAATATTAGTTACTTTATAACTGCGAGTATCTGTAAAGTTTACCACATAACACAATAACAAAACAAAAGAAACAATAAAAAAACATCTTTTCACACTTCATAACAAAAGCTCATGCATATTTGTAAACCAAAAAAAAGTCACCCGCAATTTTCATGGGACTCATAAAATATGAATAGTATTAAACGCGAAGACTGCTTTCATGAAACAAATTTCACCTCGTTCCCTTACTGAATGAATAGTGAGTGGATAGGCCTTTTTAATATACTTAGCCTCGGATTTATTTACTGTTAATTCCAACACTAGGAGAATCTGAAAGATTTTTACAACTTTAATATAAAATGTTGTAGTTAATGCGGTAATTGAAGGGTTCATTAAAGTATTTCAAAACTCAATGACTATTAAAGAAAAGTACTAAATATTAAATTTACAGTAATTGTCATTGTCCTCAAAAATATAATTCAGCTACAGAACTAGTTACTCAGAAAACGTATTTTAAATGATCTATCTATACTGGTATTATAAAGCTGAAGAGTTGGTTTGCTTGAACACGCCAATCTTAGGGCTTACTTATAGCTACTGGACCGATGTGAACAATTCTTTCAAATAGTCCATTTATCGTGGAAGGACTACTTTTTAGCCAGTCCGTACAGAAATTCCCGCGGGACGTGGGTGAAACCGCAGAAAAATAGCTAGTTAATCAATTCTACAATTGCAAAATTGGCAATACTACTCGTATACCAGCAATACAACACCTATCAAAACTAAGTACCAACTTAAACTAGTAACATACACAACAGTTAACAAGTCCGACACCCGTTACAACTGCCTTTACCGTTCATAGTTTGACAGCAGCACGGAGAACAAAATAACTAGCGGAGGTGCCATAACGGAAAATCGACTAAGGCTGCATCTACACGGCGCAAGTAGCTTGCGCATGTTGAGGCAATGCATAGGTTACATGCGTTTTAAAACGTGCGGGTCCAGCGACTCGCGCATGTGTCAAAGCAAAATACCCACGCGCGTGGGCTTGTCACTTGCGCATGTTAACTTGCTTCAACTACATGATGCACTCTAAGAAAGTAGCGCGACAAAATTTGGCTGAGCGGGCTATGGGGAACGTTACTGTTTTCGCCCTAATACGCCTTTTCCCGTCAATTTTTTGTAAAACCAAAAGTCGTTTACAGATGTCTCGTTCATTCACTCGTAACTGATCATTTTAGGTATATCAACTATACGAATTTGACCTAGAAGTAGGCGCCTGACCTACCTGCATCATGGCATCTCTGCTCATCTTTCCTTACTCCATGGACATCTCCCTAAACACAATTCTATTGACGTCACATTTCATTGTCAGCCTATTGGGTGTGTTAGTGTTTGACCACTTTGACTACCCACTACTTGCACCTATGTATAATTAATGGTGTGGACGTGTGATTTACGTATTTGCTTAAGCCTAGTCAAACTGTCATGTTTTTGTGATTGAACATAAAAGCCACCATAAGTATAATTCTAAGTATAGCCCTTTTTAAACTTTGATGGTGTCAGTTTTGTCAGAGGCAACTCAGTTCCACGTTTTAAAAGAATCACTGCTTATCTGCTCTCTGATTATTATATATTTTGGTAAAACCAGATTCTGGCGGCCTACCAACAGCCAGGACTGTCAAAGACCACTTCACTAAGCCAAATAATATAGAAAAATATAACCAGCAACATTTTCAATAACACAAAACCAACCAAACGCCGTAAGCTAGTCCAATCCCCAATAGACTTCTATCTGGAACTCCACCTAATAACTACCAGTATCTTCATCGTAACACTAAAACAGTGCTACAAAATGTTCAATCGACCACAACGTAATGGTTCCGTACGTTTTACAGCCAAAGACGTTTCTTGAGACATCCGAACAACATAAAAGACACCTGGTCGGCGATTTGTTACAATAAACTTGACAGCTTCGACCTATTGTTCACTGGGTTTTAGTGTTTTTATTGCATCTACTAAGCTTTTTCGTTCCATTTCACACATGGTGCTAGTGAAAGGCTGTTTGTAATGAAATGGGAGTTTACGTTGGGAGATAGTGCAATATAGAAGTCATCTGGGTACAAAAGTCGCTTCGTCAAGTGGGGATACCTACTGTTCTTTGAGCAGGTAAAGATAAATTCTAAGTGGTAATTGAAAAGATGCAAGAAAACTATACTTTGCTCTTTACAGGTGTCTTGTAATGAGGAAGTCGAGATACTTGTTTCTCTTTCTCAGGTATCACGGAATCCTGCCGGGGCTGCGGGATTGTTCGAAAGAGTTACCGCGGTCCTGGTACATAAAAGGCCTACGACGGAACACGACGCGACGGTTTTTAGTCAGTAAGAGTCTGACACTCCCTCACCGCTGCTTACCCACAGCGGGAGGGGTCATTAGATTAAAAAAAGGTATCACGTGATTCTTGTGATGCAGGAAGAGATATTTTATAATATTACTACGATAAAGTTGTTGTACGTACATCGAAGTAAAACTTTATATAAATGAGAAGATGATCTCCAAAATTTGTCAAAGAAATAAAATGCTCCCAAAATACTGTAGAATAAACCAATTATTCTTTAAAGACCAAACTTTAACAAAGAAACTAAATTGAGTGTTGTCTAATGCCGTGAAACTTCTAACTTTTTAACAAAAATGTTCTTTGTTTCCTATAAGTTTTAAACGCGATCTTTAGGAAGACATTTTGGGAACTCCATTTATTACTTTCTGTTTTAATTTGAGCGTTGTCAATTTGGCGGGGCTAAGTTTAGCCTATTGTTTCAACTTGAAGAGACGTACCCACTAATTTAGTTTGGAAATAGATTTTGCTACGACATCGTATTTCATTAAGAATTCCAGTGGACGTTTTTTTGACTGTTCCAAATTTGAAAAATGATAACTGGTAGGATAGCTTTTTGCTACGGATGATCATTTGTTTTTTGATTGTAGGATCAGTCGACATTCTCGCAAACAGATTTATTATTATTAATTTTGGCGATTTTTGAATTCAAAATAATTCAAATAATTCAAATAATGAAATAAAAAATAAAAATAGTGATCCCAGTAATCCCAGATTACTCAACACAAAAATTGTCTCAAACAAGTCCAATGACCTTAATTCAGTTTTCTCATTTCACTCTTAACACAGTCATCATTAAGTCGTAACCCTATTTAAGTATACCCAGTAAAACACGTTCAATTTGCGTTGGTACCACAGAAAGATGTTCCCTTAGATAAACTCGGGGAATTCAATTTTGTCGGGTAAACAGTTTAAAAGCGTCCCGAGTAACGAGTATCGAATGGTAATGGAATGAATTGGACCTAATGTTCACAGCAGCGGTGTTCGAATCGAAAGGGCGTAAGCTTGCGTTTCGGATATCAAATCGTGGCGTTAATGGGTGCAATTTTCATATTTAAATTGGGAAAATGGGAAATATTTGGGTTTGTGTGGTTTGGATTTTTTATACGATATTTAAAATTTTCTTGATAGCTTTCATTTAAATTATGCTCCCTTAAAATAAATGGTGTTCTTTGGTTAAAAATTCAAGAACGCACTGTTGAAAAACATAACCGTGATGGAGTATCAACATTAAAAGACCCACACCACTTTCGCTATCCAATTTATATTTATTTCCACATATTTCCGCTAGCGAAAATCAAAACACTTCAAATACCAATAGCTGCCATAAATACCGTAAGCGACAACCGTCAAACACACTCAACAAGAACGGCCAAAATTTCACAGTTAGGTCCTTTCAATTTAGCACAAACGCAGCGGCAAATGGAATGTGCTAGCGCTCTCTCAAATATGCAAACGATCAGTTACAAGTACTTACCAGTCGTAAATGATCGTAAATGATCGCAAATGATCGTATATGATCGTATGTATCCTTTGCGAATGAGATAATAGCATAATGACTGACGACGGTGATGTCATTTGGTTTAGTGCTCGTTGGTGAGTAGAAAATGGTTTAGTTTAAGATGTGTTTTGAGTTCGTGTATTAATATGGATGGAAAACGTGAGATAAATTTTGGATTAAGATCTTTTTATATGGCTTAATGATAGGATTTGACATATAATATAACAGGTATCACGCAAGATATTCTATCTCTTGACTCTGTCCCTGCTTACTCGCCTTGAATCTTAGTTTACGTCTATTTTACTGTCTCAATCTCAATCCTCATTTATAAATAGGGAATAAACTCAAAGGTCTAGAAGCATTTAATTCAAGAATTCAATATTTTATATATTTTCTAAAAACTTCTCTTGTAGAAAACCTTACCAAACCACAGAGAAAAGTAAATGGTTCATAAAATTACAGACCGCTCATTCTTTCGCAATTAAATATTCCTTCAAAGTTCAAAGAGACTATGAAAAGGAGCATAATAATTACTACATCATACACTATAATATAGCATAGATATTCCATTTGAAGAAAACCTACAAAGTCAGAAACTAGTACTTGCATAAGAAGTTGAAAGCCCCAACGGAGTAAGAACTAAGAATCACGAAGATATTTTACCACATTAAAATATGATTAAAAGGAATTGAAGCGGTAAGATTTTAGTTGAATAATACTTCGCCATTTTATGTAGGCACTTAATTTATAGTTTAAGATAGTTATAACTGCAGTTGGTAGGTCATAGGAAACCTAAAAGTTAGTTAAAAATAACTACTATAAGACTTTTTTCTCAAAACCGATTACGGCTTTACTTATAGATTTTCGACTTACATTCTTATTTATATCTGATGTAGTCGTGGTGGCCTAGTGGGCAAAGAACCAACCTCTCGAGTATGAGGGCGCGGGTTCGATCCCAGGTCAGGCAAGTACCAATGCAACTTTTCTAAGTTTGTATGTACTTTCTAAGTATATCTTAGACACCAATGACTGTGTTTCGGATGGCACGTTAAACTGTAGGTCCCGGCTGTCATTGAACATCCTTGGCAGTCGTTACGGGTAGTCAGAAGCCAGTAAGTCTGACACCAGTCTAACCAAGGGGTATCGGGTTGCCCGGGTAACTGGGTTGAGGAGGTCAGATAGGCAGTCGCTTCTTGTAAAGCACTGGTACTCAGCTGAATCCGGTTAGACTGGAAGCCGACCCCAACATAGTTTGGGAAAAAGGCTCGGAGGATGATGATTCTTATTTATATCTGAAACTAGCGAATCCAACTAGTTGATTAAAGTTGTATACATATAAGTTTATTTTATTTCTTGTCAATTGTAAATATTTTGTGAATAAATAAAAAAAATAAGTACCATGAAACTAGTTGATTTACATCATACATGCAAATCATAATTGTAATAACGTCATTAAATAACGCAGTATTTACTTCATAATTTATCCATCACATACTGAATCATCTTTTCCTCAACGCTCAACAAATATTCATCAAACCAGATGTCTTCAAAGCAATAACGGAACATCTAAGAATCCAAAAATAAAACATCAATTAGAAGATCCGAAAAGCGTATAATCCGACTGCCTAACTCTACTAAACATTACCTGTAAACTCATTTGTAACATTTGAAAGGCAGAATTTGCCTTTAATAACCCTCGAATACTCGCTTTGAATTCATTCTGCGCTTCACAAATTAACGGTTCATAGTGCCTGATATAATAAGCCGCTTATGAGTGAATGCAGTAATAACCTAGTAGTATTGAGTGTGACTTAGAATTTGATGCACGCTTTATGGAAAACTGGCTGATTTCCCGTGATTTCACCCACACCCTGGGAATCTTGTTACCGTATAAGGATAAAATGTAGTAATGTTACTTAGGAATAGTGTAGCTTTTGAACAGCGAAAGAATGGTTTTCTAGTTGCAGAGCGTTCAGTGGTACACAAACAAATAAATTCTCTTTGTTACTGAAATATAGATTACTTCATTACATTGTATGTAACAGGGCTACGCTACAGAACAAACAGTGTATAACTATCGGTAATATTTTCATGGTAAATATAGTACCCAATAGTCTACTAAGGATCTTACAATTTAGAATTGTGAGAGTTTTATTATGTGTGGGAACGTCCAAAAATGTCCCTTTGAAGGAAATAGCAACAGCAGCTTTGAATTCCGACAGATGGCGCGCATGTTTCAGTGTCATAGTTTTACTCAAACCGATTTTGGGGAGCCGTTGCTCAACCGGTTCCAATTTGTGGGACATTTGTGCACAGGTATAAACAGCTTTTTCGAGAATTGACGTGTTAATGCCTTATGCCATTTGAAAATGAATGACTAGACTTACATTCCTCAGCTGAATATATATATATTTGCAATGAAAATGGGATAAATTAACTTCCTCCTCATACTTTATAAAACGTTTAACCAATTCCTAACTTGTAGCTCCCATTGTTTCAAAGCAACAAAATTTGTATAATGACCATATAACTAAAATCAAATCAAATCCTTTTCTATATAAGAAAAGGCCTGTGCCTTGTAGTGGGAAAAAGTTTGATGATAACAATACTGTTGAATATAAAGAAACAACATATTAATTAAAACACCTACTTCCTAACCTCGAAACGGAATCATGTTCACCCCGGGTGTCGTCAAATTAACATTGCATTAAAGTTTGTTTCCTAAATCTTGGCAGAAATTATGCAGTCCGCTGAAATATTCATAAAATGGCTTCGTAACACAACTTGGAACAGAGTAGGTTTGTAATTATGCGTAGACTATATTACAAATTATATGGGCTTTGTTTTAGAAAAGTTTGTCTTGAGGTGCTGTGTTTGGGAAGAGGGCTTGCAAAATTAAACTGCAATTATTATGAACAATAACTTTTCTGGTAGTATGAGTATCGTACAACAACTTTGACATTTAAAAAGCCAACAACTTGTTCTATAATAAATTGTTCCTGAGTAAATATAACTATCACTAACACTATCCTATCACACTAATGGAATTATGGATTAGGTATGTGTGTGTGAATGTGTGTATTTACTTAGGTACACGTTATATCCTAGGCTACTATTTATATAGAAACTAGCTTTCCGCCCGCGGCTTCGCCCGCGTGGAATTCGGTTATATTGCGGTATAAATCACAGCTATAAGAAAATCATCAAAAGACCCCTCCCGCTGTGGGTTAGCAGCGGTGAGGGAGTGTCAGACTCTTACTGACTAAAATTGTCGTGTTCCGTCCTAGGCCTTTTATATACCAGGGCCGCGGTAACTCTTTCGAACAACCCGCAGCCCCGGCTGGCCCTGGCCCTACTGGGCCCCACTGATTTCAAAACACCTTAAGAAGACTAATTCGCGGCGAACCTTAACACCGCGATACAGAAAAGCACAACGCCATCTATCGAGCTATCGGGAAGCTCGCGATTGAACAATGAGCTACAGGTTAAAGCGCGAGATATCATTGCACTTCTTACGTATCTTAAAAAAAACAACGTCACCACGTTTTAAAAAGCTATCATTCCACTTCTTACGTATTTTAAAAACACATCGTTACCACGTTTTAAAAACACCCAGCGCCATCTATCGCACCTCGCCATCTACCTCAAGAACTAAATAACTTAACTAATACATATACCAATTAGTAATTCGTTGAATTATAGTTATTTCAGGATAAGAAGATGTAAAAAAAACAGTTAAGACGATAAAACAAATTGTACGTCATCCCTCGGGAATTCCTCATTTTCGAGGATTCATTATCGTATCATTTTTTAAACGACACACAGCGCCATCTACAATCCATCCATCAAGCAAACAATATTTTTGTTTTCCCTCGGGAATATCTATTTTTTTCGGGATAAAAAGTACCCTATTATTTAATCCGAACTTCTAACTTTACGTCTGCAAAATTTCAAAGCAATCGGTTCAGTAGTTACGGCGTGAAAGCGGAACAAACAAACAAACAAACAAACTCACTTTCCGATTTATAATATTAGTAAGGATTCACTCATAAAATAAAAACCCTACAAATTACTTCCATTCATCATTCAATAGTCAAATAAGTTAGACCGATTTCTCCCTAAATAATAAAGTTCCTTCTGACCTAAGACCTAAACGGTCTAGATTTTTGCAGAATGATTTATTTAGGGTCAACGGAACTACCCATCTCGTTTATTTGATTAAAGATCAACTGAGTGAAGAAAAAGGTAAGGTTGAATGTCTTTCGTGCTATGCCTGGGCAGTTTTGTCTATGGACATGGCAGGTTCATCCTATTCGATTAAACCTGGGCAATCCTTTTTATAAAACAGTCAAAATTTCATGAAATTATGTTTTTATTAAAAGAGGTAGAATAAAATGATTTAATAATAGGTACCATCGAATCAGAGAAGCATATAATTAATCCCCAACAAAGTCCTTATTCAAAATTATCCTTATTGTAAGTAATATTTGTAATTGGTTTGTTATGATTTCACGGTCACGGTTTCTAAAGAGCTCGTGATTAAGTAACAATAGTATAGTAATAATAATATAGTAGTAGTAATCAATCATAGATTAAGTAAGTCTTGGAATAATTGACATTCTAATGCCGCATTTTGCCAACAATCTCTTTATATTTCCCTAACTAATTGTCACTTAGGATAAGGGCTCCCCCAATAATAAAGGTTATAAGAGACACTTAAACTTTTGTGAAATTCGTATTAAATGTTCCCTAAATGCTCTTAGGGAGTCCCTAAATTTAGGTATTTGTTAGTGAAAATGGGCATAAGAGGCTTGTTTTAGTCATAACATAGCAACCATAGAGCCTGAATATTCTATTTGTCTTCTGCATCAATGGAGACTATAGCTCTATCAAATACAACTGTAATTTGTCTTATTGAAGCATATTCCATGGGTACAAAGCAGACCAAAGTCCTTTGCTTCTACACTAAAATTATTTAGCAAATGTGTGCCATGATTCAATGCAAGGCGTAGTGCGATTTCCGCACAATAGCAAACAATGTCCTACAGATGTTTGCTTCAAGTCATAATGTTGGTTCTCATGATTATTTGAACCTCTTCAAACGACCTTTGAGCATCCCAGAGTCTGAATACTTATGCTATTCAAAATCAAAAATCATTTATTCAAACCTGGCTGCAAGACAGCACTTTTTGACCGTCAGAAATTTAAAATAGACAGCCCCCAAAAGCCCACCCCTCACCACTTTCTATGTGTCTTTGCTGGGAAGAAGAAATGGTACAGCAACCTCCCCGGTAAATATTTGTCTTCTGCATCAATGGAGACTATAGGTCCCATTACTAGTCTATCAAATACAACTGTAATTTGTCTTATTGAAGCATATTCCATGGGTACAAAGCAGACCAAAGTCCTCTGCTTCTACACTAAAATTATTTAGCAAATGTGTGCCATGATTCAATGCAAGGCGTAGTGCGATTTCCGCACAATAGCAAACAATGTCCTACAGATGTTTGCTTCAAGCCCTAATGTTTGTTCCCATGATTTGTATGTGTGTTCTCCGACATACGGAATTCTACTGTTAGCTTGTGAATGTGAGCTGTTTATTTATTTACCTTCGTCATAAATGTTGCTGGTGTTTATGAGATATCCCGTGCGTATAGGTTTTACAGCGCAAATAACTTTTTAATGCTACCGCTATCAAGTTTATACGGAATCTTTCGTAGTGTTTTGCTCACGTCTTTTGGGGATTGTTTTAAAACAGTGCTTTTATATTTTTGTGCTTATGTGGCTGTTACTTTAAGTACGCTATTTTAGTTTTATAGCTTCAAAAATATTTCATATCGGATGTACGAAACACTGAATATGTTATATGCATTTTCAAATTCTCGACTTTATTAGTTCAGGGAAGTAATTAAGAACATTGACATATTCAAAGACAAATCAAACAACAAGAATATATCCAGCTAAGCCAATAGAACTGAATTAATTGAAATCCCTTCGGCCGCAAAACCCAATTCTTAAAACTAATCAATCTTACGAAGTAGTAAGTTTTCCAAAACAGTCGTTACTGGGCAAGTTACAGAATTTGTGGTTTCAGTTTTGGTACAAACGAATGTACAAAATGTATACTAATGGTGAAAAATTACTTTTCTTACTTAAGCTAGTTTTTTTTGTAACTGTAGGTAGTAAAACATGACTTTATTTTGTGAAAGTAAAGTAAAGTAAAGTAAAGTAATCTTTATTGTGTTGATTGTGTTGGTTACAGGTGTTAGATATAATGATATACATACAGTACAACAATCAGCCCGTTTGGGCATACAATAATTAAGGCCCATTCGGGCAGGTACATTATTATTTATTACAAAATTATATAAATTACAAACTAATTACTTATTTTCTAAAAAATCCTTAATAGTATAATAACATTTTTGTGCCAACCATTGCTTCATTTTTACTTTAAATAATCTTAATGGAAGTTCTCTAATAGTTCGGGGTATTTTATTATATATTTTTACACACATGAACATACAATTTCTGTGGTACAGAGTAGTTCTGCATTTAGGTACAAGAATCTTACTAGGATCTCTTTTGCTAAATATACTGTTTTCTGAGACTTTTTTAAATAATTGTGGGTGCTTTCTAACGAAAAGACCAATCTCGATAATATATAGGGAAAAAATTGTAAGTATTTTAGTTTCCTGAAATAGGGGTTTACACGAATCAAGGGGACCAGCATTACATATTGCTCTTAAGCAACGTTTCTGTGCCAAGAAAACTTCGTTTATTAAAGTTGAATTGCCCCATAATAATAAACCATATCGCAAAACTGATCCTATATAACCATGGTAAGCAGCAATAGCTGTGGATTGTGTAGCAGTTTTGTTAAGCTGTCTTAGTGCGTAAACGAATTTGTTTATTTTTGAACATACGTAATTAATATGTGATTTCCAATTGCAGTAATTGTCTACAGTTATACCTAAGAATTTAATGTCAGTAGTTGGACTGATTACTGTATTATTATATTGCACGGTAATTTTTTTGGTCACGGTTTGATAGTTAGAAAATTGTATATATTTAGTTTTAGTTAAGTTAGCCTGTAAGTCGTTGTGTGTTAGCCATTGTATTACATGTCCTAGGGTTTTATTAACCTCTTCTTGGTGGTGGTTGTTAGCTCGGTCAGTGTTAGGGATAATAATACATATGTCATCTGCAAATAAGATACATTGGTGGGGTGTTATATTTATGTATAATAAGAATAAAAGCGGTCCCATAACACTACCTTGTGGAACTCCTGATCTGTTATGCCGGTAAGTGGATTTACAAGGTACGGATACTAGATTAGTGTTGAGGTGGTTTATTTCAACACATTGGGTTCTGTCTGAGAGGTAACTTTGTATCCAGTCCAGGGCAGGTCCTCTTATACCATAGCGTTGACATTTGTTTAATAGGACTGAATGGTTAACATAATCAAATGCCTTCGACATGTCTAGAAATAGTACTGTAACTGGAATTTTATTATCAATATTTTCTGTTATGGTCTTCATTAAAGAAAATCCGGCAAGTGTAGTCGACTTGTTTTTTTGGAAACCATTCTGTTCTTCCTTGATGACCTTAAATTTATTTAAAAATGCAGTAATACGGTTATGCATAAGCTTTTCATATATCTTGGAGAAAACAGGTATTAGAGTTATTGGTCTATAATTGGTTAATTCAAGGAGGTCATCCTTTTTGTAAAGAGGTTTAACTATGGAAATTTTTAATTTTGTTGGAAACATCCCTTGAACAAAAGATAGATTTATGACATGTGCAAGAGGTAACGCTATAATATCTGCACACACTTTTAAAATTTTTGTGCAGACTTGATCATATCCGACCGATTTGGTGTCGTTAAGAGTTTTGATTGCTTTAATTACTTCTGTCGGTGTGCAAGGTTTTAAAAATATGGAGGAGTTTATGTTTTCAACACTATTATAATTTGCATTGCATTTGGTACCGTTTTTTGAAGTATTAAGTGTAGTGTAGTACTCATTAAAGATATCTGCTATATTATTTGGATCACTTACGATCTTATTTTTATGTTTGATATTTTTAATACTCTGAAAGCTTTTCATGTCATCATTTTTTTTTCTTGATAATGTCCCATGCCGCCTTGCACTTATTTTTAGCTCTATTTACGTATATATTATTTATTCGTTTTTTAGACATAGTTATACACTTTTTTAGTACCTTATCAAATTCTTTGTATTTTTTTATTTTTATATCTGATTTTGTCGTGTAACTTTCATACCTTAATTTTCTCTTTGTTACGCAGGACTTTCTGATGCCTTTTGTTATCCAATTTGGACCTATAGCGTTAGCATTTATTTTCGTTGTTACGAAATGTGTTCATTTCATTGTTACGAAATGTTATATTGTGATGGATGTGAATATAATGAGGATTTTATTTATTAGCTTCTTAGTGAGAAATAAATTTACCCCAACACTCAGAGACATTTAATGATTCCTAAAGTCACTCCTTAGTAACAGATTCTCATACAAAATCTGCACTAAGGAACGGCTTAAGTAACCATTTAATGATATAACATTTATGCGAGAGGCATGTAAGGGAAATATATAAAAAAAATCAATGGTGTAAAAATATAGTTTATCAATTGTCTACGTGCGAGGTTTAATAATAATAATTATTGGCTCAGACTAAATGCAAATGCTCAGAAAATGCTCTTTCAATAATTTCAATTCCACTAAGCACTAACAGATACACGTTTCATTAACTGTATTAAAATCCGTACAACTCCATTACGTTAACGAACCTTAAAATTCATAATATTCTTACTACACTCTCGAGTCCATGTTTTTCTTTTATCGTCGGATTAGCATGGGAATCATGGAAATCCACGGTAACATCTTTCGAGTACATCGTTGGCGCACACCCAAGGTTTAGCGAGTAAGCATCCAGTATGGAAATCGTATTCAAATTCCTAGACTTGATCAAATTACTCCACTTTGTTACAGGAGACTTGAAACGTGGCAGAACCGCAACGGATATTTCGACCTCGCCGTCTTGCGAAAGATTATCTCGAGAATCGATTCTCGATAATCAGAAGACCAGTTTGATTCGATTGTTGAATGTAATCGAGACGAAACATGAGACTGTTACAGAAAGACAAATAAGTGAGAATGTGAGTGTTGTGGATAGTAATATGGATAGAAATAAAATCGTTGTGGATAATATTATATAAAATGAATAGTGCATCAAAGAGACTGGCTGTAAAGAAGAATCAACAATGATCAAAATGACAACGCTACACTCAGTGTTCGTTTGCATGGCGCTGCATTTTATTGGTAAGTGAATATTTAAATATTTGGAGTAATTCCAGAAACTTATATTTTAACTTACGATATTCGAATAATAGTATTTTCAACAATGAATTCAGATGTTGTTTATTTGTTAAATAATTTAATTGTATTTCTCTTCTACTGTTTACTTTTAATGAGTTCCTCGATGCAATTTAAACTTTTCTCCATAGCCATCGAGATATTATAACTTGAACGAGAATGGTTCCTATGAACTTACATGGACTTAATCAATTATAAGACTTAAAGGATACATAAGAGGACGCTATATCATGTAAAGTTTCTTTACCCATATGTGCATATTTTCCACAAAGTAAGAAAAGTTCTTCATATTTTCATAGTCAACACAAATTCTATTTGTTCACCGCATTGAAGTCTGCTAACAAACACGGTAAAATATTCACAGCTATCTTGAAAACCTCTTAACGTTCCTCCGAAAATACAACAAAAGCATTAAAGAACAGAAAAAGCAAATAACGCACAAAATATACGCAAAATGATCCTTCACGAAACACAAATCCTTACATTTTTAAATCTGAACGGGAAACGTGTTCAAGTGTCCGACGAAAATTCCATTACCTCAATGTGTTTCAAAGATCCCTTCAACGTCTGGAAAAGAATATATAATATCTTTGTACATTGTTAACATTCGCCACAAGATTCTGGTGTCTCATTATCGTTTAAGAATATTCGTTTGTTCTCCCTTGTTTGGTTTCAACATTCTTTTGCGAACTCCCTCGGGGACGTCTCAAATTAAGATCCTATCTTCCGAAGTATTTATATTTTTCTTTATACTCATAACTTTCTTGTTCGGTTGATTTAGATTAATAAGGGTGTAATTAGTTTTCTTTGGCTTTGAGTTTGCTTTAAGTGGTGGGAGATCTAATTAGTTGATAGTTTGTGAAACATGAGGGGCTGATTGGTTTGATTTATTGCTTTTTTAAGCAGAATCACGTCACGTCACGTCGGTTCTTCTGACGACGCGACGATGGCAATATTTGCTATTGAAATTAATATGAGAGAAAAAAATGTTTTTTTTTATAACATATTTCCTAACAATTTACCTAAGTATTTTTAGACAAAAGTGCAAAAGTTCTACTATTTTAACCGTAAAAGTATAAAAGACAGTATGTAAGACCACAATCTCCAAGCTCACAGAGCTTCAACAGCAAATATCGGATAAAAGATAGCACTGCGCATAAGTAGCCGTTTCAATCTTCCATATTCGAAATGTTTCGAAATTCAAAATGTTTCGAATCGTTCAATACTGGCAGGAGTTGCATCTATTTATTATATTTTATGCGTTCCATATTCGAAGTTGCTGAACTTTTTTTTAAAGTAGGTCGTTTGTTTTAATGGTTTCAAGATGGCGTATAATAGGTTTATTCGAAGAAGCGGTTGCTTTTGGTTTCACTTGCCCTGAATTCCTGGAATAAACTTGAAAACCTGGACAAAAAGTCATTTAAAAATATTCTGAGTGCCTTTTGTATCCATTGATATCACTAAGTAATAACATCCATCGTTTTGTCTATGACATTATTTCTATCAGTACAAGCATTCACTAAAGCTTCTTGAAACTGTTCACAGAATCCATTCACACAAGTAGGTCCTCATGCGAGTAGCAACACATACGGAACCATTAGTACGAGAGTGGTGCTTGACCGATATATTTTTATTTTATTTTCTACACGTTTATCAAGAGTATCCAATTTAGTTTTTAGGGTTCCGTAGCTGAAGGGTAAAGTGGGTCGTTATTACTTGGCCTTCGCTATCCGTCAATCTTTCACCAGGATGTAAGTATCTCATAAACATTTATAGTTAAAAATATGAAATTTTCACAGATTACGTTTTCCTATTGCCAAAAAAGAAACACTTTAAGTGGCTCCCACAGAACGAACGCGACTTTTTGGGCTTTTCTTAGTACGGCACTCTTCGTGTGCGAGTCAGACTCGGACTTGACCGTTTTTTTTCTCTCAGTCCTTTGACATGTGCGTGATGGAACTTTAATCAAGCATTTTCACTATTATATTCTAGAACATAAAACATTGTTTTATCGTTTTTCTTTCATTCTTCATTAATAGCCAACTGTAGCCTAGTTAGCTGTTGAGTTAGAGCTCTCTCACACTGCAAACTTTTAGTCGGCCGATAGTTTGTTTGGGCTCATAAATCAGTATGAAGATGAATGGTAGTATGCACATTACAAAAAATCGGGTAATTAGTCGATATCAGAACGACTGAAAACAGTAATTTCAATCATGATTTTCTTTAAGAAAAAATTGCCAACTATCGGGTTAACTGTCGGCAGACTGGTTAGTCGGCTCTTGGTAGCATTTTATTTTTTGAAAATCGTGAATTCTATCATAGTTTTTAGTCGGTCTGATACCAGCGAAATAGGTACCTAACCTTTGTAATGTGAGCACTAAAATTCACCTTCATACTGACTTATGAGCCTAAACAAACTATCGACCGACTAAAAGTTTGCAGTCTGCATGTACTCCTATAGGTCATACCAGTGGCCGTTTTATTAAGTTTAATTTGTTCTACTTCTCTGAAAACTAAGGAGGAAGTTTAAAAACTGGTATGTTCTACAAACTAAATCAAAGTTACGTGACTCGCACTAAGCCGAGTGGAGCTTAGTGGATGGCGCACTTCTTTTTCAACCGACTTTGCGAAAAAAGGAGGAGGTTTTTTTGTTAAGTTGAAGGGTTTTGAGGTTGGAGGAGTCATCCAGCTTTAGTGGTTAAATGACAAGCTAATAACGTTATTGTAGAAATCTTTTCTTGACTAGTTTTCGCCGGTTTCACTCCCGTTTTGTGAAAATTACTTCGCGCGTCACGATCAGACCAGTATTTGCTGAGATTTGCATATCCAAGCAAACAATAAAACTCTTCAGCTTTATAAAATTAAAGTACACACACAAGTATATACGCTTTTCGTAACGTGACTGTGATTTTTACTACTCTGTCTAGCTTCCAATTCAATAATTAAGTTAGCGTAAAGGCAAGTAGTCATGAGGACACATAAATAGCACTACTAAAACTCAGTCTGAATCCGTCAAAAGGCAGGATGCTAATCCAATCAAATACGAAAAAAACGTAATCTCGAAAGACTGACAGCCAGATTCAATAACTCAAACACTTTACTGCCGTACATGATGAAATGAATCAAAATAAATACACAGTAATCCACAGTTATGTTTATCCAAGCTTTCTACATAATAACGCCCGATTACACCGACAGCATAAACCACCGTTTGACTTAAAACAACTCATCATGTGTCTAGCCTTTTTGCAACTATGTTGGGGTCGGGTTCCAGTCTAAACGGATACAGCTGAGTACCAGTGTATTACGAGGAGTGACTGCCTATCTGACCTCCTCAACCCAATACCCAATACCTTAGTAAGACTGGTTTTTAGACTTTTTTGGCTTCTGATTTCCCGTAGCGACTACCAAAGATGTTCAAATGACAGCCGGGAACTACAGTTTATCGCACCTTCCAAAACACGGAAGAACTCGTTATGACAAGATGGTCAGCACGGCCCAATCTTTAATCTTCAATTGATCTACGTAGCTTTGACTTAACCACGAGCTCTTTCGTGAAAATTCATAGTAAACGGTTGTTTTAACAAAACGGACGTTTATGTTGTTGGTGAATTTTGCCTTACTCTGACGAAGGAATAGGAGTTTTTTTATTGTGACATCGTAAACAGCGGTTATATTTCGTTATGTACATTTATAAAGAAGATAATTTAGACCCTATGTTCACGGTACTGTGGGAATAAAAACGTTTTGTACGGTATTTTGTTTGTGTTTAATGTTTTGAGAGTTATTGAGAATTTAGGAGAGGGCTTTTTTCTGAATATGTATGTAGGCTTATGTAGACAGTTTAAGCATTTATAAAAATGGTTTATTAAGGAGGTCTAGAAAAATACCTAAAAGCGACAGATATTTATTTTTCCTTCTTTAAATACGTCATCTATATAAAAGGAAAACTAAATGTGCATCGTTTAGCAAATATCTATAAAATGGATTTACCCATTTCATTTTCTGTTTCCTTATCCTTATCTCTTCCCAATACACAATCTTTCAAACTACACCAGTCCAAGATATCTCAAAAATTATTATTAATATTTTTCAAACATTTTTATTTTTGCATACCTTAAGATAATACACCACTTAATCTTAGCTATCCCGACTCTTAGCAATAAATCCTCAGTGTGGCTCAGAAAAGGTATTATTGTAATCTACCTGCTAAATGTGATTATGTGTGTGTAACTGTGTGTGTGTGTGCGTGGGTCAGACAAATACTGCCGCAGAAAGAAATAAAGTGTCTGGTCCTTTTATAAGGAAATATCAACTAGTTTTGTTGTGGTGACTATTCTTAGAATTTATGAACAAACGATTTAAGATTATTGTAGCGTTCAGTAAGGTTATTGTGGATATTATTTTTTTACTTACTGTATCCTACTTATATGTATATATGTATATAAGAAGTTAAATGACAATGGAATAAAATACATACATATAAATGTAGTCACCTCACATGTTTTCATGGAAGTAGGCATAAATTACGAAAGGTCGCCTTTGCAGTATACTTAGTCATTTCTTGCTTAGGTGGACATATTACACAATCATGATCCTTATCCTTACTGGTGAATATTTTTTTTAAAACATTTGTCACCCAATCGGATTTTTTTTTGGTCATAAGCTTCCTCAACTTTCAGCTAACCGATATATAAAAAAATCTTCATACAAAATTTAAAAAAAAAAACACTGTGGTCCTTTCATATTAAAATTGAATAATTGCTACAAAAACAAACCACATTGCAGAGGTTTTCTGGTTTTGTAACATGACCTCACTCACAATTGGCAATTAACTTTAAAAAGTATTCTCTTTAATTTCCATTTTTGAGCTCGCGGTTATAATAATTTCGCCATATGAAACCGAAAGCATACCACTACATCAAAAACACATATTAAAACCGCAGAATACAAATAAAAGCTTATAAAAATACTGTATAAATCGCCAAATCAGCATTACTTTTCCTTTGTTTTAGGCTCCGAAAATCCTTTGTTAGCAATCATTTCGTACAATAGGTCAGACTCCGACTATTTTTATTTTTCTCTTTATTCAGTCCCGTTGAAGCGTGTAACCTCGGGTATCTGAAATACAATTACTGGAATTTGTATTTGTATTACGAATTAGCGTAGGATTGTTTAAAGGTCAAATTGTTTTAATCGAATTATTATTTGATTTTAAACGCTACTGGTGAATCAACAATTTGCTAGTATCTGCCTCAAGCAGATTCACTTACGCTGTGTGAAAATTACTTTAGCTTTCGGGGAAACTATCTTTATGTGTTAAAGTGATACGGAGCTAAATCTAGTATAATAAATTATTCTATTACTATAAATATTTGCCTAAGATTTATTTCATATAAAAAGTTCATGGCCGTAATAAAATAATTAAACATTTTCGTCTTCAAACAAAATTTCCGAACCATATAACATACACAAAACCAAAAGACTGAATCCCTAATACACATACCTTCACATAATTACTGGGACTTCAAAAGATAATTTTAATTACAACACAAACGTATTGTAAAAACCTTTTGGCGGAGACTCGCGTAAATCTGTTGTTAAGGAGAACACAGTTACACGCACACAAGTAAAATGTGGCTAATAATAACATTCCAGACACACACAGTATTGTTCAATACAAACCCATTATAAACGTAATTAACAGCATTAAATTCACCATCCTTCTTAGAATTAATATAATTACATATTTACGTCCCATTGTAAAACATCCCCCTGTGCCCAAAGATGTTGTTATTTCTCATCCCAAATTACCTCCCAGAGGTCCAAAAGGATTTTTGAGAGCAAAATCGCGTGGCCATAAAGAAAGAAAAGTGTTGAATAAATAAAAAAGCTTTCATTTTTATTGCGTACCATTTTTTGGTACTCCTACATTTTTCTTTGGTGCTTAAAATGACTGTTTGGCGTGACTTATTATGCTTATTTGTCTTTCTTTACCTTTTATGGCAACTGCAGAACTATTAATTGGTGTGCAAGTTGTTACCTAGTTGTTACCGTGATTACTGCAAAGATTTCTCCACTACCCGCTTCATCACTTTCTTTAAAAGCATTGCAATCTGATTCTTGTTTTTCCTTTGTATCTCAGGGGTCTGTCTTTAAGACTCCGTATTTTTATTTTATTTCTACAATCCATTAACTCTTTTCTGAGTAATTCAGTTTGAAGTTAAGTGTTCTAAACCAAATGTACTTAGTCTAGTTTGTTAAATTGAATTTTGCCTTATTGAAACTCGGAAACTCTTTAATTGTATTTAGGTACCGATCTTCAAATTGAATAATGAGAATTTTACCTGTCAAAAACTGTTTGCTCTATGTAAAAGTCTTACACCCAGGTTCATGTAGTTAGACTAGAAAACAATACAAAAATAGTTAAGAAAAGACTAGGAATATAGTTTTTTTTTTTATGCATCGAATATATCTAGGTACCATACATCGGAAAACCGGGCCTTATGGCATACCTTAAAACAAAACTACACCTACATATAAGAAAATTACAAGTCTCAATATACCTACCTACCAATAGACATTTAGAACGCCGATCCCTTCGGAATGAGAAAGATTAAGCGTAAGACGATCTATGTTTCCTTTGCCTTCCGTATACACATTTGCAGCATTAACCTACAATATAAATTAGGGCAATAATCGGAAAGGCAAGGTATTTTCTTTGCGGTGTTTATTTCTTTTGTTTATAAAACTGCAATTGTTAACGGTGGTTAATCACATTGTATTTCATGAAAGTGATATAAACTCTTTTGCAAAAAAATGGCCACTTATGATCAATTTGATATTGAGGACTTAAATTTTGTTTTAATGGACTGCAGGTTTTAAACTACCAAACACTAGTGTCATATTATGTAATTGGAAGTTCTCTATAGTTATTCAGAATTGGAATTGTTCATCCTTTAAATTACTTCATTGTTGAAACAATATACATTGATTGGTTGAAAATGTCAGTAATATGACAGTCAAAACGTATGCAACTATTTGTCGCCAAATGACAATAAATTCAAAATGGCGACCACAAATGTCAAAATTTCATAATTGAGTCTTTGTTCATTGGCCGCGTTGCATCTTACAATTAACCGATTTTTTATGAAAATAGGTATCTGCCTAACACTCCTAGAAAAACAAGCGTGATACAATGCTTTTACTAGTTTCAAATATTTCCTATCTTCCTTTATTTCTCCATTTTGGAAGGCGTTGTTCGTCGACGTATCAATCAATCAAATTCCTTCAGTGTATACTGCCGTTGCGGTTGCCTAACATTTAAGCATTAAGCATTATTGAAGATTGTGTTGTATCATGCTAAAACGATGATGTTACGAAGCAAGAGTGATGGGGAGATATGGAATTTAGGTCAAATTGAGGTCTGTTTGATATAGATGAAGATTAGGAGTTGTTGTGTCATCTTACAGTCGTTTCTGTAACTGTTTATTCGCTTACTAGTGCTAGAATTTTCACAGTAGCTCCATACAAGTGATGTTAAATTGCTATCTCTTAGTAAGCAACACAATAGATAGATAGAATATTGGAAGGAACGACCGTAAGTAGCGTATGTAATATGAATTTGTCACGATATAAGAGCTTGTATTAGTCTGTTTTTTTTTTAAGATGATACTGATATAACTAGGAAACCTTATTTAATTATATCTTATTTAGCTTATGAGAATGTGGTGAAACTCACTTTTCATGATATAAATGACTAATGACTAGTGGTTTTCCGCGGTTCCATCCGCACTTGGTTGAGACCTTTCACGTCAAAACTACTGATCCGATTCAAATGTTTTAATTGTAAAGGTCGCCGGAAGACGCTGGATGCAGGTCGCCTCCACATCTGTGGAGATCTAAGGGGGAGGCCTATGTTCAGCAGTGGACATCCTATGGCTGAGATGATGATGATGATTCCAATGTTAGATACACAAATATTAGAGAAAGGACATAACTCCTATAGGCTAGTTTTTATCTTGTCGTGGGAGGTGATTCTCCCGGGAAATAAATAAGTAGGTAGGTACTTAAAATAAGGTATTCAGTCGTACATTCAAAGTGTTCGTATGTATTGTGTTACCTATTCACGTGGTCTTCTTTACGTGAAAATCGTTTTATTGGTATATTTTCACCGATAAATCTTTTTCTTGTTGCCAAGTCATTTGTCAATCTTTATTAATGCTAAAAGGTTGTTCCGTTTGTTCGTGGAAACGTTAATGAAGTCCGTAGGGTAGTCGAATAGTTTTATTTCCTTTGTTTGTGAAAAAATAAAGACATTTTTTTTTTTCAATATTTTTTACTTGTAAATATTAAGTACCATATCGAGTAGGATGTAAAAGTAAAGTAGACAAAAGAGCGAAAAGTATTTATTTTTTAAATAATTCATGAAAACTTTTTGTCAAAGGAACAAAATGTATTACGAGTTTCAATATTAATATTTCCTTTGATCGTTTCATTTGTACTTTAATTTGTTTCTCTTTATTTGTGTTTTCTGTAGTCCATTTTTCTACGCCTCATAATAATGACACTCGTGTTCTCTAAAACCAACTTTAATGTTACTATCACAAGGTCCATTTTCACCATAAAACAGATTTTAAATAGACAAATATTAAAACTGCCGGTTCCACTAAGATTTTTTTTTTTATACTTACCAAATCAAATACACACGCAAAATCATACCTTACCCCCATAATAAAACCAATATCAATAAACTTAACAATATTTACGACTCCACCCATACAGGGCGAAAAACACGAGTCAATCACTTTCAGGAATTACGAGTACCGTCTGAGACCGGCCTAATAACATTATCATAATATACCATAACCGCAGTATCTTCATATAATCCAAATAGGCCACAGGCCAGCGATGGATTGGGTAAAGCTGACCAAGGCTGCCTATAAATTGCTCCATCGCTTCATGAATCATTCGAACCAGAAAATGGAAGTGACACCAAGGTACGCAAAGATCTTAGAGCGGTTAACTTACTGGAACCCCCTTGTACACAAATCCCGCAAATAATCTGTTTGTGTACGCCCGAGGAGCAAGGGGCGACCTCACTCCTGCATTTTCGATCTCATGGTTACGAACACTTACGACATAACTTGACAATCACAAGCATATTATGTAAACTCGATACACATAAATATAACTAAGAATATGAGCAGTGTTCTTGTATATGTGGCACGGCAGTGGCGTATCCAGTTAGTTAAATTCTCTTAGACAAAGATATATATTTACTACGGAAGTTCATGTGTTTTTTTGGTAGAGATTTTTTGGGAAAAAATTCTGCTGACTCGATAGGATTTGAAGGAAAACAAATGTCTATTTTTCTGCAAAAATGGTTGTGGGAAAACGAATGTAACATAATAAACTCTGGGGAATGATACGGACTTTTTTGGGAGTGAATTACCATAAATTGTAATAATCATTGTGCGAAAGTTATTCGAAATAAAATATATTCTATAAATTCAGCAATATAAAAAATAAAATTGTTAGCATAGTGTTTATTGTACTTGGAATAATTGAAATAGAAGCCCGTACCTTTAGTTTATTTTTTCAGATTATTTATTCAAAATTACTGTTTATATTTTCATATAGCTTTCCAATACAAAGTTTACTATTTCAGCACTCATTTTCTGAAATATCAAATTTTATTAAAAGTTTAACCTCATTCATGTCATTATAAAATTGCCTCTTTTATACATAAATGTTACGCTATTTTACATCAACGATTTTTAGGGATCCGCCCAACTTAGAAGATAATAAAAAAAAACTATTTTTATAAGTGCAAAAACAAACAATATATCAGTCAATTTGTGGTGTCGTTAGACCCAACTTGAAATAAGAAGTCGTCAATAAATAATATGGGTTTTATTGCTTTTTTATTATTATTGGATTGCGAGAAACTCGAGGGCTTTTCATGCCCAGCCCGTCATTCTATTGGTTATAAAAAGGTGGCAACAGAAAATAGATTTAAAAACCAGGACGATGAACACGATATTATTTTGAGTTTATAAAAAAGAAAAAAAATAGAAAAGTATAATTTATTTAGAAAAGTTTCTTAATTTATATTTTTAGTGAACTACAAAAAAAATCATTTGTTACAGGATAACGTGCTTTTTTAATTCCAACACAAGGTTTAAAAAAAAATACTTTTAAGCACGCTCCCAGTCGACACTGATCATGAAGAATTTTTGGACGCATTTTGGTTATAATGTAAATAACTCTTTTATATATTTCCTCTACTAGCTTCGATCCCCTGATCTAATCTTAGTAAATTGTATAACGGAAGCCATACTGCGGAGCAGGTGGCAATAGTTCCATGTAAAATATTGTTATTCAGCCGCCATCTTAGAAGCTGACACCAACCTAGTTTGCCGAAGGTTTCGATACGAACAGTACCCGATACAATATCAGGAACATCGTTTGCTCTCACAGTTTGTAAACACAATTTTTGGTCCTAAACAACTAACTGATCCTTTGGTATAATTTAGGAAATTATTTTAAGTGAGAATTAATATTGATAATTTATTGTTGGCTGTGAGCTTATAATATGATTGGAAATAAAATCAACTACAGCCAACTTATTATAAAACGTGGTTTTAAAAAAGTACCAGCTTTTGCACCAGGACTAGGCCACCGTCCCGAACAAAGTTAATGGGACTAAACCTAGATATTACTAATGCAAAATTAAATTATTATAATTTTTTTTTTTCGAAGCTCTTTGCCTAATCATCTTACAGAAAACAGGATTATATTAGACAATTACACATTCCCACACAAAACAGACCATTCATACAGCCATAATAAAATAGAGTGCTTACTACCCCACTGCCCGGTTTACGAGAATCTGTTACCGTAAAATACGATACCAATATTAATACGTACGGAACCTTAATACGCTGTTTAGTTTATTACTACTGCCGTTTACTGCCACAGATTATGTATGAGTGTGCTGTCCAAATGTATGGGTAATGGTTTGTCTCTAATACATATGTTGGTTTAGGAAGCTTTTTATTTGATTAAAGGCTCGAGCAGACCGGATGCGTAATGCGTACACCACCGCTTGCGTAACGACGCGCGTGTCTACGTTACGCAAGCCGTGTGGCCTGTCTCATACATTTCCATACATTACAACTCATGGTTACGCCGTAACTACGCGCGTGACTACGCGCGTGGTTACGCATACGCATCCGGTCTGCTCGAGCCTTAAACCTGCCCCTAGAATGCAGACTAAAGTCGGCCGATAGTTGGAAAACAAAATCCGTTGTACCACAAAAACTTTTAAACGTCTGTTGAACACTTGTCTTAAAGAATGACGGATTATGACGTTGAAATAAGATTAGACAGCAGCTTAGACAAGTATTCAACAGATGTTTAAGCATTTGTAGTAATGCTCAATCGTGAATGCTATCAAAGTTTTTAGTTGATCTAATACCTTATCGTTGTAATGTGAGTACTCTCATACATCTCCATACTTATAAAGAGCCCTAATAAACAGTCGGCCGACTAAAAAGTTTGCAGTGTGTTCTAAAGTGTATGGTTGGCTCGTAATAGTTGTCTCTTTTGATGAAGTTACGCTAAATCAAGTTATAGGGAAATTTCTGAGAATATGAAGTGGTGAGGTACGTTCTCTTGTGTTTTGTTTTGTCATCGTTTTGAAGGAAATAAAATTGTTGAAATAAGGATTTCGAGGAAATATTGCATATTGCGAAATCTTTTAGAGTATTACTTTATGAAAGAAATATACAAGGCTTTTATGTAATTGGTATGTATGTAATGTGGGAACAATTTTCTGAAATAAATCATTGTTTAATTTTATTTAAGTATCTAAAATAATATCATTTTCCTTCAAGATTATTGACATACATACCTACTGAATGAAAGTTTCTGCGTAATTGTCAATATTCATAACCTTTATATATGTTATAGCAGTTTATAAATAATCAAGTACCGATATGTTTACCCATAATACAAATAATAGAATTGTAAATTTTTCAACATACCAGTTTACAAAATTTGCTTTGATATTTACCTTCATTAGATATGTATTTATAAAATATGAAATTTATATCAATTTTATAAGCGAAAAGCATGAAGAGTAATGTAATATTATGTAGGTCATAATGTGACTTTAATACCATGTAAGAAACAATAAAATAGGTAGATGAAATAAACGGTTTAAAATATACGATGTCTTTGGACTGCAGCCAAGATTATGATGATGCATAGGATACGATTGTCTCATTACTCCCTGTTACTGTCAGCTTAAAGCGCTAGACCGTTCATAGTGATATTTTTATAAGTTTTCGTCACGATTTTTTCTAATTTTATATCAAAATTTATCTTTCAAATAATGCTAGCGATCTAGCAACTAATAATTTTAACAGATTATGTTTTTCATTTTCTGAAATAAATATATTTTTCTTTCCATAAACTGGGATTTTGTCACAGTCACTAATAAATTGTAGTAGTGGTGGCCAAAAATATTTCCTCTCTAAAAATGTTGTTTTTTACTTTGATTACTGTATAAAATGGTCTAATATTCTAAACTAAAATAATACTCTTTCTGTCAGACGCTCCGTTTGCTCTCTTATCCCATATAAAAGATAAAGTATTAAATGTCAGATTTTCCTCCATATCCATTTGCTTCTCAGAATTTAACCTAAACCCAAAAGAAAATAAAGAACAAAGAAAACGCGACATCATATCAAAAATAATAAACGTACCCCAACCAATAACCATACTCGATGAGGAATGTTACCAGTGAATTGGGATAAAACAGGAACGTTATAACTTTGCATTTAAGCGTATAAAAAGCAAATAAACATTCCAAGAGCCCATTAACTGGAGGCTCGACATTCTACCGATAAATTGAATTCCATTCAATTGAGGCTATGACTCTTCCTTATTCTGCCTCGAGACAAATCACCTCATTAATTCGGAAGCACGGAACCTCACCGTTTTGTCTTTACGCTGAAGTACTCCAAAAAATTGACACAACTTCACAGAGATATTGGGTTACAAAAATTTTTGCTTGAAATTTTGCTCAAATTGTTTCCTCGATTTTGTTTCGTTTTGAAATGTATCCGTGTTGGATGGATACGGAACGATTTTTGGTAATGAAATGAAAATGTTTTATCGTAAACCTTTAAAATATCAGAGCTTGTCTTACTGATCTACGTTTAAAAAAAAAACGTTTTGAATCCTCCTGAAGTCACGTGAGACACATTTGACCTCTGGTACACAATGACTAGTAGTCGAAAAAACAAATGACTGAAGCAAAACACAATTCAACCAATCAGAACACTCCAAACCTACATTCGCACCTTACACTATTATTCTAGAACACAGACCTTGAACATACAACAAACCAACTTGCAAGACACCTCTAAACTTATGACAAAGCCTTACACCTTGTCACACATATCAGCCTCTTGGAAGTTTCCAGAAATTGATACAGTTTGTAATGTTATTGCAGCTACAAGCAACTGTGACCGGACAGTCTGTATTTTAGATACAGCTGTTGGCTATATTCAAGGTGCTTTGAAAATATGTAGTTTAGGAGGTGACTAGGTACCTATACAGTTTTTTTATTATACTGTAACAAGTGTTAGACACATACATAAATGAAATCGTATGAAAATAAAAGCACAAACAGTTATAAAACTTACGAAAGATGAAAATAACTGATGTAGTAAATAAAACTTTATATAACTAAAACTTTTCTTTCTCCTTTCAATCTTTCGTAAGGTTATCTGAAAAAGATCGTTCTTAGCGAAAGGCCGCCTTCAAGATCTACTTTAATAAGTACTAAGAAAAAATGTTAAAATTCGTGTGTTTTAAAGTACATCTGTCTATCTGACCTAGTCGTACCTAAGTAACTCAGAAACAAAAACTGCTAAAAAATTATAAAATTATTGTCCACGTATACGGGACACGAACATATTTTTCTCAGAATTTTACAATCATATTTGCACTCGTAACTGAAAATAATTTCAGCATGAACCTGAGCCGATACTGAAAACATTTTCACGGAAACCCCAATAGCCTTTTCCACATACATGTGAAATTCCTGAAGTTACAAAACACGATGAGATAAAATTGATAGAAACTTTGTTTGGACATGATTAAAATGGATAAAGTTCCAAAATTAGTTTTAAGCCCTTCACTACAATAGTTGGAGCGAAATTTATCCAATCTAAAGTAGTTAAATCGGCTGATGTGTTATCAATTTTCAGATTAGATTTTTTGGATTATTTTTGTTCTTCTGAAATGGTGTGATAACAAAAACAAGTTAGAGCAAAAGTTCATTTCCTGTTCTAATAAAAACTTGTTTTTCCAAGCTTTATTCCAGTGTCTATAGCTATAATTTCTCATTTCGACCTCGAGGCGATTCTTTTAAATAAAAATTGCATCTTCCAAAGTAATACTTGGACTCCAATTTCTAGCTAACAATGATTTTTATTCCTTTGTTAAAACCGTGGCCGCAAGAAGATAGCCTGATTGAAATTCTCAGTTGTATAAAAAAACCTTGTTTGAAACCTGGCGGATCGAGATTATATCGTTCGTTGACTCTTTTAATAGAAATAGTAATTGTGGAATAAGATTTTCTAGGGCTTGTGGTTATATTGAGCTGAGAAAGTTTCCCGGATTTATTTTTCCCATTGAAATTGGCTTTTAAGACACACGGCTGTTGCCAACTATCTATTTATCTGTGGATTTGGTTACTGAAGATAGGAATTTGACATTACTTGTTTGTTTCGTATTTCAAAATGCGATCTCTAGTAAGCTAACGATAGATAGAATATTGGGCCCTAAGTTAAGAATGGGAGGATACATGGATTGTGTGAAGAAGATTTGTACGGATAGAATGCTAATTACGAGACCACGACGTATAGAGAACTATGGAAGTAAAAGACATGCTGCACCGATGCCGAATATGACATTGAGAGAGCTGCGTGTGTTAAAGAGAAGAGTGATAAATCATGAAAATCCGTTAAATGAAAAACAAATGCTGTGTATGAGAAAACTACAAAAATGATTCATGACATGACAAAAAAAAATGCTTTACAGAGTATACGTAAAAGGTAAGATTACTAGAAATGACCCATCAAAAGGATTCAATACATCAAAAAAACACTTAAATGAAATAGTAACATCCTATAAAAGTTTTTAGCTCTTTCCTTTTTGTTGAACAATTGTCGCCGATGCGATAACGACGTTCTATCCTCAGTCTAACTTTAGTATTCAACTTTCTCTTATGTCTTTATTTCTTTAATTGAATTTAAAACGATCACTTTGGAATTCATGCCGTTTCTAGATTATTCAATTTCAGGAACGAGATTTGTGAAATGTATTTTTGATGGGGTAATAGTTTCAGTTTTTTTGTTTCTTATTATTATTTAGCTTTTGTCAGTGACTTCATGTTGTGAATTTTGTGAATATGTTGCTCATGAAGTATCTATCTTCATGTTATGCTATCTGCTGTCAAAATATTATCGATATTTGTCTAGGCGTTTTGAAGATCCTCCTGAAACTGACAGACATACAAATAACATCTTTAGAATAGTATTCTGCAAATTATGGTGTAAGCATGAAAATATACATTTCTCAATATTTATCTTAGTATATATTTTTTTTATATCTACAGAAGATATTTTTTTATATAAAGATAGATCATTCTTTCGCCTGATAGAACCTAATAATGTTGTAAGTATATTGAAAGGCAATCAGACAGAAATAAGAAAATAACTCGCTTGGACGGGTCACGAAATAAATTGGAAGACGACGTTGTTCCATGAAATAGGTACTATTGCTAGTCTATAAATATTTGGTAGATATACGATTATTTTTTTGAGAAATTAGAAGCTACTTTTAACTTTTCTTAAGTTTCTAATATTACTTCAATTCTTCCCAAAGTTTCTAATTTTACTTCAATTGTGATTAATTCAATTAAAATATTGTCTTAATTTTTTCACCTAAATTATCTGCCGTAATGCAAAATGCATTGTTCAAAAATTTTATACAAAAGTACGGAAATATTAAAGGAAGGTAATAATACCAAAACATGCAATCCTATTATATCTGAATACATTATTATAACCATCTCCTTTATTCTATAAAGAGCTGAAAAGCTACAAAATAATAGTAAAATATAATTCAGTTATACACACACTGCAGCTTTTTAACGATGGTTTACAATTTACCCTATTGTGCTTGTATCAAAAGAAAAATATGAACTGTATTAGCTTGTTCCTAGTTTGTTAAGCCAACAGCTAGCGAATAATACTCAAAGGAACTGATGATTAATGACGTAACACTGTAATTTCGTTCACTAACAAGCGTTATTTTATATATTTAGCTGATTTAAATGAAATTTCCATACTTAGTCTAGAACATATTTATGCAGTTGCGAGAATCAGTTTTCCCGAGTCGCGGGTGGAACTGCTAAGATCGGCTACTATTTAATAACTTAATTAAAATCTCTCGATATTACTGTACAAAAAACACAAAACAGCAAGAAATAAAAAAACAAAATACCCGACTGCACACTAAAAAAAGAGTAAAACAAGCCCCACAATAATATTGATCAATACAACTTTACTGAATATAATTTATAAATATTGATGGAAAGCATCGCAGGCGGGGACCAACAGAGGCTTATTTATAGTCATTTCGGTTGTGCATCATTTAGCAGAATTTTCGTTGGTGGCGGTCAAGGTGGTCCCCGCCTGCGATGCTTTCCATCAATATTTATAAATTATATTCAGTAAAGTTGTATTGATCAATATTATTGTGGGGCTTGTTTTACTCTTTTTTTAGTGTGCAGTCGGGTATTTTGTTTTTTTAATAATAATTCTTTTATTTATAACTTTTTAGCTGTTTTTATTTAACGAAAATGTTGTAGATGTAGAAGACTATGTATATGTAAGTACCATTTTAAATTATTTCGACGACATTTGGCTTTAGATTACGAGTGATGTTACTCCGCAACATAAATTTACCGCCAATGCGACGTTCAAGACGATCAAGACGACGTTCATGCATTTGATCAAGACGACGTGATTGTATCGCCAAAAGAATCGCTTTTTGCTTGCTAACGCATGAGTTGCTTTGCGTTGACGCAGAATTAACATGTTCCCGTGGGAATTTTGAGAAAAAACGTATCCTATATTAATTACTCCCGTGATTGAAATGAATCTAATGATACCGCATACATATTTTTTTAAAGGGAAATTTAGAAAAAATATCCCGTGGGACTTTTAGGATAAAATGTATCCTATGACACTCCCGTAATCAAGACAAATCTAACGATACCTCATACATCAAAATCCATCAAGCCGTTTAGGCTACAGGAGGTCACAAAGGAACAGACATACATACATACTTACATACACTCGAAAAACATTACCCTCCTTCTTTGGCAGTCGGGTAAAAATATATTTATAATAGAGATGGTTGTACTCAGGTGAAAATAACTTACGTTTTGTTCCGATACATAAAAATATGCAGCAGCTTTTTAACGATGGTTTACAATTTACCCTACTGTGCTTCTATGAAAAGAAAAATATGAACTGTATTAGCTTGTTTCTAGTTTGTTAAGCCAACAGCTAACGAATAATACTCAAAGGAACTGATGATTAATGTCGTAACACAGTAATTTCGTTCACTAACAAGCGTTATTTTGTCCTGGTTTTAATCGGTATTAATTGTCGCATTGCGTATGTCGATGACAATGTGATTACTAACAAGTATTTTGATGTATTGATCCGGTTGGATTGTATTTTGATTTTGAGTTATTTGACAAGCTTTATTCATATTAACACTACAAATGTGAAAGTAGCTCTGTTTATCTGTCACGTCTTTGGTACACAGAAAAGTATAGAACCTGGGAAAGGACATAGGCTACTATTTATTCGGTTGCGGGAAATAGGTGCATCGGGACATGGGTGGAACCACGGAAGCAAGCTAGTACTTAATAATGTAAAGTATAACATATACCTTTGGATATTCCTGCCCAATAAACATAAAACTGCAAGAAAAATTAAGATCTATAATAGAGAAGGTTTTACTCGTAACGCTAAAAGCGCTTACGTCGACGTTCCGATACATCAAAATTATTCTCTTTCGGTTTGAATATTCACTGATTTTATTGAGTTTCTTTCTATATAAAATAATATTTTCCAACGGAGAATTTTGTAACAAGCTTAAATCAGGTTATATTTAATGAGATGTTATAAGTTTTTCTTTCCATGTTTTATTCCAATAAGGTTATGTCGGCTATGGTCTTATTATATTTTATGCCTCGAGATATACAAAGTCATCCATGGAATACTCTAATAAGAAATATATAATCTCTGAAACTCGTTACAGGTAGTCAAAAGCAAAATAAGACAGACAACCGCTGTTACCTAGAGATATTGGGTTGCCCAGGTAACTGGGTTGAGAAGGTCAGATAGGCAGTCGCTCCTTGTAAATCGCTGGTAATCAGCTGCATCCGGTTAGACTGGAAGGCGGCCCCAACATAGTTGGGAAAAAGGCTTGGCAGATGATGATGATGACGATCTGTGAAGGTCAAATTGTAGGTCAGAAAATATGTAAGCCTTTTGTATACCTAAAAGAGTATTTTGCCTTCAGAGGTACTTTTACAAAAACGCCATAATTCCGTTAAAAGTGGCGCAAAGGCCCTCCAAGATATTATCCTTTTAAAATGTCCGACGCACGTACACATTTTACTCGCAACCATATAATGTGGGTCGTTTTCTCAAGTGAGGTCCAGCCTTCATTATTTTTCGAGGATATCATTTGCAACACAGCGTTTTCATTGTTTGCCGTGAGCCCTTTTTTGGGCATTTTTTGTTTCTAAGTGAGTACCCACACACTATAGATTTTTTAGTCGACCGATAGTGCCATCGTCTCATAAATCAGTGTGAAAATGAATGGTAGTACGCACATAACAACGATCAGGTATTTGGCCTGGCCGGTATCAGACCGACTAACAACTTTGATTGAATTCACGATTCTCTTAAGGTGTCTGCACACAGCGGGCGCGGCGCGGCGGGACGGGACGGCGACACGACACTGAGCAGTTGTAATGTATTAGATATTACGGAGGACGTCACACAGAGCCGTCCCGCTCGACGCGACGTGACGCGACGGTCTAGTACATTGTATCGCGTCACCGTCCCGTCCCGCCACGCCGCGCCCGCTGTGTGCAGAGACCTTTAAACATTTTCTGTCTGTCGACTGTCGACCGACTATTTTTTCTGTAGTGTGCGGATACTCTAAGTGTGACAATGGCACAATTACCTTCAAATAGCAGGAATAGCCATTGGTTTGATTTCGTGGTCTTTTCCTACGTATCTGAAGTAAAAGATTAATGTTCTTGGAAATAGGTCGAGCGAATGAAATTAGTTTTACGGACCGGGTACGGGTGAGATCATGTTGAACATAATTGTTTGAATGACGTAGATATATCCACAAGTTGTTAGGAAGGAAGTGGTTTATTGCAAAGCTTATAGGAATTTGCTCACAAGTTTTCACTGCCGATTCCTATCTATGATTTATAGAGTTTACACGTACCTACTTCTGGTAGTTTGGGAGTTCTAGTTTCATATTTTATGGCTTAGGCTTTGTTTGAGTTATGGGGTGGTATTAATACGAAATTGACTTTGAATAAAGCCTCTATATTGCAAAACCTTCATTTAATGTTCAGCAAATAAATATTTAGATCTTGAAACTCTTCATAATATCTTATCATTATAGTACAAACAATCTTTTCCGTACCACTTAAACTTAAGTGACACTACATTTCCTGGCCTTAATTTATTAATTACAAGCACTCAAACTTATTTAATTTACTAATGTAAATGTAAATAATAGGAGTCCATTTTTCAGACTGTTTTCAGCACCTTTTTATATGACCGTAATAAATAATGGTTAATCCTGCCTTAAATGCGTATCTTTTATTTCAAAAAAGTATACAAACGTAGATTATATTTTGTTTAATGTACTAGAAATGACAGGAGCGGACTAAAGGCATTTGAAACATAAAGGGAAAATAAATATTATGTTAGGTATGTGCTTTTATTTTTTTCTGGACCTTTTTTCTTTAGGTTTCTTTGGTCAATTAATCTGTTGGGCTAATTTAAATATTAAAGTAAATCTAAAAATTCAATTGTACGTTTTTATGTGAATGTAGTCGTTGAAGATAATTTGAAATTAGTGCTTTGTTGTATAAAACTTTAGATTGCATTAAAACATTCTATGAATCGCAAACAATAAGTCATAGTTTTATTTGACTCTAGTAGTAGTCGAGAAATAAAATTAATTGTACAGTTTATTACTTCGTACATAAAATATTGTATAAATACAAAAATATAAAATGTTGTTAAAATTAAAACTGAATCAACAAGAATGAGCATATATGTATTTCGTACCAAACAAAACCAAAGACAACCTGCAAGATAAATGCTATTTATTTTGCGAATAGATTGAACCCACAACTTTTACACGACTTTTCAGTTGTCGGTATTTCCCAACCGACTACCGTCTGATGAAACATCGTAACAAACTCAAGAGTCAATCTCTTTTAAAGTCCAGACATACATATGTTCGTACCAAATACCATCTAAAACACACCAGCTGTTTTACAATAAAATTACACAAATAAACCATTATATTATATTATTATCAGTCTCGATTTCAACGGGGTAATTTTGCGTAGAAGTAACACGAACCTCCCAAATGATTTAGGACAGCTTGACCTGAATCTCTCGCTGAGTTATGAGTTAATTTATATGCGGAAAATATGGTGCGGACATATGACAGTCGGATTAGCGAGTTTCAACGTTCATCTATTTGTTTTGATTAGCCGAGCTTTTAACCCAATTGTGTCTAATAGGAGGATTATGTACGGATAAATGAGCTGAGGAACTTGTTTGTGGAATTAATTTTGTGAAGTTGTCATTGGGTTTTTTTGAAGGTCACTGTTTTGGGTGGTGTTAGAACCGTGTTGCAATTGCTGCTTAGCGTAGGTATAATTTTGTTTTAGTGAGATGTAATCTAGGTATGTTTGTGTGTGTATCTGAATGTTTGTGTTGGTATTTGATTATTTCCTTTGACATTAACTCTCTCTCTCTTTAGGAGGCTATGTTTTGTAGGTGTTATTCTTTCCATTTTCCCCCAAATAATGTAAATTCCTGAACTTCCGTAGTTATGTAACGAGCCGAAATCATACAAATCCGATTGTGACATTAGTATAATGGGGTACAGAAAGCTTACACACGAGTGATAAGTCGGTCATCTCCATTGTTTAGGACACCGTAGGCGTCTATCTAGCGGTTGCAATTCTGAAAGCATCCTCATAACTATGTCAAAATCTTACACATGACGTGTAGCTCCACATAAGGAGAAACACTTCTTACGAGACAGGTTGACTTAGCTATGACGCCTAAGCTAGCAATTTCTTGAAAGCCAAGTTCCAGTCAGCTAGTTCAAGCCATCAACTCTGTCTTAATCTCCACTTCATCATGCCAAGTCTTTAGGAGAACCTGTCTCTCTGTCTGTACTCCTCAGTTGGTTTGTATGATTTAATATTCAGTCTTGGAAATGCTACGTTCTGGTATGACTGTTGGATTATTTAGTGTGTCGTATATACTACCGGTGAAGACGTTCATTTAACGTTGACTGTGTTTTGATAAACAATTAACTAAATACCATTTTCTGTTACATTATCATTTGGTATCCTAACTTAAGTAAATAGATATTATAAAGCAGAAACTTGTCTTTTTTGCTTGAACTCGCTAACTACTGGACCTATTTGAAAAATATTTTATCGAGGAAGGCTATTATAGGCTTCTTTTATCCGAGTACGACAAAAACTCTTTGCTCTTCCATGGGTAGGTATATTTTATCCTGTACGCTAAAGCTTCTTGAAATCAAAAAATAGGAGTTTAGAATCTCCAACCACTCCTCAAAACTAAACACTAATCTATTAATCGCTCCGCTACCATCTCCGCTCACAATCCCACTCATCCCACATCACAGCACCATTACGGCAATACATACGCATTCACACAATAGGCTCTGATTCCGATTTGCATTTTAACGCAGTTCGTGTCTGCCTAAATATTGTTTCATATAATTGATACCGGTCCTCTAATATTGTAAGCGTTTGATTCCACTTAACGCTGACATTTGGCTTAATTGGCTTCAGCTTGGTTTATGTTGATTATAGTTTAGGTGGTATTGTGTTCGTCTTTAGTTTATAGTGATCGCTCATATAGTGCCTTTAGGTAGCCTCACTGTTCTTCAATTGTTGCTTCTGCAATATATTCGTATAACTTTCCAACATTTAGTTTTAGAACTTGGTTCTTTAGACTTCTCCTTTCATGTTATAACTAGCCTTCCCGTGGCTTCTTCCACATCAAGGGGACTACTCGCCTCACTCAGATAAAAATAACCTATAATTGTTCCTAGACTGTTAATTTTTGTCTCTATATTTCAATCTATTCTTACTTCTTACTTCCGCGTTTGTAATATTAGTTTCGATATCATGTTGTTCTTAATACTATTTAAGACAGAAAAATAAAGTAAGAGACTGTTATAAAAACTTAACTTCCAATACACTTAATTCTGTAATCCAAACCGCAAACCGTGGTAACAGTTACTCGTACTTTGCACGTTTTTCCATTTCAATCCCATTAGTTCGTTTGCCGATGATAGTTTATTTTTTAATCCACAAGAACCCATTACCGTAATATCTTGATCTGAAAAGCCTTCGATTTATTGGTGGCCAGCAAATGAAATGCACTTTTGTGGTACCCCTGCCTTTGATGGGTCTCCCATCGTCGCGATGGAATATTTTCAACCTTATGGTACCTTTCGAAGAAGATTTAATTCATTTTGTTTGGTTTCAGCTTATGAAAGTATTGAATTTTGAAATTGTTTCAAGGGATTTTGTCTTACGAAGTTGGTGACAGGCTTTTGTTTTATTTTGTCTAGATGGTTACTTTTTTATAGCTATCGAGACATGTTTTTTTATTTGATAATCAGAAATTATAGATAATATTAATTTTGCAAGGTAAGCTTGCGTAATGGGAAAAAGTTTCATTTATATGTGGTATAAAATTAAGGCTATTATTAGTTTTAAATTATTTTAACTTCTATTAAAAAGTCATGCAACTCCAGTCTCAAGCAATTATAAAATCTAATTTTTCTTTAAAATATCAAAAACAATTTCAAATTAAATTATCACCTGACACTATCGGGCCATTTATCGCATTTTCAGTAACAATATTAAGCGTATTTATGTCACGAATACCATTTTCTTAACTTACAAGTAAGGGCCAATTAAAATTAATAAATTATAACCTGCAAATAATTCTTTATGTCAAAACTTTTGACGTGTACAAAGTAATTTGAACTTTATCAACAAAAGTTAGGTCTTATTTTCGAGTAAAGAGGAAAGTAATGTATGCCGCAAAAAATCTTTTAAGTTAGCTGTAATTAATCAAGTTGACATGGACTTGGAAAATACTGTTAGTTCTTAGTGATCGTTTTGTACCTACTAAGTAAAATAATAACTGTTGTGAAATAAATAAACGTAAGAACGCGTTCAAACTTTTTTACTTGACTTTTATTATGTGCACAGCTAAGAATCATTATTGTCATCAAAAAAGTTTCTGTCACCTTGTAATAGGTATTTTTATGAGTAGGTAATGTAATAAATACCATGCCAAACCACATGATCCCATAATTAATAGGATTTGAGTACATTAATTAAGGATTCCTATCATCAATATGAATAGTTTTGTAAATTCGTCAATATCTAAATGTTATTTTGCAAATTTACCACATATCAATGATGCTATGACAAGATTATTTTGATTTTGACAGTACCATTTAGCTTAGTTCATGGACCATGTACTCGCGATGGGCAATCCACTATGGTGGATATTTTTGGAAAATCGTTTAAAAAGTTAAAAGTGAATGGATTACTTTTTTTTGGGAAATCCTTTTAAAAACCTAAGAGTGAATAGGTTGCTCCACCAAGTGTGCTCCATCTTCGACCATATTGTACAGTTTATTATATCGTCACTTACTATCAAGTAAGATAGTAGTCAAACGCATACAAAGGTGTTTTCGACTATTAAACTTCATATTTACCATATGGAATGTCTCGACAGTCACCTCAAGTTTTCACATTCCTTTCCTGTAGTAGCGTTGTCTCAGAATCACCCACTGTTACATAGACTTTGAAAGTCAACAATATAGTGGGGGTGTGTCGACGTAAACTTTCAAGGACGACAACCCAAGCGTAGTGTATTGTTATTGTAAATATAGTAGGTAATCATATGAATATTATGTACACTAACACTAGCCGGCAGTTACACTCGTGTCCCCTTTTTTTTTTAGCGGCGTTAAAAATCATCAAATGACCCCTCCCGCTGTGGGTTAGCAGCGGTGAGGGAGTGTCAGACTCTTACTGACTAATAACCGTCGTGTTACATCTCTTTGAGGAGCGCGTGGAACAACTCAGAAGTACTTCGCGTATTTTAATAAAAAGTAGTGCTAATCTCGGGTTAAGTTAGATAACTAATTTAGCGATAAACGCTATAAAGCTACATTTTATCTGGGTTCGCTAAAAAGTTTCCATGGGATGCGGTTCTAAATATTATTCCTACAGGTCTCGCCAAATACACGAACAACACACGTCAAATATACTTATTACATGACGCATCAAATGGCTACCTTACGAGCGGCAAAGTAATTTGACAACACAAAATTAAACTTTCAAACTCACTTATGTAAATGTCACACTAGTTCCATATTTCCAAAAAGGAGGTCTCATGGAGAAGCCCCAGCAAGAAACTCCATGGACACTCTTTTTAAGAAAGTAATATGTACGTACACGTACACACTTAAATCATTAAGTCGACTTAAGAAGTTTTCAAACGTTATCCTACATTAGAGCTTGGCTAACAAGCGGTTAGCAGATTCCAAGATAAGCTTAGACTCATTTAGACGGAACAATGTGTTAAACTCCGCTAAGTAGTGTAGAATGTTCGCGGGATGCCAGTTGAATTAATTTGTGATAAGTTTCTATTAGTTTTAGGCTATATTGCAACTCAATTTTGGACTTGTGTTGAAGTATTGAACAATTTTGAAGTGGTTCACAAAAATAAAGGGCTCACAAAAATTGACACTATAAGATTTTTGAAGCATTACAATGATTGGTTTATTCGACAGTTTTCTAGAATTTTAAATTCTTTTTTTTATCGATAAAATTAAGCGTAGATTCCCTTGTTCCAATATGTGCAGTGTGCACGTTATAAAACTGTAACTGACTTTTGGAAAATAAAAATAATATAAAAAAGTGTAAAATATTTACGACTGATGAATATTTGCAACGATTGTTAACAGCACCACAGAAGTTTCATTACATCTTTGTACACACAAACATCAAAGCAACTATTTAATACATATTTGATACGAACCAAACAACATCTAACCACGTTCAGCCATATAAATTCCATTTTGGAGCAACAAACTGACAAGCAATAATTAATATTCAACGAAACGCACACTCGACTATCGCTGGCGGGTTCCGTACTAGTAAATTGCACGAGTTGCCTCTGGTGAGCCAATTCACCCTACCACAGGCGTTTGCTAAAACTTTCCTCATATTTAATTTGGCAACGTACTCTAGAGAGTAGCCTGATTATTGTTACACGTTAAACACTATTAGTTGAAACTTTGGCTTGTAGCATCAATATTGTCGCAAAGTTTTGCGGTCGGAATTTGATTATTAATTTTTGGTTTGTTTTTGTTGTTTTTTGAGTTAGGTTTCTAATTTCCTAGGAAGGTAAAATGGATGGTTAATGAATCGTTTTTATTTCGAACTGTTGTTCGTGTAGGATTGTGTACCAATTATTTTTGGTCCTTATGGTAATTTATTGGGTTTCATAGTCCGGCTACACGACGGATAGCTGTGTTGCCACTTTTAAAATTTGTGCAGCTTAAGGGGAGTTATAGTATTACAATTATGATTCTTTACACTTTGAATGATATTTGTAAGAACTAAATCTTCTACAAGCGAAAACATAATATCAAGTCCATACATGCGAATTCTCTCTCCGGAAAAGAATGACGGCTTCAAGCTAATCCATTTCAGTGAAGGTCAAGTGTCTATGATTTATACGTTCCATTACTGTTGCTTCTTGTTATTAAAGTTACTTGTAAGATCTCGTCACACAGAGAAGTATGGAAGAGGAAGACATACTGCAACAAACACGAATAAAATTGGGATAGAAGCAGGATAATAATGACTATATGTTCTTTACTATCTATACTCTACTAGGAATATGACCTCCTCGATGGCGCAATGGTCACCATGCCTGACTGCCGTTCCTGAGGTCCCGGCTTCAATTCATGGTTTGTCGACATTTGTGTGATGAGCCTTTTTTGATTTTGAGATGTGTCTTTTTTTAAGCTGATATGATGATAATGTTGAAAAAGAAGTCCTGGACAGAGCAAAGTTGAGGAAGAAGATACATAAGTTGACTTAAGTTAAGATGTAACCCCGAAACTTAACCCATAACACCGTCAACAAGTAAAACTTATTCGTACAACAGTCTGCCAAAATCAATAAGCGTCAATGCCGACCTGCATTCAACGCATAGCAATACTAGTTGTTACTGGTTGCTACTGGATGCTACTGGTATAATCTAGTATCAGACTCCCTATGATACCTAACGAGTACCAATGTTAGTTAAGCAAATTTTGTCGAATTTGGCACAAAGCCTCCGATCCTAAGTTTTGGGTGAACTCTAGAGAATTGAGTTTTCTTCGGAAATATTGTAACGAATAAGACGTTTTTGGGATGTTAAATCTGGTAGTACTTTTATAGAATGTCTAATGTTATAAATGGTTCTGTTCCTTGAAGCTGTATGTCAATGACGTTTTCTACTGTTCATTTTAATAGGTTTTGAGATGTTTATTTAAATCGAGTTCCTTCCCGGAATCAAAAGGATTAAGCGTTTATTTTCCTCCATTATTGAATGTTATTTTAAGATAATCATTATTAAACAGCCACGTGGATGTATTTATTAATATTTTTTCTACTAATATTTTGGGTCTTAATGCTTTGAATAATATACTGTAGAACGCCAAAAGCATTTTATATCCTGACCTACATATTGGTTGGCCTGCTACAATCTAAAAACGTGTTAAAATATATAATTTGATTCCTGAACAACAACATACTTAATTGAAATAAACTTCAAAACTATAGAAATGTTCGCGAACAAAAACTAATTTTAATTGCATCTGAAGAATCGTTTTGCCTCAAAACTTTATTACTGAACAAAATTGCTTGCAATAAAAACTTTGCAAGTTGCAAAAATTAATTCCACTAATACTCGCTATCGTACACTTGTGCCAAGTTTATTAGAACAAAATGCAGTGAACCAGATTCAAACAAATTTGTACTATCTATTTTTGAAAAGAACTGAAAAGACTGTGTGAAGATTGATTAAGAAAATATTTGGGGATGTAGAAAATGTTAACGGTTTGTTTCTAATCGGTTGCGTAGATTACATTCCGGTATTATCCCGAAAATTAAACAAATATAATTAAAACTAAAGTTTTAAGTAAAGGAAAAGAAAACTATATACTTATATTGTTAAAATGTACATCTGAAGAACAAAAAAAAGCCTAATCCTTATAATTAGTACCTACTGCAGAAGCAGTAAAATTCCTATTATAAAATGAAATGCCATAGTCATATAAAATATTGAACGTCATACGAACGACGGACGCCTAACATCCGAAGCTTAGGGTAGATTTTCCAAACTTACTTCAGAAACAAAGGCTTATCGTAACCGTATATAATCCGACATGTACGAGGAGTAATATTATAAAATATTTTCTAGGAATATATTTTCTATTTAAATTAAGGACTTTATTTTCAGCATATTTGTGTCTTTTATTAAAACCATCCGTACGTATAGCTACTGAAATAACAGTTCTCAAGCAAAATTTTTTAAAAGTTATTTCTGTCAGCGATTTCAACAGTGTCCCGTGGCGAATTCTTAACGCACCAAAAATCATCAAATGACCCCTCCTGCTGTGAGTTAGCAGCGGCGAGGGAGTGTCAGACTCTTACTGACTAAAAACCGCCGCGCTGTGTTTCGTCGTAGGCCTTTTATGTACTAGGGCCGCGGTAACTTTTTCGAACAATCCCGCAGCCCAAAAATGGGGTATCTAAGACTGAAAATATTTATTTTAGATAAAAACATTAAATAAATAAGATTACATAAAGATGGGTTTATATTTTTTTCGACAGTAATAGTTTTTGTAACTGACCTTAATCACAGACTACTTTAAAGTTACTACACCTCAACATCGAAATATCAGTACCCATATAGAATAGTCAATGTTCTTCTGTGTAGCAATATTTCTTTAAACATGACCATACAATTAATTAGCCGTATTCCCTTGTAAAGCTTTACAAAAGGACATTATAACGGGTTAGATTTTATTCTTCTTTCATAAGTAACCTGTAAAAGCCACAGTTCTTGTAATTAGCTTTGCGTCTCTCTGAGCTTTTCTTCAGGATTTAATTGCGGTTCAGAAAAAGATTTTTCCCTTGGTTTCTTAGATGAAAATTTTAATCTTGAATTTTAGTGGGTATTTTCTTGTTATTCCATTTGAATTTTCTGTAACGTCAAGTACATTATTTGACGATAGATGTGTTTTTAATTTTTACAAAAATATTCCATATGAAAAGGAAGCTCCAAGCAGCCAGTAAGACTTCAGACACAGAAACCTCTTTTCAAGAGTACTTACTGCCTTTAAGGCAGTCTGTTGACTCAACCGCTTAACAAGTTCCCTTAAAGCTGATGATGATTTGGATAGACTATATTTTCACAACAAAATATCGAACCAATTTATACTCAAGCCCAAAAAACATCCCTAAACAAGCCACAATCAAAATCAATCAAATTATTCATCCGCCTAATATTTTCTGCTCCAAGTGTATCAGTCAATTTCCTTAATTTGATGTTGCCAAAAGAAAGACGTTGTGACGTCGGTTATAAACATGGAGAATGAAATGACTAGCGGAGATGTCATAACGTCAAATCTCCTTCGAACGTAGCGCGCCAAAATGCGTCTGTTCGGGGACGAGGAAAATTATTAGCTCCGCCATTCATCATCATCATCATCATCAGCCTATCGCAGTCCACTGCTGGACATAGGCCTCTCCAAGTGCACGCCACTGAGATCGATTTTCGACTAACATTAATTACACGCCTTTTATTTTCAAAATAAAATCACCAATTAATCAAGACCAATCGTTGACAGATTGGCTTTAATTAGACAAGGAAACCGAACGCCTCATTAGTGCAAGTAACTGATCACGTCTACCGTACATTACTTGACATACAAGAAGGCGCCAGACCTACCTTCCTTATGGCATCTCCGCAATATTTCCTTCATCCATGGTTATTACAGAAGCTTGCCATATTGTGTAAGCAAATTGTAATCCGAACTAAAAGCATCATCGTATCCCAGGCCACCTTTTACTTCTTTTTGGCATTTTCCAATATCAAAACAAAATTCAAGCTCGGTTTCCCTGAAGTAACTATTTCACTTTGTCGTTTGTTCTTTGTTTTGGACATCACTTCAGTGTTTTTCTTCGTTTGTTTGTTTTTGTATTTTTAATTATATTTTTAATTTGTTTTAAATGTATATGGCTCTTGTGATTTAATTATTATATGCGTTTGTCCTTGTGCATTACTTTTTAAACTGATTAAACAGTACAAAGAAGATACTGTATGAAGAAATTTAATTTATAACTACGGATAATATGATTTCTTATAATCATTATTACGATGTTGTTTTCATCCTTATCTGGCGTAATAATTTGCACTTTTTACATATTTTCTCTTTGCTTTGATTCTTTGTATATACATAATTGATCTTAATCGTATTTGAAATGAATTGTGTCCTCAAAGAAGATGTATTAAAAACTCTATTTATATCTAGACGAAGTTGATATTAACTTCTGAAACAGATTCTTATCAATTTTTATTTTGTTGCTATCCGAATTTTATTTTCCAAAACAATTTTCTCGTTTTCGTTATAAAGGATATTAACTGTCATTGTTTGTCCGCTTACATAATTTTTATTAATCTTCATTCATTTATCTAGATACAATATATCTGAGGGCACGGCAGTGCCCCAGCCAAGACTCGAGCAAAGCGGGCACGGCCGTACCATCTTTTCTCGAAGCGTTTCGCGGCTATTTCAGCCCTCTGTATCTTCCATATGAACAAAGCTAGGAGTTTAAGTTTTCGACGACCAAGAGTAAGTATTAGAACAAGCTCAGTCTCAAAATTACAAGACATTTGAATAAATAGTTTACGAGTTATGAGCGATCAAAGTTACACCATTTTGTCACTGACTCACTCACTGACCGATCATCAAAAGTCTAAGGTACTTCTAGCAAACTTAGAACCTTCAAATTTGGCACCAAGATAGGTTATTAGCTACATATAAAGGGAAAATTATAAAAACCTTAAAACTTAATAAAAAAATTGGTAACAAATTTATATTTGCGGTTTTTCAAGAACATTGTGTATGAATTTTGACTGCATTGATAACTTTGTTATTTATTTATGTACAAAATGTTACTATTTGTTTTATTGTTACGTAGTGTGGTGTATTGTTATTATGTACTAGCCGTTTTCACGCGGTTTCACCCGCATCCCGTGGTAACTACTGCCCGTACCGGGATAAAATATAGCCTATGTTACTCGTGGATAATGTAGCTTTCGAATGGTGAAAGAATTTTTAAAACGGTCCAGTAGTTTTTGAGCCTATTCATTACAACCAAACAAACAAACAAAGTTTTCCTCTTTATAATATTAGTATAGATTAAATATACATACGTATGAATAAAAAAGCTAGGTTTAAATGAAATGAATACCTAATGATAAAATCTTTCATATTAATGCAGTGCGATAAATACTGCATGCTCGCTCGATAGATGGCGTTGTCCTGGTCTAAATCGCGCTATGGTTTCGTTACATAGCTTGGTATAAGTAGGACTTAAAAAAATAAAAAATAATTTCATGTGATAGCGCCATCTACCTCTGAAATAAATCTCTTTTATTCTAAAAGATATTCGATTAAAAAATTCGACAATTTCGAAATTGTTTAATTTATTTAAAAAAAAATGTTGTTTACGTGCTACTTTAGGTCTACATATTTAGTTTGTTATATACTTAGAGAAGAAAGAGACCTACAAAAAAACCCCCGACCCAAAAAAGTACGCAATAATTATGACAAAAGGTTAAAAACGCTAAACCCTATAAAAAGCAAAAAATAACTTTTAACACTACGTAAACTAAATTTTGTCGTGTCGGGGGACCGCTCTAATTCATTACTTTAGATACGTGTTTTTTTTTTTAAACGAATGTTGTAATTAGGTAGGTATCATTTGATTTATGTAAGTATTTATGAAGGTTAAAAGCGGTCCCCCGACACGTCAAAATTTAGTTTACGTAGTGTTAAAAGTTATTTTTGCTTTTATAGGGTTTAGCGTTTTAACCTTTTGTCATAATTATTGCGTACTTTTGGGTCGGGGTTTTAAATTTATAATTTAATTTTATTTCATGCTTTTAAAGGAGCTCCTTAATTTTTCCTTCTTTCATTTAATTTATTTAATCTTACGATGGGGTCCCTATATGCGATCTCGGCCAAAGGAAGCTGTTTAACAATCCTCATGACAAATTGGCTCTGGGAGAATTGCACAGATTGAGAAACAATAAAGATTAACCTTTGGACATTCTAGATTTTCAGCAAAATATAAATCGGTTTATCCGTTTCATTCCGGCATTCCAGGGTTTCATCCGCCACATCCCATTACCAGCATCAGGTTCTCGTCAATCAGAAACATGAAGAGAACTCGTCAAGACAAATTCAACGAGCCCAAACTCGATGGGCTTACTAAAAGGCAGTTCAGGGTTACGTCTCCTACCTTCGTGCCCTAACAGCAGACCAGCTCAGTGGTTCCAAAAGACATTAGTGTTTCAAATTTCAGATCCCACATATACTTGCAAGTAAACTGAGCGTGTAACATTCCTATCACATCTAGCAAACGAGCTGATGACCTTGAAGACCTGAACCGATTTCCACCAAACATAGCTAAGAACACTCCCGACTGACATACCTTTTAAACAAAAACCGCATTACAATCGGATCATCCGTTTGGGAGCTACGATGCCACATACACACACACACACACACACAGACACGTCAAACTTATAACACCCCGTCGTTTTTGCGTCGGGGGTTAAAAAATAAATTAGATCCCACCAAAAACATTAAATGTAAAAAAAAGCCAATCCTCTACGCAATTCCTCCACCGTAAAAAGTTTTGAGATCGCATAGAAGCCAAGTCCTGTTCAACTTTATTTGTAATAATAAATCAATATTTTGTGACTATATCAATAGTTTTGTTCACATTACAATAATATTGTCTTGGCCATGAGCACAAGTTAAAAGTCGCTCCTTGAAATAATGTGTAAATACCATTGAATTGATAAATTCTATATGGACATAATTTTACGATTGGACTGATTATGGACTGATTGGAATTTGAGATCACTATAGACTAAACATGCGCCATAGCACATGCAGTTCATTGATGTTGGATGATACTGACTGTCGGTCATTTAGTAACAATTGAATAAATTAAAAGTATTTAATTCTGCGATATTAAACTTCATGTTTGACTTTCACCTCTCCAAGATATGCTGTTTTATATTTGTAGTGTATTGTGCTCATGGCCAAGTCAATATTATTGTAAAGTGAACGAAACTATTGATATTGTCACAAAATATTGATTTATTATTACAAATAAAGTTGAACAGGACTTGGCTTCTATGCGATCTCAAAACTTTTTACGGTGGAGGAATTGCGTAGAGGATTGGCTTTTTTTTACATTTAATGTTTTTGGTGGGATTTTATTTTGCTTTTTCATCTCAAGATCAACTTCCCTATTTCCTTCGCCGATTTATTTTCGTAGGCTTAGAATACCGGCACACCGCAAACTTTTAGTTGGCCGATAGTTTGTTTAGGCTCATAAAAAACAAAGACCATGTATTTAGCCGGTATCAGGCCGACTGTAAACTTTAATAAAACATTTTTTTTATATAAATTGTGAGCCGTTCAGTTTCCAGTGTGCGCGTACTCTTAATTCCTTCGGGAACTTGTTTTCTAATATTTTCAGCCATTCAATACTTAATAATATTTGATCGTAATAGCTCCGATACACGTAAGGCCACTTATTTCTTCAATTTACAAGAAGAAATCGTGCAAGTCTGGCCCCGTGGTCTCTAGAGGGCAATCCTTACATATTCTAGCTGGTCTAATAGTACAATTTGTGAACTGAAGCGACTTTCCTTGCCAAATGCTTTTTAGGTATAATTTTTCTTTAAAAGTTCAAAAAAAGGATAGAATTTTTGTAAAATTAAAGTCGGCAAAGTAGCAATGAATAAGTTGTAATTTTTTCAACTGAGGTTTTATAATCGCCATGTTTTATGTATTTCCTTTTTTATTTTATTATTATAACTTGTAGGTATTTAATTATTGACTGCGGTGATTGACTATTTCATTTATAAAAAAATTTAAGATAATTAATTAAATTGAATTCTTAGTATACAAATTATATATCAAGTGTGACTAATCGCCTACCGCCTTTTACATGCCAACTGTTGGTATAACTATCCCGCCAGTAAATGTCTCAACAACTGTTGAACCATTCGAACTAACGATAACATACTTTCATTTAACACTTATCTGATACTTTTTATGTTTTGGTTTATTAGTACATAGATTATCGAACAATTTACAAAATAGTTTATGACAATTTTCCTCTTCATCATGTAACAGATCATCAAGTTAATGTCAACGACCCAGTTATGAGTCATTTGTTTTTCCTCGTTACGACACTCTCAGGGCTCATTATGTGGTAGTTTGGTAAAAGTTGTTACTACCGGTAAAAATACATTAATGTCATCAATAACTGTAATAGTAGAAACTTAACCACATAAACCTATTTATCTTACTCAAGTAGAGTTTTCTCAGTTTTCAGCGAACAGAGAGAAAAAAGAACAATTTCTTTATAAATATTCAAATCCTTAGTCCTTCAATTTTTCTCTGCATTCAACAAACAGGTGCTGGCATTTATTTATAAAACAAAAATTAGCAGTTCAATTTAAAATAAAAAAAGAACATTAATCTTTTTTCAAAAATCGAACAACAATAATCACAACTCAAAACCTCAACAAAACAAATGAACGAGACCTTAAATATTGGCGTTTACCGCGTCACGACGGGAGATATTCTGGAACACATTTACTGACTGTATCGCCATATCAAGCCACCTTAATGCAACTTGCTTTTAACCTACATCGGATGAAAGCTCACCACGTTATACCAAGGGCATAATCGGGCCGTTTGTTACACCGTACTCGTTATAAGTACGGCTTTAAACATTCCCCGTATTTATTTTTAAGGTTATGTTCGGTGTGAGAGGCACTCTGACGCGGGGTTATTAAGCTCAAAATTGTTCCTTGAAATATTTTGTGATATGCTGTCGGCTGATGCAGTGGGAGTTTTGATCTACTTAGCGTGAGTGGTCTTTTGAAATATTTTCATCCTTTACCAAGGTGCACGGTATAGAGTCAATTTTATATGTAACACGTACCGAAAAGGACTTAAAATAATTATGTCATTACTCGAAATATAAACCGCAACACCAAAGCAAATTATTAATCACTCCAATAATTAATCGTTGCCACAATTTACTGATGAAAATCTACTTTTATTAGTTCCAATAAACATGGCAAAATGGCCAGTGCGACCAAATAGGTTGAATGTATTAGGTACTAATGTAAGTAGAGTGATTAGAATTTAACGCTGGCAACATTACGTTCGGAAATGTTGGGCAGATTCCGTGATATTGCATAATGTGAGCATATGGATCGCGTTTAGATAGTGACGGGGTTATCTGAGGGCACGGCAGTGCCCCAGCCAAGACTCGAGCAAAGCGGGCACGGCCGTACCATCTTTTCTCGAAGCGTTTCGCGGCTATTTCAGCCCTCTGTATCTTCCATATGAACAAAGCTAGGAGTTTAAGTTTTCGACGACCAAGAGTAAGTATTAGAACAAGCTCAGTCTCAAAATTACAAGACATTTGAATAAATAGTTTACGAGTTATGAGCGATCAAAGTTACACCATTTTGTCACTGACTCACTCACTGACCGATCATCAAAAGTCTAAGGTACTTCTAGCAAACTTAGAACCTTCAAATTTGGCACCAAGATAGGTTATTAGCTACATATAAAGGGAAAATTATAAAAACCTTAAAACTTAATAAAAAAATTGGTAACAAATTTATATTTGCGGTTTTTCAAGAACATTGTGTATGAATTTTGACTGCATTGATAACTTTGTTATTTATTTATGTACAAAATGTTACTATTTGTTTTATTGTTACGTAGTGTGGTGTATTGTTATTATGTACTAGCCGTTTTCACGCGGTTTCACCCGCATCCCGTGGTAACTACTGCCCGTACCGGGATCTGAGGGCACGGCAGTGCCCCAGCCAAGACTCGAGCAAAGCGGGCACGGCCGTACCATCTTTTCTCGAAGCGTTTCGCGGCTATTTCAGCCCTCTGTATCTTCCATATGAACAAAGCTAGGAGTTTAAGTTTTCGACGACCAAGAGTAAGTATTAGAACAAGCTCAGTCTCAAAATTACAAGACATTTGAATAAATAGTTTACGAGTTATGAGCGATCAAAGTTACACCATTTTGTCACTGACTCACTCACTGACCGATCATCAAAAGTCTAAGGTACTTCTAGCAAACTTAGAACCTTCAAATTTGGCACCAAGATAGGTTATTAGCTACATATAAAGGGAAAATTATAAAAACCTTAAAACTTAATAAAAAAATTGGTAACAAATTTATATTTGCGGTTTTTCAAGAACATTGTGTATGAATTTTGACTGCATTGATAACTTTGTTATTTATTTATGTACAAAATGTTACTATTTGTTTTATTGTTACGTAGTGTGGTGTATTGTTATTATGTACTAGCCGTTTTCACGCGGTTTCACCCGCATCCCGTGGTAACTACTGCCCGTACCGGGATAAAATATAGCCTATGTTACTCGTGGATAATGTAGCTTTCGAATGGTGAAAGAATTTTTAAAAACGGTCCAGTAGTTTTTGAGCCTATTCATTACAACCAAACAAACAAACAAAGTTTTCCTCTTTATAATATTAGTATAGATTAAATATACATACGTATGAATAAAAAAGCTAGGTTTAAATGAAATGAATACCTAATGATAAAATCTTTCATATTAATGCAGTGCGATAAATACTGCATGCTCGCTCGATAGATGGCGTTGTCCTGGTCTAAATCGCGCTATGGTTTCGTTACATAGCTTGGTATAAGTAGGACTTAAAAAAATAAAAAATAATTTCATGTGATAGCGCCATCTACCTCTGAAATAAATCTCTTTTATTCTAAAAGATATTCGATTAAAAAATTCGACAATTTCGAAATTGTTTAATTTATTTAAAAAAAAATGTTGTTTACGTGCTACTTTAGGTCTACATATTTAGTTTGTTATATACTTAGAGAAGAAAGAGACCTACAAAAAAACCCCCGACCCAAAAAAGTACGCAATAATTATGACAAAAGGTTAAAAACGCTAAACCCTATAAAAAGCAAAAAATAACTTTTAACACTACGTAAACTAAATTTTGTCGTGTCGGGGGACCGCTCTAATTCATTACTTTAGATACGTGTTTTTTTTAAACGAATGTTGTAATTAGGTAGGTATCATTTGATTTATGTAAGTATTTATGAAGGTTAAAAGCGGTCCCCCGACACGTCAAAATTTAGTTTACGTAGTGTTAAAAGTTATTTTTTGCTTTTTATAGGGTTTAGCGTTTTTAACCTTTTGTCATAATTATTGCGTACTTTTTTGGGTCGGGGGTTTTTTTAAATTTATAATTTAATTTTATTTCATGCTTTTTAAAGGAGCTCCTTAATTTTTCCTTCTTTCATTTAATTTATTTAATCTTACGATGGGGTCCCTATATGCGATCTCGGCCAAAGGAAGCTGTTTAACAATCCTCATGACAAATTGGCTCTGGGAGAATTGCACAGATTGAGAAACAATAAAGATTAACCTTTGGACATTCTAGATTTTCAGCAAAAATATAAATCGGTTTATCCGTTTCATTCCGGCATTCCAGGGTTTCATCCGCCACATCCCATTACCAGCATCAGGTTCTCGTCAATCAGAAACATGAAGAGAACTCGTCAAGACAAATTCAACGAGCCCAAACTCGATGGGCTTACTAAAAGGCAGTTCAGGGTTACGTCTCCTACCTTCGTGCCCTAACAGCAGACCAGCTCAGTGGTTCCAAAAGACATTAGTGTTTCAAATTTCAGATCCCACATATACTTGCAAGTAAACTGAGCGTGTAACATTCCTATCACATCTAGCAAACGAGCTGATGACCTTGAAGACCTGAACCGATTTCCACCAAACATAGCTAAGAACACTCCCGACTGACATACCTTTTAAACAAAAAAAACCGCATTACAATCGGATCATCCGTTTGGGAGCTACGATGCCACATACACACACACACACACACACAGACACGTCAAACTTATAACACCCCGTCGTTTTGCGTCGGGGTTAAAAATAAATTAGATCCCACCAAAACATTAAATGTAAAAAAAAGCCAATCCTCTACGCAATTCCTCCACCGTAAAAAGTTTTGAGATCGCATAGAAGCCAAGTCCTGTTCAACTTTATTTGTAATAATAAATCAATATTTTGTGACTATATCAATAGTTTTGTTCACATTACAATAATATTGTCTTGGCCATGAGCACAAGTTAAAAGTCGCTCCTTGAAATAATGTGTAAATACCATTGAATTGATAAATTCTATATGGACATAATTTTACGATTGGACTGATTATGGACTGATTGGAATTTGAGATCACTATAGACTAAACATGCGCCATAGCACATGCAGTTCATTGATGTTGGATGATACTGACTGTCGGTCATTTAGTAACAATTGAATAAATTAAAAGTATTTAATTCTGCGATATTAAACTTCATGTTTGACTTTCACCTCTCCAAGATATGCTGTTTTATATTTGTAGTGTATTGTGCTCATGGCCAAGTCAATATTATTGTAAAGTGAACGAAACTATTGATATTGTCACAAAATATTGATTTATTATTACAAATAAAGTTGAACAGGACTTGGCTTCTATGCGATCTCAAAACTTTTTACGGTGGAGGAATTGCGTAGAGGATTGGCTTTTTTTTACATTTAATGTTTTTGGTGGGATAAAATATAGCCTATGTTACTCGTGGATAATGTAGCTTTCGAATGGTGAAAGAATTTTTAAAAACGGTCCAGTAGTTTTTGAGCCTATTCATTACAACCAAACAAACAAACAAAGTTTTCCTCTTTATAATATTAGTATAGATTAAATATACATACGTATGAATAAAAAAGCTAGGTTTAAATGAAATGAATACCTAATGATAAAATCTTTCATATTAATGCAGTGCGATAAATACTGCATGCTCGCTCGATAGATGGCGTTGTCCTGGTCTAAATCGCGCTATGGTTTCGTTACATAGCTTGGTATAAGTAGGACTTAAAAAAATAAAAAATAATTTCATGTGATAGCGCCATCTACCTCTGAAATAAATCTCTTTTATTCTAAAAGATATTCGATTAAAAAATTCGACAATTTCGAAATTGTTTAATTTATTTAAAAAAAAATGTTGTTTACGTGCTACTTTAGGTCTACATATTTAGTTTGTTATATACTTAGAGAAGAAAGAGACCTACAAAAAAACCCCCGACCCAAAAAAGTACGCAATAATTATGACAAAAGGTTAAAACGCTAAACCCTATAAAAGCAAAAATAACTTTTAACACTACGTAAACTAAATTTTGTCGTGTCGGGGGACCGCTCTAATTCATTACTTTAGATACGTGTTTTTTTTTTTAAACGAATGTTGTAATTAGGTAGGTATCATTTGATTTATGTAAGTATTTATGAAGGTTAAAAGCGGTCCCCCGACACGTCAAAATTTAGTTTACGTAGTGTTAAAAGTTATTTTTGCTTTTATAGGGTTTAGCGTTTTTAACCTTTTGTCATAATTATTGCGTACTTTTTTGGGTCGGGGGTTTTTTTAAATTTATAATTTAATTTTATTTCATGCTTTTTAAAGGAGCTCCTTAATTTTTCCTTCTTTCATTTAATTTATTTAATCTTACGATGGGGTCCCTATATGCGATCTCGGCCAAAGGAAGCTGTTTAACAATCCTCATGACAAATTGGCTCTGGGAGAATTGCACAGATTGAGAAACAATAAAGATTAACCTTTGGACATTCTAGATTTTCAGCAAAAATATAAATCGGTTTATCCGTTTCATTCCGGCATTCCAGGGTTTCATCCGCCACATCCCATTACCAGCATCAGGTTCTCGTCAATCAGAAACATGAAGAGAACTCGTCAAGACAAATTCAACGAGCCCAAACTCGATGGGCTTACTAAAAGGCAGTTCAGGGTTACGTCTCCTACCTTCGTGCCCTAACAGCAGACCAGCTCAGTGGTTCCAAAAGACATTAGTGTTTCAAATTTCAGATCCCACATATACTTGCAAGTAAACTGAGCGTGTAACATTCCTATCACATCTAGCAAACGAGCTGATGACCTTGAAGACCTGAACCGATTTCCACCAAACATAGCTAAGAACACTCCCGACTGACATACCTTTTAAACAAAAAAAACCGCATTACAATCGGATCATCCGTTTGGGAGCTACGATGCCACATACACACACACACACACACACAGACACGTCAAACTTATAACACCCCGTCGTTTTTGCGTCGGGGGTTAAAAAATAAATTAGATCCCACCAAAAACATTAAATGTAAAAAAAAGCCAATCCTCTACGCAATTCCTCCACCGTAAAAAGTTTTGAGATCGCATAGAAGCCAAGTCCTGTTCAACTTTATTTGTAATAATAAATCAATATTTTGTGACTATATCAATAGTTTTGTTCACATTACAATAATATTGTCTTGGCCATGAGCACAAGTTAAAAGTCGCTCCTTGAAATAATGTGTAAATACCATTGAATTGATAAATTCTATATGGACATAATTTTACGATTGGACTGATTATGGACTGATTGGAATTTGAGATCACTATAGACTAAACATGCGCCATAGCACATGCAGTTCATTGATGTTGGATGATACTGACTGTCGGTCATTTAGTAACAATTGAATAAATTAAAAGTATTTAATTCTGCGATATTAAACTTCATGTTTGACTTTCACCTCTCCAAGATATGCTGTTTTATATTTGTAGTGTATTGTGCTCATGGCCAAGTCAATATTATTGTAAAGTGAACGAAACTATTGATATTGTCACAAAATATTGATTTATTATTACAAATAAAGTTGAACAGGACTTGGCTTCTATGCGATCTCAAAACTTTTTACGGTGGAGGAATTGCGTAGAGGATTGGCTTTTTTTTACATTTAATGTTTTTGGTGGGATATAACTGTTATGGGCAAACCAATGAGGAGATTATTGAGAGAATGAAAACTTATTGGTACTAATCTGGTAATGAGATATAGATTCGTACAATGAGGGAACGCTGTGATAGCTCGCCCTCTGTTCTTACATGGAGCCATTTTTAACCGACTTCCCAAAAAGGAGGAGGTTCTCAATTTGTTTTTTTAACGCTTAATAATTCAGTCATCAGATTTTTCTTTGTCTTATTTAGTTTACTTATTTATCAGGAATTCGAATACTCCGTGTTGTTGTGTTTCTGTTTTTGTTAGGTAACTGTTTATAATGATTAAAGCTCAACCCTTCTCCGTGTGAGAGGAGGCCTGGGCCCAACAGTGGGACGATAAAAATACTGTAACAGCTGTTTATAATCAAATTGTCTTTCACAATAAATACCTAGGAAACGTAATATATGTACGTGGAATGAGATCCGTTGTATCCTGCCTAATAGGCATTCAATAACGAAAACTCCAATGTATATAAATCCAATGTCATGTAAGATTCTTTTAACAACCTAAATATTTACTATTTAACATAAACAAAAAAAATTCGTCAGTTTATTTCAGAAACATGTCACAGATATCTCCTAAACGAAAATTTTGCTATACTATAAAATTGCTACCACGGTGTGACTAAGTTACACCATGTTGTGGCTTGTAGGTAAAGCACGTCATACAGATACTTTGCATATTCATTAAGCAGTTCGTTGGAGCCTGCATCTATTTGCCTAAACTCATTTTACAAAACGCTTTCATCGATCAAGTGGGTTAAAGAGTTGATTTTGATGTTAAAGAACTTATTGGTAGGGGTGTTTTGATATCAAAGACCATTTTATAATTAATATGATTAACAGTTTCTTCACTGTGAATTTAAATTCTAAATTCTCTTCTTTTGTTAAAAAAATATAAATACTTCGATCATGACAAGTAACTTATAAAGGTCGCCGGAAGACGCTGGATGCAGGTCGCCTCCAACAGGTATTTGTGGAGATCTAAGGGGGAGGCCTTTGTTCAGCAGTGGACGTCCTATGGCTGAGATGATGATGATGATGTACAAGGGACTCAACAACTTGCTCTAAACAGAACCTCAGCGTGGAAATAAACTACCAATATGAACATTCATCACATTTTCGCAGACAATAAATCTAAACTTGAATTAATACATCCCCATATAAATGCACTGAATACTTAAATACTTTCAGAATAACTCAACTAAGCTGCACTGGTCTTTCTCAGAACTACCGATGTGTGCATTTATGGGCAAAGCTAAAGCTTTCGCACTTGTTATATTAAAATGATTCATGGTAAAATTATTTGCAATAAAAAAAAGAAATATGTAATATAACCAACCAATACTATTAAGTCTATGATCATCCTTGTTTCTATTCTTGATGATTACAAATACCATGATTCTAGAAGCCAAAAACCTGAACCCTGTTCTATTTCTTCAACAAGAAACTTCATTTCTAACAGTTGTCGTCTGACCTCACACGTTTTAAACATTTCCCTTCTCTCCGAGGACTTGTGATAAATTGCTCAAGCAGCTAAACATCTGATAAGCATGGTCGGGGAATGAATCGCATCGTGTCTTACATTTTGTCTCATAAACCAAATCACTGGCTTAAAAAAATGTGCTCTCTTTATGTTCTGTAATGGGTGTTCTTTTTTGGCGAAACAAGATTGAGTTGCGCTTATGAGTGTGAGTCGGAAATGAATGAGCTTATTACAAATGCTCGTTATGGATTGATGAAAACAGTGTCTTCTTATCCTCAGACAAATTGACAACACCAAAAGCATGACGTATGGTGTTTATTACATTTTTTCTTCATCGTCATCATAGTTTTAGCTGTATCTTTATCCATTCCAGTCTTGTCTGCATCACAAATATACGAGCTAAACGATTTGTCATGCATTCCATTTTATCTTTTGTCCCACCATCCTAAAGATCATCTAGCCAAATAAGCCAAAAGGTTTGTCAGAATACAAGATGATTCGAAACAGCCATAATTTCACTATCTGCAGTTCCCTGCCTTCTATCAAATCATAAGATGACAAACATCGATAGCTCACTGAAGCGATGGCTTCCAACGTAACGTCTTAGACTAACTCAGTTAACACTGTGAACTTCACATATTTGATCTCCGATAGTGGTAGCAAAGCGATTTGAGTCGCATCCAAACATATTTGTTGGAATTAACACATCTTAATTAAAAAGTCTGATTTAATAAATAGTTCTTGGAACTGATGAGAACTGAAACATTAAATATTTAAAAATAAATATTTCAATGGTGCTTAAATTAATGAGGTATTTAATGTATCTTAAGTAAGTACGCGATTTAAGTTTACTGTATGTAAATTCTTAATTGAAATACTCTTCATAAAAATGTATCATTTAAAATGCATTTATGTTGATTCACATTCCCAGATCTTTATAATACCATTGAAAGACGGACCAGCAAATGAGACCCCTATATCGTACAAAAATACCAAAGTCAATCAAACAGACACAACCAAGATATTAACAAAAATAAAAGAAGAAGAATAACAATAACGACACAAAACAAAAGAATAACAAATGACACAAGACACTGTACACTTCATTATTTCTTCAGCATCAGATAAACAAACCTAAACAAAAGAATCAGCGTACAGCAAACGAAGCATTAAGAAACACAACGATAGTTGGTATTAACGTTTAGGCATTTACTAAGCTGCTTTCGAATTCACTGGCAATTTTATTTGCTACCCAATACACCTCTGGCAGCAAGCTTTAAGTCCCAGTATTTACTTGGATTTATTACTCCGCCGATATTTCGGCAACTTCTCTCACGTTCGCTTATTTTGTTCCCCACTTTGTTTCTTCAATTCTTACGTAGTAAATTAAATAAAGTTCCTCGACTTGAAGTTCGGATCGAGTTGTTTAATTAGCGCAGTTTAGATCCCTTTATAGTTAATTAGCGTTTGAAAATTTAATATTAGAAGTTTTATAGTTTGAGAGTTTCAAGGATTTTTGTACTGCTTCTTGTTTTGCTGTAAATTCTAAGTACAAGTCTGCAAGTTAATATTTATATTCATAAATAAACTCAACCTTTTAAAATAATAGATCCAGGGATGTTTGTGAATACCAATTTTCTGGATCGTTGAATAAGTGATCAAAAATGGGTAGGTATAAACTATTTCAAAGCAGCGAATTCTTCAACCCTAGAATAATCTACAAGTACGCTTTTTAAGTGCTGTTCAGCAAACTAAACGAAAACAACAAGCCTTACACGTGAGCAAATTGTGTTTCTTTTCCTTGTAATATCTTATTTCACTCACTTGTTATTTTATTACGTTGTTGTAACTTGATGAAAATTTCTTGGAATCTCAAATTAAAACTGGGACCTTATGATTTTATTTCCAAGTTCCATATTTTTCTAGATCTACATTTCATTATTATCAATTACCTACGATAGTTTGATGTTATTCTCATTTTGAAAATTGCTATAATTCTCTCTTCCTCCTGCCCTGTTCCCAATTTTATTTGAGGTCGGCGCAATATGTCATCCTCTTCCATTTTCCTCTGTCTCTTGTCATACTGACACTCACTCATTTTCTATGCATGTCATCTTTCAGGCAGTCCATCCATCTTTTCTTAGTTCTTCCTCTTCCTCTCCATCCATCTATGTACATTCATACTTAGCATACGCTTTGTTGCATGCGTATTATCCCTCCTCATTACATGCCCATACCATGACAATCTTCTACTTCTCATCTTTTTATAATTCAAAATAACTATTCCTTTTAACTATAATTATTACAGTGGTACACAACTAAAATACAGATGCGGCCATTCACAGCTTATTCGACCTCTTTTCGCCCTCCTTTTTTAAACTCTTAAAGAATGGGAGTGAAAAGTTGGTAGTTCTAGTCGGAATACTGCAGCTCAACCGTTCTTTTCTCGTACATTTTCAATGTGAATTAAAATCTTACGAATGTATGTTCTTGCTTATTATGTGGGCACGTAGGTTTCTTTATACGTCTTGGCGTTGTAAGCTGTAGAACTATGTTCTTGTGTTTTGAGAAAGTACTTTAGGATAAGATATCTGGAAGTCACTTATATTATCTCTAAGAAACCTTGTACTAAAGAAATAATAATTTCTGATATATACTTACTACTGAATCTAAATGACTAAACTAAATTCGAATCAAATAATAGGATTTCACTAGACAAGTAATAAATCCTGCATATCACAGGATAGAGGATTAACAATGAAGCCGTATCAAAGCTTGTAAATGCAACTAAAATTGACATTAACAGATTTTGATTATAATTTTGTAATCAGGCGACAGCGTAAAAGGCAATTGTCATCATCAGCCTTTTTGTCGTCCCACTGTTGGGCACAGGCCTCCTCTCACACGGAGAAGGATTGAGCGTTAATCACCAAGCTTGCTCAATGCGGGTTGGTGATTTCAGACGTTACAGTAAGGCAATAGCTGTAATTAATAGCCACTTGCAAGAGTTGCATTTTAACAAGAAAACGTTATAAAACTTTTATCTCAAAACCATCATTATTCATGAAAGCCGTGACGTTGTGATTAATGTTTTAAACAAAGTTGAAATTTTATTTCAGTTGCAGAAATGGGAGCTAGGATTGTGACTACCATTTTTCAATTCGTAGGAGACAATTTTATGAAAACTGTTGAAATGTGTTTTCGACAATTTCGTATGGCACGGACTGTTTGCTAATTACTGTTTGCTGGTGTTTAATGGGGCTCTTAATCAAGCGTTTTAATTTGTGCTCTTGCTAATTTGAGAGGAATGAAATTTTTGTTTGATCTTAACCACGTTGGAAATAAAATTAAGTTTTGGTTGTCACAACATGAATGATTTATTTGAATACTTCTAATCATCTCGACTCTTTGACCTTACTTTTATGTCTTCCAAGAAATATAATAATCTTTAATTTGATACTGATTAATATGAGGAAAAATCTAAACGGTTTTTTATCTAGGTAATAGCTGCGGCTTCGTGGAATTTCATCAAGATCTATATTAAGAGACCAAAGTAATTAGTTCTAGAGAGCCGCACGATATCTCCAAATGCACTATCACCTATCAAATGTCGTAAGACGCGTAGATTGATGACGTCATTAATCTTTGTATGATCATTAATCTGTCTATCTGTCCATATAATCTAGCCATCTTCCTCGAGGTGTCCCCTGAGGTGATGGCTAGCGTCATTTGTCATATTAAGCATGAGACAGTGCAATATGTCACTACTTAGGACAGATGCGATCTTGCAACGTAGATATAGCTAGAGAGATTTGGACTACAGGCAAACATTGCATTAAACATTAGAAATATGCCACATAACGAGTAAAATTACTTCAGCATCACAGAACCTAATTATAAAATAAGTGTCAGGGATATAATTTCAAATTTAAGGGTACCCCTTAACCATATAATGACACCTACTTTACATACCACAAAACCGTACTAAGCTCCATAAAGGATGAATATGAAGATATCATCGAGATAAGCCAAAAGTACTAAAACACAAAAGCCTCAGTCTTCAACGGTTATACAACGACAATAGGGTCCTTAACAGTCCTTACAGTCGCAATTAATAGAACAAAGGAGGGTAAGGCAAAACCTCTAATGTTCGGCTCACTGTCTGCAACAATGTGTTGGGTAATTCCAGCTGTAAATATCCACGTGCATGGTCTACCATTTCAAGTCTTGTCAGTCGGAATTTGTAATGGGAATGCAACTGGTTATTTACATTTGAGCGCACATTATAAATAGTGTTTCCCAAGACGGTGCACATTTGGTTGCTTTGTATCGTCTTTAGGATCCTTATGTAGACCATGTTCACGAAACATATTACACCCTCGAGCGTTATCTCGGAGATGAAATATTTAAAGTGTTGCATGGAGATTGTTTCATAAAAAATGTAATGCACAAAATTGCGTCTAGACGTACTTAAATTACTTCAATGTATTTGAACTTCTGTTTAATGCAACTGGCACATTAATTAAACTCAAAAGCGATTTACGTCATCATAAACATCACGAAACAACCTCTCAAAAAAATTAAAAAAGCCATTAAAACTGTCGTTTCTTGGCGTACAACAAACAGAATTATATTATTCACAGTCGAATCGTAAATTTTATAACTTCCATTCGTTTTAGCGAGAAATAAAATTTGAACTTCTTTACAACATTCATCAAGCCGTCACGGGCAAAGCTTTTGAATAATAAAAATCTTTGCCTCGAGCCCCGCAACGAAGTTTCCATAGCCGAGACATACTTCCCCTTTACGGATTTTTTATAACTTTATTATAAGAGACGAGAAGTAATTTCTTACATTTATTATTATTGCCGAAATCCCATTTATCATGTCAGGTATCAGTGATAAATATCAATAACGATGCTTGTAGAATTTGTTCCTGCGGGTTTTTTTGTTGAGCAAAGTGAAATATGTTGTCATATTTTATCGTGGAATCAGTTTTTGTGTTCGATATTAATGCGAAAACAATTTTGATATTTTTAAAAGACTTCGTGCGTTCGAGGGTGGAAAATGGCGTGTCATCATTGTCATTTATTAATTTGTACAACTTTCGAAACAGTGACTTTTGTAACCGGTGATCATTTGAAGAGTGAACAATATGATTGTTAAATTATAATTTAAATTCAAAGAAGTTTCTTTTAGGAACTTTGATGAAAAGTTTAAGAAAAGGCGACTATAGTTCACCGGCATGGCACAAAAACTTTTGAGAATCAAACTCATTAACCTAGTCAACCTAGTTTAACCTTTTAATTTAAAAAGAACCATTTTATTAAAAGTATTGAAGCGGACACGAATTAAAACTGACCGGAGCAAAGGTACTTGAAATGATGTCTATTCATAGATATACCTATTAATCTCCTAGATATTTATCTCTTGCTTTCAAACCTATGGCTATCAATAAAGGAAAAATACAAAATATAAAAGAAAATTCACCAAATCGGACTTCTTTTATTTGTCGGTATCATACCACTTTACGAAATGAATATCTTTGATTTTGTTGCTTGTAAACAATGTTTTAAAATTTTTTGATAGGCTCGCCTTATAATATTAGTTATATAAATATTAGTTTTAATTAGGTAATACTGGTAATATAGTATATTACCAGTATTATAAATATTAGTTTTAATTAGGTAATACTGATAATTATAACTAATTATAACTAATATTTACAAATGGAGACTCAGCTGTTTACTTACATACATATTATGCTGTCGTAGACGTTACACCTGAAACACAAAATAAAATAAGCCACATTCTTATGCTACAGAAACATACAGTTAAACTTCAGATCGAAAGGGGTAAAAACATAGTTAAAAGTTTCTCAACCAAACTTTTTATAATGAAGCTAAACCCGACTACAGAACCAAAAAACTTAACACCTATCGAACTCATTACAAGCGTACACGCTACATTGAAACACGAGCACACAACTTCGTAAGACATTATCGAAAACTTAAGTGATTAACTGTTTTCAAGACTTCGGTACCAAGATGGAGGTACAATAGGCGAAAAGTTTGGTTATCCGCATATTTTAGAATGCTAATGCGATTTTGCACTTAGGCCACGTGACTTGACAAAGGGAGCGCTTAAAATATAGGGAGAAGTTGTGAGTTAGAAGGTTGTTTTTGTATGTTCGTTACATATTTTGGAAAGGGGTGAGTGGTAGTGGAAACTTTTGTTGAATAGGTACACGAATGTAGAAAAGAGTTTCTAGCGGTTTTACTAGCATAGCGTGGACACTACTTCTTGCACGCGAATGAAATCTAGCCTATAGATGATACTAGTGATAGTGAAGCAGTTTGAGTACCTAATAACAAAGTAAAAAAAAAAAACTAAAAAAACTCTTTTAATAGTAGGTAGATAGATGGATATACTCTTTATTATGTACACCAATTAAAAACAACAACAAAAAACTAACCTACAGATTTTAAAGTCGGTGACACAATGGGCGGTCTTTTCGCTAAAAGCGATCTCATACAGACAACCTTTTGATGGATTGAGATAAAAGGAAATAACTGTACCGCAGGTACTAGTATTGAAGTATAGATTTTAAAAGCTAACATCAATATATCTTCCAATATTGCAATATCCGCTACCTTATTTCATCTGAAACTGGTCAGGTATTCATTTTGAGAGCAAATTCATTCTTTTCCAGTGTCTTGAGATTGCAATTTCCAGTCAGCTAGCCTGATCTGCATTGCACAGTCTTCATCGATTTTATTGCCACTTAGTACTATGACTTTCCAAGCTAGTTTGTAGATTTAATCTGGATTAACAGTTTATTAAAGGATTAAAATTTGAGATTGGAAGTAAGTCTTTGTATTAAGAGCGTGTACGTCAACCGCGCGCCATTTGGCCTAAAATGGTACTTTTCAAACCACTGTTTCTCAGTAACTACTTATCCTATAACTATGTTATTTTTTAATAACGCAAGGTAATTTCACTGTCTATATAGTTAATTGAACATAAATTTCAATTTGTGTAGTTTAAATACTTAAAACCCCTATAACGTAACAGATGTTTTATAAAATTCCCGTTCAGCGTATATTTCGAAGCTTAAATTCATGTGAAAACAGTGGCAAATCTAATCATATTTATTTTTTTACTCATAGACGAAATCCCCATGCTTATAGTTAGTTGAAAACATTTTTTAATTTAGGTCTCTATCTTTCAGAAAAAAATATTTTAACAATGTGAAAAATTGTGTATTTCAAATGCTTTTTTTACCTATCTATCTTACTTAATTTAATATAACAATTATTTACTATAGTAATATAACTCTTTCTTTAAAACATAAACTTTATATTATAATTTAATCTCTCGTTTTATTTTTTATAAATTATTTAAAACTACTATAAAACGCTGCACGCGAGTCAACTCAAACCAGACCGCCGCAAGGCTTCACAGAGAGAGGACGTGTCGCTCCGTCACATCGCGTAGGGTGAATAACCTCTGCCGTGGATACCGAGAATAGAGTACATTTCAAGCGCGACCAACAAATCTTGATACATTACTATTTTATTTAAAGCTCAATTTTGAACCATATTTTTTTTATCGATTGAGTTGAAATTTTGTTTGAATGTTCAGTTTTAATGACAATGTATGATTCTATATCCAATATGGCGGTATACCCAAGATGGAGAAAAAAATGTTTTTAATGCATTCCTACGATATGGGTATCAAATGAAAGGGCTTGCTATGAATAACTCGAAAAAAAAAGTGTCGCGAGTCTAAATCCAATATGGCGGACTCCTTAGGCTAGAAATCACTTATTGCAGATGTCTGTTACCAATCGAGCTATAATTTATTTTTTTTTCATTTTGGATGTACCCAAATTTTGACTTTTGATCTCGAATAACTTTTGAAGCATATAGGATAGATAACTTAAAACTTTATTTGCAATGGTAAACCCCAGCTCTTCACCAATATTTGGCTTTCCGGCAATTGTTGTTATTTGACCACAATTTTTCGGTCTGGATGGACTGGACCATTCATATAAACAATCAATTTTTCAAATCGGTCCAGGCGTCTTTGAGAAATCGAGAACAATCAAATTGAGAACAATCACAAAAGAATCTAATTGAAACCTCCTCCTTTCTTTTTTTGAAATCGGTTAAAATACAGAAACTCTTAACATTGTCATATAATCATCAGTCGACTATTTAGTACTGTTGAAAATTGTATGTAATATACAGAAAGTCCTCAAAACCAAGGTTTTCATAGGTGTCCGATTTTTTTGCAAAAGAGTGTAAGTATTAACGACTTATTTTCATGCTTTTATATTTTAGACATCCATAGACTTACACTATTTTCCCGCTATTAACTATTTACTAAATAATATATTTTTTGTTCTACCAATTTCACTCGAAAGGATCAAAATGGTTTGTGTGACTATACGTGAAGTATGATAGGCACGCACACAGCCGCGACGCTAGTCTGCGCGGTTTTTTGCGTTGAATTACCTAAAGTTGACATCGCGCGCCGAGCGTACACGCTCTTAAGACACTCGAGGCAACTCGAATGTCTATGAGAAATACCTACTTTCGTAGATCTTGTAGTCATTTATCACATTTTTGACAGACGTTACTGATAGTCAGAAGTAAGTAAAACAACCAGCTGCCCGGTCAACTGAATATGGATACTCTGGAACCTGACCCTAACATGGTTGGGAAAAGGCTAGGTAGACGATGATACCAACAACTCTTGGTACTTTTAGAATACACCTTCGAAAGTTCCTCATTAAGTCACAAAAAGAACTTGGTATAACGATCTCAAACAAGTCCATAATATAGCGATAGCAGGTACCTGCCGTGATGGTGTTTCGTCGCCGTATTCCGGTTTACTCGTAGTCTGAGAGAACTAGTACTAGTAGTTTACCTAGTAACACATTTCTACACTTCAATATTAATCATAGTTCACATTCAAGCACAACACACACACAGAACATAAAACACTTACTTCAAATACACACAGCACACACACTAATAGTCTACTCGACGTCCGTGCGTCATTTTTAGGGATCCAGCAGAATACCAGCGTCAGGTATTCTACCAGACACATGTTGAGTTGGACTCCCATTCGGTGCAAACGTAAGACACTGCAGCGCGCCGTTAATCTCTGATTGTATTTCATATTTCATGTTTCTCTTTCTACCCACTTCTTGTTTTGTTTTATTTTTCTTATTGTGTATCTTTGTGGTGTCTTTTTGTTTGTCTGAATAAATGTTTTATCTATCTATCTATCTAACAATAAAAAAATATATTAAAAAACCACTGCAATAATAATTCTTACTTTGTCAACTGTTTGTAAATATCACCTATAAAAGAGAAGTAGAGATCTTCGATCTCAATATCTGAATAAACGGTATTAATCAATAAAATATCCATCTCACCTTAAAATAAAATATCGCAGCGTTCAAATGTAAGACAAGTACTTAATGGGCCGAATCATTTTGGCACGCTTAAGCAATCGAGGTGGAACGCTGATAAATTAGAAGGCGTTCAAGAGAGATCTGGAACAATCTATGGATCAAAGTGTTCCCGTGTGAAATATCATGATTGAAGACTCACTCACCTTTTGTTTATTGGAGGATTTCAAATTTAAATGGGAACTTTGGAATATAAAGGAAATTCGCTGTTGTAGATAAATTACGGTAGGTTGATGGTAAACTGAAGGTGTTTATTCTTGTGAAAAGTAGAATATTTTATGTGGCTGAGTAACAGAATCACTTGTCAATCGATCACAAGGTAAGCAACGCTTGGTGCGGTCTGCTCATAGATGGGTGACCACTTTGTCAGGACGGGTTCGTCCGTGTTTCAGAAAGCTCGTTAAATTAGTGGATCCCATTTGAACATATAAATATGTAGATACCAAAAAAAAAGTAGTATTTTGTATATTGATATCTAAGGTCACTGCTCATATCAAAAAAGAGATACCTAAGCTGTAGTAATACTTTTCTATAAATTAAAAAAAATACTTTAATCTTTCAGCTACTGAAGTCCTTGGAAACAGACAAAAGATAGCTAATTAACATAAAAAATACCATTACATTATTATAAAACCAAAATCTCTAAAACCTTTTTGCTTATAATTCCAAAATCGCCAATTTCAATTCATAATAACTGAATGAAACATAAACTGATTATTTTATGCCTGAAGCAATTTATGCAAATGCCCTGTAAAAGTATCACCACACTGACGACTAACCAGTCGGCCGACAGTTGACCCGATGGTTGGCAAACATTTTTTTTTTTAAGAAAATCTGGGTTCCAGAAGTCTTGAATTCAATCAATGATGGCCAAGGCCTGCCGGGGCTACAGGATTGTTCGAAAGAGTTACCGCTTCCCTGGCCCTACATAAAAGGCCGACGACGGTACACGACGATTTTTAGTCAGTAAGAGTCTGACACTCCCTCACCCCTGCTAACCCACAGCGGGAGAGCTCATTTGATGATTTTTGATGTCGTTAAAAGAAAGCTATCGGCCGACTAAAAGTTTCCAGTATGCTGCTACTCTAAAAGATTACAATTAAAATAATCTTGTTATATAAATTCGTTTTGGGAATACGGATTTCAATTAAGGTTTTGCAAAATTATAATAATGGCCGGAGAGAATTTTGGTCTTTAACATTGAAGGTACTTCAAGGTTTCCAATTTGTTTAATATAATTAGCAATTTACAGTTCCGGAAAAATATAAATCAATTTAACATTTGATAATAGAACTTTGTTTTAATTGAATAAGGAATTGGATAGTACTTACCATAACACTAGGAAGCGGTCAAAGGCGTTTTTGATCTGATATTAAAAAGTGCTTATTTAAATGCCTGAATACCGCTAATTAGAGATCAATAGAAATCAATTGTGTCTCACGTGGATCCGCACACCAGCATACATGGGGTTAATAAGCCTAATTTAAATAAATGATTTGACTTCTTCATTTTAATTGAAAATTTAAAGATCCAAAATAGCCTATTTTTATACTTTGACTATTATTTTTTTTGTGAAGTCAAAAGTAGACTTTATATTTTATAAATAAAACCTTTACACAGATGACAATTTATTTGATGACATCGCTGGCTTAATTGTGTCAATATTTTTTATTGCAACAATATTTTTGCTTACGCGGCGCTCAATCGTATTGCATTAAATAGTTTGAAAGAAAAAGAAGGTTAACAAAAGAATATTTAGGATATCGATTCAATGGGATAATAATTAGTTTTAATTCCTATACTATTTCTAAACCACAAGAAAATATCTCACCTTCAACTTCTTAAATAAGCCTTCCTACTCATAATATCCCATACCACACCACACAAACACAAACAAAAACGATACCCGTATTCAACCGACCCCTAAAAACGCGGTACAAAAACGGCATACGTAAGAATAAGCGGCCATCCAAACAACATTAGGTACGAAAAATTCTTTTCTGCGCTAATCAGTAACGGAACTTCCTACCAAGGCAGTTTATCACAACTTCGCAACAAAATTTCTCTTTTGTGACATCCAAACGGTAGGGTTACCATGAAAAAGTAATATATCGGACAATAATGGACCGTCCCGTTTTCCTGTTTTTGAGATACCATATTTTTGTGCTAGGGTAAGAAGAATGCATCGGTTCGCGTTTTTGTTATCGTTTAAGATGTATTTTTGTGGGGATTGTTAGGTTAGCTTTGTAAGGGGGAAAGTGTTTTATTTGGTAAGGGAATTCTGATAAAGTATATTGCCATTTGTAATAATATTAGTAAAAATATTATATTCCGCTCAATTTTACCATCTTTCAATAACGTATAAAATGAAATTTAAAACACAGTATTAAATAAATATTAAAATTAAAAATGTATAAATGTTATCACATCGCATCTGAATTTATATGTAAAAAAAATAATCATAACAGCATTCTCGTAAACAAATTGCAATTTAACTATAAACAAAAAAAATGCCATTTCAAAAATGAAAAATATTGTACAAAATTCCAACCAGTCAACAGTCAGGACTATCCTTCAAACTCCAACCTCACACACACACTACCAAAGCTTGTACAAAGAGATGTACTAACAAATAAATTCTAGAGAACAGTCACACGTTTCCTGCGGGACCATAATTAACGTGACATAAAAATACGCCAGGAAACTTTGCACTGAAGATGTCACTGTCTAGATTATTCATGTGCTCTCACATTTTATCAACTATAAACAAAAAAAACACCATTTAAAAAAATATTGGTCAAAATTTCGATTAAAATTCCGTCCCGTCAACAGCCAGGACTATCCTTCAAACTCCAGCCTCACACACACACTACCAACGCTAGTACAAAGAGATGTACTAACAAATAAATTCTAGAGAACAGTCACACGTTTCCTGCGGGACCATAATTAACGTGACATAAAAATACGCCAGGAAACTTTGCACTGAAGATGTCACTGTCTAGATTATTCATGTGCTCTCGCATTTTATCAACTATAAACAAAAAAATACCATTTTAAAAAATATTGTACAAAATTTCGATTAAAATTCCCACCAGTCAATAGCCAGGACTATCCTTCAAATTCCAGCCTCACACACACACTAACAAAGCTTGTACAAAGAGATGTACTAACAAATAAATTCTAGAGAACAGTCACACGTTTCCTGCGGGACCATAATTAACGTGACATAAAAATACGCCAGGAAACTTTGCACTGAAGATGTCACTGTCTAGATTATTCATGTGCTCTCACATTTTATTCAGCCTGTATTTAAGGCTGTATGTAATTTTACCACGTTATGCTCGACCGTTTACGTTTCTTTTGTAAGTTTTTTGTGGGGTAACTGAATGGAGTTTTTTGTTGATACTTATAGTATAATCATCGGCAAGGATATTGAGCCCTGACTTTCACCTGCGCAGAAGTGATTTATTGGTTTATTGCCTTAAGTGTACAGTGCGCAAAGCGATCCCCACTCTCCCGCCGAGAGCTCATTATCCGTGCCGATAACTATAGTACTTACTAATGTTTTAGCTCACAATATGTGGTCAATTTTAAGTCGTGGTTGTATAATAAAGGTAGTCTTCGACTACAGCCTATGCAGAATTTTCTTGAAGATTTAGTAATTAAAAGTTGTTTTAACCGACTTCAAAAAAGGAGGTTTTCCGTGATATAAAAATACGCCAGGAAACTTTGCACTGAAGATGTCACTGTCTAGATTATTCATGTGCTCTCACATTTTATTCAGCCTGTATTTAAGGGTTACCACGTTATACTACCGTTTAAGTTTCTTTTGTGAGTTAAAATGATAGCGGCTTTGAGTACCCGTTTAGTTTTTTGCGGGGTAACTCAAAGGAGTTTTTGTTGATACTGGGTCTTACTAATATTTAGTTCTCAATGTGTGGTCAATATTAAGTCGTGGTTGTATACTAAAGGTTGTCTTCGGCTACTGAATAGACTGTTTTTTAGTCAATTTATTAATTAAAAATCTAGTTGTTTTTAAATGACTTCAAAGAAAGTGAGTTTGACAGTTTGACCGGTATGCGATTATTACGTTTAGCTGTACCGATTGATGCGGCTTTCAGAGAAGTATTAGTTAGTCTTTGGAAAATGTTTTAGGTATATCATTGAAGTCGGTGTTATTTTTGTAAAAAATCTCTTAAAATAAACAAACACAAAAACAAAACACTTATAATTTTGGTTAAAATACAATTACAAAAAATACAAAAATACAAGACCCAAATTAAACCATAGTGATTTCAGTTACAATAGACAAGGCACGTTTTACCTAATAAATACGTACCTACGTTTGCATTAAAATCTCTATTCGGCGAACAATTAAAATCGTATTCGCAATCACAGATATTTGCTTAGGTAATCATGTTCGCTAGTTTTGGCTGAAAATTTGATGCATTTTCAAATGCATCGGCGATATGCTGAATAGTAAATTCTCTGTGTTGATTATGTGCGAAAATAATTTGTTAAACTGATTGGTAGGTTGTTTTGTATTAGTAATGCATTTTTTTTTATTTTGTGTATTTGTTTAAGATGCTGTTACAGCCTTTTTATCGTCCCACTGCTGGGCACTCCTCTCACACGGAGAAGGATTGAGCGTTAAACACCACGTTTGCATTAATCATTTGTTTAATATACTTTATTTTAATTGATCAATTTGTCAGTAAAGAATTTTTATTTACAGAATGGTAAACAATGCCAAGGGAGAGTCTAAATATGAGTATCCTAATATTGAAAAACAATTAAACAAAAATGGACAAAAAAAGATCTTCTAAGAATCTATACATATAATAAAATGATAGAAAAGTCAAAACTGTACATTGAATATTTTTTTAAAAGAATACTTGGGGGGTGATCTATTATCGATTCTGAACCCAAATATATAGTTTTTAGAATTTTTGTCTGTTTGTCTGTTTGTCTGTATGTTTGGTCTCACTGAACTCGAAAAGTACTGCATAGATTTAAATCAAATTTTGCATGAATATTACCTGGGGGCCGGTTCAACATATAGGATATATAATATCACGCTATCACCTACGGGGGATGAGCAATGCACGATAATTTCTATTAACGTTTCTGCAACAGCGGGTGCAATAATGACTTATATTTGAATGCTGAACTTTGTAAGTTTATCGGCCTATTATCAGTCTTTACACAGAAAATAACGCGTTTATAAGTAACTTGAGCAAAAAACAGAATTTAAAGAAATAATATCTTAAAATTATAGATGAAGAAAATCATGCAGAAACAGATGTGCCATTAAACTGGTAGTAGGTAAAATATCAATGAAAACAGACTTCACTTTATCATGGTATGTTCTTACTTTTAAGAAAAAATTATATGACGACGTGTGTATTTCGCTATCATAAAAACACTACAAGAAATATCAGCGCTACATTATTTGCGAATAACATAAGGTATATTTTATCTCGGTGCGGGCAGTAGTTCCTATGGGAAGCGGCACTTATGTCCCGAAGAAATTATGAACTTCCCCACATTCTTAAAAACTCTACATATGTTGTTCTGACTTATAAGCTATACCTCTCATAAACATGAATATCCATTCATTTCATCCAATAACAAACTTGCATCACACTGAAAGTGCATTGCAAGTCTAAGATTTAATTATTATAAAAAAAAAAAACATTGTAATTAATATTCAAACATCCTTAAAAATAAATTCCTGGTTTTAATATATTACATTATTTTGAATTCACTTGCATATAAATAGAAGGTCCTTATTAATATACTTTTTGAGTAATGAAGAATGTAGGCAAAATAAGAGCGAAAACATTGTGTCACTTCTAAAATTAACATCAATGGGAATGACTACCTGTCACAATACGTCAACAAGATGTCAACAGACGACAAGAGTTATCTATCGTCTTTGTCAACAAATTTAAAACGGTGCCATCTAAATCATTTTTTGAATATTAACGTCAAAATTGATGACATTAGCGGAATAATTAATTTATCGTTTAAAGTCATAGATGGAGTTGTGAGTTTTTCATTCATTTTACAAATTGAGCTGGGGTTTTATTTTAGCTAATCTTCCATTAATGTGGCGACCTAAACGCAACTTACGTTGAATGAGTAGTATTAAGTAGACCTTAAATATTTTTTGTGTGGTGCAAAATATGTAACGTTTAATGATCCTAGAAGAAAGATCTGTCTCTCGCAAGCGCTACTAAGCGTGAGTTAAGGTATGTTTCTGTAGCTGTAGAAACAAGCTCAGACACAAAGTGCAGATTAAAGAAATGAGAGGTTTCTCGATTTAATACAATAAGCACGTAAAATGCTTTATAGCCCCTGAAAACGTACAAATTACGCGTCGCAAGCCAGAGACATACTTGATTTCAATTTCTGATCACAAATACACGCATACATGTGATCAGTTTTTTTAGACTCAGTCCGTGGGTCTGACTGTGACTGTTCGTGATTACGAACAGTTACGGACTGAGTCTAAAAAAAACACCTTTTACATAACTACGTTCATATCATTGATAGCATTCAGTTACAAAGACAGAATTGCTATCAAACGTGTTTTCGCTAAATGTACTATTATTTTTTTGCAAACCTACATTCCCAACTCTGATCTCATGGAGGTGGCGCCCGGGTGTCACCACTGTGCGGACTGTGCGACCTATCGCACCCAGCCCTGGTTTAAACCATGGTCTGGGGCGAGAAGAAATGGGATAACAAAGAATGAGGCGGCGAAGCGACTGAAAATTCCCGACTCTCATCCCAGCCACTGCGGTAAGACACCACGAAAGCCGGATGTCAAGAGACGACTCCCGGCCACCGTAGGCGTGAGCGATTAGTTTTGAGTGGGTCATCGACCTTCCTGCTTCTAGGAGACCCGTTATTTCACGCGCCCCTCAAGGAGATTCAGCAAACCCTTGTGAGGCCCACGCCTGACAGGGGTTTGGGGGGCCTGGGCCAAAGCCTGACACTCCCTCACGCTGCTCAAACTGAGGGCTGAGAATTACGCAACTTTCCAGGATGCCTTGCAACGTGTTGCAAATGCCCAGGCCAGGTCGCAGGGACTTGGTCGTATTCATCACGTATTTACTAACTCTTAGTGTTCATCATGCACACCCGCTTCTCTAACTTTATTGAAGGATCACTAAGATTGTTTCAGTTAGTTTAACTACGCTACTATAGTCCACTGTCGAACCTTTTTACATCAATTCTGTAGAAGTGTGAATATCGAATGTGTAATAAATCGAATTTCCGTTTGTGCATTGCACAAAAACCAACGTTATGATTTTCGAGAAGTCAAAAGAGTCGGCCTGCTAAGAATTATATTCATCGTTGGTTAATTGAATACATTTTCAGAAACCACAATAACACCACAGTATACACAGCACTTATGTTTCTTCTGATTAGCTGGCTCCACCAAGAAATGACAAATGGCGAGCGTACATTTTGAAAATCTTTGAAGAACTGCAGGCAACACAAGAATTGGACTCACTCTCGGACGTACACTTTGCCTGATCGTGAACTAAGTAAGTTGCGTTTAGGCCGCCACATTAGGTAATGGAAGATTAGCTAAAATAAAACCCCAGCTCAATTTGTTTATGAAAAAATTCACAACTCCATCTATGACTTTAAACGATAAATGCAAACATTTCGGTGGAATTCCAACAAACATAGTGAGTGAGTGCACAGAAAATCCCCGAAATACAAGTAGTGAAACTATGCGCTTGCCTGATGACTCAGTCATCATCCACCCAGCTATTCCCAAATTATGTGGGTGTTGGCTTCCAGTCAAACCGAATCTGTTTGAGTACCAATATTTACTTGGAATGCCTATCTGATCTCTTCAACCCAGTGAACTAGACACCACGTTATCCATGGTAAGTAAAACTGTTTGACAGACTTTCTGGCTCCTGATTTGTCGCAGCTGCTGCCGAAAATGTACAAGTGACAGCTTTGTCAGACCTTTGTTTCCTGTGAGAATTACGTAATAATTTTCCGAATCGGTTGACTAGATCCAGAGATTTCCACAACGTCACAAAGTTTACTTCTTTTGTTTAGATAAATAGCCACACATCGTCAACACCACCTTGATTGATCAACCCGTGCTGCTGTTAAGTAGTAATCCTAATTATACTGTTATGTAAAAGAATACACCTACGGCATAAGTAGTATTTTAACAATTCGAAACCGCCCACGCAGACGAAGTCGCGGGCAACAGCTAGTATAAAAATATATATAAAAAACTATGTATTTGGAAAAAAATAGGAACGCTTATAATAAAACCGACAAATAAACCTACGATATACCAAAAGAAACTTTAATAAAAATCCATTACAGTTTTTTGAAAACCCGTTCAAAGAAATACATAGCAAAAAATGCAATAAAGAAACATGATCTGCGTTGCACAATTACCGGTTTTTACCCCTTTTTACTGTTAGAACTTTCGCCTTAGGTTTTCCTGTTTTTATTGAAAACAATATCGGGGCGAAGCAAGCTATCGATGTTTTTATAACTCCACTTGCCGACTGAAATAATAAAGGGTAATATGCTGCTGAAGTTTATTATTTTTCTTGTATTTTAGTCTCGTTAGTATACAGTCTATTATTAACCTGTATTTACAACAGACAACCTTATAAAGGTCGCCGGAAGACGCTGGATGCAGGTCGCCTCCAACAGGTATCTGTGGAGATCTAAGGGGGAGGCCTATGTTCAGCAGTGGAAGTCCTATGGCTGAGATGATGATGATGATGATTTTCAACATAATAGGCACTAGGCAAAACGATACAAGTAATATTATAAATCGGTCATTAATTGGTCATCAGCAAGCGCTTAATCAATCATGACGAATTTATTTATAATATAAGTATAATTTAAGTAGCTAAAAAAAAATCGAGCCCCAATTCTCAAATCACTCGATAACAGAAAATTTTCTCTCGTTTTGACTATACTTGAACTCACACATATACAAACATTAATTCGAATCAAGGAACCCCTCACATTACCTCCGCGGTCGGTTAAATGGCTCGGAATTATATATTCAGCTATTTAGGGGAGTTTATTGCATATTATTACCGCAGAATTCAGCTACATATAATATGTGTATGTAGGTATGTATATTTAGAAGAGGGAACGTTGAAATTTTGCGAAATCATTATGGTATAAGAGAAATTCCTCATGTATGTGAGAATAGTATGAACGTAATAAAGTAAATTGCGAGTTATTTTTAAACCCAGAAGACATCAATAAAATGATAGGTAGGTATAATATAATGTGGCTTAACCAATATACCAATTAGTATTGCGACTTTCGAAACTATGATTTCTCTAACACATTTAATGGACATAAATTCAACAGTAGTCAAACAAAGCCTAATTGTTAATGTGAATGATACCTACATAACTTAGACAAATAGTTACAAAGAAAATTAGACCTTAAAAATTCGAGACGAGATCTATTCTCCCCTGCAATTGAACTAAACCTTTAATCACTGGACTGGACATATCGCCACTCGCTGACAAGCCCAGCAAAATCCGTTGCGTGCACGCACACAACAAAAGTTCAAACAAAAAACAAATAGTACAAGAGTCCCCAACATTCCACCGCTTCCACTCCCTTTGGCTAACATCCGAAATCGTGATTGAAAACGTATTCAGGCGTCCATAGTTTTTATTTTAAAACTTGTGTCAAACGAGTTTCGGTTGGACGGGGAAGTGAAATTGGTTTTCCACTTTTGAGCCCACGGTTCGTATCGGCTGTGTTTTGTTTCCATTCGTTAAAACTGACGGAGAGTGTGTCAGCGCATTGTCGGACGTACGGTGCTTCGTTAAAGATACGTGAGAATTGAATGACGGTGTTTCGAACTTTTTTTTAATGAGAGTTTGAGGAAAAGCGGATGATATCAATTTGGGGGTTTAATGGGATTGTTGTGTGTCATTTATTTCTGTTTATTAACATTAAGTGCAGTCTTTTTCTATATACCCCGATGACATAGAATCTATGCTGCGCTTATATAAAAGCGCATAGCACAGAATGATAAGTAATAAGTTTTATTAGAGTGCGGAACCAAGTATTACTGCAAAGTACTTTAACTAGGGTTACATCACTATTTTCAAATTATCGAACTAATGATGACATTAACAGACGCTCGGCAAATGATGATATATAATATTAGTATTCTACATTAAATAGGAATTTTAGCTGACAGCACATTAAATAGGTCGACATCAGATTCTGAGATTTCCTAGAAAAAGGATCATTAGCTCATATCAACGCTGATTAGACTTCTGCGAATTACTCATCAGCGCATGAAATGGCCGTGCCTTTTAAGTCGAGAGAAACCTCTAGCTATATTATCAAGTGATTTGAAAATTAGGTCTTTCAATTTTTTTTCGACCGAAAGGGAAAGATGGAAAGATATGGGGGAGGCCTTTGCCCAGCAGTGGGACAACATAGGCTCAATAAAAAAACATTCAATGTTTTTATGTCGTATTTTTTTTTATTTAGTTAAGGATATTAAATTTTAATCATTCTTTATTTTTTTTTTCTGGTCTTGATGATAAAAAATATCAATTACCAAAAAAGTCACAGAGCAAAATTACACACTCAGTAACAATCGCCAAGCTGTCCATTCGCTACATCCACTTGTTCAGCACTATCTAATCTGTGTTCCGGTATTTATTTCGCATTGTAAACGCGTAAATTTAAACGATAGTGTTGCCGCCGTATCAGTTCTTTACAGATCACTGAATGTGCTCCGGTTCCGTTCCGTTTTATTTTGTTTTAATGGCTCTGAATATTGGCGAGTCTGCGAGTTAGGAGTGAAGGTATATATGTATGTATAGGTACGCCTCATCTTTATTTGAGACTGACTGTTTTTCGAGGTTTCACCTGCGTTCCGTGAAAACTTCATCAGATAGCAAAGTAATCCTCAATAAATGGACTATCTTACACTAATAATAATTTTACAAATCGGACCTAATGACTAATCGGCACTTTTTAATTCAATCCAAACAACAGTCAACAAACTCGTAATAAATTGAAATTTAACTGCCTAGTAACAGTTTATCTGCCTTCATTGAAAAATTTAGAAGGTTGGTAGATTTTAATTTATTCGTTTTTTGTTTATAGCTTATAATATATTAGCTTTGAAATTCTACCATTTGCTAATTTGGAACTCAATGTTTTTGAATTCAGTTTGGAGTACGATACCCGACACTTCTTCCTACTCCTCACAGACGAGAATTCATTTGATGTTTTCCCATTAATAAAAATAAAACACGACCTTTATTGTCCAGAATCAAAGACAGACCTCTAACGTAATCAACATCTGACCTTTTTACGAACATCAAAGCTGATTAAACTAAATGCAAAAAAATATCCCTGGTAATGGTTTTTAGATCGCTTAAAGGAAGGCACTTTGCTGTCGACAGTTTGGTACTGGCAGCTAGACCACGTCAACGTCAGCTGTCAGTTGCAGAACGTTGGCAGAACGTCGAATCATAGCAGTATTTGCTGTGAAATGGGGACGAAATCGCAGTGACTAAAACTCTAAAACTGCTTTGGTGACAGATTTTGGAGTTGTCGATTAATATATGAATTGTTGTCATTAACACTTATATTAGCATTTAGGGGAAAACATGTTTTTAATCTCTGGCTCGTCGAGTTACATTATTTGTGAGTGAAGTCAACTTTCTCGAGGTGCCATGACGGGATTAAACCAACAATTCAATAACTATATCAGAGCACTTATGCTTATGTATCTCTATAGAATAAGGAAAATGTTTAAATATAATTTGGCACAAAACGCTAAAATTAGAATAAAACAATCTTCCCAAAAAAGCACAAATCACAGCAACAAAAAATCTCATCCATCTAAATTTTTGGAACGCGATCTCCCACCGAAACTTCACAAAGTAATCAAACACGTGATTCGGCATAAACTATGTGTCCTACCCTCCATATTAAAATAATATCGGTCCACAAACGCTAGGATTTACCAAATAGTATTCCGTTTGCACAAACAAACCATAAATTTGGAGATTTAAAAAGCTTTTATCTCTTTGTTTGCCCTGTTTGGCGCTATACCATGTTGAATATAAAAGTCGTGTTTAAAATATCATGCCTCAATGTGGGATACGTTTAACTGCGATTTCTGATATGAATATCTTAAACCTGAGCTGAAAACCGTGGATGTGTGGCCCATTCGTCATAGCAGCTGGCGATAAAAGATGAAAAATCTGTTGGTAGGTATCTACTGTAATTCATTGGTTAAGCACATGTTATCACTTATGGTATTATGGGCGGAAATCGTTGCAAGCATATTATTTTGTCTTCGTATGATATAATTACGATGCGGGTACTACTTTTAACTCTGGTCAAACTATACCCTTATAAAAAGTTCTACATAATATGGTTATGTAAAATTTCAATAACATAATTTTGTTAAATTAAAAATAGTGACATCGAGACATTTTTAAATAGCTTGGGAAAGATACGTGATTTCAAAGATATTTAAGACTTCAAAGACGATACACATTAATTTCTCGTAATTTACCTCTCAAATTCTACTATCTGGATTCTTGCGGTTTTGAGGCAAAATAACCTTGAAAAACAGATCTATCACAATTACAATATTAACAGCCTCGCATAAATTTCAATACTAAATACGGACGCAAACTACCAGGCAATAATAAGTTGAAGAAGTATTAAGTGGCAGATTTGGAGAGAGCAAAAAGCCACGATAACAGCAAGGACGTCGTTTAGCGTTATAGCCAAACTTCTAACGAGCTGTCATAAACTGGGTATTTACTTGACGCACCTTCAACACTGTTCAAGGCATGGAAAAAACAAAATGACTAGCGGAGGTGCCATATCGGAAAATCGCTTAAGAAAGTAGCGCGCTAAAATGTCGCGTCTTCGGGGGACGAGGAACGTTACTGTCCCATATACGCTTTCTTTGGAAGATGTCCATTTGTTTGTAATGCCAAAAATCGTTGACGGATGTTTCAAAGAACGCAACACCTCGTTAGTTCACTCGTAACTGATCGTTTTGGTCATGCCTTGGTATTTGGCCTAAAAGAAGGCGTCTGACCTACCTCCATTATGGCATCTCCGCTTATTCCTTACTCCGTGATTCAAGGTAAAAATGTACTGTACGAGCGAAATCATAAAATCTTATGATGTTACCTCCTTGCAAGACTGGTCTCCTGGTACCAACGAAATGTTTTGGCATTTTGCAAAATTTTTAAACCACGTTTTAAAGTGGAGTTTTGGGATAGATACCACGTGTTTCTAGGTTAATTGGTGTTTGTGAAAACTTGGTTTTCTAGATAGCAGGATTACTGGTTTTATCGTTGTTTTGTTTCAAATTCTTTCTGTTTAGAACTATTTATGTCCTCATTCATTTGTTTTTAACTTCTTTTTATCGCTGTTTATCGTGGTACAAATTATTTTACACTTCTTGATCCATTGGGTGATAGTGTTTTGTTTTACTATTTGATTGACCAAAGAATTATTTGATCAAGAGCTGTTACAAAGATCGAAACACTCTGGGTAGAATTTGCATCTTTAAGTCTGATGTGTTAAACTGCTTAGCTCTTCTGTACAAAGAGGTGTGATTTTATTACTTTCAAGCTTATTTAAAGGACTTTTTTTATCTCACCGCCATTTCAACGATAATCGGAATTTTAAATTTAATTCGAAATGCCAACATATTAATCTTTATGTAAATGCTGTTAAAACGTTAATATTTTCAGTTCCTGGAATCAGACCGTTTCGCAACTTTAATTTAAATCTGTAATTCGAAATGATAATAAGGCTACAAACGTTTTTATTTGCAAAGAACAAAAGAATGTAACATTTTACGCAATTACAACAAAAATTACATTTTGTTTTGTTACCAGAATTCTTCTTATAAAGGAAACATAATAAAACAGTTACTTAGCCTCAAATAAAAAACGGTACCTCTATATTTTATGTTGCAGACATAAAAACGTTTCCTTAAAAAGAAAAGGTAGGTCTAAATTTTTGTAACTCTGTGGCACAAAAAAAAAGTAACACAGAAGCTTTTTCGTCATTGTCAGTGCCCGAGGTAAGTTATTAACTTTTATACGTAGTGTCAGAAAAGTGACGATGAAAACAAATTGCCTATTACGACTTGCTTCATTATAGGACCAACAATGTCATTTTCCTTCATACATTTTGTGTATTTGAAGATCTCTGACTTTTTGTATCGATAGATAAAATTTTTCGGTAATTGATTACGGTCTGATCCTGAGTTCTTTTCCTACATGAAAGTGTATTTCTTGTCAAGGATAGGAATATTTTTGTTCATTATTCTACTACTCCAAAATATGGGTTATAGTTTTGTAAATGGATTTAACAAAATATGGATAAACTCATCTGATGGGACCATAAAACCACATGTCACATCATGTTATAGCATAGTTTTGCTAGGCTGAAAACGAATTCATGATAGCAATCGCTTTTCGTATGAGGCAAAAGAAAATAAGGAAACAAATGGTACAAAAAGATACTCCTTAAACGGGTCACTAGACTCTGAATTACTTCGTAAATCCATTCAACTGTTCTTGAAGAGTGAAGAATTAGAGAGAGCACCTGTGACTGCGCAAATGCTTGTGCAGTATAATATGTCCTGCGCAGTTGGCTTATTTCCTTATATGAGAACTACCGCCGTAACCGACAATCGGCTTATCAACAATACACTATTTAACAAATCGCTTTACTAATCATACTCTTATCCTTGTTCCCAGGTACAGTCAACACACTAAAATCTCTACACATCCACGTCCCCAAAGCGGTTTTAACCGGCCACGACGCAGAACTAATGTGCACCTACGAGCTGGAAGGTGCACAGCTCTACTCCATTCGATGGTACAGGAATATGATCGAGTTCTACCGCTTTGTGCCTAAGGAATCTCCTGCGACTAAAGTATTTCCAGTAGCTGAGATTAAGGTTGATGTAAGTATTATTTTTTGTTTACATAATATGAATAGTCAGGAAATAGTTGTTTTGCATCATATTCAATTTATAGTTCTTCTGCGCAGACTGGGTTAGCTACAATATTCTTTCCTTTATAGTTACATACTTTATCATCGGACCTGGTTGCAGCTGTGAATCTGATCATAGTAAACGGACTATAAGGCTCCAAAACTATGTACTGAACCGAATTGTAATTTTTTTTCTGTTAGAAAGCTACATTACATTTTATTCAAAAGGAACTCCAACAAAGGATACACCTTACATGCGTAATTATAAAAAAGTTATTTGTAGATTTGTGCTCCTTCAATTACAGGAGAACACATCATGCATACATCATCTTCAGTTAAAATTAAAGAAACTTATACAATATTAAATAAAAAAAAACACATGAACATACAAATTAAATTAAATTAGACATTTGAAATTAAAAATTAAATTAAATTAAATTAAATAGTAAATTAGACATTCAATTGGGTTCTATTTTGTCGGAGTATAGAAAGAAGTTTCCACGGGACATGGGTGAAACCGCAGAAAATATCTAACACTACGTATAAAACAGTGAAGAAAGTATCTAATAGAATTCTTCTAATCCAATCCAAAAGGGTCGTATCTAATCCTAATCGTATTTTCGCAGGTAGCAGCATCAGACCAAAACCGAGTGGTATTAACTGAAGTAGACCGCACATTGACGGGGGAGTACCAGTGTGAAGTTTCTGCAGATGCTCCGCTGTTCCATACAGATATTAAAGCTGCTATGATGGTGGTAGTTGGTGAGTTTTTTTATCTGCTTAGCCTCTAAAATTAAATAAAACTAAGCCTATACAATATACATATATCATCATCCTCCGAGCCTTTTCCCAACTATGATGGGGTCGGCTTCCAGTCTAACCGGATTCAGCTGAGTACCAGTGCTTTACACGAAGCGACTGCCTATCTGACCTCCTCAACCCAGTTACCCGGGCAACCCAATGCTCCTTGGTTAGACTTACTTAAGCCTATACATACACTTAACTACAAAACTAAAACTGTACTAAAAAAGCGCGTCAAAAAATTGGTCCTCAACGTTGTCGGAAGATAGACGTTTTGACTGAGAGTGCAAAAAGAGTATCTATATAGTTTATTGCCGGCTCTTCTCAATGAGACCAACTTTTGGGAACCGTGCAAATAGTGTGACGTTTCATAGGAACCTGCAAAGGCCTATGTGAAATAAAAAGATTTTGATTTTGTAGTCCTATCCCCTAGTTCTCAACTTTTTAAATGGCCATGCATTCACAAACTTGCGATTTGTCGTCCCGTCTGCCCAGAAAATAATAATTACCTAAATGAGGGCCAGCTTTCAGGCTTACCAGAGATAAGTAAGTAAATCAGTGTTATACGGAGCAACTCTCTGTCTCATTCCTCAATATAAAATATCTCATGAAAATTAGTAATAATCTTAAAATTGAATATTCGTATTCAGATGTTTTTCTTTAGCTGCTTTTAGCTTTATTATTCTCAAATTAATAAGGCGATTAATCGTATTTTTAAGTTTACTTTATAAACAGAATCCAGAATATTCTTCCTCTGATCCTTTTTATAAGCTCCGGGATTTGGCAATATCTCAAGACAACGCATTTTTCAAGCCTACACCTAATCCGACCAGCTGTTCGCGAAACTCGTACACTTTTAATTCATTCCGTTGAAAAATTTCGGTGGAAAATATTGTAAAGTCCAACATTTACATAAATAAATTGCAGTGTTTCCTCACCAGAGCGAAATTTAGGGTTAATGTCTTGTAAAGCAAATTTTCTTTTAAATTCCACTCTTAGTTCTGCTGAATAATTTGTCGAGTTTTTAGGCATGTAATAAAAGGTAGGGTTATTTATTTAATAATGTTAATTTCGTTTTACTTTGTTGAATTAGGCCCTTTTACTAATCTGACAATGCCAGCGAACCCGTTGATGAACGGTATTGTCTTATGTACTTTTGTAAAATGGATGGCATTTACAGTGCAAACGTTGATTTGGATAAAAATATTTATTCAAAAATCGCTTACTATTGCGTACCATTGTTCTGCACCATTTGTATGAATACGAATGACTAGTGGTGGATTTCTGTATACCATGGTATCTGTTAATATACAATAATTATGTCCATATAAATTATGTCAAACTGCAATCTTTGGGTGCGTCCACATCTGGCGAATGTGCCGCGAATGTGCAGCACGCGAGCCGATTGCGAGCTGTCTCCGAGCTGCGCGCGTGCAGTCACTGCAATAGTTTGGTGTGCCTCTTTAGCGCAACTCATGCAAGGCTCGTATAGAGCGCGCGAGCGGCGCGCGATCTGCGCGCAATCAGTTCTCGCCCTTACAGTTCCGTATATTGGCTCAGTACTATCGAAGATGTCAGACGTCGCGCGCCGCCTGCGCGCCGCTCGCGTGCGGCGCTTAGGTCGCGCGCGAACTGCGCGCGGGCCAAGCAGAAGCGGCGCACGAACAACAATGCACGCGCGCAGCTCGCGGGCAGGTCGCAAACGGCTCGCGAGCTGCACATTCGCGGCACATTCGCATAGATGTGGACGCACCCTTTCATTGCAAAACAACAGATAGCTTATAGAAGCGATGGTAAAATCCATAATTCATCAAACCAAAAACAAATGCCTGACACAAATGATTGGAACACTTCCACTTTCAAAATGATATAGTTACGAACAAAAGCGGCCAGTTATCAGTCAGGGAGGCTCGGACACCATCTGCCACGGTACCTACCCTTTCCCGAATCTTTTATTAGGTTCGTTGAAATATTGCATATTCACAATACAGCTGGCATTTTGTCGGCCAAAAATAAACCTAAAAGTTCGATTTCAATGGAAGAGAAAAGAGTTTTCGCTAGCCAGTTCTAATTTTGGAATTGCTCCACTGTACTTTTGGAGTGTATATAGCCGGAATATTTTATCGAAACCGGCTCGTGTTGTTTTGGGTTTGTGTTGAGTTGCAAAAATCGCTACGTATCCAATAGTACATATTATAAATACGAAAGTTTGTAAGAATATTTGGATGTGTGTTTGTTACTCTATCACGCCAACTGCTGAAGAAATGTTGATAAAACTTGTCAGTAGGATACATCAGAATAACTGACATTTATATTCAAACTGAATTAAATCCGAAAGCAGATAACTTAGCATTGTATAAAAAAAGCTCTAATTAGCATATACTTCAATTATTATTTTATCTGAGAAAAATAAAAATACTTTAGTATTTATTGAACATATCACCATTCGCAAACAAAAATGTACCCTACACAACGACTAATAAGTACCATTTTCCTACAGAACCGCCTCTAGCAAGTCCAAACGTGACGTCAGATCGTATCTCCTACATCGGAGGAGACCACATCAGGGCGAACTGCTCGTCACCACCTTCTCTACCCGCTGCCAACATCACGTGGTACGTCAACGAGCAAATGGTGAGTTTTGATGGAGTAAGATCTATACGTATGTAGTATAAAGAGATAATCATCTTTTAGGCTTTTTAGGAATGAGAACTAATCAGCACGATTGCTCAATTCGATTTCAGACTTTAAAGGACAGGTTTCCTCTCAATGTTTTTCTTTCACCTTTATTAGTCAGATATTAGTGTTCAAAATATACTTAGAAAGTACAGTGCTGGAGAGAAAAGGTGGTTTTCAAATTGATTCGTTCAATGTATTGCTAGCATGTTTACCTTTTAAATAGTACATTTCTGGCAGTACTATAAATATATACCTGGCAAGCCGTAGTTCTAAATTCGGTAATACAATTGGTATATTGGCTTTATTGATTCTTGTTTAAGTTCTATATATTGCAAGCAAAGAACCTTCCTATTCCCATACTGTATATGTAACTTTGAAAAGTTACTTGCCTAACCTGGAACCGCACACCCGTTCTTGGGAGGTGATTCCATACTGATAAATCACCAAGAGGGCCTTCTGTATTACCTGATAAGCTATTTTTCTTTTAGGTGCCCGGATTCACGGCGAACCACGTGCTGAACTTCAGCAACGGCTACGCGTCCAGCTTAGCAACGCTCGAGTTGGAGGCCGCCGTGCATTCCCCAGTGCCTACACTCATGATACGGTGAGATAACACTACCTACCAATGTTGGTTAACCTGTAATTGGCGACTGTGTAAAGGGCTTATTACATTTGACTAAATTCAGTCGTCTAAATAGGTTTGTCTAATTAGGTTTCTAAATGATTTAATGAAAACTACCTTCCTAAATGCGATTACATTTGACTGAATTTAGTGACTGAATCATTTAGACGACTGAATTTAGTCAAGTGTAATAAGCCCTTAAGGCCTAGTAATAACAGAAATTGTACTCTAAGCTTTATCTACACAGACGCTGTTGGTAAACCTTTTAATAAATAAAAATAAATAAATAAATGCAACTTAATGTGCTTGGGTACCCGCAGAAACAGGTGTACTCTCTGTGTGTGACCTTACTTTCTCATAGTTTGAAGAGACGGCAACCAACTGACCACAGATAGATCAGATGCAGAACTTTAAAGTGTTTTTCGTGGAATGGTACAAGTTAGTATTACGTTTATACTGTAAGAGAACAATTCATAACCGAATAATTGCATACCCAACCAAAGACCTAGTATTTCATCCGGCATATAAGTAATTATTGTTTTTGGCCGTTTCTAAGAACTGGTTTCTTTTGGCCCGGTGGTGCCGGGTTGGCCAGACTTTTATCGTGAACCATTGCTTAGAAATAGACAAAATGACGCGAATTATTACAAACTAATAATGATGTAATTATTTTGTTTCAGGTGTGAAGCGTCAATTTTCGACGTGTGGAGGTCGACAAGTCACACGATAGTATTACGTGAGAGGAGCGCAAATCCTGCATCTGCTTTGGGCAGAAGTTTTACAGGTAATTACATTGGGTTGTTAATTAGTTTTAATGGGGCGTTATAAACTAGAAAGTCTGAAAACCTGTCCTGCCATTGGGTGTAGACCTTACTTCGGGTTGAAGAAATGAGAAAAATTATTGCTTCATGTAAAAACTAAAGCTGCAAAAAGATTCTCAGAAAATTGGGAAAAGGCTAAGCAGCTGCTCTCTTAGGTTCTATTTATTAGGTTAAATATTTTTATTTTAACTATTATTTCTTTAATTATATAACCTAGGGGTGAGGAGTCCAATTTATGTGTATTTTTTGTTATACCAGTTCTGACAACTTACTTTTCCCTAAAAAACAATCACAATTCAGAAACCTTTAGGTTTAAGGTTTTACATGGATAATGATTTTTGTAGTCACAGTAACTTTTTTCTTCTCACAGGAGCTGCGACAGAAACCTGCCTACCTACTATAATGGTGTTGCTTCTCCAATTCTTCCTACAACTTCTTCTCCAGAGGTACAGCGGGACGTCAATAAGATAGCTGTAACGCTTACATGTTATGTAGACTAAATAATTACGTTAATAAGTACGTTTAATACGTCAGGGTTTGAACATAAAGGTTTTGGGTATATGAATGGAGATAGTACGTATAAGTGTATTTTTTTTTCCTTTTTTTATAAAATTGATTGTCGAACAATTTTTTTTTTTCTGGCAGTTGAAATAGTTTGGATGCCTGGTATTTTATTTTTTAACTGTTTATTTTTATTTTGAAAATGGAATTGAGCGTAATTCAATTGTTCCGATGTTTATAGTTAATGTCTAATTATAAAGTTATGGTTATATTACAGAGTGCATTTTTATAAAAGTAAAATATATTGTCCATATTTTATTTATAACTTAATATTATATTTTTATTGTAATTAATTATACTATATTTTTTTTGTAATCGTGAATAAAAATGCGCGCTTGAATATAACTTACTTATATAGAACATAATATTGTTAACATAGACTGATTATATAGAATAATTTGTGTAAATAAATATAATAGTTACTGTTTGTGATTTACAAACGAAATTATTAATTATGTTCATTTTTAAACGTAATAATGTTAATATTTCGTAAATATAAGGTGTTAGTCCAAATAATTGTATGCGAGGGGAATGAAAATAAAATTATACTGTTTTTAATAATAATTGTATTTTATCTTTAATATTTGTACTTTTATTAAAATTACATTTTGTAAATGTATCTCGATTATTTTTCTTTGTAAAATAAATTAGATTTTATTTAGCTGGAAAAATATGTGTTGTTTATTTTGAAGACTGTTTATAAATATTTATTTGTTAAAATTTAATAGAGAAAATACGTAATTATTATTGTTGTGTTGAATTTAATAAATTGAAAATTGTAGCTAAAAGGCTGTGTTTAAAAATAAAAGATCGAGCTGTTGACGTTATTAGTTAATATTAATTTGCTATACTTTAAGATTGATGGTGCATTAAATAAAATGTTAAATATTGTAAACGATATTATTAATTGTAAATAATTCTTAAAATGATAAGAGTAATAAAGTTTTTAAGACCATGAATTTGTGTGTGAAGTGATTTATTTATTTCGACAAACTGTTTAACCCTAGAAAATCGCAAATTATAAGCTAAAGAATATACCTACACACTACATGACTACAAAGTATTATGAGGCAAGGTACAGAGTGATTTGTAATAATATTCAACTATAGATTGCAAGACAAAAGCGAAATAAATAAAAAATAATCTCTTTATTACATTTTTTCCTTGAAAATGTTTTTTCTATGTTTTTTTTCCAAAAAGTACCTACCTATCAACAAACGTCTATATCCTTACTACAAAACTTAAACGTCTGTTGAACACTTGTCTAAAAAGGTATGGCTGTAAAATGGACCATATTGCAAGGTCATAATCTGGCTTTTTTTAGACAAGTGTTCAACAGACGTTTAAAAGTTTTTTTGTGGTAAGACGGTTATTGTTTTATTCAATGAAAAAATAATAGTAACTTCTACTACTAATCCTACAGTTTGTCTTATTCATACTTTTCTGACAAACCACACTTACATTTCCCAGAAACTGAGAAAAGTGAACTTTTCACTATAACCTAAATTAGCTTGAATGTTCGTGTCCTTAATATATTTTCCAATTAAAATATAATATTAAAATGATTCGCCAGTCTTTAATTTGTCTCATAAAGACCTTAAAAAATTATATCATCTTTATTAAATATGATTCCTATTTCGAAATTAATATGTTTTTATGAAAAACTTTTTCACTTTATTTTTAAATGAAACATTCGACAAAATGAAGACTTTATTACGAAAATAAATACCTACTTATTATTATTTTCACTACTTAATGTAAGTATAATTTTGATGCGAATTTTAATTCAAAATGATTTTAATTTGATACTTATCGTAATCATGTCTGTATAAACATTCAATTTTTCTTTAGCTTTTTTTAAATTCTTGTCTACAATATATTCACCTAATTGTGCATTAAATTGAACATAATTCTAGCTGATAATGTATTCATAAAATAAAATAAACAGGAAATAAAAAATAAAGAAAGTAATAATTGTATACACGATTTTTTATTTAATTTACCTATATTTTTCATCCTACTTGCACTTTGAAAAGTACTTAAGTATCTATACATGAACTAGCGTGAACACAGGTGTACTCTCTATGCCCCTAACATCTTCATGGGATACCATCTAATCATTTTGTTCTCCATGGACGCAGTTTAACTGAAAAAGAATAAGGCGCAGGACCGATAGCTCAATTTGCTCTAAAAGGCACAGTGGCGTTAATAAAGACTATTGAAGACAAATACAGTCTAACTACAGAAATATTTAACATCTGTTGAACACTTGTCTAAAAAAAATGTGGCTGCAAAACGGACCTCATTTCAACGTCATATTCTGATATTTTCAAGAGAAGTGTTCAACAGACGTTTAAAAGTTTTTGTGTTACGACGGATAAAGTCTGATATAAGTAGCTTTCTATATAAGAGGCCAAAACCAGTACACCGTTTACACGAAATGACAATTTAAATCTTTATATAATGTTATAATAACCACGAGTTCTAAAAGGCAGTATTTACTTAAGGTACGCCTAAAATAATTCATAGCGAAGGTTTTAGCAGTATGTAGGTATATTGCCAATGTATGACGATGGATATACTTAAATAAAATATAATTCTTGACACATTATTATAATGTGATAATTTCAATCAATTTTACATGCCGAAAATCTTCCTAAATATTCCCATTTGAAAACAATCATAAACAAAGCTCGCAAGCCACTTCGTTACCAAATCCTTGACCAATTAAAAGAAAATAACCAAGAAAAATACTGCGTTCTAAATTCGAAAGCTCGATTTTTTTCTGAAGAAATAAAACCGCGGAAACAAATCACGACCACTGGGTGCCTGCGTGCCACGGAGTATGGAAAGATGAGCGGATATGCCATAATGCATGTAGGTCAGGCCATTTCTTCTATGTCAATTACGTACGATGGGCATGATTAAAACAGTCAACTAACGAAGCGTTCGGATTCTTTGGGGCTGTATCTGTAAACGACTTTTACTATTACAAAAAATGGTCGGATACAAAGAAGTCGTATAAGGGCAGTAACATTCCTCGTCTCCCGCATTTTGGCGCGCTACTTTCTTGGAAGATTCTCCGTTATGGCACCTCCGCTAGTCATTTAGTACTCCATGCTACGTACCTACCTTTTGAATAATTCATATTTCGAATTTTCACCACAACAATAATAGCACAGGTGAACATTATTTTTCTTTTTGTATTGCCAGCCAGTGCGTCAGTGAATAGAGCGAGCGCCTGCGACTGGCTGATAATAATTCATTGATTGTTTACTACAGGCCGGTTGGGCGTTCTTTTTTTAAAATGATGAATTGTACGTTATTGAATGGGGTCTAAGGAAACTGCTCGTATTTTCTGATTGATGCGTGTTAATTGTTTGAGTTTTGGAGTGTCATGCCATATTTTGTTACGCCATTTTTTTTGCGAGTCTTTTGTCATTTGGCACCTGGCTTTATTTTTCATAATGGCTTGGGATGCCAATTTTTTGTTGTCACTTGCTGTATGGAATATTTTTTTTTAAATTGATTTAAGTTTTCAGTATTATTCCTATCACTTAATTCTCAGATACAGTTTAAAAGCTTATAACTAAAATTCACCAAGAACAATTTTTGCATTTATTTTCCCTCTAAAAACAAAAACTATAAGAGATACTTTGATCAAACCAAAAATCGTTGAAAGAGTTAATTAGCATGCATCACCTCTATTTTTTTTAGAATTTTATACCCCGTAGTTATAAAAATAGAGAGGGGGACATACTTTTTACGACTTTGAGAGCTGATATCTCAAAAACCGTTCACTTTAAGAAAAATGTTTTTTAGAAAACTTTATATCATTTTAAAAGACCTTTCCATTGATACCCCACACGGGTATGTACATCGAAAAAAAAAATTTCATCCCTCAGTTACATGTATGGGGGGCCCCACCCCCAATTCTTTTTTTTACTATTTAGTGTCATATTTTTGTAGCGGTTCATACAACACATATTCCCATCAAATTTCATCACTGTAGTACTTATAGTTTCCGAGTAAATCGGCTGTGACAGACGGACAGACGGACAGACGGACAGACGGACAGACGGACATGACGAAACTATAAGGGTTCCGTTTTTGCCATTTTGGCTACGGAACCCTAAAACAGTCACAAAACGAAATACATTACGCATATCAGGCTCAGCTTCCAAATAGTTTGGTAGCAAAGAGGAAACATTTTTATAACATGACTATCTCTACGCCTGTCACTTTGTACTACATCCGAATACAATTCATGTACAAAAACCTTCGCGTATCGTTAAAAATACCGAGTTCCCAGCTTTTGTTTCAAGTAGAGACATGCTAGTATCGAGATGGGTTTAGTGAGGGGATGCATCGATGCTCAAATTCTAGTCGATTTTAATTGAATCGCTGTTCTAGGATTGAAACGGATATCTTGTATGAAAAATGGCATAAAATAATTATAGAAGTATGAATACATTAACACTTTGATTGGATTTTTAGGTACCTGGTCATCTGAAAAAATAATAAGTAGGTATAATACCTATGTAGAAGTAGTATTATGGAATTACTGACAATTTAGTAATTGAACTCCAAACTTCTAAAAGGATGACAAACAATGATGATGACAATAATACCATTTCCTGGTTCAAAAGTAAAATATCACGAGTTAATCTCCTTCTTGAAAAATTTATATTCATCTATATATCACATATTAATATTATTCCACAAAAAAACTAAATATCGATACTTTATAATCGACTAAAAAAAATCGAACAACAACTCGACTAGCACATCTCTAGTTGTGACATAGTGCACCGGGCCGTTCACACTGAGATAGTAGTTCCGGCATAGTGCGCATGAAATTTATTACTGTTTGTTACCTCCGTCAAGTGGAAACGGCGACCATTTAGCAATTTCGATTGCTGATATTAAGTTGTATGATTAGTCTGTGTAGGTATCGATACTCGGTTGTTCGATTTTTATTCAATTGATTTTTTGTAAATAAATAAGAATTTAACAAAAGCTGCTGTCTTGTTACTGGGTTATTTTACAAAGTGCGATTTAATCGATTTTAGTGTTTGATTTTTATTCGATAATTTTTAAAGATTGATATTTGGTAATTGTAATATTTCTCCTCTTTTTATCTTCAGTGATCGAAAAATCATGCGAAAAGTTGATATTTTGTTTTGTCCTATTTGAATAATCAACTATGATACCAATATTTTAGTACTATTACGATTGCAAGTTTAAGATAATTATTTAATATAATTTGTAACTGTCATATAATATTTACTATTTAGGTTCTCTGGTTACAATTCACACACGTTATTAATACATACCTGTGAAGCCTGAAACATTAATGAAAACCGCAGTATATACATATAATAGTGATTACACATACAGTAATGTAAACTAACTCAAATTTAATGTATTCACTGTGGCCATTAAAAGCTTTGCTGTAATTGTTTTATTAATAGATTCAGTGCCAACAGCTGCGATCACAAATGAAGATATATATTTGCAGATAAGTGTAATATTTGGCCATTGTTAAATAATTTCGTTAATGGTTGATATCTAATCTACTATTTGCCTAATACAGCTTTTAACTATTACCTAATAATTTTGGACACCTATTTACTTACGTGTATAAACTATCCACTCAAGCGTCCAAGCCGCGCGGTGATTCTCGGCTCACCTGTCCGCGCATGAAATGTCAATTGCTTTTTTGCGACCAAGCGCGACTCTTTCACCAAAAACGATGACTACTGAAAAACTACAATAGCTAGATTCGAATAAAAAATACTCACGGAAAGCTAAAAGAACGGACAATTTTATTTGATTAAAAGTAAATTACTTTAATTAATATTATAGGATGATAATAAAGTATAAAGTTGAGGATATCAAAAAAAAAATCGTATATTTTTTTTATTCAGAGTTTTATAAGAAAAATATAATGGTTACTGGTAACAATGTTTTTTTATTATATTAGTACAGGATATACTCTTTAAAATGATACCAATATCTTAATATAAATATTTAGTTTTCTGTCATGAAAAAATAAACAAAGTTAAGTGTTTCTCAAGCGGTCACTGGGCCTCGGGCGACGTAAAAATGTGACAAGATGGCCGCCCGGCTAATATCGTTTTCACACGACGAGGTTGTTTTAATGAATTTTTTAGTTAATTTTTTTAATTAAACGTTTACTTTTATATAATTTTATTACATATCCTTTTTTATTATACAAATTATTATGTTAAATAGAAAAAAAGAAAGCGGTTATTGGTATTACAGTAAAATAAATACACTGTAAAACTGAAAAAAAAGAAACAGTAAACAAACATTATAATGCGCAAGGGCGTAAGCTCAGTAAAGCCACATTTTTTACAAACCACAAAACATTCCCAAATTGATCATAAAACGCTCCGTGTGAACAAACCATTATTTACGTTGTAAGTAGATCGGTCCAAGGGGATTCGGCTCACCAACACTAAAATCATGAATAACGTCTTAACATTTTAGTCATTATAGACCCCATCTCAATGTATTTCGTTTGTAAATGGCCATTAACGTGCTAATAGTGAACGATTCTCGTATATTTTGCATTTATTTAACAAAAATAACTAATTAGAATACACTGTAAACAATAGAAAAGTATCAAACGATGATCGTGTAGTGATCGTATAACTTTTCCAACTAAATTATACTATGTAAACGTTTTGAAATTGTCGTAATAATACATATTTCGTAAAGGAAACTTCTTCACGTTTATTTTGATATAAAATAACAATCTAAATAAGGTATAAAACAAGAAACTTACCACATTTTTGTCAAGAGCTCCACACACAAAAAAGTCACTTGTCAAAAACGACGAACTGTCACTTCAATATATTTTTTTATAAATTTATTGTTGCCATTGCACAGAAAAAATCACAACTCACGGATGGCAAATTTAATAACGCGCCATCTAGTATCAATCAACTATATTAATACCACCTGGCTATAGCGCTGTACACGTTTAAACTGAACGATGTCGTTCGGATACTGTAGTCACCATGAACGCTTAAGGCAAGAATTTTTTTGGTGATTGTTATCACCTCGAACGCTTGAGTGGCTATACTACACCACAAAAAAAAATAGGTACTTTCTAGCAACCCATTGTGTTTCAAGTCTTGTACTTAGAAAGAATTACATGCCACATAGAAACGAGTGAAACGAAACGAAATATTGGACCTAAAATTAATATTTCTATTCGATCGAAGAAGAAGATAACCGCTTATTTAGTCACTATAGCTAATTGACTTACCTACCCATGTTTATTATTTTACATTTTATCAAACTTTTATTTACTTAAGAGTATGAGGCACTACTAGTAAGACATTACACACGAAGTAGACATCCAGCATTCACTTCAGAAGGCATCTTCAAATATGTCCTGTTGTTATAAGTGCTTCCAGCTCAAGTCCCGATTAATAAATTCATCTAAAAAGCAGAGAAAACCACAAACAGCATACTAGAACACTGAATAACACAGCCCAATAACCATACACCGTTATATCGAACCAGGAAGTGTTACCAAACCAAAATTTAATTTACAGCCGTATTCAAATTACGGTTCTGATGTTTATTACCACAATTTGAAACATCAGTTTGCTTACACAAATAGTGAAACTAAATATTTGGCGTTCACTGAGTTTAGATTCATATTTTGGGTGGTACAAGTTGTGAGCGACTGCCGTGGTAAGTTTCATATTAACAGTGCGAGAGAACTGAACAGTTTATTTCATCCAGTATATATTTCTCTACTCTCTGCAGCTTGACAAGCTGAAATGCTGGGTCGTTTACTTTAAATAAAGAATTTAATGATAAGTTGCGTGTATTTTTTTCAGTGTACAGTTTTGTTTATTAACCCAAAGTTCTATACACACCGTTTGTGCGTATTGACAAAATAAAATTAGTTTTTATACTAAAATTCTTCAAACTAAAATTGAAGAAAAACATGTCTTTTTTAGTCAATCATCACATTTTTAAATTCTGAGATTAGAATGATAAATAATACCTATTGTAGTGTACTGTATTATCACCGATATCTGTCGTCTCGTTGTCGCATAGACGCGGAGAGTGCACACTATACTCTATGGCCAGTTGGCGGGAAACCGGGAGAGTGTGTGGCACGGGGGTAAGACGTTATGTGGGCAAGCGAGCCGATATCCTAATTATCGGATGGTAATTACAGAGACACAGGTAGGGCGAACACTACATTTGGCGACGAGTGAAAATATGATATTGGCGGCGTGTCTGTAAGTAGCGAACATTATTTCTTTTGAATTGAAAAGAAAGGAAGGGGCAGGTATGGTAAGTTCAGTTTGCGGATTAAAAGTCCCCCTAAACAGCCGAAATCTGAACGGATTGGCCGTCTGTCCAAAGAACGTGCAAGTTAAAGTTTCTAGTAAGGATGCTAGTATGGTATCCAGTCACCGACTCGACTATAAATTATTGTATGAGACTAAGGAATCTCACGCCGGTGCTCATGTCTAGGTTTTACTTGGAAAGTTTAATTGTGTGTTCTTTGAAGCATATAAGTAAGTTGTACGTTAGTAATTGTACTGTATATTCATCACATAAGGGTTTTCCAGAAAGCCTGTATCATAATATCACATTGCGTATGAAATTCATGTATTTTTCACCAATTGAACATAGAACATTCATTTGTTTTAAGATTGGTGCGAATCAGTAAATCGTTTTAATGCTGTGATGCTACATGATGGCTATGATTAGGTACAGCATACAGCCAAACATCTGTCGTGGGAGTAATTTCCTTTATGAAAGATAAATTACATTGTGTTCCTAGTTCCTATCATAAAGTAAATAATCTTCGGTTCCCATTGACTATAAAAGTGTGAAAAGTAATCAAATCAAATCAAATCATTTATTTCATGTAGGCCTTTACAAGCACTTATGAACGTCAAAATTATAAATAAGTTTGCTTCTAGTTGCCCATTCCAAAAGTAGCTTCCTATGGAGAAGAACGGGCTAGAAACTCCATGGTTACTCTTTTTAAAAACATAATAGGTGTTACAATTTGTATGTATTGATACATACGATAATAACATGAAAAAGAAATGTTTACAATATTTTTTGGGTTGACTTTGAGAAAGTTATACAATGCAAGTTGAACTAGGAAGTTATAAGAGAAAATTATTATACAAACTATTTTAAGAAGTTAATAAATTAAACAAACCAAGTTATATAAAGCAAAAGAAATAATAACTGGGAATGCAATTATTATGACTGAAAGTTTCAAATTAATTTGTAACTTGTAATATAGTCAATTTTTGGTGAACTGAGTGCATAATATTATAAGTACCTTGAGTTTGTAAGCGACTCCCTACTACAATAATTAAGTAGTTATTTCTACTAAATAATCTGTTTTGAATTGAGTAATTTTAAGTATTTGAAAGTTAATCTGGACGAGTACCTTCTTTAAATCTTGATTAATTTCAGATTTTCTGTGCTGGTGGTTTGGATAATATAAGCTTCCAAACCTAGCTTCCCTCCCAGAGTCTAGTTAACTACTTACTTGCTACATTGTTCTGGTTCCAACTTACTTCAAGAGACTTGCTTACAATATAGTGGATATTGCAAGAACAAACTGGTGGTTTTGTACCTTTAGTCAACTGTTCTATAAATGACAAACATGTGCTAGGTATTTAGTTAAACAAATAGCACATTGAAGGACCATTGTAAGTTGGACTATGTATGTTGAAGTACTTACCCAGCTATACTGGTATGTATGCACATATGTACAACATTCCAACCCGTCAACGCTTCCAGTGGGTTGCCTATCTAGTTAATGTTAATTATAACGGTTGCTCAGTCACCCTGAATATAATTCTAATCCTTTTAATTTAGTTTGTTTTGCAGTATTAAAGAGGTTGTTATGTTACAACAGAGATATCTCAGAAGAAGCAGAACAGGAAAACAGTACCAAACAGCAATATTAGATGAAAAATGTGGATCAAAACTTTTGGTATTCAATAGATAGAATCTTTGGTAAACATCCTAACTCATAATCCTAATTTGAGTATTTTAGGTGAATATGAAACTCTTAGACCAAAAATTTAAGGAACTAAGCAATGGAGCATTTTTGTACTTTAATTAATTCCCATTTAGATTTGTTGGGACAATGCTGCTTTATTTACCTAACTGGGGTTTCACATCTGTGACAAAATCTTATAAGAATGAAACATGGAAGGAGTTTCAATATAGATACTTACTCTGGGTACTGTCTAATGATTTAGATTTCATAATTTGGTGATTGCTTGTGCTTCTAAAATATAACCTTCAAGATTCAGGCTTGAGTGGATTTTAATTGGTATCACAATTGACTGACATTGGTGCAGTTTAACAGAGTAGCCCTCATTGTAATATTGCTATTTATTTATAAATTATACTTTACAGTATTGCAGTGCCCAACAAGAATTATAAGTGTAAACTAAATAAACTTACATAGAAAGTTGTTGGGAGAATAACATAACCAAGACATGAAATAGAATCCATTTATTGATTTGAGATTAATACATCTATCTTTTGAAGTAGGTACAATGTGTAGTCAGTTGTTGGCTACAAATGTTCTTGGCATACTGATTGTTGTTGTTGCTTTGCCACCCACTTGTGAAACCTGGAGATGCCTGCTGACCGAACAGTTTCTTGAAATTTTCAAAGCATCGGCACCGAGCTGCCTGGGTCCTGTGGCACCTGCATTTTATCTGGGGCGCTTGGTTGTTCACTAAGTAGGTACCTACTTCATAGGTTCTAGGTTTCTATTCGGCGTTGGTGGGCGCATGAATTGGGAATCCTGCGGCCAATCTATAGGTGGACGGACGTTGTAGAGGGGTCGGCGATCGTTTCTACGGGGGGAATTGTGCATCGACGGGAGCGCTGTTTGTGAGTTGCTGTTCACTTTGATGAAAGGAGGAGGAACAGTAGTTGAGAGTCTCTATTGATGGATTCTATTCTATGTTAAGGTGTTTGTTTGTGTTTTGTAGTTTCACTGAATGCCACAGCTACAGATTACAAAGCTGATGACACCTGTCAAAGCGCGTTTCGTTGCACGACGTAGTTGTTAACTAAAATCCTAAAATCTGATAAGTTAAACGTAACTATAAAGCAACGGCTTTATAGGTGCCTACGTTATAATCGTAACGTACACATAGCACTAAAGTTAAATTTGTAGAATTGCGCCCCTGGACACTCATTGATGTAGAACGCTCGAAGCTTAGGTATATCAGAATTCTTTTAGAGAGTGTATCTGCAGAAGCATGCAAGTGCCAGCGCTGATCCATACGGTTGAAAACCAGATTACTTGTTGCAATGCTGAGATAAGGAATTAAGCTTTGAAATATTCCACTCTCAATTAATAAAAGGAAACTGTTACCAAAATTAGTTGAGTTTGATTCATATTATGCTTTAAGCATTTGCTATTAATTTCATTTGTAATAATTTAAATAATTTTGCAATGGGGTGTCAAATTAGATGTGAACGGTGGCTGGTCCAAGCGATCTGTAACTATGTAAACATGATTGCTAGGTAGGTTGGTTCCGAGTCTAATAGAAATACCTACCTTTACTTAACACATTAGTAGTGCACTAAACTGTTAGTGCTCTGTTGTCATCGAGATTAAATGTAATTCCCCTAGTAGGTAGTACAATTTTTAGAATAGTTAACGATACAACATGAGTAGGTAAACGAGATATCTTTTCCGTCAGGAGAGCTGCGTTTCGACCGTTTAAGTTTTAAACATTGTACCTATAATAGGTATACTGGCACCTAGACACGTTGAAAAGCAGATTGGAAATACAAAGGTATTTCATTTGTAGACACAATTTGCCACTTAGGTACAACCGTATAAATTATTGTGTTATGTTGTTATCAATAAAAAAAAAACTTCTGAACTATAATTCTACTTTTAGTCATTATGTATGTGTAGGTACTGGCAGAAATCTGCTAGTTCACGGGCCCACTGCGGAAGTCAACCGGGTACGTACGTTTGTGTGATCATAATTACTATGTATTTATGTACATGTTTGAAAAACTAGAGATCGTACGGCAGTACTAAATAGTAGAACTATTATATTTGTATTCGTAAAGCTTTGCGAGGCACGTTCCACTGTTGCTAACAGTAAGGTCCGTGAGAAATCGTAAAGTTGCGCGAAAGTATTAAATAGTAGAACTATTATATTTATATTCGTAAAGCTTTGCTAGGCACGTTCCACTGTTGCTTACAGTAAGGTCCGTGAGAAATCGTAAAGTTGCGCGAAAGTATTAAATAGTAGAACTATTATATTTATATTCGTAAAGCTTTGCGAGGCACGTTCCACTGTTGCTAACAGTAAGGTCCGTGAGAAATCGTAAGGTTGCGCGAAAGTATTAGATAGTAGAACTATCATATGTACCTATAGACCTATATGCCTGAGAGGCGAGAACTTGTACAGCTTTACGAGGTGCGACCAGCAAGGTTCGCGAGGATTCGTATATGTTGTGTGCAAGTCTTGTACAGCTTTACGAGGTGTGAACAGCTAGGTTCGCGAGGATTCGTATATGTTGTGTGCAAGTCTTGTACAGCTTTACGAGGTGCGACCAGCAAGGTTCGCGAGGATTCGTATATGTTGTGTGCAAGTCTTGTAGGTACAGCTTTACGAGGTGCGACCAGCAAGGTTCGCGAGGATTCGTATATGTTGTGTGCAAGTCTTGTACAGCTTTACGAGGTGCGACCAGCAAGGTTCGCGAGGATTCGTATATGTTGTGTGCAAGTATAAAATGGCAGGGCCTGGCATGGACTTGAAAGTCACGTTCCACTGTCGTGGAGTCCTTGAGTAACACTCAAAGGTTTGCTTTAAACGGCGCGGCGGTAACTTGTTGGTAAGGTTATTGAAAGTGGTAATGGTAAGGTAATGTGTGAGTAAAAGGTAAAGGTAATAATTTCCATAAATCGTCAGTGTAAAACGATTCGACTGTAGTGACATTTCAAAGTTGTCCGGTTGTTTATAAAACACTAGCAAACGCTACGCTAGTAAAATGCACGTAAAAGTCATTACGGGGCTTAAATCGCAAGTACAAAGCGTCAGAAAAAACTTCATTTCATCATTATTGTTTCAACTCTGAAGCTAGAAATAAAATTCTTACATTGGGACAATGCATTCTGAAACTGTTTTTCAAGTAAGTGAAGTAAAATTATTCAGTCAAAGCCCGACAAGGGCAAAGGCAATACTTGGTCATTTGAAGGAAAAGGGAAAGGAGTAGGTAGCTAGAGTAAAATGTGAGGAAACCACTGGGAGTATGAATATTTATTATATTCCATTAATAGGCAGGTACAGTTTGGTTTTATCTATTTTTATATTCATTTTGATTTTGCCGCTAGTGGATCTCAAGTGTTCGTAATTGTTTCGAGCATGAGATACCTACCTGAATATGTCATTGCCTAGATATAAAGTAGATGATTTCGATAATAAACTGTTTGAATCGGACCAAGCAAGATGAGTGCTCGTTGGCTGAACGTGCAGCAATATTTGAGACTGTTTGATTCCACATGGACTAACAGGCGGGATATCGGTGTCCATCGACTGATCACCAGACTGGTTATTGATGTCGGCAAAGTGACGGAGTTTAATTTGTTTTTACTAAACAAAGGAAGGGATGTAGTGTACTGTATTATCACCGATATCTGTCGTCTCGTTGTCGCATAGACGCGGAGAGTGCACACTATACTCTATGGCCAGTTGGCGGGAAACCGGGAGAGTGTGTGGCACGGGGGTAAGACGTTATGTGGGCAAGCGAGCCGATATCCTAATTATCGGATGGTAATTACAGAGACACAGGTAGGGCGAACACTACACCTATTTACTCAGAACGCTTTAATTTTAAAACTTGGACCAACTTCATGTTCTAGTCAGTAACTCGTGAACTACAATTTTGCCACTAAAGCTATCAAGAACTTTACTATTTACCATGCAGCACAGCACCAGCTATTAGCAATTTATCGAAATATTAATACCAAGATTGGACTCTTTGGTGTAACACTTAGAAGCTGGGAGCCATAAAGTTAACTACTAAATATTCGGTGTACCGAATCATCATCTTCCGAGCCTTTTTTCCCAACTATATTAGGGTCGGCTTTCAGTCTAACCGCCTGCATCTGAGTAACTAACTGCAGCTGAGTAGGTACTAGTGTTTTACAACCAATTCAAGTTCATCACACTTTTGAAACCTAGGATATTTCCACGCTCAACAAGGTCTAAATTAAGCCATCTGCCCTGCGTATTCCCAACTATGTTGGGGTCGTCTTCCAGTCTAACCGCCTGCAGCTGGGTAGGTACCCTTTCACAAGGAGTTTAAGAAATTTTGCAGACAAAGTAAAAAATATATTATGACCTTTTAGAAAAGTACACCTTTCATTTTATAATAATTACATTTACGCAGAAATAAAACAATAATTCGTTCCTGTACAACTGCTAAGCAAATTGAGATGAATTTGAGTGATGATGAAATAAGTCTCTCACCGAGGTAAATAACGAGAATATTAATGCCTAAAAATAGAATGAAACTTAATGTATTTTCAACGGGTATTACCCAATATTATACACCACTACCTGTTACCATACTTCAAAACTTACTATCCTAAGAATATAATGTTACCGATTTCTTCAAAAACGTTAACAGTCTCAAACGACAAAACTTACAATATACGACCTATAGTAGGTAACCTACTTGTTAAATTTCTCGGAAGAATTTAAGAAAAATATATGATGTAGCGAAGCATTTTCTGAATTTATTTCTTTTCTTAGTACGAAGTTATTAAATGTCGGAGTTTCGTTTGTAGGTGCGAAATGTAGTCGTATATTTGGGTAGTTGGCAATAATTTGTTTCTTGAATATTCTTTTGGGAATATTATGAAGGTGTCTTTTTTTATTGTTTTGTATTGATTTACTGTTTTTTCTTGTTTCTTGTAGGTATATGGGCTACAATCGTTGTGTCTTGTATGGTTGAATGACCGATGAACGTGACGTAAAATTTTGGATGACCAAATATTCTAGACATACTACGGATTTCTATAATCGTTGTTTTACTAAGTTTATGTTAGTTAAACTTCTAGTAACAAATTAATGGATAATAGTAGTAATTGGTTATAGTATATAACTATATAGACTATATATAACTAGTAGCAATTAATTGGTTATAGAAATCTACCGATACTCTCGTTTTTGGTACACTAATGTAATCGGAAAAAGACAATAAAAAAACAGGTTTTCAATTCAGCCGAATATTAGTTAACCTAAACAAATAAAATCAAAAAGCCTTAAAAAAATGGGTGATTCATACATTTATTTTCGACTAAGAAATTAAAAGGAACTATTACAAGTTTCTTTAAACTAACGGTGAGTTACATTCAGTTCGTCTGGCTACTCTTACTTACCTATACTCCATTCAAAATAACATTAGAAATTTAAGTAAACCTTTTTTACTGTTTGTTCAACCGATTTTGACTTCTATTGCGTTAGTAGTATGATTAATGGCGGCTGCAGTAAATACTTGGTATTGTAACCACTATTTTGCTTTCAATTCCGTTCTTTTGTCTACGGAATAGAAGTCAAAATCGGTTGAACAAACAGTAAAAAAGGTTTACTTAAATGTCTAATGTTATTTTGAATGGAGTATAAGTGCAAAAGGAAATTCACCTGAATGAACTTTGTTATAACTTGGCTAAAGATAAAGTTTATTTTAATTATTTCGGCTAGTTGGACTATTGTTCCGCTCCAATTAATCCACGGATATTTTATTGTTTTAATTTCATTTAGTTAGCATTTTAAAGTTTGAGCAGTAAATTGTACAGTTTGTTCTGTGAAATGGTTATTTTTTCTTTAAGTTTGGCGAAGTCTTGAATTGGAATTTTACGTTTATGTTGTACTTTAGGTTAAAAGTAGATGTACAGGTAAGTTTGATAGTTAGCCAGAATTTTATAACTCTGGTTGACTGACTGGATCTCAGACTTTGTGAAGTTACTGAGAAGCCATAAAAATTACTCGCAATGATATGTTGAATAATTATTAAGCAGTAACAAGAAGAACCCCTTCTGTTGCTGTTTATTTTATTGTTTAATGTAAAAGTGATAACGTCTAGGAATTAACATTTGTTTTAGCACAATATTTATAGTAAGTTCACAGAATTCCCTGTATCATTATAACGCAGATATTGCTTAAAAGAACGCTTATTTTTGTTGGATATTCTTTTATATTTCATTAATATTTTTACTTTATTATTCAAAGTGCTGACTTATTAACGAAATTTACGGATATTCATTAATTTACTTATCTGTTTTCACTGAAAGCGACCAACCGCATCTGGTAGTGTCGACTTTCCTGAAAAATGCTTTTGTAAAATGAAATGCTTTTGGTGTTAAAACCTGTTCTTTTGGTAAAAAGTCGCATTTTTTCCCTCGAAGTTCTTTCACTATTAAAATGATATTCAGTTTTTTTTGGTAAAATAAAACTGCATTAATTTGGCTTGCAGTTTGACATCGTAACTTCCAATTAATGACGATCATCATTTTTATTCTTAGCCTCATTATTATTAGCCTAACATAATAATTTAATAATTACTTTTTACACCTGCTAGAATGAAAGAAAAAAATATATAAACTTGACTTAAATATATCTGACCTTATAACTTTACATCTATGTTCTTTTCTCACTATTTCAATCAGATAGATCATGGTGAGTCCTTTTAAAGAAGGGCCTTGATATAACACTAGTACTTCCTCGACGATATATTACATGATCTTGAGTAAAATATATAACGGTGAGGTCCTTTCTTTTCAGAATTGACAACTTCCATACCTCGCCCTTTAAGAATTGACCTTAGTATAGTTATCGGCACGAATCTTGAACTCTGACCTACATCTGCGCAGAAGTGATTTATTAGCAAAGAACCAATCCCGTGTGACGGCTATGACGCGATGCACTGCGGGCCAATCACCGCTTTGGCCCGCCCGCGCGCCTCACTTCATACCACAAAAGAGACCCAATAAATTACTTCTGCGCAGGTGAAGGTCAGGGCTCAAGATTCGTGCCGATAACTATACTGACTCCCCAGTAGAAGTAAGACTTCATCAGTTAAAACATAACATTCACCAGCGGGTTGACCATTGAATTATTCAGCTCGTGGTCGGCGCTGACCTGAGACTTACAAATAGAATTCTATAGTAGTTCAGTCCTTTCAAGTGAGCTCCAAGGATATTTTAGCTGGCACGTGAAATTATTTGCCCATTGTTTGTGCTGGTTTTGTCACGTACGATTTTGTTTGATAAGTTATTTTATTGTTTTTTTTTTTTCGACTTGTTTGATGTTGGTTTTTTAGACTCTCTCGTCTTGATATGTTTTCTAAGGTTCTGTAGACTTTCTGGTCTTAAAGGTATTTTTATTCTATTTTTTTTCTTATTTATGTTGACAAACGGCTCAATCAGCTACAGTTCACGCCAATCAAGTTTTCCTTTCTTAGGTTAGTCATTTGATTTCTCGTGTATCAGCTCATGCAGATATTTTTGACCCTTGATTTCATAAAAATGAAAAGAATTATAAACAAAACACTACACCACATGCATGAATTAGTGTCAAGTGCAAAGTGAATTCATACGAACTTGTAATGACTTTAACCACCCGTACTCTTTTCATCAGATCAATCTCTCAGTCCCAACAACCTTAACATTAACCTCATATTTCCTTTTTTAATGAAAATTGGTCCAGGAATACAGTAAGACGAAATCTCAAAAACCGAAAATCTTACCAAAATCTTCGTACAAAGCCAGACCAAGAAATACAAACAAATACTATATATAATACAAACAATATCAGAATGTTTCCCTGTTAGAAACAAAGAACAAATGCATTTTTACATTAGCAACAATTCTAAACACCGCTGCAATGGCGTAATAGCTTAGCGCGACACACTGGCGAATAACTTGCTTTATATTCATATTCTTATAATTATTTAATTAGAGAAACAAAAAAAATAAGATTAGTCGGATCTTGGGTAATTGAAATACATGTCAAATTAATAGATGTCAATCCTCACTAAGACCAAATTAGTGTGTTTTCCGAAGTTGATGTTTACATGAAGAAAACCAAAATGATCTTTAAATGAAGAGACATCAGGCCTCTTAATACGAAAGAGCGTTTATCGTTTGGTGTTTATCGAATTATGACTGACAAAAAACGCAAAAAAAATCCCATAAACTGTACAATTTATTTCCACAGAAAACTATACAAACACGACAATATTGTAGGTACTCCAAAACATAAGCCAAAGATAATAAACAAAAAAGTCTTCAAGCTTGATCTTCAAGTTGATTACGCAATGCATACTATAAAGTCCAAATTGTTACAATTTTTACAATGAGACCCATCGCCTTTCCTTCATTTGAACCCAGAATAATCTAGTCAGAAATTATTAAGACTTTTACTGAACTTTTTATTCCCGTAATAATTTCCAAGAAATATCCAGGTGTTTTTAGGAAGTTTGGATTTTTGTTTTTGATACTTTAATGGATCTCGTGGTTCGGTGTTTTTGCAAAAGTTTTAGTGCTTTTGTTTATTTATCGATTTTCTGTCAAAGTTTTTTTGTGATTGGGAAGTTTTTATGTGTAGTACTTAAATGTATCAACAAGGGACATTATACGTTTCTTTTCTTTGACGTTAACTTACTAGATTGAATAAATAAATATGTTTGTCATTGTGACCTTGGGTTACCCATGTGTTATAAGTAGCCTGGTCGCTGTCTACTTATTGAGCTGAAATAACATGTTTATCTGACTTGTTTAAAGTTCGAATCTTCTGTAGATAGAAAAAATAGTTTCACCTATTAGCGGACTTCTCGTCTTCCAAGCTTCTCTCAACTAAGTATGTTGGAGTCGGCTTAAAGGTAGCTGAGTACCAGTATTTTAGAGGTACCTACATGGCGCGACCGCCTACCGTCTCAACCCAGGCAATTAGTGACCAATTATTTGACATAATTTCAGATTTCTGTCACAGTGACATATTTTGTGCTGTGTGTCACGCAGCTCCAATTTCAAAATAATTTTTATAAGCACCACAACCAACCACGAGACAATACAATAGCGTTCTAAAATAAACTTAACCCCTAGAACGCCCACGGGTCCGTGTGTCCGAAAGTAGCATTTCCCTCGCCACGTCTGCAGCTGCATCCAAAGGGTTATTTCTCAAACACGTCGCGCGCTCCCCAGTAATGGGTATCATTTATACCGGTGATCACTACTGTCGTTTACGAGTGCTATTCTATATTTTATGACGGAATCAGGTTAAAATGGGACTGTTGGCTGTTTGACTTCGTGAATGGAAGTGTTTCTTGTTAAGAAATTTGATTGGGTGGACCAATTTGGTTAGTTTAAAGGCGGGTATTTATGATAGTCTGACACCAGTCTTACCAAGGGGTTGCCCAGGTAACTGGGTTGAGGAGGTCAGTAAGGCGGTCGTTTCTTGTAAAACAGTGGTACTCAGATGCATGCGGTAGACTGGAAGCCGACCCCAACATAGTTGGGAAAAGGCTCGGGACATGATGATGATAGTGAAGCATGGCTATTTTTGTCAAAATTGCGAAAGAGTGGGAAAGGGTAATTTGATTGGTGGTGAAACAAAATTTTCTAAGCACTCATATTATTATGCTCAGTGCAAGCGTCTTTTAACTTTTTTAAAGTAAATGAAAACAGTGCAGTGAACAAGCAAAAATACTTTGTAATATAATATAATGCATTTCAGCTCTGTCCGGGCACGGACTTGCATAAATCATACTTAACGATCCTCTCGCACTGTCACTTACTGAGGAAGATAAGGCAAACGCTAAATAAACAGATGCATTATATTACATTGAATCATTCTTATTCACTGTAGATTTTGGTTTAATATAGTACCTAATAGAAAGCGTAGTTACATTAACATTGGAAAGCAAATTAAGTTTGTTTTCAAATTCAAAGTCAAAAACATTTGATGGAATTGAAATCAGCACTTGTTGACGTAAAGTACATAATGTTATGCCTTTTTCAAATTTTGACCAAATCAGTCTACCCATTTAGGAGGAAGTAGGTGACTTATAAACGTACAGAAAAAATATACGTATCATCACTACATAGTACATCTATAAAACAATCACTCGCTTTTTCTGCCCCGTTGTACGCTTAAATCTTCAAAACTACGCTACCGCTTTGTTTTGTATGCTTAAAGAGGAAGGTTCATTATGTTTGATAACAAACATTAAATAATAGGGACATAGCGGATCGGTAGTTCTAATAAAACTAACACTAACAATAACTTGTTAAAATATATTTCGGCCCTAATGCCATTATAAAACACATTTTTTTTTACTCCTACAAAATCTAGCACCTAAACCAAAATTACCAAAGAAATAAAACAAACCAAAGAACAAAATCAAAGCAAAGACTACCAAAAAAATAATTATTCGGAAGCAATCCATCCCCTTTTAACCTCAGCAAACATGTTAAAGGATTTCGTATGGATTAATGGAGCGATCAGATTACGTATCGACCGACTTACCTCTGGGAATAGACGGTTGTATAATCAGAATCACTGCGAAGCCTTTGGTAATACAAAAACAAAGGATCGGTATGTACTTGTATATCTATCTATATCTATCTACATCTATCTCTTTATTATATACCTACTAATATAAATAAAATAAAGAGGAAACATTTATTTGTTTGCTTATAGGTACCCAAATAGCTCCAAAACCACTGAACCGATTTGTCGGTTATGTTTTATACAGATATAAGTTTATTTCCGAGACGCGGGTGAAACTGCGGGAAAACAGCTGGTGTATATAAAAATCATAATATGAAATATTAATGAATTTCATGACGCTATTAAAGTACATTTGTATAAAAAAAATAATGAAACAGATTGTCTGACTGGGTTTCTGTCAAAGATGAATGTAGAAAAATATTTCTTTTGTTTTTTTCTTTTTTGTATTCGTACCTGATATTCACTTACAGAAGCAAAATTACCCAATCCAAGTAAACATGAAGCCTTCAAAAACTGATACCAAAGCCGCTAGTACATAAAGTCTTAAACATAATACCATTCAACTCATAAACTTAACGATAAAGCGATTTCATATCTGTTCGAGTTATTATCTTTTCAAAATATGGATCCGATGTACAGTCGTAAAACTGACGGGATTTTAACGACCTCAAACGCTTTGAAGCCTGTCAGAGAGCTTTCATATTGCTGCGTCCTTATATCAGGCTTTCAAACTTTAATATGTTGGTTTATCGTGGGATATGTAGTAGTAGGTATGGAAGTTTTGAGGTCTTGTCAATAGTCATAGCAAATAGTTTGGTTGGTGTGTAAGGTACTAGTCAAATGGCTGTGAAAGAATGATGATAAGATACCAAGCAAATACTAAAAAGACTAAAGTACTACCTAATCTAAAGTTTGCTGGTGTTATTACAATAAGTTAAACAAAAAAACAACTCTAATCAACAAAACAAATCTATCATTTTTGTCACCTTTTTAAGAAAATGTTGTATTTTAAGTTTTATTTCACTGTTCAAACAAACAACAAATCGACTGTTTTGAGATATTACCATGGCTTTATAAACGTCTTTGAGCTTTAATATTATGCAAGTTTTTTTTAGGCGTACCTATGTAGCTTTTAATACAAGTTTTTTTATATATATTTCGATATTAACTAGCTTTATGATCATCCCTTCGTGACCATTTATTTTAAGGCCGTATTAAAAAATCTATAAACGCTTGAAATGCTTTCAAACCGTTAAAATTGTAGTAAAACCTAGTTTTAAAATATTTCTGAAATTGCTTGAAGTGAATTTACGATACCATGAAAATTGTTTCAAGTACCTATATGTTTATAAATAGGCGTAATAGTGACTTTTAACATTATTTCAGATTATTCTGATGACCATTTGAGTAAGTATGTATACCTAGACATAATTTTTACGAGTCTTCGTCACAGTATGTCATCACCATCATCATCATCTCAGCCATAGGACGTCCACTGCTGAACATGGGCCTCCCCCTTAGATCTCCACAGGTACCGGTTGAAAGCGACCTACATCCAGCGTCTTCCGGCAACCTTTAATCCACAGTATGTACCTTAGTATATTTACCTACACTAATTTATTCAGTACAATTAATTTATTAATTACTCTAGAGCCTTCAGCCATTAATGACTCAATCTTTATTACAAAACAAAAATAAAACTTCACAAGTGTCCTTGGGTCATCCCTTCATTCTCATTATGTAATAAAAGGCCCATTTGACCAGAATTTCTAAAAGTGGCCGATGACCAAACCCGACACAAATATCTGGAGGCACTACAAACATTTGTTCCGGACCCGGAGGAACAAATATTGTACGTCAAACGCCATGTTAGATACCGATACACGTTGAAAAAGTTTTATTTATACAGAGGCTATATTTATAAATACGACTGTTATGGCTGGTTTTGCTTATAGCTTCACAGAAAAACTAAAATCTGTATTAAACTATGCATAGGTATGGTCTGGTGGATTTTTGATGCATTTGACAGTCCTGTCAGTCAGTACAAAAACTTTACTTTAATGCTAGATATACACGTTGAAAAAGTTGTATTTATACAGAGAGTTTACAGATGCCAGTTTTGGGGTACCTAAAATAAAATAGGTTTAAAAGTAAATGAACAAAATTTACAGCTACCTATAGAGGTACCAATTTTTTTGTCAGGTTTAAATCAATCTACTAACATTTTTTATACGTATTTGTTGTCACATTCTGAAGTAAATTACCATAAACGCATTAAAAGATTCTAAAAAAATACACATCTAAAAACAATTTTTCACGCGTCTTCGAATAATTAGTAAACACACAAAAAAGAACCGACGAATTGAGAACCTCTTGATTTTTTTAAGTCTATTAATGAAATATTATGTCTAGGTTTTTATGAAGCTCTCAAAACTACCTAGATAGACCACAAAAATCCATAACAGGACCTATTGTGAGTACCGTTTAAAAGTAAACACATGATTCAGGGACATCCCCACTCCTACATTTTATAACTTCATTTTACGGTCGGTGTGCTCCAGTAATGACCGAGCCTCCGACTCGAGAGGTCTTTTTTCCTTCAACGTCTTGATATCCCGTTCAAGGTCCCTTTACTTTATTAACCATGTTTATATAATGTAAATAAGATTGGATTTTAGGTTTTTTGCTGTTGTGGGTTTATGAGAATGGGTTTGAGGGTGGAAAATTGATATTACGATTTATTTTTGTTAGATTTTTATAAGGAAAGCAGCTAATTATAATGGCTTAAACTGTAAGCGGGATAACATATGGCTCTTTCGTTAAGATTTTCAGGAACAACATACTCTGTACTACAAGAGTGCTACATCTAGAGAATTTTTGTTTAAGCTTTCCTTGTAAACAGATAAACAATACAAGGTTTTTTTTATTTTATTTTTATAACTATAAATAGTCTTATATTAAAACTACTTTTATCATAATGTCCAAATTCATATAAAAATACATTATTCACATAAAATGATCAGAAATAAAACTTCCTATACCGAGTTAAGCCATTAGCCAAAACAGGCTTATACTAACTCAATTTAAAGTACTGATACTAAATATAATGATATTAAGGGCCTCATAAAATCAGCCGGTTAGTACATAAATTCTCATAAACAACTTAGAGGCAACCCTACAAATGTTTATGGCTTACTCACGTGTAATAAAAATTGTTTGAGATACTAGCTGTTTCTTCTGGTTTCACTCACGTCACCATGAACTGTGAGATTTTTTCAAACTCAAAATAATAATGACATCCTAGGCCGATTTCAGCCACGGGGGCTGTACTTATGTACTCATATTAGGAGATCAGTCTAGTATAAGATGAATGGTCTCCTAATATGAGAGCAGCCAGCTCCACAGGACATATAGTGTACAAACATTTGCGCAGACACAGGTGCACTCACTATTCCTTCACTCTCATAGATCGATGAAACGGCAATCCGACGCGACCGGAGAGAGATCAGGCGCAGGACCGACATTGACAAGCTCTCCGAATTCCTTACAATTCTTTATTGAAGTTTGATAATAGGAGAGAATAAACAAGACCTGAAGAAGAAGATACTTTCATTGATTGTTGGCAAACATACATATTTTTTATTTTGTGTTCCCCTATAGAATATTTTTAATTCCTTTGAATTATCTCGACGTTCATTGTTTTCATTTTTCGAAGAAATTAATACATTTGTCCTTTTGGCATCACCTTTGTGTTGTTCAACAATGATATTTTATTTGGTGGCAAATAAATCGGGTCAGCTGAAATTTTTTTGTCATTTGTATATAGCACACAATATATTGATACATACTATTGGATTTCGTTAATCAAAAATGAACTCTTTATAATAATAGTGAAATTAAGCAGGTAGCCAGAAAAACCAGCCATAGGGTCTGCTGAGTTTAAAAATCAATTTAACTAAACGTCTGTTATGAAACAACAAACATATTTCTAACAGCAATGGCTTATAAAATGTCAGAAATCAAAAATAAATTTTCCCCGTACCGCGAACGATTGCACGCTAGTGTACAAGTACAGTCTGACTAATACACTCTTTTGCAAAAAAAACGGGCACCTATGCGAAATCTTGGTTTTAAGGACTTTACGTGTATTTTAAAGGGTTTTAATGATTGTAGTATGTTTCAGACTGTGAGAATGAGATGATATTTAAGTAACACTACGTTATTATTCATCACTAATGCACCTTAACAAGACAATACATTCAGTATTAAATTACCTACTCCATATCGAAGACCTTTGAAGCCTTATAAATTAAGCAGCCATAGAGGTTTAGTAGCAAACAGCACATAGTTCATTCGGACTGAATTGCCCGATCACTATAAATAATTCAAACACAACTTTCGATTCGGCGTCTCACCGCCTTTCGACTTTACTGCCTATAAACATGCGTGTAGACAGCCTAATAAAGTTAGAAAAACAGCTAGCAGACTAAAAACTGTTAGTCGGCCGATAGTTCGTTTTGGGCTCATAAATCAGTATGAAGATGAATAGTAGTAAAGTTATCGGCACGAATCTTGAGCTCTGACCTACATCTGCGCAGAAGTGATTTATTAGCAAAGAACCAATCCCGAGTGACGGCTATGACGCGATGCACTGCGGGCCAATCACCGCTTTAGCCCGCCCCCACGCCTCACTTCATACCACAAAAGGGACCCAATAAATTACTTCTGCGCAGGTGAAGGTCAGAGCTCAAGATTCGTGCCAATAACTATACGCACGTTACAAAGATCAAGTATGAAGCCGGTCTCAGACCGACTGAAAATTTTATTGGAATCAAGGTTGTCTTTAAAAAAAAAATACATCGGGTCAAATGTCAGCCGACTGTTTAGTCTGCAGTATGCCAGTACTCACAGTGTATTACAATTTTTAAGGTTTTTCAATATACGAGGTGGTTTGGTCGCCGATAATTCGTGGAAGGACTCAAATGACCCCGATGACTCCATAAAAGGTCATTCAACGTAATGTCAACTTCTGAGTATTTTAATATTTTATGCTTTTGTATTTTACGATATTTTAAAAGTTTGCTCAATATTTTTCCATTACACTGCATATATAAGTACAATGTACTTTGTAACACAATAAATTTACAAAGGTTACAAAATTAATTAAGCCATTCTCTTCAACCAAGTATTGTAAGCTATTGGAAATTTCCATTCGGAAAATTCCATTACAATTATTCTAGAAAGCCACTTTTGATATCTATTAAAGAAAAACAGCAGTGTACCCACCACAAAGAGACCGAAAGAGTTACATAGTTTCATATTTACAAACTAGTTAAAATCACGTACCTTTTTTTTAACGAGGTCAAAATCATCAAATGACCCCTCCCGCTGTGGGTTAGCAGCGGTGAGGGAGTGTCAGACTCTTACTGACTAAAAACCATCGTGTTCCGTCATAGGCCTTATATGTACCAGGGCTGCGGTATCCAATCACGTACCTAATACCCAGACTAAATAACCACTGAAAGTCCTCTCAAAGTCAACTACAACGTCTTTCAAAACACTTTTGTCAACCCTCAACCTATTCACCGCATGTACTTTATTACAAAATACAATAATAGAATTTACTAGAATCTTTGTTCGTCTCACAATGCGTTCAATTGCATTAGAAGAGTACCGACACATAAATTGTATCACTCGATCTCACGACCCCGATTTATCTCTTTCGCTGCGAACCAAGCAATTCAGTCTTGAATTGAAAATCGTTTAAAGTTTTATTATACTTTTTTATTTTTCCATTGTGGTTCGATTTTATTGGTTGTCAGTTGGAGGGCTAACAGATTTGAGATGATTATGTAAGTTATTTGAGGTAGGTAATGAGATTTATTTTTTCATTTGTTTTTAAAAGTCTTGTTTGTCTTCAAAGTAGCCAGGTTAGTGAGGTTGCTTTAACTAGCTTCTCCCAAAGATGTAATATATTTTTAATCGTTCAAAAACACAAAGTTTAAGTATGGACATTATAAATATGTTTGTGACATGGTCAAATAAACCACATTCTTGACTTAATAACCTTAAGTTTTCAAGAAAATATATTTAATAGAAACACGTGCTATATTTAGAAAACTCTTGCAACAATTTATTTATTTTAAAGATTTCCCAGAACAAATTTCGAAGCCTTCGTTAAAACATCAAAATGCCTTATAAAATATCTACCGCTACCTACATATGAAACAGTTGGAATTCCTAACGAACTTCAAACAACCTCAGAAGCCTTAAAACGTGGCTCTTAAAATGGTTTTAAAATTCCTTGTTTCGCAAAATGCTTGTACTGCAACCCCTATTAGTTAGGGTGCTCTGCCCACAACTATTAAGCGATGTTGCGTTAAAAATGTGTTACCACAATAAAGGTTTATATAGAAGTTCCACTTTAGTGATGCAGTTTGAAAGTATACAAAATCATCATTCAGCGCCGAGCCTTTTTCCAGCTATATTGGGATCGGTTTTCGGTGTAATCAGATGTAGCTAAGTATTTTACATTGAGCGACTGCCTATCGGGCCTCCTCAAACCAGTTCTAAAGCCAACCTGTAACCCCTTGGTAAGACTGGTTGTCAGAACTTTCAGATTTTTGACTACCCGTAACGATTGCCAAAGATGTTCACATGACAGCGGAGACCTACATTCATTAGTGTCCAAGATATATTTAGAAACTCCATACGAAATTAGAAAATTTGCATTGGTACTTCCACTCATAAAAAGGACTTATAAAGATGTTCAAATGACAACCGCGACTTTCCAATTTAACTTACCTTCCGTAAGACAGAGGAACTCGTCCTGACAAGATGGTTATTGGTCACCCATCCATTGACGTTATAATCGATCTATACGTGCGACTGTTATTTAACCACAAGTTTAATTTTATTTTATATTCCAATTAACAAATACAATTTAACATAATGTTAACAAAATGAAAACCACACAGCCCACCGTGTTACATTAAATTTAACATATAACCACCATATTTTCCTCTTCACAAAACAGGGGGACGTGACATGAAATTCTTTTGCCGTCACAATGCTAATGCTAAACGGTCGATGTTAGCCCAACTGTGGCCGTGGACTGGGTATTGAATATTCAAATACTGATGCTGTGTTAGCGTTTAGGATTTTTTTGTATATTTTTTTGGTGAGTTTGATTTGAGGAATGGATTTTGTAAGGTTTTAAAGTCGGATTTTTTTCCCTGCTGTAAAACTTGTTTTCTTTTTAAAATATTAACTTGCTTCTGCCAGCGGTCTCACCTGCGTTCCCCTCTAATTTTCAGCTTAAGCGGTACAGCCATTCTTGAGTTATAAAATGTGTAACTAACACGACTTTCTTTTATATAGAGAATTATAGATTAGTCATTATTAGAATAGTCTAAAAACGTTGGATGATAAGTAACTAAACTATTTTAACATAAAAATATGAGCTAGGTAAATTAAAAATAATGTGATTTATTTAGGTATCTGATACACGTTAGATTATAAATATGATTTTATTTACTAGCGGATTTATTTTATGTATGTGGGTCTACATTTTATCGCAGGTAAATAACACCTACTTGTTTCTCCATTTAAAAAAACAGAATTTGTATACGCCTACTAAAAAGATTTCGGACAAATATTCAAGTTAGGATTATTCCCTAGGCTCCATATACTCACTTCACGAAATTGAACCTGTATAGCAGATTTTGCAAATTCCACAACCTGTTAGGGCGTGTTCTCACTTTACCTAGACAACTTTATTTGATTGTGTAGCAATATAATCTCCATAGTTTATAATTTGGCTTTTAGAGAATTTGGTTTGATAAATCACAGAAATATAAGTTCACGCCCATTTTGAAATGCTATTGAGTAACGGTATGACATTAATCCGATAAAACAATATTTCGTATTTCAAGAAATAATAACATTTCTGTCAGTTTGGTTTTGTGATTTTGTGATTGTAGCTCTCTTGCTTATGTCTTGGTAATGTCGGTCCTACACCTAATCTCTCTCCTAACATGTCGGACTGCGGTCCGTCGGTCTATGAGGGTGAAGGAATACGGAGTGCACCTGTGTCTGCGCAAGTGCTCGTGCACTATAATATGTCCTGCGCAACTGGCTGATCTTCTTATACAAGATGACAACACTACAACCACTTTCGCCGAAATTCTGTGGCCCTTACGCCATTGTTACATAACAACCTTTATCACCGTGTTAACGACCGATTTCTTGTCGAATTAGCTCAAGGTCAAACACCTTGCTCCACAAAATAACTGCTAACTACTATAATCTCATTTCCCTTCAATAGAAAATCGTAACCAAAAGTGTCAACGCAAAGAATATAATTAATCATCATCATCATTCATCAAAAAGGCATTAAGTTATGCCTCTTTACAGTTTGTGTCCTTGTGTACGCTTTGTGCTTAATTGTGAACTAACTAGCAATTTGTCGTGGTTTTACTCGCATCTAAAAGGAAATTTGAGGCTGGATCAATATAGTGTACCACTACATTCACCAATTAATTAAAGTGAACTTTCACTTAAAATGAATCGATATATTAATAACAATAAATCCGTACTATATGCTATGTTACATAATGTTAAAGTAACTATGTCTGTCTGTTCAAATTTTACACAAAAGCCTTAAAAATAAAGCCACATTGGCCTTAAAAAAGACACAGCCTACTTTTTATCTGCCTTCAGAAAGCACTTTTGCGAGACGCTGGCGCACCCGTAAGGAACAGCTAGTAATAACAAATTAATCATCCAATCTAAATAAAATAAACACGTCTGAAAAAAAAACACATCAGTTTAAGCCTCATCATTTTAATTTCGTAAAAAATATTGTTACGAACCTGCCATATGCACTCAGGTTAAAATCTCTTCGCAATAAGTGTAATGGAGGCTGCGGGCAAGCTTGTCCGTTCTGATCCGAAAACGCTTAGGTAAATCATTTGTCTGCCATCAGGTTTTATTTTTAACTGCTACAGTTCAAATGTGTGTATTTTCTTCACGTATGGGATTTTATAGGGGGTGTTTGGGTTGGTAGATGTGTAATATATATATAAAAAAAGGTGAAGGAAAACATCTTGAGGAAACCTGGACTGTATAGTCTGAAATCACCAACCCGCATTGAGCAAGCGTAGTGATTAATGCTCAATCCTTCTCCGTGTGAGAAGAGGCCTGTGCCCAGCAGTGGGACGATAAAAAGAAGGCTGTAACAGTAAATATGGCAGCAATCAATGGTGTAGGTAGATAGAGGGGACTTTTTTTAACTGTTTTTGTGGTAACGTTAATGGTTTTGAATGACACAAATAGTTTTCAGGTAGTAGCCACGTATTTATTATTCAGCAGCTGAATTAAGGGCTACGCCTGAAACTAAACTAATATTTTATCATACCATAGTTTATCAAAACAATTAACGATTAGAAAACTGATTTTCCATTGGTAAAAAATAGTTTCAACCTAACATTCATTTGGTACTTTTAAGTTCCATAGATCTAGGATTTTCCAACAGATCTTCCTACTAATCATTAAAATTAGACAATTCCCTAAGAAAATACGTCATACAAAGAAATCTCAAACCATCGATCAACACAAGAATAAAACAGAATCGTGTAAATATTTTCTAAATAACGAATCGCTACGCGGTGCTAGCAGACGTAGCGCTACGCCAGCTACGCGCTGATTTATTTTCTGTCTTTGTTGTGAACGGACGTATGTGTGGCTGTCCGATGCATTGTATAGGAATACATATAACATGCAGTTTGGTGCATTGCTAGTCCAGGATCTGGGGATAGCAATTTTCTTGGTTATTGTTATAGGACAGATGAATATTTCTTAAGGAAACGATATAATTTGTGGTGAGCGATCGAATCTAGAAGAGCAGGATAAGTTTTTTCAACAAAATTATTAGATAGAATGCAATAGCAGATTGCCTTTTTAATAGTATCCCGGAGTAACAGCTCTTCTTACAGGTAATTATTGTTTTAGCAAGATTTACAGACGTACACATAGTATCAGACAAATGGTTTATGTAAAGTTCGTACTTTAGCTTGTCTTATAATTACTAGGAAATAATCACTTAAGGTCAGCATCACACTTGCGACTAAAAATATACCGCAATTATCACTTACGTATTGAGAAAATCGTCAAACCTCTTCAAAAATTCATTCACGATGACAACCAACCCCACATCACTGCCCAAATATATTTTTTCCTGTCTAACACAGAGTACAAAATAGACAAAAGATATATGATCACTACACGTATCCTTTATGCTTTGTTGATCAGTTTTATGTCTGTAATCCATCAGCTGCCAACGAACGGCCTACGCAAAATGAAACCTGTGAAGTGTGGGCTAGTGGGATGTTGGTTCCGTATACTGGTTTAGGATTAATCTAGGATTTATTCACTTTACTTGAGTCTTAGGGGAACTACATCTTAAGCATGGGTACAAAGTAGCTTCAAGTGTTGTTTTGATGTGAAAGTACAGTTAAGTTTCAATAAATCCATAGCAGCAAATAAAGAAAGAAAAAAGTTTCAATGCCAACCATCGCATCGCTACATTTCATTCCAAATAAGCTCAGACATTTTAGTACGCATATCATAAATTATAACGAAAACAGTTGGAACTACAAGCTTACCGAAGACGTTAACTAGAAATGGATTCAATAGTATTAAATATCTGTCATTGTCTGGAGGTATATTCTGCTGTTTCTGATTTATATTTCAAGACCGTTAAAACACGATGGCCTTACGAAAAAAATATTTGCGGTACCCTAAAACCCATCGTACATCGCAAAAACTAATCTAACACGTAGGTTTTCACATACCCAAAGCAAATACAAGTGACAATATCAGTTCAGCTTAAAATTAAAGCAACATTCCGCTCCGGGGAAGCGTGAAACACTGAAGTTTAGATTGATAGAGGGACAAAAGAAGCGACGATGCGTGTACATACAAGATACTTGCTGCAAAGCATTGTCCTTATTATTTTGAACTGAGTTGTTTTAAACACCCCTTTTTTTAAACCTACTTGGCACTTTTTAGGGCTACTTAGAATGCTTGAGGACTACAAAAAATGTGACTACTTAGAATGCTTGAGGACTACAAAAATGTTTTAGGACTACTAGAACTAGAATTTGTTAGGACTACATAAAATGTTTTGGGACTACTTATAATGTTTTAGGACTACATAGCATGTTTTAGGACTACTTAAAATGGTTTAGGACTACTTAGAATATTTTAAGACTACATATAATGTTTAAGGACTACTTAGAATGTTTTATGACTACTTAGAAAGTTTTAGGATTACATAAAATGTGTTAGGACTACATAGAATGTTTTAGGACTACTTAGAATGTTTTAGGACTACATCGAATGTTTTAGGACTACCTAGAATGGTTTAGGACTGCAATAGTTATTTGTTGTACAAGAGTGCAAAGTTGCTTTTTAACCGCGGGCTCAATTTTGATGACCGAGCAAGCGAAGGATTCTAAAATTGAAACACGAGCGTAGCGAGTGTTTCAATAATTAGAATCCTGAGCGATAGCGAGGGAATCAAAAGAGCACAAGGTGAAAAATCTTTGCACTCGATTGCAACACTTAACTTTTCATCCTACCTCATCGAGGAAATTACTAAATGCAAAAAAACAAAATGGCGCGCACATACGAGTATCAAATTAAAAAGTTGTACCTATTAAAATTCATTTAGTTGAAAACTCCGTTTAAAAATGAAACGAGGTTAAAAATCTATGTAAAAACAATAATAAAAATTACTTAATTAATTGAATAATTATTTTAAGCAGTATTTTATTTGTTTAATATGTATTTGTTTGAAAAGTCTTATCAAGATTGTCACAAATGGAGTATCGCACACGATGTTCTAAATTCAAATCAATTTGCCGCTCTAGAGGATAAAAACGGCTTTTGCGCTCAGATATCAAAGGGTAAAACTACTCTTTCCGAGATGGTGGGATGAAAAGAATATTTTAAGACTACTTATAATGTTTTAGCACTACATAGAATGTTTAAGGATTACTTAAAATGCTAAATAGATAGTCTATACATTATATACAATTAGATAGACAATATCAGTTCAGCTTAAAATTAAAGCAACATTCCGCCCGGGGGAGCGTGGAACACTGAAGTTTAGATTGATAGAGGGACAAAAGAAGCGACGATGCGTGTACATATGAGATACTTGCTGCAAAGCATTGTAGTCATTATTTTGAACTAGGCCATTTTTGAAGACTACTTAATACTTTAGGTCTACTTAGAATGTTTAAGGACTACATAGAAATTTTTAGGACTACTTAGATTGCTAATCATTAGATAGTAGTTTTAGAGAAAAATATTGTTACATTTTTGTTCTTAGTGCAGCTTTTTCATGAAATGGAATAGATACACGCTATAAGATAAACTTGGAGTAAGATAGTTGAAGTATAGGATAAGAAATAAGGTTGGGTTAGTTTTTTTTAGAGACCGTGAAATGACTAAATACAGAAAACTTACAATGATTTGAACTGTCGATGTAGCAAACCTGTAACAAAAAAGAAATAAAATATTGATATAGGCAATTAATTCGAAAAAACTAGACAGACATTAAAAACGAAGACAGATTCCTCTTTAATTCGAGTTCTGTCTAATTTGAAACATTCATCTATCCGTGCTTATCTCAATTAATTTAGGATCATCTGTAATTAGTCTTAGTTTTCGAGTTCCAACTGATAAATAGTATTCATTTGCTAGGATTAGTAAAAAGAAAATTGACATTTGTTAAGCTGATGTTTTCAACATTGATTTAAAGATACATATCGAATTTTCGTTTAATTAGTAACTTATTAGATTTGTATGTATGGAATGCTACATAATATACTGTATCAAAGATCACCACGCTGATTGAGAGAACTCAGACACTTATACTTTCAAGGAGTTTAAGATACCTAACGCCTAAATAAGGAATTTAACGATGGTGACAGAATTCTGAAAGTCCTCAAAAATCTATAAGTACGTGTGGTTTACATGATCATTAATTGTATTCCTTGTTGTACAAGGGACTTAACATACCTTCCGCCTCAAAAACTGCATCTTTCAGAAGCACTCAAAATGACACACTTTTTTCCAAAAATACATCTAATAGAGCTCAAAAACAAACTTAAATTTCTGCTCAAACGCTAAACGCTCCCATTGTTTCAGCTAGCCTTTATCTCGTCAGAGACAGACAACATTTTTGGAATGAGTCCAAAACAGGAATTGATATTTCCTTGCGTACAATGAATGGGAAAATATCAATATGGATTTGTTCTGAAACATTTTTCGTGGTGTTTTTAGCTTGAGCTAATAAAGTCTTGCTGAAATTATATTTTCTTACCCATTTAATATGTAAGTGGGCATTATGTGGGCTCCTTATGTGTAGGTTTATTTGTCTTACTATATCTGGCATCGATTCATGAAATTGCTTGATTCATCAAGATATAAGAAAGATGGAGTTAGTTCGGTAAACACGGAAGGATTCTGAAATTCGGCTCCCGATTTGTTGAAATAAGCAAAATAGAGTTCAATCTTAAAAGACAATAGAGGAGGATAATATTTGTTTTGTGGAAACATTTAAAATATTTGAAATTAAATAAAAATCGCAATCTCTTTTCACTACTTCCTTGGTGCCACTGTCAACATATTATGACGTACTATATGTATATCCGAACATATAATTTCATTTTTGGTTACAAAATAAGTAGTTTGAAGCTCAAGGTCTCAAAAAAAGTCCTTATGATTACCATACATTATTTTCCATTCGACTGACAAAAATCGTTCTCAGAATTCTTTAATCAATTCTTGAAAGCTTATCCAATTATCGTTCAGGATAATGTAACATGCCAACATAGTGGAGTTTTAAAGCTATTTATGGATTGAATTAAGTTAATACGTCATTCGAGTTTCAGCGACAAAAGGCTGGAAACGGAATTATCATTCATCACCCGGTTCTTCTCTTTATCTGGGAGGCATAAAAGAATACAATATGTATAACATACTTACCTATCGCATATAAAACCAAGTAAATATCATCACCATTTAAATCCTAACCACACTCATATCACAAAATACCAGGTATTCAAAAAACCGCAACACTATTATCGACTAAATATTCAAATCAAAATCACTGTTCCAAATGAATTTATATTAGCTATTTGAGGCAAACAAAGTTATCTGTGATTCCGGAACTGAATACTCAGATACCATGCGTGAACAGTTTAAATGTACTCTCTTGTAAACAGTTGTGAAGCTATGTACTAACGTTCATAACAATGTCACTCACACACGCATGTGCTCGATGCACGACACTCAGTACTGACAGAACCGGTAGCGCCAATAGAAGCTCGTCGATGCACATGCGTGTGTGAGTGAAATTTTTACGAACGTTAGTAGGTACATTCACAACTGTAGAATTTTATTCTGTGTTACGTGTTATTGATAACAGGTATTGTGTTATTAATTGTTTGGTGTTCGTTTTAACACGTAGTTAACGTATATGTGGTTAGGCGTGAATAGTTTAATTTTGGTGATATTTGATAATTGTGACGCGTTGATGCCTCTATGTGATTTGCTATTGTTTTATTATTGATTCGTGGTGTATATGTTGGTAATGTGGTCAGTTATTAGTGATTTTCGGAATTCTGCACATCGTTAAGCATTACAATGATTATAGCTCGAGCACCGCTTCCAAGAAAATTATCTACCAGATTATGATTTCAACCCTTTTGATGGGAGATTCGAAATAACTCTGTCCGAACATCATTGAATATTAAACTTCATGGTATGACAAACTTTCCACGAATCGCTATGAGACGTACCGTAGCTGACAGTCACTTGTCAATCCCTGCAAGAATTTGACTATATAGAGATGGTCTGCATTTTGGTTCACAAAATATCTGTCACTGATACTTTCTTCCATGACATATTGCACCTACATATAATAGGGGCACCAATTCTGCTATTGCAAGTGTTTAAAAAACCGGCCAAGTGCTAGTCGGATTCACGCACGATGGGTTCCGTACCATCCAAACTAATATTCTATAAGTATATATTTATCGTTATCGAGCAAAAATGAGCAAAAAATCACGTTTGTTGTAATGCGAGCCCAAAAAATAATTGTTTTAATCTAGTTTTCAGTATTTGTTGTTATAGCGGCAACAGAAATACATCATCTGTGAAAATTTCAACTCTGTTACTATGACAGTTTATGAGATACAGCCTGGTGACAGACGGACGAACGGACAAAGGAGCGAAAACAATAGGGTCCCGTTTTACCCTTTGGGTATGGAACCCTAAAAAATCAACCATTTTCATATCTGTGACATTGACAATTGCAATGACAAAATCGGAGCCCAGTACGTCATTATAAAAGTTATACATACGAGTATATTCCACTTAATATTACATAAACGGCTTAACAATGTAGCAGTAGGCACGAATGTTGCTAACAACCCGAAAGCTATTTCCTATACTAATGATTTTCATAATAGAATACTGTAATAATGTTTTAATGGCCAACTTAAGTTTTGTGGGCGTGGGATTAAGATGTGGTCTTACAATAAGCGACATATGGAAAGACACTAATGGAGAGGTTGATTGTCATAATTGGGACTCAAGCATATGCTGCAGTTTCATACTCAAACTACGGATAAGTGACTGTGTCTGAATTCAGTTTAGAATTCAGTTCAGTTTAGAATTTGGGGTTCAACAAGTAGTAGTAAAAATCGAACCCAATTGACGATCATAAATAGAATTTCAACAACGATAGTTACTAGTAAACAGTAAACAGGAAGCCAATTTTCACTTTACAAAAGTTTCTGAAAACCAGAGATCGAACACAGGACCTCATGTGGAGCTCTCGCACGTATAATTGCGGGATTGTTCGAAAGAACTACCGCGGCGCTGGTACATTAAAGGCCTACGACGGCACACGACGGTTTTTAGTCAGTAAGAGTCTGACACTCCCTCACCGCTGCTAACCCACAGCGGGTCATTTGATGATTTTTAGCGTCGTTAAAAAAAAGCTCTCGCACGTATAATTGCTAGACCAAACAGGAAAATCAGTACAAATAGTTAGTTTTGACATAACTCTCGAAAATAATTCATGTCATCATTTCATGAATGCTTTCACTGGAACAACACCCTCGCCCACATATTCACATAATCATTATAGGTTTTCGCAGCGAAATCGCCCGCTATCACGTGAACGTCACATTATGGATGAGATGTGTGCTTTATTTAATACCTCGCGCTATTTGTACGCGTTTTTGGCTAATAAATAACTTGAATTTACTAGCTGATGATTATTATTTACTAGCCTTTGAAAGTGGTTTCACCTACGTCCCGTGAAAACTACACCGTGCACCTAGATAGTAGCAAAGTAGAATATAGGTAGCCATGCCTTCTAATGACTATCAACACTGAAAGATTTTTTTAAATTAAAGCGTTGACACAAATAAACAACTATTCACCTTTATGACACAGGTAATATAGGAAATATAGACTTGTATCTATGTCACCGGAAAATAACAAGATCTGTAAGTTTATCAATTTACTAGGAAGTTTATAAACTTTCGTAAGATTCTAAACGGGAGATAAATTGTAATATTTTACGTCCACATTTTCAGCTTAATATAGCTTTTATCCCGGTGCGGGCAGTAGCTCCTACGGGACGCGGGTGAAACCGTGGGAAAACGGCTAGTAATTAATATAATGCAGCACTTGAATAGTTTAAAGTATATTTCCAACATTTGAAAATAAGACTCACTTCTTGGAACGGTGCATTTAATGCTTGCAGTTTCATAAGAATTTAAATGAAACTAACAAAGAGTCCTTGCTACCTCTTTTTTATTTTTTAAACAAGCAATATTCCAATCGTATTTGTATTTCTAAAAATAAACGCCAAACAACTTCCGTAACAGTTAAAAACTGATTCAATTAATTAAACCTTAATTAAATTTATAAAAGGTAAAGGAACTGCACTAAATTATCCTGCAAAAAACAAACGCCCAAATTCCGACGATAAAGAAAGCCTTAGAGGATCGGCAATTATCTCAGAAACTTCTTCTTAACTGCTAATCGTTAAGGGTTAAGTCTCAAGGTAGCCAACTTCTAACATTTACTGAAATAATTACCTTCAGCTGTAGGGTTACTGCCAATCTTTCTATTTACCCGGCCGGCTCTTATTGAAAAACTTTTAGATACATTGCTTTGAAGGCAGCCCTTTGTGTACGTAGATCAGATGTGGTATCAAAAATGTGGTTTGGTGTAACAATTAATCGACCAATTTAATCAATCCTTATTTTTGGTTTATTTTCCAGAAAGTTTTGAAAAGTGACCGCTGTCAACTGATTCAATAGGCACTCTTAACTTTATCTCTGCTTTACACATGATGTTGTAAATTATGAAAACGAAAAATGTGCTGTGGCTAAACCACTGAATGGATTAGGTAATTGTTTTTACAATACGCTATAGAATATCATAAAGTATAATATATGTGACAGGATTTAATGTGATAAGGTACGACACACGCGATATATATATATATTTGTATGATATATAAACGATAACACAATTAACACACCGAGGTGTGGAGCTCCACATCTAATTCCAATTAATTTCCGAACTTATCTAACTCCGCCTGAAGTTGCGCGAATGTGGGAACAAAATTTTGCAAATCCGCCACTCGCCGCAACTTCACGGCAAAATTTTCCATTCCGGTGGAGAAAGGATTAAGATGAGAACTTAGAGTTTTATCTATGTTATTGAAATATTTGCCCAACTTCGGCAGAAGCATGCGTAGTTAAAATGTTTTACGTTGATAAATATCCCTCTCCAAACTTGGGTAATTACAATATATCTTATGTTGCGCGATTGGTGATTTTGCCAATAATTAAATTTGCCCGTATATTTATTGGTAACTTTTGCTTCGTGTACTTTCGAAATTGGAAGTATTGGAATCTCGCAATTTGTTTACGAAACATCAATTACACTGTGTTTAGACATCTGTGTACGTAGATTACCATATTGGCGATTTATTGTTATTTCTTCTCGTCATTCGTCCCTATTTTTCGTTACAATTATAGCAGGCTCCAGTCTAGAACTTCTAGTACTAGGTTTTACTAGTTTTAATAAAGTTTACATATTATAAACGATAGTTCGTTAACTTTTCTCCACATCTTTATTTCCAAGCCAATTTTTCAACAGCACACATCTCACATCTGTTATCTCCCAATTTCTCAAAGACAACATCAAAACAATATTTCACGTACCTAAATTTGCAAGTTTTCAATATTAAAATTCTCAATTTCATGATTTATGACGAACTCCTTGGAGCGTCTCCTCAGAAGTTTTGCAACACGTTGACTAGGAATATTTATGTCTCGCGTTCGTCTGTTGTTTTGCCAAAAATGTTCTCGAACATTCATGCATGGTTTCTCCAGTGCGTCAACTGACGTGCATCCGAGTAAAAGATGGCGAATAAGTTCGGTGATAAAATTAAATTTGTTTTTGGTACTACCGTGAGATGTGCGTCTGTTTTAAAGACTGTGTTTTTGAGATTTTCTGTAGTATTGATTGTGGGTTTGCAGTTTTTATTTTTTTATTGTGTCTTGTAAGTCTTGCTTATATTTGCAGATATCGCTTCAATATTTTGTCAACACTTAAGTGACACACATTTAACACATTTATCTGAAAATTCGTTCCTTATTTATTTTTATTTCCCATACCAGCTTAAAACACACTTTCGAATTAATAATATTAATGTGCATTGAAAAAAAAAATAACCACCTTCAATTCAAATTGGCTCCACACAAAATCTCTCCAAAGTAATTGATTTGACCTGTGTTACTCAAACTAGAATTAATTCCCGTCTTCACTGAAACTTAATTACAAAACAATACCGTTGCTTGTTGAGCTCAGTCAGCTGTTTGAAGTACACCAGTAATCCTATAATCTGTATCTTTGGTTCAAATCGTGTTATAAACCGTTAACCTGAACAATGGTTTGTGTTTTGAAAGATTTTTCTAACCATGCCGTATAAAAAATAGTAATGTCATTAACAGAAGTAAGTAACTTAAAATCTATCGAAAGGACCTCTCACTCGTGGACCCTTTTAAAACCATTTTTACGTCGAAAATACATAAAAAGCTTTAAATCATAAAATACGATTCGATCTTTAAGTAATTTCAAGTCCAAAAAGTTAAGAAATCTGAGTTCTTAAACTTTAAAATTAAACTGAACAATGAAAATACAGTGAAATTAAAAATTGTATTACAATTATATAATTTTTATTTAACTGCATTATTTCATGGACAATATTTCGAAAGAAAATAGTTAATACCTATTTCCAGGTATACTGATTCAAGCATTGTTAAAACTGTTCCAACGACAAATAACTCGACAGATATCCCTTAGCCCGATACCCCTTGATTATATCTATTCAAAATGTAGTTAGTAAAAATATTTTAAGTACAAAAGATCTGTTGTTCAAGCATTGTTAAAAATATACCATTGACACAACTTTTAGTAATTCCTAGACTCCAACATACCCGTTCGTATCACATGTTCTATTGTGGCTCAACGTATCTTGTTACACAAGTAACGTGAATCAAGTCACAGTATTGAGTTACTTACAATTGGATTACTTAGATTGGGGATCAATAAGTAATGTATTAGCTGGTAATTCCGTTGCTTCGGCTTGCTGGTGGAAAAATACGGCTGAGGATTTCAAAGGTCAATGAGGAGGATTTTTGTGTGTGATTTTATTTTTAGCTGACTGTTCATTTATTTAAAACATTGAACTGACATTTTCGACTCTCCAAAAAAAGTAACTTTGACTTTTAGACAAGAAAACTTAAGATTTTTTTAAGTTAATTATATTCATATGGAGCGATCCTTTGCACGGCTATGGATTAAAATTTAAAAACGTTCCCATCCAGCCGTTTATTCGTTTTGGATTGCAATCAAACAGTCTAACTATACAGCCTTATAAGTACCTTTATATAACTGGAAAAAACCTATTACCTACCTAAAGTACCTACTGGTAAAAGAATTTGGAAATTAGAACTACTTCTTCTTTCTTTAAAAGTAAAGTACATCTTTCACTAACAAGGAAGATACAGCTAGACACTGTAGTAAAACAACAAGATAGCTTGACACAGACTGATTTATTTCGAGACACCCTCAACTTCACTAATATTAAATATGCTACATCTCCCTCCTTAAACAATAACATTTTAATGTAGGTTGAGCTTAGCATACTTAAATAGCAACCATACAAGTTGCAACAAAATAAAAACATAAGTAAGTACAGTAACAATGATGTGACCCAAGGAATAGGAGCTATATTTAGTTGCAATACAATTTTAATTTAAACTTAATACTGCAAGTTATTTATACATATATACCTAATTACCTACCTTATCGCTTTTACACTCAAAATGGGAATCAGTAATACACGTTACATATAATTATCATATCCCTCATATTGTTTACAACCATCTTAAAACAAAATAAGAGTGTAACAATATCTACATAATAATTAATTACACACATTCTAAAATATTAATAGAATAATAGAAGTACGATACAACAATAATAGATATATTTTTCTTTCCACAAAGTAAATTGGTTTCAATTATAAGCAAACATGCAAAATGAACATATTAATACCTACTCATCAACCTGATCAAGACATTATTCAATGAATTAATATTATAATAATAAGTAGGTAAATATGGGGGTTTAGGTAATTAATTCATAAATTTTAACTTTTCTTTAGCTACCCTTGCAGCTGCCCTTTCAGTTCGCTTATTTTGTATTTGGCCAACTGATGATTTTGGAGATATATTATCATATAGTTCAGGACAGGAATCGTAACATTCCGACTCGCTAGAAGAATGGTTTAATCCAGTATCTTCCTGGGTGACATCGTCCTCACAAGTCGTCTGTTGCGACGATGTCGCGGGAGACGGCTCAGGATCAGGAGAACTAACCCTCACTAGGTGCCTACGATTCCTACGCAGCACCCTGCCCGCACCATCGAGCACGAAGTACGAGCGAGGCTGGGCCGCGCGCCGCAGCACTCGCGCATACTCCCGGCGCGGCCCCTCCAGCGCCACAACGTTGTCGCCTACTTTTAATTCAGGAAGCGGCCGGGCACGAGAGTCGTACCACGATTTGCTTCTAATTTGATTTCGTATCAAGTTGTTATAATCAGCTGTATTGTCCCTTTCTGGCAACAGTTTATTATGGTGACACGGAAGACGAGTATTTAACCTTCGGCCCATCAGCAATTGGGCAGGACTCGCTATGCCATCTCGTGGCGTTGCTCTGTAATTAAGCAAGCTTAAATAGAAATCTTCATTCGAATGTACTGACTTGGATATCAAGCCTTTTATTGTTCGCACTGCACGCTCACTACGTCCGTTTGACTGCGGATAATTAGGTGACGATGTCGAGTGCTTAAATCCCCAGTTCTCAACAAAATTTCTAAACTCCTTAGAGGAATAGGCAGGTCCATTGTCAGATATCAATTCCTGGGGTATGCCATGCCTGGCAAATTGATCCCTCATGGCTAATATCACCTGCTTTGAAGAAATACTTGTTAACGGCGAAACTTCCACGAAATTTGAAAAATAATCGACTAGTATCAAGAAATATTTCTTATTGACTTCAAAAATATCCGAGCCTATCTTTGCCCATGGTAACCCAGGTATGTGGTGTGCTATGATCGGCTCGCGCTGCGGCAGGGGTGCATGCAGCGAGCACACTCGACACGCACGCACAGCGCGCTCCACGTCGCGTGACATCCCTGGCCAAAACATGACGTCACGCGCACGCCTCTTGCACCTGTCTATACCGAGATGTCCCTCGTGCACGCGTTCTATCATCTCCGACCTGAGTGTTTTAGGAATAAATACCAAGTTATTCATTAACAACGTTCCATCAACATATTCCAAACACTCTCTGTAGCTCCAATGCGGGCGAGCTATTTCTTTCACATTGTACTTGTTAATGGGCCAGCCGTTCAATACATAATTAATTAAAGTTTGACATTCCTCATCTCGTTCAGTATGCACCCTTACAGTTTCAAGCCGACCACCACTAAATCTTAGGTTTTGTATTAAGAAACATGTCTGTTCTTCGAGTTCCTCCGATACCTTATTATTTAATAAATCAGGAAGCGGGGCCCTAGATAAAGTGTCGGCAACAAACATATATTTTCCCGGCGTATACTTTACCTGAAAGTCATAACGCTGCACGCGAAGCATCATTCGCTGAAGTCTAGCCGGCACAGAGTCAAGTGACTTTTTGAACAAAGCCTCCAAAGGTTTGTGATCGGTTTCAACGATTACATCATTTTTTCCAAAGATGTATTGATGAAACCTTTCCAAAGCGAAAACTATTGCCAGCATCTCCTTTTCAATTTGAGCGTATCTTTGCTGTGTGTCCGTGAGCGTCATTGAAGCGAATTCGACAGGTCGGCCGGCCTGCAGCAGCACCGCGCCGAGAGCGCGCGCGCTCGCGTCCACCGACAGCACGGCGGGTTCGCGCGGCTCGAACAGCGCCAGCACGGGCGCCGCACACAACGCACGCTTCAACTCGCTTACCACGACCTCCTCGCACTCACCCCAACACCACTCACTATCTTTTTTCAACAAATTACGCAACGGTGCAACCTTTTCCGAATAATGAGGAATAAATTTACTAACATAATTAACCATACCGAGGAAGCGTTCGAGTGATGAACGATCTGTTGGACTCGGCATATTAGTAATCGCCTTTAATTTAGTTTGGTCTATTTTCATACCATCAATACTAAATCTATGGCCCAAATAAGTAACCTCATTCACACCGAACTCACACTTTTCTGGATTGAATTTTATACCTACCTCATTGGCTCTCCAGAAGGCTTCGAAGGCGCTCATCATGCTCCTCCTTAGTAGAACCCCAGACGATGACGTCATCAACGAATGAGTCGACGCCTTCCAGGTCTTCTAACAACTGCCTAACTCGAGCATGAAACACCTCAGAAGCCGAATTTATGCCGTATGGCAAACGTAAATATTGGTACCGGCCGAATGGCGTCCCAAATGTACACAAGTCAGCACTCTTGTCATCCAGCTGTATCATCCAAAAGCCAGATTTTGCATCTAGTTTACTAAAATACCGCGCACCTTTCAACTTGGTCGCTATTTCAGTCAATGTAGGCAAAGGATAATGTTGACGTCGTATTACTCGATTTAGTGGCCGCGGATCTAGACATATTCGAAAGCTACCATCTTTTTTTCCTGCCATAACAATACCATTAACCCAGGATGTAGGATGATGAACCTTTCGTATCACCCCTAACCTTTCCATGCGAGTCAATTCCTCTTTAAGTTGGTCTCTCACACCCAATGGGATTTTTCTGACCGGACATATGCAAGGGCTCGCATTACTCTCAATAGGAATAGTGTAAGTACCGGGTAATTTCCCTAGACCCCGAAATAAATTTTTATAATTGTCCAAGTTCAATGAAAACACTCTTTTTACAAGGCCTATTTGTTCAAGGGCATCTTTACCTAATATGCTCTGACAGTTTTGTTCCGATATAATAAACTTCAAATTATAAGTAACATTCTTATACATCCATTTGATTATACAAGACCCAATAATTGACAAGAAATTGCCGCAAAAAGATTTTGCACGAGTATGGTCTTTAATAACATTCGACATAGATAAACCTAATTTTATATAATCATTTTTTGATAAAACATTAAGATCCGAACCTGTGTCTAATTTGAAACGATGTTCGATGCCTGTATAGGATAAATAAAGAGTTTCATACCACTTCGAGGCTTCTGCTTGCACAATCGTATCCACATATTCCAATGATGATATGTAGTACAAGTCTTTCTTATCATCTTCATCGTAATCTTCGTACAGTTCATAAACCTTTCTTGACTTACGCACTGGACACATTACCTTGAAATGGCCCTTGCCACCACAATTAAAACACTTCACTTTACGCGCCGCACAACGTTCACCGCTATCACAGTGTACCGAAGCGCAGGCCGCACAGGCGCGCGCGCTGCCCGGCCGCCTCGCCTGGCCCGCTTGCAGCGCTGCGCATGTCAGCAAACGCGCCGCCACCGTCGCCGCCGCCACGCAAGCCGGCGCCCGCGCTGCTGCCCCGGCCGCCGCCGACAGCTCCGCGCCCACGCCGTGATTCCACACTCAAACTTGCGCCTCTGACACTACGGCGGCCGTCTCGCCGTCCACCTTTCCAAATAGTGTCCACCGATGCACTTTTTAAGGCCTCCGTTTTAATACCTTCAATCTGCTTTTCACCGTCGTTGGATATTTCATTTGCTTGACATATTTTACCGCCTTCTCTAAAGTCAATTCGTCTGTCCGCAGCAATCTATCGCGTACACTCGTGTCCTTGACCCCACACACAATCCGATCGCGCAATAAGCTATCCTCCAGTTGTTCAAATTCACAACGCTGACTTAACAGCTTCAAAGCAGTGACATATTCATCTATGCTCTCACCAATTTCTTGACATCTTGTGAAGAATTTAAATCTCACCATGGTAGTATTAGATTTTGTACCGAAATGGGCATTAAATTGTTCAACAATTTTTTCTAGTTTGTCTTTGTCTTCGTCCGCTGCAAATTTAAACGTTGTAAAGATGTCGTATCCCTCCGGTCCGATCAAATTTATCAATAAACTGGCTTGAACATCCGACGGCTCCTTATGAACACCTGACGCTTTCAAAAACACTTGAAATTGACGTAACCATTTACGCCATGCGTCGGCCCGGTTGGCGGGCCCTCCTTCCAGGCTCAATTCCGCTGGTGGTCGCGCATGTTCCATTGTACTCGATGATTAATATGTTTATACAGCAAATACAATCAATATTAACAACTTTTAACCACCAATTACACGATTATTTAATTTATTTCACGCACCGCTGTCACCATGTAGTAAAACAACAAGATAGCTTGACACAGACTGATTTATTTCGAGACACCCTCAACTTCACTAATATTAAATATGCTACAGACACCACATCCTTTAAAAACACACTTAAAAACGTTTCCATTCTTATCTCCTATAAACATAGAGAGAGGAACTTTTAAACGAACCCTTTTCACCCACTCCCTCCCCCTCCGTCCCTCAGTCACCGTCATTCAATTAAAGCCTATTTTCCTCCATCAGGGAACAGAAAAAACACGAAATAATAAGACGATTAAATAGCGGAATCCTAAATAAACAGCAGCCCGTTGAGATTTTTCGGAGAACCGTCCAGAGACAATAAGTCTGAAATTAAATTTCCTTTTCGTTAGTGTTTTTGCTTAAAAAACGGGGTGATACGTGTATGTACTTTTTATGGATCGTTTTGCTTATAAAATACCTAACTTTGAACTACATTTTTTTAAATGATAAAACAGAGTTAAAAAGATGCATGTTTAAGGAATATTAATTTCGATAACCTAATTAAGTGCCCCCGCATATCGCAAACTTGGAGTCGGCCGATAGCTGGCTGGGCCTAATATAAATCAGTATGGAGATGAATGGTAGTGCACACATTACAACTATCAGGTATCTGAACGGTATAAGACTGAAACAAATGTTTGATTCGATTCACGATCACCTTCAGGCATCGTTCAGACCAGACGTATTGTCGGCCGCTGACTGTGAGCGCGCGTTACGCAGTTTATTGCTTTTCCATATATATTGAAATTGTCGTTCACACCGAACCGACTATACGCTGTTACGTCGTCTGTTGTAGCTGACTCTCAGTGGCCGATTATTTTACTACGCGACTATGCACGGCGGACGCGGATTGGCTACGCGGACGCAGTTGCCGAATAGCGCCGCTCCGCCGCGTACGCTCCGCCGCGCCTCGGTACAGTACGTCGATAATTAGTGTCCCTTTTATATAAACTTAAACGTATTAAAGATAGTAACTCATCAAATGTTTTACTGTCATACGAAAATATTTCTTGAACTTATTTGGATAGTCTATATTCGAAATATAAAGTATGAAATTGACCAAGAAAACATCTCTTCAAATTTAAGGGATGTACCCACAATCTCTTCTTTTTATTATTTTCGTCTTCCTCTAGAGCTTCGCAAATGGCAACTATCTGAATGCGCATCATTTAATTGAAATATCAGTAAAACTTCTGATTTGAAAAAAATAAATTACGCTAGTTTTATCGTTTATAAAATACTACGAGCAACTTCAAATACTGAGCCCTTTTATGTGTAGAATAGTCAGCCGCTCAGCGTACGCATCTAGTGTGAACCTACAAGAGCCTATTCTTTTGTTCACACATGTAGCGCATCGTACGCTATAGCCTATTGTCGGCTTGGTGAGTACGCGTACTGCAGATTGAGTCGACGTTCACACTGGGGCAGACAGTGAGTATACTCACAGTCAGCGGCGGACAATACGTTTGGTGTGAACAATCCCTTAAAACAAACTACCGACCAACCATTGGACTGCCTATCGGCCAACAATGTAGTGTAATGAGCGGGGGATCTTAACACACAGAACAAGAGTTTTCAGAGGAAAATAAACAAATAATAAACTTTGGACTGCCTTCAGTTTTATATTCATTTGAATTAAATAGAACTTCTGGGCGGTATTTACAAACTCAGCCATAAGGTTTCAAAGAACAGTACAGCCTCTGAATTGTTTATATACGTACAAAGGTTAATAATTATACCTTTCATAAACAAACAAATAATTTTACCTTTCTTACACAGAACAAACGCAAGTTTTACTCAGCACCCTTTATCCAAATGAAACGGCTAAATAGCGTATTATTCAAGCTTCAACTGCAAGGCAGATACTTCACCGTATCATTTCGTTTTAAAAAGAATTTAATACCTTCTGAGACTGTTAGCAAATTTGAATAATGTTTTTCTTGAAAATAATCACGAGTTGGCAGTTTCAGCCATTTGTGGCGCTGAACAAAAGCGCTTTAAAGCGAGACGCGGGTTTCAACCGGTTTCTCTTTTTTTGTTTAAAAATTTAAAATGCAAACCTTTATTTAAGTTGTATTCTTTGGAGGAGTTTATGCAAATGGCGGAGTGTGTGATAAGTAGACGGGTTTTGGAGACAATTAATATTACCTAGAATTGTGTGGCTGTGAATTCGAATCTAACCACAGGTAAATTCGTTTCTCTGTGGCGGATTAAAACTGGGACTGGGCTTTGAATATTTTATTCTTTGGTGAAGACAGTAAATGAATGATCAAAAGTGTGATGATTGGGACTAAAGGAGCTCAATTTGCTTTGGTTGATAAAAACTTTTGTAGTAGTACGTAACACATGAGCGTATTTCCTGACAACAATGTTCTTACAACGCGCTTCGTAATGGTTGTTCTAAGTCCACTTTACAATGAGCTCTCCCCTCATATTTCAGTACTAAGTCCCACTTACAATGTAATGTTGAAACGTTACAACAGTCTTCTGTCTTAGTCGCGGTTTCAACCAAATTAATGAGACCCCCCTAAATTTGGACGCACAGGTCTATTTTACGGACACTAAAATTTAACCAAAATGCGACACAAATCTTTGGGGATCCCAAATTGTGGATTTGAGACCGTTTCGTGACAGTTTACTGTTAATTAAATGGATGTTTATTATAATGAGCCTTGTAGTTGAACTGAAATGTGTGGTTTTAGTTGGGTCATGATCTATAAAACAAATTGAGAAGAGATCTTATAAAGAAAAAGTTTTTCTGTTATAAAGATATTATAATTATAGACAAAATAATGTCATTTTCAACAAAATTGTTAACAACAAATTTTTTGTCGTTTTCCCAATTCATTGTCACAGATTTTTTGAGACACTAAGGACCAATTTTTCAATCATCGGTTAACTTCTATCAGAATTGACATATTTTTTATATAAAAGCTGTCAAAACGTTAAACATATTCTTCAGATAGAAGTCATCTGGTGATTGGACCTTAATAAGTCTGTATTCGTAAAACATTTAGTATATTATTTTTTACCATGTGAAATAAATACTCCCAATATTTAATACAAAGTACATAACAATTCTTTGAAATCCAATTAACCTACTTTTCTGTGTGTACGATACAACACGAAGAAGGTATCTTTCCACAATCCAGTGTAAGTAACTTTTCAAGACGCAGTAATTGCAAATTCTAGAACATTGAGAAGAAAATGACAAGTGGAGATGCCATAACGAAAAATGTTCTAAGTAGCTCGTCAAAATGCGGGTGTGCGTGGGACGAGGTACATTAATGTCTCCGCCCGTTCGCCGTTCTAAGCTTACTTTGGAACCCGCCCATTTAAATGTGTGGTACTAAAAACCGTTGACAGATGTCTCAAGCAACCCAAACGACTCAATAGTTCACAAGTAACTGATCGTTTTGGCCATGCCTACCAAGTGTTTGACCTACAAGAAGACGCCTGACCTACCTGCCTTGTAGCATCTCCTCTCATCTTTTCTTACTCCGTGTTCTAGAGTCACTTTTGCGAGCTTTCATCCTTAAGCAATACATTAAACGCTGAGCTTCAAAAGCTAATACATTTTAGAAAATTAAAACTAAAATTCTTTGACACACTCAAGTGTTGCCTTTTAGAAGACTTTGCCGGGTAAAAGTAGTTGCAGTATTAATTCGGATTATCTAGTAAATCCTAGTATGACGTGCATTTCAGACTACGCTTTTAGTATTTTTCATTATATTTCCGTGCTGGCAGTTGTGAGTTTTATAATTTTAATTTTTCATATTTAAGTATCACTTAAATTTTTACTACTTGAATGGTCAACACGCCTTTTTGCATTACGACCAACGTCCGAGACCCGTGTGTTGTACTAGATATTTTAAAGATTGCGAAAAGTGCGAAAGCGAAGAGAGAAGAGAGAAGAGCGAAGAGTGCGACATGAAAGCACCTATATTGTCACCTATTAAAAGAATTGCCAAGAACGTTTTCAACGTTACCTCCATTTCTTCGAAGTACAATAAGCATACATTTTTCTTCACGGCAAGACGACTCCGGAAGAATTACACAATTAAATAAATCATCCTTTTCTTTTCTCACAAAACTTGACGCTTTAAGAAGGAAGCTAGTAGCTTCGCTATTATTTTAACTGAAAAACAGTGAGAAAACTTAAACATTCAGAGAATCAAGGCAGTTTTTATTTATCGTTTCCTTAAGGAGCCTTGGGGTGTCTTAAGCGTAGTAATAAGTTTGTGGTTGGGGATCCATTTTACTAAGAACTATGTGGGCTTTGGACGTGCTGGGTGTGAATGGACCATATTTATGGTGTTGGTACCTCAACGATGACAATGCTCACATTTATGAACAATTCAAATATTTTGAAAATCGTTTTGTGTATAGCATTTTTACTAGACAATATATATTAGATAAATAGGCAAAAAATCATTATCTGCCTTTGCTTTTCTCCATCTAATTTGGGATCAGCTTTTACCGTATGTAGCTAAGAACCACTGTTCTCATGGAGCGACTGAATATCTGACCTCCTAAACACAGTTACCCGGGCAACCCGATACCCCTTGGTAAGACTGGTTATCAGACTTTCTGGCATCTGACCTCTCGCAAAGATGATAGATTTGTCAAAGATATTCATATGACAGTTCATACGGTGAAAATTGCCATCGAAAAGAACTTAATACTCAACAAACGATGTACCATGACAACACAGGTTTTCTACTTCGCTGTTAGAAGAGTCCCCATGCATACTAGTAGAACTAAAACAGGCTGTATAAGGCTGTAAGGTATTCGCAACACGTCCAAGCTATGACTTGAAATCGCGCCAAAAAATCTCGTGGTCAGCATTTAGAACGCTATTCGAGCTTGAAGTACTTACGTATGTTGTTTTGAGTTCAAAGACCAGAGTATTTAGTGGTGTAATATGTGTGTTATTTTTGCAAAGTAGAGAAAGTAAGTGAAACAAAGATATAAGTATGCTAATAATCATAAATGCGAACGTTTCTGAGGATGTACGGATGTGTGTATGTTTCTTACTCGTGCTCGCAAAAATATCTGAATGGATTTTATATAGGCTACTTTTTATCTGTACACGTCAAATGGTGCCTTTGGAATCGGATAAACAACAAACCATTTCCTTATAATGGATATTGCATACATAGTTGTATAGCAGATTCTGACCTAAATCAGTTGCAGAATTATTTCTGTTGATTTTAAGGGGAAGAATTAAAATACAAAAAACCAAAATGACCCGCCCAAAGATTGAAAGAGCAAGACACAACTTCACAAAGTCAAAGTCAAAATCAAATCATTTATTTAATTTAGGCCTTTACAAGCAGTTATGAACGTCAAAATTATGAATAGGTTTGATTCTAGTTGCACAACCCCATCAATTCATGTGACATCTCGGCCACAAACCCTACTTTAATAAAGCAAGGTTTATACAATCCGCATTTATAACTGAAGTTTCTCTTTAAGTTTTTACGTCAGAAAAATAGAGCGATTAATCGCTAAAAGCCGTAAGCCGTTCCCTTGATACTTGTATAAATACTGGGTCGCGTTCTTACAAAGTCGCTTGCACTTGGCATACTACAGTGCGCTCAATTTTATTGTTTGCAGCGCGCCTTACCTTCTGGGTTCATAGACGTTGGTAGCACTTTTGGTTCTTGAACCCTAAATCCCCTTTTTAATTTCGAAGAATGATTTGGACCCAATCAGACACATAAGTCTTACACCAATTATTTTTTTGGAAAGGTAATTTTCTGTCTTTACTTAAGCTAGCCTTTTGAACCCTGTTTTAATCTAATTTTGGGCAACCACGTTTTAGAGTAGGTGACGGTGATAGTTTAGGCTTTTAGCAAAAATATTGCTTATGTATGTTTGTATGTATAAATCTGCGTTTTTTATAAGCCTAAAAGCTGTAGGAAGGTTAGTAGAGAAAGCAGATATCATAATCAACCCTACATCAATTACTAAGCTTGCGAACTAACTCCGTAAGTTTTAAAGTATTATGAACCAAAGAATACTTCACATTTTTTTTATTTCTAACTTCGGCAATCACTTGTATATGTATAACGAACTGTGACTAAAACATTTAGATTTTATTTTTCATCCACACCAAATCTAAGAACTTGAAAATCATAATATCACAGCGAATTTTTCCAAAATAACATGAGACTGAGAACAATAAGGATTAACAACTATGAATAATACATACGGGACTACAATGGGCATGTATAACGTTTATCTATACAACTGTACATCACTTGTAAGCAGCCCGATGACGCAGTAAGTTAAGATATAGCGCGGTTTTGGGGAAATATACGGAAAAATATTTGGGACGGAACCGTCAAACCGTCAAATAGATCTATCGGAAAACTAACTTTTGCTGATATATATTAGATTTTTTTACAAAATAGATTTATATCTTAAAACCGGCCAAGTGCGAGTCGGACTCGTGCACGAAGGGTTCCGTAAATTACAGTTAAATCAACCTATCTCAAAAACTATAAGAGATACTTTGATCAAACCAAAAATCGTTGAAAGAGTTAATTAGCATGCATCACCTCTATTTTTTTTAGAATTTTATACCCCGTAGTTATAAAAATAGAGGGGGGGGGACATACTTTTTACGACTTTGAGAGCTGATATCTCAAAAACCGTTCACTTTAAGAAAAATGTTTTTTAGAAAACTTTATATCATTTTAAAAGACCTTTCCATTGATACCCCACACGGGTATGCACATCGAAAAAAAAAATTTCATCCCTCAGTTACATGTATGGGGGGCCCCACCCGCAATTCTTTTTTTTACTATTTAGTGTCATATTTTTGTAGCGGTTCATACAACACATATTCCCATCAAATTTCATCACTGTAGTACTTATAGTTTCCGAGTAAATCGGCTGTGACAGACGGACAGACGGACAGACGGACAGACGGACAGACGGACAGACGGACATGACGAAACTATAAGGGTTCCGTTTTTGCCATTTTGGCTACGGAACCCTAAAAACGGCCAGCTGTATATAGTTGTAAAATTGAAGAGAGCAAAACCTGAGAAAAGACTTAAATATTTTTGAAGCCAATAAACAATAGGAGCGTAAAGTGATATTTCTGAAGCGAGTAAGTAACAGAAATAACAACTTCACTTGTACTTTTAATTAACTAATATTTATAACCACAGTACATAACCATATTCTATGTATCCGTCCTACAGGGTTTATTCGATTTCAGCAGATCTTCGACCATCCTCACAACCGCAGCGATAATCCCAAAACTTTTCACCCGTACGTCACAAACACACTTGATCCAGATATCTCTAATCGCCGACGGCCATCAATGTAACTAATTGGCCATATAATTTATGCGCCGGTCACTTTGACTAATGACAACGGTTTGCGTAAACCGTATGCTTGAGGCCAATCCTGAGAGCGCTGATTATGCGATGTATCGGTGAAATGGACAGTTCGCTGTTTGTCGATATTTTGATGGCACATCACTAGTTTGATGTAGAGCTCGTGTATGCAGATGAGCTTCACTTGTTTGTGTTGGCGCTAGTTAAATGCTTCGATGGGTTGTGCATTTGTGTGGTATTTTGTAAGTCGTATTAAGAGGTAAGGAACGTGTTGCCCTGGTAACCGGATTGAGAAAGTCAAATGATGTCGCTCATTGCAAAATACGGTACTTAGATGCATCCAGCTAGACTTAATACTGACCTAAGTATAGTTAGAGAAAGGTTAGGCAGATGATGGATATGGATAGGCATATTATGACGAATCGAGAATAGACTGTAGGTTACAAAGTCAGTTACATCGCATTTTTTCAAAGCATTGCAAAATCTCGAAAAAATCCGCGATAAATCTCAATGAATAAATAACACTACATTATTAGTAAATGTCACCAAAGTATCTAAAATATTAACCAAAAACTTACACGTAATTCTTTGTCATACTTTACAAAGCTCAACTCTTTACGTTCACTAAGAACAAGCCAAACTTCTTTGTAACCAACCTAATTGAAAGCAAACTCCTATAAACATACATACTGCCATATTACAGCGAACTAAAAGGATTGCCCATCCAACGGCACACAGTTCAGAAATGCTGAGAAATTTTAAACTAACAAAGTTAAAAAAGGAACCTTTGCGGTTGAGATAGCTTCTAACCACGGAGAAAAGAAAGATGAGCAGAGATGCCATAAGGCAGGTCAGGCGCCTTCTTGTAGTCAAGTAATGTGAGGTTACTACTGGCATGATCAGTTACTAGAACGTCAGGCGTTCGGGTTTCTTGTCAAATCTATCAAAGATTGGCCTGTATTGATTGGTGGCTTGGTTTAAAAAAACGGTGGGTTCTAAAGAAGGCATATGATGGCGTAGTTAGTAAAGTTCCTCTTTCTCCAAATATTTGCATTTTGGCACACTACTTATACTTAGCAGATTTTACGTTATGACATCTCCGCTAGTTTTATTCTCCGTGCTTCTAACTTAAATTAACGGTATCAGATGTTTTGAATATAGAATCTTAGGATGCAGCAGCTGGCTATTGGAGCTCACTTCATCTGCATTGCATTAGAAGCAATGACGTTCGAATGAAGATTGCAGATCGTTGCATTGGCATTTGCAGACAGTCATGTTTACTGATCCTATCGGTTTTAAGGAGGAAATACTGCGAATGATTTCCAAATGACAGCCGGGAACTCGTTTGGCCTTACTACAAAACCTTAAACATCTGTTGAACACTTGTCTAAAAAAGTGTGGTTGCAAAACGGACCTTATTTCAACGTCATAATCTGTAATTTTTAGACAAGTTTTCAACAGAAGTTTAAAAGTTTATACGGTACGACGGTTTATGTCGTAGATGGTTACACATCCACAAGCTGACCTTTGCTTAACTTTATGATCGATGAACCCATGTGCCTGTTACTTAGCCTAAGCTATTCCATATACTCAAAATACCAGATCATACCAAACTTCTAAATGTCAACAGACCCATTCACGAACTTATCACTAACTACATAACCTCTGACTCTTAACACTAACCCAATAGAAGAGTAGAATGCCAACCGATACAAAGTCCTGGCCAACACTTGGGCCAACATTAGTCACTCTATACAAAGTTTGATAAACCTGTGTTTGTCGGGGGTTCTTCAGGCCAATGTTTGCGTTCCCATACAAAGTTTGCCAAACATTGGCCTAAGTGTTGGAAAGGAGTGCTTGGGCCAATGTTAGCCAAACTTTTGGATCCGCATCACGTCCTGTTAAAGTAGTTAGCGCAGTAACTTTGATGCAAGAGCCCAACTTTGGTTTAGTGTCGGTTTATGTTGTGTATTGTAGTTATTGGGGGCTCGTTTGAGGTTCATTTGGTGTTTAATCTGTCCGGGTTGGGTTGTATGGGATCTTTGTTAAGGCGGGTTTTATTGGAGAGTTATCATCATCAATGGTTTTTTACATCTATAGTCTTTTTCTTTTATGGTTCTTTCTACTTCTATGTTAATACGAACACACTTCCGATCTTCCTTCCCTCTTTCCTCAAATTCTTTGTTGTCAATGAAAAATTAAAGAATTACTTCGAACATAGTACTGTTCGAAGCAATTCTTTATTTTTTCCTAGATAGGACAATAATTGAAACTTTTGTAAACATTCAAGCAAAGATTTTAGAAACAAAAATACTTAAAGATACACTCAACAAACCTGCAACCCAATACTTCACAATAATAAATTAAACATCTCCAAACCGAACCGAAACAGAACAAAATATTCTTCAAAAACAAACAGCAAACGACAAAGCAACAAAAGTCAATACGATTCTCTAAAATCACACAACAGCGGTCCACCAACAGACCCCAACCATTTCTTCGAAAATAAATCCATACGTATTTCAAGCCATTGCATTGGACTCAATACCGCACTAGTTTTAAAAGTCAATAAGTCAATAACTTAAAGGAGTCTCGTGGTTTCCGTACGATAGAAAGTTTTTAAAGTTACTAAACAAGATACATTACTGTTTGTAGTTGAATATACGTTGTATGTCTGTTTCTGTGCGTTGGAATTGGATGAGCAATTATTTTGGAGATATTTGTTAGGCTTTGTTGTTCTTTTCCTTCTCGTCTCAATCCATCCTAAGGTTGTCTGGAAGAGATCGCTCTTAGCGATAAGACCGCCCATTATGTCACCTTCTTTAACTAGGTTAAGATCAAAAATGTAGAATTGGTGTACCTAATAAAGTATATTATCTATCTATCTTATTGAGATTGGGGATTGTTGAAACATTCTTAATTTTACTGCGTGTATCAAGGTATCGGGTTGTATGGTAACTGGGTTGAGGAAGTCAGGATAAGCAGTCATGTATGGTCCATGCAAAACACTGGTACTCCGGTGCATCCGATAAGGCTGGAAGCCGACCCCAACACATAATTATGTTCTTGTCATGTATCTCTGTTGAGGATATCGACATATTAATTGCAATCCTGACAAATAAATATTTATTAAATGCTATAGCTACTTATCAACATCTTATATAGCTTCCTTCCATAGCCACGACTTATTAATATCACTTCAATGTTCAAGTATCATTGATTTATCTTCCCATAATGAAAGCGAAATTTGGCGGAGTGCTTCTCAGAAAACACCATACCACCGGTTCTGAAAAGCTTTTAATTTCATGGGGTATCATTGTTTTATGAGTAACGAAGCAGTATGGTGTGCAGTTGAATACGGCATAGGTTATAGCAAACAAAAATAAATACTTCAAGATAAAATTAAATTAGTATGTAAAAATAATGATCGCTGAATTCCTCAAGGTTGATTAACTGACTATTTACTACTGACAAAGTTAGGCAAGTAAGAAAAAAAAACTCAATAAAACGCTTTTGAGATAATTTTCCTAGCCACTTGATTATATCTTCCTCATTTGGCAATACATGATACATCCTTTAACAAAAAACAATAAATCATAAGTCCTTGAAAAAATATTTTCAAATTCGAAATCGAATTCATAGCTGTCACCATCAAACTAAGTCCCAAAACTTTGCAGCTTGTAAAATTTTCTCTAGCCTCGATTTAAAATGAATTAAGTCCTGTCCCAACAAAGTTTGACTAATGAATCAGTAATGGCACACGATTTGCTTAAATATTTTATAGCTGGTAACCCTGACTAGTGAGGGGCGTAACGAAAATGTTTTATTCGAATTAGTCGATTAATCGAATTGATTAAATTCGATTGGACTCGATGGCTGTTAATCGGGAATTTTAGTTGGGTAATTTAGGCATTGTATTCATTATACTGTGTAATTTAACTATGTCGTGTTGCCTTTCAAAACATTTTAACGTAAACTGACAGCAAGCATCATCCCAAATACATTCTCAGTAACCCATATGAATCAAACGCGACAAGGCCTACTAGTGCCGAACAAATTAAATCGAGCAGCTCAGAGTCAGTCAAATCGAATAATTCGAATAGCATCGCGATTGTTTATTCGATTTCGAAATTAGAACGTACCGCACGGAACGTACAAATAATTTTGGAATTGTTTATCTCTGACCCGGGCAATGGAATCGTTTGATGCGGGCATGCATTAATAAGCAAGAAGTATTTATTCGGGCCCATTTGCTGATCATCTGAGTTACTTAATTAAAGGTCCTTTAAGTACTCCAAGTGATTGAATGGCTAGGGAACTGGAGACTCCGTTTGGACTGTCTCGTTTATTTTTTAATGTTCCAATTTTACTTAGCGTTTTTATGGGTTGTTTTACTGCAAAAGTTCGAGCAAGATAGACTTATCTTTGTTTACAACTGTAACTGGATACTGTAAGATAAGGCGACTAGTTTGATTCTGTAAGCTCATTTCGCAGAAATACATTATGCCATGGGAGTCTATTGTTTACATTAGCTAAATTACCATATGATATTAGTTACCAGCACAAAAGCTTATATGTAAAAATGTACCAATACATTGTCCAACCCACTACGTTTCCATCAACCCAGTCCACTCTATTACTATAAAGCTCATATAAAAACAAAATACAACCAAAGTTCGCTGGATGTTGTTCAAATAAGTTAATCAAATACACTAGCGATTCCAGATCACTAGGTCTAGCAATAAAAAAGTCACAATGATACATTGCCTCTCTGGTTAATACAGCCAACTATTTCATAAAAAATAACCATTAAAATGAACGTTAACCCGAAAATAAAGTTATTTCAACGGGCGAAGTTAAAAGTGGCGGGCGGTCGACTTCGCGGAAATATGCAAAATATATTACACACACTAAATCAGTTTTGCAAAAGAGAAAAAATGGTAGTTTTTCGTGCAACTGCAACGGGGTTCTCATTGCATATGGAGGGATTTCCTCCAAATGTGTCTGAACGCGGTGGAGCGACCTATCCTCGAGTTATTACTGCAGAAGTGATGTAGAATTACTAAGCTCGTAGACAGGCTCGTTTCTTAAAAATAATCACATAATTATTTTTAAGAAATTGAAAATTTGTAGCTGAATTTATAACCCTGTAGGTTTTAGGACCAAGTAATTTTAGAGCTTGCAAGATGATACTAAAACTTCTACTACATAAAGATTCAAATAAAGTATAATTCAAATTTAAAATTAGTTAACTGAGGTGAAAGTAAGTTTGAGAATTACTGATCATATTATTTTTTCATTATCAATATTGTATATGTAATTACATATTTACACATTACATATTTAATCAATCTATTTACGACTGTGTATTTACATAATTGTTAATAAATTATTCGTCAAAATACCATGGTATTTACTGCGTTTGATTTTATAAAAATGCCTTGTCTATGAGAATCATAGCATCATTGGCAATCTTCACATGAAGGAAACTGCTAGAGGACATTGAATTAAATAAAATAAATTAATTCCTCGTAACATTATTAAATCTGTATGACTTTTATTTCGTCCGGTGTTATGCTGCGTTTTAATGTTCTAGGTATCCAAAGATAAGTAAAGTTTTAAAGATTTGGCGTGTTTTTCTCGTGTCCTATGGGATTTACTTCCTGCACTTGATGGATTTTAGCCTGTTTTTTATAAGGTTTAGTATTATCATTTTGACATCATAACCTGCCTAGCTTTTTCCCAACTATGTCGGAGTCCGCTTCCAGTCTTACCGTATGCGTACCAAAGTTTTTTACTACTTTGTATACTATCTTTGTGTAAAATTGCATAATCACATTTAGGTTGGATCAATAGATGTAGATATACATAGACACACATTATGTACTTGTTCCTTGATTGAACGAATGTCTTTTTGCCACTATTTCAACCACAATTTTCCGTACTATCATCTACCAATACTCCATCAATTATCCTCAGACTACCGTTAACAAAAAAGCCAAGTAAATAAACTAAACACTAATTACAGAAGGCCAAGTTGTCAAGGTCTCGAGTTCGTCAAGTTTGGAGCCAAGCCGGCTAATGTTCGTACAGTTACCATGCGTCAAACTTGGACAGTTTGGCTGGGACTTGGCTGATGACAATGGAAGCTCGGGTGAGCGGGAAGCGGTTTCTCGGCGGGCGGCGATAAATAACAATTTTATCTAGGTTAAAATACTACCTCTTAATAAGTTTAAGAAAACATTACAAAAAATTCTAATTGAGAAATGTTTCCACAAGGTTGATGAGTTCTTAAACGAATAATTTAGATATTTAATTCTAGTTTTAATTGTAAAAAAATATTATTTTAATTCTAGTATGTAGTCCAAACCATATTTGTCTCACCATAGACAGAACATAGCGCACTATTTTAATTTTAAGATCTACATTTTATTTTATACCTATGTTTTACAAATAATAAATACTTTGACGTTGACTTTGACTTTGATCTATATTTCTATACTATACTAGCTACCGCTGGTGGCGTCGCCCTTCGCGTGGTGTGTTGATAAAAAGTAGCCTATGTGTTAATCCAGAGTATCATCTATCTACTGTACCTATATACCAAATCGGTCCAGCCGTTTTTGCGAGAAATAATAACAAACATACATTTAGTAGGATTATAAAGTGGATAGATTTGTTTGTTCTATGTATTTTTTGCGTGCTTTTAAGTTATTATTTAACTTTGACTTTACAAAATGGGTTCCGAAACTACTATTCCAATTTGAAATGGAAAGACCGACGATTCTCTGGTGATATCGTTTGTACCGGTAGGTGTCTATTGTTTATTACTGACGCTCGAAATATACACGCGCCCCTACAAACATGCCACGTGAAGAAACTAAGCGGAAAGTCGTGTGAAAATGTTCTTATGGAAATCAATAATAAAAAAATCGCTAATGTTTTCTTCCATCATTGTGTCCACAGCTTTATTGGACAAGGGCGCAAGGTGCCGCGAATTTTACCTAACTTGGAACTTTGTCATATTTCAGCGAAAACCATTCAAAGAGCGATTTAAGCTATTCATGAAATTAAATATCGACGACATTTTAGTGTCGGACGAATTTCACATTAATAGCAACTAAATTATTCAAAGGGTTTTTGAGTGAAATAAATACTAAGGTTGTTAAGTGTTGTGAGTCTAGGAGGACTTGCCACATAAAACAGATTAAGCAAATTCTGGGTTTAAAATGATGTAAAACTAAACCTCCCATTTACCTGAAATTAATTCCAGACATTCAATATTAATAGCCAATCGTTTAATATAATATAAGTAGTTTCCGCAAGTATTAAGTTTCACCTACTTCGCGCACCTAGATAAACAGTAGCTAATAACTTTCTTGGACTATTGACTATCATACACAGAAATATTTTTTCTAATCTGACCAGTAGTTGTTGCAAACTTTGATATTCTTAGTAACTTTGCTATAGTTAACCAAAGACTTTGTTTAGCATTTAAACTATGTCATACCTTCTTTTCCTTGTCCCTGATTGGTCAGTTTCTAAGACTGCATTTGATGACGTGCGTTGCGTCTTTTCACTAAGTAGGTACAACGTGCATAGTTTACTCACAAAGGAATAATTCGCATTGCTAGGAAAGGTAGCTTCTTAAAACTAAAAACTAGCCGTTTTCCCGCGGTTTCAGCCGCATTCCGTGAGAACTACTTCGCACACCGGGCTAAAAACTAGCCCAACCTTTCTTGATGAGTGGACCACCAATTTCCTCGTCCCTGATTGGTCAGTGAGTATGACTGCATTTCATGACGTGCGTTGCGTCTTTTCACTAAGTAGGTATAACGTGCATAGCTTACTCGACGGATAGGAATCTCACAAAGGAATTGTTCGCATTGCAAGGAAAGGTAGCTTCTTGGAATATGTGTTGTGTTTATTAAAAATGTAAATTGGAGGAAATACTTGTTTGGTTTATTTTCTAAGTGCCTCTGCTAAGTTTATGCGTTAAATGTTTGAAGTGATTAAAAGTAAATCCTATTAATATTATAAGCGCGATTGTTTGTATGTACATATGTATGGACGGATAAATAAATGGTTGCATTAGGTATATGTATATATGTTGACAGGCTATACCTGTATACTCAGAATAACATATAGACTACTTTTTGTTCCTTTTGTTGTAATACTTTAGCTCGCTCAGGACGCGAGTGTAAGCTAGTACAGATGAAAGCTAGTAATCCTAATATTATACGAGTGTCAAAATCAAACCTTAAGAAGACCAGTTTTTTTCCTTTTATTATGTAAACTAGACAAATTCTTACAAAACTATACATAAAAAATGTTAAACATAGAATTGTCAAAGCCACATCATCATCATCATCAGCCTATCGCAGTCCACTGCTGGACATAGGCCTCTCCAAGTGCACGCCACTGAGATCGATTTTCGATTTCAAAGCCATATTATATACTACAAAATCCAATAAGCGAAATACACCAGTGATTACAAAGTACCCACATGTTGCTATTAAAGCCCACAGTACTTATATATTCTACCGCTGTCCGTGACTCGGAGGCTCTATTGGCTCGCTGGAAGTTCCGGTCGGCGGTGAGTGACGCGATACATCACATACACAGACGTTTGAACTTCGAACGTTGATTTGTTGGCTTGTCGCGTTCTGAAATATTGCTGAGTAGGGTTGACAAAGGACAATGGGCACAAATATATGGGACCTGGTATACCCCACCAATAGGAATGTCATATATACCATTGGATAGGTCTTTTTATGTAGAACAATATTTACTATGACAGCTTTGTTGAAATGTTTGTCCGTTCTGAGATATAGATCAAAAACTGTGCAAAAGTTAGAACTAAATAATCTATTGATAACTCAAGTTTTTAAAGGAAAATCTAAGTACTACCAAGTGTAAGTCTTGTAAGTGCTACCTGCTGTGCCCGTTAGGGTCCATAATTGTTACTATTAGGTATGTAGCATTTCAACCTTTTATAACGGACAAACAATAGAACAAAGCTGTCATAGTAAATATTGTTCCAATTAAAAAGACCTATCCAACGATATATATGACTTTGCTATTGGTGCGGTTTTTCATTACGCCCAAAATCCAGTTGATACAATAAAAGGTTGAAATGCTACATAATAGTAAAAATTATGGACCCTAACGGGCACAGCAGGTAGCACTTACAAGACTTACACTTGGTAGTACTTAGATTTTCCTTTAAAAACTTGAGTTATCAATAGATTACTTAGTTCTAACTTTTGCACAGTTTTTGATCTATATCTCAGAACGGACAAACATTTCAGCAAAGCTGTCATAGTAAATGTTGTTCTACATAAAAAGGCCTATCCAATGATATATATGACATTGCTATTGGTGGGGTATACCAATCTGCCCATTGTCCTTTGCGGATGTTTTTTTTTTGTGTCGTCGTTTGTCATCAGAAAAATAACATGGATGCGATGGTTCATTGACGTGGAAGTCCATGTATTTTTTTTGTCATTAAATAAATTGACAATGTTTATACATCATTCTAATTTACGTGTGATTAATGTTCATTAGTTAGTTGACCTTTTTAGGTTCATGTATAAAGTCACCAGAGGAACTACTTCCCGCAAAAATTGTATAAGCTACCAAGCTAGTTATGTAATTTTTCAGGCTCAGAACTATCTTTGTACAACATTGTGCCTAAATCGGTTTAATAGTTTTTGGCGTGAAGCGTGATATACAGACAGAAAGACTTTCGCATTTGCAACAGCAGTAAGAATTTTCCTAAAGTTACATAGCCAAGCAATAAATGGTCACACATACCTACTTACAACAGTAAATAGCGTATCTATTATGTGGCAACCCTGGCACAGTCGCAGGCGTCCAATTGTTTGCTCATTTCCGATAGTCTGAGTGTTTGTTTGTTTGTTATTTTATTTAATAGATTTGTGGCTGCCAATGTAGTGATTGCTCTTCGAGATTTGAAACATTGAAGGCGTGGTGATTTGAAAAAATAATAGTCCTACAAGTAAGTACCATAGTTCGGAAGTACGAGAAAAAAAAATAGGTAGTACATAGGTATAGAATATCAAAGACAGATTCTTCTATGCCATAACTGCAATAATCTGAAACTTCCTACAATCAACTTATGCTAAATACTTTTAATAAATAAAACAATTAGTTACATACTATTGCAGAAACAAAAGAAACCTAAAGAAAATTCTATTGTGTCTATACCTATTTAGCAACAAAACGGCTGAGCCTACCACCGCTGGAAAACCAGCTATAATCTAGAAAAACTGCAACGTAATCGGTTTAAGAATTACCACAGACGGACACAAATAACGGTCAAACTTATAACACTCTTCTTTTTGCTTCGAGGGGCAAGAAGGAAAAATAATATGAACATCATCATTGGAATCACCATATAAAACCCCTCGAACTTTGATATCTCCCTCAAGTTTTTGTATTTTACTGCCGTTCCCAATATTCGATCTATCTTTATTTTTTTTTTGTAAGTGACACTTCTTATATTTATTATTCTCATATTATATGCACTCACAATCTAAACTTAAATACTATCTAATTACACTAATAATAACTATTGTTATACTTATTAGAAAACGGAATTTGTCATTACTTGTATAGGGCCAATGTCAACATTCTATCTCTAGTAGGTAAGCAAATCCAGAGATGGATAGAATATTGGAAGCGGCCGTAAACATATAAACGCATATTGTTCAATTCTCTCCCTACGAATTCTGATGCATATTGGATTACGAGTTCCTTTAACTTGGCAGGAATATTGTTGAAGTTTGGGCCATCGTTAATGCATTACCATACCATATGAACTTCAATTCAGATCAATATTCTTTGAGGAGAGAAACGAGACACAAATTTGTGGTAATTGAAAGTATGTATACCTAGTTAGCGTTTAAATACAAGGTCTACATTATTTCAGAGGTAAATATGTATTTACTGTTATAAGTCAAAATTAGCTGTTTTTAACGGTTAAAAATGTAATTTAGGCGGCAAGCAGTTTAGGGTAAAAAAATGACATTCGTTCCTGTACACTTACATTACATTTACAAGATATTTAACGTATTTAAGTGTTATAATAACATTAATTATTTATAATCACACCTAATCTTTCTTTGATAATAAAATTACTTGCTTTTTAAAGCCGAATAAACAAACAAATCCACTAAAACAGTCACGCCCATTCATACTCAAATAATCACCTACCAATTCTATATTCAACTAAGGTCAGAACACACTACGGCTTCCCTAGAAAGATTACGGCAAGTTCCAAGTACACTCAAGGTACAGTCGCGCCTTTTTTCTAGAAACTTCAAACGCCACATAGCTAGAACCATAGAGAATAAAATGATGACTGGAGATGTCATAACGAACTATTTGTTAAGAAAGTAGCGTCGCCAAAATGTGCGTATTCGGAGGATGAGGAACGTTACAGGTCTCGCCCTTTTTGCCCCATAAACGCTTTCTTCGTCTACCATTTTTTTTAAACTACGAAATCACCAATCAATTAAAACCAGTCTTTGAGAGATGTCTCAAGGAACCAGAACGCCTCGTTAGTTACTAGCACCTGATCATTTCGGTCACGCAAAGTACGTTATTTGACCTTTTTTCCTTCTTAAACCCTTTATGTACCAGGGCCACGGTTAATCTTTCGAACAATCAGGTTATTCGACCTACAAGAAGGTGTCCGTTCTACCGACTTAATGGCATCTCCACTCTTTCCTTCCTCCATGGCAGAACTAAGGCGCACTTGGTCGGTACCATTTTATCGTGAAATAGGTCAGAAGCTCTCTTTCTCTCCTTAATGTGAAGAGAAGCGAGATTATTATTTTAATGCAATAAACCTTCTATTCAAATGTAAAGTAGGGCTTGCAGCCCTTTTGTCTGTTCACATGAATTATAGCCGTCGACTTCTGCTGTGAATGCTGAATTTGTCAACGTTTTTTGGTTGAGATTCTCGTGCTTTTTGTGTTACCAAGGGGTATTTGGTTGCCCGGGTAGCTGGGTTGAGCAGGTCAGATAGGCAGTCGGTCTTTGTAATATACTGGTACTCAGCTGCATCCAATTGGACTGGAAGCCGATACCCCAACGTAGTTCGGAAGAGGCTCGAAAAGTAATGACATTTTTTTAGTGTTTTCTGTACTTATCAGTTTTTTTCTTATTAATAAGTGGCATTATATTTTTTAAATGAAAATTCTATGTATTTGAAACAGTTTTCTATATAAGTTGTTGAGCTTTTGTCGCTTTATTAATTTTTCGGTAGCCATTTCAAACTTCTTGCGGCGAATTCCGGACGAGCATTTTAATTCAGTGTTATTAAGTTCTATGTTCTATTAAAAGCAGTGAATAAATTATTTTTAGATTTTTCTGAATATATTAATATTTTCTGATATAATCCCGTATAATGAAGGGCCCAAAATAGCGAAATAAAGTTTAATTAATTTCCTTTTCCTAAAACTTCAATCGTAAGTACTAATGTTTTTTTAGAATTCTCATTTATTTAACATTCCTACTTAATTATGATAATCTCACTGAGTCTTACGCAAATTAAAGTGAAATCTGAATTAAAAACTTTAGTCGGGTTCCGCATGCCAAAGAGATATATTTTCCGTATTTTTACTCAATTGAATATAACTGTTTCGATCCGTGTGGTTACTTTTATTAAATAGATTCTATATAAACCAACAGTAAATATGCAACAGTGTAGTTTTAATGGATAAAGAATGTAATTGAAATAATGTGGTCAAAGTTCCACTAGATATATTGATTTCGACATTAAACACGCCGTATTTTAGTAGATACTTAATTATTTGCAACGTTTTATAATATTGAACAAATAAAATTCATAAAACATTATGCTGAAAACGTTGCAGCTGTCTTATGTGTTTATCTACCAACAAAATAAGACATTTGTTACGCTTGTCATTTGAACATCTTTGGCAGTCGTTACTGGTAGTCAGAAGCCAGTAAGTCTGACAACCAGTCTTACCAAGTGGGTTGCCAGGGTAACTGGGTTGAGGAGATCAGATAGGCAGTCGCTCCTTGTAAAGCAATGGTACTCATCTGCCAGTTAGGCTGGAAACCGACCCCAACTTACTTGGGAAAAGTCTAGACAGATGGTGTTATCCGCACCGTTATTTGACAAATCATATGACGAATATTACACATGACTTTATTTTATGACAAAATCAAAATGGTTCGCTGCCGACATTTCACCAACGAACTCTAAAATATGCTCTTTTCATTCGCCATGAATATTTTAATGTTATCATTATTTATCTGGCTCTGAATTTAATTTGGCAAGATAACGAACACCCGTGTTGGAACTTAATTTTATTTTGCTTCATTTTCACGTTGAAATAATAATATTTCAGTCTATGTGCTAGATCTAGCTGTTGCATTTGGGTGGTTAAACATGTTTGTGTTCCTTTTGCCTTGTTATATAAACTTCATGTTAGGATAATGTTGCATTACATTTATGTAGATGTTAATGGAACATTCTTGGGTAGAAAGAATGGCTAGTACTTGTGAGATGACAGCAGATAGAAGAAGAAAACTTGCTATTACCTGAATAAAATTGGGATAAGGGATGATGATAATAGAATTTTGATTATAATTTTTATAATGCTTTGAGAAGTATTACGTTTTATACTATTTTGATCCAATACAAGGGTAATTTTTTTAAAATTTATAATTATGCTAATTTTGGATTCACAATTTTCAATAGTTTTCTGAAAATGTATTTTGAAGAAGACATTATTGGTATAACGCATTACTTTGGGATTTTTAAATACACAATACAAAACTGGGGCAGTTAAATATAAGAGAAAATGAATGCTTAAAGGTTTAAAGCGAAATGGCAACAATTATATTATCTGTTCTGTTACTAGTAACTGTTATGTGTATGTAAAATTTTTCGAAAACAAGAGGAGGAACTTTCAGGAAATAATTAAATACACAACTTTATGCATTCTTTGTATATTTTTAGGGATTAATATGTTGTGTAAAGAAGGCTATATGTTACCTACTTTTTAGCCAGGTAGGCGGAGTAGTTCCCACAGGACACGGGTGAAACCTAAACCTAGTATACTTGTCAATTATAATTTTAGTCTAAGCAAGCATGATCGATGTTCTTTTATATTATGTTTTGTATATATAGTATTTTATTTTTAGTTTTGTATAAAGATAAGTAGTTTAAGTTTGTATAAATGAACGCAAAATAAAACGATAGAGTCTAAGCATTTATCTATACTTAAACGATAAGCTTTCCCTAACTTAGGTATTTTATGTACACTCAGACTGTCTTACCCTTCAGATATATAGGTACTACCCTCACTGGTAGAAATTTCTTTTAATTTATAGCCCTTCTGAAGTACCTCTAGGGATTTCTTAAGAAGTCAAGATCTACCTTCAATTTCTTTAAATCGCCTTGGGATATTCCTACTTGACAACCTGTTTAGCAAAGTCAAATGTAGCGAATGAATTATTTATAATTGTGTACTTGAACTGGATGATTTTTGTCTGATAATAGATTTTTTGTTTGATGGAAATGATTTCTTTATGGTTAATGTCTAAATAATTTATGGGATTTATACATTGTGTTGTAAATGCTGCAAAAGTCTAAATAAATACCGGGAAATGAAGGCTGTAATTATTTTTTTTATATCGGAAAACATATCGGTTACTTACCTATATTCAACAATTCCGAAAATCAAAATTAAATCGGAAACTTTGAAAAGTTGTGGTTTGATGTCAGTAGTAGCAATTAGAGGGAATTTGTAAATTAAATTCCACACAAAATAATAATTAATACATCGAAAAGGTGGAGCACTTTTGATTATCCTTTATACATTAATATTTTACAGTAACGTATTTTTTGTAATACCACACAGGCCACAATTTCGTTAATCCCAGATTAAAAACATGAAATCCTTATACCATTCCATGTAATTAAGATAAACTAAATTATTTTACTTTAATGCCGTCCAAAAATAAACTACAGTATCGCGGCTACAGAAAATAAATGTACGACCAAACAAATGCTTGGTGGGTAACCATTTTCAATTTATTTTAGCAATGCGAATAAAATTTTAATTTCCCTTGCACATGTTACACGCTTGTAAACGAAGCTTTTATCACTAATAACAAAAAAAAATATTCAAGTGAAAAATAAATAAAATGTCACATGTTGTACCAGCACACTGCACACTTTAAGTCGGCCGATAGTTTGTTTGGGCTCATAAATCAGTATGAAGATTAGTACGTACGTTATAAAGGTCAGGTATTTAACCGGTATTAGACTGACTGAAAATTTTGATTGGAATCAAGATACTCTTTAAAAAAATGACAATCATTGGGTCAATTATTATATTGAACTAGCTTCTGCCAGCGGTTTCACCCGCATCCCGTGAGAACTACTTCCCGTACCGGGATAAAAAGTAGCCTATAGCCTTCCTCGATAAATGGGCTATCTAACACTGAAAAAAAAATTCAAATCGGACCAGTAGTTCCTGAGATTAACGCGTGCAAACAAACAAACAAACTCTTTAGCTTTTTAATATGCAGTCGAATGTTAAGTCTGCAGTATACGGGTACTTTTAAAGGATACGATAGTTTGTTTTGTTTTCGTTTATATTTTTTATAGATGCATTCGTCCCCTTTCAGATGGTCAAAGAGAGAATTGAAATTGAAAACTTTTGTATCATTTAATTAAATCTGTTGGTTTTTTTCGTAATCGGTTTACTGTCCCATTGCTGAACGAAACTCGTTACATTATTTTAGTGGTTTTTTTTTTTGTCGAAAAAACGATGGTTACTGGTGCTTAATCCTTCTCCATGTGAGAGGCCTGTGCCGTAGCAGTGGGACGATAAAAAAGGCTGTAACAGATACTGGTGCTTCATTATTTAAATAAGTTACATTTAACTCACTCTAGTCCTAATTTTCTCTCAATAGGATGATGATGATGATGTCCTCATAGCCGATTATCGGCTATGGCGACTGTTTTCATGTGAGTAGATTAGCCAACCGCGCAGGTCATATTATTGTGCACAAGCATTTGCGCAAACACAGGTGCACTCACTATTCCTTCACACTCATATTCCGATGGGTCGGTAATCCGACACGACCGGAGAGATCAGGATCTCAATTATAACGGCGTCTCAACAAAGTCATTTCGTACTAACAATAATAAACCATTTTAATCTAAATACAAGTATTTAAAAAACAACGGCCGAATCGTAACAAAAAATGTTATTCCCAAAAAATAAATATTTTAACCTACAAATCAACTGTCAATGTCACTTAAAACAAAACGCCAAAAATGAACAATACTCTAAACCATTTACAAGTGGTATATTAAAAACTCGCTCACCCAGCCATCAACACTTCACATGCAAAAACGACTGAAAAATAATAGTCATGAAACCTACACAAAAATCTATTGAAAAAAATCAGGTGTAAATGTCAATCGCCGTGAAAATATTCTGTCAAAAATGCTTTGTGTGAAAGACAAAAAAAATAGGCCGTTTTTTTGGAAAAAAAAGTCACAAAGCCAATTCGTCGAAGCTCTAGGTTCAAAGGTTTAAAGCGCCACGTGTGATGCGTTGAAAATTATTTAGTACACCAAATATTCTGTACGAATAATCGTAGATTTCTAGGAAACAGTTTTTTGTTAACTAGTGAACTTGCCAATATTGTTTTAATACTCCGATATGACCGCGCGGTGAATTTTTCATTGTAAACATTGTATCATTTTTTTATTTACATAGAAAATGTAATCAATTTTTGAATTCGCTAAAAACTGTTTTAAATATCGAATTCGAGATCCATTCTTTTTAAGCCACCTTTCCATTGGAAAAAGCATTAAGTAACCTTAGAATGATAAGGAATAGTTTTACCTTTTAAGTATCATCTGGCTAAATACGCCATCTTCTACGTAATCTTACAAAATACCATAATCCAGACACACAAAAGTTATTAAGCCAACCTCCGTACATTTTCATCTGGTACAATAAAATTTGCATACCGAATGCAGCTCACAAGACCAACGGATTTCCACATCACGTCGCCTATACTCGTATTTGTTAGAAATGTTGCAAATTCACTTGATTTATAATATCAACAAAAACAAAAGTTCGGTCACATTTGTGTTGGTTTCATTCATGTTCGTAATTAATTAAATATTATTTGTTGCAGGCATTTTAAAAAGTACATAAACATGAATAAATACAAGCAATTTCTGTTCTATATCATATGAGTATTGTTCATGATAAATATAATATCGTACTGTTTGTTCAGTAACAAAAAATATGATAAACATTATATTTTTATAAGTACAATTCGGAAACGAGCAACAATCGCAAGCCAACAATGTCAAAATATTTATTAGTGTGCTTTTTGTACACTTTCAATTTTTAATAAATGTTTATCATATACGATCTCCAAGTACTATTGCGACTTTTGTAATAAACACTGCCCCACACTCTAAGTATATAAATCGTCAACCCTCGTCCCCCTTTTCAACAAAACTTGACTACTTCATCAAATCTGCCGAAATATAACTCATATTCCTTCAAAACTAATAGTTTCGTGTCCAAACAGAACATTCTATAGATTGATGCCACATCATCTCACCATACATCACAGGGTGTAGGCCATTTGTTATAATTTCTTATACAGGATGCTTCAAAAGGAAATTTTCGAAAAATTATATTTTCGAATGATTGATCACTCGGATTAATACCTGACAAGATAACACCTAATATTTTGATAATACAGAGGTTTTTTTTGAATAAAATTGAAGAGCCTACTTAAAGACGGTCGTTTGTCTCGACTGTCGGTTTATTGAAGGATGGTGAATGAACGATGTTTTCTAAAGGTTTCTTAAAACGTGTGGAAGTCCATAATTTCCTTAGGTATTTTTATGGCGGTCACAAAAATAAATAATAATGCAACTCGTAACTCGCATGACACTTGTGGGTTTTATGATACGTGATCGAATAATGATTTAGTTTTTGTTAATGGTATCCTAATTCTTCATAACCATACAAAAAATACATGAATTTATTTTCCATTTTTGTTACCTCCAAACCACCTAATAAAAAGTCTAAAAAACGTCTTTACAGATCACAAAACACAAAAAAACATTGAAATCCTTAACACACACAATAGCTGGTTACACTACTCGTAACAATTCAATTCCACACATATTTACGATTTTGTTTTCTTCACAAAGAATAACATAGCTGTGTCAGTAACCCCCAAAATTTAAATAAAAGGTATTTTGTGGTTTATCTGCATTTTTAGAAGGGAATATGACTTATTTATCGCTTAAAGCAGCGCTGGTTGTAATTTTGTCGTGAATTTGTTCTGATTATATTTGGTTATTGAATTATAATTACAGATGATCTACTTAATATTATTAAGTTGAATAGTTTGTTTACTGCTTTGTTTAAACTCGATAGAATCAGGAACTCCTCAACCTATTTCAAATTATTTCGATGTTGGATTTTTCTTAAGGCAAGACTTCTTTGATGTGATATTTTTATTTCTTTAGTAAAAGTCCAAAACTTAGCCTTATTTCACTATAGGAAAAAATAACCATAAAATAATACATAAGTTACCTTTTCAAGCACCCTGTAACCACGCCTATAGTTAATACAGGATAGTGCTCGACGGGGTAGCGTCAGCAATAATGCAATACATAAGTCTTCCCGCCGAAAACAAGCGCTCACATCAATAATATTGTAAATACTTACTAGCTTTTACCAGTTAATGCGTGTTTTAACCGGTTTAAACCGGTTCTTGGTATTAAATTGAAATTAATTTCAATGTGCGAAATTATTTCATTTTGTTTGTCTTTTTGAAATGGCAACGGTATTAATGAAATTATTTTATACATGCACATACTTTTGATACATTTCATTCACGTACTTTTTAATGAGTATCAAATGTTTTAGTTACTAAAATAACCGAAAATAAATCATTACAGGAATCCTTAATGTGTGCTAAAAATCTTTTGCCAAAAAAACTTTCAATATAAGTCGATCCGCGAACAATGACTGACAAGTGCCGTACAATGGCGTGCAAAAGTGACAAGCCGTGGCCGGTACAGTCAAGCACAAAATCGCTTTTGTACCGAACACGTAAACACGGTACTGACATATTATTGGAAAAATCGACCGTCGGCGTCAAAGGTGACTCTTCTCAACGATAAAAAATGCTATCCCCTACATTTTAGATGAGTATTTATTTCTTGGTCTTTGTTGAAAGTATATTGTGCTCGATAGTACAGGTACACCCACACAAAGGCTTTGATAGTGTATAGAAAATTCATGACCGTTTATTTTAGTAGTTTTTGCTCTATCAGCAAATACTTAATGGATGCTAGGAAAAGCTGAGTGTGTTTATATTTAACTTGATATTAATGAAAGTTTCCTATAGTTACTTTAAGAGGCTTTTTGATACTAAGTGTTTGTTCGTGGTTACGCCCGCCTAGGGTCGTGCATATTTTGGAAGTGTTTAAGTTATAATAAAATAAAATTTGTGAGTGTATTATAGATTTCCCCCTTCACCTTACTTTTATTTGTTGATTTTGGGCAGTTAGTGGGTTTAAGGAAAAAATCTCAAAAACATCGTTCATGTTCCTGACTGATTTACCAATAGCATATATTGACCATGCACCTGAGACCCCTATTTCGGCAATTTCAACATCTTGTATTAAGTAACCAATACCACGACGCACGATGCCGACAATACTATTATCTAAGTCTAAGAAAACACGACAAAAAACAGCCCTTTCCCCCTTCGAAACAGGTTCCCCACTAATTAACTTCGATGACCAAAATGTTCCCTAAAATTAAGCTCGGAACACCAACAAAAACCGGTGTGTCGACTATACCAGCGCTTACAGAAACCGGATTGAACTGGTTTCATCCTGTTTGCGAAACTGGTAATTACCGGTTCAATTTACGTGAATGCTTTACATTGTGCGGTCAGTTGGTCGGTTTGGGAAGTATGTTTCGGACCTTTACAGGTAATTAGAAAATGACTTTCTATTTGCAGTAGGAATTAGGAGTTAAATGGTACCCTTAGAAATTTGGTGACGCCTTTCAATGGCTCTTTTGGGAGGTGAACTACTAAACTAACCATGTTTTGGCAGGCAACCCTATAGACTCCAGAAGTAAATGATTAGTAAGAGAAATCAGTAAAACAAATAGCAGGAGTCATCCAATATGTAAAGCATCCAATTCTAGTAATGGTAAACTAGGATCGAAATATTATTTTTCATTCAGTATCTAGCTAGACTGAAAGTCTTGAAGACATTTTACTGAAACACGCCTCGTTGTTTACTCTTTTGTTTATTTATTTTAATGTTCAACTTTAGTCCAATGTTTTAAAGGTTATTTTATTAGGCCAGGCGTTTTACTACTTAGGTATAAAGTCAGCAGGTACTTGGGTCGTCAGGAACCGGGCTCAAAAGCCCTGAATTTAGTATTTAGGCAATTATTTATTTGATAAATAAAATATCCACGTACCTGGATTAACGTAGCTTAATCGTAATTGTCAACATATGCGACTTTCGAGCCATTTTTCACTTAAAAACGAAATACTAAATTAAATAAAAGGACGTGACATATCTCTTTTGCAGAACGATATTTGTCATGTACTGTTAACCCTCAAATTATTACGTAACAAGTAACACAGTCAGGGAAAAACAGCCTGACGTTTTGTTAGCATCGGGACAACATTTATCAGCCGTCAAAAAATACGTCAAACGTTGTCTCACTTTATTACACAGGCGAGCATCGACACCGTCAACAAACCTACGTAATGCTGACACGTCACCACACTGACGACAACCATGATAAATTACAGCCAACACTGTATTACCGACCCAAACAAACATTGCTACCAACTGATATGTCTCCAAGAAGTTTTTATTTTATTTATATTCCAACCGTACCTCGTCCCAAATAAATACACGAGTTTAGCTCCCAGTATATCAAAGAAAAGGTGGTTTTAAGCAGAATACTCATATTAATTCTACCTGAAGTTTCGCCATCAACTTCCTACCCAGGCTTTCTTCATTAAGGAACTTCGCGAAATGTTTGTTTGGCCCATTGTTTAAATATAATTCATTTGGATGATTAAAATTTTGTTTCAGTTTATTTATTTTGTGAATGTGATGTTAACTTTGGTTTGGCTTGCTTGTTATTTTAATGAGAGCTCTCGTAACAATGTTATATCACGATTTACTTTCGACTCGACATTGTTTTTACTGACAGCCGTATTATAAGCCGTTTTACCAGCTTTCGTATGTGGATTCATTTGCGAATTGAGGGTTTTTGTTTTCATATTCATATTTAATTTATGAAATTCAAAGTGTGCCTAAATGATAGCATGTTAAACGATTTCGACGACAACGATTCCCAAGGACCTTTACTGATGTCATTGATAAGTCACATTCTAACCTACCATATTTAGCCAAATGCATTTCTACTGCATCCACAATTACGAAAAAAGAGACTTAGAAGATTTTTCTCCTACTTGACCATACATCATCGCTAGATCCATACAAAAAAAATATCTAGAACATTCCATACCTCACCACTACAAGTATGAAAACCAAAATCATTAACAGTATTACAATTCACTTTATAAAGAGCACATCAAAACCAAATTAGGTCAGTCGCGTAATGATTTCAATGTAATTACTGATACTGCAATCATTTGTGCGACGTCAATCAATTAAGAGTTGATCATTAACATAATGATTGTCAAAAATTTGGGGACTAACACATTAGTGAAAACCTCAGTTTATCACTAAAGCCCGCCACCCAGGAAACCAAAAATACTGGTCAAAATGCTTGAAATCATCTGCCTAGCCTTTTCCCAACTATGTTGGGGTTGGTTTCCAGTCTAACCGAATGCAGCTGGGTACCAGTGCTTTACAAGGAGAGACTGCCTATCTGATCTTTATAACCCAGGTATCCGGGCAACCCAATTGGTAGACTGTTTGTCAGATTTTCTGGCTTCTGACTACCTGTAATGACTATCAGAGATGTTCAAATGACAGCCGGAATGTTCAAATAAATGGGCAAATGCATGAAAGCTACTATTAAACTTGTCCAGGAAAATAAGACATCGTATACTAAAACAAAACGACACACTTCTACACATCTTCTACATAGATGAAAGCTTCCATCTTCAAACAATGCGTAAGTCCTAAACCCTCGCAAGATACCAACACAATAATATAATACATCGGTACACAACATATTTGTTCGAGAGGATCAGTAAACACTCACTCGAGTATTTAGAAGGGCCCTCGCTAGCTGAGCCTCAAATGTACTTTAACACCGCCTCAGTTCATACCGAACAAACTTCGCGAATTGTCAGCCAGTCGTCATTGTCCCAGAATTGCGTCGAAACAAGTCCTTAATTGTGACTTTAACGTCCTTTCACGTTAAATTTCGAGCTTGAACAATTTCGTTAATGAAAAATGTTTTTTGAACTTCTAAAAGATAAGGTCCGCGTTAGCTTCTAGTTTTACATATTCAGGAGATCACGCCATTAATTAAGCATTTTAATTGTAGTTCGTTGGACGGGACTTTGCTAAGACTAAAAAGTTAGGGTTCAACGCTGTAGAGTTTTTGTTGAATATATGCTTAGTTTTAATCGACTTTGTTCCCTTTTTTTGTGAGGATAGTGTATTTTGTGTTACAATTTTGTCGCTGTTGATCTTTTATACTTTAATCAGTGTAAGCAGAATACTGTTGATAAAATCGGTCAATGTCCCTGATAGATATTCAACAAAACAAAGATATAACCTTCTTTCCTATAATTGCTTTTAAAATTAGGTATAATTATGCAGCAACTGTACAAAACCTGAACCAACACTTTCATATTTGTTTGATCATTCTGTCGATCAGACAGGATACTGTCCCGCCTTTATTATCATCATCATCATCCTATTTACTGTCATCATTATCTTCAGTAATCTCCCCATTTTCTTTTTCCTTATTAACTTAATTTCTGTTTCTCTTTCCCTACACCATTTGAGACAAACCATCTCTGCGAGATTGATCGAAAGAGTTACCGCGGCTCTCGTACATAAAGAGCTCCTGAAGGAACATGATGGGATTTAGTCAGTAAGAGTTTGACACTCCCTCACACTGCACCCAGAACGGAAGGGGTCATTTAATTTGATGATTTCACATTAAATGAAAATACCAAATGATCTTCCAAATAAACAGTCAACCACTTTAGTATGTAAAGTAAATCCTACATTCTTACTTAAGGATCTGCATTTCCTCTCTGAACATAATAAAGAAGATTTGAATATTTCAATGGCATCAGATTTATCTAGCTTAAAATTTAATTTAAGAGGATTTAGCGAAGCTTAAGGCTTACAATAACATACAAGACTTACTGTCATCGTGTTTATCCGTGGAAGCAGTGGGGAAACTTCCTTAAGGCTTTTAGCTAAGATTCACTTGTATTTTCGTTTAGTTTTTTTACATTTAAAAAAGTGGTAGGTATTAATTTCTGAAATATTTTTCACTGGGTACTTATCTTATTTATTCTAGTTTTCAGTATTTGTTGTTGAAGCGGCAACAAAAATACATCATCTGTGAAAATTTCAGCTCTCTATCACGGTTCATGAGATACAGTCTGGTGACAGACGGACGGACGGACTGACGGTCAGAGGAATGAAAACAATAGGGTCCCGCTTTACCGTTTAGGTACGGAACCCTAAAAACGGCTTAATCAATTTGGATGAACATTAAAGATCCAAGCAATATTTTATTTTAATCAATTCTAGATATAGTAATCAAACTGTAATAAAATTAATTTCACAGCATACCACATACTATTTTAACAGATATAAAAGAGGAATTACACAATAATATACGAATATGCCACTTGAAGTACCAAACAAATCGTTTTTAATATCACTCAATGGATATTTCATCCCACTCACGTGCTGAAACATTTCATTTATCATCAACCAATAAATATTGTTATAATTGATTCCCATAGCGATGCACCCACTTTAGTTAATTTTCATTTTGTATTCAACTAAAACTATGACATTGTATCGAATTGATTTGGCGTAAGTATTGCAATTCAAATATTAAGTACTTTCAGGAAATATAAAAATAGGCATCTTATACCCTAGTTTTACCTCAAAACTGTGTTATCTCGGAATGTAACATTATTTTGTACATTGAGAGCCCCGCACATTCCAAACTTTTATTCTGCCAAATTGTGCCCTTTAAATCAGTATAGGGTTAAACTTAGTGCGCATATTACAGCGATCCCAAACGGTGTCGACTAAAAAGTCGCTTGAAATAACGATTACCTTCAAAATAAACTATGAACCTACTATCAGACCAGCTATCGGCTAACAGTTAAGACAGGAGTTCTGAACCTGAATACAAGCATATTTGACTTTTTTGACGTTAAAGAATCAATATTCCACTATTATACAATCCTCATTTCACTCATCAAGGGGAAAATTACACTCCTGATGATAATGATGATACAATGAGCATTAAAAAGAAAGAAATAACAGGGATCATAACCGCTGCAGCTTCGAGTATGAACACGAAACCTTTACAAAAGATCTCACATAAATTGCAGTGTCCGAGATGAGGAACTTAGCACTCCCGTTGATGTTCATACGTTTGATACTGTTGTAATGTTTGTAATAAGAGGTCAGCGTTGGTCGTGGTATGTGATGTAAAGGTGTCTAATATGTGCTAAAAAGAGTGTGTTTAAGTATGAATGTGGATGGATGAAGAAGCAAAGGTAGACCAAAGGATCGCTTGAAAGATAATATGAATAAGAGGGATATGAATGTTCAAAGTTTGAAAAACCATGCATGTGGTGCAACACACTAAACAATTTGCGCAGGAATAAGGAAAAGGGGAATAGTGTTTGTACATAAAAGAGATTAAAATGCTTGAAATATAACATATCATACAACAGCTTTAAAAGTATTGGAGCTTCAACGAAAAAAAACAAACGATGGAAGAAGTCCCGAATACCCCAACCATACCTCGACTGCTCTACTACGTATAGTACCGGACTCACAATTTGTCTTGCAATACAGCCTTTACTGCACCCAACTGGAATGCACAAGTTGGCTACAAAAGAAATCGTTCAGTTACTCTTACCAGAAACTTCTGCTGCACTGAGTGTGGAAATGAAATGTTCTTCATTAATTTAGGGAGTTTTATTAAATTGGTAATGTTTCATTAGATGGTATTAGTGGTATATTTCTATAATCCCTAATAAGCACAGGGTATCAAAGTTGTCATATCTCAAAGTTTCATCATCCTCTTGCCTTTATCTTATAAATTGGTGTACGAAAATTTTGGAATGTGCCAGTTTTCTTTCTTGGATTGTCCCACGAATGTGACATTCCGCTGATTTGTATAACGAGATAGAATTTTGAATTTATTTTTGTGACTTTGAGAAAGAATCTTTATCTTCCTATTTTAAACTAATCATGTTTCTCACATGGGTTATTTACACACACACACACAAATTTATTTCACCCAAAACTCAATTCTCAAAAATATTTCAAAAAATCACCCGCCAAGAAGAAAGGAGAACAAAACTCCAAGAGATAGCTAAATCACATCAATTCAGAACTACGGACTACTTTAGTCTCGCTCAAATGTATTGACCTGCAACGAATACACTAAACTAAAAGTTTGGAAATAAATTTATCGTACGTCCGTACTAAGAATAGTGGAATATCTAGACTGCACCGTTTGACTTAAATTGTTCTAAAAGTTTGCGCCAAAAATATTTGATTACGAGAAGTTTGTAAACGTTTCTCTTAAATTAAATAAATTGATTTCAACGAATTCGGGAATGTTAGGAGTTTGTGTTGGTAGTTTGGGATTTAAAGTTAATTCGATTATGGGTGTTAAAACACTTTAACATGAATAGAATGAATATGATAAACTACAACTTAGATAATAATCTTACTAAAGTTCTACACACACACATACGAAAACGGTTGTTAACTATATAGTTCAAAGGAGTAGGTAAGTATAACGATAGAATTGTATGTATACACGTACATAAATGAATTCAATTATTTTCTTCAAGAAATCAGACAGAGGATATTTAGAAAAAGATCCTCTCCTTCTATCTCCATAATTATTATAGTCTGCCTTGCCTTTCCCAACTATCGGTTTCGACTTTCAGTTCTAGCAAATCCATCTGACTACCATATACCGTAGTATATTTTACACGAGTGCTATATTGGTACAGCTACAACAGAGAATTTCGCAATGGAAATATACCTACGTACCTCCGCATATTTGATTCACAACTCCATACATGACTCCATATTACATGTCCAGAGCCACGCATTCAAAAGATTTTTATAGGTCATAAAACTGTTCTACTTAATATCATGAAATCAGAGGTCCGGTTTCGTTCTCGATAATACATTTTATGCGAATATCCCATCGGATGAATTTATATCTTCTGTTTTTACGATACTGGACGAAGGGCTTTATATTTTAGTAGATGTTATATTTGGGATTTGGGAACTGGGTGTTGGATCGATTGAAGAAGAATGTGAAGCTGCGCTTGGATAGTGTTTCGATGGGAAACTATTTTGTATAATAAGACTGATATGTTTTTATGGACTAAGTTCTCAGTATTTTCTAGAGCAAGATTCACTCAAAAATTTGATGGCCGAAAATGTAACGTAAAGCGGCAAAACCGAGATTCCTCATGCTTTGGATCATTCGAAGATTTTTTTGCAATATTTTGTGGTTTAGAATTCAAATTGAAGTTGTTTACAATAATAATGCGATTTTAACGACCATTTATTGTCATCATAGAACTCAAAAACAGTCATTTTAATACTCAAGGTCGTGATTACAATTCCTACCAAGTATTCTGAAAACGTGACCCAAACAAAACAAATTAGTACCTCTTCATAAAACGGTCCAATTAAAATAGTAACTGTTGAAGGTAAAGACATTCTTCCGAACGTTCCAGCATAATTAGTAAATAAACAAAATATAATTCCAAGAATTGGGACCCTAAACGGAATAATTGTTCAGACTATGGCGTTAATTTGAGGCTTTCAGGAATATTTCTCCCTTGAAGCAATTTTCAGAAGGACGGATAAAATTATTTGGATGAATTTGAGGTAATTCCGTTTATTTTGATATTTTCAGTGCAATATCTTTTGCTCTGGCTTTAGTCAGGTAAACTCATAAAGAAATATTTGCTGTGCATCTTTTCACTCTGACTCTGACTTTTGATGTATTAGGCAACAATTTCTTTAGAGTAGGTATTGCTTTTCATCTTCTATGTAAATAATAGACTATTTTTTCTTTTGTACTCTCTCTCTCTGTCATTTATTATATGCAGTTTACCTCCCTGGTATCCTTAAATAATGCTAATGCATGGTCATTGATTTGATCTCTTCTGAGTTTAAACTGTTTCAAAGTTTGAATTTGTGTTCGATTATAAAACTCTTTATTCTTGTTGTACATGTTTTGACTGAGACACAGTCCCCTCTTTTGCCCTGCTTCCTTATTAGTGTCAAAACAAAAATTATCTCACCAACACACCACTGTTACAGCCTTTTTATCGTCCCACTGCTGGGCACAGGCCTCCTCTCACACGGAGAAGGATGCCAACACACCACATCTCCCATAAATTCCTGCCAAAATTTTACCGTCACAGCCAGACAATAAGAGAAGATGCATTCCATAGTTATTTACACCATTATGGCCTGTGACATCGTTCTCGTAACATTTGCATCTGAACGCTACTTTTGTAAGGTTACGACGGTGCCAAGTGGTTTTGGCTCGGCCAACTTAATTGTCAAGTAATTTAGATTTGAATTATGACTGGTTGTTGCGGCCTGCAAATGGGTAATGGGTAGCGGTGGGAATATTTTGCTTTATGCCAGATTTGAATTTTTGGGCGTAAGTGTGTTAGTGGTAAGTATTTATTTCTGACACTTTGGAAGACTAACATATATGTAAATACTTAACAAGAGAACGAAATAGGCAACATAAGGTTTTGGTCATGATATAATTTTTTTGGACACACTGGATTTTTCTTCACGTCGAAATACGTCAAGCAGAATATTAATATGTATATGACCTGTAATCTAAACTTAAAAAAAATATACAAGCATTAAGAGTAAATAGTAAGCCATTTTTTATGTAAAGATCGGGTACCTCGCAATTCCCTTTCTTAAATTTCGGGGTAAAACCCAGTAAATCAAGGAAAACCACTGAAGACATTGAACCCACTAAGTATATTACTACCGCCATTTCAGACGTAATCTATATGCACATAGTATTCCCCCCTAATAAAGTAAGTAAGTAGCTTGTAGGGACATCAAAAACCTCCCCTCGGTCGAATAAAAAGGACGCTCAGAAAACTCACTTTAATTAGCTCCTCATTTCATTTGCCTAGCCTTTTCCAACTATGTTAGGGTCGGCTTCCAGTCTTACTGGATGCAGGTGAGTACGATCTTTTACAAGGAGCGACTGAATATCTGACCTCCTCAACCCAGTTGCTCGGGCAACCCAATACCCCTTGGTAAGACTGGTGTCAGACATATTAAAAATATTAAAAGGCCTGTTTTCAGGCACAAAAACAACTTTACTATTTTACTAAAAATTCGCATACAACATACACATGTAAAGATTGGGTGTGCACATATATCATGTGAACCTTCTTAACATATTTCTTCACATTTTGTCACCGTAGTGTAAGTAGGGCTACCGCACAATTGACAAATGAGGGATTTGTCAGCATAACATTCTTGTCGGCTGTCTCTTATATAATTTATTGGGCGTTGTTCTTTAACAGCTGTTAGAATTATCTCTCACACTACCAGTAATAAATATTTATTAATATTTTATACGTTTAGGCTTTTTTAGTCAATTTGCAGTACTGTACTTTAAAATAATGTTGAAAACCCCCATCAAGTAAACAAATAGTATTGTATTCACAATTATGCACTTAGCTATTGGCGTTTAGCAAGAATCTGTAATAGGTCTATATGAAGTAAAAACTTGACTTTGACTTTGAGGTACCTTTTTTATGTGATAAGAACTTGTACACACAATCACATTTACCTACGTTGCCGGCTTTTCAAAAAGGAACACTCTTTTCTCGAAGGCTTGAAGGTCATATTGGTTCAGAAATACCCCTATACCATAATAAAAGCCAATGCACATTAAACTCCCTCCAATGCTCTTCAAAAACAATTTCCCCAACAACCGCTCACATTTCACAGTACGGACAGCCCTAAGCCGTTCTGATATTACATCTACTCAGAAATCCTTCACTATATTTCCTATCGACCGACAACTGTTCAACAAATAGAATAAAACATCGCAATTTCCTTGGGACCGTGCGTGGTTCCGTACTACCTATTTCCTACCAAGTCATACCTTGACAACTCTAATTTACACTTAACTTGGACCATCAGCAAGGGAATTTCAACCTTATGACCCAGAACTAAGGTTGTATTTTTTATTCAGTAGCAAGTAAAACATAAGTTGGTAAGACAACACATGCTTGCCTCTAAATAAATAAGGACAATATTGCAACTAGTCTGTCTCTTCTGTTTTTATATTTCATTACGTCGGTTTTATAGTTCCGAAGAGTTTGACGTTTTGCTAACAGATGTGTTTTTGTGAAAATCGTCGCTGGGAAATGTTTCTTTGTCAACAAGAGAGATGGAAACAATATATAAAGATACTAATGTCTTGACTCGAAGGAACGTATGGTTTAGTGCTCGATCGAATCGGGTGCTGCACCGAGTGGCGTGGGTTCGATTCTTTCAAGTGATACAATTTTTTTCAGTTGGGTGTATTGGGCACAGAAAAATTGCGTAGGCTTTATAAGAAATTATAGTACCCCACGCAGTTTCAAATTTCTTCGACCTCGCATTTTATTTATTCCCCGGAAATAAATAAAAAATTATAATTATTCATATTTAACTTTGATCTTTTTATTTATTACAATATAAATATCACAAGCACCAAGCCCGCGATTTCACCCGCGTTTATTGAGTTTAAAATGTGAAATCAAAACAAGTTAAATTAAAGGCAAAAAAACTTAAGAAAGAGGTCCACATAGGTATAAAGAGGAAATATGTTATTTCTATCACCATTAGAACTTCATACCTTTTTCAAAATAATGCGGAAGCCCACACATACACAATATCTGATTTCATATTGTTATCAACGGATTTCGATACTGACTGAATATACATAATGATTTCCTCGAAAATGATTCGAATTTTCCTCGTTACACTTGGAATTCACGTAATAATTGGATATTTCTACTTATTCTTTGCTTATACAATATTCGATCTTTTCGATTCATAATGCAAATAATCTTAATGGTTTACTCCACCTGGTTTCCACGCTCGTGATCATTCAAAAGCCTTTTTCCTTGTAACTCCTTTAGCTGTTCCCGTGGTTTCACTCGCGGCCGTAGCGAACTATTTCTAGCACCCGGATAAAAAGGAGCCCATGTCCTTTTGCAGGTTCTAGACTATCTGTGTTCTGAACGTTTAAATCGGTTCGATAGACTTGACGTGAAAGACGAACAGACAGAAAGACAAAGTTTTTACTTTTGCATTTATAAGAACATCATTCAATTATATAAATGTATAACAATTTATTTCAATGTTGCAATAGTTTGCATCGCGAAACATCCCAGCTCTACTTACTAGTCTGTAAAAATAACTGTAAAACTATTTACCTGCGTGTGTACACAATTCCTGAATACTCAAAGTTTGTCTTGAACTACCCGTAGAACAACTCAAACTCGAAATAGTTGGAATTCCTCACAAGCTTCAGGATTATTTCGACCTGGGAAGCAGTCAGATAGTAGTCAAGTTTAAGTAGTATGATTCAACCGCTTTAGACTGACGAACATCGATAGAAAAGAAAATGTATAGATTGGTGTCGACGTGAATAAAACTCCTATGTCATGAGGATAGACTAGATGATAAAGCAGTTCGTGTCTCCAGATTAAATTGTGATGAAGTTAGTAAAACCTACACCTGCAAGTGAGCACTATCAATGAGAAGTAGGCGCTGGCGTTCCTGATATAGCAGCTAAGATATCATACTTATCATTGTCGCACGCGGAATGAGCCAGAAAAATATCATATTTTTCATTCAAACTGTATCAACTAAAGTCAACCACCATTTCTCTTGACTCGATCGACAAATCTTCAGCAGAAAATGTATTCCATTTTGATTTCAGTTCCCCATTCTGATGTCACACCAAATATATACGTTAGTTGTCAAGCAACACCATACACTTATATATTTGTGATGTCACTGATGCCTCAGTCTATCAGTCACCGTTAAGAGCCTATCAATCTCCGTGATTTACTCGGAGACGCATCATTGAGACATCCAACTCAACGGTGTTTACGACTGTACCGGGACGCACACATCATCAATCATTGGATAGATATGTTACGTTTGTTTGTGTGAGTGTTGGGGAAACTGCTGAACTATAACTTGGGGGTATTGGGAACAACCCTCTGTGTCGTTGCTATTGGCGGTAACGACCTCCACATACCTGCGTAGACCATGGTAGTGTCAAAAATAGCTGTGAAAGGTCTTGAAAATATAACATGTATTCTTTTATATCTATACTGATATAATATAGATTAAGCATTTTTTTCTTTGACTCTTTATACCGTAAATGCTCCAAAACTACAGAACCGATTTGAACAATCCTTTCACTGCTAGAAAGCTGCACTATCCCAAAATAACATAGGCTATATTTTGTCCAAGCACGGGAAGAATTCCTTAGAAACGCGGGTTTAACAGCTTCTCTCATAATAGGAAGCCCTACTTTTTGATAAAGCAGGTGTTTAAAAGATGATTCAAAGAATTAATTATAATAGAAAACAATTTTGTTTGTCATGTGTTTGATATATTAAAGGGTTTCATAAATAAGGTTGAACGTATTGTCACTAAACGAGTAAGGTATTTTGACGTAGGGTTGATGACATATTCTGTTCTGAAAACCCTTGGGAAATAATGGAGAGAATTTGTTTATTAAAATTAAATACATAAGTATTATGTGGAATATATATGTGTAGATGATAAAATCTTTCATTGTAGCCTTGATAATCATATGTCAATAAAATAGAAAATAATTTTAAGCAATTTGATTTTCATTTCTTTGTGATAGCGATATAGTAACGGTTATAACAACTAAATGTTTTCAAGGTCAAAAATAAATAAATCATTAATATTAAATGCGTTTGCAACAGACTAATTGATCTTGGCTAGATCTTCTTGCTTCGAACTCAATGCTACGTCATGTTGGTAGGGTTGAAACAAATGAAAGCAAAACTTTTTTTATAAAATTTTAAAAGGATTCAAAAACATATTTAACAAAATTAAAGTTGAATAATATAACACTCACGTGGTCCAGTAGTTCATAGTTGGTATAAATTGTGAATAAATTATTTGTAATTTTTAGGTAAATACATGATATTAAAGATCATTACTGTTATTTTTTAGGGTTCCGTACCTAAGGGTAAAACGGGACCCTATTGTTTTCGCTCCTCTGTCCGTCCGTCCGTCCGTCACCAGGCTGTATCTCATTAACAGTGATAGTTAGAGAGCTTAACTTTTCACAGATGATGTATTTCTGTTGCCGCTATAACAACAAATACTGAAAACTAGAATAAAATAAATATTTAGGATTTTTTTTGCTAATTTTTGCCCTGGGACGGAACCCTTCGTGAGCGAGTCCGACTCGCACTTGGCGGGTTTTTAAACTAATAATCATAATACTTCATCATGGCTGTGTTTACATGTATTTTGAAAACTGAAAAGCCGCCATTAAAAAGGCTAAATAAACAAGTAAATACCCGGATTATAGCAATTTTAGCCATAATCAGTAATTCGTAAAAACTGGAAATAAGGCACAAAAAACTCTCGGTAAATAGCTTTTTCCTAAAAATAACTGCAAGTGAAAAATCTATACAGTTCTCTGAAATATTTTGCATGATATTTTGGAACAAAAAAACACGAAATTGCTTTTAATTTTCATTGAATTTTTGGTTAAATATAATTTACTGGTTGATATCGACATGTAACATTTAGCAAAAAACTATAAGTACTTTCTATTAATATATTAATTCACAGAATCTAGCTGGCTTTTTCCCAACCATGTAAAGCCGGCTTCCAGTCCAACCAGATGCAGCTAAGTAGGTATAGCAGTGTTTTGCATGAAGCGACTGCCTATCTAACCTCCCCACTCAGAGACATTTAATGATTACTTAAGTCACTCCTTAGTGACGGAATGTCATACAAATCCTTCGCTAAGGAATGGCTTAAGTAACCATTAAATGTCTCTGAGTGGAGAGGTAACCTCCTAAGCTATAACCGTTGTACCACAAAAACTTTCAAACGTCCGTTGTACACTTGTCTAAAAAAAAATCCGATTATGCGTTGTATATTTGTCCGCTTTGCAGCCACACTTTTTTTAGACAAGTGTTCAAATATGTTAATAGCTTTAAATTCTACCTACCTGCCTGCCGTGATGGTGTTTCGTCGCCGTATTCCGGTTCACTCGTAGTCTGAGAGAACTAGTACTAGTAGTTTACCAATTAACACATTTCTACACTTCAATATTAATCATAGTTCACATTCAAGCACAACACACACAGAACATAAAACACTTCAAATACACACAGCACACACACCAATAGTCTACTCGACGTCCGTGCGTCATTTTTAGGGATCCAGCAGAATACCAGCGTCAGATATTCTACCTGACACATGCTGAGCTGGACTCCCATTCGGTGCAAACGTGAGACACTGCAGCGCGCCGTTAATCTCTGATTGTATTTCATATTATTTTCATGTTTCTCTTCCTACCCACTTCTTGTTTTGTTTTATTTTTCTTATTGTGTATCTTTGTGGTGTCTTTTTGTTTGTCTGAATAAATGTTTTATCTATCTATCTTATCTATCTGTTACTGTTACAGCCTTTTTATCGTCCCACTGCTGGGCACAGGCCTCCTCTCACATGGAGAAGGATTGAGCATTAATCTCTACGCTTGCTCAATGCGGGTTGGTGATTTCAGACTTTATAGTCCAGGTTTCCTCAAGATGTTTTCCTTCACCTTTTTATCAGCCATTGGTGTCTAAGTATACTTAGAAAGTACATACAAACTTAGAAAAGTTGCATTGGTACTTGCCTGGACCCTGGAATCGAACCCACACCCTCATACTCGAAAGGTTGGTTCTTTACCCACTAGGCCACCACGACTATCTATCTATCTACCTCTTAATAGACTATCTATCTATCTACCTCTTAATAGACTATCTATCTATCTACCTCTTAATAGACCTCTGGCATCACAAAAATATGTATATTCTCATTCAGTGACAACACACAACCCAAAGCATAACCCTCCTTACCCGCAGTTAGGTAAGACACAAAACCTGCCAAACCGTTCAATTTTCACACTTAAACCTTTGTTCTAAACGGGTATATTTTTCTTGGCAATGCACTTACACACGCTATTCCTTTGTTTCTTTTTCCAATGTACTTGTATTGACGGGAAACATTTTATTGGGCTTGTCTACCGATGTTCTAAAACTGTATAAAGCTTTTGTAATACGTGGAGATGGGATGATTTTTAGTCTTATAAGATTACCGTTCTATTGAGCTATGAGTGTGAAGGAGTAGATAGTACTTTTTCATTTGAATAAAAATCCCTACGTAGTATAAAACAAAGTCCCCCACCGTTCGTCTATTTGCGAATGACGCAGAATTTATTTTAATGCAGTTTTCACCAATAGATTCAATGTTACTGTTACAGCCTTTTGTGGGACGATACCCACTGCTAGGCGCAGGCCTCCTCTCACACGGAGAAAGATTGAGCATTAATCACCACGCTTGCTCAATGCGGGTTTGCGATTTCAAACCGTACAAGTAGTTCAGGTTTCCTCAAGATGTTTCCCTTAACATTTTTATCAGCAATTGGCGTTTAAGATATACTTAGAAAGTACATACAATCTTAGAAAAGTTGGTACTTGCCTGACTGGAATCGAACCCACACCCTCATACTCGAGAGATTGGTTCTTTATCCACTAGGCCACCACGAACTAGATTCAATGACTTGTGAGGAAAGCTTAAGTACCTATATTTATATCGAATTGCCTTCTCCCACAAAAATAATACTTTTCCTTGTGTTCGAAGTCAGCCCTATTCTGTATTACCTCATGCATATTGAGAGGGGCGTAACAACCTCGGTTCGTTCCACGATTGAATTGTAATTGTCGACTTTCTGTTGTATTTCACCTTTCAGTATTTGTATCGCTCAGCTGGTCTCTAATTGGTGGTTTGGTGTAACGTCTTTATTATATTGGAGAATATAAGAGAGTACATAAGAGAAGTACAGAAGTCCTGCGCAGCTGGCTGATCTCTTTAAAATGAGAACAGCTGCCGTGGCCGAAATCGGCCGTGGACGCCATCATAACTCCCAAGAAGGCCAACAAGCATGCTAATCACAGAAATGTCGACCGAGCCGGGAATCAAATCCGGGACCTCAGGGTCGGCAGTCCGGCATGGTGACCATTTCGAAGTTTAGGTTTTTGCTATCTCGCAAAGTTTTAGAAATACGTTGGTGGTCCAATGAAAGCGCTGGTCCAATGATCGCAACCTTCCTACATCTCCAACAATATTATTCCAAGAGCCACCGGTCACGAACACGTGACGCTTCCACTTATAAAATATTCAAGCGGAATTCCCAAATAAATAGGAGAGAATAAATTAATTTCCTACTAAACCCGTCACCTGAGGAAAAGGACAAGAAAATGTTTATAACTACTAACACTAAATTACCTTTAATCGGCTTACAAATAAAATTGTAATGAAGGTAGAATTGGTGGCTTTAACACTTCATGTAAAGATAGGTTAAGATAAATAGATAGGATAAGTCGTGGTGGCCTAGTGGGTAAAGAACCAACATCTCGAGTATGAGGGTGTGGGTTCGATTTTAAGTCAGGCAAGTACCAATGCAATTTTTCTAAGTTTGTATGTACTTTCTAAGTATATCTTGGACACCAACGGCTGATAAAAAGATGAAGGAAAACATCTTGAGGAAACCTGGACTATAGTCTGAAATCACTAACCCGCATTGAGCAAGCGTGGTGATTAATGCTCAATCCTTCACCCTGTGAGAGGAGGCCTGTGCCCAGCAGTGGGACGATATAAAGGCTGTAACAGTAACAGTAACAGTTATTTTACGTTATTATACGTATATTAACTCTGGGTTAGGAATTTGACATTATTTGTATGGGGCTAATGTCAAAATTATATTGCTAGTGAGCAAGATTACCTTTAGATGGACAGAATTTTGGGAATGGCCATTAGATATTGTAGGACGAGTAGTCGTCTTCCAACCGGTCTTTTTGGAAATCAGTGGAGGAGTTTTACGTTCAGAAGATACAACATTATATGGGTGAGGCAAATCTAAATGATTACCTATATCTTTAATTTTCCATGGTAAACAAAACATATGATTAAAAGCTATAAACGTTAAGAAATGAAAAAATTGAAATCCTCAAGAAAGGAATTCACAAAATTTTAAATTTTTTGGTAAATGCTAGCTTCTAGTTAGAGGGAAAGTAAAATCCGTCAATGTGTACCACAGACTCCTCAAAGTTTATTAAAACTAAACCAAAAGTTCCTAAAACACACAAAAAACGAAAGAAAATAATCCCAAACCGCAAAGCCACTCGTAAATAAATAACCAACAACATTTTCATCTCGAAATATTTTTCACTTACACCCAATTGATTTCTACCGACAGAACTTTCCACTTACCTTTTTAAAACTTTCCACTCGCTCCTCGATTCATCACCAGCGCACGTCCCCAGGACAGTAGCGACATCTATCAAAGTAGGAAAGAAAGTAGCACTATTACCTTAGTAACACAAAGAGAAATCCATCTAGTAATAATTCAGGGGAAACTACATATCTCGCGAAGCGTCGGAAATAGAATATTTAAGTGGGTACCTCATACATCTTAGATTGGTACCGACGATTCTCCTCATGACTCCGTATTTTGTGGACTCCTTTTGTCCTTTTTATGTTGACAAGCTCGCTGTTCGGGACTTTTTAGTTTGATCTTTTTTGAAGTTCACGTGGATTGTCAATTATTTAGTGGTTTCTATTTATAGATTTTACATTGAATTGTGAAATCAACTTGGCTTGGTTTTATCCTCAAGACTGCATACGCTGACATTTCATTGAATCGAGAATTAAAAATAAGTTCAAGATAAACATAACGAAAACAAACGAGATTGGTAACTGTTTTGTACACAGTTGATGAGACAAGATATAAAAATAGAACAATCAAGCACTACTTATTTCTTAACAAATCACTCCTAGCCGGCCCGCTATGGGAGAGTTAGAATAACGAAGAGACAAACTTACATCCTTCAAAGACATTAAAACTCCCAAATCCCTTCCACTATAAAACCCAAAAATTCAACCAGCAAACGCAACGTTTCATACAAACAGTAGACAGTCGGCTGAATTCGAAACCCAAACGCTGTAAACGTCAGCAAGAATATTATTGTATCATTACTTGTTGCGAGCCAGCGGTTAACGTTCGTTCAAGGCTTGTAAATGGCATCATTATCTACGGTATCCCAGTATCGGATTCGGAAGTATCTTACTGTAATTCCGGAATTATGATTGGCAAGTGCTGTGTGAATTCTGGGATATGGCTGTTTTGATTTATCATAGTTAAATGGTCCTATTTTGGGAGATGTTAATAGCGCAGAAAAAAACAATAACCTGATCCGATGCAGGATAACATGTATTTAACATGAGCTTTAAGACTGTATATGCTTTGCTTTGCTGTGGTAAAATTACTACTATGAAAGGACAATGGGCACAAATATATGGGACCTGGTATACCCCACCAATAGGAATGTCATATATACCATTGGATAGTTCTTTTTATGTAACATAATTGTTACTATTATGAAGCATTTCAACCTTTTATTGTATGAACTGGATTTTGGGCGTAATGAGAAACCGCACCAATAGCAAAGTCATATATATCGTTGGATAGGTCTTTTTAATTGGAACAATATTTACTATGACAGCTTTGTTCTATTGTTTGTCCGTTATAAAAGGTTGAAATGCTACATACCTAATAGTAACAATTATGGACCCTAACGGGCACAGCAGGTAGCACTTACAAGACTTACACTTGGTAGTACTTAGATTTTCCTTTAAAAACTTGAGTTATCAATAGATTATTTAGTTCTAACTTTTGCACAGGTTTTGATCTATATCTCAGAACGGACAATCATTTCAGCAAAGCTGTCATAGTAAATGTTGTTCTACATAAAAAGGCCTATCCAATGATATATATGACATTGCTATTGGTGGGGTATACCAATCTGCCCATTGTCCTTTGACTGACGGTTGCTTTAACCTAGAAATCTAAAACATTATAGGTTTTTTTTGTCGAATCTTTCCATACATTGAAGATTGGTGTACAAATCCTTCAATATGACAGTGTTCGGTGTTCTCTTATCACGAGAAACGATAGTAAACCTATGAGGACCAATGTCAACCTATCCTTTCTTCTGTGCCAAACCCCTTACCTTATAGTTTCCGCAAAAGAACATTAACATTATTACAAATTGTCAACTTACCTCTCACTAGCACACAATGCAGAAACTCCATTGCGTTCTACCGGAATCGTCTCCATCGTTCAACGGCAGCTATCAAGCCATTACTTATACAAAGCGTAACAAACAGCGAGCTGCGATGTTCGCAGTAGACATTCTAATTTATAAATATGTGGCTACTACTCTGTAGGAATTATTGAAAGCACAATATCATACCTATCACATCTCATCATGCCTCACTTCACATCACACTCATCACATCACACCATACTCTTTTATCACATCGCACTCATCAATAAAGGTGTAAGTTTATGAGTATGTATGTGTATGTTTGTTACTTCTTCACGTGCAAACTTGGCAGTATTGTAGATAGTAATGGAAATCGAATAATACTTAGGCTGCATTGCCTTGATTTTATGTGAGGGATGAGTTATCAATTGCTCAAAATACCCATGTCAATATGTTTCGATACCACTTTACATATTTGGTTGATCTTTTTATCGTAATTAAAACTTCTACCCGCTTCAGCAAATTCATTTAAAATTACAATTCTCAATTCTAAAGCGCACTTAAAAAAATATGACCTCTATTCAAAACGCTAGTTTCGTAGCTCCAAAATAAGCAACATCGACTACTGAGCTCGCGGCAATCATAACTTGATACAAGACTTTTGCTGCACATTGACTACACCGAGCACTTGTAAAAGTAAAAGGTCGTATCTCCACCTTTGTCCCATGTAACTTACGACCTTTTACAAATGACAGTAGAATGACTACACCGAGCACTTCAAAACCAAAAGGTCGTATCTCCACCTTTCTCCCATGTAACTTACGACCTTTTTAACATACGATGCTAGAAATGTGAGCACCTCTACTTAATTAGATGATACGGCTAGCTGCACTTTGCAGTTTTTACATGCATCGTGTTTTGTTTTAATGTAAAAGTTTTTGTTACGCTTTTTAGTGACTAAAAAGTTACTTTTAACTTTTAAAGCGATAGTCTAGTTAATATGTTTTGTTGTGAATTTACTGGGTTTTGTTCTGAGAATAAGTTCTCATGGTTTGATTTATATACGGTCTAATAAAGTGGGTTAGTTAATTCCAAGAGAATATTATCAAGAATCTTCTAGTGTCTATGTTCGAGTTGGCTTCCAGTCTTCCAGTGTCTTGTGGGATTTATTAAAAAGAGGATCTTAAGCTTAAGTGGACAAATTAATACATGAAGATTAGATATTACTAGCTTATGGCAGTCCCTTCAGAATGATTTCTTCTTAAAAAGTAGCCTGCAGCCTCGATAAATGGGCCATATACTAACACTAAAAGATTTTGTCTAATCGGACCAGTAAGTATATACCACCAAATTAGCTAACATAAAGCATTTACCTACCTATAGCATAATAAAATAAACCAAAAATTACGTGCATTAAAAAAAACAACACTAAAATGACAATTTCTAACGCCCACATCTAAAAACCCTTCAACAGCCTTCCCGATAAGCCGAGATAACAACGTAATCAGTAGACCCAACTTCGTGGTACCATACATTATGTATCACGACTCCTCATTTATTTACTACCTTTCTAAGTTGTTTAAATATTCGATTACTGTACTAATACGGTGTGGGTGGGATTACAGTGTGGTTGGATTACTTGTAAAGTTTGAGTGTCCATCTGAATAAATTGTGCATTTGAAATTATCTGACGTCATCTTGCATTTGCGTAGGTTTTAACCAACTATGGTAGTCGGCTTCCAGTCTCAACCAGTATATAGGTAGATGAGTAAAAGTCTAACAGTGTATTACATGGAGCGATTGCGATTGCCTATCTCATCTGAAAAATCCGATACCTCTTATTAAGACTAGTTCTCTTATCTTGCTTAATTCAGCGTTGTCTGCGTGTAGGTAAATCCCTGAGAAGGTGAGTGAAACCGCGGGAACAACTAGGTATGCTCTATTGGCTTGGTAGTCATTGGTTAAGTTAAATTATGTGAAATAGTTACCCGTATGGATATCATTTAGCAGTAGGTAGGTACTTAAATAAATCTGCTACTACCTAAACGAGAACAAAAGTCAGTCTCATGTACACCCAAAATTCAAAACAGAAACACATCAAGAAACAATTGAAAGGTGTTTCTCAAACAGAAAACAAGTACACACTGGGTTATTGAAATATTTCAGAGAGGAACTCCACTTGAAAGTTCACTGTTTTGACTTTTGCCACGGACGGGGACTAACTTTCCTTTGGCAAATCCATGGAGTAAGGAAATATAGCGGAGGTGCCATAAGGTAGGTAGGTAAGGCGCCTTCTTGTAGGTCAAATACGTAGGGCTGCGGGTTGTTCGAAAGAGATACCGCGGCCCTGGTACATAAAAGGCCCATGACGGAACACGACGGTTTTTAGTCAGTAAGAGTCTGACACTCCCTCTCCGCTGCTAACCCACAGCGGAAGGGGTCATTTGATGATTTTTGACGTCGTTAAAAAAAAAAGGTCAAATACGTACATTGGGCAAGGTCAAAACGATCAGTTACGAGTGATTTTTAGTATTTCAAAAACTGGTTGGGTCCAAATAAGACGTACAAAGGCGGAAACAGTAACGTTCCCCTTCCCCCGCACACCCGCATATCGGCGCGCTACTTTCTTGAAGGAATTGCGTTATGGCATCTCCGCTAGTCATTTTGTTCTCCATGGGTAAACCAGAGTAACTTTGAATTACGGATACCCAGGAAGGCTAGATTTGTATGTCATTTCCAGAGTCACATGGTCCGGTGATCCTCAAGCTGTTTGTTGCTTTAGATTTACGCTTTAGAAGCGCTTTTTGTAGATAAAGCCATTCATTCTTAGTGGTCATATGTTTTAGAAGGTCCCCGCGGTTTTGCTAATGTATGCAACAACGCACATGCTGAACATAAAGGTACTCTATGTTTAATTTAAACACTTAGTATAAGAATTACAGAGGTTCATTAAACTTTAGATTATTTTATAGTTTTCATAAAATGTTGAGCCTAAAAAACACGAGGGAAGCTTTTGGATCCAGTTTTTGAAAATTAACTACACCCTGATTAAACAATGCCAACGAAGAAAACAAACATGGTTTTTAGGCCTGCTTCAACAGCACAAAATTTTTAATATCTTGATATTCATATGGCTAGCCCATTGCCACTTCAACTTGCTAATCCGGTGGGCTATATCGGTGACGCTGGATGCAGGTCGCCTCCAACAGGTATCTGAGGAGATCTAAGGGGGAGGCCTATGTTTAGCAGTGGACATCCTATGGCTGAGATAATGATGATGATATGCATATATAGATAGCGATAACGAATCTCATAAGTAGGTATATTGCGATAGTCTTATGTTTAATCCAAAAGATTGCATTCCCCAAACACAACACAAATAACATTTATCATCCCCACTATAACGATGCTCAATGATTATTCATGCACACACACATGCATATGAATGTGTGCTCTATTAATAATTGAGAGCCAAGATAAAACGTTCGGTAGCTTGCATCACGTACAAGTTTCGCAGTTTTCAAAACTTTGCAGCGTTATTTTGTAATTTTGAGTTGGTGGTGATTTTGCAACTGGTTGCAATTGAGATCAAAATGTTTATAGCTATATTATGTACATTCAGTTTATTCTAAAAGTTTCTAATCAATGACGACATCTATTTGATTCAATCCTATGCAGAAAATTCTCAAAACAAATAATTGACGAAAGCCAGTAAAAATATTGACCCATAACTTAAGGTCTGAACTCTGGCATTAACCTCTAAAAGATGAGACTTATTTTATACTCAGACCCGAAAGTTTATGGAATTTATCTAAATGTAAAATAAGTGTTGAATAAAATTGCAACAGAAAAATAAACTATACCACTGATTTACATTGTTTTACCCACATTGCAAACTGTTGAAATAATAGGTATTCTGTCGATGTAAATAGTCAAGATGTTGTGAACTTCTAGAAATATATTATCACTTTACATTCCAATCAATAGTTTGTTCGCTCGTTGCACAAGATTGCAATTTATTTATTTACAGTTGACGTACCACTGGGATTGTTCAAGAACAGTTCAAGATGATAACAAATAGTCGTACAATGCTGTGTTTAGAAATAAAAGATACATTCTTATATAAGCGATGTCTTTGTGATCATACATTTAATGTATCTACACTAATATTACAAAGAGGATAGATTTGATTGTTTGTTTGACATAAATAGGCTCCGAAACTACCTAACCGGTTTAAAAAATTCTATCACTGTTTGAAACCTGCATTTTCCACGGTGAACAATATTTTAGGTACGAGCAACAGTTCCCACGGAACGCGGGTGAGGTCGCGGGAAAACGGCTAGTATACCCATAAATGGGTTTATGACAAAGTGAAGAAAAACAAAATAATCTAATCGTTGTCGGTGATCTTCGATTGCAATCACAAACAATCAAAATCGCAATTGCTCGATAAACTCTAAAGGCAGTTATTCCAAACTTTTTATTGAATTCATCAGTAGACTTGAAGATATGGAGTACAGCGCTTTCAGACTTTAATTAATTTACCTAGTACACGTGAGCTTCATACTCAACTAGAACATTTTGTGGCGTGAACTTCCACCTTTCGCGAGTACCAGAACTATTAATATTAATGAAATTGGAGAATTTCATACGAGAATATTAGTAGGAGTGATCATGAAGTTGGATCTAGAAGAATTTTAAGGCACGTTGTACATTTGTTTGTTGCTCATTTGTAGAAACCATTGTTATAGCGAGTTTCTGTTCATAAACATGATCATATAAAACTTGTTACTTTGACAGAACGTTAGTTAGGTAGCACATATGATTCTGAAGTCACCATGTTAACTATACAACATACAAATTTTGATAATGAATTGAGAATTTAAACAAACTCATTAATATCCAAATTCATTTTTCTTTATTTGATTTAAAGTACATTATATTTTTTCCTTTGACTCCTAGACATAAAAATCAACGGTACAATTTCTTCTTGAATACTTGTGTGTCGTCCCCTTTAAAAGCAGTGGAGTGTTTTAGCGGGAATTCATAATTAATATGTCCTGAACTTGGTCTTTGTGTAAGTGATAAGACTGGATCGTGTAATTGAGAATAGTTTTCTTATAGTTTGTAAGCACAGGTTGGGAGTTGTTCTGAAGAAGTTAGCGCTCAGTTTAAAATTGATCAAGAGCACTTTTACTGTATCAAGTATCCTTACTTATAGATAAATGTCGAGTAATTTTGCTCTAATCCCAATTTATTATATATCAGCCAAGTAACATTCTTTGCACACATGTCATCTTTCACGCATTCTTTCTCTTGGTCGTTCTCTTCTTTTACGTCCATCCAATTTCATGTTTAATACCTTTTTTACTGCATGATCTTCATTCTCTGAGGTTTTTTTTCATATCATTAGTATGAAAAAGTTAAGTTCCTATTTAGGGGTCTTTATCGTGTACATAGGTTAAAAGCTATAAGAAAGATAAGATCGGAGCGGATTTTCATAAATGCGTATAAGTGCTCATTTTTTTAATACTCAAATCTCAAATCAAAAGATCCTTAAAGCAAATCCGATGAACACCAACCAAATAAAAGCAACTTCTTCGACTGCAAACTAAGGCTATAGACACAACGAAGACAGACAGAACACAATCACTATTCAACAAATACAATTTGCACAACTCAAATAAGACACGTTAAATTACAAATACGAATGTTGATTCATTAGAACGCAAGCAGACTACAAACTTTTAGTCGGCCGATAGTTTGCTTGGGCTTATAAATCAATATGGAGATGAATGGAAGTTTTTGGCCGGTATGAGACTGTCAAAAAACTTTGGTTAGTAAAATAATAATAATAAATATCGCGACACCTTTACGTTAGCGACAGTCGGTTAGCCCCATGGTAAGCTATTGATTAGCTTGTATCATGGGTGCTAACACAACTGATAAACTACTTAAACTTACATATATGACGGCGCCACCGTCGATGTGTCAACCGTCGATGTGTCAACCGTCGATCTGTCAACGGTGGACCTTATATAAAGCGGCGCACGCGCACGACTCGGGTCATCAAGGACCAAGACATTGTCGCCAAATATGGCGACTTGATCAATAACCTTGATATCAAGGACCCGCGCCTAGCGCGCTATTGTGTTATCACCGATAACGGCTCAACAAAGGAGGAAGGCGCAGCTGTGTCGCGCCCCATTGTTGAGCCTATAATCGTCTCTTCGGGGAAAACCGCCGCATTAGCGGAAACGGTAATCCCCAATACAATGGTCAATGCCCAGCTGCACTCGACCATTGTACCTAATCCCATTGTCTCACAGACAATGAAAATAACTCAGGCGAGTGCACCTGCGTCAAACGTCGACGCCGAATGCATGGACACCTCGTCCTCCCGCTCTGCCTCACCCGTCCCTGAGGATGCTCAACCCTCCGAGCCCTCTGACTCCTCTTCCTCCGACGAAGACTTCACCGTCGTACAGGGAGGTAAGAGGAAAAAGAACAAAAACAACGACAAGGCGCGCAAGACCATCGCCCTTGCCGCATCTCCTCTCCCTAGCCCGCCCGCTGTGTCTACAGCACCCCCCGCCCCGTCACCCTCGACCTCGCAGGTCGCTTCCTCCCAAGGTGCCGCTAAGCCCAAAAGCGCACCAAAAAACAAACCTCCGCCGCCTGTATACTTACAGGACAAGGCAAAATGGACCGAAGTGTCCAAGCTGTGTGTTGATCGTAAGATCAACTACAGATCGGCCTCCAATACCGGCAACGGTATAAAAATCGTCCTCCCTACGTCAGACGACTATAGGGAGATAACTAAAGCGCTAAGAGCGAGGAACATTTCGTTCCACACATACTCCCTCCCTGAGGAAAAACCTCTCCGGGTCGTCATTACCCGTATTCCGAAGGAAATCCCTTCGGATGACATTTTAAGTGACCTTAAGTCACAAAACATCCCTGCGACGCAAGTCCATAGGATGCACCGCGCCCGCAGCGGCCACGCCTTCGACATGGTGCTCGTAGTATGCGAGCCGTGTCCTTCAAAAATCCACCCGATTTTTAACATCAAATCGGTGTGTAATTTAACCGGCATCTCAATCGAGAAGCCAAATAGATCTGGCATTGTATCCCAATGCCACCGTTGCCAACTGTGGGGTCACTCACAGCGCAACTGTTTCGCCCAGCCTAGGTGCTTGAAATGCCTAGGCCAACACGGCACCTCCGACTGCCCGCGACCCAAGGACCGCACTCTGTGCACCGAGCCTCCGAGTTGTGTACTCTGCGGCGCCTCAGGTCATCCTGCCAACTACCGCGGCTGCCCAAAGGCCCCAAAAACCTCTCCCAAGCTGGCCAAGCGTGCAAACGCCCGCCAGCTAAGGGAAAGCCCATCAGCGAGGCTACCTACCGCTCAACTTCCCGAGCGTCTCAGCCCACAACGGCCCTCCCCATGGAACACTCTCAACCATCAGAGAGCCTTTCCAACCCCGAGGCCAACTCAGCCCCAGCCAACTCCCGCCCCGGTGAATAAAACCACCGCGGCGCCCGCGAGCTTACCTCGCGTCCCTCCCGTCCTTCCCTCCGCGCCCTCCGCGCCCTCCGCGGCTCCTATAGCCGCCAAGCCCGCGCAAGCGCAAGCGCCATCCAAATCCGTCGCGCCCTCTTCTAGCCCAGTATCAGCGCTCAGTTCTATGAACGTTATACTGAGCACGTTCAGTGTATTCACGAGCGACAGAGCTCAACAACTTTCGAGGGAGATAGTCGCCAGCAATGGCGACCTTATCAAACTCTACTCCGTTATGCAGGAGTATTCAGACGTCGCCCAGGCAGTTCAAAACCTGCCTCACTTTAGGAAATAGAAATGGATAATACATCCAAAATTAAACCCCATTCCCTTAGGCTTGGCTATTATAATGCCAACGGTATTCTCGGCCAACGCGACGAGATTTCCGCCTTCCTACAATCCCATAAGATAGACATTCTTCTCGTACAAGAGACCTTCCTAAAGCCGCGTGTACGCGGCCCTAATATAGCTAACTATAAGTTAATTAGAAATGACAGGATCACACGCCACAAAGGCGGCACGCTTATCTATTATAAAAGATCGCTACATTGTGTAGAGATCACTCCCCCCGACTTAAGCTGCATTGAAGCCTCGATCTGTCGACTAGCCATGTCCCAGCACCAGTCGAACACTCTCGTATCGGCCTACTGCCCTCCCACGTCCTCATCCTTTCAGTCCTATGACCCGATCCTTTTCACGAACGATCTCAGAGCCTTACTAGGCCTGAGCGACTCTGTAATAATAGCAGGCGATCTAAACGCCAAACATCCCGCCTGGAATAGCAACACTACTTCTCCAAGAGGCAGGTTGCTATTCAATCAGTGTGAATCCCTCAACTTCGATGTCATCGCTCCGATGCATCCCACTCACTTTCCTAATATAATCGACCACCTTCCCGACGTTCTCGATGTAGCGCTCCTCAAGAACGTAAACTTACGTTTACATTCGATCGAGGTACTACACGAGCTCACCTCCGACCACAGACCGGTTCTTGTGGAACTAGCCTCGCGCTCAGGCCCACTCGACCCGGATCGCCCTCCTCCCACCCAGATTGTCACGGACTGGAGAATGCTAAGCGAAAGCTTAAAATCCTCCTCCGCCCAGTTAGAATCAATTCCCGATGAAATCAACTCAGTCGCTGACATGACGGGCGCGATCGGCTCGTTCACCGAGCACGTACAATCCACCGTGGACAAGTGTTCACGTAGAGTTGAAGCGACGAGCTTTCATCGCTTCAAGCTCCCGGATGACGTGCGTGCTCTGGTGACCGAGAAGAACGCGGCTGTCCGTGCCTACAGTACTTTTCCCTGCGACGCTAACAAGTCTCACATGCGTAACTTACAGCGTGCTGTAAAGGAACGCCTTGCTGAGATGCGTGAAACGCGCTGGGACAAGACGCTGAGCGAACTCGAGCCGACTCATCAAGCCTTCTGGCAGCTTCAAAGGAAACTCAAATCCGATGAAGTAGCTTCCACCCCGCCGATCAAACGCCCCGACAATTCCCTCGCCTTCGAGGACGATGAAAAAGCGGAATGTCTGGCCGACAGCCTCGAGGCTCAATGCTCGCCTAGTACCCAACCGGTCGACCCGGCTCACCTACTAAAGGTCGAAGCCGAGGTCGAGCGCAGATCCTCCCTACCACCGCAAGAAGACCCCGACGATCCCTTGCCTCCCGTCACTCCAGACGAAGTGGCAGAGATCATCAAACGTCTCAAACCCCGTAAAGCTCCGGGCCCAGATAGAATAACCAATAAAGTGTTCAAAATCCTACCCGCTTCCTTCGTAATGCTCATGACCGCGATCTTCAATTGCGCCATGACCCATAACCTGTTCCCCCAGGCATGGAAAGAGGCAACCGTAATCGGTATTCCCAAACCCGGTAAACCAAAATCAGACCCGTCCAGCTATCGCCCTATCAGTTTACTCAATGTGTTCGGCAAGATCTACGAGATACTTATCTATAAGCGTCTCAAAGATTACGTCGAAGCAAAGAGTCTTATTCCATTAGAACAGTTTGGTTTTCGAACCCATCACTCTTGTGTCCAACAAGTCCACCGCATCGTGGAAGGTGTGAGCCACGGATTCCAACGTGGCCAACTCACCGGTACGATTCTCTTCGACATAGCAAAGGCATTCGACAAAGTCTGGCACAAAGGCTTGATTTACAAGCTTTACCAACTCGGTGTCCCAGACCGTCTCGTCGTCATCTTACGAGACTTTTGTCGAATCGCACCTTTCGCTATCGCATAGACGGCACTCTTTCTTCGGCCCACCCTATAAAGCTGGCGTCCCACAAGGCTCGGTACTCTCCCCCATCCTCTTCACGCTATACACTAGCGATATTCCTAAGAACAAGCATGTTCAATTAGCCCTATTCGCCGACGACACGGCAATCTACTGCTCAGGCCGCAGCCCAGCCGCCATAGTGAGACATCTCCAAGCCTATTGCAACACCCTAGGTGTCTGGACTAGGCTATGGAGAATCGAACTCCACCCCGACAAAAGCCAGGCCATACTCTTTTCGAGCCCCGCCGTAGGCTTCCTCCCGCGCCCCGTCAGTCACCATGTTTGGTAGGCCGATTCCTTGGAAGGAGCATGCCAAATATCTAGGTGTAATCTTAGACCAGCGCCTTTCATTCGCCGAGCACATACGTAAGGTGCGCTCTAGAGCAGCCTTTGTGTACGGCAGATTGCACTTCTTGCTCAATTCAAAGAGCAAATTATCTCTTAAATCCAAGTTACGCCTCTACGGATCGTGCATACGCCCCGTCATGATGTATGCTTGCCCGGTGTTCGCACAGGCAAGCCATCGCCGCCTTCACAGAATGCAAGCCCTTCAAAACCGTGCTTTACGGAAAATCACAGGAGCTCCCTATTATATTCGAAATGAGATTCTTCATGTCGACTTAAAAATCCCTACCATCCGCCAGTATATGAAGCGTGCCGCCATACGGTACTTCGAACGCGCTGAGAAACACGATAACTCACTTATCGTGTCAGCCAGTAATTATACTCCCTCCCGCATCAGTAGGATTCGCCGCCCTAGGCATGCCCTTCTAGAACCTGACGATGAGATAACTGTCCTCCAAGAGAGTAGTAAACTCACTAGCACCCTATACAAACACAAACCGCGTTCGTACAAACCTCGCCGCCGAGGTTCGCCACGACGTCCCGTTCTCTGTCCTCCCGACCCTTGCTCATCGAGCCAGCCCGCGAGCTGAGCCAGTAGCTTTAAATTCCCCATTTAATAATAATGATCATATGATCCAGCCTGTCCCTTTGCTGCCTCCCCAGCGACGCCCTAAGCCGAGGTCCGACCCCACAGGGGGTACCCTTAGCGCAGTCGCTTAGTTTATAAGTTGTTTCACGCCCCTGGCTGGAGGCCTTAAATTCTAGGCATCCACAGGGAAAAGTCCGGTTAAGCAGTACACGGCCTCCTAGGCTGAACTGCGAGATGCCATACCAAAAACGACTCGGGTCATTCGTTCGCCGACCGTTGCCGAGTGCACACCTCCCACAAATTCGTGATAAATAATTGTAGTGACTAATATTGTGTTAATTGGAATAAACCAACTGATTGTGTGAAGACCTCTTAGTTTTCTTTAACGATGTCGGATCCTGACGCCGACATATACATACATTCATGAGAACATACATATTGTAACACCCAGACCACAGCCAACAAGCATGCTCATCACAATATTGACCATACCAGGAATCGAACCCCCGACCATCAGTTCGGCAGTACGACATGATACCCATTGTGCCAACATGATCGTTCAGATTTGATCCATGCTTTTCTTAAACGTCACCAACTTTCGGCCGACTATAAGTCGGTAGTCTGCGGAAGAGCTTACCGATTCACCTTCCACTGTGTGCTCACGGCTTATCAATATTGAAATTGAGTTATCAACGTTTAATCGCGAATAGGTTAGAGTAGGTTTCTGTTTGATTTGAGGAGTTATTGCCAATTGGTGTGAGTAGCTGAAGAGATTGGCTTTGATGACACATTTGATTGGAGTTCAGGATTATTAATTATGCTGGTTTTAGTGTGGTGTTGGTCTAGTGGTTAGATGTAGCAGAGAAGAGAGTTCGGGTAAGCTTCATCATGCAGTCAATGAAGCATCAATCTATACTAATATTATAAAGAGGAAAACTTTGTTTGTTTGTTTGGTTGGTTGTAATGGATAAACTCAAAAACTACTGGAACGATTTTAAATATTCTTTCACCATTAGAAAGCTATATTTTCTGCGAGTAACATAGGCTATATTTTATCCCGGTGCGGGCAGTAGTTCCCACGGGACGCGGGTGAAACCGCGGAAAAACGGCTTGTGATGTATAAATTGAAAAAATAAAGAATGTTTTTTGTAAATAGATTCTCGGTGTGACAAGTCTCTGCTGACATATCTATACTGGGTCATGATTTTCTATCGAGCGGCCAAAACATACTCAACTTTAGTAAAGTCAATTTTGTGTTTTAAACAATGATCATTTTCTGCCTTTGTAGATTATAGGTACTTCGTTCTCTCCTCTAAAAACTAACTTTGCTGTGCCCGACAGGGTCCATAGTTGTTTCTTTTAATATTACCCACCAGCCTGTACACATAATGGTATGCAATAAAGTTATTGAGTATTCATTTAATTTATTTATTCTTATATTCATAAATATGCTATTTAATAATCATCTTTGTTAAATACCTACTTAACAATATGCGATACAGAACATACTTAACAATAATGAGTTCGGAGAATAAACATGAATCGAAACGAAATGCTTTTTGATAGTCATATTTGATAGACAAAAGCTCTCATAGTAATAAAACTGTATAATATTGAAGATTATTAAATATCTGTTTATTATAACCGTCATTTTGTGCTAGTGGCAAATAATAAGGCATATAACACGACATTAGTATTTTGATTAACCGCATTTCGCCTTATATTCTGCGTACAAAACTTATGCATATGTGTAACGTTCTCTGGAAGTGGCTAGTAATTTTTATTTCTGAAGGTCACATATTTTCCATCTTAATATAATATACGTGGTTTTGAGGTCGACGTTTAAGCACAGTTCGCTGTGAAATTCTTTAATTCATTGTTTGAGCTAAGTTAAGTAGTTATCAAAAGTTCAACCCAGTTGCTCAAAATTGGAAAGTCAATTGAAGTTGACTTGTATTTGTATTGTATAAGCAATAATGCTTCTGCTTGTGGACTCCTACGGACTAACTAAACAGTGAAATAAAAAGAAATGAAAGTCATACCAATATCAATTATGAGACCAACGAGTTACTTACCTTTTTTTTCTGAATAAAATATTATTTGAAAATATACTCTTTTACGTTTACAAATGTAAGTACCTACCTATATCGACGCTATTACTATGTCTTGGGAATACAAGACATCTACAGAACTAACGATATACGAGTATTCTTTAAGTAAATACGAGTATCTAGTAAGAAGTTGTTACGTTTCGCTTTATATTTAGGTACCTACATAATATAGAATACTTTTCGTGTAGGTTATGATACATAAAATAATACATTTTCGTCGACATTAATTATTTTAAAAATACGTTATACATAGATTCATAAATGATTTATTTCTCTTATTTTTGAAAATATATCTAACAATACAAATAAATTATTTTTTAAGAACGTCATAAAATATTGGTACATAAATATCACAGCCCACACTACTCCCACTACTGAAAATGTACACAAATGTACCGTAATATCATTACTTCTGACCCAGCGTTTTATGATAGAATGAGAAAAACTACTGGTCCTTTTTTACGGCCTTACTTTTTCTCAACGCTATCCATTTGGTAAAGTTCATACTTTTAATGAAAACAAAATGATCTGTGCATTTAATATTTTAGAAATGATCTGTAAATTATTTTGTAGTACCTATTCATAATTAATGACAACCATTCAAATATAAACATAACAAAAATATTTTTTCTATATTATGTGTCTAATATTTATATTCTTGGTTCGTCACCACATCTTGACTTATGACACTAATTTTATTCTTCCCATGACAAAAGAAATTACATATTTCAGTTTTAACCAAATACACACCTCCTAACCTATGTATAAAGATTTCAAACTTTCATAATTTTTACACATATTCTTAAACAAACTTAGCCTCTAAACTCTATCCAAAAAAAAACCTATTAACTCATACCATTCAACCACATTAACACAAACACAAAAACTAAAAAGACCTACTTTCTCAGCCTTTTCCATCTACTAAACATCATTGGTCCCTTATATACGTAACATACCACGTTCCGACTCATGCCTTATAAGACGAATATTAAGCACCCCAGAGATATTTACAGCGAAATAAAAATGCTGTGTCGTCATTCTATTGTGTAATGTGTAGATGTGAAAAGACGGTCTGAAAAGCTCGTGAGAAATTGTTACAGATGGCAAATTGCTGTATGGATTATGGTCTTGGAACTAACCGACGTTTAGGAGGTGTTTTTCAGGCTTTTTAGGATGTTTTGGAACTACTTGTATATTTTTTTATTTTATTTTCCTAATTAGCTGTTTAATCCACGGTTTCGCTCGCGTCCCGGCGGATATTTTTTTCCGTACCTGGTCTAAAATACCGCCTGTTACTCAGGGATAGTCTAGCTTCCCAATAATGAAAGAATTGTTTAATCGGTTCAGTAGTTTTGATTTGAGTAGTAATGAAAGGTGTTACGTAGTATTGATTATTATAAACATAGTCCAAAATGTGAGTCTATGGCTCCATTTGGCAAAAGTAAGCATTAAATTAGGCATACATTTTTCAATAGAAACTAGAAACGGGATCTCAAAAACGACTCTGTTCAGATATCCTTTTCCCCATAATTCTATAAGATAGTAAATTTCGTCGCATTAGGAGCGTGGACAGCTCAAATCCAGAGCTGACTTATTGCAATGACCTGATCCAATCATCAATTTCAATGGTAATATCTCATATGGTCGGTTCGAGAGAAAAGATTTATGAAGTACTTGGGACAGTGGGGAAAGCTTTATAGAATTTTCTGGAATATCTATTCAACTTGTTTTTATTTTATTATATTTTTATTATTTCTAGCCTATAGTGTCCCACTGCAAGGCCTCCCCATCTCGCTTCCACCCTTCCCGATCTTCCCGAACTATTTATAGTATAAAGCTTGTTGAAGAAAGTTTCTTTGTTTGAACGCGCTAATATCAGGAAATACTGAACTCATGTGAAAACTAATTTCCATGTTAGGAAGGTCATTTATCGAGGAAGGCCAAAGGCTACCATTTCTCCGGGTCTACGGAGTAGTTCCAATGGTACACCATTAAAATTGCTGGTGGAAGTAATTTCACATAAAAAATAGACTTGATATCGAAAATTTATATGATAATTATATAGAAGCCATCAATGTGTTTATATGTAACTTTACCACACATTCTATTCTAAATCCGCGCGGATCCACGCGAGACACAATTTGATTTCTATAGTTCTATAATTAGCGGCATTCAAGCAGTTAAACTACTAACTACCGTGATGATGTCATTCTAAATTCAAATAAACCATGCATCACATCTTTTGGCCGGCCCAGAAATCTGGTTAACACAAATTGGAATAGGGTCTCCTATCGAATTAAGCTTCGCTCAGCCGTGTTGGCACTCCGCAAACTAAGAGATCTTATTTGCATCACAGTACCGTTAATTCATTTTATCTTTTGCCCCCGTTTTAAGACGTAAACGGTGGAAATACTTCAAGGAAATGGATGCTGTCTTGATAAAATTGAAACTAGTTTTGCATACATTTTCTTTTCTTTTGCAGTTGCAATGCAATTCTGTTCGATGCCGCTGTTAGAGATGTTTGAACATTGATTGGTAAATTTTGAGGTGACATTTTGAATTTTGTCATTGTTTTTAAACTAACACAATTTTACTTTGGCGTTTAAAGTGTGGACAAAAATATCAATAGGTACATATTAATAAGCATGTCTTACTAATACTATAAATAGACTCCTTTAAATCCACGTATAGAAGTAGGTATTTCCCTTGGCATGACTATAAAATAAGGCTAATATTTGTGAAATAATCTGACAAAATATTTTTTTAAAATTTCGTCAAATATGATTGAAATCGTGATTAGTATGCATTTTATTTAGATAACTATCATCTCTATTAAACATCAATTTCCAATAACTCTAAACTCCACCACCACAATATTGCCACACATTTCCAATACGAAATCTAACCCCGAAACTTCACGTCAGAGACGATCTAAATAATTCGTAGTGGTCGACAGCGACGGTTGGATCCCGATTGTCAATGTACTGAACGATTTATTGCCAAACTAACGTACGTAACTGTCATGCACCTTAACTCAATAGTAATAAGTACGATTTTCCTATAAAACTGTTACTTGTTGAGGTTGACTGTACCACTAAGTTTAAGGGTCAACTCGAAGGACCAAAAACTTTGGTCCTTTTACGACATGCAAGTTTTGTTTCTTATTTGTATTTTGTGGGGGCTGAAGTGATAGTATTGGGATTTTGGCATGTTGATTGCTTGGTGAGGAATGTTCCGTTCAAAATTATAGTTCCTTAAAGCCATCTTAAAATGGTGTGACATGAAAAAGTTAATAGAATAAAAAATCATTGGATGTTAAAATAATATATATTTTTTTTTTATAAGCTATTGACATAATTTTTATTACATTTCACCACCCGGTCTAAGCCACGTCTCCACGAATTTTCAAACAAATTAGTCTGTCACTATTTAGTTACAAATAGTGTAACTAACACGACTTTCTTTGGTACATTACTTATAACTAACTATTCTTATCTATACTTCTATATAACACTCTTCTCTATAACTTTATACAAAACAAATTTTTCCTACAACATGTAAAACATCTCACCACCGCGTCATATTTATGCACATTTGTTAGAGGCCGAATTCAAGGTGTTGATTCCGACTACAACCGTTGCCAACCTTTGGCGGGCGGGCACAAATCAAATCAATCGGTAAGGCAGGCAAACATTTTCCAATATTCGCGGCAGAAAATATTTCTAGAGGTGTTCGCTCTCCAACTCTTGGATTATAGAATAGAGGGTGCCGTGGAGTAGGGTTTTTAATGTCCTAGGTTACCTACCTTTAAAATCTTACCTTTATTATAACATAGGTATGATTCGAGACATGCCACACTTAAAGCGATATTGGAAGGTTTCAATTAATATACCTAAATCATAAAACTACGAGATTAATTTCAAAACCATATACCTATTATATTATCTATTTATTTACTATATCTTTCAATATTTTGGCATACCATTTTTTTTTGAGGAATTGAAGCCTCTAGCTGTCTTTCTTCACCATAATCAACCTCCTTCGATTCCAATTTTGTTTGGGATTCACGCAACATATCGTCTTCCGTACTCCTTTTAAACTTTACTTACCAGTATCATTTCATCGCTGTTTAATGTTTCAGAACTGTCCTATTAATTGCTGGATATCCACAAAAAAATATTTCACCACCTGCTCCACACCTTTCTCTATTCTCGCGACAATCATATGTACCAGTGTCACAGTGTGGTTATTTTTATTCTGCGCCTTCGCGACTTCTGTTTATTTTGTAGCTAGGATCGTTGCCGCTGATTTCTTGTACAACAATGTTCTGCTTATATTTTCATGTCACTCGTTAGCCTTGTTTTTCTGAAGGATTGGTTCTAGAGATTCTTTGCTTATTTCGAAAGATTAGTCATTAGATATTGAAACTTTAAGTAAAGAATTAAGTACAGGTAGTTTTATAATCTTGTATACAACATAAAACTAACTTATATACAAAAACTCCTCATCGCTGCCCACCGGGAGTGTACCCAAGAAGGAGTGTATCTTGTATTAAGTAATGAGCAAATGATGCGGTGGAAACAAAACAAGGCCTCGACTTTAAGGAAAAAGTAACGATGACAAATTGATGTCGTTTTTCGTAATCTCTTGATTATACCTTTAGAACTGTTAGTATTAGTAAATGACAATGAAACTGTGTTCAAATAAAATAACGAACATAATAGCAAACAAATGTGCACAGAACTCAAATAGGCTGAATGTATTTAGTAATGTGTTTCGTCAGACATAACTTCATATACTTAATTAAATACACTGAAACTTCATCATAACTTTTGAGTCCATTTATTCTAAGAACACCCGTTAAGTGTTTAAATCATTAAAACAAAACAAATTACTAAGAACTCGTTAGCTCATACATCATAAGTTTTTACTAATCAAAGTTCTTGAAGTAATTTTGAAAGTCGTATAAACTGTGACCTAAGTACAAGTTTTGTAGAAAGTTGTTTGATGTTTGTGTAGTCGTATTATTTTATAGTTTTCTTCTTTGAAAGACTGAAATAAATCAAAAAGAGCGTCGCTAGTCAACTTTTTATTAATCTAAATACATATGTATACGTATTATAATTTAAATGTAACACTCTTCTAAATAAACGGTTCAAGTCTAATCCTTTATCAAAAAGGTTTAAGACATAATTTTTGACCTATCAAGTTGCGCTACATTTAACATGAAAACATTCTGAAAATCACTATATCGAACACAATCTTAAAACATTTTATTCCTCAAATCATAGATAGACAGACAAAAACTATATTTCTCACGTTTAAAAAACACTAACATACCTCGAATAAAACCTAAAACTTTCATGTCTACTTTTTCCTCAAATCTACAACTTGAGCACTGTTTTATCCGCATCAGTTTTTAGTCAGTAACAAAACTCCCCGGCGGTTCCTACACACGTCTGCCCACGTTACCTGTGGTGTTTCACAAATAAGACTCAACGTGTCGGCTAAAACATGTTGCTGCTATCAAAATAGGGGGTTTTTGAACGCTTATACTTTTGCCGTTTGAGAGATTTTGGGTGATGTCGCGATATTGTGTTCGATTTTAGAAGACATAAAGGTAGTTTTCGAATGTAAATTATATTTTCGTTTCAACCGAAAGACGTTCACTGCTAGACAACGCTTCATTGCCCAATCTTCAGCAACTCGCATCCAGTGCTAACCGACAACCTTGGTATGGTCGTCCGTTCATCTAGTGGTACGCTCCTGCCCAAAACTAAAAATTCACCAAATAGGCTTTAGTTCAATTTTAGGCCAGATATTTCACAGAAAATATAACCGTAAGAAATACTTACTTTCAAGGAATAAAGATCAGACCCAACTTATGACGTAATTAAAGAAGTAGCTACAGACACTTAATGGCATCAATCATTACGAAGAGAATTCATCAATCATTCATTTAAGTCCTTCAAATCCAAGGGCATCGGCCTACAACGCTTCAACTTTAAGAGTTATTACAGACATCCGATAATAAGTTGGGCCGAGAAAAATTGGTTTAATAAAGCACTCTTTAATTTAGGAAACTCTAGGAAAGTAAGTTAGTTTGTGTTAGTAAAAAAATTCTAAGTCTGTAATTTTAGATTTTATTAAGATCTTCAAAAATTCACCTAAAATGTTTAGGATAACATGCGGTTAGGATACCTATATGGATGATCGGCTTCAATCGGATAGTCCGATATTGGATAAAAAATCGGTTGCAAAAAGAGGTTCGCCTGTTCCCGACCTTAGAAGAGAACTCGTGTTTCAAATTCAAAATTTTCAGATAAACCAGGAGCTTATCTTCTGGATTAGGATTATTCCGAAGTTTATAGAATGCCTGTTATCGACTTTGGGAGTTTTGGACCGTGTTTTTTATGTCACCCGGGTAAATTCGAAATTAGTTTCAAATACCTGACTGTCTATGAATTTCGACTTTCAGTGTCAGAATTTGTTATTCAAATTAAGATTGCGTGTTTATTTTAATAAAAGTTCTTGATAATATGATTTATATTTTGTGGGTAAAGTTATGAACCTTTCTTTATAACTTTTAAGTCTAGTTTCTAACAGACTTTATGTCCTTTATGTTACGTTGTGGGTTTGTACACAAATTAACCACCTCTGGCCTTTATGTATCAGCTTTTTGAGATCCTCTTCCATTCGGAGATTCAAATTCATAAGAAATAAGGTCTCACACAAATGTCACTTTAACCATAGTATAGGATTAAGGCATTTTTCAATTAATCTTTGTAATTAAAAGACAAGCAAACATTAATCCTAACTGTGGAGGACAAACTCATGCCTCTTCACAAGTCAGTCTCTTCTCAGACTAGGGTCAGTTTCACCCCGTGTACCGTATATCAGACAAAACACAACTCCAGCCCAATGCAACCAGGTCACTTGGAAACTGTTGTAGCGAGGCAGACAATACTGAAGTCACTTCACTTAATGTATTGCTGTCTTTTAGATACTTACACCTGGGATTACTAGGGGTGTAAGATGGTGATGATGTGGTTCAAAAAATTTGAGCGGGTGATGTTCAAAAATTCAATTCAAATTATTGACAAGGCCAAGAATTGATACCTGCTGAAAAAAAGAATAAAAGAGTATTTGAAATAAGTGATAGAAACCTAAGGTAAGAAAAAGATCTAGAATAGAAGCCTCCTTTCGCATCACTTTATTATTTTTTCAATTATTTTAATGTTCACAGACGCGGACCATTCTTCATTGATCACAAAAAAAAATGACAGGACGGTTTTTGGCTAACAAGGAAAAAATTTACAGGACGGTTTTTGGCTAACAAGGAAAAAATTTACAGGAAGGTTTTTGGCTAACAAGGAAAAAATTTACAGGACGGTTTTTGGCTAACAAGGAAAAAATTGACAGGACGGTCTTTGGTTCTCTAAGGTAAACTGTATGACAGACTATGATTTGACTATACTTTGGTAAAAAAAAAAACTATAATTTTATGTGAGAAGAAAGAAAAGAAAAGAAGAAATCAATAATGTTAAGGAAATGTAGGCTTTTGAAACAACTCCCAAGACTTTACACTCGGGCTTCTAACAAGAACTAGTAACCAAAAATTTATTGAATCAGTGAGTGAGAAGTCAAGTGAGATAAAAAGAGAATCAAGAAAACATAGTACGGCTACCAAGTTTGAACAACTCAATTTGCAAAATTAGTACTCTTGTTACGTTGATAATGATCTCCGAGACAGTAGTAAAGTTACAATGCAATGTTTAATTACCTAGGTACTGAACGTAGTAAACTGTACTAAAGTTGCGATAGTGCGTATAACTAAGTTAATGGTGTTAAAAGTACCAATAGTCTAATTTGAATTACTACTCGCAGTTTCTCACTTTGTTTCGTTTGCACCCGGATAAAGTAGGTACTCATAACCTATGTCACCTATAGGGATAATGTAACTTTTCAACAGTAGTATTTGATTTAGTATTTGTAAAACATCACAAGACACAGGGTACAAAATATTAGTTTCGGTTTCGCGAAAAGCAGGTAACAAAAATGCTCACGCTTTTGGAACCTCGATGGATTTTCAATACCATTAAATTTACATTTAAGTAGGTACATATTTTTTGGGTATGATTGACTGTTTTTAAACAATATAAAATGTATGTGACGTCATTGTAGATAATTCTTTTCTATATGATGTAAGCTATTCCAAACATAAAGAAAAAAATATTTTCTGTAAATTAAAATATGAACTCCTCCCCGCAGACAGCTCCCTGTAAACAAACATTTTAACAAAATTGCATAAAGGAAACTCTTCGTACATTTTCGCGTTACTATTTCCAGCTTAAAGGATATTTTTGAAATACAAATTCCGAAAACAAATTCCACTCCTTAGCTTTGCTCATAATAAATGAGCAGTGATATAACAAATGGCGAGTTTTTGGTTCCAGAAAACGTTGTCCGGAGGGAAATCAGGATTTTGGCGTATCATGTTATCAATGTAAAGGTAGATGAGGTTTCGTATCGCCGAGATCCCTTGGTTGCTTTCAGCTTAAAGACACCTGTAGAGCAAATTGGGATAGTCTATTTTTCTGATGCGGGATTTTTTTACAATGTCGCAACACCCACGGTGTGGGTACTTATCAAAAAATAAAAGACTGATGAATTGAAATCCTATTCCTTTTTGGAAAATCGGTTAACAAGGGGAAATTACAGTAATACCGAAGACAAAAGATAAGATTATGGCCCTAAGTTAAAAAACGATACCCCATATCATCTTCCTACACCCACATCTTTAGGAGTTATATAAGCAAATCTTACGAAATCTTGTTTCAAAGTCAAAGTCAATGTTTTATTTCAGACAGGCCTTTCCAGGCGCTTATAAAACGTCCTTCAGTTGCACGGTTAAAAAAGTTGTTTGATATACTAGGCTCGAAACATAAGCCTGCTATTTTCAATTTATCTACCAAATATTAAAGTACTGTGACGTCAACTTTAGTGGCTTTTTCCTTCAGACCCGATGAATAACTAAATATAACAAAATAACGACACAACTTGCCACTTCAAAGAAACGTGCCCAAAAATTCATTACGAAAAGTGACGCGACACTTTTTGTTCGATAAAGGGGCTGTTCCATTACTGCGTAGAATATATAATATAATAACAATGTTCGGATGTGTTGGTCTATTTCTTCTCTTTCAAGTATTTGACAGAAAAGTTTCACCTCCCATGCAAAATTGCTAAACTTTTCAGTGCCTAATTTCATCAAGTCAGTCACTATTTCCTATTAGATGATTATTTTGAAAACCTGAAGTTTATACAAAAACTATTGGCAGGCGACGTCGCACTATAGGGAGTAGTCAAACCCCACCTTTACGTTGTCAATATCAAGAATGATGTATCAGCAATTTTATGGTCATTTCTGAATACCTCCCTGTCAGTGAGCTTGTCCACTTTCTTCCCTAAAAGTAGATAACATTCGTTTATGGGATCAAATATCATTATCATTTGCCTAGCTTTTTCCCAACTATTTTGGGTTTGGTTTGAAGGCTACTTGCAGCTGAGTTCCAGAGCCTCTCTATCTGACCTCCTCAACCCAGTTACTCTAGACTGAGTCTGGTTGTCAGACTTACTGGATTCTGACTACCCGTGATGACTGCCAAAGATGTTCATGGAATCAAAAAGTCCCCCTGGACCTAGACTATGAGTCCAAAACGATGTTACCTTATTGCCGTGCTTAAAATAATTATTTATGCCAATGTTCTGGTCCAAACTATTTTTATGACCAAAAATATAAAATCGGGCAGCCACACTAGAAGTTTTATTTGTATCGTTACTAGAAATGGTTCCGCGTACCGTACGTAATAAATTAGACTTCTCACCTCTAAGAAATTGAATGTTACGTGAGATATTGCACCTATTCCCGAATGGGGTGAAATTGAAATGTCTGCTAAAGACCAATATGTCTTTGCGTTTGCATGCATTTTTATTTGCATAATGTAAAATAATGTGAAGAATTCTAACTTAGGTATATAATGTTTGATTCTTCTTCTTATAAAGCTGGCTGAAAGTTAAGTCTAACTTAACAAGTCCTAGTGTCAGTTTTCACAATATATGTATACACAATACATAATGTCGGGACACCTTTTCACACACGGTCGGTTAGCCCCACGCTTAGTTATTAATTAACTTGTGTTATGGGTGCTAACACAACTGATAAATTACATATAGCTATGTATATACATATTATAACACCCAGACCACGGTCAACAAGCATGCTCATCACACAAATATCGACCGAACCGACAATCAAACTCGGGACCTCAGGTTCTACAGCCCGGCATGGTGACTATTGCGCCACCGAGGTCGTCGGGATTTAGTATTTAGATTGTTGATATTCACCATTTAATTGAATTTTGATTTTTGAGAAATCAACTATTTACTAAGAGGTTACCCCTTCAACCTTGCCCCAACCTCCAAACACGACTAAAAAACCAAGCAGTTTCAGATAACGAGTTTCAATATCATCTATCACATCAATCATAACCCCCAATTCTTAATTTCCAAAACATTTCATAACATCAACATCTATATTTACTGTAAGCACAATCATAACAACATTTTCCACTCCATAACCACGAATTTACCCGACAATCTCCGAGCGAACCCGAACTTAATTTCCCGACAAAGTCTATATAGACTCTTGGATCTCCTTCAAAATAAATATCTCTTTCGATGTAAAAGTCCCAAGTGATTTTAGGAGTTTTTTCATCGTTTTTTAAAGCTCATTATTCAATGGCAATTGAATTTGCTATTGAAGCCTGAATTTTTGGGTCCTTTGCTTTTGAAAGACTGGATTCTCAATTCTTTTATTTCTTAAGTGCTGTATAAAATAGTTTTATTGGTCCATGGTAATTCTGGGAAGGTTGCTTTGTAAGGTCTTAAAGGTACAGGGTATCTTTTAGGTAAGTGATAGTGTATTTTTTGTGTGAATGGAAGGACCCCTAACTTTGCTTTGCATTTCCTGAATAAGAAGTTAGCCTAGCTTACTCCTCAATCAAAACACGTATGTAAATGTTATATGCTCTCTTTCAGATCTAAGAGTAAGTGTCTTAAAAAATATTCATCGTTTACCAAAAATATTCAAATAAAATTCTCAGTACCTAAAGAAAATATAAGACGAAAAAAAAGCCGTTTCAGTAAAAGGAGCTCAATACAAAAGGAATGCCGATACGACAATAATTAGGAAGTGACCGACCATTACATTGTTAGCGGAATAATAGAAGGAAGACAGTGTAACCCCCATTTGTCAATCTCTTCGCCTTTATTGGTTTCATTAGAGATTTCTTGCTGATTCCCACATTATTGTCTCTTAATTGATAAAGTTTTGTGGTGCTGCGTTTGCTGTTGTCTGTTAATTTTGGGGTTATTTTATGGAGGCCATTAAATATAAGACTTTAAAAGATAGGGAGATGCGTCCCAGGCAATGATTTGTCTTGTATAAAAATTGTACCTATCAACTTATATGAAACCAAAATCTTGATACATCATATTTTACTCCATGTACTTAGATATTACATATTTACAGGAAATGTTCATATAAAAAGAAAATAGTACTCATCTACTCTGTCAAGTACTCAACTTGAGGATCTTCACAATTCTATTAAGCATTGACTTTGAGGCATTTCCGCCTCAAGGCCTAACCCTTCAAGAAAAAAAGTTCAGTCAGTTTTTTCCCTTTTCCCTCTCACCTAAAAATCATTCAACCAAACCAAAATTACTCTACAAATCTGGAAATACAAACCATACTTTTTACCTTCCCTGTACACACGTTCGTACATTTAGGCCACAGGGAGTCCCTAAAGCCTCGTTCACACTGTCGGACGAAGATAAAACTACTGGAGCGAATAATGTCGCATTACAATGCATTGGGTGTCACGTCAGGATTACACGAATGTGTGTAATGGGCCGAAGATGGGGCGAGCGTAATGTGGATATGACTTTATTTCGATAAAGTTTTTTTTGTTCATGGTGGATGTTATAAATACTTTTTTATTTCTCTGAAGTACCTTATTATATTCCATTTGAGTAGGCACTTAACTTGTAAATAAATCAACGTTAACATGACTTTTTTAAACTTAAATGCGTAAAAAAAAAGATTACATGTGTGTGTAAACAAAAATGGGATAAGCTGAAGGGGATGATGATATTTGTGTAAAAAATCCTATGAAGGTTATTTATCTTTTATTGAGCGCCTACTTAAATGAAGTAGATATAAGTAAATTAATCATTATGTGTAATTTTATCATTTACTTCAACCACTTCTCAATAAACTGTAGCCGTTTTACAAAGAACAAACTCACTTTCACATTCATAATATAAGCTCGGATTTGAGCGTCTGTTACTCAAGTCTCAAAGTTTGATTAAAGTCTATCACATCAGACACTTACAAAATACAGCCTAAAATGGAAAATTAATACCTATCTAGCTTAATGGCGAAACATAACTTTACACTTTAGTCAACTTCAATATAATTTTACTTAATTTATATTGTAAGTTATTAGGATCCACTCATGGATATGTAGAATATATCTACTAGTATGCAGAAAAAACCTAAAAAATATGTTTTTTTTTATATTTTTACGATCATATTTATCTCCACATAAGTTACATCTCAATCGTTTCAGTAATTTTGTGAAAGCTTAGGTACAGTATTTAATTCAAACATAGAATCCACATTAATCTGTCTTCATGATTGGCCTGAGACTGAAATCTCCGTTGACCAATCACAGAGCACCATTCTAATTGGACGAATAATATATTCGTTGTTGGTCTTGCCCACGGAGGAAGGAAAGATGAGCGGAGATGCCATAAGGCAGGTAGGTCAGGCATCTTCTTCTAGTCTAACTATGTAGGCTTTTACCAGTGAATTAACGAGACGTTCGGGTTCCAACTAACATCTGGCAAAGCTTGGTTTTGATTTATTAGTGATTTGGTTTAAAAAAAAATAGGCGGGTTCCAAATAAAACGTATAAGAAGGAAACAGTAACGTTTCTCGTCCCCCACAAAACCCGTATTATGGCGACGCAATTTTCTTAGGAGATTTTCCATTATGACATCTCCCCTCATTTTGTACTCCATGGTCTTGTCTGTGAGAGGAATTTATCGAATATAATTGTAACCCGTGAAGCAGTGTCGGATGTCATTGAAAAATGTTACGTGAAAACCGAAACTCGATTCGTTAAATTTCATTATGATGGCGTGTCGAAAGGGAATGGGTATTTGGCGGCTGGTTGCGTATGTGCTGTAAAATATGTATATTTTTTTGGTACAGGAAATAATTAAATCGACCTTTTTTAACCGTGCTGTGTACTCTGGTGCCAAAATTCCTGTACTCCTCTTACTCCTGCACTCTGGTGCCGAAGTTCGAAGGAACTCAATCAATCAAAATATTTATCTGTGAACCATAGGTAAGAACAGATCTTAAATATATAAAAAGTACTCGTCATGTTAAGATGGTCAGACCGCGTCAATCATTGCTGAACCTTATTATCGATAGACTTGTACTTTTATTTATTTATTTTTATTAATTTAGACTTTATTGCACTTTACTATCAAACTTTTTTGTACATATTTCAGAAAGTTGATATATAAAGGCGCGCTTAACCCAAATGTTATTCCTACAAAAAGTTACTTGAAAACAAAACAAAATATAATTTAGCTGAAACTTAAACTTTCATTTCAATACCAAGAAAACATTCAGGTGCAATAAATATTTAAAATTCAATAGTACCTATGCTTGCAACTCTTTCTATACGCGATATACTGACATCTTTCAACTTTATCTCCGAATGACACTACAACTAGATAATGTTATTAAAACATCTCTCTTTAAACACAAAAGCCATATCAAGTAACAGAACAAAGCAAGCAATGGACATCGAACATTCTACAAAGGTCTATTCATCTCTAAGAGTACCCGCAGACTGAAAACTTTTAGTCGGCCCATAGTTGGTTGCTCATAAATTAGTATAGGTAGTACGCACATAAAATCATCATCATCTGCCTGGCCTTTTCCCAACTATGTTGGGGTCGGCTTCCAGTCTAACTGGATGCAGATGAGTATCAGTGTTTTACAAGGCGAGACCCAGTTACCCGGGCCACCTAATACCCCCAGGTAAGATACGTTGTCAGACTTACTGGCTTCTGACTACCCGTAACGACTGCCAAAGATGTCCAAATTACAGCCAGGCCTACAGTTTATCGTGCCCACATAGTATGCACATAACAACGATCAGATATTTGGTATCAGAACGACCAAAAACTTTGATTCAAATTCTATTTAATTTTATAATTGAAAATTCGTTTTATACAAACTATTTTTTAATTACCAACTGTGGGCCGACTGTTTAGTCTACAGTGTAGAAGAACTCGTATAAGTTAAATAGAGATAGAAACCATTGTGTTCGAGAGCATATCCATTACGGTTCGCAAAGGTAACATTACGATAAACTTGATTGAGGTTGAAACTGGCATACGAAGCAATGTATTGGCCAAAGGTTTTGAGTTGTTGGGAATGTCCTGATTTTGTTATTGGACTTTACAGCTTAGTTTAGTTAGTTCAGTGGTCATCAAATACTTGTATACTTACTGAGAAGTGGAATTTCCTCAATGAGTTTGTGTTTCCTGGGACCCATTATTACCTAAAGATACGATAACTATAACATCTCTGTCTCTTTGAAAAAATCGCTCTGTAATTTTTACATACCTACTTCAAGGGGAAAACAGAGGGAGAAACATTACATTAAAATTTCCTTGTACGTACAAAATACAAAAATAAATCACATTCAATTTTGAAAATTCCTGGTAAAGTTTAATGTTTTTTGGAATGTATTTTTCCCTAAAAAGATACGCCTTGTTTACGCTACTCTATAATAAGTCGGGGGAAACTACTTTTTTATAATAAAATATATTATCTATTTTTCATATATGCTATCAATTTTTGCATACTAATCGATACCACCCAATCGATACTCAAAAAGTTACCCTCTGTCCCCCAAAGCCGATATATGAAGGAGCACCTAGCTCTGTAGGAATATTGGCAATAAGCTCTCCTGGATAATTGAGTGGTGCGCCCTCCGATCCCATTAAGGGATCTGTCAAGATACGAAGTCGATAATCGTCTAGGCGCGTCTCTATTTCTCCATCTTAGTGTTGGGAGGCCACTAAACTAAAGGGTAGAAAAAGTCTGCGTGATTTAGGATAGGCAAAAGGTTACTAGCATTGCAAAACTTTGCATTGGTTACTAAATTGGTGTGCCCATGGCTTTTGATAAATTAAAGACGAAAGCTTAAAAACATCGTAAAATAGTCTGAATATGACCGTGGAATATGAGTAACGTCGCAATACTGAAAAATATGAACGAAAAATCAAACCGACTTCAATAAATTCAATTATACCATTGGTTTCAGGTAAACTTGACATGAACTACAAACAAACCTACATACATAAAGGGCAAACTGAGAACCACCTAGTTTTTTAAGTCAATTGAAAAATATCAACAAACACACGCCTAAGGAATTAGGCAACAAAAAACGCTGTTCCGCGAGCCCCACAACTTACAATACAAAGAGGCAATAACATCTAATTACACATAGAATTTAATTACAAGGTATAAGCAATAACAATGCATTTGTATGTTTGTACGTACAATTGTATGAAATTAAGTTCAAACAGGGGCCCGATTCTGCTAACAAATAAAGTCAACATTGATTAAAAATTTAATCGCAATAGCATTTTTATCCTTAGCGGGCATTCTGCTACTAATATAAGACCAATTGTATTCCGATGCCATTTGGTCTATAGAGTAGTCTGCTTTATAATCATGCAATCGTAAATCATTTGTAGACAATATGATTAATTATTGAATCACAAAAACGGATAAAAACGTTAATTTAAAAGAATAAGAGAAAAAATAGCGGACTGCCACATACGCTTCAATCGTAATTGAGTCTTGATTGGATCTCAGTCGGATGTGAATCGTATATCGCTTGAGTAAAATAGCTGAATCGCGCTCCTGGAATGCTTTGAAACAATACGGATGCAATATGTCTTTATTTAAATTAGTAAGTGCTTTGTCAATGTTATAGAGGTATGAATTGGATTAATTGTATTGAAATGTTGCGTTGTTATTGGATCGAAATATTGGTTTATTAAGCCGAGAAGGTTCTGCAAAGATTTTAGTATAATTATTGAATTGTTCCACTAAGAGGAGTGCGTTCAAACTAATAATACAAACGAATGACATTTTTGCCACATTAACATTATTTGATTAGAAAATAATTCTCTTATATAGCCCTAGAACTTTGTTTGCTTAATTTAAAGGAACCCTTAGATCAAGGTGTCCTCTATGATTACTCCCCGTGATTTTCTTTCAGAATCTAGATGTAGGAGAAGAGGAATCTTTAAAGATAGACCACGACGTTTCTTATGCCTGCCACTATCAACCATCTATCATTCGATATCCAGAGTTGTAATCTAACCCATCTACTGAAGTATTACAAACCTAAAACAAACATGCACAAACACAATCAACAGAATATTGCCACAATGAAGAGCAATCCAATCGTATCAAAAACGGTCCGCAACCACAAATAGGAACCGAACATAATTGAAAACATTCTTATTTGTATTAACGCAACCACTCCGAACATACCCTTGCAACCAATATGAAAAAAGTCCCAAAACTCAAATAAATCATTTCTGGAAACATTCGCAATAAGCCGTCGATAAATAAAAACAAACAAAAAACGCTATTTATCGGTACAGGTCAAATAAATTAAAGAACAAAAGGGGAGGTTTTAATTTGTTTGATCCGTTTCGCACAAAGTGGAAAGCCCAAAATTGCCTGCGACCGCTGCGAGTACGAACAGTTTAGCTCGATACAGTTTTTAATTAAAAACTGTAAGAAGCAAAGGCGGCCTTAATTAGGAATATGGCGGATAGTAATAAAGGTTCGATTTTTAATCACGTCTTATTGGTTAACGAGGTACTTTGACAGTAATGTAGCTTTGAGCGACATGAAATTTGAAATAAAATTGTGCATTAAAAGTGATAGCGAATGATGATTTTGGAATATGGAACGTATATTACTTCGAAATAGAGTTCCTTTTTCTTTACATGTTTTATATATTTATACCGTCAATAAAAATATGTAGGATATTCTTATAAATTAGAATTTATAGTTTAATTGTTCAAACTTGCCGCAAAATAGAACGGAACCTCCCAATCGCATAAAATAGTAGTTACAAATCGTAACAAACATTTGGCTTGAAATAGGATAAACGATTAAACCTAATAGAGATATATGGTAGTAATAAAGTAGAATTGCTGGGTCCTCCCTTAATAAATTTAGTATTAGGACTAGAATTCCTTAGATAGTGGGTATATGTAGACTCGCGAATTTCCCTAAATATACATGTAACAATGATAGGTTATTTTCGTCGGAGCTTGTATGTATTTTCAAATCTTTCAATCCTTATGGCTAAGTAGCAGCCTCATGGGTGAATCGATCAAAAAGTTAAGCAATGTTTGACGCTATTTATGTCATTTGTTTCTCTTTATGTCAACTTTGGCAGTCGTTACGGGTAGCCAGAAGGCAGAAAATCTGCCAAAAGTTATCGGGTTGCCCAGAAAACTCTGTTGTGGAAGTCAGACAGGCAGACACTCTATTTAAAAACACTGGTTCTCTCCTGCTTCCTCTTCTAATTCTCTTTGAAGAACAAAATTGTTTTTTAGGGTTAAAGGGTAAAACAGGACCCTAAAAACCCTTTTTGCTCCTCTGTCCGTCCGTCCGTTCGACCGTCCGTCCGTCCGTTCTACCGTCCGTAAGTCCGTCTGTCCGTCCGTCTGTCACCAGGCTGTATCTCATGAACCGTGATAGTTAGAGAGCTGAAATTTTCACAGATGATGTACTTCTGTTGCCGCTATAACAACAAATACTGAAAACTAGAATAAAATAATTAGGGGCTCCCATACAACAAACGTGTTTTTTTGGCTCATTTTAAATAATGGTAAGGAACCCTACGTGCGCGAGTCCGACTTGCACTTCGCCGGTTTTTTTTATCCCTTTGCTTGAAATAGACGCGAGTAGAGCCGTGAAAAAACAGCTAGTATTATAAATTCCGATGTGCTTATTAATAGGAGCGTTAATTGTGTTACGTAAAGCGTTACATTATGATGTGCCATCAATCAACTTCAATGCTTAAAACAAGTACTCCTTAAGGGGTAGATATTGTGACACATTGGTGATTAGACTGTCTCACAAACTTCTGATTAGGATGAGATAAGATAGCACATTAGGAGTGTGGGGTTAGGCTCTTATGAGGCCAAAATAAGGATGGGATGGTCAGAAACGTGGATGGTTGAACGTATGTGTACTTACATAGGTATTGATTGATATAGCAAAAACTTTTTGCAAACAACTTTTTGAAGTTAACTCAACTTTTAGGTTGAGTTGGTATTTCTAAAAGCAAAGAAAATCACTTTCAAAATAGGAACCGGCCGTGCAGTACAAAAACATGTATAATAACATAAATATGTACATGCAAAAAATACATAACCAAACTTCACTATAACACGACGACTCATAAAACCAAACCATCAACACCAATACCCGATCACCTCCGAACATTGCCGAAGTTGCCCGACCTCCAAGCTCTTATGTCACGACCTGTTTACTGCTTCCGAACGCTTGCCACATTTATAACAATTCGTAGAATGATTAATGTTTACAAAATTGATATTTAATTGCTTGTAAACATCGTATGTCGGCGATGTGGTGTGTTGCGGTGTTAAATGACATAATTTATGACAGCGTGTAAGTTGGATTAAGCGGGGAATGCAATTGAGGCAGTGTGGGGATAAGGAGGATTTTTGGTTAATTTCAGAGATTTATTGGGTGTTAGACTTTATTGTTCATTTTTATTCATCGCATCGTTTTCTCTAATACTTAACTATTCTGTTAACATTTTAAATGTACCAAATGAATCGTGAAAAACAGACATGCATAAAAATAGAAACATACTGAACAAAGGCACTACTTTATTTTAGAAGATGATAAATAAAGTTTTTTTTTATTAATGTTTTAAAAAGTAAGTTTCCAATAAACGTAACTCAGCCTATTTCTGTGCGTCTATTTGTCTACAACGACACTCAAAGCAATCACTATCAGTCACGGCCGACACAAGATGGATGCCCACTTTACAATTAGCTGCAGCCTAATTCACAGTCGAAATCCTACAAAGATTTTAAGCCAATGGCTGTCGTACCCTCATTAACGAGTTGTTTGAACATGTCACGGTTAGGCTTACACGATGGGACATGTACCGCATTCGTGGATTTGATTTTGGAACGCTTTTTAATGCTGTTTTTGTCTGGAGGTTGAAAAGAGGTTGTGAACTTTTTTTTGTTTCTTTGTTGCCATTTACTAACAATAGAAGAAAAAAGGACTTATAGCTCTAAATAGCTCAAAATGCGATATATATTATACAGTATTTAAAGAGTACTTATCTTTTGTGTCAAATTAAATTGACTTCAAAAGTTCGAAACTTAAATGTCTCAAAAACTAAAACTCAATTTACATTCTCAATTCAAATAGACTAAATAACATTAGAAACTTTCAACAAATAAAGTTTCAGTCCTCAATTTCTTAGTCAACTCGACCTAAAATTCCCTGTAGCGCTTAATCTGAAGTCGTCACACTATAAGTACTGGTTGAAGACGGTGAGGGTCAGAGAGAACAAAATGACTAGCGGAGATGCCATAACGTAAAATATTCTTAGAAATTAGTGCGTAAAAATGCCATCGCCGCTATCATACGCCTTATTTGGAACCCGCTCATTTTTTCATAACACGCTTATATTATGTAGCTTCACATGTAAACTTGTAACTAACTGTGTGTGTAAGAAAATCTTGAAATCTTAATTTGACCCACTTGCCGGTCTTCGATTAGGATGAAATTTTGAACATGCTCTGAGTTCTGATGACAATACATGCGTTTTTTTCTTCGTCTTTAAACTATACATTATTAAAAAAAAAAACAAATTAGCAATCAATCTAAACCAATCTTTGACAGATTTGTCAAAGACCCAAACGCCTTGTTAGTTTAATAGCAACTGAATGTTTTGATACGTAACTTGATCTACAAGAAGGCGTCTGACCTACCTGTCTTATGGCATCTCTTGGTTTAGTACGTAACTTGACCTACAAGAAGGCCTCCAACCTACCTGCCTTATGGCATCTCCGCTCTTTCCTTCCTCCGTGGTGAAGGCTTACCACAGCTTTATGATTGACGTTAATTGCTGCACTCACTTAACGACGGATTTGTTCGCCAGTTGGACTGACGAGGACTTAATTGTGAGGAGTGTTCGAAATGAAGTCGCGATGCTATAGATTTAGGTGATTGGGTCATTACTGGTAGTTTTTAGAGTGAGATAATTTGTATTTGTAGTTGCAGTTGTTTTTGTGTTTGTATTAAAATTTGTAGTTGGCAGGAATCATCACAGATTAGGACCTACTTTTTTTATTTATTGCGCGATATTCCCCAGACCTTCAAAAACAAAAAATTGCTTTTATTTTAGCAACCGCAACCTTTTTAACGCCACGTTTCCAATACAAAACTAGCATTATATTTTGGAGCATGAAAAGAGAAAATTCAAATTCAGAACTTGATAGAAAAACGTTCGTAAGAATTCGTTTTAGGCCCTACGTAGACAGAGACGAGCGCAGCGGACAAGTTTTTTACAAAGCAATATTTAAAATTATTTACACTAATTTCATAAACAAAAAGAAAAGGTTTTGTCTGTTTATGCCTTAAAAGCTCCAAAACTACTGAACCGATTTGAAAAATCCTTTCACTGTTAGGAAGGCACACTATTCTCCAGTAACATAGTCATATTTTTTCCGGGGAAGTTCTCCCGGGACACTGATGAAACCGCGGAAAGCTAGATGCGCGAGCATTTTTAGTCTGATTGAAGCATATTGGTACATATATACACTTTATTGTGATAATTTTAAAGTTAATTTGTTCCTGTTTCATGAAAATCCTCTCCGCTGCGCTCCTCTCAGTCTACCCTACCTTACACGAACAGAATATTAACGGTAAAATAATGGAATAGCATTAATAAAATGGGTATAAATTTACACAGTTTCAAGAGACGGCGACTGAAAGAAAAAGCTGATTGAATTCCAAATTGCAGTCTACGCCTTTATACTTGAAGAGAGATCAATCGGGGCTTTGTAATAGTCTGAAGGTAAATTCTGTTACTTTGTAAGGTTTTTGCTAGGTTTGTAGGTCATTTTTGTGGGCTTTAGAAGTACCCTTGTTATGTATTTTACTTGTTGTTTGAAGTAACTTAAGTGAGTAGGTACATTCTCCATAACAGTAGATAATATTTTTTGCTTTTAACGAAAACCCTTATGAACCATAACGAGTGCCAAAGATGTTCAAATGTCAGCTGGAACCCATAAAATCAACGTGCCTTCTGAAGTAGGGAGGAACTCGTCATGACCGACATCCAACTTCCACGGTCGAACATCGGCAAGCGTTACTGCATCTTATGATCACGAGCCACGAGCCACGAGGTCGTGGCTAAGTAACAGCTGCCCGCTGCTTCTTCAAACCTATAAGTAGGTATATATATAACAAAATTAAAACTTTATAAACAAAATGATGATATGAATAGGAAGGGAGTGAGTGTCAGTATGACGAGTGACAATGGGGAAAATGGAAGAAAATGACATATTGCGCCGACCTGAAGTAAAATTTGGGAACAGGGCAGGAGGAAGAAGAAACAAAATAATATCTTCTTTTTGGCGAGTCGATGGCAATCAGGCTTATTATATCTTTTTTATAGTTATATTTTAGTGGCCCAGCATTTCACCTTGTGTCTTACAGTGTGCAGGTTTTGGGGCACATGTTCAGCATAGAAGATGCCGCATTGTACAAGGCCAAAATAAGGATGATCTGTATTTGTTATTTAGCCACAGTTATATTTTAGTTACATTATATTGCAGTTATATCTGGCGTCCGGCTGATAAGACCATGTCGCTTCCTCCATGATCTGCTCCGTTTGATACCGGCGTTACATTGCTATTTGCTGATATTCGATCAATGGTAAGCGGAGTCAATATACTGCAGACTAAACTGTCGGCTCGGTGGTTTAGATTATTTTGCAAGGTAATGGTACAGTTACCGGCACGGATATTGCGCTCTCGGCGGAAGAGTGGGGATCGCTTTGCGCACCCGTACGTATAAGGCAATAAGGCAGTAAATCGCTTCTGTGCAGGTGAAGGTAAGGGCTCAATATCCGTGCCGATAACTGTATATCCATGTTTTTTACAAATAAAGTATCTTGTATCCAACCTAACTTGTTAGTCAGTCTGATATTGGCCAGATACCTGGTCATTGTAATTCGTGCACTACAAAATATAAAATGGTGAGCCTAAGCTTATAGTATCAACTTACTAACTACGATAACACTAGACGTTATTGTTAATTAATTTACGGATTTTGAACCCTGAATAGGTACTTAAAATCAAGACATAAAGAAAAATCGTATCGATATGAACTCATCTTGAAATAAAAAATATTGAAATTTAATTTGAATAAAAACCTCATATATATCTGTGGATAATTATATCCTGGTCCAAGCATTCTATATTACGAACACAAAAATAGACTATTTTTTAAATTTATCTCAGAGACAGGAAACGATAGAAGATAAAATGCATTTTACAACAATTATAACAGTAGTGGGTTTGCCGCCATATTGCAAACATCAGACTGATGTTCTAAATTCAAAAATCTGTTGGTTTAAAAAAAGAAGTTCTATTTTCAAAGTGAAAATGTTAAGGACAAGTTTGTGTGTTGTATTTTGTTTGTTTTTACAACATGTGATAGCTGACAACGATACATTCGTTTTGACGCCTAAAAGTGAGTTTACTTTTTATACATTATGAAGTGAAACTATTTACGATTTTGGAACGCTTTTTAATGCTGTTTCTTTCTATAATTATGAAGTGACACTATTAGTTTTCCAGTAAAATACTTACGTCCGTATTACGGACTCTTCCCTTCTATCATTTGAACATTTGTAGCAACAGCAGTTAGTCAGAAGCCAGAAAGTCAGATCTCACCAAAGAGTATCGGGTTGCCGGAGTAGCAGTGATGTGGAGGTCAGATAGGCAGTCACCCCATATAAAACACTCAGCTGGTACTAACAGTACTCAGCCTTTTAAATTAGAAGCCGATCCCAACATTTTTGGGAAGATGGCAGATGATGAGTTCTCTACAGGATTAATTAACTATCTTCTATATCAAAAAGTATACAATGTTACATGACCTTTCTTCCTCAGTGGCCCAGCAGTGCAAAGAACACATATGCCGCGATGGGTACAGTTACAAAACTTTCTACAGTGTCGACAGTGACAACTTGAAGGCCGTCGCTAAAGATGCTGACACGGCTTTCGAGATGCATATCGGCATACAAGCAGGGAGCAATGGACATATCTTACTGTCGCCGATTTATAAACCTGGGTATAAGGATCCTGTTTATGAAATTGGTAAGTTGCTGTTGGATTTTGCATAGGTTGCAAGAATAACTTATGTAACAATAGTGTGTTTTAATTGTACCTTTAACAAGTTGTGTAGTTTCTGTTTCCACAAAAAATGTTCTCAAATCTGAACAGTTTTGAATATTAAGAGCTTTCACATTGTGATCGAACGACAATTAGATTGTACCTATTTATTTCACTATTTTCACTTTGGTTGCTTTGATCTTTTTAAACTATTAATACGGTTTTCTGTTTCTAAGACTACAGCTCTTTCATAAGCTGGCTCAGTTTTTGGAAATTCATTTGTAAACCATCTATTTCCACAACAACATTACAAGCGAATCTAACCACTTCAAAACAGTCTGAAACAAGCGACAATCACCGTTATTCACAACAATATTAGTGTTACTTACGGAGATCGGAAAGAAAGCGGAGATGCCATAAGGAAGGTACTTAGGTCACGCGCCTTCTTGTAGGTCAAAGTAACGTAAGGCAGGCGTGATCAGTTACTAGAACTAACGAGGCGTTTGGGTTCCTCGACAAAGCAAAACCAATCCGCCAAATCTGTCATAGATTAGTATTCATTGATTGGTGATTTTATTATGAAAATAATGAGCGGATTCCATAGACCGCGTGTAAGGTCGGAGCGAGTAACATTCCTCGTCTCCCGAAAAAACGCAATTACCTAGGCGCGCAACTTTTTTAGATTTTGTAATATGACATCTCCGCTATTCATTTTCTGCTCCACGGTGTAACTAAATGTCTTCTAATCAAATTGTTTGTCAGTGGTCGGCGGCGGAGGCAACCAATTCACGGAACTACGGCGCAACTTGAAGAGGAACGCCCGCAGTTCTGTCAAAACACCAAGAATATTATCCAGTTTCGAAGTCAGGGGGTTCTATATTAAGATTACGCAAGGTAAGATTCTGTTATTATGATTTTTGTTGATCATTATTCTTCTACGCATTACGCTTGACTGTTTCAGAAAAGGCATGTTTTTCGAGTGGAGTGCCTTTTATTTTGTGTCAGGGGGAGTGTTACATACTGCCATTTATATATTTCCTTTCATATAATCTGAAATTATCGTATCATAAGTGGAAACTACGGGTGGTGGCCTAGTGGGTAAAAGACCAACCTCAAGTATGAGGGCACGGGTTCGATCCCAGGTTCAGGCAAGTACCAATGCAACTTTTCTAAGTTTGTATGTACTTTCTAAGTATATCTTAGACACCAATGACTGTGTTTCGGATGGCACGTTAAACTGTAGGTCCCGGCTGTCATTGAACATCCTTGGCAGTCGTTACGGGTAGTCAGAAGCCAGAAAGTCTGACACCAGTCTAACCAAGGGGTATCGGGTTGCCCAGGTTACTGGGTTGAGGAGGTCAGATAGGCAGTCGCTTCTTGTAAAGCACTGGTACTCAGCTGAATCCGGTTAGACTGGAAGCCGACCCCAACATGATTGGGAAAAGGCTCGGAGGATGAAGTGGAAACTACGAGTTTACCATTATTCCCATTTTGGTCACCTAACCTCTAGAACTACTGAACTTATTTCATTATCACAATAAGCTACAAAATCTTTGAATACTAAAACTAAGTTTAGTGACCATAAAATGCAGCCGGTGCTGCATTCAGAACTTAATACGGCATAAAATTAAATTGGCAACTATTTAGGTGTCTAGTGCAGTGTGAATAATATTGCGGCTGTAATTGGTTTTGATATCAGTAGAATAACTTTTACTGCAAAATTTTTTTTGCAACGGGCTTTTTAAAACTGACTACAATCAAAACACCTAAAACGCCCTTGTAAGTCTGTCAAATACTCTATTTCAAACCGCATCAAAATCGGTACTGCCAAACGTGAGATAATCGTGCACTAGTACCTATACATACATGCAGGTGAACCTGAAAACCGCGTTTTTCGAAGTCGGTAAGAAAGTATTAGGGACCTTTTTTTTAACGCGCGAAGGAGTGTCAGACTCTTACTGACTAAAAACCGTCGTGTTCTGTCGTGGGCCTTTTATGTGCCAGGACCGCGGTATCTCTTTCGAACAACCCGCAGCCCCGGCAGTAATATTAGGGACCTAAGTACTATTTATGGTTCAAGGCCGAAACTGCACTAGTTCTCATTTCCTTCTCACTGTAGCATATAATGTTCTGTTTCATGATAATAGCTTAATAGCGCCACCTGGTGCACCGAGCATGAACTACTTGAGCACGTGACGCGAATACATCAGATTGTAATGTTCGTTTCATATTAACAGTGTATTCAGAACATTCTAGAAGCTCTTAATTGTTTTAGTAGTTATTCCGGATACATGCTAAAACAAGTAAAAAATGGTTTTGTAGTACCTACGCATATCCTTTTGTATGTTTATCTGATTGAAAAAGGGTATCTACGAAATGATGATGATGATGTCCTCCTAGCCGATTACCGGCTACGGCGGATGTTCTCATGTAAGGAGATTAGCCACCCGCGCAGGACATATTCCTGTACACAATCATTTGCTTGGACATATTCCTTCACTCTCATAGTCAGATGGGACGGTAATTCGACACGACCTATACCTTATTCTGTTTGTCAAAAAGTGTCGTGATCTTTAAACATATTTTCTACGTGAACTACTCTTGTAAACTTTTATCAACCCTTTGGAAAGCCATCGCCAAAACCATTTGGTTAATGACGATTTAGATGAAGTGATTCAACCGACCCAAATTGACACTATTGGTCAATGGTCTAGCATCCCATAAAATATGCAGAAAAGCCACATTTCTATGCAGCATATAAAAATGGTTTATGCGTTTTAGTTTTACTACAAAATATGAAAACAAATAAGAGCATAAAATTTTAGTACTGAACATGATTTTTTATAAAATAAATTGGAAGTTACGGGATCCTCGGATTATTTTACGAGTTCAGGTGGATTTTGAAATATATACCTCTTTTGAATTGATTGGAAACAGACAATTTGTAACGCATATAAAAACACTTATTCGATATTGCAGTTCTCTATTGTTCGATAAAATGTTTTAATCGATTTTTAACAGTATAGGCCTACACTGCACTTTTGCAAAATTCTTCGCTCGATATTTTACAACTACTTTGCCGTGTATAACAACGTAAAGTTCAAAACACTTTATTATTTTTTGAATAAGCTTCAGCTACTGAAAATCAATTAGTAATTAATTACTTCAGAATGAAATCATATAGGTACACAAGACTGCTAAAAAACACCAGGGCCTAATTTTACTAGTAACCAATAGTTACTTATACGGTAGTTAATGCTATCCAACAAATAAAGGCTGCACACAATTTCTGCCAGACATAGCAATCCGAGACCCGCGAAACCAAACAGTATAGTTTATCTGTCAGATAAGTAGGTACCTAATAGGCTATCAGAGACCATATCAGTAACCTATAAAACTGGACACAAAGATCCCTTATAACACTTGCGATTGTCAGCTGTTTCCGAGTTTAACCTTAACGTTTTCCAATATTGAATTACAGATGGTATTATTGAATTTGGCAAGGAAGGATCAGCACTACCTCTGCTGAGCTACATAGATGTGGATCCTCTTGAAATTAAATACTTTAGCTTCGCAGCATGGACGGGAGTCGAAGCTAAATTCCTGTATGACTGTCCAATACCCAGTGGGAATGGGACCGAACGTAAGTGTTACGATGTCATTGTATTAGGTACTTTATTTTATGGTACAAGTACAGTATTGTAATAGTTTGAAGTCAGCAAAAAAGGTTTAGAAAAGTGTCCATTTTGCATACCTGCTTGGAGAACGATACAATTTCTATCCTGAATTAAAATTGGTAGGACCTTCTACCTGTATTTGGAAAGATAGATTTGTTTCTTGTATGCAAATCAGTTATGATAAATAGCCAATATGTTGTCCTGATGTATAAGCGAAACTTTTGAAAGTTTAGTCATTTGCGTGTGATGAAGTAACAAATATACACACGCATTTACAAACTTTAGCTTTCATAATGTTAGTGTGTGTAAAGAAGAACTACAAAAGATATTTTCATAGGACTTTATATTATATTTTCTAAGTTTTACTGTTTTTCTAGCTTCACCAGATTCAAAAGAGATTGAACCACCCCTATCAATATCTGATGAGCTAAAGAGATCCCGCTTGTTATACCGGTTGCCATGGATACCACCAAAACCACAAATGGATGTGAGGTTGGGCATCAAAGTTACCAATGTGAAATATGATGCGTTCAACTCAAAACTGGTTACTGCAATGTCGGTTGTTATTGTAAGTTTTTTTCATATTTTATACCAGCATTAACGCACCTGGATAAAAAGAAGGCTATAAGACCTTCAGGATCCTAATTAATCTTTTGAGATGGTTCAGACGTTTTACCACGAAAAACATACATCCATACATTCTCACAAACTTTCACATTTATAATATCAGTAGGATTTCCTGCGCAACTGACTGATCTTTTAAAGAGAACAGCGGCCGTGGTTGACAATCGGTCTGGACGCCATTGGTATAGAATAAAGTCATTTAAAGTACTGTTAATAATAATAATTCAATCCTTTGTAAATATTTCCAGAGCTGGACAGACGAGAGTATGGCGTGGTTTCCAGGCAAATTCAATAACACACTCAGCCTTAAGTTCAGGCAAGGACAGATCTGGAGACCCAAGTTTCATGTTTTTAAGTAAGAATCAGACATTTTTTCTTATGTTCAAACCATCTAAGAATATGCTGCCGTTTGACAGAATTCCTGTAAAGCTACAGTTAGACTTATATACTATTCTGTTCTGCATGCTACTATGTGAAACTTTTCGATTGTTAAACTTTTTTGTAGGACAGAATATCGAACCAATTTTGTGTAGGACGTTCTGACTAGGATTTTATTACCGACTTATGACGTATATACGTTGCACTTGTAAATATTCTTCCATTAAAACTTCACCAAAAGTACCACATCAGTACACTATCTTAAGTAAAGTTTTATTCTCTCAAAATTACAACTTGTAATGTGTAATCAACACATGTTTTTATTTTCTTTCAACTTTCTTAACTTTATTGACAACTAAATTCTCTTTTTTTCATTTTGACACTCTGACATCCCGCCTTGGTCAGTGTTGCAAGTCATTAATATAAAAATCAACAGATATTCTATGTCGATGCTAACACACTATTGCTATCAATGTGTTATATTTTGTCCTACAATAAATCGGTCACCAACTATAGGACATGACTACATGACCATGCGATACTTCAAACACGTGTGCAAACCCCTAATTACTCTGGTAAAGTGCGATCCGTCTTAATCACGGTGTTTATCCAGTTAAGCTTTACTCCTAAACCCTTCTAAAACGTGGAGTTGCTTCCACGTGTCAAACTTAATATTATTTACCATTACCGACTTTGATCCACTATTTCTACAAAATTACGAAAAGGAACACACTATAGCTATCTTACAAAATACAAAATCTTTATTTATGTTTTAAATGTTTAAATAAGTTGGTAAAAGGTATTTAAGTATTTATGCTCTTGTACGTAAACTATTAAAAGAATTGATATAGAGTGTCTGATGCTTTAACAAGTGATTGTACCTACCTCAAGATTATAAACCACATTCCCAAAGAAACTGTTTTATTATTATCATCCGGAGAAGACGTGAGCCTAAGTTCAGTCTCAGACAATTGATTCGCTATTATAATTAAACCAATGAGTATAAAAAAAGTTTGAGTAAGTGGTTCGTCATCACCTGTTCAAGTATCGATCACCAACTACCAGTCATTAAAATAGCAATTATATAAATGGATTGATATGCTTACGGGAGGTAGAGAAAACTAAACGCTATCCTATCATCACATAAACAACACAACTTAATTATAACCTACACCCAAGCCGTTTGAAGTTCTTATATTTGATTAAGACATCGGTATGCCTGATATAGCCCGTAGCTCAAAGCTATCACCGCCTCATGAATATACTATGAATAAATAATTCTTTAACCTACCCGTCTTGTTGGGACTTCGAATTGGTATATCGTCTTATCGGTTTCTCAGGTTCTGAAGATCAAATGTAGGGTTAAAGTTACTTTGACTTTGCTTGGTATTTATAGATTAACCTAAGAAAAGTACCTACTAGACAGCTATCACAGAAATTTTAACTTTAAAAATCTGGATGACGAGCACTCTATCTTAGCAAAAGTAGAATTCATCTTATATGATGACAATTATTATGAATTCAAAAATAGAAATATTCAAAAACCTTTCATTTAGAGTTTTTTTTTATACTTCATGCCGGCTGATAACCTATTTCCAAGCTTAACTATACTCATTCTTGTTAGGAATTTATAGTCTATGACATTTAAAAAATGTAGGGTTGTTAGTCTATGAAAAAGAATGACTGTGGTGTGAATTGTCATGATGTAAAAACCAGTGAGAACAATGTTATAATTCCTAACAAAATGTGAGTGTATTTCTTTAACTATTAATAAAGATATTCAAGAAGACCAGAAGTTTGAATACCTACAATAGGTTATGGGCCCAGAACGCCCGAGAAGAAAAATTAAAACCGGATTGGGTAATGAAAACCCAACATGAAAAACAAGTGAAAAAACTAAAAACAGTAATAACAAGGAAGAAAATAAAAAACGGTGAAAAACTAAAAAATGGAAAAACCTGAGATAATACAGATAGAAAAATTAAAAGATGCGGAAACATTTTTATTGTGGAAATTTGAATTCAATATACACTTAAAAGCGGCAAATCTTGCAAAAACAATTGCACAAATAAAAGAAGATGACAAGAAAAGTGACTTCAGTATCAAAGATGCTCAGGTGCAAAGAATTATCATAAGCAGTATTGATAAGAAACTAAAAGGTCACATAATTAATTGCAACAGTGCACGTGAAATGTACGTAAAATTATGTGAAATATTCGAAGGTTCTGAGCAAAGAAACAAAGATGCCCTATTACAAGAGTTTTTCACATATAAGAAACAGGACAGTCAATCGCTTTCCCAATTAATAAGCGAAATAGAAAATTTACAATTTCGTATAAATCAGCTAGGAACAAAAATAGATGATGAAATGGTCATATCCAAAATATTAAGCTGTTTACCAAATAATTTAAACTATTTTATAACTTCTTGGGAATGCATGGCAGACGATAAAAAAACCCTTCAAAATTTAACAAACAGACTTCTGGCTGAAGAAAATCGAATGTTGAAAGCAAAAGACAGTGACAAGCAGCTAGCATTTCAAGCTACATCTTCATCTACATCTAAGAAAAAGTTTAATACAATAAAATGTTTCAAATGTAACAAAACAGGGCACATGAAGAAAGACTGTAGAGCCTGTAGTATCTGCAAAAGGGACAACCATGAAGATAAAGACTGTAAGTTTAAGAATAAACAGTGCTCAATCTGTAAAAAATTTAATCACAAAGAAGAAAATTGTTTTTTCAAAAATAAGAATAAGAATGAGAATGAAGAAAAAAGTAACAAAAGAATAGAAAAGGCATTTTTTACAAATGGTGAAATTCAAGAACAAAACAGAAAGAATTTGTTGTAGATTCTGGGTGTACTGCACACATGACCAAAAATTTAGACATACTAAAATTTTTTGAATGTAAACCATCATCTGTTTTGACTGCAAATGAAGAAACAATAGAGGTGAAAGGGACTGGTAAAGTCATTGGCAATAAATGCACTCTTAATAATACCCTGCTTGTTCCTGACTTATCACAAAATTTATTATCGGTTAATGCAGTTACAAACAATCAAGGAGTGGTTATATTTACCAAAGATAATGTAAAATATATAAGGAGTCAGAATTAATATTAACAGGAAAAAAGAAAACGGTTTATATAAAATTAATTTGGATGATAATAATATGCAAGAAAAAACACTGTTAATGAAAGAAAATGGCACTGCCTTAGAATGGCATCAAAGACTTGGACATCCAGGAAAGAAAATACTAGATATATTACCAGATGTGGCAGATGGAATAAAAATAAATGGATTAAGGCAAATAGACGAATGTGAAATCTGTACACAAGCTAAACAAACAAGACTCCCATTTAACACAGTAAGAAACAGAGCCAGTAGACCACTTCAATTATTACATACTGATGTATGTGGACCGTTCGAAAACAAAACGTATGATGGCTATAGTTATGTTTTAACCGTCATGGATGATTATACTCATTTTACAAAAATATACTTGCTTAAATATAAAAATGAAGTTAAAGAAAATTTAAAACATTATATAGAAGAAACAGAAAGAGAGAGAACAGAAAAGGTATCTACCATAAGATGCGATAATGGAGGTGAATACACAAGCAATGATTTTAAAAATGGTGTACTGAAAAGGGAATAAAACTAGATTATACGGTACCATATTCACCACAACTAAATGGTAAAGCAGAAAGACTAAATCGAACATTATTAGATAAAATCAGAGCATTACTATTTGATTCAGGGTTAGATAAAGAAATGTGGGGTGAAGCTGTATACTGTTCTACTTATATTATAAATAGATTACCAAGTGAATCATTGAAGAATAAGACACCTTATGAGATGTGGCATGGTAAAAGGCCTAATATATCTAATATATGCAAGTTTGGTTCAATAGTATATGCTAAACAATTACATTCAAATATTAAGAAACTAGATCCAAGAAGCAAAAAGTTAATCATGATTGGATATACTAATAATGGATATAGATTGTGGAATAAAGAAGAAAGAAGAATTGAAATAGCAAGGGATATTGTTATAATTAATAATAATAAGAAAATTGGAGAAAAATATGAAGAAACAGGAAGTTCGGTGATAACAGAAATAATACCAGGTAATAATGAAGAAGAAATAAATCAAGAAGAAGAAAGTGATGACAGTTATTATGAAATAGAAGAGTTAGAACAACAAAGTAATGTAATAGAAGACAACATCCCAGATATTATTGATGAAGTAGAAAATGATGAAAATAAAGAAAGTAATACTGCAGAGATAGAAACTATAAATACAAAACGACAACGGAAAAAACCAGCTTACCTGCAAGATTATGTATTACTTACGTATGATGAAGTCATGAAATCTGCTGAAAAGAATAATTGGGAGAAGGCCATAAATTCGGAGAAGGAATCATTGGAAAGTAACAATACATGGGAAATAGTTGATATAGGAAGAGCAAAAGGACACAAGATATTGTCAAGTAAATGGGTATTTTGTATAAAAGAAAATGGTACTTACAAAGCAAGACTTGTAGCGAGAGGCTTCGAACAGCAAAGCATTGACTATCAAGAAATATATAGTCCAGTAGTAAGTCAATCAGCAATAAAATCATTAATAGCAATTGCTGCTTCAAAGGAATATGAAATGATAACTTTGATGTGAAAACAGCATTTTGTATGGCGAGTTAAAGGAAGACATATTTATGTATATTCCTGAAGGATATGAAAGACAGCCTAATAAAATTTGTCGTTTAAAGAAAGGACTATATGGGCTAAAACAGGCACCAATGACATGGAATAAAAGATTTACAGAAACTTTAAGGAAACTTGGACTGAGAGCTACAAAGTCAGATCAGTGTGTGTTTTTTAACGAAGACAAAACTATAATATTGGCTATATATGTTGATGACGGTTTGGCCATATCAAAAGACAAGGAAAAGTTATTACAGATCTTGCATCAATTGGAAAAAGAATTTATCTTAAAACATATGAACAACCTCAAAACTATATAGGTTTTGAAATAAAAGATCAGAACAAGGCATTTTGTTGCATCAGCAGAATTATACAGAAAAATTACTTAGAAAATATAATATGTATGATTCCAAAGCTGCAGATACTCCATGCATTGTGGGAAAGGAAAATGAATCTAAGATGGCTACGTCAAATTTTCCATACAGAGAACTAGTTGGTGGATTATTGTACTTGTCAACCAGGTCAAGACCAGATATCAGTCAAGCTGTGAATGAAGCAAGTAAAAGGTAGAAAATCCATCAAGGCAAGACATATTAGCAGTAAAGAAGGTGTTGAAGTACTTGAATGGAACGAGAGATAAAGGGATTTTGTATAATGCTGGGAAAGATATTACAAGATTGCATGCATATTGTGACTCAGATTATGCAGGTTGTACAGAGACCAGACGAAGTACAACAGGGTTCATAATAATGTTGGCAGGTGGACCTATAGCTTGGTGCTCCAAAAGACAGCCGATAGTAAGTCTATCGTCAACTGAAGCTGAATATATAGCAGCAGCAGATTGCGTTAAAGAGTGTTTATACTTAAAGACTTTTATAAGTGAATTAATTGGTAGCAGTATTAAGATTAGTTTGAATATTGATAACCAGAGTGCTATCCAATTGATAAAAACAGGTTCATTCAGCAAGAGATCTAAACATATAGATGTGAGATTTTATTTTATACACGAAAATTATAAGAAAGGATATTTAGATATTATATATTGTCCTACAAATTATCAGATAGCGGATATGTTGACGAAACCACTATATAAAGAAAAATTTAAATTTCATTGCGATAAAGTTGTTGTGTGAATTATTGAGTGTTATGATTAGAAGTGTTTAAGTTAATGTTTTGAATACTTGTTTAAGTTAATGTTTTGAAAACTGATGGTGTCTCTGAAGTAATTATAAGGTATTTTTAATTTATGTTCATATATTAAAAATAGGAGAAGGTGTTAGGAATTTATAGTCTATGACATTTAAAAAATGTAGGGTTGTTAGTCTATGAAAAAGAATGACTGTGGTGTGAATTGTCATGATGTAAAAACCAGTGAGAACAATGTTATAATTCCTAACAAAATGTGAGTGTATTTCTTTAACTATTAATAAAGATATTCAAGAAGACCAGAAGTTTGAATACCTACAATAATTCTCCTCTTTTACTCTCGCTCCTATGTGGCCTACTCTATCCATGCATCCCTCCTCTCGCATCCAGTGATTGTATACAATGTGTCCCGGGGATAAGTGACCGCCCGAAATTTTTTGAATATTTGTACAAAATTAAGGATAATTTCATTTATATTTTTGAAAAAAATCATTAAAAATTTTTTATTGTCAGGCCTGTTAATAACAGGCTTTGCTCTTTTTTTTCAAATTTCAACTGACTGTATTTTTGCATTTGTTTGAAATAGCAGCAAACATTGTTGTGAGCTATTGTAGGAAATATCATGTAGTTTATTAATAAATTAAAAGAAAGTGATATTAAGGGGGCATTTATTGGACTTATTTTGAAAAAACTGAAAAAAAGGCGTTATTTTCTTTGAATTTTTATTTTCTTTTTTTTCTAATAAATGTATTATTGCATTTTTGTTATGTTTGATAATTTTAATTGATAAACTATGATGTCGGCTAGTCAATAAAGAAAAAAGAATTTAAAAAGATGTAAAAACTTAGGAAATATCTTAAAAAAACTGCAGCACGTCACAGTATTTTCTAAAAATCATTAAAAAAAAACCAAAGGCGGTAAGTCCCAAATATAAAGGAAATTATCCTTAATTTTGTACAAATATTCAAAAAATTTCGGGCGGTCACTTATCCCCGGGACACATTGTATATGTATCCTGTGTACTGTAGTTAGTGGGCCTTAAATTGGTTTCTGCACAGCGTCTCTCACGATACGTCAATGCCGTGGTTTAACATATGTACATACATACGTAGTCTGTAAATAATCTTTCATCCATTGCTTTTACTTGTCAGGCACTACTTTCATAATGTGAAGCACACTTCACAAATAACAACAGTTAAAATGAAAAACTGCATTCTTCCAGTTCAGACAACGAAGGCATATTTGACGCAAGAAACTCGGATCTGATTTCAATGTCGTACAATGGCGAGGCGACTTTCCATTTCCAGACCAAGGTTTACACATGGTGCGTTGATTCCCCACCGGGTCTGAGCAAGTAAGTTTGCCATTCAATATACACTGTTCAGTACACATGCCTTCTACAAAGAAATAATCCGTTTTTGTATGTAGGTATAGTAGGATAAACTGTAGAAGATTTGTTTTAACCAATTTTGTAATTTATTTAGCCCAACATAAATTTACATCTCCCAAAATACACATCTAGATACTTTTTTCTTGTGTAATTTTTTGCTGAATTCTACAGCTTTCTCTACGACAGTCTACAAAAGCTAGACCAACATTCGGTTGATCAAGGATATCAGCAGTTCTTTTATTACTGTTTTTAACGAGTTTTTTTTTTAATAAATTCCTTTATTTTGACCATAGATGGCCCCACGACGAATACATGTGTTCCATAGTAATTCAGCCTTGGGAGGCTCATGAAAAAATCTTCATTGATCCCATAGACCCTAAAGACCCCAAAATGCATATTGTAAGTATTCACACCATTGTTTTTGGCACTATTAACCCCTTGTATGCCGGTGCGCAGATTTACACGAGACACAATGGATTTTCTATTGTTCTCTGTAGCGGCATACCAGGTATCATAAATGATGAATCATTTACAAAGGAACTTGAAACTTTGTACAGACAAAGTCGCCAATTGAAGCGTAGTTGAATACTTGTGCATGAGAACGATACTTCAGTCTAACATTTGAGCACACGACTCTGACCTCACTACTACCTGACTACGCGTAAATTGAAAAGCCTAATCTGTACAATGCTTAGGAGTAATATCGAGGGATAAATCTGGAAAATATAAGGCTGGAAAAATTTTAGTGTTAGGAACACTAAAATTTTTTCAGACATTCATTTTTAGTTTTCAGACATAGACGAAGTAATAAATAACGAATGGGAGATGACTACTAAGCAAATAGTAATAGGACCTACAATATGGAACAAAGTGTATATAACTGATGACAATGAGACGCATCAGAGTGACCGTATGATCATCAATGTACAAGTCAAGAGGAGAGCAGAAGCTTATAATATTGTCTTTTATACGCCTTTGATTGGTAAGTTGTATTTTGGATCGAAAAAAATCGCAATGTTCCTAATATAGTTCCTTGAGGAAACTCTTTATAGATTCAATTACTATGCACTATATTTTTTAATCTAGTACTTATTCAAAGTCAAGATCATTTATTGAAACTAGGCTAATTAGATTAGCACTTTATACTAGTAATTGAAAAGGACAGCGTCCAGAAAAACATTCTTGCCATTTCCTAGTGTTAAAGCTGCAAAAGAAGAAGCGATGATAAATGAACCTCCCAGCAACACAGCTGTCTCAATTTAATCATTGGAATTACTTCGAATTACAATTTGTTATTATTTTACAATATGTATTTATTCGGTATAGACAGTCGTGCCACATACTGAGATTTTACATACTTCATAATACATAAGTATTTGAGTAGTAAATAGAATATTAACATCTTTTCAGTACTAATGTGGTTTGTGCTGATGTCTTTCTGGAGCGAGCCACTGACCATGAACAGAATTTGGTTCCTTACTTCGTGCTCCATCGTCATTTGTATGGGACTCTGCTACATCGACTATTTGATACCTTCTCATACCACGCCTTCTATTTGTAAGTATATATTTAACTACTGAGATTTAAACTAAAACATCTATGTATATGTTATGGAACTGATTCAAAATAAACACAATTCCACTGCGGCATCACTCGTCAAATAGCATAAAAACAAAGAATTAATAGGTATATCACAAGTTTTATATTTTTGTGAATGCATATAGTCTTGACAGTTGTTAGTGAGCCAGTAAAATCAGTATCTTCTCCTCTGTCAAGTCAACAGTCAGTTACTTTTTTCAAAGTTGCTAAGTTCAGAATGACAAAATAATTTGGCAATATGCAGCTGCAAGTCCCGCAGGTTCAGACGTACTACTAGTACTTGACCACAAAATTGAATCTATTATCATACCTGATTTATTGTGAGTTAACCTGTAGTTTTACTTTCATTACAAATAGACAAAATACTTTCTCATCTATTTCATTACTAATTACTTTTTTTTTATTCCTCTTTTCCAGTGGTACTCTACACTACGGTTTTAGCAGGAGTATTGCTGGCCATACTCATCCAAGTGTGTCTGATGACCCCAGAAATGGAAAGCATTCGAACAACTGAAACAGTGCAGAAAGTTATGAACGTTAACATTTTAAGAACTATATTTTGTATGCCTGGTTATTTGGTAAGTATTTAATTAAATTTATTTAAATTATAAGATCTTTTTGACAGAAAGTTAACACTAAGCATTTTCCAGTAGTCTTACAAAAATTCTGCCGAATTCAATTAAGACACTCATTTATACTCAGAACCAATAATTGAAAGTAAATAGGATCACTTTCAAAATTTCCATCGAATTTTAGCTAAGGATTTATATTACAAGTAAAAATCACCTTTTAAATATTTCTGTTTAATTTCAGACATCATCAGACAGAAATGGCGGCTACTCCCTCCAAGAAGATGAAGACCCTCAACCAATTCCTATAACCAGAGACGTAGAAGAAATGGAGGCTGAAAGCCAAAGAATGCTTGGTGACAAGAAGGATTTAGCAGAGTTTGTAGATAGAATCCTTTTTGTTATATACTCTATTACTTTTGCTGCTATGCTGGCAGCACATTTTTGATTAGATTTTAAATAAAGAATCTTTTTGGAATTTGTTTCTTTTTTTTTAAATGTTGGTGTATGTATAGTTTGAAACTCGTAGATGTAAGATGGGTAGGTGATATAGTCAGGCTTTTATCCTACCCGTAGTGACTTAAAGACCCGGTTTGACTGTACCGATAAAGTCTCTCTTAGCTATCCAATAGTTAAATCTGTGTGCCAGATATACATAGGTTGCTTATATTTTCTGCCAGATATTGATCTGAGACCTGTGAAACCAAGATACAGTTTATCTGTCAGATAATTTCATCACAGTCTTTATCAGTAACCGGTGAAACTGGTCATAATAATCTAAAGCATATAAGAACTTACTTGATTTCAGACTCACATTTTACGAGACTACTTTGCTTCGTTCATAAATGAAAAGTTTATACTTACCCACAAAACCCTTCATTTTGCACGATTAAAATAACCCCAATTTCCGAAAAAAATTAAAGCCATTCAGAAACCTTGTTAAACTCTTTTTATCCTCATTCAATTCCGAATGTTGAAGTGAAAAGCCCAATTTCCATAGTTAAAGGAATCAATGGAATTTTTCCAACGCTGATGATTGCCAAGCGTTGGTATGCAAATTCTTTTCACTGCATTCATTGTTGTGAAGTTGAATTTACTTCGTTATATGCAGGTATTATCATTTATATACCTATATCTTATGACTACAGCCCGATTGACTACAAACTGATTCTAACCGGCAAAAGCTATGTGTAGCCAGACTTATTTGAGTACTATTGTCTTCGGTGAGAACTTTCAATATCTCATTATGTCCTTCCTTTTTTACTACGTTATTTACTCCCATATATGTGTGATTCCCACTTATTTATGTGCTTACCTACTCATGTTCCTCTTTCTATACCTTCTTATATACCTGATTATTTACTTGTAAACTTTGGTCTAACCTCTTTATCGCATTTGGATTCTTGGCCCTCCATCTTATATTTTACCTCTACATATATGGTTATATAACGTCAATTTTGCTTCGAACTAGCCTCTAGATCTCTAACCAAAAGGAAGAAAATTTGTGTAATAATCTAGAGTCTAACAAAGGCTATATTTTTAGAAAAAAATTGTATGCCGTCAATTCCGTGAAACTTTGTATCTTGTTGTCTACTTAACCTATTAGTACACATAAAATAATTAAGTTACAAAACCTATTCTTCATTAAAACAGAAACATAGGTACAACTCATATTCAGCTTTATTTGTATTAAGTACACATAAACAATTATTTTCAATAGCAAAAGCATACATCTGTTCAAAACATACCCGTAGGTCCTCATTGTTTCAATACTTTAGTAAGAAGTAATCTCAAAGTAGGTTAAAGCATGCAGTAGTCCCATTTCAATCATTTCAAAACGATAGAAAGTCGTCAAACTTATGACAAGCCAATTTTATAGCACTTTCACGCGTATTAGCGCTACACTTGTCGAGTGGAAAAAATGTGTTGCGCCCTTCGAGGCAACATCATTGGACCGGTAGTTGTCAATTGTTTTCTGTCGCTCATATACGCGGCAACACCCGTTCGATTCGAGCGATGTCGCGTTGGAAAAGCGAAGCGGAAAAAGATGGTTGACTACACTGAACCTTTTGAATAAACTGTTGACTTGAAATAAACAGCAAATATTTACAAACAAATTTATAAAATGACTCATAATATTCGTATAAATCTTTACGACAAAGCATATAAAGTGTTTTCAAACGCTCACGTCCCGAAACAAACATGGCTCTTGTTTTGCAAATAGAAAAAGGCTCGCTACAGCTTATGCGATTTTAATATGTTTATTTGCTGCACAATCGAGGAAGACAAATGTTTATTTAATAATAGATACACTGTTAATTAGGTTGTGCTTGCATTCTTATTAATTGCTCTTTTTATCTGAATGCAGTTGTGTTGATTTATTGATATTGAATTCATTTGTGTTGTGTTGTTCGTTTAGCTTTCTTCAAATAAGTAAAAAGTTGCCGCTCAGAAAATTGTTACTAGTGACTATATAATAATATACTTAATCAAAACGTATGAACAAAACAGTTTTGGACATGCGTAATTGGGTTAACGGAAAACAAAGACATCAATAAATAAGACAATTGTTTATTTCCTTTTTATAATATGGCGTCTTAAATCATATTTTTTTCCTTTCAATGCTTTCTATGATATTTTCGCCATCATGACAAATCAAACGCTGCATCATTTATCAAAATCGGCTCACGGGTTTATATAAATAGTATCAAAGAGTTACACACCCACAAACCTTAACCTGATAAACACATAACCCTGCTTTGTCTGTCACAGTCGGTAAAAAATATCGTACAGAGAACAGCTAGCTTTAAGCCAAGCTTCTGACGATTGTAAAATATAACGCCCTCTGTTTTCAGTAATGGATTAATAAATGTTTCTGAAGTCAGCAAAATGTTTCCCTTTGTAACATTACTTTGATAAGCACCTGTGTGTCGAGTTTTGTGATTGTCTCAGATATTGAAGCACGTGTACAAATAATATTTCAGGACGGTTTTGTTTCTGTCACATTTTTTTTTGCTGTTATTCAAATGTTTTGTGTGTATTTTTGTGAAGAAGGCCATTTCATTACAAATCACTGATGAATTCTTGTAACTAATTCGTTTTCTTGAGTCGACAAGATAGCGAGGTAAAAACAACGTCTGCAAGATTTGACAGAGCTAATAATTTTCCAAAGATTCCCTACGAAATTAGACCGTGATTAGCTATTGAATGAAACCGAAGGCCTAAGAATGAAAATAAGACTACTATTATCCGGATGAGAGAATTAAATCCTTCGGAATGCAGATGAAATCGTTGCCAACAGCTAGTAATAACCAATAGGTAAATATAAAATACCAACATCAAAAAAACGAAACTTCAAAATAATACTACATTCCAGGATTAACATTTTCATATCAACACATCAATATTTTTTGCACGTCACGCCACCAGAAATTATGTTCTAAATCCAACTAAAAACGATATCAAAAACCAAAACGAAATATAAAAATTTACGCGCCAAATAAATATCAAAACTGTTCGTTAGGGCTTTCGCAAAACAAATTCAATATTCAATGGCGATGTGGAGTACCATGGTTTTACGATACCATCAAAATGTTTATGGTATTTCTAGTTAGGCTTTTGAAGGATTGAATAGAGTAAAAACATTCTTGGAATTGCAGATTATGTATGAATTTTGTATGCTAATTGGTAATAAACATTAGCCTAATTATTGACAAACAGGGAGTAAAATTAAAGTTCTAAGTTTAAACAAAAGAAGGTGAGAGTCCGCTATTTACTAAAATTGCGCTTGTATACAAATCCTTACCAATTATTTACCTGTATGTATATTTGTTTGTTACATTTTCAGGCTTCAAAGATTGATTGCTGGACATTAAGATATCCCTACTTTTTATCAGGATGCAGGACGGCCGACGAAGTCGAAACGAAGCGACGAAACTATTATTTTATTTTGTGAAATGTTAAACCTAATGTTTTAACGCAATTGAATGAAATACAAAAAACATCTGTCGATCCAATCCACAACCAATTAGAACTCCAACAATTTTTTTCGAGAACGCAAAACCGCAACTAGGACCATGTCATTTTCGTGACGAACCTAAAGGGAATTTTAGGCTTTCCTGTAAAATGCACCAATCAATCCAGTCCTATGCTTTGGGCACGTACAGGGTCCGGACCAATTTCGTTACGTTGGTAAAAGACTTTTCTTTGCCTTGTTAAAAGAGGAACCCGAAGAACTCACTATAAAAAATCCTTTTGTATTCTTGTGAATTAAATCCTTCGTGGAACTGTTACAAAGGTACTTTTTAAAGAAGTAAGATTTTCCGAATTTTAACATGGAAATAGTAGCTACTAAGGACAGGTTATCTATAGGAATAAAAAGCTGAAGAATTTGTTTAAATGCGGACACCTCAGGAACTGCTGGTCCGATTTGAAAAATGATTTGAGTAGGTAATAGAGAGCTAATCGATCGAGGAAGGATATAGGCTACTTTTTATCCAGATGCGTTAAGTACATAGTTCATATGGCAAGCGGGTGAAACTTCTGGCGGTCATCATACAGTCGTAAGTATTGTGATTTTTTTATACAATATTTTTAGCATAGTTACTCTTTATAACCCCTCTCGGTTTTACATCGCCACATTATTTAAAAATATCTCGACATTCAATCGACAAACCCTAGTAAAATAGTTTGTTAGCATCGATTGAAGTGTAGCGAGCATGAACGTCTAACTGTCGCGTTCAGATCACTGCATGATTACTGATATTTTACTGTGCGTCCTACGTGAACTGTCTGGATGCGAACACGAAGCGACGTTACGCGAAAACAACACACAGTCAATTCTTTTGGAGTGTTTTCGAGAGACGGCGTGCTGCAGTGTACATCCTTGAATTTGCTTCGCATCGCTTAGCATTCGTGTTCTCGTAGCTTTGCCCACGTAGGACACAGCTTTACACAGATCCACAATGTGCGATGATTGCGATTGTTATATGTTGGCCGTGTAAAAATATTCAATTGTAATATTGACTGGAATAATAGGTATGGAGGTGAGTTTGCTGGAATTGAGGTTCTGTGATCGATTTTTGAGAGATAAAAAGTAGTGCTATTTCAGGTCGTTACTTTTTTCAGAGTATGTAGAATTCAATATAAATGGAGAAATAAAGAAAGTAGGTGAGTATAACTCTTGATCTTACGTTGTATGCAGGCCTTATTTCAAACCATCTTAGGTTATTGTAAATTATTTTTATTTTAATGAAATAGGCAGTTATTACTGGAAGCAATCTCATATACTTAAGTGCCAAAACCCTCCTCGTAAATCATTATATAATGATGGAAACTGCATGAAAATCCGTGCAGCAGTTTTAGAATTTATACAGACATACAGACAGACGTAGACAAACTTTAATTAAAATCAGACGTAATATAATAATCGTCACCTTGTTAGCTGGCTAGCGATACAATGGTGATAGATCTAATTAATAATTAATTATGTACACTTGAATTAATTGGGCTGTAATCTGATAATGCTGATTAGGACCAATAGCGATAATATTATGCCTATCTACTAGTACTTATTTAGTTCTTGACTATTTATTTCGACTTCTATGATAAAAAATCTAAAATATAGTCTACAAATTGTTGAGCTCAATTCAAAAATATGTTAGTTATGTTTTTAATTGCAAAATTAAACTGGATAGGTTTAACTTTACCGTAATTTTAATAAGCAATGTTTATACACAATGCATGATAATACTTTTATATTAAAGCTTCTTAAAACCCAAATAAATAGCACTAACAAATCCCAAAATTACGATGCAACACCACAAACACAACAAAGGCAATAGATAAAGTAGAAATTGGCAAAAAAACACTCCCGAACACTTGAAAGTCAATATTGGGACAAAGACCTCTGAAACCCACACGGAATCCATTTAGCTGGGCCCGTCGTTCGTAGATAGAAAATACATGGACAACCCACATAGGCCGAAAAAGCGCATGTGGCCGTAGAGACATTTTTTCGACTTTTATTTGAGCAGCTAGCCGTCGGCCTAGCTAAATTATTACTGCAATGTTTTTCGAAATAAAACTAGACCATACTCTAGCATAAAAGCCCTGTATGGTTTTAAAAATTCAATTTTCTCTCGCGTGTTTCCAGCCAGTTTGGATTTTCAGTAATCAATTTCATGGTGGATGCTTGTAAACAATCAGGTTTGGGCTGACTGAAATTGTTCCCTTCAAGTAAGCGAACTAATGAGAATTTAAAAATGTAGTTCTCTTGGACTGGTATTTTTTGTTTTCTCGCTGCAAGGAGAAATACGAGGCGTGCCTTTTGTTGTTTATTGCACTTTAAGTTGGCATTTGTTTCTATTTTTTATCAGGTTTTAAGAAAATGTGCCATCTGTATGCAGGCTCCGTTTAATTTTTAGAGCGTTTTCTGTTTATAAATTGAGAGTGACGATAGTAAAATTTTCACTGAGAGGATTTTGTTGTTTCCTTCTTAAACACTTTTCCATTAGTTTCCTATTAACTATTAACTGTGCAAGTAGACTATCCAACCACATATAGGTAAGTAGTTAGGTACCTACTTAACAATTTTATTGCTACTTTCGTAATCGTTAAATTAGATCTTAAGTCTATTGTTAAAATTGCACGTGATTTGTTGCTACGGAAACTCAATAATTAGTTTAAGCTGATAAGGTATATAAGATATATTTTTATGAAAGTAGAAGATTATAAATCTTTGGAGAAATTAAAGGAAACGAAATAATCCAAACCAGTGGGATTTTTCTAAAAATTTATCGGAGTGCAAGTTAATGTTTTCAGTATTGAAAAGACCTATGATTACTGTACCTAATCCTTGCATTAAAGACCTTGCAGGAAAAAAAATATGACAATATTTCAGTATCATCATCATTGTTGATTCATAAGCTCATAATATAGTAATTTCATAAACATTAATGACCTAATTTCCTTTCAACTCATTTCTATTGTGAAGAAATAATGATTCCACATCATCATATCTCAAATGTTTATAGATAAGTTAATTGATGATTGTAATTACAAGTAATTCAATGGTCATGTATTTTTACATAGCATTGTAATCGCACAATAAATCACTATGTTTTGTTTAGGGAAATGATTATTGCTGATAAAAACTAAATCAAATTGTGCAACAATATTTCTTAATACATTTCTTTGATTACGAATAAAGGATCAAGTTCATTCTTCGTTAATGATAAAAGTGCTTCGACACCTATTGCATTATGAACATAACTACATGTTTCTTTTGTTTTCATATTTCAATAAAGATTATTATTAGTTTAGATTCCAAAGTCTTCTTTGCGTTTCAAACTTAACAGTCGACCCGATAAATGTAATTGTTTTAAAGGAAAATCTTGAATCTATCTGGTCGGCCCGACTGAAAACTTTGGATAGATCAAACCGAATAAATATCTGATCGTTGTAATATGCTTTCTAACTCTCCATACCTACTGATAAATTTATGAATCCAAATAAACTATCGGGCAACTAAAAGTGTGTAGTGTGCGTACTCTAAATGTTCACGACAAACAGTCAGAAAGAGTGATTATAAAATGTAAATTAATCGCCAAGCTTAGCAACGAGATTAATAGTTAAATTATATCATAAATTAACGGATAAAAGACGCCACTGACGGTTTTCTGAAGGGTTTAAGATACGTTATCAAAAATCCCTACGCGTCTGAAATAGTTATGACGAAAGAAAAGATAAAAATAATGACTATAAACTTATTGCGATAGTTATTTTTTGCTATCAAATATATGTGTTTTTCACGGTTTCGTCCGCGTCCAGGAAAAGCTACTTAGCGCTCCCAAGCAAAAAGTAGTCTTTCTCGACAAATGGGCTTCCTAACACTGAAATTTTTTTTATCGGACGAGTACATAGGTCCTCGGATGAGCACATACAACCAGACATATGAACAATTATTCAGCTAGTAAAAGATAAAGATACTTTAGATAAGAAATAGTTTATAAAGGAAGTCTTTAGTACAAGGAATAAACAGTGCGGTGGCAATAAGTGAAATGTGGGCTGTCAATGTGTGTGTGTTGATCGTGCTTGCTTTAAGCCATATTGTGGCTAGCGAAAGTAAGTGGAAGAAAGTTTTTTTGTTTCAAGCCTTCTAATTATTAAAAAGTGATAAAATACGATTGTTAATATGCTTGATGTCAAAAAAAATAGAAGTATCCGAATTGATGACCTCCTCTTTTTGAGAATTCGGTTAAAATACACAAAATATGTATTTTCATTTCACTAAATATGTTCTCAAAGATTCTATGGTGTTAACGTCCACACGCATTGTGGGTAGATAGTCTCTCTACCACAAAACTTTAAGGAGCTCCTCCTTTTAACTGACTTCGAAAAAGGAGGAAGTTCTCAATTCAGCTGTTTGTATTTTTAATAATTGGCATATAAGAACTTGTAAATTATTAAAACTGATAGAGCAGGGAACGTAACGCGACAATATGTACCATACATGAGATCACGATCTAGAGATCTTGGATGAAGTCTCCTCGCTACAGGACATAAAAAACCTTTTCTTACATAGTTGAACAAAAAAATATATTTATATTCTTCACAGATGCGGTAGTATGTTACTACGGCACGTGGGCGACTTACAGGACTGGACTCGGCAAGTATGACGTCACGGATATCAATCCTAACCTCTGCACACATTTGATCTATGCATTCGTGGGCATTGACTCTGAAGGAAATATCATCTCCTTGGATCCTTACTTGGATCTGCCTGATGATTATGGCAGAGGTAAGTTTTATATTAGGTACTTGCTGTACTATAGGTACTTAGAGGTCTGATTCCTCAAGATGGTCTTCTCCGTTTGTTGTCCAACTTTAAAAAATAGATTTTTACTACGTCTCGAACAAGCATCCTAACTTATTTCATATGATCTCTTGATTAAAGGCAGAAACACACTTACGTGTCGTGTCGTGGCGTGATGCGCCAGAACCCACCGGTTTCATCCATTTAAATACACGTGCTGCGACACGACACGACATGTAGATATGTCTGACCATCATTATATGTGTAATCATATTAAATGTATGAAACCGATATGCTAGACACGACACCTAAATGTGTTTCCGCCTTTACCTTAGTTTGCAAAAGAAATTCGTTTTTATCTTCCGAAAGTACATACCTAAAAATATCAAACGCTATTCAATTTTTAAACTCTTTTTGCATAAATCATTATATAAATTTTTATCATGTTTCTATGTATATGTTTTAGATAACTTCGGAAAATTCAATGCTCTGAAACAGCAAAATCCCAGTTTAAAAACACTTGTGGCCGTTGGCGGATGGAACGAAGGGTCCGCTAAGTACTCCGTCGTAAGTTTACTTTTCCAATAATGACTTTAAGTTTGATCAAGTTCTTATTTCTGATCACCGACAGTTTTAATATTTTATACTTTAATTTCTTTAGCTGGAAGACTTTCAGTATTTGTTGGTTGTTTTAGGTTCTTTTCTTTTAAGTCGCTTGCATGTTATTTTGTTCTTCGTGATAATAATTCCCTGTTGCATGTGCAGTACAGTGTGCCCTCTTTATGTTATTATTAATCAAGGCAAGTGTGGAGAGATCTTCTATTTCATAAAAGCGAATGAATGGTACATACCTATGTGTCCGAATGTTTAAGCATATAGTTATTATATGACTCGGTGACTCGGCCACTACAGAACGCTGTCGAGATTATACATTCCAAGACGATGTGCATGTAGATACACTTATACACATAAGTATGGGTCACCCGTTTTCATAAAATATATGATCATGCTAATAGAAATTATTAGAATAATAAAAGCTTGTAAAAATCTAACCTTTTCGAACTTTTAATAGTTAGCCAACTACAAAATATCTACCAAACTATCCATTACAGATGGCAAACAATTCCACGCTAAGACAGAACTTCATAGACAGTGCTCTGAAGATGATCACAACACATGGTTTCGATGGCTTAGACATCGACTGGGAATACCCTAACCGAAGAGACACGGTCTATGGAGAAGCAGACATAGAGAATTTTACTACATTGTTGAAGGAAATCAGAGAGGTTTTTGATAAGAAAGGACTTTTGTTAACTGCTGCGGTGTCGTCTGTGAGAGCTTCTGCTTCACAGTCTTATGATGTCAAGGCTATTTCTGAGTAAGTATATTTTAAGTAGTTTCATAGAAAAGTATACGAATCAATAATAGTTATGCGCTTAAGTAGGTACACATAATAAAATTCCAGCAAAATATTCTCATAATCCTGAATCCGTTCTGTCAGAACTTTCTAAACCTGAATTAAATGTTGAATAGATGATGCATACGCATCTTAGAAAAACATAAGCATCTTTCTAGGAAAGAAAGGAGCTCGTGAGGATGCAATCAGGCATGATTGTATAAGATGGTATCCTCTACATCTACAACCTTGATGAACAAGATTCGTTTAGACTAAAATATATTTTTTTTATTTCTTCACTGCACATTTGTATAACGAAATCATCCATTATAATACTTTACATGCATTCATCTACAGATACTTGGACATAGTAAACATAATGACATATGACATGTACGGTGCTTGGGACTCAGTCACCGGTCACAATGCTCCTCTTCATAAAGGAGAAGGCGACGAGGGTGCAGTAGCTGAGGATCTGTATACTGTGGACCAAGCTTTGTATTATTGGATTAGTGAAGGTAGGAAAAAACTGATCTAGAAGAAAGAGCAAGGTATGGGAGCATTTTCCCTTAGTGATTCGTGTGTCTTACTACTAGATAACATTACTTAATGCCGATTTACTTAAAATCAGAGCGGTGAGTATGAGCAAATTCACACAGCTTGGGATATTTCATGTCCAGCTGTAAACATTTTAGAACGGAACGACGACTTTAAGGCAAACCTATGGTTTAGACAACATCCAAAAAGTAGGTCTAGAAAAATAGAAAAAAAAATACTGCGAGGAAAAAAATTGACCTGAAACACACAGTCAGAACAGTCATTGAAAAGTAAAGGTTAAACTTATTTATCATATTTCTTGTTTTCAGGCTGTCCTCCAGAGAAAATAGCTGTAGGTGTTCCATTTTACGGCAGGACCTTTACATTGACGAGCGCTAACGAGACTGGTGTGAGAGTCCCAGCGTCTGGTGCAGGCATAGCTGGACCATACACTGCTACAGAAGGCTTCGTAGGATATAATGAGGTTAGTATAAAAAAACTACCGAAGTACTAGTTTATAAGTTGATGCTAACTTGGTAGATAAGCACTGTGTTGCACTAAAAATAATATCGATGGAATCTAGAACATTCTGAACTATGTGGATTTGTTATACATTGTGTGACTAGAGATTTAAAACAGTCAACTCAAAAATAAAACCTAAAAACCAATCCCTTAGAACCAGCACTCAAAAACTTAAACCGCAAACAAACTTTCCTTTTGTAACTTCGAACCAAAGTAAGCCAACTCATCACACATATGTGGATGAACATCAAAACAATACCCAAGTACATTTGCAGCTCACACAACTGAAACATGATGCGGTCCCACCATTTAACTACACAGAAGAAAGCTAGGCAACACTCAACTCATATCTAAGTTATCCTTTAAGAACAACCGACAGTCAAGTTTCCAAGTTTCCCCAACGACTTCGGAGCTGCAGATGGCATAAATTAAATTTTGGTATTTCGTTTCACAAGGAGTATTACCTTTGTTGAGCAATCAAGATTATTCTGTGATAATGTTCTTCTTGAGTTCGTGCAAACTGCAAAATGCATTTACGTCTTTAATTAAGTAATTACCTATCGACAAAATGAAAGCTTTATTCAATCATGTTTACAATTAAATATAGTTCTGAGATAATTTTGATGTAAGTATTTAGTTTGAAACCATATATCGCTACACAAATTTCTTTTTTTTACTTTCAGTTCTGCAACATCCTCCAAACAGAAGAATGGACGCAAAGCTTCGACTCCCTCGCCAAAGTCCCATATGCCTTCAAAGACACAAACTGGGTTTCCTACGACGATGTCAATTCTATAACCGCCAAAGTCGAGTTCGCCAAATCTTTGGGCATCACTAAGATCATGATTTGGAGCATTGAGACTGATGATTTCCATAACGTCTGCGGTAATGGGGCCAATCCTTTACTTACTGCTATCAACACTGCACTAGGTATCCAATCTGATGACACTACAACTACAACGACTGAATCTGTAACAACTATTGCTTCAAGTACCACTGAATCTACTACTATTACTTCAAGTACTTCGGAATCTACTACTATTGAAAGTTCTACGGAGTCACCAACAGTTGCACCAAGTACTGCGTGTTCAGTAGAAGGATACATAGGAAAGCCTGGGGATTGCTCATCGTTCCTATATTGCTTGAAAGATGTAGGAGGTAACTTGGTACCTAAAGAATTTAAGTGTCCTGCAACTTTGTATTGGGATCAATCTATATTGGCGTGCAATTATCAAGCTTTTGTTGAATGTAATTAACAACATTGAAATTAATAAAGACAAAATATAAAACTAAATAACTCATTTTTTTCTGTCCTGACAGACATAATTTTTCCAAAAATACTATAAGTTTCGTATATTATTATGAATCGGAGTGAAGAATAAACGTAATTAATGTTCATAATTGTGTCAAAAAGTTGCCGTTATGAACAAAAACCGTTAAAAAACTCTGAAATGGTTAGTTTCACGTAAAACTAGTAATATAATGAAAAGATAAAAAACTTTTAAGTTAAACGGTTTTATCTTACGTGCACTGAAAACTAGAAAATAAAAAAAACTGTTACTTACCTATAAACCTACATAGGTGGTCCCGGTCATATTAGACTAAAATAAAAACGTGGGGCCCATTACCTAACTATTGCTGTAATACTTTCTTCTAGAGGTATAATAGGTGTGGATTTCTACTTACTATAATCGTAACTGGAGATTTTGACAATCAATAATCAGCCGTAGCGGCTTCACCAGCGAACGCCGAGCTCACGATCTACCAAAGTATAAAGATATTCTTTGCCATAGGTAGGATTTCAGAGGGCCCCCACGTTTTTATTTTAGTCTAATATGACCGGGACCACCTATGTAGGTTTATAGGTAAGTAACAGTTTTTTTTATTTTCTAGTTTTCAGTGCACGTAAGATAAAACCGTTTAACTTAAAAGTTTTTTTACCGATTTTTTATTTTCTAGTTTTTAGTATTTAATGAAAATGCCTACTGAATATTCCTCATTCTATATATGGGTCAGCAGCGGTGAGGGAGTGCCAGACTCTTACTGACTAAAAACCGTTGCGTTTCGTCGTAGGCCTTTTATGTACCAGGACAATCCCGCAGCCCAGGCAGGCCTTGGCCCTGTTGGGCCCCGCTGGGGTTGGTGACAGTATTCTACTTGAGTAGCCCTTTCATTTGATACCCATATTGAGGGGGTTGTGGAAAAAATATGTAATCCGCCATTTTTTACCGGCGGCCATCTTTTTTTTGGATTTACAATGTTATTGATATTAGTATATTGTATTGTCATCGGAATTAAAGGTGTGTACCAAATTTCAGATCAATCTGACAACAGCAAGGTACTTAAATTTGAATTACTTTTGACCCAAGAATAAATAATAAAACAAACAGGGTAAGCTAAATAAAACCGTTTAATAAAAATAATGTCTGAACTAATTGCCATAGTTTTATTTTTTTTGCTATCAAATATATGTGTTTTTCACGGTTTCGCTCGCGTCCAGAGAAAGCTACTTCGCGCTCCCAAGCAGAAAGTAGTCTTTTTCGACAAATGGGCTTCCCTACAGTGAAATATTTTTTATCGGACGAGTACAAAGGTCCTTAGATGAGCACATACATCATCATCATCATCAGCCTATCGCAGTCCACTGCTGGACATAGGCCTCTCCAAGTGCACGCCACTGAGATCGATTTTAAAATTTTAGATTTTTATTTTTTATTTGAGCACATACAACCAGACATATGAACAATTGTTCAGCTAGTAAAAGAAAAATATACTTTAGATAAGGAATAGTTTATAAAGGAAGTATTTAGTACAAGAAATAAACAGTGCGGTGGCAATAAGTGAAATGTTGGCTGTCAATGTGTGTGTGTTGATCGTGCTTGCTTTAATCCATATTGTGGCTAGCGAAAGTGAGTAGAAGAAAGATTTTTTGTTTCGAACCTTGTAAAGAGCAGAAAGAAAGAAAGTGATAAAAGTCGATTGTTAATAAAAAATTGAAATAACCATATCGCGTTTGCGTGGGAAGTCGGTTAAAAATTAATATTCGTCTCACTAAAATATTTTCTCAAAGTGTATCTGGTGTTAACGTCCAAACGCGTTGTGGGTAGGCGATCTCTCTACACATCAAAATTTTAGGAGCTATTATTCCTTTAACCGCCTTCCCCAAAAGGAGAAAGTTGACAATTCGGTTTTTACGTAATAAAACAAGGAATATTATACTTCACAGATGCAGTAGTATGTTACTACAGCACGTGGGCGACTTACAGGACTGGACTCCGCAAGTATGACGTCACGGATATCAATCCTAACCTCTGCACACATTTGGTCTATGCTTTCGTCGGTATCGACTCCGAAGGAAACATTATCTCCTTGGATCCTTACTTGGATCTGCCTAATGATTATGGTAGAGGTAAGTTTTTATTACTTGGTGTACCTACTGTTTTTCTATACAAACAGGGCCTGATTCCTTAAGATTTTCTTCTCCATTTTTTGTTGTGTTAAATTTATAAAGGTATGTAGGCCTTTGCCAGTTCTATATAAAGCATCATGAATATGTGAATCTTAATTTACATCAGCACATCACTTCATCACCATCATGTGTCATTACTAAACCAATCTTCTTAAAAAAAACTCGCTGTCTTGTAACTTTTATACCTATAATAGGAGTTCTTTATTTCTTTACACTCACAATAGAAGTTCTCTTGTATCTTCCTAAAGAACCATATTTTAATTTCTAAAACCATTAAATTCGGTCTTAGGAGAGTTTTTCACATACAGCATTATGAAACTCAAGGTCATAATAGTGTTATGTATGTCTGTCTATGTTTAAGATAACTTCGGAAAATTCAACGCTCTGAAACAGCAAAATCCCAGTTTAAAAACACTTGTGGCCGTTGGCGGATGGAACGAAGGGTCCGCTAAGTACTCCGTGGTAAGTTCACTTTTCCAATAATGACTTTAAGTTTGATCAAGTTCTTTTTTCTGATCACCGAGAGTTTTAATATTTTATACTTTAATTTCTTTAGCTGGAAGACTTTCAGTATTGTTGGTTGCTTTAAGGTTGCTATCTTTTATGTTGCTTGCAGGTTATTTTGTTCTTTGTTTGTAAGTTATCTGTTGCATGTGCAATGTGCTTCGATAAATGTATTATTAACCGAGAGAATATTTTAAGTGTGTATGTAAATGTACATGCACAGTATCTTTGTATGACTCGGCAACTTGGCCACTACTGATTGCTCCAAAACTTACACATGCAAAGACAATTTGCATGTATTTTACAGTACAAACGCAAGTATGGGTCAAACGCTTTCATGCGAAAAACATCCATGTATAACTGCTTTACATGATTATAATAGAAAACAGAAAAAAAACATTGACCAACGACAATAGGCTAGTTTCCTAAAAAATAATAATTAGTCCGTCTTGTAGATTGTCCAAAATTAAGCGATACGTATTTTTTCTTTTTTAAATTTGATCAGAACTTGTTAAGATATAGCGTGTTAAAGTTGAGTGTGACGTCACAAGTTGCTACAATTTACAGGACACTGTGACGTAAAAGGCCCCCACTCCTAATTTTTGAAGTGTATTATCTTTGTCATTTTATGTTTAATTAAAAAAAGAAAAAATACGTATCCAATATTTTTTGATTATCTAAAAAGCGGACTAAATATTATTTCATTATTTCGACCCTGGACACTACCCTATTTTACAGATGGCAGCTAACTCCAGGCTAAGACAGAACTTCATAGACAGTGCTCTAAAGATGATCACAACACATGGTTTCGATGGCCTGGACATCGACTGGGAATACCCTAACCGAAGAGATACAGTCCATGGGAAAGCAGACATAGAGAACTTTACTACATTGTTGAAGGAAATCAGAAAAGTTTTTGATAAGAAAGGACTTTTGCTGACTGCTGCGGTATCGTCTGTGAGAGCTTCGGCTTCACAGTCTTATGATGTCAAGGCTATTTCGGAGTAAGTGTGTTTTGCGTCGTTTCATAATGACATCAAAGATCCAACAAATGGTATATGATAGGATGAAATCATAGAAAAAAAATCGCATGAGCCTGAATGTCTTACAGAACCTTAAATTAAGTACTGAATAAACGAGTAAATACGCAACAATGTGTTAATTAAGGGACTAGAACTGCCCAAAATAATCGGATAAGAATGAAACTCGTGAAGACACAGTCAACAATGGTTGTAAAAACAACCATACCTTAATCAATTAGAATTCCATTTATATTAATTCTTGCTTTCTTCGCTAAGCATTAAGGTTAGGTACATATACATCGAATATAGTTCAATTTCTCTTCAACAGATACTTGGACATAGTAAACGTAATGACATATGACATGCACGGTGTTTGGGACTCGGTCACCGGTCACAACGCTCCTCTGCATAAAGGAGAAGGTGATAAGAATGCAGTAGCTGAGGATCTGAATACTGTAGATCAAGCGTTATACTACTGGATTAGTGAAGGTAAGTAAATATAATGGCATTTGACATGTACGGTGCGTGGGACTCGGTAACTGGTCACAATGCTCCGTTTCATAAAGGAGAAGGCGATGAGGACGCAGTAGCTGAGGATCTGTATACTGTAGATCAGGTGTTATACTATTGGATTAGCGAAGGTAAGTAAATATAATGATATAGACATGAACAGTGCGTGGGACTTTGTGACTGGTCACAATTCCCCTCTTTATAAAGGAGAAGGCGATGAAGACGCAGTACTAGAGGATCTGTTTACTGTGGATCAAACGTTATACTATTGGATTAGCAAAGGTAAGTAAACATGTCGTACTACCTATAAGTTATTTAAATTGTACGTAGCAGAACAGAGCGGCAAATATGGGCAAATCCTCACAGGTTGGGAAGCAGTTTTCTCTAGTAGTGGACGATTTTTAGGCTGTGATGAAAACTCTTTTTCATATATTGAGTGTAGATAACAACCATGCACAAACGTAGGTCTATAAAAAATATAATTACCGTAAAACGGCAGCGTAGCAGTAATTGGTACTGATTAAACCTATTTTAATTATTTCTTGTTTTCAGGTTGCCCGCCAGAAAAAATAGCTGTAGGTATTCCATTTTACGGCAGGACGTTTACATTAACGAATGCTCACGAGACGGGAGTGAGAGCCCCGGCGTCGGGAGCAGGTATAGGCCAAGACGGCTGTGTAGGTTATAATGAGGTTAGTATAAAAAACTACCAAAGTACTAGTTTATAAGTAGATGCTAACTTGGTAGATAAGCACTGTTTTGTGCCCTCTTAAATAAAAAATAAAATCGATCGAATCTAAAACATTATAAACTACATATATTATGTGGATTTCTTACAAATTACGTGACTTCAGATTAAAAACCCTGAACTCAAAATAAAAACCAATCCCTTAAAACCAGCACTCAAAAACTTAAACCACAAACAAACTTTTCTCTTGTAACTTGGAACCAAAGTAAGCCAACTCATCACACATATGTGGATGAACATCAAAACAATACCCAAGTACATTTGCAGCTCACACAACTGAAACATGATGCGGTCCCGCCATTTAACTACACAGAAGAAAGCTAGGCAACACTCAACTCATATCTAAGTTATCCTTTAAGAACAACTGACAGTCAAGTTTCCAAGTTTCCCCAACGACTTCGGAGCTGCAGATGGCATAAATTAAATTTTGGTATTTCGTTTCACAAGGAGTATTACCTTTGTTGAGCAATCAAGATTATTCTGTGATAATGCTCTTCTTGAGTTCGTGCAAACTGCAAAATGCATTTACGTCTTTAATTAAGTAATTACCTATCGACAAAATGAAAGCTTTATTCAATCATGTTTACAATTAAATATAGTTCTGAGATAATTTTGATGTAAGTATTTAGTTTGAAACCATATATCGCTACACAAATTTCTTTTTTTTACTTTCAGTTCTGTAACATCCTCCAAACAGAAGAATGGACGCAAAGCTTCGACTCTCTCGCCAAAGTTCCATACGCCTTCAAAGACAAAAACTGGGTTTCCTACGACAATGTCAATTCTATAACCGCCAAAGTCGAGTTTGCTAAATCTTTGGGCATCACTAAGATCATGATTTGGAGCATTGAGACTGATGATTTCCATAACGTCTGCGGTAATGGGGCCAATCCTTTACTTACTGCTATCAACACTGCACTAGGTATCCAATCTGATGACACTACAACTACAACGACTGAATCTGTAACAACTATTGCTTCAAGTAATACTGAATCTTCTACTACTGTTGCTTCAAGTACCACGAAGTCTACTATTATTAAAAGTTCTAAGGAGTCAACAGTTGCACCAAGTACAGCGTGTTCAGAAGAAGGATATATAGGAAAGCCAGGGGATTGTACATCGTTTCTCTATTGCATGAAAGATTTAGAAGGTAACTTGATACCTAAAGAATTTAAGTGTCCCGCAACTTTGTATTGGGATCAAACCATATTGACGTGTAATTATAAAGCTTTTGTGAAATGTAATTAAAATCATTGAAATTAATAAAGACAAGATATAAAACTGAATGACTCTTTTTTCCTGACAGACCTGATTTTTCAAATAAAACTATTAGTTTCGTATATAAACAACCTCTGTTTAATTTTAATTAGAAAGTTGAAGTTCTAAACAAAATTTGTACAAAAACGCATAAACAGTTAGTTTCAAATAAAACTAGTAATAAAGTTTCTTTAATATTCCCTAGCAGTATTTGCTAGGAAATGCGTTCTGAGTTGTAAAACTGTCATCTTCATACGATGCTCGAGGTGCTTGTGAAATGCTCGAAAAAGGTGGAAATATACTAGAGTATATTACGGTATCTTAAGAACACTTAAGCAAAATAAATGTGATTCTAAAGGCATGATCTTATATCTTGCTGGGAAGTTTGTTCTTTACCACTTTTTCTTTCCGCTAGGAAGGTGAAAGTTTTTGGGGTGCTGTCCGTTTGTTATTTTAACGTGAAAAAATGCTGATTTAATTAGCCTAGTTCGAATCAATGATTTTGATCCCAAAATAAAGGGACAAGGGTCTCCTATAGACCTACTTTGATTCTGAACAATCTATGTATAGGCAACAAACTGAATAATGTCTACGTGTGTAACGTACATAGCTGTTATTTTATTATTTATAGTGTTGTAGAAATTGAATCTGTGTAGCACACAGATGCACAAATTCAAAAAATATTTAAAAATGCTGCAGTGAATTTCTCTCAAAATCTCAGACAATTAAAAATATCTCTTGCACCACTCCGAAGCAACTCAACAGAAAATGTTATTACGAAACCAACAAAATCCAGCTACAAATATCAAGCAATATGTTTTTCCCGTCTTTCCTAGTCAGACACGAATATATTTTAACAAAATTATGTAGCTCATTCTGAGGTAGGTAATATCCATCGGCTTGCGTACCTATATGTGAGATTTTTGTCACAGACAATTTGTTACAATGCTTTATATTTTGGGCGAAATGCGAGGGAGGCGATCCGAAATAACCCTTATTATTGTACCCTTAAGAGGTAATTTATAATGCCTTTATTATTTTGGTTCAGGTTCTTATAATTTGTTAGACGTTTGTCTGCTTGAGTTCGTTTTATTTTTTGATAGCAGTTTCTTGCGGTTTCACTCTCGTCCCAGGAGATTTCTTATGACAAACAAAGCTTCCTAATTGTGATATAAGTTTTAGTATCAGTTCAGCAGTTACAGTCCCGATAGTCTAGTAGGAAAGTAAGTCTTACTCAATTCAATCAAGCAATCAAATCTTTCCTTTTTTCTTGAGTGTATTTTGGTGAAGTATGGTATCAGTAGAAACTAACGAAGGACAAATAAACTGCAATAGCTGTTTTTGCTGTCTGCTAAGCAAACAACACTAACCAATTTCGTAAGAAAATCATTTTTCTTCCGAATTACTTTCCGTAAATGTAAAAAGGGTCTGGTGTAAGCTATTTTCGGTTCATCTACATCCAACAGATTGGCCTATTTGGTTCCAATTCAGCTCCCCTACTAATATTAGTTCTTGATACGACGGCGATGTCAGCAAATTGTCCTGAATATTTTCTTCTTCTTTCGTGAATAGATTTACCTAAGACTTTGTTTTGCAAGGAAATGGTTATGACAGCCGTCTAAGGTATTACATAAATGAAACAGCCAGCAGCAATAATTCGCTATCTTAAACATTTATCTTCCATATTTACGACCTTTATAGCCCTTTTCACTCCAATCGGCACAGCCATTAGTCTTTGAAAGCCTACCACAGTAACTTTGAGATCTCATAATCTAACTAGCCTTTTCCCAACTATATTGGGGTCGACATCCATTCTAACTGGGTGCAGCAGAGTTCCAACATTTTACATGGAAATTCCAGCTACAACACAAAAAATAATATCCCCTTCAAACTTCGCAAACAAAAGAACATAAAGCATTGTAGCTTTGGAGTTATTAGACCGACACTTAATCACAAGCCGTCACGCACAACAAGACAAGCTTCTAACTCCGTCTCCGAACTCTTCAAAACTCACTCACTGACTCATAAGTTGTCACTCTCAAACCCCTACTAAGATGCAAAGGGGATATTAATTGCTAAATAATAGGTACGGGTTTGTCAAAGGATCCCCTTTTAAATGAGGGATATATTTTGATGGAAAGATAGTGTAGGTAAGTTATGTATGCATATAAATAAGAAAACTACCAGCTTCTGCATGTATAAACTAAACCTTTATTTACCTAAAAAAATAGGCAAAGGTACATTTAAATTCTCTGAAAATTTTCCCATTTGTATTATTACCCGAGTCTATCTTTAGAGAATGTGTATGTAAAGGTATATGTAATTTAGACCCGACATAAATCCTTCTCCATAAATTGCTTCTGCAAAAATCCACACAGAAAAATGCCATAGTCATCCTATGACTTCCATAGCAATAAAACCACGTCTTCAAAACTTCCATTTCACTCTCCTAAAAGTAAGACATTAAGGTCTGAAACTACACTATCGAACTCAGGTCCGTTAACCGTTTGATTACACCCCTTTCAGATATACTAAAAGAATCCCACGTTCATCCCACTTTAATAAAATCTAATGGGGAACCATACCTTGAAGACGGTAATGGGTTTATTTTGCTAAAATTTTAGGGGAGGTATAAAATTGTGCTGCGACGTAGCTACGATGTCCGGCTACGAGCGTTTACGATTTTGTTGCTGATCTTTGTTACGAAGTTGATATTGTTAATCAATCTTTTTAGTACGCGGTAAAACATTTTTTTTTTAAGTTTGCTATAGGCATAGAGATTTGAAATCATTTTGGCGGCATTTTCCTTTGTGAACTTAATAATTCTTGGGTCTACATCGAAGTTTTTGTCCATACTTTGATATAAATTATTATAACCATTTATCAAAATCCTATGAAATGACTATTTCTTCATAGTAAAATCAGTCATAAATCATGATATTATCAACAGCGTACACAAATAGTAGGGGCTTTTATACGTGGATCACAGAATTCACAAACTTCACTCTCACAAGTCGTGAACTCTTACAAATGCTTGTTTTATTGCCACCACTTTTTTACTGGTGGCAACACCGTCTAAAAAGTTGCCAGAAGACAAATTTGAGGGACGTGATGTCTTTAGTTATGTCATACATACAGTTGGTAACAAATAAGTTTGTGATTCGCATTTGTAATGTACCATTGTTATTATTAATGGCAGGTATATATTAGAGGAAAGAAATTATACTAGGTACTTTACGTGGGTACAAAGTATGAGGGTAGGGTGACAAAAGGATTGGAGTATTCAGGATGTGTGTGGGTTTTCTGGCCTGATTTGACACTTGCACTGCAAAAAAGAAACCAGTTGAACATAGATCGACATTGTAAGTCAACCTCTTTTAAAAATACCCTGAAAAGTAGTGCAAGTGAATGAGCAGAAAACAACTGTTATCAAACAAACCTATTGAGCCTATTGTAATATAACTGGTATAAATAGGCATTTTACCCATATAATCTAACCAACACGAAAATAATTGCTACACCGCAACACATTGAAGTACTTATTACAAAATGTAATCAAATATTTTATAAAGGACGCAGTTTATTATAATTAAATCAATAGAAATGAGTTTCAATATATTAATGGGATGAATTCGGACAGGATACATGTGGAGTGGCTTTTGTTCTAAAAATAAATCCTTTTATATTGCCTTGATGGGCAGCTCCTTGGATCAACGTTAATATCGGCATTTTCCATCGGGAAATTTATCAGCACAAGTCTTGACTCAGTTTGGACTTAGCGTTTGTATCAATAGACTTTCACACCAGCGGATTTTCCGCTCAACTTGTTTACTTGTAACACATTGCAACTTGCTCACTTCATTTGAACTGGTAAGTAGTTGTCAATTGTTTGCTGCTGCCTACACGATCCGACATGATCGGAAAAATCGAGTGGGAAACACGCTAGTGTAAGCTCTGTTACTTATTTGAAGGCACTTAGGCCAAACTAGTGGAATTAGGATGTACCGAAAATACTCACTACTGAGCATAGTATTGGTATCTAGAAGAAATTACCATTCCTCCTGAATGAGACTTTGATACCTTGACCTTTATAAGAAGATTCTGGTACAAAACAAGTACAATAACTTGGGGTGACGCATAAGAACGATCTAAGGAACTCCTCACAATTTTCAAAAATAAAGATAAAGCAAATCCCGAGAGTCTTCGATAAAAACTCTCGAGAAACATTTTGAGGTCACAGCTTCGAGGTTTAATAAAAAATTTGATCAGTTTAAACAAAGCAATTCATATTCATGAATGACAATAATTCTTGTGGAGGCCGAATAAATTAGATACTGGGAGTTGTTCTCAAGGATCATAGAAGGGAGGTCAGAGATGTAGATCAAGGAATGTGGCATTTTCTCAATCGCGGACTGAACTATAAAGTTCTCATTTTTCAGATGTCATAAATCAGATCAAGCTTGTCTGCTAGATTTTCAATTGACTGAAAATGATTTCTAAAAGTAGGAGCATCTATCTATGTACTAGTTAACAATTTTAGTGTTTTATATTGTTACAATAATATCCTTCCACGGACTTAAAAAACCCTCTAGCCCAAAAATATGTGCATCCAAACAAATTGTGTATCGTTCTTTCTACACTCGAGGGTTTTTACGAGAAAAAAACTTTCCTGCCCCGAATTTACTTGCATCTCACGTACCTATTAGGGATGGGGGACAAATAAGACGTTTATTTAAACAAGGGTGCAGTGTAAGGGCGCAATATAAAGCGAGACACCCCTATTAAAGTAAGAGAATAGAATTAGGTACAGGTATTTGTTGACTTGTTTTGATGTAAAGAGAATTGGATGTCAGGGGTTCTGTTGAGTTGCAATTGTCATCAATGTGGCTTCGTTATATGATTACTGAATTTTGATATCTACTATTTGAAAACTAGAATATACATGAAAAAAATATTTTTTGGCCGTTTTGTAGATAATGAATAAGATAATGTGTGATAATCTCTCTTAACAGGGGCTCACGACGAACTCTTCTTCACTGAGTGTACACTATTGCTGCTGACGGCATGCGTAGTCTTCATTTGTCAAAAGTACCTCACTGTATTCTGATAGCTAGGTCCTTACACGATGGTCATCAAACCATTATTAACACTGATGCCCACCACCAAATAACTCCGATTAAACCTACAAGAATTCATCCAATATTTTCTCACAAGACATTACTGGTAGCTCGTTTATATGAGTAGGTACTAGCTGGCATAGGACCTCCAAGAGAGGAGTTATCAGTGCCTTCCGCATGGTCGGCCTTGAGGCATCGCTCGTGAACCCCTGTGTCCAATCGTCGACAATTTGTTACATTATTCTACTTGAATTCCTTGCCACGTTTCCACTTTCAGATACTTTTGTTGGAGATAAGGGGTTTGGAGGTTTAAGTGTTTCAAGGGTCTGTTGTTTGGAAAGATTAGGTATTATCGAAAAATTTTGGTTCGAGCTGTAGTAAAAGTTTATTATATAAACAACCCTATGAGTACAAATACAAGTCGCATGTAATGGTCTTGGTTATTTTATTTAACATCTTCCCTTAGCTTACCCGTTTTAGGAACATCTCCCCTAACTTAATGATGCTCAAACGCATAACTCTAAGTGTTTTTCAGCAACAACAAAAAACACCTAGACCGACCCAAATATACCAAAGAAAATAGGTTCTACGTAGGTTGGAAGGTGTGTAATTAAACTTAAATGTGTAAGTCTTTGTACAAACGCTTAAGAAATAATTTATTCAGGACGAAATTAGTTCTACTAGGCGCGGGCACTACGGTGCGTACTAAATTATTAATGGCCATTGTAATTATCAACGTTAATTAAAGCTTTATTTTATCTTTTGTTAAAAATAGGAGTCCAATAAGTAGGTCACTACCTACCGTCCACCGTAACGAACGTTGAATATGCTTTGTTTGGCGTAGGAATTTTTTTGAAACCTGTTCTAATTCATTTGCTTCCAATCACGGTATTATACACGTCCCTGATAAAATGTCTTCAACGATAAATAGTCACTACCGTCCACCGTAACGAACATAGAATATGCTTTGTTTGGCGTAGGAAATTGTTGAAACCTCTTCTAATTCATTTGCTTCCAATCACGGTTTTATACACGTCCCTGATAAAATATCTTCAAAGATAAATAGCCTAAATCGCGTGAAAACAATTTTGCGAACCGCATGAAAACATTAGCTTCTTCAACCAACCAACCGTAGATTGTAGGTATTAGTTGGCACCTACAATCTACGTAAAATTAAGAAACGATATTTACGTGTGTGATCGTCAAAACGTTTGTTTTCATTTATTTTTTTATTAGAGTGAACAATATAAACCACTTCTCTAGACGATGCATAATCGGTGTATTTATTTAGAGCGTTTAGGAAGTACAGTCAGCGAACTCAGGGCATCAACCTCGCTATTACCTTTGTTACATAAGTTGTAAAGACCTTGGTAGCGCAAATCAGAATGCTGTGCTCTGCTTCCTCATTCCTAAGTTCATTGCTAAATTCTTTGAGTACATTGATCCATTTGGATTGCTGAAAAAAGTTGTGCACTTTTTATATATTTTTTTCGTAATAAAACGGCAACATTTAAAGCTTCTATCAATGTTAAACATGTCAACGCCAACGCAATGTCAATATTATGTCATCGTGACAAAACACCCCATATTCCCGCGTTCCATACCTAAACCTAATTTCGCAGCATCAGAGTGAGATAGCCGATAATATACGTACGAGAGTAAAAGAGAAGTCGTATGACTAATTGTTTTGAAACAACTTGAAATTGGAACGCAACATCTATAACATTATTGATGCCGTTTTGCAGTTGTAAAATATCTTATAATAATTTATTATTTATTTGAAAATTCCTCGTTATGGCTTCCACATCTAAAGACGTTCCTACGGTTGTCATTCAGGATAATCCACCTGATGATTTGGAACCTGGTGCATGCTACGACAGCATCCTAAATCCGACAGATTCGTTCGAAGAATTTGCTTCTGAGATGAGCTCAAGTTTACAAGAAAGGAATATATCATTGGCAACTAAAAACAGTACTATAAGTGAGATTCAAAGTGAAATTATTGGTGAGAGTTCTGCTCAGATGAAAGCGACAAAGTCAAGTGACGACTTACAAACTAAAGATGTAAGTTTTTTTCACCAATTTCGTACTAATTACTGTGCAATGCTATTTTAATAGGAACAAGATGATATCAGTGGTATTAGGTCATTAATACTACATTAAGAATAGAGGTTTTTGTATTGAGTTAGTCTGAAGGAACCAGTAATCATCATCTTAAACCAGAGAGCTCTAATACAAGGTTACAATTTGCTCTCATAATCACTAACCAACCGCCAAAGATGTGCTGAAGACTTTCATCATAGTTGATTAATGGTAATTGGTGCCATCAGCAATGCGGACCGAATTAAACACCATCAACGTCTTATAAAGAATCATGAAGCCAACTATAATTAATATTCTAATGTACTAATGTTATGTACACACTCAAGAAAATATATAATATGGTTTCCAGGAATCAATATCAGCGTCAACGAGCCACTCCAACTTAGTGGAACAGAACGGTGATGAGACAGACAATGAGAAAGATGATTATCTTCAATCACCTGAACTAGTGAACAAAGAAAAACATGTCTTCATACTGAGTTCTGCTGGTAAACCTATTTATTCTAGGCAAGTATGACTTTTTTATATTTTATATGATTTTTTACAATATTGTTAGCGATGAGCAGATATCATCATCTTGCATTAGGGCAAGATTTAATGGCATAAGCCAAGTGGATAGATATTGTTTTATTTAAGCCCTTGTAAATACTAGCAAACCCATTATATGCACTACATGCTGCATAAATTCATCATTTAGGCTGTAGCTGAGAAATAATACGGAACAGTAGGATTTTGTTCTTCCCGTGAATCAAACTCAAGACCTTGTACTAAGCATATATTATGTGTTATCCTCAACAAAGAATCAATTAACTGTTTAATATGATATCTTAAGTTGAGAAACCATTCCTTTTTCTTTGGTTTTGCAGTCAGTTCAAAAGAGTTACTGACTAATAAAACTGTCCATAATTTCAGATATGGTAACGAAGACAAGTTAGCAGGCCTCTGCGGAGTCATCCAAGCATTAGTAAGCGTAGTCGAGGAACAAAACCAGGATATATTGAGATCTATCACCACTAAGGATTGTAAGGCTGTGTTCTTAGTGAAGGGACCTTTGATATTAGTTGCAGTATCAAAGTCCAATGAGAGTGAAACACAACTTGTTCTACAGTTAACGTAAGTTTGGTAATGTTTTAAGCTATTAAGAATCTATTATTTATATGTTCTTGTGGTTAAATATGAATTTTACTGTCATTTCATGTGTAGATTAATACACATTATAGAAGAGAACAGTCATAAAATATTGTTTGGAAAGCAGTGGATCTTCTTTTCATTATCATTCTATGAGATAGACAGAGATCTGTGGCCACAAACAAAAATATCAACATTACTAGGGTTTTTAAAATAAAAAATGACTTCCGTCTAGAACGTGTGCGTTCGCGCAGCGGAATGTTGTTGAATTTAAAGATTTTAATTATGCAGATAATTAGTGTATGACGTCCTATAATTGTGTATGGTAAATAAAAATTTGTGTATGCAGCCATTGTGGAGAAATTCACCAAAAACAGATTCCGCTGGGCGAACGTTGGCGAACGTTGTCCTGGCGGAACTTTTTTTAATCCATAGACTTTAGAAGAAAAGAGATGTGTCCAAAAATTAGTGTGTATTTGTGTATAATTGATTATGTATGAATGAAATCAGTGCATGCATAAACTTCGGAGAAATTCAAGTTTCCGCTACGCGAACGTTTGGCCATTAGCTAGTTTTCATATAAAGCGCTTACAAAGAGAGCTGTAGATTTTTACATACGTTGTTTTGAATTTGTTTATATTTGTTTAAAAAACAGATTTAGAAAAAGTCGTAGGGTTTAAAAGATAAAAATATAAACGTAAAATACACTTATTAGGTCTTAGTTCTTAAAGTATGCAGTTTGGGGTCTAGATTTTCACGTTTACACAAACCTTGTAAGTGTCTCCAACATGTTGCCAAGTATCAATGATGTTCCGTTAGTAATTAAAAAGTTATAGGATATTTTACCATGAACAGATCACTGTTTACAAAGCAGTCGAATATCATGACGTTCTAAAGGAATTGCATGGTAAAATGTATGCCAATAATTAGTTTAATCATTCAACTATTCACTTGCAAAATTTCATGTCATTAAATTCAGTAATTAAAGAAAGACAATTATAATACTGACGGAGCATCGAAACCCTACATAATCCGACCAAGTTCGGATAGCTACAAAAAAGCGGCCGTGCCATATGTCTAAGCAACGTTCTTAACTTGGTAGGTTAGTATTTATTAATATGTTACAGTTGCGTACACAAGCGTTAGGAAAAAATAAAACAATTGTATTTCTTGATTGAAAAATATTTTTTAATAATAATGCCTCTATCTACGATAAAAATAAATCTTCAATTAACAAGTACTTCTCTATTTAAATATCCGTGTACAAAAATATTTTTATTATTATTACTTACATAAATTACTTGACTACGTGATTAAAAATAACGTTAATAAACGTTACGTATTTTAACTAAAATGACGTAGATATTTTTTTAATAATAATGCCACTAGCATTATTATTAAAAAAATATTTTTCAATCAAGAAATACAATTGTTTTATTTTTTTCTAACGTTTGTGTACGCAACTGTATTTTCTGCGACCTTTCTAAGGCGTTCGATTGCGTTGACCACGACACTCTCATTTGTAAGCTGAACCACTACGGAATTCGTGGTAAAGCTCTCGCGCTCGTCCTTTCTTATCTGTCAAATAGACAGCAAGTAGTAGACGTAAGTGGCTCAACTTCATCTGGGTCATTAGTAAAAATGGGCGTGCCGCAGGGCTCAATTTTAGGTCCCTTTTTATTCTTAGCTTATATAAATGATCTCCCGTATATGATGTCTGTGATCTCTGATATTATTTTATTTGCTGATGACACTTCCCTTGTCTTCAAAATTAACAGAAAGGAATCTAGTCCTATAGACGTAAACGATAGCTTGGTTACTCTGAGCAAGTGGTTTGCCGCGAATAACTTGCTTCTTAATTCTTCCAAAACGAAATGCATTAAATTCTCTTTACCTAATGTAACACCAGTAGGGCTCAATATCGTTCTGGACGATAATAAATTAGATGTTATTAGTCAAACCGTCTTCCTGGGCATCACCATTGACTCTAAATTGCAATGGGGTGCCCACATCTCAGCACTGTCAAAGAGGCTGAGTTCCGCAGCTTATGCAGTCAGAAAAATAAGACAGATTACTGACGTTGCTACTGCTAGGCTCGTGTATTTCGCTTACTTCCATTGTATTATGTCCTATGGTATTTTACTGTGGGGGGCAGCGGCTGACGTAAACTCAATCTTCGTTCTCCAGAAAAGGGCAGTTCGTGCAATTTATGGCCTCGGCCCTCGCGAGTCATTAAGAGAATTATTTAAAGAAATTGATATACTTACACTACCTTCTCTTTATATACTAGAAAATATCATGTTCGTACGCAAAACTTAAATCAATTTATTGTTAAAAGTGATATACATTCCATTAATACAAGAAACAAGCACAAGCTAGTAGTTCCGAGATTCAGATTAACGAAATCAAATAAATCGTTTTTAGGGAATTGTGTCCGTTTTTACAACAAGCTGCCTAAGTGTGTAACCGATCTCACGGATATAAAATTTAAGAACACTTTAAAATCCACCCTAATTAAAAAAGCTTATTATAAAATTCAAGATTTTGTTGACGATAAAGATATTATATGGCGATAACTCATCTCTCCATGTGTGGCTTCCCTGGCAATTAAACGACTTTTTCTTCTCCCTTTGCATTGTATAGATTTACAGATAAACTTTCTTGCATTGTATAATTCTGTGAGCATACTATTGTTATGTAATAGACTGTTTGTACTGTGACTATATTACTTTTTAAAAAGAGTGTCTATGGAGTTTCTTGCCGGCTCTTCTCCATGAGACCAACTTTTTGGAACCGTGCAACTAATGTGACGTTTCATAGGTGCCTGCAAAGGCCTATGTGAAATAAAAAGATTTGGATTTTGATTTTTTGATTTTGATTCATACATAATCAATTATACACAAATACACACTAATTTTCGGACACATCTCTTTTCTTCTAAAGTCTATGGATTAAAAAAAGTTCCGCCAGGAAAACGTTCGCCAACGTTCGCCCAGCGGAATCTGTTTTTGGTGAATTTCTCCACAATGGCTGCATACACAAATTTTTATTTACCATACACAATTAGAGGATGTCTTACACTAATTATCTGCATAATTAAAATCTTTAAATTCAACAACATTCCGCTGCGCGAACGCACACGTCTAGAACAACACTATCTTTCTTGAGTATTTTATTAGAATTATTAATTTACTAGCTCTTTCCCGCGATTTCGCCCGCGCCCCAGGTGAACTTGTTCCTGTACCCATACATACAAAGTATAGCCTATGTTACTCAGAGATAGTGCAGCTTCCCAACAGTGTTTTTTTTTCAAATCGGTTAAGTATTTTGGGAGCCAAAAAAACAAATCTTTTTTTCATCTTAATTATATGAGTATAGACTAAAATAAATTACTTGTGATTTCCAGGTATGCATTTAATCAAATAGTGTCAGTACTTACTCTAACACAGCTGAACAGAATATTTGAACAAAGAAGGAACTATGATCTGCGGAGACTGTTGTCGGGGGCTGAGCGACTTATCGATCATTTACTTATATTTATGGAGAAGGATCCCGCATTTTTGTTGGGTAAGTCGCATGTTTATGACGAACGAACGAAGAATCAGGGATCTCTAAAAATTATTTAATATTTTTTGTTAGATAAAAAAACAATAACTAAAGTGGAATCCATAAATATATGATGGTATATGACTCAAGTCTGTCTCTAAAGGTACGTCCTGTGTTTATTTCGCCACTGACTTCTGGACTCGACAAAAAATAATTTTAGCTTATAAAATCGAATGCAGCGAACCTTACAGTATTGTTTTCAGATGTTCAGTGTTTTAAAAGTCGATTTTCTTTTAAATTTCAAAGAGGTTTTTAATGCTAAATACAAATTACTATACCTAATATTCTAACTTTCTAATTCACAGGCGCAGTCCGCTGTCTCCCGCTCCCCGAAAAAGCCAGAGAGAACATAACAAACGCTATACAAACTACTTGCAACAAAATCAGGGATTTGGTTTTCGCAATAATGCTGGCTGGCAATCAACTGATTACCCTGGTTCGAATGAAGAAGTACACATTACATCCGTCGGACATACATTTGTTGTTTAACTTGGTTCGAAGCTCTGAATCTTTTAAGACGGCGGAGAGTTGGACCCCGATTTGTTTGCCGAAGTTTGATTCTACGTAAGTACGAGTAAATAGATTTATAACTGCACTGCACTTTATAACGCAACCTCAGCGGTTTCACCTGCCTTCCGAGGAAACTACTTCGTGAAAACAAAAGATTTCAAATCAGACGGCTGGTCTGAATCAGACCAGCCTAGTTATTCCTAATACTATAATCCTATACTATAATCTTAGGAGATTAGAGCGCTCAGACAAATCATTGTATAAATTATTAATCATTATATAAATATTTTCCGATCATAAAAATTAGGAAATGTGATATCAACTTTAATTACCTATAGAGTGTTTTAGTAGTATATACTTACATTATTTTGTCGATATATTCTAAAGTATTTAAAACATAAGTTTAATGTTCATATTTTTATTTGCAGCGGTTTTCTCCACGGCCACGTATCCTACATCTCAGAAGACTGCCAAGCTTGCCTTCTCCTTCTAACAGTACAACGCGACGCATTCTTCCCTCTCTCCCAAGCTAAACACACAATCGCCGAAAAACTTCGCCGGTCAAACTGTCTCGTAGCCATCAACGATGCCTTAAACAGAAACGAAGAATTACCCACAACAAATCCATTAAAACACATAGGAATACCAGAAATCAGACATTTTATGTACAAGTGTAAATCTACTGCCCAATTATTTACGTCAGATCCTATAAGTTTAGATAAACTACAGGATTATAGAATGAGGCATAAAGAAGGAGGTGATATTATGGTGAAAAAGGCCGAAAGACTGTCTGATATTGACTATGTGAGGAATTATAGAAGGTTTTGCAGTTCTATACATTGTACTTCGACGCCGGCTAAGCTTATATTTCGGTCGAATTCTAATGACACCGTTTTGGCTTGGGTAAGTGTTTTATGTAGAATCATTTTTAAAAGTATTTAAGTACATACATATATGTAAGTGGTTTGCTATGTGCTCACCCGTTAGGACCCGTTACAAGTACATACATAATGTCTTTATTATATGGTTCACTGCTCCTTTTGTCTGTTGCTTTGCTGACAAATTAAGACTAAAATGCTATAAAAGTTCAAGCTACGGTCTTTGCTGAAAATCCGTAAAATAATTAGAAAAAAAACATAGTTATTCTAAAACAAATTATTTACAGGTAACAAACGGCTTCGAACTCTACGTAACATTCGATCCTCTAATGGAAAAAGACCAAGCCATCAAAGCAGTAGACCGTCTTCTCAAATGGATCAAGAAGGAAGAACAAAGGATCTTCATAATGCACGCGCCGACCTTCTAGCTAAAATTCAGTGTGCCTTCACTCAGTGGCATGATTAAAAACTCTTTGAATCGCAACTCTAGTTCTGAGGAGTGTCTATGATTTTATTTTTTACTTCTTTTTCTTTTTTTTTTAATGGCTGTTCAGGTAAAATTATATAAGCAAAAAATTGAAGGAAAAACAAACAGTTTTTATTAGGAGAATCTAAGTATTTTCAGATTACCCGCGAAATTATCTATTCATCAGCTTTTTTATCGTCCCACTGCTGGGCACAGGCATAGAAGGAAATTATTTATTGATTGGGTAATTAGATATTCGTATTTCAAATTATATATGACGAACGAATTCATCGCTAGGCTTTATGTATTTTGAATATAGGAAATCAAGAGTTTCGATCACTGTTCATTTTTCAACTTATGCGCATTCGATCATGCATTGAAAAATAAAAACGTGCTTTTGATATTCGAATTAGTAGGTATCTCCCGAATGTGCCACAGGTGATATTTTTTGCATTCTTTTTGAACTGGATACGATGCAATAAATTGCTTTGTCCAAAAACAAAATGTATACTCAATTTTTTCTTTAAAGCATAATGTTGCTCTACCAATAGCTCTATGTAAGTAATTCTGTAATACATATGAGTTTAATTATCTCTCTCTTTTACTTAGTACGCAGTCTTATAATCCAGCCTTATTTCAGCCGTAAGTCTGCTATTCATATACTCTGCTATTTTTAAGAAAACTGCTGATCCTATCTGTTTAGCCTCAATTATAAAATAGACTAAAATTATCTATGCAATTCACGCCAATTATAGTTTTCATTTCTGAAGTTAGCAATTTGGGTTGCAGTTGTATTGATAAATTCACTATTATGAAGCCTATAATATGATTATCTTCGGAATAGAAAAGTTTGTTGGCGTGAACTGTAGGTACATATTGTAGTAACATGAACAATAATATAACGTATTATTTATGAAATTAGTGCTAGTGAATTGTAAAAAAAATAAAATAAATTAATGAAAATATAGGTACCTACATTGAGAAATCAAATTAGACTAATTTATTGATTGAAAATGAAATTATTGAAATGCATTTAGCATAAATATAGTGTTTGTAAATTGTTAGATAGATGTTAAAAGAAATAATGAACTTGGGGTTTTATGCATAGACAAGGAGAATGGCTAAAGCATTATCTAACCAACCATGAAGTTATATTTTTCAGGAAAATGAATCAAAAAATAATAAAAATATATTAGTCTATTCTCCATGTCTATGTTGTGTACATAATTATGTAGATAGTGAAATAAAATTAATATGCTCATATTTATAGTATGAATTGTTCTTCCTATTAGATTTTCAAACTTGTTAGATTTCAGTTTAAATATAACTGTCACAGGGCATCATGATTTTTCTATAATTATGTACATTGAATAAGTAGTTGTCTACCTGTATTCCTTAATTTTTTTGTTAACTATCTCATATCAATATGTAACATGAACTTTTTTTTATTTACCTTTTCTGACATCCGATAAGTAGTGCTTCTGATTTATGGCAAATTATAGTCATCCAAATTTAAGTTCAAAAATGAGGTGGTGCTATATTTTGCATATAGATTCATCTCATTTTCATAATGTAATTGAATTTATCATTATATGAGCTTATGTCCGATAATTTAGCCACATAGAAGTTAAAATTGATGTACATAATACAAAATGATTGTACTTGTAAATGAAATGTTTACTTTACAGAGAATTATTTTTATGATATTGTTATCATAACTTTTTTTTAAATATACATGTCAATTCATTGGTATATCACTTTATTTTTCTTTGTTCATAATCCTCCCTTAGCCCAGTAGGAAATATTACACAAACATACCTAACATAATTATGTAGTCTCAGAGGTAGTCTCAAATTACCCTATTTTCGTGGAAAAATCTGTATGTAGAAAATCATGGAATCATGGACAACACAATTCACTTCCCAGTACACAATAGTAATATGACAATATGGTAAATAGAAATTATCTTCTAAAATACTTTGTGATTTATCTGTACCTCAATAAAACTACCATCATGTACTTCAAACATTTATTCTTATCAGTATCTACCTCTATCTCTTCTTCTATCAACATCATGTCTATCTCTGTCCCTCCTATCCTTCTCTCTCTCCCTCTGTTCCCTAGACCTATCTTTTTCTCTTTCTTTCTCCCTCTCCTTTTCCCTTTCACGTTCACGTTCCCTTTCTCTTCTGCGATCACGGTCTCTGCTGCGGGATCTGTCCCTTTTACGGTCCTTTTCACGTCTGTCTCTTTCCCTTGACCTGAAAGATCGAAATAAATTTGGTGTTATGGCACAAGTCTATCTAGGCTATATCAAATTATATAGGTACAAGAAATATTAAACGAACGGAACAGTGCTTTACATGCCATACTTATGTTTTTATGATAACTAGGGCAAGCAAAGCATCGGGTATTTCATTAACCTGTTGTATGTCAGAGAGCAGATATACACAGAACACAATTTATATTCTCTTGTTTTATAATTTAAGACATACAAGCAGTTAAATGCATGGTAATCCATGGTTAAAATTATTAGGCTCTTATAAGATTGTGCTGTTAGGTAAAAACTCCTTTGCAACATAAAACTCAATAGAAATAAAATAAATACTAACCGGTCCCTCCTTCTATCTCTGTCTCCCCTTCGCTCCTTTTCTCTTTTGTTTTCTTTTACTTCAGTGTCGACATTTTCTTCATCAGACGGCATTTCTTCGTCCAAATCGTCATCAAGGGCCGAAACTTTGGGCTCCAATTCATTATTCTCTTCTAAGAAGTGGCGCTTCTGTATTCTTGGCAGTATCACGTCGCACAGACGTTCTTCACGAAGGAGTTCGTCTATAAACTCATCTACGTGCACAATCTCGAACTGACCTTCCCGGTTTTGCCTCCTCAACTTCCTATTGTCATTGTAAAGAGGTTCCAAATACTTGTAACAATCTACCGAAGATCCTGTGAGCCTCATGTAAAATGCTCCCAAGGCACGCACATATTTAAACTCTTCGTTCTTTATGAACTCAACCACAATATCCTTTTCAGGCTGGATCTGTAACATTTTTAAAACTAAACACAAAAACGGCGTCGGATAAATGAAACCGCCGTGCACGCCTCCGACGTATCGCAATTCCATAGCTTTGTCGACTAGCAATTCTGCAGTTAAAGCGAAACATTCTTCCTTCCAGTATTTGGAGTCGTATATACGGGATCTGATAATCTTTTCTATCAAATATTGGGGATTTGTGCCTCGTATTGACTTCGCATCTTTTACCGTGCGGTTCGCCATTTTTGTTGTGACAGTGACAGAACTGAATGAAAGTGACAGATTGGATTGTTTGACAAGTCAATTTTTTTTCTTATGCTACTGCTCCACCTGCGTCTTTACGCGTAAAATTTTGGCGTTACGCAGATGTGGCCAACGTTGGCATTTTATACAAATGGCATTATCAATAGCATTAAACGTTAAGCGATAACTCGGGTGTCGGTTTTTTGGACACATCAAAGGGTTTTAGTGCGTAGCTTTGCGCGCTTAGTGATGTTGGCTACATTAATGCCATCTCATTGCACGCATGCAAGGACGAGTGTAGATACTTTGTTTAAGTTGTAACTGGATTTTACGAGCATGATAATGGAATGGTCAAATTGAGAGAGCTTTAGTTTTTAGAATTATTTTGTTTGTGTGAGTTGAACCTCTTTAATGTGTGTTAACGCGCTACTTCATGAGGGATTAACTCTTTGCGGAATTGTAACCTAAGTGTAGCCAACACGCATTTTTTATGCTCTAAGTAACGTGTAGTTGGCCACTGACATTAACGTTAACGTTAACGCAGATGGAGCAGTAGCATAAGGTGAAGTTTTGCGTTCTTGTAGGATCGTCGGCGTCGGTCGCAAACATGTCGAAAACACTGTTTGCGATAAATAAAAATAGAATAGAAGTTAAACGTTTGAAAAGATAAAAAAATGAAAGAAACTACTCAACTCGTGGCTACTAACTGCCCATAGTAAATATTAAATTATTTTGTTGAGTCCAATGTCGCATCTAGGTGCCACATTACTATTGTAGGTATTCAAACTTCTGGTATTCTTGAAAGTCTTTATTAATAGTTAAAGAAATACAATCACATTTTGTTAGGAATTATAACATTGTTCTCACTGGTTTTTACATCATGACAAATCACACCCCCGTCATTCTTTTTCATAGACCAACAAACCCTACATTTTTAAATGTCATAGACTATAAATTCCTAACACCTTCTCCTATTTTTAATATATGAACATAAATTAAAAATACCTTATAATTACTTCAGAAACACCATCAGTTTTCAAAACATTAACTTAAACAAGTTTTCAAAACATTAACTTAAACACTTCTAATTATAACTCTCAATTTACACAACAACTTTATCGCAATGAAATTTAAATTTTTCTTTATATAGTGGTTTCGTCAACATATCCGCTATCTGATAATTTGTAGGACAATATATAATATCTAAATATCCTTTCTTATAATTTTCGTGTATAAAATAAAATCTCACATCTATATGTTTAGATCTCTTGCTGAATGAACCTGTTTTTATCAATTGGATAGCACTCTGGTTATCAATATTCAAACTAATCTTAATACTGCTACCAATTAATTCACTTATAAAAGTCTTTAAGTATAAACACTCTTTAACGCAATCTGCTGCTGCTATATATTCAGCTTCAGTTGACGATAGACTTACTATCGGCTGTCTTTTGGAGCACCAAGCTATAGGTCCACCTGCCAACATTATTATGAACCCAGTTGTACTTCGTCTGGTTTCTGTACAACCTGCATAATCTGAGTCACAATATGCATGCAATCTTGTAATATCTTTCCCAGCATTATATAAAATCCCTTTATCTCTCGTTCCATTCAAGTACTTCAACACCTTCTTTACTGCTAATATGTCTTGCCTTGATGGATTTTCTACCTTTTTACTTGCTTCATTCACAGCTTGACTGATATCTGGTCTTGACCTGGTTGACAAGTACAATAATCCACCAACTAGTTCTCTGTATGGAAAATCTGACGTAGCCATCTTAGATTCATTTTCCTTTCCTACAATGCACGGAGTATCTGCAGCTTTGGAATCATACATATTATATTTTCTAAGTAATTTTTCTGTATAATTCTGCTGATGCAACAAAATGCCTTGTTCTGATCTTTTTATTTCAAAACCTATATAGTTTTGAGGTTGTTCATATGTTTTTAAGATAAATTCTTTTTCCAATTGATGCAAGATCTGTAATAACTTTTCCTTGTCTTTTGATATGGCCAAACCGTCATCAACATATATAGCCAATATTATAGTTTTGTCTTCGTTAAAAAACACACACTGATCTGACTTTGTAGCTCTCAGTCCAAGTTTCCTTAAAGTTTCTGTAAATCTTTTATTCCATGTCATTGGTGCCTGTTTTAGCCCATATAGTCCTTTCTTTAAACGACAAATTTTATTAGGCTGTCTTTCATATCCTTCAGGAATATACATAAATATGTCTTCCTTTAACTCGCCATACAAAAATGCTGTTTTCACATCAAAAGTTATCATTTCATATTCCTTTGAAGCAGCAATTGCTATTAATGATTTTATTGCTGATTGACTTACTACTGGACTATATATTTCTTGATAGTCAATGCTTTGCTGTTCAAGCCTCTCGCTACAAGTCTTGCTTTGTAAGTACCATTTTCTTTTACACAAAATACCCATTTACTTGACAATATCTTGTGTCCTTTTGCTCTTCCTATATCAACTATTTCCCATGTATTGTTACTTTCCAATGATTCCTTCTCCGAATTTATGGCCTTCTCCCAATTATTCTTTTCAGCAGACTTCATGACTTCATCATACGTAAGTAATACATAATCTTGCAGGTAAGCTGGTTTTCCGTTGTCGTTTTGTATTTATAGTTTCTATAGTTTCTATCTCTGCAGTATTACTTTCTTTATTTTCATCATTTTCTACTTCATCAATAATATCTGATGTTGTCTTCTATTACATTCCTTTGTTGTTCTAACTCTTCTATTTCATAATAACTGTCATCACTTTCTTCTTCTTGATTTATTTCTTCTTCATTATTACCTGGTATTATTTCTGTTATCACCGAACTTCCTGTTTCTTCATACTTTTCTCCAATTTTCTTATTATTATTAATTATAACAATATCCCTTGCTATTTCAATTCTTCTTTCTTCTTTATTCCACAATCTATATCCATTATTAGTATATCCAATCATGATTAACTTTTTGCTTCTTGGATCTAGTTTCTTAATATTTGAATGTAATTGTTTAGCATATACTATTGAACCAAACTTGCATATATTAGATATATTAGGCCTTTTACCATGCCACATCTCATAAGGTGTCTTATTCTTCAAAGATTCACTTGGTAATCTATTTATAATATAAGTAGAACAGTATACAGCTTCACCCCACATTTCTTTATCTAACCCTGAATCAAATAGTAATGCTCTGGTTTTATCTAATAAGGTTCGATTTAGTCTTTCTGCTTTACCATTTAGTTGTGGTGAATATGGTACTGTATAATCTAGTTTTATTCCCTTTTCAGTACACCATTTTTAAAATCATTGCTTGTGTATTCACCTCCATTATCGCATCTTATGGTAGATACCTTTTCTGTTCTCTCTCTTTCTGTTTCTTCTATATAATGTTTTAAATTTTCTTTAACTTCATTTTTATATTTAAGCAAGTATATTTTTGTAAAATGAGTATAATCATCCATGACGGTTAAAACATAACTATAGCCATCATAAGTTTTGTTTTCGAACGGTCCACATACATCAGTATGTAATAATTGAAGTGGTCTACTGGCTCTGTTTCTTACTGTGTTAAATGGGAGTCTTGTTTGTTTAGCTTGTGTACAGATTTCACATTCGTCTATTTGCCTTAATCCATTTATTTTTATTCCATCTGCCACATCTGGTAATATATCTAGTATTTTCTTTCCTGGATGTCCAAGTCTTTGATGCCATTCTAAGGCAGTGCCATTTTCTTTCATTAACAGTGTTTTTTCTTGCATATTATTATCATCCAAATTAATTTTATATAAACCGTTTTCTTTTTTTCCTGTTAATATTAATTCTGACTCCTTATATATTTTACATTATCTTTGGTAAATATAACCACTCCTTGATTGTTTGTAACTGCATTAACCGATAATAAATTTTGTGATAAGTCAGGAACAAGCAGGGTATTATTAAGAGTACATTTATTGCCAATGACTTTACCAGTCCCTTTCACCTCTATTGTTTCTTCATTTGCAGTCAAAACAGATGATGGTTTACATTCAAAAAATTTTAGTATGTCTAAATTTTTGGTCATGTGTGCAGTACACCCAGAATCTACAACAAATTCTTTCTGTTTTGGTTCTTCTATTTCACCGTTTGTAAAAAATGCCTTTTCTATTCTTTTGTTACTTTTTTCTTCATTCTCATTCTTATTCTTATTTTTGAAAAAACAATTTTCTTCTTTGTGATTAAATTTTTTACAGATTGAGCACTGTTTATTTTTAAACTTACAGTCTTTATCTTCATGGTTGTCCCTTTTGCAGATACTACAGGCTCTACAGTCTTTCTTCATGTGCCCTGTTTTGTTACATTTGAAACATTTTATTGTATTAAACTTTTTCTTAGATGTAGATGAAGATGTAGCTTGAAATGCTAGCTGCTTGTCACTTTCTTTTGCTTTCAACATTCGATTTTCTTCAGCCAGAAGTCTGTTTGTTAAATTTTGAAGGGTTTTTTTATCGTCTGCCATGCATTCCCAAGAAGTTATAAAATAGTTTAAATTATTTGGTAAACAGCTTAATATTTTGATATGACCATTTCATCATCTATTTTTGTTCCTAGCTGATTTATACGAAATTGTAAATTTTCTATTTCGCTTATTAATTGGGAAAGCGATTGACTGTCCTGTTTCTTATATGTGAAAACTCTTGTAATAGGGCATCTTTGTTTCTTTGCTCAGAACCTTCGAATATTTCACATAATTTTACGTACATTTCACGTGCACTGTTGCAATTAATTATGTGACCTTTTAGTTTCTTATCAATACTGCTTATGATAATTCTTTGCACCTGAGCATCTTTGATACTGAAGTCACTTTTCTTGTCATCTTCTTTTATTTGTGCAATTGTTTTGCAAGATTTGCCGCTTTTAAGTGTATATTGAATTCAAATTTCCACAATAAAAATGTTTCCGCATCTTTTAATTTTTCTATCTGTATTATCTCAGGTTTTTCCATTTTTTAGTTTTTCACCGTTTTTTATTTTCTTCCTTGTTATTACTGTTTTTTAGTTTTTTTCACTTGTTTTTCATGTTGGGTTTTTCATTACCCAATCCCGGTTTTTAATTTTTTCTTCTCGGGCGTTCTGGGCCCATAACCTATTGTAGGTATTCAAACTTCTGGTATTCTTGAAAGTCTTTATTAATAGTTAAAGAAATACAATCACATTTTGTTAGGAATTATAACATTGTTCTCACTGGTTTTTACATCATGACAAATCACACCCCCGTCATTCTTTTTCATAGACCAACAAACCCTACATTTTTAAATGTCATAGACTATAAATTCCTAACAATTACAAACCTGAAAACTGAAGGCCCTCGTATAGCTTTACACCGAACAAATGAATTAATATCCTGACCGTCATGGATGGAATGTGTGGACATGTGGTGTGTTGAGATCGGACAGAGTACGAACTCATTGGTGGATCTACGTTATGAGCATCCACACAACCCCAGTTTGCTTGATACATAGATTTAATCTTTGTGTGTACTCCCCCGTTACGTCCTTAAGGACCTCCCCACTTATGCTCAACTTTTATTTACCCCCTCATACACTCGCTTACGTATTCCCTCTGTATACTTCCTAATTTCACGATAAACAACACCCATTATCAGTTCTGGCAACATTTCTGTTCGAATTTGACACAAAAATAAGCAACTGTCAACAGTGTCAAAATTAAACCAAATAACGCCTTATGCGAGCGCGCTTTTTGTTCTAAAACCTTTGTTTGTTTAGCCTGAATTTTAGGGAAAAAGTGATTTATTTCGTCACGAATAACAAGTGAAGTGTTTTCCTAAAACATGCAGAAGACAAAAAAGCGTAGGGGAGAGGAGGAAGCGATGGATATCGAAGAGGAGCCAAATGGCGGGCCTTCCACTTCAGATGAAAATCACTTACTAGAAGGTGATATAGACCATATATCGGATGACGAAGAAGGTGGTATACGTATTGGGGACATCTATATACCGCCAGCGCCGAAACCCGCGCTTACTTTTGACACTACAGGCCCAAGGCTTATTATAACACACATAGTCAATGAAAATTTCAAGAGTTACGCCGGTGTACAGACCTTGGGACCTTTTCATAAGGTAAGGAGTGTATTTAGCATGAAAATTATCTATGTAATAGTTTTAACAGTGGTCATATTTGCTATAGAATAAGTATAGCCTTGAAATTGCTTATATCTTCTGTAGAATAAGTTTATAAAGTAGAAAACTTAGCTGCAATTGAGATAACTAAATACTTATTGCTATTGTTTTAATATGAAGTACTGATAAGTACAGAATGTCTTGTTTATGGATGGTATAATCAACAACATGTAAATAACATATACTTTTCCGAGCAATTCTTTTTACAAATCTTTTTTTTTAGCCTTATCTCACCCATTCCATTAGTTAGATATTTTTTCAAATATGAACAAAACCAAAATATCTTTACAGAGTTTCACAGCAATCATCGGCCCCAACGGCAGTGGAAAGAGCAACGTAATAGACTCCATGCTGTTTGTGTTTGGGTACCGAGCTACGAAGATCAGATCCAAGAAGATTTCGGTCCTCATCCACTCTTCCAGCAAGTACCCTAATATTTCCAGTGCTTCGGTTGCCGTTCACTTCTGTCGGATTATTGATGGGGTAAGATTTTTACGTTATAGCCTTTACTCAGAATATTAAGTACTTAAGTAAAACAAAAAACAAAAAAAAAAATTGAGCTAAAAAAATATATGTAGGTCTATGTTATTGATAATACAGCATATACTTTGGTAAAGGCCCAATAATTTCCCCTTCAACTGAAATCATGTACCATTTCTTTACTATTTTTTATTTGGGACTCTCTGGACATTTAAAATACTTTGTGTAAATAGTAGTACCTACAAATTGTGATCATGTAGTACCCAAAATGCTGATTACAGCTTATCAGTCCATATAGCACAAATTTGATTAATAAAAGACAAAAATATATACCATACAAGAACATACAACAGTACTGCTTATTTCTCAAGAAATCTCTTACAACATATGAAATAGTAACATTATAACTTTTTTCTTTCCAGGAAGGTGAAGACTTCACAATAGTACCAGACAGTGAGATAGTAGTTTCTAGAACAGCCTTCAGAGACAGCTCCTCGTATTACACCCTGAATGGAAAGAGGGTGCAGTTCAAAGAGGTTGCTAAGATGTTGAGTTTCCATGGCATCGATTTGACTCATAATCGGTTCTTGATTTTACAGGTAAACTAGCATAATAATTATTCTGATTTAAAAAAAGAACTAAATTTAATTTGTGAATGGAAATACAAATAAAGATTTTTATCTAAAGTATACTATAGCCCTCCTCAGTACATGGGCTATGTATCATTGAATTTTTCAAATCAAACAAGTATTCCAAATCAGACTAGTATGTCCTGTGTTGCTACTATAAACTTTGTAGTAATTGCTAACTGTTTTCAAGGGGTTTTATTTGACTCCCGGGGAAAATTCTTCTCATACTGTGATGAAACATAGCCTGTGCTCAGTGCAGTGAGTGAAGCTTTCTATCTGTGGAAAAGGTATTCAAACCATTCAGTAGTTCCGGAGGCTATTTAATTCAAAAAACAATAATATCCTTCCTCTTTATATGTTAGTGTAGATAAGGATTTCTTTATAGACTATTTTGTATTCTTCCTTTCCAGGGTGAAGTAGAACAAATTGCAATGATGAAACCAAAAGCAGTGAATGAACATGAAGGAGGCATGTTGGAGTACTTAGAAGATATTATTGGCACATCCAGATATAAGGTAAGACTTTTTTTAACTGTTCATTCTAAAATGAATCTTAAAATCTGAGCTTTAAAGTCACTTTTTAAATAAATTACCTGCAAATGAAAGTTAACCAGTCTTCTTTCATATGAATATTTAATTTGTAACAAATACATAGAACAAAACATAAACTGAATTAGGGTTTTGTTTGCAATCTATCTGATCTCTACCTTAGTTATTGAGAGGCAAAGTATCCAGGTTTTTTACAGCTAAAGTTAAAGATAAGTGAATACAATTTGGTTATTCTTTATTTAGTGCATAATGTACACAGTTACTTTATATATTGCACAGTATTGGAACTATATTTTGTAAATTATTTTATTTTAGAATAACTATGTTTCTCAACAAAATTATTCATAAACTCAAATCCTAAACTCTTCGTCCACAGGAACCCATAGACAAATTAGCAATAAAAGTAGAAGAGTACACAGAGATGCGTAAAGAGAAACTCAACAGGGTACGTCTGGTTGAACAAGAGAAGATCAAACTGGAACAGCCAATGAGAGAAGCGGTTGATCTCATGAACTTGACTAACACTACTTTGAGGACTAGGAATATGCTGCTGCAGAAATATATGTAAGTACAGTAGAATGTGTTAAGTATGACTCCGCCTACAGTGTCCATCTGTTTATTAGGAACAAACATTCAAGTGTTCTGTGTTTGCATGTTACTATATATTTTGAGATTCCGCCACTGGTTACTCTTGAGTCCCGTGGGAATAGGAAACAGAACTAAACCTGGCTAAAAAGTGCTTTATGGATTTCCTCGATGAGTGGGTTATCTAACACTCATTTTTACATATTTGATCAGTAACTTAATAGTACGTACGGAATCCTTTAAAACGTTTCTAGCGTCCTATTGATAATGTTAATTATTTTGCAAATAAGTTAAAATCAACGCTTTTACGCGTCAATTTTTGGGCCTAGATAAGCCCGGTTTCCTACCTTGAAAAGAAATACCGAAACAAGCACAAGGGTCACAGTCTTTTAAATTCGGATATAGTGGTACTATATTATTCCGGCCTCTGACTTCTAAAATTTTACTTTTCAGCCATGAAACCCACAAAATAATAGAAACGAAAGAGCAAGACTTACAAGATTTGAAAGAGAATTTGGCGGCTGTAGATGCAAAACTGAAAAAAATTCAAGATGAATTACAGGAGAAAACTGGCGTTCTTAAAGCTGGTACACAGTAAGTATTTTGTTATATTTTATGTCTATTTTACGAGGAGTAAATAACTTACAAATAATTGTAACAACTCTGCGCAATCGCATAAAGTCTATATTCTTCCTCGATAAATGGGCTATCTAACATTGAAAGAAAGTTTCAAATTGGTCCAGTAGTTCCTGCAATCAGAAGGTTCAAGCAAACAAAGAAACTAATATTAACTGGCTTCCGCCAGCGATTTCACCCGCGTGCCATGGAAGCTACTCCGTGCACCCAGATAAAAGTATCCTAGCCTTCCTCGATACATGGGATATCTAACACTGGAAGAATTTTTTCCGAGGTGTATGCGTAAAATTGAAATTTCGGACAATCTATCGCGTATAATTAATACATGACTGGCAATACATGGCTCTCTAATTACCAATTTTGATAATAGCTAAACTGTTATATTTTTTTCCCCTCCTAGAAAATACGACGTCCTTCAAAAGAAAAAAGAGGAGATAACAGAAAAGTTACAAGCTTGTAAACGCAAGACCGTGACAACGCAAGCCGATTTAACTCAAAGTAATAAGAAAAAGAAGAATCTAGACCAATTGGTTGAGCAGGAGAAAGGAAAGCTTATTGATTTGGAACTTGTGAGTTTTTTATCTTTTAGATACATGAGACACCATGAAGGAACTTATTTATAAAAAACAAGATATACAAACATAGTCACATATCTTGATAATATGGTATCTTATTACTTCACAAAATTGGTGAGGCGTTCGATCGCCGGTACACATTGTCAAGGATTTGTAGTTTTATAGTGAGAATAAGTTAGCGCATCGTGTATGTCATTATTGCCATGTTTATTTTGAATAAATAAGACTTGTTTACATTTAAAGAATCTTGCCAAGATACCTTAGTGCTAAATGTGTTGTGTATAACATAAATATCAGTTTTACAAAGCTCTTTCTCGTGAGCTCCCTTTTTGAAATGTACCGCCAGTAAAAAATAACTTTAACTCCTCCAGATACCAGAAAAGAACGAAAGAGAGATAGCAGACTGCGAGAACCTCCTTGTCAGACATACAGAGCAGAAAGCTAAGGCTGAAGAGGAATTGCAAACAGCGGTCGCTAGTGTCAGGTAAAACAGTAAAGCTAATTAATTTAGAAAACAATGTTTTTCTTTTTCGAGCCTGGAGTATTTTATTCTGTTTCCTTAAAGAAAGTAGAAAAACTCTGGAAAAAAGACTTTCGCAAAAAAAAGTGGTTCTTTACTTGTCAAAATCGGTATAAGGGTCAATTCACACTGAAAGAGCAGCGGCCGGCAGCGGCCGTAATTGCAAGGGATTGAGCGCGAGCGCGGCGGGCCGCGCGGCGCCGCACCGCGCCGCGCTCTTACATTTTCCGTGCTCTTACGGCCGCTGCCGGCCGCTGCTCTTTCAGTGGGAATTGACCCTAAATATTAAATAGGAATGTTTATCATACTTGTTATTAGTGTAGTACACATAATATTAGAACAATTTAAGATTTCGTGATTACAGTAGCAAAAAACACTGCTTATCTTTTTATACTATCCATAAAATAAATATTTAAAAAACTTTTGATCTGAGAATTACTAAGAAATATACATAATGTCCCATTAACCCGTTACATACAACGATGCGTAGATATACGCTAGACCCAATTGATTTTCTATTGTTCTATAACTAGCGGCATATAAGCGGTTAAACAAAAGTTATATTGTATATACATATACCATACCAAAATTACACCAACTTGCTTTTATCCAACAGAACAAAAACCCAAGGACTACAAGAAAAGAAAGACCGTCTCCAATCCAAACTAATAGGTTTGAAGAAGATAGTAGACGAAGCTAACAATAAGTGCAAGCTAGCTGAGTCTGAACTCAAGATATACTTGAGCACAGAACAGAAGGAAATTGAAAAATTGAAGAACATGAAAGAAGCGTTCGAAAAAGCTTCTGCGGCTTTGGATGAGAAGAAACCGTGAGTATAATTATATTAAAAAATATAGAAATAATACTGTCTTTTATTTACCCGACTTCTCAAAAAGGAGAGGGTTCTCAATTCGTCAGGATCTTTTTAGTTTGTTAAAAAGTTGTCATTGCTATATGAATGATAATTAAACTAACTGAATATAATAGAAATTTTAATTTTTCCTAAATTATAAATAATCCCCTTAAATACTAGCAACAGACTATGATATAACATAATTTCAATCATTCAAAATATTTAGTTTTTATATAAATGTATGTTGTACAAAAGTAAAAATATTTTCGGTGTAGGTATATATTTTATTAAATATGTATACATTTTCAGTTTACAAGACGAGTTGTCGCGATCTGTACCAGAAAACGAAGGTAGATTGAACGAAATTAACACTAAACTGCAGAGACTCAAGAAAGAAGAAGGACAGATTATAAGCGAAGTTAGACCATTGAGGTATGTCATAAATACATATGTTACTAGTTTTTGCCCGGGGTTTCATCCACATCCCGTGAAAACTACGCCGTGCACCCGAATAACAAGTTTCTATAAATGCACTATATGACACTGAAAGAACTTTTCAATTTGCTAAGTTCAGCACGTCCCAGCAAACAAACTAACTCTTTAACTTTAATGGATTAGTTAGGATTATCTGTTTCACTAAATGTCTCCATCCAAATAAACTTCAAGCCATCTTCAAAGTCTTATCTGTCTCCATACGGAATAACATCTCAATCACCTCAGCTGCTTTGCCCTGAAAGAAAAAAAATATTTTTCATGTTGTTTAGTGTTGTTAAATCGAGTTATCGCGATGATATTCACTCTAATATTAATTTTAGGGCTCAATTAGAAGAATCTCGTCAAGCGATGAGCGCTAACACTTCGCGTGACAGAGTGCTCAATGCGCTCATGAATGAGAAGAGACAGGGCAGAATGCCCGGGATATTTGGACGATTGGTAAGTTTATTATAATCACGATAGATGCATAAAAACTTTTTGAAAATAAATGTTATTATAGTACTAAATTCTTGATGACACGAACATTATTATATAGATATAGAATGAGCATAGTTAGAAGTAGATATTAAGCTAAATATTTTGTACACCAATTCGGTAGAATTTGTGAGATTCTATGTAACATAAAACACCTATATTTGTACTCCATTCTGACGTATATGTTTTACTTTCTTTCCTTCTTTCAAAATGTATTAACCTTCGCGCAAAATGGCGCAAAATTTATTTATGATTGCGCAAAGCTGCGCAAAATTTTTACTAAAAAAATCTGTCAAAAACCTTTCTTCCTTCAGAAAAAATATGTTAATAATTTTTCATATCTTTTCAATAACAATTTATTTTCTTCCTAGGGCGATCTTGGCGGCATAGACAATAAATACGACGTCGCGATCTCAACATGTTGCGGTGCATTAGATAACATAGTCGTCGACACGGTGGAAACCGCCCAAGCTTGTGTGGAACATTTGAAGCAACACGATATAGGACGCGCTACGTTCATCGCTTTGGATAAGCAGGAGCATTTGAAACAGACGTATGAGAGGAGGCTGCAGTTGTGAGTATTTTTTTATTTATTTTTAACCAGGTGTTTCTCGCCATTTTACATGTTTTATGTCCGTCTACGGTTTTAAGCTATCTGGCTCTCTACCAATTTTCAGCTAAATCAGATCAGCTATTCTTGGGTATAAATTGAATGAGTACCTATTTCCAACAGTATTGTGACAATATTAATAAGATGCTATAAGATAAGCTACAGAATTTTTTTATTTAAATTTTCAAATAAATAGCTCATTGTAAATCAGTATTATTTTTAAAGTGGGAAACAAGGTTCAAATTCGTGCTGTCATGGTAAAGATTCCCCTAAGACTGACCATTACTTTAACTTGTGGTCTTCAATAATATTGCTGAAAAACGTTTTATAGTCTTGCGGGAATGAATAGATATCGTAAAAAGAAACGTATAGTTTTAGCATTTCTATGTATTATTATATGTAATATTTAATTCCAGCCCAGAAAACGCCCCCCGTCTCTTCGACCTAGTAAACGTGAAAGACCAGCGAGTCCTCCCGGCGTTCTACTACGCATTACGCGACACACTGGTCGCCAACGACCTGGAGCAAGCGTCCCGCATCGCGTACGGACACACGCGGTACAGGGTCGTTACATTGAAGGGAGATGTCATCGAAATCGCCGGTAAGTGTCGACATAATTAACATAAAACCCTAAACGGAGCAAAAAATCACGTTATAATATAGTCTGGGGACAGTTGGACGGTCGACAACAGGTCTAAGTAATCTACATAAGACATCCTAAGGATGTCTGGAAGAGATCGCTCTTAGCGATAAGACCGCCCATTATGTCACCTACTTTAACTAGATTAAGATCAAAAATGTAAAATTGGTGTACCTAATAAAGTATATCTATCTATCTACCTTTGGGTAGGTACTTTGGAATTTGAGTCTGTCGCATTTTGATGGCAAATTTTTTGATCAAGTTTTTATGTAAGTAAGGAGACAGATAGGAAACCGTGCAAGACTGTAAGGTAGTTATGTTCGTGTAGTAATGTATTTTTTCATTAAGGAGGGTAAATAGAAACGACGTAAAACGGGTTTCAACTTGATTTTCAACGCCAATTTCATTTTTTTCAGGTACAATGTCCGGTGGTGGTAAGACCACGATGCGAGGCAGGATGTCCAGCTCAGTACAACAGGACACCAGTGAACAGGACCCAAGGGTTATGCAAGCTAATGAGGAGAAACTTGCGAGGTTGGAACGAAGGTGAGTGAACTTTATTTTAAACATGCTGTACTACTGTTAAAGGATTGTGTAATAATGAAATAGTTAATTAAGTGGTTTGAGGTTTCACTCTGAAGATGTTTTGGCTCTAATGGTTAACCCTCTGATTATATAAATGTCTAGATGTAGCGTCAAGTGCGCGCAAGCGTGTCAAAAAATATCAGTGAACTGTTCACTGACGGGCGCTTTCCCGCCAACGCACCTACATGCACACATGCATAAAATTTTTGCCTCATTGTCTTTGTTGTGATTGTAGGGCGACACTCCATCTAGACATTTATATAATTAAAAGAGGGTTACCTTAAAAAGGGTTACCTTATCGTGACACAAAGGACATGTCAAAAAGGGGCGTCGCTAGATATAGTTGAGAAAACAATAATACCATGTTCAGTATTTTTGCATGACTTTTTAAATCAATCTCAATCAATTTTTGCTACAACTCTCAATTATCATTTAATTTCACTTTCTTTTACTTTAGGCGTTTAAAGCCACGCCGAGGCTTAAAAACATACCTTTATTTAAATAAGAACCAATTTATTTACAACAACCCCTAACTAAATATTAACATTATTTAATAACTTTCCAGGTTAGTAGAAATACGCAACGAGCAATCGGAGCTAGAAGAGACATTATCCTCGTTACAGCGTACAGTACGCGAAGGGAAAACTACGCTCAACAAACTGAATATAGAACTCAAGAGTTTGATCGAACAAGTGCCCGTTATGAAGGTAATTATTGCTACAGAGTATTTATCTATATTTATATTATAAAACTTAAGTGTTTGTATATTTACTTGAAGGCGCTAATCTCAGGAACTGGAACTTCGATTTGAAAAATTATTTCAGTGTTAAATAAATATTTATCGGGGTTGGCAATGGACAACCTTTATCTGGACGTGTGAACTCGCGTCTCATAGGAGGAAGAGTAAGACCACTGGTGGATGCTAGTGCTTGTTTCCTTATTTTTATTTTTATTAATAAAAAAAAAACTATAATTATAACTATGAATCGATTTATTTGTTAATTTCTTATCATGGAAAGTGGAACAGTGTTTGTCATAATACTGACCATATCATGGGAAGAAGGCTTGGAGGATGATGTAGTTAATACATATTCCATTCATCTGGTACATTATTATTATTTACACTGAACTCATAATTATTTGTTCTCTAGAATCAAATAAAGCAGCAAGAAGCTAAAGTAGCGTCCAGTAGAGTGGACCCGCAACAGAAAGCTTACTTGGAGGCCACCGTTGAGGCGGCCACTGAGAAACTTAACAAGGCTAAAGAAGATGCTGGTGAAGTAAGTACAATTCTCTACTTGTTTATTTTAGGCCTCCCCCACATTAGGCGTGCGCGATCCTCAGGCATGGATGACGCTGGATGCAGGTCGCTTCCAACCGGTATCTGTGGAGATCTAAGGGGGAGGCCTATGTTCAGCAGTGGACGCCCTATGGCTGAGATGATGATGATGATGATGATCCTCGGGCGTGTGAGTAGCGCGTGCGTCGCGAGCGCGCTGCGCTCACGTCGCGTTTTGCTGCCCTACGGCATTTGTAGCGCGCACAACCGAGGATCGCGCACGCCTAATGTAGGGGAGGCCTTAGGTACAACATATAAATTCTAAGTCATCATCCTCCGAACCTTTTTCCCAATCATGTTGGGCTCAGCTTCCAGTCTAACCGGATTCAGCTGAGTACCAGTGCTTTACAAGAAGCGACTGCCTATCTGACCTCCTCAACCCAGTTACCCGGGCAACCCGATACCCCTTGGTTAGACTGGCGTCAGACTTACTGGCTTCTGACTACCCGTAACGACTGCCAAGGATGTACAATGACAGCCGGGACCTACAGCTTAACGTGCCATCCGAAACACAGTAAATGGTGTCTAAGATATACTTAGAAAGTACATACAAACTTAGAAAAGTTGCATTGGTACTTACCTGACCTGGGATTGAACCCACACCCTCATACTTGAGAGGTTGGTCCTTTACCCACTAGGCCACCACAACTTTTTTTTACAACACATAAATTCTAAGTGTGAATCCATAATAAATAATTGGTCAAAATCAATATTGCACAAATACATAGAAAAATACATTATTGAACTCGAACTGTGTATTAGAATAAGCTCATATTGTAATCAAGTTAACATAAAAAAGACGATCCATTTTGAAATCTTGTATTTTGTAGTCTCGTATTTTTGATTCATATATCGATATCTCGTTAGTAAATCACTTTTTAGTTTACATTTCATACCAACTTTTCCAAATATAATTTAAATAGGATACCCAGTAATTTAAAGAAAATTATTTATTTAAAAATGACTATTAACAGGTAGAAGAGCAAGTACAAGAGGTCGACACACAAATATCGGCAGTCGCAGGCGGCAAAGTAAAAGATTTACAAAAGACAGTTACTGAGCTCACCAAGAAAATAGACAAAATCAACTCTGAAATCACTAAGCTTAAAGTCGCTATTAATACCAGCAAGAGGTACGTACTTTTTACACCTTTATTTTTCGTATTTAAGCACATAGTTATGAAATAATAAATTAACAGTTTAAAAACTGCTCTAGAAATACTCGCTTTTAAAACCAAAAAGGTTCCAGTTCATATCTTTCGGCTCCATCATCAGCAGATAGCTTTTATAATATGGTTGACCTTACGGTCAAAATTATCATCTCTCAAGGATCGTAGCGTCATGAAAATTGGCAGTTGTATGTAGTTCACATACAATTATAATAACTTTGACTACTTTAGCGTGCCTTTGACTACACTCACTTGGGTGTCCTTCATATAAAATCCCAATCTTTTTGTCGGAATTTAATGTCTTTGCCTTTCACACAGAAATGCAAAGAAATCGAAAGACAAAATCCAGCAAATGGAAGCAGACTTAAAAGAGACTGAGAAGAATTTGGAAACACTGAACAATCAGAAGAAACAACTCACCTTGGAAAGTTCACAATTACAGAAGGATTTAGAAGAAGTAAGTTGAGTTATTTCAGTATATTATAAGAAATTTAAGTAATTGACTCAAGGAACAAATAAAACTACCTAACCTTCGTATAAACTATACAAATTACACCTTACGGCTTAGTTATATGTTTTAACATTGAATGAATATTACAAGAACGGCTGAACCGATTTGGCTGAAAATTGGTGGGGAGGTAGCCAAGACCCTGCGAAAAGACAGGATGGGACGGGCTTTTTATCCCCAACCGGGTTCGTGAGGTAGTTCCCTTATAAGTAGGTGAAACCAAAGGGAACAGCCAGTCCTTCTGTGTGATTTTCTTTCATCTAAGAATTCTAACGAATTCAAAGCGTGCCATGGAATACATTTACTTTATAATAAAAACAACAATTTTTCGCTTTTCAGGTAGACGAGCAAATAAGCGAAGGAACAGATGAATTTTCGGAGCTAAAACAAGAAATTCAAAAGCTACAAAGCAAAGAGAACAAAGTTAAGGCTGAGCGCTTAGAGTCTAATAACTTAGTTACCAAAATGGAGAAGACTATTTATGACTGTCAGGGTAAAACACCTATGTGGGAAAAGGAGGTAAAATTATTTTAACTTTATGTGGCAGTTGAAGCTTGATTCCTATCTATACTAATGAAGCTAGTTATTACATAAAATAGCCTTATAGGTTATTTGATAAAGGAAATCAGACTAGTTCCTAAGATTAGAATGGTAAACAATCTCTTGAATTTTATAATAATGTAAGTATGTATTAGTCTAGATTTAATCGTTTTATTCTATTATCAGCATATAAGGGTGTATCCACATCTGGCGAATGTGCAGCTCGCGAGCCGATCGCGAGCTGTCCGCGAGCTGCGTGCGTGCATTGTTCGATGGCCGCTTCTGCTTGGCCCGCGCGCAGCTCGCGCGCGACCTAAGCGCCGCACGCGAGCGGCGCCCTAATTATTATAGTTATCGGCACGAATCTTGAGCTCTGACCTTCACCTGCGCAGAAGTAATTTATTGGGTCCCTTTTGTGGTATGAAGTGAGGCGCGGGGGCTAAAGCGGTGATTGGCCCGCAGTGCATCGCATCATAACCGTCACTCGGAATTGATTATTGGCTAATAAATCACTTCTGCGCAGAAGTAGGTCAGAACTCAAGATTCGTGCCGATAACTATAAATAAAAACACTAGTGTCGTCTAACATCTTCGATAGTACTGAGCCAGTAAACGGAACTGTAAGCGCGAGAACTGAGTGCGCGTCGCTCGCGCGCTGTATACTCGCCTCGCATGAGTTGCGCTAAAGACAAGCACCAAAATATTGCAGATAATATAATAAAACGATTAAATCTAGACTAATACATACTTACAATATTATAAAATTCAAAAGATTGTTTGCCATGCTAATCTCAGGAACTAATCTGATTTCCTTTATCAGAAAGCCTATTTATTACGGCACCTATAAGGTTACTTTTATGTAGTAATAGCACGGGACGCGGGTGAAACCACCAGTGAAATACAAGGTGTTGATTTGCATTTGTGCCATACTTCAGGAGGAGGACATAAAATACGTAAATAATCGATTGGAATTACAATAGACGGGAAATAGCTAATATGCACTGCTTTTTTTGGCATTGTAATGTCGTAGTATTTCAGAAGTAATCCAATTTTATGAATGAAATTTGTGAATAATCGTTGCGTATGCTTTGTGTTTGCGTTTGTGTGAGGGCGCAGCACGGTTTTAAGGCCAATCACACGCACCAAGTGTAAATACAGCTACATGACATTAATGGAATTCCGAAAAAAAAAAAACAAAATTACATACCAATTCTTTTGTTGATTTAGGTCGAGAATCATTAGCATAATTACGTCCTTGAATATGGCACGGATGCAAATCAACAGCTTGTATAAAAGAACATCTTTGTAGCTTGGTATAAAATGGTATTGGATACAAATTATAGCACAACGTGTTTAGCTATGAAAATAATTTCAAATAAAATAAAATTGCCAAAATATTTTTCCCCACAGTTAAAATCCCTGAAACTCGAAGACCCAGGCATAGAAGGTATACCAGGCATTGAACCGATAGTTCCTCTGAAACGCCACACTCCTGAGGAGTTGGAAGACGCTGAGGTGGAAGAGTTGAGAAATAGGCTGACTGCGCAGAAGAACAGGATCGGGGATAAGAAGCCTAATTTACAGGCTATACAGGTAATAAATAAGCGCTCCTCATTCTCTTTTCTATAAAACATAATAACCGTTGGGTGTGCTCAACAAGCTTCACGCGTATTTCCCTTTCCGTGTTGTTCCGTGACTCAGTCTAAGAGTCAAGTCAAAAAAGTGTTCACTTCAACTGCACACGATTTTGTTAAAACTTACCCAACGCCACTTGATCGCAAAAGCGTTCTCAATTGACGCGAATTGAACACGGGATCGTAGGATTCCGTAGTAAAACAAAAGCGTGTGGATTTCGCGAGACCGGTGTCGTCAGTTGAACACGGAAAGGGAAATACGCAAGCTTCACAAAGTTCCATAAATAATTGTTTTTATATTGTATAACTGCATTACGGAATGCAATAACCTATTGAGTATGAATTGTTATTTGGTAACTACATTTATATTGTAATAACTTTAGAAGCAAACATTAATTACTATTATTACCACGAATGGTAAGATCTCGCCTAACATCTTATATATAAAAAACAAACAAACATATCATCAAAATAGACAAGACCATATTTATTCGATTTGCTGCGCTAAGGTATTTTTTATTTCTAGGTAATAGTCATGAAATAATTTGTTTTTCTCAGGATTACAAAGCCAAGGAAGAATTGTACCTACGCAGAGCGGCCGAACTAGACGAGATAACGACAAGACGAAATGAAATGCGAGCACTTTACGATGAACTCAGAAAGAAGAGGACTACTGATTTCTTGCGTGGTATGTTTCAAATTAATTATAACCGAAAATAATTTAAGTGATATGCTACTACATTATTTTTTTATTCATTTGCCTCTTGTATCAGCATCGACGATATAGTATGCTGACGCATATGTAAACTACTGCTTTTTCCATTTGTTTGTTTGTTTGTCAAAATTCATAGCAAATAGTTCTTATAGCAACTGAAGTAAAACTTCTGTTTTCCTGGGTTGTCGGTGAACTTGGGTCTAAAGGCACAGTGCAGGGCCGCAAGTTTAGCCGTCGACCAAGCCACCGTGCACCCGGCAGCATACAAAGCCGCCGGCTTTGCCGCACAAAGGAGCCGCGCGCCGGGGTGTGCCGGCGGGTTGCGCGGCTTATCGGCATCAGTTCCTTCATTAGCGGCGGCACCGCCGCTCGGCATAAACCCGGCGGCATTGCCGCCGGCATGTGTGTGAAGTAGCCTTTAGAGAATTAAACCAATCAGAGATACCATGTAAGATGGCAAAGACGGTATATATTTAAATCATTATTAATTGTATGTATTGTTACAGGGTTCAACACAATCACAGCGAAGTTAAAGGAAATGTATCAAATGATCACATTGGGAGGTGACGCCGAATTAGAATTAGTGGATTCCTTAGATCCTTTCACTGAGGGTATTGTTTTCAGGTAATTTTATACTTAACTATTTCAATTTCAAAATCAATCAACATATATTTTGCCTAATAAACACATTTTGTGTGAAAGACGCATTTATTAGCATTTTTTCTCCTGTAGATATATAAAATATTTGTTTTTCTTTCTCGTGTTTCGCATATAGTTTTAACAAAGAAAGAAATTATTAATTCGATTTCTATAATTTAATTCGCATTTTTTAATATGGTTTCCGTAATTCAGTGTTCCTACGCCAATGCTTACCCCTGATATGTTATTTATTTACTTCTTACTGAATAACACAGGTAACAACATAGAAGGGTCCGGTAATAACATAGAGGCTATGTTTGCCATAACACAAAACATATATTTCAATACACAATTTCTTCCCCAGTGTCCGTCCTCCAAACAAATCTTGGAAGAACATATCAAACCTCTCTGGCGGTGAGAAGACATTGTCATCCTTAGCTCTCGTATTCGCGTTACATTACTACAAACCTACGCCATTATACGTTATGGATGAAATAGACGCGGCTTTGGACTTCAAAAACGTGTCTATTGTCGCTAATTATATTAAGGTGAGTTTTCCTTTTAATTATTGTCCCGATTCTCCTAATTTTACTTAACGATTCACGTTCGACTCGATTCGACTGAGATCCAATCCCGACTCGATTACGATTGAAGCGTATGTGGCATTCTGCTATTTTTTCTTTGAAATAAAAGTTTTTATCCTTTTCTGTCATTCAATAATGAATCATTTTTTTTTTTGCAAATGATTTACGATTGCAAAATGATTGTACAGCAAACTACCGTATAGACCAAAATCACCAAAATAGCAGACCAATCGCACACCAATCAAAGGTCTTTTATTAGTAGCAGAATGCCCAGGATAACTGGATGCAGCGCAGTGCCAATCTATGACATGTAGCAACTGCCTATCTGACCTCCTAAACCCAGTTATCCAAGAAATCCTGTAAACTCATGAATATGGTTGTCAGACTTTCTGGTTTCTGACTACCCATTATGATGGCCAAAGATATTCAAATGACAGCCGAGACCCACAAAATTTAAAGTGCCTTCTGAAATACGAAAGGACTCGTCGTGCTATATTTGGATTAAACCCTTCATAAATTCATAAGCATTTGAAAAAAATACCTTTTTCGTATCATACTAAAATATACCTTTTCTTTCTACAGGAACGCACCAAAAACGCCCAGTTCATCATAATCTCACTTCGATACAACATGTTTGAAGTATCCAACCGTCTCGTCGGTATTTATAAGACCGAAGATTGTACCAAATCTGTTACTATTGAAAACAAGATTCCTGATCCTTTGCCAAATGATATTGCAGTTTAATTGTATAGCAATAAGGTTCATTTTAATTTGTGATTAATGGTAAGGTAGGTCTGTATAGAATATGGTGACTAATAAATAGGTTAAATAATTGCAAATGTGTGCTTTTCTTCTTCGTTCTTGTGTGAAAAATAAGACACTAATGGTGTTAGACGTGGTTGGCAAAAAAAAACATGGCCATTATATAAATGTTTTGCGAACGCTGACGTCAGAGCAATCTATGGCGGAGCTGCATATATCTTCAATAGGATACTTGATGCTGATGATCTGTTGGAACGACATCGGCCAATTATGGCCATATGGAAAGTGTTCCAAGTTCGGGAAGAAGATACCTGTGAATAAGTGATGTTGAAGTAAAATAAAACACAAAACCAACATAGTTAACATAATTTATTGATACAGAACACGTCAGTAACGTCGTTGTGCTAACACAAGTAGTAGAGCTCAGTGAGACAAGCGAGCGTTGCTTGTAGCGCGAGTAGCCTCACGCCGCCGCACCGCACCCACAGCGACCTCAGCGCCGCTGTCAACTTGCCCCTGTCGCAGTACACTGCCTTAACCAAGCAATACACAGACCACTTGAAGCAGTCAAGGGCGACAGCTTCAAGCTGTCGACTCTGGGGCGCGATTCTGCTATTTTACTTAAAGCGACATACGATTGAGATCCAATCAAGACTCAATTACGATTGAAGCGTATGTGGCATTCCGCTATTTGATCTTTTAAATAAACGTTTTATTAGTTTCTGTGATTCAGTAATGAATCGTATTGTCTGCAAATGATTTACGATTGCAATATGATTGTAGAGCAAACTACCCTATAGACCAAATGGCTGACCAATTACAAACGGAATAATACGATTGGTCTTATATTAGTAGCAGAATGCCCGCTAAGATTAAAACTGCTATTGCGATTAAATTTTTATTAAATTTTGACATTATTAATTTAGCAGAATCGGGCCCCAATTATGAGAGAACTAAAGGTTAATGGAGCTAGTAACGTTTCTCGTCCCCCGAACCCACGCATTTTGGCGCGCTACTTTCTTAGGAGATTTTGCGTTATTATTATATTTGCGTTATGACATCTCCTCTAGTTATTTTGCTTTCCATGTTTAGAGCTCTTATTCACGTCATATTTTTTTGGTTGATATACATACCCTGTCCTTTCCTATATATTTTTAACAACATAGGTTATATTTTATAAAGAAGAACAATCGTCTTTGATTGTGACCAAAATATATATTTTTATTGCTACTTAGATTTGGAGATTAATTGTGTTGAAAATAAAGTGCATAGAAAATGGAAGGATTAGGAGTGAGAAAATGCTCATAATTTAAAAGATATTAGAAATAATTATTTATAACATTTAAATGCACTATGGAAGCCATTCATATTAGACATATTTTTGGACAAACCATGCCTTTTAGGCGTTTTCGTGGAATTTTTTTAAAATCTATATTATGCAGTTGTAGACCCTTTAGGTGCAGAAAAAGGTCGATATTATTTTCTTTTAGCACAATTAATTAAGTAAATCTAAAGGTGAACACCTAAATAAAATATCTAAACATATTCCATAATTTACAATACATTTATTTAAATAATTTTCAATTACATACACATACATAAATATGCAACTTTCAGTTCGCTTATCACAAGTTTCACATTGAATCAGGCTTTTTTTCAAGAATATGTCTGGATATAGTGCGACATAAGATCTGATATACATACTGACTTTTAAAACATACATGTACTTAAAAACATACAAACCTCTTTCTTGGGTAGTTGGTTAAATAGCATTTTAAATTATATGAGGTAAAGGTATATTTTGTCGCTATATAGTTGAACATAAAATACTTGATGTTATCTAAAACTGTATTTTCGCGGTGGTTAGATTTTTATTTATTGTTATTATAATTGTAGTATGTACATCATCTTCCATCTTCCGAGCCGTTTTCCCAACTATGTTGGGGTCGGCTTCCAGTCTAACCGGATGTAGCTGAGTACCAGTGCTTTACAAAGAGCGACTGCCCTATCTGACCCCCTCAACCCAGTAGGCAACCCAATACCCCTTGGTCAGACTTTCTGACTACCCGTAACGACTGCCAAGGATGTTCAATGACATGATAGGTACTTAAAAAATGTAATAATTCAAATTATTTTTTTCTCAAAAGTCAGCATGTAATCATAAAGAACTAATGATGCAAATGCAATGTACATTACCAATACTCTCACTAACTCGAATCTAGGATATAATGCTTCATACAGAAGAGGACCTACTCTATAGTTCTACGGCTTGTGGCACGGAGTAATTAACAAATGAAGTATGCAATAAGTATAAAAATAGACGGTCAATGGTATTTTAAGTTCGATTTCCACAAAAATCACTTTGAATTTCCTTAATGCATGTTACTGTTGAAAGAGAGCACCAGTGTCTAAGCATATAACAGAATAAGATATACTATGTATGTATTTGGTTTAATAGCCGTTTAATAGCCGTATATTGATCAGAAAGTACCATACAGGTTACACTGTGTCAAAAGAAGTAGTGGCAATTGGTATAGAACACTTTATGATCACAAAAATGCTTGTAAGGTAAACTAAAACGAAACCTCAGAAACTGATAATTCATTTGTTAATTACTCTCAACATTGACTTTGAGCCAAATAATCAGCCATAGAACTACAAGTTTTAAACATCAATAAGTCAACAGTCGTTTTATTAAGGGTACTTAAATTAAAACTCTTTGCATACAACAAAAAGGCTTTAGTACAAAATGGCCCAGCAGTTGCTTAAAATAAATTAATCAAGATTAAAAAGTTAGTAATTTTATAAGTTAGACGATTTCAAGTATTTTTCGCTTTGCATTTGAGATCTCCATTAGTTACCCAATCTGTGACTTCAAAGGGGCCATTTTGTCTCAAAGCCTTGGATCATCAATAACAATATACCTTACACTTCTTGCACCAAAACCATGACTTCTGGCTTCAAAAAGACATCTTTATTTGGGCTGTTGTGTATTTGTTCGGCGACTGAAGAGTGCCAAGCGAAAGTGAGTATTGTGGCTGGTACGATTCGTAGGTCAATAAGGGTCTTATTTGCGTCTTCGTCGGGTATTAGCTTATGACCTGTGGGAGTGTTGAGCACGAAGGGAAGATCGTGTTCGAGGTTTTCTCGGACGAACTCGTGTATCTCCGTGTAGCGTTCGTACACTGAGAATGTACCCTGAAAATTGTAAGGGAAAACATAAATTAAAATGTTGTACATATTTTATCTGAAATCAAACTTAACAACGACGGGTTGCGTAGAATAAAAATAACATTCAAGAAAACTTCAAATCCGTGAATAACCGCTTCTTTATATAAAAAGCCAAGGTTTTTAGTTATTGAATGTAATACCTAACCATTATCAAAATAAACGCCAAAATACAACAACAGTCATGCAAACTGGACCATTACTGTTAATTACACTATTTATAAATAACTAAAGAACGTCTGAACCGATTCGCCTGAAAATTGGAAGAGAGGCAGCTTAGACCCGGGGGGAGAAAGACGAATTTGGGACTCCTCATCCGGGTGCGGGAAGTAGTTCCCTCAGGGCGCGGGTGAAACCACCAGCAGTGTAGTTTATATAATAATTATGTACATAGTTTACCTGTAACAAAATCCCATCTGGGAAGCGTACCCTGATGATAGCGAACTTATATTTACGCATCTCTCTGATCTCATCCTTCTCTCTCATCGCTTTAGTTCTGAGCATCTGACTCCTTTCTATTGCTTCGGCTCTGTGGAACAAACATACATGATAAATAATATAATAAAGAGAGAAAAACAATTTCTCGTTTCTTTGTTGGCACCCGTTCAGAAACTACTGAACGAACTGATTTGAAAAATCTTTCACTGTTAGTTCTACGGGACGAAGATAACGCGGGAAGGCGGCTGATTATGAATAAGAACAGTTGTGTAATATTATGTGTGAAAGGACCACGCGTCAATTTGTAATTATTTTTTATCATTGCTCAATAATGATGAAACCTACGTCATACGAAACATCTTGACAAGCACTGTATTTTATTCTACGGCAACCAAGTGCGAATACAGCGGGAACATGCTGTTGTCGACCATTTAAAACTTATGTTAGGGTGCGTCCACATCTGGCGAATGCGCAGCACGCGAGCCGATCGCGAGCTGTCCGCGAGCTGCGCGCGTGCAGTCACTGCAATAGTTCGGTGCGCCTCTTTAGCGCAACTCACGCAAGGCTCGTATAGAGCGCGCGAGCGGCGCGCGATCCGCGCGCAATCAGTTCTCGCCCGCACAGTTCCGTATATTGGCTCAGTACTATCGAAGATGGCAGACGTCGCTCGCGTGCGGCGCTGAGGTCGGGCCAAGCAGAAGCGGCCCGAGAACAAACATGCACGCGCGCAGCTCGCGAACGGCTCGCGAGCTGCACATTTGCGGCACATTCGCCAGATGTGGACGCACCCTTAGTGACTGTACAATGTGTAATATGTTCAAACAAAAGTGCCCAAACTCCTTTAAAATATGTATGTAAAATGTTATATAAGCTGGGTTTAAAATAAACAACTTATTATAATAACATACCTTAACTGTTGTTCCCTCTTAATCTCCTCAGGTGATAACGCATAGAACGAGGGCGGCAGTTGCACCTTATTAGCCGCTTGTGAAGGCAGTAACACTTGCAGGTTCCTATCCAATTCTAATTGTATTGGTTCCGCTGTGCGAAGCGCTTCTATTAGATTCTGTGAAAAAAATATTGGGTTTAAATTAACTGTAAATGTGAATAATTGAAGAGCTTGTGGCTAAATTGCTGCAAGGATCGATAATACGGTTAAACAACGCTTGGGGCGGTCCATCAGTGGATGGGCGACCATCTTGTCATGACAAGTTCTACTGTGCTTTGAAAGGTAAGTACATACTTTGGTGGGTCCTGGCTGTCATTTGAACTTTTATAGCAGTGTTTAGGGGTAGCTAGAAGCCAGAGAGTCTGATACATAGTCTTATTACATGTATTTTAGGGTTGTCCAGGTAACTAGGTTTAGGAGGTCAGATAGGCAATCATGCCATGTAAAACAGTAGTCCTCAGCACTGAAATCAGGAGGAACTTGTCATAATAATATGGCTACCTATCCACTTAACGACCGCACCAAGTTTTTTTTTTAAGATAGATCAACCTGTCCGCCTATTACCTAACCACAAGTGCCTCTTAGTCATCCATCCTCCTCCGAGCCTTTTTCCCAACTATGTTGGGGTCGGCTTCCAGTCTAACCGGCTGTAGCGGAGTACCAGTGCTTTACAAGGAGCGACTCCTATCTGACCCCCTTAAGAGCGTGTACGCTCGGCGCGCGATGTCAACTTTAGGTAATTCAACGCAAAAAACCGCGCAGACTAGCGTCGCGGCTGTGTGCGTGCCTATCATACTTCACGTATAGTCACACAAACCATTTTGATCCTTTCGAGTGAAATTGGTAGAACAAAAAATTGGTAGAGCACTTTCTGTATATTACATACAATTTTCAACAGTACTAAATAGTCGACTGATGATTAATGACAATGTTAAGAGTTTCTGTATTTTAACCGATTTCAAAAAAAGAAAGGAGGAGGTTTCAATTAGATTGTTTTGTGATTGTTCTCAATTTGATTGTTCTCGATTTCTCAAAGACGCCTGGACCGATTTGAAAAATTGATTGTTTATATGAATGGTCCAGTCCATCCAGACCGAAAAATTGTGGTCGAATAACAACAATTGCCGGAAAGCCAAATATTGGTGAAGAGCTTGGGTTTACCATTGCAAATAAAGTTTTAAGTTATCTATCCTATATGCTTCAAAAGTTATTCGAGATCAAAAGTCAAAATTTGGGTACATCCAAAACGAAAAAAAAAAAAATTATAGCTCGATTGGTAACAGACATCTGCAATAAGTGATTTCGAGTTATTCATAGCAAGCCCTTTCATTTGATACCCATATCGTAGGAATGCATTAAAAACATTTGTTTCTCCATCTTGGGTATACCGCCATATTGGATATAGAATTGTCATTAAAACTGAACATTCAAACAAAATTTCAACTCAATCGATAAAAAAAAATATGCTTCAAAATTGAGCTTTAAATAAAATAGTAATGTATCAAGATTTGTTGGTCGCGCATGAAATGTACTCTATTCTCGGTATCCACGGCAGAGGTTATTCACCCTACGCGATGTGACGGAGCGACACGTCCTCTCTCTGTGAAGCCTTGCGGCGGTCTGGTTTGAGTTGACTCCAGGGGCTGGTCACTGCCGTACTTGACTAGATTTCGGTAAAAAATTTAGAAAAGCGCCATCTGCAATCCTCTTCCTAAAGTATTTAATATCTTCAAGTGATAATAGATGGCTCTTTAATCAAAAATTAACTTCCATAAAATATCACTAAAATTATTGAAATCTAAAAATTATTTTATATATTAGTATTACGTAGGAAATCTATCAATTATTTTTATTAAATCTGTACACTATTTTATATACATAAATTATTTTTCTATAATTATTTTTTTGGTTGGCAATAAACCGTGCCAACTGCCAATGCTGAAGTTAGAATTTGAATTTTAATGGCGAGTACAGTACATACAATTTGTGTGTTAAGTTTTCGTCCATTTAAGTGTTTTCTGCTGTTGACTTGCGTTGATTTGAGTTTTACTCATCCGCTGTGTTTTCGGTGAATTAGTGAGTGAGTTGAGCTGTGCTCCTCTGTTTCATTGTTTCACATAACTTGCGAAAAGACGCCATTAGTGTTTAGTATTATTTGCGATAAAGACGCCTTTTTTGTGATATTTGTGAAATAGACACTGTTATTGTGTTATTAGCGATTAGAGACGCTTGTTTGAGTGCATATAATCATGCCGAGGCGGTGCGAATTGGGATGTTCACACAACCCGGGTAAGTGCTTTCTTTATCAAGTTCATAGTACCTAGGGCCCGATTCTGTTAATAGTATCATTAAGTTATTAATATCAAAATTGAATAGAAATTAAATCGCAATATCAGTTTTAACCATTTCGGGCATTCTGCTACTAATATTTATAAGACCAATCGTATTCCAACGACATTCGATTGGTTGCTATTGGTCTGCCGTTTTGGTTTATAGGTACATATTACCATATTATTCTTAGTCTATATTGCCATATTGCCTCAAAGTCGTGGTGGCCTAGTGGGTAAAGAGCCAACCTCACAAGTATGAGGGCGTGGGTTCGATTCCAGGTCAGGCAAGTACCCATGCAACTTTTCTAAGTTTGTATGTACTTTCTAAGTATATCTTAGAAACCAATGACTGTGTTTCGGATGGCACGTTAAACTGTAGGTCCCGGCTATCATTTAACATCCTTGGCAGTCGTTACGGGTAGTCAGAAGCCAGTAAGTCTGACACCAGTCTAACCAAGGGGTATCGGGTTGCCCGGGTAGCTGGGTTGAGGAGGTCAGATAGGCAGTCGCTCCTTGTACAGCACTGGTACTCAGCTGAATCCGGGAATTATTCCCAATAGTCCCTCTAGCGCTGTCCTCCGGGGTGACAGCCGGGAATTGTCTTCCCAGTTATCACCGGGGTGACAATTTGTGCCGACTGTTCCCTTTGAAAACTGACTAGAGGGGACAAATGGGAAGTCTATTTCTCAGTTGTCACCGGGGGGGTGACATTTGCTACGGTTCCTTCTTCCTTCCTAAGAAAAAAAAATGTAATTACCATAGATTTCAGGTTTTTTATTTATTATGTTACATAGAATCACATAAAAAAATATATATATTATTATTTTAACTAACACAATGTCAACAGGCTTACAAAAATCGATTTTTTTATAGTAGTTAATACTACTATAAAAAACAAAAACAACATTATGTTTCCTATAATAGGCACAATCACAGATAACTTTAATTAATACTAATCACAGATAATCACTAATGGTTAAGTTAAAAGTGCTTATTAGTCGCATGCTTATTTGTAACACAGTTTGTAATCTTGTTAAATTAAATAAAATTAAGAAAACGATTGGTGTTAATAGAAATTAATAATATGTGATGTACCTATTAAAGGAAACACAATGTTGTTTGTTATAAGAAATAAAAACCTGAAATCTATGATAATTACATTTTTTTTTCTTTGGAAGATTCTATGTAGCATAATAAATAAAAAACCTGAAATCTATGGTAATTACATTTTTTTTTCTTTGGAAGGAAGAAGGAACCGTAGCAAATGTCACCCCCCCGGTGACAACTGAGAAATAGACTTCCCATTTGTCCCCTCTAGTCAGTTTTATTTTTGTATAGTATATTATATATTATATTTTTGTATAGTATATTATATATTATAGTATATTATATAGTATATTATTGTATAGTATAGTCAGTCATATTTTTGTAATTTATTTTTCAGGTGTGACACAACATCAATTTCCACACCCAGAAAAGAATCCTGAGTTATTCAAAGCCTGGGTTAATATAGTTGGTGGAAAACTGGAGACTGCAGATGATATCAAATTTTACAGAAAGCGAGTCATCTGTGACATACATTTTGCAGACAAGTTTAAGAATCGCAACAACCGTTTAAATAACATAGCTGTTCCTACTCTCCATCTTCAGGGTAAGATTTAGATCTTTATTCTTGAACTAGATCGCAATGCCACCTACTGAGTTAAAATTGCCATTAAGAAAACAAAATTCTTAATTATTCACAATTAAACTGAACTGAAATCTTTTAGGCCACCTGTTTGCAGTATATTAATATTTAATTGGATATAAAATGCAGTTCATTCACCCCTTAACCAACTCGGTGAAGGTTGTTGTTTAGTGGGATCTTAGACTTGTTTTTACTATTTCCAGGTGCTCCATCACAAGATGCTCATATGCCTCCTGCAACTCCACATATACCAACTGAACTTCCTATGCCTGAACATAATATATGGGATCTGCCTTCTACATCAAAGCAAATAATCACTGGTATGTAAACGCTTGGCTACCTACATTCTCAAATTATGTTTAACTAGCTACCATAATTAATTACTGCATTAAGTAATATGTAACTGTTGTGTAGTCATTACAAACACACTTCAACTTGATTTATTGTAATGACAATTTAGGTTAATAATCCTCATGTAACTCACACTAGTAATTTTGATGTTTACAATGACAATGGTGAATTATTATTATTTTATTTTCAGCTGCACCTCCCAATGCGTGTGTTATAGCAGCAGAACATAATTATTGCAGTAAACATGGTATACAACAAAGACGGAAACTTAAAGGAGACAAAAGTAAGTGCCAATGTAGTTTATACCATAAGATATCCAAAAAATGTTTATACATAGGCTACTTTTATCTGGGTGTGGAAAGTAGTAAAGTAAAAGTTTTTTTTTTTTTGCAGAAAAACTGAAATCAACTTCATCGCTGGAGAATGAATTAAAGATTTCAAGATTCCAAATGAAGAATTTAAAAACCGAAATTATTCGGTTACGTAAACGGAGTAGTAGTTTGAAAGAAAGATTAGCCAGCGTTGATAAAATTAGCAATACAAATTGTTTAAAAAAAATAACGAGAAATATGACAACTGCAGCAAAATATTCACAAACATGCAGTACACCCAAACTCACAAGAGAGCTCGTGGGCGGAGGTTTACTTTAAAGGAAAAAGTTTTGTCTCTCCATGTACAAAAAGAGTCCCAAGAGTTATACTCTTTTATATAAATACTTTACATTGCCCTCTATAAAATCATTAAAAAGGCTTCTTGCGAAAATTGAAATAGAGTCGGGGCTAAATAAGTTTTTATTCATAAAAATGAGAAAGACTGTGAAGGAATTAAGTCCAGAAGATCGCCTCTGCTGTCTTATTTTTGACGAGATGTCAATATCGCCGCAGATCCATTACGACGGATCTAAGGATAAATTAAAGGGATTCGCTTGGCGTAGTAAAAAAATTGCTGACCATGTTTTAGTTTACATGGTCAAAGGATTAAAGAAAAAATTTAAACAGCCTGTTGCATACTTTTTTACAAATTCTGTTAACAAAGCAGAATTAAAAGCCTTGACTATAAAAGTCATTAAATATGTTCAGGGTACAGGGCTTAATATTTTGTGCACAGTGTGCGACCAAAGCACAGTAAATGTCAGTGTAGTGAATGAAATTATTGAAGATAGTAGAATAAAATTCATAAAAGAAAATAAGGAATGGAGACATGATGTAATGGAAGTAGGGAAATCTAAAATTATCCCATTATTTGATGTCCCTCATTTATTGAAAGGGGTAAGAAACAATTTACTTACGAAGGACTTAAAATATTTCGACTTCGAAGAAAAGGTTGAAAAGACGATAAAATGGGAATATTACCAGAAAATTTATGAAGCGGACAAATTACATGGTGAATTAAAAATATGTCAGAAACTAACTGATGAACATATTTATGTGGAGAAAATAAAAAAAATGAAGGTCAAACACGCAACCCAAATTTTTAGCCGCAGTGTTGCTACAGCTGCAGAACATTTATCTGCTAGGGGCGATTTATCTAATGAGTGCCGCCAAGTAATTACATTTACCAAAATGATGGACAATTTATTTGATTCCTTAAATTCAAGCTCATTTAATATGATACATGGAAAAATGTATAAATGTGGTGTTAGAAACAATTCTCCTCATCATGAATTATGGGAAAATGCCAAAAAGGTATTAAAATCAATAAAATTTATTAAAGTTAAAAAAGAAAAGGAAAATAAAATAAGATTAATTGAAACGAGTTCGGTACCTTCAATAAAAAATTTTATACGTACTATTGAGGGCATGCAACAGTTGTGGAAAATATTATCCCAAAAATATTTATTTGATACAATGATGACCAGAAACTTTAACCAGGACCCACTGGAAAATTTTTTTGGGAACATTAGAAGTTTTGGGGTGAGGAATACGGCACCCAACACAATTAGCTTTGAAGGTGCCTATAAATCACTTCTTTTAAATAATTATAACTCACCCCATTCACTTAACGCTAACTGTGAAAATGATGACAATGATTGTCTTCAGACATTGAGTTTCTTTTTGGAAGACAAACTTTTAGAAAACACTTCTAATGTTCCCAGTAATGAGGTTCTACCATTTCAGCAAGAAGAAAATGACGAAATTGAGGTGCCTTTTATAAATTTAAATTCTGAGCCTGCTGATGCTGGTCAGGCCAATTATGTATGTGGGTGGGTGCTGGCTAAATGTTTTAAAAAAGTTGCTAAATCATGCAGGCACTGCAAAACTGAACTAACTGGCGACAGTCAATTAAAATCAAATAGTTATATAAGGGCAAAAGAATATACAAAAGGAAAACATTGTCTGTTGTATCCCAATATAGTGGCGGAAAAAGTTTTAAAGACATACAAAATATTGTAGTAGAAATTTTGAAAAGAATGTGCCAAAACTAAATTAAAAGAAAAGATAAAAATGTTTTTAGACATATTTGTGGATTATCCTTTCACCTGCGATATCCACAAGATAGAATTAAGAAATGTTTTTGAAAACATTACAATAAATATTTTGGTATATAGTTGGTGCCGCTCAATTAATCGAATTTTATCAGGTAAAATCCAATATCGTGATGAGGATGATGAAACTAAACTTTCAGCACAAATTTATTACAATAAACATAAACATAAGTAAATATGATTTTTATTTAATTCCAGGTCGCCTACTAAGTACTTTCTAAATGTTCCTACATAACGTTGTTCTGTTGAGTTGTAGTAATCTGTGTTGTATTTCCATATTTCAATAAATAACTATTTTCTACATTCTGTGGCTATATTTTGTAAGTACGTACGTATGAACAAATTCCCTAGAATATCTATAGACGGTTATTCGTCATCTCGACACACTAAACTCACCACGAATGTGTCGAGTTGGTGAAACTCAAAATTTGTACATTTATCATGTCGTCAACTCGCCACGTCAAGATTTTAATTCGTGTCCAGTTAGTGAAACTTAGATTTTATCACTTTTATGTTTTCGCCAAGTTTGGGAATCAACTTTTCGCGTTTCAAACGTTTGCAAAATGGACGTTCAGTGGCCGATGATGTTTGTGACACAATGTATCCAGTTGGCGAAAACATAAAAGTGATAAAATCTAAGTTTCACTAACTGGACACGAATGAAAATCTTGAGTGGCGAGTTGACGACATGATAAATGTACAAATTTCGAGTTTCACCAACTCGACACTTTAATGGTGAGTTTAGTCTGTCGAGATGACGAATAACCTGTAGACAATACTGATGTATACATGTGTGTGAAATGGGATGTACGCACACATAAACAATTTGTTTCGGCAGACGATACCAGATGGCGCTTCAAAAATCGTTTGAAGGTTGCAGAAAAAAATCGAAGTGGGTTCTCTATTCCCAATCTATTTACTATACTCTATGGTTGACTCGCGTGCAGCGTTTTATAGTAGTTTTTAAATAATTTATAAAAAAATAAAAACGAGAGATTAAATTATAATATAAAGTTTATGTTTTAAAGAAAGAGTTATATTACTATAGTAAATAATTGTTATATTAAATTAAGTAAGATAGATAGGTAAAAAAAGCATTTGAAATTCACAATTTTTCACATTGTTAAAATATTTTTTTCTGAAAGATAGAGACCTAAATCAAAAAATGTTTTCAACTAACTATAGGCATGGGGATTTCGTCTATGAGTAAAAAAATAAATATGATTAGATTTGCCACTGTTTTCACATGAATTTAAGCTTCGAAATAGACGCTGAACGGGAATTTTATAAAACATCTGTTACGTTATAGGGGTTTTAAGTATTGAAACTACACAAATTGAAATTTATGTTCAATTAACTATATAGACAGTGAAATTACCTTGCGTTATTAAAAAATAACATAGTTATAGGATAAGTAGTTACTGAGAAACAGTGGTTTGAAAAGTACCATTTTAGGCCAAATGGCGCGCGGTTGACGTACACGCTCTTAAAAACAAGCCCCTCTTAAAGTAAAACTATATTAATAAAAAATAAATACACACCACTAAACTCTCAACAGTAGGCACATTTTCCTTCTGGAACACTAGGTAGTCCTCCTCCACTCCGTCTGCGTTGGTCACTCTCTGTTGTTCGAAGCCGGCCGCTATCAGCAACTCCATTGATCCTTCTATAGGTTGTACGCGCTCTGTGAATGCTCTGAAAATGTTTTATTGTGTGGTATAGTTTCAAAGTTTTTATCGATTATCAACATTGCACCAAAAAACAACTTCATGTAAAACTGTATGTATTAGTAAGCTTGCTGACTTTTGTTGTTGTTAAGGGGTATCGGGTTGCCCGGGTAATTAATTTGTAGAAGTCAGATAAGTAGTCGTACCGCGGCCCTGGCACATAAAAGGCCTACAATGGAACACGACGGTTTTAAGTCAGTAAGAGTCTGACACTCCCTCACCGCTGCTAACCCACAGCAGGAGGGGTCATTTGATGATATTTGACGTCGTTAAAAAAAGAAAAGATAGGTAGTCGTATATAATTCATCTGCATCCAATAACACTAGAAGCCAACCCGAAAATAATTGGAAAAAGGCTAGGTAGATGATGAGCTTTTCTAGCTTGAAAGCGTAACAAACAAACTCATTTGCAGATGTATAGTATAGATATATATTATGTAGTGAGGAATATTTACCTATTGCTCATCCTAATTTTCTGAAACTTCTCATCCTCAGGATGTGTTATAATGTTCTCTAAGTACTTGCACAGTGTTTCTACACACGTGTCAATCTGGAAACAAAATTAATTATGAAAAAAATATTGTTCATAAAAGGCATTTTCAAGATGAGCTTTTCAATGTCAAACACAATGTCCCACTGTTGAGTACATCACGTTGCCCGGGCGGGCGCAGGGGGGCGCTCGATGAGCTGGCACCGCGCGCCGGCCGTCACAAGAAGCACGGCGTCATCGTCCACCGTACCGAGCGCGCACACAAGCGCATTTCTTATAATTTGTTAATTCCGTTATTCCTAAGTGTTGTAATTTATACAGTCCACTATTATACTTATTAGCTACCTACGAAGTTACTGGAGTTTTGTTCTACCAACCCCCATAGGATATACCACATTTCCGTTTATGGTCCTTCGAAATAACGACAGAAGAAGTAACAGCCAGTTCCAGCCGCGTGGATTTTCAAATTCAAGAAAAATAACGGCCGTTGGAAAAATACTGGTCAAACTGCTTTTAGTTTTGTAGGACTTCTTAAGTTTACTCTCTCTCTGTATTTTTAATAAATCTATTAATGAGTAATAGGTCTGAGACTTCAATAATAACTTTTTTCTCTAACTGTAATTAGAATTGTTCGCACCATACCTTTTCCCTATTGTTGTTACAAGACTGTATGATAAGACAGGCCGTAAGCCCCCTCTCTTCTTCGAGCTGCTCATACAGAAACGTCTTGATATTCTTCTTCCATTCGTCCCGGGGGAGTATATCGTTGCTTATGAGTGGACATCTGAAATGAGAACGTGAAGTTTATAAGACACTATATTCACGTAGACCAAATACTTTCATCATTCGACGATTATAATAAGCTCCATCAAATCGGAGCAGATAATGTTTTGAAATTAAAATTTCTCCACCTTTAGGGTGTTTAGGGTAGTTTGGGGGATTTAAATGATGTTAGTTATTTTGTCAAAAAGGTTTATTCAGGTTCCTAATCCAATCCTTATAGGTGATTTTGAAAAGAACGAGACGTTGGCTATGCTTAAAAAAAATATCTAACGTGTATGGAAAAAATTGTGGATTGCCTTATTAGAGACAAAATTTTGACAAAAGCACACAACTAATACCAAATTCCTATCCTAAGCAAGTCAACAGATATGAGGATCATCCAAGTCCACCATTAAACCTCACTTGAAATAAACCCCACTAGCTGCATAGTTCCTAGGCAAGTCTTCGACTGTCTCCCGCCTCGGTTGTTCTGATGGTGGTGCTTTAGAAGCCGACGCGGCCGCCGCCTCGTTAGCTCGCTCGTTTTCTAACTCTTTTTTTACTTGTGCCTGTAAATGTTCATTTATTTATTTATTGGATTGCCAACAGAAGTTACACAATTACATTAGTTGGTATGACAGTTGATAGTATAGGTGGAGTGTGCACCTCCAATTACAGGCGACCACATAATTCACATATAATCATCAGGTACATACTATTAAAAGACATTGAAAAAGCGCATAGAATTTAATTATGCAAGAGATTTGTACTCAAATTGTTATCATAATTTATATCTTGAAGTAGTAGATAAATCAATCAATGTGTTAACAATTTTAGGTATAGGTACATATTTTTATCTCGGTCAAAACTTTCATTTTTGCATAATGTGTGATGCAGTTTTTTTCATCATGATCAGGAGTGACTGGCAAAGACTGGTAAATACAAATAAAAATTATGCCACCACGCAACGGGTGAGTGAGAAAGCATGATGTTAGCAATTGGCATGTTATGCCTCAAACCTACCTGTATAGCAGCCAAAGAAGTATTAAAAGATGGATTTTCCCTCTTCGACTGCAACCTCTGCAGAGCAGCTTCCGCAGCCACCTTACTTTCTTCCGACAATCCCGACCTCTTTACAGGTGCATCCTTCTTGGACACATTAGAACTCTGACTACTTAATGTAGACTCGCTCAATTTATGGCCAGGCCCCGCCATTTTGAATTTGGCATCAACCTTCTTTTTTTGAAAGAATTTCTTTATTCGATCGGCCATCTTGTTTAGATTCTTGGTGTGTGCTCTTTAGGGAGTTTTAATTTTGACACACTTTCTTTCAGTTGCTCTATTGTGGCTGATGTTGCTGTAGAAAAAAAATGCTTTTAGAATTATGGGACATAGTGCACTATTCCCTAGAAGCTTAATACTAACAAGTATGTTCTAAAAACAATTGTAATGTAATGTGTAAGTTATACAAAAAATATGTTTTTATTTTGGTTTAGATTTTTTATAGATTCTGTACTGCAAAATACACTGTGCAGGTGTTATTTTACAGGTATTTTCACATTTTGCATTTATATAATAAAGTAATAAAGTAATGGGCTTATGTAGTTTTAATGTAATTCTTTAGTTAATTGTTTATGACTCGCCAATAAAATAATGACATCATGCTATGACACTTTCAGGCAACAGGTAAGTACTCAATAATTTGATCTAGGTTGCCTATTGATATTTGTCAGAAGATACAATAGTAAAATGTTAATTGTTTAAGAAACACCATATACTATGTCAATATAGAGATATTGACTGTAAAAAACATGTAAAACTTATTTTGTTAATCTGTACAGGTATATCAGAGGAATTTCAGGGACCCTCCAAGTCTTTACAACATAAAGCCACATTAGCTATGTTTAAAGTGAACAAAACTAGGAAAACACCATGACCACAAACCTACTAATTTGTCTCCACTATGATGTAAGCAGAGCATAACTTACTTGTTTAGTATTTACAAAATGCACTAACAGAGTAAAAGATAAAGGCTTTCTCACCTTAATAATCAACACTTAAATAATCATTTGCACAGATAACACAAACTATAAGCAAGAAGGTAGGTCACCTTAAAAACAATGCAGTCTCTGTCTTTACAAGCTGCACAAGATTTATACATCTTTTGTGCATTACGTAAACAGTAAAGAATATAACGGAGAACAAAAACAAGTGATAAAAATGACTCACCTGGTTTCATGAACCTTTCGGAGATACGATTACCGTACACTCGCCACGAAATAAAAATCAATAACAATGTAAACAATAGAATCAGGAAAAACGTCTTTAACAACAGAAATTGGAACTCGTTGAAGTAAAATACCTCCGCTAGCTCGTCGTAGAACGATAGTTCAGTGAAATTAACGATAGATTTAGGAATACTTTCAATCGTCAACGATGATACGCACGAATCAAAGAAATCCCTTGCGAACGACAAAGTATCCCCTATTTGAAGATACAGAGCCTCGTAAAGGGTGGAATTGAAAACAGCGTTATCGAATAACGACATTACATATGAAATTTTAATGTTTAAACACAAATAATTTGAAAAATAAAATAGTTCATACTGAAATCTACGAACCGCATGTCACTTTTCGTTGACACTTTTGACAGGTGCAGCGGGTGAGTGTAGTGTTGCCAAGTTGATAAACGCAATATTGATTTATTTATTTTTAGAAAGTGTTTTAATAATTATTTCTTTTCACATTTGATTACATTGTAGATTTATCTTTCTAGATAGCTACCTACGGGATTACATTTGGAATTATATGGATTTAAAAACAAGGCAGGTTGCACTTGTACTCTGGTTAGCACGGTGCATTCATATGATAAAAATAATACTGGGTTCTAGACACGTTTTAGAGGTTCTCAGCTGGTAAACTGTAGCAGTTACCTAAATTATTACTTTTCTATGGACTTAGTTACGTGGGTATTAACAGTAAAATCGTTAGCATTATCTTTATTTACAATACGTGATCTATTATGGAAAAGGCCTTGGATTTAATTGTAATAAAAATAAATGAGAATGAGGAGCATTGCATGTTGCGAAGGCATGATAGGTAATGTATGCCTGTATTTAAAAATTATATGTCACTTATTGGACGATTGCGCAAACCGCGAACACCTAATCAAAACTCGCACGCAACGAGGATATTAATCAAGGCTTTATGTAAGTCCTGAGACGCCATTTGTGTTGGTCTATGAATCAGAATGACTCTGCACAAATTACTCGCCATCAACATTTTCCTTGCTTGTGTTGTTATGCCAAACTACAGATTAGGTACTTAATAAACAGTTAGGTATGCTACCCAAACTGATCAAAACGGCGCACCCTACATAGGCATATTATACACACATTCAAATTACTAGCCCGTGGAAACTAAATCCTGGAAGATGAAATTACAACTTGATTGACAAGAATTAGAACACTCGCTACTTTATATAAATCATGCTTTCAATGAGTGGTCAGAGTTAGAAGCATCCTAATTTTAACCATATTGTATAGCGACCATCCTAATTTTAACAAATTAGAGCCGAAAGTCGGTCTCAATACTTTTTCATCTTCGCAACTTATGCTTTTCAAATTATTTACATAATAGCCACTTTTCCTAATTCATATATTTCTTTTTAGGGTTCCGTACCTCAAAAGGAAAAAACGGAACCCTTATAGGATCACTTTGTTGTCCGTCTGTCTGTCTGTCTGTCTGTCTGTCTGTCTGTCTGTCTGTCTGTCAAGACCCTTTATCTCAAGAACGCGTGGACGTATCAAGCTGAAATTCACATGAAATATTCAAGTCTATTGTCCCTTTAAGCTGTGAAAATATCAAACTTCTAAGCCAAGCCAATCAAAAGATACAGCCGATTATGTCGATATTTTCAACAAATTTTCGACACTCGCAAAGGAATCAAAACCTACAGGATACTTCCCGTAAACTCAGAGTCTTGAAATTTGGCATGAAGCATTGTCATATAATGCAAATATAGGAAAAATTACGAAAATCTCATTTTTTTAGTTATATAATGTAAAAAAAAATATTTTAATAAAATGAAACTTACTACCTTATTTCTCACAAACGAATAAAGGTATCAAATTGAAATTTATACCAAATACCTAGGTCTATTGTCCCTTTAGGCAGTGAAAAAATCAAACTTCTAAGTTAACGCGATCAAAAGATACAGTAGTTATACCGACACCTTAGACGAATTTCCGTCACACGCTAGGGAATCAAAACCTACAAGGTACTTCCCGTGAACTCAGAATCTTGAAATTCGGCAAGAAGCACCGTTGTATAGTACAGATAAAGGAAAAATTGCGAAAATGATAAATTTGAAGTTACATAAAATATTAAAATATTATCAAATCAAATTAAATATTTTCCTCATTTCAACGGGGAATTTAAACGACCAAGTTTGACGGATTTGAGAAAACATTTCTTTGTAGTAAAAGAGTATACTCGCCGTTTATTTCCATTGTCATCAGGTCAGGATCTGATGATGGAAATCCTGAGAAATCGAGGGCAACTATCAGAAATTGTAGGCATGCATAGGATTAAAACTTGATTCTCAGATGTATGTCTGGTGATACTATCAAACAGTGAAGGTTTAGAGCTTACCTGATGATGGAGACGTGAGAAAGTCGAGAGAACTCCTCAACGGTATGTTTTAGTAACGTCGTGTTTGGGCTTATATTATTCGTATTGACGAGAACTTTTCACAAAAGTTAAAAATAAAAACAACTTCAAAAAACAACAAGAAAACTGTTTATATGCATCGGTCTAGATCTCGGTGGTTAAATTAATATAGATGCATTCTCTAGACACCGACTTCTAGACCGATGCACCTATCATTTTTTTAATTTCTTTCTTGCTTTTGTTTTCTTGTTGCTTTTTATATGTTTGAAGTTGGATTTGTTTGTAAAATGCTACAAAATAAAATAAAGCCGGCTTTATAAAACAAAGAAAAGGACAGAATTACACTTTTGTCAAGGCTCTAGAAACGTAAAGCCAGCAGCCCCGAATCCTACACTTTAGCAGTCGTTGTTACAATTCGACAGTTACAAGTCGTCAGGCAGTTTCGAAAAAAACCTGAAACTGGGGCTCGTTAGGTGATTAATCCCTTAAAAATAAAAGATCCCATTAGTACTGAATTCTCATCACCTAAAATAAAATAAGCTCCAACACAAGGTTACGTTATAAATTGTAAAGGAGTTCCCATAACTATATCTGATCTTTGCTATCGATCCCACAATGGCAGTCAAACTTATCTATGTGGAAAGTCTTCGCCAATACGAATAAAATAAGCCCAAACACGTGGTAGTTGCAACATACCATTCAGGAGTTCCCTCGACTCTCTGTAGTCTCCATTATCAAATCAGCTAAAAACCTTCACTGTTTACCAGTACCCTCAAAAATACACTCACATGTCTGGTTTTGACTCGATGCGTGCCTACAATATTCAAGAGTTGCCCTCGATTTCTCAGGGTTTCCAGATCCTCATCAGATCCTGGTCATCCGAATTGACATCCTCCTTCTTTATGAAAAGTCTTAAACAATAAAAACTAGCATTGCAACCTGTACAATCCTCTGAAACTGCTTGTCTTTTATATTTTTCAAACGCTCCTGGACATTCGTCTCCATGGAATTTTGATAAAATATTTATATTCAAAGAAACGTCATACCATTCTCCACGATTTAAAACTACTTTGATTCATGTCCGCCAGTTTTTACAAAATGGGTCAGAAATGCCCAATGACCTTAATTAGCTATCTTCAATCAGATTTCTGAATGATGACTACAAAATGTTGTATATAAATAACTTTAATAAAATAACTTTTACAAGGTACTGGCCTACTATTTTAGTTATATTACAAAATAAAAAATATTAACTATTTTGGTCTCACAAAATAATCATAACTATGATTGTTCTAAACTGCACGGTTTGTACGGAACCCTCGGTGCGCGAGTCCGACTCGCACTTGGCCGGTTTATTTCATTTAAATGATTAGAACGTTCGTTCGTCTGACCTCTCCATTTATGAAACACGAGTTTATTGACCTTTTTAAAGGAAAGTTGTCCAGTGTTTTTCCCTGCTGATTGGGGATCCTGTTGCCTGTATAGGCCTTTTTCTTCTTCTTGTTCACGACAGTAGTAAAACTATCATCAAACTGTATTTCATCAAAGGTGTTATCTATCTATCTACGACAGAACTAAATTAAGTTCTGTCGTTTTCACAAGGCAACTTTGCAACTCGGTAGGTTTAGGAGTAGGAGTTAAAGTTATATCGTTCTCGGTGCAATCAGCTGATGGGGTCACGCGGTGAGGCGCGAGCGAGCGCGCGGGGAGCGACGGTGTTGCGGGCGCGGGGGGCGGCTCTTGTGCCGAAGCAGTGGCCGGCGCAGCGGTGCCGCTCTGCGCGGGCGTGAGGAGCGGCAACGGTGTCGACGACGGCACGCAGGGCGCATGCGCGCTGGTCGCTGCTTGCTGCCGCGAAGACGACGCACTCGGGACGCGCTTGGCTAAGCCGTTGCTAAATTTTGCGCCAATATTTTGCTCACTTTGTGCCTGATATTGTCTACTTTTAATGTTTTCTGTCTCTTGCTGTAATTGAAATAATTCCGATGCTTTTACGTAATCTTTTGGATCGTTTGGATACAGTGGATGTTTTGTTTAAGCACTAAAATGTCTTTAAAAGTAGGCTCGTTATGGTGTAGATCTTTTGCCACGAAGGTGGGCAGTGAAGCGGGCTCTGTTTCTTTTAGAACTTTAATAATATCCTGTACTTAGTAATCGTTTGTTCTTGCCGTCCCCTTTTCTTGTTGAGCGACAGTTTGCTGCTTCGAAAATGATGGTTTTTGCGGTAGTAATATCAGCCTCTTTAAAGTTAGATTCACAAATCTGCACCAAACTTATTTCGTCCATAATATCAATTTTACATTGTAAGAAGCACAGTAGTTCGTTGATAACTAGGTTATTGCACCGATTCGACATTATACTATTTCATTAATTAGGCGGGTAAGTAGTACAGGTGTGTTGACGCACAACCGTACGCGGAAGCGGCGCGCGGGGGACACCTACCTACCATGTTTCGTCACGAAGTTGCAGTTCATATCTTCTGGCTTCACCATCAGAACTTCGAAAGAGCTGTAGGTACAGCTGACAATTTTCACGAAGCTACGGTCCTTGGAAGATCAATTAGTAGATTGAACCATCAATTAGTTACCTTAGATTTCTTTACATAGTAAGTTACATACAGGTTGAAGCGTGTAAAAAAAATGAGTCATCACTGTACTTAGGTTATTGATTATTGATATATCTAAGAGAAAATAAGCCCCTTGAAAGTTGAAGTATTTCCTCAAGTGTTATGTACCTACAAAGTCATGATCAAGACATATCGATGTATATGACAAGATTCATCCTATCTTATCTGAAACTCAAACATAATCTAGATGTTTAGTTTCAGTATAACCTGTGTTGCCGTTTGCATATGTTAATGTTGTGGTGACTTTGACTTTGTTAAATTAATTTGTTTGTGAAATTTAGTTTTTTTTGAGTGTTTTGGACGTAAGGTGAGTGCTCTTTTCTAATATCGGATTTTTTCATTAGGTACCTTAGGCAGACGGTAACAGGAAAAAAATAATTTATTTATCATCAACAAGTATGAACATGTAAAAGCGTGTATACCAGTGGTAATTTGAGGAAAAACAGTTTTCGAATAACCAATGCAAGGTAGTCCCATCATATCATATGTATTTTGGTTGGTCAGTCGAGTTATGCCCGATTCGTCATTTTAGTGATTTGGCATCCATAAAAAACGTGTCCCAGTTGGTCATTCAATAAAATATTTTATTTTGCTTAGTCCTAATTGGTCATCCGTACTTTATTTTGTAAAAAGTACTGTCAACAAGATAAGCTTTACAATATTGTAATATGTTTTTTTTTTTATTTATTTTGGTTATGTTTTTTCCGAATATGGCAAGACGCTATTAATAAAATTGCGATTTCAACGGCGTCACACAACGCACGGCCAAAACCAAAATACCAGGATCGCATAAATCAGATGAGTAATATACCAATCAACGAGTGTCCATGGAACTGCCCACCGTGTACTAGGACCGCATAACTTACAGGAGTATAGCAGTCAAGGGTGTCAGGATTTTACGTTTTTTTTTCCTAATTGTAGATAAACATACCAATTTACACCATCATTCATCATTTTTATGTATACAATCTCTTTGCAGTTATGGGCCCCTGGTACTTTTGTTACCGGCACAAAAAGTATCGAGCCACACTTTCGGGTTTATAAAATGCCCAAGTTGTCTTCACCTGTGTTTTAATGTAAATTTTATTATATTTATATGAGAGCTATACCTTTACCTACATCGAAGTTTTTCATTTAAAATTTCTTCTAACACTTTTATTTCTGACGGTACTCTGATACGTGAAATTTTATGCGGGGGACGAATCGGAACTCAAAATTTAAATATTAAATTATTTATTTTGCTCGAATGACCAATTGGGACTTGGTGTATGGAAAAAATAGTTGGTGACCAATCGGTACTAATGACAAATTGGGAATAACTCGTCTATGAGCTGGTATATGAAGCAAGTACCTACTTTAAAACGACTTTTTCATACACGAACCAGATCACAAATCAAATAAAATTCCCAAAAATATGACACCAGAACATTTTGAAACTCCGATAAAAACTTCAGTGCCCATTAATAGCACTTTGGACCACCAATTACTTTATTATTTCTTCGCACCCCGTCAAAAAGAGGCCGTATAATTAACGAGGCCATAAAATGACGTCAGCCTTCAAATTATCCCTATGATAAAGCCATTTCAGCCTCGCGAACCATAAAGTGGCACATTGAAATGTCTTTAACAGCTTTCCAGAGTTCCCACAATAAAATTTTAAGTTAGTAAACTGATTCTTAATGAGAATTATTTTCGTAGCTTGTTTTGATGTTGAGAGGAAATGGACCAGGCAAGATCAATATTGTGATTTGTTGCCAAAGCTGAGAGCGGTTTAGAGAAATTAATTGGGTAGTTAAGGGTTTGGACTTTCTTTGCGGTTTGATTTATAGTTCTTGGATTTTGATATTTGTGGTTTCAATCTGCATCTTGCGTAATTCAGACCATCGCCAATCTAAAGTAGAAAGCATCGATTTATTTCCTAAGACCTAAACTTTATAATCATCTTTGTAGTATTGTATTAGGCAAGTATACATCATCATCATCAGTCCATTACCATCCACTGTAGGATGTAGGCCTTCCCCAAAGAACGCAAACCATCCAACTCTTGGTAGGCCTGAATCTAATAAGTATGTATGCCTTATTTCGTATGTAATTTTAGGGCCATGAAGACAAATGTATGTTAGGTATATACCTACCCAATTTATGAATTTCCAGCTAAAACTGGTTACCAGAATTTCAGTAAAAATAGCTCCAAACTTAAACTGTTCTCCAAAAGTTTCGGCATAAAAATCCAGTGTTCACTTTTAAGGTAATAGATCCGTTTATGGTGCTATCGCGAATACTCGTATACTGTTTGCATATTATGGCTCAGTAAAAACTGGGGTGGTTATCGTGATGAGGGGTAACACCCTACTAGGGCCATAGAGGGGGGTAGGGAGGGGAGATAGTGGTTTAATGGCTAAGATAGTGTGGTGGTAATGTTGTGTGCTTTACGAGGTCTTGAAAGCAGTTTAGCTGGAAGAGATTATTTTGAATCTGTCATTTGGAGATCGGTCAGTCAGAATGACTAGGTATAAGTTTTAGCGTTTAGCATTAGTATTCAGCAGCTACCGATAAATCTGGAGGGAGGTCAGCTTATACATATGCTTAGAAAAGTAGGTAAACGATGAGTTTTCTTTATGTATTTTTGTTTCTTTTGGCTTTTATCTGCAATACAACTTTTGAGGCTATTGTCAAAGTCAAAAACGTTTATTGAAAGTAGGCTAATTTTTAGCACTTTTTAGGGTTCCGTAGCCAAAATGGCAAAAACGGAACCCTTATAGTTTCGTCATGTCCGTCTGTCCGTCTGTCCGTCTGTCCGTCTGTCACAGCCGATTTACTCGAAACTATAAGTACTACAGTGATGAAATTTGATGGGAATATGTGTTGTATGAACCGCTACAAAAATATGACACTAAATAGTAAAAAAAAGAATTGGGGGTGGGGCCCCCCATACATGTAACTGAGGGATGAAATTTTTTTTTTCGATGTACATACCCGTGTGGGGTATCAATGGAAAGGTCTTTTAAAATGATATAAAGTTTTCTAAAAAACATTTTTCTTAAAGTGAACGGTTTTTGAGATATCAGCTCTCAAAGTCGTAAAAAGTATGTCCCCCCCCCCTCTATTTTTATAACTACGGGGTATAAAATTCTAAAAAAAATAGAGGTGATGCATGCTAATTAACTCTTTCAACGATTTTTGGTTTGATCAAAGTATCTCTTATAGTTTTTGTTCACGTTAAATTTACAAAAGGACAGCACCCCTGAAACGCAAATTGAGTTCAATTACTAGAAAATATTATTAGTTTTGCAATTCTTGTGAAACGGCCAATAGCTTTTCAGAATTTGGATTCCAGCCTCAATTACAGCCTGTAACTTCCTATTATTTTACCCAAACTGGCGAAATCAGGCTTAACTCTACTATCCTTCTCAAAAACTTTACCTAAGCTTCACTATTACCGTTTAATGTTATACATGAAAGGCGTAATTCTAGGAAACTATAAACTGTGTAACGTTTGATAGTCTGTGAGTTCGTTCATGCGTATCGAAAGCGCATTGGTACAATCGCATATGTTGGCCTTTGAAACGCTGACAAATGAGGCTCTTAGTAAAGCGTGAAGTTTATGCATGCTAGTGGATGAAAGACATGTAGGAAAAGGTTTTTTTTCTTCTTAATGGTTTTTTGTAATATGTGAACTATTTGTGAATCGAGTTATATTTCAATCGATTAAGATATTTGAGTGAGAAGGCTTCAAAAAGATGTTGGATTCACATTTCTGACTTCGTATCACGAATAGTAATGGCTATTATCTGCCAAAAATCATCGCAGTTTGTTGAGTATGAAGGTCAGGAATTATGTTACATTTAGGTAACACCAGTGGTTTCACCAGCACCCAGTGCAAACTACTCTATACACCCGGATAAAAAGGAGCCCGTATTTTTATTTAATCGATAAGGAAACAGACACTGAAAGATTTTTTCAAATAGGTTTCCTGAGCGAAGTGCGTTCAAACAAACAAACTTTTCAGCTTTGTAAATTAGTCTTAATTAAAACAAGTGTTTAAACAAGTGAGTGCTTAATTAATAGACACCGGGCTGACTAGTCCTGCAAACAATTGGTTCCCACGATGTCCTCCCTGATTCAATGTCCTATTCGCACAGAGGAAACATCCAAGGGTCCCAGATACCCTTCCTGGAACGAACAAACCACATTTTCTAACGCAGAACAAAAGCATGCCACACTGATTCACATGTTTAATCCATTTAAAAATATCCTGATTGTGACTGACAAGCATTCAACGTCCCTTCTACAGAATGTCCGCTAACGACATTGAGACGGTGACGTCACGGACCGGGTTCATGAAATGTGACGTCATGACTTGTGCTTGTGTGAGTGGAACGTCTGGGATTTGAATAGTGAAGTGTATTATGTCCTCTGAAGTGTATATGTGTGGGTGAGAAGTGTGAAATAGTTATTTGTTATACAAGAGTGCAAAGTTGCTTTTTAACCGCGAGCTCAATTTTGATGACCGAGCAAGCGAAGGATTCTAATAATTAGAATCCTGAGCGATAGCGAGGGAATCAAAAGAGCACAAGGTGAAAAATCTTTGCACTCGAGTGCAACACGTAACTTTTCATCCCACCTCATCGAGGAAATTTAAAAACAAAATGGCGCGCACATATGAGTATCAAATTAAAAAGAAGTACCTATTAAAGTTCACTTATTTGAAAACTCAGTTTAAAAATGGAACGAGGTCAAAAATCAATTGAACAATTATTTTAAGCAGTATTTTATTTGTTTAATATGTATTTGTTTGAAAAGTCTTATCAAGATTGTCACAAATGGAGTATTGCACACGATGTTCTAAATTCAAATCACTTTGCCGCTCTAGAGGATAAAAACGGCTTTTGCGCTCAGATATCTAAGGGTAAAACTACTCTTTCCGAGATGGTGGGATGAAAAGAGTATTTGTCTTAGTTTGGTCTGGCTAGGAAGAAAGGAGGTTTAAATGAACGGTTTTATTGATTAGATTTGTTTGGATAGAATATTGAAAGAACAAAGGTGGTTACTGTAAAGCGTTTCGTATGGCCCATCACGTATTTACAAAGATTAACCAACTCAAAGTGCACTTCATAATCTACTCTTTGAATTCCCAAAATTAATCTCCCCTTTTTGCTAACATTACCTGACGTTAATCTTCTTTGTAATGTTTAATCGTCGGTTTATCTTCATCTGTATTGTTGACAGTACACATCTGTTCTGCCGACGGTACATTCTAAGGCGTACCCGTAGGCGTCGCTCGTTCTAAGTACAATAAAATTATTGAAACAAGGCTCTTGTTAATATGGTATAGAGTAATTGTTACCACCTGTGATTATTATTAATTTCTTTTAAAATCTTCTTTGATTAAATGAGCAGAAAATGAAATTGCAGAAAGTCTGACACCAGTCCAACTAAGGGGTATTGGGTTGCCCCGGTAACTGGGTTGAGGGGGTTAGATAGGGCAGTCGCCCCTTGTAAAGCACTGGTACTCAGCTGAATCCGGTTAGACTGGAAGCCGACCCCAACATAGTTGGGAAAAAGAGTCGGAGGATGATGATGAAAATGAAATTGTAAATCTCATTATACAGCTTTTGTTGTATTTTCTTTTAAATTCTTCCCCTCTTTAATGGTCAGGAAACCGACACCCATTTTACCGATATGAATATTTCCCCCATACAATCCATCAATCATTTCTCTAGCTTTTCATTCATTGTTATTAAACAAGGCCTCATCAATTATAAATACCCCTCTATCTAGAGGTATGCTTCAGCCTGTCAAAATACAGGGGGTGATACATATCTGATAAGATTCATATCTTGTAATGTTTGTATCGAAAGATGTATGTAGGTACCTACTTACACATGTATGTCGTAGGTACATTGGTAGATTAGAACCTAAGCGACAAAAAAAACCGGCCAAGTGCAAGTCGGACTTGCGCACGAAGGGTTCCGTGCCTTTATTTATAAAACTTACAAAAAAATCATCACGAAGGGTCCCGTTTTACCCTTTGGGTACGGAACCCTATAAAGCAAGCTTCTTTTGTTTTGACAATCACCTTTTTGCCTTTCCCTGCTGTGGGTAGAGCGAAAGGGACTGTCAGACTCTAACTTATTCTACTAACAAATGTTCCTTCTGGAGTACTTTGAGTACCAGGACCTCTGTAACTCTTTCGAACAATCCCGCAGCCCCAGCAGGCTCGAGTACCAAGGGGCCCCTTTGATTATGGTCGACATCTCTTTGAAGATTGTAGGTATACGTAGAATAAGAACGCGATGATGATGCAAAAAATACGTGAATACCCAAATCTGTCTCTCAATGTGGCTTTCATATCTTTAGGTACAGTCTGTCAAAAATACTGAATAAAACTAATAGCAGTAGAACATGATAAGATTGGATATAAAAATAAGTAGTCATGCCACTGTCGGGGACTTAAAAAGATTAAGGAATGTCAAGTTCAGAGGAGAAAATCTTTGGAAAGTTGCATCAGCTGATTAGGTATATGTTGCTAAGTATTTTAGCTTATTTTTAGCAATCAGATATTGAGTATTGAGAGTAAGAGTAGCTTAGTCAACAAAGCCGCAAGACGTCCAGATAAAGGCCTCCCCAAGGTTCGCCATTGTGCTCTGTACCTACTGCTTTAAGTTTTTTGAATTTCAATAAACTCTTTGACTCTCTGACACTCTTACTTTAAGTATTCACAGAGGATACAAATCATGTTGATGATTAGCCAACAGCGTCTACTAGATTCTTCTTACTGGGAAGAAGAAAGAGTTGTATAGTTCTCACATTTTTGTCATCGCAAAAGTTTGCGCGGGTCGGTATGCAGCAACCAATTTTATGAAGGTATCCATGGGTGGCAGAGGTGCATGATATGGGCCAAATGCGTGTACCCATGATAGGAAGTTAGTTGTGAACCACCATCAAGTTTTGCGACTACTATGTTCAATTCTCTCAATAGGTGTAACATTACCCTTGACATAAGACGTACCGAATTTTATCTCCACATCTTACTACGTAGTTTATTTACAGACTTATGCAATAAAAAGTCTGTATGTATGAGTTTCAATTCCGGATAAGATATTCTTTATTATCTTTCTGATAATATTCTCATGTAATATGATGTAAATAGAGGAAATCTTTAATATTGTCGGGTTTTCACTGTTTTGGACTACTATGAAGGTTGTTTAAGTTTCCTAGCCTTGACTACTTATCTTTATTCTTTGCATTATGGTCTAGTTTTGATTGATTTTTGGTCAATCAAGGAACAACGTTCTATTAGGTCAATGCCAGTTATTGATAAAAGACTTATTATAGGTAGGGCTGCCATCCGTCCGGGTTTCCCCGGATTTGTCCTCGTTTTTAGGCCGTCCGGGGGACGTCCGGGCGGGGTTTCAAGAAGTGTCCGGGGAAAACCCGGACATTTTTCTTACGAGTTGAATTACAATCGACACACAGACTGCAGAAGTCGAAGTGTCTCAAAACTCAAAAATTTCGAGCTCGCTTCGCTCGCGGCTTCCTTTTTTGACACTATCTTTTTTTACGTTTAGCTACTTTAATATCCCAATATTCAAAAAATGTTGTCGCTTCGCTCGCGGCTTCTTCACTTTGCGGATTTTTTTTATTATACAAGTTTAGGTGCTTTAGTGCCTAATCACCATCAAGTAACCTATCAAAAAGGTAGCGCCGTTTTAAGTCCTATTACTAACAAGAAGCTAACTCCTAGTTTCCATATGAGCTTTCTTATTTATGACCTTCGAAATATTAAGTCATAATCTTTTAATACTAGGTACCTACTACTTGAGCTAGATATTGGCCCTGACGTTACATGTAAGGAAGCACCTCATTGAATTTAAGTATATAATAGTAGTAATAGTAATATTAAAAACTAGGTCTTGTTTTGTTAAAAAAAAAATTCGAACTCGTCCGGGGTAAAAATGCGATTTACGTCAAATGTCCGGGTTTTTTTAATATTTGTCCGGGTTTCGCGAAATTCGAAATGGCAGCCCTAATTATAGGGTAAGTCTTATTGATTTATACAGTGTAATCTTACCTTGTAATATTGTCTATCATCTCGAGTTAGCATTCTCGGTCTTCCACATTTCAGCCACATTTATCTAGAAAATATAAATTAGGTTTTAGTCTTTACCTAAGGATTGTTCCTTAGCTTAGTTCTACTCAATAGACTAAAATAGAGCAATAGGCTAACCGTACCACATGAAACGAAATTATATAATATCCGCAGTCATTGAACTATGACTACGATAGTAAGGACATTTGTCATGGAGTCCAATTTGACATCCCTGATATATAGATTCACTAGAAGAGGCCCGCAGGACAAGATATATGAACGTACACGGAGAAAACGAGAATAAAAGGAACCTGGGCCTACGCAGTTTTTCTAAATAAGCCATTCTTTTCTCTTAATAAAGGTGTGAATTTATGTACGGTGAGTCTATAATTTTCCTCGCGGGACTAAGGATTTCTTCCAGTGACAAGAAATGGACTGTAATTCACTTCGTGGGCCCAATCTCTGCGGAGTCTGTGGCTCTTCAATTGTAATACTGATCATTGATTTTTGCCTTTGCTTATAAAGAAATACTCTCTATCTACTACCGACGGGCTTCAAATAAAGGACTCTTTTTGCAGTGGAGAAAATTAATTTCTGGATCGTTTCATCCCCTCAATATCATTCTCAGTGCGTCACACATGTACTCAAGTGTCATACGAGAACGCAATGTACAGAATCCCATATTATATACACTGGTCTTAAATTATTAAACTGAATATTTGTCGACTCAGACGTATGGGCCTCAGTCGTTCACGAATCCCGCGTGGGCACAGATGCTCTACGATATGCTACGCACCAATCACACCATTAAAGACTAATTTTCCAATAGAAATAAATAATGTACAGCAGAGGAACGGTCAAAATAGCTACCACTTAACTATTTCCGTACGGTAGTCGCCGCCATTTTTGTTAAGTGACGCGTATTCGTGTACTATTTTTGAATTTTGCCGCGAAAGTTCAATCTAATGGCTTCATCGATTGGCGCGGGTCGCGACTTCAGCCAGTGACTTTTTTTCTAAAAAGGTTTTATTCAGTGAACTTTTTTTTTTAATAATTCGGTTGAACATTCTGAAGATTGTCACAGTGGATCCGTTTGTGAAGAGAAAAATGAAAATTTTCAAGAAGAAGCTGCGTTTTTCGATAGCTTCGAGTTACGTTTAGACTTTTTGAAATTTACTGACTAGAAAAGTTAGAAGATTTCACATATCAGCTGCGACAACTTCTTGTTTTCGGAGTTTTTATTGAAGGTAATATTTTTTATTATCTAACTATTCTTAAGATAAGAAAATTTATGAATATCCTTTTCTTTTGCCTATTTTTCGAACAGTTGTAAGCACTTCTATTTAATTTTCATGCATGTTACTTATTGCTTTCGATTTAAGGAGAATGTTAATTAACATGTTCTTCTATAACGAAATAGAGACAACAAATAATGAATAAAAAGACCTATGATAATGAATAAAGTACGGTAATTACTAGATCGATAAGAACATCAGACACAAAAGCGCGTTTCAGTGGTTAGTTTAAACAGACGGGTATGACAAGAACTACTGAAAGCCACGCCTTAAAGGAAGAGAAAGGTTACTTCCTAGGTACAGTCAACTTCAGGTCAGTGGTAACAGTTTTATAGGAAAATCGTACTTATTACTATTGAGTCAAGGTGCATGAAATACCACTGATGTGCAGTCTACCGTACCTACATTTGAAGGATTAACTTGCTATCCATATCCGTTGTCCATTTGCCTATATATTAAGTAGCTTGCGTTTATATTTTAAAGGTACAAAGCTGTTGAGTTTTTTCTTGCATATAACTACGTCCTATTTCTCTTCTTCTTCTTCTTCCGTCCCTGTTCCTGTTATCTGGGGTCGGGTCTCCTCACTACGGCGCCAGGTTGGTCTATCCTGGGTGGTCAGTTTTGGCAATTGGGCTTTCTTAAGATCTCTTTCGATGTTTGACCACCAGATCAATGGCGGTCAAACATAGAACTACGTGCTATTTGAAAATGTGTTTTTGTAAGATCATATAATAACTATGGAGGAAGGCTTCTTTCTATCCGAATGCCAGAAGCAGTTCCCACGGGATGCGGAAACGTGGGCGGATGCTAGTATCTTTTAGATATTAACGTGCGATTCCACCGGTGTACTGCGACGGACAGAAAATATTTCTTCTGGTCTACTCATATATCAAAACTGTTAAAGTTAGCATGCGAACAATTCTAAAATGTCCGCGAATTTGCAACCTTTATGCGGCCAGTACAGTATGGCTAGGGCTAGCACCAAACATTGTTTGTGAACAAAATGAGAGAGAATCTTGTCATTACACCAATTTGTCTTTTGCCTCATACGAGTAGTAACTTCTAATTCTTTGACGTCATGATAAGGTAAATAAACTTTTCCAAGCCCTGCTTTGTTAGCATTTATTTAAAGGTATTAATTTTTATCATTTCTCTGTCAATTTATTTCGCAGTCTTACACAGAATAGTTATAGTGATATAAAGAAAAAAAAAATTTCATATTATTTTTTATGAAACCTTACTTTACTGAATATAATCAAAATATTGTATCTTTCTAAATTAGAATAAGTTAACAAGGAAAACGATAATAAACTTTTTCGGTACAATACAAACACTTATAAATAACATGTTTTTACGGATATGATAATTTCTCTAATGACAACACTTGAGGGATCTGATAACAGAGTTATCATTCACTATAGACATTTATAGATATAGATTGAAAGCCTCGTGGTTCATGTCAATAATACATTTAATCTTTTAAAGTACTAAAATATAAATAGTCATGTTTTCATTGCTAAGGAAAAGGTGACATATTAAGGGGAAAATCTTCGTGTTTTCTTTACCTATCTAAGTTATCTATCAGATATGCGTTAGCAACAGATAGAAATAATTTTTGATTAATTTTTTTATTCTGAAAGATCTAATTTTCTTTTAGAAAGTTAAATTTTAAGAGTACGCTTTCAAGATTATATTTTGGCCCGATTATTACCTATAATTTAACTTGCTTAACATAGCGAATACTTTTTCACCAGGTCAATGGCGGTCGGGGGTCCCCCCACAGCGTTGACTTCCACGTAGTGACCCCTGGGCAACGCCGCGCCTGACCACCGTAACGGAGTGGCAGGCCGGCGGCTAACGAACGCTGTGCGTCGAAACGATAAAGTCTTGTGTTTCAAAATTGTCGGTGGCAATGCCACGTCTGCCGAGGGCCGCCTCCGGGCGCTGTCTCCCAAAAGGCCCTTCTCAGGGCCAAACCAAAGGCCCTTCTCAGGGCCAAACCAAAGGCCCTTATCAGGGCCAAACCATGGCTCGAGATGTTTCGGCATCAGAGACCAGCCGCGCACCATCCGCGGCTAGTCGCATGCGAGATAGTGACGTCGTGTCCACCGATTTGTCCGACACGGAGTCACAAATAAGTGGCACGAGCGGCGTTGCAACCCGCCAGACCAGGAAGAGGGCATTCCTCAAGCGGGGCTCCGGAGGCTCTTCAGACGCAGCTGAGAAGCCGGCGAAGCGGGCGGTTTTACAAGCCGACTTGGAGGAACAGCCGGCGCGAAGAAGCCGAGCCAAGGCCAGCCACGGCGCCTCTGATGTCCTCTACGCGGACTACACAGTGGAGGAAATGGAGCGCATGGCCCTGGAGGATCAGATGGAGATCCTCGAGGTGGCCTCCAAGTCCTCCAACTTGAAGGGGACCTTACAGAAGGCCCTGAAATGCCGGGCAGCGAGCTTGCTCGGCATTGTTAAAGAACTGGCGCAGCGCACCACCACCGAGGAGACGCGGCAACTGCAGGCGAAGGTGGATCGCCTGCAGAAAGAGGTGTCTGAGCTGCACGCGCGTGTTGCCGCGCCCACGACTCGGCAAGAGGGGACGTCAGAAGGTCCAACACCGTTGCCTCCCTCCTCCATCCTTGAGGATATTATCCGCAAGGTCGTTATGGAGGAGAGGGCCTTCACCAGAGCCTGTTTCGCCGGCATTGAAGACCGGCTCCTGCCGGAGACGCGGCTTCGCCCTCCACTCGCGGCAGATAAGGCGCCCGGACGGATGCCCATCGCACCGGGGCCCTCAACGGCTCCAGCCCAGGCGGAGCCCCAGGTGCTAAAGACCACCAAGGGCAAGAAGACGTCACCGGTCCCGACTACTCAGACGTTCCCTCCCGAACCGGTGAGGGAAGACGTACTGCTGCCCTCCACCACCCCTTCCAACCAGCCTTGGATTAAGGTGGTAAAAAGGAAGCAGAAAGGGAAAAGGTCGGCTCCTGAGCCCCCTGCAGTCAAGCCTGCAGCTCTAGCGGACAAGAGGAGGAAGCTCGCTCCTCCTCCAAGAACTGCAGCCGTCGTGGTCACACTGACCCCAGAGGCAGCGGAACGAGGGGAGACATATGAGTCCGTGTTACGGCGGGCTCGTACAAATGTCGACCCTGCTGAACTAGGGGCTGGCAGAGTCACGTGCCGGAAGACCCAAACAGGGGCCCGAATCTTCCAGTTCTCGGGGGCTCAACGCGGCACCAAGGCGGACCTCTTCGCGACGAAGCTCCGAGAGGCTATCTCGGACACGGCCAAGGTCGTGAGAGCCGTCAAGAGTGTGACTCTTGAGGTGACCGACCTCGACGACTCAGTCACGCAAGAGGAGGTGGTGGCAGCGGTTGCGGCGGCGGGGGGTTGCACCGTCGAATCTATCAAGGCCCGAGCCATTAGACCTGGCCGCAGGGGCATGGGCACTACGAGAGTAGAGTGCCCGGTCGTAGTTGCCAAGGCGGTCCTGGCAAAGGGTCGCCTCCCGGTCGGACTTAGCTCGGGTGGGGTCCGAGTGCTCGAGGATGCGCCGATGCGCTGTTTCAAGTGCCTCGGCATCGGACACACCCGGCCTCTCTGCCCGTCCACTGCCGATCGTGGGGAACTATGCTTCCGCTGCGGGAAAGAGGGGCACAGGGTGGCCACCTGCGATGCTGCCACCACGCATTGCGCAGTATGCGCTGCCAGTGGTCGTCCAGCCAACCACGTGATGGCGGGCAGGGAATGCCGACCGCCACTAAAGAAGGGCAAACCGCAGGCGCCGTTGCGGCCTGCCGCTGTCGCTGCCACTGTAACTCCAGTTCCAGTGCCGGCCACCGAGGGTAGTGCTATGAACACCGACTGATGGCTGGACAAAGACGACGTGTTCTTCAAGCGAACATCAACCACTGCAGAGCAGCCCAGAGCCTGCTGGTCCAAACCTTTGCAGAGTGGTTGGTGGACGTGGCGGTAATCGCCGAGCCGTACTCTGTCCCTGGCAGCTGGCTGGGAGACGACAACGGCTCGGTTGCATTGATGGCGCGATCTTCCACGGACTCTCCTCCCCTCTCGCTCTTAGAGAGGGGACCGGGATACGTGGCCGCTGCGTGGGGTGACATAGCCCTTATAGGGGTGTATTTCTCACCAAACCGCCCTCTCACGGACTTCGAGAACTTTCTACAGGTCCTGGCCAGGGTGGCAGGCGGAATGGTACAGCACCGGGTGTTGGTCTTGGGCGACTTTAACGCCAAGTCGATAATATGGGGTAACCCGACCACCAATGCACGAGGACGAGAGGTTGAAACCTGGTCCGTGTCATCCGGTCTGTCCCTCCTGAATAGAGGAACAGTACACACCTGCGTGCGGCGGCAGGGGGGCTCCATCGTGGACCTCGCCTTTGCATCCCCTTCTTTGGCGGCCTGTGTAGTGGACTGGCGGGTGGAGCTGGTGGAGACGCTGTCCGACCACCGATACGTGCGGTTTGATGTTTCCACCCCGGGCCCCCAGGGGACCCAGGAGGGTCGGTCGCACTTCCCACGGTGGGCGCTCTCTCGCCTAGATAGGGAGGCCGCCGTAGAGGCGGCGTTCGTCCAGGACTGGCTTTCCCCTTCTGTCGGAGTCCGTGATGTGGACGCCACAGCGGTCCAGTTAAGTGTATCCCTGACCGAGGTGTGCAACTCTAGCATGCCTCGGTCTCATCGTCCGCCACCTAGACGTGCCGTTTATTGGTGGTCGGAGGAATTGGGGGATCTACGGGCCGCCTGTGTGGCAGCCAGGCGGGCCTACACAAGAAGCCGGCGGCGGCGCCTTCGCGACCTCGACGACGAGGACCGCCTCTATGCAGCCTACATAGAGGCTAAATCGACACTGACGGCGCGAATGGGCACAGCCCAGGATCGCGCGAGGGCGGAAATGTTTGAGGGTTTGGACATTGACCCCTTTGGGAGGCCGTACAAGGCCGCATGCAACAAACTGCGCCCGTACGGTCCCCCAGTTGCCGAAACCCTCGAGCCATCTTTGCTGGATGGGGTGGTCCAGTCCCTGTTTCCACGCAGGGACAACTTCACACCACCAGTGATGAGCGCTCCGCGGGGTGCAGCTCCGTCAGCCGAGGAGGTCCCGCTGGTTACGGAGAACGAGGTGGAAAGGGCAGCTTCCTGCCTCAGGGGGAAAAAGACGGCCCCAGGTCCGGACGGCGTCCCCGCAAAGGTGATAGCCATTGCCACCTCCCAGATGGAAGAAAGGTTTCGGGACCTCTTCAGTGAGTGCCTCACGTCTGAGAGGTTCCCGAAGCCATGGAAGGAGGGCCAATTGTGCCTTCTTCGTAAGGAAGGGCGGCCGGCGGACTCCCCATCGGCATACCGACCCATCGTTTTACTGGATGAAGTCGGTAAAATGTTCGAGAGGATCCTCGCCGCCCGAATCAACAGGCATTTGAGTACAATCGGCCCAGATCTGTCGGACGCCCAGTTCGGTTTTCGAGCTGAGCGTTCGACAGTTGATGCACTATCCCGACTCAAGACTCAGGTGAAGGAGGCGATGGATGCGGGGGATGGACTGTTGGCTGTGTCATTCGACATAGCCAACGCCTTCAACTCTATTCCCCACTCCACCATACTGGAGGCCCTCCGCTTCCATGGGCTGCCTCTGTATTTGCGGGGACTTTTGGCGGACTACCTGAGGGACCGCACAGTCCTCCTTGTGGACAAGACGGGCCAGCTCCGACGTTACGGCGTCGAGTCCGGTGTCCCACAGGGCTCTGTTCTGGGGCCACTCCTGTGGAACATCGGATTCGACTGGCTCTTGGGAAAACCTCCCCCGTGGCACGTCTGTCATCTGCTATGCAGACGACACCCTTCTGACTGCCCGGGGGAGAAGTTTTGCAGAGGCGGCCAGCTTGGCCTCGGCGGGCGGTTCACTAGTGGTGGACAGAATCTCCCGCCTAGGGCTGACGGTGGCGCTGCAAAAGACCGAAGCCGTGTTCTTCCACGGGCCTCGGCAGCACCAACCGCCCGACGCTCATATTCATGTGGAGGGTGTCCGCATTGGGGTGCAGCCCCAGATGAAATATCTGGGCATAGTCCTCGACAGCAAGTGGCACTTCAGCGCCCACTTCAGCGGGTTGTCGACGCGCTTAATGAAGACCGCGGGCGCCCTCTCATGGCTCCTCCCAAACATCGGGAGGCCCGGCGACCAATGCCGTCGTCTATACGCCGGCATACTCAAGAGTATGGCCCTGTACGGGGCCCCAATCTGGGCAGACTCACTGTGCAGACGGAGAAACGCCGCCGCCATCCGAAGGCCACAGAGGGTCATTGCGCAGCGGGTGGCGAGGGCGTACCGTACAGTGAGCTTTGCGGCGGCGTGCGTTCTGGCGGGAACCCCTCCTTGGGAGCTCGAGGCTTGGGTGCTCGCCAGAGTGTACGACTGGAAGGCGGCGCAGAGGGCACTAGACCGGCACCCGGACCCAATAGAACGGGAAGAAGTTCGGGAGGAAGCGAGGGAGGCAATAACTGGCCACTGGGCCGAAGATCTTGCGTCGGCAACATTCGGTCGCCGGACGTTGGATGCCATCGGGCCTGTCCTGAACGGCTGGCTCGATCGGCGGCATGGGTGCCTCTCGATGCGTCTGGTGCAGGTGCTGTCCGGGCATGGCTGCTTCGGATCGTACCTGCAACGGATTGGGAGGGAGGAGACTCCACAGTGCCATCACTGCGAAGCCGAGGTGGATACGGCAGAGCACACACTCGAGGTGTGCCCATCGTGGACTGAACCCCGCCGCACCCTGGTGGCAGTAGTCGGGGACGACCTCTCACTTCCCAGCGTGATTTCTGCCATGCTGCGAAGTGAGGAGGCATGGGAAGCGGTGGCCTCCTTCTGTGAGGACGTCATGTCACAGAAGGAGTCAGCGGAGCGCGTGCGGGAGAGCGACCCTCTCGCGGCGCCGCACCGCAGACGAAGAAGGGGTGGAAGACGGCGAACACAACGCCCGTCCCCATCCGCCCTGGGGGGTGATCAGCGGGCGACAGGCGCGGGGGTGCCACCGCCTGCAGTACAAGGATCGCCCCTTGTGCTCCGGCCATCATAGGGACCCCTCCTCACTGGGGGGAGGCATGAGGGGCCTGCCGTGAGGCGGGCAATCGCCGGAGGGGGACTGGACGCCATAGATTCCCAGACCCCCTCCACTCAGGCGAGGTCGGAGTGCCGCTGGGCCTTTTTAGTGGGTATACCGGGAACGTCTTTACCGGGGAGTCCCACATACCCCTCTCTCGTCCCCCGACGGGAAGGGGATGCGTAATAGCATTTTTAGCCCAGCGAAAAAAAAAAAAGGTCAATGGCGGTCAAACATAGAACTACGTGCTATTTGAAAATGTGTTTTTGTAAGATCATATAATAACTATGGAGGAAGGCTTCTTTCTATCCGAATGCCAGAAGCAGTTCCCACGGGATGCGGAAACGTGGGCGGATGCTAGTATCTTTTAGATATTAACGTGCGATTCCACCGGTGTACTGCGACGGACAGAAAATATTTCTTCTGGTCTACTCATATATCAAAACTGTTAAAGTTAGCATGCGAACAATTCTAAAATGTCCGCGAATTTGCAACCTTTATGCGGCCAGTACAGTATGGCTAGGGCTAGCACCAAACATTGTTTGTGAACAAAATGAGAGAGAATCTTGTCATTACACCAATTTGTCTTTTGCCTCATACGAGTAGTAACTTCTAATTCTTTGACGTCATGATAAGGTAAATAAACTTTTCCAAGCCCTGCTTTGTTAGCATTTATTTAAAGGTATTAATTTTATCATTTCTCTGTCAATTTATTTCGCAGTCTTACACAGAATAGTTATAGTGATATAAAGAAAAAAAAAATTTCATATTATTTTTTATGAAACCTTACTTTACTGAATATAATCAAAATATTGTATCTTTCTAAATTAGAATAAGTTAACAAGGAAAACGATAATAAACTTTTTCGGTACAATACAAACACTTATAAATAACATGTTTTTACGGATATGATAATTTCTCTAATGACAACACTTGAGGGATCTGATAACAGAGTTATCATTCACTATAGACATTTATAGATATAGATTGAAAGCCTCGTGGTTCATGTCAATAATACATTTAATCTTTTAAAGTACTAAAATATAAATAGTCATGTTTTCATTGCTAAGGAAAAGGTGACATATTAAGGGGAAAATCTTCGTGTTTTCTTTACCTATCTAAGTTATCTATCAGATATGCGTTAGCAACAGATAGAAATAATTTTTGATTAATTTTTTTATTCTGAAAGATCTAATTTTCTTTTAGAAAGTTAAATTTTAAGAGTACGCTTTCAAGATTATATTTTGGCCCGATTATTACCTATAATTTAACTTGCTTAACATAGCGAATACTTTTTCAATTTCATATGCATTGAAAAGTATACGATCGAAAGTTATATTTTCAATTGTTTCCATTTATTGAAGTTGGAGTTTTGTGAAATGTTTGCCGGTATTCAACGACTAGGTATACAGGCTGTGTATTCATTTATTAAACCAATTTTTGGAATATAATTCTGTAGTTAAAAATATTCGTTGAACTGCTTGCTACATGAATAAAAGTGAAGAGATTTCTAAAGTAGGTACCTAATAAAATAATGTAGAAACTAAACTTTATTGCTAATCTGTAGAATTGATATTAAAAATGTGTCAGGCGTTATAATAATGAAGATAATTTTTGTTTGTATGTTGCCAAACCACCAAACTACTGAACCGATTTGAAAAATTCTTACATTGTTGGGGAGCTGCAGTATCCCTGGGTTATATAGACTATTTATTTCTATATTTTCTCCGGTTACGGATAAAGGATATTTTTCATCTGAGAAAGGATCATGGATTAAGTCTTTATTTTTTTGAGCTGGGATTTCATCAAATGACCAGACTTTCACTGATCAAAACCCACTTTTGTTCCTCTTGGAACCCTTTATGTACCAGGGCCGCGGTAACTCTTTCGACCAATCCCGCAGCCAGGCCGAACAATTAACTACCTAGATAATAATTATCTGTTATCTAAATGGCAAAACAGTAAATACTAGGTATATACAACATAGGTATTCGGTCCACAAATCAGCGTGGGAATAATATATCATTAAGTGTTTGTAATTAGCTTGTAATGTTATCGGATTATGCTAATCGCGTGTAGATCTGATCTCCTGATAGGATCCTATTATTACAATGATCGGTAATTACTTAATTGAAGCCATATTTGCCTTTGAGTGTGTATGTGTGAGTAAATAATTTATTAATATCCCCTTTGTAGTGTATGTTTAACTAGCTTTTCCCCGTAGTTTCATCCGCGTCCCGGTAAAATGATCATCCTCCGAGCCTTTTTTCCCAACTATGTTGGGGTCGGCTTCCAGTCTAACCGAGGCTCGAGTACCGGTGCTTTACATCCGCGTCCCAGTAAAAATATTTTCTAAAACCAGGTAAAAATTAGTCTAGGTATGTCCTTTCTCAGGCTTCTTATGACTTGTGTACACATGTACAGTGTGTACTAGTGTTAGTAGTTTTGTACTAAAAACCCGATAGATAGGCATACAGAGTTGGGTAGATTACTTAGTAAGGCAAATAAGGATAGTACAGGTAAGTTGTAGTTTTTCGCGGTTTGGCTTACGTGCTCAAAGAAAGAGTTTGTGAGCCTTGATTAAAATTGTTCAGTTGCCCTCTCTAGTTATCGATCTATCTTCATGTAAAAAAAGTTTGTCTTAATCAGCTTACTGCAGACTTCAATTACTTATCTATCTGTGGATTTGCTAATTAGAGATAGAAGTTTGACATTAGCCCCATACAAGTTATGTCAAATTCCTATATACTGTTAACTGTTACAGCCTTTTTATCGTCCCACTGCTGGGCACAGGCCTCCTCTCACACGGAGAAGGATTGCGCGTTAATCACCACGCTTGCTCAATGCGGGTTGGTGATTTCAGACTTTATAGTCCAGTATAGTCCAGGTTATTTACCTTTACCTTTTTATCAGCCATTTTTGTCCAAGATATACTTAGAAAGTACATACAAACTTAGAAAAGTTGCATTGGTATTTGCCTGAACAAGGCCACCACGACTTCCTATATCTATTTATTAAGCAAATCAAGAGATATCTTATAGATAATGAGAACGACTGTGTAGGGATCATTGTAAAGTGATGACGGACATGGCAGAAAGAATTTATTATATTTGTGCATTCAATTAGGTATTTCAGTAAATATAATATACATAGTTCGTCTGTTGATGCACTGTATTAATTTTAAGTTATTTTTTTTAGTATATATATATAAGTTTATTTTATTTTCAATTAATGTAAATATTTTGTGAATAAATAACATTAAAGTTCGTCTTTTGTTCGATCATTATGAAGGTGAAAGGATAGTCTGTTTTACTATTTTCCACTTACGTCTCATTTACCTAACTGAGTACGTGATGAGGAAGGACGAAACGGTCGTGATTAAGTGGTACACAATAATTGATGTTTGAGAAATACCGATGATCAAATGGATTATGAGTAAGGGAGTTTAGGGAAAATTAAACTTGCTAACTACCCAACCACGTAATAAAGGTTAAGAAAAGTATTCAACGCCGTCAAGATGAGGCAAAATCTTTGCTTAAAAATTTAACCCCAAAGAGCTAATAATATCAGGAACTACTGACTGGATTCATTTGAACACAGATTATGGGCTACTTTTTACCCGAGTGCGCGGATTAATTCCCGGTATCGTAGGTATCCGTAGATTAGTTGCACGGGAAAAATGAGCACATGCACACTGAAAACCAAGGATTTTCTAATGAACGGAGAAGATATGGTCTTATATAGGTAGTTAAATCACAAAGGGCAAACACTTTTTTTGATTATTTTCAATTTTTCTTTATTTACACATTGTTAAGCTTTTTAGGGTTCCGTACCCAAAGGGTAATACGGGACCCTATAGTTTCAGCTCCTCTGTCCGTCCGTCTATCACCAGGCTGTATCTCATGAACAGTGATAGTTAGAGATTTGAAATTTTCACAGATGATGTATTTATGTCGCCGCTATAACAACAAATACTGAAAACTAGAATAAAATAAATATTTTGGGGGCTTCCATATCTACAACAAACGTGATTTTTTGCTCCTTTTCTAATTAATGGTACGGAACCCTTCGTGTGCGATTCTGACTCGCACTTGGCCGGTTTTTTTAAGTTAAAGTTTACCACTCACCAAAGGTCCAAGGTGCAACAACAAGGCTACATAAACTTCCAAAAAAATAAAATAACTTCCTAATAATATACTTAATTCATTAAATAAATACTTATAGCTTAGATGAGCAAAAAGCTCTTGCGTTAGTTACAAAAAAAATAAGTTGAGTTCCTGCGTGTTAAGGTAAGAGCAACAGCATACTGCAAACTTTTAGTCGCCCGATAGATGGCCGTTGGTAAGCTGACAGTTTATTTGGAAGAGACACAGGCCTCGAAGAATTGAGCGTCCTTCTCTGTGCGAGAGGAGGCCTGTGCCCAATAATTTAAGGAGAACAATAGAAGGAGAATTGTGTACCCAATAATGGAACAATAAAAAAGCTGATGATGATGATCAGAGATAAATTGTTTCAGGTGTTTAGTTGCACAATTAGGTGGGTTATCATTTTTTTTGTCTGTGTTATACCAGACGGTTACCTATTAACTACGCGCGCGCTGCGCGCTAAATAAGCCCGTTTAAACTATCGGCCGACTAAAAGCTTACAGTGTGTGACGACTCTTAATGTATCTAAGATGACGTTGCCTTTATCATTCCGGAACTTGGGCTTTTTCGCAGAACTTAAGTTATGGTCTTACTTCGTATGAACACGTACAGGATCAAAGTACAAAGGTCGATGTTATCAAGGACTGTTGAAAAGTTCATCTCATCATAATAGGTAATATTATAGACATAGTAGGTTAAAGGTAATATTTTGGATGTGTAGATACTTATTTGTTACCTATTCTATCACATTCAAACTGCATCAGAATCATGTATCAGAATAAACTGCCTATACGCTAACCTTTATTTGAATGCGAAAAGTAATTTGCTCGGGACTAACTTGAAACCGCTTTGAACAGCTGATTCGAAATATGATCAAAATTCTTTTCATCTTCCGAGCCTTTTTCCCAACTATGATGGGGTCGGCTTCCAGTCTAATCGGATTCAGCTGAGTACGAGTGCTTTACAAGGAGCGACTGCCCTATCTGACCCCCTCAACCCAGTTACCCGGGCAACCCAATACCCCTTAGTTGGACTAGTGTCAGACTTACTGGCTTCCGACTACCCGTAACGACTGCCAAGGATGCTCAATGACAGCCGGGATCTACAGTTTAACGTGCCATCCGAAACACAGCCATTGGTGGATCAAAATTCTTTTATTACCTACTGGTAAAACATATCAAGAAGTATATCTCCAGAAATAGATATGACTTGTAAAATAATTAAGACACTCATAACATAATACAACAACAAATCATCACAATACAATATCTCATCGAATGTTAATGATTTTATTATACGTTTAACTTCTCGCGTGATTCCCCGTACAAATGCAACACGTGAGTTTTTTTGCTTCGAATAAAAATATACTCGATGGCTATATGTGTATATGAACATCCTTACTAATATTTTAAATATGCAAGTAACTTTGTTTTGGTTTATATCGAGGTCGAGCTTTCGTGACAAAATTATTAATATTATATAGATTATAATAGACATTTTTATCCGGTTGCGGAAAATGCTCCTCCTAGGTTGGGGTGAAATCACCCTTGATGCACCCACAAAAGTGATTCTATGTAGAGGTTTATGTCACAACAATGTAAATCAACGGAAAAAAGATAAAGCAAACTACAGTTTATGATATTAACCGTTATATCTCACATCCTTATTCTCAGAAACTAATCAAGTAAGAACAGTGAGTCGTGAGTGTATTCAATCATATAATATACCTACAAGGAAAAATTACTATGAAGTTTACCCATTTGTGTCAATAACTAAAGGATGATTATCTTACTAAACTGTTCATGTATGACGAGTAATAGGTAAAAGGGAAAACCAAAATTAATATTATAGGAAGGTTTAAGGAAATTAATTTTGTAAGTCAAGTGAAAATCAAAAAGGACTAAAGGACAAGCTGGTTATGAAAGGCTACGACTGTACCTAAATGAATAAAGGTGCGAGGGGTACCGAGGGAAACAACTGGTAAAAAAATATTTTTTGTCATAGCTGAAAAAAGTCCACTATTATTATAGAGTAATAGATCTGAAATGATATCCTAGGGGAGGGCGGGGTTCGACGTTCCGATTTTGGAGTAGGAAGCAATATGAACGTAATAAATAGATCTAAAATCTATGAATCCTGCATAAATAGATGCAGAATGTATCCTAGTTTCAAATTATATAGTCCAATTCATTGAAATAATAATATATTTTAGCGCAGTATCATTTTTCTGTAGCAAGTGGACAAGGAACAACTAGCCCCACGAAGGGGCTGGTTGTTCCTCAGCTGAGGTAAGTTGTTCCGCTTGTCTAATCTAATCATTAATAATATAAGATTAGTTGAAAAGGTATGTATAAAAAAATTAGGCAAATCTTACTGAATATTTATGAAAGTTTTATTTATAAAAGTACACAATTTTAATGTTTCTTACTTATAATAGCACAAAATTTTAAAAGTTTTTGAAAAATCAACATCACGGCATACAATTTAAAGTATTTATTGAAAAAGAAACTATAAAAAATAATAACAAATATTAAAAAACAGCTTAAGATTAGTAACCAGCTCTAACATTTATCAACTTTGACAAAACGTTTAATTAACAAAAATAGAAAATTCTTCCGCTGCAAAAGCTCAATTAAAACCTTGCCCCGTTCGGTTTTTCGTTTATAGTTTCTCATCCTAAAACAAAGATTTAATTTTATTATTTACGTATTTCATTAGGGAGCACGTTGTTCCGCGGAACAACTAGCCCCTCGACAAAGGAACTTTGAACCCCAAATCCCGTTTTCAATCTAACCTAACATTATAATGAAATAGGTTATAAAAAGCTAACAATTATATTAAAAAGATAATCACCATAGTTTGTCCAACTGATACTAGCAAGTAACAAACGAATAGCTTGAAAATTTATTGAAATAGACCAAAAAGTTTAAAGACGAAAAAATTTACTTACGTGATGTTTTTGGTCACTAATCCACTATCACTCTCACACGCCGACACAGCGTCACTAAAATGGCTGACGCAATAGCGGGATGATTTGACGTTTCGCGGCGCACTTCACACTTATTGCTATCTCTTTTCGTTATGGAGTTATTTGGATCGGAACAACCTACCCCCGGCACTTTGAACCCCGGCTTCCCCTACTAATGTGCGGATGTATGTTTGTTATTATTTCACGCAAAAACGGCTAGACCGATTTTATTGAAATTTTGTATGTAGATAGATGATACCCTGGATTAACACATAGGCTACTTTTTATCAACACACCACACGGGCGAAGCCACTGGCGGAGGCTAGTATAATATAAAAAGATATATAGCAAAGCCACAATCCTTCTTATACGAAAAAGTGGGTCGCAAAAATTAATCAGCGGATCAAAGGACCAAAACATTTTATATAAAATGTTCATTAAGTTACGTACCTAGTTCCATATCTAGGTAGAAATACTTACCTATAAACTGGGACTTATAAAAGTTCTTACATTAACATACAAACAAGTGACTGGCGTTCCCCAGTTCGTTGAATTCATACGAAGTGTCAATGGAAATAAAACAATATATATATGGGACGTCCGGTCTCGACGGGTAAAAAAACTTCAGCACGTGACATTAACATGTGTTTACAGAAGAAAAAAACATATCATTCTCATTTGTTTAGGTACATATGTTAATGTAATAATGCTTATTTGCATTTGTGTGTAATTATTCTACATTTGTTTAGTTCACGAGGTTTTTATTTGTGATACTGTTAGACACATTGTTAGACCTGTGTCAAATAGTTAGAACTGATAATGTAATAATTGTCTATATAATCGGTACTAATAATACGAAAATAATAAGACTGAAGAGTTTGTTGTGCTTGAACAAGCTTATCTCAGGAACTGCCGCACCGATTTGAAAAAATCTTTCAGTACTGGAAACCTTAGATCAGTTATCGAAGAAGTCTATAGGTACATACTCTTTATCTGCGCACGTGAAGGTGTTCCCATGGGACGCAAGCGAAACCGCTGTCTGCAGCTGTATTATAAAAGATTCAAATTATCTTAAGAACGTAAAAGGAAATTTTCATCATGAATGACTGTTGTGTGTCTTGAGAAAACCATCTGAGATAGTGACTTGAGATAGAATTATCTTAGCCATCACAATTAGAAGTCACACTAAACCCTTTATTTGAAGACTCATGCGTAACTATTTTACAGAGATTAAAACCATCACAAAATCAATTCTCCGACTCGAACTATCACCTGAGTTAACAAAGCTACCTTCCCGTCAGCTAGACATTTGCACGGCTACGTCTGTCGACAATAAGCCAATTGCCTGCTATTCTGATTGGGACACAATGCCGTACCGAGGTGAATCGTTAGAAATATTTTATGTATCACGTTTGTTTATTGTAGGTAGGATGTCAATGACAGGGTCTTGTGATCTTGAAGTTCAGTTTTTTCTAAGTACATTTTGGGCACCAATGGCAGCGTTTCGGACTGTATTTTATGTAGATCCCGGCTGTCATTGAACATCCTTGGCAGTCATTACTGATAGTCAGAAATCAGTCTAACCCAGGGGTATTATTGGATTGCCCGAGTAACTGGGTTGAGGAGGTCAGATAGGTAGTCGCTCCTTATAAAACACTGGTACTCAGCTCCGGATAGACTGGAAGCCGACCCCAACATAGTTGGGAAAAGGCTTGGGAGATGATGATGATGATGATCTCATTAATTTGTTCTCGATTTCTTTTCCTGCTATATGTGTGTCTCACATAGTGGTGAGTTAGATTCATGACTATCATTTATTTTATAACTTAGCAAAAAAGGAAAGTCGTGGTGGCCTAGTGGGTAAAGAACCAACCTCAAGTATGAGGGCGCGGGGTCGATCCCAGGTCAGGCAAGTACCAATGCAACTTTTCTAAGTTTGTATGTACTTTCTAAGTATATCTTAGACACCATTGACTGTGTTTCGGATGGCACTTTAAACTGTAGGTCCCGGCTGTCATTGAACATCCTTGGCAATTGATACTGGTAGTCAGACGCCAGTAAGTCTGACACTAGTCTAACCTAGGGTTACCGGATAACTGGGTTGAGAGGGTCAGTTAGGCAGTCGCTCCTTGTAAAACACTGGTACACAGCTGCATCCGGTTAGACTGGAAGCCGACCCCGACATAGTTGGGAAAAGGCTCGGGAGAAGATGATGATCTCATTAATTTGTTCTCGGTTTGTTTTCCTGCTTTATGTGCGGCTCCCATAGTGGTGAGTCAGTTTTTTTTTATAATTTTCGTCCACTTCGTTCTGTCCACCATGACTTTCTTCAAGACTATCATATATTTTATAACTTAGCAAAGAAGCACATATGCGATTATGTCTTTCAATCTCTAATCGCCTTACAAAGTACAGATCGGATATAGAAATCTGCAGTTAGTCAGTAAAAAGACTTAAGAGTTCATCTTGCTATATTATTTTAGGTTTCGAAAACTATAGCAGTAGGTAGTGTTGATTGTTATGATTCATGATAAATAATAATGTCTCTGAACCGCAGAATGCAGCAGTATTAGTTTAACAAAATATTTTGTAACCGAACTTTATACATAGGTATGTGTATTACATGATTATTTTTAGCATTAATCATCAAGTAAAATTTTCCTCTCCTGTTTTGTCACCTTTTACTTACTGCATATGTTGATCAGACTTGACTTTGACTTTTGACTTTGATCTGCCTAGCAGACAGTTGTCCCGATGTTCGGCAATTTTTTTTCTAAAGAAGCCTTGATTCTAATCAAAGTTTTCAGTCGATCTGACACAGGCTAAATACCTGATCTGTGTCATGTGCGTAATATCATTTATCTTCATACTGATTTACGAGCCCAATAAAACTATAGCTTAAGTTATAACTAAAGTTTGCAGTTTGCATGTTCTCTAAATGGATGTAGCTGTACCAGTGTTCTACGAGACACATATTAAAATTCCTACATTCTATACATAAAATACCCAAAAAAAATGTATGCGAATCAAATTTTCTTTGCAAAAAGAACACATGTTATATCCCTGTTCTATCCGTAAAATCACGTGTCAAATTAGTTAAGAGTTTAACTGCATTGTTAGCAAGCTCGTCTAATGAGCGTGATAGATTTTTGTGTTTTAGAGTTACGCTCTTTTGCCAAGTGTTAAGGCCTATATTATTTAAGTTTGCCTTTTTTATGTTATCAGAATTTTTATCTATGACTTTTCTTTAAATTGTGGAATATCAAAAATCTAGTTTCCGCCGGTGGTTATAATAGATTCCTGAGGGAACTACCTCAGTATGTGTAGTCCCTACCCATAGCCTTCCTTGATAAATGGGTTGTCTAATACGGAGATATTCTTCTAAAATCTGACCATTACCTCGTAAGATTAGCGAGTTGAAACAAAACAAACTCAGCTTTATAATATCAGATTAATTCCGTTTAACATAAAAAAAAGAAATATCTAAGAACTTGTTTTCTTGTGAATTCAAAAGGTGGCTATTCTTAATCTGCTTAAACAATGCGGTATACTAACATTTACTTATAATACTCATTACATTATTCATAGATAAAAAATGGCCTTGGATATAACCTAAAGATGACGTCTTTTAACCAATTAATTCCATTTACGCAATGCAATAATTAACTACGTACTAATAGTTTTTGTCAAAACAAATCAGGTTAAAATTAACTATTATCCCTAAAAGCATAGTTTTCTGACGTACGTAGGGAAGTTCTTGTACTACATATTTCGATACTATTTTTGGCTTTCCTTAATGACACAACCCCGTTGGAAACTACGTGATTTTAATTGGATTAACCTTTTGTGTAACAAATATTTAAATAATAGCTGTATTGTTGCTATTACCTGTTGATTTGACATAATTCGAAATCAAGTTATTTCCCGTCTATAATTATTTAAGGATAAAGATATAGGAGGAACAACTATTATTAGACTATTAAATTAGGTAATTTTTGCACGTGTAGGACTATTGAAAAGAGTTACCACGGTCATGTAATAAAAAGGGCTTCGGAAGAACAACGTGTTTAGTTTAGTCATTAAAGTCTGACAAATTATCCGATTTCGATCAATCCGAAAAAGTGTTATTTTTATCCAAAAACATTTTTTTTTTAAAAAACCTTGTTTTTTTATTAAAAAATGTTTTTTTTTTCTTGGCACTCAGGTAGAAATTTTTAGGGGGTCATTAGACTTTTGCACTTTTTTTACAAGTTGGTACCAAAAAGTTTTTTTTTTTTGCAAAATCTTTCGAAGATGCTTTCCCTTAACTAAAAGAGCTAACGGCAAACATTTAAAAGTCTAATAATGCGAGATACAGTACATTGTACACGCGTGCGCCTACATGTGACAATGCTCTGGTCAAAGCCTTAAGCACACCTTAAGTCTGTTTTGTCATTTCCTGAAATAAAGATATTGTGGTAAGTCTGTTTTGTATTTTTTATACCGCCAGTTATGAAGAATTTGAATAATTTTCTCGCTAGATGAAGGCTTTATTAAATTTAAATCTATGAGCTATACGTTTTGAGGTATGGAGAAGACGTCACTTGTTATAAAACAAAGGCCTCCGCTTAGTCTATATCAGTATGTTCGCGATAAAATCAAAAAGTATACTACTACTATAACCTAAGAGTCTTTAAGTCAAGAGTGAATAGGATAGATATAGGATAATACCACATCTTCTCTACCATCAGGTGTGATAGTGGTCAAACGCGAGCCTATTGACGATTTTCGTGTGGTTCTGGACAATAGGTAGAGGAATTCGTGAGGAAAGTTTTCAGCATAAAGAAAATATGGCATTTTCTTTATAGCTAGTTCCTAATTACTTTCATATCGACATCTTATGTTTGTTGGTGTTATCGTATCTTCTAATCTTCTTTATGGAAAATTATTGTCTGTTTTAACGAATACTTTGTTGCGGAAATACCTTTTGTGAAAAAATATGGAATCACTATTTGTTTAGTTAGGATGACTTAATTCAGGTATGTAGTAAGTTATCAAGGTACATGTCATTCATGTTTAAGAACTTGTGACACAGACTTACTCACAATTTGGTAAGTACTAATTGGAAGGTATATTACAGAACAATGAAATGATAGAATATTTTACCAATTACGAAATTCATATGACTCCATTGTTTTTCTATTTACTATTTTCCCTAATGGACAAACTCATTGATTTTGTTGGTCGAAGATTTTTATGACGTAATATTTGTTAAAAACAATGTCTGATTACTAGGATTAGTTAGTGGAATGTACCTTAACTACCGTCGATTTTTTGCAGTTTGATCAGAGCACTCATTTTTTTCATAAGTAGGTACTAAAATATTATAAATACGAAAGTTACTTCACTTAACATTATTTAATAACGCTGAAAAAGATAAGCCAATTAACGTGCTGGGTGGTTTGCTGAAAGTTTTTTTTATATAACAGTATAAAAGTAATTATCCCGGGACGCGGTTGAAACCACAGTCTAAAGCTAGTAACAATTTTTATAACGTGAAGAACATTGTTTTTCTTACTTGAAGTACAATAAATTATAACATATCCATATCTGGTACAATGTATGTATTAATAATTGCAATATTAGATACACTTTGTATTAACATGAATACTTTGTTAAGCAGCTCAGTACATTACCCGTACATATTAATACCTGCTCATCATTTCTTTATTACAAAACGTCTTGGCGATTACACGCGGTGAAGTCATAGTTAGTTTTTTACCTTGTTTTATCCTTATGAAATCATAGGAAATACCATAACGCTCTTTGTATGGATACCATTAATTTTATTGAGTAATTTATTTGAGAAGATTATACTGTTTGTTTTGGTTTATTTATATTTGATAATTTATTTTAACTAATACTTCTATAAGTAAAATAATTTAATCTTTATTAAATTAAACAATATTTTTGTTTGTTTGCTTGATTTTACGCGAAAGGCTCCGAAACTACTGAAACGATTTGGATTTTTTTTAACTGTTGGAAAGCTACACTGTTCCCGAGTAACATGAGCTATATTATCCTGGTACGGGCAGTAGTTTCTTCGGAAAACCACCGGAAAATGGCTAGTCTGAAATATAACGAGTTAAATCAATAACTTTGTGGAACGTAGCTAGGCATGTGAATAAATATTAGTAATTTCCATTATTAATAATTATGCAAGTACATAGTTCATATGTACCGAGAATAAAGTGCATTTGACTTATTTAAATTACACTAAATATAAATGCAAACAGAAGTCAATTAGGACAATATTTATTTATTTTAAGGAAAGTATTTTATTTATTTATGCGTCAAATAATGTAGGTTTATGCACACATTTTGATATCATTACGTTATTAGAAAAACCATTGTATTCACGTCAATTTATTTTAAATATTGTTAAATTATAGGTAAGTACAGTCAACTTCAGGTCAGTGGTAACAGTTTTATAGGAAAATCGTACTTATTACTATTGAGTTACGGTGCATGACAGTTACCACTGATGTGCAGTCTAAAGTACTATGATTAATTGGGAAAAAATATTTAGGTAATCATAAAAGTGATTTCTGCTTATTTTTATAATAGATTTGCGCACTTGGTAATACATACCTATAGGTACGCGTATTGTTTTGAAAAAAACAAAGTGCGTGTACACTTCGTTTGGTCTGTACCGTATATATGATTTATCTGTGACATATGTTTAATCTGTGACCTATTTTTAATCTGTGGAAGCTTGTGAGATAAATGGTTAAGGCTGTTTAAGGTTAAGTTCATTATTTAATTTTTAAGAAACGTGAGGTAAAGCAATAGCTTTAAATGTTGTTTCTCTTTCAGGTAAGTTAAATAAGTGTTTAGTGATAAGTATGTTATGTACCTAAAAGTTTTGTTAAGAAGTGTTTTAATAAATAAACCTCCACTCTTTCAGAGCAACACATGTGGTTTTGTTTTACCTCTATATCCAAGGATAATTAAAAACACATTATAAAACAACATTTTTATAGCTGGTTACAAAGAATAATGGAAAAATTGAGATTCGAGTTCGTGGTGAAAGCCAGTGACGATGTAAAAACGAATATCATCTGCGTAACGTCAATCACGGATATAGAAGGCCACACCTATGCGATCCCAGAAAAGTTACAACCTGTTAAATTACATGATAAGATAACACAAACCCAGATCTTTCAGAAAGTAAAAACTACATTACAAAAACGACATGAAAAGCGACAGGTGTGGATATCTATGAAGCCAGAGATGAAGGCTATTTATTGTGATGAAGATGGAAATAAACAATTTATGGGATACCTATTGGAGGAACAAACAAAACTTCAAAGCTCTACTACAGAATTGTCAGAAGAATCTCTTGTAAGAATCATGGAGAATCTTTCTAAAGTAAAGAAAGATTCACCAAAATCTTTTAATATGGCGAAAGTTGCAGAAAAATTTGTTATAGACAAATTCAATAGCAAGATTACTAATGTGTCGCAGTGGATGACTATTTTTGAAGCAGAATGTGCACGTTTGGAAATCGAAGAAGATGTCAAGAAAATTGAAGTTCTTAGGTTATTTATAGAAGATTCGTGTTTAGACTGGCATAGCTCTATGCTCATAAAGCACTCAATAAATTCGGAATGGACAATATGGAAAAAAAACTTTTGTGAAACATTCGCAGATAAAGGTTGGTCACCGATCAGGTATGCAATGTTATTTAAATATAAACAGGGTTCGTTATTAGAATACGCAATAAAAAAAGAGAGACTACTCTTAGAAATAAATAAGACTATTGATAAAGTCACCCTTATTGATTTAATTGCAACAGGATTACCAAACTTTATTGCTGATAAGATTGATAGGAATAGTTTAAAAGAAACTGAAGACTTGTTTAAAAATTTAAGGTGTTTAGAGCATATGGTAAACAAAAAAAATTTTGATAAAAAGATAGGGACTTTGGAAAGTAAAATTAAAGACAAAAATGTTAAGCTGTCGGTTAGTCCATGTAAAATTTGTGAAAGAGAGAATAAAGGTGTACGCTACCATCCTGAATCCCAGTGCTGGTTCAAAATTAAAACTAATGATAAGCCAAAAAAAGACCAGATAAGAAGTGTTAATAATTCGGAATTGGAGATTGAATTAAATGAAATTGATCCAAAAAACTAATAGTGCCGCCATTAATAAAAATTAAAATATTAATAAATGACACTTTGGAAACAACAGGAATCTATGATTCAGGATCTAATGTGTCTTTAATAAATTCAAGGTTACTATCTTTAACAAAAATACCTACATATGATAAAAAAGCAGGCTTAAAAACAATTAATGGCGTTAAAAAGTCGATAGGAATGGTAACTCTAAAAATTAAGATTTTCGAAATAGAAAAACAGATTAATATATTTGTAATAGATGAAGACAACTTTGACTATGACTTCTTAATTGGGTTAGACTGTATACAAAAATTTCGTTTAACTCAAAATGAGAATTTAAGTATCACACAGAGTATCCCTACCAATAATAATAATAATAAAGAATATATAGAAAATAAAGAAAAGCAACCTATAAACACTAAAGAAATTCCTGGCAGTTCAGGTAGTGACATAGGAAATAAACAAGATATGTATTATGAAAAAAAAGGTGTGGATACTATAAAGACAGATAATGAATATAAAATAAACTTTAATGAAAACATAATGGTTGATAATTTTGATGTTTCAGTTAATAATTTGAATCATCAGGAGAAATCTGTCATTGATAAATTAATATGCAAATACAATTCAGTCTTTGCTAAAGACAAATATGATATAGGTACTGTAAAAGGATATGAAGCTCATATTGATTTGTTGATAGACAAATACTGTAGCAAAAGGCCATACAGGTGCTCTATTGAGGATATGAAAGAAATTGAAGATCAAATTTCAAAATTACTTAAAAATAACTTAATTGAGGAATCATATAGCCCTTTTGCTGCTCCGGTAACACTGGCATTTAAAAAAGAAGATGGCAGGAGATCAAGGCTCTGTATAGACTTTCGCGAATTAAATAAAATTGTAGTTCCCCAAGCGCAACCGTTTCCTTTAATCGAGGATCTAATGGTTAAAACAAGGAAATGTAAATTTTTTTCAACATTTGATGTAAACTCAGCGTTCTGGTCCATACCTTTAAGAATTGAAGACAGACACAAAACTGCCTTTGTTACCCAAGAGTCACACTTTCAGTGGACGTGTTTACCTTTTGGTTTAAAAACTTCTCCCGCAATTTTCCAAAGAATATTGAGCAGTATTATAAGGAAACATAAACTCTCAAATTTTACTGTCAATTATATCGACGATATTTTAGTATTTTCTGAGACATTTGAAGAACACGTTGAGCATATATCTTTGTTATTAGAAGCAATATTAAAAGAAGGTTTTAAATTAAAATTTACCAAATGTAACTTTGCACAGGAATCGGTCAAATATCTAGGACACATAATTCAGAACAATACTGTCACCCCATTAAAAGATAATTTGATTGCGATAAAAGAATTTCCAATTCCAAAAACCCAAAAAAATGTCCGTCAATTTTTAGGAAAAATTAACTTTTATGGAAAATATGTGCCAAATATTTCAATTATACTGGACCCTTTACATAATTTATTAAGAAAGGGAGAAAAATTCATTTGGTCTGATAGATGTCAAGAATCCTTCGACACTATAAAAAAACTACTTTGCTCAAAACCGATTTTAGCTATCTTTGACCCAGACTTGCCAATAAATATTTACACAGATGCAAGCATTCAAGGTATAGGAGCAATTTTAAAACAAATTCAACCTAATGGCGATGAAAAGCCATGTGCATATTTCTCAAAAAAACTAAATGATACCCAGAAAAAGAAAAAAGCCATATATCTTGAGTGCTTGGCAATAAAAGAGGCAGTAAAGTACTGGCAACACTGGCTTATAGGCAAAACATTCACGGTTTATTCAGATCACAAACCATTAGAGAAGATGAATATTAAAGCCAGAACAGACGAAGAACTGGGAGATTTAACATATTATTTGTCGCAGTTCAATTTTGAAATAATATATGCCCCGGGAAAATATAATATAGAGGCTGATACGTTAAGCAGAAACCCTGTGTTAGAATCATACGAAAATAAAGATAGTAGTTTAAGAGTAGTGAATTTAATTAAATTGGAAGATATACAAAATGATCAAGATAATAATAAAAATATAAAACAAAATATGAATAAACTTATTTTTAAACATAGTATATACTACAAAAAGATAAATAAAAATGAGAAAATTGTAATAACTGAGGAGTTTAGTAAAGAGATTATAAAAAAAGTACATCACTACTACTGTCATATAGGAAAACAACAGATGGAAAAAAAGATTAAACGCTTTTATTATGCTAAAAATTTATTGGAAAATATAAAAAAAATGTGCGAAAACTGTGATACCTGTATAAAAAATAAATCTAGAGGAAAGAACAAGTTTGGACTAATGTCCCATTTAGGCCCCGCCACCTATCCATTCGAAATAGTGTCTATAGACACGATAGGGGATTTGGTGGTGCCCGTTCGACCAAAACATATTTACACCTTTTAGTTGATCACTTCACTCGTTTCGCCTATATTTTGACATCCAAAACTCAAACTGCAAGTGATTTTATAAAACTTGTTAAAAAGGTAACACAAGATTATAAAATTGGATTGATCCTATCAGATCAATATCCAGGCATAAACTCAAAAGATTTCAAATTTTATTTAGAAAAAGAAGATATACCTATAATTTTCACAGCGGTAAATGCGCCATTTTCTAATGGATTGAACGAAAGGTTAAACCAGACGTTGGTTAATAAAATTCGTTGTAAAATTAATGAAAGAAGGGATAAAATTGCCTGGACAACTATTGCTCACGAATGCACTGAAAAATATAATGAAACTGAACATAGTGTAACAGGATTTTCTCCAAAATATTTATTAGAAGGAAAAAATGTTGATATTTTACCAAATGAACTGAAACAAAATATAACACATGATCATCTATTGCGAGACCGAAAAATTGCCTTGGAAAATAGTATAAAATCACATAATTACAATAAACAAAGATTTGATAAACATAGGAAACTATATCAATTAAAAGTTGGAGATTCAGTATATGTTGAAAACGGAAATAGGTTAAACCGAAAAAAATTAGATGAATTGAAAATAGGACCTTATCAAATAGTAGATAAAATATCCAATTCCATTTACAAAGTAAACACGGGTCACAAAAAGTTAGAGTCAAATCTTTTCCATATTACTAAACTTATTCCAGTAGTCAAGTAATAATCTTGTAATTTATTGCGGGGGGGGAGATGTAAACAAAGTGCGTGTACACTTCGTTTGGTCTGTACCGTATATATGATTTATCTGTGACATATGTTTAATCTGTGACCTATTTTTAATCTGTGGAAGCTTGTGAGATAAATGGTTAAGGCTGTTTAAGGTTAAGTTCATTATTTAATTTTTAAGAAACGTGAGGTAAAGCAATAGCTTTAAATGTTGTTTCTCTTTCAGGTAAGTTAAATAAGTGTTTAGTGATAAGTATGTTATGTACCTAAAAGTTTTGTTAAGAAGTGTTTTAATAAATAAACCTCCACTCTTTCAGAGCAACACATGTGGTTTTGTTTTACCTCTATATCCAAGGATAATTAAAAACACATTATATCCTAATAATTACCTACTATTGGAGTGAATAACGTTTACCTAAAAAGGATTAATAGGCGTCACCCTCTTCTTTAGTTTAAATGAATTAGGCAAATAGTTGTTTTTCTGTGGTTTTAGAAAATATGTATCATTGAGGCATATATAGTAGGTGTGTCACAGCATATAGGTGTATGATCATCGGGCTACGTGAGTGAAGGAATAGAGAGTGTAGGTACCTTTATCTGCGCAAATGCTCGTGCACTATATATAGTATGTCCTGAGTAGCTGGCTGATCTCCTGATATGAGAACAGCCTAGGGTTATCATCATCGTCAACATATGATCCCACCGAAAAAATTGTCCTCATACAAAAGCCACAAAGTTTTCGGAAGTCATCTTAATTTCCTGTTTTTTTGAACATTCTTGGTATTAGTTAAGGCTAGTCACAGACCAACGAGTCTAAAACCAAATGAAGTTTAATAACCTTCTTACTAGGATATGCAGTTTCTTGCTGGCTCTTCTCCATGAGACCAACTTTTTGGAACCGTGCAACTAGTGTGACGTTTCATAGGAGCCTGCAAAGACCTATTTGAAAAACAAAACATTTTGACTTTGAGGTGTATCGAGAAACTTACCGTCGTACCATAAAAACTTTTAAACATCTGTTGAACACTTGTTTAAAAAAAGACCGATTATGCCGTTGAAATAAGGTTCGTTTTGCAGCCATACTTTTTTTAGACAAGTGTTCAACATATGTTTAAGTTTTTGTAGTAAGGCTGTTAGAGATTTATATCTTGCGTGAACCGTGCTTGTATGTTTATAATGTACCTACCTACATGCATATTTTTTTTAGTGTTAAGACACTTTTTGGAGCGCTTTAAATAATCTTATTTAAAACGACTATATTTACATGTAAAGTAACAGATATAGCGTGTAATAAATACTTCAAGAATGTGACCTGTTTCGTAAACTCCGTATGTACTTGTAGCTAAACTTGTTTTAATTAAATCCGGCGCCGAGACGTAGCGATTTCGTAACTGATATGTTAGTGTTTCAGCATCGTGACTGTTTTGTGAATAGTTTCTAGGTCTTAAGTAAGCTAGGAATATAACCTAGAGTATGATAGTTACTGATTTTATATCTATCTTCATGTTCACCTTGACAAACCTTGGGAACAACTATAAACTGTTCGTGAATGGGAGACCATCTTGTGTCATGACGAGTTCCTCCGTGTTTCGGATGGCACGCTGCGTTTGTGAGTCTTGGCTGTCATTTGAATAGTTGTCGTGGGTATTCAGAAGCCAGAAATTCTGACAACCAGTCTTACCAAAGAGTACCTATAGTCTTACCCTGTTAACTGGGTTGAGGAGTAGCATAGGCAATCGCTCCATGTAAAACACTGGTACTCAGCTGCATCAGATAAAACTGGAAGCCGTCCCCAATATAGTACTTAGTTAGGAAAAGGTTAGTCAGATAATGATGATCTAATAAGATACTCTTACTTCATAGTTATGAAATGTGAAGTAGCCTAGTAGGGTCGTGATAGGTTACTGCTTAATTTAACTCCTTGTTAACTACTGTCTCAGAGTCAAGGCTTCAACTATTGTTAGTGCGGATTATCAATGTCTAGACTCACAGTATAAGATTACTTAGGTACTTTTACTTTCGTTGTAGATATTAAGACTTGTTCAACAGTTCAAGTAGAATAGTTTTAAGTGAATTGGTATGGGCATGTGATACTGAGGAATGAGAGTCATGTTGTGAGGAAGGTGATGAGCATGAATGTGGATTTAGGGAAGAAGACGACCAAAAGAACGATGGATGGATTGTGTGAAAGTCGATATGGTTAGAAAGAATGTTCCTTGTAAGATGATTGCAGATAGAGGATATGGTAGAAGAAAACATGCAATAATGTAAAACATTATCGGTAATTCGGAAACTACTGAGTGCTCGTGAGATAACGCATACAAAGACTGGTGTATGCACGCACATTTAGGTACACACACAAATATGATTCACCCGCTTTCCTGAATTAAAACATCTATAACTATTCATTTCACGATAACGAACCAAAATGCTTCTGTGCACGCGCGAAGCCTGTCAACTGGCTAATTTCAGACGGCTTGAGGAAAATAATTATCTAGCTAGTCAGTCACAAATTCCTAAAATACATGGGTAAGGACCAGGTATTCATACAAATAAATAATAACGATAAGAAATAAGAGGAAAATACTACTTGGAAAATAAAAGATATGACGTAGGTAAAGCTAAAAGGTAAACTGGGTACTTAAAGAATTTCACAATTTTACTTGTAATGTGGGCCGTAAAACTGTATTGAGCTGACGTCTTTGCTCACCCTTTGTATTTAATGAAATGTAGTAGGATGGTCCTTAGATATGTATATTTATAGATAAACGTTGCTTAATCAATTGCTATGCGGGCTTCAATCTACCTCTATACAAATTCCTTTTTAGTAGTAGTATGTAGGATTTTTGCATGAACGTTGATGGATTTAGTAGAAGGACAAAATTGGGATAGCGGCAGCAATATGGGGATGAGTATATAGGTACGTCTATATAAAGTCATTAAAATTTCAAAAAACATTTGCGAGATAGGAAACAACACAAAGTTCTTAGACATTCAAGATTTTGGCGTTTGGCTCGATGGCTGAGAAGTTGACCTGACATAATTAGTGGTGCTTAAAAAATCAAGATCAAACTAAGGATGTATGACGTGAGAAAACTATAAAATAAATAAGTAAATGTAAAAAAGATAGAAGATGTTTTTCCTTTAGTTAAAGATTACCTATTTGGTCGTAATTTATTAGGGTAAAGTTAGTTTATTTATCCTTAGCAACAGTAATATAAGGAAAAAATGCTTTTTAATCATTATCGCCACATAAATAGGTATACCTAGTATGTCTTTGTATACAATGTCTTGAAAGATGAAAAACATTATTTCAGAAATTTATTTCACTGAAGTTTGTTTATGCTCCTGAATTTGGACTATCATATCTAATACGTATTTTTACAATAACTTAATAATAAATATATATATATAAAACATACAACTAACTTATTTAGATTATACAAGGTGTTGATTTGCATTTGTGCCATACTTCAGGAGGAGGACATAAAATACGTAAATAATCGATTGGAATTACAGTTAACGGGAAATAGTTAATATTCGCTGCTTTTTATGTCATTGTAATGTCATAGTATTTCAGAAATAATCCAATTTTATGAATGAAATTCATGAGTGATCGTTGCGAATGCTTTGTGTTTGCGTTTGTCTGAGGGCGCAGCACAGTTTTGAGGCCAGTAACACACGCGCCGAGTTTGAAAACGGGTAGTTGGCATTGACAAATTTCCGAAAAAAAATTAAAATCAAAAATTTTCGTATCAATTTTTTTGTTGATTTGGGTTGAGAATCATTAGTATAATTACGTCCTTGACTATGGCACGGATGCAAATCAACAGCTTGTATACGTATTTAGATAAACTAGTTCAATTCTAATTTCGGTGCCAGGTCTGTGAAAATTCAATAAAATGCTAATACCGTTACTGCATAACCTACTTAGTTCTGAAATAAATATTTCGTCTTTACCTGCAAATACTTATTTTGAGCCAGTAAGTCTGACGCTAGTCTAACCAAGGGGTATCGGCTTAGGGCACGCCACCATCGTGGCGGTAAGTCCCCTCTTTGAGGAGTGGCTCGGGAGGAGTCACGGCGCCCTCACGTACCGCATGACGCAGGTCCTCACCGGACACGGTTGTTTCGGGAGGTACGAGCCCCGAGGACACGGTGGACCACACAGTCCAGGTGTGCCCCGCATGGGAAGGGCACCGCCGGGTCCTCGTCGAGGCTTTGGGCGGCGGCGACCTCTCGCGTCCGGCCCTGGTTCAGGCCATGGTCCGGGGCGAGAGGGAATGGGATGCCGTCGCCTCCTTCTGCGAAGCTGTCATGCTCGAGAAGGAGGAGGCGGAACGCCAGAGAGTTCGCACCTCTCATCCCGGCCGCCGTGCTGGACCAGGTAGACACCATGGGCGCCGGGTGTCGCGAGATGACTCCCGGCCACCGTAGGCGTGGGTCTGTGGGCGGTGAGTTCGGGTGGCTCATCGTCCCTCTGTCTCTCTAGACGACAGACCCGTGTCGACGGCGCGCGTTGTTCCACGCTCTCCTCAAAGAGATGTCTCAAGAGATGTCGGCCCCAGCGGGGCCCAGCAGGGCCAAGGCCTGCCGGGGCTGCGGGTTGTTCGAAAGAGATACCGCGGCCCTGGTACATAAAAGGCCTATGACGGAACACGACGATTTTAGTCAGTAAGAGTCTGACACTCCCTCACCGCTGCTAACCCACAGCGGGAGGGGTCATTTGATGATTTTACGTCGCTAAAAAAAAAAAAAAGGGGTATCGGCTTGCCCGGTTAAATGTGTTGAGGAGGTCAGATAGGCAGTCGCTTCTTGTAAAGCACTGGTACTCAGCTGAATCCGGTTAGACTGGAAGTTGACCCCAACATAGTTGGGAAAAAGGCTCGGGAGATGATGAACAAGATTTTTTTGATATTTAAATAAACAATACCTACTAGTACTAAAGTTTATCTTAGTTTTTTCGTATTATGAGTGCAACACGTGCACTATATGGCCCGGGAACTTACACGAAATAAAAATGTGTTTGCAATGCAAACTTGCATGGAAATTCATAAATTAAGGAAATGAATAGCGCGGTTAGAAATGTTTTTTGACTATTTCGGCGTGTTTGGCATATTAAAACAAATAATAACACTGCGTTACACGATTTTGGTACCCTCTTAACTGTTAGCTGGAATTAATAGGTAATGAGTCATAGATTAAATGTTCCAAACATATGTGGTGTCCATCACGTCTAGTTTTCGAGGTACATGTCAATTATTATTTTCTACTACCCTCACTTTAGGCGTAAAAGACCGTTACCGTTTTTGATGTATTGTACTTTTTTATTGTTTTGTTTTGTTTAGTAATCGTTTATATTCGATAACGCCAACATCTTTGCACATATTTTTTTTAAAAACCAATATGGATACTGGACTAACTGGTCGTCGCAACTGCTTAAATGTACCAAGTAAGTTTTGTTACGTTTGCGGACAGTAAATAGTGAAATCACAAACAAAAATTCTTGTTCAAATTGTTTTCTTTGTATGTGGGACAGCAGAGCCACAGAAAAACACTACATTACAAAAGTATGGCCAGAAAGGTCAGAGTTTGTATGCGGAAAATCTGATGTGAAACATGTACCATTGATAGATCCTAAAAATGTCATTTTACCACCACTCCACATAAAACTTGGTTTGATGAAAAATTTTGTGAAGGCTATGAATAAAGAGGGAGATGGCTTTTTATATTAGAAGACAGTATTTTCAAAGTTAAGTGATGCCAAACCCAAAGAAGGAATATTTGTGGGACCACAAACACGTACTTTGATGAAAGACCCAAATTTTGACGAAAAGCTTACTAATACGGAACTTGACGCCTGGTTGTCACTGAAAGCAGTTATAAAAGGGTTTTTAGGGAACCACAGAGCCGAAAATGCGGAGCAGCTAGTGAACGACATGTTAAAAGCATACGAAAAGTTGGGTTGCAGAATGTCATTAAAAATTCACTTTCTTCATTCTCATTTTTCTTTTTTTCCATCTAATCTTGGTGCGGTCAGTGATGAGCATGGTGAGAGGTTTCACCAGGATGTAAAGAAGCTTGAAGAACGATTTCAAGGCCGTTGGGACACAACTATGTTAGGTGATTACTGTTGGCGTTTAAAACGAGAAGATCATTCGAAGCACAAAAGAAAGAGTTGAAGTTTCACGATATTTTTTTAAAAAAATTCATAGGTAATATTTTTGTTGACTTTTTTTAACTTAAATGATAAAATTAGACTTCATTAATATAAAAAAATTTGGTTGATTTTATAAGATTTCTTTCAAATATGTTTTGACGTTTTAATTTCTAATATAATCTGGCACTTTCTTGCGGAAAAAAAATGACACGTGATGGAAAGATAATTTGTATGTATGTTTATTAAACGATACGTATAAATAAAAAATCATGACATTTCAAAACGGGTAGGTACTCAAATTTTTTTTAAATTTGTAACGCAGTGTAATTTATCAATCGTTACCTAATTATGTAAATTAGATTAATGTTATTAGAAAGAAAGTGTTATTTATTGTAGTCTTGTTTAAATTATTGGTTTCGAAGATTTATTTGTGTGAGGCAATGACATAACGTGTCTACAAAAGCCTATTTGGCAACAATAAGAAGAAATGGTTTGTTCCGAGAATCATGCTATAAAACTTTCTAAAAGAAACAAACCATAAATCGGTTTTTTGGATTCCTTGTCATCATCGCCCGCGCCTTTTTCCCAAGTACTTATGTTGAGATCGGTTAAAAGTCTAACCAGTTTTTAACAAGGAAGGACTGCCTATCTGACTTCCATGCCTGCCCCTTCAAAGATGGAGGATCTTTGGAGGAGCTAAAGATTTTCAAGGACAGCCGAGTGTTGGTCCAAGATATACTCACTTATTATTTTGAATTCTTACCTTCGAGATTGGTGGGCTCAAAGGATTGGAACGTGTGGTATCAATATGGGGAGGCCCTTGCCCAGCAGTGAGACAACATTCAATTTTTGCCATTGAAAATACCTATTTCTAACAGTTCCAATCTTAATATGTTTTAAATGATTCTATACGTAAAGATCCCTCATTACTTTAGTCTCAGTTCACAAGGCTAAGAAATAAGTATCTTCATTGGCCAACATAGACGTGCCCTTGGTAGGTACTATTCAAACCAGTGCCCTATCAGAAAGCTAAGTACACACGTGATAGATGCAAGCTATAGTTGGCGCCAAAAATCGCCTCTCACGCCGCAAGGTCGCGAGTGTACGCGCGGCTTAAACGGAGATGCACTGGTTAGGGTTACCAGAGTAAAAATAAGGTTTAATTATGTCAGGCTGCAATTATTGTTTATTTATTTTATGCATAATGTAGAAAAAATGGTACATTGACGGACTTAATCCGACGAGGCATCACCAGTCATCGGGTCAAAAGGAGATGACACCAAAGTACAAAAATTATTATAAATAACTACATTTTCTTAATAAATTATCAGATAATTCCTCTATAGGTGCAGCGTGTTGAGTATCGGACCTACTGACTAAAACCCACCATGTTCCTTCTGGAGCCTTTTATCAACTCGGTAACTCTTTCGATAATTGCAACTCCGGCAAATGTATTGAATATGCTCCTCTGACCTACAGAAAATAAACTATTACACAATTTTATTTCTTTGTCAATTTTTATTTTAGGTACTTTCTCTTTAATTTAATTATATATCAAACTCATTTGAGTGTATCCTAATTCTTACACGGATTATCTAAATATTACAAGGACTTAATTTGAGGGAGTAAAATCTTTAACAAATTGTATCTTCTACTTCTACAGGTAAGATGCAACATAAATAAAGTAAGAGATTTTAATACATCAATACAGGTTAAATGTACTAATAAAAAAAAAAGATCTTGATAAACTAAGATCAATACATTTTAATTAGGTACACCTGAGTTCATACAATTAAATCATAAACAATTGTTTTGTGACCAAAACAAAATGGCGATGACCTGTTACGTGAACAAAAATAGATTTTAGTATCTATTGTTCCTGACCTTACACTTCACATAAGTGTAAGGGCTAAACCAGTTTTCAAAACAGGGGATGCTACAGAGCCCATAATTGAAAGGAATAGGTTGAAAGAACTCAAAGAATATTTGTAATTTAATTAATAATGTATTTTTTTATAAATAATTTTAATCCCTAATTGTGAACCTAAACAACTTTTTAGAAAAAAAATAAAACAGACTTTAATAATACATCTAAAACGTTATCCTAAATCTAACAAATACTAAAACTCACATAATAAACTAAGTACTAATATAATAAAATACCTGAGATAATCGCGTATAAACATACATACATAAAGGTCCTTTTTTAAAATCGATTATAACAAAAATAGTTACTTAAGAGTATCATAGATTTTAACAAAAATTGTTACCTAAGAGTATCAGACACCATACAATAATTTTGGTCCTTACTGTCACGTAGTTGTTTACTTAACGCAAATAACAGTACCAACGCAATTAAATCGGGAAAGCAACAATTTCCCACCCGCATGCCCTTAGCAATGAATCGTTGCGGTCATACGTCATTACGTCATTTCGTCATTCACGTCACGGATTCGTCACAATCATAAACCGTCCTCTCAAAAGTTGTGCGTAAACACACTCGTTGGGCAGTCTTTATATATTAGCCAGCCAGTGCCAACCCTAGTTCAACAGGTGATATAGAACGGCTCAATGGTCATTTACCGACTACCAACCATATGTAGCGTTCGCGAACGCGGTTTGAAATTCAAAGTGTTCTACGAGTAGTGGCGGTTGCGAAAATAAAAAATAAATAAACGTTCCAATTTATTTGAATTTGGAATTTAATTAGTGTTTTTTGTTTTTTTTTTTTGTTGCAAATGTGAGTGATTGTTTCTTTTTGTGATTTTTTCGGTTGTTTTGGAGATATTTTTTTTGTAAGTTTTATTTCTTTATTTTTTTAGTTTTAATTAGGCATGATCCTCTAAAGAATTTATTTATTGAAATCATTTTTATTTATTTATTTTAATCAAATTATCTCATTTAATTTAAATTAAGCAGAAATATTTAGTGCCAATATTATTAAAAATTAATACTATTTCCCAACTTTGCAATATTAACAAATAGGACCATAAAAACGCAAAAAATAAATAAATACTAAACAAACGCAGATTCGTGATAACAACAACAATATAGATATATAATTACTCTCACTTTTACAATTAACTAAACCATCTCATAAACAGTCCAGTATAATTTGACACTTCATACCAGTCCAAAAAACACACCAATTACACACATTCTATCTACACAGATATACTGGTCCTTCCGTCCAAATATTCTAAGCGGTAAGTATCTTGCTCAATACATATTACCTTGACCGTATATGAACCAGGTTAAGCGGGTTGCAGCAAATTCTTAGCCGGTTTAATGTTTAGTTTATGTACCTACATATTATAGTGTTTCGGATGGCACGATAAACTGTTAGTTTTGACTGTCATCATCAGCCTATCGCAGTCCACTGCTGGACATAGGCCTCTCCAAGTGCACGCCACTGAGATCGATTTTCGGCTTCTCGCATCCAGCTCCTGCCAGCCGCCTTGCGCAAGTCATCACTCCACCGTGCCTGAGGTTTTGATTGTCATTTGAACATTATTGGTAGGCAGAAGCCAGTAAGTCTGACAACCAGTCTTACTTAGGGATTTCTCGGGTAACTAGGTTGTGGAGGTCAGATAGGCCATCGCTCCTTGTAAAACACTGGTACTCAGCTGCATCTAGCTAGACTGGAAGCCGACCCTAACATAGTTGGGAAAAGTAGTCGCTCCTTGTAAAGCAGTGGTACTCAGCTGCATCAGACTGGAAACTGACTCCAACTTAAGAAAAGGCTAGGCAGATGATAATTTTCAGTTTAAGCCATCGCCTCAATAAAGGACAATGGGCGATTCCGGTCCAAATGTCCACCACGAACGAGACCTATATGGCTAGATAGCCCGTTAAATGTAGAACATTTTTTGTTATGAAAGTAAAAAAAAATATAATGCCAAAAAAAAGTTATAGCAAAATCAAATACAACATTTTACAGATTTTTCTATTTCATTTTTTCAATTACTTTTCGTGATGTTCGATTTTCGTACTTTCTGTAACTTCTGACAAAATAGAATTGTTCATTATTAGAGAGAAGACACCACCAGTTACATCGAACTTTCTTAGATCCAGGAACCGCTGAGTATATTCAAGCACTTCTGGCGCCTCAATTGGTTAGTGATTCGTACATCCATCGGGCAAAAATATGGGCTGTTTATATGCAAATGTGTCTTACTTATCTAAGTTTGAGATAAAGTGCGGAAATGGAAGTGGAATAAAATAATATTTTTTTATTTTAATGATAACATACAAAAACTACCGAAAATTAAGAATGCATTTTTGGCTATAACTTTTTTTTGACATTGTTTTTTTTTTACTTTCTTAGTAAAAGTTACTCTAAATTAAGTGGACTATTTAATTATATAGGTCTCGTTCGTGGTGGACATTTGGACCAAACTTCATACATTCTTGCCCAATCTCCTTTTAATACGTTATTACGGAACCTACGCAGAGTGCGAACTTCCTTTTGATTCATCGCTCTGTATAAAGATCGTCTGCTTTTTATTAGTCTTGATTGAGATTTGCGAATTTTGTGGGGTATACTCGGTTGTTTCGTATGTTTTTGAGCCTAATAACGGTTTGAAATTCGGTAGATACAATGCTTACTTGGCGTTTCATTGTTGTAGAAAAACTTAAAAAAACTACATCCTGCAACCGGATAAAAAATTGTCTAGTACCTACACCTATTGTCGTGTATATTCTGATGTGTTACCTATATTTCATAGAAATAAGTTCAGCCGTTTGCGCGTGAAGAAGTGACAAAAATACTTACCTACGCAGTCACAAACTTTTTCCTTTGTAATAATTAATGTTAGTGCGATGTGATACGTTAAAAAATATTCCACTGGAAATAAAGCAATTACAATAAGAATTTTATTTACATAAGTGTTGCAATTTATTAATCAGTCAATTATTAGTTTATCAGTTGTTACAAGAATGCGTTACATCACGAAAATTTTCAAGTGCATAAAGTCAAGCTCATTCTTGTTCTTCCTTTTAAATGTTTTCTTTAAAAAACTTAATCTTAACGTTAATGATTTCTGATTTTAAAAGGCATTTTAAAAGTTAGCTGAAATGTCGTATAACTTGTATAAAGACAAAACATTTAAAAAAATTGTGATATATGTCATCCTATTTCAACCAACCCAAACCAAAATTGTTTGTTGTGATGCCATAAATATCAAATCTGAATATACAAAATTCATAAATAAAACAACAATAAAATTTTGTGTTCCAAAAGATATTTCTAATATAACACCTGGCTCACATAAATTAATTGCAAAATAAAAAAAAATAACATTATCTGCACTGCCTTCGATAAGTCTTGCGACAAAAAATGCTTGCTTCAAAATATTATATAGTTCTATGTAATAAGCATTATAAATCTACTAACTAACGAACGACTAACGGTGGTTTATTATCTAACCCTTGATTTGTGATGGATGAATTTTGACATAAGCTCCAGCACGAGGAAAGATATGCTATAGCAATCCGCTATTAAGCTGGCTAATTAATATGACTACGATAGATTGGTATATCAAGCGATATAACATTATAATGGTATCACTTCGAATACACTATACATGGTTATGAGATAAAAAAAAAAACAAAAAAAAAACATTGTCCTGCTCGAGGTCAAACCCGACCATAAAAGTTGGTCCTAAGAGGCACGTTACCAGGCAATCATAAAACTGTAGTAGCCTTCAAAAACGTCTTCAATTCCGAGATCCGTTTGCGAATTAAAATGCCAAAGCAACCTACATTCGATCGGCGTGACACCAATGCATAGTTTCCTTATATCCTGGTACCTATATGGTAGACTAGCTTCTGCCAGCGGTTTCACCCGCATCCCGTGGGAACTACTTCCCGTACCGGGATAAAAAGTAGCCTATAGCCTTCCTCGATAAATGGGCTATCTAACACTGAAAGAAATTTTCAAATCGGACCAGTAGTTCCTGAGATTAGCGCGTTCAAATAAACAAACTAACAAACAAACTCTTCAGCTTTATAATTAAACGGTTTTATTTAGCTTACCCTGTTTGTTTTATTTATTCTTTCTTGGGTCAAATTTAGTAATTCAAATTTAAGTACCTTGCTGTTGTCAGATTGATCTGAAATTCGGTACACACCTTTAATTCCGATGACAATACAATATACTAATATCAATAACATTGTAAATCCAAGATGGCCGCCGGTACAAAATGGCGGATTACATATTTTTTCCACAACCCCCTCAATATGGGTATCAAATGAAAGGGCAACTCAAGTAGAATACTGTCAGCAACCCCAGCGGGGCCCAACAGGGCCAAGGCCTGCCTGGGCTGCGGGATTGTCCTGGTACATAAAAGGCCTACGACGAAACACAACGGTTTTTAGTCAATAAGAGTCTGGCACTCCCTCACCGCTGCTGACCCAAATATAGAATGAGGAATATTCGGTAGGCATTTTCATTAAATACTAAAAACTAGAAAATAAAAAATCTGTAAAAAAACTTTTAAGTTAAACGGTTTTATCTTATGTGCACTGAAAACTAGAAAATAAAAAAAACTGTTACTTACCTATAAACCTACATAGGTGGTCCCGGTCATATTAGACTAAAATAAAAACGTGGGGGCCCTTTGAAATCCTACCTATGGCAAAGCATATCTTTATACTTTGGTAGATCGTGAGCTCGGCGTTCGCTGGTGAAGCCGCTACGGCTGATTTATTGATTGTCAAAATCTCCAGTTACGATTATAGTAAGTAGAAATCCACACCTATTTTACCTCAGAAGAAAGTATTACAGCAATAGTTAGGTAATGGGCCCCACGTTTTTATTTTAGTCTAATATGACCGGGACCACCTATGTAGGTTTATAGGTAAGTAACAGTTTTTTTTATTTTCTAGTTTTCAGTGCACATAAGATAAAACCGTTTAACTTAAAAGTTTTTTTACAGATTTTTTATTAGTATAGATTTATCTGGTATATATGTTGTGTTTTCCCAGGATCCGCTTTAGATGATTAGTATGCAGTATTAAAATGTTACTCACTTGAGAATTATATCGGTATGTTGTAATGATATCATTCATCATCAAATTGGCTTTAGTAGTAGGTATTACAGTTGTTCCGGATCGCAGGACCAATTGAAAATTGTTATAGTATGTTAAGCAGATGTTAGTACGTCTAACGGCCGTGTCCAATATTCAATCCATAGATTGATTAGTCTATTTAGGGATAGCTAGGATTTTAACATCTAGCCCATACCACAGATTCTAAATGATACCTCCTTCTAGTAAGCAAAACAGTACATATATACGTAAGATATTGGGAACGTAATATAAAAACCCTTAATTATTTCAATTAATGTAAATAAAAATCGTCTGGATCGGTTCTCTTGCTTAACTAAGACAGCGTAATAGATAGATAGATGGAAAATTACTTTCACATTTATAATAATTAAGTAAGAATTATGGCATAGAATTGAATAATACCCATGGTTGTTTATACTTACTTATAAATCTATTGGGATTTTTCTACCATTGCAAAAACTAATGGTCGTAGATTTTTTCTACCAATCATGATTCGGCTCATCTAACGACCAAGTCCAGGATATGGATATTTCTTTGTAATTGGGCTGTCAAGGTCAAGATGGCGGTCCTAGTAATATATTCAATAGGCTATACAAGCCCGTTAAACTGTAGGTCCCGGCTGTCATTTAATATCCTTGGCAGTCGTTACGGGTAGTCAGAAGCCAGTAAGTCTGATACCAGTCTAACCAAGGGGCATTGGGTTGCCCGGGTAAACTGGGTTGAGAAGGTCAGATAGGGCAGTCGCTTCTTGTAAAGCACTGGTACACAGCTGAATCCGGTTAGACTGGAAGCCGAACCCAATATAGTTGGGAAAAAGGCTCGGAGGATGATGATGAGGCTAGACGAGCCCATCCTAACACAACAAAGACTTTGAAATAGTTTGACTAGAATAGTTTCAAACGCATTTATTTGTCTTGGAAATGCGGGCGTTATCTAACGAGGAATTTATTATTGTATCCTGTATTTGGATACTAGCTTTTATTCGCGACTTTGTTCGAGTTCGTGGGAACTTCTTCGCGTACCCGGATAAAAAGTATAATCTTCCTCCGTAGATCAAGTATCTAACACTGAAAGTATATTTTATCAAATAGGCTTAGTAGTTCCTAAGATTAGCTCGTTCAACCAAATTAACAAACTTCTTTTATTCGCTTCCCATATAAACTACCCTACGCACTCGGATAAAAAGTATCCTATAGACTTCTTCTATAAATGGGCTATCTAACACTGACATATTTTTTCAAATATGTCAAGTAGTATTCAAAATTAGCGCGTATAAACAAACTAAGAAGCGTTATTTCTATCATGTCGGTGCAGATTCTATATTTAGGTATTATCTATAGGTATCCTAATTATTACCTAGCGTAGATTCCGTGTGATTGAAAACTATAGGTATTTCTAATAGTTAGTCATCTTCTTGTAAAAAGTAAATTACCTGGGGGTATTTTTGTGGTTTTATAACAGTAATAAGGTTTTACCATCCCATTAACGTTACCTATGATGATTTATTACAAAGTGTTATTTTATTATACTTAAATGTGTGGTTTTCATCTGATCTCTTAGTTTTTATAACTTCTTATTTTTTTATATTGTTTTTTTGTGACTTTTCCAACAAGTTTTTTTATAAAGACATTAAGTTACACTTTAGTGCAAAAAATGCAACTCATTAAAAATAAATATTAATTTCGTATTTACCTCCTCACCTTTTAACATTTTTAATCATTACAATCTTCATCATAACTAGCATTAGCAACCGCAAATCCAATAATTTCGTATGAATGACGTAATATAATTTGAGAACACTATGGGTAACATACTGACCTTAAGCACTGCCCTGCATTTTTTATTACAACGTTTTTCTTTGATGATACATACCTACATACAAATAATATATTTATGTAATAAACCTGTGTTTTGTAATGTAATGAAGATTACCATTGTGTTTGTAATAGTTGAACTCGGTTACCTCTTTAGTAATTTATCGTAAACGCTTTTATTTTTAACGAATTGTGCCTAAATCTCCTATGTTTTGAAATAAGCAAAAAACTTAACGCGATACAAACCTTTTGTGTCTGATACTTTTTATAAAAAAGATTATAACGTTAGCACTTTGTTACTAACCCGGATTCTTTGCACTCGAGTGTAATTACAAAACAGTGATGAACTGATAGCACTCGATTGCGTGTAGTATCGATTCTATTACAATCGATTATCGGGTAGTATCGAGATATTAATTAAGTGGTATTTTCGCTAAACGTCAATTACTTGGTAACTGAAAAAATCTCACGGTTCTAGCTTTTAAGTTTATTCAATTGTTAATTTATGTATCAATTCATATATAACGGCTTCTTTTGAAGAACCTATTTCATTTCATGTATCATTATTTATTTATTAAAGGGTTTAGGTACCAACAGCTTCAGAGTAGATAAAGTTTAGAGTGCAATTTTTGTTCTTACTAGGACTTCATAAATACTAGGAATAGTCATTAATACCAATAACATAATTGTATTTATTTAACATACCAAATAAATAAGTACTTTCATTTTAATACGAAACTTATACTAAACATTTCTAAGACAATATTTTCTATAACAAAGTATCTAACATTCACACACGTAACAAAAACAAAAGCGGTTTACAAAACGTAATGTATATGTAAATTGAGAGTTATTGTAAAGGACCTTTTTCTTTTACGAAACCAAACGTTCTTATTATTTGATCTGAGAAAAAAAAACACGCAAAGTGCTTGATTTAATTGTGCTCTCTCAAGCTTAACATTCGTCTTAAAAACGGGGAAAAAAGACGAAAAAAGCCAAAAATACACGACATTTGTACAAAACGTTAATTTTCCTTGTATTTTGAATTCTCCTTAGCAAGGAAAGTCCCTGTGAGAGCGTCTTAATTGAAGACAAAACGACTTTTTGAACCAGTCTTAGTAGACGTTGTGTGAATTTTGTTGTCTGACTAGCTTATGAATGCGGAAATTTGGTCCTTATGTATTAAAAGTTGGTCCTTTTTTTCCGAGAAATGAAAGACCAGTTTTAAGTCTTAAAATATTTTAAGCACCTGTGTTTCAGCACAAGGTATTGCGAACTATTGCTTCATAGTAAGATAACTATAATTAAATTATCATTAAGTATGATTTTTTTGCCAAATTACGTGTAACTTCATTGACAGTTTTTTGGTGTTATCAAATTAAATAAATAAATCTCAGATGTAGCATGATTCTTATTTTTATCAGTTGCGCGATCTTGAGTGTTTTGGTTACAAAAAATCATTTCGATTGCTTTATAATTGGCCTCTAATTGTAATTAAGGCGATATAAGTAAACTTTGGTCTCACACCTCGTTATTCTATTATTTTAATGATTATGATTTTAATGTTTCTTTTTTATGTTGAACTAATTTAAAATGCCGTGGGAATCTATTCTGCGGGTCTCACTCCTGGATCATTTGCTTGAAGTAGGTATTACGTTGAGTTGAAAATAATTTGATTTACTTGGAGGAGTTTTATTATAATATCTTAGATAGAACATACGAATAAACTACTTGATCACAATTCTAAATAGCATCGAATTTACGATGTTGAATACGTCATTGTATTAGTACTTATATACTTCCCAATAATTGTTCGCGTCATCATTAAATACTCAAAATACCCAGTGTTACAATCATCGTGTTATCTAGACAAAAAATAATCACAATGAGGAGCAAAAATATCAGCCTTCAACTTGATTAATTATAACAGTTAGTCGTCAGCAGACTGTGCAGTGTGCAGTGCTGTGTAATTTTTTATATAATTTTTTCCACGCACGTGTGTGATCGGCCCACTGGGCACAGTTAGGTTCGGTCTTGGGTGAGGAGAGCTGCATAGCAATTGATAGATGCATCTTGTTACGTTGCTAATGCTTTCAATGTTTTAAGAAATCAACGGTCTTGAACATTAACGGAGTTTTGTTAGTTAGTAGTAGATATGTATTTATATAAGTACATTGCAAATGTAAAGTATTTATGTACTTTATCAGTTGTGTTAGCACCCATAACACAAGCTAATAAATAACTTACCATGGGGCTTACCGACCGTGTGTGAAGGTGTATATTTATTTATTTACAATATTTTGTCTTTCAAAGTAAATTTGCAGGTAAAACAAATTGTTTACATTGTTTTAAAGTGCTGTTTTCACAATAACTTCTATCTTAATTGTGTGTTTTATCCAAACAATCGTTATGGTAATTTATTGCTAAAACAAATGAAATGTTCAAGTAGTAGAACTTCATATTTTACTTTGTTTGCGTTTATGTTAATATTCCACTTATAGAAAGTAACTCAAAAATGCCTGAACAAATCACTCTATTTTATCCTGTATTCAAACTTTTCATAAAAGCATCATGTTTCCTCGCTCGTATTAAACCCAGTCAAAGTCAAGTCATTTTATTTCATTTAGCCCTTTAAAACTAAACTTATAAACGACAAAAATATAAATAAGTTTGATTCTAAATGCTCATTCCACAAGTAGCTTCCTATGGAGAAGAACAGGCAAGAAACTGCATGGTTACTCTTTTTAATAATAATAGGCATTACTGTTCGCAGTTCCCCTATCGCAGGAAGTCTAAGGAAGATTTCCAAACCCTTGCTATGATTGTCTCACGTTAATATGGCACCAAATGGTACCAATAACCAACTGACCTTAACCTCGAGTCGGCTCCATTGAAGCGTTGAGCCATCTTCGTTAAAGTGTTAAACAAATACCTAATGCAGTTGTTTACGAAATTACTGTGGTGGAATAAAACCTTCGATTTTATTAACTAGTTATTTTTTTGGTAAGATGACGTTGCATTTTTAGCATTTACGGAAAAAATTGATGTTTATTTCAATATTGGTCCTTAGGTATAGTCAAAATCGTCCTAATGGTCAAAATGGTCCTTATGGTCAAAATTGTTCTTCGATCCTGATGTCATTTGAATCAACCATCTAATTTCGATAGTAAAAATATGTATTCATCCAGTCAAATTAGGAACCTCCTTTTTTGAAGTCGGTTAGAAACAGAGAAAATAACTTGCTATTAAACTGAAGTAACAGAAACAAGATAAATCAGATTTAAACACAACAAAACATCAATTCGAACTTTACGTAATTTTAGATTTTAGACAGGCCTTCGATACAGTCATTCACAATTTAAAACAATGACCGTTACACGTGATCGCTCATTCCTTTTACCAATGTCTATGACAAGGTCTCAACCTTGAATATTTTCCTTAACCATCGCTTCTCAAAGGAAAGCCCATTGATAGTCAAAATAAATTCGGCGTCCCACAAGGATTTTCGAAAAATACTTTTTGAATATTTTAGAGGTCTCTTTTATGTCATTGCGAAGGCTCAGGTTAAAACAATTAGTGAAGATAACATTTTCTTACAAAATTAACATTCTGCCATTATTAGCTTAGATAGCATCTGAAAACCTAAGGTATTGTTACTAAGTCTGACATTGAGTGGTATAATGAAAACTTCCTTATGAGATAATAATTAGCATATCGTAAAAATGCCTATGTTTTTATTTCTATTTTCTTGGTCTCATCTTCTTGGTAATGACTATTCACATTATTCATCATCATCCTCCGAGCCTTTTTCCCAAGTATGTTGGGGTCGGCTTATTATGGGTATTTAAAAATATGAAGAACTAGTTTCCGCCTGTGGTTTCAATCTGCATCCCATGGGACCTACTCCGCGCACATGCATAAAAAGTCTTCCTTAATAAATCTAACAGTAAAATAATTCCTGAGATTTGCACGTTTAAGAAAATACACAGACAACCTCATCAACTTTAAAATATTAATACAGATATCCCAAGGAACTCGGTCTATACTTCAGAAAATACTTAGTTTCATGACGGTGCTACCGTTAAAAAGGCAGTCAAAAGATACTATTTTTGAAGTAACAAACAACCTACGTGACTACAGTCAATAAATGACGTAGACGTTATTCAAAAACTCTCATACACAGGCTAATTTTAGCAACAATTATTAAATTTAAATAAACAAGTAAAACAAAAGGAAAACTGCCAGTAATTTCTCAAACGTGTCTAATTTTATGTATGCGCATGCACCGAGGTAATTGAAGCGTACTAACGTTTAGGACGAAGTTAACTTGATTGCCGTGACTGAAGTAAAGAGATATGATAAGCCATAAAAGTGAACAGGGTGTTTTTTCAAGTATTATCTGTACCTACGTGAAGACTACAAAATAAAAATTTAAGATAGACTAAGTTTCTATCTGCACATGGACCTTGTCAGACACTCTATATAACACCTTAATTTGAATTCAGGCAGTTAAATTACTAAGTGGACACATTCGTGGTGAGTTAAGTGTGTCGAGATGACGAATGACCCAACAAAACCATAGATAGTGAAAGAGTGTTTCAAATAATGTACCTATAAACATGCACAAAAATAAAAGAAAAGACACTGAAACAAAAAATTCAAACTGATCACAATCGTCTCTTTTAACTTCAAATAAAATTCAAGAAGATCAAGTACCAATAGGTAACAACCTGACACTATTCATTAAACACAACTATCATAAAACGCTTGCATTTACACACACGCTATATTAAAATGCATTGTTAATCTTAACCACCTTAAATAGATATTATTAATGTCTTCAAGACATTCAATAGGTATGAAATAACTAAAAGGCTCTTAGACAATAATTTAATATTCTTTTATATGAAGCACGTAAAGGCATTAAGGACTGAAACATACGTGACCAATGCACTGAAAGATGTTGGCTATAATTTTCCATAGAGTTCGCCATTTAAAATTAAAATGACAGTTAAGGTACTTTAGTACCCATTCTAGTGCTTTCGAGTTGTGACAAATGGAATGACAATTGTTGATCCTTTGACACGAAATTGGATGTAGGTATGTGTTACTAACTTAAACTAAAGATTACTTTTATGAACTGCTTCAATGTCCATCAGGGGCAAATAATTTGACTTTATTAAAGGAACTTAAAGAGATAATATATGGGGATTACGGGTCGAAAGATTTAAATAATATTATATGTATATACTTAAAGATACAAGAATATTATTTTCAGTTATCGGTATGACTTATACGTAACCGGGTAACTGGGTTGAAGGGGTCAGATAGGGCAGTCGCTCCTTGTAAAGCACTGGTATTCAGCTGCACCCAGTTAGACTGGAAGCCTACCCTAACATAGTTGGGAAAAAGGCTCGGAGCATGATGATGAGGATGATGGCGTGAGTTATAAGTACCAAAGATAGATGTAGAAAACCAACAATTAAAGAAAATTTTACTGTTTTGCTTTATTTAATGTGTATCATAAATAATAATAACTTATTATAGATAAGTTAGAAATAAATATACCTGCTAAACAAAACCCCGGTTTAACGGAAGACACGGAATATTAACCAAGTGATCTATTAAAATGATTTGCTTTTCAATTTTATTATCACGGAAACGTAAAGATAGATAGATATATTTTCATTGTTTTCTGGTTTTATGAACCCATTAATTTCCGTTAAGAATTATTTGTTTCTTATCTTGGTTTGGCGTTTCTTCCGTCGTTACGATGATCTGCATTAATTTATCTTAGCTTACCGTGGTAATATTTGTTTTCGAATGGGATTTTCTTCATGATTTGAATTGGACCAAAACTTCTTGTCTTTTCTCAACTGTCTTCATATTTATTTGTACCCTAATTAACTTAACAATTTTTTTGTAACTCTATTTACTTACATGTTTATACCCTAACTTAGCAATTTTTCTGTCTAATCGAATTAATAATGAAGGCAATACAAATCGCATATTAGGTAATAGACTTTTTTGGATAACTTTGGAACCAAAAGATCAAAATGTTCAAACTTATATCGACTTACAAACCCACTTAAATTTCTACGTGACATAATACTTCAAGGATGCAACCTCATATTTACATCAGCATCATAACGTTATTATCCTTTCCTTAAAACTTTGATCTAAAAATAACTTCATTGAAGCGTAATTCCAAAACATCTCACGTACTTCATTGACTCGCAGTAGGCTTTATACACACTGACGGCCGATCCCAATATTGAATCTATCTATTAGGTACTTTGCTTACATCATCCTCCGAGCCTTTTCCCAATCTTGTTGGGGTCGGCTTCCAGTCTAACCGGATTCAGCTGAGTACCAGTGCTTTACAAGAAGCGACTGCCTATCTGACCTCCTCAACCCAGTTACCCGGGCAACCCGATACCCCTTGGTTAGACTGGTGTCAGACTTACTGGCTTCTGACTACCCGTAACGACTGCCAAGGATGTTCAATGACAGCCGGGACCTACAGTTTAACGTGCCATCCGAAACACAGTCAATGGTGTCTAAGATATACTTAGAAAGTACATACTAACTTAGAAAAGTTGCATTGGTACTTGCCTGACCTGGGATCGAACCCGCGCCCTCATACTTGAGAGGTTGGTCCTTACCCACTAGGCCACCACGACCTTCTACTACTTACAACTTTGCTTACAAGAGATAGAATTTTATCTATTTCTGATACAGCCTTTTTATTGGCCTGCAGCTGGGCACAGGCCTCCTCTCACACGGACAAGGATTGAGCATTAATCACCACGCTTGCTCAATGCGGGTTGGTGATTTCAGACTAATAGTCCAGGTTTCCTCAAGATGTTTTCCTTCATCTTTTTATCAGCCATTGGTGTTCAAGATATACTTAGAAAGTACATACAAACTTAGAAAAGTTGCATTGGTAGGTACTTGTCTCAACTGGAATCGAACCCACATCCTCATATTCGAGAGGTTGGTTCTTTCTTTACCCACTAGGCCACCACGACTGTATTTATTTATTTTGACATTAACCCCATACAAGTTATAACAAATTCCTATCTCTAGTAAGCTCAAGCAAAACGTAGATAGTATATTGGGACAGCCGTTACACGAGTAATCTCTGCCCATCAGTTCAATGTCAAAATGAATCACTTTCTATTGTATATCGGAGTAGCGTAGTTCTGTTGTTGAACAAGTGTATGTACGAAGGTCTAGTTCAAATGACTGTGGGATTATTCGAAGGTTAGTTCAAGTAATGTTAAGACAAAGACATTTATTTCTGCAATTATGCATACCCATAATTGCATTTAGATTATGGGTATCTAAATGATCCGCCATATTTTACCGATTGGCATGCAATATAAATATAAATAAATATATAAAAAAAAAATGTTGAGCATAGAATTAAGAATTAAAATTAGGAAAAACAAAAATCTTTTTCATTAAAAAAATCTAAAATATTATAAAACACTGTTGTGTTGTGATGCCAGGCCAGACCAGATGATTTTTTTTCTTTAGAATAAAAATAATTTATGCAAATGCAGAAAAATGATGTTTTTTTTCTTATTTATTTATTTGTATGTAATTACTTTTGTAGACCGAATTTTGAGTTATTAGAATTATATTGTCGTCTATCTTACTATGTGTTTAAAAGATGAGGTAATTTGGCCTTAGATTTTAATTTGTTATTGATTAATGCAAAACCACAACATTGGTACATCTTGCCCATTTGCCGTTCAAAAGTAAACGTCAAATATAAATATAATTTAAAAAAATCTTTGTAACTAACTAAATAAATGATGAGTAGTTAACCTTCCAATATGCAATAAAGACCTTCAACTTTGCATCTGTCAATTATTAGATAAATAGCCGTAATGCACCTTCTGCATAAACATTGTTTGACGATTGACAAAACAGTAACTCGTTGGAAACGTCATTGACATACATTTGTTTGACGTAATTCCGATGTGACTTTATTCTGGATTCTAGTGACGATGTTATAGCAATGACGTTTTAAATGCAGATGGAATTTTGTATCTTTTTTAAAATAATGAATATATGTAGTCCAATAAAATATGCAGCTCTTTCTAAATGGGTAAAACCGACTCAGTTTGTTGAATATGTTTGTCATGGGCTACATAGGTAGGCTTTTAGCCATAAAACTAGTTATAGCTCTATAATAATATCTAGTTATATATGAAGATTATTGTAGTTAATCCTAGACTAAAAACGCATTTATCTTAATGTGTAAGAAGCTCATGCATAATAACTTTCTAAATATACCTACACATTACCTACTCTTGAAAAATAACGTTCATATTTTAATGAACTGGAGCAAACAATTCGTGGAAGCCAAAATTATGTTTTCTAGTTCAAAAACGAATGTTAATGATAAGTTTTTTCAATAATTTATTAATACGGTTTTTTTCTGATAAATTCTCTGAATAACGCGATTGAAATTATAACGTAAATCATAAAGAAATGAAAATGCATGAGTCCTAGAAATAGCATTGAATATTGAAAGATATCAATTTTAATATTCAAATTAATTTATTTTATAACTCTTTTTAACATTGATGTTAATTGATGAAGATTATCTTCTGTTTTAATGTTTAAGCAATTACCTATATTTCTTTTAGTATCAATAATAGTAGCAATTATAGGCAAGGACACTCACAATAATGTTTGGATCATTCGATTATTTTTCGTGACCAAAAGGTCTTGGCAGTTCTTATTACGCGTAATAAATAATAGTGGCCTTCAAAACCTTAAAAAATAATTGACGTGTGATTAAACTACTACTATTTTTTATATTAATAATCAAAGGACGAATAAAGAAAATTTTGGTTCTTCTATCCGGACGAATCTCTCATTCTTACAAATTTCGATCAATACTGTTTGTGTGACCAGCATTTGAATGTGTCCATCCTTTTTTATGACCCCTTAGCTGCCACTTACGATAGTCACAGGAAGTGTATAGTTTATCTATTCGTACTGGACCTCCGCATACCACGGATATTTTAATTAATTGTTTTTTAAAGCATACTGAGAGCAGTTTATAGCTAAGTAACAGTCCTTGGATGGGTGACCATCTATCTATATCATGTTGAGTACATTTGTTTTTCTGAAAGCACGTTAATTGTGGGTCCCCAGCTGTCATTTGAACATCTTTGATAGTGGGAAGTCAGAAGCCAGAAAGTCTGACTACCAGTGTTACTAAGGATGTTTGATTGCTCGGGCACATTGAGGAGGTTAGACCAACAGGTACTCCATGTTAAAATACTGGTTCTTAGTTGCATCTGGTTAAAATGGAATCCGACCCCAAAAGGCTCGGAAGATGATAGCAAGAATGTGAGAATGAGAACCAATGAATCTTTGTAGTACTTGGTTTTCCGGGTAACTGGGTTGAGAAGGTCATTATAAACAGTCGGTCCTTTTAAAACATTGGTGTTTAGCTGTATGTTACGAGACTGGAAGCCGGCCCCAAAATAGATAGGAAAAGGCTAGGCAAATATTTAAACTATACCTACTACAGAATACGCCCAAAGGTCATTCAACGCGGCGAAGCGTCAAATAACACATCGTTATGCACTTTTGATTATAAATTATGTGTAATGAGAATTTGTCACTGTCATTTATTAGTCATCATTCATGGGATTGTGGCGAGTGATTTAGGTGAAGGTTTTTTGACTGTCATAGTGTGCATAGATTCACAAATACTGTCTATGTTATCCATACGTAGATATTTTTTTTCACAAACGGATAGTGGAGTAGATATTCGAAGTAAAAACCATATCTCATCTGTACTCTTTACTTACTATATTCTAATGTAACAAATGGAATCATTTTTTGTTTGCTTGTTTGAACCTTAAAGGCTCCTAAACTATTGAACCGATTTGACTATGAACACTGTTAGAAAGCTACTCTATTTCCGAGTACAAATGGCTTTATTTTATTAGGGTACGAGAAGGCCACTATTTTTGTATCAAATTAATTAAAAATGCTGAAAATATGACCAAAAAAATGTTTGTTTTGATTTATTTATTTACATAACATATTTCAATATGCGGCAAAATAAATGAATGACATTCATCTAATATTTTAGCATTTAGTAATTGAAGGTTATTGAGTCACTAACATGAGTCGGCCTTCTTAATATTTAAAATTGCTAAATAAAATCTATTTACCAAAGTTAAAGACGAATTGGTTGTTTAATGTTATTTAATAATATGGTGCAATTTTTAAGAATAAAGAACGAATCTCGACGAGGAAGAGTTTTTTGCTTATTATAGGTGTGATTTAATTTGTAATTCGGGATTTAAAAAAGATGATTATTTAAAGCCAATTTGTTTAAGATTATTAAGTACGATGTATTTTTTCTAAACATTGATTAACCTGTTTTGGAGCGCAGATATACGCGATACACAATTGATTTTCTATTGTTATATAGTTAGCGCAAAAGCAGTTCTGTATGAAAATAAGTATACCGATTGGTACAAAAATAGCCATAAAGATGAAAGGGCAACGTTAAATGGCACGTGTTTTAAATTGAGTTCTTCAATTAAAAATACATTGAACTAAACCTTAACATATCAATTTCGCGAAACGTCGACTAACGATGACAAAATTTAGCACCTATCTATAATTGCTTAACTAGAAACAAACTAAACCAGTTCAAAGTGAACCATAAGCAAATGACATAACTCATAATGCGTTACCTAATTGCGGTCGGCTATTATTTGATGTGAGCCTAACTGCGGTTTTTATAACCAAGCCATCCGTTGTTTTAGAGCGAATATTGAAATTTGACACATGTAATTATGGAGCTTGTGTCAAAATTCGATCTCTTGTAGGTAAGAAATAGATAGATAGAATTATGTTAAATGCCTTCACAGATTATGTCAAAATATTACGGATTATTTTGGTACTTATGCAAAGTGATTAGTAAAGTTTCAATTTATTTGGTGCGATATGAATTAAATTATAGGAAGATTTGTATTACTCCGGAATAAATTAAGGGGGACGCTTTCGAGCTGAAATACAGGTAGGTATGGCTTATATTATTATCCCATTTATGAAACATATTTATGTGAGCTTTTTTAAACCGGGCGTGGAAAATAGATCCCTCCGAAAATAGGTACCTGATAATAATATATAGATTACAAAAACCTTGATGATAGGAATGAAAAAAACAGTTTAATCAATCATCTGCCTTCTGATTTTCTCACGTGTTTTCTTTACGAATCACGTGTTTAATCTACGCATGTTTTCGTTAAATTATTAATGAATATTTTAGGTCCAATTTTAAAAGGTCACTATATTTTCATTTTTTTTCAAGTTAGTGACGTTTTAACGTAGCAAACCCATGATGTACAATTGATTACTCCCTAATTTCATCAAAAATGTATTCTGTAGTTTTTGCTTGAAATTGGAATAAACATACAAAAGTTTATAATATTAATTCGGTTTTGGTCTTTTGCACAAAAAAAAATATTATTCATATGATTCATAGAAAAATTTATCCGTATGAAAGGGCCACAATACTTTCTAAAGGAGTAGGTAGGTTAAACCTACTTCTGTTATTGACGAAAGATATACCTACGTCTTGTGAGAAACAAAATACATCGCACAGAAGCTAAACTAATAACAATAAGAAACACAACACATAAATAATTTGCTATTATACCAATGTATGTGGGATTACTCATATTATGTTAACGAGATCACGATTCGATTATTTTAACAAAACGGATACAGAATAGGAAAACACATGGTTTTTTTATTAGTTAATGTATTGTGACATACGGAATACTAATGGTTTTTATGTGTGTTGTTGCTATAGGGATACAGAATTGAGTGGGTGGAGTGTTGTGTTAGGTCATGGTTGTTGCTAGGTAAAGTTTTTTTTATTTGTCAACACTCATTTTGTAAAGAGGAATGATTTGTATTTTGTGTGTATGTATGTTCGTAAAAGATAATCTTAAAAACTACTGAACCGATGTTAAAATGTCTTTCACTGTTGGAAAGCTATGCTATATCACAGTAACAAGGGAAAATTTTTACCGGGTGTGGGTCGGAATTTTCCTTGGGACACGAGTGTAATAATGTAATTAAACTGCTTGCTTAATAATATAATTTAAGGCACAATTTAGATTTGCTTGAATACTGCTGAAAATATTTATTACTTTCATCCAACTTTTGCCAACTTTCCAAAAAGGGGGAGATACTAAATTAATTTCAATATTTTGCTTTTAAAAAAAATGAAAATTACGAATTAGAAACCTGTGAAAACAGCTGTAAAAGCGATAAGAAGCTCCAATGTAATTTATACTACAATAAACAAAATATTTCAAACTCATTACCCTTTTTTACGACCACACCTAATAGCCAGATCTTCAAATTGCTTAAATAATTATCATTTATCATTCTTACGATTTTAGCGTTTTTCCTCTTTGGTTCGCCAATGTGAAATACCGTAAACTTTGGCTCAGGACAGGACAAAATGATAATGGGGTCTTTGAACTCTGTTTTTGGTTTTTTTTTTGGTAAATCCCCCGCAACTGGATTGACCAAATTTTGAAATTGCCATAAATATTTTTGATTGTTGCTATACGAAACAACAGTTGCAAAATAGTCTTACCGACGCATCTATATACTCAATATAAAGCTGAAAATATTTTTGTTTGTTTACTAGAGCTAATCTCTAAAATACCCAGGAAGGCTATAAGTTACATGTTATCTGCGTGCGTGGAGGAGTTTCTACAAATTGTGTAAATAATGTCTAGTCTCTTAGAATATTTTATTAACCAAAAAATAATTGAGACTTGTTTTAGGTGATTTTATAACTTACTTGATCCCAGACTAATAGCTCAATATTAAAACAATGGTTGGTCTCACTTTACTGCCTACGAAAATCCAAACTATTGACTATTATTTTAGTTCTATTTAATAGAGCTTAAAGTTCGTGTCTGGGAAAATATTAGTTATGGCAAATTTATCTGATATTGGTTCTTAATATTCAGAATAACTTACACAAAACGATTCTCAAATCTGTGATATAATTTTTGATGAAATAAAATTAGGTACCTACTAACTTAATAATTTGTGACACTTTAACTGCAAAATGGCTGAATAGATTGATATAAAATGTTGAATATAACTAATCTTCTCACTGAATACCATAGAAAAACAGTTTGCAATAACCTTGTTTTTAACACTATGTCCTTTTAAAAAGAAGATTATTATTATTTCTTGAATCTCCCGTTCAAAAGTTTACATCAATCTATACGATCACAAATAATTGCAGATCCTACCCTGAAAATAATCTTCTATATTTACGACTAGCCGATTTCCCGACTTCAAACTCTAACTCAAAATATTTATTTGCATGTTAAGGTTGTACAGTTCTGAGATACTTATAGGTTTAGGTTCAGCTTAACGCACCCTAGTCCCATAGGAACTACTGCCCGTAGCGGGATAAAATATAGCCTTTAGGGTCAAACGAAAAAGTATTTCCTCTTTATTATATTAGTGTAGATATTCGTACAGAACTAAGTACCTATAGATACTTTACCAACTCACATTTTCTTCCCCCTCTAATCCCTAAGGTTTAGACGCAGCATCCAATAACGAATGTGTATCTTTGTTTCAGTTCCGCCAAGATGAATCAACGGAGCTTTAGCCAGTTCATCTCCACGATTCTCTTTATTGCGCTTATAAGTAAGTAATGTTATCTTTTTTCTGTTGACTTAATAATCTGAAAAATATCCTGAATAGCTAATCTTAGATTGTTTAATATACTAAGCTAAAATTAAGCTAAGATTTTCCAAAGAGTATTGAACAATCTTGTTTAAATATATCCTACTAAAACGACTAAAAAGTCTGTCTGTTTTGTCATTATGTTTATGACTATTTATTTAACTAGTTAATGCGCTAAAAACTACGTGTCTTTTAAACATATCCTAAAGTACTTCATCAGCCTTTTATGTCAAATTGCAGGCCAAAGGCCTCTTCTCATTCAGTGAAGGAATGAGCGAGAGCATACTCCACTCACGCATGCAATCTACTTTCGACTAATTAAATTTCTTTGAAACATTTAGTTATAACTACGTTTTCTAATACCATGTATATGTGCATACATGATACGATACGACACGGACAGTCAGAAGCCAGTAAATCTGACCAGTCTAACCAAGGGGTATTGGGTTGCCCGGGTAACTGGGTTGAGGAGATCAGATAGGGCAGTCGCTCCTTGTAAAGCACTGATATTCAGCTGCATCTGCTTAGACTAGAATTCGACCTCAACATAGTTGAGAAAAGGCTCGGTAGATAATGTACATACGTGATAAAACAGTTGTATGACAGTCCACATTACACAATACCACGATATTCACATAACGTGAAGTGACCACGCAAATTGATGCAACATAGTGATAATTATCTAAACACAGCCTTGTTCCTAAAGTATAGAGTTCATAAAGTGAGAGGTCATTCTAAAAATAGCTTTATTTTTTTAACAATATGATTCATCTTAGTTTACCTTGATTTGTTAAATAAATGCTGTCTAAATTTTTGTGGTCTTTTGAGACGCGGTATTAAATAAAGTGGAAGTTTTTGATACGTTGAAATAAAGTGATGTGACGGGCTACTGTTAGTGATTAAATATGGGAGTCCTCATACACTAAAATAATATAAATTCCCAGTCGAAACGGTCATGTAATTCTTAAGTTATAAGTAGTGTAACTAACACGACTTTCTTTTATATCTACAGAAAATTGTTGTTTGCTATCACCGAATAAAATCACCTCGGTTCCATAATTTTCTTAGTTAAGGATACACACCGATCACAAACATTTTCAATAGCAATAATGAAATTATAACCCTATGAAAAAAAAAATCTTAATTTCAAATTATAAATTTCTACTCACCCCATTTAAAAAACTGTCATGTAACCATGTTAGCAGCGGGCGTTTATGGAAAGTGTTGTGAATAATTATGATGTTAATTAAAACTCACACCTAATGAGGTATCGTGTTAACCTAAATTAAATATTACTATGATCAGAATTATTGAAATCAAATAATGGTCGCATGGATCTATTATATTTAATTGACTGTAATTATTGATGACCTAAAAAGGTATTATTACATTTTATGTGAATTGATATAGAAATGTTTTGTACTCATATTTAATTGACCGACTTCAAAAAAGAAGTGTAGGTACTGAACCAATTTTCATGTTGTTTTCAGCATAGTATTTGTCAAACTTAGAAGGTAATACCTAGTTTCATGTTTTTTGAAAAAGCTTATTTTATATTGAGGTTTGTATTCCGAGCATTACATACAAACATTTTTTTCAAAACCTACATATATTCAAAAGTCAAGTTTCGTGGAACGATTATAAAAAAAAAATGGGGGATTTACAACCACTCGACTGGTATTTGCATTCAAAATAACAACTGTAATAGTAAAAGCATAAACCTATAAGCTGCTTATTTGAGATTTCCTAGAATACTGAAAAGCCTGATATTTTATTTTAAAACTATCTTCTGCCAGCGGCTTCACCCGCATCCCGTGGAATTCTGCACGAACCCGTATAAAAAGTAGGTCAGATTCTTCGATAAATGTGACATGTCATCATCATTATCATAATCTTAGCCATAGGATGTCCACTGCTGAACATAGGCCTCCCCCTTAGGTCTCCACAGATACCGGTTGGAGGCGACCTGCATCCAGCGTCTTCCGGCAACCTTTATAAGGTCGTCTGTCCATCTTGTTGGTAGACGTTTTACGTTGCGCTTGCTAGTCCGATGGGACATGTAACACTTAAATAGTTTTAATAGTAAAAGTATCTCCTAAGGTTCAAGCAAACAAGCAAATAAACTCTACAGCTTTATAATATAAGTAGGTATAGAGATATTAATAATTTTGTACTTACCCGTAATCCTCATATTGTAAAAATAATCTACTCGCAGATCAGAGGATAATTTCTAGAAATTCTACATTACTATTTCGCTTTCGCTAATGATTTATTAAATGCGAAAATATTATTTATTGCAATTTCTAAAGATTAAACTGTGACGTAAGTTTGATCAAGTTTTTTTGACGTATAGACTTAATTATAATAAAAAGTTCTTAAAGTTTAAAACAAGTTTGGATTGTAAATGTTTGCCATTATCAATATTGGCCTGAGTACTTATAAATAGAAAAAAGGTACGCATCGAGATCATCAGGATCATCTTTATATACCAATAATATATATTGACAAAAACATGTACTTAATGATCGAAGAAATATGGTCAGACTATAAAAAATAGCATGTGGGACAGTTTTTTTTTTGTTTTTAGTACCCATTAGATAGTAAAAAGAAAAAAATAAACGCCACAATTTTCGTTATTATATTAAAGGGAAATGGGACATGTTCAAAACTACACGTGCTCTAATAACACGGACTATTCATATCCAAAACAATAAGTTGAAACAATTCTGACTAAAAGCCTCCACAAATTTGGGAAACGTACTCAAACAAAAATACTGTTGACCCATTAAATTAAATGGAAACAAAACGGAAAATGGTACCCAATTTGACAATTCACCCGAATTTTCCTTAACGAAAAAAAAATACAAAAAAATGTACACAGTATCGGCCTCTCAAATTATTATGAAAATCTCCTTAAAGCTGGGGTTAAGTGTTCGACCCCACTTATATTGAGAAATTCTCCATTCAAATACGTGGGTACTCAGCGAAAAATTAGCTTAAAATGTCAGTGTGGGCTCAGCTTACGAATTTTGGTTACAATAAATTATCGTATTTTTCTGGCCTCTAGTTGTTTGAAAAGAATTCCTTTAACCATGTTTTTTTATATTGAAAAAGCAAATTATCTCAATTTAAAAATAAAAACAGGATGAGGTAGGTTCGATCAACATTTTTTTAACCAGAAATCATTAAGTGGCCCGCTACGGGTGCAGCGTGAGGGAGTGTCAGACTCTTACTGACTAAAACCCACCATGTTCCTTCTTAAGTCCTCTATGTACCAGTCCCGCGATAACTCTTTTTAACAATCACGCTACCCCCATCATAACAAAAACAAATGCTTGCTGCTTATAACACACGTTATATAAATTAGCTTCTATCATCATTAACATTAAGTCTCAAATTCCTTTAGCTCATCCGAGAATAGTGTGAAATTCAATTCTGGAAGACTAGATTGGTAGCAGCTTGAATGCCAATGTATTCGCATGAATTTGATCTATGCATATGTTCTGCCGACGCATAAAGGTATTCTGTGTTTAAGTTAGCGACTGTTATCTAAGCTTTATGATTGAGAAGTGGAAGTCGTAAGTTAATAAGCTTGGCGCTTACTTTGAGCTCATTTCCAATTATATTATTCATTTTTTTGGGTCAATGTTTGAGCCCATTTTGATATACTTATATGACTGATCACGGCTCCTGTGATCACACTAGCAGCAAATCTATTTAAATATTCCTTTAAAAAAAGAATGATTAGTACTGCAATACAATAAAAGCAACATTCCCGCTGCTTTTGATTGACATTTTTATAATATACGAAAAATACAAAGATGTTATAAATTATTATGAAAGCGACTCATTAAGTTCAGGTTTAAAGGTTATTTTTGTCACATACAATCGTCGCGTTTTCATGCTTCCTCACAAGCCTATTCTAATGAGAGTCTACTAAACACACTAGGCTGTACCAATAACAAAACACGTGAGCTCGTGGAGTCGTTTCGGACACCGCGGGAGTCTCTCAATGTATTGCGAAATCTATGTACGACGATTGGATGGGCTTGATACTTTCAATTAGTTAACAAAATAGTATATAGTGCAAGGTATGTCATAGTGTAGTAAGTCGAATCATAAACATATTATTATATCTTCTCGATGCTTACTGGAAATATTATTACTTATTTATTATTTATTAATTACTTTGTGGCAAATTGTAAAACCTTGAAAGTCCTTGGAAAATATAATTAAAAGTTAAAGATGTTTATGAGGACACTGTAATCTGCAACGATGTTGTCTACCACTAAATATTTTAACGATGCTTTGTGTAAAAAGTAATTTCTTTGTACTCTCAAGTAATAGTCTGTTTTACTGGACGAAATGAAGTATAGCAAATTAGTTAATTACGAGTATAAAGATCACTTTTACTGCCACAGAAATAGAATAATGTCAATAGAAAAAAAGTAATGAACTTCCAATTCAAATGAAATAATGTATGAAAGTAATTTATGAACAATAAAACTTGGTAGCTAAAACTGGTTTATTATATTTACTGCATAAAAATTATTTACAAATCGCGCCATCTAAGCATTTATTATATTTTATTGGTCGTATAAGTAATTACAGATAAAGTATTTTAATATCATGATGATAACTGCATAAAAACATAATATTTATTTGCGATTTCGATAAACCACTTAACAGAAGTATGAGGAAACATTGCCACGAAAGACACAAGCAAAAAATAAATAACAAAAGGCACTGCACATACATTTTGCAAGTAAATTAAATAAGCAAACATCCTTTATTATATTCCAATATTTACTTTAACAATAGACGTCAATTAACATCTTTATTAACAAAGACCAACTTCTTGTTTTTAATATAAAGCTAAAAAACATACTTACTCATCACATACGACCTTTAATGATTGCACAAAACTAATCTACCACTAGCATTATTCCTACTAATCCTACTAATATTATAAATGCGAAAGTAACTCTGTCTGTCTGTTACGCTATCACGTCTAAACTACAGAACTGATTTTAATAAAATTTGGTACAGAGATAGAGTTGACCTTGAGAAAGAACATAGGATAGTTTTTATCCCGGACTTTTTGAAGATTTCTCTTGGAAACGCGATTTAACCGAACTCTACGCGGGCGAAGCCGCGGGCGGAAGCTAATCTATACTAATATTATAAAGCTGAAGAGTTTGTTTGTTTGTTTGGTTGTAATGGATAAACTCAAAAACTACTGGACCGATTTTAAATATTCTTTCAGCATTAGAAAGCTATATTATCTGCGAGTAACATATATATAGGCTATATTTTATCCCGGTGCGGGTAGTAGCTCCCACGTGACGCGGGTGAAACCGCGGGAAAACGACTTAAATTATAAACTTAAAAACATACTCATCAGATACGACCTTTAACGATTGCACAAAATTAATCTAACACTATCATTATGATGAAATAAAACCCATAAAATCCTTCACATTTGATCGCAAGTATCAAAACTGTTTGGTCCGACTATCGGATCGGAGATGAATGGAGCGATTACTTCGAGAGTCGGTACAACCTTGATTGGTAGGGGACGATAGTCGCGCGACTGTCGTGCGATTGAGTGGCGACTAAATGCAGTAAATCGTGGTTTGTTTGGCTAGTAACGAGTAAGCGTGCCTTTTATTTGTGGATGGATTAGGCCAAAACTATCCTATGGAATTTATTTGTGTTAGAATATTTTGTAGGTAATATAGAATTATTTAGAAGAAAAGTCGATATACACATGCTGCTGTTTCTAAGTAGAATAATTAACATTGCTTTTTATGAATACTTTTGCACGACAATTTACATTTTTCATTGGCTGAATAATACTGAAACAATCTTACTAACACCTTATGAACCATATACCTAAATATTTGATTTGATTTGTTCTCTAGCAAACAATAATATATGTCTGATTATGGAGATATGATTCACAGATATCTTGTTTATTATCGAATAAAATGTGTAAAGCAGTCGATCTCTCACAAAAGGAATTCTTTAGGGGAAGTACCAGGTACCATCAATACCTGTTTTGAACGGTCAAGCAATGTGGCAATTTTGAAGGTCATAATAATATTATGTATAACTGAAATATATAAGATATTTGCACCTCATCTTTGGGATCGTAGTAGTAGAATTCGAGATTCCTTTGTGTTTGCAGATAATCCTAGGTCAATGAACTTTAGAAGCGTTTGACGTTGTCATTGTTAATTTTCGTTCAGCTGATTGCAAGCGTTTGATGAAATTCGCGTACCTATATTCGGCATTTAAAAAAACTAGATATAAAGAGATTGCTCTCATCCTCTTTAAAATGGAGGTCATTTTAAAGCATTTTATTTGTTTGTTTAATTAATAAACAAATGACCAACATAACTCTTCACTTTTTTTTAAACCAATGAAACCAAAGTAGCCTTTTCCTCTGAGTTTTTTTAAACTGTTGAACAGGTTAACAGAAACACAATCTATTTTCCAAGAATCGAACATTTTTAAAGAATTAGACATCGGAAACGTGTTATACCTATATTTTTTTTAATGATAAACCCATAATTTTAATGAGCCGCAGTTTTTACATAAAATTATGGCAATTCTATTTTATTGGTATCACGTTTTGATTCACGTGAGTAACTAAAAACCTGTTTATGGTAAATCACAAGAAGTTTATTTTTTTTCTCAATTAATTACATACTGGCTTCCACCCACGGTTTTGTTCTCATCTCGAGCACATTTTTATTTAAAAAAAGGTTGTATTCCTCGACCACTATCTAACGATGAAATATTTTTCAAAACACTTCAGTAGTTTCTAAGATCAGCTCGTTGAAGCAAGCAAACTTATGATGGTACCTAAATATGTATGTAAAGGTGTGATCTCTTTATTGATATTTAGCTCATATAAACTTTCAACCTTATCTTCACTCTTCTGTTGAGGTTTCAAGAATCTCGTTAGAGGTAACTTGGATACTAAACTGTAGCTTGGATGTATGGTCATTTAAAAGAATTGATTACGTAGCTTTTATTCCGAGACTGCCTTTTGTAAAACGTATTTTCAGATACCCTGAAACCTATGAAATAAATAAGCATCCATCCAAAGAATTACCGAGTTTACCAAAGACAAATCTTCATCGTTTTGTCTGTCCGTCTGTTACTAACCTCAAAGCTCCTACAACATCATAAATATTATAATTTTTACATAACTTAATAAATTCCCCGAGCCAAAAAACCATACTGGCCACCACGTGACTATAAAAGAATGACGTCATTGCAAAAACTGGATTTGAAGATGAGCCGTTGACTTTAGTAACTTAAATGTTAAGTCGGCGGACTATTGAAAGATGTGCTATAAACTATGTACTAAAAAGCTGAAGAGTTTGGTTGGATGCGTTAATCCAAACTAATATTATAAATGCGAAAGTAACTCTGTCGGTCTGTCTGTCTGTCTGTCTGTCTTTTCTTCACGCCTAAACTACTGAACCGATTTGTGTGAAATTTGGTACAGACATAGTTTGAAACTTGAGAAAGGACATAGGATAGTTTTTATTACAAAAAAAAAAAATCCGGACATATAGCGCCATCTATTGGTCAAATCAAAAAACTGCTGGTAGTCACTATTCCACGCGAACGAAGTTGCCGGCAAAAGCTAGTATCAGGAAATAATGGACTGGTTTGAAAAATGATTTCTCTGTTAGGTAGCCCATTTATTGAGGATGGATATACACTATCCGGTTGTGGGATGTGGGTGGACACCACAGGAGCTGCTAGTATGTTATATAGTACGAAAGTGAAATATCTTTGCTACACTTTCATAGTAAAACAACTGAACAGATTTGAACGAAAAGTAGGGACAGTTAATAGGCTGGATCTTATCGAGTTCACGAAGCAATTTTCTTATGCCACTGCTGCCTGGGTGAAAAAGTGCCAGTTATGAACTAAATGTTCAAATCAGCACCCTTGATATCTAGAGCAAATCAGCGAATTAGCGAAATAATCATTGTAACAAACAAAGGCAGTATGATTATTATTATTCCAATTTAAAATCACCGTTCAGATTGAACCAGAGATACTAAATTCAGTACTTATGGAAAATAAGTACTGAATTTAGTATCTCTACCCCATTTCATCTAAGTGCCTACTTATTTACTTAAATATGTATAACCACTTTATTCTTTTACATTATAGATGCATCTGTTCAGAATAAATTAAATAATACGTTTGAATATTATTTAGATTAAACACAAAATATAAATTAGAATTATAAAAACATAGTTTACAAAACGAGCGAGTTTTAACGCCTGTAGAAAATCTTGCTGCAATTGTTTGCATTTTGAATACTTGCATCATCTTTTTTATTCAGGGTCATACAGTAAATTTAGAGGCGGTTAGTGGTATTTACTCAACCAGGTTAATTTTCGAAAAGCTGATTATTTAATAATAATTTCAACCTATTATTTGTAAAGACAGTTTAATTAACACAAACTCACAATCAAACGAAATCTTCAAATAACATTATTTGCTCAAACGGAGTCCTGTTCAGCAATTATAGCTCAATTCCGGTATGAAGATAGGACTAAGAAAAGTTGAGCATTTGAAGTCAATTCTGGTATGAAGATACGACTAAGAAAAGTTGAGCATTTGAAGTCGAGCTTCACGAGTGCCGATCAACAAACTCACCTAAGATGTTTGTATAACTTTTAAAACTTAATCAACAGTCGAAAGCGGGATTATTTAATTAAAATTTCCCGAAACAAAATTTCCGGCCGTTTAAGTCGTCTGAAAAAGTTTTTATAACTTCGAGTTTTGGAATCTTTTGGGAATGCTCGACTGAGGAATGCGTTCCGAAACATTGGGTTAGAGGTTGTAAATGACCTTCTAGTTGCAGTGTTTTTCTTAATTATTATTCTCAATTTATGATTCAAAAGAAAACACATTTGTTCAGACGCTCAAGCTCAAAACTTCTTAGGCAATACTAGAAAAACTGCATTAAAATACCATGTATCTAGGGCTGCCATTTCGAATTTCGCCAAACCCGGACAAATATTTAAAAAAAAACCCGGAAATTTGGCGTAAATAGCATTTTTTCCCCGGACGAGTCCGATTTTTTTTGTTTAACAAAACAAGACCTATTTTTTAATATTACCATATTACTTAAATTCAATGAGGTCCTTCCTTACATGAAAAGTCAGGGCCTCTCTAGCTCATGTAGTACCTACCTAGTATTGAAAGATTGTGACTTAATGTATTTCGAAGGTCATAATTAAGAAAGCTCATATGGAAACTAGGAGTTACCTTCTTGATAGGTTAGACAAAAAAATGTTGAAAAATACAAACAACTGTAAAGTGAAGTCGCCGCAAGCGAAGCGAGCGCGAAAATTTTTGAGTTTTGGGTCACTAAAGCACCTAAACTTGTATAATAAAAAAATCCGCAAAGTGAAGAAGCCGCAAGCGAAGCGAGCGCAAAATTTTTTTAATATTGGGATATTAAAGATAATTTTGGAGTTTTGGGACACTTCGACTTCTGCATTATTAGGCGCCCGGGTAATTCGCATACCCAGGCACCATAGGTTAAGATGGCCCTATGAAAAATGTCCGGGTTTTCCCCGGACACTTCTTGAAACCCCGCCCGGACGGCCTCCAAACGAGGACAAATCCGGGGAAACCCGGACGGATGGCAGCCCTACATGTATCACATGTATGCAAAGACTATAAAACCACTTGACTGCGCATACAGTGCCCCGACGCTCGCCAAAAGTTAGTGATTTTGCGCGTACTATAAGGCTACGATCAGTACGATCCTTTAGTAGCGACCGTGAACTGACCAATAGTAGCCGCGGATTATGCCGCGTCCCCCCGCCCGCAGTGGTGAGTCGTGTTCTTAGAAGAAATTGGCGAGTGCGCTCTCTAGTGGTTATTTACTTTATGCATGTATGGCATGTATCAGGGGTAGTTGGGTTGAGGAGGTCAGATCGGCAGCAGCTCCTTGTAAAACACTGGTACACAGTTACATCTGCGTAGACTGGAAACCGACACTAACATAGTTGGGAAAAGGCTAAGCAGATGATGATGTACGGTAGGTATTTGATAGGTACGTGACAAAAATACTAGCTGCATTTAGTTAAAAGTTCGATTTTTGCCAAGAATACTTTAAATAAAACTTTAAATAAAATGGTATTAATGTGTCGTTATAAAATACAACATCTAAAACAGATATTATAAATATTCCGTTCATACGTTTCATTTCCTAAATGTCTATACTGTCGATAAATAAGCTTGTTTACAACAAAATACAGACCAATAAATAAGGATTCCGTAATATCGATACTAGAAAATTGGTGTTGAATCGAAAACGCTACCGAATAATGTCTGTTCAATTATTGAAATCGATTTTGTATGAACATATTTTGGTTTAGAATTAGAATTTGTGTTTAGAATTGGACAGTATACAATGATGCTTTGAATCATCATCAATCACAATAAGACCTAATTAATTATGTCGAAACTTCACACTATTAGTCTGCTTACAAAAACCTTTTACAAAAAATTAAACCGACTTCAATAATATACTTGAACACTTCTTTTAAGTCTGACAAATACTATGCTGAAAATCGCATCAAAATCAGTCAGATAATAGGGCACAACATACATACATGTCAAATAAAATCCTAAAAATTCCGGCACATAGATGAATTTCACACAGCAAAAAAACTGAATCACTAAAAGTACTTCATAGAATTAAAGTAATGTCGCCAAACCCTAAGCACTAAATTAACATAATCCGCTCTTTTGTAGGGTTAAAAACAAAATCGTTTTCTAAAGACCTGCTAAATGTTTAATGGAATAACGGACGGGTTGAGTCAATTGGGTGGTACCAGATTTACAATGCAAATGCTCCTATAATGATCGGTGATCGGTTGGGGATTTATCTACGGCACTGACGAGTGATTTTTGAGATCATGTAAAATGTGAGAAATTAGAGGGAACATTTTTTTCGGGGAGTTGAAGATATAAAAGACAGTGGAGGTAGTCGTGTGTTTTTAAGAAATTAAGGTTTTTATTCAATTTTGTAAAACAATAGGATTTATTGTTACTTCAGTGAAAGGTTATTGAACTTTGAACTGTTTAGTAAAACCAAAAGTTTAGCCTGAATTATTTCATTTTCACTGTTTTTTCGATCATGTTTGTTTTGAACTTTTACGTATCTATATGTAATTTTTATTAATAATTTTTCTTTCGTTAAATTTACAGATATCCACGGGATTAACACACAAGCGGAGACAGCACAAACCTATGAAACAACAACATTAGACTACAACTTCACACAAAACACAGAACCCGACTACAAACCACAGACTACAGACCAGTTTGCAGAAATAGCCGACCAGAACGGACAAGAAGTCAAAATTTCAGAAGATTTTACGCACGATGCACCGCAAAGTGCTTCCAGAGTGCTGGTTGCTCCCAAGCCGAATAACACCAACCATTTAAACGTGGATTCAAATCTGAAAACAGTACCAAATCTTCCTGCTAAGCATCCAATCAGAATGCTACAAGAGAGTGGAGAGCCATCCATTAGCAGAAATGTGAAAGATGCAAAAATAAGGGCACATGTAAGATATGACGAAGTTACTGGAGAACTGATGAATGGAGATCACCCGTGTCATAGAGAATGTAGGGAAGGAGAGGAACCGATGATTTGCTACTATCATTTTGTGCTTGAATGGTATCAGACGATGAGTAAAGCTTGTTACGACTGTCCGTACAACGTGACGGATTGTTCCCGCCCTGACTGCATCCCAGCTGATGGAATGAACAGACCTTTGAACGTTGTTAATAGAAAAATGCCAGGACCCGCTGTAGAGGTGAGCATAAAATATTGCAACATTTTTTGTAGAGAACTTTTAGAGTAAAAAAATGCCATTCCGTTTCACAAAAAATGTTGTTGGACCAATTTCAGAATGCAAACCATACTGTGACAATTAGTGTGGTAGTTTTAATTTTAGGTGAAATTGTGAGCTCGTTTTAATTGGCCCTCGTTAAATAAAAGTATGGCAAAGCTATTGTTAGTTAACACTTTGGAATTGTCGTCTGGTTTTATGCTAGTGTTTTGTTTATTACTTTATTGGCTCAGAGAGATTTTACTAAATATTTTAGTGGGTAGCGAAATGGGTCCAATTTTGGCAAGTTTATAAACCGAATTAAAATATGTAGCTCCATAGTGATTTAGCTTTTGTGAGGTTTAAAAATATTTTGGCTTAAAGGACGTTAGTTACAGCCTATTTATCGTCCCACTGCTGGGCACAGGCCTCCTCTCACACGGAGAAGGATTGAGCATTAATCACCACGCTTGCTCAATGCGGGTTGGTGATTTCAGACTATATAGTCCAGGTTTCCTCAAGATGTTTTCCTTCACCTTTTTACTCGTATCAGCCATTGGTGTCTAAGATATACTTAGAAAGTACATACAAACTTAGAAAAGTTGCATTGGTACTTGCCTGACCTGGATTCGAATCCGCGCCCTCACACTCGAGAGGTTGGTTCTTTGCCCACTAGGCCACCACGACTAAAGGACGTTAGATTTTAAAAAAGTACATACCTATATATTTTTTATCCTTTAATTTAAAGGTATGCCAACATGACCGTGTGATAGTGGACGTGGAAAATGACCTGATGACGGAAGGTACTACAGTACATTGGCATGGTCAGCACCAGAGAGGAACTCCTTACATGGATGGAACGCCATATGTGACGCAGTGCCCTATATTACCTGAGACTACATTCAGGTAAGGATTTTTCTTTTTAAAGATATGTTAAAAGTCCAAGCTTTTGCATTCTTTTTTTATTCCCGTTGTTTCTGTTGCCTATGTAGATGATGCCATGGATTCTCTGAATCAGAACAGTTTATTATTACCTATTTATTTATTTCGGTTTATGATAAAAGCACATTGAAATGTGTTCATACCTTTGGAAGCTACGTATAATACGTATTATGTCACAAGAATATAATCTCGTTAAACATATTACAAACCATTCTTTTGTTTCCATTATCAAAAACTTTCTTCTCCTTCTCTCTTCAATTTCTTTTCATTCTTCAAATGCTTTTTCTTCCTCTCCAGGTACCAGTTCAACGCAACTCATGCAGGCACTCACTTCTGGCACTCCCACTCTGGTATGCAGCGAGCTGATGGAGCTGCCGGCGTCTTCATCGTCAGGAAGCCCAAGTCCCAGGATCCACATGGAAGGCTGTATGATTATGACAGGTGAGTTAGAAGACCATTTAGTGAAAGAAGCATGGTTGAGGTACCTACCTCTATTTAACACCTTTATGAAAATTAGTGAGTGCAATAAAATATTGAGTATTAAGGTATTCTTATAGGCTTAAATTACATACATTAGAGGCATTTTCATATTTTGTTTGAAGATTCTGATGAAAAATACAGGGAGAAAATAATGTTTCACTCTGGTGAATTGGTAAGAATGCTTACGCGTCATATTCTGCACTTCAACCTTATGTATAAGTCTTTAATTCAGATTAAAATTTAATTATATAGTACCAAAGTAAATAAAATTCTAAATTCATTTAAACAGTACCTTGGCACTAAACCAGTAACCCTTCATTTTAACCCATTTAAAATCCAGCAATATCTCAAAGGGTTCTATAACACAATCAATAGTTTGCCGTAAAGGGTGTATCTTTTAGTGAGCAAATTGTATTAGCTAGTAGCTCCGGCCCCTGGATCCGCTTGTGTCAATATTGAGAGTGTACGGAAAGGTGCGGACAAATAAACAGTTGGTGAATGTACTGGAAAAGTCGGTGTTGGTTTTACTTGTTTGGCTATTTAGTTGGTTACCGGTTTAGTAGCTGAGTTAGGGGGATTATGTCCAGTGGTCTTGGGACTATTAACGTAATAGTGGTCTTTAGTCGTCAAATTGGAGTAATGAGAGAATTTAATTTGAATTTTTGGAGTTATTTCGTTATAAATATTTTTGGAGGTTTCCATAAAATCCAGATTTCTCATATCGATATATGCAAAGGAAGTTTAATGCTTTTAAGCACTCCCAAGTAAATAACTGTTTATAAAACGTTCTATTGATAAAAAATATGGTCCTTAATTGTATACATAGTTTATACCTACACATATATATTTCATCTTCTTTATATCATACCACAAAATATTTTCAAGACGCTCAATTTTAAACCTTACAGCCCATCAAATACAGTAAAATTTCCTTCACAGGTCCGAGCACGTTATGCTGGTGACCGACTGGATCCACGACTTGGCTATCGGCATGTTCACCGATCACCATCACTCTACGGGAGACAACAAGCCTCCGACGCTGCTCATCAATGGAGTTGGAAGGTTCAAGCTCTTCAATGATACAGCTAAGCCTGTTTATATGCCAGCTGCTAGATTCAATGTTGAGCAGGTGAGACTTCTTATAATGGACTCATAATTAACAGTATTATGCTAACGATGTAAAAACTAAGGTAGAATTTTATACCATTAATAAGGAGACCCATTTTTGCACGTTTTTCAGAAAACTATAAAATCACAAAAAATATAATCTCGTGTTAAATTGTCAGACAAAATAATAGCTAAAGCTTATAAATGTCAAATCAACCCAATCGTTATATGTCTCTTTGATTTGCTACAGTGTCAGTTTTTATCAAAAAAACTAGATTTAAAATGAGCCTTAAAAGTTTTCTTACCATTTCATTTTATCCGAGACTTCTATCAACAGATTAATTTCAAATTAAACCTTCCAGTTCATCAACCAAATCTTTATCACTTAACTCGAACACTCAAGCAATGCCTTCAAAGCAATCACTCCCAGCCTTATAAACCTGCAATTTAAAACGAACCTTATTTTCAGGGTTACAAGTATCGTTTCCGCGTGATCAATGCTGAGTTCCTGAACTGCCCTATAGAGCTGTCTGTGGATGGTCATAATATCACGGTGATTGCTTCAGACGGTTACGACTTGCAGCCTATTACAAGTAAGTGATCATTGTTACAGTTATTGTAATAGGTGCAGCTGAAATGAATGGGCTTGGATCGGGAATATTGAGAGAACTGATGTTCATTTTGTGAACTGTATTAGGTGTTGAGTAAGATAGTATCTTGGGCTAATACTATGGAACTTGTGATATGATATTGTTTCCCTAGTAACACATATGGTTCCCTGGTGACATATTGCTATTGTTATTTTAAGTACATAAGACAAAAATAGTGAAATAATTGGAATTAAGTACACAAAGGAAAGAATAGAGATGGCCCTTAATCCTGAACATCAAACACAACCTCAAACAAACATCTCCCAAAGAATAATATATGAAATTAGAAAAAAATACAAAGTCATTGCAGCCCACACATAAAAGCTTAGAACATTAAAGAAATCCCACGATCACAGGCCATATCAAACATAATGAATTGAAACGTCCATTAGGAGGCACAAAAAACCTCCAGGACTCTCGCTTTGATATTTTTCATTTTTGTGTTCATTTACATTCAAATCTGAGGTTTCTTTTGTCGCTCGGCCCGGGGTCGTCTACGCTATTTTTTCCTCATTACCCGCCTATCTCCATTCTTGGTGTTGCCACTATGTAAATTCTTTCAAAAGTTTCGTTCGAAAATCCAAGAAAAGTTTGGAACTGATGAGAATTAAATTGTGGGACAACAAATTTTGCCGTCGCGTATCGGGAGTCTGGGGTCCTTTATCTTTTGTATTTATTATTCTGAGTTTTCCTAGGCATTATCATAAGCCATATATAATCACGATTATATGATAAGAATATTGTATCATTGCTATTGATGACTCTTGAAGCATTGTCAGAATGAAGAATCATATTAGGAACGTAATCATTTTTCGATTGAAAAAAAAAAGTGCAACTGAAATAAAATCTACTATAAATATGACACCGTTTATTCACCACAACATGCAATTTAATAAAATTCCCAATAATAAATAATTGGTCTGCTGTATTCATCTCCATGATGGACCATCATTGTGGCGTCGATAGCCCTAGGCTTTGTTCGAGCCAGTGTGCCAGTAATACTGCTTTTTAATCGTTTGTGCAAATTTACCGGATTTAACAACGTTTCGCGCTTGACGGCTAGCTTAGATATGTTCGGAGTAGATTTAGGTTGATGGGATTGTGAAATACTGGCTTAAATCGTGTGGTAAGTGCTTATTGATTTATTGGTAGAGTGATATGAAGTTTGAATGGCCTGATTTACGAATATATCAATTTAGCTTTGGGACTTAGTAGTACACGTAGTAGGTACATTGACAGATTGTAGATGTCATAGGTGGATCGTCAAATATGACGTCATAGGTAAAAATGTAGCATTGAACGTTTCATTTGAATGTGTGTGTAGCTGCTTAGTCGATATTAAGTTAACTTTTCTGATAGGAAGCAAACAATTAAGTAGATTAGCTGTACTTATCTTCTACTTACAACATTATACACATAAATTACTCAATAGCAAATCCAAAGTTAAATTCAAACTCAGTTAAATCAACTGCATCCTTCACATGTAATGTAATCATTACCATAACTAGCAAAACTCCAAGAGATAGAATAATTTGCGCGCGCATTAGTGCAGTCCCGGATACGCTATCGCATCGTTTGCGTACATACGTTCTAGAAACTTCGTGTAGCTTTGAGCTGAGAGATTCTTGGTCAAATACTGATTATTATATTGTGAATCAGTGTTAACGCTATGCTTTGTAATTAGCATGATCGATTTGATAAGCGTATTAGCAAAAAAATAATGACTTATAATCATTAAAGTAATCTGCCAAAAACCATAACCTTAATCTGCATGTTATGTATAGTTTGCGAGTGTCCAAAAGCAGCATTTAACATTTTCATTTCTGCATAATATTTTTCTGCTCTTAATCCTTCAAAATTGCCAACACAAAATAAAAACTTTCAAAAATTGAAAATTTGTTGAACGCCAAAACATTTTCCAATAATCCGTTCGGGGCACAATCAAAAATTTAAAATAATACAATCGACGGACCAAACCAGTCGGCTAATAGGAAAACAGCGAATCGAAAACTGCAAACTGAAAATGTAAGTTCGGTAAAGGGCCGTAGAACAAATTGTCGGGAACACAGAAACTGGAAAAATGCATGCATCTAGTTAACAAAAGCTGAAAAGGGAAAAATAGGAAAAAACGTTAAATTGAAACTCTTGTCGTCTCGTTATTAAATGCAAAATATATTCATTCGTTGACTATCCAGACAAACTTGTAAGGGTTGGTGAATTTTGGATTTTTTTGAACGTTTTTGAAAAAGTCGTGAGACTGTACTTTCACAAACGACTCTGGGTGATTACCCTGAAAAGGCTAAATACTGTTAACCTTCTTAAATATTAAAAAATAAGTAGCCGTAATTATCTTCCGTGTTTCAGATTATATCATCCCGTTTAAACGTTTCATTAACAATTAAGTGTAAAGTGTCTGCAATTAGATAGGAGTTCAGATTAATTCCAAAATTGCTTTCAATGTCGTCTGAACCCTAAAGATATTTCCCTCCAATATCCGAAATTCAAGCTGCTGCAATATCTATTACTTTAGCCATTTGCATTTAGCGAAGCGCAACCCTATTTTCAGTTAAGAGCGGTCCACTTTTGCTTTATTAGATTACTCTAACACCTACTCGAGGAAAATCAGATCAAACATTCATTGATTATTCACTACTAACGTCTCGTTTGCTTAGCTTTCCCTTGAAACTTTTCTTTGTGTTTTATTTCTGATGAAAATTTAATGATGAATTAGACTTTTTAATCTGGGTTTTTAGATTAAAACAAGTCTGCTGAGGTTTGCTCTTGTATTTTTAATTTAATACATTTGATTAGTCTTTTATTATTTTACCTGTGTGCATACTAGGTTTTCTACTACTTGAAGAAAATCTCGCTGTAACTTCTAGTAAAGTCCTTTGTGTATGAACCGTATACACCGTATATTATTCTCTTAATCCAATAGCTACTCTATTATTTTAGTAGCTGTATGTTGCAAAATTCTCCTTTGAGATTATATCTATGAACTTTTACGTAAGCTGTAGTATAGTAGTATCTTGGCAGCTCATCTTCTATGTACGCAACAGTAACTCCATTTGCCCTGATTTTCTCACATGCGAGAAACAAGACGTGTGTAATATTTCAAACCAAGCCCGCACAAAGCAAGTGCAGAATTTCCAAGCAATATAAAAACTATAATTTGTTTATGTAACATCCAAAATTTTATATTTCCGTGTAGTTGCAGAGGGTTTTTAAAATAACGACTGTTGTAGATGGCGTTGCCACTAGAATGGTCGGTGTTATGCGACGAATTACATGACGCGCTCTTTATTTTATTATTATTGTGCTCGGAAATATGTGGAGCTGCACTGTTCGTTAGAAATAAATTGTTGCAGAATTTCTCGTGTGACTGGCTCCGGAGTTTTTGTGGTGCATATAATGGAATTGTGTAGATTGCCAATTGTTTTGGATGCTTAGCTTTAATTTTGTGAAAAGTGGAAGCAGAATAGACTGTACCTAAACATTTGGCTGGGGTTATTTTTGGATTGAACTACAAACAACGAATTTAGATTGATTCCATTTCGGTGCGAGTTTAGGCTTTTAATAGCGCGCCCCATTTACCAAGTGAAGTAGTTATGGTAATTTAATTTAGAATAGTGAAGGCATCCTAGCTAAGGGTGGTTTTTGATTTGAAATGTTGATTATAATGGCAGTAGAATTTAGGTTTGGTTGTTTTATTTGGCTGTATTTCTTTTATTTAAAAACTACGTCTAATTGAAAATTATTCTCCTTAAAATTATGTTTTTTAGAATTAATCCTAACAGTTTTCATGAGTGCATATTTTTAAGCTGTTGTGCTCTTGTTACGGTAAATTTTGCTTTTACTTATATCCCCGTGACACCTTGGGTTAAACTTTTAAGGTCAAAAGGTGAACCATCCCGGGGGTAAACAAATAGGCTAACGAAAGTAATCAGAGGTCAAACATACGAAAAAGGTTGAATATTTTTTCGGATTTTCGCTCTATGTTGTCATGCGTGTTTGAACGATTTGTCTGGCAACTATGGGGATAGCATACGTTTCTTGGTGATTTTTGTGAAATTCCTACATTGAAAAATATTCCTCACACATTCAAACAAAGTGATATAGTCATAAACTAAGTGGAGCTTATTCTACGGCTACTAGATAGGTAACTGTTTAATATGCTTGTATACTTTTTTAAATACATAGATATACCTATAAGTATATCTATGTATATATATATATATACCAGTTCGGTCGTAAGCCCCGCTGCTTTCGGTCGTGTTTAACTTAAACTACTATCGCTTCTAATAGAAAACCAGTGTTTCTCAAAGATTTTTTTTTTTTCCCTTCGAATACGTTATTCAGCCACTACATTATAAAATGGAAAAGTGTGGTGTGTGCAGTGAAAATTTATCGGAAGGTGCTCATTGCGCAACATGTGAGCATTGGTTGCATTACCAATGTGCAGGAGTCACCAAGTCGGGCTACCAGAGGCTCTCCAAGGACAAAAAACTTAATTGGCGTTGCGTGAAGTGCAAACCAACAGAATCTGCACATCCACCAAACTCTCCTAGACCTGACTCAGAATCGGACCCCACAGGCACCGAAGCTGTTCTGATTGAGATACGTGCCCTGTCGGCAAAATTTGCACCATTAGAAGGCCTAAAAGAGGAAGTTTTAGCCCTGAAAAAAGAATTTCTGGACTTTAAATCTTCTATGAATACTCAATTCTCCGACGTCGTCAATGAATTCAGATCGAAAATTAATGACATGGAGCAGCGCATTGTCCTAATGGAAAAAGTCCAATGTCAAGTTGATAAACTCCAGGAACGAATAGATAATCTAGAGGAAGGTTCGAATAGGAATGAACAGTGGCTTCGCATGAACAACATCGAGCTAAAGGGAGTTCCACAGTCTCACAATGAAAACCTTATTGATATTGTGACCAAGATTGGAGCTAGGATTAATTATCCGGTATCTAAAAATCTAATTAACTTTATATCTAGAGTTCCATCTCAGCAAAAAGAACACATCAAACCTATAATAGTAGGATTTTGTAACAGATATATAAAAGAAGACTTCATAGCTGCGGCCCGATATGAACTGAAGACATCGCCACTCACGGTCAGTCAATTAGGGCTGTCCGGTAATCAAAAAGTATTTATAAATGACCACCTTACCCCAAAAAACAAAAATCTTTTGTCAAAAGCAAAGAAGACCGCGGCGGAAATGAATTTTCAGTATGTGTGGGTCAAACACGCAAAGATCCACGTAAGAAAATCGGATACCACCCCAGTGATCTTGGTCAAATCAGAAAAGGATCTAACAAAAATAGTATAATTTTCATATATTTACATAACATTCGCTTAGTTTTATTGTTTAATTTGTATTCATTAGTTGTTTATTATCTTCAGTTTGAGAATCACTGCCCACGGAGTGCTAATCGTGTTTTCCTATTGACGCTGCACAGTGTCACAGTGCGTCAATGCAATATTCTTACGTTAAACTTCTCTAATATTAGTCTGGCCCATTACATTATCAGCGTAAATGCGTTCACAATAAAGTCCTTTTTCCCACACCGCTCATTAACACTTGTTACTAAATGTTACTGGTCACCGTCGACTTGCTACCGGTTATCGCCTTTTGTTTCTATTCAAAAGCTGCACTCAAAATACTCATTTGTGGTTTACTGTGTATTGCTGTGCCTACTAATCTTTTCTGTTAGGTTACTTATTTCTACCTACATTTATAATTATTATAGTATTGATTATGAAGTAAATGATGTAATTTTGCTGTGCCTTTTAAAATACTACGTAAATTTGCATTATGAATATGTAATTAATTTCGCTATAGTTCATCTTGGGAATGGCTCCACTTAATATTTATTATCAAAATGTGCGCGGACTGCGTACGAAGACGGTTGATTTCTTTCGTAGTGTTTGTTCTAAGTCGTATGATGTTATAGTTTTAACCGAAACATGGTTAGACGAGAGTATTTATAGTAGTGAGTTATTTGACAATCGCTATCTTGTTTGGCGACGTGATCGCGATTATTCTCGTACCGCACAAAAACGAGGTGGTGGTGTATTGATTGCGGTCAAAAGTGAAATAACGGCAATTGGTAAAAAATGTTGGTGTAGCACTGCTGAAGATATCTGGGTGTCCCTTAGACTAAAACGATCTAGACCTCAAGTGACCTATAGTTTACATTTATGCGGGCTGTACCTCTGCAGTGAAAACACAGGTAATTCGTACAACATTCAGTTATCTAATTACACAAATAAACTCAATAATTTATTGCTAACTCATCCATTGGATAAGTTTGTGATTTTGGGTGATTTTAATTTTGGAAAAAATGTAGATTGGTGTCAAAGTACGACTAACAATACGGAGTTATTACCACGGATTAGTTCAGGTGAGCATATTATACAATTCTTTGATACTGTTCAGACTTATGGTTTATCGCAGTATAACGGTCAACGTAACGTTAATGACAGACTTTTAGACCTCGTTTTTTCTAACGATATCGTGCGTGTTACTGAAAATGCTGACCCGTTAGATATCCCCATTGATTCACATCACAAACCATTACTTATTCTTGCCGAGTTCGTAGAAATTCATAAGTTAGACCACAATATAACTAATCGGTATCACTACTCGGTCGGTGACTACTCAGCCATTGCGTCCGAACTTAACAAGGTAAACTGGACCCCATTGTTGCATAAAGGTTATACGTCAATTGATGACGCCGTAGCAAATTTTTACAATAAATTATATGAAGTAAGGGACAAGCACATACCATTAAAATCGACAAAGTTCTCCACTTATCCTCCTTGGTATAACTCGGCCTTAATTAAAATTCTTAAAGAAAAATATAAATATCATCAAAAATATAAAAAATACGGCAACCTATCAGATTATCACTCATTTTCTATACTGCGTACAAGGGCAAAGGATATGGATAAAAAATGTTTCAACATTTATATGGATAAAATTGAATCATCTATAATAAAAAATCCTAAAGCTTTCTGGTCGTATGTTAAGAGTAGGATGCAATCTGGCACGTTACCCAATGTAATGCAATATAACGACATAACAGCGCATTCTGGTGAGGAGATTAGCAACTTGTTTGCTAATTATTTTTATTCCACATTCCAAGAACCAGATGTAAACATTTCTTTTAACAGTACTTGCCGTGGGGATGGGACTATGTCTATAAGTAACATTGAGGTAGATAAGTCACATGTGTTAAAACTGTTAAAGACATTAGACCTCTCTAAATCAGGTGGCCCTGATCTTATACCACCCATCTTTATAGTTAATTGTGCTGATAGCGTAGTGGAGCCTTTATGTATTTTGTTTAGACGATCTTTAAGTGAGGGGTATGTGCCAAAAATTTGGAAGTCGGCATTCGTCACTCCAGTCTTTAAGAAAGGGGATAAATCAGATATTAAAAATTATCGACCTATATCCAAAATATGTTTATTCTCAAAAATACTGGAGCGAATAGTATATAATGACGTTTACTCGGCACTACAATTTAATTTTGGCGATGAACAGCATGGCTTCCTTAAAAAGCGTTCAACGACAACTAATCTTATATTATCACATGAATACATAACTTCGGGTATGGAAGGGCACGCACAGGTTGACGTGATTTATACCGATTATAGTAAGTGCTTTGACCGTATAGATCATCAGGTACTTTTAGAGAAATTACTATCAGTCGGTATACACGGTGACCTGTTTCGTTGGTTCACCTCTTATATTAACAATCGGACTCAGGCTGTGGTACTTCATGGATACACGTCAGCATGGTGCACAATCCCTTCGGGCGTGCCACAGGGCTCAATCTTGGGACCCCTATTATTCAATTTATTCATTTCGGATATTAGGCAATGTTTTAAGCACTCTTACATCATACTCTATGCAGATGATATGAAGGTACACAAAGTCATACGTAATTTTAGCGATACACAACAACTACAGGACGACCTTAACAGATTTTCTGCATACTGCACATGCAATAAGCTCCAATTAAATGTAGCAAAATGTTATCATGTGGCCTTCACACGTCGAAAATATGTAATAGATTCCAAGTATACGATTAACAATGAAATCATCAGCAAAGTTGAAACAATGAAAGATCTTGGAATCACACAAGATAGTAAGTTACTATATGACCAACATATTGATATTATTGTGAATAAAGCATTCAGAGCCCTTGGATTCATAATCAGAACTACAGCCTGTTTTCGATCATTAAAGCCTATTAAGATATTATACTGCTCATTCGTACGCAGTCACTTGGAGTATGCGTCCCAGGTTTGGAACCCACAATATGCAATATATAAGACACGCATTGAAGGGGTTCAGCGTAAATTTCTAAGATATTTAGATTACAAGGCACAGCAATGGTCGGATGATTATATTCATCGTTGTAAGAGGTACCACTTTTTACCCCTGGAAAAAAGACGTGAAATAAATGACGTATGTTTCTTGATAAATATCGCGAATGGAGCGGTCGACTGTCCTGAACTACTAGGAAAAGTACAACTGCGTACCAATCATATTGGCTTCCGACAGCGACCGCTGCTTCACGTACCTTTTGCCTCCACGAAGTATAGACGTAACGCGTTCTTCTCACGTAGTGCGCGTAGTTTTAATTCACTACCGCGGGATCTCGACATAGACCTTTTTTGCACAAAGTCTAACGTAGTAAGGCGACGTTTGGCAAAATTGTTCTTTTGCGAATGATTTTAAATAAAATTGTAAATAATGTAACTGGCTAGCAATTGTACTCAAACTGAAGGTATCTAGGGCATAAAGACTGTAACAGTATGTTAAAAAATGTTCTGTTCTGTAAACACTATGTTAAAGTTGTAAATTATTGATAGGTTGAAATTATCTGTGGAGGCTTGTTGTTGGCAATTTAGTTTTATAATATGTTACTTATAATATTGTGATTAGTCCGTAAGCCTTCTCTAAGAATAAATAAATAAATAAATAAATAAATAAATAATATACAGAGGAATACCCAGACTAAATCTATAAAACATACATACTTTCCTATACCTTAAGCAGCAGAGAATGACTTGTTATTATAAGTTTTACACCAGAGAGAAATTCGATACCACAAAGCGGACAAAATAACTCAAACTCAACTTTAAACACACTTACGAGCAAAAAAGCCAGCATAAACAAAATCCATCTTAAAAAATACAACCAGCGATATCTCAAATAAACCGTTAGTATCGGGGCTATCAAACATTTTTACACTAGCTGCCAATTTCGTTGGGCCGGCTAACGTATTCGACGTCTATGTAACATCTCTACCTCTTTGATCCAGCTTCCACATTTGAATATGTAAATTTCAAAGGGGATGAGCAAAGCCGTCCAACTAAACGGCTGCTACTAGAATTTAATGTTGATTTTAATTCTAATATTAGTTCGGGGTAGTCGGGTAGTGAGCAAATATAGGATTTTAATTTCCTTTGCGATGTTTGTTCAGTTTTTTTGACTGGTTTCTGTGAGTAATTGGTGTTTGATGGAGGATGTTGGGCTAGCTTTTGTATGCAAACATAAGTGTGTACTAGCCTGAGAGGTGTGTAAGACCAAGATGATTTAATTTGAGAAATGGGCTGGATATTATGGCACCTTCCAGAAAAGGTCACTTTTGAGTGTTTGGTAGTGTATAGTTTTTTGAGTTATGTTCATGATGATGTGAAATCATATAAAGGTTATACATTTGTTAATGCTCACTCGCTGAAAGTGTTAGCTTAGCGATTTCACATGTGCATTTGTGCATAGATACATGTGCCCATCGTTTTCTAAACCATTTTTTTTGTGTACTTACCTCAATGATTCCTTCATGACCTCGTGTAGACGTTTTATCATAAAGACCACCTAATAAAACCCATAGAATATTACAAAATGAACTCACAAAGCTCTCAATAAATGAGTGACCGATCTATTTGTAGGAAAAACCACACACCCGAAGCCAGAAGTAAACAGAGTCAGTAGATTGAATAAATTCCAACCGCATTTAGTTTGAATTCCCTCTATTTCTCTACAGACAGACAGACGGACTAACATCTACATAATGTAGTTACTTCCCCGTTCCGTTTCACGTCCAACTTTTTCCAATCTACCAGATAGGATATTTTAAAATGCTTATTGGAAAATTCAAGTTATCTGGACATTAGTGAACGTGGAACGATTGACTTGAAAAACTTCGAGTTGGGGAAAATATTTTCTGTATTAAGTCGTGATTAAGTGGCTGGCTTCTTTTGCGAAGATTTTTTAGTTTTTATTTTGATTGGTTTATTTATGTTTTATGTGATTTATGAACAGCTGTAGCTTTGTTTATAAAAAGAAGTTTCTTTATGGCAAATACATTTTATTTTTATTTTTCCCTTTTTTACTTTTGTAAATAAGTGGACTAGGTAGGATATGTAGGTTTTTTTACTAGAATAGTTATTAATTTTAATTGTAAAAATAATTAATTAAAATATATGTAAAGGCAAATTAATTGTGGACAACATTTTATTTGAGGACAAAATACAGACTTGTAGTATGACTAGTCATATACACACATATAGGGTACCAATTAACCAATAACCCAAAACAAAAGCTACTTCACACGAAAAAACAAAACAACATCTCGAAACAGACAACTTTATAGGACACAATTGTCTTGGAACAAATACCTACTTTCATACTACACCAAACTTCTTCATACTATGTAGTAAAGATATCATCTTCTATCTATCACAAAGAAAACAATCAAATCAGTGCTAAAAGAAACTCGTGCAAAGAACGTGTTATCTACAAAAGATTATCTGGATACTAGTGGTGGACCTTTCGCCGAAACCGAGTATCAGGGACGTGACGATTCGGCTATTTTTCGGCTAAAAAGGATTTGTTTATTGGGGCTGCATATAAAAGGCTTAAGCAATTGATATACAAGCAAGCAAGTAGGATATATTTATTGTATTTTATGATTGGTGAAGTCGTTTTGACAAGTTGTGTATTTTTATCAACAGTCAATAATATTTGAAACTCCAATTGCTGATTAGAAGATTTTTATCTGTTTTCCTTGAAGTCAGCAATAATCCTAGTTCGGATTTAAGTCGAATCTGGGATCTTAAATTCAGTTTCTGTTACAATATGCCTAGTAATCAACGGAATATTTAAAGAAACGTGAACGTTTATGTAATAGTTGAAAATAACAAATTACAACATAATTATTGCATTATGCAATGCAAGATTAACGATAATTATTATGAAATGATTGAATGACCACAGAATGATTTTATTTTTACCGTCATTTAATTCAGCATTTTCCTGGTACAAATTTTTCGGATAAATTTTGGTATCGTAAAAGTTTCGGCCTCCGCAAAGTCTCATCCATCACTATTCGTCCTAAATGAATTCTTTGTACAGAATTGATTTTCTTAACATAAAAGTGAGAAGAGAATTACGAATTAATAAGTATCCTAGTAAAACAAACAACTAAAAAGCGTCAAAAAATTCGTCCCCATCGCTGTCAACTGGGAGCGTGCCCAAGAGGCTGGCAGCATTACCTCGTTGGATCGCCATGCTGATTCTTTGTCCGAGGTAATAGCCAGCCTTCTGGTCACGAGAAGCGTCAACCAGCCGCCTAGAGAATTAATTAAATTCGAATCCTTCTTATTTGCGACAACAATTAGTGCTTGTGGTACCGTATTAGCCTAGTCTAGTGAAATAATTACATTGTTACTGTAAATGGAATTTTAGTGCGGCGGTTTTCCATTTAGTTGCTAACATGGAGAGTGAATTTATTTGTTTCGAGAGAATATTAATTAATGTTTGATGAAGACTTAGCAAACGGTAATTAAAAAGCGTTTCGTTGAACATCTGAACTGTGTTAGATAAATGAGAGATATTTTTTGGATATTAAATGCTGTAGGTAGGGCTGCCATTTCGAATTTCGCCAAACCCGGACAAATATTAAAAAAAACCCGGACATTTTGCGTAAATCGCATTTTTTCCCCGGACGAGTCCAATTTTTTTTGTTTAACAAAACAAGACCTAATTTTTAATACTTATTACCATATTACCTAAATTCAATGAGGTCCTTCCTTACATGAAAAGTCAGGGCCGTCTCTAGCTCATGTAGTACCTAGTATTGAAAGATTGTGACTTAATGTATTTCGAAGGTCATAATTAAGAAAGCTCATATGGAAACTAGGAGTTAATACCTTCTTGATAGGTTAGACAAAAAAATGTTGAAAAATACAAACAACTGTAAAGTGAAGTCGCCGCGAGCGCAGCGAGCGCGAAAATTTTTGAGTTTTGGGTCACTAAAGCACCTAAACTTGTAAAATCCGCAAAGTGAAGAAGCCGCATGCGAAGCGAGCGCAAAATTTTTTTAATATTGGGATATTAAAGTAGCTAAACGTAAAAAAAAACGTGCTAAGAAAAGAAGCCGCGAGCGAAGCGAGCGCGAAAATTTTTGAGTTTTGGGACACTTTGACTTCTGCATTATTAGGCGCCCGGGTTATTCGCATACCCAGGCACCATAGGTTAAGATGGCCCTATGAAAAATGTCCGGGTTTTCCCCGGACACTTCTTGAAACCCCGCCCGGACGGCCTCCAAACGAGGACAAATCCGGGGAAACCCGGACGGATGGCAGCCCTAGCTGTAGGTAATGTGGAGAAATATTTCAATTATTGCTTATATTTCGTGAAGTTTTTTTGACGCTTTTTAGTTTTAGTGTAAAAAATTCTGTAAATATTTTTGTTGTAAATAAATAAAAATCTAAGCTATTTCGTCAATATCTTAAGTATAAATATTTTCTAAAACTCGGCACCTACAATCTCGGTTTCAACAATCTTCGTATTACTCCGATTAGGTGAATTTACTTACCAAATATCATCTGTATCTAGTCTTTTACTAACTCCATTTGCTGCACCAAAGGCATCTTACTCCATTACAAGATTAGCCGTATATATTTACTCCACATTCAGAACATTACCTTCTTCAGGTAAACATCTCGATACAAAGTTTGTAAGCTCACCTCCACGGAGAATGAAATGACGAACGGAGATGTCATAATGCAAAATCTCCTAAGAAAGTAGCGCGCCAAAATGCAGGTGTTTGGGGGACGAGGAACGTTACTAGCTCCACCGTCGTACGCCTTCTTTAGCACCCGCCATTTTTTAAATTAAACTAGAACAATCCTTGACAGATTCGTTTTGATTTGATAAGGAACCCGAACGCCTCGTTAGTTCTAGTAACTGAATATGTCTGCCGTACGTTATTTGGCCTACCATATTTCGCCTGACCTACCTTCTTTATTGCATCTCCATTCTCTTTTCTTTCTCCGTGGCTCACCTCCTACCGAGGTTGTGAGTTTACCGCAATTCAATTTACCCGAGGGAATGCATGAGGAAATGAAATATACGCAGATGTCAAAGGTTTTAGTGAAAACATTTTAAAAAGATGAATGTTGTCGGTTTCATTTCGGCGGTTTGAGAATTTGAATTTTTGCAATCGGATTTTTGGCGAGACTCGTATACGTAGATTAGTTTGTCTATTTAAAAAAATCTTTCTATTTTAAAGACTGGAATGTGTGGAATTTCAACTGGAAATCAATCTACCGATAAAATATGAAAAAGTGCCAAAATATTAAGAATTCAATCGATTGAACAGATTGAAAAGAAACCGCCAAGCTCAAACTTCGAACAGTTCCTACTAAGCTTAAGCTGAACTCAAGGTAAAGAAATAAGATAACACCAGAGGAAATACCATTTAAAATAATAACCTCACTTCAGAAAGTTAGAAACGCAGTTCAAACGTAGCTCACAATAATTCCTGATAAACTTTTCCTTGAACTTCTATGAAATTCCGCCATATTTGAAGAGTCAGTGGAGCACGACTCGAACTTATATCGAATCGAAATTAAACGGCAAACGAATATGAAAGGACAGACCCATCAAAGTTTTTTAACCCTTTAATTGGCGGGAAATCGCAAATTGGCTGGCTTTTTGATTAGTTCGCCAATCGATAGGGTTTAATTAAAAATCTCGAACACACGCCATTATTTGTTTTGACAAATGGATTTTTGCAAATTGGGTTTATATTGTGTTTATGGGTGTACATTTTTGTTATATGTGCCCACAATTTTTAATTAAATATCCAGCTATTTGGATTACTTCTCCGTTTGTTTAGCAAAAGGCTTATCCAAAAAAAAAATATGAATTTTGATTTACAAAAATTTAAGCTAATGTGATTCATAATTGACATATCATGGCAACATTTTCAATAATCACCAACTTTCTTTTGTTTTTTCTTCTTACTTCTATGTTTTTTGAAAATATTCGTAAAATTTTGTATCGTACTCAAAATCCTGAGCGGTTTTTATTCACTTCAACAGCCACTTGTGTGCTGAAATCTTATTTGCAAAAAGGAAAAGCGGAAAAATTGTGATTTCCTCGGAGTTTTTTCGATTCGTGTGTAGGCGTTTATTTATTCCTTGAAAGAAAAATCTTATGTATTCACTACTGAAAGGAAATACAGTTTTATCCTTGTTTTCGTTTTTTATAAAGAATTAGAAACAATATTCAAAAGACATTCCATACTGATATTTGAACGTGGTACGTTTTAATGAGACATTCCATATAATATTTGAACTTATTATAGCGAAGCAAAGATTGATCATAGTTATTTAAAATCATGTGAAGCATGTTCAAATATGAAGAAGCGAGATTTAATTCAAAAATATCTCGATATCGTAGTACCTACGAATGTCTACTTAACATTAAAATATTCATTTACATCAAAAAATCTTCTAAGCATAATTTTCATTTTCTTAAGCAATGTACCACGTTGCTAACTTTAATGTCTGTGGAGGCTAGCTCAACAAAACCTAGGTCATCTTACACAACAGCCCCATTAGGTACATCAGATTCCAGATAAGCGTAACATTCAATTGGAACGTAGCGCAATCTTACCCAATCCTACCCAATCCAGCTTAATTCCAGAAATACAAGCACCTGTAATCCGTTACCGTGGTGGAGAACAAAATGACAGCGGAGGTGCCATAGCGGAAAATCGCTTAAGAAAGTAGCGCGCCAAAACGCGGGAGAGAGAGGTACTAGGAACATTACTGTTTTCGTCCTTATACGCCATTTTTGGAACCGACCAATTTATGTAATAGCAGAAATAGTAGGCAGATGTCTGGAATAACACGAACGCCTCATTAGATCGTTGAGAGATGTCTCAAAGTACCAGAACGCCTTGTAACCGATCGTTTTGGTCATGTCTATAGTATAGTTATCAGCACGAGTCTTGAGCTCTGACCTTCGCCTGCGCAGAAGTAATTTATTGGGTCCTTTTTGTGGTATGAAGTGAGGCGGGCTAAAGCTGTGGTTGGCCCGCAGTGCATCGCGTCATAGCCTTCACTCGGGATTGGTTCTTTGCTAATAAATTACTTCTGCGCAGATGTAGGTCAGAGTTCAAGATTCGTGCCGATAACTATACGAATTTGACCTACAAGAAGGTGCCTGACCTACCTGCATTATGGTATCTCCGATCATCTTACTCTGTGTACTTTACCGTCGTGGGACATCTATAACAGTGTCCAGTGTAAAATGGCGGCCATTCTGCCAGTTTCTTGCTGTCTTGTCCAGTTCAATTAGTTGAGATTTGAGCTGGCTTTAGCCTTATTGTTAATGGTTTTAGATTATACAAACGTCTTGGGGTCGGATAGAGGGTAATGCTGTTGCTATAGTTTAAGGAATATTAATGTTTGGGGTTAGTTTGTTTCCTGACTCACTGACCTATATTCAAGTAACTTTACTATGGTCATAAAAACGGTTTGATTCCCGGTTTTTATGTTGACGTTGTTCTATTACATAAAATTGATTTAAACATTATTGTGTTCAGAAGTAGAATAGAAACTATGAGCTATTGATTATGTGCTTAAATTTTTACATTACGGCTATGACTTACTGTCACTTTTTTAATACCCATATACAGCAAAAACGGACAAAGGAGCGGAAACAATAGGGCCCCTTTGGGTACGGAACCCTAAAAAACAAGAAGAATGCATATAACTTTTTGACAACTTTTTCGAACATTCTTCACTTCATCCCCATATGAAACCAAAAACCACCACTAAAAGTAAAAACAAAAGCCTACCACAGTTCTATATTTTAATCTTATACAGCCTTACTAAAAAACTTAATCATCTGTTGAAAACTTGTCTAAGAAGCGTGTGGCTGCAAAACGGACCTTATTTCAACGTCATAATCTGTAATTTTTTTAGACAAGTGTTCAACAAATAGTTTAATTATTTTTGTGGTACGACGGATAATATTTTGTTACAGTACTACCACAGTTCTATATTTAAACCCTATCTATTGTTACAGCTACATCGCTAGTAACGTACGCGGGAGAGCGTTACGACTTCATATTGGAAGCCAACAATGAGATAGACAACTACTGGATAAGATATCGCGGCCTTATGGATTGTGACGAAGTGTGAGTAGCTTTTTGCCTCTTTTATTGAGTATTGTGTTTCAAAAAGTATGTTATATAACCTACGCATTATTTTTGACAATGGTAGAGTGGAAGATAGATCATAGAAATAAGTAAAAGTCTGAAATAGTGCCATCAGTATTCAGTATCAGGGCACACTCATGTCGGGTGTAAATAAACGTTTGTGTTCGTGTAACAAAGGTGATCTTTTATCTACTTAAGACATACTTTTTAAACACAAAATGTATGTGAAATATTTCGTTTTTTCTTCGATCCCTTTAAGTCGCCCTTTTTTACTAGAAAAAATATGTGAGATATTTAGTTTTTTTTCCATCCCTGAAAGGCGCTTCGTCCATTTTGGAAAATACCAAGCAGTCAATATTTTCAAAACAGCATGGAATCTGTCACTACTTCATATACCTACGCCCCATTCTAATGAAATCATGTTTGACCACAGATTCACAAAGGCGAAGCAGGTCGGTGTCCTACACTACGAAGGCGCCATGGATCTGGAACCGCCCGGTGACCCGACATGGGAGGAGCTGCATAATGAGGGATTGGTAAGTTTATATAACGATCCAACAGTTCTAACACGTCATAGTAGCAGAGATAAGATAAGAGCTTCCTCTCTCCTAACCCACTTATTTTGCTGTGCCCGACAGGGTCCTTGTGGACTATTTATAAGTACTACCACCTAAAATACATGTGGAAAGCAAAAAAAGTATTGAGTATTGAGATACTACTGCTAATGTACTTTAAAAATTATACAAAAAGATCCTTGTTCTTGTGAGAGGAGGCCGGTGCCCAGCAGTGGGACGATAAAAAAGGCTGTAACAACAACAAACAGATCTAATATTTCAATGTTCATGGCATTCCAAATAGCCAACGTACTACTGCTGACGTAACCTGTAAATTTTAACATTAGGTACACAGAGGATCAATCATTGCAAGAGGCGTGAGGCAAATGTCGTTTACTTTTGTGCAATTTAGGTTTCAACCATAACTGATCTTAATGTAAAATACAAAGCATAAAAACAGCTAAAAGAAAGATCTTAACATCAATAATCTAATTGTCAATATTTGTATTGAAGACCAAAACTCAAACAATTCAACTGCTAAGTTTCTGCCCTCACTCCTAAACAAAAACACAGAAACAAAACACATAGGTAATACTACCTACACAAAAAGGTAAATACCTTCCCAAAAAGGGACACATTACTCGAACCCTTCATTTAACACCTGAACTACCCTCCCATGCAAATATTTAAATAATAAATTCCTTAAGAGCCATATCATTGCATATTCAACAACTTCCAAGGTCACTTACGCTATACAGAGTGTTAGTGTGAACACCGTTATCCTTGAAACCATAGGTAGTTGACTTGATTATAATTTTATTTATCTGAATTTAAAAATACATGAACGTTTCTTTCATAAAAAATTTTTTAATAAGTTTTTTTTTAATAACCTGTGATGCAACTTCCCTTCATACTTTTAATGGCTTAGGACAGGCAAAAATACCTACTACTGTAGCTTGACGAGTGAAAATGTAAGTTATTTTTTTTGCCTTCATTTAAGTTAATTTACGTTATACATAAGTGAAACCAAACCTCTGGTTTCAAAGATAACGGTGTTCACACTAACACCCTGTATAAGTGACCTTGGAACTTGGTGAATATGTGCTTTAACTATATAAAAGTGTTGAGGGTACACTTTCTATACATCGATGTTTGCTCCCAAAAGTATCGTAAAAAGTTAAGGATAGTGGGGTCTACCTACTTTATCTTGATATGACAGCTTCCTCGGTTATCAAAGATTCGCATAATAAAGCTATATTTATAGCCATCTGTTTTGTGGTTCGGATACTTGTTTAGGGGATCCAAGTTTTTATGGCGAATTGAATAGGGGAGTGTATCTACTGGCTTTCTTGTTTTTTTTTTCTTTTATGGCATTTTTTGGTTATAATATATAGGGGTAGCGGCTTGTTGTAAAAATTTAGGGTGTCAATGTTTTAAGTAAGTAATAGAGAGCAAAATAAAATCTCAAATTAGTGGTAGTCAAGCGTTGTTAAACTTTAAGATTTTTATGTTCAGAAAACTCAAATAAGTATTTAGTGGTGAAGTTTATTGCGAAAAATATAAAGTTTTTATTTCTAACTATTACTGTACCGTAAAAACATAAAAATGATTATAATTTCCAAGAACGAAAGACAACATTAAAATAATTATTATTTCGAAGTGTTAACCCTAAATTTCACGCTCTTACCCAACCCGTATTATCTCATTCATTAACCTTTTCCAAGGTCAGAGTTTTTGTCGAGTTTTGTTCAAAGTTTCAAAAGAAATAGAACACAGACGAAAGTTTGTAATTAATTGTGGTAACTTGTCATTTTAACCCGAAGTGGAAGAGATTTAATATGACCTTGGAAAAATATAAAATGACCTTGAAGGAAATACATATATTTGAAAGATAATAAAATGTATGTCAATTCCGGCTAGACTTTGTAGTGAAAATCGACAAAGCATTTTCAACCCGACCCGGGAATCAAACCTAATACCCCCGTTTATTGAATTATTTTGTTTTCCACTACAAAAACAAATAACACCGTAACAATAATTTTACTATTTATCAAAGCAGTCAACTGTTAATTATTAAACTGGATTATTCCATCTTGGAGTCCCATCCCTCGATCTAATACCACAGAATCGCAGAAATGTAAGACGAAATTCTAACATCGATTGTAAGACGAATATTCGGACCGACTTGCATCTTCTCCAAGTCTAAGATATTCTCCAAATAGCTCTGTAACGGGTAGGTTTAGCAAAACGCATTCTGAAATTGTATACAGATCGACTCTTCGGGAATCATATTTCAGTGGAATGCTGACTGAATTATAGAGTGCATATATACAGACAAACTCACACACCTACTCACATAAAGGTACCTACACTAAAATGTTATTAAGTAGTATTTAAGTATAAGTTGAAGAAGTTCAACACTTTGTCTCTAGACTGTAAAATATACCATTAAACAACAAACTGTATAATATACGAATGCTAATAAAGACTTGAGTTTGGAGTATCGAGTGTATAGTATCTCTAGTTTCCTTCTATGTAATTGAATCCTATCTTTTGTTATCATTTATCAGAGCTACCTCAATAATGAGTCAGCGTGACTTCTTATGCAGGGAAGAGAGAATAATGACCATGCTTGCTCGAGTCATAATTTATATCATATTAACTTGCTAGTCTGTAGGTTCTTAGGATTTTTGGTTTAACGTTAATCAATAGCATCAGGCATATATATACTTGTGTAGACATATTTTTTTGAAGTCTCGTTTTATTTGGCAGAAAAAATGTTCATACGAAGAAAAATACAAAATTATTAATTTGTTACTTAACTTTCATGACCATAACAGACTGTTATCCATATTCCACACCTTCATACTTACTGCACAAAACAAACCCAAAAGCACAAGAAATCCTAACAAGGGTAATGACAATAAGAAATATCAGAGCCAACACAACCATTTCTAACTAAAGACCATATTCCCAGTCTCATAGCAGCTCCGTTTAAACGTAGATGTCAGTGTGCTCATTAGTAAGCGTGCATATTCCTGATATTTTGAAATTCCGGCCGGAATTCCCGTTTGCACGGCGTGACTACCGGCTGTCAACCGCAACGGTTTGCTAAAACTGATTTTCACTGCGACTGTTAAAGTGACGACGTGTTATAATCTCCTTTGTCTTATGGCATGCATGGGATTTGAATAAAGGCTCTGTGCTCTGTGTTTGGATTTCGGTTTGACAATGACATTCCAGTTTTGAAGAGTTGATCTTCATTTGTTTTGAAAAAAGTTTAGGTATTGTAGGAGCGTTGATTTTTACCTCAGAAATCAATTGATACTAATTCCAACAAGGCGAGAAGTGAGGGATAATATTACGCGGGATTTTAGACTCAATTTTATGAACAATTAATTTATCTATGGTTGATTTATTTTAAGGCTCCTTTGTTATTTTAATTCAATTTTACTAAGTCATTTTCGAAGAAGATGAAGGTTAAATGCCACTTTATAAATTACTTATATGCCAAAGCTGCAAGATTAGTCTACCAAAATCACTCTCAGTAACAAGCTTTTCGCCAATGTTTACTTACCCGATAAAATCCCACCCAAGAAAAATGCCTCACACAATTTCTTACCCTTCCCAACCCACAATCAATTTCGGCACACCAGCTCCTAATGCTAGAAAAAACTATAAGATTATTCCCTTATCTGTACAACGAGGATATTAGGCAGGTCACAAAATCAAATAGTCTGCAGATGCGGTAAAATTATCCCTTCGTCGTAACGACGGAGTTGGCATACTGCCAGATAGATACCATCTCGAAGGCTTTGCATGGAACGATTAGAATAATGTACTGGTTCCTAGTAAAATATGCTGGAGTTACTATCTGAGTTCTTTGGAAGATCGATTGCGGTAATGCGTTTGGCCTGGATTCTTCGTTGAGAAATGTTTTTGGTTAGGCTAAGTCAGAATTATTGTGTGGGCTACGAGTAATTTAAATTAATGGTATGCTTTGGAAGTTCTGGAGATTAATGAGAAGGTTTACAAATATTATGGTTGTTTTTGCTTTTTCTTGCATTGGTTTGATGTAGCTTGCTAAGTCATCTCAATAGACTAAAGAACTTACAAATATCATTTCAATTTGTTGAGCAATTTTACTATAAATATAAGTTTATATTAATTGGCATTTCCCACAAGCTGTATCGCAAGGATCCTCTCAAAAACTTAATATCGTTCTAATACCCTAACATTATGATCAATACCGTCTGATACGGACTAAGCTACATTGCTATGGTACTATAAAAGTGGAGTACATCGTGAACGTAGCATTAACCTCGTTCAGTTCTAGTTGGGTAAGCTTCTTAGTGAATGTCGCTGGAGTATTACGAGTGCGGAAGATTTTTCAGTGGTGTAGGTATTTTTAGGTGGTTTCTGATGTCTACTTGAAAATTAATGGAGTAAGGAATGAAAAGTTTTTCGATAGTGATGAGTTACTTCTATTTGGAACCGTTTAACTAGTTTGTGACTTTCCAAAAGAACCTTTTGAAAGAAAATTTTGAATTTAATTTTTTCCCTTGCTTATTACTTATTCAGTTTGTAGCACAGAGTAAAATGACTACCTAGTGCATTATTGGTTAATTGGAAAGCGACTTATAATCGAATGACTATTTATCGTTACACTTTCATACACCTTGTCAGGAATTATAACTAGGCAAATTATTATTCCGATGTTTTACTCAAACCTTAGAAGATTTTCTAGTTCTAGTTTCTCAGGCCAACTTGCCAAAACTAACCGATCAATTTCTTCCACAGCAACTAAACGCCCTGAACAAAGGTGAGGAAGATGAAGAAACCATTAGCGTGGCCGAGATGCGCTCTCTGGAGGGCTACGACGATAGTCTTAAGGAAGTGGCTGATTACCAATTCTACGTGGCTTATGACTTCTATGCGAAGAATAATTCCCACTTTCATAGGTCACCTTATTATGGATATTACCAGGGTGAGTTTGAATAACGTTCTTCTGGACTTTAGAAAATGAGTTTGTGTGGTACTCGAAAATCGCAAAACTGATTTATACGAAAGATCAAGATATAGCTAAAGTTTTGAGGAAAAGAAGCCAGAAAGAAAATTTGTATTTACAATCAAAAGAGAACAGCTAGATAAAGACAATGAAAAAGAGAAGAGAAAAGATACATAATTACAATTAACAGTTGAAAACTTGAACAAAACATGATTGATATAATAATGTGCTTTAAAAGGCTAAATTAAACCAACAATAATTCATTAATAGTAACACTTCTATTAATAGCTTTCATTTAACACGTCAAGGTGTTGCTAATTAACTGTATTTGTACAAATGACGAATTAAATAGACCAAATTCAATTCCAAGAACTGAGAATATAAATTCAATTTTGCTAGGTTTTGTCAACGAAGGGAAATGATAGCATTTACAAATAATATAACTTTTGTTAACGCACTGAGATTATAGTATATAGAGTTTTTTTTTTGTTAAAATAGCACTAAGATATCAATTTTCTATATACCTACATAGGTGAATCACCTCAATGATGATTCGAGATTTTTAAAATAACATCTTATTTCTTTTCACAGTCCCAAAGAAAGAAAATCGTCTATACACACCACAGCTGAACCACATCAGTATGAAGCTGCCCTCAAGTCCTCTCCTCACCGCCAGACCATCAACGGACAATTTCTGCAACTCTTCAAGCATTGACGAAGCTTGTACTGAAGGCTACTGCGAATGTTCACACGTCTTAGCAGTCAAGCTCAACTCAGTAGTCGAAATCATTATCGTTGATGAAGGAGTGACTTTTGATGCTAACCATCCCTTCCATTTACATGGACATAGCTTCAGAGTAGTTGGACTCCGAAGACTAGCTAAGGATATAACTATAGATGAAATCAAAGCGTACGACAAAGCTGGTCTGCTTAAAAGGAATTTAAAGAATGCTCCAATCAAGGATACGGTAACAGTACCCGATGGTGGTTATACAGTTATCAGGTTCAAAGCGGATAATCCTGGATACTGGCTTTTCCACTGTCATATAGAATTCCACGTTGAAATTGGAATGGCTTTGGTATTCAAGGTTGGTGAACACAAAGATATGGCTCCGATACCTAGAGATTTTCCAACGTGTGGTAGCTATTTACCAGACAATATGTTGGAACATGCTACTACAGAGAAACCAAAGAGTGATGATGTAATTTCTATATCACATTGGTGGCCTGTAGTGTTTATTAACAATAGTACATCATCTAGTACTAATGTTCAAGCTTCTGTATTAGCGATATTATTTACTAAATTGATAGCATCATTAAATTGGTTATCGTAGTCTAATTTTAAGAGTTAATAATCTAGATTGTTGATGTGAATAGTCCAATTGCAATTTTCCTAAGAATTTGTATGCGGTAACTATTGGAACATGTACTTACTTGATTTTTATTTATTTCTTGTAAAGTGTTAGTTTAGGTATTTCTTTGACATGATGACGACATAGCTGATAAAACTGTTGATGTAGTAAAGCGATAAAAATAATATTTTTGTCAAAAATTGCTTTTTTATAATATTATGTCATGTCTCAGCCACTGTTATGTTAGTGAAGTTGATTTTATTTACTATGCCAACGTTTTTGTCTTGCCCCGTTCAAATCTGAACGTACTGTCTTCAAAAGTAGGCTTTCTTTTATGTTTCGCAGCAGTCGGACAAAAAAGGTATACGAGTATAAAATAAGATATTTTGTTTTAAAATTTGAATTTAATATTGTTCTTCCATTCCCAGTGAAAATTTGAATAATCTAATATAATTACTATCACACTAGCGGCTTTTTGTCGCGCGTAATAAAACCATGTGTATCAAGCAATGTCGGTCGGAAAATCCGCTGGTGTGAAAATGCTGTCATCATTCTAAACAAAATCAACCTTTTGTTTATACGATTCTTCTTTTGTTTTTAGAAGTTCCTGTCAAAATAAAGTTGTCTGTGTTATTTCTGTGCTATAACCTATTTCTGTATTATCGAATAGTACTTATTATTGTTCATCATTTTACTCTGCTTCGTCGCAATTATTAATACTTACAACAGGAGATTATTTTAAGTCTGTGATTGGTTTTAAACGAATCGACCAAAAAGTAGTATTGAAACATTTTCAAAAAATGTTTAGGTTTGTTTTGTCGTTGACGATATGTGATATTATTTAGTTTTCATAATTAATGTTAATGTAATTTTTATTTTAAGTATTTTATAATGGAAAAATAAGTACACTTACCAACTGCATATTGTTGTTTCATTTATTATTTTTCGTTTAGTAGGTACAACAACCAGATATAACAATTCGATTCAATTTTACCCATGACCTGCTATGCCATAATATATTGAATAGCTGAAAATGAAAATGTTCACCATTATAATTATGTTAAACTAGCCGTTTTCCCGCGGTTTCACCCGCGTCCCGTGGTAACTACTGCCCGTACCGGGATAAAATATGTATAGCCTATGTTACTCGTAGATAATGTAGCTTTCGAATGGTGAAAGAATTTTAAAAAACGGTCCAGTAGTTTTTGAGCCTATTCATTACAACCAAACAAACAAACAAACAAACAAAGTTTTACTCTTTATAATATGAGTATTTTTAAGAACCAGAAGCAGGTTTATTTAACAAGAAAATAACAAGAAATAGTTTTAACATGAAAATCAACTATGATTGAACAAAAGTATTCAAAAGCGCGGCAAAATCGTCTCCCCGTCAAACTATAACACGTCTTGTCACAATGACGTTCGAAAATGGAATCCTCCAAGCAGAGATACACGACTGAATGGTGGGGTGTCGATGGTCGCTCGTCTCTGCTGCCCTTTATGTAACCACTGGCAGCTAACACGGCCTCTCCTGACGTCCTCGGCAGGATCTGGCTGAGCCTGGTTGTGTCTCGGAACACCTGCACATTCAATAAGCGAGTTGGACCTGGCTCAATTTCGTCATAATTGAATCTCGATTGGTTAACGTGGTCGTCATCGTTTTTGTGGACACATGAAACTTTCAGAATAAACATTATTCGAGGTATTACAAACCTCAAACAAAGAACTAATTCATTTAAACAATGTAAAATAAATAACATCAACTTTAAATCAAATAACAGGTACAAAATTAATAACAGAACACTGGTATACCACCCAGCGACTCGAAAATTAATAACATCAACTTTAAATCAAATAATTGGTACAAAATAAATAACAAAACACTGGTATACCACCCAGTGACTCGCCGACATAAGCTCAAAAGTTTGTATATCGCATAAGATTTCCGCACCGTAGGCATAGGCTCCAAAAGTTTGCATACCACCCAGTGACTAGCCGGCATAGGCTCAAAAGTTTGCATACCGCGCAAGGTTTCCGCACCGTAGGCATAGGCTCAAAAGTTTGCATACCTCCCAGTGACTCGCTGGCATAGGCTCAAAAGTTTGCATACCGCGCAAGGTTTCCACACTGTAGGCATAGGCTCAAAAGTTTGCATACCTCCCAGTGACTCGCCGGCATAGGCTCAAAAGTTTGCATACCGCGCAAGGTTTCCGCACTGTAGGCATAGGCTCCAAAAGTTTGCATACCTCCCAGTGACTCGCCGGCATAGGCTCAAAAGTTTGCATACCGCGCAAGATTTCCACACCGTAGGCATAGGCTCAAAAGTTTGCATACCTCCCAGTGACTCATACACGTACACACATACAACATATAAAGAAATCATGTAAATTATTCAATATCAATCATGTAATTATTAACTTGGTACCGTGTATAAGGCTTCCACACTGTAGGCATAGGCTCCAAAGTTTGCATACCTCCCAGTGTTTACTCATACACGTACACACATACAACATATAAAGAAATCATGTCAATTATTCAATATCAATCCGTGTATAGATCATGTAAATTATTAAATATCAATCATGTAATTATTAACTTGGTACCGTGTATCAGGCTGAAGCATATATCATAAGAAAAATGTAAGAAGGAATAAAATTCACTTTTACTTGTTAGTTATACCGTGGGTGCAAGCGTGCACTCAAGCGCCCCCGGGCAAAGGTCTATAGAAAAATGTTATTAAGAACAAAATACTTCAAACTTTACACGAATATAGATAAAATTCAGTGCATCGTGAATGACAGAATCTGTGAAACAACGTGATATATAATCCAACATGGATTATCGCAACAATACCACCTCAATCAGTGGCCCAACACATCAGTACCACTAGCGTGCTCTCAACTTTCAATAAGGCTGAGCAGACCACAGCGTCCACTCGACTCGGCAGCAACTCCACCACCAGAGTCGTCTTCTTTCAATTCCACATTGACCAGCGACCGGCAGCGCCGGCTCAGCAGCGTTTGTGCCGCAACCAGCAGCACCGGCTCAGCAGCGCTCGTGCCGCAACCAGCAGCACCGGCTCAGCAGCGTTTGTGCCGCAACCAGCAGCACCGGCTCAGCAGCGCTCGTGCCGCGACCAGCAGCACCGGCTCAGCAGCGCTCGTGCCGCGACCAGCAGCACCGGCTCAGCAGCGCTCGTGCCGCGACCAGCAGCACCGGCTCAGCAGCGCTCGTGCCGCGACCAGCAGCACCGGCTCAGCAGCGCTCGTGCCGCGACCAGCAGCACCGGCTCAGCAGCGCTCGTGCCGCCACCAGCAGCACCGGCTCAGCAGCGCTCGTGCCGCGACCACCAGCACCGGCTCAGCAGCGCTCGTGCCGCGACCACCAGCACCGGCTCAGCAGCGCTCGTGCCGCGACCAGCAGCACCGGCTCAGCAGCGCTCGTGCCACGACCAGCAGCACCCACACAGCGGCGCTGGTGCTAAGACCAGCCGCACCGGTACAACAGCGCTGGTTTGCTGCGGCACCGCCGTTACATATTTTTGTGTACAACTCTGTGAACAAGCACTCACGACATACATTTCGCTCGGCCACTTCTGACCATCAAAATCTGGAAAGCTTTTCGCTTTTAAAGAAATCAATTCTAGGCATAACCATGACAAACAAACTCAACTTTGGAACTATGTCTCAGAAATAGCGTCAGTACTAATCATGTGTCAGCAACACTCAAAACACAACCATCATTACGTTTTGGTAAATTACGTGTAACTTCACTTCATATTTTGCTACACAGTAAACACATGAGTGACAATACCAATGGTTGGTACATTATAACATATTTTTCCTCTTAATAGAGCTAAGAGCATAATAACTTCCAATGTGGAATCAAAATGCCATATGAAAAATAAAACAGATCACCTGACCTCAATGCATGATATACACTGGCTATCATTACTGGAGTATGCCAAACGAGATACTGGCAGTTGGCACCCTATACAGCATGCAAAGCTCGTGCAGCAGCACAGCACCCGAGGCGCTTGAAGTGTCACAGCACTTGTAGTATGTCAATTGGCACAACACCTGCAGCGCTTACACCATCACCTCGCATAGTTCTCACAATAGTGATCTCATAATGTTTCCTGGCTTAGGCTTATCCTCAATACCTGTAGTCAAAAGACAAGCAAGTAAGCATCTGGCTAAAGCAAACAAACATTCAATTGAAAGACTCATGCATTGTCATGTTACAGATTTGAACTTTTGTTGACATCACCAATTAATGCACCCAAATTACATAATCAGTAAAATTAAATAATAACCAAGGTAGGTAAACAGACTTTCAATTTATAAAATGCAAATTACGCCATTGCCTTCCATTGGGATCTTAGATATTGGTTGTATCCCTTTCTTGAGCTCTCCAGGCCTTCGAAGGCCACAACTACAACGGCATAACACCCACTGTACCAAAGAGTTTACACAGTCTCTTTTCAGTCATCTCAATGCCATCAGACAGGCCAATGGGTCTTTTCCAAGTCACCCTGATATCCATCATAAATACTGCACAACTCAATAGAATCAAAAGTAGAAACAGATAAATAATTCAAACTAACAAATCTAGAGGCTGATGCACAATTTGAACTATTCCACTTTGGTGTAAGAAAAATGAGTAAGTCAATATCAAAACAGTGTGCAGTTATATCTCAACAGCTGTAAACTTTTATATTTCTGTGTACTTGTTGAAACTCTTAAGCAGAAAGATTAGAAATAAACATTACTGAGCTCATTTACATAATAAGCCTGTTAGTTATTCAATTTCATGGGACAAAAACATTTCAAATGCAAACAAAAGATGCACATTATTATTTCAGCTTGTATAACACTTTGTTCAAGCTTTAAAACATTTATCTAAACTTTTGTATTAAAAATCAACCCGTTGGTCATTAGCGGTGGCACCTGAGAATCTAACTCAAGTTCTCATACACTTTCAGTATGTTTTTAACCAATAAGCCACCAAGATGGATTACAAGTCATGTATGGCATAAAGGCTAAATAAAACTGGATTTATCTCACCATTTACATACAGGTACATTACAGGATACCTCTCATAATATCTCGAGCATAGTGGGAGCAAGGCATGTTGTTCACAGACACCAGAGCAACAAATAAGCAGAAACTCATTCCACCCGAAGCACACAACAGTCCCAACAGCAACAGTGTACCAAACTCAAGCAATAGACATTGCTTGGGCTATAAATCGGAAGCATCATAACTTCTCGACTTATTCCATTGTTATATCCTCATGAAAACAAAAGCAATCATTAATTCGGCTATAACACAAACATTTTGATTAGTAATTTATCATGTGACTATGTTCAATCAATTTTGTTCAATAAACAATCATAGTTACCAGACCTGTTATTTCCATAAAAATAAATAAAACCAATATTCCTTTGTGATTTTTCCACTAATGGAATTTATACAGTCCACATTAATGCTATCCTTCATGTATTCTTCCAGTTATTTGGTCATTGATGTCATTTAACTCTTCAGAATACGATAAACTTTCCGTATTGTTTTTGTTCCACAACAAGTAAACCAACCAACATATTTATTGGTATCACTTACGCTGCCTGCATAGCATCTTGAATATACCAATCTATGCAGCGCACTGCAATCCATTGCAAAAACTTTGGTCGGCGGGTTTCCTTACACCGCGTCGTACTTAATAAAAAGTGCCAATGAATCTAAACTGAAATCAAAAACTTTATAGTGGGAGTGAGACTATCCCACTTCTGATTTTAAGAACCAGAAGCAGGTTTATTTAACAAGGAAATAACAAGAAATAGTTTTAACATGAAAATCAACTACGATTGAACAAAAGTATTCAAAAGCGCGGCAAAATCGTATTCCCGTCAAATTAAAACACGTCTTGTCACAATGACGTTCGAAAATGGAATCCTCCAAGCAGAGATACACGACTGAATGGTGGGGTGTCGATGGTCGCTCGTCTCTGCTGCCCTTTATGTAACCACTGGCAGCTAACAATATGTTATGTATAACAAAACAATTTAATTTTCCCTGTGATCTGCTACGTCATAATATATTGAATAGCTGAAAATTAAAATGTTCACCATTATATGCTAAATAAATAACGACAGCTATATTAAAAATAATATCAAACATTCACTAATTGCATTTAAAACTTTAAACCAATGAATAAAAAGTTCAGAGTTGTGTAGCATAAATTGAATTTGGACGTTAAAGTCAAACGTTAACTATACTTATGTGATCAATCAGAACTTTATAACACGTGCTAAGTTAATAAACACAAACAATGAAATTTATTTTTGTTCAAATATGAAATTATTTGACAATATTGGTGGATAAAATTAAATGTGACAGGTTTAGTGTTATATTTTGGAATAGACAAATAAAAATGGACGAAATAAAGGAATAATGGAAGGGTGAAAAACAAATTGAGAACCCGACAAATTGAGAAACTCATCCTTTTTTGAAGTCGGTTAAAAATAGTTGGATGAGAACTTTTATCCAACTAAGTACTGTAATGTAGTCTAGTATGTATCTTATAATTCAGACGTATTTTTTGTTTTGAAAAAATAAATGACTGAATGACTATAGATATAAAACGCGTTCAGTGAAACTCCAAATTCAAATACCTAACACAACACACTTTTCATTTGCAAACCAGATTATTATATTGTCCAATAACTATTAGCCAGCCAAATTGGATAAACATAGAAGGCCTATAAACCTCATTAAATTCGTGGCCAACCTAATAAAGCGACATTTAATATTAAAAACACAATTAGGGATCAGCCAAATGATTAAGTCGGCCCAATGTGAACGCAGATTAGGGTCGCATTACACTTATCAAATATGATGGTCCAAGATTTTTTGGATATAATGGTTTTGGATCGTCCCTTGCATTGGCATTTTTATTTTGAATATCTTGATCAAATATCAGTGTTTTCGCTATTTGAATTGTTGATATTTGATGCGGTTGGCAAGTAATCAAAATAATACCTACACATTGGACCATTATTTTGACTACCGCGGTTTTAATTGCGTCCCGTGGGAACTACTTACACCACCGGAGTCAAATATAGCCTAAGCTACTCGGAAAGACTGTAGCTTTTCAACTGTGAAAGAAATCTTCAAATCGGATCAGAAGTTTCGGAGCCTTTAGGGTAGGTACAAAGAAACAAAATCATTTTTACTCTTTATTATAATGTTAGCAAAGAAGTATCCATAGATAAGTGTAATACGACCCTTAGCTATCAGACGTCCGTCCGTACATATGAATTGAGAATGTGTTCATTGTCCATACAAGGATTATGCTTGTTCGAATAATCCCATTTCAGTAAATATATGAAGCTTCCTGCTTTGTTTTGTTTTGTTTATGTTGTGGGATTACTTTTTGTTTGTATTTTGATTAGAACTTTGGTATATCAAGGCGGGATCCCATCGGTGTACGGTACCGTGCACACAACTCTTTCAAAATATTTAGGTACCTAGTTCCACGGTTCTAAGGAGTGGGTCTCATGGAGAAGAACTGGCAAGACACTCCATAAACACTCTTTTAAGAAAAGCAAGTGTTTAAAATAGTTTTCGACCCGTACAAGTCATCCTTCAGAAAGTTACACAGTGCAAGTGAAGCTAATTTGTGGTTGCACACAGTAACAAATTGCGTGCGAACATTTTTGAATTGTGTGCGAACACATTCTAGCAGTGGACTCATGTGAAGTTCTTTAGTTATGTTCGCGAACAAATGTGCGGGAACAATGTTGGTGGAATCGCACCTTAAGGTTTACCTTCATACACGTGGATTTTGAAATGAACTTTGATTTCTGTTTTCTCTATCAATTTCTGACGGAAAAGGAATAATCTTCTCTAGATTATTATTTTATAGAAAACAGGTTTGAGCTTGATTTAGGTATACGCAGTTTATCATGTTGTGAAAGAGCTTCTAATGTTTAAATTGTTCTTTTATATGAGTGATCTCAGAAACTTGCACAGCGTCAACCATGTCTAAATTTATTTTAATTCTCAAAACTTAAGATATCAAGCAGTGGCTGCTTTTCAACTTTTAATTCTCAGGTAAAGTTTCTTCGAAATTGAAATGGCACCTACCTACTTATTATTTTGAATAATTTATGAGTAGGATATTATTGGGCATTCTAATCCACCTTCCGTTCCTACGGCTCACTCCGTTCGCCTCCGTCGCTCTCGGTGGATTAGAATGCCCAATAATATAAATGGATTACCTTGATCGATCAGCAAACGGATTGGGCGCCATTCCAATTGGTTATTAGTTTAAAACTAAAACGAGCATGAGAACAGACTATTTAGTGTTTGCTGGCGTAATGTTGCTTATAAATGTGAATGTTACAAATTAATTGAGTCATTTTTAGTCTGTTCGTTTCATGTAGTAACCATGAAGTTTGTCAAACAGCCACAATCATTAAATGTGAATACAGTTTGTATTGAGCCTCGAAATACTGGTTCTCGTCATGGAGACCTACTACCCAACTCTGTACGTTGCATTATTTGCGGGCCTTCCAATTCTGGAAAAACTAATTTGTTAATAGGTCTTCTCATACATGAGAATGGATTAAGATTTCAAAATGTTTATGTTTATTCGAAAACTCTACATCAACCCAAATACATTTTTTTAGAACAAGTTTTGCAACGAGTTCCTGGTGTATCATTCCAGAAATATCATGGTAATGAGGAAGTACTGAGTGTCCAGGAGGCAAAACCTAATTCTGTGATCATATTTGATGATGTTGCTTGCGAAAACCAAAACAATATGCGTGATTACTTTGCGATGGGAAGACATAAATGTATTGATTGTTTTTATCTTAACCAAACATATACTAAAATTCCTAAACAGTTAGTTCGGGACAATGCTAACTTAATTATACTTTTTAAACAAGATGAAATTAATTTGAAACATATTTATGAAGAACATGTCAACACTGATATGTCATGGAGCGAATTCCGTGAAATGTGTTCAAAAATATGGAGTGAACCTTTCAATTATATAGTCATTAATAAGGATTGTTCCAAAATAAAGGATGTTACAGAAATAAATTTGACACTTTTGTAATCTTTGATTAAGATCATAAATATTTAAGTATCTTACCACAGAAATATTATTATTCGTTAAACAACGCTTAACCTATCAAGATATAAAAATGGAAAAACATTAAAAACAAATTGTTGATGCTGCAGAAGCTGTTAAGAAAAAAATACGAAAGATGAAAGACATTGAGATTGATAATAATCAGACACTGGAGTCAATGTTCAAGCCTGTAACAGAACCTCTCAACCTAATTGCAAATGCAAGCATGCAACCTCCTCGTTTATATGCTACGGGAAATGAAGAAGCAGATATTTCATTTATTGATTCAGCTTCTCAGAAAGAAAACCTGAGTAAAGTCGACGGTGACTATGAATCCGACAAGGACAGTGATTGTTCGTTTCAATCATTGGTTGAAAATAAACAGGGTGATACATCATCTTGGTCAATAACCTCAGAAGCACTTGCCGGGGTCCCATATGGTGTCAGAGTGGTGGATGGGAACTTGATGCTAGGTTCAGCTCGCATAACAATCAGCGATGAATATATTAATGTGTCTGGTCACAAATATCAAAATACACCTGGTTTAAAACAGTTGTTGCTAAAGAAAGATGTAGATTTAAGTTTGGTAACCGACAGGGATATGCAACATTATAAGTCAATGCTACTCGATACAAATGCTCATCGACGAGACTATGATTCCGGTAAACCAATAAAAGTAATAAGGGCAGAAATATTTACAAGTTATTAAGCCACTTTTAAACTACAAAGTACCATCCAAGACAGTATTCCGAAGGGAAAAGGACTGTCATTGACAAAATGTGGAAAAAGAACACAGATTTTGTATATTGGGATGATCCAAATGAACTAGTGGATAGGTTAAAATTACTGATAGCTTCTCGAGATGCTGGTAACACTGGAGTTAACAATGAAATTATATCTATCATTGAAGAATTGCGTGAAAATAAAATAATAAATAAATGATTTTAAAAAATGTATTCATTTTATTGTTAACCTTTCATCAATATACACCTAAATATGAACGTAGACAAATTTGGACATCACGTTCATAAAAGATTACGTTTAACAGAGTTACTTGACTTTAATGAGAACGCCCTGTGCAAGTCAGAAACGGGAGACTATGATTTAAAAACAATTAGATTGAAAGGAATAAGATCTCCTGTAGAAGGAGACGAAGCTGTGAACAAGGATTATGTAGATCGAATGAATGCTCAGACAGTACAAGAATTCAATAGACTGATTTCTTCATTACGTTCTCAAATTATAATAGATGGGCAAAATGCAGTTAAGTCTTATTTAAAAACAAAGTCATCAGACGTTTTGACTCATTTCGAAGACAAGTTTTATACTAAAGCAGAGGTAGATAAGTTAATTAAAAATTTCCCTAATGGCAAAACAGCAAATAGTTAATGAAATACATAAAGCCGCACGAAGAAATTTCCTGAGGCGTTCAGTTATTTTAAAAGGAATCGATGATTTGTGGCAAGCCGATCTGATGGACATGCAAAACTTGAAAAAGTATAATAAAAGTTACAATTATGTGCTAGTGGTTATTGATTGCTTCTCAAAGTATGCTTGGGCGGAACCATTGAAATCAAAAAATAAACAAGATGTTACTCATGCATTTGAAAGGATATTGATTGATAGTAATCGCAGACCTGTTAATTTACAAACGGATATGGGGACCGAGTTTTATAACAATACGTTTCAGAATCTTATGAAGACGAACAATATTAACCATTACTCAACGTTTTCAACCAAAAAAGCTTCGATTGTTGAAAGACTAATAAGAACTATTAAAAACAAGTTATATAAATCTTTTAGCTATAACGGAAACTACAAATGGTTAGGACAACCGTTAGAAGTAATATTGAAGACATATAATAATACAAAGCATCAGACTATTAAATATAAACCAGCTGAAGTAAATAAATATAATGAACACGATATAAAAGAAAATATTAACAGAACATTAAAGAAAATATCTTCTCTCCATACAAAGAAACCTAAGTTTAAAGTAGGCGATTATGTACGCATCAGTAAATACAAACACAATTTCGAGAAAGGTTACACCCCCAATTGGTCAACTGAATTATTTACTATTAAAAAGATTAATAAAACCATACCAGTAACATACCACATAGAAGATCAGCGAAAAAATAATATTGGGGCATTTTATGAGCAAGAACTTCAGAAATCTAATTATTCTGATGTTTATTTGATAGAAAAAGTTTTAAAAAGAAGAGGACGTAAACTGTTCGTGAAGTGGTTAGGTCTGAATGATGAAGAAAACAGTTGGATTGATAAAGCTGCAATAATGAGTTAAAATATATAAATAATACAGATGTAATATTTGTATCAGTACACTTAAAGTAATGCAAGGTGGTGGACTAGTAAATAACATAATTAATAATCTACCGTTCGAAGTTCATTTGCCCGGATACAATTATTGCGGACCAGGAACTAAACTTCAAAAACGATTGTTGCGAGGTGATCGAGGCGTGAATAAGCTAGACGAAGCTTGTATGCACCACGACATTGCTTACGCAAATCATACAGATCTATCCCATCGTCACAAAGCTGACTTACAATTACTCAACATGGTTAAACAAAGACTTAAATCAAAAGATGCGGGAAAAGGTGAAAAGTTAAGCTCATGGCTAGTGAGCAAGGTTATGAAAGCAAAACTGAAGTCTGGTTCCGGTGTAAAACATTTAGAAGCTTGGTTTCAAAATTAGATCAAAAATTAAAAAATGAAACCCAAGAATAGTAAAACTTTGATTAAAGTTGCTTATTTAGCAGCAAAAAAAATGTTTCCAGGAATTAATCGAATTCGAGTACCGCGAGTAATACCTTTGCCAAAGACTGGAGGGGTTTTGCCTCTAATCCCTATTTTCGCTGGTTTATCAGCTTTAGGAACTTTAGCTGGTGGTGCCGCTGGTATTGCAAAAACTGTGAATGATTACAAAGCAGCTCAGCAAAATTTACGAGAAACAGAACGACACAATAAGGTTATGGAAGGCTTAGTGGTGGGCAAGGGTTTATACATTAAGCCGTACAAAAATGGCAAAGGTTTGTTTATAAAACCATCAAAAACTAAAAGTATGCTACCCAATCGTCCTCTGACTAATGTAGATATTCAAAAGTATGCAAAAGACATCCCATATTTCCGGGGAATCTACATGAAGGATCAGTTACCAAGGAAGCCGAAAAAAATTGAATGCGCTATCGTAAACTTAGACGATTCTAAGAACGAAGGAACTCATTGGGTAGCTTATGTTAAATTATACAAGCATTGTGAATATTTTGATAGCTATGGAGATTTAAAACCTCCAACAGAATTAATGCGATATTTTAAGAATTGTAATGTTTATTATAACTACACAAGATATCAAAGATTCAATGCAGTAAATTGTGGTCACTTATGTTTAGAGTATTTGATGACTTTTTGGAATAAAAAAATATAAAATGTATGTTTTTCTTTAATTTTAATCATTTCCACAATGTCACTCACTTTGTCAATAACTGGAAATTCGTCAAATTTATCTACATACTATCCAAATACGTTGCAACTAGATGGAGCTTATGAGTGCGCCTTATTGCATTTTTCAACATTTAATTCTATTCCCAACATTGACAAAACGAATAACAAGTTCTACTACGGTTCCAACGAAGTTATTGAAATACCGGAAGGTACATATGAATTGCAAGATATCAGTGATTATTTAAAATCTGAAATTAAGGATGCAACAATAAAACTACTGTGCAATAATAATACGTTAAAAACTACTATTTTCTGTACAAAAGACATTGATTTTAGCAAAGAAAGCTCTTTCAGAAGACTGTTAGGATTTAATAAGCAGATTTTAAAAGGTAATAAATGGCATGTATCACAGTTTCCAGTCAACATTTTACCTACGACTGTGATCAGGGTTGAATGTGATATTGTAAGCGGCTCGTTTATAAACGGTGAACCAAGTCACATTATTCACGAATTTGCACTCAACGTGCCACCTGGATATAGGATCATAGAAATACCGAAGAACGCAATATACTTTCCGATAAATCAAAATAATATAAGCTGTATTCATATTAGGCTATTAGACATAAGGAATCGCTTAATAAATTTACGTGGTGAAGAAGTGCAGCTGTATTTGCATCTTAGACGAAAAAATGATTGACTACAATAAATACGTACCTCAACAAGTTAAAAATATCAGTTCTACTCGAGCTACTCACCATACAAGACCACGCTCTAAGAAGAAAATAAAATTAACTAAAGATAATAAGGCATTCCTTAAAGCAATCGGATTACTAAAATGAATATATTAGACGTTTTATCCACTCCGACTTACGACACTGCAATAGAAGGAATTGAATTTCATTCTTACAAACCCTACGTAACAAGTTTTAATAGAAATGATGAAATACGTATACCTATCAATCAACAGGACCTGTACATATTACCATCAGCTAGCACTTTATATTTGGAAGGAACCGTTATAGTTAGCAAGAAGGATACGAAAGACAAAGCTACTAGTGTCCATTTCACCAACAATGCTCTACTTTACTTATTTCAAGATATTAGGTATGAGCTAAATGGAGTAGAGATAGATAAAATAAAAAATGCTGGTATAACTACAACCATAAAATCGTTAATATCAATGAATGAGGGCGAATCAAAGATGTCTAACGCCTGGGGTTGGAATATCGATGGAATAAAAAATAATCATGGAGGAAGTTTTTCTGCTTCTATCCCACTTCGCAATATCCTCGGTTTCGCTGAAGATTTTAAAAAAGTCATCATAAATAGTAGACACGAACTGGTACTGTTACGAAGTAACACTAATTTGAACGCTGTAAAACTTAGCACCGGCGAAGTAGTGGATGACGTTCACATCAACAAAATCATATGGCGCGTACCACATGTTAAAGTATCAGATAAAGAAAAAATTTCTTTGCTAAAACTGTTAGAAAAAGATCGTCCGCTTCAGATGATTTACAGAAATTGGGATCTCTACGAATATCCAGCTTTACCTAAAACTACAAAGCATACGTGGTCTATCAAAACTGCATCTCAAATTGAAAAACCAAGATACGTCATTATAGGCTTACAGACAAATAGGAAAAATAGTGCAAGTTCTGACATGTCTCAATTCGATCACTGCAATGTTCGTGACGTAAAAGTGTACCTAAATTCAACTTATTTTCCATATGAAAGTCTTAATGTGAACTTCGCTAATAACAGAATTGCATTATTATATGAGCAATACGTCAGCATGTCGATTCTATAAAATATCACAACTCACTTCGACATCACTCTCACTTCGACTTCGATCTAAAGGTAGAATTCCGTGGACGCGACAATAGTCAACCTATGAAAATGTATGGCACCGTTGTCGAGGCCCGTGACAGTCGCGCGCGGCCGACGAATTTCGTAAGCTGCTCGCGGCATTGTCAAAAATTTAATTCTGGTTTTACTAAAATTCTATAGATGTTATTAAGCGCTAGACCATGTTGAGAAGCGTACGGCCGCGAGCGGCTCACGAAATTCGTCGTCCGCGCGCGACTGTCGCAGCCCTCGGCAGCGGTGCCATACATTTTCATAGGTTGACTTTTGTCGCGCGCGGCTGCGACAATCGCGACCCACGGAATTCTACCTTAAAGTTTCGTGATTGACATTGTCAAACTACACTAGCGCTACACTATCGAGCGTGTTGACAAGTTGAACTAAATCAAAGTCGAGATTTTGACAGATCTGTCAAAATCTGTCTATCTATAGGGAGGTAGGGGAGAGATGTTGGGAGACATGATCAAATCAGAATAAAAGGGTCCTTTTATTCTGATTTCTGATCATAGTTTTGTTTTTATTGGGTAGTTTACGTTACCGACTGGTAACGGTGTTCATCCATAGACTATCTGTCATTTCTGTGAGTTGTCAAGAACAAACACTCGTAAAAGTACTTAAATATTTTGTTGCGGTTTCGGATCGTTATAAAGAGAAAACTAATGAAAGGTATGTGTATTTTCTATTATTAATTATTGATTGTCAAAATCTCCAGTTACAATTATAGTAAGTCGATGCAATCCACACCTATTATACCTTTAGAAGAGAGTACTACAGCAATAGTTAATGGGCCCCACGTTTTTATTTTAGTCTAATATGACCGGGACCACCTACGTAGGTTGACAGGTAAGTAACTATTTTTATTTTCTAGTTTTCAGTGCACATAAGATAAAACCGTTTAACTTAAAAGTTTTTACCGATTTTTTTCATAAACTAAGTCAAAAGTGTCCAATGCTCCCTATGGTAGGGGAGGCTTGGACATACCATGTAATGTATAATTTGTAAATTTTGCTCTTCTTCGTCAGTGAAAATTTGTGAGGTTATAAATCTGCGCGAAAAATCCTTTATAGAATCTTGTTTCAGGTACCGTTGCCAACTTGATCTAGAGACTATTATATTTAAAATAGTGTTTAAATAAAGTTCTAAGTGTTTTAAAGTGATTAAGTACCTACCTTTAACGATGGCTAGAATGTTTTTGCTTAAATCTTTATTAGAAGAAGCTCATGCTTTAGATAATTTAGAAAAGCGTCAACAATCTGCTAGAATTCGTAGTTTATCTTTATTAACTCGCGATGATGACTATGGGAGCATATATAGATTGTCAAAGGAGCTAATTGACCAACTGGAGTCTGATTTACTGCCCCTGATAAAGCCCACAAAACGTCGAGGCAAAGGACTTACAACTCGTGTAAAAGTAAGTATTGACACAGTTTATAGTTGAAAAATTGTAATCAAGCACACAATAATAAGAAAAACACTTAGTTCTTAATAAGGAGTATTCCCTTTATGTGGTTTCCCGCCAGCTGATATGTTTTCAAAAGACTCTGTACTTCAGTTATAATATTGGTATTCTCTTAAGCATGAAAATAACCAAATTGGTCTCAATTTTGTTTTCACTAAATCCAGATAAAGTAGGTATTACATTTTTTATTGATTTATTGTTTCACAGATACTATGTTACTTTATCATTCTTGGCTAGTGGCGGTTACCAGAAGGTTATTAAAGAGGGCATCAGAACTTATTTATCGCAACCGTCTGCATCTCGTTGCATAAATGAAGTAGTGGAAGCTCTGAACAATCCGGCCGTAGTAAAAATATATAAGGTTTCCTCAAAATCAGCAAGAAAGGCAAATTGGCGCTGTCAGTATTTTTTCGTAGGGTAAGCATAGATTATATTCACAGCACGAATTTAGAGATTTCTGTTTATTTTATACTTAAAAGCTGCCTCAAATTCCTTACAATAACAAATTATAACTAAAACATCATATTTAGCTAAAATTCTGTGTCAAAACTGATAAAATTAAAACTGATTAATCTCGGTTGACATTTTGTCGAGTGGGAAGTCACTAGCACAGCATTGGTCGATGTCGAGCTCACTTCACTTCGCAAGTGATTAGGTGATGTTTACAGAATGCAAAATCAAGGTCGTTCTGAATCGAATGCGAAGTGAGAGTGAATAGCGAAGTGAAATGCGAGTTGTTGTTCGAATTTTATAGAATCGACGTGCAGGCAGGCCTTGGCCCTGTTGCGCCCTGGGGTTGCTGACAGTATTCTACTTGTGTAGCCCTTTCATTTGATACCCATATTGAGGGGGCTGTGCCATTTTGTGCCGGCGGCCATATTGGATTTAATTAAAGGTGTATACAAAATTTCAGACCAATCGGTTGACAGGAAGAGGGTGAAATTTGAATTACTAAATTTGATCCAAGAATAAATAATAAAACAAACGGGGTGAGCTAAATAAAACCGTTTAAATATCTCGTAATGTTGAAACTGATTGTAATTTTTAGGAAAGCTCTTTCATTATATCTAGCCGAATATAAGAAATGGCAATAAAAGTTGATAATGATCTGTAAAATCTGATTTTTTATGCAATAAATTGTGAAAAAGTGCCCATCCCTCCCCTACCTCCCCTAAAGTATGAAATGACATTACGAATCGAAGTGAAATGCGAGTTGTTGATCGAGTTTTATAGAATCCCAGTACAGATTTCAACAGTCGTATTACGGACGCCGTCCAGAACCCTTGTTAAGTGAGAAACAGTTTAAAGATTTAGCACCGCTGTTTGTAGTCGATTGCTCTAGACAAGCAGATAATCTAAAAGCGGGTCCTGTCGTAGATGTAAGAGTAGAAATTGAGAGTGATTCGGAACTACCAGATCAAACTGCAGCTTATTGTCTCATTCTGAATGACTGCATTGTTGAATACAAGCCATTAAGTAACATCGTAAAGAAGATATCATGAACGCAGATACCATCATAGTTGACCTCCAAGGATTTAAAGATAATCAAAATAATTTTATCGTGAAGGAAGTGGCCATTGTAAGTCAGGAACTTACCCAAACATTCTTAGTAAAACCACCATATCCGTTTCATTATTTGTCTAAAGAAGAAAAGAAGCAAGTGAGATGGATAGAAAGAAATCGAGGAATTTACTGGAGTGAGGGCTACATCGATTATAAAGAATTTCAACGCATCGTAGTATTATATCTCGAGAATAAGAAAATAATGACCAAGGGTTTGGAAAAAATACAGTGGATTCAAGAATTATGCACGAACTGTAAAGTGATTGATCTTGGTGAAAAGGGATGTCCTAATCTTTCAACATTAAAAAGAATGTTTTTAAAAAATAAAAGAGACTTTAACTGTGTGCATCATAGAATTAACTGTGCATTAAATAATGCTGTGTGTATAAGAAAATGGTATTTTGATAATAACATGTCTGTGTTTAATTTATTCAGCAAAAAGTTTGGAAATGATGAAGTGGATTGTTAATAATGTGTCATAAAATACCATTATACATACTTATATTATGAAAAACATTCGTTTCATGTTCATTCCTGTCTATTGCACTTACACGTGTCTGGTGCTAAATATGACACCACACAGGTGCACTCGTATAAAGAATACAGGTTTAAACTTGTTAAAACATGACATTGATTCAAAGCATACGAGTCTTTATTGAGTACTGTTACATTAAACTATTTCACTTCCTTCGTCATTGCGCTGTCCGTTGTCGAAGTGGTAACATCTCATCAAAAAATAAAACATTGTAAGTATTGACCCTATATCTTTCTATCAGTATATCTTTATTACTCATTTTGATTTAAAACTTACTTATTGTTTTATTTGTTTCAGATCATCAATAATGTGTGATTCTCCTGACATTCGTTTCTCACAATACGCTCAAGGTTTTCCTACTCCAAGTATGAGCTGGCATACACCAGAGCCACAACCTCGTGCGAGTAAGAAGCCTAGAGTGAGACGTCAAAAGCAAAAGCAGACTCCAGTGTACCAATCGTTCGTCATCAACAATGAGAAGAAAAAAGGAGTACGGCTCATTCAAGTACAAGTGTTGGACATTAATGAACAACAAAACCTGCAACCCTGACGGAGAAGTGCTAGTGATGAGTGCGCAATACGTTGTGACTGAGCCTGTGGACTATATAATGGACGAGACACAGGCATTAATAAATAAAATATCCAAAAAACTTTGTGAAGACTATAGTTATAAGTTATAAGTTAAGTATGATTATTTGTAGATATGTATGTAAATATGTTGCATGTGAATAATATAGGTAGATTTTAGTTATTAACTTTAGGATATTTCTATTATTTTGTCTACACACATCACATGTTTAATTGTAATCTTTATATATATGTAAGGAAACTTTGTGAAAACTATAGTTATAATTAAGTATGATTATTTGTATGTATGTAAATATGTTGCATGTGAATAATATAAGTAGATTTTAGTTATTAACATTAGGATATTTCTATTATTTTGTCTACACATCACATGTTTAATTGTAATCATTATATTAAATATATAAGGAAATCACATTTTAATCTAAGTTTATAAAAATAATTGTACCTAGCCATAATTAGCTATGTAGTAGTATTGTAGTTGATTCTGGTAATATTATATTTGCGCAGTTATAAAGTTAATTTTATAGTAATGTTGTAAAAATATATAATGTTTAAACTTTATCTAGAATAGTTTGTAGTTTATCAATGTACATATAATATTATAAGTTACTGTTATAAATTTAAATAAACAGGATAAATTTTAAATTTATATTATGTTTCATTTTCTATTATAATTAATCATTGGTATTTAAATTAGCTATAGGAAAATTGTATTTACAGTTTTTTAATTCATAAATATACGCTAATATGGTCATAAAATATAATAAATAAAAACAATGATTAAAAACCATAATTTGAAACAAAAATATTTTACTGTAGCTAATTTAAAGTTAGTAAGGCAGCATTACATTGCATATTCATAAAAAAAAATACAATAAAAAAAAATTAAAAAAAAAAAATATGGAAAGGATGTAAGAAAGGCACAGTATGAAGAATGAAAGTACGAGAGGAATGTATTGCGAGAACTGGTATGGATGAGGAGTTACATTGACGGAACTAATCCGTAAAAAAAAACAATGTCATGTTTTAACAAGTTTAAACCTGTATACTTTATACGAGCGCACCTGTGTGGTGTCATATTTAACATCAGATACGTGTAAGCGCAATAGACAGGAATGAACATGAAACTAATGTTTTCACAAGTCTGATCTTGTATGCTTCGAGCACTTGTTTTGAAAATATTTGACATCAGGAATGGAAATAAAATATATTATTGTATGTTTTACATAATATTTTAAAAATATATAATATTAATATTTAGCATCCGTTTATCATCATTACTTGACTTTATACTTTGTGTAAATATTTCATGTTTTATTGATTTAAACAACACATTTTTTTGCGGATAACATGACAATTATACGTTTTCATAATCAAGACTATTTAATTTTTTTACAACAGACTTCTGTATACCTTTGCAACTTGCGAGTGCAATCAGGAATTAAAACACAGATATAATTAACATAATATATTTATTTATAAAAATATTTTGGTTAGTATACATAATTCTTACAAACTAATATTAGTCCTTACAATTATGGATTACAAAAAGCTTATGCCTATTTAGGACACCAGTCATTCAAAATTACATATTTTTTTACCATGTACCTAGGTAGGTACTTACATCATAGATAGTAGGTATGGAGTTATAGTCATTGATTAAGTTTAGGTAGCTAATTACATATATTTTGCAACATTAATGAAGTTACAAGGTAAAAATGGATTGAAAAATACCTATTTATTACACATTACATAAAAATGGTTGCATTTCCCCAGGCTAAAGTTGACACTTTATCAAATAATAGCAATCGTTTGTCATCATTGCTTGAAAGTGCCACTTTATTTACATTTTGTGTGAATATTTCATGTTTTATTGACCTAAACAAAATATTTTTTTTGCGAATGACATTGCAGTTGTACAAAACACTTTTATAATCGGTCATTTTAAACTGCTTCGTAATACATTTTTTAGTACCTTTTGCCTTCTTTATAGTTTTATCTAACGTTTTAATACAATAAAGCTTTGAGCGCAGTCCAACGAACTCTTTAATGATTTTACCACCCATTTCGTCCTTAAATAGCCCTGGAATCTTTTTATTAATAATTGGTAACTCAAATTCGTTATTCGAATCATAGTTGCTGGTATCTAAGTATTTTAGGAAATGCATCTTGAAATCTTTATAAATGTCATTCGTTTCAACTTTATAAACCAGACTGTCTGTGTCAGTGTAGCACAATTGAATTCGGTTACCATAAAAAGGCTTTATAGTGGAATAGTGGAAATCGTACATGTGACTCTTAGACAATTCTAATACAGCAAACCCTATATATATTGGTTTGTTTAGAATAACACGCGAAGGCTTCATTTGGATTGCTACTAAATTATCAGAAAAGACAGACGCGCTATGAAAATAAGGGCTGGCTATTAATTTCTCAGCACAAGTTGTCTTTTTTGTTTTATTGTTCGAATCACACCACTTGTTTACTAATTTTACATCTATTCTTTGTTCATTATTTTCCAGCGTCTTCCCAAAATACTATTGTTTAGTAATTTAAAAAAATCTTGTTCGAAGGTCGACTCTGCTTTCTGACGTAGCAGGGTGTTAAGATCAATATATTGCTTTAAAAAACAACTTTGTTTAAATTCTATAGCTCGATGGATTTTTTTCAACACTAAACCGTGCTGTAGACATTTTTTTAAATGTGCGTAATGAATAACGTACTGGTATTTATCATACAAATTTGGTATTAGTTTTTTATTATTACCACCAGGTGGTAAGCATTTTCAGGACAGAATGGGAAGTCATTGTGATCAATGTGCAAATGCCTAGGGTACATTAAATCAACTTCAAGAATATAACCTTTTTCCGCGGTATCACTAATATTTGTTAAATTCAATTGTAAATCATCTATTTCTTTTCTGTTCATAAATCTGAAATCGGAATAGGGTAGTGCCTGACACATGCTATACCCGTATAGATTGTTACAGTCTAAATAAATAATGAATGAATTTGGACTGGACGTATCATAAGAATCCAAATATTTATTATTAGCTTTGGCATGTCTTCTGGAACACATACAAACACCTCCGCGGATACCTTTTTGTATCATTCTAAAAATTTCAACATCACTAATTAATTCTAATTTAACTCCTGTTTTCAAAAGCATTGCATCAAACGATAGGCTTGGTGCTGTAAGATAAAATGCAGGATCGAGATTATAATATCGTTTACAAGTTTTTCTAAAACTTTCAAATATATCTGTTAGCAATAGAACGTCCGTTTTAAGATATAAATCTGTGTACATACCCATATTTTGAATATTAAATACTGACCAAACAGATTGAGCATGTTCATAGTCTTCGTCGGAAATTAATTCATTAGTCAAAGAGTTATAAAATGATTTTAGATGGCAAACATGTATCTTCATAACGTTCCCATTGAGACATATAGTCATATGGATACACTCCTTTCGGGTTAACAAACTGAATTGTGTTTCAATAGGAAAATGTGATTTTAACTGTTGAAATTCTTGTATTTTCATTGTACTAGTTAACTTTTCTAAGCTAGTTCCCAAAAATTTGAAAGAATCTACAAACCGAACCTGAATGCTTTCCTTAGGGGAAATCGGAATAAATTTTGTAAAAGAAATATAGTTTTCTTTCGTTTTAGGTATCACTTTAAGAGATCCTGGAGCTTCTCCTAATTCTTTTATAAAAAGGTGACAGTCATAACCAGATAAATTATGAAAAAATACTGGTATAAATGATGGTACTTTGTATTGTATGTTACAATAACTATGAGCTGCGCCGCGATATTTACCAGTCAAGTGACAATGATCACGGACTTTGTCACCGAACAAAAAGTGCTCACAAATATGACATGTTGCTGCATTTTCAAAGTCATGAGCATGATCATCAGTAAAAATAATAGGAACGTTACTTTTTAAAATACCATAAATTTTTTGTGCATCGTTATAAATAGATTTAACAAATTTAGATACACAATCCAAACCGCGATACGAAACGTAACGATTATGGCTGTCATCTAATGTGCACGTTATATGATATGCGAAGGCTATAGGTACATGTCGCTGACGTGTTACAGTACTCGCAGTTGTTGGATCAGGGTCACAAGATTGGTACCTTTCCAGCATTGTTTCAAAGTCAGCGTATATAACAAATGGAACAGTTTGCTTTCTATTATAATTTTCAAACTGTATGAATGAGCCCTTTGGAGGCAGCACAGTGGCAATTCCTCCACAACTGTGCGAACTAAGATCATCACATGAATCAAAAAACATTAAACATTCCTCACAAAAGTACAATTTACTGTGATGTTTCGTTATTTGATTCTTAACAAGTCGCGGTAAATCTTTAATGAGGCAGTAATGTGACAGATTGTCATTTTGTAAATAAAGTAGGTACAAACAAAGTTGGTAAACGCATAGAAATAACGAGCTAAAGTGCATATCAAAACTAAAGTTAAAACCGTTGGAGAAATTTCATTGCATTATAACTTTGGCGGAGACGAAAGACTGCCCCGCATCCAATTTGAACCATACATTTATAATTTACTAGCTCAGACCGTGGCTTTACTCGCGATAAAAGGCTCCCATTTTACCGGCATGAAAAATGAGGGGCCTTTCGGGTTTTGAGTAAATGATCTGCCAAATTGCGTTTAAACTTGTTAACATATTACAAGACTGGAACAGGTACAATTCTTCTGCCTATTTATTTGATGTTTTATTATCTTACAGAGGCACTCAAACGCTTTTATTTATAGTTCAAAGGGAGTTTAGTTTAAGTTTTAATATAAATCATTATTGTATAACAGCATTTTGAAACAGCGTTACCAATCGTTTGGGATTTGGGATTGAGGAAGTCAATTAGGCAGTCGCTCGTGTAAAGAGCTGGACATCCAGTTAGACTGACAGCCGACTCCAACATAGTGAAGATTAAGCCTAGGAAGATGATGAGAACATTGCACTCGTAAAGCAAAATAAACGGTAGTTCAGCGTTAGCAACAAAACCAGGAAGATACAATTTTGTTTAGTAAAAGCTTAATTTATTATGGACCCTCCGGAAACCGTAATAGCACGGATAATTTTCAAAGCTTTTTATATCATTATTTCGCTTTTAATTCCGTACACATTTCAAAGAAAGGTTTTAATGAAATACCTAAAGCTTGGTTTATTTTTTAATCAGAGTCAAAGGCTCCTGAAACTTAATCGAACATTCCAGAATGTTCGATTCTCAATCTAGTTTTAAATGCTGCAAGTTTTAAATAGAATCCCAATGGTTTGGAAAACACTGAACAAATGTTGCGGGCAGGCCACGACCAAGTTCTTAATGGCAAAAACTTCTGTGTCGAACTAAATAGTTGTGCATTCGATAGGAAAATCAGTAAAGAAAATTATTTTCTATTGGTTCGTTCAATTTGGTAAGTTTTGAGTAGCTTATTGGCTAAATAATAGCCGTAAACATTGGATGTGTGAATTTTATCTACAAAAATGCTTTTCATCGTCAATCCAGTTGGACATTTCTTAATAAATATCCTCAATATCGGTAAAATTTTATAAAAATCACTTGCATAAAAAAAAATCTCCATTAAAAAGTGCTAAACTCCCATAAAAAAAACACAATACAATATCTTTTAAGAAACATCATTTATTCAAAACTTGGCACTTAACAGATGACAGAATATCGAAGAAATTAATCGCATAAAACTCAAGAAAAAGTCATTTATAATGAAAGCATTAACGACAGACGGAAATCTTGGATATCATATTTCACGAACTTGTCAATTTTTAAGTTAGGACCGCCTTGTATGACGGAGAAAGCAGACGAGGGATCGAAAAATTGCAAAAAACTTTTTACTGATTTTTAATAGCAATACTTTATTTTACGACAATATTATTTTGGGTATGACAAAGGGAATACCTTTACTGGTGGTATGTGTAAACAAGGCAATATTATTTTTTTGCGTGTACACATAATTTTTCACTGTTTTATTTTCTGCATCGTTTCAGTACCCAATGCAAAATTTTTGCATTTTTTTGTTTACTTGTCTGATGCAAAATTGTTACTCAAATAAAATGTGTTCGTTCATATTGAAATCTATAGCAGTTTGATAGTTTTATCATGATTTAGTTCTAAAACAAAACTTTTAAACGATAAATCACCTTACGATTCAAATCCTTAATTCAAAGTTCCACTTCTAACCCGATAAGAAAGAAAGAAAAAAAGCACAGAACTGCAAAGTCGCCCGTCTACCACCTCCTAAATTGGGAGCACTCGCATTTTCAATGGAGGGGGAGCTAAATTTATTTTGGAAACTTGCTAAAACAAAGATAAATTTGAATCGACTCTGCCAAGATTAATGTCCTAAGTTTTGGATAGACCACTGGCTGATGCGAACGAATGTCGTGTCAAGACGAACCAGTGTGCGATCAGTTTGAAGATAAGGGATAAGACGGAAATTAATACGTAAGAGGATTTTCATATTGAATAGCTCCAATTTAGTAATTAGCATGAGATAAATGCTGCTAAAGAAATAACTGGACGGAATCATAAAAAAATTGTTAAGGTAACAAAACAAAAACCTAATAATGCGATTCTTAAATAAAATACTGAATGCATCGAAAAGGATTTCTTTAACAACTGAAATAAAAACTGCACTTCTCAAAACGAATTGAGAAGAAAATACACATTATGACTACTTTTACTAACTCTTTCAAGAAATAGTTACAGTATTAAACTTAACGGAACATTAAACTGACTAGCTTATAAATATTTTATCTAGATTGAAGCTATAAAAGTGATAGGTCATTCCGATCCAATGGTCACTAAATCTCGTCCAACATCGCTGCAATTTTATATAAAACTCATCTCTCGTACGATTGTAATCAAGTTATTTCGCTGAATCCAATGAATTCTTTAATTAGATCTCGTGTTTCTGAACAAGAAAGAACCTAAGAATTTTATCTCCAAGACATCTGAGTTAAATAAGATTTTCAACTTTAGACTGTGTTTAAATTAGAATGAACGAGTTTTATGGGTGGAATTCAGGTCCATTTTGGATCCTTTTTGGGTGTCACTTTGCCATGTAGATTGTATCTGAAAAAAATCTAAAGGGTTGGTCTATCTGATAGAAGTTTAACATTGGTTGTTTACACTTTACCTGAAGTTTTATAATCCATTCGTTCATCATCAGTACATAAGCTTCCACCAATATTTGGTACCAACAGCCTGACTTATCCAACAGTTACCTGTTACCTATCATAGATCGTTGTATATTGTTTTTCCAAAGGGCCTCATTATCATCTGTCTAACCTTTTCCCAACTATGTTGGGGTCGGCTTCCAGTCTTCCCAGATGCAGTGGAGTACCAGTATTTTACATGGAGCGAATGCCGATCTCACTTCCTCAACCTTGCAGCACAATACCCCTAGGTATTACTGGTCGTCAGACTTACTGGCCTCTGACTACCCGTAACGACTGCCAAAGATGTTCAATGACATCCAATCAAATCAAATGTTTTTGCAAAGGACCTCGTGATTTATTGCCAAATGGAAGTCACCAAGGTATAACCACATCGCCACAAGTGAAGGCTATTTCAAAACACCACCTTTCGCATCCAACACCATGTTTATTATTTCATTTGACAATGTTGACACGAAAACGGAAACTGTCTCGTGATTTATACATATCGCAGGTGACCCAGTTATGATGTGTACCACAGAATGTTAGGCTTAAGTTGAAGAAAGCAGCGATTAAATGTTAGAGGTTTTTCATGAAGAACTGCATAATAATATACCTACATCCAGACAAGACTCTCCATATATATATACTTCCCTGCCGATTTCGGCTATGGTGACTGCTTTCAGTTATCATTGAGAGAAGAGCTAGGATGATCAGCTCTTCTATGCGCCCTTTGATGGCTGCAGTACCCTATTTTATGTGTAAACGTGCGCGAGCATTGGCTGCACGTTAGGATACCGTCCGTCCAGACTTTCCAGTGAGCTAGTTAAGTTTAGTACAGGATTTTGCAAAAACAGAATTTGAACACTGATGCTTGTGTGTCCTATGCTTATTTACCTTAGCTATGTACCTATTGGAAATATTCAACTTGATATAACCACACTAGACCTATAAAAATACCATTGCCACCACACCAGACCTATAAAAATACCATCTTTTAGATAAAACGTAACGAATATTGTACTTCATTTATGATTTCAAAGTTTCTTCGTCAATCTTAAAATCCGATTAAATTGCCCTTCCAAATATGTAAGCCGAAAGGGAAACTTTTTTCTACCTATGTTTAGTAAAACCCAAGAAGTGTTGGAAGCTTCACGCGTATTAAGGAGGCTTATCCGAATCGAACCGATTTCTCGATTCTATTTCCGGATACGGAATTACATTCATTTATTTGACTCCGAGCTAAGTTGGTGCGTGTTACTATAGGATATCCTGATTTAGTTTTCCTTCATCCTTGGACTAGATTTTATTTGGTTCAGATTGTGTAGTCCCTTTTATCGTTGGACTGGATATTGGTTCCGAATTATTAGTCGCAAAAATAATTAAAAACTTTGATATAGCGTCAGTGAAAACAGTACATACTGTGCAGTTATTTAGTTCGATCTTTGCTTTTATTATTGTTAACTTCATAATTAATGAACCTCGCGAATCTCGAAAACTGGTTAATGCAGTATGAATTACTTACTTGTATCTATCTTCTCGTAACGTAAATAAAAGTTGCTTCTATGTACCTATTTGTAGAGTAATTAAAAATGAATATTATGTAGGTAAGGTAGTCCAAAAAGACACCTTTTGTATGAACCTCATACATGAAAAATTCCCATGTATGTAATTATAGAATTTTGGATAGGTGTACGACAAAGGTGGTCAGTTTCTCTAGGACACAGGTAAATTGGAAGACTGGTTAAACAACCACAAACAAAAACACAAACAAAAGTTAATAATATTTCATCGTCTATTCCTTGCACCACAGTCACAGTTTTCCCCGTAGGTCCGCTCAGTTCTCTCAAGGGTGCTAGTGTGTGCTCGGTTTAGAATGAGTTATGAACATCGGGCGAGAAAACTTTTTTATACGCTCTCCTTGCACTCCCATTTTATTCCTCACTTTTATTAATTGTTCCAAGTTTTTGTCATACCGTTTTCTGGGCAGTTCGTTCTGTGAGTAAGTACCTACTGAGAGCATTAAAACTTTTAATGCAATCTTGACTTTTTTTGTCTGGGCTCTCACACCTATAAATTTTCTTGTTCATTGATATCCAATGGTCTGGAAAGGTGCGTGGGACTTGACGGGTCGTCGACATTTAAAAGAGCTTACGTCAAGCATGAATTATTTTCTTTTCTAACTTTTTTACGCACATTCGTGAGAATTGACGTATTTTGGGAATCAGATTCGCTCAGTTTAACATATAGATGTTTAAATGTTATGGCTTAGATGTGTGCCTAATTGAGGTTAATTTCGTAGCTAAGGTTCAGGTGTGATTAATTAACAAGCTGAACATTAATAACAGTAGGAACATAGTGCAGGACTTGCATTAGTTACTGAGGTTACATGGGAGATCCAAATGATTTAATGTAGTCTGCAGTAGTTCCGTATACCAATTTTTTGATAATTGTTGAACTACTTACGTACATCGACTTCTTTTGCAATTTTAATTTGTTTTGTAGTAATTTTTAGAATCAATTCGGGTGTTACCAGAGAGATGTATTACTCAACGGCTTCTTAATGTAACGTTTTTTTTATATAATTACAAGTAGGTACAAACTTATCATTGAGGATGCAGATGGCATTTAGTTTCTCAGCAACCACGATTTTTGTATCAATTATTTCTTACACAGTACCAGTTCTTACCTTCTTACTAACCGTATTATTACCTATACTTTTATGGATCTACATAGGCCACCTAATAGTAAATGCTCTGACACCAGGCTATATATCACGAACCACATTAGCATCTGTCACGATTGGCATGACCTATCGGAGAGCTAAGCTTCTATATAGGGAATAGATCAAGGCTCCAATCACATGTATGTGTATAATCTTATACCTAATTATATAGCTGTTCCCCGGGATTTAGTTCCATAGGATTTCAGAAGGAACTACTTCCCGCATCTGGATAAAAAGTAGCCTCTATATCCATTTTCATTTTCTAGACGACGTATGTACTTATCGCTATGTGTGTATTAATCATTTCATTTAAATTGATTCAGTAGTTTTATTGTGAAAGTCGGACAAGCAGACAGATACTTTGATTTTATTCTTGCATAACAGTATTTATTTGTTTTAGTTTATTTTGTTTTATCAAGGAGTATGATGTCAATTAGTAGTATCAATATCAAGAAGATATAGGAAGGTAAAATTTTTCATGTTAAGAAAATCAATTCTAAGAACTAGAAATGTATCTATCGTTAGTACAGTTGATTTCTAATTGAAATTCCACCAAGATGACAATAATAAATCAAGGTTAACCGATTCACATGCATTAGATAACGTTTTATAGCCTTAGGGTAAGTGCATACTGATTTAATACCATGGTCATTTATCTATCTTCAAAATATATGGAAATCGATTTGCAGCAGCTGCTACTCTAACTATTATTCTGAAAGGATTAGGTAGTACATATGTTCTTTACCACGCTTAAAAAAGACAGGCGTGATTTCATTTCTAATTCAATCTAAATGTATTTTAAGGCCAGAGGTTTACTCACAGCCCTTGGGAACTACTCCGCGCACCTAAATAAAACAAAATCATGTTTTGAAGTAATGTTAGCGCGTTCAAACAAACTTCAGATTTTAAAACCGATACTAGTATACAGATGCCTTTAATACCTAAGCAAAATCGTCAATTTGTTTTGCTATTGTAAGTCGCAATGCAGACATTATCTGTATTCCGTGCCATATGATAAGCAATACACTATGCCGTTACGATCATCGCTTGAAATACCTAGAACCTTTATATGTTTGAAATTCCTTACTATTATCGCCGGCTGGACGGTTTTCATAATTATAAGTAAGTCGTTTTGTACTTGTGTTACTGTAAATTTTAGTGGTATATGTGGACTCGGTTTCTAAGCTACAAAATAATCTGATGTCACAACACTTTCTCACAATATCTGTTGTACAGATCTCGGTGAAAAATTGCCGTAATTATAACTTAAACAACAAAATAGTGCTTACAGTACTTATGTGCTATTTTAAGAAGTAATTCCCTCAGTATCCGCGGCGAAAATCCAATTGTAATTATATTCTTTTTTAATAAATTCCCCGAAGAAAACATTAATTAACAGTCTTTCCTCAGGTATCAATGAGTTCGTCCCAGCAAAAGCAAATTACGAAAAACTCAAAAAAATGTTTAGTCTCGTTGACCCATACATACTACCGCCCGGTCAAGAAATAACGCAGTTAGAAAATTTTACGGATTGCGCCTGCCCTAGAGTTTTCTGGCCTGCCTGTGGCGAAAACAATGAAACATATTACAACGCCTGCGTTTTAAAATGTATTAAAGAAACGGCTTTGCGAAGACTTGGTCCTTGTTTCACGTATAGAAGAACAAACACTCTTATATTAGACATGAGAATCCCTAATAGATGGAAACTTGACACTTCTAATGTGACCTTGAATTCTGAAGAAGAATTGGAGAGCGTTCTTCTGTCAGTCCCAAGCACTTACAAGGAAGATGATGATAATGTTATTGATATTGATGATAGTAGTGATCTGTAAAAGGTAACAGTTCCAAAAGATATAAGTTTCTTAATGATTTGTGATACTACTAAAGTATTTCGTTTTATTTTTGTACGATATTCCAACATACATGATGATTTTATTCTTGTTTCTGCAGAGCAAAGCATAAGGATGTCCGTGGTAATCTGCAGTTGATTAAAACGAAGTTTCACAAAAAAAAATAACTCGGCTACTGTATAATACAATCATAACTTCTTAGGAAAAAACAGTTATGTATTATAAAAAATCTTAAAATAAATGCTGAACTTACATTCAAAATCATTCTCAGTATGATACAGACAGCAAATCATCCAATGATAGACTGTGGCAAATGTGTACAATCCCCTATGCATACTAAAAAGATACTGAAATTAAACCACCTGAAGAGTAATTTGTAATCACAAACTAAAACGTCCACTGCTGGATTAAGGCCTCTCCCAAGCTGAAGACATTGGCCCTTACTCACCGCGCTGGGCAATCGGGTTGGTGAACCCAGTGGAAATAAATTCTGCACGCTTGTTAATTTAATTCTGATGACATCCAAAGTACCAACGGACACAGTTTAAAATATTCACACAATAAAGTTAATGAGGTCAGAAATAAACAAACCTCTTTCCCCAAAAAGTCGGTCAATTTAGATTCGAAATGTTTCTGCCTTCTCGCGTTCAGTGGTTAATATGTCCCTAACCGAAGGTCACGTTTTCATAATACTAAAGGCATTATTATATTGACCTGCAGCGGGTCAAAAAGGGTCAAAAGGCAAAAAGGTTAAAGGATTCCTGACATAAGGCGTAGTCGTTACGTATGAATATCCGTTAGAGCCCTCCTATTACACCGAAGTGTAACAATTAAGCCCTGTATTCATGGTAAACTTTTGTTTATAAATAAAGTTGCATGAACATGTTACTGAGTTGTTGGCAACATGTTGCTGACAATACTGCGTGTTGCAGAGTTGATAATAAAAGGCAAAGTACTTGTTTCTAGTAACATTCTTGTTGCTCATCAAGAATGTTGCTAAACAAAAATTGACCTTGAATTCGCGGCTTCATTTGCTTCTTTTAATCCAGATCACATAGATAGACTCTAAAGTATTGTAAAGAACCTCACAAGCCACGATTACAAGTAGTCGAAGCTATAAAAGTTAACTTGTTATTGTTATTGGTATCATTCTATACTTATTGACAATAACAAGGATGTCAATAGAGCTATAAACTATGTGCATCCTCTTCGACGACGACGTTTATGTTTATCGGTAACATGAATGTTACATCAGTTTCACCGCTGCATCTTGACAATAAGTGTTTTTAAATAAAGAAACGGTCCTGTATTTTTTTTTTATGAGACATAAACAGCTTTAAGCCTCAATCAATATCGTAGACTTCCATTAAGTTACCTAAAGTAACTGTCACATAAGCACATCACCATCATTCTCACTCAAAAAATGGTTAATGAACTAACATAATATCTGGAGTGTTCGGTGTAAATAAATCCACGTTGAAAGGATGAAAACGCTTTCGTAGAATCCTTCCCTGACAGGCACATTTGAATGACACAGTAAATGTACCAACATAATAGGGCGACGCCCCGTGAAATTACCTTGGGTTCGAATCTTGGCACGCGACTATTGCGGGCGTAACACCTGCCTTATATTGGGTTCTTTCTATTCATTAGATAGAATTAGAACCTTTGTGAATTGTATGTCTGTATCGCTTGAGATGGAAGATTTCCTGAATGGGAGTGGAAATTGTTTGTATGGTGATAGTGTATTGTTGGGGGTATTTTGAGATATATTTTTAGAGCTATTTTTGGCGTTATAGTTACGGAAAAATGAGGTAAATTTTGAATCTGCATGGGAACGTTCTACAAGCATGTGGTACATTAAGTTTCATACCTCTATTAATTTAATTATGGTTTTATTAAGACAGAAATCATCAATTTCACTCAAGTGCACATAAAATAAGAATAGTTAGGTACTGTATTATTTAAAGCAAAAAAAAAAAAATAACTTGCAATGATCTTTCAATATATAAATCACTCAATTATGTTTCAGGCCATGTGCAAACAGTCATTTTTATAACAAAAAAATATAGGCGCCTTTTTGCTTCATTTTATTAAAGCATCGAAATAAGCTGGAACTAGACTACGCTACGTCAGATTGGTCTAGATGTAAAAGAAAAATAGCACTCAGCTGGCTAGCTTAACGTATCGCAGAACATTACTTATAGTAGATAAAGAACTTATTTCAGCAAGAAATAATTTATTAAAATGTACTACGCTTTACTTGCAAAAGTATCGTTGCTAGCAACGAGAAAAAATCTATGCGATTTATTTTTATTAATTGTAAAAATAAATACTATCTAGTGTAGCTGATACAATTGTTATTAATCCATAGATACAATTTTTGCAGTTTTTCACCAACGTTATTGTGTTGAGCCAATTGCTATTAAAGCCACGCAAATATGTACAACAGAAAAAATACCGCCAAATGAATGACGTAATGATGCCTCTAAAGAAGTTATTTACCATACCTAACATTGTAAAAATAAAATTATTTAAGTAAGTAAAAAATAAATTAATAAACATCTCAAGAAGGAAACGCAGCAATATCAAACAGAATTTCTTATTTATCTAGCTCATTCAAGACTCCCTTTATGTTAACTCACTGAATAAATTCACTGATGTTCATTGTTCATCCCAAATCTTCTGGCTCAATGGTTTCCAAAATTTGGAGACCTTGCTGACAAAGATCTGTACGTATTCGACATTCATTGGAACTAATATGGCGTGCAAAATTTCATGTTGAGGTATACTTGGATCTATTGGACCTGACATCCTTGCGAACGGTTAATTAAGCAAAGGAAACTCAATTTATTCCACACGAGGAACTCCCTATCTTCATGTTTTTAGATCTATTATTGTTGGGAAAATATAGATTGAAGTTGGAATAGTGACCTAGTTCTTCGTTTCTAGTTTTATAATAAGCTCTCTTCGTGAGAATTGTTTGATGGATCACGCTTTTATTATAAAGGGGAATATTTCGCTGCATTCTGTAAAGTGACCCCAATATCTATTCTGCTGTCTGAGGCTGCAGTTTTGTTCAAAAGAAGTAAGTTAGCACGGTCTTGGTATACTAAGGGCTTCAGAAATAACATGGTAGGGCTTAGTCAGTCTGAGACTCCCTCATGTTGCACCCACAGCGGTCTTCTGATGTCTTCCCACCTCAAAAAAAGGTTACCTCAAATTGGGTTCTTGTGAATTTCTGAAACATTTTCAACTAAATAAAAAAGGGTAGACAAGTCTAAAAGTCGTCTATGCTCTCCCATAATTGGACTAAGTTTGAAAATAATGCAAAGTATGCTTCTTCTGCATCCAACTTTAGACTGAATAAATTATTCGGGAAGCATTTTGCAAGCAAGTTTTTGCTAGCTAAAAGACGTTTTGTAAAACTGTCAGCAAATGAACACTGTCGCTGGTTCCTAGAATCTGACGACAGACTTAATAAAATAACGAATGGAGATTTTCTTTAATGTTTCTGTTGGATGTTGTTTTCAATAAGTTTTGTTTGTGAATTTTCAGTTTTATGTGATATAGAACGTAATCTTCTTTATTTTTTGTTTATTTATATTTTCTTAGAAACAACAATCAGATATACAATATGTTTTATATATTATGGAGTAACAATATGAAAAAGGTTTAGGTATGTTGTGTAAGTTTAGGTATCTTTTAATTGAATCAATGGATTCCACTGTTTTGGACATTTTTATTTTTTTTTTTTTCAACCACTAATTGCTTCGACATATGCTTACCTATCAAGATTCTGGTGATCTAATAGAAAGCTAAAATGTTGCAAGATTTTCAAAAGGCAAAATTAACTTAAGTTTTCACCGAATAAAAAAACGGAAAAAAATACATTTTCATCATATCAATGGCATATGAGCAATTAATATTTGATTGGTCATTTACTGCATAATGGTTTAATTGCAAACGTGAATTGAAGATCAATCAATACAGAATGAACTTTCTAAAGGATTACACGTTTACTTTAGACATGATTTGAGACAAAGTGACAGATTTCTCGCTATGAAATATTAACATGAATTTAATTAGAAAAACGCTATTGCCTTGTAAGTGTTTCATCATCTCCCGAGCCTTTTCCCAACCATGGTGGGGTCAGCTTCAAGTCTAACCGGATGCAGCTGACTGTTTTACAAGGAGCGATTGCCTATCTGACCTCCTCAACCCAGTTATCCGGGCAATTTGTAAGTGTTTCTATTATTTATTTAATGTAATATCTTTACTAACATGTTGTCCGTCCCATCGGGCAATGAGAGTGAAGGAATAGGGAGTCCACCTGTGACAGCGCAAATGATTGTGCACTATAATATGCCCTGCGCAGCTGGCTGATCTCCTTATATGAGAACTGAGGCCGTGATCGAAATCGGCCTTGGACGAATTATAGAGAATAGATTATTTATTATAGCTTCATCATCATCATCAGCCTATCGCAGTCCACTGCTGGACATAGGCCTCTCCAAGTGCACGCCACTGAGATCGATTTTCGGCTTCTGTTATAGCTTACTAATACGTAATTCTTCTTAGTTGCAGTATGTATACCAATCCTATTAATCACCGTTGAAGCTCGAGATGCAACCAACAGAGAAATTCAAGACTGGTTCATGAAGATACCTGCCAGGGACGATCTACCTTTACTAGACCGTATTTTCAATTGTGTATGTCCAAGAATATACCTCCCAGTTTGCGGGTCAAATTCCCAGTCCTATACTAATGCTTGCAAGATGAATTGTTTAAATATGAAGCTAAAATTAACCGGTCGACACAGAGTAAGAGTACAGTATCAGGGTATGTGCCCCAGCTATTTTGATCCGTTCAATTTACGAAAGTGAAATAAAATTTACAAATTATTTTGTCTGTTGTTTTATTTTTAATAGTGTAGCGATAATCTAATAAGAAAGTCGTGGTGGCCTAGTGGGAAAAGAACCAACCTCTCAAGTATGAGGACGCTGGTTCGACTCCAGTTCAGGCAAGTAGGTACCAATGCAACTTTTCTAAGTTTGTATGTACTTTCTAATTAGATCTTAGACACCAATGACTGTGTTTCGGATGGCACGTTAAACTGTAGGTCCCGGCTATCATTGAACATCCTTGGCATCCGTACGGTAGATAGAAGCCAGTAAGTCTGACACCAAGCTACCAAGGGGTATTGGGTTGCCCGGGTAACTAGGTTGAGGAGGTCAGATAGGCACTCGCTTCTTGTAAAGCACTGGTACTCAGTTGAATCCGGTGAGACTGGAAGCCGACCCCAACATAGTTGGGAAAAAGACTCGGGAGATGATGATATAGCATATACATATGTAAAATGTGAAATGTATTTATTTGTTGCTCTGAGTACTCTCTGAAACTACTTACCGATTGAAAATTCTCACGCTGCTAAAACTGACTGCGACTCACAGAAACACAGTCATTGTTGTCTAAGATATACTTAAAAAGTATCTACATATTTGCTGTAACCATCAATATTTCGGATATCAAATTCTAAGAGAATTTTCAATGTTCATTAATTAGCAGTAATAGCTCATTACACAAACGCATGCCTAATTAACGATCTAATGACTTTTCAACTCCTTCAAAATTGTTCTGGTGTATATGAAAGAATTGAAATTACCATTTTTACTAAAACATGCGGATTTTAACGTGTAAGTATTAGATTTTTTTCAAAATGAACAGTTTCACTGCTTCAAATAAGTATAATTTCAGATAATTAAAAGTGTAACTGCTTCAGATACCCAGATTAGAGATGTAAAGTGACCGTCACGTTATATGTGACCGACTAATCTGACCGAGCATATTGGACATTTATCCAATTTGACCGGTCACTTATTGTCATTTATTGTCAGCAACGTCAGAATCGTTTTTTTTTGTTTAAAAATAGAATTTATTAGAAATAAACGTTTTTTCTTTCTTTATTTTATAAAACTACGGAAGTTTTAGAATCATCGAAGGTAACCAAATGTCATTCATCGATCTTTAAGATAAGATTTCGCCAGGCGGTGCCTGTGGTGGTGGATGTCGTGCGGTGTTCCGCAGGGGTCGGTTCTGGGCCGCTCTTGTGGAACATCGGCTACGACTAGGTGCTGCGCGCCGACCTCCCTAGCGGCGTCAGCGTGGTCTGCTACGCTGACGACACGTTGGTTCTGGCACAAGGGAGGTCGCACCAGGAGGTGGCCGAGATAATGACGCGCGGGATTGCGACGATCATCGAGAGGATCTAGCTGCTGGGCCTACAGGTGACCTTGCACAAATCCGAGGCCATGTGCTTTCATGGGCTTCGGAACGCGCCACCTTCAGGCTCCCAAGTCACGGTGGGGGTCCCATCGGCGTCGAGAGGGCGATGAAGTACCTAGGACTCGTCCTCGACAGCCGGTGAAACTTCGTTGAGCATTTCCGACGTTTGGGCCCATAACTGGAGAAGGCAGGTGCTGCCTTCAAACGGCTCCTGCCCAATCTGGGAGGCCCAAACGCCCCCTGCCGTAAACTCTACGCGGGGGTCATGCGGTCCATGGCCCTTTACGGGGCCCCGGTATGGGCACGTTCGGTACGGCCGCGTGCTGTACACTACCAGGGGCCCGATTCTCCTAATTTTACTTAAGCGACATTCGATTCACGTTCGACTCGATTCGACTGAGATCCAATCCCGACTCGATTACGATTGAAGCGTATGTGGCATTCCGCAATTTTTTCTTTGAAATAAACGTTTTTATCCTTTTCTGTCATTCAATAATGAATCATTTTGTCTGCAAATGATTTACGATTGCAAAATGATTGTACAGCAAACTACCGTATAGACCAAAATCACCAAAATAGCAGACCAATCGCACACCAATCAAATGTCAATCGAATACGACTGGTCTTTTATTAGTAGCAGAATGCCCGATATGGTTAAAACTGCTATTGCGATCATATTGCGATTCGATTTCTACTCGATTTTGACATTATTAACTTAGGAGAATCGGGCCCCTGACTACCCTTTAGACACTTTTAGACCAATGGCAGACCAATCGCACACCAATCAAATGTCAATCGAATACGATTGGTCTTTTATTAATAGCAGAATGCCCGATATGGTCAAAACGGCTATTGCGATTATATTGCGATCCGATTTCTATTCGATTTTGACATTATTAACTTAGGAGAATCGGGGCCCTGAACGTGCCCTAAAAGGTGATAGCCATTAGGCTAATCCGGGGGTACCGTACGATCGCCCGCGAAGCAGCTGGCCTACTTGCTGGACTGCCACCGTGGGATCTGGAGGCGAGAGTCTTCTTGCGCCTGTACGACTGGCGCGAGGAGACACTGCGCCGGGGGGAAACTCCGCTGCCGCGGCAAGTTGTCGCGCAGCGGGCGGAGCTCCGGCGCGATCTCATGGTGGCCTGGAGGGAGCGACTGTCGCAACCCAGTGCAGGGCACGCCACCATCGTGGCGGTAAGTCCCCTCTTTGAGGAGTGGCTTGGGAGGAGTCATGGCGCCCTCACGTACCGCATGACGCAGGTCCTCACCGGACACGGTTGTTTCGGGAGGTACCTGTACCGAATCGGTCGTGAGGAGGCACCCGGGTGTCACCACTGTGCGGACAGCCCCGAGGACACGGTGGACCACACAGTCCAGGTGTGCCCCGCATGGGAAGGGCACCGCTGGCTCCTCGTCAAGGCTTTAGGCGTCGGCGACCTCTCTCGTCCGGCCCTGATCCAAGCCATGGTCCGGGGCGAGAGGGAATGGGATGCCGTCGCCTCCTTCTGCGAAGCAATCATGCTCGAGAAGGAGGAGGCGGAACGCCAGAGAGTTCGCACCTCTCATCCCAGCCGCCGTGCTGGACCAGGTAGACACCACGGGTGCCGGGTGTCGCGAGATGACTCCCGGCCACCGTAGGTGTGGGTCTGTGGGCGGTGAGTTCCGGTGGCTCATCGTCCCTCTGTCTACTTAGACGACAGACCCGTGTCGACACGCGCTCCTCAAAGAGATGTCAGCAACCCCAGAGGGGCCCAGTTGGGCCAAGGCCTGCCGGGGCTGCGGGTTGTTCGAAAGAGTTACCGCGGCTCTGGTACATAAAAGGCCTACGACGGAACACGACGGTTTTTAGTCAGTAAGAGTCTCACACTCCCTCACCGCTGCTAACCCACAGCGGGAGGGGTCATTTGATGATTTTTAACGTCGATAAAAAAAAAAAAGATTTCGCCGACACTCTATGATTAATGATTTGTCAGTATACATCAATAAAAATAAATACGTACTTGAGAGTCTATCTTTTTAAAAGGTTATCTATGCACTACGTTGGTTTAGAAAGGCAATTATAGGTATTATTTCACATTCATAATGTTTTTAATTTGCTTGAGACGAAAATAATAATTGTACCAAGTAAAAAATACTTATTTAATATATCTGACCAGTCTGACAATAAATGTCCAATGTGACCGGTCATTTAATAGTAATTGACGGTCACTTATCGTATGTGACCGTCAGTTTACAACCCTAACCCAGATATAAAATTTAGGTTATGTTATCTGGGGATACAGCTTCCCAAAAGTCAAAAAAAAATATTGACCTTTAATCCCTTAAAATCAGCAAGTTCATCATCATCTCCTGAGCCTTTTCCAGTCTAACCGGATGCAGCTGAGTACCTACCAGTGTTTTACAAGAAGCGACTGCCTATCTGACCTCCTCAACCCAGTTACCCGGGCAACTCGATACCCCTTGGTTAGACTGGCGTTAGACTGAGTAGCTTCCGACTACCCGTAACGACTGCCAAGGATGTTCAATGACCGCCGGGACCTACAGTTTAACGTGCCATCCGAAACACAGTCATTGGTGTCCACGATATACTTAGAAAGTGCATACAAACTTAGAAAAGTTGTATTGGTACTTGCCTGACCTGGAATCGAACCCACGCCCTCATACTCGAGAAAAAAAAACTTTTTAAAATTATCACGTTGAATCAAACAAATTCTTCAGCTTACTGATATGCATTTGGAGTATGAACGTGGACGGATATAGTGGAAAAGGAAGACCAAAGAAACGATGGATGGATTGTGTGAAAGTAGACATGGTAAGAAAGAATGTTACTTTGTGAGATGACATGATGAGATGGAAGGAGAAAACATGCTGCGCCGTCCCCAAATAAAATTAGGATAAGCGCAGGAGGATGATAATAATTATAGGTACGCCTTTCATGTGGTCGAAGGATCCATTTGGCGTCTAAAGAAATCTATAACGCGATAAAAATATTGTTTTCTTTCAGGTTACGCTATACTTCTTTTAGCTACATTGCAACTACCAGATACTCAGTCTCAACGTCATCGTGACCGGTCAACGAAGAAATACGAACGTTTCTTCCCGCCCCTGGAAAAAGTCATACCATGTAAAGACTGTCCACTGGTCTACTTACCCGTCTGCTCCGACAAAAATCAGACGTATATGAATATTTGCTTTTTTAACTGTAATAAGTTTAATAACTCGCGCGTTGTTCAGCGTGGAATTTGTGTATTTTATTAAAATTTTGTTCGTTTTTATTGCTGTTTTATTTCGAAAAGATGTAAACATAACCCTTATCTGCCTATTTACTCAGCTATGAAGGGGTCGAATTCCAATGTAAATGGATCTAGCTTACACTATTTTACGTGAAGTAACAGCCTATCTGACCCCTGAGGTTCCTGACGACTCGACAAGCTATAATAATAACAAGACTGATTCTCAGACTTCTCACACACTAACGATTTTTTTCTTGGGTAAGTACGCTCGATTTTTGCTGCTCACGGCACATTCCTCGGATCAAAAATCAGTCTAAGTCAAAGTAAAAAAAATAAAAATAATATAGACCTACCACAGGTGTCTAACGTTTCTAGGTGTCTGGAGCCTAACCTAGCCCTTTGTGTGGTAAGTATAAAAGGAACGAAGGTAAACTTTAAGTCAGTTATCATCTTTTTTTTGTCAATTGTTTGCTGTCCTAAAATCTGGTAGTCTGAAAGTGGTACAAATATGCTTGTGTTTGAAGTGGATTCAATTTAATATTACAATTGGTGGGGGTCGAACTAAAGATCTCTCGATGGTCAAGCCACCTAAGTCATTGTTAACGCTTTTTTACTAATTATTGAAATAGGTAATCAGAAATGATTTGATTTGAAATGATTTAGTTTTTGATTTTTATTGTAAATATGTATTGTAAATATCTGTGTAAATAAACTGAAAAGGTTAATAAAAAAAAATAAAAAAATCAGAAATGTAAATAGTCGATGGCATATTACAGTTTGATGATTTTTTTGTCATTAAATTCTCATTTACTGTATAGTGTATGTCAGAATAGAAAGTAATACTTCAAAGAAATGAAATTACCCGTACCTAAATATGCTGTAATTGCTCATTAAAGCAATCGTATTTTGTGCATTTTGGAAGTGCTAACTTATGATTTAAGGATGTTTAGATATTTCTTAGTTCAAGTATTAGGAAACAGGAAAATAATTCGTAAGTTTTTTTCAGTTACTAGTAACTAAAATCTCGTCCAAATAATAACTAATTTATTAAAATTGTCTCAAAAGGGCTAAAGCGTGTTGGCTTCGGCCCCACGTTCGGCTCCCAAAAATCCCAGGGGACCTCAGTAGACTTAAATAATAACATCATTAAATAAATGAATGTCATAATATTGCACTATTTAATTATAACGATAACCGAATAATTTTCCATTTCAAATCGACGATTTGACCAATAGGCGGACAGTACCTACTACATAGCTGGTTAAGGTATGGTTTGGTAAATACCTATGGCCTGCGGGATAGTTGATGGGTTTTAGTCCGTAACTTTCGTACCACAAAATCTTTAAAACGTCTGTTGACCACCTGTCTAAAAAAATCAGATTATAACGTTGAAATACGGTCCCTTTTGCAGCCATAGGTAATTTTTAGACAAGCGTTCAACAGATGTTTAAGTTTTTGTAGTAAGGGGGTAAGAGTCTGACACTCCCTCATTCAACTAACCCACAGCGGGAGGAGTCATTTGATATCCCATAAAAAAAGTCCTAAACCAGTATTGTATTTTCCAGATGCTGTTTTGTTTCTCGTATTAACATGCTATGCATCGCATCGGACTACGAGATCTTACGATGTACTATTTCCACCTCTAGCCAGGATCATGCCGTGCTCAATGTGCCCAGTAGTCTACTTACCAGTATGTAGTGATCAGAACTTAACGTATATGAATCTATGTTTTTTCCGATGCAACAATTTTACCAATGCGAAAATTGTTCAGCGTGGTATTTGTATATTTTATTAAACAAACTTTTTTTCTTGTGTGTTTATTTTAGCTGTAGTTTTTTTTTTATATATTTTTATTTATAGGCAGGGTAGTTTCTGTGTATATAAGGATGTTCAGATGTGGAAGTACCTAAGTTGATTGCTATCGTTTTCACTATAAAGGCTTACTTATGGACATAATTTTGCTTGGAGATAGGCTACTTTTTATCCAGTTACGGGACGAAGGTATAGTTCCTTCGGAACCTGGACAAATTCGAGGGCAAATAAAAATAGACAAAAATATATAGCAAGTAAACGCTTGTAAAAGAGTTCTCATAAATAAATCAGTTTCTCCTTGTATTATTCATTTAAAAAAATACAGTTCTGATTGGCTGATTCCAATTCTTATTCATAGTCAGTCTGTCTTCATTTAATACGGTTAGCTCGAAGCTGGGAATTTAACTAGATTCTCTTGGTACGGTGGGACTCACTGTTGTGGCGATAGGCGAACGAAAGTTAACAAAAATATTTAGGTACCTATGTACCTATTACACCACCAAATAATGCTTAGTAAAATACCAAAATTAAAATTTAGTAAGTGGTGATACCTGGTAGCGAAAGTATTTTTTTGTAATTCCAAAATTGTTCAATTTCAAAGTTAAGTTTAAAAATGGTTGAACCATTTCAAATGAAGGTTAATTTTAAGTGTTCTTTTGAGGGAGAGATATAATAAGCCAGTAACTAGATAACTTACTATTTTAAGTATATTCTTCGTTTCCTGCAATCTGTGGGTCTCCTGGATAATATGCGTATAGGCACAATTAATACTAATTGTGACCACTTACAAAAGCATATAGCAACAATAAAAGCCGTAAAAACAAACCAGCCGATGTATCAAAATAAATATTTAACAAGTTTATAGCCCAACTATCGTTTGAATTAAAAATTTATTTCGACGAACGTTTTCTCTGGTAATAAAACAAAAAATGTACACAGTATTTTATTAATGAGCAATGCAATTAGACACTTAAAAAACTCGTCTGGGTACTTGAAACCTGGTAAGTAAAGTTTATCCATAAAAAGTTTCTCGTTTCTCTTTTACATAGATTCCTGATGATAAAAAACTTCGACCCTTCAAGTTTTATTAAGTGGAAATTCTTGCTAATTCGCGTAATTAATCATGATTTTTATGATAGACATGCAAATAGATTTGTGAAATAGATATTTTTGTTATATTTTCCATATTTTGAACACCATAAGTATTTTTAATTGTGATATCTTTCTGTAAATAATTATTTTTATTATTTGGGTAAAGTGGTTATCATAACAACAGCTTTGAATTCATTTTAATCTATAGGTACGCGATTTAATATGGAGATTATTTGTTTGCTTGTACGCCCTAATTATGAGGAAATACTGGACCGATTTAAACAATTATTACATAGCCCATTTATCGAGGGAAGGCTATAGGCTCTTTATTCGGGCACCAAATGCAGTTTCCAAAAAAAAATGTTGTACTTCCGATCGAAAAATCGTTACAATATACCTAGAATACTTCTTTGACAGTTCATGCCGAATTTCGACTTTATTATATTTGATTTCTTCTAAGATAAGCTTGAGATGGGTCATAAATCTCATTAATCGATATTATCTACTGTTCTTTTACTATTAGGTATGTTAAATACTAGCTGAACAAATCCTAAAGGCAACGTACCATCAAAATTGTCGCTCATTCCAGTTCCAGTCTCCTCTTTCGACGCCAAAATGCGTAGCCATTATGAACGCTAAGAAACGCTCCTGTAATTTACAGCAATTTCAGCGAGAGCAGATGTTGAACAAGATTGCACTGCATATAAGAATATAGAGTAGTCTGCGCTTTGGTGGGTAAATTCTGTAAATCTTTGCAAAGGGATGTAGATAGATAAGGTGGACACACTGGAAGATTAATTTTCGATGGTCTTTTGTTTTGAGATTTATCTGCATTTTTAACTGACTTCCCAAAAAGGACCAGGTCCTCAATTCTGAGATTTGTATTTTTTATAATCAAGAATCGATATGCTTAGCCACGGTTAATGTATAATCAAGTCATATGAGTTCAGGATAATTCATAAAAAAAAAACTAAAAAAAAAACGTAAAATGAGCTATCCCCACAAAGAAACTAATATCAAACTCCTATAAAATATTCAATTTGAATGACCTATTACCCGGTTTTTATTTACCTACTTGCCTCCATTAATGACCTTCAATTCACGAATGCAACTCAGTGGCAGACAGAGGGTTGTCAGGCAGATTTGACACAACTCTGACACTAGGGCTTGTTAGGTTAGGTTAACTGAGTATTGATCTTATTAAACCTGCAGTCACTCAATAAGAAGCAAGAAAATTAAGCCAATAAATTAATTATTTACTTATTAACAAAACAAAACACTAGCGTGCTAACATCCAATACAAGCCTAAACAATCTAATAAAGAACTCGAAGGGTCCACAAAAACATCATAACGTCTTAATCGAGTAGTTCCCGAATCGATTCCTTACGTAAGATTGCTTATCGAATAACCTATAATCGGATTATCCTTATCGCGATCCCCTGATTGTTTCCGTGACTCGAAATCATAGGAAATTAAGTTCTTTGAGCGGCGCTCGATCTGTTAGGATGGAGGTAGTTTTGATTCGATTATTTGGTAGTCGATTAACTGATAGTAGCTTGTAATCGCATGTTTATCTGAAGACTAGATCTGCAGAGGTATACTTTTTTACGCTTTTATAACAGACTAGCTTTTACCCGCGGTTTCACCCGCTTCCCGTAGCCGAATGGTGACTACCTACTAATACCTACTAATACTACCTACTAACTAACCTAAAACCTTCTCCTGGGTCTAAGTTATCTCCCCTCTAATTTTCAGCCAAATCGGTCAAGCCGTTTTCATGTTATGTCGCGTGACAAAGGAGAGCGGGTTTCATTTTTAAATACATAGATTAGCCGATTTTCCGTGGTTTCACCGGTTTATGTGGGTGTACCGGAATGAAAGATAGCCTATGTTACTCGGTAAGAGCCTAGCTTTGCAATAAAAGAAGAATTTTTATACCGGTCCTGTAGTTTCCAAGTTTATCCATTACAAACCAATTTTTTTTTTCCTGTTTATAACATTAGTATCTATAGACAATATCTCCATTCAGTAGTTTTAGCGTTAAGGAATCACAAACGTACAGACACAATACATTTCCAAAATATCCAGGTAGGTACATAAAATGCGTAGGATACCCAAAAAACACGTTTCAAACACTACTTTTAGACCTGAACAAAATAAAATTTCGGCATCATCACATTACTCTTCCAGACACAACATCTAAAGGCTCTGGAAATAACAAACTTTGTAAAAAACATCCCTTTTATACGTACACAAAGAATTCGTTCCTTTGAAATAAGGTCCTTCTGGCTCTCAAAGTTTTTCGTCTCTAACCTCATTCCTTGCTGTAGAGTTACAAGTTCTGAAGACTTTAAATAGCGCGTGTTGGACGCGTTTTTTAGGGTTCTGTAAGTATGTTATTTTTAGAATACTTATATATTTTTAGTCGGTTGCTCCTTTTGAAAGATTTGAAATATGAAAATCTTAGCTTCAGCATCCATCTTGATCTTAGTATCACGAAACGTCAGTTGATTTTAATAAAAGATTAGATGGTGTTATAACATAGAACTATTTAGCAATCTGAGGTATCACAGTCAATCTTAGGTCAGTGGTAACAGTTTTAAAGGAAAATCGTACTTATTTCTATTGACTTAGGTGCATGACAGTTACCACTGATGTGCAGTCTACCGTACCTACCATCACCATCTTCCTCAATGATCTTGGTTTGATTCAGTAAAGTTGGAACTAGTTGGAAGGCTCTTATGACCAAATAAGTGTAAAAACCGCCAATAAAATATGCAGTAGGTAATTTTAAAGATATATGGAATAGCTTCAACTAATCTAAGTTGCTTGCTCCGATAGTGACATAAAATGTGTGCCGAGCTGTAATTTTCATACATGAAACAGCAATGCCACACAATAATGAGCTAACCAAAGTATGTGACAAAACTATGAGTACCTACTACTAATATGTGTACGGAACCCTAAAAACTGTTAAAGTTAGTGCTTAATGTGTTGGCTGTTGGTGATAACTACCCGAGGGACACATTCCGCCATTTTGTACAACTCCTAGTAGTAATTACGGCAGATAAAGTTTTTTAGTTTTAAATAAAACTATTGTTAGTGAACTTTGAGTGGAATGGAATAAATGAGGATGGAATAATATAAATCTTTGCTGATTTTAATGCAAAAGTAACTCTGTGCCTGTCAGCCTTTTACTCCAAAACTACCAATTGCTGAACCAATTCTAAATAGGACACACAAATAGTTTACTACCCCTAACGATTGCCAAAGATGTTGAAATGACAGCCGGGACCCACCAATCTATCGTGCATTCAGAAACACAGAAGTTCCTTCTAAAAATATGAATACAAAATCAATTATTGCGTAGCACCTACATAATTACGAATTGCAATCGATGCAAAATTTGTAAACGACCTACTAAGGAAAAATGTAATATCATATTACATTGCAACCTAAATAATTGAGAATATGAACAACTAAAATTAAGTATGTAACTTGTAGGTACCTACATCTATTTTGAGAAATACTCACCTGCAAGTACTAGTTACTGTTTGCCTGTCTATCACCGCTAATATAATAAACATTAAATATTTTTTGTTTGTTTGTTCGGTTGTAGGTACCCTAAAGTCTCCGAAACTACTGAACCGATTTGAAGAATTCCTTCATTGTTGGGTAACTACCTTATACCCGAGTAACATAGGCTATATTTTATCCCGGTATGGCGAGGGCCCAAAGCGGCTATAATATTTTATATTCACAATAAAACATTGTACCTAAATATGTATATATTAGGTAATAAGTTAGTTGTATGTTGTATATATATTTATTATTAAGTTATTGTAAAAAGTTATTTGTAAATAAAATTTATGTAATTAAAAAAAAAATATGTATTAACATTTCCATAAATAGGCATATGAGGTGTCGGTCTGGAATTCAGGATATTATAATCAAATATTCCATTAATAACAATACAATTTCATTACCAATAGTTCCACCTACACACTATAATGTTCTACAAAGCCTGTGATTGACAAATTTCCCTTTGACTAGGTTTAAGCGGTTATTTAACCCCATATTCAATTCAGACTATTTATATTATTAGGTACGTAGAATGATTGGTGGCATTTCAAAATGAATTATTTCTCAGTAGCACTGTAAATGGGAATACCTGACAACAATCTCACCTGAAGCGAATCGAAGATGTAATTTTTTCAAAATATAATCACATAGGTAAATAAAAACATACCTAATTAAGTACTTACCTACAACATTATTAAGATAAGTAGGTACCTAATAAATAATTACATCTACCCACACAGCTACACTCAGGTTCTATGAATGGACCAACCTCTAACGAATTCATAAAAGCGAATAAAATAAACGTAGGTAGGTACTGGGTACCTATTCTTTCGTCCCCCTCACAAACTGCATAATGCAGTTTTTAACTTTCCCACGGTTTAATTGCATGAAAAACTTGCGAGATTTTAATATAAACGTGAATGAAAAATTATGTTCGCTGCATTTTAAATGGATATGAGTTTTGTGGTCGCCGCTAAAGCTTAATGCGAGTGAAATGATTACATACTAGAATCTAGACTTTTATAGTTCCCCTGACTCATCATCTGCCCAGCTTTTTACCAACTATGTTGGGATCGGCTTCCAGTCTAACCGCATGCAGCTGAGCATCTGACTTCCTCGACCCCAAGCAACTCAACACCTCTAGTTAAGACTGGTTGTCAGACTTACTGGCTTCTGTCTATCCGTAATGACTGCCAAACTGTTCAATGACGGCCGGGACCTACATTTATTTTTATTTATTTTATAATGAATGTTATTTCGATATCTTAAATCTTGTGCTAAGTGTAGACTCACAGCATGCATATTTCATTTTATAGTTTCTGACGATTCCTGTAAAAGTTTTGATAAACGATTATGACCTCTATCTATTCTCCTATTGGTCTACAATACCATGGTCCTGATTCCAGTATTTACAAATATCCTCGACTCGAACAAACGCCGATCAAAGATGGCGCCGCTATGTGCGCGCGCGCCGCCTCTGCCGTACCATTTCTGATAACAGCGCGCGTCATCCTTTGGCGGCATTGTCAAAGTGAATATCAATAATTTACTGTGGGTTTTAATTTCTTTGATTGTATGTAAATCACGACAGACATGTGTGTAAAAGTATAGTTGACACAAGAGTTTTGAGCTGAATAGACAAATATGTAGGTACCATCTTATTTGTCTGTCTGTTAATTGGTATTTATTTTATATTTATGCAAGATAAGTGTTGACTTAGTACACAAGTTCATCATGGATTTACCACAGAAAATACAAACATGGCGTTCCGGATAATGACTTTCAAATACAATTGGTTGGAGTCGGCGCCTTTTAGTGACGCACTTACCTATTGAATGTGCATACAAAAAAAATATAAATATGTATTGATGTCAACGGCATCTTGCAATATTTATTGACTAGAAGAACACTGAATTTCTTTTTTACTTACAATAAATGTTGTCTACATTTGGTCCTTTTTTTAATGATAATATTATCTATCTCTAAAGCAAACAATTCTTTAACATTTGCGGACTGTTTAGGTACCTATAGGTATTACGATGGCATTCAATTCAATCGGTCATTCAATATAGCATTCAGATTCATTATACCTACCCACTTATTACTAACAAACAAACATCGACATATTATTAACGACGCATAAAATGTGCAGCTCCAGTCAACAGCACTGTCGTATGTAACCAAGGCCACGACTTCCTTATCTACACGTGCGTCGGTGCCTTTGAGTGAGTTGAATGAGCGGCGCGCCGACTGTCGGCATCGTCAAACGGGTCGCCAGAGTACACACAATGAAATAGAATACCAACGCGGTGTTGCCACTTTTCAAAATCTACCTTTTTTGTGGGAAAATTTGTGATATGAATTGTTTTTTTTTTTGTCGTGATTTTTTTATAATTCAAGTATTTTAAAAAGTATTGTATGTATGTGAAACCTAATTTCGAATCGAACAGAATTAATTAGTTTTTTTTTAAATATAATTAGAAAAAAGTGTAATTAATAAAACAAAATATTTATACTCGATCTAATGTTGTATTAAAATATCAGTTAGCTGCTTAGAAATTTTAACAATGTTTACTTATTCTACTTACAATATAACTAGAAACAGATAGGTAATCACAATGGTATATTTATTTATTTTCCTTAATAATAACAAAAACATGAATTTATACAAAGTAGAAAAACTTAACAGGCCCAACCAACCTAATTTCACAAATCAATAACTGGGAATAAATTATTTAACTTCTTAAAATAATTAGCTGGTTAATGAAAATCTTCATCCATTTCATGGTCACTTATTGATAGAACTTCAGATTTAATTTCCGAAGGATTACCGTCATACGGGTCTATGGTAGTAGACCGACTATTGTGGAAGAGATAATAAGGAATACCGCTACATTCTTCTTTTGTTTCCATACTGGTAAAAACTCTCTCCGTCATGTTCAATTTATACTGAACAATATGGCAACACTGGTCCCAATAAATGTCATCCGTTTGTTGCTTTTCCATGCATTTGTTAATCTCGTCCAAAACCTCTGTTTCATCTCTTCTAAAAAAAACAACCCTCGACGATCTTTGGACTGAAACTTTGAATTTCGGGTCAATCTCCCTTACGAGTTTAAAAATATTTTGACATAGATTTAGTAGGTGTTTTGCGTAAACTTTATCCGGGTAGCCATATTCGGCAAATATGTTTGACAATTCCAAAGCTAGCTCTTCATTACACTCAAAAAATGGTTTCAGAAGCAAAAAGTTTGTATGATCCTCTTTCAGGATTAACAAATAATCAACTCTGTTACGTTCATCATCACAGTTTTTGAGAACGGCACTACCTTCAATTATGCTTAATCGCCACACATTAGAGGAATCTTTGTTAACCTTCTTTACTTTTTCTTGCTTCGTATTTTCTATCCTTCTTTTAGCATTCCTTATTTTTATCTCCGTTCTTATGTCTAGGCTTGTAACTGTTTCATGTTCTCCTTTTGGTACATGCTTAACAGGACCTCGCCATATTTCTTGAAACCAGAGCACAGCAAACATAGGCACATAATATTCCTCCGAAATAACCCTGTATGAAGGACAAATATTGTCACGCATAACACTGTTACTCAATACTTCAAAAATTTCTTCAACTGAAATAACTTCCAAGTATTTGCTTCTTTTCTTTTTATACAGCTTGTTTTTACCTTCTGCACATCGAACAACGAAATCATGCGTCTGCATTGGATTGTTGAGGGTCTGTATTATTTTGGCGCGAATTTTTTCTCTGGTGCTGAGTGGATCATTTAATATTAATGATTTATTTCGTTCGGCATACTCGTTGAATCTTGCTTTGGCGTTGTCGTAGTCGAATCCTGTGTGATTTGTCACCATTTTGTATGCGTAGTCGCAGCGCGAGTGTTCGACGGATCATGTGCGCAGTGTTCGCGAGTCGCGAGGTAACTGACGAAGTGAGGGGGGCGCGCGGGTGACGCCATTTTGTCAGTGTGTGAGAGAGACAGCGCGCGTCGCATAGTCAATGTCGCGAAACGTTTTTGTAGACGGATAATGCTGTTATTTGTATGACCATTGTTCGTGAATCGTACCTATTATCGTAACTAAGCTTAATATTTAAATTTATTTATTAAAACGATACTACTACAATAGATTAGGTAATATAGGAATGTAGTTGTTTTTAATAACTGTGCTGAAGGAAAGGGTTTAAATTAAGTACCGTAAGAGTTATTTAATTATACTCAATATGCAAATCGCAAGCTCATGAATGTCTTTGTAAAATGTAATTTATTTTACAAAGGATTCTAAATGTACCTACGTATTTAGCAGTTAATTAGTAATCTATGATTTTAGACTGTAGCTATGTATTTACCAAATTAAAAGTTAACACTTTTTATTTATAAAACCACGGAGGAAGGATAAATAGCGGAGATGCCATAAGAAAGGTAAGTCAGGCGCCTTCTTATAGGTCAAGACTTGACCTAGTAACATACGGTAGGACTCCATATCTAAAACCTACTGTGAGATTGTTCTCAAGTCTATTCAGGCAAAAACCAATAAAACAAAAACGCCATAGCTACTTTTAATAACTCACACTTAAAACTAAAACGGTATACAATTGCCTTGATGTACTACGCTTACATTATCTGTCTTTGAAACCTTGCATTCTAAGAAACATAGATTGAAATATGACTGGTAGTTTGAAGCGCACACTGGGTCGTAGATTTTGGAGCAGAGGCAACTTCTATTTGGGGCTTCTGTTGTTTTGAATGGTAGATCTTGTTCTTCCATATCAGCTCTGGAAAGAGAATAATAATGAATAAATATAGGGACACCTCTTTAACCCCATAGTTAGTTAGGTATTAATTTATTGGCTTGTGTGGCTAAGTCAAAGCCGCGCGGATCGATCGATCATAAGGTTAAGCAACGCTTGGCGCGGTCGGTCCGTGGATGGGTGACCATCTTGTCATAATGAGTTCTTCCGTGTTTCGGATGGCACGATAAACTGTAGGTCCCGGCTGCCATTTAAACATCTTTGGTAGTCGTTACGGGTAGTCAGAAGCCAGAAAGTCTGACAACCAGTCTTACCAAGGGGTATCGGGTTGCCCAGGTAACTGGGTTGAGGAGGTCAGATAGGCAGTCGCTCCTTGTAAAACATCGGTACTCAGCTGCATCCGGTTAGACTGGAAGCCGACCCCAACATAATTGGGAAAAGGCTAGGCAGATGATGATGTTTTAGATAAACTACCTATATACTTACATATATCATACTAATATCCTACTGATATTATAAATGTGAACTTTATGAGAATGTATGGATGTAGGTTTGTTATAGTTTCACGCAAAAACGGCTGGACCGATTTGGATGAAATTTTGATATATAGATAGGTGTGTACCCTGGATTAACACGTAGGCTACTTTTTGTCAAACACACCTTTCGGGCGAAGCCGTGAGCGGAAACTAGTATATACTAATAAAAATGGTTATAACACCTAGCTAGAGTACCTACCTACTAAGTTTTTAGTCGGTCTGATATCGGCTAAATATCTGATGCTTGTAGGTCTGTAATGTACGTCCATCTCCATACTAATTTATGAGCCCCAACAAACTATCGGCCGACAAGTTTGCATAGAGTGAGTAGGTACAGGCAAGTTCAGGTCAGTGGTAACAATTTTATAGGAAAATCATACTTATTACTATTCAGTTAAGGTGCATGACAGTTACCACAGATGTGCCGTCTACCGTACTCTAAATCGACGAATAAAATAGCAACTAAAATATTAAGGCGAGGAATTGGTCAACAATAATTCCATAACCGGCACGCGCATCTAAGGCGCCAAAAGGGGTCGGAGCGTCTGAGCGGGGCGAGGATAACAATACGCGCGCTAGCTTATAACTAAAAGTCGTAAGCGACAAAATGGTTTTGTAATTTTATTATTTAGAAATGATAATTTGATAAAAATTTCTACTACCATTTTAAAGAGTATGTATATACTCAACTACTAAAAAAGTTAAGAGGCTTAAATCGGTCCCGTATGCCCATAATATGTGAATCTCTTTTTTAAAAGAGGTGTGTTTGATATATTTTTCTCTGTTATAAAAGTTACGTAATCATGTTTCTACTTCTAACAAAATAAGGTTTATATCATGAACTTTCAGGTAACCAAGTTGTATTTTGATCCGTTTTGTATTTACTGAGAAAAATTGAAATCCTTGGCGCCAAAAATTCCAATTCGTCCTCTTAAGTGCGTATGGATTAAGTTCATAAAATGGCGGACCTAAGCGAAACTTGAGCAAAAACAGCTTACAGCTGCCTTCTCAATAATTCCTGATTGAGTCACTCAAATTAAGAGGGCCTTCGTAACTTTTTTCGTCGAATTTCCTTTAAGAAAAGTTGGATACGGCGCCCTAAGCAGCTAGCCTATTCCACTTAGGATTCTATTCGGAGTTAAAAAACTCGAAGGCTTTTAGATTTAATCTTGATTGTAATTTTTTCAGTTCTAGAATAATGGTACTTTTAGTGGCTGAAGTAAAAATGATCTATTTTGCTTTTTTTGTAGCCTTATCTTTACTTTTTTCAGCAAAGTGTGAGAGTATTCATTATCTATCAAACAAGGCTAGATAGATCTTTAATTGGACAAGTGACTTTCATGAACCTTTAGAGTGCTGATATTTTTGTTGCCGCTATAACAACAAAATGAAAACTAGAATTAAATAAATATTTTGGGGGGCTCCCATGCAACAAACGTGATTTTTTTGCTTATTTTCTAAATAATGTAACGAACCCTTCGTTTTTTTCTTTGATAATTTTAAGGCTCTCCTGATTTCTCTATCAAAAAGATAATAATTGAATCACTATACCGTCACTTTACTCGTTACCTTTGACATCAAGCTGTTCTTTGTGTACAAACAAAATTGCCTTCAAAATTGATTAAATTCTTGTAACGAACTTTACACCGTCTTTTTGGGTATAAAGAGTGAAAAAATGCATTGCAAATGGTATGTTCAACACATTGTTTCAATGTTTATTTTGCAGTAATATGTAGGTATGGATTTAGAACTTTATAGCTAAGGCTGTGTGCATATCTACTGAAATATTTTTGATGAATATATTTTTTTCATGCACGTTTTTGAATGATGAAAAATTATGAACCTATTTTTAAATAAATAAAATATAGATTTTTGATTAACAGGTAAATAGCTTAACTGCAAGATACCTAAATCTAGCGCATGTCTATCAGACGGACCACGGAACGTATAGTCCCAAATATTGGGAGGCGCATTTCTTAATGTAGTAATGTATCATTACCAATACTTATTAAAGTGAAAAGCAAAGGGTACCTAGATAACCAGTCCATGTGACCACAACCTTACAATGAAATACACACGGGTTTAACGTATATACCCAACTAGTTGGCTAAATTCCAACTGCGAACACTTTTTATGGTCTCTAAAAGGCACAAACTACCCTCGAATTAATAATAAGTACTGAAACGAGTGGCTAGTAAAATGTAAATGTGTTTAAGAAACTGGGTAAGTACCTAAAGGTGAATTACTTAAGCAACCTCCCTTTACTTGAATTAAGTTAAATTTATCCAGTGGTTGAAAAACAGCCAACCCTTTATAAGCAACAATAGCATTACGTATAATTTTAAAATGCTTAATTTCTTTTAAATCGATGTAAGCGCTAAGCCTACTGATATTCTTACCCGACTGCCAAAGAAGGAGGGTAATGTTTTTCGAGTGTATGTAAGTATGTATGTATGTCTGTTCCTTTGTGACCTCCTGTAGCCTAAACGGCTTGATGGATTTTGATGTATGAGGTATCGTTAGATTTGTCTTGATTACGGGAGTGTCATAGGATACATTTTATCCTAAAGTCCACGGGATATTTTTCTAAATTTCCCTTTAAAAATATATGCGGTATCATTAGATTCATTTCAATCACGGGAGTAATTAATATAGGATACGTTTTTTCTCAAAATTCCCACGGGAACATGTTAATTCTGCGTCAACGCAAAGCAACTCATGCGTTAGCAAGCAAAAAGATAGGGCGTGGCCTGGCATGCGGCGCGCGGCGCGGTGCGGAGGGGGATATGCTCGAGTATACAGCCCGAATGCGGGCACACGCATAAGGGCACACGTCGTTGACGGTCGTCTCTAAATAGCGATTTTTTCGATACTTCGTCGTCTGACGCAAAACTTATAAAGAAGCCCCACAATAATATTGATCAATCAAATTAGAATGTAATAAGAATTCTGTAGCGGCCACAGAAACTGCGGGTAATAGCTTCCTAATTCTTTTTCTTCTTCACTACCAACAGTCCAGATTGGCGGTAAATTTATGTTGCGGAGTAACATCACTCGTAATCTAAAGCCAAATGTCGTCGAAATAATTTAAAATGGTACTTACATAGTCTTCTACATCTACAACATTTTCGTTAAATAAAAACAGCTAAAAAGTTATAAATAAAAGAATTATTATTAAAAAAACAAAATACCCGACTGCACACTAAAAAAAGAGTAAAACAAGCCCCACAATAATATTGATCAATCAAATGCTAAAAACTAATTATGTAATACCGTTTAAACAATACCTATATTAAAATACACTACATTATGTGTTCGTAATCGATAGTTAAATAAACAGAAACTTATTTTGAATACAAATTTACTGAATATAATTTATAAATATTGATGGAAAGCATCGCAGGCGGGGACCACCTTGACCGCCACCAACGAAAATTCTGCTAAATGGTGCACAACCGAAATGACTATAAATAAGCCTCTGTTGGTGGAAAAGCAAAGGGTACCTAGATAACCAGTCCATGTGACCCCAACCTTACATGAAATACACACGGGTTTAACGTATATACCCAACTAGTTGGCTAAATTCCAACTGCGAACACTTTTTATGGACTCTAAAAAGCACAAACTACCCTCGAATTAATAATAAGTACTGAAACGAGTGCCCAGTAAAATGTAAATGTGTGTTTAAGAAACTGGGTAAGTACCTAAAGGTGAATTACTTAAGCAACCTCCCTTTACTTAGATTAAGTTAAATTTATCCAGTGGTTGAAAAACAGCCAAACATTTATAAGCAACAATAATTTATGCATTACCTATAATTTTAAAATGCTCAATTTCTTTTAAATCGATGCTAGCGCTAAGCCTACTGATATTCTTTATAGTTTATCCCTGGCTAACTAGATTTCTCCTTACCGATATACCTACACACTGCAAACTTTTGTTTCGGCTCATGAATCAGTATGAATATGTCCATGTCAGTATGAAATGGCACATAACAAATCAAGTATTTAGCTGTATCAGATTGATTGAAAACTTTGATTGGAATCCAGACTTTCGCTAAAAAAAATTGGCTACCATCGGGTCAACTATCTACCGACTGTTTAGCCTAAAGCGACCTCAAGTGTTCGGGTACTCTTAATGTCATTATTTTTCGTTCAAGCCCAGTAATATCTTCCTTAAAAACTATCATAAAAACCAGTTAACGTTAAGCTGAACTTAAATTATATGTATAGTTATCGGCACGAATCTTGAGCTCTCACCTTCACCTGCGCAGAAGTTATTTATTGGATCCCTTTTATGGTATGAAGTGAGGCGCGGGGGCGGGCTAAAGCGGTGATTGGCCCGCAGTGCATCGCGTCATAGCCGTCACTCGGGATTGGTTCTTTGCTAATAAATCACTTCTGTGCAGATGTAGGTCAGAGCTCAAGATTCGTCATCATCATCATCGATGTACAACCTTTACATGCAAATAAATATTTTGAATTTAAGTTAAATTTGACCTTACCCTTGACGCAATGCTTTAATCTTATCAGTCGTATATTGTGGCCATGGAGAGCGTCTTTGCGGTGGTATCGCCAGGACTTGAGTCAGAATACACCATGTTACGGTAATAAGAGTGCCTTCTGAAAAAGTTATTACTGTATAACATCATCTTACGAACCTTTTCTCAACAATGTTGGGGTCAGCTTCCAGTCTCATCGGATACAGCTGAGTACCAGAGTTTTACAAGGACCGACTGCTTATCTGACCTCCTCAACCCAGTTATCCGGGTAATACAATACTCCTTGGTAATAAAGAACTGAACTTGGTAATAAAGACTGGTGTCAGAGTTACTGGCTTCTGACTACCCGTTACGACTGCCAAGGATGTTAACTGCCATTTGCAATGTGTACCCCGGATCATAGATGAAATTATGGATAACACCTACGTTTTAATTTGAAATACATACTTACAACAATAATACTTACGAAAAAATATCACTAGAAATTCCCTCATATTTGCGTTGCTCGTAAAAATAGAAAAAATATCTTTAAAAAACAATCATTTCTTGCCGAAGGTACTTAATTACCGTAAATAATTGAGACATTACCATACAATTGGATATCGGTAACGAAGATGAGTTTTTCAATTCAATTGAAAGTGATATTCAGACTGAGATAAGGCTGCTATAATTGACTTACTCTAAGTGGCAGTTGTAGACCAAGTAACTAGAGATAGTTGAACTTAATTTATACCTTCTAGTTAATGTCTATCTAGTGCATTATCATCTTTCCACTTTCTAACCTCGTCTAAACTGTGTTAAAGTCGGCTTTCAGTCTGACTGGATGCAGCTGAATAACGTTGTGCGTTAATCACCACGTTCGTCTCAACAGCCGACTAAAAAGACTGCAGTACCTACTCGGTCACTGTTAGGCTGTGTCCAAACCAAACTGACTTAGCCACTGAATGTGAGCAAACGTTACGCAGTTTATTGTATTTCCATACATTTTCACTTTCTTATTCACATATAACCGAGACGATGCGTTGTGCGTAATATGCATAGACGCTGACATTCGGCGGCTGACCGTTAGTTTGGTTTGAACTCAATCTTAGAATAAATAAACACGCAAAACAGCATCTTAAACAAAGGTCATACTCGTGGTATTAATACTTACCCAAAACCCTGAAAAACGACACCATTAAAATATATAACAACAAAATAAATATTTACTATTAAAAAAAAAACGAACAAGAATGTTATTGCAAAAGTACATTCTGTTTTTTAATTCTCAGCCATTTTCGCGTCAAGCCCGCTCCTGTGTTTAATTCAAGGGTTCACAAATTGAAGGCAGACGTGAAAATTTTAATTAATTTTAAGCCTCATAAAACATTATAATAAACATGTTTTGCTGTATAAATTAATACATAGCTCGTTTTCTGGTTGATATTATGATGATATTATATTTAGAAGGAATTTAGTGTTGTAGTGCGAATATTATTACCTACACATTTTTTTCCCGTGGTTGATGTTAATAGTAGGTAAACGCAGTTGCACTGCAAACTTTTAGTCGGCCGATAGTTGTTTTTTTTTTTATTGATGGCAAAAATCATTAAATGACAACTCTCGCTCTAGGTTAGTAGCGGTGAGGGAGTGTCAGACTTTTACGGACCAAAAATCCATCATGTGCCATCGTAGGCCTTTTATGTACCAGGGCCGCGGTAACTCTTTCGAACAATCCCGCAGCCCCGGGGATAGTTTGTTGAGGCTAATAAATCGGTATGGAAATGAATGTTAGTACACACATAATACTGATCGTTGATTGAATTCGCGATATTCATAAAAAATACTCAATAGGTATTATCAATGCGAAAGTAATTTTGTATGTCTGTCTATCGCAAAACAAATCAATCACTCCCACAATTTTAGCAGCCCAAAATAAGTACCTACCTACTCCATTTTCAGCCCCGTTAAATCTCATAAATCTAGCATTTGACATAACATATTCCCCTAAAGACCAATTTCGATTAAACTATATTAAACACGTCTATAAAGTTGTAAATATTCACCTCAGTTCCAAGAGAACTAATTCCCACAGCCGGTTAAAAAATAGCCTAAGTTCTTTTTCAAGCTCTGGTCCACCTGTGTACCAAATTTAATTTAAATCAGTACTGTGGTAGCAGCGTGAACTTCAGCATTTATAATATTAGCTACAGATTACTTACGTAGCAACGAATATTAAATTCCTCTGGGAAATATCAATTATATAACAATTTGTGTACGTAATTGGTTTCGCGAGGTCGTTGACCTTCAAGACACCGCGAGACATACAAATAAATAACGACTATATTTCTTGTATAATTTTCTATTTAGAAAAACTTTCTCTAGATCTCCTTAGAGATAAATAAACAAGTACTTGAAACTAAATTCAGTTATATTTCTTAGGTATTTGTAACTCCTTTAAAGCGCTTTCTTTGACATCTGACAAATAGTTTTAAAAGGCTTCTATTGTTTTAAAACAATGGAAAACTACGACATCTGTTTAAATGAAATACTAAAGTGTTTGAATCAATTGGGATTAGGTTGAAATATTAAGTTTTTTTTGGGGTTTATTACCAAAGTGTACATAAAATAACTACAATAAGGATGGTGCAATAATAATATACTGCATTAATCTTTTCCATAGTGAATCTACACGGAGACGAACTATAAAAATTACTGAACTACGAAAATTCGAAGAAATCATAATTTGTGTGCGTCACAGTGCTCACAGGAGGAATCTCATATTGGATAACATATTAATACAAAACACTTATTGAGACATACATTATTTATCACACAGATGCACAATTACGCTTAAGTTCTTTAAAAAACATACTCTTACATCAATTTAAACGTCAATCTCCCATGAAGTACATTAATCCTATTTTTATTTCAGATACATTTTCGAACCATTCAAAATAAAGTGCGATGCATTTATCTCAATCCATTGAGTTGAGAAAATCTCTGAACCCGATCGATCGATTACTATGAACTGCACGATATATTATAAAAAAACCTTTAGGTACAATAAAAGAAAATCGATTTTTTTGCCTAAAAACTTCTCCTAAGTTTGAAATATACTATGCTGTAAATCGCATCAAGCAAATTAAAGGTGAAGGTTGTGACGTATAAGGAAGTTCAGCAGTTGGCGCTAGATAGGCGTAAATGGAAGGAGCTGCACCGACAAGAGCTGGGCTTTTAAATTAATGATGTTGAAATTGCATCGAAATCACAATCAGGTCAATCATACATACAGATCAAACTGAGCACCTTCTTCTATGAAGTTGGTTAAAAAAGTAGGCTTTTAGCATACAGGACTCATGGGAGTAAAGATCAGCCAACTGAACTTTGGTTTTAACCAAATGTGTTTGGGGATGTGAATGAGTTTATGTTTATGTTTTCTCAAGGGACTGTAAATGGGGTTTCAATAAGACATCGAAGTTAAAGGATCGTTAGCGCGTAAGTGATTCTCAAACAGCCTCGCCTAGAGTATTTGGTGATCGAAGACTGAACTAATTATGGTGAGATTCCACCAATATAAGTACATTTTTTTTCGCGTCCACTTTTTTCGAGCGAAACTGCAACCTACATACGTGGTTCGCTTGCTTATTAGGATAGATACCAAATGACTAATTTGAATGACTACTTTTTCCTTATTTTGATATACATAGGTATCTCTGTATCAAATGCACGAATCTAATTTGTATGCCCTATGAGGCGGAACATAGCATGAACACAGCATGAACACATTTCGTTTAAAACCTCCAGCCAATCACCAATAAGTAGGACGTCCTCAGGCACGGTGGAGTAATGACTTGCGAAAGACGGCTGGCAGTAGCTGGATGCGAGTAGCCGAAAATCACCAATAAGTAGGACGTCCTCAGGCACGGTGGAGTAATGACTTGCGAAAGACGGCTGGCAGTAGCTGGATGCGAGTAGCCGAAAATCACCAATAAGTAGGACGTCCTCAGGCACGGTGGAGTAATGACTTGCGAAAGACGGCTGGCAGTAGCTGGATGCGAGAAGCCGAAAATCACCAATAAGTAGGACGTCCTCAGGCACGGTGGAGTAATGACTTGCGAAAGACGGCTGGCAGTAGCTGGATGCGAGTAGCCGAAAATCACCAATAAGTAGGACGTCCTCAGGCACGGTGGAGTAATGACTTGCGAAAGACGGCTGGCAGTAGCTGGATGCGAGAAGCCGAAAATCACCAATAAGTAGGACGTCCTCAGGCACGGTGGAGTAATGACTTGCGCAAGACGGCTGGCAGGAGCTGGATGCGAGCAGCCGAAAATCGATCTCAGTGGCGTGCACTTGGAGAGGCCTATGTCCAGCAGTGGACTGCGATAGGCTGATGATGAATCACCAATAAACGATTTGATTTGATCTTTGGAAGAAAAATTGCCTGATAATGTAATGAAAAACATTTTAATAACCTTCCTTGACTAGATACACAGGTACCTACTAACTTCAAGACGAGTATTTTCCTAGCAGTTTTAACCTTTTGCCATAAAGAAGCTTAAAGCTATAAAAACTACATTGTATACAAGTTTGTACCAGATATTTATCTCATTTTCACTTTATTCACTTTTCAGTTTATATAAGACGACAAGAGAGTCATTCAGTGACATTTTGTGTTTCAATTTTGCTCACAGTTTACAAAGAAAGAAAAACTTTGCGTTGGTAGTGGTACTATAGTTGGTTAAACATGCATGCATGAATGTTTTGAAGTCTTGCAATCGTGCGAAGATACCTATAAATAATACCTCGTAGCTAAACTGTTAAATTGCCACAATATACGGCTATGTGGCCTACGTTGGAGCACCTTTCAGCCACGTCAGCCATCCTTTCTTTGAGATCAAGCCTATGGATAAAATATAGCCTATGTTATACGGGAAGTGTGTGGCCAACATTGAAATAATGTTTTAATCGGTTCAGTAGTTTTGGAGTTGTATGGAGTAAACATGTTTCTTCTTATAACATTCGTGTAGATAAACTCCATTTTCCATGCTTTTCAGTGAAAGAAAGCCACATTGTCTCTGAAAGCCATAAAACGAAAAGCATTGAAGTGCATAAAATGCACTAGATAACGCAAACACTCGCTAGTATTGTAACAAAAATATTACAGCATCTCAAACCGCCAACTACTTAGTACTTCTTTTATTTTTAGAGTTCCGTACACGAAGGGTAAAAATGGGACACTCCATCCGTCCGTCTGTCTATCATTAAACAGTATCTCATTAAACGTGACGGCAAGATGATAAAAATTTTTTGATTACGTATTTCTGCTGTAGTTTTATAAACAAATGCTTATAACATATTGAAGTAATATTAATGGGTTCTCGTGCAAAAGTGCCGTGTTTTGCTAAATATTAGAGTATTACAGGAACCCTTTGGCCGCAAGTCAGACTCACGCTCAGCCCTTTTTTGCAAACAACAAGATGCAAATATGACGGCTTCCCATTTAAATTCAGTTTGCAACTTTATCACTATGGTCCGCAGAAGTTTCAATATAAAACAAACAAGCCGGGCTCTTCAAAATTCACTGATAACTACTTAAAACGTATTCCGCGAAGCTTTTTCATAATTATATTATAATAAAAACATGGAAAAAGCAACCTGTATTACTGACAAGTTTTATCAAAATCCATCGGGTAGCTTTAGCGTGCAAGAGTACCTACAAACATACATATGTACTGTCATTAGAAATGTCAAAAAAATTACATTATTTCTACAAAAGGTCAACCAAAGTCCGCTATGTTTCTTCAGAGAACTTTATAATGTAAGTCTAATAATTAATTATTGCCTAACCAAGTGACCTGACCTGACATTTTCTAACAATCATTCATAATTTTTCCCGAAACTAAACTTTTGTTCTTACTACCAACCAAGTTAATAACCAAATTGTGTCGTTAAAAATTATCTTCCTACAATACCGAAAAATGAACAATCATTGAGTCCAAAAGTAAAGTATAATTTCCACGAAAACTTTGTCCAATTCCGAAAACTTTTCTTTTTACAATTCCAAGCTGATAATTCCGTAGCCCTAAGGCTTGTTATATTCTGGTATCTACCATGTTCGTTCACATCGGGCCTCTGACCTCGAGTCCCAATTTTAAATACTGGATTGTTCTCATTTGAATAATTTTTCTTTTCATTTGAATAATGGGAAAAGAACGATTCTTTTATTGAAAGATAGATGTGTGCGAAAGGAAAGTCGTTTTTAATTCTTATTCTTGCGAAGTAATTTAAGTGTGGGAGGCGTCATTTTCAATTTGTAATTAAATGTATATTTTTACAGGAAAATGAATTAATTCGGTTACTTAACTGCGAAAATAGAAAATGTTCAATTGGGTCTTTTATTATGATTTGTTATGAAAATAATCTTAAATTAATGATGACGATGTCCTCCTAACCGATTATCGACCACGGTGGCTGTTCTCATATATAGAAATTAAACAAATGCGCAATTTTTCACTTTTATAGGTAGGTACGTAACCCATTCATATTTGGAAGTTCACATAAAGTTTATCATCGACAAGAAGAAGCCTTCATTTACCAGATGCGATTTTCAAGAACTTTAACAGAATTAAATGCTTAAACAACGCCATCGCGGAAGAGTAGCCTTAATTCGAGTTGTCAGTGTTGCCAGCTCCATGTTGACAACAAAAACCGGAGCATCAGGGTCTGTTACACGGAGTACGGAAAGATGGGCGGAGATGCCATAATGCATCAGGGCCAAGGCCTGTCGGGGCTGCACGATCGTGCGAAAGAGTTATCGCGGCCCTAGTACATAAAATGCCTAGGTAGGAACATAATGGATTTTAGTCAGCAAAGTCAGATTCTGACACTCCCTCACTGCTGCTAACCCACAGCGGAGGGTCTTTTGATGATTTCCTATAAAAAGATGCTATGATGCACGTAGGTCATTCGCCTTCTAGGTCAGATACGTACCATGAGCATGACCAAAACGATCAGTTACGACTGTTACGAGTGAACTAACGAAGCCTTCGGGTTCTTTAAGACACCTGTCAACGATTTTTGGTATTAAAAAAAATTTAGGGTCCAAGAAAGTATCGTTCCCCGTCCACCGCACTCCAGCATTTTGGTTCTCTACTTAGGAGATTTTCCGTTACAGCACCTCCGCTAGTCATTTTGTTCTCCATGGTCTATTATCACGAAAGGGGCTCAGAAAACAATATTACCGGAACGGCGTGAAGCTTGCTTTTGTCCTTAATAGTGGTGGGACATGTAGCTCAGATGTTTGCGGATATTCGCGGTTAAATATGAGGATTTTAAAAGTTTTACACTTATCTCTACTCATATATAAAGCTGACGACTTGACGAGTTTGTTTGCTTGAAAGCTGTAATGACATTAGTTTCTAATTAGATTTTAAAAATGCTACTATATACAACTACTACTACCTACTATATACTAAATTTCATCATCGTCTGCCTAGCTTTTTCCCTAATTAAAAATTAATATTCATATTGTAAAACTAAACTTTTTTTATTGAACACTCTAATCTCAGGAACTATTAGTCCGATTTCTTAAATTATTTCAGTGTTAAATGGCCTATTTATTGAAGAACGCTATTACCTCCCTTTTATCTGGATGCAAAGGAGTTCCCACGAGAAATAAACATATAAACAAGCCAAATAAAATCATAATGCAATATCCGCAGAGAGAGCCCCAAACAACAGAGTTCCCATCCCTAGAGGCTTAAGTAAAAACTTCTCGAATGTAAATCCTCAAACTTACTAATGATAAACGCGTTGCTTTTTACTTCAAATTTAATTTAGTTTTACGGAAATGTATGATTTATGATGCAGACCATATGTTTCCGTCAACTGAAAGAGGATGTTGTATTTTGTGTGGTTTTAACCCTTTTGATATACATATACTTTGGTACAAAAACTATCAGTTATTACTTACCTACTAGCTATTCACCGCGGTTCCATCCATGTCCACGTCCGAACTTCTTCCGTCCACTACTTCTTGCAGTCGGATTAAAAGTACAGATGTCCAAAGATAGATGGAATTACTTAAGCATTTATTATATGTACCTACTACTTATTTACAAAAAGTAGGTATAGCTATTTTGTTCTCCTGATACCTATAAGAGCATTCAAAGAAACACAAACTCTTTAGCTTCGTAATGAGTAATAAGCTTTATAATAAGAGTTATTGGATTAAGCATACCACACATATATAAACTAAACAAGAAACAGTAGATAAGGATAAGGCTAAATCTAGTGAGAGTTTTTGCTCAATTTAAATACTGCAGCACGGGATACTCCACTGCATTATTAGTATAGGATTATGTTCTTACATGTACGGATTGTAATTTAGCTTCGAAGATAACGGTATACCTATTATGAAGTACTATACATGTACGATCCCAGTGGCGTACACTTGGAGAGGCCTATGTCCAGCAGTGGACTGCGATAGGCTGATGATGATGATGATGATACATGTACGTATGTACCTACTTTAATCTGGAATATTGTAGTATTAGCCTTTGCCAACGGTTTCATCCGCATCCCGTGGAAATCCGATGAAAAGTAGACTGTCAAGAATTTTTCAAAACGCACTGATAGATTACTTAGATTAGCAACCTTAGTAATATTTAAGAGCAAATCTGCATCTTAGAAGTTAGCAGTTACTTAGTATTATGTAGGCTTCAAGGTTTGAAAAAGGCTAGGCATATGATGGGGACATATATATTAGACATAAGAAATACAACATAAAAAGTCATAGGTACAGTTAAATGTCTGTAGCATTTGACCAATACAAGATACCTCTTAAATGAAAAACCTTAAAGTTCAACGACCGAATCAGAGCGTGATAAACAGTGCGACGACTTTGAGACAGCTTTGTGAATGTCTAAAACAAAGAGAATGGACAACATTGTGTAAATACGGAGAAATATTGCTCGAAATATCTATTATTTTAGAGTACCTACCTACGAAATTAATGCAAACGTTGGTTTCTGACTGGTATTTCTTCGCATGTTTTTTTCTTTAAAGGGGTCTACACACCAAAGCCGCTGACCCGGCGGCACAGCCCGGCGGCACGACTCCCGCGGCATGTGGTGTTCTAGTAATTGTCAAATACTCTATGAAAGCCGGCGGCATGATTGTACAAAATACGGCCGGCGGGTTGGGCCGCCGGGCTGTGCCGCCGGCATCAGCGGCTTTGGTGTGTAGACACCATAATATTAACTGCCGTTTCAGGCCTTTGAAAGTAGGTACCTTCTTTAAGTAGTTAACTGTTTTCCAATCAATTACATATTGATAAAAAAATATAATTTCATTCCCATTTTCCCAATCAAGAAATCTTAACAGGAAAAGCGACCATTCGTCAAAATTTTCCAACAGTTAAGGAATTAATTTCAAATATTTTTTCCTCCGCTCAGGCGTTTTAATCAGCAAATCGTACAATTAAGAAGCAAAATTGTTATAAAAGAAGCCTTTTTAATAGAAATACTTACTTTGAGCGTCTCATTACTGATAATTTTCTACTCGGCCCTGTGAAAAATGGAGCTATTATTGTGAAAGACTCTGTCTTTAGGGTTTCGTACGTAAATCATGAAACGGTCCCTTAAGTATTTGGTACACCATCTGATTCTGTTATCGATTAAGTTATCTAATATGAACTGAAAAAAATGCATTTCATTGATATGGGTGCTAGCAGCATGTTTTCGAGTTTTCAGTATGTAATGAAACTCTAGTTGAAAAGTTAGTTATTAGGTGTTATTTGATGGATGAATAAAGGTGAAATTCGTTAATTAGCGACAATGCGAAAGGATCATTTTTATGGCTCAAGTTTTGTGAAACTCTTTTTTATAATACAACAGCATATAAAATCGCTTTTAATAAATTAAAGAACAAAATACTATTCACACGTTGAAATGCGGACATCATAAAGAAGCGTTATTATTAGGTATTTCTGTACGGAACCCTTTACGACCCATAATACATATACTAGCCTTTTCTTTTGATACTTTAAATCGTGTGATTATAATAGCCATGAAATACTTTCATTTGAAACGTTCACCTATTAATATTACTGCTTTTCAGATTATCTCAAAGTAAGTGGTTTTCTACTTCTATTAAAGTTAGTCTAGTTTTAAGCTGACTCATGATTTTAAGACTTTGTTAATTCAGAAAGGGTGTGAACGATTTAGAATGACACTTTTTGAATTACGTTATTTTTTCTCGCTTTTGTAGCTTTGATACTTTTCTTTTTTTGGACACTTAAAATAGAAGCTTGTACGTGCAGGTATTACTTATAGATTTCGACGAGACAGATTTTTTACTGGGCCTTTGTCATTACTGTGACTGTTTGCTTTTTAAAGTAAGTAGGTGTCGTAAAAAAAGGGTGTAATTTATAAATATGGTCTACAGCTGCCTAAAATTACGTGATTTTCTCAATACTCCTCACAAAAAAACTAAAGATTATACTTACTGCCCAATTGAAAAATAACATATTCAGAACAATAATTATTACTAAGAAACTATGTGTAAGTACATTCCGAATAGTTCAGTAGAATATCACAAATTAATATTCCTCTAAATACCATATAATATAAAATAAAAAGCATTATTTATATTTAAAAGAGGAAAAAATAAAGCAATCTATACATATAATATCTATATCTATCTATACATATAATAAATCTGTAGAAAGTGATTGTTTGTTCGGGATTCACGTAAAATCTACTGATTTAATGCAGACAATGCTTATATACAAAAGTTCTACGTAACTTGGGGTATTACTTAGGCTTTGTTTCATCGAAATCGGTTCACTCTATCAAAAGATATGATTAATTTAGTGAATTCAAGATGTAAAATATTACGACACGCAATCTGTTTGACAAAACAGTACAGGTTAAAGTAGCTCCATCTGTGGTAAATAAAATACATCAAGAAGCGAGGTGGTAAATAACAATGAATTACCATTTACATTCTTTATATACTATTATTTCAATAGATGGAGTTGTGTATTTTCCGTAATTCACCATATTTTAACACGTAGTGTAATTTTTCGATAGACATTTCAATAGTGTTTGTCAGTTTGCCGTGCCACATCAAAATCCAACTATAATTATTACCTTGATGAAAGGAAAATTAATAGATCTCAGCCAAATTTAAAACGGTGCCATCTAAATTATTTTTTGAACATTATGTCAAAAATGATGACTTTAGTGGAACAATTAATTATAATTTAAAGTTACAGATGGAGTTCATATCAGGATTTTTTCATAAACATAGTTTAGCTTATCTTCCACTAATGTGATGGCCTTAAACAAATTACTTTGAGTGAGTAGTATTATTTTTTCTGATGCAAAATATGAAAACTTATTCGCAAATAAAAAAATACTACCCATCTTTGTAGTCGAGTAAAAAAATACGAAACAAGCAAAAGAAAAGAATACTCATTTAATTAAAAACACAATATTCGAACGCTTTATAAACACGGCCACTTCAAAAGAACAGTTTACATATATAAAAAAGAAAGAAATACACTTTAATTTACGTTCCTCATACATTTTTGTAGTTAACAATAGTTAATGTAATTACTTTGTCTGCTTCCATGTTCTTACTAAAAATATTGTAAATAGAAACGCTTGTCTGTTTGTCACGCTTGCTCGCTGAAACTGAGGCACCGATTGAATTAAAATTTACTGTGGAAAAAAAAGGAGAGGTTATTTTTAAACGACTGTACCTATGTATGTTCGTGCGCAATTATCCTACGTTTGGCTGCACCGATTCTGATGCAGTTTTCAGCATAGTATTTGTTATCTCAAACTTAAAATGTTTTATTGACGTTTAATTCAAATTAGGTTGACAAATCATCATCTTTGAGTAAAATTTTATTTGCTTTTTGCAAGCGAAATCACGAGCAAAAGCTAGTCTTAAAATAAAAGCCTGCCTCGTCTGTTGTCAGCTTAAACAAAAACGTCTGAAATTTTATTAATTCCCGTTGTCGGGGGTGAAATTAATCAAACATGGTACGGCGCTGTAATAAGGGTTCAAAATGGACTTCAGTATTAAAACCATAGGACAATGGGACTTGGGGAAACAATTTTGTACTACGGAAGTAGGTATTGAAATAAATAAGTATTGATAGTAAATAATAGGGAGGTTGGTAAGCTATGGAAATGATACAATATGAAGACCGACAATCTTGTAATAATGCAATAGACTAAAGTTTTCAGATGAATCTGTCAAATTACTGACAGATTCATCTGAAATGTTTTGAAAACGGGTTTGCTTTTGACAATTTCTCTAATACAATTTAGGTACTCTAAAAACCATCCTTGCAACATCATAATAAGAAAAAATATACTTTAACAAACGAACATACAATAAACGTACACGTAATAAAAATACATATAATAAAAATCACAAAAATGTACTTTTATTATTTCTATTGGGATAATCGTCGGTTCTGTGTCACCGTTTCATAAAAGTTGTCTCAAAAGGGCTTTAACGTGTTGTCTTCGGCCCCAAAGTCCGGGACAGTATAGACCCGTACAGTGCCACAAACTTAACTGACCCGGTGACGGTGTCACTGTTGTCGATTTTAGTGTTACCGCTAAATAGTATGTCGCCGGATGGAGGGTAAAAAGCTTGCGAATTATTACCCCAATTTTAGTGACTTTTTATACGGCCTCTATATCCTACTACTTTGTATTATTATACGAAGTTTATTACGTCTTTGCGGATGGTAAGGAATAATAGTGAAAACACATTTTTTATGAATTAAATTTTATAGTAATAATTATGATCCATTAGACAATCATCTGCGTAATTTGGAGGCTGGATTCTAGGAATTCCTGTAGTTGTACTAGCATCCGCGGCCAATTCATCATCTGAATCACTACTGTCACTTTCACTGTCACTTCCCACAGATATGATAAAAGGTTCATCCAAATAAGCATCTTTTTTTAGGTACTCGTTTTCAATGTTCTTTACATGGGCACAGTGTTTTTGCCATTCTGCAGTTGTTATTTTAGTAAATGCTTCTGCGATTAACTGTGGCATTTCAGCATCTGACTTTCCAATGTTATGTTCTGCAACAAAACGTTTCATCGAACTCCAGATCATTTCTATGACATTTAAATCGCAATGATAGGGAGGTAGTCTAAGAACAGTGTGCCCATTGTCTCTTAACAAATTATCGATTTCATATTGAGGTACTGGTTTGTGCCTCTTTATTAATTCATACAGCTGGGGTTTAGTGTAGCTTTCATTGTACTCCACATTATGTTCATTAAGCCAATGCTGCATGTCTGCTTTTTTAGCATTTGTATTAGGACATTTATTAATGCAAATGCTGTGGTAAGGGGCGTTATCCATAACAATTATGGTTTCTGTTTGTAAATTAGGTAGCAATTTTTCCGTTACCCATTTTTTGAAATTTGTATTATTCATTTCATCATGGTAATCGCCACTTTTTGTGTTTGACTTAAACACAAGTAAGGCGTTCTCAACGAACCCCATTTCTCCACCCGCATGAACAATTATCCACCTATTTCCTTTTGAAACAGGATTCAAAGCACCATCAACATTATCGCTTTGCCAACAACGCCCAACAGTGTGTGATGAGTGGATATAAGTCTCATCCAAAAATATCACGGGCTTTTTTTCGCCACATTCATTCAGCTTAATTTTCTGTAGATAACCTGCCCGCCAGGCAGATATATCATTGCGTTCAATAAGAACTTTTCTGTTCGATTGTGTTTTCTTGTATCGAAAACCAATTTTACGCAACACCTTTCTCAGGGTTTCTCGACTCGCGGTAAAATTGATTTCCTGTCGCAAGATATTCAGCAATTTTGGGATCGTAGGAATTTCTTTCTTAATTGTATAAAATTCATGAACTTTTCTTCTTATGACACCGAGGTCAAAATCATCTATTTCGATCTTTCCTGTTATTCTTATCCTTTTTTTTCCTGGAGTAGAAATTTTTGAGCCAGTTGCATCCGCCTGTTTCTTTTCTTTAACTAATTGACGTACAAATCGCTCACCAACACCTGAAAAATAGAATATAGATCATATCTTGTACCATGAAAGTATCAAAGCAAGCCAACAGCCCATAATGTATGTACTTTATTGAAGCTAACAACCGCTTCACTTATATTCATCATAATTACGCTACCAAAAATAGATTAATAAAAATAATAAAATATTTTAATGTATATTTCGGTTTAAATATAACTACAACAATGGGGTAATTCATAGCACCAACTGGCAACACTAACCTGCAGCAGCAGCTACTCGTTCATACAGTTTTTCGAATGGTATTAACGGCGCTTTGAGACGTTTCTCCTCCTGCATAAAAGCTAACACTTTTAAAATAGTGTTTCTTGCATCACTTTTCAATGCTCTCGGCATAATTTACATCACCAAAACCACAAAAACAATGAAAATATTCCCAGCGTCGTGCTCAACAACAAACTTGACAGCAATGTGACATTTCAAAATGGACGCACGTAGTTCAAGATTTTGCCACCGGGTCAGTTAAGTTTGTGGGACTGTATATACTTTTAATCTGTATTTTTTTTTAATAAACATAATTTAGAAGAAAAAAAGACATACCTATGTAGGTAGTATTAAATTAAATACCAGTCAGTGACATCCAAAAAATATATGCATGTTCTTAAAAACACTTAAATGTGGCTTTAAAAAGTTTTTCCTAGCAAACACTTTTAATTCTTACAAATAGTGGCGAAGACAAGTGAGATTTCCGCAATGCGGCAGCCAAAGAACAATTTATGGGACATTCCGGCTGTAACAGATAATAAAATGTTTCGCAAAATAGGCTGTACTCAACGTTATTTAGGTTTGTTTGCGCAAATACCGAGTTGTAAATTTTATTTCTGGAATTACCGTGGTTTTTTGCCAAAAATTTCTTTGGTTTAAAACTTGAATTTCGCTTTAAATATATCATTTCTGGGAATGATCTCCTTTTAGCCCTTATACTTACCTGAAATATTTGGTAGGTATCTTATTCTTAAGAGGAATATAAAAATTTGCTACTACGAGACTAGTTGGTAGACAAACGACTTTGACCAGCTTCTATTTAAGTATTTATTATAATTATTTACCGTTATTGCTAGCGATAATGACATTTCTCAATCAATCAAGCTAATGTTTATTTATATTGTTTTTAATAATGCTAATAAAGAAATGATTAGAAAGCAAATTAAGAATACAGCTACATGCCTACCCTACCTTTAGTACAATAGTTGTTACACAATTTATAAGAATCAATTTGAACATAAATTGTTTCCACTAAATACACTACTGTTTGAAGGGCCCTTTATTTTCACCAAAACAAGACATACAATACAAATACTCATCTATTGTCGCATTAATGAGAGGAGGGACACAGAATAGTGTTGTCACAGAGATAAACATAACCCAAATAGGTCTTTTTTAGAATGACAGGAATTCACAAAAAACGTAGCATTATTCTTTGGTAACATATTTTTTACATATTACAAAGATCTTTTTTGTGCACCTACATATATCTAGTTTTAGTTTACTTTGAAATAAAGTGCAGTTTATGTCAAAAAAGAAAATTTTGACTAAAATTGGACAACCAAAAAACAATGTTCAAATGACCCCTCCCACTGTGGGTGCAACATGAGTGAGTGTCAGTCTCTACTCTCTATATACTGACCAGAATACACCATGTACCTTCTTAAACCTTTTATGTGCAAGGGCCGCGGTAACTCTTTCGAACAATCCCGAATCAAGAACATTTGTACCTGGCTTCCACATCACATTAGTACAAAGCCCATTACAGAGGTACGCTTAAGACAAACAGACGGATAACTTCCAACCAACTAAACACGGAACCGAATAAAATCAAGAGAGATAATTAAAGCTTAATTCCAGAACAATTTTATTAACGACCGTTTAATCTATCCACGTCGGAAATTTAGGCAAATTGTACCACAAACTAGCGACAATATATTTACATCGTGAAGTTTGTGGGTTGAGGACGAATGGGACAAGAACTGGGAGGCGGAGTAGTGAGTGCATGGAGTGTTCAGATGATGGCGTTTGATAAGGAGATGAGCGCGGTCATGCTTTAGGAAATATCATGAAATTCTTCCAGCCACTTCAAGAATTTCACTGATAAGTTACCATCCATCCTTTACTGAAAATAAAAATTATGGCTGTGACTTTTGTGTGACTTTGGCTTTGCAGTCTAAAGTTGTACATTCAGAGCTATGAAACAGTGCGTATTATCACAGATTACTATAATAGTTACTATGGTAATCTGAGTACCTATTACCTATGCTTCATAACAAAGTTTTTTCTTTATTATTCACATGTTTTTTGCCTCAAAAGAATTAAAGACTGTTAAAACTATCAACTCATATGCATTGTTTCTAAGCAACATGCTCCCCTTTCCATCACATTATCTCTTACTTATTGAAAAATAGTTAACGCACGCCTACACTGAACAAAGCTAACAAACCTCTCCATTTAGTACCTCCTCCATGTCCAACCCGCATCTAACTTGCGCCTACCCTAATCTCAGTTACTTAGCCGTGCCGTCAATTTGTACATAATATAATGTACCGTGTATTAATTGCTTCTACTTATCTAATGCTGGGGACAGTTGAGAATTTTGTGGCTCTGTGCAAATACTTGGCCTTTGTTTAATGAGAATCTGTTGGTAAGGTTTTTGAGAATTCAGTATGAACTTAAAAGTTTTTTTGTAAAAATAATGTGCTTTATGCACATTCTGTATATTTTATGTATTGTATCATTTTTCCAGTAAAAAAACAGCCATGGTTAGGTATCTAATGCTAACTTCTTCTCCCTTAAAATGTAAGTAAATTCTTTTTAAACGTTTCTAAAGCTGGAATTCCGTCCCGCGCGTCCAACGACCGAGAGATATGCGTCAAAAGTATGGGAATGTATGGCATTCTCTTCAAGACACGCGACGACTGAAAAATCCATCCGATTTGAGCTATTAAATAACACTCAATATTACATTGATGGCTGATCCTGGGTAATATGATGAAGGCGAAAGAACACAGACTTCATTATATCCAGATGCGGGCAGTAGTTCCCTCTCTGAACATGGATGGAAACGTGAGGAACAGCTAGTAATAAATCTTAAAAATAATTAATTGTAGATTCCTATTAAAGCAAAAGCGGCCCCACTTAACGTAGGTCCTTAATAATATAAAAAATGTTATTCTATCCAAGTAATAATATTGGTACAAGGCATTAATAAAAATTGAAACCGTAATTACTTTCCAAAAGTTCCTCTAAATGGAAATAAAAAAAAAATCTTTGAACATTTTTATTGGCTCCACCTTCTTTTACGCTTGACTACTTCAGTTACGTTTAATTACTCTTAATTAAAATGCTAATTACGTACAATTTTACTTATTCAACCTTAATCATCAGAAAATGTTGCTGGCCGCTTTTTTATTAAGTGGAGAAGTTTTTCTAAACTATTCAGGGAATTTAAAATATTATTTTTTGATACAGTTACGGTGAGTTGCACTATTTAGCCATAATTCTAAGGGCCCTAGCTGCCTGAAATAAAGGAACAAATAAATGAATATCAATTGCTTTTCAGGTGTTAAATTGCCGATTGGACCAATAGGCGGCAAGTATGGGTACGACTAGTTATGGTTTGGTTATCGTTCTAGTTAAATGGTGCAATCCACTTGTAATGGCGTGGTCACTTGACTTGACATAGGCATGGGGGCGTCAAACATAAAAAAAATAAGACGTTATACACTTTTCTAGGAAATCATGATTGCTTCCAGTGTACGCAAAGATAACTTAAAATTTTCTTTTCAGAAGGAATAGATCTCATTAGGTACCTTCAGAATTTTACTTCAAAAGGCTAGTAACTGTATTACCGACCAAAAGCGATTATCACCAGAAATTACCTCAAACCATCAGGTGAGCAGACAGCCGTAGCAAAAACAAAACGCCTCAATAAAAAAAATGTCTAATAAGTACAAAAACCTTTTTGGAGCCTAGCCTTTTAAGTTCCCTTCAACTTTGTTATTAAAATTGTCCCCTAAGAGCAAAATTAAGATTAAAATCTGTTAATCCCGTTCCTTTAAGAGGGCTGATGATAAAAACGATAAAATTGCCCGCCCATGTAATCTTTATACGGTAAAGAATTTAAGGAGGTACTTAAGATACTTATAGAATTTATTTTATATTTGGATTTGGAAATTAATGGCTCGATAATCTATTGGTTGGTAATCTAGCGTGAATTCTATTCATTTTATGCAAAAGAAAAGTCGTAAGCTCATTACAAAGTGATTCCTTGAGAACCCCTGACAAACGTAGCTAATGTAACTCTGTATTTTTGTCTGTCACGCGTCAGAAATGTACCTAGTGTTTGGTGAACAGATGATCTATCCAGAGCCTAAGAGAGGACTAAGGCAACTTTCCCGGTAATTTAGGTATCTATTATGGAATGGAATGTGTTTATATACTAAGCTAAAGTAAACGGCATGATCTCCTAATCCATTCCACGAGCATAAACAGGAAGATCAACAACAAGGTGGAATTTTTGTTGTTTTGAATTCCAGAACGTTCAATGACGTACATTACTGACATCATGTACTAGTGCTACATATTTTACCTATTTACATAACGCGGTTTACTATTTGACCTGGACACTGCAGTCTTCTTCAAAAATGTATCGTCAGAAGCCATCTAAAGCCCACTTTACCTAATCCAGAGTCTTCTATCGATCTTTCAAGGTAGGCATAAAAAAACAAATGACAGCAAAAACAACGAACAATTATTTTTCTACAAAATTAATCGGTACCTACTGCACCAAAAATAGATGCTCATTTTTTTACATTCCAAGCACATTCACCCTTGACACCCACGCTATTTAACTACGTCACATTCTATTATCTTGTCCATATTTAATACTGATTATTTAAAAACAAAAGAAAATTAAGAAGTAGCTCGTGGTGATCATAAAGTTTAGCAGCGCTTGATGCGGTCGGTCCGTCGATGGGAACTATCTTTGTCATAAGGAGTTTCTTCATAGATTCGTTTTGGTAGTTAAAAGCCACTAAGTCGACAATCATACTACTAAGGGGCATCGGATAGTTCGAGGAACTGGGTTGATGAGGTCAGATTCTGATGTCAGTCGCTCTGTGTAAAACACTGGTACTTATCCTTATCTGGTTGAACTGTAAGTCGACCACAACATTTTAAGAATTAAAAGAAAGCTAGGCAGATGACATTTAAAAAACACCTGAAAATTCAGTCCTTAAAATAACATACAAACTATAAAAGCAAAGAATTTTTCAATCACTCTAAGTATAGGGTGACAATTCTGTATCAGAAGTGCAGACAATGCACTCCTTTGATGTCAAGTCTCGTTACACGTTACAAATTACAACTAGCGTAGAAAGAGAATTGTAATTAATTTAGTTTCTTTCAAAACGTATCTGCTTTTGAAATATGTAATTTGACAACTCTGTTGCAGTGGAGAGTTTGTTTATTTTCATTTTCGTGATCGGAATAAGAATAGTGCTTTATTTAGACTGATTAAAGTATTGAAAGAGATACTAAAGTAATATTTTTGTACCCATTTTGTGTAATTTAAGGACTGATTTGTTGCCCTCAAAACATGCACACGGCAAACTTTTAGTTTTTCCATTGTTTGATGGCGTTAATATATCAGTGTATTATACAGGGACAAACGGTATTGGTTCTTTGAATTGAAAGACGTAGGTCTTCAGAAGAAACGTGCACAGTTGGGTTTCAGTCTGAGTGTAGTAAGAGTATAACTTCACTCCGTTTGAGTCTCTTTCGCTTACTGCGAACACCTACGAAAAAAAACAAGTTTTTCGGTTAGTCTCTTGTCCCCTTTTCTCCGATTGAAGACAATCAGCTTGCTTTGATTTACTAGTAAATCCTCCTAGTAATTACTCCTAGGAGTAAGTGACTCTACGTGAGAGTACCGTAAATTCACCTCCACAGTAAGACGTGATAGCATCAACCATCCAAAGAATGATTTAGGGTCAAACAAACAAAGAAAATCTTTGAAAGTTTAACATCTAAAATTGAACATGTTGTGTAGTGAATAGTAATAGTCGTGCAGTATCATTATAAGTTTAGTTTACTGGCGTCTGGTCTTCTGAAGCCAATGTCCTGCGAACCAATGCACCGTCAAGCGAAAATATTTAAGATTATATTTTTTTCATGCGTCAGTACTCGGTAGACAGTTTTTATATGGCATAAATAATGGATTCCATTTATTGCGTTATTTTGGTGTCCAAAATATAATAAGAAGTTTATGACACCTTAATAAGGTATGTATAGGTCTTGCCGTAATTTTTTTTTTGTGTTAGCGGGTGGCTGTTATGAGCCAAATGAGTTTGCTTGTGTTCGGAAGTTAGTTACGAGTCGCCATAAAGTTTAACGAGGACTAAACCTGTAGTTTAAGGAACAAATTACTTTTTTTAATTTGGACATTCATTTATTCATATTTATAAATCATACCATTTACCAGCTTTACCTTTACCCACACATTGCAGACTAAATAGTCGGTGGTTGGCAACTTTTTTTTAAGAAAATATTGATTGAATCAATGTTTTCAGTCGGTCTGATACCGGCTAAATACTTCCTATTTTCTATGGAAAATAATTTCTATTTCTATGTGCGTATTACCATTCATATTCATATTGATTTATGAGCCCAAAAGAAACTATTGGATGACTAAAAGATTACATAGTGCGGACAAAACCACGAGGGTAGCAATTAGGTAACAACTCTCTATATGTATTTCGAATGGATCGGTGAGGAGTGACAGCGATTCTGACGGTACTTTAAGGCCATTCGCAGATACAGTCAATCAACATAATTTGCGTTACATTACCTAGTCGCGTCAGATCGCATTAGCCGCTCACGTATGACACAAAGCTACCGTCGTACTGTCAACCGGTCCTCCTAATGTGTGGAGGTTGTAAGTAGAAGCCACCGCAAGGGTCGCTTCACGTGACTTGCTGGATGGTCTGAAGGGATGTAAGTGAAAAGAAACTATCAGATGACTAAAAGATTGCAGTGTTCGGGCAAAACCACGAAGGTAGCAATTAGGTAGCAACTCTCTGTATGTATGAGAAGTAACAGCGATTCTGACGGTACTTTAAGGCCATTCGCAGGTACAGTCAATCAACATAATTTGCGTTACATTACCTTGTCGCGTCAGATCGCATTAGCCGCTCACGTATGACACAAAGGTACCGTCAGTACTGTCAACCGGTCCACCTAATGTGTGGAGGTTGTAAGTAAAAGCCACCGCAAGGGTCGCTTCACATGACTTGCTGGATGGTCTGAGGGGATACAAGTGACAAGCGTAGAGAGGGAGAGAAAATCAGATTTTGATCATGTGTTATAATCATTCTTCTGTTCTTATCCCATTTGGGGTACATTGTAGGTCTGTGTTCAGACCAATAGAAAACTGATGTAAGTTATTTTAATTTGAGTTAGGTATTTCCTTCCTTCCAATCCTTCTCCTTGTGCTCAGCAGTGGGACGATTAAAAAGGCAGTAACGTCATAGGTATTTCGTCTAAACTGACAATACCACAATGTCTTGAGTGTCAACCTAGCGATCAAAAGGTCTTAAGTTCTCCGCACCCATTATTATTACATTAAGTTACTAAAACGTTAGTCTACTAGCTTCAGGAGTGAAAAAAAGGACGCCACTTTGTTTACTATTGACGTGCACTCACTCAGATATAATATCTTATTCAGCTTATTTATCTTATTAAAAAAAACAGTTGTGAATAAACTCGCTACCGCTTACAACTTGGACTTACTATAAAAGCTTGAACGTTCGAAGAGTGGGCGTCCATTTTCAGGCAACGCTCGAATCCCAGTGTTATTTAGAAATTCGCGCAATGATTGTCGATTTTATGTACCAATACCTTTAGCTTCGGGTAGCAACTGTGTATTTCTATAGGTAAGTGAATATACATTCCATTTAATTTTGCTTTTGACCAGTTATTCAATTTTAAATATTTGAGCATCTGATTTTAGTTGATTGAAACATTTTACCGAAATAGCTGTTGAATAGGGCTTTGTAAATACATGGAAATGGTGTTTCCATGGTTTTTCGAATAATATTAAATCATACGAGATCCGAATATTGATATAGCGACAGTTTACTAATTGAGGACAGTTCAAGATTTTGATAAATTAAAATAATTCGTCAAAATGTGCTGTCTACATCCAAACAGCTTGTGTGTATAAAAGATTCAAGGGAGTTGATAAAATATCTGTTGTCTATTTATTGAAGGACTTTTTTTTAACGACGTCTAAAATCATCAACCGACCCCTCCCGCTGTGGGTTAGCAGCGGTGAGGGAGTGTCAGACTCTTACTGACTAAAAACCGTCGTGTTCCGTCGCAGGCCTTTTATGTACCAGGGCCGCGGCATCTCTTTCAAACAACCCGCAGCCCGACTGAAAGACTTCACCTAGACATAAAAATATTGATCTAAAGATAAAAATGTTATGTAGCGCATTGAATTCATACTCAACGTACCTACTTATAATAATCAGGTATTAGGTTACGTATTAGGTTATACTTTACAAAAAACAACATTATGTCTTTGTAAACAATTAAATAAAAATATTTGCTCTATCTACATGAGTTATTGTTCACAAAATATTAAATGAAATAAACAGATCGTTTGAAATTACTTTTGAAATCAGTATCCTTTAAACGTCCCAACATTATTATAACACTTATTAATAAAGCAATATATTTTTTGGGTAAAATTTTATAAAAAATCTCATTAAAACCAATTTGGTCTCATACCGTCGAGAAATTTGCACATTAATCATTTTTATACTAAAATGGCAAAATGTCCTTTAAGTATGTAGGGACCTCTACTTTTTCATAATTTTAGCTTTAAGTGTAGCTGCAAAGTATGCGATTTTTAGTGGCGATTGGGAACGACTATTAGTTGCCACTCTTATAGAATCTCTGCATTGAATTGAATCTCTGTTTTATTTCAACTTTATAACTGTGAAAGTAAAATACAGAGCTTTTATTAAACAGTATTTTACATAGTTACATTGATGCGAGTTAAAGTCACACTCAAAATGTTTTGTCTCGGGGGCAATTTCAATAACAGACTTTTCATAGTCGCCTGGTGTGCAGAAGAACTTATATGTTCACTATTCGTTATAAGGATAGTCGACGACCTCACCAGAGTCACTGACCTATAGTTAAGTAATTTATTCATATTTTTAGAATAAAAGTGTAGAAAACTGACTTTTAAAATCCTATTAAGACTATGAAATCCTGCATATTTTTCAATACTATTAAAATTGGAGTCAATTTGCATTTATTTATAAAACAGACCATCAGTTCTATTTCAGTATTAATATATCTTGACCGTGTAGAATATCGTAATAGTAGGCACTTAAACTTAAACTTCTTACTACAAAAACTTAAACATGTGTCAAACACTTGTCTAAAAAAAGTGTGGCTGCAAAATGGATTTTATTTCAACGTCATAATTTGAAAATTTTTTAGACAAGTGTTAAACTGACGTTTAAAAGTTTTTGTGGTAAGACGGTAAGTATGTGACCAAAAACTGTATAGCCGCTAAAATAAGAATGACCACATTAATGATCCAATTAATCACTTCAATTGTTCATAAAGGTAATCATTTAATTGAACCCAATTTCATTGGTTACGGAAGTAATCAAAAACCTATTAAAATAAGTGTCTTCCTCGTCCCCCATTTGCTTGTAAAATATAATTATAATGTGATATTAAATATATTTAACAAAATTATGCTCGGAAGCACCGTTTTATTATGTTGGGGATCATGTTTTAATAAAATGAAAGATGAGGCAGTTTAAACGAGTATATTTACGAAATGATTTTTAGTGAGTGAAACCTGATTAATTTGCAAAGAAAAATATCTTTCATTTTTTTTTTAATTACTTACCAGATAACGCATTCTTCCAAAAAACTGACGTGACGGTGAGGGTGGGGGCGCGCGGGGCTGCGGCTAGACAGACTGTCGTCAACGCGCAGCCCCGCGCGCCCCCACCCTCACCCGCACTACCCCGTTCGTCGCATGCGCCGGCGCCAGCGCCAGCGCCAGGCTGGCGGGGCTGCGCGTTGACGACAGTCTGTCTAGCCGCCGCGCGCCGGCGCCGTCTGATAAGTATGGCAACAGTGTATGAAAGGCGCCGCCGCGCTTTTTGCGAAATAAATTGAAAAGAATTCGGTGCGGGGCGGCAACGCGGTAACTCCACTGGATGGTTTTATACTAATAAATTAAGTCAAATTTATACGTATTTTGTTTTTGTATGAAAAAAAAAAATATGACAAATAATCAATTATTTATCTTTACTATTGTGATCTATAAACGCAATACTACCCCCCATTCAAGTCCTGGCAGGTAATATTAAAGCACCTTATATAAGGGAGTATATGAGGACAGTACATAAGGGAGTACATGGGGTAAGTATATAGGGGAGTTTATGGGGTAAGTACATAAGAAAGTCTAGGGAGTAAGTAGTACATAATAGTAAATAGTAAGCTGAAATAACGCATTATCGCACAAGTAATGCGACAGTGTCAGTCATTTCAACTTAGACACATACCTAGGTACTTAAAAAAACATAAACCTCGTAAATAATACTGTCTTATCTATACTAATCTATACTCATATTATAAAGAGGAAAACTTTGTTTGTTTGTTTTTTGTAATGGATAAACTCAAAACCTACTAGACCGATTTTAAATATTCTTTCATCATTAGAAATCTATACTAATATTATAAAGAGGAAAACTTTGTTTGTTTGGTTGTAATGGATAAACTCAAAAACTACTGGACCGATTTTAAATATTCTTTCACCATTAGAAAGCTATATTATCTGCGAGTAACATAGGCTATATTTTATCCAGGTGCGGGCAGTAGCTCCTACACAAAGACTTACAGGACGCGGGTGAAGCCGGGTGAAACCGCGGGAAAACGGCTAGTTCAGAATAAAGCAGTAAGCTTGAGTGTCCACATTTTAAATTCCACAGACATACTGCAAAACTTATTCCTAGATTCACATTTGTTGAATATTCTGTCAAAGCAAGTCCACCGCGTTTTGAATATATAAAGTGTGTCAGACAGATGTGTCTGAGATCTGCTCAACAATTATGATACACTAGCTATTGCCCGCGACTTCGTTTGCGTGGAATAGTGACTTCTGGCAGATTATTGGTTTGACCAATAGGTGGCGCTATATGTCCGGAAAAAGAAAATTTTTTATTTTGATATTTCTTTGGAATTAAAACTATCATATGTCATTTCTCAAGTTAAAAACTATGTCTGTACCAAATTTCATACAAATTATTTCAGTAGTTTAGGCGTGAATAAAAGACAGACAGACAGACAGAGTTATTTTCACATTTATAATATTAGCTAGGATTGTCTATTTTTGACATTATTTGTTTCGTGATCACCATTTAGATATATCGCTTACTGCTGCATATGTCAAGCAAGCAATGTATTATGTATTATCTATTGTTAACGATCCCAAAGTGACATGGTCATACACTAGACGCCAATGAATTGTTTTCAGTTTCATAAAGAGTCTATTTTCGTTTACTTCCTTAAGTAGGCTTCCTAGTAATGAAAATATTATGTTTTTTTGTAACACGACAATAGTGGCATTAAATGACACATTTATTCTTTACAAAAATACAAAAGAAATGTGGAAAAACATTTTTTTTAATTAAACCAGATCAAATCCTACCCAGCAGTGTACAAAGAATAAATTCTAGATTCCATTACTAAGTTAGAGAGAACCAAAAATCCGCCACCTGTCACCAATTTTAGTTTCAAAATTTGACATGTGGGCCACCGAGCATACTCGTATATTCTCACAACCCAGAATGATAGCTATTTGCAAATAAAACATCCGATCAGATAAGGTAACGCTTCCACTGGGAGTAAAAGACAAGCGATAGGAAGCTATAGAATCAAGTAATGATAGAACTGAACCAACGTGCAGTCTGATGTGGCTCTTTCCTCAAAAGGCCATTCCGGACCGCGTACATGGTGACACTCACACATAATATTACTTGTAAATCAAGTGTAACAAGTAACATGTTTGGACTTTTAAAGAGACTATGACCCTTGAGTTTGTTTCGGCGTTTCTTCTCAGGGATCAGTCAGTTAGGAAATGCCGACCTCAGCGTTCTTAAAATGACGTGTAAAAGTGATGTAATGTCCAACTTGCAAAAGAAACGATTTCATTTCATTTCATTTCTACTTGACTCGTTTATTCATTTATTTATGTATTATTACCACTTTTATCGTAATATCCTTTACTAACTTCCACCAGTTTCACCCACCACCCGTGGGGACCACATCGCATACCTGGATGAAAAGTAGACATTAGCCCTCTTAAAATAAAACACTGAAAGAATTTTCCAAATCAGTTCCTGGATTAGCGCGTTGAAGAAACAAATTATTATCTTATGCAGAGGCGGCTCGCCTTAAGGAGCGCTGGTGCAGTGAATTCCTCTCATAAAAAAATATAGGTAGGTACCTACTTAATAATAAAATTAAACTCCTTAAATTCATTACCAATATTATTACTTATTCAAAAACTATTGTAAAGAACTACTTTAAATACTAATTAACGTGAAACAAAAAAAAAATTCTATGCAAAAATAGCCAATTTTGGAGCGCCGCTCACGCGACGTTGCCGGTCGGTCTATTTTACCAATCGCGCGCGCCCGACAGCGATTGCGCGCGACGTTGCCACTCTGATATAAACAAACAGATGACAGATCATGCCTGCGCGCGAACTGCGAATGTAATTACTTACTAATTCGGGATTTTTTAAATTAATAATCACATACGTGTTGAAATAGATTATACTTGTTACTTATTACTATTAATGTGAGTGTTAAAATGGACAATTATAATGTGGAGTTCATTAAAAACTGTGAAATACCTTACAAATTCGGCTTGAATAAATTAGGAACTTTGACTTTGACTTTTCAAGTGAACACCCAAACAATTTTGTCACAAGCCGCCTGTGATCTTATGTTTGATCTCCGCGGCTGCAATTTGGCCACGATATCTCTTTTAATCTATTTATGTTTCTTTACACGAATCGTCCTCATGTATATTATTTTTTCTTATCTATTTTTATGACATAAATAATAGCATATCTTATAGTGTAGTACGCTCACTAAGCTAGTGTCGGCAGTCGGTCGTCGGATCAAATATTCATGCATTGCGGGTATGCATTGCGACAAGGAGTCACGCGTTTAAAAATAATCCAGTGTAAAATGGACTGCAAATATTTTGTAGTAACTTGCAATTCTTTGGGGAGAAAAATATTCAGATTTTTAGGAATAGTAAGGCAAAATTCTCTCTGTAACCTCCGAGTGTAGAATAAGATATTGCAAAGATGTCTGATTACAGAAAAACATCTTGGCTAGCCCCAATGAAGTTTTATCCCAAAAAAAACGCATGTGTATCTGTTCATCTGTATAAGAGCCTCGATGCCAAATAATGAACAAAAGAAGACTCAAAAGAATCAATCTTACAACACCCTCTTTTTGTATCAGTAGCTAAAACCAAAAACCATCATATTTATAATATAAAAGGTTGTAAGCACCGCAAAGAAAAGTTATTCCAAACAATAAAAACACAATTTTCAATTAATTCAGTTTGCAGTACAAGCTATGGTACTGTAACCGAATATAATTTAATTAGTTCATACATGTTTTTAATTAAAGTTCCCGCCGCACTAGTTGTAAACCGTTTGTATAACGTAGCTCATTTATATGTCTATAAATCATGTAGTTTTATATGGGCTTTGTAAGGCTACTGTAGTTTACACGGTGTTTTTATAGATTTATAATGCCTAGGTATAAAGTTTTGAATATTAAATGTTGGTTGTAAAAGTTCATGCCCCATATTCTTGGATTTTATTACTGACTACAACAACTCTTATGTTAAGGTACTGTAACGTAGTTAGAAACTCTTTCGTTTGTAAGGTTTTATTCGTTAAATATTTTTGATACTGACCGGGCAATCATTTCAAATGTATTCGATTTGTTCCATAGAATAAGTTTTTTATATTGAAGTGTGTCACTTCACCTCTCGAGCCCAAGCAATAAACGTCGTGATATCGAATCAGTTTTTCATTTTGAGCAAGATAATTGGTCCTGGTATAACAGTACACACACACACTCTCACAATACACACTCGCTCTAAACTAGCACATAAGCCTGAATACTTTACGCTGTTTTTATTTAATTTCCATATGTACCTAAATTTTAAGTCCTTCCCTTTAACTCCAAAGATACTGTGTAACTTTATATTATTGTGCCTAATTATTATCGCACTCTGAGCCACAAGACACAAGCTGTGCTTAGTTTGTGGCTCAACGACAATGTAAGCTATGTAGGGTTACTTTTTGTCAATAAACATTTTTTAAAAAATATTTTAAAAGAAAAGAAGGCATCCATAATCTGATTTAAATCGGAATTGGACACTTCAGGCACCCGTATCGTATAATATCCTGTAGCCTCGCGCGGTAAATAGGCTGTCTGACACTTAAAGATTCTTTAAAATCATTCACACAAATTCTTCAGCCTTATAATATTAGATAGTATGCATAGATTATGACCGCTATTAATTACTTTTTAGTTAAAAAAAAACACTTTCGAACCAATGGAGTGTAATATTGGGTGTTTAAGCAAAAATATCTATATAAAAGAATTTTAGTAAGGCTCAGAACATTATAATGTGTCTATCTGGCAATAAGAAAACATTCATTACTTTTTCTTTCTATCTTCTACAGCCAACTTTCTTACGAATATATCCTCAATTATTCAATCCATAGACACAAATACCAAGGAGTCGATTCATTCCTCAGAAAATTCAGTTGTAATACAAAAGGCCTGCAGTCCATTGTACTTATTGTCAGGCCCTTTCTTGTACGAGTTATAGGGTCATCCCTTTGTTATAAAAGCATTATGAATTCTGGAACTTAGGCCTGTCTGTGGATAATTGTACTGAAGAAAGAAAAAAAATTGGCACGAGGATTTGTGAGATTTTTTGGGGTGTTCTATTTTTGAATGTGAAGGATTTTCTTTTTTTTTTAATTTTAAATGGCTTTTACACAGTTTTAATTGATACCCTAAGTAGACAGATTAAAAACATAACTGTGATTTGTTTCTTAAAAGCGAAAAAATGAGAATAGTGGTACCTACAGCCATATCAGTCAAGAACATAAATATTGTTTTAACAGTCGTAGTCGTCTTCAACATACAACAGAGAAAATCCAAAAATGTACCTACCCAAAATTATTAAAGTTGATCTCTCCGTTGAATATCGGCCATCGTGTTCCAAATACCTAGGTCCTAAGCTGTTAAGAAACAGCTTAGGACCTTCTTTTAAATCTTAAAAGTGAAATAAAGGCGTGGCGACCGCTTTAATCTTTGCAAATAATATCTTACACCATCGCGCCTTCTTCATCTTCCTAAACTTTTTCTACCATCTCATTTTACAGGCGGGTGTCAACCATTTTAATTTTGTTCATTATATTTTATTTTCAATATCCTCAGTTGCTAACGAGGACAATTAATTAAAATCTTATTTATTGCTTCAAGCTGAGCGCTAGCTTTATGGCGGGAATTTGTTATTAATACTTTTTAGGGTTCCGTACCCGAAGGTAAAACGGGACCCTATTTTTTTCGCTCCTCTGTCCGTCCGTCCGTCCGTCTGTCACCAGGCTGTATCTCAAGAACCGTGATAGTTAGGGAGTTGACATTTTCACACATTATGTATTTCTGTTGCCGCTATAACAACAAATACTGAAAACTAGAAAAAAATAAATAGTTGTGGGCTCCCATACAACAAACGTGATTTTTTGCTCATTTTTGCTCCTACGTACGGTACGGAACCCTTCGTGCGCTAGTCTGACTCGCACTTGGCCGGTTTTTAATTTTATTTTTAAAAGAAAATGGATCTTTGTGGTGAAGCAAGGAGTTTATGAGACATAATTTTGTTGTTGCTTCGTGGTTTCTTTTGTAAACATTAATTACTGTTCCTTTATTAAAACGGTTTCTTTTTCTTTATTCCTGTTTACTTGGACGGTTTTATTTTGTCCAATTATTATTAATAGCTGACTGACGTTACGCGATCTCTCATATTATAGCATGCTGTGTCTATCGCACTATGTTGTACACTATGCTTGTATTTTTATTACTAGTATCATAGGAACAAACAGTGTAACAATTGTAGATAGGCCAATAAATAAATAAATATAGAGGGATGATCACCTGGGTCTAAAGTGGTATAATAGTTTTGTCAAAAGTTTATATGCTATTAATATTGTTAAGGTTTTAAAAGAAATGTAAGCTCGTCCTTTCATGACTTTAATTAACTAAAATGTGACCCTTAGATTGTCAAACTATATTTTTTGTTTGACTGTAAATAATACAAGCTTACAAGCAGTGATTAAGATCAGAAACCAAACAACATTATATACTAAATCTCCGAATCTTAGCCCTACACTAAACTAACAAAGCTATTAATTGTAGGTGCTGACACAAATTATCATAAATAAGTAATTAGGACCCTCACAGTCTGCATTGAATGGTAACAAATAATCAATATCATTCAATTCCATCAAACCTAATATCTATTTACTAGCTCCAAAGAAAAGAGGGCCGTTAAGCCTCTATTACACCGTATAGTGTAATCTTCTGTGGAAACGTTCGTAATATACAGAAATTTCTAGAATTGAATTCCTAAAAATATCTTGTAGCATATGCGTTGAGGTCTAAATTTTAGTGTAATATTCTGCTATTTTAGCATACTTTACACTAACGGCCAGTTTCTTCATCATTAGTAAAAGTTAAAGTAATGTCTAAAGTAAAAGTAACGGTCAAATTCGTTTTTTCAAGGCTAAAGTGACAGCAAAAGTAATAGAAAAATTGAATTTGACCGTTACTTTTACTTTAGACATTACTTTGACTTTTACTTTGGCTTTAACTTTTGACGAAGAAACTGGCTGTTAGTTACATAAACTTAGCTTTATGTAAAAACGATGACGATATGAATATGTTTAAGTATCAAGTACCTAGATTTGGTCAGATAGATGGATTTTGTCTCAATCAATTCCCACTACATTGGTGTCGCTTTCTGGTGTATCAGAATGCAGTTCAGTATCATTTTCTTACACAGAGCAACTGTCTATTTCACTTCCTCAACCCAGTTACTCGGGCAACCTGATACCCCATGGTAAGACTGATTGTCCGACATTCTAACTTCCCGTAACGACAAAGATGTTCAAAATAACAGCCTGGACCCGCCAATTAAATGTGCCCCTCTAACAGTCACTTTTTAGTTCCCAGAAAAAAATACATTTTTGTATGAACGGTGCAAAAGCAGCCACACGGCATAATATACGCAAGCAAAGATCAGAGATAACGGACAACATAGGGCCATTTTTCTCGCAACCGCCCTAAGGAGAGACCGCCCATCTTTCTACTATATTTATTGGGCCAACCTTTCTTTCTGCGACTTGATTTAGGCCTTTCCCTTATCTTAATTGGTAAACTTCTCTAGGGATGTGATTCTTCAATTATCTGTTTCAAGCGCCTTTTTTTGTGAACTCGGATAAGTAAATACTGGGTATTGAAAAAAATGATTCGTCTGTAATTGTAGATCGTTTTAAAGGTTCTTTTTTATTGAAAAATCTTACATATTAAATTAAATGAAAATAATTTATTTGCTGAAAATGGGGTGATAATAACATTTGGTCTCACGGTAGGTTTAAAATCAAAATATTAAATTGCTTGAAAATACTCAAATAAATGATATCTATTTAATATTAATGAGTTCTAGTTGCATAGAATATTTAAAGTAGATAGAAATTAGTCGGATATTATTGGGCATTCTAATCCACCTTCCGTTCCTACGGCTCACTCCGTTCGCCTCCGTCGCTCTCGGTGGATTAGAATGCCCAATAATATAAATGGATTACCTTGTTCGATCAGCAAACGGATTGGGCGCCATTCCACTATTTCAGTTCACACACACTTTACTTACACGTTAACAAACAAGGTATTTCGCTGTATGAACCGCTAGCCTAAAATTCAGGACAGATTGTCTCATGTCTCTCCACAAAGTAAGAGATTGTGCATCGCTACAGGTTACACATACTCCGTTTTCTGTGACCAGATTGGCTCGAGGACATCTGAACTTTAGGATACCGTATATATTAAACTAAAATTTGGGACAGATTGTCTCATGTCTCTCCACAAAAATAAGAAATAGCGTATACTCATAGGCACACACACATTCTATTTTCTGTGACCAGATTGGCTCAAGAACATCCAAATTTTAATTTAATTCATTCATACAGACGACACACACTTTACTTACACGTTAACAAATAAGGTATTTCGCTGTATGAATCGCTAGCCTAAAATTCAGGACAGATTGTCTCATGTCTCTCCACAAAGTTAGAGATTGTGCATCACTACAGGTTACACATACTCCGTTTTCTGTGACCAGATTGGCTCGAGGACATCTGAACTTTAGGATACCGTATATATTAAACTAAAATTTGGGACAGATTGTCTCATGTCTCTCCACAAAAATAAGAAATAGCGTATACTCATAGGCACACACACATTCTATTTTCTGTGACCAGATTGGCTCAAGGACATCCAAATTTTAATTTAATTCATTCATACAGACGACACACACTTCACACTTTAAGAAATAAGACATAATGGCCATCTGAACTCTGAGCGTTGAAATAGATTATGGTGCTTTTACACTTGCCGCCGACAAAACGGTACATGAGCCATTCGACGCGACGGCGCGGCGGGCGGTCAGCCGGTGCGACGTACTATATCATAAACCGCTTGTCGATGAAGTCGGAAACGATTTTATTATGCAGTCGATGAGTAAGTGTAAATGGGCTCTTAACATCTGCAAAACTGCAGAATTGGATTATGAAATAACTTGCAGTGTAAGAACTTTATAGCATGCGGTGTGAGTGTGGGTAATTTCCATAAATATGTTAAGCAATCATATTACAAGAAAGAGGACCGCTGTGTATGTTGCGGCTATAATTCAAATTAGTATTTTATTAGAATTCTCCATGATCAAAAAAAATTTAATTGACACTTATATGGATTATGTCTGAAATAAATGGTTAATAATAATAATAACCAGTTGTCAGTTCTAGTTAAGGAATTGTTTATAAGATATTCTTAATCATATCATTACCTATTGAATTGAATAGCGTTTTTTTATTCGAATTCCAATTACATGAATTTAATGTTTTATAAAAAATGTTCTAGTAGTTTGATTTGATTATTTTATTTCAATTTTAAGTTAAGCTGTAGCATTATTGTTATCAAAATTTTTGACGTGAATTTCATTTCATAATTTCATATTATGAAATGTTTAAAAAAAAAAATGTTCTAGTATTTTGGTTATTTTATTTTAATTTTGAGTTATACTACAACATGGTTGTAAACTAAATTTTTAACGCGACTTTCGTTACATGAAATGTTTTATAAAAATTAGTAGTTATTTTATTTTAATTTTGAGTTAAACTACAAAATTGTTGTAAACTAAATTTTTACCGCGACTTTCGTTACATGAAATGTTTTATTAAAAAGTTCTAGCAGGGGGTTACTTTACACCAATTTTGAGGATAATTGTAATATTTTTTTTTGAAATATTCGTATAATGTCATATGAAGTTTTATATTAGCGTTTATTAAACAAACAAACTTACATAATTTTATTATCATACCTATAATGATTAGCGACAGCCAGGTAAGTAGCTATCGGTTCCACCTTTGTCGGCGTTGGTGGTTTTATATTTCATTTCTCACGATAAAATTGCAATTTGACAGTATTGGTATGCAAGCAATACGATTTAATTGGACGTAAGTGACATAAATTGGTAATACAACTGTAATACATATTATTTAAGGATTAATTTTGTGATTAGGTAAATTTTGCTGAAATTGTATTTTTTTATGAATATAAACCGATGGATTGTATCCAAAAATTACATTTGCTCCAGTATTTCCAAGTGCTCATCGCTGTCTACCTTACGTTATAATTACGTGAATCTCTCTTCATAAAATGTAAGTAAGTACTTCTCAAAATTAATTTAATTAAGAAGGTTAGATATTTCAGTGCGTTCTTTACATCATAATTGTTTTATAAAAAATAACCTTTGTGTTCGATTGCAGGTCTGACTCCGAAGTTGAATACCAGTCGCTGCCGGGGTGCTCAGCAGTAACCGAGACTTCGAAAAACGTGCAGCCGAAGAAAAAGGCATCGAAGCGCAAATCTTCTGGGAGCGGCACCACGCCTTCGGAATCAACATCAAGGTAATTTTTGACTTTATTACTTACTTGTCGTGTATGTTATGTCCATTAGAGTTTTATTCACAAATCGAAACTAAACTCTAGTTCAGTAACGCAGAGAGCACTATCATAAATGTTAGATACGATATCTTTCATACATCACGTTTAGTTGGTCATATTTAGGAATTTCTTCTGTATCGTGGGTGCGTTTACAGACATAAATCTCACATGCACACACACACCTAGACCCCGAACAACTATCTGTAGATTATACAAATATTTGTTCCGTGCGGGAATCGAACCGCGACACGCAATGCGGCAGTCGATCGCTCGACCACTGCGCCAACCGTGCCGTCAACTTTGAAGGTATTATTATGGTAATAATTATAAATAAAATGTTTTATTTTGTTTCAGTAAATACAAACATCACAGCTCGGACCTCTTCGGTCTAGAGAACGACAAGCTTCTCCCAGCGACATCGTGCGGAGACCTTGGATCGTCCCTCGTCAGCCGCGTCGCCAACGGGAAAGTTCGGCGGACAGCTGACCTAACGGGGGACTTCTACGTAGAGGTGAAGGTGTACCTACCATAAGGCTGACGCCGCTTCCACTCCTAGAGAGGATCGGTGGAAGAAGGCGTCGGTTGCACTGAAACTGCAACTTAATAGAGGCTCCTCGACGTGGGACGCCTTACAAATATTTATGAGACGGGCTCATGAGCTGTTTGATAACTCGGAGCCCATCTTTTATAGTGATAATATTAATATAAAATAATTTTTTATATTAATATTATCATTGAAAATTTAATGATTTTTTTTTTTTATATTTAAATTGTAATGACATTTTCATGTCATTTTCACACATTTTTAATATTTAATTATAGTTTCGACACCAGTCTCTTACATCATAGTCCCTATTGTGTATACCTAATGTGTTTTGGATATATTGCTTTTTACCTAAATAAATAATTTCTTTCTACTTATACTTAACTTATACTTTATTTTTGTACCTTTTGCTGTCTTATATTAACACATAGCAGCATCTTCAGTAATTTATAGCTTGTTCTAACTTTAAAGTACAAGGTAATAATAATAAAATGCCTTTCTGTACTGTTTGTAACACATCTGTTGAGCGCAATCACTGGGTAGGTCATTTACGCAGTAACGATCATAAAAATAAAAATATTTCACATTTTTGCGAAGGCGTTGAAATTATACATTCTGCATTTCGTAATCGTATAGCTTCTTATAGAATTACCGATTCGTTTGAAAATTGTTCTTTAGAATCATTTTTAAATAATATTCAGGATAAAATTCAAATGTTAATAGATATGTCTCTTAAAGAACATACTTGTTTGAAAGTAAACTTTGAATATTTTGCTTTGTTTTTATTGGTTAAAAACGAGTCTCAGGAGATGAAATCATTTTGTACGAAAAATTTCAGTCTTTATCAGAATTATGATTATGTCACTTTGATATCTCAAGTTGAAAATACTTTAAAGAAAAAGATTGAAGAATTCCAAGACCGTGATAGTGGTTGGACTTTATTAAGTAGTTCTCATTTGGAAATTAACATTAACAAATATCAACCTTTGCGCGGCTCCGGTTTTATTGAGTTACCGGCAGCAATTAAATCAAAAAGAGCGTGTGTTAATATTCATAATAATGACGAATATTGCTTTTTGTGGTCAGTAGTTGCTGCTTTATATCCAGCTAAATCTCATCCTGAAAGAGTTTTATCGTACCCACATTTCAGAAACGTGTTAAACATAGAAGGTTTGTCTTTTCCATTGAGTTTCTCTGACATAGCGCAGTTTGAAGTAAATAACCCCGAAATTTGTATTTATATTTATGGTTTAAAAAATAATACCGTGGTAGGACCGCTTTACAAACCAAAATCCTTGAATAATAAAAAGGTGATCCATTTACCTATAGTGGGAAGTGTTTGGACATATTTGAATTTGAATATTATGTTGAGTGTGCTGTGACGGATATTAAAATTCACAAATTTTCAACGTATGTGTGTTCGAAATAATACAAATATTTGTTTTAAAAAATGCAAGAAAAATAATGGTCTATGAAATAGATAAAAGAGAAAAAAAATCCCGACACAAATACTCAACACTCGCATTTATACGAAGACACCTTTTATTCAAAACTATATGGAAATCGCTTCATCCGTTCGGGAGCTACGATGTCACAGACAGAAAGACAGACACTTTAAACTCATAACAGCCCACTTTTTCCGTCAAGAACAAAAAAATTGTGTTGCTTGAGGTGATATAACGCTTTGAGTTTAAAAATCCTTCACAATCCACATTAAAAAATCCTGAAAAATATACTTCTGCCCCAATCAAACACTACACATTTTTCACCACCATAAAAACTTAACGTCAAATTACATATTTGCAAGTATCACAATATCAAATCAAACGCTAAATGAATTTGATACAGAATTGATTTATAAACGGATCTAATCTAATTCCGGTTTTAACGGAACTACGAAGGGTTGACGCGGTATTTAACCAAGGATTATTGTTATGAAGATAAAATGCCTTGCGGTTTTCGGTTCGGTGGTTTTAAGGGGAATTGTGTTATTTCTATTGGCTTTTGTAATCTCGGAATTTTACCGAAATGTGCTCAAGTGATGAAATATTAAATATTTAGCAATTATGGGGAAGATTACATCAATGTGTGTGTATGTAGGTATATAAAATGATCTATGCTATTTAGATTTTATATAAAAAAAATACTCATATGGTGATTGATTGGGTCACTAATGACTAGGACCTCTAAATTGTATTACCCAGTGTAATTGTTCAGAAAATAGATATGGATGTAAATCTTGACGTATCAGAAATCGGAGAACAACAGAGTAGATGAGGCATATGTTAAGAAAATGTTTAACGCGTAAATAACACATGCCCAAGACTAATATTTGGCTGAAACGTTATACACTTTCGAAATCTTCCAGTAAGAATTTAAGATGCATTCTTTCCTTCAAAATCAGCATCTACAGTCACATCTCCAAGTTACTAACACCACATCAAGGTGCCAAGCTTGGCTTGCACAAACTCAGCAGAATAGTTGTCGGCCCCGGGGATTTCATTTAGCGAGTTACAGACGCCTCAATACTGATGCTCAGCTAATTCTGATAGACATTCATGTGCTCTACAGTCTACAGGGTTTTGGTTACTATTACCATGATTTATCAGCCAGAGGTCAAGTTTTAAGGTAGGTAATCGTGAGTCCCATCAATTTTTTGTTGTCGTCCGTTATCTAGTGTTATAATGAGCTCACTACCAATATAATGCAGGAAGGCTTAAGGAATGATCAAGGAAAAAGTGTTAAAGAAAATCTCCTTTTTTGGAAGTCGGTTAAGATTGAAAAAGTAGGTACCAATATTATATAGAAAAGGCATAAGGCATGATCAAGCGTGAAGAAAAAAATACCTCGTTTTTTAGGAGTCGGTTATTTTAAAAGTACATTTTAGATATAACATTCCTACTAAAAAGCATACTCGTCTCATTTACTATAATATATCCAAGTTACCAACACTACATCAATGTGCCAAGCTTGGCTTGCACAAACTCAGCAGTAGGTATAGTTGTCGGCCCCGGGGATTTCATTCAGCGAGTTACAGACGCCTCAATACTGATGCTCAGCTAATTCTGATAGACGTTCATGGGCTCTACAGGGCTTTAGTTGCTATTACTATGGCTATCAGCGATGGTATGTTTAAGTTTGAATTCACCTAATCGTAAATCCCATCAAAATAAATGTGTGCACTGATAACATAATGCTGTAAAAAAGTGCGTCTGTCATTTGTCACGTTATAAACTGCAGAACTGACTGAGATGAAATTCAATTCGATATTTGGCGGTATTCAGGAAACGGAGATAGCCACAAACCACTAACGAAGTTCCCCCGAAACTTGAACAAAAGCATGTTCAAAAAAGAAAAGGATTTTCGTTTGATAGTACAAAAAAAAAATCTTCAGATTACTTTATTGGACTATAATATATTATCATAGTTTATAATGTGCAATTACCAAGTATCAAAATTGTTTCAAGGGTTGAACACAGCAGTGTGTAAAAATAAAACAATCCTTAGAAAGACCCACAAGAAAATTCCAAAATCAAAAACGCTTCATTACCCAAGGTCATTGAACCCTCAAAAATCCCTCAAATTAAATGGCCGTTTCTTCAGAATGTTCATCGAATATTTCAATAGATAGACGGTTTATATCATGGAGCGAGACTTTGTCTGAAAGTGCGTCTTCCTCAATTAATTTGCTGGGAACCTACGATTAGTCCACGTCAAGCTCTGATTGACGATGTTATAGCTTCCATTGTGTGGTGTACTATACTCTATCCACGGAAGCAAGAGCTAAAAGGTAAACAAAGAATGACAGTTTTTCAAGATGGCGGTATAACCCGACCGATGACAAAATCACAGATACTGCGAACATTTTACACAAAAATGTGACGTTTTGTCATCGGTCGGGTTATACCGCCATCTTGAAAAACTGTCATTCTTTGTTTACCTTTTAGCTCTTGCTTCCGTGGATAGAGTATAGCTTTTATTATTTTATGTAGGGTTTCATGCTGTCTGGGTGTTTAATTAGTGTGGAATTTTCATTTAGTTTTGCTTTTGGAATTTTAGCGTGTAGTCTTGTGTTTTAGAATTGAGGAAAGTGTTTGAAGTTTTATTGAGCGATTTTCATTAAAATGTGAGTTTCTTATGCGTTTCAGCTTTATTAATATTGCTGTTTATTGTAATAAATATCTTAAACGCATACGCAATGTAGACTATGACTAATGTCATCGCGAATGTCCTTTTGATATAATTCTGATTACTTACAGTATAATTACTGTATGTCTACTTCTGTTATCTTTACGCAAGAATCACCTACTTACGATTAAGCTATTAACGTGCTCTGCTGGACTCCTCCATAATGATCATCATCAACCTTTGATCGTCCTTTTGCAAGACACAAGCCACTCACACAGAGAAGTATTGAGCGTTAATGACCACGCTTACACGCGATAGAAATACAAAAAAAAGTTAAAACTGATCTAACCCATATTATTTTAAAAACTACATTTCCTTTTTAACATTTAGTATGCAACCAGCAAGCTACCAACGATATTGGCTTTACAACACAAATGCATTTACTGTAGCCTCCATACGTGTTAAATGGACGCAAACTGCGTGAGAATTGGCCCAATGAAGTTTCTGTGCCAGTAATCCGATGACGGTGGGAGTGTGTTTTTGTGTTCCATCTGTATCTTGTTGTAGGTTGGGTAAAGGCTTGAAAAAGGACTCGGTGACAAGGGAAAATATGAGATAAATAATAAATAAGTTTAGCTATTTCACACAAATATTATAATGTTGAACTATGGCTATGACACATAAAGGTTTATTAAGGTCAACAATATGAGGTACTCTGACTCCTAAACTAGGTGTAGGCCTGTAACTTAGAAAGAAGTCAGGATTTTTTTTAACAGGATTGAACTGGTATTGTTTTGATTAACACAACTTACAATTACCGAGCGGTCTGAGGACCATCTATAATATATGGACATCTATTCTATACTTGGGTATAGCCTCCAGTAGATATAGATTTTTAACAAAGATATTAATTACATGAAGAATGTTGTAATCCACCAAAGACATTGATCTAAAAAGTAAACAGGCCCTTATTACAAGTGGTCCATTCAAAATTATTTGTTTGCTTAAAGACATTAAATTTAGAAACTATTAGAGCTATTTAAAATGAAAAAAAGCGTGCAAAAGTTAGTTATTACAAAATAATTGCAAGTCAAAAATAACTTCCAAATTTATTTCGTCGCACCCCTAAGCTTTTCGCGGTTTCCCTTCAAAATTCAATTAATTGGTTTTCTCGCCATTCGCTGTTATTTCGATTACTTTCGCTTTTAACTTTTGGTATTTAAATGTTTCTGAATTATTAGAATACTTCCCAAATAAATTGTGAGTAAACTTTGATACAAAGTCGTGGTGGCCTAGTGGGCAAAGAACCAACTTCTCGAGTATGAGGGCGCGGGTTCGATCCCAGGTCAGGCAAGTACCAATGCAACTTTTCTAAGTTTGTATGTACTTTCTAAGTATATCTTAGACACCATTGACTGTGTTTCGGATGGCACGTTAAACTGTAGGTCCCGACTGTCATTGAACATCCTTAGCAGTCGTTACGGGTAGTCAGAAGCCAGTAAGTCTGACACCAGTCTAACTGGGTGGTAACTGGGTTGAGGAGGTCAGATAGGCAGTCGCTTCTTGTAAAGCACTGGTACTCAGCTGAATCCGGTTAGACTGGAAGCCGACCCCAACATAGTTTGGGAAAAGGCTCGGAGGATGATGATGAGTTGTTTTCTCTATTATATTAGAGGTATGATCACTAGCTTCTGCATCCAGTATTAACTAGGTATTGAACAAGCGTGGTGATTAATGCTCAATACTTCTCCGTGTGAGAGGAGGCCGCAGCCCAGCAGTGGGACGATAAAGAGGCTGTAACAAACTTGATTAATTTGCGAAGCAAAATATCTTTCATTTAGGGAAAACTAAATTATTCACTTACTAGCTTCTGCCAGCGGTTTCACCCGCATCCCGTGGGAACTACTTCCCGTACCGGGATAAAAAGTAGCCTATAGCCTTCCTCGATAAATAGGCTATCTAACACTGAAAGAAATTTTCAAATCGGACCAGTAGTTCTTGAGATTAGTGCGTTCAAACAAACAAACTCTTCAGCTTTATAATATTAGTATAGATATTCTTGAAAATGAATATAAAAATAAATAATAAAATATTATAGAAGTTATCGGCAACTTACAAACACTTCACTCCTACACAATCATCATCATCATCATCATCAGCCTATCGCAGTCCACTGCTGGACATAGGCCTCTCCAAGTGCACGCCACTGAGATCGATTTTCGGCTTCTCGAATCCAGCTCCTGCCAGCCGTCTACCTACACAATAGATCTACACAATTCATTTTTAAATTTGAATTCAAAAATATATTTCATAAAAATGCTTCATTATTATTTGAATTCCTTATATTTTATAAAAAAGATTTGTATTTACAAAAATAATCCTTATTCCTATAATTTGAGATAAATAGTTTTGGATAGAAAAATGTTTTATAAAAAAAATGCGCGGGAATTTTAAATATTGGCTTTTATTTTTTATTGTGAAATATTTAACAATGACAATCTATCGTTACGAGCTGTGATATTGTCATTGTGTGTTAAATGGAGGAAAATATTTTTTACAATATTTTAATTATATTTTATTTATTCAATAAGAAGAAATATTTTTTTATTTTCAAATACTAAAGAGTTTCCAATATTCCACAACGATCTATTGTTATGAGGTCCTACAATGTATTGTAGGATTTAATTTCTGAGATTTATGGAATACTAGCTTTTGCCCGCGACTTCGTTCGCGTGGAATAGTGACTACCAGCACATTTTTGGTTTGACCAATAGATGGCGCTATATGTCCGGAATAATTTTTATTTTTATATTTTTTTTTTTGAAATAAAAACTATCATATGTCCTTTCTCAAGTTCCAAACTATGTCTGTACCAAATTTCACACAAATCGGTTCAGTAGTTTAGGCGTGAAGAAAAGACAGACAGACAGAGTTACTTTCACATTTATAATATTAGTTAGCATTTCTAGGTCCCATGGTAAATTGTTTATGCACCCGAATAAAAAGTAGCCTTAGCCTTTTTCCGTAAATGCGATATATTTGACCCTTTTAAAATTGATCCAGCATTTACAATTTGATCTTTTAGAACCTTCAAGTAAACAATGAGCTTTCGCTCAAAATTACGGCTAAAGACTTAAGTAATACACTTGACTAAATTCAGTCGTCTACATGATTAGGAAGAAGTACGGCTTCTGACACACTGCATCATTTAGATACCCGATTAGACAAAACTAATTAGGCTACTAAATTAAGTAAAGTGTAATAAGCCCTTAAGTAACGCTTGTCTGTAGATTGGCGACCATCTAAGTTATTAGAAGTTCCTTCATATTTCGGAAGGAACTTTATATTTGTCAGAAGTCAGAAGCCTCACACGTAGTTTAGAAAAGGCAGGGAAAATGGTTACACGTTCAATCACGAATCTAAGTTTCATCCAAACTAACAGACATACGGAGAAACTTCAAAATTCCTTGTAACTAAACAATAAAAAAATATGCTATGCTTTGAAAACAGATGAACGTAGCAAGAATTTGCAAACTATTCTTGTAGTGCACCTATGTATACTGCATTTTTCGCCTTGTGCGTTTCCAGAACTTTCTAGCATTTTCAATTGTTTTGTTAGTTCCTACTTCGTACATAAGGGAGTATATGAGGACAGTGCATAAGGGAGCATATGGTGTAAGTACATAAGGAAGTCTAGGGGTTAAGTATATAAGGGAGTCTAGGGGGTAAGTATATAAGGGAGTATAATATGAGGACAGTGCATAAGGGAGTATATGAGGACAGTACATAAGGGAGCATATGGGGTAAGTATATACATAAGGGAGCATATGGTGTAAGTACATAAGGAAGTCTAGGGGGTAAGTATATAAGGGAGTATATGAGGACAGTAGGGGAGATGTTCCCAAAACGGGTAAGCTAACGAAAGATGTTAAATAAAATAACCAAGAACATTACCTACTGCCCGCTTCGGGCTAAAAATAAGTCTTAGTCTTCTCTAAGGCTCTAGAATTCTAAACTGGTTGTGTACCTTTCATTTAAATAGTTAGTATGCCGTGAGAAACAGAAACTATTTTTAACCGAACTAAATTTTAGTTATTACATTAAATTCTAGTCGTAGCTTATAAATGCAATAAGCATTTCACAGATCAAAAGAGTAGGTAACCAATATTTCTTAATTAATTGGTTGTAAAGTTAATTTTAATGGTCAAGTGCATCAACTTTTTGCAATAAATATTTACAGCCTTACTTATAAAAATCAACTAATCATCTTCTAATCATTGTTTTAACTAATTCCTACTCAAAGCCATAAGTAGTGATTAAATTATTTTGACCTATAAACGTTGCTTAAGCATGTTTTAAGTAATGAACAGATAATGACATAAAAACATACTAATTTCTCAACACTACCGGAATGTTGGTAGCTTAAAAAAATATTTGTCATGAAAACGTTGTGTAATGGCAACAATGGCATCCGTAAAATATAAAATTAAAAAGTTGAACTGTCAATAAACCGGAAATGAAAAATCAGCTGGTAAGAATCCAGCCATTTTGCTAATTAGCGGGTTAAACAAGGGTGTGAGGCTACTTAATTTGACAGCTCATTTAAGACATTGCTAAGAAAATGATTTATTTCAGCCACGTTTATAAGTAAGATTTTTTCTTAAACACCCCTTAAGTATAACTTATTATTTAATTCACGTTTATGAGTAAGACTGTTAAACATTAATTTACAGCGTTGCTCATTAATGAGCTTAATTCAAGTAATGTAACTTCAAGTGACGACAAAATGGCGTTGCTTTGATATTATTGCAGATTTTTTATTGTCTTACTAATTTAAGTAATAAACTTTAAAGACAGACAATAATTTACGACTTTAAAATCGACTGTACGACTTTAAAAATTTACGACTTTCGTGGTGGCCTAGTGGGTAAAGGACCAACCTCAAGTACGAGGGCGCAGGTTCGATCCCAGGTCAGGCAAGTACCAATGCAACTTTTCTAAGTTTGTATGTACTTTCTAAGTATATCTTAGACACCAATGACTGTGTTTCGGATGGCACGTTAAACTGTAGGTCCCGGCTGTCATTGTACATCCTTGGCAGTCGTTACGGGTAGTCAGAAGCCAGTAAGTCTGACACCAGTCTAACCAAGGGGTATCGGGTTGCCCGGGTAAATGGGTTGAGGAGGTCAGATAGGCAGTCGCTCCTTGTAAAGCACTGGTACTCAGCTGAATCCGGTTAGACTGGAAGCCGACCCCAACATAGTTTGGGAAAAGGCTCGGAGGATGATGTTAGCACCTACTTCGTACATAAGGGAGTATATGAGGATAGTACATAAGGGAGCATATGGGGTAAGTACGTACATAAGGGAGCATATGGTGTAAGTACATAAGGAAGTCTAGGGGGTAAGTATATAAGGGAGTATAATACGAGGACAGTACATAAGGGAGTATATGAGGACAGTAGGGGAGATGTTCCCAAAACGGGTAAGCTAACGAAAGATGTTAAATAAAATAACCAAGAACATTACCTACTGTCCGCTTCAGGCTAAAAATAAGTCTTAGTCTTCTCTAAGGCTCTAGAATTCTAGACTGGTTGTGTACCTTTCATTTACCTAAATCGGTATATGCCGTGAGAAACAGAACCTTTTTTTAACCTAATATAAAATAATGCTTATTGCATTTAAATTAGTCGTAACTTATAAATGCAATAAGCATTTCACAGATCGAAAGAGTCACCAATATTTCTTAATTAATTGGTTGTAAAGTTAATTTTAATGGCCAAGTGCATCAACTTCTGCAATAAATATTAAAATATTAATTTACAGCGTTGCTCATTAATAAGCTCTTTAATTAAGTAATTTAACTTCAAGTGACGACAAAATGGCGTTGCTCTGATATTATTGCAGAGTTTTTATTTTCTTTTCCTCATTTTCAGCAACTTTAAGTAATAAACTTAAAAGACTGTCTGTCTTTATTTACGACTTTACAAACGTCTTATTTTAAGTAAGTAACTGCCTTCCACTTGACATTAAAAAAATTCATCAACACAAAAGTCGAAAAGACAATCAGACGTTTTATTTTTAATAATTATTTTCTCTTATCTGTGTTCCAGATATTTCAGGCCTCAAACATTTTTCCGTTACGGAAAATCTTTTGTTCCTGTTCCCCTTAGAATTTGTAAAAGTGAAAATGGCGGATAAAATTTTACGTTCTGTTGGCTCTTTGCCTCGACTTAATTTTTTGGCGAAATAGGCTGTAGCCGCAATAAGTATGCGGGCGGACGTTTCCAAAATTTTTTTAGCAAATATATGTATATATCCTTCTTGTTGCTCTGTCTAATAATTTTGGCGACAAATGTTGGTTTTCGTTGTTTTTGGTATAGAAATGCATTTTCTGGTGTTTAAGAGCTTGAAATGACAGAGTTTCTAACCTTTTTGAGCATTGTGAAACTAAATTAAAAATATGTTTTTTTTGTGCCATAAAGGCTTACAAAGTACTGAGCTGATTGAAAATTTTTTTTTGCTGTAAAGAAGCTACACTATCTCTAGGTAATATAGGCTATATTTTATCCGAGTATAGGAAGAAGTGCCCCAAGAAAGCGGGTGAAACTGCTGGCAAGAGTTAGTTCTTATAATGTGAAAATCCATTAGACATTTTCGTATTTACTACTATTTTCATATTTTCACGATAAACTATTCCATACAAAACTCTATCACATCCTTGTTTTATACTAACAAAAACTATTAATTAAAACTAGTCTAGTATCCGCGAGTGTTACAAGAGCAAAATATTGACAGCACCGCCAACCAAGTAATAATGAGTGCGGCCATGGAGAACAAAATGACTAGCGGAGGTGCCATAACGGAATATCGCCTAAGAAAGCAGCGCGCCAAAATGCAGGTGTGCGGGGGACGAGGAACGTTACTGTTTTAGCTCTTGTATGCCTTTTTTGGATCCGGCCATTTTTTGTAATACTAAAAGTCGTTGACAGATGTATCAATGACTTCGAAGGCCCCGTTAGTTCACTCGTTACTGATCGTTTTAGTCTTGCCCACCATACTCTCCAAATTCGTGAGCTACCAACCACTCGTTTTAAATGGCTAAGTGACAATCGTTTTTACTCTATAAAAGATTTTTTGCAATATAAAATTCTAAAGATATTTAAGTAAAGTTTGTCACTTGCATGTTTATGTGTGTACCTATAAGCTAATTTGCATGTCATTATATGTATTATATATTCTTCTTGTTGCTCTGTCTAATAATTTTGGCGACAAATGTAAGGTTTTCGTTGTTTTTGGTTCCGTATTGCTTTTTCTGGTGTTTAAATTTTTAAAATGGCTTAAAATGGCAGAGTTTGTAACCTTTTTGAGTATTTCCATGGTGAAACTAAATTAAAAATCAGATTCTTTTGTACCATAAAAGCTCCAAAAGTATGATCTAATTTAGAAGATTCTTTCACTGTTAAGAAGCTACACTATCCCCAGATAATATAGGCTATATTTTATCCAGCTACAGGAAGAAGTGCCCCCACAACTTGGGTGAACCTGCGGGAAAAAGTTAGTTCTTATAATGTGAAAATCCATTTGACATTTTTCGTACTCGTTACTCTACTATTTTCATATTTTCACGATAAACTATTCCATACAAAACTATCACATCCACGTTTTATACTAACAAAAACTATTAATTAAAACTAGTCTAGTATCCGCGAGTGTTACAAGAGCAAAATATTGACAGCACCGCCAACCAAGTAATAATGAGTGAAGCCATAGAGAACAAAATGACTAGCGGAGGTGCCATTACGGAAAATCGCCTAAGAAAGCAGCGCGCCAAAATGCGGGTGTGCAAGGGAAGAGAAACGTAACTATTTGCGCTCTTTTACGTCTATTTTGGATCCGGCCATTTTTTGTAATACCAAAAATCGTTGACAGATGCATCAAAGAACCCGAAAACCTCGTTAGTTCACTAGATACTGATCGTTTCGGTCATACCCACCGTACTGTCAAAAGTGAGCTACCAACCACCCGTTTCAAAAGGACACTATGTAGATGGCTAATTGACAATCTTTTTTACTCTATAAAATAATTTTTGCAATATAAAATTCTTAAAGATAAATAGGTAAACTTTGTCACTTGCACATTTTATGTGTGTACCTATAAGCTAATTCGCATATCATTATATCATGACTGTATACCGAACACACTGAAAGTTTGTACCGTCTTATGAACCTACTGTATTCATGTGCAAATAAATACTTTGACTTTGTATACATTACTTTTTTTAACGACGTCAAAAATCATCAAATGACCCCTCTTTCGAACATTCCGCAGCCCCGGCAGTTTATATCTGACCTAGAAGAAGTTGTCTGACTTATGACATCTCCGCTCTTCTTTCCTTATTCCGTGAGTGCGGCGTACAAACATACAGTCGTCACTTGTTTCATATTTGTTTTAATTGGATTGCATAAAGCACTGTATTATTAATTACTACTGTTGATCGTGTTACCGGGTTTTGACGGTAGTTAATGAGAGTTGTTTTTAGTAAGTTATTAAAATGCTTTTTGAGGTTCTGAAGAGAATGTATTGGAACATGTGAAAATACAAATATGATGAGGTCGTCGTCGTAGTTAAGTACCAACTACATGTGTCGATCGATTTATATAATGTACCTAATATCGCTTGGCGCAATCAGTCCGTCGATGGTTTACTCTTTAAGATAGTTCCTCTGTGTTTAGAAACGGGTACATCAAAATTTTCGAGTTTCGGCTGTCATTTGAACATCTTTGGCAGTCATTACGGGTAGCCAGAAGACAAAAAATCTTACAAGCAATCTTACCAAGGCCTACCGAGTAACTCAGATAACTGGGTTGAGCAGGTCAGATGAGCAGTTACCGTTACTTCAACAGCAGCGAAACTGCTGAATTGTTACTTTTACCATAGACTAAGTATATTAATCTATGCTTTTACTTTTTACATGGTGTACAAAACTATAATAAGCACAGATCATAATAAACAGCAAATGTACATACATACATAACCAAAAGAAGAAAGCCGAACTCAAATCATAACCAATCTTTATTCGATTACACCATCAATAGTTGGGCCTGAACTAAAATTGCCTAGTGGGCCCCAAAGCTTAATCGGATTGATACGGATAATGACGACATGTCCCGAGGGAACAAATCCTAACCAACGGAGCAAGGAAAGAAGAACGGAGATGCCATAATGCAGGTAGGTCAGGCGCCTTCTTCATCATATCCCGAGCCTTTTTCCAACTATGTTGATATCGGTCTAATCAGATGCAGCTGAGTACTAGTGTTTTACAAGGAGCGGCTGCCTAGGAAACCTCCTCAACCCAGTTACCCGGGCAACTGAATACTCCTTGGTAAGACTGGTTGTCAGACTTACTGGCTCCGGCCTGCTGTCGGCGGATGGTGGTCAGGCACCTTCTTCTAGATCAATTTGTACGGTGGGCATGACCAAATGGATGAGTTACGAGTAAGCTAACAAAGCGTACGGGTTCTTTGGGACATCTGTTAACAATTTTTGATATTCCAAATAATGTTCATGTCAAAAGAAGGCGTCGAAAGACGGAAACAGAAACGTTCCTCGTCCACCGCTCACTCGCATTTTGGCGCGCTACTTTCTTAGGAGATTTTCCCATATGGCACCTCCGCTAGTCATTTTGTTCTCCATGTCCTAACCCATGTTGTCTTATTGTGAACGTGAATAATTCATTCAGGGAGCAAGATCAATGTACCAGGCAAAGGTTTTTTTTTTTCATAAAGGGGAAAATTGGAGAGACTTTAAGTTAGGAATCTTTTATTCAAAGTGTTAAGAATTTAGGAGGTAGTTTTCAGTTTTTGGATACTAAAAGGATCCAAATTCGTGAACTGTCGGATTCGAGTAAAAACAGAAACGTTTCTCGATGCCAGGCTAATTAGATAAGCTGCGGGTTGTTCGAAAGAGGTACCGCGGCCCTAGCACATAAGAAGGCCTACGACGGAACACGACGGCTTTTAGTCAGTAAGAGTCTGACACTCCCTCACCGCTGCTAACCCACAGCGGGAGGGGTCATTTGATGATTTTTTACGTCGTTAAAAAAAAAAAAAAAAAGGCTAATTAGATAAGCACTTTTCACTTTGGACGATTTGGAACCCTAGAACAGCAACCCTCCTCCCACTTTCTTATTTAGCGTTTTGTTGATTCTACACTAAACGTGGTTATTTAAATTCCTAACTTGAAAAATTATTGTATCTCTTCTTCTTCTTTCGTGTCGATGACATTTCTTATAATGAAACTACACTTTGTCAGCCCAAAATGCCGCTACAGCGAGAGAGGCGGCATATTGTATCCCTAAATAGTATTCAGTTATTAATTTTTAAGCTCCAGATCTAATCAAAGTACTAACCAACAATAATAAAATTTTAATTAGTAGCAAAACCAACAGCATGTGGGCTTAAGCAGGGTAGATAATGCATTCTGGGTCATGCAGGCGCGTGATACCTCATTTTAGTTGGCGCACGTTAAATACCTTAGTTTGTCTGAAACTTTTAGATTATTAGACTTTTAGCCGCGGTTTTGAGCATATTTTGGGAAAGGAAATTATTGTTCTTTATTTAGAAAATAATTAGTCATACCAAAATTATAATATTTTTTTAGAGAAATAGTCAACTACAATACTTCGACATCAGACGATAACTAAGTTCATCAAATACTCATTATACTGCTTAATTTAACTTAAGTGCTAATGTGACTTTGTAAGTTAGATGTGTGCGTTGTCTAATGTATCTATTGCCTGAGTAAAGCTGAAGGAAAATATCTTGAGGAAACCTTGATTTCTAAGACTGAAAAGGCCAATCCACCCCGAGCAAGCATGGCGATTAACGCTAATTCTTTGTCTGTATGAGAAGAGCCCTTGCCCTGCAATGAGACAATAGAAATGCTTATGTAATATAATAATTTATACCTACATCAAAATAACTACGAACCTAACCATAGAAAACTATAAGTCCGTCTGAAGTTTCCGTAAATATATTATATGCCCGTCTGCAACTTACAGACATGTGAAAGAAAATTTCGTTGCGTACGTAAACAAATCTAATCGTTGGTACAATCTCAGTAACTTCCTGGCAGTTCCACTATTCCTACCCGCCATTTATCTTTCGTAAGAAACTTGCAAAGATGCGAACAACGTTTTAACTTTTCTATATTTTTCCTCGAAGTCGTTTTTGCGTCAGCTTTCTTTCGAAATTAAATTTGTTGAAGGCTTGGAACAATGGTAATTTGTTTCGAAATTTCTGACGTAAGTGAATTGTTTTTTATTTTATTTGTTTTGTTTTGTTTAGAAATTTTATTATTGGAATCTTTGTAACACGTTTGGTAAGCGCGAAGTGATTTATTGTATTTTCTCTTTAAGTAATTTAGAGTTTATTTTTATTCTAGAGTTTATTTAGTCTGTTCGTAGAATTAATTTTGATGAATTCGCATAAAATATATCATAGTTTTTATTACTTTTCATAATAGTGAGTGATATGTAACTATGTACATTCCATTTAGTTAAATAATAATAAACAAAGTTACTCATACATTTGAATCTTTTTCGTAAATAAATTATTGGAATTACCTTCTTTGGCTCGATATTAGTATAGTAAGTAAACATAAAAGTAAGTAAACAAAAAATAAGATATAAAAAAATAGAGAAATAGAAATAGAGAGATTATAAAGAAATAGAAAAATAAATAAGTTCTAAAAACAAACCAATTTGATTTAAACACAATTTAATGCCTTATTTATTTCTGCAGTTTACTTATTTATGATTTGTTATTATTGTAATTGGCATAGTTTAAGACTTTTCTAGTAAGTACAAAGTTTAGAACTTTCGCCATATATTTTGTGACGATAAACAAAATAGTATTTCATGTCAAAGTGCTGTACCTAATATCGACAGTTACTTTGAATTATATTTGTTATGTTTGAATTACTTTATTTACGAATTTGAGTTGTTATTTTAGTTGTATATATTTTTTTTTTGTATGGAGTAAAATTAAGTCTTATTTTTTAACTTACTTGAGGACCCGGCTAAAAAAACCGTTGAGGCACTCCTAAAATTATCTTGTTGCTTATTTATGTCGCAATTCTCAGAAATGTGAAGGTTACATAAAATTACACAGGTAACTGTAACTCCCATGATATTACAAAAACCTTTGTATCTCCACATATTCATCTTCAAAGAATAAAAAGATATACAATATTTCCCGCAAAGATGAGATTTTTTTAAAACCGAATATTATTTTTGCTTGTTTTATTAAAGAATCAAAGGGTACAGAAATTTGTTACCATTTTATCATCAATAGCTTTTATTTTACATATATTTAGATGTCAATCATAGATATTTTCACATGCAAAGTAACTTCAAAACCATTTTGGCGTTTTGTTCTTTTTATAGAATGTCTACAAAAATATTTCGCAAGTCCTTATTTATGTGACACAACATTCAAATCTTTTAATACCTACATTATTTAGTACCCATCACAACTTTTATCCCTAGCAAAAAAAAACATTTCTTTAAAAATAAAAACAACACTTCACGAGCTTTCCAAAAAAAGTTTCTCAAACAATTCCATTCATATTTTATTCCAGTTCTATCATTACTCGTTTCAATTCCTTCGCAAAAAGTTTTAATGTACACTTGGAAAATAATAAAAAACAAAAAGGGATCTCTCGATTTTACGACAAGGCACGGCTCTTGGTTTTATCCGTCTATTTACACCTCGACCGTGAAATATTTCCCTTCATCCCTTTGCTGAAATTATTATTATTTAAGCCTGTTAAGTTTACGCTGACTATTTATGCAGAGTGAACAAATTTATTTTCGTCTTGTTTTATTTTTATCTCACAGCTTATTTTGCTTAATCTTTCATGAGAACTTTATCTTGGTAATAATTAAACTCAAAAGTATCATCACCATCCTCCTACCCTTATCTCAATTTAATTGGGGTTGACTTAGTATGTTTTCTCATGCATACTCTATTATCTGCACTCATCTAAAGGTAAGTTTTGAATTCATGCTGCCGGCTGCGTCTGCCAACAGCAAGAATTCAAAACACTGCACATGCTTTTGCCTCTTGGTTCCAAAACGGTTGCATCACATACATTCACCAACCTTAGTGCAGCTGCGGCCGACTACATGCAGTCGCAGCATGTGCGGTCGGCACTCGCAGCTGGCAGCAAGAATTAAAAATATGCCTTAATTTTTGAGTGTGTCTGTAACATTACTAAAAAGCATGTAAAAAAATCTTTCTAGACACACGGCAGTGTGTCCGCCAAGTTCGAGCAAAAAAAGCGACACACCGGCCGTGGGTTATATTACACGAACCATTTCGGGCCAAATTCGACCCCCCTGTAACTCAAAATCTATTTTATTTACGCATATCAAATTTCTAGTATCTGTTGAGACCCCCTCACTTATCTAAAATACAAAATTTCATTACTATACCTATTGTAGGTCTTGAGATATTGACGTCAGAAAATCGCTATTTTTACTATACACTCACTGACTGACTGATTCACTGACTCACTCATCAAAAACCTAGACCACTTCCAATGGTCGTATTGACTTGAAATTTGGCATGGAGGTAGGTCTTTATGTCAAGGTAAGGGGAAAAATCTGAAAATGGCCAAGTGTGAGTCGGTTTCAAAATAATGAAGGTGTTTTATACCCGGTGTAAATTTATACCCCTAAGGAACTAAAACGAACTAAATTTATCTATATTTATATAATATATCTTCGAATGGTACAAAGGTTTGTATTTAGTCAAAGTTAAGTAAAAATCTGAAAACGGCCAAGTGTGAATCACTTTCGAAAATAACGAATGTGTAACTTTGATCCACGAACATAATATATGATAACATGTCATGTCAGTCAGTTGGTAAATCTAGTCCATTTAGTTAATCTAGTTCATTTCTTTGTAAGAAACATAGTGCATATTAAAAATCTAAAAATAGTATAAATGAGACATTTCTTTAACTAACTTCATCATAAGAAAAAAATAAAATAAACAACCTTACAAAAATAAATGAAATCCCACCCAAAACAAAAATGTGAAAGACTGCCAAGTTCGATAATATGGGAATGCTTCGCCTATAAAAGAAGTGATATCTGAATAAGTACCAAGTTCCATACACATACCTCAGTTAAAAATAGTTACTTTTTAATGATGATTACTTGGCAAGTTTTAATAGAAAATTAAATACTTGATTCATTGCGTTTAGTAGGTTTATAACCAGGTGTATGAAAACTTGCCAAGTAACATCATTAAAAAGTATCTATTTTTAACTGAGGTATGTGTATGGAACTTGGTACTTATTCAGATATCACTTCTTTTATAGGCGAAGCATTCCCATATTATCGAACTTGGCAGTCTTTCACATTTTTGTTTTGGGTGGGATTTAAAATAAAATAAGCAAGGTAATATAAAAATAAAATTCGCAGCTCCACTCATCACATATAATTTAGAGTGCACTTTAGACTGAGTGGTAACAAAATGGCCCCTTTCAAATCTTCAATATTTTACACGATAAAGATAAGTAGGTACTGGACATGTTCAGTGAACCCATTAACCTTAAGTTTTCTATGCACACGCTTTATAAGGGACCGTGTTTGCAAATTATTTTTATGACTTTACTAGTTCTTGGATACTAGAACACACTGGAAGCGAATGCACGTTACCTTGTTAAGTATCTATTAAAAAAAAAGGAGTATAAAAAATTCTAGTTAAAGCATGAATCTTGAATGAATGCAAAACGCATCAAATCAATTTCTTTTCATGATATCTTTTTACGTTTACCATCTGAAAATAAAACTTAGTTCTAAATAAAACCATGAAGCCTGAATTTGCTCAACATAAATCAAAGTTTTAAATCACTGAAACGAAAAAAGCTTTTCATCATTTTTTATCAGTTTTTCTATCCTGCATTTTCGTAAATCCACGGCATGGATGGCCACGAATTTTATGGGTAATAACTTTAAAATATTCTGCCCGTTTGAGAACGGGACCTCCACTTAATGTCAATGCCTGTCATTGTCCCCCGTATTCTCGTAAATGCTCGGGCTATACGTCACTGAACGTGAATGAGTATTTATTACGTTTCGAATAAAAACAAAGGGAAAATGGTCTTGATATTTTGAGCTTATATTTTGGAGGAATGTGGGAAAATCGTAGCTTTAGTTAGATAATTACATAGTTAATAAACTCAAACAATTCAAACAAAAACGGACCTTAAACATTCATTTTTCCTATTACTGTCTATCGCGCCAGACCTACTGAACCCATAGAGAAAGGATATATAGGTATTTTTACCAATGTGCGGGAAGTTGTTCCCACGAAACGCGAGTGAAACTACGCGAAGACAACTAGTTTAATATATTTTTCGTGTTTCAATATGTTTTCACATGTAGTAACTACGTAGAAGTTTGTTGTGTAGAAATAACGATAATTTTAACTCATTCATCATGAACCCATAGTTTCCCTAACCAATCTAAACAAACTGTAATTCTTTTAAACAGCAGCTTTATAACATTAAGCGTAGTTTTCTTCAACAATTAGCTTGTTCTAATAACGACTGCTCGCCAACTAATGACACTTTGATAAGTGCTATTAAAACAGTCGACGGCTAAGTTCCGCATTTACAGAACTATTAGGGAATTGTTTACGTAATGGTGTTTTTCTACGGCCCTTAGGCTTGTTGTACATGAGGCGATTGGTGTTTTAGAAGAGCACCTATGTGGTGTGCAGACGTAATATTATAGTCGTAGGATATATTTGCTTTCCACGGTGTCACTTTATATAAAGCCACGTGATGATTAGCAGTCATTTTTTTTAGTAATTCTTCAAGGTTTGTTTGGTGTAAATTGTAATTTTAGACTAATAGGAGTCGACAAAAAACTGTCAGATTATTGTTTAATAAAAAAATTGCACCCTAGCAATTATTTTATTATGTCTTGATTACTAATTTAACTTCTAGTTTTAAGTTAATTTAGCAGGGTAATGTATACCTAGCATAAGATGCTATACACATTATAGACATTTTGCAATAAATAAATAGTTCAGTATTGTGCCTAAAATTTGAAGTTGCCTAAAATGATGGGCTTTCTAAATATTTTTTGATGTCCAAGAAGTACCTACTGTTTTGCCACTTAAACTTAAAATTTAATAATTTCCAGCTAAACTAGATGTTAAGGTAACTTTTCTTTGTACGCTCGATATTTTTAAGCAAAAGAAAACCTGTACGAACGATGTAGTGCAGCGATGTGTATAAAAAGCCTAAGCTTGGTGTTCACAGAAATTTGTTCAACTTCTCAGTATTGGCTGAATTGAAGATAATGACTGGGGTATGTTTGATCAAATAAAAACACGTAATGTTGATTTTCTCCTTTGTATTTTTAATGACGTTGGTTTTGTTTTGTTGATTTTTGTGTGGTGATTCTTGGTAACACTATACTAATTTGATTTTGTTTTTACATGTGCTAAAATAACTTGCTTACCTTAAAAAATGCCTTTCTTCGTCTGTATTTCGTCTCCATTATAAACCCTGCAATGTCATACAACTCAAATTAAAGTTCTCGTGAATAAAAACAAATAAGGAAGATTCAACATGATAGGTATTATGTACCTATATCTTATTTTTTTAGATAATTGTAAACATATTTAGAGAAGATATCACAGCAAAAAAATCACGATATTTTTCAAAGCATATCGATCAACTTCGTAAATAAAATCCAGCAAAATATTCACTTTTAAAACCAAAACTCTACTAAAGTCATCCGATGTTCGAGTTCTCTGTGAAAATATAAAATTTCCATGCCACAGCAATTGGTTAGACTTGGATAGAGGCTCGCTTTTTTTGATTTTTTTAACTCAAAAATTTTCTAGCGGCGAAAATTTCGATGGCAACTTTTGCGGGGACGTCGTTGAAAAAATTTTTTTTAAAAATTAACTCGATACAGCTTTTATGTCTTCATTTGAACGTGATTTTTCAGGTTTATTAAATATTCTCTTTTTTCTTTAAAGATGAAAGGATATTGGATTTCGATTTTTAGTATGCACATTATTCATGATATTTTTGCGAATTTTATTTCGTTTATGAATTTATTTTCGATATTTTTGCAAGTAGGTATATAAGTTTCGCTCCATTAAGTTTCACTGCAATATTCATTTGCTATCCATTGTTGGGATTTATCTTCAAAGTAGCACCAACACAATAAAAGTTACTTAAATTATACTTATTCCCAAACACTAAGCGACATAACTTGACCAAGTGTTTAAAACCATTTAAATATATATATTACTAGGGGAGATGTTCCTAAAACGGGTACCCCTCCTAAAACGGGTAGGCTTTGCCATTCGTATATTATAGGTCTTAGTGTGAACCTGTGAGTGTAGAGCGGTGCACTACCACCCCGCCGATCACGGTCAGTTGGCTCGGGCGCCTAGAACGAGCGTTTTCGAGATTAGATGTAAAAAAAGTTTTTTGCAGAGTTTATTAAAAAAAATCGGATTATACTAGTGCTGACTACTCAAATATGGTGCAAGATACGGTTTTCTCAGTTTTGTATTATCATTTTGCATGTTATATGCTTATTAATTGTGAATACTTAGTGGTCTCTTTGTTTACTATTTTAAGGTTAAGGTAGTTGAAATTTAAAACGTGCTTTTGGGCAAAACGGGTAGGGGCATAACGGGTGACTACCCTATTTGAAATAAGGGGGCACTTCCTCAATTGATCCCACAGAAAGCTAATCGAAGACAAAGGAAGCCACAGAGAGCTGAAGAAGTACAGGAACAGCGTGAAAAAGAAATTAAAATATGTTTTCTCTGATTTTTAACAAAATTATCTGCTGGTAGGATTATAATTTGAAATGTAACATTTAATAAAGTAAAAAAGTGATCTAGACTGATCAAAATAAGAAAACTGTTTAACATAATTAAGGAGACTCATTAACGATAAAGATTTCCTGGATAACAGGAGGCTAAGATACGTTTTCTAATTTATTTATCACATATATTCATTCATTACCTGCTTTGCCCAAAGGCGCTACCCGTTTTAGGACCCCCCCGAGGGCAAAGCGGGTATTTCGAAGGGGTTTATTTTTTTGATTTTTTTTCTGAATTTTGAAGAAGATTACTAAGACTATCTTATGTTTTCCAAAGTTTATTATATAAACAACCCTATGAGTACAAATACAAGTCGCATGTAATGTTCTTGGTTATTTTATTTAACATCTTCCCTTAGCTTACCCGTTTTGGGAACATCTCCCCTACTCTTTAATCAAACCGCGGTTGCTTCACTTAAACTACATCTCTCTACACAGTAGTTGCAAATGTTCTGCACTAATTTTCAAGTGTCCTGTCGCGAGTATAATTTTTTCCTGTAGCAAAAAGTGTACAACGCCTTTAAAAAAGTCTTCACTTTATTTATTTTATTTTGACACTTCAAAAATTGCTTACGTTAGATACCTGAACTCACAAAAATTCCTAAAATTTCAGTAATCCATTACTCAGCAAGTATCTATTTGAAACAATTTGAAATACATAAGTACTCTTTCATCCAATTGCATCTGCTTCACTATTAACTTAAACTACATCCCTGCACAGTGGTTGCAATTGCTCTCTAATTCCCAAATTGCCACGACATGATATACGGTAGCCGAAAGTTGCTAACTCCTGTCTTTGTTTTAGACGTCCAACTGAAACTCTGTCCATTACCACTAATAGGACGAACCCCTTTAATTTTATCATCGACATTTTTTAACCGTCTTCAAAAGAAGAAGGTTGTCACTTTAACCTGTATGCTCCTTTTTCATCAAACTCTGATTCTGAAAATTTTACTTAAGCGACATACGATTCAACTGAGATCCAATCACGACTCAATTACGATTGAAGAAATCAAATGTCATTGGAATTCGATTGGTCTTCTTTTAGTAGCAGAATGCCCGATAAGTTTAAAACTGCTATTGTGATTAGATTGCTTTCCAATTGTCACATTATTACATGAGAAGAATCGGGCCCCTGCATCTGCATTAAAAAAATAATGCTCTGCAATAATTTCCAAATTGCCACGACATGATATACGGTAGCTGAAAGTTGCTAACTCCCAGTCTTTGTTTTGGACTTTCAACTGAAACTCTGTCCATTACCACTAATTGGACGGGAACCTTTTATAATGACTTTGAAAAAAAAAGTTCCGCCATAGAAGTTTGTGCGTCCGGTAATTTTATTTTGTCATCGACGTTTTTTAACCGACTCCAAAAAAAGGTGGCTCTCAGTTTGACCTGCGTGTATGCAAGTTTGTGCACGATCACTTCATGTTTGCCTGAACCGATTTTGAGCGTAGAATTTGACGGATTTGGGAGGAGTTTTGATGCATATTACTGAAGTCGGGTTTTATTTTTTTGTAAAAATGTATTTTGGCTATATTGGAATTCTATACCAAAATTGAAATCCTTTTCATATTTTTAAATGTTAGACGAAGCTTAGCTAACGACTGAACTGGTACAGGCGTCTAACCGTGGTGATTGAATATCGGTATTTTTAGAGTGCTCATAACTGAATTTTCTGCATCCATTCTCTGCTTTTGATATTTTCTGTCTACGTTTATTTCTAAACTCTTTGGTATTTCCAATTTTGAGCATGCTAGTTTTATCAAGCACTATTATCAAAATCTGGTATTTTAAAGTACTCACTTTATCGTATTCAAAATTATAATAATAATGGCGTCCAGACCGATTTTCAGCCGGCAGTTTTCCTTGAGGAGGTTAGTCAGTTGCACAGGACACAATATTATAGTGCACAAGCATTTGCGCAGACAAGTGCACTATAATATTTGCACGTTGTTTCAGTGTATACTAGCTTTACCTGCGTGGTGTGTCGATATAAAGTAGCGTATATGTTAATCCAGGGTATCACCTATCTAGATAAAAAAGTATCCTAATTGGTCTTTAGCCGTTTTTGTGTGTAGGATAGTAGCATTGAAATACTGAAACGCCACTCAAATGAAAGACATTATTCTTATCTTGTCACAATTATATAAATTGCTACGACAGACTTTAACTTTAAGTTAAGAATTATAGAATTCACGTTAAAAGTTAAAGTTCATGTTAACATTTTCTTAGAGGTGACGTCGAGTGCTACTCATTTTGAGGGTTCCTGAAATATAAGGACTTATTGAGAGTTTTGAGGAGTTTGCAAGCAAATTGTTCGGTGAAGTAAATAATAAGAAACATTCCTTGAAATAATTGGGGAAGGTATTCTTTGTTAATCAGTGTAGTGTATATTTTGTTTAAATGTCATTAAACTTTCAATTGTAAGCGCTCAAGCGCTTATTGTAGTAATTTCCACGCCATAACTTATGCGTTCTCCTTATTTATTTATAACACTTTATGCACATTTTATTTATCTACCTTTAAGTGGTGAAATTATCCCAGTTACCCGGGCAACCCAGTTTCCCTTGGTAAGACTGGTTGTTAGACTTACTGGCTTCTGACTACCCCTAACGACTTCCAAAGATGTTCAAATGACAGCCGAGACCTACAGTTTATCGGGCCCTCCAAAACACTAACTTAATAGCTACCTACATATTTGTTAAAAATGAGTGAGGGCAATTAGATAATAATTCTAATGTATTTATTTATGTAACTCCATTTCCACCACACACTGCATGAAAAATGCAAAAATTCATTGATGAATTTTCATGAAATTCAATTTTGTTTTATTCATACCGTAACTTGAACATGTCCAGTTAAAATGTCAAAGGTCAAAACTCCATTAGCATCAGACACACGGCTGTGGCATCTAACAGGTTTATGTAGGTACAGAAATTACAATTTGCTTTCAGGATTACGAAATTCAGGCAAAAAATGAAATTTTGATTGAGTTATGTAGGGTTTGAATATCAAGTACCTACGTAATGATGCTCAGCGTAATTGCGACCTTTAAGAATAGATAATTAAAAAAAAAATAGAAAACATAAAAAAATCTCATATCAGATCAGGAAAAAGAAGTGAAAGCCAGAAATCTAATTAAAGCATATTCGGACGTCAATAAAATTTTCCACAAAGTATTAAGATACACGTGTAAAAAATTAAAACACCCTTTCCACTCATTTAAATCACTCAAAAGATCTAAAATCAACGCTAATTACCTCCAACTTATAATTAACTTGAAGTTACCCTTAACAATGACGTCATTAAGTTCGACAACCCCGTCATTCCGGCGCGAACCTAACTTACACGGACAGGATAAGCCTCAAACTACAAAGTCGTAAACTCAATTTGACAAGTTCGCCAATCTTGTCCGAACTTCTTCCTACGTTCCTTGAAAGATGGGGCGTAGTGAAAGATAGGCTACTGAGTGCAGTATTAATAATAATAATTAAAGGTATGTTTCACTCTGTTTTTGGCCTTTGATTGGGAAAATCTAGTCTAATTATCTGCAACTTACTCCTTCTTACTTACACGGACAGGATAAGCCTCAAACTACAAAGTCGTAAACTCAATTTGACAAGTTTGCCAATCTTGTCCGAACTTCTTCCTACGTTCCTTGAAAGATGGGGCGTAGTGAAAGATAGGCTACTGCGTGCAGTATTAATAATAATAATTTAAGGTACGTTTTTTTCTGTTTTTGCCTTTGATTGGGAAAATCTAGTCTAATTATCTGCAACATACTCCTCCTAACTTATACGGATAGGATAAGCCTCAAACTACAAAGTCGTAAACTCAATTTGATAAGTTCGCCAATCTTGTCTGAACTTCTTCCTACGTTCCTTGAAAGATGGGGCGCAGTGAATGATAGACTAGCAAATGCAGTTTTAATAATTAAAACATGTTTCTTCTTCAGGTTTTAGACTTTGATTGAAGAAACCTTTAATATTTTGGATGAAGCCCTTTCAGACTACCTACTGGATCAGGGTTACTCCCCTTTAAACTTTTAAGTCGACCAATAAATAATGTAATGTGTGTTCATAAATCTTGATACTGATTAAGATCCTCGAGCGAACTATCGGCCCACCAAAAGTATGAAGTCTGTGTTTGCATCTAAGATAAAACTCTAACCATAGCGATAATTCTTTTGCTACTTCTGTCTGGAAAAGATACGTACTGTACCGATTCTCAATAAATGATGATGATCTCATTATAGGATGATGCGATTTTAGATTGTTTGTTATCGTGTGAAAATACTGACTGACTCTCATTGTCTTACTCTCTATTTGAAATTGTTATAGTGCGTCTCACACAATATAAGATAGTGTCTGTAAATACGAATTTCGCAACCAATTATTGCCATCCCTCATATGAATAGATCATTTATATCTAAATTGCTTTTGCCAAAATCTCAAGCGATTTCTGCTTCAAGTGTGTTTGATTTTAAACTTAATTACAACTGTATTGTTCAACCAAATGTAATCTTATTCGTGTACTGTGTGCTTAAAACAGACGTTTGGGAATAAAATGACGATTAAATTCAAAACGGCTTTCAGAATCTTATCGCCGAAATGTACCAGATAGTTTGTTCTTAATGGCAGTTGTATCTAAGATTGATTGTACTCTGAGCATGGAGTTATCTCATGTTCTGTAAGAGAATAGCTGTGACAGCAGTTTATTTTAATTGCATGTACATTTACGTGACATAAATTATGTACATAAGGACATATGATGCCAAGGAATAAGGTTTATGTTGTATGGAAAGTTTTGAACGTGGATATAGGGAAAGAGGACAACCTGAGATATGATGGTAGGATTGTGCTAAACATGACGTAAAGATGAAGACACCGACTCCAAACGAAACTGGGGTAAGGACTCGAGGACGATGACATAAGAAACAACAGAAAATCAGGAGTACAACAGTACGAGACCCAAATGACATTGCCCCTAACTGAAGAGTTCTGTTAGACTCTCAAAGAATCTTCGACGCCTTATCTTAGCTATACACATCATAGCCAATAAGGCCCAAAACAATCCCCTTACCTCCTTTTCAAATATTTTTTTTTATAGTCACCAATTTGAGTCGTGCCATGATATACAATATCGTATATGTTTGCAATAGATTCACATAACAGGTGGGATGTATGTGTGTGGGAGTTACGTTGACGAGATTGTCCACTGGTTAAACCGAACTGTATACAGCAATCAATCAACTCAGCCTGTAGGCAGAAAGGCTTAACAAGCCGACACAGTCACCTTTAATCTAAATAACCCAGTAATTTTTCATTTCAGATTATGTATGCGAACCGCAAATATTTGGCCCCAGTGTTTGCAAATTACAATCAGGGCCACAGAACTAAGTTGTTAGACTAGACTGATCTGAAATGCTAATTTATCGCTCAGCAAATTGCTATCGATTTTCCAAAGACTTGAGTGGTTCTATATCACATCGTTATTGATTATTATTATATCTTGAAGATCAGCCATCATCAGCCTTTTTAATTTTTTTCCACTGCATGTCCACCGTTTATCACTATGCTTACCTAACTGCTGTTCTGTTTTTTTACCTGAAGAGTTTTCTTTCACCTGTACTCTGTCATTAGTGCCCAAAATATAATTAGAAATTGTATATGACAGAAAATTTGGATACCTTCATACTTGCCTACCGTACGATCGTACCTGCATGGGAGATATTACTCTTAACTATTTGGCCTACAAGAATGTACTCAATAAACAGTAATTTCATAGCCCCATCTAAAACAGACCATCTCTCACTTCCAGAATATTCCAGGAACAATCGCTTGCACTGTAGCAAGATCCTTAACTATGTTTTGTTCTACACCTGTTGCGAGCATGCACCCATTTTATAACGAAAATGATGGATCGTGTGGACGCAAGTTCGATATATTCCGAGTTACAAATAACCCGATGATATGGCCACGTCACTTTAGAACTGGATATCCGAAACAGTTTTGGATAATAAATCTAGGGGAAAAGTGTAGTATTTTGATTTGTGTGTTTGTGAGAGATAAACGTTTGGTTGGTTGGAATTTTTTTGGAGTCAGAATGTTGAATGATTTAGAGGTTTTTAAGTCGGGAGCACGCTGTGTTGATCCGGTAATGGATCGGATTTTTAAAGTGCATACATGTTCAAAAATCTGTAGTATTTTTGTAGTGTAATCATGCACTGATTTCATTGATTAGGTATAACCATGAATAAATAGGTTATGATTCTGAATTTGGACAAAAAAATAATTGTTACAGTACCATTAAATTCCCTACATAGTAATAACAAGTTATTGTAGGCAACTTTAAGTAACACAGGCACTAAAGATATCTATTGTCAATAATTTGATTTAATTATAGCTTTTAGTAACTTTATTGAAGAAGATGTAAAAATACATTAGCATTAAATACTTAATGCGTATAATAAAAAGCGAATAAATATCACCATTACACTAAATAGTATTGATTTTATAACCTTGATAATATCCTTTTAATGCGTCCTAACGATTGTACAATATTGAAAAGTATAAATAGTAATGCATCGTAAGTGAATTCCCTCATTGTGTGATTTTATTTGTCAGTTTTTCGAACATTAAATACCATTATTCCATTAGTTTTTGGTGATTAGATTCATCTCCCAACCGACTTCGTCCCCAGAGAACTATCTTCGTACCTGCATCTTATCTCAATCGGTTAAGCAGAATTAGCTTAAAAGCGTACCAAATAAGCTAAGGTTCGCATTAGAGTTCGGTTATATCGCGTTTCCAAGAGAATTCTTCAAAAATCCGGGATAAAAACTATCCTATGTTCTTTCTCAAGGTCAACTCTACCTCTGTACCTAATTTTATTAGAATCAGTTCAGTGATTTAGACGTGAAAGCGTAACACACAGACAGAGTTACTTTCGCATTTATCATGTTAGTAGGGATGATTTTATTGATTGAAAGTCCATCTAATTAGCCTGTAAATTGATCAAGGTAGGTATCGATTCTAAACAACTATTTCTCTCTGGTCCTATTAATAAAACTAGCTCATCAAAAGTTTACCCTAACACAACTCTGAACAACCTTCACGCGCAAACCAACCTCACCGGAACATTTTTTTCCCTCGACACTCCCTTTCATTACTAAGGGTTTCCTTATCAAAGAAGGCCGTAATTTTTGTTATTTATTACAACGCCCCAGTCAACGATCTAAGTTTGATAATGTCGCCTAAGTTATTAAGTGCTCTCACTAATAACTGAGTAATACAAACCATTATGGTTGTGTAATTTACGCAATACAGATAACCATCGGTGATTTTCTACGCGTTGTTAAAACTGCGTGGCGTTTGGGCGGGGAAATGTAATCAAAATTAATAGGTCTCGTGGCAATTGTGGGTGTTCCAAATTGAGATTTTGTGTATGTTCCCGTGGGTGAAAAGCATTAATTTTCGAATAAATGTGGGTTGTGATATGTGGATCGGAATTTTGGTAGTTTATTCCAATATCTACATGAACAGTACCTGTAACATGAATAAAGGAGTTCCAGTACAGCGTGGAATGATAGAATCTAAGTCAAATGTGAAAGATAGTTATCATTAATTCGATTATATCTCCCATGATTCCGCCCGGTTCTAAGGGAATAACTACCCGTAACCGGATAAAATGTAGCGAAGTATATCTGTGTACTAAGTTTAATTTGAATCTATTCAGTAGCTTAGGAGTGAAAGAGTGACAGACGAGACTTACAAAATCACTTTTGTACGGTTGCAAATGTGCGGGATGTTCCAAAAACATATTATGTCCATTGAAATGAGAAAAAGCTTTAGGTAAAGAATGTACAAATAAAAAATCAAACATATTCGATCTGCTGCATTGCTTTGTATCTGTGTGAGAATTTTATTGGAAAACCGAGTAAAGAAGCAATGGAGCGTAAACACGACGTAAGCATCAAAGCTGTGTACTTATTTATTTCTAATACATCAAGTATTTCGCCCAGAAACCAAGCAAGGAGTGACAAGGTCAGACTAATAAGCTATTTATATGATAATTCCTTCAAACTCCCGATATTGGAGATTAGAACGGCTCTTTTTATTAAACACGGTGGAAAAAATCTAATTTGACAAAATATGAGATCGAACTTCTTATGATTGAGTGCGTAAGGTTGGTTTTCGCTTGGCAAGCACTTCACTTAGTATTCGACATTTATTTTAATGATTCTGTATAAGGTCTCGTTCTGTTATGTATTGCACGAATAACGTTCCACTGAGTTTAATATTCTGGAAAATATCACCTGCGTATATCAGTATTTATTGCTTAGGGCTTAGGGAAATAAAGTGAAGGTTAAACTGTTTTACATACGAAGTTCTTACGTGTAGATGTGAGTTATGGACTTACCATACTTACTTATATTATAAAAGTTAAAGTTAACTCTGTCTGTCCGGCTTTTACGTTAAAATTGATTTCAATGAAATTCGGTACACAGATTATGGAGAGAAAAGAAAGGACGTTTAACCCGGTTGATGGGAATGGTTCAACCGGGATGTGAATGAGAAACCGCCAGAAATGACTTAATTAATAATAACTCGTAAATAGGAAGCTTATTTAACCTTATCAGCATCACTGAAGCATTAATCAGTTTTCCAGAGCATCAATTGCATGCAAGTTACCATATATTCGGAAGCAATTCATCATCATCATCATCGTGGCGTCCAAGCCTGGCTGACTCCTGAATGTCTATCCTGGGTTTTGAGAGGTTCTTTTGTGGCTAGCAAAACCAAACTCCGTTTTGTGGGTAGTTACCTAACTACACCCAGTTAGTAAGACACTACTTTACTTCTGAGACTTTAGTTACTAAGACGGAATCTATTTCTTATTTCAGTCTCTTTCACCTTTGTTTTGTATAAAGGACTCACTAAAACATCTTCAAAGAAACTAGCTAATAGAAAACCAATAACACTACGACAGCGTTGTAACTATTATGTATCGATGTCGTGTCGATACCACATAACACTTAGGACATACGACATTTCGGTTCCAGCCGACTGGATACATGTGACCTTATTCTACGGCTAATAATAGAGCTAAACATATGAGCTTGTGTTTCAGTTTGTGTCAGATTGAGGTCAGTATATAAGAAGCTTGTGTACTAGGTATTAATGGAGTCCATCATAAGGAACGTTATGTTGAAGTGTTGATAGAATGGTGTAAGATAGGTACATAATAATCTGCCATACATACTCGTATTTTTGCTGGCAAGAAAATATAGATCACTTATCTATTAGCCCTACATATAATCATCGGCATGAATCTTGAACGCTGACCTTCACCTGCGCAGAAGTAATTTATTGGGTCCTTTTTGTGGTATGAAGTGAGGCGCGGGGCGGGCTAAAGCGGTGGTTGGCCAGCAGTGCATCGCGTCATAGCCGTCACTCGGGATTGGTTCTTTGCTAATAAATCACTATAGCCATGTGAAAATCACATTGAACAATACTTTCACAAACAAATACAAAATCATATCACCCGAACCTAAAATGCAATTAAAACCACACCTTTAGCTTTCAAACGAAAACTCCCTCGACACCAAAACCCGCATCAATGAGTAATAAATCCAATACATCGGGAATACCCAAAGGCTTTACAAATCGACCAGCAAAATCTTCGTTTTATGACGTCATAAACCCTAAAATGGTTACACAAAGTTCATGTGCGTCTGATACGTAGGTACATGGAATAAATAAGCGAGGCCTGAAAGCCTTTAGGTTATCCCTAGATTGATACGCAAGGCTTTAGGCGTCTTTTAGGCGTATCGTGAGGGCGATTGTGTTTTGTTTCTTTTTGGGGGTCGTTATTTTAGGGTTAGATAGAAATGTTAGTGGTTAATACTGTATTTTTGTTCTCCAAGGTTCTCCAGACAAATTAAAGGACAAAGAAAATGGAAGGAAGCGGTAATGGAAGGAGCTAAACCGACAGGAGCTACACATACCTAAATACATTCACGTCAAACTGTGAACCACCTGAGAACTCTAACTTAGAAGTCGGATAAAAATGGTCAGAATGAAATCTCTTTAAAAAGACAATAAATAAAATTAAAATACTTTAATTCTTACTAAAAATAACAATAAACCGACCCACATAGCAACACAAAACTCCATTAAAATCAAAGAACAACTGCCAATATTAGTTTATAACAGCGTGATTTGAACTCAGTATGGAACACGTGACTCGAAGCAATAAAGACTATGGCGTGAAACTTTAAACGCAGTCTGCAATCTTTATTTATGTCTGTTTGTCTGTTTGTTTGTACGACGTATAATCATCGGCAAGGATATTGAGCCCTGACCTTCACCTGCGCAGAAGTGATTTATTGGTTTATTGCCTTATGTGTACAGTGCGCAAAGCGATCCCCACTCTTCCGCCGAGAGCTCATTATCCGTGCCGATAACTAAGTATATTATTGTGCTTTCTTTGTAGATTTTGTTGGGTGATTTTGAGGTTTTTAGGGTGTTAGGTTTGGGAAGTATGCTCTCAATATTTGCATGCTGTTTTATAACTGCGGAATGTGTCTAGCACTACAACAAAATTTTGTACCAACTCTTGTACCACATGTTATGCAAATAAATGAAAATTTATAAAATAATTGAAAATTATCTCGTGGGGTCTTATTGTTGAAGTTCATTTTTGATTATAGTACCTATCTTTTCATATAAATATTTTATTTTTAAGAACAATTGCCAATATTAGTTTATAACGGCGTGATTTGAACTCAGTATGGAACACGTGACTCGAAGCAATAAAGACTATGGCGTGAAACTTTAAACGCAGTCTGCAATCTTTATTTATGTCTGTTTGTCTGTTTGTTTGTTTGAAAGACGTAATTTGTGCTTTCTTTGTAGATTTTGTTAGGTGATTTTGGGATTTTTAGGTTTTGGGAGTAGGTACCTTTGTTTACCTCCTGTATGTTACATCATATCTGCAGGTTACATTGTTTTAGGCTGCAATTTTTATTTATATTCTTTTTTAATAGGCTCATAAAAACTTTTTAGTTTTAAAAGGTAAACATACCCAACTTCACACATTCTAACTCAAAGGCAAAATATTTTATCTTTGTCGTTTTCTTCTATTATTACGATACATAAAACGAATTAAATAAAATATGTAGAATTCATTATACCCCAATGCACCAATAAGGTACAATAATATTCCCTAATTGAAGAAAGTATAATGTAGGTACCGTAAGCATCGTCAGTTACCAAACAAAATGTTAAAACAATTTTTTTGATGCGATACGTAGAACCCTAGAGATAGGATAAGAAACTCATTCAAGTTTAAAAACCTGACCCATTTCTAACGTCAGAAATTTAAGCCGATTCAGAACTCACCGTCTAGGCTTCACGTACTTTCACTAAGTTAGTTCTAAAGCAATAAGTATCTTAACTTTATCATTCTGTCAATTATTTTTACACTTGATCTATTTTCTTGTTGCGATGAACTTTCAGAGTATAAACTATGTATACTTAACCACTTCACTGTCCACGAAGCAGACACAATAGATAAACAATCGGTATGTATCACATATGAATCTTAGGACAGAAAAGTTATTAATAAAATGTTCAGTGGGATAAGTCATGATGAGTTTGTGTGTGAGTATTTAAATTAGAACATTTTAAAATTGCATTTTAAAAACTTTACGATAGTTAAAAAAATCGCCAAGTTATTTGACAATACCAGTTTTTTTTTCTGAGCATCGTTACCACCGAATCATGATATCCTATTTCAAAATTTCACTTCATTCGCAAAATATCAATGTTAAGATCCCCAAATATATGAAACAAACCGCTGATACACTTTATATTCAGAATTCAGAAACATCATACAATAGGGATTAATAGAATACATTATAGAGGGTCAAATAGAACGCTTGTAGTTCTGTAGTTCTGTAGTTCACCCATAATACATACATAAAGGGTAGCTATTGAAGCCACAAATTCGAATTACAATGTTTCATTGACCTAATTTTCAGGCTAAACTGATTTTAACGCAGTATTTATGATTCGGCTTTCCTAGGGGTTTAAATTTCGAACATGTTAGCCCTTAGGTCTATGCTAAATACTAAAGGGTAGGTTGCACCATTTAACTATAATGATAACCAAACTATAACCAGCCGATTTGAGCTATGGGCCAACTTAGAAAGTAAAGCAATTTTCACAAGCTTGAATTACTTGATTTGCATAAAATGATAGGTACTCAGTAGCACGCTTGGCCTTTCTGCACAAGATTTCAAAAAATCGAACCCGAGACCTCAAGCACAGCAGTCGCGTTTGCGACCACTGGACCTACGAGGCAGTTAATTTAAGATTAAATAATATATACTAAAAGTACATATATTTGAGAATCCTCTTTCATCTACAGTTCCTTTTAAACCATTTCTCATCAGCCAAAAATGTCCTTGAAACGTTAACAAAAAGACGGTCGCAAGAACTTTTGCTCAGTCCATTAGTATCCACAACACATTGGCCGTTCTACCTCAAGTAAAAAGTATAAAAAGTTTCTCCCAAACACAAAGACTTAGACAAACAGCCACCAATCTTCCGGATAACAACACACGTCTCGTTTTTTCTCCGCAATAAAACCCCTCATTCCGTATTCCATCCGATTCGAAGATGTAAAATCTTCCACTTCATTTGGCTGACGTAGAATCCAAGCCATTAAGACATTCAAGAAACAATTTGGCAGACTTGGGTTCAGTTTCGATTTACAAACTTGTATCTTACACCCAAATATTAAACCTACACCCTTATTGTCACACATTAGAGTCTAAAATGACGTAATACAAGTGAATGGGAGTAGATCGCGAATGCAAAATGGGGCCAATGAGAATGTTCGCCGATTCTGTTCACTTGAATGTTTACATGTGTGAGTTCGAGCAACTTGTAACGCTATTATGCTCTAATTACTGTACTAGTGTTGTAAGCAAACGATTTTACACTGGATTGGAAACGAAACAAAACTGTAGGTATTAAGTACTATAGAATGCAGGAACTGAAACAAATGCATTACTTTTGAAGACTAGCTGCTATTCATTTTCAAGTTTGAATAAAATTTTTGAGCGCCCCATTATGTACGATTGATGAAAAACTTTGTTACAAAATTGTATGGTGCCTTTATCGGAATGTTTGTTATATGAAAATATTCTCTGAAAAAAAAATATGATAATCGGCAAGTAAAGGCATAAATATATTTTTCACGAAACAGAGTACTCATAAAAAATGTAAAACCACTAAAAGTTTGTTTTAAATCCGAGAAATTCGGATTGCTACAACTGGAATCTGATTCGCTTGGTATATCCCAGAAAAACTTTTTATAACGCTTTTTTGTACTGAAAATACCTTTGACCTACATGTTGTTTCTGCTTAAACTGCGTTAAAAATGCATTCTGTAAAACAAGGAAATAAAACTAAAAGATGGAAAATGTTGACATTACTTTTGACTTTATTACAATACATTTTTTAATGTTCACTTGATTGTTTTAACAATTCTCCTTTTGAGTCTTTATTCCGATTCCAATAACACATTCTGATATATAAATACTAGCTTTCGTCGGTGGTTTCACCCGAGTTCCGCGGGGAGTACTCCACACATCAGTACAAAGAGCCACTGAAAGAATTTTTCAATTGGTCCAGAAGTTCTTGAGATAAGAGCATTCAAAAAATACAGAAATTATTTTTCAGAATAGTATTATCTTTCCAAAACTACGTACATTTTAATACGTGATATTTAAGCTGAAAACCCTCTCCCGAATAAATATGTTACACAAACAAAACTCGCGTTTTCAGTGTAGAAATTATTCTCATCGCAAAACATCAAAATAGCAGCATTTGGAGTCAAATTACAAGCATGCTATGCCTGAACGGAATTTTGTTGCTGAGTCACACACAAACGGTGGGTTTGAAAAGCAAACACTAACTATCATAATTCAAATTGTTTTTGTACGAATAAAATAGTTGTTTCTCGTGGTGATACTGGCATCTCAGGGAAATTTATCCTATACACAAGGATAGCTTCCAAACAGTGATAAGATATTTCAAATCGGTTCCTATAGTTTCGGCGCCTTTATAATACAATTGAATAATTCAATTTTTCATTCTGTAATATAACTTTCGATTGAAGCATGGTTTTGAAAATATAGGCAGAACATTTGGTAAATTTTATGATTATTTTTTAAAATTCTTATAATGAACGCTGCTTTAAGTTACATACCTACTTCTGAAAAAGGTCATTTACATAGAAAACCATGCATAGTTTTTCAATGAAATTAGTTCAGAGATTCTAAGATAATTAAGAAGGTATAATAATTCACCTTACAAAAAACAGTGTAACTTGTACACATGCGAGGCTTTTCATAAAAATCCACTACTCCGATAACACAAACAGCTTAAAACAACCCAAAAACCACCAAACATCGCATTTGGCGTTACTCCAACATACTCCGAACAAATACATTGGCCATCCTCTATAACAGTGTGTAGAACACCGTGATATTACTGCGGCGGCAACAGCTGTGGCCGTCTCGTGACACACGGCCGTTAAAGATTGATACTCATATTGCATTTCACATAGATCTTACTTGCTCGATTGTGATTTGTTTTGAAGACATTTGTTTTTTATTTGGAGATTTTTAGATTTGATAAAAATGAGAATGGATTTTTTGTGCCTGTAACTATTTATGCCATTTGGTTATCTGAGATTTTTGCTTGCAAAGAAATGGAAAGGCAGTTTCATGGTTCCCAAATTAAAAAAGATCCAAATAAAAAAAAAACAAAACTGCTACCGTAATAAATTTTTCATCTTCTTTCTAGTTGTTTTTTTTTCCAAAATGTAGGTTAGTAATTTTAATTTCTATTTTCTATTTAATGCTTTTGGTATAGGCATTTAAGCTTGCATTTTAGAAATACAAATATTATCTTACCAATTACCAAATTAAACTTAACCAGAAGTGAAATATTTACGAAGCCAAATAATATACGTTTATGTAACTCTAATTAGTATGTATGCACTTGTTATTTGCATAAAACTGTACAAAATCAACGTTAACATTTCAGGAACCTGAAGCGGTATTTACTTTAGTAAAATACGTTTTAATAAAGCTTTTACACAAAAAATATTAAATAACATTTTAATTTAACGCTGGGCAAAATGAACATTTTGTATTTTATGTAATAGCTTACGGTAAAAGTAAAAGTACATTAATTTTACATAGTTTACATTATTAAGTATCATAACCTGTTTTCTGTAAAGCATCTACAGGTACAAAGTAGGGTGATATTTTCTAGGTTACGTAGAAACCCAAATAGGGTATTTTAGTCTAGATGATAAAAAAATTAAAAGTGTATTACAATGATTGTTTAGAGGAAAAGCAATCGGGAAATGTTAGTTTCACTTCGTAAGCTACATAAATATATTTTTTATTGCAGTTTAAAGTTTTTAGGTTTTTTTATCTGTCTTTGAACACTACGAAATGTCGCCGCCATGCTAATGACGTCATTACGGTAGTAAACAAAAGTGTCAAACAAATTTATATCCACTGGTACTTGAATCCATAATTTGTCTGGTGTTTTTACACTAGTGTTCTCACATTCAGAAACAACACACCAACGATACGGAGCATAATTACTCATTATTAAAATTTTCAATACATATCAAAATATGTATTACTGACAGCTGTAGTTTGTTTACTAACGTAATGATGTCATGACCAAAAAACAATCATGGCGTCCGTTGTGTGCCGCGTTTTCGCGAAATACGCGCCAAATTTGAAATTATGATAAAACAATTAATTTATATTCGTACATAACGTGAGAAAAAAAATATTTTTAATTTTTTAGAGATATATTAAGACTAAAGAATTTATTTAAGATATATTTCAAAAATGCATGTAATACCCTATTTTGTCGTGGTTGTACTTATGCAAGTACTAAGAGATAATTTAAAAGGTAGTTACATTATGCACCTTAATGACTTCTTTTTTTTAATTCGACCAAACTAGCTTTCATTTTCAATCGCGCTTAATGCAGTCTACTTTGTGCATTCGGATATAAAATGTCGTAATTATAGCCTTCTTCGTTATGTAACGTTCAAGCTAACAAAGAAAAGCTCATCAGGTTTAGAACAGTCTAAATTACCACAATCTATATTGTCATTAAACTATCGACGGCAATAGCGATAAAACTATCAAAAACCGCACACTACAATAACTTTTAAACAAAATAAAACATTGAATCACCGATATTGATGACATAACACCCATTGTTTTACTAGTCATTGTATCAAAAACCTGAATGAAAGCTACATACCGCCCGATATATTGTTTATCGAACTTTGAAAGTGCACTGTACCTGCATCTGTGTTTCAGGTCAATTGTATTTATTTTATTTTAAAACTAAAATCACCAATCAATCAAGACCAATCTTGGAGAGATTGGTTTTGATTTCACAGAAGGCGCCTGACTTACGTCCCTTATGGCATCTCCGCTATCTTTCCTTTCTCCATTGGTCAATACTGTGAAAATGAAATCTTCATTTACCTACATTTATATTTCTTCTATATTTTCGTGAACATTTTTGATCTCTTGTATTGTCCGAAGCGAACCACTTGCAAAACAAGCTCAAATAAAGAATATTACTAGGAAAAATGTTTGGTCATCTTTCCTGTACCTACGGCCATCTCTCCTGTACCTATGGCCATCTTTCCTGTACCTAACTTATAGATGGCACAACCCATTGTTGTACTAGTCATTGTACCAAAAACCTGAATGAAAGCTACATACCGTCGATATATTGTTTATCGAACACTGAAAGTGCACTGTACCTGCATCTGTGTTTCAGGTCAATTGTAGTTGCGTCGCATTATGCGAAATCACGGAATGTGAAGGCGGTTTTGTTAGGTAGCGGACACAGTAAATAAAGATAGCGGGTAACTAACACGCTATCCATCAAAAGTATAATTAAATCTTTTGGAAATGATTATGTACAAAATAAAGTCAGTTGTGGCTCAAAGTCAAAAAGCTTGGTCGAGCACAGCGACCAATAATATAATTATAGGACTATCTGTATCAGTAGAATTCATTTTCTTTTCGAGATCTTCTTCCTTCTCCTTCCATTTCAAAGATTTAGCAAATGAAAACCTTCAATTTCAGTCGAGAGGGCAGTTATCCATGTTAGATACCTTTTGTTACCTATAGAAACTGGCTGCGCCTTGCAGCACTTTCAATGAAGCTAAACTTCTAACACTGAAACTCATGCCTATCATCATATCAGCCGATTGCCGTCCACTGCTGTTTGTAGGCCTCCCCCAACGAACGCCAACCATATCCTTGCAGTGGATGGATGCGAGCTGCTCTCCACTGCCCACCACCTTCTTCAACAGAAAATATTCTCCATTAATATTCGCTCCGCTCATCACCCTATCCTCTACCTAACCCAGTTCAAAATACAAAACAATCTCGTTGAGTCACATTGTATACAAGCTGATGATTTCGAACGTCCCGCTTTGTGAATGCTTCCACCGAAATTACGTATTACTGCCGCTGCCTCGGTTATTGGGCACTTGATAACAAATAGGTGAATATTGGAGTTACTGTGTTCTAGATTTAGCTTTAGTTGTGCTTTTTGAAGACTAAATACAAAATCACTACTAATATTATAAATGCGAAAGTAACTCTGTCTGTCTGTAACGCTTTCACGTCTAAACCACTGAACTGATTATAATAAAATTTGGTACAGAGATAAAGTTAACATTGAGAAAGAACATAGGATGGTTTTTATTTGAAGAATTCTCTTGGAAACGCGATATAAGCGAGCTCGACGGGGGCGGAAGCTAGTATATTATGAAGCTGAAAAGTTTGTTTCTGTGTATCTTAAAAAGTACCTACTGAGCCGATTTGAAAAGAAATCTAGGTGTTGAATTACCTTTTTATTGAGAAAGGGTAGGTTACTTTTATCCGGGTGAGTTTTGTAACCACGGTTGGTGAAACCACTTGTGAAAGCACTATCTTTTGCTATAACCTACTAATAGTTGTTCATGTTTGTAAGTTACAAACTTAGTAATAATAGGCGGTCGCAATTTGAAAATCTAATTCCAAACTCAAACAAAAATAATTCAAATCATACATTTGGTACAAAAAACACATTAGCATTCAAGATGGCGTTACCACAAATAAGTTTCCACTGCCTAGCTCATGTCTAGTAAGTACAAAGTCAATATTTGTGTTCCACGAAAACTGAGCTAGCGATCACTGATATGAAATTAGTTTTTGTAGGGTTGGCAACCGTTTTGAATTGAATTAAAATCTTTGAATGAAGAAAACCAACAATTTTTTTTCACAAAAAAATAATCTGTCTTCAATAATATACTATCTACGTAAACCTTCTCCCAAGTCTGACAAATACTATGCTGAAAACCACATCAAAATCGGTTTAATCAAAGATGAGGTAATCGCGCACAAACATGCATACATACACACAGGTCAAACTGACAACCTCCTTTTGAAGTCGGTTAAAATGAAGGAACTGTAATATATAGTTACACAGGCCCTTATTAAGGATACACATTATTGTATCTATTTTTGGTTTTATAAATTAACATAAAAATAAAACGCAATTTAAAAACAGTAAAATCAGTTCAACTACAAATTCAATGAAATAAATGAAACTCGCTCGTACATTCAAAATTTTCCACCAGACATCCTTAAAATTTAGCGTGGCAGTTGAAATGGAATTTTCTATGCTTGTTCCCATATTCCATACGTTTGTAAACATGATACTACTGTGGTAGTGATTAGAGTAATTGCTGAAAATGGAATAGAACCCACTTTGTGATTATGCGGAGCTATCGAGAACGCTCGTGTTTTGTTCCGGTAAATTACTTCCTTGAAATGGTGTGATTAAATTCAGTGTTTTATCATGTAGTGTAAGGATATCAAGTGTTGCCTGATCGATGAAAAGCCCATGATGATAACATTAATAAAATCAAGTGGGTCTTGTCGAGAGTGGATTTAAATCCAGTAGGTAACTAGGATTGTTTTGATTAGTAAACAGTGATTCAAACCCTTAGCTTAATCTGTATTATGGAAAAACTTCGTATCTAATGCCAAAACAATCGACAAAAAATTATAATAATACTAAAAGGTGCTGAAAATCCATACAAAAATATTTTAAGTATGAACCTTATCTCATATAATCTTATATCAAAATCGAAATAATTAGCTTGTTTATTTACCTATAAAAACAATATCCAAACGTGAGCATTACCAAATAAGCGTGTTAAAAATAGATCATCATTTTCTCGTGTTCCAAACAATACAATGATAGAACATCTTCATTTACCCTCAAGATTCCACAAAGGAACGTCACTAAAATAACTTCCTGAAAATCAAATTCAAAAGGGACATTATGATGCCTTTAACAATCTATACAAATTTTGTATCCTGTCCTTTCATCCGTGAATTATAATCGCATCATTTGAGGTGTCTGCACACCAATCCGGCTCACCGACATGAATCGTCCATATTTTTGACGGCGTCGTCATACCTCGTTTAAGTAGTACCAATAGGTAGTAAAGTAGTTTTACTGTTTTGACGACACAAAGACAATACTAAGGAGTAAAGTTAGATTTTGCGAGGAAGGTTAGACTTTTGGTAAGGCTAAGCTTATGGACAGGTAAATAATTATCCAGTGGGGTCCACTAGGGCCAGGTTGCGAGGTCATTAGAAAGAGTTACCGTGGCTCTGGTACATAAAGGACATAAGAAGGAACATGATGGGTTTTAGTCAGTAAGAGTCTGACACTGTCTCACGCTGCTAACGCACAGAGGAAGGTCATTCATTTGCCGATTTCACATGAAATGGCAAATAAATATAGGTGTAAAAACAGCTACAATCACCACGATTTTTTTTGACGAATTACTGGCATCAAACCTATTTTTGGTGCTGTTTGGTGAGTAAACTCCTTTATTTCGAAACGGATTTAGCCTTCATTGAGTAAGATGTGTTTCAATGAAGGGAAAATTTCGGAACTCTTGGGAATCAGTGTCGTCCCAGTGCACACAACCTTGGAGGTTTGGGTAGGACCTACTTTTCGAGGTAATAACCATGTTTAAAGATTATGTTTACGTATGACTTTATATAGTGTTGGTATTATTTTGAAGCTACTTATACTGATGGCTATTATAAACTTGACAAGTTTGTTGGTTTGTTATTTTAACGTGCCGTTCTCAATTTCATGTCACTAATCTGGTGGTCCAACAAAAAAATATTTTAGTATTATTTATTTAGTATATATTATTAGTCCATTTATCGAAGAAGGCAAAGTAGGTAGGTAGGTAGAAGGTGGAAGTAGTTCCCACAAAACGAGAGTGGCTGGCACAAGTAAGTCATCATTATAAAATGCACCAACAAATTCAACAATTTTCATTTCGCCACATAGCTTCAGCTGATAACTGAAGGATTATTTCGTTCGGGCAGAGAAACATCGCCAGCCTGACAATTAACAGAACGAGATATCAAGCTTGTAATTTGTTGCGCGAGCAGAAAATTTGGGACAAATGCGACGCCTATTTGGAGACAAAATTTTGAAAATTATTTTGTGTAATTCATTTAATTTAAGTCACTTCAATTAAAATTGTTTTTATTTAGGTAAAATATTTAGTCTTCCAAGGCACTTTAAATTCAAGATCCCGGTGGCTGTCATTTAACAACTTTGACAGCCGTTACATGTAGTCAGAAGCCAGCAAATCTGACAACCAGTCTTACCCAAGGGATATCAGGTTGACCAGGTAACTGAGTTGAGGAGATCAGATAGGCAGTCGCTGCTTGTAAAATATATTGTAATATATCATGCCCATACGTAAAAACTATACCTGAAAACTAATATAACTCCGCTATTGTATGCTTACTAATACCGTTGATGATAAAAGGCTCAAAAGTAACTAGGTCGGCAGTTTAAAACTTTCATCCACCCAGTCTTAACACTTCAAGGAAGACTGATTCGCCTGATAATACCCGCGAATGGAGGCAATTAAGTTGTTTAAGAAATATTAAGGTGAGGAAAGGTGAAATTTTGAGTTAAGAGTAAGTTACGATATTTCGTTTCGTATAGCATATTATAAACATGATTGTTATTTCGTTTTTGTGCTTTATATAAATAAACTAAAAAACTGCTCGCTTGTTTAGCCCTTTCACCATAAAATGCTGGGCTTCTAATCGTTGAGTCACAACAGTTTTTTTTGAAACATTTGGCACAAGACCATGTGTTGTGCCCTCCAAGGCACGGGCTTATTAATCACCAACCACCAGACTGTCGGTTGCTCTGTGAAAATTTCTTATAACCCACACAACGATTAGGCACAACTCAGCAATTGAAGTCGCACTATGCCAACTCTACTTTACTCTAATCGCACTATGTCAACTAGACCAACGAGGCAGTCTATACTTATAGATTAATAACTCCTCAAAGTCATAATCTAAAATGACAATATTCAAACTAGGTACCTCAAGATTAACGATACCCAATTTAACCTAAATAAGGTCACTTAAATCTAGGCCATTCAAAGACTGGATCTAGACTAATGTCTGTATTGAAAGTAAAATAGCTGTTTTCGGTGTAAGCATAATGATAATTTTCTTCGTGCCTGGTGCCGGGGCTATAAAATATCTTTTGTGAATGTTATAATGGATAAGTTGATACTGGAAGTGGTTTTGTTCGCATTTGAATTATTTGAGTCAATTGTGATGCTAAAAATAGTTACCTACATGTAGGTTTGTTCCCTGTTGCACTTTAAAATCGCAAAAAATCGCCTGGTTATTTAAAGCATATATAAAATGATCGCAATAAAAATGCAGCTCTTATATTGTTTACAATGATATTTAAAAATGTAGGTAAGATACATGTTGCAAAATAATGACACAAAATCCTAAAATAATGTATTTTAGAATTAGTTTCGAGAAAAAAAAAATCTTCTATCTAACTCAGATTGCTCATAACTTGTCTAAGTAAAGGAATATTTTAAAAAACATTATACGTAGGTAGATATAACATGAAAAGTGTCTACCTAAAAAGCTTTTTATTTAACATCTCTATTTTCAGAACCGAAGAAACCATTCACAGATCAAAAGTCAACATCCCGTCAGCTATCAATGTCTTCTAGATCATCATAAATCAAATGCCTATTACTTACTCAGGTACATAAGAAATAGATCTACATTTTTTATAGACAGTATACAATAATATTTTATTGAGTATTCTCGCATTCAAAGCACGTAAATCAATCACTTTGACACATCTAGCAAAGTATTTTCACCTGAACTTTCTGGGGCGATGTTCTATGAAAAATATATTTAACAATAGGCGCCGAGCTGGTTCCTGTTCTGATTTATGACTGTAATACAAAAGCTATTTATTATCAGCTTCCTATAAAATTGAACTGAATATTATTTTAGAATTTTTGTTTGACTATAATGGGGAATATTTGACGTGAGCCAATAAAAGAAGTTTTGAATTCGGGTTTTATTTACGAACTGTTTTGTATTGACGTGTAAATTGTTCTGTGATGCTTTTATATGAAGCTTGTAAATAATGTTGCCCTAGTTTTCTTACAATGTGATATGATGTAGAGTGGAAGTAGATTCACTTTTCACCTTTTATAATATGCTTTAATTCAAGCAAACTATTTTTGATCAGTAAGTATAAAACATACCTTATTTTTTGTTGCGTAGGCATGTTAGATAATTTATTTAGATGAATTTATAGATAAAAAGTACATATATTAAGCACAAACGAAAGGACACAATAAAAAATAAGAAACCTTCATAAGAAGAACTAGTACATACGTTTGTTGGCTTCAAAGGTAAGGAATATGCTAGTTTTAATCCGAGAGCGCAGAGTAGTTCCCAAGAGACGCAGTTTAAACCACCGATGGAAACCAGTATTCGAAAAGTAGAAAACCACCCTAACACGAGCCATTACGTCACTAGTCCCACATTCACGCGAGTTATAAATTATTATCACGTAGTATGTTCCAAAGTTTTACAAAGAAGATTTTCGGCAACTTTAGATTGAGACGTAGGGAGGTCATTACTAAAAGTACTCACACACTGGACACTTTTTAGTCGGCTGACTTTTTAGTTTGATCGGAGGTTTGATAAGTACGTAGATGTGAACTTTATAAGTAGGAAATGATCGGATATTGACCGATAACAGATCGACAAAAAAGTTGTAGTGGTCTGGTGGGTAAAGAATCAACCTCTCAAGTATGAGATATGGGCTCGATTCCATGCCGGGTAAGTACCACTGCAACTTTTCTAAGTTTGTATGTAGAGGTACTTTCTAAGTATATCTTGTACACCAATGACTGTGTTTCGGATGGCACGTTAAACTGTAGGTCCCGGTTGTCATTGAACATCCTTTGCAGTCGTTACGGATAGTTAGAAACCAGTAAGTGGCACCAGTCTAACCAAGGGGTATTGGGTTGCCCGGGTAACTGGGGTTGAGGAGATCAGATAGGCAGCTCCTTGTAAAACACTACACTCAGCTGCATCTAAATAGGCTGGATGCCAATCCCAACATGGGAAGAGGCTCGGTAGATGATGCCCAGGCCAACTGTCGGCCAACTATTTAGTCTGCCATCTGCCGATAGACTAAGTTTGCAAGATTGGATTATCAGTACACGTCACTTGAAGTATGTTATCTTGTTCCAATAGTTGCGTAGTGTAGTGGATGTGTTGGATTTATCTTTTGGGGGAAAAGGCCTTCGTAGAATACAAGTTTTACACGAGGTAAATGACGTGGAACTTGATTTTTGTGTTCACTTTGCAGGTTTCTGAAGATGTGATACCCTTTAAGTGTATTATACTGTCATATTTTTTATACTTTTAGATAAAGAATTGGTGGTACCAAAGTTGCACGCCCATGTCCGATAAAAAGGTGATTGATTTTTGTAGGAGAAAAACAGATCGCACAGATGAAAATAATGCAACACACACGTTCTACAAAAAGCCGATTAGAATGTCCTACAAAAGGTCTGACGTGGACGATAAGCCTAAGTTAATGCAAGAGAAAATCGTGCTTTAATCGCAGTGTTTCATGAACCGACTTACGAACGTAAGTCCGGTGTAAGTACTTTGGCCATGTGACACCCAGGCACTACATTCATGTTCTTGTTTTATAGCAAATGTTTTTTGGCATTATACTTTAAAGCAAAACAATTCCTCGAACACATTAAACAGGGATGTGTCCAAAGAATGCTTCAAGAAAAATCTGCTACCAATTCCGTGAAAATACTTAACTCTTGTTCCACCTTCCCATACATTTCGTAAGTAGCTGTAAATCTCAGGACTGTGACCTGGAGATCCGGGTTCAACCTTTGGCACAGAAGGCACGCTCTCTTGTGCCTTGTGCCAAATCATAGCGTAACATGGCCGTAAATTATGTCTTTGTATGAGTACATGCGAAATTTAGTGCTGGTCTATTATCAAACATAGTAGGTGCTTTCTAGGATTCAAGGAATTGAACGGATTTTATTTGAGTTTAAATGATCATTGGATCATTGTATTTTGGAACGTTAAAACAGCGATTTCACACCAGTGGATTTTCTTCCCGATATTTCCGCGTGACATCGTTCGGTACTTCCTAAGGACGGTGTCACACGAATAATAACATGAGCGACTAAAAACAATTGACAATTACCTGTGTGAGACATTTCTTGCAAGCGGATTTTTGTCGAGAGCAGCAAAACCGTTTGTATACACGCAGCAATTTCATAACATATTGAATAATATTAATCTCAACACTTGTTCAAAGTGGACTAACGATTTCTAACTATAAGTGCGAAGCTTCAGTCAGACATATATAAAGTACCAACATAGACTTTTAGACCTGTGAAAGCTAGCTCCAAATTTGTCAAGAACATCTAGAAACGGCTTACCTGGCAAGTTAAAGGGTGACTTATTAAAACTTTCTAAGTGTGTCTTGTGTCTACGTTGTGAATTCCAGTAAGTTCGAGAGAAATCCTAAGGCCAGCAACTTAAACAAAACCCGAAACTGCTGAAAACTCTAAATAAGCGTAGACCGATAACTTGGGCTGTTTTACTAGAGAAAAACTTCTAAAGAAGCACACCTCTTTTATGTATATTATTTGTACAAACTTTTAGTTCTATTTTGATTTATAAGAGAGCTATATGACAAGGCTAGCTTTCGCCAGCGGTTTTATCCGCGTCACGCAGGAACTACTCCGCGCACCTGGATAAAAGTAGGCTACAGTTTCCTCATTAAATTATGGGCTTTCTAACTTAAAACACTTTTTAAATCAATCAAGTAATGCTTGCGATAAGTGCGTTCAAGCAAACAAAGTCTTCAACTTTCTTATATTAGTATAGATTTCAGTCTCAAATCACGCATGTGAACAAATAAGACAAAGGCCCAAATCACCCCAAAATGTAGTCCCAAAATCGATAAATTAACAGCGCATAAATTAAGTAGGTACTATGTGACTCGAACAGGCATCTGATAGCAGCAAATCGAATTTGACTCGCATTGGTGTCCAGGCCTGGCACTTACCAGCCCAATTAATATCGGGCCAAATGCAAATTCAATATATCTCTTGGCTCGAACCAATCGAGTCGAGCTTTCACGACTGATATTAGACATTAGTAGTGGTTTATTAGCGTTTTATTGAATCAGTTTTCATAAGCTTATTTATTTTTAATAAAATGGTTTATGCGCTGCGGTTTTCATAGTGGTCGCTATAATGAAGTTACTTTTATTTTATGAGGCTTTATAAGTTTTCTTTCCCAATCTTTATCTCGTATCAAGCTTTTTGGAGTTCTCGATTACTTTTAAAGTACCTTCTTGACTTGAATACCTTATTATCGAGGTAAAATTGTAGTAGCCAGAAAAATGTATAACTTGACCCAAATTTTTAAATAGATAAATAGAATATGCGTCCAAAATGAATTACCTGATATTATTATACGAGTACTAGCAAGCGTAGCGTAGGACGACCACCAACAAGGTGGACAGACTACCTTATAAAGGTCGCCGGAAGACGCTGGATGCTGGTCGCCTCCAACAGGTATCTGTGGAGATCTAAGGGGGAGGCCTATGTTCAGCAGTGGACGTCCTATGGCTGTGATGATGATGATACGAGGACACTTTTTTATGGGCTATCATCAAATGACTCGCTGTGGGTGCAGCGTGAGGGAGTGTCAGACTCTCACTGACTAAAATCCATCATGTTCCTTCTTAAGCCCCTTATGTACTAGCTTCTAGATCAGACCAAATACTTCTCAAAAATCTCACAATTATGTTACAAAAATAATAGAATATGAGTACAACAATCAATACATTACCTTACCACGTTACCTTAACCCTCCATCGCTCGTCACGGCTCAAGCATTGAATTGCGTTGAACGTTCAGTAATCGCGCTGCGGTTTGCGGCCTCCTGCCATTTCAGGGTTAGATGATGGATAAGTGGTTTGATCAGGTAAGATTGTTATGGTGTTGTAAATATTGTATAGTACTGACTGCAAAGGGAACGATGATTTTGACTTAAGTGGACTAGTCTATACTTCCCAGCAAAAACACATGGGAAGTGGTGAAGGGCGGGCGTTTTGGTGGCTGTCTTTTGTTTTTGACGTTCGAAAAGTGCTGATTTATCAGCCTAATTTGAATAAACGTTTTTGTGTTTGAGTTTGAGCTTGTATACTATTACTTTATTTAATACTAGCCGGCCTATATTACTCGCCGATAATGTAGCTTTTTTATTATACTTTAAAGGCTCCGTAACTGAACCAATTAAAAAAATATTTCACTGTTGGAAAGCTGGACTATTTCTGAGTAACATAGGCTACATATATTATGTACGGGTACGGGGAGAAGGTCCTCCGAAACGTGAGCGAAACTGCGGGAAACACCTAGTCTATATTAATATTATAAGCTAATACTATAAGCAATATATTCCTATAACCTCAGAGAATTTCAAGACTTAAACTAAAATGTTACGACACATATTCATATGATATCATTAGCCTAATCCACTTCACCGCGCCAGTTCTATAATATTAGTGAAACTGCCCCAGATTCGTAGCAGAATACCCTCAAAATGGCGGAACGGAAATTTAGATAGGTATTAAATTCATAAATTAGGGTGTCGTTTAATTTTATATTAATTTGTAAGTTAAATGTGGTTAGTACTTTGTGGTGGTGTAAATTGAGTTACATAGTATCTAATTACTTACATTTTAAAATTTTGTAAGAACTTGTGTCAATTAGGGGATTACATTTAGTTTTTTCTTTTTCGGTATAACTAAAATAAATAAAAAAATACTTTATCAAAGCTGCCAGTTTTCTAATGACAGGAAAGTGGAGGAGTACATTGACCTTAAAAAATCTCAATTTAAGTACATTTTGTAAATTTTAATCATCAATAGCCTCAAATACGTAATTTTTCTTTCCAAACTTCTTCTAGCAACAAAAGATTGGTTGACAACCAGTTGCAACCAGTTTCACGCGTGTAACACAAAAACACATCACGTTGTAGCAACATGTTACAACATGGCCGTATGACGCCACTTTCATCATCATCATCATCATCATCATCAGCCTATCGCAGTCCACTGCTGGACATAGGCCTCTCCAAGTGCACGCCACTTTAAAAGGTCACAAATACTTACAACCTTTTTTCTGTACGTTCAAAAATCATCTATTATTCATTTCTAAAAACCAACTCTCAAATTGCTTTTAAGTCTTACCATAGCATCACCAACTTTCAAAGCTACCATCTTGCGACAAAAGATTGGTTGACAACCAGTTGCAACCGGTTTCATGTGTGTAACACAAAAACACATCACGTTGTAGCAACATGCTACAACATGGCCGTATGACGCCAATGTGCTACACTTTAAAACGTGGCAAACACTTACAAGCTCTTGTTTCGGACGTTCCAAAATCTATGCAGTTTGAAGTTGGCGGCTAACATTGTTGGTTAAAGAATGTAGGAAAATATTATCACATTTTTTTTTCATATTCGCGTGAATTACAGAGTATTTGGGGTAGTTTGAGACTAAGTTCAGTGTCACAAGGTCACTCTTAGATCTGTATTTTCCTACATAAAAGCTGATAAGAAATTAACACCTTTCAACAACGGCTTAAGGCTAGCTATTTGATTCAATGGCTATTTCGACCAGTTGCCTGCGAAATAGGCCTACAAAACTGTTCGGACCATGACATAGTAATTTTGATCAAAAGTTAAAATGTAATACTGCAATTTGCACTAAATGCAACATTTTCAATTCACAATCGGGCCATTTCCATCTCAACTAAGTCTATTACATAAAAAAAAACATTTAAAATTCTTCATCAAAACCCTTCAATAAAAAACATCGTACTTATCGAAACATCGAAATCACGACGTCACACATTTCAGCCTTTAATTCTGCACCATTTCCCATTCACTCAGCTTTCTTTACCGGATTGACAAGTCAAATAACGCGACGACACCTGTGAGCGGAGAGTTGCGGAATCAAATGGAGTATTTGTATGGCCTTTGACACAAAGGTTCAGGCGGATACTTTCTTCCAGTTGGTATCGAGCTTTCGATGTCATGAAGTGATATTTTTTTTGAGTGTGAAATATGTCTTCTCGAGGATCGGAAATATGGTGTGAAAATTTTGTGTAAAGTAATGTAAAACAAAATCCGTCTTTACAATGTTGTATTATGTAAAGATAACTGAATTTTAAGTGAAGATATGAGTGTTCTTCCAGGGCTGCGGGATTGTTCGAATGAGTTACCGAGGCCCTGGCCTAGGACGGAACACGACGGTTTTTAGTCAGTACGAGTCTGACACCCCTCACCGCTGCTAACCCACAGCGGGAGGAGTCATTTGATGATTATTGACGTCCGCGTCGTTAAAAAAAATATATGAGTGCTATTTAAGTTGTAGAATAAAATTAAGAACGTTACGAACGAAACGAACGAAATACTTTTAAGTCTGTCTAAAGGTTATGTAAATAAACCGAGTATTGTGTGTTAATTAGTTCAGGCGGCCATAAAACGGTGTTCTTCTAATATAAAGCGTTAAGTGAATATAATTTTATCGTAAGCAAGTTTGTTGAAAGTGCTTGTTTTATTTAAATAAGTTTAAATAAGAAGTTCTTTCTTGAAATTAGGTATGAAGTTTCTTCTTGAATAGTCGCAGATTTGTTATTCGTTTAGTTATTTAGACGTGTGAACATATTTTTATTTTACTTTGAACATTCATACGATACATTAAAATTTTTTGACACAAAAATATGCATTGCCGTCCAACGTGCCGTTGTCGCAGAATTTGAAAACGTTTTATATTCTCTGATTTTTGTAAATTTTTCTTACTACTATTTCCAGCTTTATCAATATTTAAGTCGTCGTTGTTTCAATGCGCTTAACTTTCCATTACATTAGAACCTACAGAAATAGAAAACCTATTTCCGACCTTTCTATAAATAAAAGATCCATTACTTATTGAGGTAATTCTGAAACAAATATAACTATAATAAGACGTTAAAGTCTCAATGTTTCCTCAATACAAAACGAAAATCTATATTTAAAAAGCTATTAAATGATCAGAGAATCTTCTAAAGGAATAAAATCTATGTCGTTTTGTACTAAACCCACATACATTTAACTATGTAGTAATAGATGAAACAATGGATCCATTCGAGTCCCTAAGGAAGAACCTTGTTGGTACTGTACTACGGTTGTGAGCAAAAAGGGCACAACTACAACTATTACTACTTATTCTAAACTGACTTCATGAATAAGAGGTACGATTTGACCGCTTGCTTATAGTTGAGTTCTTTGAGATTTTTAGTCTTTAAACGGATTAGATAGACTTATAAATGCAAGGTATTTATTTATGCATGTATCTCTTCAAATTTTCTTTTTTTCATTTATTTAAGCTAAACCGTTTGCAACTTCCATTGGTTTATTATTTACTAGCTTCCGCCAGCGGCTTCGCACGCGTGGTGTGTTGATAAAAAGTACCCTATGGGTTAATCCAGGGTATCACCTAACTACATATCAAATTTTAACCAAATCGATCTAACCGTTTTTGCGTGAAATAAAACAAACATACCATAAATACCCAAAAACTTTCACATTTAGGTATAATATAAGTAGGATGTACCTACTAGGCATGATTAGTGTTAGGTAAATACGTTTAAAAAAATCATGTCCTGTATAATCTAGTATTTTAATGTGTCTAGGTTATGGTAGAAAAATTATATGATACCTAATATCAAAATTGTAAAGATGATGCTTATGCCCTTTTCGCTAACGATCGTGAATACTACATAGATACTCGTATATTGCAAGGTAAGGTATACGTAAATTAATCAAGCCCTACACGATTAGATTAACCATCCGCCCTAGGGGAAGGTGTTTTATATACCTTTCTATATGTATAAGTTCGTTACCTTATTTAATTTAATTTTCTAGTCTTTTATCAGTGTTATGTACTGTTGATGTTTATAAGCCTTATATAAGATTTTTATATTTTAAGAGACAGTAAATACTTAAGTCGCAGATAATAAAATGGCTAATAGAAGTTTGGTTACATAATATAGTCACAGTTTAATTGTATGAGGGGAATGTTAATCATTCTTTCATAAAAATTGAGTAGATTTTAGCGTAGCTTTTCGGTTATTAAAGGCTCATGTATCAGTATAAACTTATATACTATTTTTATCTAAATGTGATAATTAATCTCACTAAGAAACGAGTAAAACTGCGTACAATAGCTTTTTCATAATAAGAGGGGATCAATATAATAACTACAGGTTAAGCATAGGCCTAAAAAGCCAAAGAACGAAAGAAAGACCTCTAGCTTTAAGACACTTTTCTTTGATCAGATCATTCGTATCGATAAACTAAAGTAAAACTTTTGTTGACTGAAATTCACAGTCGACATTTCAATTTGTAATTGAAAACCTAGAAGAAGGATTTACGTTTTAATTCGGAATTCTGTGACGTAATAAAACATTCCTTGGATAAATCTTTAGAGTTTTTCCCTGTTTCTAATTTATAGTATTAATCTAGTTTTTGAGATTCTATTCCGACTTTTAACACAAGTGACAGTTAAATTAATCTGCTGCACCGTAACTAAGTTATGAAACAATTAGGACGTAATTAATTTTCGTAATTTCAACAGAGGTTTTTAAATGTGTAAAAATATTTTACCCTTTTGACAACTACTAAAGATGTAAAAATGACAGCTGGGATCTATTCACATATTATATCCATGGTGCCAAGCGTTATTTAACCTGTTATCAATCGACATGGGCAGTTAGTACTTAGCCAAGGTCTAAGTCATGTAATTAAATAAGCAAGAATCCTAATTAAGCTTAAAGTCAGACTTGGACCCTTTTTAAAGTCGCCTCTAGAAAGGTTCTTCATGATCCCAAATAAAAAGCATCCTTTGCCTGAAAATTTAATTAAAATCAGGTCGTTATTGACCAATGACCATTTTGCCGTGATAAAGGCAAGTAAGTTCCTGAGTAATTATAAGTAAGGATATTCAAGAAAATATGTTACATCATAAATGCTTTTTTAGATAGGATAATTTGCCTCATTTATTCAAATTATGTAACTAAATCAGAAGCATGCATAAGTCCGCAAAAAGCGTAAGACACTTACCTACTTCCCTACCATTCAAAAATTCAGAAGGGATTAAAAAAAACTTAAATACCTACTAAACACATTCAAAGAAGACCATCCAATTCTTCAACCCAAACCATATTTCATTTACAATGACAACACACGAAAAAAAAGTCGTTCAAACCAAATGCTCACTCCTACTTTAATAGATTTTACACTTGAGGGGGTAATGGAAACCAATTTCGAAAGACCCCTGGCTAACTTAGCATCTGTCTTCTTTATTGGGATTTATCTTTGAACCAGTGAGGAGAATAGTTTCTTCTTACAGTGGCCGTGTTTAATAACGATCAGGAGGTCTTGTCAAGCAGTCCGGGAGTATAATGGACGAACTTGGACGAAACTTAGATCATCAATAACTGATGGGATAAAGTTTGAAGGAAATTTTTACTAATAATAGAGAGTAGGTGTGATGGCTTCATATTTCTTTTGTCTGATAATAGTTGAGGTTCAAATGGTTGAAGGAATTATTTAAATGTGGGTTCTTTTTACGCGTTAATGATTTACAGGCGTATTATTTCCTGTGTTACCCAATAGCCAAAAGCGTGCCATATATTGTGAATGTAATAAATAAAGACCCCTGTTTGTCCATCTGCACATATGTTAGCGATAAACTCAAAACCTGCAGCACGGATTTTCATGCTGTTTTCAAAAACATTGAAAGGATTTTCATGAGGAACGTTTTGGGTTCAATTTCTGTCCGTGCAAGCTGAGATGGCCATTGATAAAAACCAAAATTTTGTTTTGCTAATTTGGGTCACAAAGTAATCTGAAAAAAATATTTGAACAAGAACTGTTACCGAACACAAAACCATTTGTAAGGTCACACCCGAACAAATAATACTAAAATACGTAGAAACGATAACATTTGATCCCAAAGAACATTTTGGCCACTAACACCAAGAAGTGTGTCATTTTTCACATTTTATAGTCTGTGGAGAGCAGAAACTGTCAATATTAATATAGGGTTAGTGCATTATACGACTTGTTATGTCAGCACCAAGGAGAACAAAAGACTAGCGGAGACGTCATAACGGAAAATCTTCGAAGAAAGTAGCGCGCCAAAATGCGAGTATTCCGGGGACGAGAAACTTTACTGTGTCTGCCCATATAATGTAACTGTTCTCATTTAAGGAGATCAGCCAGCTGCGCAGGACATAATATTATAGTGCACAAGCATTTGCGCAGACACAGGTGCACTCCCTTTTCTTTCACTCTCATAACCCGATGGGACGGCAATCCGTCACGACCGGAAAGAGATCAGGCGCAGGACCGACATTTACGTGCTCTCCGATGCACGGGTGAATCAATCACCAACTTCCAGACTACGGGCTGCCTTGTGAAAGTTTAAGAAAAACCCACAATGCGATTTCGGCCCGACCCGGGAATCGAACCCGAGACCTCAAGCACAGCAGCCGCGCTTGCGACCTCTAAACCAACGAGGCAGTCAAACTCGCCCTTATTTGGAACCCGCATTTTTTTTGTACTGAAGATAGTTGACAGATGTCCCAAAGAATCCGAACTCTTCATTAGTTCACTCGTAACTGATTGCTTTAGTCATGCTCACCGTACATATTTGACGTCGCAGTAGGCGTCTGACCTACCTGCCTTGTAGCATCTCCGTTCATCCTTCCTTACTCCGTAGTAAGCCCATATACTGACCCATATACCGACCCATATAGCCGTTTGCTTAAGTGGGTACACAAACTAACTTGCTCTTAGTCTGTGGGCAGTTTGTAATATTCTGCCTAAATCAATTTGGTTTTAAGTTTCCTTTAGTAAATTGATTTTCGTGGTACGCACTTTAGTTTTAGTTTAGTCTAGTTTTGATTTCTGACATTTACGCGATTATTAGACATTTGAATAAACTACTTTTACAGATTTTATCGTAAAAGTTTTTAGTCTCGATTTGATAATAATTTGTATGATTCGGAGAAAGAGTATTATGAGACAGAAATATAGCCTCCTACAGATTTGATGGTATTGATATTATATTGAAGAAAGAGTATTATGTTATATTTGGTACAGCCTTCTCTCTTCCTGTATCATAAATAGAATACGACGTATTCTTTTTTCGTCGTAACTGAAACAAAAATTACTTTAAAAAAATTAATTTTATGCCGTAGTTTAGATAACGAGTGTATGTATATTTTCTTGAGTTTAACATCTAAAGAATCGGATCATTCAAAAAAGCATCAGACCGACTGAAGACTGAACTTCTTAAAAAAATTTTGCTAACCATTGGGTCAACTGCCAGCCGACTGTTTAAGCTGCAGTTTCAATGTGTACAAAAAGTAAAATACTACAGACAAACAGACCTATTGACCTCGATATATCACTGCATTTCCCGAACCCTTGTTACTTTATCTTCGAAAAGGACTACAAAAGGTCGTCCTGAATAATAAAGTAGAAAATAAAAGTTTTCGCCTTCACAACGTAGCTGAGAACTTGCGAATGAATATGTTATATCTTCTTCATGATTAGTATAGTTATCGGCACGAATCTTGAGCTCTGACCTCCACCTGCGCAGAAGTAATTTATTGGGTCCCTTTTGTGGTATGAAGTGAGGCGCGGGGGCGGGCTAAAGCAGTGATTGGCCCGCAGTGCATCGCGTCATAGCCGTCACTCGGGATTGGTTCTTTGCTAATAAATCACTTCTGCGCAGATGTAGGTTTGCGAGTGCTGCGAGTTTTCACCAGAGTCCCGAAGGAACAAGGCCTGCCGGGGCTGCGGGATTGTTCGAAAGAGATACCGCGGCCCTGGTACATAAAAGGCCTACGACGGAACACGACGGTTTTTAGTCAGTAAGAGTCTGACACTCCCTCACCGCTGCTAACCCACAGCGGGAGGGGTCATTTGATGATTTTTGACGTCGATAAAAAAGTCTTCATAAGGAACATAGGCTATATTTTAAGTATGAAGTAGTTACTTAAAATATAGCCTATGTTACCGAATAAAATGTTACTATAGTATAACTTATAGTACTTATAGTATAACTTCCCAAAAGTGAAAGAATCATTCTAAAATCTACTAAGTTACAGTCTATTTTTACATACTACTGAATTTAGTAATGTCATGAAAATGCCTCTGAATTACATAATAACGTTTTTCAGATTCTTATAAATAAATAATCATAAGCAGAGTTCTGTTCTATGTTTGTGTTTATATTGTGCCTCGTTTATTCTTATTTTTTCTTAGGTACAAACACTTAAAGTCTACATCGAATAAAATATTCATAACTGCTTAAGCTAGCTTTTAGTAACAAAAATCTGTAAAACTCAAAACTTTGTTATTACAAGCATTTTATTTCTAATGTGTAACAGAGTACCTGTACACTGCGAACTTTTAGTAGGCCGATATTTTGTTTGAACTCATAAATATGTATGAAGATGAATAGTAGTACGCGCATTACAAAGATCAGGTATTTAGCCGGAACAGTCCTACCGAAAACTTTGATTGGATTCAAGATTTTCTTTAAACAAAATTTTACCGAAAATCCAATTATTATCGGCCTACTGTTTAGTCTGTAGTGTGCTCTTAAAGAAAAATATTTAAATAAGAAACCTAGAAAATGGCAAGCTCTATTTTACAATTATTAGGTCATTAGAATTCACTTGAGAGCTCTTTAAGTAGCTCTTAAAAGAGCAGACCTACTTAAGACTAATTGACTTTCTAAGATCAATCACCGACACAAAAAATTTAGGACTAAAATTACCAAAAAAATTGAAACAAAAACTAAAGAGCAACATAATTAATTATCATGTACTTACAGGCTGGATAGAAGGTCAAAATCTAAACTGATATTAGTAGTAATAGTACCTAATAAAATAATAAAAGTACAAGTATAGTAATTTTATTATTTTATTAGGTACTAGATTGGTATCATCATCGGCAAGGATATTATTGAGCCCTGACCTTCACCTGCGCAGAAGGGATTTATTAGTTTATTGCCATAAGTGTACAGTGCGCAAAGCGATCCCCACTCTTCTGCCGAGAGCTCATTATCCGTGCCGATAAGTATATAAAGCTGAAGATTATTTTCAATTGTTTGAAGGCGCTAATCTCAGAAACCACTAGGTCGACTGCATTTTTTCAGTGTTAGACAGCACATAAATCGAGGAAGTCTAAAGGCAAATTTTAACCGGTTACGGGAGATAGTTCTTTCAGGATATGAGTAAAACCGCAGGGCACAACTAGTGATATCCTAAGATCAAAACTTGGATAACAAGAGACGATCACTTGAATGGCTGTTCGGAAAAGTTTTTTCATTAGCTACTTACTCCTCTTCGCGAAGTCAGGATATTGTATGATTCATAGTAATTGGTTTTTGTTGTAATCGTGGAGAACAAAATTACTAGCGAAGATGTCATAACGCAAAATCGCCTAAGAAACTAGCTCATCAAAATTCAGGTGTTCGGGGGACGAGGAACGTTACTAGCTTCGCCCTTAAATGCCTTCTATGGAACCGACCCACTTATTCAAAATAAAATCAGTGATCAGTCAAGACCAATTTAGTATTAATTTGACAAGGAATCCGAACGTCTCGTTAGTTCTAGTAACTGATCACGCCTACCGGACGTCCCTTGACCTACAAGAGGCCTGACCTACCTTCATTACGGCATCTCCACTGTCTTTCCTTCCTCCGTGGTGTTTGTAATAATCTATACGAATAAAGTCGTAAAAACCAATGACTAGGCTGTACTTACGACCTTATGAAAGTATGATAATCTGAGTATTTTATTCTCAGTTTGATGGAAGAACTTATATCGGCTTTTGCGGATGATTGTAATTATTTTGATTGACTTTTATTTATTGGGTAAGTACCTACTATAATAATTTGTTTTATGTTTGTTGTCTTTCAATCACAAGTGAATCTTTTTATGTACTTACAATGTTATTTTTACCCTTGATGTCTTTCACTATTGTAACTGATCTATGTCGTAGGGGATCTTTTATATGTTAATAAGAACTTCTGTAGTAGTTACACAGCAAAATTACAGATATAATTCACATTTGGTATACACATGCTGTCAATATTTTTAAAACAAATCTGTCATACTGGTTATAGGTGTATAAGGTGTACCTATATCTTGCAAGAATTATAACATTGTATTTAAGACAAGTATTAGTATTCAAGCTATCCTCACATTATAATATTTTCTGTTTCCTCCCATAAGATATGCGGAACTAGCGAATATTGTTACCATTTTTAACCGAGCACTTACGTTTATATTTGCTTTGGAGTGGTGCCATAAAAAACCTAACGTTTCACGAGTATGTAAATTGTCCTATGCATGTTAACAATACCACTCAACCATAGCCATGGAGAGAATAAAATCCAGAGATACCATAAGGCAGGTAGGTCAGGCGCCTTCTTCTAGGTCAACTACAAGACGAGTCTATCAAAACGATCTGTTTCTAGAAAGCTAACGAGGTGTTCCGGTACATTGAGACATGTGCCAAGATTCGTGTTGATAGGTGATCACATTTTTAAAAAAATATGGGCTGGTTCCAAAGAAGGCAATGAGACCGCGGCTAGTAACGTAACGCACTTTGGCGACGTTACTTTCTTAGGATATTTTCCATTACCTATGATATCTCCGGGTGTCATTTTGTTCTCCATGACTATGGTCTACAAAACAAAACAGTAATGGAATATCACGACTTAATTCCCGAAAGAGGTAAGTAGAGATGAACCTTCAATATACTCTGAATTTGTCGGTAATTGTATGTCTCATGGGACTGCTAGTTTGAGCTCGAATGAAAACAAATTCACAATTTTGGGTATTGGGTAGCTACTGAGAAATATAGGTTAATGTTTATTCGGTGAAATTAATATCGGTGATACTCAAAAGTAATAAAACGTAGTCAAATTATTATTTGGACTACCGCAAACCAAGTAGGTTCATTCTCAAAACAAGTAAAAGATTTTTTTTATGTAAAAGATGATTCCTTAGCTAAGCATTATTAAGTGCATGTTGTCAGGACATACAGTGGGTTGCCAAATTATTAGGGACAGTTACAAATACACGGTATTGGTAAAGTATTTGGTTAAAATTAATTATAAAAACACACTTTTTGACATAGTAAAAGCTTTAATATGATAACACAACTATTTAAGAATGATATAAAAAATATTTAAGAATAAAATAACAAAAATAAAAATTTATAAATAAATAAATGTACATGCAGAAAAATTAGTTAATATTTTGTGACGTTGCCTTTCGCCTCAATGACTGCTGCTATACGCCTGGGCATACTTTCTATGCAGTTTTTTGCACTTTCTTTTATTTTGGATTATGGTGCCACACATTAATAAGCTTTTCGATCAGTCTAACCTTGGTGATTATGTTCTCCTTGGCTATTTCAGCCTTGGTGATCTCCCATAGATTTTCTATGGGGTTCATGTCAGGTGAATTTCCAGGCCAAGGCAGTACTGGGATGTTGTGGTCTGCCAGGAACTTGGTTATGCTCCTGGCTTTATGGCATGGTGCTGAATCGTGCATAAACATGAATTCTTCACCGTCTGGAAACCATTCTTCAAGTGTGGGCAACAGGCGAGTTTGTAAAACTTGCTTGTACTGGTCTTGTTTCATGGTTCCCTGAACGATGTAGAGGCGCCCAACCCCTTTGGCACTTATGACAGACCACACCATTACCTTAACTGGGTGTTCTACCCTCTCAACAATGCAGTCAGGGTGGTATTTTTCACCTGGGCGTCGTCGCACAAAGCTGCTCTTGTCGGCTAAAATCTCAAAGGATGACTCATCTGAGAAACACACCTGAAAAAAAAATTTAAGTTGTTTATATTTTTTATTTATGCGTTCTTAATTTAGTCAACTATAAATATGGACCCTATCTGACCTTACTCCAGTCCTCGATTGTCTTATGCCGGTGCTCACGAGCCCAGGCTAGACGCTTCTTTTTCATGGCCTCTGTCAGCCTGGGTTTCTTAGCGGGACGATGTCCTGTCAGGCCTTCCTCTGCTAACCTACGCTGCACAGTTCTCTTGGATATCATTATTCCAGACTCCTGAACCATCTGGGTTAATAATCCAGCACTTTTTTTCCTGTTATCTAAACAGATATCGCGTATTTTCCGGTCAGTACGTGGAGTTGTGATGCGCTTTCGTCCGCAATGACCTTTTCTTTGAGGTGTTATTGGCTGATCCAGGTCCAAAGAAATTTTTATTTTGTTGACTGCTGACTTAGAAACACCAGCGATATCTGCTATCTGTCTTTGAGAGTGCTTGGTGTGTTGCAGAAGTGTTTTAATTTCGCTTTTCTTTTTTGGAGTCAAATCACAACCTCTACCCATGCTGAAAGGCAAAAAAAATATGAAAAAAATAAAAATATTGCAATATGTGCACGTAAAATGAAATTTCATGAATATTAAATAGTAATACTTACATTTAAAATAATTTTCAGGCACTAATACTGAAATATTTTTTGTTTAAAATTTTAAATTCGTCTTTCAGTAGCACACGTCTCCAGCAAACTGTAGCACTCACTTAATTTAAAAAATTGTAGAAAATAATCCAACCATCGAAATCTCAAAAACCACTTATAATATAAAGAGTAAAGAACAGGCAAACATAAATAAAACATTTTTGTAACACCTACACCACTCAAAACTGCAGTCAAGTGCATCCAACGTGAGAAATCGACAAAAAACGTAAGTGTCCCTAATAATTTGGCAACCCACTGTATATGAAGCGGTAGCGGTAAGGTTTCTTCTTTGAATTTACAATAATTCATCGTACGAACATCGCATACATTTCAAAGGAACCAATATAAAATTTTCGAAACCTCCAACCGAAATCCGCGAAAACAAAACATTTACAAAATATGAAATTACGCGCATGTTCGAGCGAAAATTACAACATTCTTATGAGAAATACCGATAATAAATTCTCTATAACCGGGCAAACTGTTCGGTTTTATCATGAGAGGGCGAAAGGCTCAAATATGTCGGCCTATCGACATTATAAGGCCGAAAGGGTTGTGCCAACCTAACCCACATTTGTTAACAAGAAAATACTATCACGGAGCCCTATCTCAATATACTTTTTAGGAACATCTGTTATAAGTAGCCCAAAGGCTTTATACAACACTTTCAACTTTGTATTACAAATTCTTGAAATTTCCCAAAATTCGTTGCTCAATTTTATTGGTAATTGTATCGACTTTGTACTAAGTTTCAAAGTTGTTTCAGTATTTTTTTAACTCCTTGTTCGAATTATGTAATTAGAGTTTTTTAGGAATAAAAATGAATAACGACTTTATGTTAGACTTGAATAAACTGAATCTGTCTATTGCTTTAGGTCGAATAATTCCTTCACTTCAGACTACCGATTCTTTTTTGTTTGTTTGGGCCCATAATCAGTACGGATATGTAAGATGATGCGCAAAGTATAACAATCAGGTGCCGGTCGAAGCAGGAGACCTTAATGTCCAATGGCACGGAAATATGACAGGAGCGGGGAAATATCAACTAAGTATAGTAACGACAATTTTATGTGCTTTTTGAAGTACTGAGGAGTCTGTGATATGAATAGAAAACTGCCACTGATAAAACAAGAATGACCACAAGACCACAACAAACGCTATTAATACAAATAAAATTGATCCCTGCGGTTTTAAAATTGAGGGTTTCAAGGACGCAAGTCCCTTGGCAGTGATTTAAATCGAAAGCATTTACTAAATGCAAATAACGGAGGTCCCCCCAACGATTTACGTAGGCAATTTGTGGCAGGTAACTACTTAAGACAATTCCACGGAACAATGCGATAGTAACAAAAGCAATAAATTAATTAAATTGAATTTCTAAAAACAATTACAAGTCAATTGAAACACGAAATTGTAATGTAAACACGAAATTGTAAACTCTGAATCGCGATTTCAGACAACAATAGGAGCTAAAGGTGAGGCCCAAAATTATGAGGTTTGTTGTTATTCCAAATTGTTTCCGATTTTGTGCTGAAAATTGCCCCTAACTTTAGAAAATCTGAGTAGAACGGAGATTAATGTTCCGAGTTTTGCTAACTAGCGGCACGGGTTGGGCGGAATTTTTTTGTCCAGTTGTAAAAGGTTAGGCCACTATGTTAAATGAAAGGCTGGGATCCGTAAAAACTGGTTGAGTGAACATTTTGTTTATAAAGCAAATTGAGGATTTAGTTCTTCTCCATAATCTACGACCTGTGTGGAATTTGGGCTTGATGAAAAATATACAGAGATATTTTTTGTGGAAGACAATTTGGGTCGTAGTTAAAAATGAAAACATCCTTTTGGATAAAGTTACGTTGTAAAATATTGTTAGTTGATAGCCTTAAATAAAAATACCGTGTTAATTATTATACTAGGTAGCTCCCTCGGGATGCAGGTGGAACCGCAGAGAGCACCCAGTTAACTTGTAAATATTAATAAAGTTCTTCAATATTAAAATTTACTTATACATATAAAGATATAACATAAGTAATCTTTTACATATTTCAATTCACTACTCTGGATCAATCCAATAATACCTACTAACTTTAACAATACCAAAGTGAAACAGAGTTATATAATTTTTTATTTAATTAATGTAGTCAAATATAGCTCAAAGCGAATTTTGACGTGGGTCCCTCAAATCGTGATTGGGTATAAAAATGTATATTTTTGTTCCTAACAGGTAGAGAGTTTAATTAAGCCTCTGTATGTCAGACTTTTGTAGGATTATGCATACAAATAAATTGGTTCTCATTCTATCATTCGTATTTTTATCAGTTGGATAAGCTTCAAGCAAACATTTGTTGGTCTGTGGATAGGTGATCGACCATCTTGTTATAGCTATTATGCCATAACGAGTTCCTCCGTATTTCGGAAAGCACTATTAAACTGTAGGCTGTCATTAGGACATCTTTGGCAGTTGTTACGGGTAGTCAGAAGCCAGAAAATCTGACATCTGGTCTTAACGGTGGGAAAGGGCTATAAAAGATGCTGATATGTCCTTATCAATATTATAATATTGAGATAAGATGGACTACCTAGTATTAATCTGTTTGGGATGTAGTTCCCTCAATGTGGAAGAATACGCAGGCGAAATCTAACCATATACTACCTCTACTTGTGAAAAGTCAGTTTAGTTCACTAGTTTCCAAAACAAAAACTTTCCTATTTATAGAACAAAAAACGAATATTCAATTACCGTTTCAACTTCACAAACAACAGTAGACTTGTCTAATACAATGTATAACACAGAATAATTTGCGTTTTGATTACACGATACAATTTAATTTAACCTCAATCAGAACAGACCAGGTCCAAAGGCCCTTATAGCGTTACAATAAGGTTGAAAATCGTTAAGCAAAATATTTTGAAGATGTAAAAATCTGTATTGATTGTCATTTAATGTCGATGTCGCGTGATCGAGTGAAGGTTATGTCAATTTGTACTCAGTTTGCACTTTGGTATATTCCTGGTATGGACAGTTGGATTAGATACTATAATATTACTGAATGCTTTTTGTTATTGTAGGTTCCGGCGTGTCATTTGAATGAACATCTTTGGCAGTCGTGATGGGTAATCTGGAGCCAGTAAGTGAGTAAGTCCAACCAGTCTTACCTAGGGGTATTGGGTTGGGTTGGGTAACAGGGTTAAGGAGGTCAGATAGGCCGTGGCTCCTTTTAAAACACTGGTACTCAGATGCATTCAGTTAGACTCCGATAGATTCGGATGCCGACCCCAACATAGTTGAGAAAAGACTAGGCAGACGATGATGAAGTTTAAGCACAGATTACTTAATAGTAACTACGGTTTCAATAGAAAATTATTTACTCATGTGAAAATTTAATTTGGCCAATGTTTTTTAAGAATTTCTTGAAAATCTTCATTGATATTATTCATGAGTTTCCAGCTATTTTATAAAACCAACACTGTTTATAACAATAAATAATACGTTTCTGTGTTTATGGGGTAAACGATTGCAATCTTTGGAAAACAATTTATTTAAACAAATCTGTTTGAAAATTATGCATAAAATTATTGTTAAACAAAACCGTTGTAGGTATATTTATTATTCGTCAAAAACGGAATTAACCATTTTCTTTAAGAAATAATTATGTTAGTCATTTTATTGCGTATATTGTGTATCAGTAGGTATTGTTTCGGGATACAGTTAAGAAAATTGAAAACTACACCATAAATTCAATCCATCAAATCAAAACCCACCGAAAACATATTATGAGCCATTTTATAAAAATGTTTACGACTCCTGTCGCCAAAGCTGTGACAGCAAAAGAATTTTTAATATAACCGTCGACTTTTAATATTTTTGGTGCTATGAAAATCTAGAACAAATGCTTAAGTAAGATTCTTTCGGGCAATTTCGTTCGTCGCTTTCAAATATTGGCTGAATGCACATTGTGGGGACTGGCTTCAATGGTTGAAATTCTAGATAAAAGGAGGTGGGAAAATGTATGAAAACCGGGGCCCGATTCTGGTAATTTTAGTTAAGAAACATTCGATTCACATTGACGACTGCGATCCAATCCCGACCCGACTACGATTGAAGCGTATGTGGCATTCCGCTATTTTTTCTTTGAAATAAACGTTTTTATCCTTTTCTGTCATTCAATAATGAATCATTTTGTCTGCAAAATGATTTACGGTTGCAATATGATTGTAGAGCAAACTACCATATAGACCAAAATCACTAAATTAGCAGACCAATCGCAAACCAATCGTTGGAATACGATTGGTCTTACATTAGTAGCAGAATGCCCGATATGGTTAAAACTGCTATTGCGAGTTTATTGCGATTCAATTTCTATACAATTTTGCCATTATTAACTTAGGAGAATCGGGCCCCTGGAGTAACTTAGGTACTACCTAGTAGGTGGATGTAGGTGACCGGTTTTGAAACTTCCCGATAGATTTGTCAGCATTCCGTAAGGACACATTCTATCGGAAAAATGTGGATTTTCAACGTAAGTATTTGTAAGTGGTCGTTTTGGAGAATACATGGATAAAGGATGGCGGTATTGCAGCGGGCTTATTTTGGAGATATTTTTAGTTTTAGCTCCTGTGTTTGTATTTTACCCTACAATAAAATTATGATACAAAGAAAATCTAGAGCTTGAAAAAGGATACAATTAGTATATTTTTATCTGGGAAGTAAATCCTTCAGGACGTGGGTAGAAGAACGGGATACAAGTAGTTTGTAATAAAATGACGCTAAATAGGACAATACCTTTCGTTTCGAAGAAGTAATTTATCACTACATAGTATAAAACAAAGTCGCTTTCTCTGTCCCTATATCCCTATGTATGCTTAAATCTGTAAAACTATGCAAAAGATTAAGATGCGGTTTCTTTTATATGTGGTTGAAGAGGAAGGTTTATATTATAAAAACATCCAGCGCCAAAGCGAAGCCGGGGCGGGTCGCCAGTTAAAAACAATGTAAGAATACAGAGAGTGGTATCTCATATCGTTCTTTTGCTAAGAAACCACCAAACAACAAATATCACTTTTCTATACACAACTTTTTTTTTAACGACGTCAAAAATCGTCAAATTACCCCTCCCGCTGTGGGTTAGCAGCGGTGAGGGAGTGCCAGACTCTTACTGACTAAAAACCGTCGTGTTCCGTCATAGGCCTTTTATGTACCAGGGCCGCGGTATCTCTTTCGAACAACCCGCAGTTCTATTCACAACTGCAGTTGATACCAAATCGTTTATCATTACCGCGACTACCCAAGGTTAATATAATTGTCATGTGTTGGATTAAAGCCTTAGACCAGCCTGTAATCAGTAGTTTAAACATTAATTAATTTAACTGGAAGGAATCCATTGATTGCTTGTTGACATAATGATTACGCTAAGTAGATTTGATTTGATTGTCATTATACCTATTGGTGATAGTTATTTATATATCTATTGTTGTATGTGTTTAATGTATTTGATTGTCACGCTATATTTAGGGTTGTTTGGCACGAGGTAGACTAGACACGTTTATGGAATGATCTAAATATGAAACTGTAGCAGCCTTTATATCGTCCCACTGCTGGGCACAGGCCTCTTCACAAATGGAGAAGGATTGATCTGGTACTTAAAAACTTATGTTGTATTCACATGCTAAAAAGAATGTTTCATTTAGCTCTTAATATCTCCTTTAGGTATATTCTCCTTGCTGTTTCACTCGTCTATAGGAAGCTACTTACCGACCCCATAAAATTTTATTCTAATGAAAAAAGCTACATTTCTGATAAGAACCTACTCCAAAATCCATTCAGTTGTGTTTGTGTGAGTGCAAGCCATCCATAGATCTGCCGTCCTTTTAACTTTAATACCTAATAGTTTACAGTGATATTTTACCATATTATTATTAGTTTTAAAACAGCATTAAATATTATCACAAATTAAATAACATCACCTTCATTTTACTCAATAAACACTTGTCCCTTTCAATTGCTTAGGAATAGTTTAATGCAATGTATATCACTTCTGCGAATACAATATTCCTATACACTACGAATAGAAAATAATAAAGTTCTACCTAGAAAACCTAAGAAGTTCTTCTAGGAAGCCTGACTGAACGGTTCGTAGAAAACTGCCATCTCTAAAAGCTTAGGTGTGAAGTAAATGCTGTATTATGACCCAGTAAACTTTAAGCAGACATGATGAGATATGAAGGAAAGTAAATTAAATAATATGTTTTGTTTATGTACAGTATTTTATTTTTAGTTCTGTATAAAGATAAGTAGTTTAAGTTTGTGTACATAGTGTGTACATATTTACTCATCATTAATAAAAGCTACAATTAAATAACATTGATACTTAACTGATTTTCTGAATTCACTGTGAAAGCACCTTTTCTGTTCAGTATTTCCTAAAATCTGTACTACTTTTTATCTGGGTACGCGAAGTTGTTAACAAGGAAGAAGCGGGAATCGGGTGAAACTGCTAGCTGTCATTATTTATACAAAAAATGTCATTAAGGACCTTTGTGCTCGAAGGACCATTGTTATCTAATTGAGGGCGAGTTGTATTATTAAACTATAATGATAACCAAACCATAACATGCCTTCTATGTGCCCCCATTGGTCAAATCGCCGATTTGGTAACTGATTTTCAGTTGTTTGGTATCGTTACAGTTAAATGGTGCAACCCACCGTAAGTTAGTAGTCCTGAACTCAGACTCATCTTAATTAGTATTATTTAAACCTCTCCTATGTATAATGTTGTTTGCTCTGCAAACATTGTTAAACGTGAAAAGTCAACGAAACATGTAGCACCTCGCTATTTTCATTTCAAACAACTGACACCCAAATATGAGAGTACGTAACTAGTTAACGTTGGTGTATGAATGAGACAAGGCATTGAAGATGGATTTATTGATTTCCAATAATAGTGTAATTTCAGATATGTATTTATTATATTGCCCGCTTTACAATCCAAGAGTTATTATTACCTAGTCAATATTTTTTTGGAGGCTTAAGTTTTTTTTTTTTACAATGATAAAATTCTACTACGATCCCCTGTCTCGGGTCGGTGGAGTGCTAAAGACTAACGTATGCCATATTGAAGTATCTTATACCTTCTTGTAACCACTACCAACACACACAGATTGTCCCAATTAGCCGAAATACCTAACTAATTTTATGAATTATACTTATTTAACTGATTTACATGGCTAGAGATACGGTGTCACTGTCTAGAGATCTTAAATACCTTGTACTATTAATACCCAAAGTTCTCAGTGTACCCATATGAACTCTTGACCCAATTGCTAACAACCTTCGCGACGGTTTCTCGTCTGACCACTCAGAACTATACAACACAAACTCAATTAGACGCCGCCATTATGACTAGGTCTTAAATCGAGACCAATTTGTTGAAGAATATAGTGTTTTAGACCTTTACATGAGACTATGGAATGCCTCGGGTGGTGATTGCTTGAGTTGTGTGTAATCCTGTAATAATGTATTTTTAAGATTTTGTAAGTCACTGCTTATATCAGGAAAGTAGCTTAGGTACATAAGCGTACCGATGCAGGTAAAACTAACACTCTCAGAATTTTTCAAATCGGCAATTAGTTTCTAAGATGCAGAAACGCTTTAGGTAGTAGAAACAAAGCCTTCAGCTTTATATCTAATATTTTATGTAAAAGTATTGATATATGATCAAGATGCTTTTTTATCACAGTATCAGTATCTGTGAGACGATTTCGACTTGTCTTACCTTTGGTGGATCTTAACGTATGGAGACGAAATAGGAGCAATTGGAATGTGTAGGCTATACACAGCAGTAGAACAATACATGGTAAGATAAAAACAAACCCTGCACCTTCGACCAGGACTTAATTGGAAGGCATTTAATTGGGTGCTACGTTATTAATTGGCTCTCTGCCCAGTTAAAAATAACAGCATAGAAAAATCCCAAAACGCTTTTAGGGATCGCATCTATCCCAATCGATCAGTCACGCGGTATGAAACTTGACAAATTGTACAATCAATTAAAGTCAGCCACTGAAACGTTACTTAAAGAAAAAACTTTAAAAGTAACTTGTACAAGAATTCGAGGTAATTAATCTTGAAAGGCTTATAAAAAGGCCTCGCAAAAAGTTAAAAAGAATGCAGGTTTATTTGTAGTTGTAATGTTATTCATATTACGTGTGTTTTTTCATACATCCACGTTAAAAGTACCCGTACACAACAGTCGGCCGGTAGTTAATCTGGCGATGGCTGGCAAAAAAATTAAATACTTTTCTTAGAAAATATTGATTCAAATCAAAGTTTTCAGTCGGTCTGATACCGGCTAAATATCTGATCTTTGTAATGTACGTACAACCGTTCATCCTCATACTGATTGAAGCGCTCAAACAAGCTATTGGTCAACTAAAAGTTTGCAGTGTGCTGGAAAGCTCTAAATCTTAAGAATTCAACATAATTAATCTTGAAAAGCTTATAAAAAGGCCTTCATCATCATCATCTCAGCCATAGGACGTCCACTGCTGAACATAGGCCTCCTCCTTAGATTTCTACAGATACCTGTTGGAGGCGACCTGCATCCAGCGTCTTCCGACAAAAAAAGGGCCCTGCAAAAAGTCCAGAAAATGCAGCTTTATTTATTTGTAGTTGTAATGTTATTCATACTTATTACGTGTGTTTTCTTCATGAATGCACATTCAGTGTATGTTTTGTTTCTCAAAGAACTTATAATGAGGCATAAGTTGTGCCTCGAGGCGAGGCGAACTGCGTTTAACACTGTTCCTTTCAGTCCTTTGACTGCTTAACATCCACCTGAAATCTTTAGTCACGACAAACGCAAAAAGACGTCATTGGTATTAAAAGTGATAAAATTTTGAAGTACATTCACATCAAAAATGATGGTGTATTATTTCTATATTAAAACTACAATGATAAAAACTTTTGTTTATACAATTAGACAATTAATGATTCAACAAAAATATGAGTCAGCAAGTTTAATGTTTTAAATGTTTTGCATCGTTTGGAAATATTAAAATTAAACCTATTTCATTTTCACTTACACACAAAAATAAAATATCAACATTCAAACATTCTAAACATTCACCAACAGATATTTCGCACCAAGAAATACCAAAATAAACTCATATTCCACATTGAACTTCCTCTCGATTTGATTTCCGCATTCGCCTCGCTTTCGCCTCGCTTTTGCCTCAAACCCACGGAGTAAAGTAGGAAACGGAGATGCCATAATGCAGGTAGGTCAGGCGCCTTCTTCTAGGTCAAATAGGTTGGGCATGACTAAAACGATCAGTTGCGAGTGAACTAACGAGTCATTCGGGTTCCTTGCGAGATCTATCAACGATTTTTGATGTAACAAAAAATGGTCGGGTCCAAAGAAGGCGTATAAGGGCGAAGACAGTAACGTTCCTCGTCTCCTGCACGCCCGCATTTCGGGACGCTACTTTCTTAAGAAATTATCCGTTATGTCACCTTTTTTATAGGAAATCATCAAAAGACCATTTCCTCTGCGGGTTAGCAGCGTGAGGGCGTGTCAGACTCTTACTTACTAAAAACCGTCGTGTTCCGTCGTGGGGCTTTTATGTACCAGGGCCGCGGTAACTCTTTTAATGGCACCTCCGCTAGTGATTTCGTTCTCCATGCTCAAGCCTCTCTTACTCGTCTCTGAGTTAGACACATGATTGACGTTCGGCCTGTGGTGTTATCGTCAAAGTTACTGGTATTGCATGCGGTTAACGCTTGAACGTTTGCAACGACGGTTTTCGGCACTGCATTCTGAGAATGAAGAAATTGTTGAAGGAAGTTTGGTTAAGTTTTGGGTGTTATTTTGATGGTTATTTTGCCAGGTAAGTACATCTTTTTTGTGAGAAATAATCAAATCCTGCTATGAGTGCAGTGTGTGAAACTCATACTGACTAAAATTCGCCATGTTCTTTCTTAAGCCCTTTATGTACTAGGGCCGCGGTAACTCTTTGGAACAATCCCGAAGCCCCAGCAGGCTTTGGTCCTCGTGTTTGTTGACTCTTCAAAAGGTATATGATACTTAAGATAAAGGTTTTATTTGCGCTTTTATCATTTATTACTTCACTGTCAATGTCATAAAATTTTGATCATATTTTAATTATAACCAACGACAAAAAATTGGTCACTAAAAACAATATTCAACAATCCGACACATGAAACAATGTTTCCGAAACACGATAGGTATAGTTCCAACTTTATTATTCCAAGTATTAAATTCGTACACTTTTGGACAATTTACACCTACCTCCGACAGTACATTACATAAATTATAGCCATAAATATAAAAGCATTTAGCATTTTACATTAATTCGAACGAACGAAATAAACGAACCATACATACTGGTAGCTACCTGAATGGGAAATTGTTTAAAATATTCGCGAGCAATTCAATGAATTTTGCAGTCATAAAGGTTTTTGGGACCGTCGACAACATAAGTCTACCGTTTTGACGCTTGACTTGCGTAAGCCTAATTTCAAGTTTCTGGGAAGCTGGCTCGAGACGAAATTGAAATTCGTACTTATATTTCTCTATTTATTAAATAGAAATTCTATGTTATTATATTCGAAAATATACGTTAAAGTCACACATCAGAGAGTTCATATTTTGCGTAAAAATGGTTGGTTTTTGAATAAGCCTTCACGATGTTTGAAACCACTTTTACGAAAATAAAGTTTAAATAAATACAATTTTCATTTTCATTTGAATATAAAAATAAACGGAAATATTACGTAAACCGTTGACATTAAATAAAATGCCGTCAACTTTTTTATAAAAATATCTGCTGATTTTTATTTACTCTGTCGCTGTCAGTTCACAATAAATAATTGTGTGAAAAAACTTTTGCTGTCACCTGTACTAACGAACAATATAAGTGCTGAATAAAACACATTGACATACATACACTCGACAATGGACAGTTAAATTCTTTGGTATGTGTATGTGAATATTTTACAAGGATTTTCTACGCTTATGGATTTTTATTTTTTTCTGAACGAGGTGATGTCAAAAATTGCTATGCAATAATTACGGTAAAATCCGATATAATTCAATGTCGTATAGTCGTCGAAGGAGTATAGATGGGTTTTCAAGAAACAACATGATTTTTTTCCTTTCCGTCTCTAAAACACATAATATGGGTATGTAGGTATCATTATATCATCTTGGTACAATCTATAGGTATAGGTAGGTAGGTCACACGTCAACACAGTTTACATACAAAGACGAGCTTAACCTAGAATTGGGTTCTCTAACAGCCAACCTTACGGTGACACTGATTCGACAGGGGTAGAGTACTTTTGTTACTTGTATTGCCTAGGAACGTAGAAAAAATAATTGACAAATAGTAACACATACATAGACGAAGTCATCATTTCCCGAGCCTTTTCCCTCCTATGTCCGAGTCAGCTTCGAGTGTAACCGTATGCGGCTGAGTAAAAGTATTTCACAAGTAGCGACTGCCTATCTGACCTCCTCAACCCAGTTACCGGGACACCCCTTGGTTAGGCTGGTGTCAGACATACTGGCTTCTGACTACCCGTAACGACTGCCAAGGATGTTCAATGACAGCCGGGACCTACAGTTTAATGTGCCATCCGAAACACAGTCATTGGTGTCCAAGATATACTTAGAAATTACATACAAACCTAGAAAAGTTGCATTGGTAACAGGCAATAATCGAGGTAGCAGGAGAAACCTAGTATAAAATATAGTGTATTTTTCCTGAGCTGCAAAGTCGGGTTATGTTATGGTTAGGTTGAAATTTAAATCTCAAGCCTCTACCAAGGATGAAAGGTAGTCATGAATATAAATAGCTTTTGCTATGGGACCAACTCTGAAATATTGAAATTACAGCCATATAAAACTTTGCCTGTTCTAGGCAGACAAGTTAATACGTAACTTCTATTTATATTGACATTGCCTTATTTTGTGTTTTTCAATACGAAATGAAGAAGAATACAATCTGTAAATAAGTAATGACTGCAAAAGTTGGGTATTTTTAATAGGTTTATCACTAGGTAACTGACTCATTACAGATATTTTTGTTTTAAGTATCAAAACTGTTTACACAGACTACATGATCAATTGTTATAGAATTTTATTGCTAAAATTCACATTTCTTACAAAACATAAGGTTAATGTCCTTGTTATTTCATTTGAAATGTATCCCACTTGCACCACACCTCTTTGACAGACTGTACCAACACAGGAATCTGTAACCCAAAAACCTTGTATCTTGAAAATAAACACAAACCTACTTCTTATGACATCCTTCTTAAAACAATTGCTCTTTCAAGCTTATTATACCTCTATACATACATATGAACCACGGGTAATTTGAACTTGATACCTCCTCTCAATCCTATAAAAAATCTCAAACAGGTAGGAAAGCCTGAAAAACCGGGTCTTTTTCCGTATCAGTGAAAACGAATTGACAATAAAGACGGCTTTACGATTCGCTTGTAGGTGCTACTAAGGTTCTAGAAGTCATTTTTATTTCACTTTACACCTGAGAACATATCGTGTCGATATGTTTGGGGAGAGTTTGACATAGTACATTGGAAATTCGTTTTTTATAGTTTCTGAACGTAGCTCCTAAATATCGTTAAATGAATGCGATAAAACCGACGTTCATTGGGTCTACTCCTATAATTTTTAAACTTTTTTTCATCTTAATAAGCTCGTTCTTAAACCACTATCTCAACTGATGGTAAGCAATTATAATCAAGCAAAGGTAAAACACGTTTGCCTAAAAATAACCTATTCACTCTTGATTTGAAGACTCCCATTATGTATCCTGTCATAACTTTTTTTTTTATATTGACATTATTTAAAACATACCTTTTACGAGATGATAAATCTAAGCAAAATAAAAAACAGCCGTATAAAGCCAGTTCTATACATATATAAACTTAATAAAGAGGGTATGGCTACTACTTTGCCTAAGAGGGTATGTTACCGCACTGTTTGAGTTATCCAGCCCTTACGTTACAAACCAAATCTGTTACTAAATTGGTTTGACCTACATACAAGAAGCTTTTCCATGTAACCGACCTTTTTAGATTAAATATCGTACAAAATTAAAATGTAATTTTTGACCTTGACATTTCACATATGACAAAAGGTCAAGGTCAAAAAAGAATGATCTTATTTGATATGAAAATGAATGGCATTCACCTCACATTTGTGTTCCTAATTATTTGAAGAAAAACAAGGAAAATACAGGTGTTATTTCCGTACGGTTTTCCGCCTTTTGTAATGAACTCAGCACTGACCTAATTGTATTAATTATCCTGGTAGGTAAAGGTCATTTCGTACATAGAAAAGTGGGACCATTGATAAATGTGGATTAGATTAAAGACCCAATTTTCATGAATAAAACACGTGGACGGTTCTTTTACCTTTCAATTAATTTGATATTTAGTAGTTTTTTATCAATGTTCAGTTATAAAAAAAAACATTAAACACAATATTCAAGCACATATGAGCCTATTATAATACCTACTAGGGAATAAAATGAGTATCATGATTTTACTCTTACCGTTTCAAACATCAACACAAGCTGCAGATTGCAATCACAAACTGGTCTACCCAAAAAAAAATTATCAAACTTGAAAACACTAAAAGACAGCGGCAGTACCTATCTACTTTAAAACAAGAAAGACTTACATGAAACAAGTTAAATGAGAAAACTTTGAAAGCGTAAAGTACACGTTAATACATTAACAAACATTTTGAAGCTCAATTACATCTGAAGGGTAAGCGTTATAAACTTCACTACAGTTGGAGGCAATTTGTTAGATAATTTTTAACCGAGTTACAAATTAGATGGTATCAAGTTGATGTGAATATGTGTTTAGTTGGTTGCCTTTTGGACTTGCGACTACTTAGAAGGAGGATTTTTAGTATATATATTTTTTTTAATTAACACTTTCCTAGTGAATAACTTTTCTATAGATTTGAAACTGGATCCAAAAATCTTCAGTTTTCAATAGTAAGGGATGCGCGTTTGCGCTTCACCAACCCAACTGGATCATTGTAAACTGTCCCATTCCTTGTTATTGTTGCGACACTCGAAATAAAAATTATTTTGAATCACCTCTCCTTTATGCCTAAGTACGTGAGTTCAAGTCTTTTTCTTTTATCGCAGGATTCTTTCTTGTGTGTGATTCTATGTTATTGGTATTCGCTATGGAATGATAATACTTAGTCTAGTTCTCCGTGTTTTGAAAGGCACGTTAAATTGATGTATCCCAGCTGTCATTTGAACATCTTTGGCAGTCGTTACAGGTAGTCAGATAGAAAATCTGTAATCAGTCTTATAAAGGGGCTTCGGGTGGCCCGGGTAACTACGATGTTGATGACGTCATATAGGCAACGGTTCCATGTACATAAAGAACTAGTACTCAGCTACATGCAGGCAGTTAGACATGAAGCCTACCTCAATTTGGGTAGGAAAAGGCTAGGCAGATGATGCATAGGTACTTGGTCTCATTTCAAGAATGATAATATACTAGCTTCTGCCCGCGACTTCGTTCGCGTGAAGTATATCCTGAATAAATTTTATTTCTTGTAATAAAAACTAACCTATGTTCTTTCTCAAGTTCCAAACTATATCTGTACCAAATTTCACATAAATCGGTTCAGTAGTTTAGGCGTGAACAAAAGACAAACAGACAGAGTTACTCTCGCATTTATAATATTAGTTTCGATATCGAGAATACTTACAAACCATGAATCAAGTTCAGTTCTTCAAGCTTTTTGTTGCTTATCAAATTTTAAACTTAAAATCAAATAAATACATGCTAAACCTACAAAAACCATCAGCAAAAAGCTTGTTCTAAACCTCCACCATTGTACCAGTCTGACCTTAGCACAAGCAAAGCTTTGTGTACACAAATATTATAGGCCACCTTCCTCAATGGGGCACTTTCCAACCAAAAATGACTTCTTTTGTCGTCAACAACAATACATGATTTATTGGGCAACGTCATCAGGTTGGCCTCAAAGGTTTCTAATATAGACTATGTATGATAGAACAGATTGGACTGCTGTTTGGTTCGCAATTTGTGATTGCAATTTAGTTTCTGTACCTAACTTTGTCATATCGTTAAGGAAGGAAAAATTTACACACATTTTGGACATAGATCAATTAAAAAATGACCTTGAATTTTTTTAGTTACATTAATTCAGTGTCTTCGCAGATTTATCATCTCTCGCTTTTTCTCTCTTCTTGAACATTTTATTTTTATAATTGATTGACGTATGTGTAAGTGCGAGTGACCTTGAAACTAGTATTAAAGAAGGTGAGCAATGTATAATGTTAGATGTTAAATAGTTTTATTTTATCTCAATATTTAAATATCTTTAAAGACTCAGAATTGTAATAAAGAACTTATCTTAGATAAACTGTTTTTATCCAATATATAGATCTTCAAATCAAATTCTTGGCAAAAAAGGACGAATATTTCTTTTAAGGTACAGGTTTTAGGCTCATCCTACTTATTTGAATTTGCGTATCCTGATGTAATTATAATTATGTTCGCAATTCGATAAATTTGCTTTAAAGGAAGGAAAAGATAATTTGGAAATTAATTTATTTTCAAATCTTTATTTAGGTACCTAAATTACGCGTCACGTGGTTCTAGAAATTACTAACTGGGTTTCGAGGAAAACAACTCGTAACAAAATAATATTTTTGGAATAAGTAAGTATTTCCTTATGAATTCCATTAAAATAACATTTATAAACGTAATGTATAATACATTTTTTTTTCGTTTCAACGAAACTTGACATCCTCCTATTTTATAAGACTGTTTCTTGTTAGCGAATTTTGTCATTATTCTAGGAAAGAAATGTACTTACATAATAACGAATGTACTTAGAATAAGATATACTTTGTAGCATACATTACAATGTTAAATATCGTGTGTCGCGTCTACACCTAATTACTCTTTGACAGTTACTAGCTACTGACTACTTAAAATGCTAAATAGTTGGCCTCAATATTTAATAATTTACAAGGTAAGAAAATTCTAGTAGACAGTCTCAATAATTTACAAGGCCTTAAGAAGTAAAATTAATATAATTATACACTGAAACATCTATAAAAGTAATTAAATTCTGTAGACGAACAATAAAATTAATTCTTGAAAAATATTTTTACTTGAATTTTCTATTAAAAGAGCAGCGCGACAGTCGTCCTATATCATCATCATCATCATCATCAACCTATCGCAGTCCACTGCTGGACATAGGCCTCTCCAAGTGCACGCCACTGAGATCGTCGTCCTATATAAAACACTGATACTCTGATGCTTTCGGTGAGAATGGAAGCCGACCCCAACATAGTTGAGATAAGGCTTAATACCTTGGTGAATGTGACCCAAACCAACACAGCCAAATATCGTCCAATAAAAATCATACATTTTATAACGTTTTAATAGATCAATCATTAACCTGAACAAGATCAACCATAATTTAAAAAAAACATACCTTTTCAAATCCACATCACCCACACATTCAGATCAAATCCTATTGTTCCCTTTGAACATTCGTTATAAAATACATTTTCATACGTAATCAACCCTGAAAGCCCAAGGTCAGACGTACTGGCTAATCCCCTATAGATTTACCCAATGTGTAAATTCATGCTGTATTAATTAATGCATAACTGGACCTTTTGACCTGATAACTTTAGATAATTAAAACAGATAAAATATTTTTGTGTAGACGGTCAATATTTTCAGATAAATTGATGTGAAGGTTAAGATATAGTTGCGTGGATGGTACCCCGTGACCACGGTCGGTGCCGGTCGAAACGTAATGTGTAGATAAAAGTAATAATAATTATTATAATAATCGTATTTAAGTCTCGATTGTTCATAAATGTAGGTATATAGGTATGTGTACAAATCGCGAATGTTTAAAAACCATCGTTATATCGAAACACCTCTGTAACTTATCGGACATTGTTATTACATTTTCCTAGTCTTTGTTAGTATACCTGTTCTATTAAAATTAGTATTTTGATAGTATTATTAATAACGGTCAAGTATTTTTGTATGCCACTATGCTCTACTTTCTTTGCAAAAAGGAAATAACTGCAAATTTTGTATCAAATCTATGTATTACACAATGCAGTATGTAAGTACGAATTTCGTATTGATATTGACATTTTTACCCGACCTAATTTGACCATCCAACAATCCTTCTAAAAGCAAAACCAAACTCAATCACGTCCTAACACATAAAACTTGTTCTATAAAAGATAAACGAAGGGAAGAAATTCAATTTGATATTTGTCGGCAAATGAGTCGAGTTCAAAGAGACGCAATCATGAACCGTTGCCGCTGAACGAAGTGCCATACACAGTTCTGATGAGTTCAAAGCTAAGTTTAATACTGAGTTTGTGAGGAAATATTAGTTGAGTGGTCTGTGCATTTCCCAATTATTTATATAAAAATAATACTATACATATATCAAACGTAACATTTGATTTATTTGTTTGGTAGCTGGCCTTCATCAAACTTAATATCGTGCTTCAGGACATGAGCCTTTTTTCAAGTAGAAAAATAATAAGCGTTAATTGCATACATGCTCAAGATGGATCAATTGACGATTTCAGACTTTTAGTCTAGGTATCCTCCATATGTTTTCCTTCAGCTTTACTAAGTCTTTGGTGTCCAAGATTTTACAATATATTTTTTGAGTAAGATTTAATAACATTAACATGTCAAGTAGAAGCTTAATATTACTTACAAAAGTTACTGTGGTACTTGCTTGATAAAAAAATCGTGTACGCTCTTACTGGAACTGCCTTCAGTATTGAAATTTCGTGAAACAACGCAATTTTAGTTCTAACACTATTTTCATCCCTTATTCGTCATCATATAACTTCTATTTCAGACTTCCTCGTTCAAAACTGTAATAAAACGTTCCATGTCACGCAACAAACGAACCAAAATAGAATCTCTTCGCACAAAATCTTTCAAAGCTCTTCCTTAATACGTCCTCACTTTGTTTATGTTTGTCTGTCCATCAATAAAAGGTTAGTATCTATCTTTACTCGTTTCGTCACTCGTTTTACGATATTTAATAGCTCTTAAAATTAAACGAACCAAACAGGATTCAAGTTGGATTGTCTTTTTATGGTTTTGTAATAAATTTAGGTTGAAGCGATTAAGTTGTAAAAAGTTTTCAACGGCCTTCGTAAGGCGGATCTCACACTGCTGCACTAATGAATGACGCTTTGACGCGCGGGCGTTCACATAAAATTAACTGGTAATGTCAATGAAACCATGCGAATGTGTTTATTGATTAACTGATACAAAAAATCTTCTTGAATTTTAAACATTGCTTTCGCAATAGCTTATGGTTGGATTGAAAAAAAAAACTAATTTATAAGTCACATTTAATAAATAAAATAATATACGTCGTATAACATATGTACATACATGGTTTATACGTTTAGTACCATTCTCATATTATAACTCCAATAGGAGAAGTCATAGAATTGTGAAGAAGCACCGCCGCAATAATAATTATATATTCTGTAACTAGGGCTACATTACTCGCTAGGCAGAGCAATGCATCTAAGAAAAAGACTCGCTCAAAAAACGCGCGTGACAGTCTGAGATCCCCCTAAAACGTAGAATGTATCATTACCCCCATAAACTTGTTGGTGAAGTTATAAAATAAACTGCTTTGGTAAGTAAATGTGAAGGTTTACGTTTCCAAGAGATTCGGATATTTCCCGAAGTGTTTGGTTTGCTCTTCAGTCTGAGCATCGGGTTGCCACTTCAAATAAATGTCAATTGAACTTTTAAATGCAGATTTGGTTTAACTTGTCTCAAGTTGAGTGAAGAGGCTTTTCAACATCTCGTTAAATGGTACTTTTTTTACAGCTTTTCGTTGTTTTAGTTTTTCAGTGGTTAAATAATTATTTAAAAGTTCCTTGAAAGTTGTACATACCTCATCATCTGTCTAGCTTTTTCCCAACTAAGTATGGATCAGTTTCCAGTTTAACCAGCTGCAGCTGAATATGACTGAGTGACTGTCTGTCTGACCTCCTCAACCCAGTTACCCGGGTAACCCCTTGGTAAGATATATTGTCAGACTTATGAATTATGTACAGATGTATGTCAGACTTCGAGCTAAGTAGCTAGAAATGACATGACTTACATCCTGTTATATACCAGTAAATAATACAGATCGAACTACAATTACTTGTATGAAAAGAAAAAAAACAAACATTGGTTTAAGAGCTTTACATAACACAAACTAACATCTATTTCAGTAGCCAATTCACAGGAAACACCCACTATAATCAAACACCACACAAATCAAGCAATAACACAAATTACGCACCCTGTATTACACCACTATTTATTTTAATTGTCAAATTGACACTCACTAATGAACCGGTGTAAACCCGTAGCAAGTGCTACGTTCGCTACGAATTGCTACGCGTTGCTACGCCGTAGCAATTACGAGCACGTCATGCGTTTATTTCACACGTTATGAAATACCTAATTAATGTCGTGTTTTATATTAAAATGGTGTTTGCAATACGTGGGTATTGTTTGTAGTAATTAGAGTGTTAACACTTATTTTATTGTATATGTAACTGATACTAGTTATTAAATTATCTGCCTAGCCTTTTCTCATAAAATAACTGGGTATTTGACGTGAGACAACAGTCTATTTGATCTCCTCAGCTCTGTCATAAGAACAACTCCTGGGAAGGACCAGATGTAAAACTTTCTGATTTCTGACTCTTGGCTTCTGTCAACAGCCAATGGTCTAGAAATTACCTTCATCCATTACCCAATATTTGATGTGCTTTTCAAAGCAAGTAGGTATAAATGGTCACCCATCCACAGAACGACCGTGCTAAATGTAGCTTAACCTGCGATCAATCAAACCATGTATCTGTAAAGCAACGAGCGTTAAAAATGTAATAAGTTTTCGGTTGAAAATAACCTTGCCTTTTAGAAACTAGGTTGGGGTTATTCTAGTAAATCAATCAATATCTTACAAAGAATTGCTTCAACCTTCAGCCCTTAAATAGTAAACTACTTAACAACTTAAAGTACGGCAATCAATTCATTTCTATTTGCCTATAAAATGTACTATGAATCGGTTAATTTGTTTCAAATTGGTCCATTTGATAGTCATCTATGCAATTATATCAATTAAATGATAGAACATAATGAATGTGTTATTTTGCTAATTTATTTGTAATGGGTTATTAAAAATTATTCAAACTTATAAACAGTCCTATTCATCCAAACATAAATATGTTCATTTAACATTGCTACATTCACCCTTTATCAAAGCTACCGTTGTAGGTTTGTATGTACTTTCTAAGTATATCTTGGACACCATTGACTGTGTTTCGGGAGCACGTTAAACTGTAGGTCCCGGCTGCCATTGAAAATCCTTGGCAGTTGTTACGTGTAGTTTAGTCAAAAACCAGTAAGTCTGACACCAGTCTTATCAAGGGGTATTGGGTTAACCCGGTAACTGGGTTGAGGAGGTCAGGGAAGCAATCGCTTCTTGTAAATCATCATGTAATCTGCATCTAGTTAGCCTGCTAGCCGACCCCAACATAGTTGTCAAAAGGCTCGGGAGTTGACAAGATGATGACACTCACCATCTATGCAAGAATCAGCCTTAAAAGTCTTAACCACCCTATCTATACTAATATTATAAAGCTGAAGAGTTTGTTTGTTTGAACGCGCTAATCTCAGGAACTACTGGTCCGATTTGAAAATTTCTTTCCAGTGTTAGATAGCCCATTTATCGAGGAAGGCTATATATAGGCTACTTTTTATCCCGGTACGGGAAGTAGTTCCTCATAAAACTCATCAATATCCATAAACTATAATCTTCCTTATCGATCTATAAAACCAAGCAAGTTCCTACAAAATAAACTAAACGCTAAACAATTTGTTTCGAACATAAACCACGTAACTTGAACTGCGACAAAAGTTAGTAACTGATAACATGAACTTGCATAGTTTTCTATAAGTTCTTAAAAGCGTACTTTGTACTTACCGCTATAACTTTAGCAGTTAACTGGAGTGTAACCGTATTGTATGATGGTTTATGAAGTTGAAAAACCGGTGAATTATGATGACTTTCTTCCTCTTCTTGTAGGTTTTCAAAATAATTTACTCATTGAAAAAAAGTAGATTTCCAAAATGATGTAGATAGATTTTGAAAAATATCTGATCATAATTTTTATTACCAAGCCATAAAACATTTTAAATCACGTTGACAATCATAGTGTGCATTTTGTTGCATCTTATTAAAAAAAATGTTAGCATTTTGTCATGGTTTTTTTAAACTTGTGTTATACAGACACAGGTAATTTTGTTTTAAAGCACAATTGATCTATCCTTAGAACTGTCACAATTAATATAACGTAAAATACCCATTAAAACATGTAACTACTTAAACAACTTAACTTAAACAACATCATCATCCTCCTGTCCTTATTTCTTTTTGGAATCAGCACAACATTTCATCATATTCCATGTCTTGTTCTACCATAGTTTTCTGTCCTACACCATCACACAATTAACATTATTTCCATCCAAATTATCTTTCACACAAACTCTGGTAGTTATCTCGATACCTATCACAAACACAAAACAACTCTCGATTCAACGAACAAAATTAAATCGAATGGCAACTTTAATCAGAGCTAGTGCACCTAGTAATGGGTTTGACCGCAAAACAGGTGCTCTTTAAGGCAAATTACTGGTTGAACATAATGGAAGATTATCGGTTCGGGCCGACCGCAATGGGACGCGAATCACCGCAACAGTATTGTGCGAATGTACACTACAACAGTATGGTATATAATATTAGGTATATTAGGTGGTAGTGTTGCGTATGGTTTTGGTCGCTTTCAGAGTCCATTGGTGCATAGTAGAATACAATATGTGGTCTTTAATCACAGGTGTGTAGGTATGTTTGTAACTTCTTCACACGCAAAAACGGATGAACAGACTTTGATGAAGGTGTACAATAATTTAGTAAACACATTGGGTACGTATATGCAATTTTTTTCTGGGTTAGGGAAATAATTACCTAATTAATTGAGTGAAACCGCTGGCAGGAGCTCAGTATGATATGGTCAAAATTACTAACTGGAAGCTAGTCTATACTAATATAATAAAGGGGACACATTTTTTGTCTGTTTGTACCCTAACGGCCCAGAAATTACTGAACTGATTTAAATAAATCATTCACTGTTGGTAAGCCACACTCTTCACGCGTAACATAGGCTATATTTTATCCCGATATGGGAAAACAGATGGTACCAATAGGTTTGTAGATCAATATCTTCTAAAAAGAACCAATATACACTGAAAGCTTTTCAAGTAGGTCTCAACACGACTCTCATTTAATTATGCAGCCGAGAGCTAATTGTGTTACTTGCTGTCCAATGCAATTGGACTCCTTGATCACATTCACAAGGCTAATTAAAAAAAAAGCCGGTAAAATGTACCGTACAATTTGATACATTTTAAGCAAAGGAAAAGAAGATTTATGAGCTTCGATTTAAGGTCTTAATTGGAGTGAAACTGATATTGGCGTGTTTTAGATGTTTAGCTGTAGAACTGAAGTAAAACAAATGAGCGTGAATGGTAATTGATCGATTTTTGTCTTCTTGAAAATTGAATACCAGTATCAAGTTACAAATAAAAGAAATTATATTAATGCTGCAGGAAGTGTTAGTACTTAGTGTCTTGAATTGGTCTTCTTCACAGCTGAGTAACATTGTTTCACTCGGAGCCTCTGCCTATCTGACCTCCTCAATTTGGTTGCCTGGATAACCCGGTACCCCTTGGTAAGAATAAGACTAGACGTACTGGCGTATTCATTGTCTATTATTTAAGGTTTTTATTGTCAAACTAGCTTCTGTCAGCGGTTTCACCCGCATCCCGTAGGAGCCTCTGCACGAACCCGGACAAAAAGTAGCTTATAGCCTTCTTCGATAAATGGGCCATCTAACACTGAAAGAATTTTTCAAATCGGACCAGTAGTTCCTGAGATTAGCGCGTTCAAACAAACAAACAAACTCTTCAGCTTTATAATATTAGTATAGATTGAATCCCGTTAGTTGACTTTTCGTTGACATGATAATAGAAGACCTAAAAAGCCCTGATGATTAAAACTATGCTTTATTATTATACATTATCCTTTTATCACGTATTTTGTTTATTATATAACAAAACAAAGCGACATAACATTAATCAGAATACCATAACAATAATCCTATACAATCTCTCACACGCGCTTCCACAATATTGAATTTACAAACGTATTAACAACAATAATAAATAGTCGCTGTGAATTCTATAAATAGATAGAACAAAGGGATAGTGGCAAATATTAATATGTAAATTGAATTTAGTAGCATATTTTAAAAAGCTAGTATTATATTTTCCAATATACATTTATTCATAGAATTAAAAGCTCCTGGCTAATTCAAAGCTTTGATATTTTTTTTGTGTTTTCGTTAATTCATGTGTTCTCAGAGCGCTTATCTCAAAAACTAAGTATTGATAAGAAAAGCTCAATTATTACATTATGAAATGTATTTATCAATCAGATCGATGTACAATACCTAATTTTAAGATATCCTGACTCAGAAACCTTACACCAATCCTGAATTGATGAATCTTTAAATTCTTAAAACCTTCAACAGTTTGTATTAAGGGACAAAAACAACAGAAATAAAACAATCAAACTTGGCACGTTAAATTCAAAATCGTTATTTATTCTTAATTTCAAATGACAGATAATTACAGTTTCTTATACATCACTTACTTACATACATAAGAATATATTTCACATTATTTTTATTTACATTTAACATTATTGTACTCAATTGGTATACTTTTTTATTAATTTTTATTTATCAACCTTGATAATTTTTTACTTTTTTTTTCAGCTGTAGGTATGAAATATTTGAAATAATATGAAATTATTTTACATACATAGTGGTTATTAGCAGTGATTACAAAATATATAAAATTTTGTTGGTACATAATATTAATATAATATAATTACTTTAAAAGCCAATGTTACCGATATTATTAGGCTAATAAAATATAATGTCATGATAATATTTGTTATTGTGAATTCATAAATGGATATCATTTGTAATAAAGTGTACAAATATAATTACAGTTTAAACAAAGCAATATTTGTACATTTCGTTAAAATCTATTGTCATTATTTGATTTGTTGAACATGTTTGAAAACATAGTTTTTTTAAATGCTTGTTATAATAAATGATACGGTTCTCGCCAAGAGCCTGAGAAAGGACATAGGCTACTTTTTAGCTAGTTCCCGAAACGAATACTCCAGAGAAAGCGAGAAACAGATGATATATATTTTCTTCATAAAAGAGACACATATATTACACAAAGCAACATAATAAATAAAGTGCAGTAAACGCGCTATTTCCTTCTCGAATGTGTCCGGAGAGGGCTGTAAACGTCATCATAATAGTCGGACAGTTTCTACCGTATTAATAATTAATACGTATTCGTTGTAAGTACAATTGTACTTACTAGAAAGTACCGTTTATATTCATATTGCATCAGGAGTAAAAGCTTCTAAACCAATAACTTAAAAGTAAAAATAAGTCTAGAATTAACCCATCTTGAACGACGGGTTAAGTGTTGACAAAATTATATTTCCCAATGATTTTTAAATGCAGCATGGGATGATTTTTGGTAGAAAAGTCGATTGTGTTCAGCAAAATATGACAATATCATCCCATATCGTCATCTCAGGGTGAAAACCTTAGAAAGTCATTTTTGTTCTATACTTCGCATTTTCAGGAAGATAACGTCACAAAGCACATCCTATTGACATATAAAACATATGTTTTATCCACAATACAGTAACAACCATCATAACAGATATGAAAACGCTTCAGTCATCTCTCATTCAAGTAAACACACAAGAAATTACAAAAGAATATAATAACTTAGTTCGTCCGACTTGTAAGGAGAAAAAATCTCATAAGAGTATTGCTTTTCGCTTCAACAAGAGTACCCACAAACTGCTAACTAAACAGTCAGCCGACAGTTTGTTGTCCCGATAGTGGCCAAATTATTGTTTAAAAAAAATCTTATTTCTAACCAAGGTTTTCACTCGGTCTAATGCCGGCTAAATACCTGATCTTTGTAATGCGCATACTACCATTTACCGTCCCATCGGCATCGGGCACTTGTGTCTGCGCAAATGCTTGTGCACTATAATATGTCCTGCGCAGCTGGCTGACCTCCTTATATGAGAACAGCCGCCGTAGCTGATAATAGGCTAGGAGGACATCACTGCCATTCGTCTTCATAATGATTTATGAGCCCAAACAAACTATCGGCCGCCTAAAAGTTTGTAGTGTGCGGGTACTCTTAGACTTTCGTCTCCCGCTGTGGTCCTGGTATTTCCTTTTACGTATTATTAACGTTTCTGATATTAATATTCGACTTGTAATGGAGATACTTACTTTTATGTTCGTCAATTCTTCGTGAATCAAAAGACGTGATTATTTATGTAAGGACTAGTTTGAGCCTGTATCTTAACGTATAGGCTTGCTTATCATTCTACTGTTGTGACTTAAATTTTGGGACAAATTAAGAAAAATACAATTATAAAAAGTATGTGCTTGAGCCTATAAAACGAGTTGCTTAAAAAAAGCAGTATTTCATTAAAATAACTGACATACTTGTACATAGTTACTTTGGGGGAAACCAGCATAATTATATTTCCAAAATTAATGTAACAAGATTCAAATAACTTAAGTGGTATCAGTTAACGCATTCTGCATAACCTCAATTTCAGAAGTTGTTAAAATGTTGATACGACATGGCATATTGCCAATTCATTGCATAGCTATAGGTACGACGGTATCTGATTCTACGAATTGGCTAAACATTTACATATTGGCATTTGGCTTCAAAATAAATACTTAAAGTCAACTATATTGAACGGTTTAAAAAAATTGTTATGAAAAGCATTTATAAGGACAGTCCGTCTTAACATTAATATTCTCATTTGTTTTCTCATAGAACAAATTGTCACTCAAGCTAAGAACGCTTTTATATTTTTAACCAACCCAAGTCCTTAATTAAAAACCCTAGCAATTTAGGACTCCTTTGAACAGAACTTAACAATATTCAAATACCTACAGCTGAAAACAATTAACATCAGAGAGTATTGTTTATACACAGAAAATTAGTTACAATTATACATACTACTTTTAATACAAGTGACGTTATCCAAACTCCTGATGATTTTGTACTGAGAGCATCCTTAGAGCAAAGAGTACCACCAGTAGATGTACGATTAGGTGAGTTTGGGAAGAGGCCCCTGATGAATTATTGCCGTGTTGCATCGCTGCTGGAGTTTCACCTGTTAACAAAGGAAATAATAATACTAAAAAACAATGTAAAAATGAATTAGTAAGGTCTTGATAAGGTTGTTGATTTTGATCAAAACAAAAAGAAGTCCGGGCTGGTAAATCGCGTTGAGGAGTTATCAAAATTGTTTGAGAAAAGGTGTTTAATATAAAGGATTAAACACCAAGAAACTTAAATTCAATAAATAAAACTTCATCTAACAATTCAAAAGAAAATCTATCCGATGTATTATCACTATTCTCAGCTCTCGAACGTAATACGGAAAGCACTTCTTCTAAGTATTTTAAACTCACAACTTCATTCGACTGTATGGCTTAAAAGTCTTCATCTTTCGAACACAGTTCAATATCAGAATCCTATTTCATAACTATAGCTTCTCCTTTTAAAACTTATCTAGAATCTATCAGTCACGTTCCATCTTTATCTACCAGCCGAATTTCAATTTGCTCACTTCAAAAGGGGAGATTATTGATTTACTTTATAGAATCATTGAATAAATTTTAGCTTCAGAGTCGAAATAAAAATTAATATAATTTTAATTTAAGCGGGAGTTTGGATTCAGTGGAGATATTTCTGTTTCTAATTGACCTAGAAATTATACTGGGATCTTTCATTTATCATGCTCCTATATTTTCTCGTGAGAATAGTATTCATCTATTTACAATTTCTAAGGTTATTTAGTTCTCTACGCCGCAAACTAATTACATTCTAATCTTTATTCAAAGTGTCTTTACACGGCTCAAGTAACTTAACAGCTTGAAGAACAAAACAAATGACAATAAAGCAATTATCCTGCCAGAGTAAACAACAAAAACTTTGTAATTATTAAGTGCCTAATTTATCCACAGAAGAATTGGGTGTACATTAAACTTGGCTAATTTTTCACGTTTTTACGAGGCTCTTAAAGAATTAAGGCCTTCCACCAAATCTAATTAAGGAAAAGGACTTTGTTTCTGTGACTGTATTCTGTCTCGAAATGTCATTTTACCTTTGTTTGTCTATTACATTATATTCATTAGCTTTTGTAGCAACGTCTCCTAAATCTTGTAAAGGCATTGTAGCAAAAACAAAATTCTCTTCACAAAATGAATTTATGCCAAGTATTTAATCAACTTTAGGATATTCGCTATTTGGGTTATTGAATAAAATTCCTGGTGGTCCAAGTTATGTTTTTAAAGATATTTTTGGCTAAATTAAATGTTAATTTTGCAAATATTCCAGATTCTAAAATAGAATCTTTCGAAAATTGAAACTAAACAATCCGTAAAATGTTTTTTGGAGAATTTTCCGTTTCTGAATTTTCCTTGTCCGTCAATGTATAATACTTTACACGTTCTAAAATAATGTTATTACGAAACGGCTTTACAATTTAACATAAGATTTTTCCTGTTTTCTAAAACAGCTCAATGATCAAAGATCCTTCCTCATATTTCTATAATTTTAATTTGATTTTTATTAACAGACTTCCTTGACTAAAGACACCGAATAACCAACGAAAACGAAATTAAAATTCAGTATCCACGCTACTTACGATGTAATCAAATAGATTTTTTCATGTCTCATCTTATAAAGGACTATAATCTTTAAATCTGTTACGCTAATGTCTGTTTACAAAGATCCCATCTCCGCTTACTGCACAGGCGGAAAATTGAATAGGAGCTATAATGTCTATACTTTTGGATACACAATCTTCTGTACCTAGTGTTAGGTATATTATTCAATCTATTTGTGGGTTAGGTTTAGCTTGCTCGTTTAAAAGCTTACGTTGCTCAAACGACGTCCATTGATAGGTTTCTCCTTCCAATGCTTTTGTTGAACCTTTTGTGTGCCCAGATTGAGTTTCTTAGAAACGTGTGGACCTGTACCTTTAAAATATTGTACCTCTACAATCCATGTTAATACAAGTAATGTTTTGTTTGCAGCTTGTTCGGTAAGGAATGAAAACAAATAGATACGTTTAATGTTGTTATTATCTGTTATTCTCGGATCATGGAACTCAGGTTTCGTGTTTGCTTAGTTTATGTGCGCTCGTGTTATTTTATTTGTATTGTCAATGTCAATAAAATGATCCGATGAATGCTGGCTTTTCAATTCGAATGTTTTATGTAGTTCATCGTTTATTTTTGTTTAAAAATACTCTGTAGTTTATCCAGCCAGTCCATTTTTAGGGTTCCGTAGCCAAAATGGCAAAAACGGAACCCTTATAGTTTCGTCATGTCCGTCTGTCCGTCTGTCCGTCTGTCCGTCTGTCCGTCTGTCACAGCCGATTTACTCGGAAACTATAAGTACTACAGTGATGAAATTTGATGGGAATATGTGTTGTATGAACCGCTACAAAAATATGACACTAAATAGTAAAAAAAAGAATTGGGGGTGGGGCCCCCCATACATGTAACTGAGGGATGAAATTTTTTTTTTCGATGTACATACCCGTGTGGGGTATCAATGGAAAGGTCTTTTAAAATGATATAAAGTTTTCTAAAAAACATTTTTCTTAAAGTGAACGGTTTTTGAGATATCAGCTCTCAAAGTCGTAAAAAGTATGTCCCCCCCCTCTATTTTTATAACTACGGGGTATAAAATTCTAAAAAAAATAGAGGTGATGCATGCTAATTAACTCTTTCAACGATTTTTGGTTTGATCAAAGTATCTCTTATAGTTTTTGAGATAGGTTGATTTAACTGTAATTTACGGAACCCTTCGTGCACGAGTCCGACTCGCACTTGGCCGGTTTTTAATCAAAAATGTTATGAGTATTGTTTTAATCTGCACGTTGAGTAGGCGTGGTTATTTTATTTTATTAAAAACAAATATTTGCACATTGTGTCGGTTTTTAACTTTTTTTTTTTAGTAACAAATAACGGGGTTTTGTTCTGTTGGTAGTAAAACATATGAAGATGATGAAGATAATATAACAATATACTTACTTTGTACAACATGAACAGTCACCGAAGCAGCTTTAGCATTAGCTGGTACACAGGTGTAGTTGCCAGCGTGACGTGGTTCTGCCTTGCCAATGACCAGCTCACTGGTTTGACGCCCATTGTGGACACTTACGCCATCTGTGTAAAAGAAAATAAATGTTAAGTCAGTAATAACACTAAGGGTGAGTTGCACCACTACTACTAAACTATAACCAGCCGTACACTTGCCGCTCATTAGTCAAATCGACGATTTGATAACTGAAAACTGTTCGTTTACTGTTGAAGTTGAATGATGTAACAGCTTATGTATAGTGTCAACTGGGTTGAGGAAGTCATACTGACTACTTATTGCTCCTAGTAAAGTATTGGTACTCAGTTGCATCTGAATAGTTCGATCCGAAAATCCGACCACAATATAGATCTTAAAAGGTTGGGCAGAGATAATTGTAATGTCATCAATAATATAGGTAATAGTACAATTGATGAGTTATGTTACCGTTAGAATATTACATAGGGTAAGTCATCAATAAGCATACCCTATGTGGTCGTTTTTGTGTTAATGGTAATGGTTTAGTGTAATGTCTGTGTATAATCATATTACTATTCTCACAATTACTATTCTCACAAAAGTTCCAGCCTTTTTTATTATCCCACTGCTGGGCTGCGGCCTCCTCTCACACGGAGAAGGATTGAGCGTTAATCACCACGCTTGCTCAATGTGGGTTGGGTCAAAAATGCAAAACGCGCTAAAACTGCAGAAAGTTTTTACACTCCCCAGTCTTTATCAAATTTCCAAAACCCTTTATTAAGAAATCTATCCCTCATACAAAAGGGAGATACATATTGCACAAATCATCCACGAACCATAAATTAATTAACATCATATTTGCCAGTTATTCAGTCAGACAATCATAATCATAGTACTCAGGAAAGACATCCACGTTTCCATTTGATCGGTAAACAAGAAGCTGCCCAAGGTTGTAGGGTACTAAATAAACATTTTCCTTAAGAATACTCGCGCACACTGGATACTTTTAGTCGGCCGATAGAAGAATAACCGGTAACCGTTGGGGTAAATGAGTTCTAGAGTGGAGACCACGCCTCGGCAAACGAGTGTAGGACGTCCTCAGGCACGGTGGAGTGATGACTTGTGCAAGACGGCTGGCAGGAGCTGGATGCGAGAAGCCGAAAATAGATCTCAGTGGCGTGCACTTGGAAGGCCTATGTCCAGCAGTGGACTGCTATAGGCTGATGATGATGATGATTATAGAAGAATAGTAGTTAGCACATTACAAAGATCAGATATTTAGCCGGTATAAGATCGACTGAAAACTTTGATTGGAATCAACATTTTCTTGGTCTTCTTTTATTTGGTCAAAAATTAAGCATTGCCATCCAACGTGGCAATGCTGTCAGCCTCTTGGGTATACTCCCACTGGGCAGCGATGAAAAGGAATTTTTTGATGCGATTTTGTAATTATTATTTGTTTTAAGCTGGTTAGGTATATAGATAAGTTTAAGAGAATATTTTTTATATTTTCTTTAAAAAATAATTTTTGACAACTATCGGGTCAACTATCAGCCGACTTTTTAGTCTGCAGTTTGCGGATGGATACTCTAAGTAAACAATATTATAATAGAAAGAACAACTTCTTCAATATTTCTGAATAAAAAATATGTGTTTTGATATTATCTGTACAAACATTCATTGTCGTTTGTTTACAACTTATGGCCGAGTTTTAGCTGTTTTCGGTGAAGATCAATATTTGTATTGTCACTAGTTTATGTCCTTGACTTTGTCTGACTTTGGGATTCTAAATACGAGCGTTTCTTTAACATTTCGGTAGGTACATGTTATATGTAGCTGTGAGCCATTTTTTATTCATATCCGTTGAGTATTTTTTGCTCGAAATCGTAGCGTTATAATCCGTCCTGAAAAAGAGTGAAATGAAATAAAAGTTTCATAAATAAAACAGTGGGAAGTAAGGACATTTAGGTCACTCTGATATTCTAGATCGTGATATAGATCTGTCTATCTAACCATAAAAAAGTTTTTTATTCAATTTGGTTTTAGAAGTATCTATATTTTTGTTATGGTTTTATAACTATTGACAGTACTATTCTCTTTAATAACAATGGCATCGGAGGCTGTTCTCTTAAACCCAGAATTTACCGCGATTTTCGACCCGACCCGCATCAAACCCGAGACCTCATGCGCAGCAATCGCGCTTGCAACCACCAGACAGACATCAGAAAGCATTTCTATTATTACCACAGTATCGCTCCCACAACCATAACTTTTATGTCTCAATGGCAAACCAGCCAATAATCAAATCTGAATCATAAATTATTTATTTCTCCAGCCTCCACTCTCGAGATTGAAATAAGACAACTGCGTGCTCTTGCGTCCACTTCGAGATCTCCTCGCAAATTAGGTCAGCACTTCACAATCCTTTTGTTTACCATTCGCTGGAATTCTCTAGAAGTTCTCGAGAAAAAGCCTCCGCGACAACGGATGTTGAATATTACTCTGGGCTTTATAAAAGTAGTCCGAGGTTTTCATGTATTTGCTATTGAAATAGTTGTGTGCGAGCAAAACCTTTTTGTTGTCAACTGGTTTTGTTTTGCGTTACTTTTTGTAAGGATTACCTAGGTTTGTTTGAATCTTTGTATTCATTTACAAAGTAATAAGATTGTACAACATAACATACTTACAGACTTTTTAGGGTTTTAATATGGGATATGTTGAGAAGTTCATTTATTAGTTTCGATGCTGTATTTATAATCAAACCACCTTATTGATTCGAGATTATGTACAGAGAATTACCGTGAGTAAACTTAGATAATTCGCACACGAACATACACAAATGATTTCAAATCGATTCTCCGCGCGGTCGGGCGGATGTTTGTGTAAGAACAACATTAGATCTGTCTCACCGCGTACCGCGGCGGAGCGCGGTGTCATTTGTTAAATACCTTATTGGTATAATATGTTGTTCTTTCTAAGTTTCAATAATCATTTAATATGGTCATAACAATATCTCAACAATTACAGCCTTTTCTCCAACTATTAACCGTCCAAAATTCATTCTCCAAAGCTATCACTAAGGCATTAAAACGAATAAGATGCCCTACAATAAATCCATTTCTACTTCCCTGCATCGCTTGGGAAATAAGGTAGGTACTATTATCCTTTTGTACATTTCTTTAGCTGTACCCACCTGACTACTAACGAAGTACGAGCCCTCTGGGATTACCTCAGCTTATAGCTTTGTAAAGAGTTCTCCAAAATGGCCGACCGATTGTAAAAAGTAGTGTTTTTCAGATATTTTGTGGATCCAGTTATTGGATTTTAATTAATTCTTCGTTTTCGGTTCGGTGGATTTTTTTGGTTTTAACGGCACTTGGTTTATTGGGAATTTTTGGTGTAAAAATTTAAAAGGTTCATTTAAAAGCTTTGAAATATTTATCAAAGTTACTGGCTCTAGCTGTTTAGGTATTTTCCAAATTGGACACGTGGAATTGTTATACGTGAAAGTTTATGGGTATAGATAATTACAAAATTTCGGTCGTTAGTCGGCTGACAGTCGGTTCGAACTCGTAAATCAGTATGGAAAGGAATATTAGTACGCACATAACAACGATTAAGTATTTGGCCAGTATCAAACTGACTTTGAAAAAAATATTTTTTATCCCATCCCATCCCATTAACCATCGGGCTGTCTGTTTAGTCGTGGATAGTAGGATTCTAACTCAAAACCTTCTTCTTCCTCCTGCCCTGTTCCTTGGTTTTGTAAACCAAGACCTATTTACTGATTTAACGCAACAGTGCGCCAATAAATCGCAAAAACCAGTACCTACTGCGTATAAAAACCCAGTGTACTTACTATAGTACAGTTGAAAAACATCTCAATAAGTGTTTCGTTTTAAGCAGAACCTATGCGAAACTCGTTCAGAAACTCGAAGTAGAAATAGCACTTATTACAATTCCACTTAAAAAGGAACGGGTTAACTTTTTATTCGTATTCGCTTGTTTATTATAGTTGCAGATGGAAATATGGTAAGTTTTAATTGAGTGCATACTGCATACGTACCGAGTTTTTTCTCGTACTGTTTTTTTTTTTATTTATTTAGAACGGCTTTGCCGATTTTTATAGAGGAGCAGAATTTTGTTGAGTTTTTGAGTAGTAATAAAAGTAAAAAATTTAGGAATTTGTTTGTTTAAAGGCAATATTTTGAACATAAATCAGTAGTTCTTTAGATTAAAATTATTTTCATTTAATACAGTCAAAGGAAGTAAGAGATGTGAATCATTTTGAAGAATAAAAATGTAAGGCAATTACATAAAAATATTTTAAAGCTGGCTTTAAAATGTACAGTATTTATTTTTGTACAAAATACATATCATGCTTGCCTATTAGTTTTTAAATTCAAATTCGTTAAAATTGAAACAAGAACCAAATTCGAGAGGTACTTTCAGCTGCGCTATTTTATTTAACTTATGCTCATATTTTTTTATGATGGTTTATTTTCAGCAATGTATTGATAGAAGATAAAATCATAATCCACCTAGGCTTTTCCCAAGTATATTGGGGTATTCTCCTTGTCTTATCGGAGGTACCTGTGTACCAGTGTGTTTTATCTCCTCAACCCAGTTACTCGGACAACGCTGTGCCTGTCGGTTAGACTGGTTGTCAGTCTTTCTCCTACCCACTTTTGACTACCCGTAACAATTGCCGAAGATGTTCAAACGCTAGATGATGAAAATAAATCGATGACAAAAATGAATTAAATCACACAAATGATAGATGTATGAAAATGAAAGACATCGAATACTCACTTAAATCATAGTTAATCATCCTGTTCTCGAAATACCAGAAGACGTAAGATGGAGGCTCCGTGGACCTCTTGACCACACAGACGAGCCTCAACATAGAACCTTCGTGGATTATCTTCTCTGATTCCCCCACTATCTCCGCGTAAGCCGCTGTTGGAAAAAGTTCGTGTTAGTTTAAATGGATCGATAGAATATATTTTGAAGTGTTAAAAGAAGTGGTAATGGGCGTAGATAATGTTGGGGTTTCTGTCTTGCGTAAATAAATGAACCAGTTTCTGGTTTGCAAACTGGTGTACGTAGGTGTACCTATATAGTTTCTACGATGTTATTTGATTAAAGATGATGAATCAATCATTGAAGCTCATTTTCCAAATACCATTCCATATTTATTTCTTTTATTGATATATTTATCTTTATATTGTCATCATATTATTATGTCAGTTTTCTCTATACATAACCTCTGATGTGTTCTAACCTTAGATAAAACAATTTCACACCAAGACAAACCCAAAAACATTAACATACATAAGCTCATTGTCATAATCACATTGAAAATAACGACAGTATAATGAAAAGGGTGAAGGCACATGAGTCATTATAAACATAGCGCTCTTAATATAGCGACGGTCTTAACCTAGTTTTGTAGTCCCAGCACTTCTTGCGGCAGAAAAATGAACAAATATGCTACAAGCTTCTTACGTAAAATATGGTGATAAAACAATGCATTTTGTCTTTTGATATAGAATTAAGATTTTGTGACTTTGTAGAAGATATAGAACTTAAGAAAGCAGATGGTACATATAGGTTTCTATGGAAGAGATAAAGATAGTAATTCTAATTATATGTAAATGTGATAGTGTCGATAATGGAAATATTAAAGGTTTTATAGCGCTCAAAATTCTTTAACAAAATCCTAAAACTGATTAGGTCGGTTTCATGGATTTAAGTCCACTATGTTTACTCTATTCAATTTAAGTATGCGAAGCTCTTAAAATAAATTATTTAATATCAACAAAGTTTAGTCAATATTGCTCTTTGGATAACCCATTCAGTAAATATTTACCTAATAAACAAATTTAATATGGCTGCTACAACAACCATCAGAAAAGGCCTTGCAGCTAATTAGCAATCACTAACAGAAATTGGTACAACGTTCACCAACCAGTGCCACTTTTCATAAATAATTAATAAGACAACAGTACACAAAATAATGGAAACAACGAACAATAAAATGAAACCGCAGAAATTAATTCTGTTGTAAAAGCTCCGCAAATTGAAAGGCAGATCAATGAATTTATAATGATAATTTTAACAAAGGTTTTAAAATAAATCAGTGTAATCAATTTAAAGTTAACGACATTTTCAGTTTTAAATGAGCATCTGGATCGGAAATTGAATCATTTAGTAGTAAATCCCCATTTAAATATTTATTGCGGCGTGAACAAACCACAGCAAAAAATTATCAACTTTTGAGTTCATAAATCTGTAGTAAAATCATGAAGAAAACATGTTATGCACCAACGTATAAACAAATACAAAAAGCAGACAAAATGATATTACATTATTAAAGACTTACACTAGCTAGTTGAAATAAACAACCCTAAATTTATCAAAGCCTACTTATAAGATGATACAAAAGCAAAAAATAAAGATAAAGAAGTTTCTAAACTAAATGTAACAAGTAAAATAAAAGCTGATACAACACTTACCAACAAGAACAAGCTTGAAGAAAATACTGGTAGGAGGGTGCGTGGGAACTTGACACTCGTAGTACCCCGCATCGGCTGACGTTGCAAATCTAATGTGTAACGCCCAGTCCTGGTGGAAATAAATCACGTTAACGGTCTCGAACAGCGGTAACTAGCAGTTATAGAAAGTTCCACTAAGGCCTTTATAAGAATCGATTCGAACAGCCAAAAGGTGGATACGTATGTTAAAGGCAAAAGATAATTCAATTTCGAAGAACTTGATGTGGGTTGCGAAAAATGTAACAACGTAGAAACAAAGGGTAATTATGTAGATAATGAACATTTAAAAGTTACAGGTGATTCCACGAAATTTGTGTTGAGCAAATTACAATCGACTGTACTCAGAAATATAGCTTCCCTAGAAAACAAATTATAAATAGAAGCAGCAGTAATCGATACTACCAGGTACTTAAATCTAATCGATACAATCGAATGAGACAAAGTAGACGAATAAACAACGACCTACGGTAATTCATGGAAACAGTACAGAAAGATCTAACCAAACAAATCCAAAACAATTTTCGATTTCAATCCAAATCCACTGAGCTGTGTTGTAATCAGTAAATTAAACAAAAACAAACAGTACAGAAGACTGTGGAGCAAACCGCGAGGAACAATTGGAAGGAATTTGACAATAATGGCTGTTCTTAAACTCAAATTCGCTCTAACGTTGAATCGAAGGGCTCGTTTACTTTATTATCTTCATGTATCTTCTTGCGGTACCTAAGTTAATATTGGACAATTAACTTTGAATTGTTTGCTTAATACTTCAATCAAATCGTATTCTACTTTCTCGAGGTTTCTATCTATTATGTAAACCTAGTCATTATCATTAACACCTGGTCTTTCTTTGTTCAATATTTTACTTCTAGTACTCTTGTTATATATCCTATCTTTTCATTAAATCAAAAGTAAGTATTACGAACATCATTGTTGCCCTACCTACATTCAGCCATATAACTTATGATTAAAAATCTCTAAATCCAGTCCCCATTCAGCATACACTTTAATTTACACCAAGCTTACGTAATACATTTCAAAAACTAAATGAACCAGAAATGTAAACAAAGACTACAAAATCCAGACTCTCTCATTATGTCGGTGCAAAGAATGGAGGCAGAAAATTCAAATGGAACGTAACTTTTGAAATGGCGCATGGAGCGAGATCGACGCAAGATTAAATTAATCGTGGGTTCTTCACTGGGATATTTCAAGAGCTCTTGAAGCCCGGGACATGAGATGTATGGGGTATAAAAAGTGTTTGTGTAAAGGCACTGGTGTTGATGATTTTAATCAGGGAAAAATAGGCATGTTTTGAGGTGGGTGTGTTATGGAAGCTTTATTTTTATGTCCTTCAACTGAATGACGGTTTACCCGTTGGAGTGAATGTGACGTTGAAGAAAATAAGTGGTTGTTTTTGGTTTTTATTACACACACGTTTAAAGATGTAAAAATAGTACCAACAATTTGTACAAAATATGACCTTACATTCCATCTGCCTATCAAAAAGACTAGAACTACTTAAACTACCAACAAAACACATTCTTACAGCTCAAAATATTCCCACTTTCACTAACTACTTCAACTGTCCATTAAACTTGCAGGCGACCCCATAATTGTGAGCCAACATCTTAATAAGAAAAGAACTCTTCTAACACACTGTAACACTTTAATAAAAAGCTAGACTGAACAGTAGGAGAACCGCAAGAAAATTGAATCAGCGGGTACAAGCGGATATTTCTTGACAGACAAAGACGTTTTATAATGTCCATGGACAAAGGAAATGCAGACTATAACACATTTATGGTACATTTTGTATGCATGCCTCGTTTTTATTCCTCATTGGTTTAGTCTAGCGAACAATGTGGATACCATTTTTCTTTTCTCATGTTTTAGAATTTGCAGGATCCGCAAATTTACCTACATAAGTGTCTCCCTACCGTTTTCAATTTTATCCCTTTCTTAGCTCGAGTGAGAAGTCTTGCTGGCTTAGTTGTAGTGGCTCTTCTCAAGCACGGGTTTGCGGGTTCGATTCCAGTCAGGCAAGTACCAATATAACTTTTCTCACTTGCAATATGTGCTTCTTAAGATGTTTTGGATACCAGACTGAGTGAATGTGAACTATAACATAGATATATATGAAACCTGGACTTTAAAGTCTGAAATTTCAAATTCGAGATGAGCAAGTATGGTGATTATTGTGTACAGTGGAATACTATACTGTAGAATAGTAAAAATGCTGTCAATGATTTATAAGCATAATGTGGGGCATAATAGAAACCAAAATGCTTTGTGGTGACTGCAATATTAAATAGGCAATATGTCAGTCGAAAATTCAGTTATGTTTGCCGCATCGATATGATCATGAACGAATTCATTTTGGTAATAATTTCTATGAATCAAAGCTATTGTTAGTTGCATGCTAATAAGCTTGGCTGTCACGCTTTGATATTGTGCATTTGTGTTATCCATGTGTGATGGTATTCATATTTCATGCAGATGTGTTTAATTTTGCCCTAGTTGATACTCATATAACTACAAAAAAGTTAATCCGTATAAATAGATATGTAAAATTAAATACTTTGGCCTCTATCTCGCAAATTAATTATCAACTGCAATGTTTCGTTGATCATTTTACGGCGAAATAAAATTAGACTGGAATTACAACCTTTTGAAATATCTTCAAGATAAGCATATCACACATGAAAGACAGACTTATACACATTTCACAAACAGTTTTTCTGATCATTCATATAAAGACCAACCAAATGATAGATCCACGCAAATACTTAATCTCCAACATTAATTCTCTCAAACTATTTTCTGTTATACATAATATTCTGCACAAAACAAACACATCGGTCATTTCCAGTCTTTACTGATGCTGAATGGAGCCCAGATCCAGTATACACGGAACGCTTAACAGCTCATGAAACGATTGACGATCGGTCATATGGAAATAGTAGTCTAGATAGAACCTAATGCTGATTTGAAAGGACGATTTTACACCACATTAGAGCTAGGCTAATCTTTTGATTAGTGAGATTAATCGATATTAAGTGTAAATATGTAGTTTGATATCTGCATGTAAGGAGAAAGCTAGAAAGCTTGTAATCACCTAATCTATTTTGAATATCTGGGGTAAAGGATAAAAACATGATTTTATGATTTGTGAACCTCCTCCTTTTTGTGAAGTCAATTAAAAATATGTAAAAGCAACACTGATGGATTCGTTAACATTAATGGTTTAAAAAATAATCTAAATAAAAATACTGAACATACAATTATAATGACCAAGTCTAAATTAAATATACAATTTTAATCAAAATAATAATTAGTAAAAAGCCTTTCCCCGAAACTGGGGTGTTTATTTGAACAAAGCTTAGTACATACATGTCGGCGTCAGGATCCGACGTCGTTAAATAAAACAAAGGGGTTCTCACACAATCACTTGGTTTATTCCAATTAACACAGTATTAGTCACTACAATTATTTATCACGAATTTGTGGGAGGTGTGCACTCGGCAACGGTCGGCGAACCAATGACCCGAGTCGTGCGCGCGCGCCGCTTTATATAAGGTCCACCGTTGACAGATCGACGATTGACACATCGACGGTGGCGCCGTCATACACATGTTGTAAGATAATATTAATATTATGTAACATTTTGTATTTCGTGTTAAAGTTACATTTGGTACCTGCGGCAACTTTCATAACTTTGACAATATCGATTTTATGGGTCTCATGAGATCCAAATTTGTTGACCTGTGACTATTGGAAGCATGTGAATAGTTTCAAAGTCAATATAATTTATTCAAAGTTGACTGCAAAACAGCACCTTTTGAACGTCAACATTTTGCAAAAGACAGCACCCGAAATGCCCACCCATCACCACTTCCTATATGTTTTGCTGGGAAGAAGTGGCAGATCAAACTTACAAGCAAAAATGGTATATTTTCTTATTCTTTTTTTCTTCTTAAATAATTAGACGGGAGTACTAGTTTCTTTAGGGACAAAAACTCCTAGATTGTATATTATTGACAGGTCTTAAATGTGACCACTCAATTTCTTTTTCATATTATTACTTTCGCGCTCAAAATAGAACCGAATTCAATCAATCTTTGATTCAATCAAATATCGACAACATCAGTACACAATACAATCATAGTTTCATCCATTAATATTAATGAAAACTTACTCTTATTGTTAGGGCCAAAACTTCGAAACCACACAAAAGATACTGAAACCCCTTACAAGACCTTTCACTTATCAGTCTTTCAGTCTGGTTATTTTGACCCTATTTTATTAGGTACTATGGTCTTATTCAAAGTTAATTTTGCAGTCGGTAAATTTTATTATAACAACCTGATTTGAAGGCACCTTTTATTGGCTACAAAACTTGATGGTAGTCAACTGTTTGTGGAGGAATCTGATTGCCTTTTGACTGGTTCTTAACCTCTGCAATAGTTTTCATGTTTGTCTTGAACACAAAGCTATTACTTTAAGGCTTATTTGAACGACATTAGCATCTGCTTATGATCGATCATTAACATCATCACAGCGCATAATTTTACAAAACGTTACTTTTGGATTTTTGCATCCTCAAACAAAATTTGGCAATCCAAGACCACACATCCAATTCCAATTTCGATTATTTTCATTAGACCAAATTAGATGACATGAATGAAGAAGACATTTTAGAATCTGCGAATCTCCATAGAGTAGTTTCTATCCAAGTACCTACCCAGAAATATAGACCCGAATAAGCAGCATAATACAGCCATTGTTCCAATAGTAATTTTCTTCAAAATTCTCCCTTGTCACCACAAACTTAATTACAGGTCCAAATCGATAACTTTCTCGCGGAATTCGTTATGACAGTTGATTACCACCCAGTTAAGTCCTCAAGTTTCACCTACTTCCAATGTCCCCATTTCTTATTATAGAATCGATACTTCTAATATCGACAAGGGCACAGCCCTCGTAAATTTAAAATTAGTTTGTGGAACGTGTGTTGTATACATGATTTCTGAGAAAAGAAAATAGGTTTTTTAGTGCTTAGGTCATTTGGAAGGTCGGAAAAAAATTGGTTTGATTTGATTTTTAATTGTTGACGTGGTCGGAATATGAGCTTGTTAAATGTTAAGATCAGGCGATCAGACGATCTGAGGCATTCATATTTTCTATATCATGTCTGTGCACTAACAAAGCTAAGATAGCAAACACACTACCAGTCTCTGGCAAATGGCGAATCTATTATTTATTTATTTATTCTTTATTGCACACTTAACAATAAATAGGTATATAAAAAGAATACAGACAGTTTATATACAATGGCGAGCTTAACCCAGAATTGGGTTCTCTTACAGCCAACCTTAAAGCCATAGAGAGATTCGATAGTGCTAGGGTACTACCTATTTTATACTTCGAATATTATCATGTATATAAGTATTTTAATACATAAATAAACTACAGTATTAACAGCCAACTTGCGTAGCCCGTAATAAGGCAAAAAATGGATAAACTTTCAGGACCCAACTCTCTGGGGACTTTCTCACATGGAAAGAACTATCATTAGTCACGATCAACGTGAACTATTAGAAGCTCATTTATCGACCTCCCAGCGATTAATTGCTTCCGCTAGCCGCAACGAACGAATATTTTACAAATTTCCTCAGATTAGAGTCAGTAGCTACGTAACTTTGAAAAGTTGCGAGCGCTCGCAGATTTTATGAATTCTGTGAAGAATTTTAGGCAGTTGTTTAAAGGTTTTTGTCAAAACAGTTATTGTGCCTATTAAGCTAAGATGTAATGTGCCTAACATAAAGTTGCGAACGTCCGCAGATTTTGCGAATTCTGCGAAAATTTTAGGCAGTGATTTACAGGTTTTGTCTAAACATTTATTGTGGCAATTAAGCTAAGATGTAATGTGAGAAAAAAAATTGTGCTATAAAAATTGTTAGAAAATTCAAAACGGTGTAATCAAGGAAGATCTATCATTTTGAAAAAAGTATTATCTGGTTGTTCAACCAGATAATACTTTTCAAAATGATAGGTACTACAGTTGAGTCAAAAATCAAGACAGATTAAAAAAGTTAGTATAAAAATAGTCATGACTTTTTTAACGTAATACAATAAAATGTATAACTATGCATAAGTAAATAGATACTACACAAACTTATTTAAGTTTTTGACCCAGTTTAACACATCCCTTATACTCATTCAACCTGAAGTAATTCCTACATAGAACAAAATCTTCTAAAGAAGAGATTTTAAAGCAACGTAGAATTTAACAGATTCTTCTTACAAACGGTTTCAGATAGCGCTGACCGGGACCGAACTCATTGACCTGTAGTCTATCGATTTGTTTTATGTTATAAATGTGGAGGCTGTTTCTCTAAAGTATGAGTAGTAGATAAACAATTAGAAGTAGAGAGATTATCACAGCATTTTAGTGTTTGTTACCTATGAAAGCGAGAAATGGGTGGGGAATGAGTATTCATTTGTTTATTTTTCAAATGCGTCTTTCGAATAACATTTTACGTCTACATATTATTGGCATGACATTATTTTGTGATCGTGTTTTTGAATTTGAAATTCGAACATATTTTATTTTGCTCGTCTTTTGTCTTCTAGTATAAAGCTATTCGAGTATTGCAATTTCAGTCGATTTTTTGTAAAATATTATTATTTTTAAGTTTTCATGGCAAGTTATGAGAATACTTATTTCTGCTTTTGTAACTAATATTTACTGTTTCTGGAACTTGCAATGTTTATATTAAACTACTCAATACATTGACATCATAAATCCTGAACCATTTTTCCCTGAATAAAAAATGAATATGGTTTCCAGCTATTAATTCCTTTACACCGAGTTACAACCACACAATGAAAGCCCAGCCCACTACCCGATGCATTCACCCATTAACAAAGTAATTATTATGAAAATAAAACCACAGCCGTGCTTTACATGGATATTAATTAGGGCTCAATTGAATTTGGGGACAATACGGATTATCTTTTATTCGTATTCAGTTGAAATCTAGATAGAGGAAAGATTTTTTGGAGAACATTGACCAGAGCAATTGGAGTTCGAAAAACGAGATTTTAGACATGTCCAAAAAAAACGAACCTACCATTACCATAACAATTCAAAATAATTTTCTCAAAGGGGACACTAATTCAAAGTACCTTCCTTCTCGTAGTCGGGTAAAAACCGTAATATTCAGGTAGGCTACTGCACACTAGACATTTGAAACATTAAAGTAATATCCTTACTAGCTCTTTAATGTACCCCAAAGGAGCAGTACAGAAAACAGGTTGCTACCATAATGGTAGCATTTCTCACGTTGTCTTACCTTTACATGTCGGCCGTGAGCTGAGAAGAATCTGCTGTCAGCACTGTACGTGACCAGCCCGACTGATAGCAGAGAGTAGTCTTTTCTTCTTATCCATGTCACCTGGGAAAGTAAATAGTTTTATTTATTTAATACTTCTTTACATTTCTGTAACTGTAGGTCCCGGCTGTCATTGAACATCCTTGGCAGTCTTTACGGGTAGTCAGAAGCCAGTAAGTCTGACACCAGTCTAACCAAGGGGTATCGGGTTGCCCGGGTAACTGGGTTGAGGAGGTCAGATAGGCAGTCGCTTCTTGTAAAGCACTGGTACTCAGCTGAATCCGGTTAGACTGGAAGCCGACCCCAACATGATTGGGAAAAGGCTCGGAGGATGATGATGACTTCTGCACATTTCGTACAAGGGCGGACTTAACGCCTTAGGCGTTTTCTACCAGTCTACCTTTGGGTGGCGGTATCAGTTTTAATAATCATCATCTGCCTAGCCTTTTAGTAAATGGCGTTGGTTTTCTGATCATATGAAGCAAAGTATATTAGTATTTTGCATGAAACGATTGCTTATCTAAACTCAACATCATCTGCCTAGCTTTTTTCTAAATTGGCGTTGCTTAAAGTTTATCGAATGAAGCAAAGTATTAGTATTTTGAATGGAGCAACTGCCTTTATGAACTCAATATCGTTTGCCTAGCCTTTTCCTAGGTTGGGGTCGGCTTCTATTCTAATCAGACGCAACTAAGTACCAGTGTTTAACATGTAGCACAGATATGCTTATCATATCTTGTGCCTATACAAGTTAATAAGTTTTCATAATTGTCTTTAAATTTTATCAAGCCAGAAAGTCTTGAGTAAGTTTTCAAATAAAAGTTTTGTATTGAGTCAAAATTTGGCGAAGTATAAACTTGTTAAACGTAATGATATTGTCACTTCGAGTTTTGAGTTGAAATCTTTTAATGATGCCTCCAAATTGATAGGTTATTATCAATTATAATGCTCAGAATTTTAGAATTTTAACAAGATATTTTATTTTCTTCGTAGTTTTTGTTGATATATAAGGTGCTTTAATATTACCTGCCAGGACTTGAATGGGGGGTAGTATTGCGTTTATAGATCACAATAGTAAAGATAAATAATTGATTATTTGTCATATTTTTTTTCATACAAAAACAAAATACGTTTAAATTTGACTTAATTTATTAGTATAAAACCATCCAGTGGAGTTACCGCGTTGCCGCTCCGCACCGAATGGCGAATTGTTTTCAATTTATTTCGCAAAAAGCGCGGCGGCGCCTTTCATACACTGTTGCCATACTTATCAGACGGCGCCGGCGCGCGGCGGCTATAGTACGCGCCAAATAAACTTGCAATAAAGGTCATTCAACCGCCCTGCCGTCAGGGGCGCATCACCTGTCCGCCATTTTGTAACAATGTCCTTCCGTCATTCCGAATTTGGAATGCGCTTGTCTGCCCATATTTGAACTAAAAACGACTGATCATAATTTTGACCAAAGGTTTGTAATCCTTTGCGACAAGGACGCCTCTTACCACGATACACTTGTATCCAAAAAGCAAAGAACCGAAAAAGCGAAAGCACCTTATAGAAGTATTTTTGTAATGCCTATGCTATATTTTTTTATCTATGTTTTAACAAGGACTCTAGAAATCAATAAATCTGATCCTATGCCTTTTCTTAATTCCGTCGTTATTGGTGCAGCCATATAACCTTCAGAGCGTTACATACATACAAACAACCATACTTTCATGTTCATTATTATCAACTTTTCCCAAACCTCATTAGCTAGATTAATTCATACACTATTTATGACAATGACATAACAAATGATAAGCCATATCGTTAAAAGCCTAAAGTGTCATATTAATAGCGTAATATTTGACCATTGCTAATAAAGAATGGTATTGAACTGCTGTAGTAAGTACCAATAACACACAATACTTTATCGACATAGATGACAATAAAATTATAGCATTCAAACAAATGAAAACAGTATTTATTATTTAAAGTGTCCAGTCAAAGCACAAAATACATAGGTACAGAAGTCAATCTACATATAAAGCGCGTTCGAGTCACGCAGACATAGGTGTCTATGTGTGCGTGTTCACAGACGCGCTGTCTCAAAACAACTCAAAACAGTGCGAGCGGGGCTGCCGTTTTCTTGAGATACGCGCGTCACACACAAGGTAGATAAATGTGCACGCGTTTTGATACCTACCTAATTGTAATTTGACTGTAATATTTTTAATTTTAATAACAAAAGAAAAAGTTATAATGGAGCAATAAAAAAAGTCGTATTATAATTGTTCAGTGGACGGTTGTTTTAATACAACAATAAACAGTGAACTGTCGTTTTTTAGCCTGCCGTATTACATATAGTATGGACCTACTTATTTTCTCATATTTCGATGGTTCTTTTAATAAACGCAGTTGGTAGGTACAGTTAGGTGGGTAGGTAAGCGCCCCGGCGGCCTCTGGCCCAATGCCGTAATAAGTTTTGCTAGTGTCGACCCAGACGAACCTCCCAACCTACCCTCAAAGATTATTACTAGTAGGAGTTGATAATTTTTGTGATCATGGCGAGAGTATGTTGTAAGGTAGACGAAATAAAACTCGCACATCAAGGTTTCTGTAGGTAGAAGCAAGCTTAGATCAGGGACTGTACCAACCCATTACATACAAAAATATTTTTTTCGCAAGTAAAGAGTAATAAGTAAGTACCTATATATGTATGAATAACAAAATTATAAATTGCGGTTTCTGAAAAAGTTCGGTATCTCGTTCAAACGAATTTCCGTTGAAAGTGTTTATTAACCTCATGTATGCCACATTAAATATTTTATTACTATTGGTTTATATTTCATTTTTCCTGTTTTATTCTCAACAATAAATCAAATAATTACGAGTACCACTACCACGTTAGTTTTATGCGCATAAAAAAGTTGACGACCCTAGCGCGACCGCCGAGTTTAGGCATGAAAAGTGAAGTACATACATGAGATTGACTTCTGTACCTGTGTATTTTGTGGTCAAAGTAATAGAACAACATTGACTGGTGTGTAATCATCAAAGTAAAACTTCTGAATTAAATCGTGAAAACTTATGCCGGAGATTATAATAATATTGACTTTCAATTGTCATTTATACTGGTAAACTACCATATTATTATATTATATTTATCTTTACGAATACATGTAGCAAAAACTACAGTACAGCAGCCAAATAAAATTTCACTGCCAACTAAATGGATAGTAGGTGCAAAAAGAAAAGGTGCATTCAGAATTGGAGTGGCATCTTAGTATAAAGAGTCCTGATCATTAGAAGAGATGATTTCATCAGCACCATTTTTAAATTAAGCTTTTGATGATACATAAAAATGACGCCGTAAATGATACGTCAAAAAGAATCATAATAAAGCCATTAACAATTTGGAAGCGCCATTTATAACAATCACGCTAATATACGCGAAGAGTTCGCAACCCATATGTGTGAACCGGTTATGGTAGTCAATTTGCCTAAACAAATTTTTGTAATTTTCTCTCAAAACGGAACAACAAACATTTTGGTCGGAGTTTTAGAAGTCATTCGAGAGTTTACAGAAGTTACGACTCAAGTTCCGTGCGTGTTTGTTGCAAACTTTTTGAAGAATTCCGTTTTGATTGTTATACTTTGTTCTACGGACGTAGAACAAAATTGTTATGGGAACTCGTAGCTTTCAATTTTGTTTTTCGATTATCTTTGGCACAACTGAATTTTGGAGTTGGTTAGTTCGTTTATGTTTGAAAGTTTTGAAATCCTATTTTCTCAGAAATCTTGAAATGAAAGCTCTACCATGCACAGATATTGCACCATATTTTGATTGACTGTGTTGCTATGCTGTTTTTTGTTCAGTTAGTATCATACATCAATTCGTAAAGGGAGAAATAGTTATTAAAAATGTTACTTACCGTATTTTCAGTGATATCACTAACTTCACAATGCAGTATTGCTGTCGTTCCTATTTGAGCTATAACTGTTGTACAGTTTTCAGTCAAAAATATACCAGCTTTACCGCCTTTCCCACTTAATTTATTAACGGTCGAACCCGTCGAATCTCTGTACATTTTCTTAACTTTATTCATAGTCTTAGATAGCGAAGTTTCTTCTAGTTCTTGTATTATTTCTTTATCTGTTATTCTATCGTGTTTAGTGTGTCTCCCTCTACCTAAAGTTACTTCATCTATAATGTTATCTATATTATGTACATCATCATTATATTCTTTATCTAATAGCGAGGAGAGGCGAAGTGGTTTCGGCAACTTCGGATATGTTGTTAGAACATATTCCGTTGTTGTGTACACTTGAGTTGATTCTTCTCCATTTGTTGTTGAGAATGTTACCGTTGTTGGGGTTGGAGAAGTTGTTGTTGTTCTTCTCCTGTGACCTGTGAAAATAAAAAGTTCGTATTAAATTTTAAAATATTCTGGAAAGGTAAATTTTTACGAGCTTCGTAATACCGCGGAATTTGTAATGGGCTCTCATATTGAGTTTTAATGTTTAAATTAAAATAATGCTTGAGTGGTATGCCGTGTATGTGGTATTTTAACGATATTGAGGTAATTTTGTTCGTTGAAGTTTAACCACTACTGGAATTGAATTTGAACGACTTGCCTGCTGCCCCTTTAAGGCCTGGGCAAGTATTAGGTCATAGTAATATAAAATTACTATATCATGAGTCATATATTTACTATAGTTCACTTAACTTATTCGCCCAGAGTCGAAATTGATACAAAAACCATCCAAACTATTCATGAACTATTAATAGCTTATGTTAAGACTTTTGATGCAAAAATATTGAATTTCATCTCAGATTTCAATTAAGTTCATTTATCATCTAAACCTTTGCCTTTAATTATTGTTTCATACGAGCTTTCAGCAAATAATTGGATACGAGATACATTTAATCATTTTTGAATGGGGTTTCAGCCGAAAATTAAATGAATTTTGAGCAGAATCATTTCACTTGTGACTGGATTTAAATTTTGATTTGTGATTTAAAAGGTTTTTAACTCGTATAAAGCATATTAAAGGAATATAAAAGTAGAACAGTATTTCGAGGAATACTTCTAAAACAACCCCAAGCATTCGGCAATCTACTTCACTTTTACGTTTTAATTTTATTTAGTCACACATCAAATTGATCAACGTTTATTCATCAGTACGTAGTATAGATTTATTTTTAACTTGCTTTTGCCTCCGCATTTTTTCGTATGCCGAGAGAACAACTTGCTGCACCAGGATAAAAGCCTTGTCCATTCAAAGGCTCCACACCAAATCTAAGTACCAAATGTAATTGCAGTCGGTTCAATAGCTTTGGCGTGAAAAGGCAACAGACAGACTTACTTTTGAATTTATTATATTAAGAACAGTAGGTAAGTTAGTATATCTAATCATCAATCTCAACAAAACAATCATACTTCCTTAATTTCTACCAACATTAATCCTAAGATTCAAAGACTGAACACAATCCATTGTTTACTTCGAATGACCTCTATAAATGACGGCATCCCCTTAATATCAGGGCCTAATAGCATAACAGTAATACAAAGGCAGCTTCCAGGTAATCCGCTTGGCAATCAGACCCGGATTACCCGGGTAAAGACGGACCAATCGCGTGACCGACTATTTGTCGGGCGATCAATATTGTGTCATCGTTGTTCGGGCTTTTTGTCAATCTGCGTGTTGTGTAAAAGTGTTGAAAGGTAGGCAATTTGAATAGCAATAGCGATGTTTTATAGGTTGAGCGACTTTTGCCGCGATCTAACTTAGATAGATACATAGATTATTCTTTATTGTACACTAAAAAAAATTACAACACAGGATATCACAATACACAGAGAAGAGTACAAATGATGGTCTTATCGCTTATCAGCTATTTCTTCCAGACAACCTTTGGATGGAGTTCATCTGGAGAATACCTTAAAAATGGGCAGTTTACGGTGACTTAAGAAATGATTGATGCTTGGATCATTCAAAAACCCGTAAGATCTGGTATTCATATGTGTACGTCACAACCTAAAAACGTCCACTGTTGGACAAAGGTCTCCTCCAAATTGAGAGTATTTGCCCAAACTCACCGCGCTGGGTACCTATGTGTATTGGTGAGCGCACTGTGTGTGTGTTTGAATTATGTAGTTACTTAATACCTATCTTATTGATAGTCCTTAGATTGAGGAGCAAGAGGCTCTGAATAATATCGAAATGAAGGTATCGTTATAATTAGAATAAGAGGTATTTATTTTTAGAACTCTTTACTTACTCTGTTACACGTGGTTAATCTCGATTTATCAGTACCTAAACCAAAGTTCATTGATCGAATCCTTAGTCTCACAAAACATGTTATTAATTACTTCACTTCTATGAACTTCAAAGTATCAAATTATGTTTGCTTTATTGGCATACCTTGTGTTACATGAGAAGTGACCTTTTGAAACTTAGTTAAGTTCAAACAAAGCTTTTTGCGCAATAGTAGTAGTACTTTAGAGAATAATTGTTTGATAGACTTTGTGAAATAGATGTGAGGAATAGGTTAACTTGGAGTCATGGTGGCATAGTGATTAAAGCGTATGCATGTCATACTAGTGTGCGCATACGATTCTAAGTATGGCAATGCAATTTTTCAACTCAAGTCCAGGTTTCATCAGGATGTTTGCCATAGAGCCTGATTTCAATACCTGATTCCAGGTATTGCCATGCCTGCAATCCAAAGCCCACACGGTAACATTATAAAGTATCCTGATGAAACTTGTACGTATCTATGTTAAAAAGTTATATTTAGTCTGAAATCGCCTTTGTCAAGCATGGCGATTAACGCTGCAGTGGGACAATAAATAAACTTATGATGATAGGAAGGATGACAGTAAGAGACACTAAGGAAACTCCCAAAAAATGTAGTTTATATTTATTAAGTTGTTGAATTCAGATTTTTCAGACCCTAAAAAATTGTAACCCTTGAGTTTATCGATAAGCGTCGGACCGATGAGCGCAGATGATTTGCATCGATAAAAATAAAAGTTTGAGGTGTACGACGATTAAAACTGACGTAGCTAGTTCTCCGATAATCTACAATTATACCAATACGGCATCACAGCTAAACACTAGCACTGTACAAGCTAGCGCATACTGTGTCAGTAGGTCGTGTTTCCCGTTGGAAATAGACCGCAGCCCCCATTCACGGGGGACTCCGGCGATGCGATTATAGGATTGTATTAAGTGGAGAGATTGCAATCAGAAAACGTTTGATTTAATTGATGTCGATGTTGAAGTGTTTACTTGGATTTACTTGGGTGTAATACTAGGTAAATGTTTTGGTTAAAGATGTCAGTGTACGTAAAACAGATGTAACAGAGTAAAGAATGAAGTGGAGCTTTGTTTGGAGTATAAAGTATTACGATTCTTTGTATTACTAAAACAAAAAAAAAATTACAATATCGGGCCACCCGTTTGGGAGCTACGATGCCAAAAATAAATATATCTAAAAAAAATGCATCCAGAATTCAAAATGGGTAAAAAGAAATCTTTGAAAACTCTCAAAACACACTCAAAACTTCCACTGAAAGTTTTAGTTTAATTGATAATTACATATTTATCCAACTAAGTATATTTTCCAACTATTCACCACTAAAACCACGTAAACTCATATCACATAACCCAATTCCACATAATAACAAAACAAAAAACAAACGAGGACAAACTTTTATCGCAATTTTCCTTAATATTCTTTTATTTGAGTTTCATTTCAAATAACTTCCACTAACGTCGTTCGCAGAGTTCCGAATGTCCATTTCTATGACATATTACCACGGAGTAAGGAAAGATGAACGGATATGCCATGATGCAGGTAGGTCAGGCGTCTTCTTCTAGGTCAAAAATGTACGGTGGCCATGAAAAAAACGATCAGTTACGAGTAAAACTAACGAGGCATTCGGGGTTTCTTTGAGATATCTGTCAACGATTTTTGGAATTACAAAAAATGATCGGGTTCAAAGAAGGCGTGTAAGGGAGAAGGCAGTAACGTTCCTCTCTCACCCGCATTTCGGCGCGCTACTTTCTTAGGAGATTTTTCGTTTTGACACCTCCGCTAGACATTTTGTTCTCCTATGACGTTCCTATTACATAGATAAGAACTGCTGTGTCAGGACCCATCGAATTTTCTCTAGAACATTTTGGAAAATTCCACAAATTCAATATTGGACTGTTGCTAGTTTTCTGGCAAACTTTGATACAGTGCAATAAAGGATTTTGGTGAAATTAGAACCTTTGATATGTTTCTCTGAAATTATTAAGTACCTATTATGTGCTTTCAACTTAATCGTTGTTGAAGTTATTTGGTAGTTTTTTTGCTAGCTTTGGTGCAGAGCAAAAAGAGATTTTGATACAGGAGCCTTTGCAATATTTATTGGAAATTATTTAGCTGTATGTGCTTTCAACTTAGCCTAGATAGAAAGTTTCATTTCATATAACTTCCACTAGCGTCGTTCGCAGAATTCCAAATGTCCATTGCTATGACGTGTTATATAGATAAGAACCGCTGAATCAGGAACGATCGAATCTTTCCTAGAACATTGTGGAAAATTCTACAAAATTCAATATCGAACTGTTATTAGTTTTCTTGCAAACTTTGGTACTATAGTGCAATAAAGGATTTTGGAGAAATTAGAAACTTTTGAAATGTTTCTTGGAAATTATTAAGCTGTATGAGCTTTCAACTCTGTCATGACAGGAAATTTCAGTATTAACGACGTCAAAAATCATCAAATGACCCCTCCCGCGGTTAGCAGCTGTGAGGGAGTGTCAGACTCTTACTGACTAAAAACCGTCGTGTTCCGGCGTAGGCCCTTTATGTACCACATATGTACCACCATAAAACTAAGCATGTATGCTTGATTAAAATTTGAAGACATAATTCAGTTTTTATATACATAAAGTTAACTTTTTCGGCTCGTACTTAAGTTACACAATACGTAATGTAATTGTTACTAAACAATAGGATATTATGTATTTTATTGAAAAGTTAGAATGTTAGGTTATTTCCATATTAGACTTTATCTATATAAATAACAGTCCTGAGGGCAGTAGGCTGGGTCAAAAGTTAAGAGTACCCCACATATTTCAAAGAAGACAAGACAAATACTATCATTAAAACTAAATTTCGTAGGCGTTAATATTGAAGCTTTAGATCGTTATTTTAAACCTTAACCTATAATCAACAAAGGCTTATTTTAAATGCATGAATAATGTATCTAACACCCAATCTTGATACTTTAAAATGAACTTTAATTTCTAAATGTTAAGGTTCAAACTCCTGTACTCGTTCTATGATGTTGTGTGTTTGAGGAGTTGCTATAGTCACCTTTAGGCTCCGATTATTTGGAAGAGCTATTAAGTTTCAACTTAACCTAAGTTGCCTAGTCATAGAATACTGTTCAATTAGCTAACGTAGACAATAATTATATGTTTCTCTGATTACTAACCACTATAACAACATGTGAAGGGGTAAGACATAATATCCTTGATTCAATTTGCTCCTATGTCTGGATCTAGCCTCACCATTATCATAAATGCATAAGTAACTCTGTCTGTTTGTCTCAATTACACGCCGAAACTAATAAACCGATGGTATACAGATAGTCTAAAGCTTCAGAAAGGATATGAGCCACTTTTTATCCAGATCTGCTAACTAGTGATTGAATGGTGATTGCATCGATACATGGGTTAAAGTTGTTCCATAACACTTTTTTCTATCATCGTGATATAAAAATATTGAGCATGAAGATGGCTTCTGATGCAAATATCAATATCATAACAATGGATGGTGCGTGATAAAGTTGTGCTGTGAACTATATGCTATGTACGCTTAATATTATAGCAAAAGACGGCTGTTGTTTTGTAAAGTAAAATCTTTCTTACCTTTTTTGTGGTGCCTTGTAAAATTTCCGAACACGCTCCCAAGCCGCTGTTGATTCCTTGTCGTGCATAATTCTAAAGACTTTAAGTCATCCGCGTTTTGCGCAACCAAAATGGAAGACCTTTTCGACTCCATAGCACCTATGTTCACTAACAACTCGGCTTCAAGTAACAGAACTATAGTGGCGTAGAGTAGTTTAAGTTCTCTACAGCAAAGCATTGTTTTGGCACTAATTCGTGGTCACATTTGTAGCACTTTACATGATATACTTAAATTAATAGTCATTTTAGGTGACTGCTATCTTCTTTTGTTGAGTTTTGGATGTTGTGGGGGGTGTCGCATTCTGGAAAGAAGAAAAATTGATCGTTAATATTTTTTGTAGATGTAAGTTCTCGTAAAGACGTATACAGTAACAATAGGTATTATACATATGTGAAATATATAGCGATACATAGAGCATTGATTAAATACAAAATGATGCCACAAACAGGCATACATATACAAATAGACATGTCAAACTTATATCAACAAACACAGAAAAAATGTATTTGGTCACCACGCTTATGCTTATATATCAAAGTTCGAAAAAAATCTAAAAAATTCATTACGTTAAGTTTTTATAGGTACTGTAGGTTTAGTCAGTTTCGTGTTACAACTAGCCATTATTATTCATTCTATCACAAGCGAAGCAGCTTATATTTTCCATAAGTGAAAGATAAGGCCATAATTTTCCAATAAACCAGATTTCCCTTCAATCTACTCGAAGTATATTTACCTTAGAAAGTCTAATCTCTTTTACTTACATTTTCCGAACGAACTTCGAGCTAACCTAGATTGAAAATCGATATATCTTTATCGCTTATACCAAGAAACGAATGTGGAACCTTCGGTGTATTACGTTTTAGAAAAATTCTATTTAGGTAAAAGTCGTGGTGGCCTAGTGGGTAAAGAACCGACCTCTCGAGTATGAGGGCGTGGGTTCGACTTCAGATCAGGCAAGTACCAATGCAACTTTTCTAAGTTTGTATGTAGTTTCTAAGTATATCTTGGATATCAATGGCTGATAAAAAGGTGAAGGAAAACATCTTGAGGAAACCTGGACTGTGAAGTCTGAAATCCCCAACCCGCATTGAGCAAGTGTGGTGATTAATGCTCAATCCTTCTCCATGTGAGAGGAGGCCTGTGCCCAGTAGTGGGACGATAACAAGGCTGTAACAGTAACAGTATATCTTCATCGTTTATACTAAGAAACGAATGTGATACATTCGTTGTGTTACGTATTAGAAAAACCTTCGTTCCATTTCGATTTAAATCGATATCATTGGAAAGTCGAGTTGTTTTTCCGTTCCGAGAATCATTTTCATTGTGTACCTACTAATTCACTTACCTACAAATTAGGTGAAGAATTACGATGCCATCTAATGCCTTTAAATTATTTACGCAAAACTTACTCTTTAATGTGTATACAATTACTGTATACAGTTCTTAGTACTTAATTAATACGTACAAATAAACCTCAATACCTGTAATGGTAAATGTATGTAGATAAATAAATTTAATAAATTAAAATATCTGTTTCGTAGGTTTTTAGTATACATAGGTATTTTACTACCTACATCATAATATGGGCTTTGGCGGTTGAAAATAAAAATATTATGAACCACAATACATACGGAGGAGAGTACTACATTAAAACACGTTGTTTCTGAGTAGGTATATTCAATGCACATAAGTAAGCAAACATGAAGAGGACTTCTCTCTTTTAAAAACACTGAATTCAGTCCAATCAGTTTTCAGCACTGAAAACAAGTCACACTTCCAGGTATCTCGTTACCGTTTTGCTTGTCGATACGTGGAACCAATTATGTATCATTCTTGAAATACGACACGGCGACGGGAATTTTGAGGATGCACTCAAAATTCACAATATTTTTCTATTTAAAGGTTTTTTCTCTAAAAACTGTCGCTCATTATTATCATCATCATCATCATCATCTCAGCCATAGGACGTCCACTGCTGAACATAGGCCTCCCCCCTTAGATCTCCACAGATACCTGTTGGAGGCGACCTGCGTCCAGCGTTTTCTGGCGACCTTTAAACCTTTAAAACTGTCACTCAATGAAAATAATTTGTAACGTTCATTACAATTTACAAATTAGGCCGTTTTTGAACTAAAAATGAATGCTAAGTGGTAATTAACTATTTTATTTTTGCTCTTTATACTTAGTTAAAAATATGTTCATGAATTTTTTAGCAAGTACGTTTAACATTTCACGATTAAAAATCATACTGATTAACGTTGATTACCGATGAATATACGGTTGAAAGGTCAATAATTATTTTTACTTTTTTTGAAAAGTGGACTATTAATAAATTATAAAGCTGTTCGGTGACTATATTATTTACATTTTTTAATTTTAAAATACCTACGGTATATTAGTTTGTTTTCCTGCGAATAAGTACCAGGAACTATTGCCCGGTCATGGACAATATAACCTATGTTACTCGGGAATAGTATAGCCACCCAACAGTGTAAGAATCTTTCAAATAGGTTTAGTAGTTTCGGAGCCTTTAAGGTACAAACAAACAAAATAATGTTTCCTTTTTTTTATTTTAGTACAGACTACTTCCCTTTAAAAAATATGTCTGTTTAATTATTAGTTCATTCATGTTTGAGCAACTTCAGCTTCTACAAATTTTATACCCCGAAGAATTTGAAGTAGAACGTGTGAATAAAAACACCCTGCGTAACTTATTAAATTGAAAATAATGACCGTGAGATCAGACACTACTTAACAAAGTTTGTAGGCCACAATGAAGAATTTTGTCGATGAAAAAATCAAAAGTTTACAGCCTCACTACAAAAACTTAAACATATGTTGAACACTTGTCTAAAAAAGTGTGGCTGCAAAGCGGAGGACCTTATTTCAACGTCATAATCTGTCAATTTCTTAGACAAGTTTTCAACAGACGTTCAAAATTTTTGTGGTACGACGGTTTGTGTTTAGAGAGAAGCCTAAATATCACAACCAGTCTAAAGAAAAGGCATCAGTCCAAATAACTGGGTTGAGGAGATTAGATAGCCAATATCAGTCCATGCAAAACTCTGGTACTCTGCATTCGATTTGACTGGAAGTCGACACCAACATGAGAAAAAGCTAGGCAGATTACGAGATGATGCTTGTGGCAAGAGAGTTAAACTAAAAATTAGGTAAAGAGCCTCAATCCTCATTTGAAATATAATTATATATTAAAAAAAATATATTTTATCTTTTAACTTATTTTTACAAGAGTTGAGTGCTTTCCACCGGACGAGCTATTAAGCGGATATAGTGACGTCATAATCTCTTAGAAGTGGCAGTTCTAGTATATGTCTGTTATTCCATTTTATACTTGCAATATTTTCTAAGCTCCTTACTATTCATAACGTTAGGATTATTGAAATAAAAGGTGCTCTTATGGAAATTCTCGTCATGTTTGTGATAGTATTAAAATTAAAATGAGCAATTCATGTAGAATGATTGCTCGATGGTTATCGGCACGAATCTTGAGCTCTGACCTACATATGCGCAGAAGTGATTTATTAGCAAACAACCAGTCCCGAGTGACGGCTATGACGCGATGCACTGCGGGCCAATCACTGCTTTAGCCCGTCCCCGCGCCTCACTTCATACCATAAAAGGGACCCAATAAATTACTTCTGCGCAGATGTAGGTCAGAGCTCAAGATTCGTGCCGATAACTATAAAACTATGATTTATATGTTTTTTGAAGAATTATTTTATCCACAATTTTCTCGATGTTTTTACTTATAAGTGCCTATATCTGCCGCCCTTTCACGCTAGAACTACTGAACAGATTTAAATGTTTGGTACCAATACATAGGGACAATCTAAAGCCTAAGAAAGTAAATTATTGTTCTACTTTGATCCGGGTATGAGATTCATTTGGAACCGACGGAAACTACTAATAACATAGACTTAAATTCAATTAAGACACCTTATTAAGTTAGTACCAGTAACTTACAAAGACACTATCATACAAAACTCCTCTTTACTTTGTCAGCTAAAACAAGCCATTTTCCCCATACTATTTCCATTCTTAACAGAAAATCTTATGACAAGCTAAAGTGCGAAGTGGCAGCTTATCTTTATGTTCAATTCCATGTAATGGTGCACTCAGGTGCAGTGCGCAGATGCACTCGTAATATCTGTATGTTCTGCTCTTATGAAGAAGTAGCTTTTGTTTTTATTAGTATTAGAGATTTTTTGAATAATATTTTTGTAATAATGTTAGTGTGACTATTTGTTGTGCTTGCCAGGTGCATAATGGTCCTATTAGAAAGAGTTCTCGCGGTCCGAGAATACCAAAGAGTTTAGGGAGGTGGGTTTCACTTAGCAAAAGTCTGACACTCCCTTTCGTTGCACCTATAGGGGATGAGGTCATTAGATGATTTTGCCACTTCCAGATAAAATATGTACTGTTTTGTGTGGGAATAGGTAAACCGATTACCATTAAATTTCGTTGGGAGAAGTAACATTGTATGTGAATGATGCTGTTCCACTGAAAAAAACCATCAATAGAAAAATTGCAACAAATACTCGTTTAAGCTAACAATTACATCGTTTTTGTAAATATTCATAAAAAAAATGCAATAAAAAACTGTGATCATCCAAACGTTGCCTCTAAAAGGGCTATTCAGCTTTTTCAAATTGACAGCGACCATGAACCATTGTTCAAAATGGCTTTTTCCCACCTGCTCCACAAGATCAAAATCAAAAATCAAAATCAAAATCTTTTTATTTCACATAGGCCTTTGCAGGCACAAATTCCTTCCCAACGGGTCCAATGCGAAAAAAACATTTCTTAAATTAAAAAATAATAAAATCCCTCCCCCTTGCTTCAAGATGTTAAGTACAGAGACGTAACTTTGATATTTTGCTGACGATATACCTACACAATTTTTGAAGCCATGTGGAAGGAATTCAAACGTGGATGGATATAGGGGAAGAGGACGACCAAAGAAACGATAGATGGATTGTGTAAAAGTCGATATGGTTAGAAAAAATGTTACTTGCGAGATAAGAGTATGGAAGGAGAAAACATGCTGCGCCGACGCCAAATAAAATTTGGATAAGGGCAGAAGGATGATGATGATGAATTTAATTCATTTATTTTGTTCTACATTTGGGATCCAAATAAAAGAAGTATAGCCAAGCCAGTAAAAGCCATATATTCGTCAACGGACAGTGACGTCATATTTCACTATTTACGTCACGCGTCTCGTTTCAGCTTTATCATATAAGCCTGCTCGAATATAATTTTGGAATTATGTGGAAGCCTTCGTATGAATTTTTGGGTGGACGTGGAATAACAATGGGTGTTGAGAAATGATGTTTCAAAACATAGGTGATTTCCGAATCAATCTATACCCTAACAAACAATGCCTTTTCGGTGCAAAAATATTTTTATTTACTCACTCTTGATGCTTTATCACTTTCTAAGAAAAAGAAAAAATAATTCAGAATATTCTCTGACTACTCAGATTGGAAATTGCTAAAAAAATCATTAAAATATTTGGTGGCTAAAAACTATAAAAAATCAAACAAATTATAAACTATACTGACTAACCAACTGTACAAAGTCAGGATATTAACCATCTGTACAAAATTTCGATACTATCTATGTAGATTTCATTGTGCCTACTTCCTAGCCTTCCAAGTTAAAAATACCGCGAATATGACGCTCAACGCCGAGCGGACATCGAAAAATTTTCTCGAAAAATAAAAATGACATGTTGTTACACTGTAAAAAAGCAAAATCTAGATTCTTATCGGCGAGGTCGGAAGCAACATCTTTGTACAAAAAATTGTCCGTTGTAAAGAATATGCTTATGAATAATTCATGCTCGGTAGTAAGATGAGGAAATATGAGTCAAACGTATTCGAGTACCATATCGTGCTAGGTACAAGTCGATTTTGTAGCACGGAGAACAAAATGACTAGCGGAGGTGCTATAACGGAAAATCTTGTGAGAAAGCAGCGCGCCAAAATGCGGGTGTGCGTGCGACGAGGAACTTTACTGTCTTCGTCTTTATACACCTTCTTTGGACATGACCATTTTTTTTAATACCAACAATCGCTGATGTCAGATGTCTCAAGGAACCCGAACGCCTCGTTGGTTCACTTGTAACTGATCGTTTTGGGCACGCCCACTGTACATATTTGACACATATTTGGTACATATCTCCGCTCATCTTTCCTTTCTCCGAGGTTTTTTACAATCGGGTAAAAAAATATTAGGCCGTTATTAGGGTATTTTTCTTTAGAGCTAAAGGGGTAAATGGGTGTTTTTGTTTTGGCTTATGTTACTGTTACACTTAAGTAATGGCTGTTTTTCTTGAAAGGTAAAGTAGGTACTTAAGTTGAACATGCCATTTCGTCAGTTTCGTTTAAATACCATTGTAACATGAGTCTGTGTTAGCACGACAAATATAAAACAACAAAAAGTACTGGCAAAAAATTGCACACCGGATTAGTAAAGCACTTTTTCCAACTACCTATAACAATAAATCCATAAAATGCACTATTCTCTTAGACATTTTCAAAAACAATAAAATTAAGTGTAGGTACCTAATTTTATTTGTCCTAAACTTATCCTTCAAAGAATGGTTGTTGTAATTTGAGAATCTCCTACAGTTTTGTTTAAAAACAATTCATTAAAGTTGTCTCTCATTAATATGAAGACTAAACAAGTAAGAAAAACAAATAAAAAATACGTAAAAAAGTTAAACTTACAAAGCGGTGGGCGGAGGTTACTTAGTTAGACAGGTTTAATCGTCTAATTGTAAGCACGACATCGTTTTGCTGTCTGAAAGGATAAACTTGTAATAAAAACAACCTATTTGTCAAAGTAAGACTTTTGTTTTCTTTTGCCAAAACAATATTCTATAGTTATTTTCGTGATATTTCAACTACTTCAATAATTATCAGAGTGACATTGGTAGGTATAAGAATTAAAAAAAAAAAAACATAATCATCATCGGCCTTATTATCGTCTCACTGCTGGGCTGCGGCCTCCTCTCAACAGAGAAGGATTGAGCGTTAATCACCACGCGTGCTTAATGCGGGTTGGTGATTTCAGACTATATAGCCTTGAGGATACCTGTATCCTCAAGATGCTTTCCTTCACCTTTCATCAGTCATTGGTATCCAAGACATACTTCGAAAGAACATACTTAGAAAAGTTGCACTGATACTTTCCTGTCCTGAAATCGAAATCACACTCATTCTTGACACATTGGTTCTTTATCTGCTAAGCCGCCAGGAATTAAATAATTAAATAGAAGCAATTATTCACCCAGTATTAAAAGAACAACAAAATTAAAAATATTCCTCAGTAATTTTGATGAAATATTTCAGTAGGTACCCACTAGGTACGTCCTGTCATTTTGATTACAGAGTAAAGCCACGGAACGACCCTTTTAATCGAATATTTGACCCAATTATAACAATACAGGGTACTCCATACATATCATTTTGGGAAGCGTACTGTCATATCACGTTGTTTTATATTTATTGGTGGGTTTTTAGGGCTTATTTTGACAGTATAACGTACCTCAATTTACCTCAATTCACATCAAAATTGATTGTTTGGGTAGTTTTTCTAGATACCTAGATAGATTTTATCAAAAAATCGTCGCAGGGAAATCCGCGGGATTAAAACAGTTATTCATATAATTACAAATATATAATTACTATTTTAAAGTATTACGGCCACTAATAAACTTAATTTTCAGAGACTAAAGAATAAAAAGATATCGAAAAAAAAAATCAAAAAGAAAATGTAGAACTTTTGTAGCTGACTGTACGTACAAATTGTACTATTTCTGCGTAGGGAGGCAAAAAAGTATGGTGTATTACCGGATAAGAAATAATAGAATTTCTCCTAACATTTTCTATTTCTTATGGGGGTTCGTTATTGAAAAACAGCTGACATTATGCTATTGTTTTCGCGATGAAAAAACTGAAATAGTGTATTGTGTATGAGGAGAGAATAACGCAGTTTTTTATCGACTATTGGGTCATAATTATAGGTGCAACATTAACCTTTCCTTATTTATAATTTGTGATGTAAGTCTACTTATTCTGTGAATATTTCACGGTAAATTAGCGGTAACGATAAAAATTAAACCTGTTTTCAACATAAAACACCAGTTTCCATTTACTTTACTACCTAACTTTATACCAATGTAAGAATAGTTGCATCAATACATAAAACAGCCGAATGTCTACTACCTAAATAGTTTACATAATGTCAAAAAATCCACATCTAAAAATAACCACCTAAAGGAAAACGAATCGTTATCTAGACCAACCGTCAACGAGTACCTACCCTTACGTAACCGATATATCCCACATCCCTAATCATACGAGATGGAAAGGCCAACAAAGAACTTTAATCATGTGGAAACGCCACAATAACGTCTAGTTTACCTTTAAAGATTTCGCCTGGAATACCTTAAAAGGTTAGGCAGGATACAACCTTCCTGGCTCAAGTAAGCCCTCGAGATGACGAAGGTCAAGATTATAATTTAACCTTATTCAACATAGTTCAATGACAAGAAAGGGTAGCAAGTGGGTAGCAACAATAATTTTGATTTGAATTTGAATCAACGTTTTGACGGCTTTACTGTTTCTAGGTGTGTAAATATACATAATTCGTTTAATTTTATCGTCATTTTAGGCTTCGAAAGATGGTTCAATTGTTTTAGGATCTAAGAAGTAATGTCTTTAATGGTTTTAAATGGAAGATAAGCTGTGCTTTATAGCTTCTCCAGGTGTAAAAGATCATTATTCAAGTAAATATTTTTGCTTGTCACGAGCATCTTTGCTACCATTTCAAAAATATTCTCTCAACGGCAGTAAAACTTATGTTGGCACAGCTGGAAATATTTTCATATTCCATTTTAAATCAATAATGCAAATTTTGCGTTTTGCAATTCCGTTTAGCTACTGGGAATAACCCAATGAACGTCCTTTTTGTTTTTATTCCCGATTAAAACCTTCACCATGTTAATTGTACATTCAAGCAGAATCAAAGCTAACCCTTAGGAGTCGCACACTACAAACTTGTAGTCGGCTGCCAGTTTGTTTGGGCTCATAAATCAGTATGAAGATGAATGGTAGAACGAAATTCATGATTAACTTTTAAATAAGTCTAACCATAGGGCCCGGCTGTTTAGGGCCGCAGTATGCAAGTACTTTTAACAGGATAGGATGTCATAAATCAAAGTACCTAAGACTAAAGAAATATGCGGAGTTGCAAATCTCATTGCAGAAATTGTAATCCCGACGGCCTTATTCCTACATCAGCTAGGCAGACCCAATCTAGATCGAAAAGGTAAGCTAACGAGTCCCTAGGCAGAGGTTTTTGAATATTCAGGTACTTGATCTATTGGCCTGAGCTTGGGTCGATTCGATTTCGTCTAATTGGCAATTCTGCTGAATTCTCTTCAGTGGAATTATTACGGAATTATTGGTTGTAAGTTTGGATATTTTGTACCTATATTTATATGTACTATATGTTAAGAGGCTATTGATTGATTGACCTATAATTTGAAGTTAATTGGGATTTGGAGTATAATGATCTTCATTACGTCATCCAAATATAGGCCAAGTTCAAAAATATTATAGGTTCTAATAAAACAGACACAAATAAAGTGAGGCCATTGAAATAATTCCTTTCCGATATCTTAAGATAAGCTCAGAATACGTTCGTCCGGGGAAGCTGACAAAAAAATGAAAATCTTACAAAGTCGCTTCAATTTCTGTATTCATTGGTGCAAAAATTTCTTATTCCGTTTCTCGTATCGGAAACTTAGCGGTACGTAGGAAGTTGTATTTTTGTAAGAGTTTTAACAGACGAGACGCTTAGGATTGAGCATTTGTTGAATATTTCTAGGTCGCTTCCTTCGCTGATTTGTTGAAATATTGAGAATTGCTGCGGAAACATTTTTGTGGCTTCATTTCTTAGTTTCGTATTTTCAATTGAAGTTTCAGATGGATTTTTTCGACGTTTTTGGTCCAAATACAGTTTATCCGTAGTAATACGACTAAAATACCTATATGTACTTGTATACTCGAAAATTAATCAGTTTATAATACATCAGTAATAACAGACATAAAAAATATCCACCCGAAACACACTTTGATGAATTGAAAAAAAATCGCATACATTTAAATGCGAAAGGGGCTACAGTAAAAATATTACCGGATACACAAATAACACGCAAAATTAAGAACCTTTTTGGAATTCGATGTAAAACATCAAAACTCGTACAGGTACGGTATGAAAAAAATATACGGTATATATTTTTAGGGTTCCGCACCCAAAGGGAAAAAACTGGAACCCCTTCATCTCGCTGTCCGTCTGTCACCAGGTTGTATTTAGTAATAAAGTTGAAATGTTCTCAAATGATGTGGCTATTATTGTAACAAAATACTGAAAACTAGGATAAAATAAAAATTTTAGACATAAACTATGTCTTATTGGCCGTGTTGTAGATATGGAACCCTGTGAATCCGACTCACACTTGGCCAGTTGTTTTAATTGCCAAAGATTCTTCCGGAATTCAATTGAGAATTCTCTGTGTGATAGCAGAAACTAAAAATCATAAATTGAACTTTGACGAAGTCCTTTGAAATGAAAACTGTCAATAGTATCCATGTTTCTATTTTGAAAGGATTTTTTCTCTTGTCTATTTTTGCGTTGTGAAAAACCTGCTTGTATAGGAGGTACAAAAAGTAACAAATGTAGCATACTTCAGATGAAGGTAATTTTCTTTTAATATCACTAGAACTCCCTTCAATTATATATTATGGTTCAAAATTATTACACTTTCAAAGATTTTTGAAATCTCCACGATAATAATTATGTTTGCAACATTATGAACCAATACTATTACAAACCTTCATACGATAAATAGATTAGGACATTTGAGTAGAGCATAAAAAGAAAACAAACACATCCTAACTGCATTACCATCCGTCCAACTCCATTACCCAAGTCAACAGTATCAAACGCCTCAGACAGATCCAAAACTTCCTTCTTCCTACGAAATGTTTCAGAATTAGCTTTACTCTCGTAAACAAGTCTTCTATTACCCTTATAAATTTCAGCACTATCCATTAGCCATATGATATCGGTTCTATTGTAGGAGTAAAATGTTTGACTCTGATCCACGGAGGAAGGAAAGATAGCGGAGACGCCAAAAAAAGTAAATCAGGCGCTTTCTGGTAGGTCAAGTGACATCCAAGGTAGTTGTGATCAGGTTCTAGAACTAATGAGACGTTCGCGTTCATTGGTCAAAGATTGGTCTTGATTAATTTTGAAACTAAAGGGTGGGTACCATAGCAGGAGGCATGTAAGGGGGGAACTAGTAACGTTGCTCGTCCTACGAATACCCGTATTTGGGATCGCTACTTTCTTAGGAAATTTTGCGTTATGACATCTCTGCTAGTCAATGTACTCCATGCTCTGATCTCATCGCCCGCCTAATTGAGAGTGGTAGTCAGATGGATTTCACTCGATACATTTTGGTTTCGGAAATGTTGAGGAATACATTGTGATGATTATTATTTATTTGTTCTGATGTTGGCATCGGGTTTTCGTTCATTATTTGTATCATTCAATAATGTCAGTCACATTTGACAAAAACATAGGTTTCATTGTTTTTTTTTTTTCAAAACTGTTTCTTGCTTAATTAGTCGTTAATATGAAATACCAAAAATTTAATAAATAAATTGTTCTCATAAAAGTTCATTATCCTTAAAAAATATGACGGCTGGTGTCATATTTCGAAAGTAGCAACTTATAACTAAGTTGGACAACAAATTATGTCAATTATATCGAGATACAAGTACATGGCAAGTTCGAAAGTTTTAAGCCATTAGAAATGACAGGGTTATTTGACACATTATCACTAAGGTTGAAAGACTAGAAAGTTTCTGAGTGACAGCGACAAGAATTAAACTTTAATTTTAGAGCATAATTTCTTTAAAACAAAGAAGAAAGTTTTTTCGTTTTGCTTGGTGAACGAACAGGAAATTGCGGAGTAGGTGCTGAGAATATTAAAATATTTGATGAAGCTTTTCAGCATGATCGGGTTATTTTTCGGAATTATGCATACGAGTATGTAATATAATATGTACGAGTTAGGCTTGTACCAAACTGGCTTAAATAAAAGCAACAAAATTATCTATTATTTACTTGCCAAGATTTGAGGCATCTAAAGAAATGTTTAGTATTTAAATTCACACAGCTAGAATCTGAAAGATTCTCTTGGTAGATTTTATACTAAAGAAACTATTTTGGTCCCCAGATAAAAAGTAGTCTTTTAAATCATCCCCGATGCATGAGCTCCCTAGCAGTGTTTTGTTTTTTTAATTGCAATATTTTAATAGCAATATTTTCCCGAGATCAGAACGCTCAACAAATCATACAAAGATAAAAATCTCAGGTCTTTCAGTTTCTCTGTGGTTACTCTCACAGACCAACTAAGTAAAACTATCTGCTATTCCTTTGATCTCTCCACGTTTTTCTAGTACTTACTTTCCAAAAAGGTCGGTAACATAAAGAATTTTGGTAACTAAATATTTATTCTACGGCAGAATAAATGAACATAAAAGACAAAATTTGGTCTAGACTAGGTACTATTTGTTCAAGGTTTCAGGCTAAAGTTACAGTAAAGTAAATTGCGTAGGGGCATTGCGTGATCTTACAAAGAGAATTCTTAGTTATTAATGTAAAAGCAAAATTTATGTTTGTTTATTGGTCTTTTGGGCTTACTACTGCGAGACCCAAAAGACTAATTCATGAAAGAATTACAAAAAATGCAATTATAAATTATGTCAAGATGTATAAATAAACCTTGGCTTTAATTGCAATGAAAGGTTTCTTAAGCTTATGATTAGCCAAATATGTTGACTCACTCAAGTAATACTGCATTTTTACATGGACGACCGCTTGTATCTCAGTTAAAAACCTTGAAGTTCCAAAAAATATTTTCTTTTGTCGGTACCAGTTAATATATGACCAGTAAATTGACCAGTTTATATATGAATTCCTAAAGCACTGCCAACCAATCATGATCCAAGGCAGGTTTTTTTTGGATTCCCACATAAAACATTTATTTGTATTCCGCTGCAAATGCTAGCAACCCACTATATTGTATTTAGTATTTAGGAAATATCTAGGTTTAGATAATGAAATAGTTGCCATAAATGCAACTAAAGCACGAACAACAAATAGTTTTGCTTTGAACTAGGTTTAGTTGTAATCAAATACCAATTTGGGGCGGTATTGGTGAACATAATAATTATACATAACAGCAAACTTGGAAATTTTGCTAAGCGATAGCTAGCAAATCTGGTGATTATACTTAACATGTGAATTTCATTGTACAGTTAATATTAGGAGCTAATTATATTGAACAAAACACGTTGTTTCAGAATTTACTACGCCATACAAAGCACTAAATTACGTAGCTTTATCATAAGGTCAAAGTCCGAGTTTGTTTATTTCATACTAGCTTCTGCCAGCGGTTTCACCCGCATCCCGTGGGAACTACATGCCGTACCGGGATAAAAAGTAGCCTATAGCTTTCTATCACTGAAAGACATTTTCAAATCAGACCAGTAGTTCCTGAGATTAGCGCGTTCAAACAAACAAACTCTTCAGCTTTATAATATTAGTATAGATAGGTAGACACTATTACAGATTCTTACGAAACATCAATAGCTAAGTGCGTAGTGCTAAGGAGTAGGTCTTATGGAGAAGAATAGGAAAAAGCTCCGTAGACGCTCTTCGGGCAATAAAATTATAATTTATTTGCTTTCTTCGTCTCTTCATTCAAACTACATTAGGTAAAAATTGTAACTACTACTCAAAAGTTTATTTTCTACGTGGCAACTCTGTTATCTACGTGTCTTCTTCTCCACTACTTTAAAAACCTTGACATCTGTCAAAAAAAGAACAATTCTAAAGATGTCGTAACCAAGTCCGACCTATTAGCAATTCAACGAGTCAAAATTCGTGACTTATTTAAGCGTCTGAGAGCAAAGTGACGGGTGCTACTTGTATTATTTATTTACTTGGGGACGACTCAGATATACCAAAGGTATATAAGGTAGACGAAATTTAAGCTTGATATATTAAGGGAATACGCTAAAGTCAGATGCGGCAAGGTGAGAATGAGGTGACAAAATATAATTTATAAGGTTGGATTTTGTGGGCAGCCATAGTTGATTATTGCTCACTTGTTTTAATTCACTATTTTGTTTTTTAGGTTTCCGTATAAAAAGGGTAAAACGAGACCTGTTTGTCGGTTCGTCTATCATATTAGGCAGTTGAATTTGTCCTGTACGTTTATTTTGCTATGGTATTTCTGTGGACTTCGAATTATTGACAACAACCCATTGACAAAGTAGGTTACCATAAAGCAAAAGCTTATTTACGTTAACACACACAAGCTCTAATAAATAATCCAACGTTAAGTCTACCACAGTAATTAGTGCCGCTAGAACGCACACCAACTTGACCTACACATTCAATTATTCATAATCCCCTCAGAATTACTCTTGTAATACCCATGTAATCCCGCAATTCCTCCAATAAGAAACCTTGGGTACATAGGTCCAATCTAAAATCTTCGTAAGTCTGCTCATATTTTGGACCTTAGGAGTACGTGACCGATTTTGTGGAGGCCTTGTGAAAATTCAAGCGAGCGCGCATTAGGGCTTAAGATGATCGTATGTTTGTGGTTTATAAATGTTACCGATATAAATATTGTTAAGGGTCTTGTTTTTATTAGATTTTAGATCTTGCTTTTATTGTAAATAGAGGTTGTGGTTACGTGTGTGACTTTACATATTGGAAATCAAAGAGTTTTTATTCTCTGTCGATTTTGAGAGGAAAAACTGCTACTTTTCTAAAATGTGTCTTTGTGATATTTTTTTCGTGTATACAATTTTACAATTACGTTGCTTGACAATGCCCAAAAAGCAATAGTTTTCTATGTTACCTAGTACTGGTGGAAATTATAGCCTCGAATAGAATAGCAGTATTTAGAATATTCACTACCCAGGTTAAAGGTATTCCTGTGCCCACATAAACCACAGTAGGATTAATTATGATGTTGGCTAATTATTCCGAGAAATATGTTACACGTTTCAGTTTTGGTCGACAAACTGAAATAGAATTTGTATTGTGAGCAAAAATAACGGCACGTGTCGTTTATATAGCTTGGAGTTTGCTTCCTTTTTTAATAAATAATGCGAAATCTATACTAATCTCGACTTCTTTCCTGATATAATAAAGCGGAAACATTTCTTGGTTTGTTTGTACCGGTTTGAAAAATTCTCTCACTATTAGGAAGCTATACTATTCCCGAGTAATATAAACTTTTTTTGTCCGCACATGGACAGTAGACCTCACAGAAGGCGGGTGAAACAGCGCGAAAACAGTATGCATTCGATAAACTGTTCTATCAATCAAATGCTTTTAAACGTCAATCAGATAGCTTAAACTACATATATTCAGCTTCATTCAATTACAATGAAAGTCCAACCGAAAGCATTAATTTACTGGTCCAAGCACAATGAATTACAAATCTCTAACACCGAGTCATTATAAAATGACAAACATCTTTACCGTAACGAGAGCCTACAATTTTAAAGGCAAATTTTCTGCTACCAAATAACTCTGGCAAAGGAAAACATGTACGAGTAAGCAATTATATTTTAATTTGTGCGTGTCTTGTCACTGGAAATTTTGAATTATTTTGTATAAAATACGGGTTTACACAGCTAGGGCTCCGCCGGGTCATGACAAAGTTGGTGAACGGATTATTTTTGTCAAGCTCACTCATTAAAATTATTCCGAAATTATTCGGGCACTTGTTTCTCATTTGTGGGGCGGTTAACAAGTCATTCTCGTGATAAGAGCTTGGGAAACATGGATTTAAAATAAAATACTTTTTGCTACGTTCTTTCGTTTTTTGATGTTCAAAAAAATTATATGTTAATATTGTTTTCCTGTGTTTAAGTAAGAAAGATATTTTTTGTGCGTATTCTTCTACCTGGCCTTTTCTTAGCTTTGATATCTGCTACTAGTCTAACCTGATGCATTTTAGTCTAAATGTTTTAACTCTCGACCCAGTATCGTGGGCAACACTTTGGGAGATCCCTTAAAAATACTGATTGTCAGCCGAAGTTCCAGTGTTTTACCCCTGGCAACCCAGGGTCCTTTGGGCAACATTTTGGGAGATTAGACTATCTAGCTTCTCTACCTGTAAACTTACAGGCATATAGACGGTCAACAAAGTAATCAAAAGGTGCATTCACTGACCCAAAAACATGCAATCAAAACAGAACTGCTGTCTCCGATCCAATTTAAGGCAAAACTGAAAACGTTTATATCAAGTGGACTCGGAACTGTAGACTATCAAAGACTTGCTTCGTTATTCCTAATTGCATAAGCTTGATGTTTCATCTTTAAATGCGAAGTCTGATTGGTCAATGTGAAGTGTATTGAAAAGGGTTTTCCGATTATTCATTTGAATGGATTTATTTGAGTGTTCGGTTTTATTTTATGGTATGACCTTTAATTGAGCATATGGACTGTAGTTTATATGTTAAATGCTTGATAAAGTGTAACATCTACAGTTATGATTGATTATTTTTTTAATGCTCGAAGCCTTTCTAAACCTGAAGAAAGAAGAAGACGACATTTTGGGACACAAATGTTTAGAAAAATCTTTGCATAAAGTAAAACTCATTATGGAACTATAGAAATAAAAGTGCTTTGCATAAAGTAAAAAATAATATTACAAAACTAGTGCGAATATTGAATTTAACCAAAAACTACAATATACATGCAAAACATATTTTGGCACTTTATCACTATGCGGCGTTCTATTTCTCTGCAATCCACATCAAGTTATATGAATGCAACTGAATGATTAATTCGACAAAAATAGATGAACTATGCAGAACGGCTGATGCACGCTGGACATGTATTATACTTAGAAATATCTAAATCAGAACGCCTGGATTTTATTATTTTTGTCTCTTAAACCATTTTTCAAAACATTCCTAGATAATTTGTGTTTTGCTTCTGTCACCTTCTAAGTTCAAAATGATTGTTTTTTTCGGAATGTCTGAAAAGTGAATAAAACCTATAAATTATTTGACCTATCCTAGAACTGTGTAACTTTTAAAGAAGAGGAACTATTGCTTTCAAACGGTTACAAATATGTATTGAAGGCTGACACTGAAAAAAAAATATAGAACTCAATAACAAGCTGCCAGATACAACAAATAGATTTTTTTACGTATTAAAGACCTCCTACTTTGGAAATCCCATATTAATGAATCAGCATTTCTAACTCCATAGAATTTAACATGATCAAAAAGTCTTCATCCAGCGTAACAGACTCGAGCCAGTCAATCAAAACCAAGCGAGACATTTCAAAATCAACCTATCATCATAAAATTGTGACTCAACTCGCTGAAATCAGAGGTCTTCAAGCCGTGCTCTGAATATATTATGAAAACGCCAGAGTTTCCCCAATACGTCTCACTTTGCTCCCCGCGTGTGGTAATCATTTTATCTTTTTCACATTACCCCGTGTTTGCACGTATCATGGCTAAAAATGCGGGTATTTTGCATAAACACCGTACATGCTTGAATATTTTACTGAAAGGATTTGTAATGTTTCATAATTAGTGTGTTTATGGGATGGATTTGGGGTTCAAATGTAATATCGTTTAACCTGAAAAGGTGAATGTGTATTTATGTTACTTTCACGCAATTTACTGTGCAAGTTTCTTGTTTCATGATAGAGGATTGGAGTTTATTTTCTGGATTTGGGACCAGGCACTTACCAACTTTAGACTGATAAATGTATTGAAAATAGTACCTACCTAGAGTTATATCTGGCCGTATTACACCTAACCATAGCTGGCGTCCTTGCAAAATTATAGTAGCCGTCGCTATAACATTTCCAAGTCATCCGGAGGATTTGGAAAAATTTTGATACCATAGAGCTTGTAAGCTGCTGCTCGCTTTAAGAAATGCCCCTACCCCTTTAAGAATCTCTTTAATAATGAATGCAAATGAGATCACATTATGTAATGAATGTATATTCAAAAATCCTGTAGTATTTTCAAAAAATAGAACCAGATAAAGACGCCTACAAAACAAGTAAATTATCATAAGACGTACAAGAAAACTGTCACGAAAGATGAGTAGCTAAAAATGCTACACTGTTAGGTATGAAAATAACTCAATGTCTAGTATTTTATCGAGCCACACAACTGCTCCCAAGGCCGACCATATTCTTTGTTAAAGAAAAACAAATGCGATACGGTCACACGTATGGTATACGTCGGCTCAATTGATGTGTTTGTTTGGTTCAAGTATAGGCTGTTTAAGGAAGGTTATTGGGTATAGATTGGACGAAGTAATTGGGGTATTAAAATAAGATTCTTTTCGTAGTACAAGAGGTATTTTTAAAGCATTTCCGAGTAGATTATAAAGATCAATGGATGCACAAAAATATACGTAGACTATGAAATAAATCGTGGTGTACGTGAGACAGTCAGAAAAACAAAGAAAAGATTTTAGCCTAAGTGGTTTACGTCCTTTTCTCTATGTGAAAATAATTTATAAATGATCCAACGAAAAAAATATGCTTTTAGCAATAATAAAGGACACTTAGATTGTCATTAATTACAGATTCTCTTTGTAGCATTTTTACTAGTTATTTAGGTATAGTAGTAGTTATAAGTAGTAAGTATGAAGTTATCTAGGTATTTTCAAGATCTGCACGAATAAGAGAAAACACAACTACAAAATTACAAACCACACTTACTGTGATATCTCTTAAATTTCACCTCTGCAAGTAAAAGTTACTTTTAAAATGAATTCATGTATATTTCATACTTTAGCTACAGTAGCAGTATTTTCGTCTTAGCTTGACTTATTAATACTTTAAGGCGGGCTGAAGACAAATTGAGTTGGGGCTGTAATCCGGCCGTTCTTAGAAACAGGTAGCATTAAGTCAGTATGTTGTATTCGGGACATGACTAATTAGAAACTTTCATTTCATAGGATTATTTGGGAGCGCTTGATATTTTCGGTGTATGTGATGCAGTTTATATTGTGTTGGTAAAGATTGGATAAAAATTAAATTATTATTTAATTGAAATTAAATCCATTTTCAAAGGATTTTTTTGCATTAGGTTGTAAAGTTTACGCAAAATAACTTTTAGTCCCGTAAGTTAGCCAGTTGGTTCCTTGCCAGAGAAAACATAATTGTAATATTTTTATATTACTGTAATTTTATGCGCATTTCTATCTGTTGTAACAATTTGATGCAAGGAAGTGTTACTGTTACTGTAACAGCTTTTTTTTTAACATCCCACTGCTGGGCACAGGCCTCCTCTCACAAGGAGAATGAAGTGTATAGTTACGTATTATTTTTTTAATAAATAATTATAAAAATACATTATACATGTTAATGTCGAAATATCACAAAGTTAATGTTGTAAGTGAACCGCGTGGTAAGCTTAAATTATGTTGAAAAAAGTTAATTTTCATGTGTCAGAAAATGACAACAGAATTAAAAATATTAAAGTAGATTTCACATAATCACATTCACTTGATTATTTATTAATGTCATGTTTATGTCAAAACTCTGTACTTATTATTAAAATGAAATCTAAATAATTACAAACTTTAAAATAATTCTAACAATGTCTTTGTTTCGCATAATATAATAAATGATTTAAACTTCGGTTTTAAATTCAATAAAGTTCTTTAAAAACTTTTAAATAATTTGATAATTTACAGAATTCTAAAGTTTTTACAACTAGAATTTGTGATTTAAGTTTTGACAAAACTTCTTTGAAACTATCTACGTGACAGTTTTGAATGAGCACTTGGAGTTAAAAACACCATTTAGAATGTTTTACAAGAGTTTTTATACAACTAGAATACTTAATATTATACGCAACGTTGTTGGAACTTAAGAGAATATAAAAAAAAATTGTGGTCGGTTGTTTTCTGCGGACACTCGAGTGTTTGTCACTCACCAATTTTATGTAGTACATATAATATGGAGTTCTCTACAAGTTCTCTGCAAGCTGCTCTTTTTTAAAGACTAATAGTGAATCCACACTAGCGGATTATCTGCTCTGTTCCGTACGGTAATATCTGGTTTGTAAAGACAGCAAACAGATGACTACTACCAGAGTAAACAATGTCACATGAAACCGCACGACAGTTTTTTTTGCCGAGTGGAATGTGTTGAACGTAGAAACCGATGTTCACGAAATAAAATCCGCTAGTATTAAAGAAACATAAAATTCTGAGTCCTTTGAGTGCTCAGAAACAACAGTTTGTCCTCCCTTGAAATGGTCCATTTATAGACAGAAATATGATAACTAAGTCAAGAAAATAAAATGACCAAGAAACGGGCCATTTACCATTTTATCTAAATATAAAGTTCTAAGGACAAAAAATTCCCCTCTTAGCAGTATTAGTACTAAATGTAAAACAACCTTCACATTTTCGTTTACTTATAAATAATTTAAGAGATTTGTATTGAGACTCGCGTCTGACGTAAGAAACAACAGAATGTCAGACAGATATTTATTTATTCAAAAGAGCCTGTTCTAATATTTAACCTAAAGTCGCGTTCCCACTAACGGGTAACTACCTACTGTTTTAACGTATTTTGCTCGTCTTGGATTGATATTCGAATAACTACTGTAATTTGGTGACAATAAATTTTCTATGTAATTTATCATCATCATCATCTCCCGAGCCTTTTCCCAAATATGTTGGGGTCGGCGTCCAGTCTAACCGGATTCGGTTGAGTACCAGTATTTTACAAAGAGCGACTGCCTATCTGACCTCCTCAACTCAGTTACCCGTAGAAGTGGTAATTTATATTACAAAAAATAATAGTTTAAAAAAAACTAAAAAACACGCTTTTTATAGAAAAACGAACTAAAAAATAGAAAATAAATTTTAATGAATTTAAATTAAGAAAACAGTATTAAAAATTTCAATGAATATAAATTAATAATAGTGTGAATGCAAAAAAAAATATTTAAAAAAAGCGTGGGGTGCATGGTGTCAATAGTTATAAATATTTTATTGACAGATATGAGTACAGTGACTTTCATTTCGATAATATCTTAAAAAGCACCCCACGCTTTTTTTAAATATTTTTTTTTTTGTATTCACACTATTATTAATTTATATTCATTGAAATTTTTAATACTGTTTTCTTAATTTAAATTCATTAAAATTTATTTTCTATTTTTTAGTTCGTTTTTCTATAAAAAGCGTGTTTTTTAGTTTTTTTTAAACTATTATTTATTTTCTACTTTTTAGTTTGTTTTAAAAGTATTATTTGTTTTGTAGAATTAAAATTCTCTTTAGTATACAAAAAATTGACAATATTAGAGAAAACGGCTAAAGATAATTATTGGAAATAAAAATTAACATCGAGTCCTGCCTTATCGACTGTAGAGAAAAATTCTCGAAAATTTTAATTAATTTTCTTACCTTATCGACTATAGATGAAAATTATATAAATTAACAAAAATCATATTTTGCAAATTGAAAAGCCTAGAAGTCGGTGTCTAATGGATGTTACTAAGTTAATTTTGCCACCGACTTCTAGGCCGATGTACCTAAAATTAGTTTTTTTTTTTGCTTTTTAGTGTTTTGGGAAGTCGGTTTATTTTTTTTGTAAAAAGGTTTTTAAAGCTTTTCAGTGATTCGAATAGTTGTCACTATCCATACAAGTGGGAAGTTCTCATCAATACAAAGAATATTAGTCCAAACGAGGTATTTTACATATTCAGTTGTCGAGTTCTCTCGACTTTCTCTGGTCTCCATCATCAGGTCAGCTCCAAACCTTCACTGTTGCATAGGTCTTGTCAATACGAATAATTTAAGCCCAAACACGAGGTAGTTTACATATTCAGTTGTCGAGTTCCCTCGACTTTCTCTGGTCTCCATCATCAGGTCAGCTCCAAACCTTCACTGTTGCAAAGGTCTTGTCAATACAAATAATTTAAGCCCAAACACGAGGTAGTTTACATATTCAGTTGTCGAGTTCCCTCGACCCTCTCTGGTCTCCATCATCAGGTCAGCTCCAAATCTTCACAGTTGAATAGTGCTTTTAGGCGTACACCTGAGTGTCAAGTTTTTACCCTATGTATGCCTACAACTTTTGAAGGTTGCCCTCGATTTCTCAGGGTTTCCATCATCAGATCCTGACCTGATGACTATGGGACCAACTGGCAGCTATTCCGAGTCGAACAAAAAAAGAATCACGTAAATCGGTCTATAAACCTCGGAGTAATCGATGTGTATGTGTAACCTCCTCCTTTTTGGGAAGTCGGTTAAAAATGGAATAATTTTATCAAATTAGTGTATTGTCATCGATCCTCAATAAATCTACAAAGTTTGAACGAAATCTGGCCGTTTAAAGTGGGTCAAAATCGCGCCCAAAGAAGTCGGTTACAAACAAACATACAAACATACAAACCTACAAACATACAGGTGAAGCTAATAAAAAGCGTGTAAAAAAAGAACCAATTGCGCCTAAAACCGCCTTTCGCACTGAATTCTATGAATCAAAGTTATGTAAAGTTAAATATCCTACATAAGTACATACATGCACGAGAAACACATTAAGCCTCTTTCAAGCGCAGTGGATTAAAAACTGACTGTCGTATCGTTCCTACCTCTATTCAAGTAAAAGTTCATAGGAACGTACCCTTAAGATTTTTACTCATGACTTGTCTGTACCTACCATTATAGGACATGTTAGTCAAACGTTAGTATACGGCGATCAATCATGTGCCTTACGGCGACGTCTGGATATTTTTGTTAAAAAACGGTAAGATTTTATCTTGATGATGAAAAATGTTGTGATTTATTTATATTATAGCGGGTTAATTCATCGTTTCTCGCGGATTTACCCGCATTCTGGGGGAACTTCTTCCCATACCTAGATAAAATATAACCTATATTAGGGGAGTGTAGTTTGCCAAAAGCGAAAGTATATTTTTAAATCGATTCTGTAGTTTTGGAGCCTTTAGGTTAGGTTCAAACAAAGAAACTAAGAAAAATTATTATTGTAATAGTAGGTTACATATTGAAAGATTCTCCCAATAAGCTTTGAAATTAATTCAGAATAAATTTAAAAAATAAATGCAATCATGGTATGAATGTCATTATTTGCAAAAAATATATATTTTATTATGCATCGATTTAAAAAATCAATCATAAATAAATTATGCATTAAATTCTGCATTTACTAAAAGGCTGTTATTTTGCCATCACTAACAGACATTTTATTTTGCAACGAGACAGATATATATTTTCAACATGTCTGAAATAATATAATCTAATCTACATAAATATTATCATACACTTGTATGAAAATATTGAAATATTATCTGTCTGAAACAAAATTTGTTTTACGTTTGTCATTTATTCAAAAGTCTAAAGATAATAACATCGAAAATATAAACACGACTTTTGATGTACCTATTTATATTTTGAATTTTTATTATCTAGCTAAGAAGCAATTCTCTAACCAACACTTGATATACTTTTATACTTAAGTATACTAACATACATATCGAGTGAAACCACTGGCAGAAACTAATCGTCAAATAAACCTCATAAAGTAGGAAACAACAATTACCGTTTTAGAACATCAGTTTAAAACTCAAGACAATCTCAACGACTCAATTCTCTTAGCTTTGACTTGACGCCAGAAACGTCAAAGTTTATAAGTCCGTTTTACACAAGCATAAAATTAAATACAGAACTCATGTTCGTTCCTCTAAGGTCCTCTGCAGACGATGTCGTAGCGTTAGCGTATTGTTACAGGATAAACTCAAGCAACAAAAAAAAAATACTGTTACAATAAAAAGGGTCGGTTCCTACGACTATTTGGATGGCATTGACACTAATGAACGTTTACCATTAACTTTTACTATCGTGTAAAGATAATTGATAAACCAATAAATATGTGTTATTTGGATCATAAGTGAATGAAAGATATGTTTCTTTAACTAAGTACAACGTTACAGTATCGTAAACCCCTTATTTAACGCTACGCATACGCTTAGTCACTGGACTACGCGTACTGACGCGTAACGTGGAAAGAAAATGCTCACAATACGCTTACGCTGCGACAATACAACACTACGCATACAAGACTACGAGTAGTACCAATATGCTTGCGATACGCTTAAACTACGCGTTCGTAGCGTCGTACCAATATGCTCACGATACGCTAACTCTACGAAGTCATGTGCGGAATGCCTAACGGCCCTAATAAATCGTAAGCGGATTCCCCGAGTATAATATGTGTAAGCTCATTACGAGATTATAAGGCTTGGCGTTTACGCATTTGTTTAGATTTCCCTATTGTGTCTGTATTGTGGTTCATTTACATACCATTTGCTGTTCAATGGCTGATTTTGTTCATAAAAATTACAGCTGGTTTATGACTTAGCGGCTTATAAAGCCAACAACGACTAAAGACATCTATGTAGGTGTATGCCAAATTGTTGGTTGGATCTTTTATGTTCATCAATAAGTCATGTTGACCTTTTGTGACCTTGACCTTTCAAAGTTATAGGTTTGCACGAACTGTGTGCAAGTCGAGCTCAGCTTTACACCCCACGCATGGTTTCATATGTTTAAGTTTGAACAATTTGTTACCTGCTTTTATTGGCCATGTAGAAGATACATTTTAAGCACAAAATAAACGTAGGATTTTGGACAAATCATAATGCCTCAAAAGGAAGCTCCAATATAAAAATATACGTTAAAAAAAATAAAACAAGCTTTTTCGATTCACCGCAAGCCTTCGATAAGTTAAGCAGATTATTAAAATGTCCGCAGTAAGAAAATATATTTACCGTTGCCACGGGATACCTAAAAAGATTTAGGGCACATACATAATTGGCTTATAAATCTTGAAAGGATCGTAAAATTCGTAGATGAAAAGGGTTATAGTTCTCAGGAGGTAAGAGGGGTAAAATAGGGGAGGTAAATAGAACTTAAGAGCATTATTGTAAACTTAAGCCTTAATTTGGTTCCGGAGGGTACGTAATCACATCAACCCCCGAAGGAAATCAATTAAGCTAAGTACTTTGTTGTTCCGATGTTGAAACTATTGAGGGTATGCCAACAATGATTGATTTGTGATAGTGTAGTAAAGCATAATTTAGTCTGTTATCAGCGCTTTTATGCTAGCGGATTTGCACTCTGTTTTCTATGCGAATCTAAAATTGGTGCAATAGCATTTATTGGAGACGAAAGTTATGCTTGTGGTAATCAGTATCTTTGTTCATTTAGTTTGTTCATTTATTTGATCCAGTGTCTTCAATTGTCAATATAATGTCAGCAACAAAATCTTCCATACTATTTCATTCATTGGTCATCCGACGATATTCATATCTGCCACTTATCCATATGTCCACATCATCCTCCAAGTCTTTTTCCCAACTATGTTGGGGTTGGCTTCCAGTCTAACCGGATGTAGCTGAGTACCAGTGCTTTACAAGAAGCAACTGCCCTACCTGACCTCCTCAACCCAGAAACCCGGGCAACCCAATACCCCTTGGATAGACTGGGGTTATCCCATATGGACATATGTCCACATTACCAATTTAAAAATTATTAAAATTCCCAAAAAAATTCCTCACCAAAAACACACAGCACCAACCTTATTACCATCCGCATGCATGCTTAATGCGAAACTCCCGACTTTTACAAACTACCTTCAGTTTTATCTTGCCTCTATTAATTTTAATGAAAATGTCACCCGACGCTCCAGCTCTGAAATATTGTCCACGTTAGTACAAGTCCGTTTGATGGCTCACTGCGATAATAAATTGTCACGGACAGCCAGTGGTAGTCAGGTAATTTTGGTTAGTATTCCTACGGTCGTATGTTTTGCGGTTTTGCAGTTGGGGTCATGCTGCGGTCGCCTTACTTGGTATAGGCTAAGCAGGGTAAGCTTAGATGGAGATTGCAAAATATGAATGGTGTAAAAAGAGAGCATGATATAATAGTAACGTTTGTTTATATAATTTAATTTTATTATAATTAATAGTTTCATTTTAAACGTATACAGTTGGGATCATCATATTACAGTCGTGTTCCATATAAAAGACAAGGATCTCAATTCGCTGAATATGTATTATTTTTGCATGACCACGCATATTTACTGAGTACATTGAATTGAGTCTGGCTTTGAAAATTATTCTTCCTTATTTTCATTTTTATAACGCAACTATAGGTGCAGTGTTCTAATCATGATTGGGTACCTGCTATTTTTGCATTTAAAAGCAAAACAAAATTCCTATTAAATATTATTCTAAATCTATCTATTATGCTAAAATGATCTCATCAAATCTTTTTAAAGCTACATACCTATCAGGTTTACGTTCAATAGACAACGGCTAGGTGTAAATTAAAACAACCCTCGCTGTCTGTCTGCCTGTCAGTCATGTTGAATGGCTAATCTCTTCAATCACGCCATGGGTTCTACACGCCAATAGCAAAACTATTATTGAAATATCACTGTCATCTATACTAATAGAGGTGTTGACTTTGTTTTTTAATCATCTTTGAAGCTTAATAATGAAGTGGAAAGTAATAATTTATGATTAAGAATTTGTTTCAGACTTCAAATCTTAGTTCAGAGGTCATAAAGATGTTAGTATGACGTCTGACAGAGAAGTTTGCAAGAAGAATACATATTGCGCCGATCCCAAATAACTTGGGAACAAGACGGGAAAAGGAGATAGCATGTATTTAATATTCATGATTATGGCCTCAAAAGTAAAAAATATATAACCTCAAAAGAAAAAAATATTCTTAGCAGTCGGGTACTAATGGTAGGCGAAATAGAAAAAAATAGTGGACGTGAAATATACCAACCAAAACAAGTAAAAAGTTTAACAAAACACTGAAAGCCATCTCCACAAATTGTATTCACAATCAACCAACGTTGAAAACCAAACATGGAATTTTTGAGAGATGTTTTTGGCCAAATTTCAAATGAGATAGCCTTATGGCTTAATTGGATGCTGGCCGAGGTAGCCCAATTAGCCCCAGCTAACTAACTTAAGCTTAACTAAGACGGAGTGTGTTTTGTTCTTGTTTGGCCTGAATGATACATCGCTAGTGTTTGCTGTGGAGTAAATATAACGTTTTTTCTTCTGAAATGACTTGGTGGAAAGAAAGATCCTTCGTGTCTTGAAGCTTCTCTTGTCGGTCGTTTTTTATAGTGTTAAATATATGCGAAACTTCTTGATTTAATAGATTTAACATGGTAATCTTGGCAATCTATGTACCTATGTACATATTATAAAATAAAATCTGACGCTGTGTGTGTCCGTCTGTTTGCAAGAAATTAAAAAAAAATACTGTACTAGTCTGTCATGCGGTTTTTACCACTATAATATTTTATTTATTACTTTATGTAAGTACAGTGATTCACGAGGAAGGTTTAGTAATCCAAATACTAACCTACATAAATCAATATGGCAATCTTAAAGATGAAGCAAACGCTACATACTGTTGGTCACGTGAATAATATCTGTTACATAGGGATTCAATACAGTCAGATTTCCCCAGTTATGTGTAAACTCGAATTCTATGGCTCTTGTTCCAACATTATTTGAGATGGTGCCGACATTCCTTTAGAAATTCTTGCTAGGGAAAACCAATTAAACTTTGTACTAACAAATAGGACCCAAAATTCAGGTCTTGTAAGGGCTTGTAGTACTCGCGTACTACAAAGACTCAGGATCAAACTGATATTTGGGACATAAGTACTTCACAAAATACAAAAATATTCAAAGAAGACAGATTTACCCTATTCTCAATACTTAAGCTCCTAGTGACCTTTTCTAAGTCCTATTTTTATCTAGAATAAATTGTCCACTTTTCCTCACAATAAGACGTAATACCTACATTAGAAAGCTGTTCCCATATTGTTAAACCTCACTTATTCTGATTGACTGCTTACGTAAGAGAAGTTTATCTAGCAGACACGGCAAACTTTGGATCAGTTACGTAGTTTAATTAAGCTTCAAATTAAGGAAGGATGCGCTTTACAGAGAATTACGTACAAAAGGAATTTTGCTGTTTTTTTTTGTTTTTGGAATACTTAACATTGTTTTGTGCCTGACCCTTTTTCTTTGAGCTTTTTATCTGTTAATTTAGTTAGAACGCCTCGTTGGAGTTTTTATTCGTGAATTGAGTTGAGGTGTTGGGTTTCAATTCCTTGCTAGAGAAAGAATAAGTCATTATTAATTTGCTTAACATAGGTAGGTAAATTTTTTACACACCAGAGAGTGTACTATGTAATACCAAAATTTAAGAAGCTAAGAAAAGTTTGATTCTTTACCTCTTGGCTTACTTAAAATTATAGAAACACATGATAAACAATGAAGCCCCAGTAGGATTTGTGTTAAATTTTGATATACCCTCAATCATTATTTACCAAAGACTATAAACCATCCTCTATGTTATTTACCGTCTAGCAAGATGACCTGAACTTCAGAAAATAAACTCCAACAGTATTAGTAAATAATATAGCAGGTACAAGGATTTACTTTCACGTTCACTGAAATATAAGACTAGTTAGATGCTTTTACAAAGTTCCGTACAAACTGTTCAACTGTTGTAAAACTGTAAGCGCTTCTGTTTAGACAATGTTTTGAATTATGCAGTGTTATTATTTATTACAAAAAAGTTAGACTTATATAGTCTTACTACAAAAACTTAAACATATGTCAAACACTTGTCTAAAAAAAAGGCTGCAAAATGGACCTTATTTCAACGTCATAATATGTTTAGATAAGTGTTAAACTGACGTTTAAAAGTTTTTATGGTAAGACGGAAAGAATATTACAAATGTTATTTTTATGAAACTCGTGTGTTATATTTATAGTTATAAAACAGTTGAACTTTTTTGTAAAACGATACATAACTTTCAACTGTAATAAAACTACTACAACGTTTTCACACTAGCGTATTCTCTGCCCACTTTATTCTGAGCGACAACGATGGGCTTGCACGGACGGTTTCGCGCATATTAGCTACAGAAAACAATATGCCGCTTGGAACACCGCGAAATTTTCTTTCCGATCGGAATTTTTCGCGCATAATTAATTAGAGGTATACGCTTGGTATTGAAACTCGCAACAAAAATGAGAAAGCACAGTAACAATTTAATTAGTGTTGAAAGTTATGCAGCGTGTTGAAACAAAAAAGAAACAGACGATTTACACGAGTTTCATAAAAATACCTAAAAAAATACTCTTGAACACGTATCAAACGTATGTTTAACTTTTTTTTGTATAATGCATAATACTGCATTATTCAATATTTTCCATTTAAAAAAACAGGAAAGTATATTTTTTTTTAACCCAAAACATGAAATATAAACGCTTCCATTGTAACATAAGTGGTGCGGTTTGTATAAACCAAATGACTATAATTTGATGGTTAACCATCATTATTATCTGTATTTTATATCAAAGTAAACCGCGTTGAATAAAATATTAAACTGTGAATCTATCAAATATAAGGTGCTTTAATATTACCTGCCAGGACTTGAATGGGGGGTAGTATTGCGTTTATAGATCACAATAGTAAAGATAAATAATTGATTATTTGTCATATTTTTTTTCATACAAAAACAAAATACGTGTAAATTTGACTTAATTTATTAAGTGCATAAAACCATCCAGTGGAGTTATCGCGTTGCCGCTCCGCACCGAATTCTTTTGAATTTATTTCGCAAAAAGCGCGGCGGCGCCTTTCATACGCTGTTGCCATACTTATCAGACGGCGCCGGCGCGCGGCGGCTAGACAGACTGTCGTCAACGCGCAGCAACGCCAGCCTGGCGCTGTGCTATCCCGTTCGTCTCACGCGCCAGCCGACCGCCCGCGACCGCTCGCTAGTCGCTTTCACCCACGTTCAATGGGAACTACTTCTCGCAACTGGATAAAAAGCCTACGTAGCTTATGTAGGTATAACACGTTTAGCTTTTTCGATAAATAGGCTCCCACGGAACACGGGTGACACCGTGGGAAAATGGCTGGTTTTAAATGTTTTAAATACACATGTACATGTACTTATAGATTGTTCTTTAGATTGTAAATAGGTTAAAAATTATTTGTTGGTGTAATTTAAGGTTCCAATTTCATTAAGAAACATCCAAAGCGAGGAAAACAGGTTTTAAATGTGTTCTATTTTATTTTCACTAAGTTAACAAATAGGAGTATTTTTGTATGAACAAAGAAATTCTTTTTTATTCGTTCTGACACGAGTAAACTGAAGAATTACCTTGGAACTATACCTACTTGGTAATTATTTCCACGCATATGTACTGAGAAGGTACCGATTTGCCATCTCTAATTTTACATGAAATCGTGATAAGTTAATTAAAAATAAATAACACAGTAATAAACATGACTAATTAAATAACATAGGATATAATGTTTCCCAATAAATTAACTACAGATAAAATCCGGATGACCACATGATTCAATTACAATTAGTATCATTATGCCAATTAATGTGATCAATATCAAACCATTAATCAAAAAGCAAATAATAAATCTACAGTACCTACTAAATTAACCAATGATTTAAATGCATTGAAAATCAAAGCTAAATTACGAACTAGGTACTTCAGAAGTTAAAAGTTCATCAAAAACTTTGTTCGTAAAAGGTGATGGTCTAATTAATTTGTCATAATGTCTCAGAAAAGGTGAAGACAATATTAAGGAGAAACAATGTAAAGCTGACTTTTCGACACAGGCAGCTGTCGCACACGGCAACTCGCGGTAAGTCAGAGTATGACTCTTTTGACATGCATGCAGTCACAGCTCGGCTACTGTACTGTGTAAAGACGAAATGTATGAGCTTCGTGAGCTACATAGAGAACTTCCACATGGCATGACCGTGCCGTGACTTTCCCATACCTACATTTCTGTATATAGTACGACAGCCGTCTCGTAATCGTATGTATGTGAAAAGGGAATGTTTTGGCGCCGTTTTCGAGGCATGCAACAGATACAAGCGGTCGCCGACACCATGTTAGCCCATATATTTCCAGGCTATGACATTGGCGCGCGCAGTCCTCGCGAGCCGCTGACCGCCGGCCGTGCGATTCTGCCACTTGTCTTGGAAGAGCAGCATAAAAGAGAAACATTCCCAATTTGTTGACCTCCTCAAGTTTCTCCAACAAACTTGATGTCTCCATTTTGAAACTTATTTTGTCATCTTTCATTTCAATGATACTTTGTCAGTCAACTTTAATGGGTCCTGTAGTAATTTATTTGTTAATTTTATCTTTTGTTTAAATGTTTTATGTTTATGACTTTGTTTAAACACTAATTAGTTATATGTATGCACCTTTTCTTTTGTGTGAAACTCATTAGCGCTTTATTTTAGTAACACACTCATAAAAAAAAACAGTTTTTTGATTAATTTCGACTACACAAGGCACAAAGATAGCGCAAATAATTACTTTGTATATAATAGATATACAAGCTCATTTCAACTTTATGAAAATCAGTATTTAATGAAAAAGTTTCGTGGCCTGAAATTAGTCAGCCATATTAATTTTGACCTTTACACATTTCTAAACATTTACTACGACGAATTTTAAAGCTTAACATTTCCACTAACAAATTATTGAACCATTAAGTATTCTTAAATGTCGGCATTCATCAATCATAGCGCCAATTAACACGAATTGAAAATAGATACCCAGAATGGACACTGAAATCGAATATTAAATTGATTACCTATAGGTAAATGTCAGTGATAATTACAAATACCTATACTAGGAACATGCCACGATTTCTACCGCGTTCTGAGAGGATTATAACTATTATTATATTCAGGGTTCCATTTAGTTAGGATTCCTACTAAAGTTTTGGGATTGGCACTGGATGTGAAAGAGTATTTACTCACATCCAGGAAGTCTTATTACCAGGAAGTTTTTGCCCGGCTTCAACGCCAAAACTACCAAACAGATTAAAGTATTTTGTTAATCATTAAGCCTAAGAAAGGATACTGCTTTTACCTAGGTACGGGAAGCAGTTCGCAAGTGAAAATGTAGTTGAAAGCTGGTAATATAAGCTACCTATGTATAAATAAATTGTAGATAGGTACCTATTACAAACTTGTATCCCCTTTTCGTTTCCTAACTTTCTAACGCCTTCCTTCCTTTAAAAAAAAGTCATAGCACCAATCTACAAAAGAAAGCTAATACAACTTAAATATTTACCAGTAACAAACCGTATATCAGTTACGCTGGCATTGATTCTCAGAGAAGCTTAGCGAACAGTTTTATAGAGGCACGTGTTCCTAACATCTGGAAGGCATTCCTGCTATGTGAGACGGATTAAGGCGATCCTACACTAAAGCGTAATTGTATTATTTTAAATATTTTTTTTTAGGGAATACGGTTAAAATATAAACTGTGATTAGACCTGAATGTCTTGAATGTATAGTAGCAGAGGTAAGAATGTTGAGATAGATGTGTGGTGTAACTTGGATGGATAAGTTCAAGAATGAGTGTGTTAGAGGGAGTCTGAGAGTGCCGGCAATGCCAGAAAAAAATTGAATCCAGGTTGTCATGGTATTGGCTTGTGATGAAAGGGAATCCAAAACAAACTTCAATGATTAAGTTAAGTATAACTGTGAATTGAAGGAAAGAGACCGAAGAAAAAAATTGCTACATTGCTTGACAGAAGACGTAAATAAACGTTGGGTAAATATTTATGGCCTTACTACAAAAACTTAAACCCCTGTTTTTCACTTGTCTAAAAAAAATTTGGCTGCAAAATGAACCATATGTCAACGCCATAGTTTGTCATTTTTTTAGACAAGGCATAAACTGACGTTTAAAAGTTTTTGTGGTAAGACGGTTAGTAGTTCATTTGGCGACTGATAGAAGGATATGAAAATAAAGCTACTTGCATCGAAACTAAACGAAACGTAACAAAATACCAACAAACAGCCAAAAAAAAAAAGCACACACAGAAAATCAAACCTGTGATTTATATCCAGTGAGATAGAACCTTTACACAGCAAGCGGAGGCATGTACTCCCTGTCATTCCGTTTGTGTTTTATTTCTGCACAGTTTTTCTGCTACAAATAATTTACTTTACGCGAAGGAATGTTCTAGCCCGTTCGGCTCGGATGCCTATAAAAATTCGTAAAAGCACCAACCGTTTTTTGGTGAAAAGAATATAGTATTTTATTGTTAGAAGCTGTATTGGTAGGTGTACCTATGTTTTATTATTCTTTTAGCTGTTTTATGGCTATAAAAATAATGGTTTTGCGTGTTAGAATTTGGAATCCAATATTTGATGCCGGTATTATTTTTATTGAAATTCGAGTAGTAAAATTAGTGGTATCCATAAAAATCTATCCATGAAAGCTTTTTCACATGGAAGTATTGTCGTGTGTAGTAGAACTAGATTCGAGCGGCAAAAATCTATTCCGCGAATTTCACCATCTCGTGCGTTGTAGAACTGTGCGACTGAACTTCGAGCGGCAAAAATCTATTCTTCGAATTTCCTCATCATTTTCGTACTGGCAGTTGTCACTTGTTTTCTGTCGCGCGTATATGCGCGACAACGCCTGAATGAATCTACCAATGAGACAAGGCTATGTATAAAACAAGAATACTTTTTTTCTTAGCAACAAGTTAAGATAAAAGAACAACTCAAAATATTTTTTACGCAGACAACCTCTTGTCTGGTTTAAAATGTATGAATGACAGACATTTCTTAAGAAATGTACAGTACCTTTGTGCTTTACTTTCTTAGTTTTTCTTGTCATATTTTCTGTGCCTAAAATAAAAAATAAGTAAATAATTTAAACCGTACCAGAATATCTAAAATGTCTTTGACAGACTTTACAAAGGAGACAAGAAAAAAATGGAACGTGTTCCGAAAACTAATTATAAAAATTAAAAAATGTAGGTAAGTGTAGGTTTTAATAAATGCCGATTAAGTTAAATTATAAAGGAGTACTTAATTAGTGAATAGGTGAAGTTTAAAAGTTTCGTGAACACTGGGTATAATAATTATAATTATCTGTAACGATGTCTGGTCACGCGCTGTTGATCTGTGGAACATTTTGTTTTGTTACAGAAACACGTTTAAGGGTTTAGGGTAAACCAATTAGTATACAGCTTGTTGTTTATTGTTGTTGTCATGGAAAGGAATAATTTACCTTTAAATAACATAACTGGAATAATAGGTATCATTAAGAGGTAGGATGTGATTGTGTGACGTTGATTTAGGTGCCTATAGATTTTACAGAACAGAAAACTTATTTCTTTCTTCACCATATATTTAACAGTTTATGTAGGTACACAGTGGATGAGACAAGAAAAAATAGAACAATTAAGTACAAAGAAACTACTTATTTCTTAAGGAATCTCTGCCAGCAGGCCCTCTATAGGAGAGTTAGAATAAAGAAGAGAAATAGATAGACTGTGTAAAATGATCAGTTCTTATTCTGATACGTATCTACTAGTGTATCTTACAACAATCATTTTTATATTTAGCTGCCAAATTCTCATAAACAGCCATCTAGTCATGAAAATGACCATTTAAACATTGCTTTAGTAGCAGTCCACAATTGGGCAGTGATATTATCATATACTTCCTTAGGCAATGTTCCAATTTTGGGACAGTAAAACTTTTCTTGCCAAAAAACTTAATTACTTTGGCTATGTCATTCTAGGCAACTTGTTAAGAAAAAACATAACCCTCGTCTGACCCAGTTGGTTAAAAAAGACCAAGTAATATCATTTGTTATATCATTGTAAATAATGTTATTTAAGTAGCTTTTGCTATTGATTGGTTGAATGATTGCCTTTTGGTATGATAATTCGCTATATTTAATAGATGAAGAACATTTAATTTAACTACGTTGAGTAAATCAAGGATTTTTTTTTCACATTTTTCGATTTGATCGGACATATTTTTAACCATGACGCAATATATTTAAAAATAAATTTTATTTTTGTACAATCCTATTTTAACCTACCTCTACGGACCTTCACCCTTAAGGAACCCTTAAGATTGAGTTACAAACAAACCCTTACCGTTACCATGGCAACTGTCCCACCATTATTCTTTTATCAACAGCAAACAATCCAGATATATATTTGTACACCCACCGACATCTTTTATTTTTATACCTTTTGAGAAAATCGGGAGGAAACTTTTAAGTGTTTGCGGAATACGATTCTTTTTCCTTTTAAAACTATTTGAATAAGAGTTATCGAATCATAAATCGATTATTGAATCCGCAAATAGTCTCTTTACATAAGACATTCTTGACAAAAATAAGAGTATTTGTTTAAAAAAATCTTACTAAGTATTATTCATACCGCTCGGAAGCGTAACATTCTTATTTATTTTTATCAATTTTACTGAAAATAGCGACAGTGGCAAAGAAATACGCAGCTCTTAAGTATAATAGGAATCGATTGTAAAATTATAGCTCTCTCGATATAACTATCTCTCACTTCAACTCTATACTATAGGTATAGATATAACAAGAAAATATTCTCTAAAAGTGCCGTACACCCACTAAAATCTCAGTCTTTTTTCCAGCCTCAAAAAGTACCTACCGATAGAGCCTTTTCACAAAACTAAAATTCTATAAATAATCCTGTGCTCCGTAGATGGGACAAAGGTGCCTCAATCATCTACCCACACGAATGTACCTAAAGGTCAAAATACTCTCTAAACAAAGAAACTAACATCTAGTCTAGCCAAATATTGTCAAACCACAAAATCCTGACTGATGTTAATATTGCGAGAGTCAAACTGCTGTTTATTTAGTCAGAAATCAATTTTAAGTCTTAGATGGTTTTGTTGTTCGATGGGTACTTTCTACTTCTTGTCTTCTCCCTGCCCTTTTCCCAAACTATTTGGTTTTGGAGCAATGAATTCTGCTTCTTTCTTCCAGTCATCATACTATCGTCTTATCCCTTTTTATGAACGTCTACTTCCTGACAATCAATTCACCTTTTCCTTACCTCTCACTTTGCTTTTCCATCAATACCTCGTAATACTAAATATCTACTAATTTCACCCAGAGATGGAAGCCTATAAAAAGTCAACGGGGTGACAGCGAGCTTGCAGCTACCCAACAACAGCTGCGCCAAGCCGTGCCGTGTTTGCCTTTCATGTGTGCCATGACCTTTAGGAAGATTAAACTAGAACTTAGTATATTCAATCATGCCTGCCGGGGCTGTGGGATTATTAGAGAGAGTTACCACGGTCCTGGTACATAAAAGGCCTACGAAGGAACATGATAGGCTGCTAACGCTGCTAACCCACAGCGGGTCATTCGATGTCATTCGATGATTTCCCATAAAAAAACAGTATGATTAAATATCATATTACTTCCAAAATAGAAGTTCAAGACCTAACAATGTAAATGGGTATTGTGTGACTTCGCCGCCCAATTACACTGTCGATGGTTATAAACACTTAGATGATTAAAATGGTTAAAACTTCCATCAAATTTCTTTGTTATCGCCTCCATTAGTGAGGCGTTTCATAAACTTGAAATATTTATAGGTGTAAACCTAATGACCTTGAACCTTAAAATGTACTGGAAAGAGTCAAATAGACATACAAAATTAATTAGGAATATTATTATTTTTTACGTAACACAAAGGTAAACCCAAAAATATATCGGACAAAAATGTATCATAACTTTCATAAAAATACCAGCTTTGCCAAAACATGACAGAAATAACCCTTTTGAACGAACAGAAACAAAAATATTGAAATACAAAATAAAAATCCTTTCAAATCAAAGCTCAACGGAATTAAAAACACACAATATAAAAAAAATACTTAATACAGAGACGTATTAAGGTAATAAAGAAACGTAAATAAAAACCAAAAGCAGGGTTGAGCTCGGACATAAATTGAAAAAGTGGAAAAAAACCAGTGATCCGTGGCAAACCGCACGATTCAATACACGACTGTGTCCGAACGAATGAGTCTAGATTATTCTTTTTTCATGAAGCAATAAATTTATTACAATTTCGGTTCGGCCCTGGCCTCAATGAATGGATGTATTGGACCGTGCGAAGTTGCGGTATCGTATATGAGTGCTGAATGGTTATGTTTCCGTGATAATATTATACCTTTGTGGTATTGTCAACAGATTATTTCATTCTGCTTAGCAGTTGGCATAAAGAAGAGACAAGACTTTCGGGTATGACTGTATTAATTTTGAGAAGTAATACAAAATCTAGCTATACCCAGTATTTTTTTGTAGTTAAACTAATATATTATCACCTGTACCATTCCTCTTGACATTGGGTAAGACCTCCCTAAATCCTCCCTGAATATGTTATGTGGAGCTGATACAGCAAAATACATTATTTTTCAAATTAGGATCGCAAAAATGTAAAATGTATCGCGTATCCGTCTTCTCAAACGTTTTTGCCTACAGTTCTGAGACAAACAAAGGCGATTAGAAAAACTGATAAGTCTACACAAGTCGATACCTACAATCGATATCGCCAAAGCTAGGGTACGACTGATAAATGAATCGAATGACACTCGTTTGTTACGCTAGATCACGTGACATTTATCATTCTATCCGCTAGCGTTCACGATAATTGGTAGCCATTTGTCTAGGTCTGCGGGACTTATATGGAATACGTACGAAGATCTAGACAAGCTTAGATAGGAGATATAGAGTAGATAGATACAGTTCTCTCATCCATTTGCTTCTCGAAAGTCTAGTCTCAAAGATAAATAAACGTCTTCACGGTCTTCAAAATACACAAGAAAAGCTTTTCACAATAGAAAACCGGGTCCAAAAACACTTATACAATTTTCGAGAGTTGTCTTCGGTTTCTCAGGGTTTTCATCATCAGATCTTGACACCACCTCGGCAGCATGAATGATGGAACTGGGATTTAATAAAATTGGCTCGTCAACAAAATGAATATAGATGGAAAAAATACCGGAGAGGTATGTGTACCGAGATGCGAAAATCATGTGGTCCAAATTAAAACAGTGAATTTGGACCCCAAGCACGAAAATTGCGTTGCGTACCACTCAAATTTAGTCCAACCCTCTCCTTTAAAGCATATTTGCTGTGTGTGTCGAACTGATGAATTTTTGAATATTTTATCACGTTTGGTCGTTAAGACCCGGTGTACTGTGTACGCGTGTTGAGGTAAACGGGTTAAGTCTGACAGAGTACCTCATTTTGTAGTAGTCGCGTCAGTTGTAAGTTCTTTAGTGGAATTTACATAGTGCGGTGTTTTTAGAGAAGCTTATGGTACCTACCTACTAGTGTTCCAATGGAACTTTAACGCAGATAAAAGTTGTTTATGTGTTATTTTGATATAAAAACTATTACTATTGCTGCCAATTCATCGAATTCGGTTTAACCGTTCTATAGATATCCACGCTCATCACGTTTGTAGTATTATCATTAATCACAGCGATAACATCGAATAATTAGGCATGGCGATATACATATATTATAGCTCATAACTTTACAATATACTTTAGTTAAATGATCATACATTTTAAGCCAGCTATTCTTCAAAGAAATAAAAATATATTATTAGCAATTTCTGAAAAAGGAGCTATCAATTCTAGAAATAGCAAAGAGACCTAAAATATTCTAGAATGGCGGTTGAATGTTTAGTGAGCATACCTAATACTTAAATTGTAAAGATCAAATAATTTCTAGCAAAAATAAATCTACCTAAACCTTGACCTTTTTAAGAATAAGATAAGCGAATAAGTGTAGGCAGAAGATTTTTATTTAGAAACGAAAATATAGGGTCGTATTTTGTAAGGACAAGTTTCATTATTTGTGGTGCTCATTTCACGTACGCTTTCTAAACAGAGTATCTTGAAATCATTTTCAATGTGTAATTTTCATTTGAATTTGGCTATAAAAGGCAGCTTTCCTTTATGACAGAACAACTTCTTGTAACCCAGTAAAAAGTATTTTTTACTCCTTTATCATGCTTTAGACTAGTTTAGACTAGGTATCTACCAATGAAAATTGGACCAGAATTTTTTGTGTGTAGGTTAAAGCTAGGAAAACTCATCATCTGCTTAGCCTTTTCCCAACTACATATGTTGGGGTCGGCTTCCAGTCTAACCGGATTCAGCTGAGTACCAGAGACCAGTAAGTTAAAGCTAGGAAAACGAACTCACAGAAAATACATACAATAGCAGCATAAATCGTTTTACAGTCATTACATTCTATGCTAGCTAATATAAAATATAAAACTAAACCTTCTACCCAGCTTTTACTACATAAACGTATAATGTACTATTTAACTGGTCGACAACTATCTGGATTGGAATCCCGCCCAATAGTTACTGAAATCAAAATTCCAACCACTGCACCGAGATTGTGTGATTTATCGAAGTAACGTGTGGTCTTACACTAATGTGTAAGTACGAAATTAATACCACTATTTTTATAATCTATTTCCGATATAATTGTGTGATTAAAAACCTTCTACAACCAATCAATGACTTTTATGGCCTTACTACAAAAACTTAAACATATGTTGAACACTTTTCTAAAAAATGTGGCTGCAAAACGGACCTTATTTCAACGTTATAATCAGATTTTTTTTAGACAAGTGTTCAACAGACGTTTAAAAGTATTTGCGGTACGACGGTTACAGCCTGAAAAGCAAAAAAAAAATAATCAATGGGTACTCACAACGCTCTATAAGACTCTTTAGGTTACAGCGGAGCTAGCAATATCTTCAAAATTCATAAAAAAAATGGCTTCGAAAATTAATCCAATGTTTCAAACAGCCAACAAAAAAAACGTTGGTACTCTGCCAGCTTCAGCTAATATTAAGGAAATAACTCGAGCAAACACTACATCCCTCACTTAATTGGTCCAGATTGGCTACTCCGCTGAATTTATATCAGGAAAAATCCGACTTACAAGTTTCTATAAAAGAAACGATTCGTTTGGCTTACGGACGGCATTTTTTTGGCGTAAATCTATAGGGAAGCATTGTATAACTTTCTCAGGCATAGATAGGAAACTATTGTAAATATTTTTTTATTTCGTTTTAAAAAGAGTGCCCATGGAGTTTCTTGCCGGTTCTTCTCCATGAGACCAACTCTTTGAAACCGTGTTGTTTGACGTTTCGAAAGAGCTTTTATTATATTAAAAAAAATTCAGCGTTTTCACACCAGTGTATTTTCCGCTCAGTTTTTCCGAGCGACATCGCTCGATTCTTCGAGTGGTGTCGCGTGTCAGCAAACAATTGACAACAAGAGGCTCTGGAACCGCATGACAGATTTTGCAATCGTAATATGTCACACGTATACGCTCAGTACCTGACAAAAATCAACTAGTGTGAACGCGACGTTAGAGTCCAAAAAACATTTTGTTTCTTGATTATATTATAATAGGCATCGTCACAAGAATAATAACATGATTATATTACTACCCACGCAACTAGGAGAGCGCGCATGACTTTTTGCTAATAACAGCTAGACTGAGTGACCTTCTGACTTTTGGCTTATTTTGTATGAAAGACGTATATTAGACTGTTATTTGACAGCGGAATATGAGGACGAAAATAATTTAGCGTTTATTGCATGGACATGGAAGATCTTTTCGGTAGTAAAAAAAGACGGACAAATTATTTGGTGTTTGCAGCTTGATTTGATATTTGGAAAGGTCAAGCTGAGATATGTCATATAACAAACCTTCAATTGTTTATTTAATTAAAGATCTAAGCCCCCTTGGTATATTTGCAGATGCAAATAAACGATTGCAATGATCCGGAAAAAATGACAATAAGATACAATTCGAGTTTCACGTATGTAAAGGAGAGGTAAACATACTTTTAAATCAGTTTGGCTGTACAGACAATTGTGGACAAATAAACTGACCCCATAAAACAACCTTTTTATTTTTAAACAAAGAACTCAAAAATATGCAATATGTAAATGAAAAGCGAACAAAAAACTCTTTAAAACATTTCATTCTTGTTGACCGAAGAACGCCACAAGGCGGAATTCTCATCAAAACTATTGAATCGAAATATTTTTTAACGTTTTTCATCTCGTGGAATATTGAAAAGCAACCGTCGTGGTCACCGCTGAACTGGCTTGCAGCCATCTGCACTCAACGTCGTATGAAAAAGCAGGAAAAACGAATAAAAAATGAAACAAAAAGATATCGTACGTTCGTATTGTACGGAATACGGAGTTGCAGTGTATTGAACATTTAAGAAAGACTTAAGTCGGTCACTTTTTTGGACGTTTAAGGTTCCGTAAAGTAAATTATTTATTTTTAGCATATCAAATTGAAATATTTCTTTATGACGTTTTTTCCTCTTTATAGCGCTACAGTCTTAATAAGTACAATGAAGGATTTAAAATAAGCAACCAAAATTATTTTTTTTCTGTGTTTGTTATGTGGAAATCTGTCATTGTACTCGTTATTACAAATCCACCATTTTACATTGATTTATATCTAATGTACGATTGGTTCTAGAATGTTGGGGTATGGATCTCTAAAAACTGGTGCTGCAATGAACTAAAAGACTGGAGTCCAATTATCGAAAGTTTTGATCAGAATTTTCACGGTACAAACATTTTCAACATAAGCAACGTAGTTTCGAAAAGCGAAACTCAATATCGAATTCCCAAATACAGATTCAAAACTCTAGCATATAGGTAATTCTTTGAGCACGAAATTCAGAGTGGACTACCTTTTTTGAGAAAGCAGAAATACAAAATTAATTTGGGTGAGTCACATACACTTCTAGACGTTAAAAGAAACAATTATTGTAAGGCCGAACCATACACAGTTAGGACAAAAAAACTGCCTCCGAGTGTACACTTTTAAAATTCACAAACTAAAACTATTTTTTTTACACCGAGATACACAGGTGTGTCGTTCATTTCCATTTAAAGAATGCATAGAATGGACCGGCCATGTAAAATAGAAGGACCCGTTTTGCTTGCACAGCAGTGTACTCCAATTTACGCATTCCATTGTTCGTTTGTTCTGCAAAATGTTGAGCGTGACGTTTTTATAGCAATATCACGTTGCAACGTGGAACGAAACGAAAACTGTATTTATGATTTTTGGAAATAATTGGGGTAATTGGGTATCGGTAAATTTTGTGGAGGCTCCACTTCATATGGGGTTTCTTTTAACCGTAATACTGTTATTTTTTCTGGCAGCTTAATTATGTATATTAATATTATACCTGTTATATCAGGTTAGGGTCAGGGTTTGAAAAGATAACTATGTTTTTGATGTACCCATACTCCACTAGTTAAAATTGAATATTTGCTTAGTTACCTGTGAAGCATTTGAAGTAAATAATTCAAACGATTTGGATGAGCAAGCTCAGGTGATAACTTTTCAAACAAGGATCGTATCAAGGCATCTAATAAGGGAGTTCTCAGAATACAGACCAAACTTGAAACCTAATAAAAAATCAGTTTTATTATAATGACGAAGAGTTTGTTTGACTGCGCAATAGGTAATCTAATCTAATTATAGAGGTAAGTATATGATATGGAAAAAATCTTTCGATGTTAAAAAGCCCCTTAACAGAATAAAGATTTTAATCTAGGTGCACGAAGTAGTAGCAACAAAACTACGGGTGCAAGCTGGTATAAAATAAATCCTATTCTTTTGCTGACCAAAACAAAAGACAGACTACAAAATATTATCTCCGCGCAGCTCTCGGGTAGTAAGTTCAAACACTGGTAGCATTGTCACGTTTGATAGCAATGCTTATCTTGTGACCAAAGCAAAAGCCTGTGGTCACATTTTATTTCTCAGTTTCGCAAAGACTGTTGTATGCAATCTACATAAAATAGCATATTAGTTAGACTAGTGTCAGACTTACTGGCTGCTGACTACCCGTAACGACTGCCAAGGATGTTCAATGACAGCCGGGACCTACAGTTTAATGTGCCATCCGAAACACAGTCATTGGTGTCTACGATATACTTAGAAAGTTCATACAAACTTAGAAAAGTTGCATTGGTACTTGCCTGACCTGGAATCGAACCCGCGCCCTCATACTCGAGAGGTTGGTTCTTTGCCCACTAGGCCACCACGACTTTCGACGAAGAAAGAAACGCACTCATCGTTTCATTAAAACAAAAGACAAACTACAAAATATTATCTCCGCGAAGCTCTCGGGCAGTAAGTACAAACACTGGTAGCATTGTCACGTTTGATAGCAATGCTTATCTTGTGACCAAAGCAAAAGCCTGTGGTCACGTTTTATTTCTCAGTTTCGCGAAGACTGTTGTATGCATTTACGTAGAACACTCTAAAGATAGTATATAGGTCTAGTATTTTATGAAATTCTGTAACTCTCATGCAAAGCTTTTGATCGGATTTTTAATAAGACGAAACGTGGCATGTGGTGATACATTATAAAATACCACAATTTTAGAAATTGGGACGTAATAAAATACCATTCATTAAAAAATTGGTCACTTCTAACTCGGGTGCAGCAAGAAGTTCCCGCATGAAAGAAATAAAAGCAGCTGGTATATAGAAAAAAACACACTCATCTTTTGATTAAAACAAAAGACAAAGTACAAAATATTATCTCCGCGAAGCTCTCGGGTAGTAAGTTCAAACACTGGTAGCATTGTCACGTTTGATAGCAATGCTTATCTTGTGACCAAAGCAAAAGCCTGTGATCACGTTTTATTTCTCAGTTTCGCAAAGACTGTTGTGTGCATCTACATAGAATACTATAGAGTCTAGTATTTTGTGATAAAGAGTTGACAAATACATAACATAAAACAGTTGCTACAAAAACTTAAACATCTATTGAACAATTGTGTAAAAAAATGTGGCTGCAAAACGGACCTTATTTCAACGACATAATCTGACATTGTTTTAGACAAGTGTTCAACTGACGTTTAAAAGCTTTTGTGGTATGTACGACGGCTACAGTCTTAAATTTTCCACGGAGTGGAATTTAAATTTAGACGTGGAAAAAAACGTAATTATGTAACCTATTGACGTACGACATAAAAGAGGGGTTGCCGATTCACATTACTTGTTTCGTGTAAAGATATTTTTGACGCAGCTTTAGAAATCTTCTGTTTTCCTCCTGAATCACAATTCTAAACGTTGGCATAATCTATTAGACGTATCAAATATTTTTTTAAACCCGCACAAAAATTAAGTATATACTAAGTAATGTATGTTTACAATATTCATAAGTATATGATGCATACAGTTTACCAATCACACTTCAAGAGGAAAACCAATTAAACAAAATACAAAATAATAAAAAAAAAATCGTATCAACTTCATTACCCAACACAGCAAGCGTTAATTTTATACATTAAAAACTGGCAACAGTACGTAATGCTCCTCTTATTTCGGCAAGAGAAAATGCAAAAATAAAATGCAGGGGCAAAAATTAATGATCCCTGAACTGGTACCAATCAGCCTAACGATCGTGATGGCGACAGCGGAGCAATTACCGAGCGACTCTCTGGTTGTGACCCTTACTGGACATGAGGGGACCAAGTTGGATAGGGGTCGGAGTTTCTAGTACCTAGTAAAATGTCTTGAAGGACCAATTTTTTTTTACATGGGATTTTTCTTTTTTGCCCGCGTAACTGGGTTGAGGAGGTCAGATAGGCAGTCGCTCCTTGTAAAGCACTGGTACTCAGCTGAATCCGGTTAGACTGGAAGCCGACCCCAACATAGTTGGGAAAAAGGCTTGGAAGATGATGATGATGGGATTTTTCTTTTGTAATTTTGAAAGAAAACAGCTATTAATAACTTTCTTATAGTGGTCTGAGGACCAGGATTTTAACCCATCTGGAAACTGTCATTGGAGATATTAGATAAATTAGACTTTATTTAAAATTAAGTATAATAAATTAAATAAACGATTAAGATTCAATCTTTTAAATTGTTTCTTTATAAAGGAAAACTTATTAAAAACTTTGCGTGAGAACGGGTGCCAATTTATAAGAATTAGTACGCGATAATCATAATTTAGTACAAGCCGTTGAACTGAAATGCCTTTAAGTAATAACTCGAACAACCAACACTCTTTTTATAATACCTTAGAGTACCAACACAGTGCAAACTTTTAGTCGGCCGACAGTTTGTTGGGCCTCACAAATCAGTACGAAGATGAATGGTAGTATGCACATTACAAAGAAAGGTATTTGGCCGGTATCAGACCGACTGTAAACTTGTAGATATTGAATTCACAATTTTCTTTTCTAAAAATCTGCCAACTGTCGGCCGACTAAAAATTTGCAGTGTGCTCTTAGGTAAAATAAAAGGTATAGGTACCTAAAATGTTAAGATGGTGTAATCACATAGTTATAATAAAAAAGTAATAGCTTCACATAGTGAAACATAAAATAGTATTAATTTTGCAAATTATTTAGCGTTTAAGTTCTTTGGTTTGCATTTTTAGTTTCCACTCAATTTTGATGGATTTATTATTTGGTTACACGAGTTATTCCGTGTTTAAAACGTTTTTTTCGTTTTATGTAGGTTCCTGCAAAACTCAGAACCATTTTGAAATCAATAATTCACGACCTGGTCAATATTGAAAACTAAATATAATAGGTATAGCGATGAAATATTCTACAAATGATTTTCAATCCAAATTTTCATGCTTCAGAAACCGAAATTAATCTCTACCGCCTACAAAAAACTACAGAGCGTAAAAACCTAGGCGTAATAATCACTATCTTCGGTAAGAAATAGCCTAAAAAAATATTTTTGAAGTAAAACCCTATTTCAATGAAAAATAAAGGTAATCTCACGCCCAAGAAATGTCACATTAATCCCTAAATTCTAGAACCAACTAAAAGTTGTTTACCTTCATAAAAAATGCTCTGTCAACGTGTCACCAGTTTTCGGCAAATGAGTACAATTTATTATTTATTTGTAAGACCTAGGTTCGCCCACGGTTGGCCTTCTAACCGACATTAAGGTATAATCTGCAAACGTATTCAATGGTCACAAATTCTGCCTGGTAAAGTAAAGGTGGACACACATTTATTCAAGGCAAATGTAAAAAACGAAACGGAGCTTAGATTTATTCACATTAAATCTGATTAATTAAAAAAGAAAGCCTGCGTCTATTTTTATCATCATCCTCCTACCTACATCCCATTTTTTTATTTGAGGTCGGTGTAGCATGTTTTCTTCTTCCATACTCTTCTGTCTGCCGTCATCTCACAGGTAATTATCATTTTTTCTAGCCATGACGATTTTGCAGCATGTCTTCTTCTTTCAAACTCTTCTGTCTGCCGTCATCTCACAAGTATCATTCATTCTAGCCATATCAACTTTCACACAATCCATCCACATTTTTACCGTCGGAATCTTAAGAAACCTAAAAATCCTGGACGAACAGACAACATCATGAACTTGACAACACCGCTGACAGTTTAAATGACAGGTAGGCAGAAAGAAAACTCTAAGGATTTCTCCAAAGACGCCCTGACTCAGATTCGTTCGCTGCGTTCGACTCAAATAAGTATGCATTCACCTTTAGGCTTATCCCTTCTTGACCTAGCCATTACAGCCGCATAAAACAGTACTACAGGCCCATTTATACAGGCTAGAGTTTTCTCAGTATGCATAAATGATATGTGAGATGTTATATGTTAGGCTTCTAGCTTATTATTCATACAGAGAATAGTCGCTCCGTGAATGTGCTAGAATGAGAATTTTAGGAACAAACATGGACGGTTTTAGACTTGAATGTTTGCTAAGTTTGCTGGTTTTCTTAAGTGGGTAGTGGTTTATTTAATAGATTTGTAAATGGGGTACTAATTTTAACGTTTTATTTAGAAATACTTTAGATGTTGACCGCGACTTCGTCTGCGTGGGCATTATACAGCCAAAGTACTATTTTATTTAGAATGTTCCAATCTATTAAGGCCTTTTCAGATGCTTAATTAAGCGTATCTAAATGAAAAATTAGATATTTGTTTTCATAGTGAATTGACTAAAGGTTTCTTTTAAAAATTAAGTATAAAAAAGTTTATTACCTACATAAAAATACCGCATAAATTGAGTCTCTATCAATCTTGACGATCAAAAAACCTATTCCCTTTTGTAACATAAATTAATAGCAGAAAATTACTATTAAAATGGTGCTTTCGACTAATATGAAAAGAAAACTGTTTTTATAACGATATTTTATTATATAATTTAGTGTTTCGGCACACGCTATATTGGAAAGTGTCGAAATTTTTGCTTCAACTTAAAATAAAAGACTATCGCGATATTGATATATCATTCTTCTATTTTTGACCCATTGCTAGATATAGGCCTCTTCTCATACAGGAAAGGAGTGATCAATATGGTAGACAACTAGTCACATTCAATTTGTTCTTTCAGAAACGGTCACTTTCGAAGTGACTAATTTCTATGAAAACGCAAACTATGACGTCACATATTTATCATGTACCTGTACTTTGTTCGCTTAATAAAAAATTAAAACAATTTTGATATAAAAAATAAAGAAAAGTGAAGTATAAATTGTGATTAAGATTTAATTTTATACCTTGTCAACTATCACCAAGCTTGGTTCTAAAAGGCAGTTCTAAAAGGTTTTGCAATCTCAAACTGAACTATCATGTCAGTAACTGAACACTCATTGTAACGGCTGTCGATTCGATAAAAAACCGCATAATTGAATATTTATTTAAAAAATATCAAGTCAAATTGTTACTCAGTAGAAAAATGTTATTTCTTTTTTGTATTGCTTTGTACCAACGTTTCCTACAAAAGGAAACACGATGCCACAGGCAATTTAACATTCATATTCCTTATTTACAATTCACAATGAAAGATATACAATAAAAAATGGAACATAAAATGAAGAGCAAAGCTACGTAAATTCATTGAAATGTTTCGTTCTAAACATAAGTAAGTATGAATATCAAAAATCACTCTTAAATTTATCCTAATCAAAACTTAAGGCAAGTCAAAAGAAACATTCAATAAACGAACATCGTTACTGGGATCTTTACAAAAGCCATTTTATTTAAAACAATAGCCCCACGTCATGACATAAAGCTAATATTTATGAAGAAAACAAAACACGATTCACTGTCAAAATCAAAGAAACATTTTCATAATTGAAGATAAAACGAAATTACAAGTTTAGGTAACATGACCAAAACACAATATCATGTACTTTTTGAAAATTCGACAACGTTCGTCCCTTTTTCTTCTTTTTTTTTTGATGGGAAATCGTTCATCCCTTGAAGCGATACACAAATGATTTGGAAATTGTTATTATTTTGAAAGCATTTCTCAATCAGTAACAAAATGTATTCGACTGAGCAAAAGATTTTCATTAGATAAAAGACGCACGAGTAAGTTATTTATACCAATCTTATTTTGAATCTGCAATCTTTTTCACAACTTATTTTTAAGTCTTTATACTCAAATTACCATTTAAACAAAGCTGCTTTACTATTAAAACTGAAAGGTTTTTTTTAATTTATCCAAAGATTTGGGATTCCAAAAGTGAATACGTTCTTCAAACTCTTGATAAGTTATCGCAATCCTTACTAATAATACTAAATGAGAAAGAAAGTATGTGTCCGGCTTTCAACCCAAAACTGATTTAAATGTTTAGTATACAGATAGACTAATTAAAATTAAGAGCGTAAGAAAGGATAGAGGCATACTTTTTATCCGGGTGTGACTAATAGTTCCTTCGGGTGATTCGGGTGACTACCTATCTTTCAATAACAGTCATGTTTTAATTTCTGCCTGAGACTAAAATAAATAAAATATTCATCACTTAAAATTCTTAAGGTGAAACTAAAGACAAAAGGTTATAAGACTCGAAAATATCAACAATATGTCTCTATTTTATAACTCTTTTTTTAATGGCGAATCCATAAAAACCCAGTTTGCAAGCAATATATTTGCAATTACCGTGCAATAGCTATGTTCATTAGTTCCACTAGAGGCGGCTTCTAAGCCAATTACTGCAGGTCTAGACAAATCTATCTTGATAGCGCAGTAGAATAAAATGTAAGGAGTAAAAACGTAGGACAATTGTGTCACCTTATACATATACCTACACCTACCAATAACAGTATCGTATTCAATTGTTTTATTATCATTTGTTTTTTTGTCGACTCTCTACAAAGTGCTATCGGGGACACACTCGCTTGACCACCACTAGGTTCCTTTTTGCTTATTTATTTAAAAAAAAAACACTTTTTTATTATACGTACTTGAAAGGATAGCTCTAACCACTAGGCTATCGAGAATTTTCATGTCTATACTAATACAATAAAGCGGGAGAGTTTGTTTGAACGCGAAACTTAACTTTAATCTCCTGGTAATAAATATCGAGAGCTACAAGACTGATTAAAATAATCTATCAATCTCGGCACCAGTAATTCTAACAACCCATTTATCGAGGAGTGCTATAGGCTACTTTGTTTCAGGACACTTGGTGTAAAAATTTACAGTTAGTAATAATGTATTTTTTCGCTTATTTAATAATTCTTACTTCAACTATCTACATATCTTACGATTTGTTTCATTAAACACCGTTCTTCAAGATTCAACCCCAGTTAGGTACCTTATTTTTTAAGTCCATAGAGGAGCGGAACGAAGTCAAACATGGTAAGTTTGATGGTTATGATGCGCAGTTAAAGTACCACCTTACCTTCAAGGTTTACAACCACATCAGCTTTGTGACGTCATATTATTATAACTGTAGGTACATCATGTTACGTAAGTACCTTCTCGTTTTATTGACGAGTGTTGCAAAAACTATTAAAAAAAAATGATTGAAAATAGGAGTAAGTCTGACAAATAGTTTGCCAAAAATCGCAAGAAAATCGGATCAGTTAAACATGAGATAATCGCGCACAAATATCCTTTTTTTGAAGTCGGTTAAAAACGGATAAAGTGAAATAATAAAATACGTCGGGATAAATAAAACCGCATCAAAACTGGTACAGATGAACTTAAGATAATCGCGCATAAACATCCTTTTTTTTGATGTCGGTAAAAAACGGATAAAGTAAAATAATAAATAGCTCGAGATAAATTATTACGAAAGAGAATTTATAACTAAAAGTTTAATAATAAGAGCTGGACCCGTCAAAATTCGTGATAAAGAAGAGAAAACTCCTAATTATACAAAGGACGACCTTAAATTGCTTTAAGTTGAATTTAAGCACGACGGGAAGATAACAGATTAATTTACGCGTTCCTACTTAAAAATTAAGGCTAGAATTATTTTTCTTCTTACATGTCTTGGCTGAAAAAGTTATAGTTTATTTTTTTATTTTTATTAATTATATTTTAAATTTTAATACGCTCATTTATATTTGAGTAGTAAGATATGTTCAATAAATAAATAGGGTTTTAAAAATATTAAAACTCTTACACCGATCATTATTACCTCTCCATTCAATCATGAAAATCAATCATGAAAAATAAAAATAATGGTCTTCTTTCGCTTCCATTCTTTTCGCAAAAACACGCGAACGATATAAAAAATCATTAATTGTAATAGACAACAAGCACATTATCTGCTTTTATATAAAAAAAATAGGTAAATTATTATTAAAAAAATATTTACCTCTGAAAAATCCACTAGAAAAATATTATTCCACTAAACCACTATCCTCTGTCACTTCACTTGCAATTAATAATTCAATCAAAAATCTTTCTCAATCAATTATTTACACGCTTCACAATTCATTAAAAAAAAAATAAAGAAAAAAACCATTCTTCAACAATCACAATAATAAATTGTTCCGCAAAAAAATGGCTCGCACACTCGATGTAAAAATTTTATCGCGATCTCCCACAATTCGGGGCGACGACCGTTAGCGTCCGTTCGCATTGAGCTACGAAAACGCACTGGGGTGTCTTTACGTAGTAGCGTGGGACAGAGAGAACATTACTAAAGCAGGAGGGGTAGTCGTGAAATCTATATGGGCTTCTAAACTGGCCACGAAAATACTACGGAAGTCTCAGGCCATTCAGTATGGACATCAATAGGTTCTTAAAGAATATTCTGGACTGTGCTAATGGTTTCTTACATTATGGTATGCATGACTTGTCGTACTGCTAATGGCGATTTTATTTACTTTTAAACGCTATTGCATACTAACGTTCCTGTTGAGTTAGCTTAAGAATTATTTGTAGAGGTTTAAACCTCGGAAAAAATCTTTTTCGCAACTCTAAAAGATGAACTGCTCCGATGAAATTTTATACAGAGTGATATTTTACAGAAATCCCGATTGATGTTTTTTGGTAATTGAAATTCAAAACTGTCACTTCTTTGGAAAAATATTAAGGAAAATGCTTTGTGGCGTTTAATATCTTTGACCAGTTGAGGAGTGCACTTAACTCTGTCGTGTTTCGTTTTCTCTCTTTGATCAAGGGTTAGGAGAGCGCTTAGCGAGAAAGACAGTGCACATTTATGTTGTTCCTAGACAAGTTACTGCGTTTACCTGTCTAAAAGCTTTCTTACTAGTGTCGACTCTTTTAATGGAAGATGTTCACTTAAAGCCGGCTTTTGTTTTCGTCAAGTCACTTCACAAACTGCTTCAGCATTAAGTATGAACATCATGATTTTTTGACGTAGTTTGTAATTTCACATTGCTCCGTAATTTTTTTTATCAAGGGGTTTTTTGTGCCATATATGTATTTTGGTATTATTTTTATAGCAACTACAATGTGTTTTTCGAAAATATCATTTATCAAACTATTGCAGTTTTTGGTACGTTCTACATGTTTTTGCTCTCTAAACGATGTTTGTATTACTAATGCTTTTGTTCCGTCATTTAATTCTAATGGATGGTGTTTATTTTATTGGGGAGAGGGTGCAATGGGCCGAAAACGTTATATTTTTAGGGGAAAGAAAATTATCTTTTCTCTGAATGTTTTCTTCAAAATATTGCAAGAATGAATAAAAATATAACATTACAAGGTTTTGCTTTAGTTACTTCATGCTAAGCACTGATAAAACACGACTAGACATTAGACTCTAAACCAAAGCAACAAAGTATTGAAAATCTATGTCGATAAAGATGAGGTTGAGCGTTATGTGTATACTAAGAGTGTAAAAATCTAAAATTAATTTAAAAAAAGATTTTTCAAATCGCTTAGCAACATAAACGAATACCAGCATCAAAGGGGACCTTGACAAAATCTTTCGAGTAACATCTGAAAAAACGTTCCAAAATGGCTGTATTATTACTGAAAAAATAAACATATTTTTATCTCCCAGTCTACAGAGAGCATGGTTCATTAGAGCCTTTAGCAAAATCTCCAACAAAAGATTCTGTTGAACAATTTTTTTCGTCTCCGCTCCGGAACTCAAAAAAGACCTTCGTACCTACAATTACTTGGAAGCGGGCCTTTCTTGATACAATTTAATTTTTTACTTTTATTCTTGTATGGCAAATGTTTTTAAGGGCTTATTCTGTCTCATGGCAATGAATTTTCTCCATGGAGTTTTCAGGAAAGCATTTTCCTGTTATGATAATTTTAATGATCTTTTTTAAGTCTATTAGTGGAAGAAATTGTGATGACAGCCGGTTTAATAAGGATCAAATTAGGATTAACCCATCAGGGTCAATTTTGGGCATCCGTTATTAAAAATGGGTTTATCGAAATTATTAATTCTATTTAGAAGCTCCTTGAAAGGTCTTCTTACTTGGTTTCTTAAAAATAGGGTCTTAAGATCGTGCTTTGCAGTCTATAAACCGTAGCTTAGACTCTCTAGGGATATTGTGTTTCATGTTAACAAAACCATTTATGTAGTAAATTATTAGGCAACTTGATACACTGATTTTCTTGAATAACTTAATAATAAATAATACGAAGCTAAAGTTAATGCCTAGAAGGCTATATTTCTAGGACCTGGAGCGTGGAAAGTAGATAGATAGAGATTGAGAAGCAGACCGAAGAAAAAGTAGATAGACTGGCTGAAATACATGAATAAAAAGGAAGTGAATATTAGTATGACGGCTGACAGAGAGATATAGAAGCGGAAAAAGTGCCCAAATAAACTGGGAACAGAACAGAAAAATACTGCAAGAGCAAGTTTGAGTGTATTCATGTTTCAATGCGCAGATCCTAGCATAAAACCCCTTTGTCTTCGAGTGCGTTTTAAGTGCATGATGATTATTTATAATTCTGAGAACATAGTGTGAGATCTAACTCAGCTTATGGGTCTTATAGAGTACCCAAAAATGTGTGAATACTAAAATTATTGTGTTTAGGAACATTATTATCCAAATTTATATAAGAAGTAAACAGAACAAAACCAGGAAAATATTGTCTACGTATATTCCAACAGTCTGTTTTTCTTTGAAGAAAAACGAAAACTTTTTCGTATAACACTTTATTTATCAACACAACTGTCAGAAAAGTGAGATATAGGTACATTTATAAACATCAAAAATATATGGTTTTAGTACTTGAGTATGCCCAAAAAATCTAGTGAAATAACAAGCGGGAATTTCTTCCAGGGAATTGTTAGAAAGTTTCTGAAACTTTTTTATTGCTTTCCACGAACAAGTTTTGGTCTCGTTTATATATTTTTTCTTTTTACTTCTAAGTAAATATTGATGATCTGATTGATTGATTTGGGTATGGTTTCTGTTATAAAAAAGGTTTTTGTTTTTATTAATGCGATCGTTTTTTTTCCGGTTTTATATTTCTTTTGTCAATATGAGTTTGTTTGTTTCTTGTTGTAATAGTATTAAAAATGTATGGGAGCATAGTTTCTGGCACATAGTTATGTACTACTGCGGAGTTTTCCGCCGGACCACTGTTGAATTTTTGGGTTTAAAATCTTAAGACGCTATTCAAAGAAACCCCTTTCATAGATTTAACCTTCTCGGAAAGCATTATACTGTATATTTACGACTAGCTTCTGCCCGCGACTTCGTACGCGGATCCTGTCCCTTATGCCAGCAACTACGGGGTCAGCAAAATCAAAGATCTGAATCGTCTGATATTGAATGTTAAGGGCCCGTTGACTTGAAAACAATGGAATACGCATTAGAAACGTTCCATATATTTAATTTTTGTACTTCAACGGCAAAGCACAGCAGACTAAACAAAACGCTGAGAACTGAACCGCAATAGACGCGACCATAGGGATAAAAGTAGTGATTCTAATTAGTCCGCATTTAAGTTGTGTGTGGCAAAAATATTACACGTATTATTACGTTAAAAAACATTAAATAGATGACAAAGTCGTGGTGACCTAGTGGAAGTCGTGGTGGTTTAGTGAGTAGAGAACCAATCTCTCAAGTATGAGCGTGCGTCTTTGATTCCAGGTCTGGCAAGTACCTGCCAATGCAACTTTTCTAAATTCGTATGTAGGTACTTTCTACGTATATTTTGGATACCAATGACCGTTATTTGGAAGGCATGTTAAACTGTAGGTTCCGGCTGTCATTGAACATTCTTGGCAGTCGTTATGGGTAGTCAGACCAGTAAGTCTGACCAGTTTTACCAAGGGGTGTTGGGTTGAGCGGGTAACCGGGTTGTGGAGGTCAGATAGGCAGTCGCTCCTTGTAAAACACTGGTACTCAGTTGCATCGTGACTGGAAGTCGACTCTTACATAATTGGGACAAAGGCTTTTGAGATAATAACGACAATAATAATGAGATATAAGCACCGCAGGATATCTGAGGCTGATGACGGGGAGTAGCTACCCCGCGGGGCTATATATACTGAGTTCTCTAGGTAGAGTATACTGTCCCCCATCTCCGGCCGGTCGGAGTGAACCATGACGGGGGTAGGTCTCACGCCTCTGGCTTGGCTTGGCCGTCCAGAGTGGAGTCGCTAGAGCAGGGTTAGTAGCCCTGCTCGGAGGATAGGTGCCTCGTGGTAAGTGACCCACAGGGAGCGCGTAATCTCCATTTAAAATCCGCCGAGGTATTCTCACACTTCAGCCGCTCATGTCCCTGTTGCCCTCTTGTTGCTATTCAGTGACTGATTCCCGGGGGCCCAGTAAGTGAGTTGGCGAAGTCTCCACCTGCAATTTTTACATGTATCTAATACATTGTCATCGGCAGGTGCTATAGTTCCCGTAGTTTCCCCATTCCTAGTCCATTAGCATCCCATCACAATAGCCCAAGTAGTTTTCATCCACAATTAGCAATGGTATAGCACAGAACCGGGGATTGTCTTTTTTTTAACGACGTCCACCGGGGATTGTCCTTGAGTTCATATTTCTATAGTGTATAAAGGGATAATCGTCGGTTTTGTGTCACCATACCTACTTCATAACATTCGTTTCTATACATTTCAAGAGTAGTATTGCTCTTGAAGTTCCACATCAGGTGTTCCAGATCTTCGATGTATATACGTCAATAGAGAGTGCTTATTAGATTGAACCACTTTTGCAAAAACGTCATATCTTTATATGCTATAGTCTAGCTGGGCCCCTGGAGTTCCACTTCAGGTGTTTAGATCTTCAATTTGTATAAGTCAATAGAAAGTGCTTATCAAGTTGAACAACTTTTGCTAAAACGTCGTAACTGTATATGGTACAGAGAAGCTGGGCTCTTGGGGTTCCACATCAGGTGTTCCAGATCTTAAAATTTATTATCTCAGCTGAAAATGCTCATCACATGAAACAATTTTTGCTATGGCACCATTTTGGTATCTCTTATAGTTTTGTTGGTCTGTTGGTGTTCTGCATCAGGTCTTCAAGTTTCGAAGATAAATTATAGCCTATATGTTGACCAGGCTGAATACTGATACAACAAAGAAAAAATCATTGAAATCCGTCCAGTAGTTCCGAAGATTAGCGTGTACAAACAAACAGACATACAGACATACAGACATACAGACATACAGACATACAGACAGAATTTTTTTTTTGGATTTGTGCTCCATTACTGTTTCTAAACCCCACCCAATTATTATTTTTTTTATATATTCAATGTACAGACACAGTTTTTTTACAGATTTATTATATGTATAGATTATTACGGAAAAAGTATATTTTTTTCTAATGAATAAGCAAAAGGAACCTACTGGTTTGTAGACAATTTAGAATTATTAATTTCCTAGTATAAAAAATCTTATAAAAAACTAGTATAAAAAACTTTCAATTTATGCTATTGTACTACAAATTGCGTGTCTCCAAAGTTTCCAAGTCAATGCAACCAATTTACGTTGCAAAATCGCACACGCTGCATTTGACCGCAAATTCAATTCAAAGCAAATGCAATTACTAATGTTCCCAACTTCTAAGATCCATTTGCACGAAAATCATGGTAGTTATATAGCTCCCACTCCATTGGGAATGTGAACTCTATTAAATTAATCAGAAACTTTAATAGAAACTAGATTCCGCCAGCGGCTTCGCCCACGTGGAGTTCGGTTATATCGCGTTTCCAAGAGAATTCTTCAAAAGTCCGGGATAAAAACTATCCTATGTTCTTTTTCAAGGTCAACTCTATCTCTGTACCAAATTTTATTAAAATCAGTTCAGTGGTTTAGACGAGAAAGCGCGACAGACAGACAGACAGACAGACAGACAGGCAGACAGACAGAGTTACTTTCGCATTTATAATATTACTAGGGTTTGTATGAGAATCTTCGAGTCATACGTCACTTGAATATTTAATAATTATTCTCGTTAATGTTGCTTTAATTTTGTAACCTTCACAGGTGATTCAATTTTGGTCCTTTGAACTTTTTGGTCCTTTTAGATTGCAGTGTTTATTTTTGGCTTTTGGACTTTCTTTTTCAATTATTCCATTAGTGAATTTCGTTGTGTGTTTTATTAGTTGTGGCTTCGATGTTCTTTTTCTATCATGAGAGATTTCAGATTAAAATCTAAAAATAGTCTATTTTATTTTATTACCTTAGAATAACTTTAGAGTTAAACCGTCTTACCACAAAAACTTTTAAACGTCAGTTTATGCCCTGTCTAAAAAAATGTCAAATTATGACGTTGACATATGGTTCATTTTGCAGCCAAAATTTTATTAGACAAGTGTTAAACAGGGGTTAAAGTTTTTGTAGTAAGGCCATAAATGTCTAAAAATGTCATGAATAATATTTGCAAATCGTAACAGCCCTTTTTAAATATTTATAAATATGACACCATATCGATTATTTTGAAATCGATATCGTAGTCACTAATTCGTCTGTACCGTGTCATTTTCCAACCCTATTTTGGTCTAATGATAGCAATCAAACGTGTTATTTAGAACTGTGTGACAGTAATGGAAAAATACAAACATCAAAAGCCATTTATCATATGTATAACGTAACATCATACCTTTATTTTTATAGTACACTCAAATGTCATCAGATATTTTAAGTGTTGTTATTACCTCTATAGTGGGCCAGTCATTCTTCAACTTAGCACAAAATCATTCAGCCACGAAAACGGGTTAATTTTCAGGGACTCAGTTTCTACTCTTTACGCCTATCCTTTACCGGTGCGCTTAGGGTTAAATTCTACTACTAGCTACTTTTGACTACCTGGAACATAAAACAATTTACTTGACCTTCAAATTCTTTCAACAGAATGAAACGAGAAGTTTCGAGCTATCAACAGCCCTGTTGATCTTGTGGTAAGAAACTTATGTTACGACGCATAAGCAAGGGTTTTTTGGGTAAGGCTAAGGATAGAGTAGATCGGAGTCTGGAAGCTCGTGGTGTTCCCCAGAACTACGAGGGTACTTAAATCAAGCGTCCCGACTTACCCAGTAACCATTGATCGAGGCTGTTAGGCGAATTCGAGAATACTCTGAAACTCAACAAGATAGGAGAAGAAATAGCTTCATACAGTGACAATGAAAGGTCTTAGGAGGACAATAATATGAAGGTCATTTAAATAAACTGTTTCAAAATGAAGAATCAAATACTGGACCTGCCAAAGACAATCGAATCCCTTCTTAAGGAACTGCTGTATGATTCCATTATAATACCAAACCCATTATGAATACATTTGAATGATCACACTTTAACAACTACGCATCTATACGGAATGAAGTAGGCGATGAAAATAGACGATATTTCGATGGAGAATATTATCCTCGGTCCTGATTCATGAGTTTACCCTTGAACGAACTTGGGTAAGGGTAAATAAATCGTTTTAGTGAATGAATGGTATGTGGAGTAATAATACCTGGGTTTTGATAGACTGTTCCAATAGTTCGTGTGAGTAATAATGGAGTTGGTATAGACTGTTATTTGTAATGAAACGTTAGAGTTAGAATTATTGATAATTTTGATGACGTTGAATTTAAAAATAGCTGTGGTCATTGTAGAGTATGTGTCAATATAAAGAGTATTGTTGTTCTTATCATAGGTCGATCGCTTTGAGTGCCTAATATATCAGAAGTGTTATGTCACTTTATATATCTAAGTGCTGTCCAGTCTTACTTTTTTCGCGTCTTACGCACAGCATTCATATCTAGGTACGTCAAATTTTTTCAAAAGCACTTCAGCACGTGTTACACATGTAATTAAAAACGACATAAATTCCCCCTATTTACGACAACACATTATCCCCTAATCACACTACACTACACGCCAAACAAATTGGGGTAGCAAAACTACACCAAAAGCCAAAAATAACTTCCTGACGAAACCCTCAACAATACGTACAAATAAAGGTATTTTCCAGTAATTACTTCAATCGTTAGCCGTAATCTCGAGATTCAAGAGAAAACATCTTTCGCAGCTGTCGTGTGTACGAAAGAGATATTTGAGTGTAGATTAGGAATATTTATGTGTTCCCTCAACGATCTTGATTTTGTGGCCATAAGATTGGCGGGTTGGTGTGAACGTTGGATTTGGTATAATCTTCTTTCGAATACGTACTTATTTGGAGCATTGTTGAGCTTGTGTTTGTGGTGTCTTATCGGTTGGGGATATTTTTAGGGAACGTTTTGTTGATGTGAAATTGTCAGTCTTCTTCCTCCTGCCCTGTTCCCGAAATTGTCACAGTAAATGGGTGAATTCCTATGTATAGGTACCTATCTATGTTTGGAACGGTTTCAAACATATTTTTTTCTATTATTTATATACCTATCTATGGTGTGTTTATTTCATTTTTGTAATCAATTAGAAAGGTGTAATAAAAAATAAAATTATATTTTGGTTAGTGTTAGACAGTTTCAATTATGACGAAACATTTTTTAAAGTTAAAGAAAATATTAAAAAAAAATCTAATTGAAAAATGAATAATTTAATATATCATTTGTTTTTAACTACCCAACTTTCCGCGCGTTTCAAAGCCCCAACTGCCACGCTTCGTTTAAAGTGTAAAAAGTAAACGCATCTTTACCAAACCTATACCTTTTATTACTTTTGACCGTGAACGAACGTAAATTCTTTTTAATGGTGCGTTAAATTGCAGTAAACCTATTTTGTTCACATGTTTCGAATCCAAATGGGAATTTATTTTTTAATTTGTCTTTAAAATGGCTTCTGTAGATCATAGTTTACGACGATTTATTTTAAAATTTTGAAGGACCAAAAACTATTTTTTTGTTTTTCGTCTTGACTTTACAGATATATTGCCAAATAAAAAAATATTCAAAAAATTCTGACATAATGTAGCTATGTAAATAGCATAATAATATAGTAAACATTTACGAGAGAAAAAGACACACAACGACTACCATTTTTTTTTATTCAGAAAATTAGAGTCTTATCAAACAATAATACATATCCACAATAAATGAACTAGATAAAAAAAAAACATAACGTCCAAACTGTGAAAACGTCATCCTTCTATTTATTTTTCTCTCTTCGCATTCACTCCTTACCTTGCCAAAAATATATCCACCCAGTTTAAATATCAAACCAAATAAACCCACACAATTCTAGTAGCCAAACGCAAATAATATTGGTACACGCATTTGTGGAAATATAAAGAGGGAATAAATTCTCCTCACAGATGCTTGTAGGCATAATCTACGGAGGATGGAAATATAGCAGAGATACCATAAGGAAGGTAGGTCACGCGCTTCTTTCTAGGTCAAATACGTAAGGTGGCAATAACTAATATTATCAAAACACGAGTAAAGTAACGAGGTGTTTGGTTTCTTCGAGACATCTGTCAACGATTTTTGAGACCACTTCCTATGCGTTCTTCTTCCCAGCAAAAACACATAGGTAGTGGTGGTCTTTTGTTTTTGTTATTGACATTCGAAAATTGCTGATTTATCAGCCTTGAATTTTAATAAACGTTTTTGAGTTTGGTATTACAAGAAATGGCTGGGTCCAAAGAAAGTGTATAAGGGCGGAAACAGTAAAGTTCCTCGTCTTCCGAGCACCGGCATTTTGGATCACTTCTGCACAGATGTAAGTCAGAGCTCAAGATTCGTGCCGATAACTATAAAATATACATCAAAATATTGTTAGGGATACATAGCAATACAAAACTTTGTAATTAATGCTAATATTAAACTACTTAGTCTACATATTAGGAGATTTTCCGTCACGGCATCTCCGCTAGTAATTTCATTCTCCATTTCGTAGGCATAATCGAATATCGCCATTCGGAACCCAAACATAAGTAAGGAAAGATGAATAACAGATGCGACGCTAATTTGATGGATGTCGTTTGCGGGTGTTTACTGATCTGTGGTGGAAGTTCGCCAAGATTGTGATTGGTTATGTTTGGCAGTGACTTCTTATTTAGTTTGGTTATGGTATTTATTGATGGTCAGTTTTGTAGGGTTATTAGCTGTTTCATTCGTATCTGTGTGGTTATTACACTCTTGTCCTCATCATTATATCTGGCCTTCCCTTAACAATGTTAGGATTGGCTTTCAGTTTTCATTAGATGCGTCTGACTACTATTGTTTTTTAACAAAGTGTCTTCCTATGACATCTTAATCCCAGTTATATAGCGAGCACAGTAAGCTTTTAACTCCTTTTAAGGCAAACTGTCAGAGTTTATTGGTTTCTGATCAATCATTAGAATGTTACTAATAAATATACATATATATTGTGGTTTCAATAAAGATTTATTATTATTAAAAAAAAAAATGGCAACCGCGATCTACTTTCCTGTATGTATATGGCCACGAGCCATCCAGCTAACTAAAACCTTACTCAAAAGTCTCATTTTATTTAAACTGTAAATAATGCCTACTAAAATATAATTCTGATTTATTATTGGCTGCTTCAATAGGACCAGCCGTTTTCCACCTAAAGTGATTCCGCTTACCTCTCCCACAAACGGAGATGTAACTCCGAACTGCTTTGTGGAACTTGGTGGGCTTACTAAAACCCTCAAAAGCCCGTCCCAGGAACGAAACCCAGGCCCACGCAACCACGCTTGAGATTTCTGCGAACAGTGCAGTTAGCTATTTTAGTAACGACTATTCACAAATCGTTGGAAACACTTCACGTGGAGAGACTTCCAAATAAAAACGGCTTCGTTTGAACGCAATCGGGCAGAGTGCTGTATTCCATCGATAGCACCATGGATGTTTTCTATTAACAGTACAATATTTCATAGAATTTTTGATCGATGATCTGTAAATACATAAGAAACAAATATTAATTTATTGGGTCTTTCTTTTAGTTTTAGTGGACGTTATTGCTATTTTTCTGTTATTAACAAATATCTGGAAGTTTTACTGCACAGGCTAATTGTATTTTTGTCAATCCATTAACGTGCATAGACCCTTTCACACAACTGTAATACAAACTTTTTAGTAGTTTACTTCAGATTTTGGCATACATTAAACAGTTTTCCCGTCAAGGCTTTAATACTTCAAAGCAAAAAAACACCCTCCAAACTCAAACTTACCCACGTTCCTTTACTCCCAAATCAAGTACCTTCCATAATACTTCCTCAAAGGAGTTTCTTTCCCAAGGACTTTTACTAACACTACCTACAACGGAACGTAAACATATTTTGCTTTGACAAAACTGAAACCGTGGGGAAATCAAATGCAATAAATCATATGACTGTCACTTTGTCATCCCCTTAGTATTAAGTTTCATAGATAGAGGGTTCTGGCTTTTGTTATGGGAATCTGATTTCGGAAGATAGATATGCCATAACATATTTTTGGTGAAGAAATTGGTGAAGAAATCCGTGTTTAAATAAAAGTCGAAAAAGCGATAGATAAAACAACGCTTGGCGCGGCAGCTCCCAGCTTTATTGTAGGTATATATCTTTGACAGTCGTTACGGATAATTAGATGTCAGGAAGTCTCGATATCAGCTTTACCAAGGGCTGTCAAGCTATCCATGGTTAAGGAGGCATGATAAGTAGTCACTTCATGTAAAATTTGTATCATAATAGAGCTTGTCTATGCTGAAATGATGCCCCACCATAGAAGCACATAAGCAATGTGCAAATGCGGTAGTAGAGCGCTATATTCATCTGACTGAAAACCAACACCAATAGAAGTAGTTGGGAAAAGGCTAGGCAGATGATGATGCTTGCATAGGTAGTTGTTACTTTACGTAAGAACTTTAAAAAGAGGATATAACTACAATCGAATTATCATAACCAAACCGTAGACTTAATTCCATCCACAAATTCAACATTAATAAGCTCGCATTTGTAAAGCTCCTTATACCGATAAATTTTGTTTTAAAGTACAAAAACAGATGTGTATTTCTGTGATACAGGGGACACCACAGTATCGTGAGTAATTGACGATGCGGTGGCGTGCAATGAGGCGGCTTGTGCAATGCCAGAAAAAGAGTGTCAACTGTAAAAATATTAACCAGTCTTACTATGGAGTAATCAGGGTTAAAAAGGTCAAATACATAGTCGCTCCATGTAAAACGATTGTGCTCAGCTATATCCAGTTAGATGCGAGAAGCCGAAAATCGATGGCGTGCACTTAGAAAGGCCTATGTCCAGCAATGGACTGCGATAGGCTGATGATGATGATGATGATATCCAGTTAGAGAAGGAACCGGCTACAACATAAGTAATTGGCAAAAGGGTAAGCATTTGATAATTGCATAGACGTAAGTTCAAAACGTGTGCTTCGAGAAGAGCCGAACGACCCAACCGAATGATCAAACCACACCGTAGATTCCATAATTATATTCCATTCAAAACTTAAACAAAACAAGCCTATATTTTTAAAAGCTCCTTGTGCCGATAAATTTTGTTTTAAAGTACAAAAACAGATGTGTATTTCTGTGATACAGGGGACACAGGAGTAATTGACGATGCGGTGACGTGCAATGAGGCGGCTTGTGCAATGCAATTGGGGTACGACCTTGAGGTGCATTCAGCATTAAATGCATATTATGGGATGGGAGTGTTTGATGTGATCAAAGTCACAGTTAGGTATTTAGGAAAAGTGATTTTTCAGTTAGATATCTCGTACGATAATAGACTTTCATAAAAAAACGTATTTAACTATCAAATTCGAAATAAATTCAACCGAATTCTAAAAATAGTCAAAAGCAAAAAAAATCTATTAGGTGCTTCTCTCTAGGATTCTATATGACATAGCAGTGTTTATTTCAATAAACTAAAAAAATTCTCAGCAGATTGTGACACTTAGGTAGTTATTGTTACTCATGAAATAATTCTGTACGTTACAGTTTGAAAACAACCTAATTTTGCAAACAAACCAATAACCCCTAGTCACTAGTTCGGGAAACACCATAAAATATTAACGAACGAAATCCTAACGCATCTATATTTCATAAAATTAGGAACTATTTGGGACAACTCTGGTGACCGCGGAAAGACAGTGAGTTCGATCGATCTTCCCTGACCCAAATAAGTGACAAACTACAGCCAAACTAGCTCATACATTTGTGAAATATTTGCTAGTTTTACGTATGTTGTTTAAAAGCAAAAATATGTGTTAACTAGCTGGTGCCCGCGACTTCGTCTGCGCAGGTTTAGTATTTCGAACAATATGTTTACAAATTGTAGCCTATGTGTTATTCTGATGTATAAGCTATATTATTGTAAAGTTTCATTAAAATCCATTCAGTAGTTTTTGCGTGAAAGAGTAACAAACATCCATACATCCATACATACAAACTTTCGCGTTTATAATATTAATATTATTATAGTAGGATTGACACTCGACATAAGGCTACTGTTCCCTATAAACTAAAAGGCATACTTTTCTTTCAAATGAAGACCAATTACTCCTGCTTACGTATATCTTTGGGTGGAATTATTATTAGAACAGGTCAATCTCAAAAAGTATATTTAAGTAGCTTTTGATTAGAAGTTCGGTTAGTAATTTCGTATTTATTATAATGTGTGTATTACCTACTCACTTCTGGCTGTTATGAAAATGATGATAATAATACTTCAAGCGTCTCTGTGTTGAGCATATTTGGAATGTAAGTTCATTGGTAATACCACGAGCTTGTGCTGTCATAAAATGTCGTGTAGTTCATGTGAAAATAAAACTTTTTCTCTATCTTTTGTCAAAGCAAAAACATTTGCTCGGTCCGCAGGTTCGCGCCAAAAACGGCACGTTATTACGTTCTAATGGGTAAAGGTAGGGTCATACTGAAAGAACAGTGGCGAGGGCGATCTGAAGATATTTTATTTGATGTGGAAATATTATGTCTATCATCATATTAGATGCTAGTAGAATAAAATAAAATAAGTGAAGATGTGGCTATTTAAGTAATGCTAATGAGAGAATAGATTACTTTTATGAAACTAGCATTACAACCAAGAGAAAAATAAATGCCGACAGATATAAATATTCCCAAATACGGAGTATTTAATAAAATATCTACATTGCTCTAGTTATTCTATTTAACAATATTTTCAAACATTTACTATACAAAACAGTTACTCTGACGTCATCTCACAGCAACTATCCAGCCTTGTCGTTGACTACAAGATTTTTGATTTTTAAAATGAAAGTTCTCCGCTAATAGCCACGCTACATCTCTCACAGTATGCCTAGACCCTTAAGGGTCAGAATTTTAGATAATTTTGTTGAATACATGGAAAATGAATGTTGCTTTTGTTTGGGGTTTATAAAGGTTGAGTTTAAAATCCTGACGTTGCACCAAGCTTTGTTATGAAGATTTAATCAGATTTCCGGGAACGCGAAAATTATTGTACACCTACTTATTTATTAATTTTACGCTGAAGATACAATGGTCGGTTTTCATAAATTCTGAGTATCATTTTCAATTATTCAATTTATTTTTTGCTGGCGACGTATTGAAGATCCATTTTATTTCAAGGTATACTTGATTCGTAATCCTTAAATTTTTAAAGGCTTCGAAATAATTTTTGAATGGACACAGTATATTTGAGTCATGGCATATTTTGAGGTAGTATTGATTTTAATAATAAAGTTCAATTGGTTCAAATTTATATTTTTAAGTTTCTTACCAATAAAATGTTATTCACGTTGACGTCACGCACACTCAGAAATACTGTTTTCTATATTGTTGAAATAAAAATAACCGAACTGGACTTTTTGCGATTTCTCTGTTACACAACTTCACGGAAACTAGGCTTCAACGGTAGCGTTACATTTCAAAATAATCTTTCTTTATCAAATCTACCTAAAATCACAGTATAGTAAGAAACTATAAGGCTGTCTTACACTGTTGAATATTGAATAACATAATCAAAAATATTGCTGCAATTACCATATAATTTCCACCTAAATACCAACCATTTACTCACTCACTTACTCAGATATTATCCACTAATAAAAAATACCACCTTTTCAATAATAAGAAGTGGAAATGCCGATGACTTAAGCATCTCCATTATTGCTCACAAAAAGTAGGGGAGGAACTCTAAACTTAGTGTGAGTTGCATATTCAATAGAATCACAGAGTAAGGATAGTTGAGCAGAGATGTCATAATGCAGGTAGGTCAGGTGCCTTTTTCTAGGTCAAAGTTGTACGGTAGACCGCAATTCAGTGGTAACTGTCATGCACCTTAACTCAATAGTAATAAGTACGATTTTCCTATAAAACTGCTACCACCGACCTGAAGTAGACTGTACGGTGGGTATGACCAAAACGTTCAGTTAAGATTGAACTAACGAGGCGGATAGTTCTTTGAGACATCTGTCAACGATTTTTGGTATAACAAAATATGGTCGGGTCCCAAGAAGGCATATAAGAGCGAAAACAGTAAAGTTCCTCGTCCCCCGCTCACTCGCATTTTCGCGCGCTACTTTCTTAGGCGATTTTCCGTTATGGCACCTCCGCTAGTCATTTTGTTCTCAGTGACTAGGATCTACCCACTTGCCTAGACGTTGAAGGAATACTAATATCGTTTTTTATGAGGTGCGATATTGATCATTATAAAAGTTTCCTGGCGCCATGCTTGGACTAGTTAGCAGTTGTTTTTCTGATGGAAATTAAAAAGTATAAGGGTGAATTGCCCCTTTTTACTAGAATGATAACCAAACTATAACCAGCAGTGTACTTGTCGCTCCTTGGTCACATGAGTGTTTTGACAACTGAAAATGGTTTGGCTATCGTCGTAGTCAAATAAACCATGACTGCTATGCACGAGGTTTCTGGTTCGATTCTCGATTTTACAGAAACTTTCACGAAGCAGCATAGTCTGGAAGTTGCTTTTGATACACACACGTGCTTCGAAAGCACATGATTTTCGGTCTTGCGTCTGATATGTTTCTGCAGCCGTATCGTGTCGATTTGTTACAAAATGTTTGTAATAAATTAAGGTTAGCGAGTACTCATTTCAGCCTATTGACACTCTGTTTCAACGATTACATAGATAATAGTTATGTATTTGACTACATAGAACAATGAATTCATTATAATCAAGCCACTGACAATATTAAAACCACTTTTATTCCAAAAGCATTATAATGAAATTGCTGTACACAAAAAAAAAATATCAATTTATTCCGTCTGCAATTAGTTCGCTACGATTGGATCCCACCTGACTAAGTTGGCAATGCACCAACTATTGTTAAGGATACACTGCAGTACTTTTCGATTTTCACTTAATAGCTTTCTAGGAATTAAGAAGTCTACCGTTGTTCGGGCTTTGAACTTTTAGAGTACCACACTGCAAACTTTTTGTCGGCCGATTGTTTAGGCACATAAATCAGTATGAAGATGAATGGTAGTACGCACGTTACAAAGGTCAGGTATAGGGCTGGTATCAGACCGACTGAAATCTTTGAGAGATTTTCTCTAAAACAAATACCAAGTGTCATGTAAATACCAAATGTCATGTTGCCCGGGTAACAGGGTTGAGGAGGCCAGATAGGCAGTCGCTCCTTGTAAAACACTGATACTCAGCTGAATCCGGGAAGACTGGAAGCCGACCCCAACATAGTTGGGAAAAGGCTCGGGCGATGATGATGATGATGTCAACTGTTGGCCAACTATTCAGTCTTCAGTGTGCTGTGTGTGGGTACTTTTATTTATTACCTACCGTACAGTTTACGAAAGAAAACGTGGTTGTTTTGATGTTAAGGTGCCTCCATTTTAAGTGCGAATCAGTGGTAACTGTCATGCACCTTAACTCAATAGTAATAAGTACGATTTTCCTATAAAACTGTTACCACTGACCTGAAGTTGACTGTACTCTTCAATCGTGAAAAGGTTTGGTAGCTTTTTCCAGTAAAATAATTGATTTTTTTTACTTTAAAAGGTGGTTTGAAAGAGACCGTCGCAACCTACACCTTTTAGCCGTCTGCAGAAAATAGTTTCTCGAGACGCTAGACGCTAGTAACTAATAAAGTACATGACTTTGCAAAATCCACACATAGTACAGTCAACTTCAGGTCAGTGGTAACAGTTTTATAGGAAAATCGTACTTATTACTATTGCGTTAAGGTGCATGACAGTTACCACTGATGTGCAGTCTACTGTACCTATACGGAAAATAGAAATGAATATTGTGACGTATCTTCTAGCGTTCGGAAGATATTGGTTTTATTCGACTATGTATTTTCAATAAATGTTGTAAATAAATAATACTTAATTATATTCGATGTAATTAAAATGGAATTGAATTAATTAAATTCGAATTTATTATTGAAGTAGCTCTCAAAGTGATTATTATTTTTGCATAAAATATTATAAATATTGTTTACCTATATTTATTACGGGTTTGTCGGTCGACCTATTTTACAAAGTAAATTAATTAATGTAAATTCGGCAATCGGATGTATGTCAATATAGTTATTACGTGATATAAGTATTTTTTGAAAATATAATTAAAGTAGTTTTTATTACTTCAGAAAAAATATGATAATGGTGAAAGGAGGGCGTTTTGGGTACTGTGTTTTGTTAATCATGTTCGAAAAATAATTTAAACAAATTGATGAAGCAACCTTGACCGTTACGCCCGGGTCGTATCCACAAGGAAAATACCAGTAATTGTAATTTCACGTGTTCACATTTTCTTTTTTAAACATAATAATCAAAGTTCATGAAAAGTTGCCTATTTCTGAGAAAAGCTGAAGTAATTACACTCAGGTGCATTATCAGGGAACACTTTACACTCGAGTGCAGTATTAAGTAGAACACTGATTACTTCGTGCAAGTCAACGGGAAAATGCGCACGCGACTATATGCTGTCTAGAACTTCAAATATTTTGTATGCAAATGTTTTAAATCAATTCCCCTTAGAGATGAGTAAGTTTTAGTACTTGCTTTTTCATCTCACTGTCAAAGACTACGTCATAATTAAAATCAAGTGGGAACATTCTGATTAATATTTAAAAAAGCATTTCTATAAAAGAATGTCGTTACAGCCTAAAAGCGTCCACTGCTGGACAAAGGCCTGCTCTAAGCTGGAGAGACTTACAGCGTATACAAATTACATCATCCAATTAATACATACTAAATTAACTAATTATATACATCATCCAAGATAGGTAGATTCCAAGCTTGTAGTTTAGATACCCTCACCCTTTATACAAAAACTTATGCACACAGTTCTATTTTTCCACACTCCCAGAAACAGCAAAACTCTTTACCCAAAGTTTAAGACAACTTCAAAAATATTCACAACATCATCATCTTAAACAATATACCGCAAATACACGATCTTCAAGACAATGTTTTGCAAACATTATCGATTTTCCGTAATATGATTACTAGTTCAGCATGGCAGTATACAATCTACTTTAGTATGCATATTCTGATGCATCGTCAAAGGCGGAGCGGTGTATTAAAATCGTAACTTGTGATGTTGCTTGTCTTAAGTTTAAGTTAGTATAGTGGGATGTTTGGGGGATAATTTTGGTAGTTTTTTGCGCTATAAATAATCTAATTTTGAGAATGTAAAACAGAACCCTTGATTTAATTCATTTTGTAGAAAATTGTGAAATCAAATATCGACTGGAAAATAAATATGCTGCTTCTTTTCTTCGATTTCAAACGTCCATAACCGAAGGTATCAGACAATATCCTTACATAGCTGTTTTTCAGAAATTGTTATTTCTAGAGGCTAAACCTTTAAATCTAATTTTACCTCGGTAATAGCTGCGTTTGCCTTTTACTTAAGAAAACCAACCACATGATTGATTTTTGAAATTCTGAAACGATAATTTACCTAAACCATTAAATCTACCATTGTAATACACGCCCAGTCTTTGTTACAATTTGAATTCGTTTAACGGTATCTACACTAGTAGGTATTATAAAGAGAAGAATTTGTTGGTTATTGTTTATAATGTCAAAAAATTACGGATTAAAAAAAAGCAGCTAGTTTGATGATAGTTTGATCAATTTTACCGCAAGAAAAATAATTATTTCGATATTATGTTGAAGTAACAATGCGCTTAAAAGTATGTGATAATTAAACCTGGTAAATGAAATATGAGACAGGAAAATTCTGTAATTTAAAATGTAACGCATATTGGACTACTTATTGGTATTTTAATTTAAATTATTTAAATTTCAATCCTGGCGAAAACGTTAACTGGCCAACATATTTTTAGTCCTTTACTAACAAAGAAAAAAGAGTACAATTAAAAAACTATAAAACACAATCTAACGATTTATTTTAAAAAAAATGTTCATAGATGTTCAATAAGCCCTCGAACTATGACGTAACTTCAACTCCCACGCAAGCCAAACTTAGTATAGTTATCGGCACGAATCTTGAGCTCTGACCTTCACCTGCGCAGAAGTAATTTATTGGGTCCCTTTTGTGGTATGACGTGAGCGCGGGGGCGGGCTGAAGCGGTGATTGGCCCGCAGTGCATAGCCGTCACTCGGGATTGGTTCTTTGCTAATAAATCACTTCTGCGCAGATGTAGGTCAGAGCTCAAGATTCATGCCGATAACTATATCAATAATGACCCGCCCGCGTTAAACAAAAACATCAAGTACTGAATAATATAACAAGAATACCCAAAATAGCTGTGACAAGTATGTATACAAAAAGGTTCCTTGTTCCCCGTCCCTTGAGACACGATATGGACAGACATGGGAAAGAAATTGTCTTAACTTTACATGGGTTAGGAGTGAAAATGTTTCTTCGGCTATATTTGTTTTTTGTGGGTGATAATAGGTGTGTTATGTATTTTTCAAACAATTTCAGTAATTTTATCGGTGTCTTTTGTTTTTTTGAGTATTTTATTGCCGGTCACCTATACATTTAACCGACTTCCCAAAAAGGAAGAGGTTATCAATTGGTATGTTTTTTTTTTATGTTTGTCACCCATATCGTTCATTTACCAACCGATTTGAAAAAATCTTTTTTTATCCACATACCGTAATGGAACTATAAAAATAATACATATATGCTTACGTAAGAATATTAATGTACTAACACTCCTCAGGTATTTATTAAGTTGGTAACTTTAAATATAGACATAACAAATTCCAATATCTTTCACCAATGAAATACTATCAAACCCACAAACATTACTATAATAGACTACCAATTGAACCCCAGAAATCATTTCGCACCAAACTTCGAATGAACACCGAACCCCGCATCTATCACTCTAAAGTACTTTTAGAAACAATAAAAACTCCACTAAGCTTAGAATTCCCTGAACTGGGATCGATGGGGACATAATTTAGGATTAAGGTACGTTTTGAATGCTAACCGCCTACCGCACATGCCACGACTGCATGAAATTAAGTGATACCAGAGATTCGTCTATCGATAGATATTCGATCGATAGCATAGTTTGGTTAGGCTCATAAATCAGTATGAAGATGAATATTAGTAAACACGTAACAACGGCCAGGTGTTTGGCCGGTATCAGACCTACTAAAAACTTTGATTGAATTCACGATTTTCTCATGTCGGCCGACTGTTAGTGCGTCTGCAGAGTGCGGATAGGCTAAGGGCTACTACTGCACGTGCTACTGCCGCTTCTATCCAAATCTTTCTTTATGTAAACACATACAAACTAGTAGTGCAGCTGCGACCGGCTTCATGCGGCCGCGGTAAGTGCGGCCGGTAGCAAGCATTCAAGACGTACCTTTAGACTTACGATCGTCACTTACCATTCGTCATAATAACCACAAAATGGCGACTTTATTATGCACAGACAATAAAACAATAAGGTGTGACCATTACTTTAAGAGGAGTCTCTATTGGCTAGAATCTTCGCAAATGGATTTTACTTACGCGTTTGATAAAGTTAGCGACCCAGTTCTGGGTAGAATTGGCGTTGTTATGAAGTATTGCGGTGGAGTTGAATGGTTGCAGCATTGTAGGGGTTGAATTTTAAGGCTGTTTGAGAAGTAATAATAATGGCGAAAAATCTTGTGTGATGTTCGAGGTCATTGGGTAAGCACTTTTGTGAAACTAAATATTTTTTGTAGCTGTAATGTTGTGCACCATTTATTAATTGTTCTTAGTAATGAAATATAAAAAGTGTTGTGATGATTTTATAGACACACTTACTTATGTATTTTAAAAGTCTACAGTCCTTCCGCTATAAAAATATTAAGTCACTAAACCCAAAATTTGTACTTACTGCACTTTTACCCTCTATAAGTAATGTTTTCATCTAGAAACGTATTTCTTTTTAAATGTTGCGAATTTAAAAAGTTATGAAAGAAAATCTCAGAAGACTGGAGTTAAAATTTACTCATACATAAAATTTGGGCGTGCTTAAAAATATGGGTTAAGTGGCAATCATCATTCAAGTAGCTTGTCGGAGCACCTGAGTGCTAAAATCATGTTTATGATAACTTGCCGCGTGTTATACGCATAATATCCGTGTATTTTTCGAAATGGGGTTTATTGGGGCTTAATTTTTTGATGAATATTAACTGGGGGTTTTGATATTGTGGGCAAGAATGGTGGGAGAGTTATTGTTGCAAAATAGACCATAACCATAGGTTGGTTATTTTACTGTCTCAACAAATTAGGAATTAATCAAGATTTAAGAAATAAATAGTCGATTTATGAATACGGTTTTTTTCGCAGTTACCTAATCTTGCACCACTGGCAGTGGTACTGCACAGCACGCAGTGATGCTCGTAGCCCGAGCATCAAAGAGCTCTGCCGTATAAAAATAACTCCACATGCTTTGGACCTAAATGACATATTAACTACTTGAATAATTTTGGAAATACACAACGAATCTTATAGATAGTTCAACTCAGATTTGCGCGCGGCCCTATGTGTGCGTCGGCTTGTAAATATACAACTTTCATTCGTGTGACAGTGACGTCGTCCGAGCATGACGTGTTCTTATCGCTTTTTGTTATGGGTACAGTCGTTTACGAAAATACTAGTTATTCACGGAGAAATTACTAAGAAGAAATAACATTCAAAGCTTTTTATTGTTAAATATAGTTTTTCATTATTTTCTCATACATCTTTCCAAATTGACATTGACAGTATCTAAGAAATAAATAAGGTGAAATATCTATGAATTAAATACTCCTTACATATTTTCTAGCTCGGGGTACGCGGACAATAAATAAAAGTGTGGACTAAGAATGTAAAAAGAGGTATAATCTAGTATAATAATGTAAACAAAAATTGCTTCGCATAATGTCGACCAAAGTAAGACGGAAATAATGAAACTCATAAATGAACGTTTAAGTCAAATTGATGAAGGGATGTGGGTTAATACTTGTCGACATGTACAAAAGAAAAAAGAAAAATACTATAGACATTTTGACATGGAGTCAGAATTTATAATTCACCTTGGAGAGTAGCGAATCCGAAAATTCATCATTTGATTTTTCAAGTAGCGATTCATAATCATTATAAATAAATAAACATTAAATTACGTAATAACTGTTTTTCTTTAAACACCCGTATACAACCCCTAAATAATAACTGTATTGTACCCGACTGTACCTCTTGTCACGCACACAAAGTCAGTGTATATGTACAAGGGTTACCCACACATAAGGCCGCGCGCACGACTGAGTTGAACTTACTATACTAGATTCCTGTTCATTTTCTGTTATTAAAATGCAACTACGGAATGACCCCACGTCCACTGTCCAATATAACTTCTAGTACTATTCAAATACACACCAAACCAGGTATTTAGGAAAACACGTGAAAACTAAAACGGTTATACTGTACACATAATTTTCATTGTTGCAAGAACCACATTCAAACGAAACAGGTAAAACCAATCGATAGAGCTCGGTACACGGGATACAAATTATTGTTGCAATTCCCAATATCGGACCTGTATAAACATGCAACCGAGTTAAAGTTTTGGAAAAAACAAATATTTGGTTAAACAGCAAAATCTTTAAAAAGAAATCATCATTATCATACTCTTGCAAACATCCCAGTTTTATTTAGAAACGCAGCACGTCTTCTTTCATGCTGTCCTACCTGACGTTATTTCATAGGTAACTTTCTAGAAGTAGGTATCTTATCGTAGAAACAAACTTTGTGATACATCACCAACAACACAAATATCTAATGTTAAAAATAATGTTACCTTAATGTTAAATGTTTTTTTTTTATAATCTTATATTTATAAATATAAATAATATGTTGTAAGATAAATAAATGCACTATGATGTTACCTTAATCTTATGTGGCTTGAATTGTATCAACTCATGAGTTCTCACACTTAGAATAAATAATTTTGGCTGATAGTTTGATGGTGATTCCTACTTCCCCGAAAAACTCCTTCACCTAGACTATGTTTAACTAAATCTTTATTTTTGGATCTCTAATTTCATCATCGGCTACGTTTATAATTCATCCATAATGATCTGCATCTCCAAATGATTTTCCTGTTACTATTTGATCACAAATGACTGTCCCCGATATCCTTTCAACCGAAACTTACTTTATTATTCGGAAATCGTAAATATAAAACGCATTGCGTCGTAAATCGGTACGATTAAGTGCCGGATCAATTTTCGGTCACCGAAATGAAAAATATTTTACACAGAACCACTGTATCGGATTATTCAAATTACCTTCATTATTGATGGTAGTCCAAGCTATTATAGGGGAGTAAATGATATCCTTTTACTACGTAATTTGACCGCATTTTAATGATTTTTTATTCGTCGGTGTTGTGTTGCCAGAAAAATGTCGGTCATGAATTTTAATCAGTTGGTGTTGCAACCGTTCTAATATTATAAGCTTTATAAATTGTGGGAACTTAGTATTCGATTATTATTTGATATCATTAATTAATAATCGTGACAATTGTTTAAGATCTCTGTTTGTTTCTAATTGTATATTTTGTCTAATGCAATTTATTGCCATTTCTTCTCCATGACACTAATGTCTTGGAACCGTTGCTATAAGAACCTGTAATAGATCTACCTATTTGAAATGAAAACCTTCGACTTTGACTTAGATATATATACTTATGCTTAATGGTCTTTATATTTATTTTTTTCGGAATACTTCTTATTACCAATTAACCGCGAATTTCAATAATCTACATATTTGTCTGTGCATTTACTAATTAAAGATAGAAAGAATTGTGACACAAGCCCCATACTATTAACAAACTCCTATCTCTAGTAACCAAAAGCACAGATAGCTAGCCTATTGAAACACCAGTACACTCATGTTCACATATCACGATACCATCTGCAGTAAGTTGATTAAAGCGAAATTAATTTTCTCTTTGATGATCATTGTGCCGAACATTGGGAGGCCTATAGGAACAATTATAGGCTTATTGTTGATAATCTGCCTAGCCTCAATGGGATTGCATGGTTTAGCGCTATGTCCAAACTAGTCTAACTGCGATTTGACCTGATTTCTAATGGTAAATAGGTATTATAGACGTGTGAGCATGTTTGTTGGTTGTGGTGTTGGTGTCATAGTTATCATTATTTCTATTTCTCTACTAATATTATAACAAAGAGGTAATATTCTTTGGTCATCTACATTAAACATTTTTTTCGCTTTTAGGGCTATCCTCGAGTAACATTAGGCTTACGAGTATATTGTATCCGGGTAAGCGAATGATTCCCATAGGATGCATGTGAAACATCGGGAAACAGCTATAAATACAAAGGCAAACTAACATGCTCATAATTTAAAATGTTGACCGTACTGGGAATCGAACCTGGGACCCTCTGTTCGGTAGATTAGCATAGCAACATCAACCAGGCCATTTGCAATTGACATAATAGTCTAGTATCATTATGTAGTTTAACCATTCTGAAAGCATCTCTAAGCCTAGTTAATCAATAGCCTACTAGAGAGGACGCGTTCTATAAATTGAAAGAACCGACAAGACAGAACACAAATACAACAAATTCGATCATACCCAACATCTATACAGAACAAGTCTTCTCCACAATAATTGGCATTGTTTCCTCATATTTACGTATTCTATCTTCGATAGAAGCCGAAACACGGATAGATTCGGGTGATCGGTGTCCAATGGGACGTGACTAGACTGACGGAACTCCCGATTGTTATGGGGAGAATAATTTAGAAGCTTCTGATCGATTTTCGCGTGTTGTATCCAAGATTTCGATGATGCAGCGAAGATTGTGTTGTGTTATGTGGTTAAATTGATGGAATACTTACTGTTAAAATACCTATTATTGATAGGAAGGGGAATTTGAATGTTACGCTTGATGAAGCTGCGATACCTATTGAGATGACATTTGTCAAAGAGATAGGACATCAGAGACGGTTGAGATCGGAGTCATGATAATTATGTGATCAGAGAAAATAAACAAGGCGATTGAGTTTTTAATATTAACCGAATTTGGAGCTTTGTGTACGCATGTATACACATGTATACATTTATAAAATAAACGCCACAAAATTAACAGTAAATATTCACAATTACAAAAACACGAAGAAGTTAGTTAAAGATAGCAAACAAAACAGCTTCCCTAGATAAACTAACAAAAGGGATAATTATATGCGTAACGAACCACACGGTGGAATTCATTATAATATTTTAATTATATTCTAGAAATTTTACCCGCGACTCGAACAACTATAGGGAGTTAATATACAGTAAGAGCTTGGTAAGTAGCAAACATTTCTAGTTTGCTTAGTAACTAGTTTTAGTTTGCTGGTGGTGCTAGAAAAAATATTAAGTTTCTTGTTTCAGACGCTATTGTAGTTTTTGACCTTCATTTTGGCTAAAGGAGGACAAAATTAATTGTAGACACAAGACATACCTATCTCTATTGAAGTTGCTTTTAGGGGCAAAAAAAAAACTTTGACAATGTTCTAGTCTTCTAGAGATATTCAAAGAAGTGGACTGCGGTCTCCAAAGAAATTCATTGATTCTCCATATTGTCAATTCCTGTAAAAGTACTATTCGCCCACAAATTAATACTCCATAAAAACATAAATAACATAAAAAAATCTGTCAGTTTTTTACGAAAAAAAAAAAAAAACAAATAACATTCCGTCACTCAAAATGTAAATTCAGCGATTTATTAGTAACAGGTGTGGCCCTAGTTTTTACAGGTATTACAGGTCTAACAGGTATTAACCATTTGACGGCAATGTCCGACCTACGTTAACTTGGGGATTATTAATATGACAGAATGTCGTACTACGGTCGTTTAGTCATTTAATCCTTGGTTCATTCGCGAGCCATAGATTTTTAAGGTTGTATGTTTTTTTATTATATGTACTTTATAGATGTAAATATTGTATTTTTTTAAGTATATGTATAAATAATTAAAAATAATATACACAATAATGCACGTGTAGCATTTCACAGTTTAAGATTAGAATGGATTAGATATTATGGAGAACGGAGCAAAACAGAGAAATCGACTGATTTGTTATGACTTGATAGGTATGTTATTTTTTTATGACTGAAATGTATATGTAAAATACAAAAACTAATATAAATTATGTAGGTGATATAAAGAAAAGTAATAATTTCATAAAAAGGGATTTGAGTTCAAAATTAAATATAATACTTAAATAACTAGAAAGTTGCTTATAATAACAATATTTTTCGTTAAACAGGTTAAAAAGTTTTGATAAGATTTTTTACTATTGAACGCGTAAGAAGTCATAGTTAACAACTTTTATAACTTTAATTATAAATAAACATTGTACAAGTATTCACTGAACTAAATTAAAAGTAGTTTTCTGTTCAACAAATACATTTAGGTACGAAAGACTTTCCAAAGTCAAAATTGTTCACAATCAAATATTAAACGTAGAAATATTTCTAATAACATTTCCAAACCTTTGTTTGCAGATGTTCAACAATCTATTAAGGCTATCGAATTATAAATGTAAATGACATTACAGGATCGAATTCACAGAACATGAAAATGACATCTAAATCAAAACGATCTATTCGAATACAATCAGCAGCCAAGCTGAAACGATTCATCAGATAGGGCGTCACTAATCGATTCTTCTATAATCGATATAAAACCCAAAATTCTATCATTCACGCCAACATCTTAATTCTGCACAATGGATGGACGAACAAAAGCTTCCGATGTGAAATATCGTCCAGGCCTATTGTCCGATGCTCTGATATATCGACTTCTATCTGAATCGCTCGGTCTCTAGACATCAGTTTTACATAGGATGAATTATGGCTTCGGTTCATGGAGAACAAAATGAATAGCGGAGGTGCTATAACGGAAAATCTCCTAAGAAAGTAGCGTGCTAAAATGTGTTACTGTTACGTTACTGTTTCCACCATTGTACGCCATCATTCTGTGGTGTCGCTCATTTGTTGTAATTTCAAAAATCGTTGACAAATGTCTCAAAGAACTAGAACTCCTAGTTAAATAACTCATAACTGATCGTTTTTGACCTAGATGAAGGCGCCGTGCCTACCTGTATATGGCATCATTTTTATGCGAAATCATTGTTGATCACTCCCGCTGTGGGTTAGCTGCGTAAGGGAGCCTCAGAATCTTACCGACTAAAACCCATCGTGTTCCTTCGTAGGCGTTTTATGTATCAGGGCTGCGGTAACTCTTTCGAACATTTCCACAGCCCCGGGGCATTATGGGTTCTCCAGTCACTTTTCTTTACTCCGTGCTCCGGTTTCATAGTTCACGCCTTTCGATAGCGTGGTTTGAGCACCTCTAATGATACATTTTGACCTACTTCGACGGTTTATGTGATTGATAGTTCTTTGAACTTGATTACTATTGCTGTTTTATTGATGCGTTTTCTGTAGCTTTCTACTGAATGTGAGATATGACATGTGTTTCGGTTTCGAATCGATTATTTTGTTTCGAAAGTACGTGTGTTGTTGTGTGGGCTCTTTAATCTGCTTTTGTTTTATCATTCTGTACTGTTTTGTTGTGTTACCTTGTGTTGTTTATATTGACCTTCGTTTTTCAATGTTTTTGTGGGCAGGTACGATGTGAAAGACACCTTTGATGTAATATACATACATCATACATACATTACATGTATCGAGAAATGTCTCTAGAATTTTAGCCCTGTAATTGTATCATCAAAAATTGTGGTTCAAAATTATTTCGGTTGGTGTGTATTGAAAAATGTTCCTCAATATTTTTATAAAATAATGTTTTACCTATACGTCAATCTGAAAAGTAGAAAAATCATTTATACATTTTCGTGGAAATACATATCAGGTTATCGAAATATTGTAATGATAATATTGAGCCTATACAAAAAATTCTGTAGAATGGAAATAACGAGACCATAAAAATGAGATCAAAAGTAAAAATTGGGAAATATTTCAAAGACTTATAAATGCCTGTGCGTATATTAAGTTACCAGACTTCAATACATATAAAATCAGGATTTATTTGGGAAATTCACAGTAGGCTATTCTCTCAACGCTGTTATAAAAACAAAATTTTCCGAACGAATTAGGTTTATTATTAACTATCTGTTTCTGCGTAGACCTGTATTTATATGCGACCATATTTCATGTAAATTGGTTGAGATTTTCTCCCAACTATATTTCCGCGAAACTTAAATAGGTAAGGTTCTTGAGGGTCTGAAATATTTTAAACTTAAATTGTTACACGTTTCCTGTAACATTAAGACCACTTTAGCCTACACTTCTGGATACAGAAATAATTTGTTTTATAAATTAAATTGGGGCCTTATTTTTCAAGTAACACCCAATTTACTGTTGTCAAGGTATATTTCCTCCTTATTCTTTTCCTTAAATTTATCCTCTTCGTATTGTATGGATATGACAATGATAAAAAAATCTTTTTGATCTTTGATTTAAGTGTTATAACACTTCTAGTACATTCTGAGTCACGAACTGTTTTTGCTAAATTCTTATGTAAATACAACTGTTCTTGTTTGGTTTGTATCACCCTTGCTAAGGATTTTAGTTTTTTACTATAAGTAGACCATTTCAATATTAGAGGATATGTTTTGTGACTAATAACTTATTTCAATTGTTTCTGTCTTCTTTAAAAGTACCTAGTCATTTCCTTAAAAAAGTGTATTCAAAATTAACTGAATCCCGAATTTTCCGATTTCTTTGAGATTTTTGATTCCGTTGAAATCCCTCTGTTATATGCTGACTGGGCTGTGAAAAAACACATTATCTAGCTAAGAGGTGCAGTTAAAGTAGGTAAACAAAATGTATTTCTAAGCTCCGAAAATTGTAAAGAAATACCTCAATTTTATAAAACATTTATAACAATTTGAAGCAAACAAATAGGCAGTAACACAAAGATATTAAGTCCACATTTCAAACCAGGATTTAATGAAATACATAAATCATTTTCGGATACAGAAAGTAATTTTTCATTTCGCGAAATATTTTACAATACTGAACAAATAGTAGAAGGCAGAGGTGAGCGAACTGAACCAAAGGATTGTTTACACATCTATACTTATATTCTTGACATTATAAAGAAGAAAAACTTGTATTTTTGTTTGTTTGTTTATAATGGATAAACTCAAAAACTACAAACCCGATTTTAAAAATCCTTTCACTGTTGGAAAGCTACACTCTTCCCGCGTAACATAGGCTATATTTTACCCGGTACGGGCAGTAGTTCCTACTTGACGCAGGTGAAACCGCGGGAAAACAGCAAGTTCAAGATACAAAGAAAATATTTGATTTGGCGTTTGTTCGTCATCGAAACGGCTCGGATTATGCATTGTTTTACATACACGCGGTAAGTTTCGACTGTCTTTGTTCGTGATATGTCAAGGGTGGAATATGGTTATGGATATTAGTTTTTTGAGAATATACTTTTGTTATTGGAAGTGAGGTATCTTTATTCGTAGTTATTTGCGAAACGTTATGTTGTTTTCTTAAAAGGAATTATAACAAATGTTTTTTTTTTGTCTTGCAACAGTCAGTAACAACTACATAACAACAACAACAAAAGGTAACTCTTACTTTAATATAAGTGGATAGTTACCGCTATCCACTTATAGCCACCAAGCTTTTATTTACTATACCGACTCACTACGCTGGACATGCGTACGAGCATATGTTATCCTATAAAAATCTAGGTACTGATGCCAGTTCTATTTGGGTATGACTTTTCTAGCGAAATCTTAACCTACACAATTTCTGGCCAAGGTTAAGATTAAGGTTATCTCAATCTCTAATTAAGTGCTTGAAATAGATTAATTAGACCTTCTTTACATTTTATTGCTGAAATATATCTCAGTACTTTTTAAGTCTTGCTAAGTATTTTGTTAAATTTATATTTAAACAGTGACGAATAAGTCTACTTAGTGTGGATAAGAATATATTAGTGGATAACTGTGATTGATAGATACAAAGCCAAAAGTTATTATTCGAGTATAATTTAAGCAATACATTTTGTTAGAACTCTGTTTATTATTTATTCGGGTTCAATGCAGTTGCACTTTTATGGGCAATCATCAGATGATCCCTCCTATTCGTGTCGACGGCGCGCGTTTTTACACGCACCTCATCAAAGAGATGTCAGCAACCCCAGCGAGGCCCAGTAGTCCCAAGGCCTGCCGGGGCTGCGGAATCGTTCGAATTTTTCATTGGATTGGAAAAGCCATAATTTTGCTTTTCATTTTTCTACCTATAACTAGCATGAATAACTACAAAAAGATTCTTAAACAGTATTTAAGACGATGACTATATATTATAAAGAACTGAAATATCACTAGAGAAATCCCTTTATTACTCTTAAAACCCCAAATAAAATGATACACAAAGCCTATATTTTTACATTAAAACTTTTTACTTTTATTTAGTTGATCCCTTTGATGACGTTATTACAATCTTTGTAAGACCAAAGATTACATGAAACTACTTCGATGTGATTAAAATCGTTTACATTAAATAAGATTTGGACTATCTGGTATTAAGTTGATGGTTTTATAATCTTTATCCAGAAAGAAGAATAGCTAATATCATTGAGGCTCAATTTTGATACTTTGAGGAGCTTGTGGTAACTGGGTTGAGGAGGTCAGATAGACAGTCGTTCTTTGTTAAACACTGGTACTCAGCTGCATCCGGTTGGATTGGAAGCTGACCCCAACATAGTTTTGAAAAAGGTTGACCTATACATGCAGAAAATCCAGGCAATACCAGAAACTGAACTGATACCTATTATTATTATCTACCCAAAAGAAATACCCCAAAACTGGAATTTTAAACCATGTTCCTATACAAAGGTATACGACCATGATAAATATCAGTTTTTATACGTTTATTTTATTTTCCTAGTATTCAATAACATTTAGATATCAAACCTCAATTGTCCAGCATAGCCAATGGTTCAACGATCAAGCTCTATGGTACGCATTCGGTTTTTAAATTGAAATTTGAAACAATAAAAACTCTTTTTTTCCAATTGTGGGATACCGTTGAAAAAGTTTCGATGAAATAAAATATTGATATGTTTGTTTATGCTTTTTTTTAGGGTTCCGTAGCCAAAATGGCAAAAACGGAACCCTTATAGTTTCGTCATGTCCGTCTGTCCGTCTGTCCGTCTGTCCGTCTGTCCGTCTGTCACAGCCGATTTACTCGGAAACTATAAGTACTACAGTGATGAAATTTGATGGGAATATGTGTTGTATGAACCGCTACAAAAATATGACACTAAATAGTAAAAAAAAGAATTGGGGGTGGGGCCCCCCATACATGTAACTGAGGGATGAAATTTTTTTTTTCGATGTACATACCCGTGTGGGGTATCAATGGAAAGGTCTTTTAAAATGATATAAAGTTTTCTAAAAAACATTTTTCTTAAAGTGAACGGTTTTTGAGATATCAGCTCTCAAAGTCGTAAAAAGTATGTCCCCCCCCCTCTATTTTTATAACTACGGGGTATAAAATTCTAAAAAAAATAGAGGTGATGCATGCTAATTAACTCTTTCAACGATTTTTGGTTTGATCAAAGTATCTCTTATAGTTTTTGAGATAGGTTGATTTAACTGTAATTTACGGAACCCTTCGTGCACGAGTCCGACTCGCACTTGGCCGGTTTTTTTTGTTATACAATACTATGTGAATGTTCCATTGTATGTAATAAATAATCCTTTACCTTTACTGTTAATTAATAAAAATGGCTGCTTTCAGGTATGTATGAATACGAGGTTTGAATTGTTTTTCTGTCATAATATTGTACTGGCTTACTATTATATAATTTATTTTTATGCTAATCATGAAAATAAATTGAAAATTAGGTATACATAATGTAGATTATATAAGGTGCTTTAATATTACCTGCCAGGACTTGAATGGGGGGTAGTATTGCGTTTATAGATCACAATAGTAAAGATAAATAATTGATTATTTGTCATATTTTTTTTCATACAAAAACAAAATACGTATAAAGACTTAATTTATTAGTATAAAACCATCCAGTGGAGTTACCGCGTTGCCGCTCCGCACCGAATTCTTTTCAATTTATTTCGCAAAAAGCGCGGCGGCGCCTTTCATACACTGTTGCCATTCTTATCAGACAGCGCCGGCGCGCGGCGGCTAGACAGACTGTCGTCAACGCGCAGCCCCGCGCGCCCCCACCCTCACCCGCACTACCCCGTTCGTCGCACGCGCCAGCCGACCGCCGCCCGCGACCGCTCGCTAGTCGCGACCCGCCGCCCGCCCGCTCGGAAGTAACTTTTTAGCGGTTTCGGTTTGCGGCTACCTTTTAAAATGCCTCCGAGACGGTATTCCAACCAAGAATACCTTGAAATGGTATTGTGCTACCGCGAGTCTAACTCCGTATCTGCGCATGCAGTGAACTTGGTTCAGCTGAGGTTTGGTGTGCGAGTGAGCCATCACACCATTTTGAATGCCGTGTACAGGTTCAGTGAACACGGCCGCTTTGACCCGCCACCCGTTGACGTAGGCAGGCCTCCATATTCTGCCCATCTTGAAGAGCAAGTCCTGGATTTCTTCCGGCGTCATCCTCTTGCGAGTACCAGGGATGCAGCTCGTGTCTTCAATGTGAGCGACAATTACGTGTGGCGAAAGTCGCCACACGTAATTTATCGTCATTTGATAATAATCGTTCTCGATAGTTTAAACAAATGTGATTCTTTACACTAACTTGTCAGTCCAAAGCCTGTTTTAATGTGTGATGGGAAGTTTATCATCTTATTTACGTCAGTTTTTTTGGAAGAATGCGTTATCTGGTAAGTAATTACACATTTGAAACACTTCTTAGGTAGAGTCGAAACTAGTCAGCTGATTTCAGTTTTCATTCACAGAACAGATAGAAAGAGATAGCAGTTGTTTTCATTGACGAAGCGATACTACGAACGTAATTTGTGAACCACGTTATGCAGAGTAGAGCCAATGTTAATTTAACTTGTTTAATGTCTCAAATTGAATTGACTGTTCCGGGGAACGAAATTTCTTCACTATTGTAATCTATAAACGCAATACTACCCCCCATTCAAGTCCTGGCAGGTAATATGAAAGCACCTTATATGTAGATTTGAGTTGAGGAGGTCAGATAAGCAGTCGCTCCTTGTAAAACACTGGTACTCAGCCGCATCTGGTTAGACTGGAAGCCGACTCCAACTTTGCCAACGTAGTTGGAAAAAGGCTCATAAGATGATGAGTATAGATTTTGTAGAGATGCCTGACTTTATTTCTCAGATGGGTTGGATTCTCATTACTATGAAGGTACCTATATACCGCCGTGGTATACTACTACAAAAATAACTGATTTCTTTGTCTATTTATTGAACCACTAGCTGTTGCCCGCAACTTCGTCTGCGTGGGCAATATAGAATAGTCAAAATACTACTTATTTATCCCGTAGGTGCATTCTTTCACGTGACAGTATAATTAGGATTAGCACTTAGCAGTCGCATAGATTCATTGATCAAGGTTCAAAATCGTATTTAAGCGAACGTCATCATAAAATTCTGATTCGTCATCAGGACTTCTTCATAAAATCTAAGAAGATGTATACAAACTTTCATCCCCTATTTTATCCCCTTAGACATGGAATTTATCAAAATCCTTTCTTAAGGGTTGCCTACGCCATAGTAGCTTTATGCATGCAAAGTCTCAGTCCGATCGGTTTAAAATTGACAAAGTTTCATACAAACTTTCATCCCCTATTTTATCCCCTTGGGGGTAGAATTGATCAAAATCCTTTCTTAGCGGATGCCTAAGTCATAACATCTACCTGCATGCCAAATTTCAGCCCGATCCGTCCAGTGGTTTCAGCTGTGCGTTGATAGATCACTATGTCAGTCAGTCAGTCAGTCAGTCAGTCACCTTTGTGTTTTATATATTTAGATTTCCCTCAATAGACAGCAATAAGTTTGTATCTCTAATGCATTAGTTAGGCAAAACCGCGAAGCATATTTAGCTTACAAATAAATAGGTACAATATTGGTTGAACAATATTGACTGTCGGCTTCAAACAATTGACAGTATTAATAATGATGTGGTAACTAAATACTCTGGGTGTATTTCAAAAGGTATATCAGTAAATAATAATAGAGCACAGTCATGTCTGCATATCGCAGCTAACGAGTTAAAATAGTCATTCAATCGAACACCAAGTGAATTGTCAAAAGACTAGACTGTTTATACTATTTCACCGAGTTACCTATATCATGACCCTGGTACAAGAATAGACTAATCTCAGTAACCTCCAGGGCGATTTAAAGATTATTTCAGAGTTTGAAGACCATGTATTGAGAAACACTAACGTTGAGTTGCGCCATTTAACTATAACGATGGAAGAATCATTTTCAGATGTCAAATCGCCAATAGACCAATGGGTGGCAATTTCATAGCTGGTTATTGTTTGTTCATCTTCATACTTAATAGGTGCAATTGTGATGAAATCCTCATTTAGTAGGCAAATTTTTATCCAGGTGCGCGATGTAGTAAAACCACTGATGGAAGCTAGTAAATAAATAAATCAGGTCTAACCAACATGTGTCTTTCTTAGCAACCGTAAGCTCTTTGCCTACGTCTGTCAATTTGTGTCTACGAATATTTTGTCCTTTACGTCTATTTAGTTAGAAAGGGTCGACTTAGCTTACCGCAATACGGACCGGGCAAATTCAAGTTTACCATAGTTCATTATTTAGTAGAAGTAAGCTTATCGTGAGCACCACTTTTGGGAGATTTTTGTTGTTGTAAAAATTAACTACCTATAACCAATTTAGCCTATAAACCTACCACATGGACAAATATAATAAATTCATAATGATTTACAAAAACTACAAGATCTTCTAGCGAATATCTTTTGATTTTTATTTGGATTTCCTCCGTTTTCTCATTATAACAAGTATCTCATTTAAAAATAAGCACTGCGTGTCCCTGTGGTATTTCGCTGACCATTAAGATAAACCACATTATTTTACCACCAAGGTATTCCAATCGAAATTGCACATCAAACTATTTTTTTCAATAACCTAACCTTCTTAATTTCACAAAATAATCCAAATTCTATTACTCCCGAATTCATCGCTCCCCAGTTTCCGTCTAAATTTGACACGAGCGACTTATATCAATTCTGATAGATTGCATTGCTTCCTAGAGCCATATTTCAAGATAAATAACATCTTGTATCGGATTGCTGACGCGTTATGTTGTGTGGCTGTTGAGTATGGCCGTCGAATCCTCCGTTTTTGAAGTCGGTTAAGAACTACATGACACACTATTAAACCTTTTTTTTTCAATAACCTAGCCAAACATTGATAATTTCCCAAAATAATTCAATTTCTATTACTCCCGAATTCATCGCTCCCAGTTTCCGTCCAAATTTGACACGAGCGACTTATATCAATTCTGATAGATTGCATTGCTTCCTAGAGCCATATTTCAAGATAAATAACATCTTGTATCGGATTGCTGACGCGTTGTATTGTGTGGCTGTTGAGTATGGCCGTCGGATTATGAAGGGTGTAGACGCGCGATTTTGTCGTGCGTTTTGACGATTTGTCGCGGTGAATTTGTTAGACTTTGTGGGTTGGGGTGTTGCCTTTATTTTTGTAATTTTTGTTGAAGAGAACTTTATGTATATGCTTGGCAGAAGTGTGTAGTCACGAAAAATATATTTTATCCTCTAACAACAAACTAGTCGTCAGAAATAGATCTAATGGCCTACGGATAGTAATTTTAAAACAGTGGAAAAATTTATGTATATGGCCCTAGATCCTATCAAATACCCAGTAAACTTCAAAGGTATATTCAAGTTACAATTACAAACGTGCCAATAGATTCCTCAAAAAGAAAACTACTATTTCACAATTAAACGAAAACGCCCATAGTACCCTCTATTCCCCCTTACCAATAATTTCCAAACTCCCGTCTGCAAGAGACCAGGATTCAATACCAATATTCTGATAAATGCGATGGGCAACCATTACAATTTATGACTGGTCTGCTTTATCTACCAACGGATGGTCATGACGTAACGTGATACTTAATATAAAAGCGGTCAAGTGCGAGCGTGCGAAATTGTTTTCGGGTATTGATGTTGATGGCTTGAGAAACCCGTTATTTTCTGGTAATATAATGTGACCACTATCGGTAGAAGGGTTATGTGGAGGATGTTAGGGCTTAGGAAATAATGGGTTTGAGGTTTTAATTTATTGCAAGATGGTCTGATCGAGCTTTCTCGTAAGGAAATATAGGACCAAGGAATTTCGTCCCTTTCGGGGTACGCCTACCTACACTTTACACCATCACTAACCTTTTTACCATAATTCTGATTTACTGTACTTTTAGAAGTAACTTCTTACTCAACAGTATAAAACTCCGTCCAGTTTAAGATATCCAAACCCTTTGCTATTCTCACAGATTCACAATAAAACCTATTTAGAAAGGAATATCAATAAAAAGTTTCACGTACGAACTCACCCTTATATCAGAAAAGGGAGAACTAATACAAAACGACATCAAGGGGTGGCAAGGCGATGATCTCCCTACAGTATTCCACTAGCATATATTGCTACTTATATCGCCAATCATATCTTGACCTCCAGTTTGAAGAGCTGACCCAACAAAAGTAGCTCCATATTGCCTGGTCAAGTCCCCTTCATAGATTCAGTGAATATCATATTACTTATTGGAATAAGTAAGAATCACGAATGTAGATTTTTGGAGAATACGTTTACGCTTCCAATATGGTTTTAGGGGACTTATAGAGTCTACGTAGTATTTTAGTGAAACGAATATACGATATATCCAAGAATTTTCTATTGACGACATTTTGTATCAACTGTTGCGAGGGTTTCTTTTGTTAGAAAAGCAATTTTATCTCAGGAAATAAAGATATAGAATAAACGGTTTATTCAGCTTCTATAAGATGTATTAGCTCCATAGGTTTTAATGTTTTTCAATGCGACATAATAATTCTTTATCCGGTTGCCAATTCAAGAATTCTCCTTATGTTTTATCTACTTATCCTCTTTAGTATTAGTGATTGTTATATCTACCTTCTTGTACTTGCTTTTCACTATACGAGTGCAAACAACGATTCCCAAAAACCTTTCAATTTACCTCTTCGAATTCAACCCACTATAGCTTCTATTTTCTGGCAAACGACACTGTCAAACCATCAAAACACCAATCTAAAATCTTTTAGTCCGCTATCTAGATTTTGCCATCAAAAAAAGACCGAGACCGTAGATTAGAAGACCGTCTCGTGTCATTCATCACTCAAATCGCAATATGACATGTATTCGGGGGACAAAAACTTGTGAGCGTTTCGGAATGCTTTGCCAGACGTTAGCTTTTCTTTTCTCTTCACTATTATTGCTGTCACATACGCTTTACTTCAACGTGTTTTGTTAAAAAACTGTTTGAGATTTATCAAACTAGTTTTTGAAGTTCTAGAAGCGGTTTCTGAGCTAAAAAGACTCTTAAGAATGAACGGTACAAAGACAGTGTAAGAGGTCTTGTCCCAGTTTATTTGCAAATAACTCGTTGAAGTTTTCCTCTCGTTTCTTTATACCCTACATCTGTGAAAGGCCCTTCCGCAAGACCTTAAATTTCTCCGGAAAACGGAATTCGCGCGAAAATTTAAACATTCTCTTGAACGATAAGCAAAAACGCAAGCAAATAAAAAATAAACAGAAGGAAAAAGGCGAAACGAAAAGAAACCGTTTTCTTCAGAACCTCTTAAAGTACGTACAATACTTGGTTCCGGTTGTTTCGTAATAAATCCCTTTGCACATGTTGCCTCATGCGTATGATAGATCGACATAATATGACGTCGAGAAAAAACCATTTGTTGGTCCAATGTTCCAAGTGTTTGCAAAACATTTGTAAACCAAACCAAGGAATTATGTTCCGAATGAAATCTTTATCAAATAAAGTCGTAAATGATAGGCTATTATTAAGTTCCTAGATACAAAATGGATAGCATAGCCACTGTAATTTCTTTCAATCAAAACTTTTCTTCCACAAACATGATCCTACAATTCACAAAATTGTATTTCGATCCAACTTATTCTACTAAATAGATATTAAAGTAGGCTAGACCCTGTTTTACCAACACCCAATAACGTTGGCTGATGTTGGCTAGTGTTTTCCCTACTTACTTTTTCATAGGGTTCTAAAGAATTTGGGTCGACAGAATGTACTACTTTTAGGGTCTTTACAGTTGGTTACACATTGATAAATAGTGAACTATATTCATTCATGTAGTTACTTCAGTGTTTCTTTATAGACTTTTGTATACAAAAGGGACAAAGAGTTAACGAAATAAGTCAACTTGTTATTATGGGAGTTCGATTCCAGGTCAGGCAAGAACCATACACCAATGACGGAGTGTAGGTTAAGGAAGACATCTTAGAAACCTGACCTTAAGTCTGAAATCGTCAATCCCCTTGAGTAAGCGAGGTGAATTAACGCTCATTGTTTCTGAGCATAAGAAGAGGTATGTGCCCTACATTTGGACAATGAAAACCCTGATAATAAATACAAATTACATTCTATGGCATAAATATTATTCTAGTCCAGAAAAAAATATAATCTGAATTTGCTAAATAACGAAAATATGTTTGAAAACAGCTCAAACATATATCTAACAACAACAGCTTTTAACACATATTGAAAGCTTATCCTTTTGACACTCAACGTTGATATCCCATTGTGCACAATGATGGACGTTAAAATATTGGAACAATATAAAATTATGGACTATTTTTCAACAAGGCCTATTTTTTGGAATCCCGAACTAACAATGCAGGTTTGATGCTTTATACAAAAAGTAAAAAAAGAAACCATATCAGTTGTATTTCCGTGAAAATGTAACGGGAGTTCAGCATTTGAAAGAGTAGATTGTATGAAAACATACAATCCAGTACTGGAGTATAAATAAAGAAATGAAAACCTAGAATGTTTTAAGGCTTAAATACACAGTATGATCAATAGTTCAATAGATTTCATCCGAGAACAGTATTTAACCCAAGCCTTTATTCTCGAAAATGTATTTGAACTTCAATTCTTCGTATTCTGCCCTTATTTAACCCGTGTTTCCTGAATTTTGTAAGAATTGATAATAGGTCCTTCTCGGTAAGAATATATAGTAGTTAAATACATTTTTATTTATAAGTGTACTTATGGTTTAATTCACGATAACGCTGAGCAAATACTTGGATGTGTTAATGTAACTACACCACACATAGTTTTTGTATGCTCGTACACTCGGCTACCACTGAGCGCTCTCGAGTTTACAGATACAAAGACAATGTTCATAACATGTTCATTTACACGTATGTATAGGTTTGGCTCACCCGCTTTCTTTACTTAATTATTTCTAAGCTTTATTCTTTTTAAGCTCGTTAATTTGGAAGATAGGTAGAATTCTTCAGATAATGCTATGATCAAGTACGATCTTTCTAACCTAACAAGCCTTAGTAACTACGTAGTACGTAACTACTACGTAAACTATCGTACTTGATCATAGCATTATCTAAAGAATTCTGCCTATCTTCAACGTTAACAATCTTGAAACCATCTCCTAACCATCATTTTCTCACTAAACCTGTCTCCCAAACAAAGATAACATATTAATCTCAGCTAAATCAAAACAATAGTTAGATATTAATCGCGTTTAATGCCCTACGATTGTCTTAGATCAAGACGGATCGCTTTGTCGCCCAAATCTAGATTAAGTACGTTGAAACTGTAGCTCACTGGTTCTGGTTTCATTATTCCGTCTCCATTGTTTGTTGAGAATGCCCTTTATCGCGTTAATTTTTCTCTTTCAGCTGCCTTGTTATGTATCCTAATTTTACAGTTGTGTAAGATTTAAGCCTAAGTAGGTATTGATATAAGAGTAATTGAATTACCATAGCTGCTTACGCTAGTAAGTAGGTATAACTTACAAGAAGGGTAAAGGCGGTCAAAACATGCTTGCATGTCAATTTGTGCTGTAATTTTGTAGATCAATGATATTTATGTGCGCTCCTTGATGTCAATAATAAATCGATTATTAAATTCATTATCAGCATTATTTATTCCCAGTCTTCAGTCGTAAGAAGCTGAAAGAAAAAGTATATTTCTTTATGAAATAAAACGCCCGGACAAAAACTTTTGTAGCTACTTGGGACTTCATATTTTCGGAAACCATTTGTACATAATCAGATAAATTCCCACAATTTTCACCTTATTTATGAGCCATCTGACCTATTCTAAAAGAAAAAATAACGGTGTAAATGAGAATTTATATTTCAATGTTACCTCTCTCTTTGAGCCTATAAATTTTACCACAGAAGGAATTATTTTCGCAATTCACACCTACTTTGTTGTTTCAATAAATAGGTACAAGTTCGCAAAATGTTCGTCACATTTTCTTCTACGGAACATGATATATAATGTATAGGTGTAAGCACCTTTAATCTTAACTTGATCATGTAAAAACCTGTATAGCTTGTTGGCTTGTTCGCTTTCAATTGCACTAATCTCAGAAGCTACTAACTAGACCGTTATAAGAAATCTATATACCTAAGTCTAACATTTAGTTACAAAAAATGTGATGAATGAAGAACAGCTCGACCGATTATGTACAAACTTCAAATAAAGTATCTACTTAATAGTCCAAACAAAGCCTAAGCATTTGGTTTGGTTAGGTAACCTTTGGATAGGTAAAATCAGCCTAAAGATTTGGTTTGGATAGGTGAGACCTAGAGATAGGACCTTTGGATAGATAAAATCATAAAGAAACATGGCATAATTTTTTATAGAAATACATAGATACGAAGATAGCCTAGATACTCATCGTCATAGTAAAAAAATACCCATACAATAATCCTACATGAATCGGTTAAGTGCGAAACAGGTCAATCACTTAACTGTTGCGAGGTCGGAGTTCGATAAACGTTCGATAAGCATTATCCAAACGATTATTTCACAAAGATAAGATATTGCACTCAATGAAACTCTTTTATACCTAGGTATATTTAATTATTATAAGTACCTATTTACGTGAATTTTGGCTATTGTTGTTTACTTACTTATTAACTAGGTACTAACCAATAGGAACTACTGCGCCTACCGCGATAAAATATAGTCTACGTTACTCGGTAAGAGGGTAGCATTCCAACAGTTCAGTGAAAGAATTTTTCAAATCGGTTCAATATTCTTGAAACTGTGGCGGACTAAAAACTGTATAGTCGGAACTTTTTGTGTGTGTGTTTTGTTTTATATTTTATTAATTTTTCTCCTTCAAAATAGTCTGACAGATTACAATACTTTTACAATCTTGCTGAAGCATTTTTATTAAACACAGTCCTATTCAGGCCTGCGTAGTATGTTTATGAGCATCTCGCTTAGATGCTACAAAACAAACAATGTTTTTTTTGTTATATTAGTACCTACATATTAATAAATGTGATTTTTTAAAGGTACGTTTATCTATCAAATATATAAAATTACATTTTTAAATATTAATTCTAAAAGTAAACATTTAAAAATAATGTCCCACCGGTATCGAGAACAGATGTGTGTCCTTATTAGCAAGATACGAATAAAAAAAAAACGCGCCAAAAAGATTCGATATTTAAAACCCAGAAGCGCGCTCATTGAACAGCGGCAACGCAGCGATTACCCGATTACCTCATTCACCGCGCCGTTGCCGTTCCGTTGTCTCAGCTGGCAACAGCGCGGACGACGCGGTTGCCGTCCCGTCGTACGCGTGCCTCGACTAGCTCCGCGTCAGTAATACGCGCCCCTCTCCGCGCGCGGACGCCTAACTTCACTCGCGGATCGTATTTCAATATCAAAACAAAATGGTGTACAGAAGTTTCCACACGGATGACGTGATTAAACTAGTGAAGGTCCGCGAATGTTTATGGAACCCACGAAACGCACAATACGGTGATAAGTTCGCGAAACAACACGCGTGGTACGAGATTTGTATGGCGGTTATACCTAAATTCAATAAGCGACCTTTTGAAGAGCAGACTTTAATCGGTAAGTTGAAATGATCCTTTAGAATTTCATTTTGGTTTACCATAGATCAGTGTTATTACATTGATCAATTAAGACATAACACACTTTCTACCACAGTTGGGTAAAAACAATCACTCGATCAACGTTTGTTTCAAATGCAGCCTTATCTCCATTAGCATAAGTTTCATTTTGGTCTGTGCTATCAGAGGTTATCGAAGTATTGGCGAGCGAACTGCGATAACTATACACTGTCTCTTTCTTACAACAGTAGTTTGTGTAGGGTGATTGCACGGCGACATAGTTGCGCCGTGCAAGTTAGGTAAAGGATACAGTAGTGGTTTTATAAAAGAGATTGTATTGTATGCGTAAACCGTGTATTGGTAGAAAGTTGGAAAAAAAACTGATTGTTATTTACCTACCTTGTCAAATTCCTTGTAGTGTGACTACAAAATGTTTTAATTCTGCATAAATGTGTGTTTATTTTAATAGTGTTTAACAATTTATTTCACTTTGTTTTTTTATTAGGTATTAAATTGTGATTCTTTTACCTATTTTTTAAACGGTTTTATTTAGCTCACCCCGTTTGTTTTATTATTTATTCATTCTTGGGTCAGAAATTGAAATTTCAGTGCCTTCCTGTTGTCAGATTGATCTGAAATTTGGTACACACCTTTATTTCCGATGACAATACAATATAGTAATATCAATAACATTGCAAATCCAAGATGGCCGCCGGTACAAAATGGCGGATAACGTAGGTTTTATCAATCCCGTCAATGTGGGTATCAAATGAAAGTGCTCAACCAGTAGAATATAATGTACTATATAAAATTCAAATACAAGATGGCGGCCTCTACAAAATGGCGGATAACTTAGGTTTTATCAATCCCATCAACATGGGTATCAAATGAAAGGTCTCAACAAGTAGAATACAATTTAATATGCAAAATTGAAATCTAAGATGGCCGCCGCTACCAAATGGCTGATAACAACTTTTAAACGGTTTTATTTAGCTCATCCCGTTTGTTTTATTCTTGGGTCAAATTTAGTAATTCAAATTTCACCCTCTTCCTGTCAACCGATTAATCTGAAATTTTGTATACACCTTTTATTCCGATGACAATACAATATAGAAATATCAATAACATTGTAAATCTAATATGGCCGCCGGCACAAAATGGCGGATTACATATTTTTCCACAACCCCCTCAATATGGGTATCAAATGAAAGAGCTACACAAGTAAAATACTGTCAGCAACCCCAGCGGGGCCCAACAGGGCCAAGGCCTGCCTGGGCTGCGGGATTGTTCGAAAGAGTTACCGTGGCCCTGGTACATACAAGGCCTACGACGAAACATACCTATTTTTAGTCAGTAAGAGTCTGGCACTCCCTTACCGCTGCTGACCCAGGGAGGGGTCACTTGATGATTTTTGGCGTCGTTAAAAAAAATGACTTTTTAAAAAATTAGATTGTAATAAATTATCAGATAAGAGACCGTGTAATAATGATGCACTAAATGAATTAGATAGAATGAGGAATATTCGGTAGGCATTTTCATTAAATACTAAATACTAGAAAATAAAAAATCGGTAAAAAAACTTTTAAGTCAAACGGTTTTATCTTATGTGCACTGAAAACTAGAAAATAAAAAAATAGTTACTCACCTATCAACCTACGTAGGTGGTCTTGGTCATATTAGACTAAAATAAAAACGTGGGGCCCATTAACTGTTGCTGTAGTACCTTCTTCTAGTGGTATAATAGGTGTGGATTGCATCGACTTACTATAATCGTAACTGGAGATTTTGACAATCAATAATCAGCCGTAGCGGCTTCACCAGCGAACGCCGAGCTCATGATCTACCAAAGTATAAAGATATGCTTTGCCATAGGTAGGATTTCAGAGGGGCCCCACGTTTTTATTTTAGTCTAATATGACCAAGACCACCTACGTAGGTTGATAGGTAAGTAACTATTTTTTTATTTTCTAGTTTTCAGTGCACATAAGATAAAACCGTTTGACTTAAAAGTTTTTTTACCGATTTTTTTATGAAAGTAAATAAATAAAAAACTGCATTTATCTTGCTTAATATTCGATAGTGTCTACTGAGTAATTAAATCTAACCTACGCCTAATTATGTTTCGTAAAATATAAAAGGTATTAGGTACTTTAAACAAATAAAATAACACAACAAGACAGCGCAGTAGTTCCAGCTGGTCGCGACGCTAGAGGTCACGGGTTCAATTCCCACATTGAATAAAAATGGATGTTTGATTTATTTAGATACCTATCTCAGTATTTTTATGTATACTGTGTGCCTATGTGTTTAGGAAATATTAAATCTAAGTATATGTATTTGCCATTTATCTAGTATCTACCTAAAGTGCAAAGATTATAGTTTAGAACTTGATAATGTAGTTTAGATGTACCTATGTGAAAGGAAAATTAAATTATTAAAAATGTTTTTTATTCTTTTACAGCGAAGGCCGTGCAAGCAAGATGGAAGACAGCCAGAGATGCATTCATGAAGTGCATCAATGACAACGGAAAAAAATTCACGTACAGAGGCAAATCGAACTACGTCCACTATGACATACTAACATTTCTCCAAAAAGTCAAAGACTATGAAGAAGAAAATAAAAGAAATGGCGTTTTCGGCAATTATGTCCCCGAAGAAGAGACACAAATTGATGAAGAAGATACTACAACACTTTCAAATGATGATGATGACACCGAAGATATAGATTTTAATATGGACATGAATGAGGACGAAACAAATCCTGAAGATTCTGAAGTTAGTACCAATGTAGTTGATAACACTGATAGTACCGTTGTATACTGTGGACCAGGACCATCAAATTCTGATAGAGAATATCCTTTAGTACAACCTCAAAAGAAAAGAGCAAAGATAAATGGATCTCCAGCTCCAAGAGGTAGAAAAAGAAAAAGTGATAATAACATGTCGGAATTTGAAACGAAACTTTTGAACATTTTGAGTGCCAAATTTGAATCGAAGTCGTATTTACTTCTCGCTGAAGATGATCAGAACTTTTTTAATTCTTTAGCGCCAATGATTAGAAAATTTAACAATAGCCAAAAATTGCATTTTAGGTCTCGAGTGCTAGAAATATTAAGAGAAGTGGAAACTGTAAGTTCGGTTAGGATAAAAAATGAACCAATTTCTATTGAAGTCCATACAAATGAGGATAGTGATAATCCTTTAGGAGAAAGTGTTACCTTTCAATATGCAGATTTTTTACCGACTCCAAATAAAGAAGAAGGTTCATAGTTTGACCTGTGTATGTATGGTTGAGCGTGATTTCACGTAAGTTGCACCGATTTTGATGTGGTTTAATTTTTTGTAATAAGAAAATTGAAAACTAAATACTTATCTACACTGATCTCATACCTAGACATTTGTGCGATGGTTACTCTTTTAATTGTTATAAAGGCCATTAGCAGGAAAAATATTTCCGATATTAAACATTCAAATAAAAATGTGTTCTATTGTGGATGTGGACTCCTAACAATTTTTATTAAAATTGTAACTAAAAAAAATAGGTACAACTTAAGTAGGTAAGTAATACATGTCTTTGTGATACGATATAATGATAAAAAAAATATCATTTAAAAATAAATTGATTTGAAAATGATCATGTCTTGTTTTCACTTCCCGCAATCGCAGTGTTGGTATGCTTCTGAAGCTTTTAGTTTAACTTAATTTCGTTAGAAGTCTTTGCATTTTTCTCAAATTATGTATTTTCTCAATCAGACCTACCCCTGCTTACATCTCTTTTTTAACAAACTTAATATTATAAGGAGAAAGTCTGGTTATAAAAACCCCAAAAAGCCAAAATTAAAAAAAAATCCCCTCTGACTGACACAAGCAGTAATTAATCATTGCTTATCAAAAATATTCATAATACAAAAAAGGTCAAATTGAGCTACACTGCCTTTTTGTGGCAAACACTGGGGCCTGGGGCCAAGTTTGCTTTAATAAAGTCATCATCATAAATTATCCATGTTGTAAGGGAAAATCGAGTCTGTGGATCTACAGAATCGATTTTAATAATCGATACCTACCTTTTCATTAATGATCATAAAAATAGTACAATCAACTTCAGGTCAGTGGTAACAGTTTTATAGGAAAATAGTACTTATTACGATTGAGTTAAGGGGCATGACAGTTACCACTGATGTGCAGTCTACCGTAAATAGCTACATGTAGTGATATTGGTATCTAGATACAGCCTACCTTAATCTGTCAAATTTCTTCAGTCGATTTTCAACTTTATTACAATAGCGGTAGGTTAATGTTCGATTGGTATAAGATTCGGGTAAGTTCACCTACTGGCGTCTGAACATACTTATGTAGTAGTTTTGGTATCTAAGTACCATAATTATAAAAAAAAAACCTGGTCTGCGGTTTCATCGGAATCCCGGGGGAACTAAGTACACACCGGGATAAAAGAAGTAAGTATATGGGCTAGTCTTTCTTTATAAATAGACGTTCTAGCACTGAGAGAAGTTATTTATTTTTGTTCCAAAGCCACGGTAAATTAAGTACTTGTAATTCCTTCATTTTTACATTTACTTAATGATTTCTCATGTACCTACAGAAAAAATAGACTGCTTTTAAGTAATCAAATTTCAGCCATACCAGGCCTTAATAAAGCAATTATCTACAACTGTCTATCAATAATCCGAGCTATGTTTAGCTCGTCAGTAATTACAAGCTACAACATATTACAGATATATACTGTAATTTGTAAATATTAAGTCCCTTGGGTAGTAGTAATGATGGCATCAGCTAAACCCATCATTTTGTATTCCCCTTCTGTGAGCGGTCGTTTAGATGTCACGATTGCAGTCGGATCGGATGGTCTGAGCCGCCATCAACTGTTTCTAGAGTCGTGTATTGAGATCTATCTATTGCGTTAACACATGTTCTTTGTTTAAGTTTGTCTTGGCCATTCATCTTAATCGGTTCACCAGGTTTTTCTTCAAAATTTGAATAAAACATTTACAGCTAAATTAGTAGGTATCTTATAAATTCCAGTTCCACATTTTGGTAATTAGAGTTATGTACAAGCTATAAAGAAGTGAAGAGATTTAATAGTACGTATACTACGTACGTACGTATACATCAAGTAGCTCTCTAGCTACTTGATGAAGCAACGAGTAGTGTTTTAACTATTTTCACAAAGATATAGAGCTAGAGTTCGAACTCCATGGTTGTTAACTAAGTCTCAGAAAACACACACATATCAACAGTTTTAAGTACTTTAGCATTCCTACCAATAGAAAATGAATTATGACTTCAGTCGTATAATATAAACGGCTTCCCATCAAAACAGCTAGTAATTGGCCAACACCGACATACCGCCATAGAATTGCAAGTCACGCCGCATTTTACATTATTACGATCCCATATGTCCATGGGGTGTGAGGGCGCTTAATTAAAGGGCTGGCAAGGCGTAAATATGGTTAATTTTTAATACAACATGTCGAAGACTGTTATGTAGGAATAGTGAAGCTATTAGATTTTTGTAGGTAGTTATTAGATAGAAGCGTTTGTTATTGTTATTTAGTTAGACACTTACTTAAAAAGGCATGTTCTTTGCCTTAATTTTTCAACTTCTAGCTGTTCTCCTTAGTTTCACCCGGTTTCCGAGACTACTAACTCTAACCACACGAAAAAAAGAAACGTATGTTCTTTCTCAGGCTTCAGGTAAAACATCTATGTACCTTTTATGTAAATCTATTCAGGAGTTTCGGCAGGAACGCGTGACATACAGTCGAGAGAGTTTTTTCGAATTTTTTTAAGATAAGTACTGTTCCAATACAGGGAGACATTCTTTGTAAGAATATAAAAAGATTAAGGTCAAGTGATCCGCTTTTTGATTAATCTTTAAGATTTTATTAACCTTTCTTAATAAACACCAAGAGCCCGCATTCTTACTTAAAAAGCGGCTAAAAGACACAAAACTACAAACTAAATTGATAAGTATTTGTTTTCCAAGTATCAAAGTACCATCTGTTTACTTCTTTCTTTTAAACTTAGACAAGTTAAACAAGTACCTATCTAAGTCATCTATACAAGAACTACACAAAAGCAATACATTATAAAGTGACATTTAAGTGGTTTAAAGTCAGATAAGAAAATGGTAGACTTGTAAAAGGTTTGAAAATGTTGAAAAAAGTTTAGAGTTAGGTACTATTTTCTATACAACTTTATTTTTACATACTTTTATGAGTATTTTGCAATCGTATGTAATGTTTTTTTTTTTATATTTTTTCATAAAATAATAATTTATTTTTAGCTTAACCCGCCCCACAAATAGGTGAGTGTATTTACGGAAAATGGATAAGCCTATATTAAAAGCAATTTATCTTTCATTGTGCATTAGATATACATTACATACAAACAATTTTGAAAAAAAAAATGTATTTTTTTATAAATCTACTACTATTTACTTCTAAATGAATGATTTTCAGTATAAATCATTACCGAAACACATCTGGTATTTTAACAAAACCGCATTGAAATCTCTGAAGCGAAATAAAATCATGATACTTTGATAAACATTTGTACATTACTCACATCAACTTAAAATACTAAGATTAATACATCGCACTCGTTTTATTGTTATGATTAATGACAGCTGTGCATTTGTATTTACACTTGCCAGCAATTAATTCGAGTCAGTTACAGAATCTTTGTAACAAGCAAAAAAAATCTACAACTGTGCAGAACTCGTCAAAAAGTTATATTATTTTGAAATAAGTTTAAAAATCTACTTGTTATTCAGCCTCGATTGTATTGATAAACGTAATAATTGTTATTGATAAATACGTCAAACTTTATATCCAAATAAAGTCATTTACATATTTAAGAGGATCTGAAAATAAAAATCCCTAAAATATTCATATAAAGGGAAATGATTCAATTTCCTTAAAAGTAATCGCTTGTAAAATAAAACAGTTATAATAACTGACCCTGATTTATTGCACGCAAGTGTAAATTAATGACAGGATTTGTCTCAACCGTTAAAATTGTTTTCGTCCGTGAAACTTCAAATGTGCATGCTTTACAAAGATATATTCTCGTTTGGGATATTATTAATGACTTTCGGCTCATATTTAAGGGCCAGGATATTCATAATGCTTCTAAATACGGGAATAATATCGCTTCTTCTTAACTTAAAATATTTAAGTGATTTATTAGAATCGTTTTTGCATTGCAACGGTTTTAGGCATAAGTCAATATATGCAATGCGAATTGTATTTCATATTTTTTATTTTAAAAGAGGGTTGTTGTAGTAGTCAGTTTTTCTTCCCGTAACGACTGCCAAAGATGTTCAAATTACATCCGAAACCATCGAATTCAACGTTTTACATACTTAATTATTTATTTTCATATAATCTCAAATACATAAAATCAACTGCATTAAAATCTCTCCAGTTTCTTCAACATTTTACCAGCTAAAAATGTAGCAATTTTAAGTCTGGCTTAGGATGGTGACAAGCTAGGACTTCGCTGCAGCGCTGCGCCTTCATCTTTGAATGCGGTGAAGCGGCTTAATTCCTTAGTGCAGAGATTGCAAACCACTGGTTTGTATGTCTCCAGAGCAAAAAAATCCAGTCTCTAAAAATGTTTTTGGGTGCGCCATTTGATTGGCAATGAAGTGCAATCAATGTTAGGAAATATATTTAATGTTAGGTACTAATGTGAGATTTTAAATAATTTGACACAGTGTTTGGACGGCACGTTAAACTGTAGGTCTCGGCTGTCATTGAACATCCTTGGCAGTCTTTTTTTACTGGTAGTCAGAAGGCAGTAAGTCTGACAACCAGTCTTGCCTTTATGCACCTACTCCTAAAGCAGTACTAATGAATCCATAAAATCTCTTTACAATCTTCCCAAACGGCACGGCTTTTCAGCCTTATACATTTTTGTTGTCGATAGCAAGTTAACCCATAAAAGTACAGCACCCCTGCCTCAGAAATCTGTGTTACAGTAATAATGTTGCAGCAATATGGTGCACATTGTGGCGACAGAAGTGGTTGACAAGCAAATTGGAATCTTCCCAAGCATCCGCCTCTAATATGTGAACTTGTGAACATACATAGTGTTTGCTTATTCGGTGCGCTATGCGTTAAATATTGCGTTGTCACTGCACTGAGGGTTTGGGGTGTCAGTTGGTAATTCTAAATTCAAATGCAATAAGTATTTTGTGTAGCTCGTAGAAAACAAATGACTAGCGGAGATGTCAGAACGGAAAATCTCCTAAGAAAGTAGCGTCGCCAAAACTGACAGTGGTTGGGGGACAAGAAACTGATAGGTACCCTATTTTGAGGCCCAATTTTTGTTTAGTAAAACCAAAAGTTTTCGACGGATGTGTCAAATAACCCAAACGCCTCGTTACTTCAATCGTAATGGGGCGTTTTGGCCGCGCCTATCGTATTCGCCTTTCCGCATCTCCGGTCATTTTTCCTTCCTCTGTGGAATAGCTGTTTATTGCTAATGGCTCACATCTCAAGCAAACTTCACACGTTAAAAAAAATCGTCACCTCAAGTCTCATTTAAATCGGGTCAGCCGCCTCCCTATCTTCGCATGCTGGTGATACCTAAAATAGTTTTCTGCACAGTGGCTTGTGCAATGTTCAGTGATGACAAAAACTTTGGCGTGTTCTAAACCAATTTTAAAGCGACAAAGTTATATTGTAGTTACGACAAAAATTTTAACTTCAATGTTTCAAGATCAACGTCTATCTATGTAATGTAACCCTTACAAACACATATATTATTTTGTTTGTATTACATTCAAACCGGCAGTAAGCAAAGCAATGTATCAAGTTGTGTCAATATATCACGTGGTAGATATGCTCTGATTACACAAACAAGGCTGAAACATTCTGTATTATTCCTAGCCCTTTGGTTTAACACATTTTGAATTATAACATAGTTTGGGGGTTGACTTAGAGCATAGTCATGTATGTATATCAGGAGATTGTTCAAATATTCTAGTACAGACATAGTATAGATTAGCTGAAAATCCATTAATAATGCATAAAAAACTACGTAATCATATATCCATAAAAGCTGTTTTTCTGAGACATTCTTTAAGAAGAACTCTATAATTCTCTAGTTGTTGTTTCTTGTCGTTAAACATGAAAAAGTCATAAAATACTCATTGATTTTGAGCAATACTATTTATCTCTATATAGGTACTTTATTGCACTTGGATACATTTTTCTTACATATTTTATGAAGTTGATGTGCAAAGGCGAGCTTAACCCAGATATTACATAAAAGCAGCTTCTTTCATCGATAAAAAAAAACATTTTTTTCTTCCAATATAAACAAAAACAGTAACAAAATACATTAGTCTAATCACCAAACAGCCAACCAGCTTAACAAATTCATAAACTATAAAGTAGAGAGTTTATTTGTCTGTTAATATTGACACTAGCCAAATGAAAGTTGCTAACTGCTAACTCTATGGTTTGTTTAGGTCCCCAACTAAAGTCCCCAATTAATTGTGAGAGCTCCTACACTTTATGAAGATGAGCCGTTTTGTTATCTACGGGAATATAAAGCCACTTGAGTTTATATAAAGCCAAAGAGTTTTGAGAGTGAAATTATTGAATTGTTTGACAGTGAGCTTTGTTTTGTGTCTGGTTGGTAATGGTTTTATGTTGCAAACTAGCTATAGAGGTTCTACTAAGGGAATTACCTAGTTCAACTGGGTCAAAAGTTGGTATCTTATGTTCTCTACACTATCTGTGTATCTAAATCATTTGACTCGATTCAGTAGTTTTGGCATGAATTCCGAAACGACAGACAGACGTCTGAGAGAGTTAGTTTCGCATTTTAATAATATAAATAAGGATAAACAGAGCTTCTGACAAATAAGAATAATAAAATGGAAAAATCATGAAGTTACATTCTCTAGTTGCTAAAAAAGTAACTTATGTATTTCTGGAGCCTCCAAACGTTCTTAAACAAGAGATGATCCCCACCACACAACAAATGTAATATTGCAAGGGTATATGAGAGTGTAGCAAAAATAATTTTAACACCAAAAACGCAAATAGAAGTCAAGAAACTAATACATCATAACCGCAAAGAATTCATTTAGAAACTTAACGAGGCGAGCGAAGTCATCAATTCAGAAGAATGACAGTCCGACTGAAAATTATAATATTTGTATGAATATTTTGTGAGTCACCGAAGGTTGGTGACACCGCGTCCTGTTATTTATCATAGTATTGTCACATTAGTTGGGAGTTTTTGAATTATTTTTAGAAATATTTTTTCAATACCTACACTAACAAGGTTATTTTGGCACGTGGTAAAAGACAAGTTTTTTCTTTTTTATGGTCATTATTGGACTACTTGCGTAAATACGTGGGGCTAAGTGACAGTCGCACTGTTCTATCATAAGGGTAAGCAATTTTTAGTATTTGAATTGCTATAAATCAAATATGAAGATTTATCGAGAAAGTTTTAGCTTTTCCATAAAGAGATCAAAAATACTTTAATGTATGCATATTACTATTGTGAATAATAAGATCATGCCTCATGTTATATTTATGATAATTATCAGTACATATTATAAAACAAAGTCGCTTTATCTGTCCCTATACCCTATGTCCCTTTAAAGGCTTAAATCTTCAAAACTACGCAACAGATTTTAATGCGGTTTATTTTAATAGATAGAGTGATAAAAAAGGAAGGTTTACACGTATAAAAACACCCATTGAATAGCAGGTACATAATGTTATCCCGTACCAATCCGGGGTGGGACTCTGGTAAAAAATATAATAAGTAGGATGCATATTTGCAATCCCCTCTCCAGTCGTGTCATCCGGTTCAAGGCAAAAATTTCAAAAATATCAACATTTAAACTTTATTATAAATCTGTTGACTTTCCGGTATAAGTTTCAAAGCAAAAACACCGCAAACTTTCGGTAAGTTTCGGTGGTGTGACTTGGCGGAGAGCCAAACTTATAGCTCGCATACATTTTAAATGCGTTCTGATAAGGATGCGGCCACACTTGCTCTGACTTGCTATTTGATATTCGAGTCTAGAATTGTAAATACAGAAATATATACTAAACTATATATGTATATAAAAAATATGAAAAGACAACTTTATATGCTTCTACTAACTGAAAGTAGATACAACCACGAGGTTTTTAGTTGTTCAATTTTTTCTTATCTAATTCCAGCTCTTAAAATCGGTTGTTTTAATCAAAAGACTTTTATGTAAAAGTCTGAATATTTGGGTAACTAATACAATTTTGGTGTAATTCGAAAGACTAATGTTTTCACACAAAATCCGGTGTTTACCGATACAAAATACGCATCTATAATAAACATTGTCGTTTTGTGTATTTTAAATATAATACCGTAAACATAATCCCACCCAAAACAAAAATGTGAAAGACTGCCAAGTTCGATAATATGGGAATGCTTCGCCTATAAAAGAAGTGAGATCTGAATAAGTACCAAGTTCCATACACATACCTCAGTTAAAAATAGTTACTTTTTAATGATGTTACTTGGCAAGTTTTCATACACCTTGTTATAAACCTACTAAACGCAATGAATCAAGTATTTAATTTTCTATTAAAACTTGCCAAGTAATCATCATTAAAAAGTAACTATTTTTAACTGAGGTATGTGTATGGAACTTGGTACTTATTCAGATCTCACTTCTTTTATAGGCGAAGCATTCCCATATTATCGAACTTGGCAGTCTTTCACATTTTTGTTTTGGGTGGGATTTCATTTATTTTTGTAAGGTTGTTTATTTTATTTTTTCTTATGATGAAGTTAGTTAAAGAAATGTCTCATTTATACTATCTTTTAGATTTTTTAATATGCACTATGTTTCTTACAAAGAAATGAACTAGATTAACTATGACTAGATTTACCAACTGACTGACATGACATGTTATCATATATTATGTTCGTGGATCAAAGTTACACATTCGTTATTTTCGAAAGTGATTCACACTTGGCCGTTTTCAGATTTTTACTTTACTTTGACTAAATACAAACCTTTGTACCATTCGAAGATATATTATATAAATATAGATAAATTTAGTTCGTTTTAGTTCCTTAGGGGTATAAATTTACACCGGGTATAAAACACCTTCATTATTTTGAAACCGACTCACACTTGGCCATTTTCAGATTTTTCCCTTTACCTTGACATAAAGACCTACCTCCATGCCAAATTTCAAGTCAATACGACCATTGGAAGTGGTCTAGGTTTTTGATGAGTGAGTCAGTGAATCAGTGAATCAGTGAATCAGTGAATAAGTGAATAAGTGAATCAGTATATAGTAAAAATAGCGATTTTCTGACGTCAATATCTCAAGACCTACAATAGGTATATTAATGAAATTTTGTATTTTAGATAAGTGAGGGGGTCTCAACAGATACTAGAAATTTGATATGCGTAAATAAAATAGATTTTGAGTTACAGGGGGGTCGAATTTGGCCCGAAATGGTTCGTGTAATATAACCCACGGCCGGTGTGTCGCCTTTTTTGCTCGAACTTGGCGGACACACTGCCGTGTGTCTAGATGTTACCAAAACGATAGTGATCCAACCGCAGTCTAAACAGAGCTTAGTGGAACCAGTTAATTTTGCACCAAATAACCCTAAATTTAATTTAATATGAATTCCGATCCGATTTATAAAATAAATTGGTTTCATGTTACTAAAATCGCATTTAGTTAATGCGAGTGTGGCTGTAAAGTAAATACTGAGCCCTGATTGGTTAAAATATTAATTGTATTTATTGTGACAAGTTACTCCAGCATAATGTTTGTTACTCGTTAAATATGTTAACTGCCTGTTCATTTACTGATACTGATGGTTAATATAATGCGGCTATATTTTGTTCGGATGTTTTACTAAAATTAGAACGTGGAAGCTGAAAATGCGGTATTAAATTAACGATCGTTTTTTTACACGAGGTTTTGTTTTGTTAATATAATTTCCTCTAGTTTAGACCGATCTGCACCCGTAATCGGCTGCTTTTAAAGGCGTTCAGATAGTTGCTCAGTAAATTACAGTGCAGTGCAGGATAGTGCAGATACACGTGAACTCTCTATACTCTCACTTTTGTAATCCGATGGGACGACTGAAGAGAGAATGGTGTTGTAGTGTCATCACTAACTTCCATAATATTTCGACGAGATGGGAGACGACGACTTTGTTTCTAGTTTCATTCTATGGGAGAAATGTTATATGTTTGGAGAGTCCTATTTGCCGAATTAGAAAAACAAAATTATCCGTCATACATAGCATGATATACTTAGAATATTCTATGGCCATACTTAACTCACCAACCTAATAAAATAAAAGAAAATGACTTAAACACACATCGTACGAAAAGCCTTATCTCACGCATACATACATGAAATTAGATGCACAAAAATTAGATTCCCCGATACGCCAGTTGTATCCAATTCCCCACAAAATACCTTTTACCATTTGCATTACTTAAGGTTGATTTAAAATTGTAATAAGCCACACCCCTCGTTCTTGCAACAATGGGGGTCTTACATGTACATCTATTAATATATTAATGCAGATCGAGGGTTAAGAACTAGAGTAGCGTAAGGCCAAAATGACAACTTCTCAGGAGAGCCCGAAAACAACTCAAATTCACCTACTGTTATCTTATAGCCCTTTTTGTGGGGTAAATCTATAGTAGTTAGATATCTGATTTTTACTAATAATAAAACTTTATTTATCGGCTACAGAATAATGTAACGTTTTGGTCAATCAAAATACGGTTTCATTTTAATAAAATTTATTTTTCAAAAACTGGTTGACATACGTCATTTTAGCTGTTCCTTAAATAAGTGCCATAGTAGCGTATCCCACCCTTACGTTTTTTTGGCAGGAAGAAAAATTACGGAAGCTTACGAAACAAGGACAGTAACGGTGCTTTACGTTTATTTGGAACGAAACAAACTAAGCCTACATAATCAAACTTTCTGCGCTATTAACGTATGGCAAGATACGCTATTTAAGCGATTACATTGAAGGCATATTTTGGTGTCTTATTCGCTCTGTAAATCGAGTTACGATCGTTGTGCTCGTAATTTTTTTTAGAAAATAATGTCAAGATTATTGTAAGTAGAAACACTTCATTTTGGCAATAAACAAATATCTTTTTTTTATATACGTTATTCTTGTACTAAGCAATCAACACACTACATCGTTCCAGTTTTTTGGCACATAAAAATATGGGGATTAAGTAAACGAACGGTGAAAAAAATTTTTTTTTGTATTTTTGCCGTTACGCTACTCTAGTTCTTAACCCACGAGATTCGCCCCTAAATCTGGAGTCTTCTATAAATGGCAACACATACTTAATGATATTCAGAAAATCTACACGCGATTTTAGACTTTATGTGTCACAGAATGAGGATGGTTTTCCTGTGTTTAGGGTAGCGTGAGGTGTAAAGAATAAATAGGCACAGTTTAATAATTTATCAAGGATTAATTTTATAGCTTGTCATGTCGGGATCATAAAGGCATAAAATGGACCCCAAAAAGTCTATAATCCGAATGACGTTCACTTTTAGAAAATTTATTAGTTTTTTAGCTTCACGTGTAAAATATACACACTCGCTGTTTTACTGTCCGTAGATTTTCAGTACTGAAAAATTAAAGTAGGTATAGGTACGAGTAAGTACTTTCTTTATTTTTTGTTATTTACTTGGTTATATCAAGAGTTTTGTCAAATTGAAATCTCCAATTTCCATTATAAGCTTTGTCATTGAAAAAAATAATATTTATATTTATTTCAGTGTCTCTTTATTAATTTATTGTAATGTAATATTAAAACAATGTTTAACAATCCATATTAACATATAAGGATGTCAACCAAAAACAATATATTAAAACAATTAATATTAAATATTGACTAATAAGTTTCAGCACAATAATAATAATTAATGAAAGCACTAACAATTTGTGGTCTGACGTACATCAAAATCATAATTTGAACCAGTCTAAGTTGGTCTCCGTCCCTTTTGTGTTGGTACTTTAATCCATTGGAGTGAGATGTCGGTTTTGAATGGACGGATCAACTTATAATGGTCGTGTCATACTACGTTAGATTATTGTCACCCCTGTGTTAGTGAATCAATTCTGTTACGGACAGTGGGTATTAAATTTGTAGGATGACCACAAACCTATTGTTCGGATTAATGTCCCTGCAGGATTAATTATGCTCAGTGAGTTTGTAGATTAACAACGATTATGGGAGTACAAAGAAACTATTCGATTTATACTGGTAGGTACTGGTTATCGGATTATGCGTTTGGAAGTGGGTGGATAAATAGATATAGTATGTATGTATGTGTCTTGCAAATAAAATGAAACTTTCTTTCCAAATCAAGTTTTTCTACTTAAAAAAAAACTTCTTTAATATTTTTCATGTTCTTTATAATTTAAGTGTACCTAATCTCAAGTCTTTAAACATTTAGCATAAAGTACCTTAAACTATGTGCCTATGGTTTGACGAAATTACACCAGCCCTAGATTACATCTATACCGAATTATATTTCACGTGAAATTACGCATAACTTATTTGACAGTTGTGTTGGAACGCGTCCTGCGTTTGACATTGATTCATGGCCAACCTAGTTGGTATAGAAATGAGGGGGATGTATTAAATTGTACGGGATTCATTCCCCTGCAATGTACTGGAACAAAATAGTGCATTGTTCTCCCAGGATTTAAATGTGTAATTCATTTCAAAATTTTAGAGAATTAACGCTTTGAGCAGATTCCATTGTTGGTGCAAATTTAATTAAATAGTCTTTCCGCTAAGATTTTCTTAATTGGAAAATTGAGTGCAAAGACTCGTGGACTTCGTTTGTTTTTTGTAGAGTGCAGTTGCATTGTTTTATGTTAGATAGAAAAGCTGGATGTTTATATTGTTTCTGGGGAAGTCGCTTTAGTATATATGGGACAATGAAGCGATTTCTCGCAACGGTTCACTATTGAATTTACGCTGAACATTTAGTGTTAGGAATTTATTTCTTTTGTCATTTAAAGGATTTAAAACTATTGCCTTTTAAACGAGAATTTAAAAAGAATGAAAGTGATTGTTAAGTAGTCGGTCTTCTGTACTTATAGACTACGGGCCATAATTCCATTGGTATTTTTAATTCGCTCATAAAAAATTCGGTAATCCACTTTAGTGAAGCCTAATAAATTACCTTTTAAACCACTTAGACAAGGCATAAATAACTAGATTCCTACAGCGATTTCACTACCCTTGACAATTGGAAATTACTTCGCGCGTCCAGATAAAATGTAGCCTATAGCATTCGTCGATAAAAATAAGCTAGGCTATCTTAAAATCCAAGTAGTAGTTCTTGAGATTAGTGCATTCAAACAAGTTCTTCAGTTAAATATTCTCCTTCATGTAACATCATGTTTTCTATAGATGCAGTAAACGAGTCAACGTGACACATCCCAACTTTACTCGTTGGAAAACAGTTGAATGTAGCCTAATGAGTGCGCTTGTTCGTTTGTTTATCTTGTTTCACGAACGATTGCTTTCTTGAAGGGTTGCTGATTTAATTATTGTGGTACACATGTTACCCCACTACAGTAATAACGGGTTACAGTATTTATAGGATTTGGTTTTAAAATGTCTTACTTATAGCATAATTTAATTAACATCCACCGCTTATGAGGGGTAGCGTTAAATACCCAATTGTCAGAAGGTGAATTCAATGATTGGACGAACATACTGAGAAATTAAATAATTTGAAAAGCATTCGAATAAAACAATTAGGAAAAGCTGTACCATCACCACTGATGTTTTTTTTTTGTCCACATCTCTAAGAGCCCGTACACTTTGAGCCTTTAGTGGGCCGATAGTTTGATCGAAGTCGCTCTTAAATCAGAATTTAGGAAGAGTAGTAATAGTCTAAATTACAACGATCGGCCGGTTAACAAACCGACCAAACGTGTTGATGAAATTCACCATTACCTGCCTTCAAAATTAATTGTTCATCGGGTCAACTATACCGACTATTCAGTCTACAGTAAGCGCGAATCCACAAATAACAACTGCTACACAAAATATGTACAGACAAATTCTAATTCGACAATACCGATTTGGAAACATGCGGAATGTGCTAACACGTAGTGACAATTAGATAATCGAATTATTGAACAGCAAAGTTTAATATTGCTGCGTTTTGTGCACGCTGCGTCGAACGTGACAGTTGTTCAATGGCGGTCATAGATTAGGTAGTGCAGCAGGCAAACATTTTATTTGGGAAGAAATTATTAGTCAATTTATTTGTTTGACGTTAAAAATGGTCGGGTCTAAAGAAGGTATAGAGGGGCGGAAATAATAACGTTCCTCGTCCCCCGACCACCTGCATTTTGACGCGCTACTTTCTGTTGGGATTTTACGTTATGGCACCTCTGCTAGACATTTTGTTCTCCATGGTGACAACGCTTTCGAGGGTTGGTTCCTTTTTGTGTGGTGAATGCGAAAATTGTCAAGGTTTTTTGTTATTTATTGTATGGCTACTGTTTATCGGATTTGAGGGTGCTTGTTAATGACGGGCTTGGTGGCAACAGAAGGGGCTAATTGTGTTAATTTAATAGTTTTCTTGTTGATTTAAATGTTCCTTTTTATAGGTTGTTTAATTTATAAAATTCCTCGGGCTTTAATTTAGATTGTTGATTTAGCAATAGTTAGTTTTTGTGTTCGTAAGTTGATAGTATTTTTTCTCTTGTAGCTTCCTACACGTAAAAATGTAATCATCGCAAAAAGGTCAACGTGACCCAAAAAATATACGAAAAAATCTTCACAGAAGGTTAAATAAAGGACCACAAAAAATTGCAATTACGAAACCCCGAGATTCTCGCGAACCAATTTCCCTAAAACAACATTCGTTCTGCGAACAACGGATCACTATTTATCTATCATTTAAATACTCATATTGAAGATCCCACTAACTAAACATACGTTCAATCTTCCATTGTATTAAAAGCCTTGCTACATTACACACGTGGTTAAACAAAGACGAGAATCCTAACACAACTGTGCACTCCTAACAATGACAATTTGCAGCGGCTTGCAGCGATTTAAGCTGGATTTGCATAAGACCTGGCGACAGCAACGCTTCCAATACGATGGCACTGATATTTACTGAAAGCGCTTAACGCTTTTTTTGTGTGTGAAAAAATTAAAACAAGAAGTAGACATGGCACCACAGTATTAGATTGGAATTCAGAAATAAGAAATACTTAAACAGAATCTCTCACTAGGATGTTTCTCTCAGAAAAAAATTGATCGTAACAACACATAATTAAATTCTATTAAATATTAATGAAAAATCATTAACCAGAGCAAAAAGGCAATAATTTTATTTTGATTAGGCACTTACGTCATAAAACTAACACAAGTATCTTATAATTTGACGATGTATATTATTTTTATGAACAGATCTTTATTCCACATATTTTTAAAAATATTAATTCATAAAAAAAGAAACATTTCATCTGATTATATTTTTACCAAAAAACGTTGACAGATCTCTCAAATTCCCCAAACGGCTCATTAGTTCACTCTTAACTGATCAGTTTGGTCATGCCCACCTTACATATTTGACCTAAAAGAAAGAGCCTGACCTAACCGCATTATGGCGTATCCACTCTGCTTTCCCTCCATGGAACCAATCCTCAAAAGCGTTGTCACAAATATGGCACGTGACGAAAGCGTGACGATAAAAACCGTGACCAAAGATAAGTCGTAAATTGTAATCTGCTGTATGCAGGGCTATTGAAGCCATTGCCGGGCTTTGCCGATGGTTGACGATGATACCCGAAGTGAGCCGAACTAATAGTTTGAATGGCGTTCTTTTTTGTTTTTGTTTTTTAGTGGGAAGTTTCACCAATGATTAGTTGCCATGTTTCGATTTAAAAAAATAGAAATAATTAATGATAATATCCCTACCTGTCTGTCTGTCTGTTACGCTTTCACGTCTAAACCACTAAACTGATTTTGATAAAATTTGATACAGAGATAGAGTTGTCCATGAGAAAGACATAGGATAGTTTGTATCCCGGACTTTTGAAGAGTTCCTTTGGAAACGCGATATATCCGAACTCGAAGCGGGCGAAGCCGCGGGCAGATGCTAGTAAATAATAAAAGGCTTAAAAACGGTAAAACTAAGATTTTTTTTAGACCTGTTTAGTCATCCTGAATGTTAAAAAATTATAGCTTTGACTATTTTCATAGGGCGCAAACATAATTATACACTTCATTTGCTTCATTAAAAGGAACCAAACAAGGAACTTACAATGTATTTTCAAAGACTTCTACTTTCACAAACTACATCAGATCCAACAAGCCAGATAGATCGCAACGATGTTTTTTTGTCACGAGATTGTAACTCCTTCTCGGTGGAACGTCAACGGGTTGATAAAATGCAGTACGTACCTACTATTCAATGCTAGATTTTATTTTGAAGGAAATGTTTTTTCAAATAATAACTGATTAATACTAGTCATCCTGTGGTTTCTCGGTTTCTCACGGCTCCTGAGCCAGTACCTCATTCTAATATACTAAAAATACGTCTTATTAATGTCTAGTTTCGTCAAAATCCATTAGTTTAATACTTTAGCGTAACGCCTAACAAACATACCAACCCACATACATACCTACATACGTTGTTTGCTACTTGGACGAGGCCGTGCGTAAAAAAAACGATTGTATACACGTGATCAAAACCACTATACTATCAAATCGCTTTCAACTTCAAAATACCTATATTAATATTGACTTTTATGACCACGCTAAAACCACATAAAAAAACAACAAAACACACTAATACAATTTCTTTGAAAACTCTACAAGCTAGGTATGTAGGTACTTCAAGCAGTGTCGAAGCAATAAGTTCACAATCTTAGCCTCGAACAATTGACTTGTTCACGGCATAAAGGCTCCCTCTAATCAGACTCTAATCTTACAACAGTACCGCGTAAATCGATTTCCTAGGCCAGGGATGGTGAACCTTTATTGGCTGAAAAGCAAAGAGATTAATAAATTACGATAATGCGCTATATCTACTTAATCAGACTAAAGGCGAAAGTTTGTGAGAGTTTACGAGCGAACGGCTGAACGTAATTTAATGAAACTCGTTAATTCTATAGCTATGTTTATCAGAATAACATATGTGCAACTTTTCATCCCGATGCGGAAGCTATTACTTAGTAGCTATTATAAAGTTTGGCTTGGCTTACAAATTACTGTTCAGATTCTAACGTTTTCTCAGTTTATTCTTTTTTTCAGCTTCCTGCTGAGTAAGTTAGCAATTTGGTTATTTATATGGCGTATATAAGTAAACAAATGCAAAATATGGCGTGCCCGAATAATTTTTCTACATACACAAGCAAGGTACACCGAAGATTGACCACCCCTGTCGATGTTTCTACGGCAACAAAGCGGTTTACTTGATATGAAATATCTAGGTGGTTTTCTTGTCGATAAATCTTTTAATCTTCAAGATTGAGAAACTTTTCAGATTAAGGTACCTATACTATTAGATAAATAAGTATGGTATGTAGGTACTTATTTGATTTAGAGGTAAATTCTGTAATATTGAGTACATTATACCAGCGAATGCGATTATGACCAAGTTATTTTTTTATTGGTGTGTATTTTTTGTACAAAATATCTGTGTATTTTCGTATCATTGTCATTGCCAAAGTACACGGCCTTCAGTTTTAAACATGAAATATGTATTTTCAAAAATGTCTCGCGAATATTATTAATTTCCATAACAATGCAAGTAATTTTAAAACAAAATTTTAATCCAAATGTCATATTTGCAAAAGATAATCTATTATTACTCCACTAAAATATATTTCTTCATAAATAATCCAGTGAGTGCAATCAATCACACTAAACGGTACATAGTTTATATTCATTTATACACGCTAAAACTGATTGCAACATTCATTTGTAAGTAATCTGATCACGCACGCATGATTTATATATTCTTTTATTTACAAAGTTCGCATGAAATAGCTATTGTTTATGTAGAATTTTTATTGTAAAAGTGAGTTGCACAACGCCGTAGCATACATATAAATTTAGGCTACCCATCCACTTCTGAATCGGTGCCCGATTTTATGTAGGAGAAAATAGAATACACTGTTATCAATAGTGGATACGGCCTACAAATACAATAAAAGTCGGTGAGAAAATCCTGGTCAGATACGTAGTCCTACATAAAATCGGACCGAGTTTTCTGTCCTACAAAAGTATAAATTGGTGCAACGATCCTACTTGCACTTTTAAATGATAACTAAACAATTTCGTTCTGAATTAATGAAATATCTGGAAACAGTTAGAAGTTCAGAAAATAGTATTACCTAAAACCTACGTAGAATCCACTAAGAGAAAACATTGCAATACGTAGAAATCTATCAATCCTCTATTTCGTTATACGACATCGAAAAGAGTTCTAAAAATAGAAAATATCCCGAATAGGGAGGTAAACTCACTGAATAGAAAATACTTCTAACTTTAGGACTGTATTTATTTATAAAAGTAGTTCCGTATAGTTCTGTATGTATTTATAAAAGTAGTTTAAAAGCTTTCACGGGGGTCGTGCCGAAAAGGAACTCTGATACAGATATACATAGCTTTGAATAATCTATAAAAACCTTTTTGACCTTCCAGTAGATAGTAAATGTATATTTATCGTTTAAGTACACAATCATGTTAATAATATTTGATTACTTACGTTTAATAATTATTGTTGCCCTGGTAACTGGGTTGAGGGGGTCAGATAGGGCAGTCGCTCCTTGTAAAGCACTGGTACTCAGCTACATCGGGTTAGAATGGAAGCCGACCCCAACATATGTAGTTGGGAAAAAGGCTCGGAGAATGAAAAATGTTCAATAATTATTATTCTCGCAACTAGCTATTTTAATGATAGGTCTAAAAACTGACACAGAAACTAAATTTCTGATTTCTGGAACCTCTCTAGATTTGGAATTGAAACCACGTGTAACGCCTAGTAATAAATAAAAATATCGGTGTTGTGTTATCAAAAGTAAGTTATTGTAAATGCCAATATCTCTAGGGTATTATAGGCTTCCATTTAAATATTGGAATGACCTCAATAAAATATAATGTAATGCTAAAAGTTTGGTATCGAAATAGGATTGTTTTGTCTGTTAGAAGTTTTATGTTTTATCGAAACCTTGTTTTGTGGCCTACATTATAACATGTAGATATGTTTAGATTTCTATGTAATTAAGTCTCTAGGTTATATAATCATCATCAGTCTTTTACATCTTCCCTCTAATGAGCACAGCCCTCATCTCATACAGATAAATAGTTTCAATTTCATAATGCCTAATTAAAATTGCTTTAAAGTTTTTGTGCGTACGGGCTCTAATTAAAATACTAGCTATACAGCAAAAAATCTAGGTGTAAAATAGCCTTTCAGGAAAATGAGGATACATCTCCCAATAGGTAGATCCAAAAAAGTAAATCACATGCAAAAATCCGAACGAAACAATACCACATCTAGGCGACCTAAATCCTGAATCCCATATCATAGGGATGGTCAACATTTAAAGATTTACGTTAAAATTCATTAAAAAAAGTGACAATTGCATTTAAAATTTCTTTGTGGTAAATAACTGATCTTTATGTAGAGATAGATACTCACCCATTTGTTGGTCTAGCGCGGCTCCTGTGCACGAAGACTCGGGTTCAGTTGCTTTGGCCTGAAAGTTAGTGGTATGTTTTAAAAATATAGAAACAATTATGGACTCTGTCGGGCACAGTAAAGTTAGTAATAGTAAATAAGTGGTAAGTTGACAAAAAAATCAGTGGAGTGTATCTAAATAATATGTATAATCTCCTGATGAACTATTAGTTCATTGTATCAGCAATCGCAACTGATGCAAAATAAATGACGTACCAAAATGCCCCGCTTGCAACCACAAGCACATGTACCAATGTTCGGGCACCCCTGCATATCACAGACCCCTAGGTATTGCCGGTTCATAAATTATGAATCTCGCGACACGATACAATCTGGACCGATGGGAGTATTATGCCGAGATCCTATCGGACCCCGCATGAAATGTTTTTCAAATCGTCTCTCACGTTACGCTCGGTTATCAGGATTTGATTCTTTTTTGGGTGTTTTTTTAATTATTTTTATGGCGGTTTCCATGCGGATGTTGATATGAGGTTTTTTGAGGGTTTATCTTTTGGTTGTTTTTGGAAAGTGATCAAAATTGGTTAGATGTTTAGGCTAGCTTTGGCCGAAACGACTAAATTAATCATGTTTTTATTTTCTGTTCAATGGACTCACAACTTTCATTTAGTATCAATTATCATGATATAGATTTGATGAGCGTTTTCGCTTATTTAAAGGAACTAATCTCAATCTTTGGTTTTATAGAGCCCATTTATGATTGTTTATTGAATGCACGGAGTACTTTCTTAAGGATATGGATGAAATTGCTAATTGTCTTAAATATAATTCACTTCATAACCTTCACTGGTCCCTACACAACCATTAGAGATCACGTCGCGTGCTTCAAACGCAAGCCAAATACACCTCATTAGTAATATTGAGTAATGCCCTCGTAAAACAAAATGACTCCCAACATTAACTTGATGGAAACCCATTGGTAAGCCAATGCTTGTAAAGGTGCATCTACACGGTGCAAGTAGCTTGCGCATGTTAAGGCACATGGCTTACATGAATTTAAAAACGCGCGGGTCCACCGACTCGCGCATGTACCAAAGCAAAATACCACCTGCATGCTCTTGTCACTTGCGCATGTTAACTTGCTCCAGCTACATGCACCGTGTAGATGCACCCTAACTACATAGGTACTACGTTTGTGAGAATTGTACTAAGTACTATAATAGTTTTTGCATCCAAATAGTTCTTTTCTCTGTATCATTAAAATAATGAGAGTTTTTGTGAGCTCTGTGGATTTGATAGTGTAGTTAATGCTGCAATGTAATTTCAGTAGAGCTAGAAATAAAATGTTATTTTGGTTTCATTTTGCTTCTAATGTTGAAATAGAGATTTTCTGCAAACCTAAAATAAGATCACGATCTGTTCACTAAATGGACACATACATTTTTTATTAATGCTAATAATGCTAATCTATGGTAAGTTATTAATTAATTGTGTTATGGGTGCTAACACAACCGATAAACTACTAATATACATGTTTATAAATACGTATTGTAACACCCAGACCACAACCAAAAAGCATGATCATCACACAAATATCGACCGAACCGGGAATCGAACCCGGGACTTCAATTTTGGCAGTCCGGCGTAGTGACCATTGTGCCATTAAATAATAGAAGTCTTACACTAAGTGCTTGTCCACTAGCCTTAGTCACAAACTAGTTGAGGACACACAAAGTGATTAGCAAACAATTTATGTGCACCAAGTTTATCAGAGTAAAACTTGTGCATAGTAATTTTGTTGTCAAAGCGACATGCAAAATCGATGCAAATTGCTACTTGGTGAAAAAGTTATAAGGTTCTAACTTAATTAACAGGGAATTTATTTAAGCTTTACCTACAGTCGAAGTTCTTTATGTTTGCAATGACGAATATTGTCTGAGATTACTATGTATTTTAATTTCATAGCTCACACTCCAGTCAGTGTTTAATTAATAATATCGTTTTGGTCAAGAGTTTTTACAACACCTTTTAAAGCACTGGTACTCATCCGGTTAGACTGGAAGCCGACCCCAACATAGTTGGGAAAAAGGCTCGGAGGATGATTATGATGGTCAAGGGTTATAATGTTTAGAAAATACTTCGTGGGTCAAAGTAGGTTCCTATCAACCTATAGGTACTGTGAGGAAAGAAAGCGTAAAAAGTTATACAAAGCCATCTGCGTACATCACTTCTTGGAAAAACAATACAAGTATGAATGGAGCAAATAACAATAATCGAGAAGATATCAAAACAATGTCAAAACATGAACAAACAAGTCAACAAGATATAGACAGACAATGAATATTAATGAAGTATGTGTAATAATAAAACGTATGCTTTGAACAGAACACGATAACACATAAAAAGTATTTATTGATCCGAGCTTCAGTAATATCACCCTATACAGACTTCGCTTACCAATGTAGGCAGGCGTACACAGAAATAATAGTTAGGTAAGGTTAGGTTAGTGGTGCGAAATATGTTTGCCTGTATAGAAATTATGTTTAAAGTCTACTTAAATATTGGTTGAAAACATCTCAGTAATTATGTTGACTTTAAGAGTAGAATAAAAGGGTATTGTTACTTAATGCTGTATAGAAGCGCGAGGCAGAGTTATATGATGTATCCTGCCTACGCTTTGGAATTGTTGGCGCATGTTACCGCGGCCCTGGTACATAAAGGGCTCCAGAAGGAACATGGTGGGTTGTAGTCAGTAAAAGTCTGACAGTCCCTCACGCTGATCCCACAGCGGGTCATCTGATGACTGTAAGTGTTATTAAAAGGTTATGTTTCTATCAAAGAATTAGTATAAGTAAGTCAATTTAGGGTTTGGCAACACTCACACAAACATGGTATTCCTCAATAACCTTGAGCGTCTGACATTAAAACCTGATTTATCGAACAAAACAGACGTTATTTCCAAACGATTATAATAATAAGTACTAAATTAAGTAATTTATCTGAAGTCATAATTTTGGATCTTCACACTTTGTAACGTAATATGAACTCTATTACTAAGGAAACAAAGATCGATTTTCGTACGCACATTGTAGTTAATATACCTTCTGCTGAAAATGACAATATTAATTCCAGCGAAGTCTTAAGGGAAGCATTACTGAGACAAAGATTCAGGTATTCAGTGATTATGGTATTCACTTAGCGACAGAAAACTATTACTTTCTAAGTATTTTGAGGTCTGACTTATTAAAGATTCTTTGGCAGAGTTATAAAACAGCCTTTATATGTTTAACATGTGAGGAATTTATTCAATCAGGACAATAACCATAATAGAAAAAAGGAAGAAAAGACACTGCTGGTTACTGCAATGGGACTAACTGGAGTCCTAATTAAAGGTGAAAAAAACCCCCGACCCAAAAAAAGTATGCAATAATTATGACAAAAGGTTAAAAACGCTAAACCCTATAAAAAGCAAAAAATAACTTTTAACACTACGTTAACTAAATTTTGTCGTGTCGGGGGACCGCTCTAATTCATTACTTTAGATACGTGTTTTTTTTAAACGAATGTTGTAATTAGGTAGGTATGATTTGATTTATGTAAGTATTTATGAAGGTAAAAAGCGGTCCCCCGACACGTCAAAATTTAGTTAACGTAGTGTTAAAAGTTATTTTTTGCTTTTTATAGGGTTTAGCGTTTTTAACCTTTTGTCATAATTATTGCATACTTTTTTTGGGTCGGGGGTTTTTTAAATTTATAATTTAATTTTATTTCATGCTTTTTAAAGGAGCTCCTTAATTTTTCCTTCTTTTATTTAATTTATTTTATCTTAAGATGGGGTCGCTATATGCGATCTCGGCCAAAGGAAGCTGTTTAACAATTCTCATGACAAACTGGCTCTGGGAGAATTGCACAGATTGAGAAACAATAAAGATTAACCGTTGGACATTCTAGATTTTCAGCAAAAATATAAATCGGTTTATCCGTTTCATTCCGGCATTCTAGGGTTTCATCCGCCACATCCCATTTGCAGCATTAGGTTCTCGTCAATCAGAAACATGAAGAGAACTCGTCAAGACAAATTCAACGAGCCCAAACTCGATGGGTTTACTAAAAGGCAGTTCAGGGTTACGTCTCCTACCTTCGTGCCCTAACAGCAGACCAGCTCAGTGGTTCCAAAAGACATTAGTGTTTCAAATTTCAGATCCCACATATACTTGCAAGTAAACTGAGCGTGTAACATTCCTATGACATCTAGCAAACGAGCTGATGACCTTGAAGACCTGAACCGATTTCCACCAAAATTAGCTAAGAACACCCCGACTGACATACCTTTTAAACAAAAAAAACCGCATTACAATCGGATCATCCGTTTGGGAGCTACGATGCCACATACACACACACACACACACACACACACACACACACACACACACACACACACAGACACGTCAAACTTATAACACCCCGTCGTTTTTGCGTCGGGGGTTAAAATAGACAAAGATAGGTACGCAAGAAGGACGGAAAAGAGCTGGAGTGTAAATGTTCTGATTTTGTTGCTTTAGATTCCGAATAATTCAACCTGCAGCTGCAGTGTCTATAGTCTCGCCAGGATCTTAGTAGAGAGTGTTAAATCCCAGACTAAATATGAAAAATCATAATACCCAGACGCAATATCCACTAGTCATTTTCACACCTTTTGAAAACAGAACACTTAATTCTCACGCAAATCATTCATTAAATACCTACTCCAGACTTTGAAGTAAAGGCAGGCTTACACGAGCGACTTACCAACGCATTTTGACGTCGCCTAGAGAATAGCAAGAACGGTAAGCCCGGTATCAAACAATAAGCTGGACTTAATAACGGGTAATCTCCGCAGTTGTGTCCTCGACTTAACTTTGAGAACTGATCTGTCGAGACGTAGTCTTAATAGGGCTTCTTCGAGTCTAGTACGTTTATATCTACAGGTAGTATGCTCAGCACCTTATTGAAAACGTGGTCTTAGCAATATTACGGCTTTATTGCTTGGTTTATTTTCACTGTAGTATCCTTTTTGAGGATCACAAGTTGGACAAAATCATTAATCACAATAAATTGAATCGCATATACTTAAAGATAATTTGTTCAACCACTTCTTCGCAGCAAAATATAATGTGTCAAATTTTTGTAAATAATAGAAAAATACCTCCAAAAATTGCTCATATTCAGCCTATATTAAAAACCATCACATTTTTTTTTATCCGTAATCAAAATTCAGTTTCATCAAAAACCATCATCGACTTTGCTTCCAAAAGTTGTTGCTACAAAAACATGCCAAAATCCCAAAAAAACTCTCACAACTGTCCCTAAAAAATATCTGTAAATAAATACGTCATGGGATGAACATGAGGACTAATCAATCATCATACAAGCGTCCGTACCGTGGAGTTTCGATTAATTATGATTTATGGACATTTATGTCACTACTTCGTTCCGTATCGTTGCCATGTATGTGGGTAGGTTGTGGAAATATTGGTCGAAATGTTATCTGATTTTTAGATTGATAGAATAAATTTCATTGAGACATACAAGGACAAATAGGTACAAACCACGAGATGAGGGAAAGATTTTCGTACCGGCGTTAACAGCTGCTTATAATGTCATCAACATAGATGTGAGAACTATTTTGACGGAAGAAGTGACCCATGTGCGATTCCCAGTTCAAAGTATCCAAAAATAATGTGATAATTGATAAAGCTCCTCGGATTTCCAGTTCAAAGCTAAAACACTAAAGCAACAAGTACAAGCCCATATATTCGCAAGATTGATCAATAGACACAATTTCCTAGAATCCAGTTCTGTTTGTAAATCAAAAGAGGAAATATTTGCTTACATGTCTGATTCACAGAGGAATTCGCTAAAAGACTACAGGAAAGCATTCCTGTATGACAAGCTACATCGATGACAAATGCCAAAAATATTCATAACATCGGTTAACATAGCTATAACATCCAGCTACTTTAAGTCTGTAAATAAATTAATAAATTATTACAAAACGTCCAAGCATCAAAGCCGAAGGCATCAAAAAACACTTTTATATTTGTAAAACGCCCAAAAAGTAGCCATAAACATTCACCACTAATGGTTTCAAATAATACTTTAAATAGCTTAAGTGCCAAACGATTTTTCAAGTCATAAATTCGTTTGCTAATACGAGAAGTCAATGAATCGTTTTGAAGTGAACCAATGCTGTAAAATCAACCTTAACTCTTCTGCATAAAGTTGAAATTCGTCTGTTGGCTTTGTGGCTTATATTTTTATTTATGGTGTTTGAAGTATGTTGACATTAAATGCTCTCGTTTATAACACATGGGGTTGCCAATTAGACGCTTGTTTTAGCACGTATTGAGCACACTACATATTTCATCCCGGAATGTTGCATTCCCTATTGTTTTGTATTTTCAACTATGTCATACGGTTTGGCTCGTCATCAGACCTCATTATAGGATTCATATTTTGAATTCTTGTTCCACAAATGGACAATGATGACTTTAATTAAAAATTGAAAAGTTCATAGTATTTTTAAATTTGTATAAAGGGATCAGTAAGTTGCCAAATATAAATTGCTTATAGCAAAATCTGCAACAAAAGCAGTCACTGATATAAACAAAACAATATAAACATATAAACAAAACAAAACTACACACGGGTACTAAATCAACGAATCTAGAAATACCCAAGACTAGCACTGACAGAGATGGATTGAACACTCCTGCTGAAGAAATAATATCGTCTAAAAATAACATTTTCCCAACCAATGCTGTCTACAAAATTAACAATCTTAGAAATGTAAATATAAAAGTATTTCTTATTTTTTATGACCAAAGAATTTGAAACACTCCGGAAGTTTATTAATATTGAAACATCTTAATAGCAAGAGAAAACTTTATGATTGTTTAACATTCCTGGCTTCTTGGTATTATTAAACTATTCCGATTTCAGATTCCTTACTTATTATCATTTTGTTTAAGTTTTGTCCGTGGTTTTCCTCGCTTCTTGTATTAAAATCTTCATTAACTTTAACGATACTTATAAATAAGTGTAGTTTTACTTTAGATGGTGTTGCATTATTATGCAAAATATTATCGATCAATGCTTTGAAGACTAGCAAGTAAGTGAAATAGAAAGAGTATTCGCTTCCTGTAGACCAAACAATCGGTCGACAGTTGACCCGATAGAAGGCAATTTAAAAAAAAAAAAATCTTGATTCCTAACAAAGTTATCGATCGGTCTGATACTGGCTTAATAGGTACCTGATCTTTGAAACGTGCGTACTACCATACATCTTCATATTGATTTATAAGCCCAAACCAACTATCAGCTGACGTAAAAGATTGCTGTCTCAGGCTGTGTGCAAATAGTTAATATAATATATTTTTTTGCATCTATAATAGAAGTAGAAAAAACAATAAAATGGTTTTCCTTCTGTAATAGTCTATCAAATTATGTTCTGTATCATTGGACTTGAGTATCGTAGTTTTATAGCTGCAGCAAAGGATATCCTTTCTGTTATCTTTTTGGGTTCGTGCCAATATTAGTATCTGTTTACCGTTTTCTGGTCTCGAGTAGTTAGTGGGACTAATTGGAGTTAATTGTTGAATAAACAGGTGACTGTTTTCTGTGGTGGAAGTTTTTCAAAGGTGTATGAAATTAATCACATCAGTCGCAAGGTAAAGGTAAATTAATTCAAAATTTCGTTAACATTCCTACTGGTAATTGAGCGGAAATCGACCATTCAGGACCGTTTACATTAAAATACATATATACTGACCAAATAAAAATAATAAGAGGGTACCTAATAGTAATAAGTAAAAAATAAAGATACACTCGCATACGTTGGACACTAATTTCTAAGAAGTAACTGGCCAAAAAAATTCAAAGTCGGTTCAGCCAATTCAAAGATACAACATCACAAAGCACAAACACAAAGTTTACCTCTTCATAATATGAGTAGGTAAAGATAAAAATATTTCAGAATTTCACAACACAAACAAGAAAGCCATCGTACCAATTCATAAAAGATGATGCAATAACCATATCGCATAAGTACCCAAGTCCAACTCACAAAGAAATAGCACCAACATTAAATTCTGTTTCAAGTTAATTGCACTCATAAAAGCAAATGGCGTATTTTATTTTCCATTCTGATGGAAGCTCGTATAGTAATACATTTATAAATAATACAGCAAAGACAAAATGTTAAGGAAACGCTGAAACTAATGTTGCTGACAATTTCAGCTTCAATCGTCCAACTTTAGTGGTTGGACATCAAAAAGAACTAGCCACAGTCAAAAATGAACCTTATACTCAAAAGCTAGAGATTAAAATAGCTTGTAGAGATAGAGATGATGAAACTTGCAGAGCGGTACAGGATGCAGCGAAACATATTTAATTTTGAATATTGATAGCGAAATTCTTAACAAGCTTGTTTGCTATGATTCAAGGTATTTAAGCTTTTAGTTAAAACTGTTGTTAAAAGTTAAGCTTGGTTAAGGAGTAATTATGACTGGAAGATCGTGTTTTTAATGGAGCAATCATTTAGCCACGTTTTTGTAAAGTTTTGTTGCAATTTTTATACAGTGCGTGTTTAAATTATTATTTATTCCACAATTAAGCATACCTGCACATTCTACATATTTTTTTGAATGGTAATTATAATCATTAATAGCAATGATATTAGTTTCATTATAAATTATGTTTTTTTTTTTTGTTTAAATAAACAAGAATGCGAAATGGTTGGAATTTTTGTAGGAATCTATAATTGCAAATTCATCAAATCATTGAATCAAATTATTTTTTGAAGTACTTAAATCCACTGGTAAAGCCCAAGATCTGGTATGTTTTCATTCGATATGACCACGCATATGCAAGTCAATTTCACTGCGATTCCGAGTATTTCAGTATGGGTCATTTAAATCATGACCATTTTACGATATTTCCAAGCAATACCAACCCAAATCTAGTTCGAATATTTTAATACCGAATATATTATTTGAATTTCAGTGTCATCATAAATTAATGTGCACAGATGCCTTAGATGTCAGTTCGCAGAATCTTACCGCAAATGGCTGAGTAAAAAACAACGGTTTAGTTAAATCGGACGTGCATTTTAGGGGTTCCGTACTAATTTATTTTTATTTTATGTTAGGTTTTTAAGTTAAGAAATAAAATCACGAGTCGAATTTGCATATTTCAAGTAAGCATGATTATTTTACGTTACGGTCAGATTACGAGCAATTAGGCCGCCTGATGGTAAGCGCATGAACCCTGTTACATCAGATGAATTTCATAAGTATATAATGCAGAATTCATACATAAGGAAGAATAAAGAAAGTCTCACTATATGTTAATATTGGACAAAATATTAAGGGTACGAGTAGGTAGATACTGAATTTTGTGGTTAAACAATATATCAGTTTTCTTTTAATGCAACAGAGAATTTTTTTAATCACCAGCGCCTATTTACACATCATGGCCGTGGTAGTAACAGCACATTAGTAGATATAGTTACTCTATGTCCCTCATCATCTCCCAACTATGTTAAGGTTGGCTTCCAGTCTCACCGGATGCAACCAAGTACATTGTAAATTGTACTGTGTTTTCATACATACAGTTACATTGAAGTGTGCTAAGTATGAATGTAGATGGATGGAGAGGAAGCGGAAGACCTAAGAAAAGATGGATGGATTGCCTGAAAGATGACATGAATAGGAAGGGAGTGAGTGTCAGTATGACGAGTAACAGGGGAAAATGGTAGAGGATGACATATTGCGCCGACACCGAATAAAATTGGTCACAGGGCAGGAGGAAGAAGTATAGTTACATTGGTAGCATATAAGTACGATACATAAAAAGCACAAATCTCGTAATAGATACCCATTGCACTATTCAATACAGAACCCTAATACACACTGTGGTTTTTATTGCAGTCCACGTGCTCAGGTAAAATGTGGAGCAATAAATATCTCGAAGCAAGAAGCGTACAGATTCCAGCTGTTTATCTCGTCTGATGCAGACCAACACGGGTAAAAACGACGTAAGTGATCTTTCTTATAGGTTCAGATACGCTTTTGTTTTATTGGACTGCAGTTAGTATTGATGTCTGCGGGTTGTTTGAAAGAGTTACCGCGGCCCTGGTACATAAAACTACGACGGCTTACGACGGAACACGACGGTTTAGTTAGTCAGTAAGAGTCTGACACTCCCTCACCGCTGCTAACCCACAGCGGGAGAGGGGTATTTGATGATTTTTAACGTTGCTAAAAAAAAAGTTGTATTGATGTACCTACTAGTTTTTTGTTATAGATTTTTTTAAATGAAAGTTGAAGCAATATTCTTATTAATCAGTATGAAGATGAAGGTAGCGCGCACATTACAAAGATCGGGTAGGTATTTAGCTGGCATCAGACCGACTGAAAACTTTGTTTGGAATCAATACCTTAATTTTTTTTAAATTGCCAAAGAGCGGATCATCTGTCGGCCGACTGTTTTCTCTGCATTTTGTGGTCTGATATTACTTTAAGACTGCCCTGCACCAATATAGCTACTTACTTATTTAAAAATAAGTAAAACCCACACTTACATTTCAAATTCCACAAATAAAACACCAACAATTTTTATTTCACGCAACCGCACCAATCCCAAAAGGAAGGTAATGTTTTCCGAAGCAACTTCTATTAGCCAATCACCTATCCCTGCTTGTGTTACATCAAATCCCCTTATTTCCTATGGGGATTACACCATTGCTACCGATACTAGCAAATATTTGCACAGAGTCACAGAGTAGCAAACCAACAGACAGAAAATTGTACTACTGAACTTTGCAGTGTCAGGTTTGTAGGGAACTATTTTAGGCTGTATCGTTAATTAATTTGGTACATGTGATATAGTAATTAATTATAGTATAACACCTACGTGGTCTAGAGTGAATAGAAGTTGTTATGATTATGTTGCTTTATTGTGATTAGCTGTCGGTTCGGTGCTCGGCTGGTTATTTTCGGTGCACTTAATTATTTGGTGGAAAATTTGCACAAGGTATTTATTTTTTTCGTATAAAATCATCTGAATCTTTTTTTATCGCACAGGCCTACTCTCACAAAGTGTGGGATTGACTCAATGTGGGTTGGTGTATTAATAATACCTATTATTAATTCAAATAAAAAGTGCTTGTTACATGACATTGCAGTTATAGAAATATCTAATTGGAAATACATAAGAAATGATGGGCACTTAAAAATGTTTTTCAAAGTCGTAAAATATTTCGTCAATGCTATTCCAAAAGAACGAACAGATGGGGGTGGCCATTTAATAATTCAATTTGAAAGAGAAAATATAATTTTGTCAACGAACGCACCCGCATCAATAAATATGGACGATGAAATAATTTAAAATCAGTAAAAAGTAATTATTCACAGATGAACGGACGAATTCAATTTAGAATCTTATCCGTTCGAAGGAAATACAAAGTTATGGAAATAATAAGTGGCTACAACTAGAAGACGCTGGTTGGAACGACAGCAGATAAAGTTGGAACTGGAATATTAATGCATGACGTAGTAATTTTAACTGAAAATGTTTGACGAATATCAGTGATTATGGCGGTTTTTCTTGTAGCTTTGACAGTTGGAATAATTATATTTTAAGTTAAAAACTTTTTGGGGGTTCGGAAGATCGCGCGAGACATTGCGCAGAAGCCATATGAAGGTATTAAAGCAGCATATCTGAACAAGTATTTGGTTGCGATACGCCATCAAGTTTGACGAATACTTCAACTGTTAAATTATTGCGAATGGTATCAATTTAACCAGAAGTTTTCTTGCAACCACTAGAATCTATCTCAGTGTCAGTTCTCAAAACAACAAAAATAAATTCGAGGGTAAGTTTCCTACTTTCAAGTGATTAGAATTGTAAAGAGAGATAATCTTATACTTTGCATTAGTTATTTTGCAGTGCAGTGTCGTTCCCGTCTTTTGGACAAAATTAGCAAGGGTAAGTAGTTAGTCAGGATAAGTAGGTTAGTCACCTTTTAGTTTTTGTTTCTTAAACTCTGAAGTATATGAGTATCTATATGGTTTAACTATAAAGTATTCTCTGTTGGCTCTTTTGATACGCAGTTATTTGAAAATTTGAATCATCTGGTGAAGTTATCATCCAATTGTCACTTCATGACCTCATGCCAGTAGTGTTATCTGAGTTACTTCAAAAGATACTGCTAAAAACGAAATTTTGATTCATAGACAGCAAGCTATGTGTATATTGTAGTCATTGTGGCTGAAATCTTTTTTGGTGGGAAATCATCAAATGACCCCGTTGCCTCTGCGAATGCAGCGTGAAATTTGACAATAGTCAGACTCAAGCACATATCTTTTCATTTAAGAAGGTCAACTGCATAGCAGAAATCTCATACGACCCATTAAAATACTCCTAAAAGTAATAACAGTTTATCTGCACACAGTACCAGTAACAATCGATTTCCGGCCCAGTTATTGACGTCGAGATGCGCACCGCTCGCGTTTGATTCCCTAACGTTATTTATTTCAGTGACTGTTAAGCTTTGGTTTCCTAGGAAAGCGGTGCCGTCATATAGCGACCGTAATACAGCGGTGAAAGACATCACCAGAACGTTGTCTATGTAAACAAAATATGGCGGTTTCCTAGAGAGCGGTAACTGACACCGTAACTTCAAAAAGCGGTGCCGCCATTTGCATGACGGCCGTCTTGACGGTGTCAGATAGTTTGGTGAACGTTTTATTGAAAGTGGTGAAGCTTTTTTAATACGTATTTGTGTTTTTTTTTTCGGAACAACGTCAAAAATTTGTTACAACTCTTGGAGCAGCGAGGACGACGAAATTTAAATAGATTTCGTTCGAAACCACGAAGGCAATATCTAACATAAAAAGTAAAGATTATAGTCAAGTCAAGTAAAATAGAATTGGTGTTGTGAAATTTGAGAAATATTAAATAAAACAGGTTAGTAAGTATGATACAACTAACAAAAAGTTCATGACGGTGTGTTAAAACGGCCGTGGAACTTTCCACATGTAATCACCGTAAAGACGACCGTCTATTTGCGTCCGTAATATTACGGCCGCTAAATGACGGCACCGCTTTCCTAGGAAACCCAAGCTTAACTTTCAGTTGAGACAACGCGGCTTTGCTGAAACATCTTGAATGTACCGAAGCCACAAGCTTAGATGGAAATGTTCGTTGTTATTGCTGTTTGCTTTTTGATCCTGTTTTTATTGTGGGTATTTTTGTTTATTGAATTCTAAGAATGGTGTATGTATGACTTTATTAGGTAGGTATGCAGGTCAAGGAGATCGGAGATTAAGGAATCTAATAAATACAGATTTAGGTCGCTGATCCTTTGTAGGTACTTTTCATAGAACATTTGTAATGTCAAAATACTGCGATTACATTCAATTGCTACAGGTACCTTCTCTAGAACGGTCCGTCCAAAAGTACCATATTGTATCAGGGTGTGCTTATGAATAATTTTGAATATTATACGGGACGTTATGCACTTCTTTTAAAGGGGGGCTTGTGAAGAAAATTGTTATCCACTAGGTATATAGCAAAATTCTAAGTGATTCTCCTTGTTACTCCTGAAATTAATAACTCAATTTAATGTCCAGGTTTCCTCGAGTTGTTCTCCTACACCTTTACTCAGTCATTACTGTCATATACCTTGTTAGAAAGAACATACACCTATATTAGAAAAGTTACATTGGTACCGCCTGTCTTAGCATCGAACGCACACACTCCTACTTGAGAATCTAATACTTTAACTACTAGAAAATCCACTACCATTTGGGTTATTCCCCTATCCAAAAACAACATTCAACCCAGATAAGTTCATCACAGCAAAATTCGTATCGAAAGCTGATGACACGATATACAGACACATCACGCGACATCACTCGTGAACTCTCGTAAATTGGATACATCCATTAATTGACTGTCATGTATTCATGACTATGATTGACGGTCGATGATGGCCGAATTTTTTTGGAATTCCGTCCAAAATTGACACAGTTGGGGCATGTATCTTGATTTGATTGTTCGCTGTTTTGTAGTGTTGTTTTTTTGGGAAAATGTGTGATTGATCCATAGGGTAATTTAATTATAGTTACAGTTGCAGCCTTTTTTTCTATCGCTCACTGCTGGGCACAGGCCTCCTCTCACACGGATTGAGCGTTAATCACCACGGTTGCTCAGATTTTCGGTGTCATCCTCCGAGCCTTTTCCCAATCATGTTGGGGTCGGCTTCCAGTCTATGCTCAGATTTTCGGTGATTTCAGACTTATTAGCCCAGGTTTCCTCAAGATGTTTTCCTTCACCTTTTTGTCAGCCTTTGGTTTTTAAGATATACTTAGACAGTACATACAAACTTAGAAAAGTTGCATTGGTACTTGCCTGACCTGGAATCGAACCTGCGCCCTCATACTTGAGAGGTTGGTTCTGTACCCACTACGCCACCACGACTTTAATCATAGTATTCTGCTTTAAATAATAATCCATCCCAGCGGTTTCTCACCGTTTTACTCACGAATTAGGAAACACACATCCCGCAGCCGGAGAAAAAATAGCCATGTTCCTTCTAAAATCTAGAATATTTATCTTTTAACCGAATTCATAAATTGGTTCGCGGTACAATAGCTTGAGCGTGAAAATGCGATAGACATACAGACTAAATGACTTTTGCATTCATAATGTAGAAAAAGTTAAATCCGAAAATAGAACACAATCTACCAAAAAGTTTCTGATACCCCTCTTCACTAAGGAGGCGGAACAATAGATGTTCATACGAATATAACTTCCACGTATCTCATAGTTCATAGTTTGCAAACTTATTCAAGAACATCAGGAGAAAACTTATCTTTGAAGCGCAAATTGAATGATAACATCATGCATGAAAAGTTATTAAGGTAAGTTTGAGTAGAACTAGCTTCGGCTTGCGTTTTTGCTCGCGTATAGTGAGATCTTCTTTGAGCACCTGGATAAGAAAAAGCATTTAGACTTTCTTTTCTATAAAGATGTTTTTTAATATGACCACGTGGTACCTAGTTATGGTGTTCAAGTTATTTACAGAGAACAAAAAATGCTACTAAAATTAGAAATAGCACAGTATAAAAAAAGGTTTTGGTACTTTAAATAATAGTAAGGTTTTACATTCGTATCCAGATATAATATGTGTTGTGATATCCGATAAAGGGAAGGTATCATACTGAAATATAAAGGAAAAGCTTCTGCGCTTTGAAAACCTTTAAGACCATTGTAAAGCAGTTTGTTTTTTTGCCCGAGCGCGCTAATTCCAGGAACCACTGGGCCGATTTGAAAAATAGTAGTAGTTTCCACGGAACGCGGGTGAAACCGCTGGCAAGAGCTAGTTAACAAATATAGTATGCAGCGTTCCTTATTATTTTCTTCTCTTAGAATTCCCCAAGGATTTATACAGAGTGTTGTTTCAATTGCTTGCTCATTTCTGGCTATGAAATATATTTCCAAGAGTGAAAGAAATAAATTGGTTTGTTCGCGACGAGTCTGAGAAATGCAAAAATAATGAAAGGGAGCATGTTTATAACAAAGGAGTATTCCATTGTTTTCGATACATTTTCTGTCACTTTTACAGTACCTATGCTTAATACCCATCGGTGCTGGAATTGTAATAGCATCGGTGCTGAAACGATCGGAGCTCAAAATTTTAGTGCTGAAAATTCAATATTTTTTACTTACTTGATGCTCCAAAGACGACATTTCCAAACGAATTAATTTTATATTTTTCATCCCACCATCTCGGAAAGAGTAGTTTTACCCTTTGATATCTGAGCGCAAAAGTCGTTTTTATCCTCTAGAGCGGCAAAGTGATTTGAATTTAGAACATCGTGTGCAATACTACATTTGTGACAATCTTGATAAGACTTTTCAAACAAATACATATTAAACAAATAAAATACTGTTTAAAATAATTATTCAATTAATTAATTATCTTTTATTATTTTTTTTACACAGATTTTTAACGTCGTTTCATTTTTAAAGTGAGTTTTCAAATATATGAACTTAAATAGGTACATCTTTTTAATTTGATACTGATAAGTGCGCGCCATTTTGTTTTTTTTGCATTTAGTAATTTCCTCGATGAGGTGGGATGAAAAGTTACGTGTTGCACTCGAGTGCAAAGATTTTTCACCTTGTGCTCTTTTGAGCACGCGGTTAAAAAGCAACTTTGCACTCTTGTATAACAAATAACTATTAAACTATAAATTTTGCATGTCATCCATAAAATTGACCAATAAAGATTTTGTTTAGCTGAAGTGTACAAAAAATATTAGGTAATTTATTGTAGAATTCACTATAAATAGAATCAACCCAATAAGTAACTATCTTTCCTAGCTTTTTAACCGTTTTTCACAAAATGTTTGTACTTATATAAAGGTAACTAAAACATATGGTAAAATTTCAACCACAAAACGACCATAACTGTTATCTAAATAGCTGAACAAAGGCACGAAACATTGATAAAACATTCTGATACTCCTCGTCACGCGAAGTGAAAATACAACAAAAGTTAAATAATATTTGTGTTGCTAGATTATTATAATTACTTTTGTCGACACATTTTACCTATGGAATTGTGGCTAGTTTACCTTGGTCTAGGGTTAAACGGTTAGTAACATTAAAAAAAATACGGAATAACAAACGGTTGAAAAGTGTAAGATTTAAAATCAAGAAGGCATATCAGGCTTGGCAATGTCTTTTAATGCCGATGTATCGAGGTTTATTTGAGTGTCGCGCAGCCATTGGCTTGTTCCGCCATAAAAGAAAGTGCTTGCGGCACTAATAACCGCATAAAAAAGCACTGCCACAATCATCTGACCAAGATGCTTTGTGGCCAATGATGATGATGATCCGAGTGCTACGAAACGGTCTATAATTTTAAGATCAAGAATTCATAATTATAAGGCTTTGCAGTGACAATTCTTTCAATGTATGTATGTCGGAATTAGAATATACCCGATTTATAGAAACTTTATCCGGGACGCAAGTGAAACCGCTTTAAGTCAATAATAAGTAGGTATGTATGTTTAAAATATTTTTAATTGGTATATTTGAAACACTGTAATTTGGCTTTGCAACTATTTCTTTCAAATTCAGTTCAGAAAGCATTCAATTGTTCCGAGACTCGAGTGAACCTACAGAAAGTGACCAGTCCAAATTAATATAAATTTATTTCCCTATGTACCAAGTTAAACTGGTAACACGCATAAGTTATGGTGTTAATGTGGAACTGACAAGTTAATTAGTAACACGCCATCGCGACCGTGACGTCAACAACCCCGTGGTGTTTCATTAATAATTTATTGTTGACGTAAAAAATGGATGGAGTTCTATAAAAAATTGAGGCAAATAATACTTTATATTTCTGTTTTTTTTTTTGTTTGTTACTAAGATCATCAAATATCTGCTCCGCTGTATAACAACGAAGAGAGTGTCAGACTTTTGCAAAATAGTGTCTACGTAATTATCTAAAACTCACCTATGTATGTTCCATCTTTGCTCCTTTGTTTTCTAAGGTCGCGGTAACTTTATCATCACACAGCCTCGGTAAGCTTAAATCCTACCTAAGAAGCCCTTTAAATGATGCTCAAATTCAAGCTCACAGTTTAAAATTCGCACGAAAATAAATTAGAAGTTAAGAAAATACATTCCTTTGGAATACTGACAGAAAGCACATTTCTTGCTACCCTCAACTATGGTGTACAGAAAGATTTTACTATTTAAATATAAAATAGAACTAACCGAATCTAATCCCTAAAAACTACAAAAAAAAGATCTTAATACAAAGAGCAGATCCAGACAAGTTTTAAACATCTAAGTTGGATAACTTAATACAGATAAAAGCTAAAACTTGATCGGGCCCAATCACTCACTGACATCGGCCAAAAAATGGCCTTAGGGTGGTGAGGCCAAGGCCCAAAGCTTCGGCCCAGATATTCTAATCAAATTTTCTGTATGCTCATAATAATGAATTTTCGGTATTTTGCGTAACATATTTTCCTGAATATAGAGGTCTGATTATCATAATTCATAATTTGTTGATTTTCATATTTATTTTATACTTAAAGTTTTGAGTTGTTTTAGACCCGAGGGTTATGTCAAAAAAAATCTAGGTATATTTCAGATCTTCGGCTCGAAAACATTCATTAAAAAACTAAACCATTATATCTAGCTCTTTATAACAGCCAAAGATAAAAGCCCAAACTATAATATCAAAGCAAAAAATTTTCGGTATTTGACTCCCTAAAACTGAAAACCATTTTGCAGGTCGATCTAAACGTTTGACTAAAAGAGAAATTACTTTCCGCATGTAGGTCAAGAGCGATGTCATGCTCGGGTTCGCTTTGAGCTTCGAAAAAATAAAAAAATAGTAATTGTCAACGTACTATGGGGATCTACTGTGGGAACGTTTGTTCCCTCTAACTCATTTCACTCATTCTCACAGTCGACGGACGTTAGTTTTGAGCTATACATCCCTAATGCTGATACAGACATTTGCACACACATATTTTGAAAGAGTTAACGGGACCGAAGTTCAGACGGACACATGCCTCGGATCGCATTTTTGCAGGATACAATTTGGTACATTACTACATACAGGTAGCCGGGTGCCAACCAAATGCACGTATGAACTCACATAATAATTTTATTTTAATTATGAGTGAACCCTATCCTGCAAATATTCATAACTATATCTCGATGTGAATGTAACGTAAGCTGCAATAACTTCTTTGAATTTTCGATCGATTTCTATGTTTTCTTTCAATGTTTTAGAGTACCTCCCCACCTCCATTTGCATGAAGTCTTTCGAGTGCTCAGTCTCTATGTTTCGGACAATTTGTTCAGACAAACATGAAATGTTTATTTGTTAAATTCACCGAATAATTATATGGACGTCAAGGGTAATTGGTTTGTTGAGATACTGAAGCGCTTATATGTTTAAATGACCGTTGCTTTCTGTATGTATGTATGTATTTTAGTTTTATGTGTAAGCTGTTGTATTCAGATTGAACTTGAACTATGTAAAAATAAAATAAATTGTAGTTTTAGGAATTGTTTGAACATATTGTCAATACCTGTCACATATAACTGTGCCTCACGGTTTGATGAAATGAACTCGCTTTCAAAATAAAATATGCTTTTGGTGACAAATGCCGGTAATTTCGTATTCTTGTCACCAATGTTTTTACACAAATACCTTATGATTTTTGTATAAAATAATCAAAGCCTTTGTCAACTGAAAATTTTACGTAATTAAATGAAAACCTGATTGGCCATTCAAGATATTAATTCCGCTATTTAATTTCTGTTCATAAAATCTTTATAATTTGGAGCGGCCACCAAAATACTCCGTCGTTTGACTGAAAATGCTTGTTCATAATAACAAATAATTCAAAAACATTAAAATTATGTAATTGGAAAGGACGTAGGAAAGAAACGTCAAGTATGAGTCAAATTCACACATGACTAATGATATTGTATGCGATCATTAATTTCCACTTTTATTATTTTTACCTAGGTATAATTTCCCACCTATTTTGATACAGAAAAAAAATGAACATAAAAAAATGATGGTTGTAATTATAGTTGTAAGTTTTGCCAGCTCCGGATTCGACTGTAAAAAATAAAATAAAAACTTCAATATTCATAACTTTTAAATGTCACAGCACTAAGATTTTAGTAGGTAGGTACATTAAAAAAACTTACTTTATTGTAGCCTTAAAAAGCGTCGCATTTTGCGTTATATTTTAGTGCTCGTGTAACAGCATAGTATTTTACAATTTTAAAGGTCTTGTAAAAATATATTAAGAAATATAAATTCTATAAAATAGTTTAGCTAAGACATAAATCTGTCGCTAAGTTTCAATAAATCTCAGACATTCAATAAATATCGGTCATTTTTAATGCTTGACAATTATAAAATATTTCAGTTTAATACCTAAGTTGTAATACCAATGATAAATACTCTAATCAACAGATAGGCTTCTAATACCTTGGGATTGCTTACTCAGATTAATGACTTCTAATGATTCATTTCAATATTTTTGTTTGCAGTTTTATACGTTTCACCCGCGTCTAGAGAGGACTGTTTTAGCCACCTGGATAAAACACACATGCAAGGAAAGACGAGCGGAGATGCTTTAATGCAGGTAGGTCAGGCGCCTTCTTCTAGATTAAATTTAGACGGTGGGCATGACCAAATCGGTGAGTAACGTGAGAAGTTTGAGAAATCTGTCATCGATTTTTGGTCGGGTTACATGACCGGGTCCAAAGGAGCGCCTCCTTTGGACCAAAAAAGGGCAAAAATAGTAACGTTCCTCGTCCCCCGCTCACCCGTATTATGCCGCGCTTCTTTCATAGGCGATTTTCAGTTATGGCACCTCCGCAAGTAATTTTGTTCTCTATGGTATGAGCATCCTTTCTGCTTGGGAACGCCTTTGTCCAGCAATGGACGTTTTAGGCTGTAACGACGACGAAAAACAAAAAACACTTAACATCAAAATTACATTATTTTTGTTTATTTTACTGCAACACATTGACCACAATACAGTGAGAGAAACCAAACAAAACTGAACGGAACAAATTGAATACTACTTTTCAGTCTGGCTAGAAATAAACCTAATACAAATCCAACTATTCGTCTATCTGCAGACTGACTGAGTTCACGAACAGAATTCGCTACTATCCAGGCAAAACAATAGGTATTTCTATTCTGCCGAACTGTACGGAACTGCTATTCGTTTGCGTTTATTTTTTTAGGGTTCCGTTTAGGTGAAATGTGGGACAGTTTTTAATGCACGGTTTGTATGAGCAAAAAGTGTATCGTTTTGCTTATGGATGGTAACTTGTGACTTTTGTTCTATGATAACGTTATTTTTTATTCTATTTCTTTCCATAGAAAACGGGCATTAATGGTAAGAGTTAATGCAAAAGTTTAAGTTTCGGTTTTGCTATACATATTTTCGAGTTATCGTGTTCTAGCCTTTCTCCGACTTTGTTGGGGTTGGCTTGCAGTCCTTGATACAGTCAATTACGTAAGTTTTACATGATGCGACTGCAATACTTAGAATTCAATACTCTTTGGCAAGTTTGACAGGCAGGTAAGGCTTTATAATTCTCGGGAAGGTTAAACGTGTCATCATCAGCCAGCAATTTAGGAAATTATATTCATTTAACAAGAACTGTCAAAGATTATTCAAGGTAAGTAGTGTTATGTATCGTCTCAGTTGTTTGCCTTTTTAGCTATCAATATTAATGCACTTAATTTCGATTTTACGTATTTAAATTAAAATGCATAATTCCAGTGTTTAAATGGTAATTTTAAATACCTAGCACTTGTATACGGAACCAGTGATTAAACCCGACTTGCGTTCCCAGCGTTTTTTCAACATTTAGGGAAACAATTCCCATTTTGTATTTAAATTTACGTAACGACGCATTCGTACCGGTTGCTGCTGAAATTTCAGACAAAATTGTTACAACTTTCAGCATAATTGGTCAGTTTTTACAATGATTACATTGTAGCTATTTTAATTTTTACTATTGTCTGTTTTTCGAGATTGTGTTGATAATGTAAGTCGCTGGAAATGTAAGTCGGAAATCACCAACCTACATTGAGCAAGCGTGGTGATTAAGACTCATTCCTTCTCTGTATGAGAAGAGTTCTGTGCCCAGCAATGGGATAGTAAAAAGGCTGACGATGTTTTTAGTATGTTTCAATGTACAATTTCCATTTCTCAATAATGGTTTCCCGTGACCTACATTCCGAGGGAATTAATCCCAGATATAATGTCGCCTGTATAGCATTCTAATACTTAGTGAAATAGATAGTTTTTCAAATCAGTCGATTAGTTTAGTGTTTATCTTTATATGATAGTGGGTACATACTTTTTTTGGAATGAAATCTTCAATTAAGAATATAAAAACCCCTTTCCTAAGTAGCAACTTAAATACACATGAAACGCTGAAAAACTTTTACAAGCCTCCAATCTTCTATAGGTACACATACATAGGTACAAGAAAAATATAGGACAGTTTATGATACAAGCAATAACTCTTGAACACTTTGTTCAAGATGAAAAATGAACGGCATCCAGCCTGCTATAGTTTCTTATTTGAGGCTCAAGCGTTATAAGATTTTTCCTCGACATTTTTAATTTATTTCAGCGGTGGCTGGGGAGAGTGGCGGTGTAAGGGTTGACTTAAGTTTTTTTGTGTCTAGTTTATTGAGAAATCTTGTTTAGATTATGATGATGTCTACAAGACCTACTAATTTAATTAATAACCTTGTACTAGGTATGTATGTAAATATGCCACTCTCTTTCAAGCATAAATTAATGTAGATATTTTGATAAAACTTTACAGTAAGTAACAATAAATAAGCTGTTTGTTTGTACAGTCAACTTCAGGTCAGTGGTAACAGTTTTATAGGAAAATCGTACTTGTTACTATTGAGTTAAGGTGCATGACAGTTGCAGGACAGAGGCTCCGAAACCACTGAACCGATTTCAAAAATCTTTCACTATGGTACACACTTCTCGAGTAATATAGGCCAATTAGGACATATTATATTCTGGTATGGGCAGTAGTTCCCACGGGCCGCGCTTGAAACTACGGCAGAACACCTAGAAAGTAAGTATTTTTATATGTATAAGAGAATATCACAAGTTTTTTTTATCTAGATTCCTTGGTACGTGAACGAAACCCTGCTAAACAGCAGAAACTATAATCCTAAGCCTATATTAGTAGGTGCTTATAGATTATTCCTATTAGCTTAGCATGTTAATAGACTGTTACACGAATCAAACGCGCCTTAGGATACTGATAGGTATCTCAGTAATTAACTTGACGTCAGGAACGCTGTAATATTAAGTAGCACTCAATTAGCATAGAACTTGCTTAGATAATTAATAAATACAAAATCGGTTTTTTTACGTAGGTAAGTAGGTAATTCATTGAAAATTTCTTAAATCTTAAAATCATTTTAACAGTTCATAAACATTTTGTTATGGATTTAAAATTACAGCAATCATTGTTTAATCGTTTAGATTTTTTCTTTTGACTAATTTATCTACAAAAATATCTACTATGTTGGTGGTTTAAGGTAAAACATACTTACTACACTAAAACTTACTAAGCACCCTTTTAATATATAAATTTTACTTTCTTTAAAATCTAAAAATAGAACTAGAAAATAATCATAATATTGCAGTTACACTTCGTGATTTATTAAATTATATTTGTCAAATTTTAATAAGAAATACTCTAACCTAACCCTTATTAGTAAGTACAAAATGTCCCGAAACTCAATCACAGGACGTACCTAACATGTTAGAGGTAAGTATGTACTGTCGAAATGAAGTGAAAAGGCTTTACTTACGTGTAACTAAGTTACAACTACAGTTCCAGCCATCTACAAGTTAGTCTGCCCTTAATCATATTAGGAAGTCGCTGTTTCCCCGCGGTTTTACTCGCGTCCCGTGGAAATTAGGTGCCCGTACCGGGATAAAACATAGTCTATGTTACACGGGAAGAGAATAGCTTTCCAACAGTGAATGAATTCTTTCAAAACCGGGTCAGTAGTTTCGGTTCCTTTGAGGTAAAGACAAACAAACAAATAAATGTTTAGCTTTTTTATCTACATTACTAATCAAGAGAAAACAAAATAATTGTTTTTTACGTCAACAAAGCAGATTGCATGTAAATTGGTCGAACCGTTTAGGATTATTTTGTACTGTTATTAAGAAATGTATTTTCTCGACTACTGGGTAATTTTGTGGTATTTAATGAAACAAAATAAAATATAGAATGAAAATATGTAAGTTATATTTTGCAAAGATAACGTACTAAAACTAAAACATGCGTACTTTTATTGCTTAACAAAGAAATAATCATAAAATAACTTGTGAGTAGTGTTAACAATAATATCACATGAATCTTACCTAATATTAATAACAATTTGCTTCAGAGAATCAATGTAATTATTAGACATGCGTATACATTAGTTACTTAAAAGAAAAAATAATCAACATGGAAGTATTTGAATAATACAACTTTCATCAGAGCCAAGTTAGCCAATATTTTCTGAGGAAAAAAATTAAGACAACAAAAAACAAAAGATATACACCTAATCACACTCAAATTAAGGTACCTCTTCGTTTTCGGCAACTATTTTCGGATCGAAATCATAAGCCAATTCATTCGTCTTAGGATCTAGCCATTTAATTTCAGTAGAAACCTTGAAATTAAAGAACATCTCAAAAGGTATACCAATACATTTTTCTTTAGTATCCATTCTTACAAAGGTCACTTCTTTTGTATTCATCCTGTATTGTACCATGGGGAGACACTGATCCCAATAAACGTCTTTCATCAAATCCATCCATTTATGAATTTCCGTTATAACTTGTATTTCATCATCATCAAAGAACTTAGTATCAGCTAGTTGCACTTCAAAAGGCTCGACAGGATTCATAGCAACAACTAACTGAATAACGCGAACATAAAATTCAAGCGTCTTGCTAACATACAATTTCGAGGGGTAACCAAATTCAGTGAATATCTTCATAAGTTCCAAAGAAAGTTCAACTAAAGTCTCATAAACTGCTCGTAGTATTAAAAAGTCAGAGGGAATGTGTCTTAAGATTAGTAGGTAACAATTTCTAGTGTTCTGACTTTGAGGAAGAGAGCGTTTGATGATACTCAGTCGCCAGTTTTTATATGGTCTTTGCGGTGTAAATACAGTTCGTTGCTGAGGTAGAGTAGAGTTGGAAAGTTGAATTAGTGATGGTACTCGTGCCTGTTGGACTTGGCTTTTCGGTTTTGGAAGAACTGTTAACGGTTCTTGTACCATAGGAATTACAGGCTGAGATTTTGATGGTGTCGGCTCTGGTTTTGGAAGAACTGTTAATGGTTTTTGTACCATAGTAATTACTGGCTGAGATTCTGTTGGTGTCGGTTCTACTACAGGTTTAGCTACAGCTTTCTGCGGTACTGAACTCACCGGACGGGGCGTCTTATTTTTCCGATTATGTTCACAAACATTGCAAGCTAAAACGACCCAGCTCACGGCAAATGTAGGTATACTCAATTTGCTTACCAACTCCTTATAAGTAATCGCAGCACTCGTATGACCAAGACTAATATGCGTATCCAATATAACGCTGAAACTATCTTCAACGGAAAGTACTTCCAACAGTTTATTCTCTCTCTTTCTATACAATTTGGTTTTAGAAGAATGATTTAAAACCGCCAAATCAAGTTCCGTCGCCTCCATGTTTTGAATTTGCTTTATTTTATCTTCAATCTTTTGGTTGGTGCTAAGCGGATGTCTGTTCATTAATTCTGTATTTGCGTTAACAAGTTCTTCATATTTTGCTTTGGTTTCTTCATAGTTTATAGCGGGCACTGACACAGTGTTGTTGGTCGCCATTTTGTTTAACGCGTGCGTGGAGTGATTACGTAACGCGGCAAGCGAGAGCGGCTGCCGCGGGCACACTGAGGAAAGAAGAGTGCGCGCGGGGGTAATGCCTCGCGCCGCGTATGCGCGACAGAGATAGCATGTTTGTTGACAGAGCGAGACCGGTGAACGACTCGGGCGTCTTGTTTAGTGCTTATCGCGTTTGTTGTTATTATTACCTTTCATTTTGTTGTAATGCAAATTATTCGTTAATATATATAATTCGTATTTGGCAAATAAGTTATTAGGTAATGTTATGAGCTTATTGGATTACAAGTATTTATGTTTCCTTAGATAAGTTGATGCAATATTTTATAAAAAATCGAATCGTTTTATTAACTTTGAGTTTTTTTTTAAATTGAGTTAGATAGGAATTTGTTGTACTAACCAATACGTTTCATAATGTTAAATCAATGTTATTTTTATACAAGTTTCAGAATACTATTAAGTCAGTAAGTAAGTAAGTCGGTACTATCTGCATCAAATAAAAACCCATGACAATCGATTTGGCCGTTCTCGATTTTTATGATGTTTGAACAAACACGGCTTTGTTTTACAATGTAAAGATATACTTACCTAATTACTTATGTAGCTGTAGGTAGGTACTTATTTTAAATACAAATATAAAGAAACATTAAACTAAAGATAATAGTACCTAGGTACTTATTAACATTTTGTACTAACATTGATTACCGTTGATGTTTATTTCGTTTTTTTTTGTTTCTTAACATCTAGCGCCTACTATAATAACTATGGCAAAATTACGCTCACTCGTAAATTGTGAGTTTAACTGATAGGAGTTAGGTATGTGGGTATTTTTTTTTTCATAAAAATTATCTACACTAATATACTAAAGAGGAAATTGGTTTAAAAAAATACATCGCGATGCTATGAGTATATGTGAGTAGGTATTCATTTATTAATACAATCAAACTTCATGCTAAGTATACCTGTACAAAATCTTAACTGTAAGTCATGCAAAGCTCGTATAATACTCTTCGATACAGTTACCTGACCTCAGCTCAGTTAATGCCGTGAGCTATTTGCTTGGCGACAGGATTTCTCGCTTGTGGCCTGCAAAGTTCATTATAAATTCAATTTGTACCTACATAACGTTCGATAAGAAGTCGTGGTGGTTTAGTGGGTAAAGGACCGACCTCTCGAGAATGAGTGTGGGTTCGATTCGAGCTCAGGCAAGTAGCAATGCAACTTTCCTAAGTTTGTGTGTACTGTACGAGTATATCTTGGACACCAATTATTGTGTTTTGGAGGCACGATAAACTGTAGGTCCTAGCTGTCATTTGAACATCTTTGGCAAACGTTAAGGGTAGTCAGAAGACAGTAAGTCTGACAACCAGTCTTACCTTGCAGTATTTGGTTGCCCAGGTAACTGCGTTGAGGAGGTCAGATAGGCAGTCGCTCCTTATAAAACACTGGTACTCAGCTGCATACGATTAGACTGGAAGCCGACCCCAACATAGTAGGGAAAAGGCTAGACAGATGATATGTCGAACAGAAAAAAAGGGGGGGAAAACGAACATGATAGTCGAGTCAACGTTCTATAATTTGGACATAATAAGTACCCTTACTAGAAGAAAAGAAATACCCATTACTTATTCTAATTTTATCAGTATCAAGATCCCAAAAGTGGTCTTGTTATCTACAAGAAGGCGTAACAACACACAAATTCCATTTATCACTATGAACGAAAGCAACCGCTTGACATTCGCATTATATTCGACCAAACCGTTTGGGAATACTATTATCATAAAGCCGAAGATATAAACAGAACTAGACAATGCTATCTTTATGAAAATGTGGGTAGGTACATACTTTCATACCTTATTAACGTTACCAGAACTGCTCACTAACGTGAGATTTTGAGAGAATGAACCTAGGACTATGATTTAAAAGTCAATCATGTTTTGTACTTTTGTAGGTATTGTCTATGCAGGCTTGTCATAGAAATATAGAAAGTATTCAGAGAAGGAATGAAAAGCATTACAATTGTTCTAGGTGGATTGACGATTTCGGAATTTAAATCCTAGTTTACTAAGTTATGTATTCTTTCACTGTCAGCCTTAGCATTAAATATGTATTATGTTATTAACTCAAGATATACGATGCATGTATGTGTATAGTTGAGTACCGTTCTAGAACATTCCAAATAAAGTATTCTAAAAGCGAAAACAACTTTCATTTTTTTATTTTCACAGGTAAAACAAAGAACTTGTTAAAACTGAAATATTCAATTGAGAAGAATCCAGCATGCTACAGCCAGTCCATGAAGAAGATCCCCAAAAACAATTGAAGCCTAACCAACCATCCAAAGAAAACCACCGTCTGTTTCCTAAAATTGAAACAACAAAAACAGTACATACCTACACCTGCTTTTCAATAAGCAGCTCAGGTAAGCGGCATATCTGACGATACAACAACGAATGAATATGGGTCGATTGTGAATAAAACATAAGAAACACGAGCCTTATTTTATGGGACTGTATTCCGGGAAAGGTTTCACGTCATCGCACGTAAATGTTAATGTATGTTTGTATGTAGTATAGCATGAATGAAGAAGTGGTCCATGACATACTTTTTTGGAAATTATGTCGGAAGTGTAAATGTTTTCTCGTTTAAAAATAAAAGGAGTCTTCTACCTTTGAGATTAATTTCCATATAAAATGCGTACGAGCATTGTTTCAAGGAATAGGAATAGCTTGACAGCATTCGAAGAATTCGTATTTTACTGAAGACATGATAAAATCCAACTTTTACTATTACACAAGCAGATAATGTACTATACTGCTAACGTACTTATATCACTTTCTCCAAACCGAAGATTGTAAACACTTAATCGGACTCCTGACTTAACTTCACTTAATAAAGAATCAGCATTTTCTGACAGATTCTCTTCAATTGACCTTCATAACCCAAACGCGCTAACTACAAGCACTTAAAACAATTTCCGATGAATCTTTGATAATTTATTTGGAGAGCATCTTAGAAAATCGGCTTCTCCGTGCGTTCTCAAGTGGCTTTCCAATTAGGCAAGGTTCGAGCAACCTGTCAGGTACTGTGATATCGATTCGAATGCTAGCGTTCGGCACTTGGAGAGCTTGTCAAATATTATGTAGGTTAAGGAGCCCAAAGTTTGCTAGCTTTGAAGTACTAATTTAATTTGCAGTTGCTACTGTGTCATATTAATTGGTCCCAAGTTTGTTGGTAGTTGTTGTGCGTTTTCTTGAAGCTGCTAAAATTAGAGGGAAGTTAGTGTCTATATTGTGTTCTATGTTGATGTTGCCGTTTTGTGGAACTGGTTAAATATTTTCAATAATGCTATTGTGATTATAGAAAAATGACTGTTTGTTCCGAGTTTTTGAAGAGGTGCACAAAAGGTGACTATGATTGTGTTGTTGAATGTTTTGGTCAAAATGCAAAAATAAACTTGCGAAAACAGTACCAGTAAAAATAAATATTTAAACAAAAACCTCCTACAGGACCATCATTGATGTCCAAAAAACTTCTCCCGAGGCAAACTAAGAAACACAACAATACACTCATTGATAAAAACAGCATCAAATACAAATAATTCTTACTCAACGCCAGATAGAGGTTGCTTTTGGATCCCCAAAGGTCCCTGAGGAGGAAACACAACTTTTTGTTCACGTTAACCTTTATCTGTCCTTTAGGCAAGCTTCATATAAATTTTATGTCACAGAGGATTTGATACAACAAAAGTTTCGACTGGGGATTTCAGGTAAATATTAGTTTAAGATATATTGATGACGTTTTGATTATTATTAGATTATTAACAGACTACAGTGTTCTGATGCCCTGAGTAAATTATTTTACAAACAGCAATAAAAATTACCGTACCTAAATCAGTTCAATTCTTCTGTACCTTTGTTAGTCATCAACTCCTCCTAAATTGCTGGACCGATTTGGCATTTCTATTAGGATTTCAACGGGTTTTTGGTAAGTTTGACAACATAATTTGATCTAGTGGCACTACAGTTCTAGCACTGCAGTTAGTGTTATCGGGTTTGCTATATAAAGATTTAATACATAAGGTAGCTAAGAAAGCTAATTATCAACAGTTTTTCATGTTAACAAAAATCTTAAGGCTGCCATGTTCACTCCAGCCATAATATATATGGGAGACGACCAATTTCAAACCAAAATCTCAAACACATTGCTCCTCTAGCTATCCTTTGTATATAGATATTGACAAATAAAACTAGTAGTCAGAACGGTCAGAACCGTGCAAAACCTGTCTAAAGGTGTCGTGTTGTATTGAAGCTTCTAACTAAACCTTCTAACTGGGTTCAGGAGGTCCAGAGCTGTCAATAAGTATTTGTTCCGTGTAAAATCCTGTTGCTTCCTCGTATCGGATTAGACTGGATACTGACCTAAATATATTATCCTGCTGTGAGGCGAGACTTTCATTGTGTCAGGTCAAATCTGGTGTAAAGATTTTTGTTTTAAGTGGCCTAGATAACAAAAGAAGTCGTACGTTGCAAATATTTTATCTAATTAGCCACGTGTCTCTCTGTAATTTAGGCACAGACGGTCAGGCTACCCGGATCTGTCAAATTTAGCCAATCGAACATTAACCTTCCGCTATTGTGACAAGGTTGAAAATTGAAGTAGATTGAGGTATGTAGTTTGATGTGCTGTATGTACCTACTATGCCTTTCTCATGCATAACTCGTCTGTCGTTGAACAGTGCGTGAAACTCCATACTTATAGTAGTTTTGAGTTTATTCGCGAATAGACAGATGTGATGGAGAACTTTGCTTGGTGATAAGAAAGAGTAGCTTATTATATAACTTCTGTGTAAACGAGCAAAAAACAAAACTCTTCAGTTTTAAAATATTAGTCTCAATAGGCTAGTTATAGACTATAAGTATTCTCTTTAAGCTACAAGTAACAATAAGTATGAACGATTCACAGTAATACTTACGTAACCTTTCAGAAATCTCTTCAGACCCAGGTAGGTAGGTGTTATCGAAAATATTGAAGCCATTGTATTGGTACTCAAAGAGTTTACTATCGCAGTTTCTTGCGTAAAAAGAATACTTGGAATCGTTCGAGATTTTCTCTTGGGCGTATATAAAATGTTCTAGGTATTGCTTGTTCTATTTCTTAAATGTGGAACGATTTTCTGTTTATTTGTTACTGGCTAGTTTATCCGTATCAGATATAGGTACCTAGGTACCTTATGCTACTTTAATATCTGAGATAAATACTTTTTCCGTGGCCGTATCTGGATGATCTATCCGTGTATGGATATCTGGATGTTCAAATGACAGCCGGGACCTATAGTTTATCGTGATCTCCGAAACACGGTAATTGAGGCCAAGATATACTTAGAAAGTGCATACAAACAATAGGAAACATTTCAATAAACATAATTGCATCACAACTCAATAGAAAACCGATGAACGGTATCCCACAGCAACATGCAACCCCTTCAATGAGTTGATTCCCATAGCAATTGCGGAAGCAATTACAACCTGACACTCTCGATACCCGCCTTTCATTTGCAGATGACTGCAGAAAATGAAGGCGTTTGAACTACTATTGTAAAAGGGCATGTTTTACAGTTGGAGGTAATGTGAGTGATTTTTTTAATTAGAACTTTTATTTATGAAGTACGCATGTAATCGACGGACTAGCCTTTATCCAAGTGTGTAAGGGTTGGCTTCAAGTCTAACGAGGTTCAGATGATATATTGAGAGAGTCTGCCTATCTGACCTCCTCAACCCAGTCACATGTACGTACAACCCGATAATCCTTGGTAAGACAAGTTGTCAGTCCTTCTGGCTTTTGACTACATTTGGAGGCTTCTAAAGATGTTAAAATGCTGGGAACAACCAATGTAACATGCCTTCCGAAATACGGGGTAACTCGTAGTGACCAGACGGTCAAATATCTACATCAACTGTGATACTTACCTATTTAGTAACATCTATCAAACATCACCTACATATTTTAATTTATAGACGGCGACCTTCTCAACAACAAAAAAATCTTATCTTCGCCATCCTTGAGTGAAATATCAATCTTTTTACAAAACATTTTATAAGTAATTAATTTTTAATCTTCACATACAAAATGCTAGGCATTCATGTTCTTTATTTTACACTATACAGGTTTTTAAGCTTTCCGCTCGACTAGAAACGAAAAAGGTCTAAAAAGAAACTCCCAAGTCTATTATGTGTTAAAATTGTAAAGAATAAAGTGAATGGAAATAAAAAGTCTCTTGTATTTTAGTTAGGCTGTTTATAATTCGTATATGCGAACACAAAACTGTTTGAGAAGTGATACTTAATATATTTGATTATAAGTTTGAAAACGACAAAAATCTGACAGCCAGTCTTTCCAAGGGGTATTGGGTTACCCTGGTAACTGTATTGTTGAGATCAGATTCATTATTCCAGAAGAAGGTATGTTACCGTTATGTATGAGTTACCGCGGCCCTGGCACATAAAAGGCCTTCAACGGAACACCACGGTTTTTAGTCAGTAACCCTCTTATTATAAAACGCGGTATCAAATAAGTATCGGCTTTTGTACTACCTTTAATCCACCTTTAAGTACGACCTTGAAAAAACGTTATTACAAAACGCAGTTTATCGCAAGTCCTATTACTATCTGTAGTACAAAAGATAAACCATCGAGCCCCCTAGTTTAACTGCAGTACTTAGTCGACAAACGTCAAATTCCGACATTATTTACTTTTGAGGTTATTTGTTTTGTGATGAAAAAAACGAAAGTGGATATAAATATGTGTGATTTGGAATACTAGGATGTGTTAGAATACTATTGAGAGTGTCCGGGGACCCAACAGAATGCGTCATCGACAAAATCTCTTCAAATTACCTGACGACAATTTTCGATATAAATATCGATTTACGTTTTTCGAAATAATATTCAATTGAATGCATGATGATAATCCAGGATGATCCTATGATGCTCAACTGGGCTCGCCATAAAGTAAGTAGCCTTTACAGTGCAAGTAGGTTGCCAAAACATCCTTATTAATTGTATAAGAGTCAAAGTTTTTATTATGGATGTTTGTTTATGTTCCACGCATAAACTACCACATAGATTTTGATGAAACTCCGAAAATATATCAGATTATCATACAGTCTACTGTTTATTTTCAGATTCAAGACTATTTTAGCGTTTTGCACGCCGTATCTCTGCCAGTAATATGCAATGTTTGTAAAAGACTGGAAGCTTGCTAAAATGTACAAAAATGCCTAGATGAGAAAGGGAACAAGATTGTGTGATGAAGAACAGTGTCCAACATGTATCAGTGCATTTGACTGTATAAATAGACATCTGAATAAAATAGAATTTTCTACTTTTATGTTGTTTCAAATGTTTCATTTTCTTTTGGTAATTTAATGCACACGATATTCTGTGTGTAAGTTATTGTGCACTTAATTTTGAAGAGGTTCTAATTAGATGCACAACGTCTTATTTAATCATTTAAATCGGGATGAAAATAATCCAAATTATTTCTAACCTAAAAACAAAACATAACTCGGATACGCGCGCTGACGTTCCGTTTACGCGCAAACTCGATAGTTGTTTAAAAGACAATAATTGGATCATGTATATCGTTAAAAGATACTAGAAATATAAAATTACCTTTAAATAAATAAAAAGTAATATTTTCAACTGCAGAGATATTTTTTTTATTATCATAGTTATTTATTTTTCATCAAAATAGACTTAACAAAATAATGTAAAAAGGAACGGTGCATAGAATTCGGAACGATTGAACGAAGATTTAAATATTTGTTGCTTATAATCTGTGGATATTATTTGAACCATAGACAAATCGAAGTACTAAACAGTCTTCTCTTAGTCTACGTTTTGTAATAAGGATGTAAAGACTATCGTAAGTACCGTAACAAACCAAGACGTCTTCAGTCGGGTTTAAACCACTACTTGCGGCAGTTTTTATAATAAGAGGGTAAGAGTCTGACACTCCCTCACCGCTGCTAGCCCGAATCGGGAGGGGTCATTGATGATTTTTGACGTCGTTAAAAGAGTTAAAAAGGAGGTATAGCAATGAATTGACATAAGCTATCAATAATGTAGGTTAAAATTTACATCAGAAAATGAGCCTACCTAATTGAATTTACTAACTATATTTTTAAGCATAGAATTGTATTCCATTTTGAATGTTCTTTTGACCAATTACAGGTATTCTCTTTGATGCAATATAATATATTTTGTTAAACTATTTCGTTTTTGTTTCATTCCACCCCGATAAAGTTAAATTGCATTATAATTTTGAACTTTGATAAAATATTTTTTTAGTTGATGAAAATAAATTAGCTTGAAAATCAAGATCTTTTTAATAACTTTTAAAATTTTATCTAGTCAGTAGCAGAATAAATTGTTAATTTTAAGAATTGTAAGCAATAATATTCCGATTCTTTTCAACTTTAGCTGTTTTATCATATTTTTATTTTTACTACCTCAGACTACTTTTTGCACACCTATTTCACTACATTCATTTACATCAAGTTTCTAACTTACTGTAAAAAAAAAAACAAAAACTAATAATTAGAACACCACAAAAATGTAAAACACTTTTGTGTATAACTGTACTCACATACCTGGCTTTTATAAGCAAAGTCTTCCATTTATTCTCGCCTATTTAGCTCATGGAAACATCTCGCGTTACGTAGGTTTAAAGCTTGATCATGGAGAACAAGATATCAGAGATGTCATAACGCTAAATCTCCTAAGAAAGTAGCGCACTAAAATATTACTAAGTAGCTAGCTCCACTCTTACACACCTTCGATGTAACCCGCCCACACTCAATCAACACCAATTTTTGACAGATTAGTTTTGATTTGACAACCCGAACGTATCGATAGTTCTATGTAGTAACTGATCGCGCCTACCGCACGTTGCTTGACCTACAAGAAGGCGCCTGACCTACCTTCCTTATGGCATCTCCGCTATCTTTCCTTCCTCCGTGGGCTTGCTACAAATGAGGGAAGCCTCTATCAAAAGAATATTTAGCACCAGCGTATGATTACAGACTCGTTTGGAGCAAGCTTTAAAAAGTCGTTTTACTTTTTCTTAATTATTTTAATGTTTGGTCCGGTGGAAAATGTAAGCTATGATTGTTAAATATAAAAATACTCAGGACTGAATTCAAATATATTTTTACGCAAAACGAGACCGCATTGTCACTTTATGTTTCGGCCCGTATCGCAAGGGAACCTCTTCCCGTAGGTGGATAAGAAGTAGCCTATGTCCACTAGTTTTGTCGTGAAAGCTGAACATATAAATAGATCTATAGAGACATTAAACTGTAGGTCCCGGCTGTCATTGAACATCCTTGGCAGTCGTTACGGGTAGTCAGAAGCCAGTAAGTCTGACACCAGACTAACCAAGGGGTATTGGGTTGCCCGGGTAACTGGGTTGAGGGTATAGGGCAGTCGCTCCTTGTAAAGCACTGATACTCAGCTGAATCCGGTTAGACTGGAAGCCGACCTCAACATAGTTGGGAAAAAGGCTTGGAGGAAGAGATATAATTATCAATATGTAGGGATTATTTTAAAATAGTTAATGTCTTTATGATAGAAGAAGAATTATTATAACGGTCATTCTATAGTTATTATGATTTACAGGAAACCCGTGAAAGTTAATCTCGATTTGACCCCATTTTCTAGCAACAACATTAAAATAAAAAGACTTATCTTCTCCCAACATTTTGTAAAAGAAACACACGAAACTGAAAGATGTAAAATTTCAGGCTTCAGACGAACACTGTCTTTATTTACATATTTTCCTTTTGAGCTAAATGCTGACTAACGTTGCAGGTTTTATTTTTAAGAAGGTTCGTGAGGTACTAAGTATCTACCTTATTGTTGTTTAAAATTTTATTCGTAAGTCGCTTTTTTATGTAATGCTTTGTCTACCTGTGGTTTTGTGATGAAATGCCTAAACTGTTTATGATGAAAACCAATCTGATTTATTGCTACTTTTAGACGGATCTATAAATTCTCATGATGCGTTACAAAATTCATATTTTTTCTGTGTCAGACTCTTACTGACCAAAACCTACCATGTTCCTTCTTATGCTCTTTATGTACCCCTCGTGTTACTATGGAAAGAAGAAGCGGTGATGAATAAACTGTCCGTGAGGTTGTATGGGGTAATTATTTTACCATACTCTCTCCTATATCTTTGTCTTTCCCAAGACACAGGTAAATCCGTGGGAAACAGCAAGTATTTTATATAATCCGTGACCCAGATTTTAGGGGAATTGATACATATTTATTGCACATTTGTCTTCAGGATACACGCTTTCAGGAAATTTTGATCCCTTCAACACAAAGGCGAGTTACGAAAAAAAGCAAAATTCCTTTGATTTCTCTTTCAAATTAGAAACCTTTTGATGTACAAAACGGAACACCAAATTAGAAGCTTATCTAAGCAAATACGGAGTTTTGCAATTGACGTTTCGGTATTTCAATTCTAATGGATAAGGTGAACTTAGGAGATTATTTTGAAGCTTTACTAACCTATTAATCAATAGATGTATTAAAATATTACTGAATTAAATTAGACTAGGTTTTGCCCGTGACTTCGTCCATGTCCCAAGGGAACTACATCTCGCACCCAGATGAAAAGTTGCCCTCCGTAAATTCCCTGTCTTCAGAATACCACCTTCATATTTCCATGCAAATTGAATATCAATCAATACAGCAAATTTAGCTTGAAAGTTTATCAAAGGACAGAGAAAGTCAGATAGTCATTATAAGTAAGTAATGGGATGAATTAATCATCAAACATATATTTTTTTCCACATTTTACATGAGTCCAAAATAGACAATTGCTATCTTCTAAAAATAGTAACCATACATTATAAATTCCATTTTGTTAAAATAAAATGAAAGTAAGCTACCGTTCCAGTATTGACTCGGAGTTTGAAATACCATTTCCCTATTATTGGTTCAGGGAGAATAACTTTAAATGAGAAATAGTCGGAAGGTTTATTTTAAATCAATACTAGTATTGAAGCAATCATCTACTAGATTTATTGAAATTTTCATAACAATTTCAATATCATCTGCCTAGCCTTTTCCAAATACAGCTGAATACCAGTGAAAACCGGCAGCCAGAACTCAACAATTTATCATGCGAAATGATGAGGAAGTCGTAATAATAAAATGGTCACACATCCAAAGGACCGACCGCGCTAAGCCTTACTTAGCCCTTGCGACTGTTACACGAGCTTCACAATTTCCAGTTCCAAGAAGTAAGTAAAAATAACTTAAGGAAAATATCATACATAATTTTAGCGAACGTTTTCCCTACGATGTTGTTAACGAGCTTTTAGTCTTAAACCTGTTGGGTACCAGAGCATTTTAAATAGACCAACTACCTGAACGCTTAGTCAGATGACGTTTGAGGATTAGGTGCTGAAAAGACATCGAGTGGTGACCAGAACTCGGATAACGAAGCGTGGACATGCTCCTCAATAGATAGAATGTGCGCCGGTCTTTCTCCAGCAGTAGACGTTTTTCGGATGCAACGACGAGATGTCGAGCTTGTAAGAAAACCTCACCCAGGCTCCTCAACAGATAGTATGTGGGGGAGGTATTTCTGCAGCAGTAGACGTCTTTCGGATGAAACAATAAGATGTCGATCTTATAAGAAAATCTCACACAAAAAATCTCACAACACAAGTACACAGTGTACATCTAATGACATAACTCAACCACAAAACGCGGTAACAATAAAACAAAAATTCAAGGCAAGGACAGCAAAATAAAGTTCCTCTCGAATCGAGGAAATATCGTACAGTTTATCAGAGACAAGAAATATCACGTCTGCTCTCCCAGGAGATGTCGCAAAAAATATGGACAGTCCCACCAAAAAGTCTTACCTACTATGAATTTTTCATTGGATATGGATTTGTCGGTAGATGTTTTCGGTGGACGATATGGTTAGTTGTATGATTTTTTTATATAGTTGCTATTTTTTTTTATTAAAGTAAGCATTTATATTGGATAATTAATATGCCTACAGGCTGTATGAGGTATTTTTTCGAATCACATAATTTTAAGTAACATTACAATAAATTTTAATTATGTAGAAGTTGGATCTGCATTCTTTACATTTTTGATCTAGATATTATTTTCAAAGATGTAACAAAAAATGTACGTGCCATTCTAAATAACTTTAAGGTTTGTAATTTTTTATTTGTAATTTAATTGCGGAAAAAGTTCTGTTTGTTTGGAAGAACCACATTATTATATTTTATTGAAGCTAATATTTTAAGGAATTATAAGACAAGTTAAAATTTCAATTATCAAAGAAAGATATGTCATCACGGAAAAAAACAATAATTAAATAATTACATATTTATGTCGGTACCAACACGTCGTATTTATAATTCTGTACGCGACAGTACAAGGAAAGATCGCCTGCCCAAGACAGAGGACGGTCCACTTTTTGTTCCCTCGTGTGGCTCGCGACTCATTGCTAACTTACAAATTCATTATTTCCCTTTGAAAAAAATCTTTACTCATCTTGTAGTTATATTTGAAAGGGGCGGCTAATTGGCCGGATGTTATATTGTTTTGTCATTTAGTTTTTTTATTTTATTTCAATGTTTGGTTACGTTAGTTTTTATATTATCTCTTTGAATAACAATTGCATTAGCGACGATAACGCAATGTCTGTTAGGCAATTCTTGGTTTTAACACGCTTATAAATTATTAGATTCACTTGTTACTACGTATGTATGTAACAAAATCTTGGAACCTGAACCACTTCCCGGTCTTCGATTAGGATAGAATTTTGCAGACGCTCTGAGTTCTGATAGCAATACGTGACTAGCGTGTTTTTTAGTTCTTAAATTGCAATCGAAATTAAAACGAAGGCCCAATATTTCACCACTTTCACGGCATTGTCTGTGGCAGCATACAGATTGAGCTATTATTTACATGAGTTTTGGGCTAAGAGTTCGATAATGCAATTTACTCTGATTTCTTCTCAACGTGAAAAAAAATGTCGTCTGAGCTTAATTTTGCCAAACGCCTACACTTTCGATTTATTTAAGCAGTTTTTAGTTCTATTCTTCTATTTCGCTCACGTAGATTGCCTCAATTTACAGAAATAACACTGATAGGCTTTTCAAAACAAATTCGCGTTGTTACATTAAGTTTTAAATTATTGATGAAATTCTGATGATCAGCAGTGTGACAATAATTTTTCTGTTAAAGAAATCAGAAAGGTAACAAATTGATGAAATAATTACCTAACCATTAAATAATGATCCATCAAAACTATAACTATTGTGATAAGTAATATCCTACTTGTTTGTGAGAAAGTATAGATGTATGTTTGTTACTCTTTCACGAAAAAACGGGTGAACTGATTTGGTTGAAATTTGGTATGTAAATAGGTGATACCCTGGACATAGGCTTTTATCAACACACCACGCGGGCGAAGCCGCGGGCGGCAGCTAGTAATTATATAATTTATGTAATATAATAATATATCAATTATATTACTCGAATTAATCACAGTTTAATGCAAGTCGGAAATGACTGTGATAGATCTCGCCATTCATTGTGCATGAGTAATTTAATGTGCTTCCGCAAACAATTTAGTTTGAGTTTTATTTATTCAGAAAACAAAGGATATACAGGCTATATATACATATATAGGTTTATCGTTATATTCTAATTAACGATATGAAGGCTTTTTCCAGCCATTTCTTGCTGATCCTACAGTTTCAAGCTACGATACTGGAAATAAGGAATAAGGATACTGAAAAATTATGTAACTAATGGGCATGTAGGTTCGTGAAAAACATAGACGTGCATTGCGTTCAAAATTCTTTAGTCTATAACCTTTATACGATTTCATAAAAGGCACTAGTCAGCCATCTTAACATGGTAAAATTTTATTTTGACATCGTATGATAAATAATTTACTTCAGTCAATAGTTTGCAAGTCAATTTTCAAAAAGAAAGGAGATCGATCCAATTTCGATACGATAATTCCACGTGCAAAAACTCTTATTACTTATCAAAATGTTAATGATGAAAAATATTTATATTTCGAAGTACAATTTCAAAAATACAAATATTATACAAAATACAAAAGTACAATTTCAATAAATAGATACAGCATCAAAAACATAGCTACTAAAGTAAGCAAAGCACATCTTAATACAATCCCAAACGTATGAGAATCCATTTACAATACATACGTACGAGTAAATAAAATTGGTTTGTCTGTGATTTTAGATTTTTTTTTTCTTTCGTATTGATATTAATTTTGTTTCTATAGTGACGAAAAAATAGTATTTTTTATACTACGTACAGTACACATTATTAAAATCTGGAACAAATATTTAATTTAAACTAACTTTCATAATTATAATTTTTAATTCTAGTGCCTGGGTATTTTTCTGCCCATGGGAATAAAACATTTTTTTTTATTTAATTTCAATTTCTATGTTGACAAAAGCCACACTGTAATACATAATTTTCACGAAAGTAATTCTATTGATATTTCGCGACGAGAACGGACGAAAAGATTCGCGTTCGTTACAGTAAAAGTAAAAATACCACAGCCAAACCCACGGGAAAAACAAGTATAAAAACACCAGCTCACGTACAAACATATTATAATACGAAAAATTTGAAATTCCTATCGGTTCGTTATAATATTCTCATTAAAATTAGCTTCTTTGTGGGTGCCTTATTTGAATATTCCATTCTGAAAACCTCTTCAGTCCTCATATTAAAGTACCTGAGAACTTGATTTGAGAGTGTTCAATACATGAGGCGAAATCTCGGCCTTGGACGAATGCGGTGGCTCGTGTGATTTAGTGGGTGGTTTCACTGCGACGACTTTCTGGCTCTTTGGCTATCATTGAACATCTTTGGCAATCGTTACGGGTAGAATTCAGTCAGTCTGACAACCAGTCTTACTAAGGCGTATTGGGAAGCCCGGGTCAGATAGGCAGTCGCTCTTTGTAAAACGACACTGGTGCTCAGCTGCATCGTTTAGACTAGAAGCCGACCCAAATATAGTTGGGCTAAGGCTCGAGGGATGATGGTAGCTTCTGAAGAGTAAACTGTCTGGATAGTTCGTGTTTCGCGCGTTTCATGGCTTTTAAAACATAGACATTTTTAAGAAGAAAATATAAAGAAGGTCAATTGATCAAGAGATCAAGCATAATAATAATATGCTGATTTAAAGACGAATGTAACTCATGGATATTTAGACAGAACAACATATCTCCTTGCCCTATTTAGTATAATTTTGAAATAACGTTAAGTGAAGTGTCATGTCGTCTTTTTAGAGAAACCGCACCTTTACCAACGCAAAATGAATTCCAAATTTTCTGTGTCTCAGTTTGATAGCATTTCGTATTAGCATTTTACTGTCTGCGTTGATTTCATATGAAATTTAAATTTTAAAGACGTAAAATACTAGTCTTTATTTGATTTGTAGAACATTGCCTTTCCTATGTCGTAGGAAATTAATATTTTCATTATAATTTTCTCATTTCAATACCAATATTTGTCCTTTGAATTTGTCGGGTTTGTCGCGTGGGTGGTAAAACCAATAGTATTTCGCGTATTTCCCAAGTATCAGGGAAAATTATTTTCTAAAGCTTGTAATTTTCGTTGAAGGTTTGTCAATTACTCAAGACTTATTTGATTTATGAAATGAGCTCGCCTAGTGAGTATGAAGTTTTGGTATGAAATTAATTCTGTTAGTTTCTACTATTAGGTATAAAAATGTATACTTAATTTTATATTGCCTGAAAGAACTTTTTTGTCTAATCATGGTTGGCCTAGTGGTTAAACGTGGTGCTTTGCCTCTCAAGTACAAGAGTGGAGGTTCCAGGTAAGGCAAGTTCCAATTTGAAGTATTGGACTCTAATGGCTGAGTAAAGGTGAACAAATCTTAAGAGAAATCTGCATTTAATGTTCACTTATCCGCCTTGCAAGCCTATGATGATGATGACATTTTTAACACATAACAATAACTTTAAACAATGTAACTTTTCTAAGTTTGTATGTACTTTCTAAGTATATCTTAGACACCATTGACTGTGTTTCGGATGGCACGTTAAACTGTAGGTCCCGGCTGTCATTGAACATCCTTGGCAGTCGTTACGGGTAGTCAGAGGCCAGTAAGTCTGACACCAGTCTAACCAAGGGGTATCGGGCTGCCCGGGTAACTGGGCTGAGGAGGTCAGATAGGCAGTCGCTTCTTGTAAAGCACCGGTACTCAGCTGAATCCGGTTAGCCTGGAAGCCGACCCCAACATGGTTGGGAAAAAGGTTCGGAGGATGATGAACAATAACTTTAAAATCATAATTCAACCCAAGGTTACTAAGGTTAGGTACCACTACACGAACTACGTCTACCCCAGTCAGCATTACCATATTATTCCATATTATTCACGCAATGTAATCTAAAACAGAATTAATTAATTCAAATTCACGCCAGTTTCCTATCCAAAATAATTTCGTCGTATTATAAATGTACATAATTAGTGATACAAGATTTTCAGTAATATATCAAAGTGTATGGGATTTGGCAATGCGAACTTATGATTTATAATTTGTTTTGTAGTTTATCGTAAGTAGTGAATTGTGGTTAAAGGATTAGAAGTACAGAGTTACTCGTCGCTAAGTAACAGCTACAAGGGTCAATCAATCATAAGGTAAGTTACGCTTAACATCATCATCATCATCCTCCTGCCCATTATCCCAGTTTTGTTTGGGGTCGGCGCAGCATGTTTCCTCCTTCCATACTCTTCTATCTGCCGTCATCTCAGGAGTAACGTTTCTTCTAGCCATAACAGTTAGCGTGGTACAAAAGCGAGTTTGTTATTGTTAAGCAAGAATAGCTGAATCAATTGAGATCAAATCTAATTCCTATTTAATATTTTCAAATCTAGTACTAGTTTTAGTTATTCAGCTAAAGATGAAGAGTGTTGCTCATTTATTTATCACTTCATATAAAATACAAAGCCATTATTACGATACGTATTACCTACCAGATAATACCTAATAACCACAATCAACTAAAACAAGCGAACAATTTAATTCCAGCTGCAATTTTCACTTGCACCTAATATGCCAACTCAATACCATACAGTTAGAGAATTGCATACAACTCCGCAACTAAAGCGATTACATTCTAATGGAGAGATTCCACCGATGTGTATCATTGTAACGCACAAATGTTACGCCTACTTTAGTCATCCTTTTAGCCTAAAGACGACAATATCCACACGACTATGACACATTCATTTATTTTGTTTAGCGTATAAAAATATAACAATAATATAAATTAAGACATATGTATTGGTTGATGTGTTAGCACATAATAAGTAAGAAAAAGCGTCTAGTTATCATCGTTTCAGTTGTATGAAGTCTACTGCTGAACAAAAGCTTCTCCTAAGGTTTGCCACTTTGCTCGGTCTTCAGCGACCCCCCTGCTTCCCGGTGACCTTAGTCGGATCCTCTGACCATTTAATAAGCGTTATCTTAAAACTGTAATGCCTCATTGACCATCTGTTCGACTCGCTTTAGCAAACAGTAACGCATCGCGTGCGAATATTTTAATATCCGCAAGATTTCAATTTTTGTGCGCGAACAAATGCTAGCAGTGGACCCGCTATTAAGTGTGTTCGTGTACAAAAATGTGTGCGAACAATTCTGGTGGAAACTCACCATAAGTGTTCAGTGTTCATTCTGATAACTGTATGTAATTAACACTAAGCTAAGCAACTGCCAAGTTGAAGTCAAACTTCTAATAATGGAACATTTTGATATCGTACTGCGATTAGCATTCATTTTCCTATTGTCTTAAAGTTTAGAGTTTTGTGCTGATTATTTATTTATTTATCTTATTTCACAAGGTAACCATCTTATATGCTAAGCCCCACAAAACCGTTGCAATGGTTTGACTGTGGGGTCAATGAGAATGTATAATAACAATTAAAACTTATAACTAAATATTATATTGTTGTGATTTAATTGGTTTTCGCTGCAATATTCATTTGAACATTCATTCTGACAACCAGTCTTACCTAGAGTCAGATAGGCAGTGGCAGCTCTATGTAAAACACTGGTACTTGGCTGTACACGGTTAGACTGGAACCCGACCCCAACATAGGAAAAAGCTAGGCAGATGATGACGCTACAATATATCTTTGGTCCAAACTATTACGGTGAGTAAGAGATTTGACCTATCTTATGTACGTGTGTTTGTGTCTGTGGTGAGCTGCACACAGCTACAACTAAAGCGATTACATTCAGGCTAACGTGCTCGCTGTTCACTCTGATAACTTCGCGTAATTAACACTTAGCTTAGCTAAATATCTAGCAACTGCCGAGTTGAAGTCAAACTTCTAATAAAGGAATATAATAGTTGATATTGTACTGCAATTAGCATGTATTTTCAGCTGCTGTCTTAAAATTGTGGGTTTTCTGAATATATCATAATAGTTGAAAGGTGTTACGTAAGTGAAAAAATAAATACTATAGGTATATTTGCATTAAGTAGGGTGCTAGGTGTGAATGTGGAAGGATAAATGGATAAGGAGAAAAAGGCCAAAGAAAAGATATGTAGTTTGCTTAAACCGCGACAATATAAGAAGCTTATGAATATCTGCAACATAGTTTATGAGTCATATCTACGCAGTACGAATGGATGAGTAGGTATGACCCTTTAGTTAGTTATAACAATGGGCCCAAAGAAACCTAATCAGTCTACTTAAAAGGCACACCTAACTCAACATGGATGCACGAACAACATTCTTCAAAGCACATTAACCAGGACAGCAATGCCAGGAAGAGAAAATGCAATTTCACCACAAGCTGGGTTTCGGTGAAAATCAATTCAATTGAACACGAAATTCCCGTATTTCGGACATTGATTAACGATTACCTTGGAGTAATCGAGTCCATACGTACTGGTCAACGAAAAACCGCCATCATTAATTCGGAACATAATTTTTCACTTTTTTCTTTTTATGCATGAAATAAGGTCAAGTTTAATTAAGTGATGAAATACTGTGGTTTCAATATGTGTCAGTGGTCATAGAAACAAAACCAACAAATAGATTAAGCATACATAGACTTGTATACGGTGAACCAAAGATTTGAAGAAGGTGGCGGGCAGTGGAAGGATAAGAGCTACCAAGTCCAGGAGGACTGGTGACATGGGATCAATTGGAAAGTAAATCTTTTCAATTAAAACAGTTAAAACAAACTGGCGAAATGCAAGTTAGTCTCGTGACCAAAAGGTTCCGTACCATTTCCATGAAACGAGCCAAAAAAAAACACAAGTTGGTGCTAGTAGTAGACGGACGGTCAGAGTCACCGCGAAGTCAGTCACCGCGAAGTCTTAGTAACGGGTCCCGTATTTTGGGAATTGCACCCTAAAACGTACAAATGTCCGAATTGAGCACCTCCTTTTTGAGAAGTCAGTTAATAAATATAATTTACTTACAACCCACAATGACACTAATACATTTTCTATTAAGATAAGCCAGTAGATACCCGTCATATATTCGAGCTTATGTTACCTAATGGTACCTGGTAATAGCTAGCTGATTTACGATTAGTGCCACGGTACTACATGATACTGCATTTGCATACATCTCGATTATAGTACTTAGGCTTCCAGATTGTTCTATTCTGGTTGCTAATGGATATACCACAAAAGTGCCTAAATGTAGGCTTGGAGTATTATTTGGTAGGTAAAGAGGTGCAATTAAGCGACCTATTTAAGTTTCATCAAAATATATTGTGATTTTTTGAAGGTAATCAATAACTTTTTATGACCATACTTTTCGAATACAAATTATGTTTGTAAGATGCTTTGCAAAAGTTAATACCACTGGCTCTTTCCCGCGGTTTCACTCATGTTCTAAATCAATACATACTCTTAGAGGTCAGATCAGAAGTGGTACTTGAAAATGAATAACACACGTCTATAAACATTTAACCTGGTAAGGTTTATTTCTTACAAAGGATTTAGCAGAAGCCAACTTTGAATAGCAAATACAATATCGATAATTAATTATAAGATCACGATGTGACATCTTCAACGTCCGTCATCTTTCTATCCGTCATAATTTCTTCTTCTATACCAGCCCGGTCAGGCCAGGTTGGTAGCAAGGAGGATTCATATCTAACACGGCCGTTCCTGACCCTGCGGCGTCCTCGCCAGCAGTATTATTCGCCTCTTCAGCACCAGATCAACCCCCATAGGCTGATCACCGACATGTTGCTCATGATCTGAAACATGTTAAGCAAGGTATAAGTAATTTACTCGTAGTAGTCGTTTTTGTGTAGGTATAAGTCTGAAGCAGGAGAAAAGGAAGGGTAACTAAAAAAAAATGTTGCATGTCATTTCACGAATTCATAGCATAGGCACGCATTTAGGCTATAGGTTGCATACTATGACGACGTGAAACAGAGACCCATGCGTCCGTATGTTCTCGGTGACAGAGGCTCCCAGTTTGCTTGTCATTACACACGCTCATAGCATAGGCACGCATTTAAGCTATAGGTAGCATACTATGAAGACGTGGAACAGAGACCCATACCGTCGTATGTTCTCTCAAAGTGGTCTAGACAACTAGCACCATCAGTATGTCAAAGTCAAAATCAAGGAAAAGACCATTTCCAAGCTAAAATTACAGTCAAGGTCAAAATCAGTCATTGAAAGTAGGTCAATTAGATCAACACATCAATATTCATGCACCCTTTCATGGCACGCACACAAAGACTCATGTACATTCGAACGTCCTCAAAGTCCTTGTCATTGTCAAATTGCCTTGCAGCTCTCAAAGAAAGCCAAGGAGGTCACATTTCGCTCGGCCACTGCTGACCATTCATTTGAAGGATCTAAGTTTCCAAAGAAATAAATCCATGACTTAATTATGACTTTGACATCATCATCATCATCATTGGCCACATAGCATCTTGGTCAGACGATTGTGGCAGTGCTTGTCTATGCGGTTATTAGTGCCGCAATCACTTTCTTTTATGGCTAAATAAGCCAATAGCTGCACGACACACATAACTTTGACACATAAAATCAAAATAGTAATCCAAAATATCATCATTACTCATAGCAAGTGCCAACAAACATAAGTGATCAACGGTTAAAATTGACACGTATGCAGTTTTAATCATCTTTTATAAAATAATGGTAAAAGGTCATGATGGGATACATAAGAACTGGATTGATCTCACCAGGCATTATCACTCCATGCTTCTTGTAATATCTCTGCAAACAGCGCTAGGCCTTTGCGCTTTATGATAACAGCAGGGAATCACATTATGTGACACCACAGCGAGACAGGAGTAGAGGTTCCTTCCACACGAAACGCACGAGCAACCTCGCGATATGTTGATGAGCTGCTCCACTCGACAGACAGGATACATGTTCCCAGCTCACGTATTAGATACTATTCTCGCCAAAAGACAAATGTACCACATGAAACATAAAAACACAATCAACTGGATAACAACTTTGATATGTCACCATGGAAACCGGTGATATTTTTTTGTAGCTACAAGCGGCCTTGTTATATAAGTAGAAATTATTTCCCATTATTTCTTGAAATGTATCCAAGAATAATGAAAACAACACCGATACTCTTCTTTCAACACAATTTTTAGTACAGCAAATCATGCATCGCACAGAATATTCAATTTGCAGCTACATACAGCGCTTCTTTCTTCCTTCTCAACGCCAGACATACTTATACCTCGTACTATGATAAGTTGAAAAGTTTCAGCCCTATCTGCAAAATTCATAATCCAAAACTATTCAAATCATAAAATATTGATCATAAATTTATTATGTGCAACTTGTAAAACTTCAACATGGCTTTTCAGGGCCACTGTCTTCGAGCTTCAGTGCTTTACACATCCTGAAAAAGAAATCCAAGAGGTTCACTCTAAAACACAAATCTGCTGCTGTAAGGAATCTTCGTAAGATCGAACTGAGGCAGTTCCAGCTGGTGGGCTATCTTCAGTATCTCCAGCATTCGATCGCTTTTTGTTTTACAAACAAGCTACAGTGGCTGTCACTTTTCTTCTCGCAATTTTTATCCAAGACTTATTGCGTGACCAATTCATCCGCATATCCTGGGCTTCTGAGTACTAGTATGTTGTAGGATATTGCACCCAGGGCATGAAGAGCATTCATATTGTCGCGGCGCGATTCGTGAGATTATAACTGTTTCGTCGTTTTTCACGAGAATGCCCTCGAATGTAAGAAATAAGACTTACTTACAGTTGACGTGAAATTTCATGAATAAAATAAATCATTATTGGATTCAGATGGCAAAGGGTAAAGAACGCGTGGCGATCCCACTTCTGATCTTAGAGGTCAGATCAGAAGTGGTACTTGAAAATGAATAACACACGTCTATAAACATTTAACCTGGTAAGGTTTATTTCTTACAAAGGATTTAGCAGAAGCCAACTTTGAATAGCAAATACAATATCGATAATTAATTATAAGATCACGATGTGACATCTTCAACGTCCGTCATCTTTCTATCCGTCATAATTTCTTCTTCTATACCAGCCCGGTCAGGCCAGGTTGGTAGCAAGGAGGATTCATATCTAACAATACATATCAGGAGTGACCATCCCTGCCTGAGAGTAACCTAAAGACCCATGCATCTTCATAACTATCTAAATTAGTTTTAATTATTTGAAGAGGGATTAACAAATGCACATTTATATTAAAATAATTGTTGTATCAGGATTATTGACAGCTACTTTATTTAAGGTAGATAACTAATGGTTTCATTTTCTATACGCAATGAATTGCTTATTTATCAAAATAAATAGCAATGTTTATTACATTTATTTATCAAATTGCTAAGAGTAATACGTAATTTATAAGATTAATGAACGCGTTCTCATTTTTTTGTACACTTAAGTTCTATAACTTATAATAATTTCTTAGTTGCTAAAACTTTTTTAAACTGTTTATTTTTTCAAATAGGTATAAGGCATGAACTAATTCAAAATAAATAACAATTCCAGAAGGCCGAAATTGCGGGCAAAATCTAGTTTCGGAATAAAAATATGGCTCATCATATCTCATGGTAAAAATAAACAAAAACGAAACGACGCAAATAGACATTTTCCGTGACATTTCCAACTAAAAATACTCAGAAATAAAATGAGGACCGGTCCATAAAAGTATCTATTTCATGGCAAAGTCATAGTAAGTTTTTCGCTTCGCTGGACCGAGGAATTGCCGTCGGATCCTCCTATTTTATTTATACCTTGACAAACTAAAGACACTTTTCTGATTAATTATTTTGTATAAACAGCCTTTTTAGCTGTCGCTGAAAGCGCTCTGTCGCCTCTGATTTTCCTCGGCGTTTTTAATCAGCTAGCTCATTGGCTTTAAGCGGCTGCAGCGCTTTTTTTTTTCTTTTAGTGTCTGTGATACTTCTTTTAATTGCTACTGGGTTTAATGTCCATTAGTGGATTGTAGTGTTTTAACTTGCTACGGTTTTCTAGGTCTTGTTTTTATGTTTTTTTGCTTTTGTTTCTGTGGAATACAATGTTGTTTTGCATAAAGAGGCCTTCAATTAAGTTCTGTTGATATTTGTCAGACATTAATTTTCAAAAATAATAATAATAGACCTTTCATCATTGATAGGATTTTGATGAATAGTTTTAATGATATAATTTTCCCCATAAATTCGGCAATGAACAAAATACGTAAAAAATATTGCAGAAAAAATTTTTTTGGTGACTGAATGCATTTTCAGATACATTGGATACACTACAATTTGACGCGGGTCAAAACTGCTTACCCCTCAAATCAAAGCGAGCGTGAAAAACCGAAAAAAAAAACAAAAATACGCAATCAAAACGCAGAGCGTTGAAAAAATGGCTTCCATCCAGTTCGGATCACACAATCTATTCCAGACTATTGCTCTGCGAAATCAAAGTCATCACATGCGAATGACTGGATGCACGTGTGTCATGCAATCAATTCTTCTATCATTACATAACTGCAATTTAAAAACACTAGTGGTCTTACTACATAAAAGTTAAATACACGTCTCGTGTTTTAAAAAAATGGGTTCGAACACCCGCCTCTTGAGCCTAGTCCCGAAGAAAGTCCTCATCAACTTTTTTATCGTTCGACTGCTGGGCACAGGACTCCTCTTAAGCAGAGTTGAGAGAGGGAACTGATCTGAGAAAATCATAATCGGTGAAAATGGAGCCTATTTCAGTCTTCAGAATTCCTGCTACATATCTCCATGCCAAATTACATCTCAGTTATCGATTCAGGCGATTTCGTGTGTAAGTGTAAAAAATATACAGGTATTAATAGGGATAAGATATTGCAACTTTGACTTGAACGTGTAATTTTGAACCGTCTATACTAAAAACTACTCCTCATCAATAAACAAACTGAACTTTTACTTTTGCAATCAGCAGAACATGCCCAAAGATAAATCTGTATCCCAAATTAAAAACAGCACATCTGGCCCCCTTTCGAATTGGGGGTAGAAAGTCGAAACAGATGCAAGAAAAAAGACCTAGATTGCAACTTCTGCAATATATTACTTTCACGCCACTCAGCCGTTCTGATCTTAGACGATTTGACCAACCGGATACGAGTTTGTGCCTCTCCTTCTCCCAAAATAATGAGAGCTCCGTTGTTACCCCTATGTATTACATACCTACATGTAAGTGTCAAGTAATGTAGTATTTGTGTACATTTTTGGGCTCCGAAACTACTGAACTGTATTGAATTCATTGTTGGAAAGCTACTCTGTCAGGTTATGTAAGCTATATTTTTCTGGATACGGTAGTATATTCCACGGGGCGCGGGTGAAATGGCAGGAACATTTAGTTGTTTATTAATTTTCATTCTAAGCAAAAATATAATAAAAACACTTTTTTGTGAAAGCATTTATGCTCATACCGGTTCCTGTTGGTTAAATGCTCTAAGGTTCTAATCGCTTCTCTTGTTTATTCCTTTGTGATACGACTGTACAAGGTTGCAGCTGACAGCGGGTGATTTATTCCCTTTCAGATTTTTAAAAAGAAAAAAGGGTTGTTCTTTCTTGCAATTTGTTAGAGTCGACGTGAAATGGGTGACTAATGAAATGGTTGTCATGAGGTTGCTGGTTTGTAGGTTGGTTGGACAAACATACTTACTTGAGCACTTCATAATTTTTTGTGTTGATTTTATGAATATTTTCATGGGTGGGGTTGGATTTGAGTGAGCTTAGAAACGTCGGTCTGTTTGGTAGAATTATTTTTATCATTTTCGATATTGGTTTTATAATAGTCATTTATGAACTTGTGTCGCAAAAGAAAAGCTATGACTATTTTTTTAAGGATTTTAATAATTGGACAACAATGATATTCCAATTGTTTTTAAAAACTTTTGATTCATTTTGGATAAAGTTTTGTACGACGGTCAATTTTCTAAGGCATATTCCGTCCACAGTTTTCTTGGAACTTACAGAACCCACGATGAAACCCCAAGAAATAGGATGAGTTCACCAGTGAAATGGGTAAAATAAAAATACAAAAGTTATTCCCTTGCACCTTACATAGGGTGTCGACACTTTATTCCTTATCGCAACAAATCCCGGATTACGGGGAATTCCTTTAGAGGAATACTATGTTCAAGGCCTTCAAGGTGCTTTTGATATATTACACTTACCGGAAAAAATATATCGCTTACTTCAGTCTTTTTGGAGGAAAAAATATGGGGCAAAATAAATTGAAATGTGAGCTGTATTATTTTTTTGGTAAATTATGGCTTTTTTACCCGATTGTAGCAGGAGGTATGTTATTTTTAACATGCTTCTATGAGCTTCACTTGTAACTATGTATGTAAGAAAATCTTAGAATCCTCCCGGTCTTCGATTTAGATGAAATTTAGCACAAACTCGGAGTCCTGATGACAATACATTACTAGTTTTTTAAACTATTAATTTTTTGACTGTAAATAAGTTTTAGGAAGTCTTATTTTTTATGTAGACTATGTTTAAAAAAATTCGAGCAAATAATATTGAATGATTTTTGATATTATCCGCAAAACCATAAAAACCACGACAATCAAAACAAGAAGTTTAATAAAATTAATATTAGGCTATAAAAGCGACCACAAACCAAAAACAGAGCTATGAAAATTACAATACAATGATTGTAAAACAAAACGAATTAGTATTGCATGAAATAATTAATCCTTAAATCCGTTAATTTAATTACACACTAATTACACCCAATTAAACTTGCAATGAATCTGAAATGGAAATCAAAACGTTTTTATTTAAAAGCTCAGAACATTAATATGAATACATGGTCTTTACTAATAATAAATGTGATAGTAATGATTTCACAGTGAGATGACTAAAGAAAACTAAACATCTTTGGCATTCGTTAACGGTAGTCAGAAACCAGAAAGTCAGACAACCAGTCTTAACAACGGCAAATGAGTTGCCTGGGTAACTGGGTTGATAAGGTCAGACAGGCAGTCGCTCCTTGTAAAGCACTGGCACTCAGCTGCATTCTGTATGTGTGTGTATAATATGTTTGCTTGCTTGAGTGGACTAATCTAAGAAACTACTTGTCTAATTTGGAAAATTCTTTAAGTGATAGATAGCCTATTTATTTAGGGAGGTTTGAGGCTATTTTTTATCCTGATGCGTCAATTTTTTTCCAAGGGACGCGGGTGAAACCGCAGGCAATACCTACCTATGTATGTATATCTCTATATACATTTAGAATAAAGGCTTCGTAAATTGTACGAAACAAAATAAAGTCGTCACGAATTTTTCTCTCGTGAATGGTCTTGTTAATGTTTATTAAGCTCCTTTGTTTAAGACAAAAGGTTTTTCACAAAAACTCAGGTATTTTTTACTCGGCGAACAAATTACTACAGAGTTGTATACTTAGGGGTAGAATTAATTTTATTGTGGTATTATCTAATGCTTTGTTTGGATGCAGTTGTGTGAAATATATGAACAGTGGGTAATAATGTAGGTAGATAAAATAATGCCTTTATTTTCCACTCTGACTAGGTACACTCGGGAGCAGAATTTTCGAGACACAGAGTAACATAAAAATGTTATTTTAATTTGAAATGTAAAATATTTTAATGGAAACTTCAAAAGCTTTTTAGTGCTTCATATTATTTTTTTTTTACTTTAATTGCAAAGGTAAATTAAGGTCTAATATACACGTTAGGAAGTAGCGAAGTTGAAGAGCCCTTCTGACACTTAAGTAGGGGAGACCGGGGTTGGTTGACTATAGGGGTAGGTTGACTAACTAGCAAAAACTCGTCCAACGCAATAGCCGTTCCTTCTCTCAAACGACGTGCGTGCGCGACGCCGCGTTCCCGGTGACTGAGCGGGGGGAGGTGTCGAACGTTCGTATCTCACTGGTTAGCTCAAGGCTATTGCGTTGGACGAGTTTTTGCTAGTTAGTCAACCTACCCCTATAGTCAACCAACCCCGGTCTCCCCTACCACTACACTTACCTCACGACCCGTTAAGTGCGTATGTCACTTATGTATACTTTCTGAATTTCATATCGGGGTTCATAGACGGATAGTTTTCAAGTTTATAAATCTGTTACAGTGTGATGATGAAAAAATAAGTGATGAAACGTTAAATATTGGTACTAGGTAAAACGGAAAATTAATAACACCGACATAGTATTTTTGCACGTAGGTTTATTAAAATGGCAAAGCTTTTAACGAAAAAAATTTTGAACACTAAAATGTTTCCAAAAAAACTTAAAAAACACTGAAAAAATCTAATGTTTTATGTCCAAAAAGTAAAGTTTTAAAACCATTTTTGTGTCGTCCAAATCTCTAGACAGCAAAAGATTTTGTGTAATCTAATAGTATTCAAAATAGGCCACAAATGGAATACTTAAGTAAAAGAATTTTTAAAAACTGAAAAAGGCTTGTGTCATCTATTTAAGCGAAAATAAGTAGTGAATCGTAACCATGGAGAACTAAATGACTAGCGGAGGTGCCATAACGAAAATAATGCTATAAGAAAGTAACGCGCCAAAATGCATGTGTGCGGAGGACGAGGAACGTTACTGTCCACGTCTTCTTTGGAACCGATCATTTTTTGTAATACCAAAAATCGTTTAAGTAGATATGTCTCAAAGAACCCGACCGTTTTGGTCATACCCACCGTATCGGTTTGACCTAGAAGAATGCGGCTGACTTATCTGCATTATGGCATCTCCGTTCATCTTTCCTTATTCCGTGATCGTAACTTTAATGGTATCTGAAATTTTCTTGGACAGTCAAAGTATTGGGACATACTGTGGTAAAGTCCAAAAAGAGAGTAATTCAATTCTTATCTATCGTTGATATTGGTGAAGACGGTTTTCAAGAGTATTCTGCGCAAGTGGTATAAAATGTTTTTATCCCTATATTTTTGGTATATTCGGCATGTATTTAAACTTACGAGTTTCCTTCCATTTAAAATTAATGCAAGTCTGATTGCATTGTTTCATCCCATTTTACCTCAATCGTTTTTCTATCTACTTAATTGTATTTCCATCTGTTGTATCCAATATATCAACACTGATATTATTTGTTTGTTCATAGTGTTAATTTCCGGACACTTATTCTTTTTTATCGACTTTAAACATTTACAGGGTGGTGTGTAGTACCTCAGTATCTAACTAACATAAAAAAATACAAAAAGCTTGAATGTCAAGCTTCCCCACAGTATAAGCCCTCATAATATTACACAAGATATGTAAAATCCAACATTCAGTTAATATTTGAATGTATCCGAACTCGCCCGCGGCTCACGAAACAGATGCTATCATTATAATTATTACAACGCGGTATTTCCACTAGTTAATTGGGTTTAATCCCCCGTTGCTTTAATCTTTATTTGTGATATAGTTTCTGAATTTTGTCTGAAGTCTTGTTATAATAATGGTATGAGTTAGCCTTTTTGGCCTTCAGATTAACCAGTTGCAGCTGAGTAACAGACTTTGAAATAAAGCGACTGTCTATTTGACCGCCTCAAAAACTGCTTGTCACTGATTAGTCTCGAAACAACACAACTGATGATGCCCTCTGAAGCATAAATAAAAATTATACGAAATGATTCAGGTAATAAAAAAGTACATAATAAAAAAAAATTTAGTTCAAGGATCTGGTAAACGTTTCGATCACTGAAAACGTTTGGTTTGTGTCGCTTTCACTTCCCAAAGTACAATAAACATAGCATCAATATGAAACCAAACAACCCATTGTAGCACTGACTCTGCCACTTAGCTTAAACTTTTCCAAGCTACAATTCAAAATCATCAACACACACAACAACACATTTTATATGCATATACTAGGCATATTAAAGCTCTTTCGAAACGTCAGATAGTTTCACGGTTCCAAAGATTGGGTCTTATGGAGAAAAATCGCTAGAAATTCCCCTAACTTTATACCTATCTACATTCAGTAGAAGTATATGTAACGATGGTGCAGTACCACCAGCAGATGAAAGCTGTGTCACATGTATATTTGAAGATAGTGCATTGTCAGCACTGCCATGTTTGTGTTCCAACAACAACTTCAAACTTACATTAGTTGCGGTGTTAAAGACAGTGCCTAGTGTAAGCGATAATCAGGGAAGCTATAGTGCTATAAATATTTCGAAAAATTAAAAATGATGTCCCTATTTAGTCACCTACTATACAAGCTGTTGATTTGCATCCGTGCCATAGTCAAGGACGTAAATATGCTAATGATTCTCGACCCAAATCAACGAAAAAATGGGTAGGTAATTTTTTCATGTTTTTTTCTTATTTACGTATATCCGTCAGTGTAACCCAGGCGTACTTTAATTCGGCGCGTGTGTTACTAGCCTTACTACCGCGCTGCGCACTCACACAAACGCAAACGATACATGCACAAAGCATACGCAACGATCGTTCAATAAAAATTGTAGATCATCCAGCCTACCCAAATTCACCCAATCACAGTGCGAGTACTCCCACACACTCGCCTCGCCGCTCCCCGCGTGCCCTTGAAGCCGGAACAAACAAGCGCCAGTGATGCCAGATGGGGGGGATTCCCCCCAAATTTGGGGGTATTTTCTGCCCACGGGGGTTTTTTTGGGGGGAAGAATCCTTTGGGGGGATCAGCGGGGGGATTTGAAATTGGCTTGGAGGGTTTTGGAGGATTTTTCGAAAAAGTTTTATGACTGAACGACCAAATTACTCACTACTTAATTTGAACGCACCATAGAACCACACACAAAAACATACACACATCATCATCATCATCAGCCTATCGCAGTCCACTGCTGGACATAGGCCTCTCCAAGTGCACTACATACATTTAACATACACACACTACCACAATAATGCTGCGTGCGGAGAACGACGATGAACGATGATACTATATTTATTTTACAGAAAAGAGCTGTTCGACCCATTTATAATCTGGGTCCAAAAGTTTCTCTTAGAGAGAAATTCAAAGAAATAAATATTCTGACTGTTGCCTCTCAACACATTTTTGAAAATTTAATGTACGTTCGTAAAAACATATCTAACTTTGTTCAAATGTCTGATGTTCATAGCATAAAATTATTAGGAATAAACATAATCTTGATGTACATGCTACTCGCCTCCACAGAGTAAGCAACTCGTTCATGGGTCAACGTATACGCTTTTACAATAAACTTCCCAAAACTTTTCAATTAAATGTTTTTCTAATTACTGGGGGTTTTTTCTCAAAACACTAACATTTTGGGGGGATTTTGGGTGAGATTTGGGGAGAATGCTAAATCATCATCTGGCAACACTGACAAGCGCCGACGGCAAGCAAGCAGTGTGTTTGATGTCGCCGCCGCTGCTGCGTACGTGCGCTTTGAATTCCGCGACGTGTAGGTACAAAGTGCGAGATGACGGAAAACTACACGAACACGAGTTGGTGGCGATGGTCCGCCTGTATGCCATCAGTGACAACAGTGTACTAACAGCCATCCATCCTCCGAGCCTTTTCCCAATCATGTTGGGGTCGGCTTCCAGTCTAACCGGATTCAGCTGAGTACCAGTGCTTTACAAGAAGCGACTGCCTATCTGACCTCCTCAACCCAGTTACCCGGGCAACCCGATACCCCTTGGTTAGACTGGTGTCAGACTTACTGGCTTCTGACTACCCGTTATGACTGCCAAGGATGTGCAATGACAGCCGTACATACCTATGTTCCGGGAAATGTTTACCGACCGGGAACCCTCATCACGGAGGGTCATGCTGGTCATGTGACAGACTTATGTGCTAGGACCGTTAACTTAGTGCTTTCGACACATTAAAAACGAATGTGATAGTGTTATGTTAGCTGAAGGACAACCAGCTACTTCGTCGTGCTCGATTGTGCCAAGAGTGTGAAGGTGACAGCTTTGAACAGTACCTCCGGGTAACTAAACTAGGTAATTTATTTATTTGTACATTTTGTAAATACGTAGTCAGCTTAATCAATTTTATTAGTGTAAATAAGTTGATTTCTTAACCACGTCAATAATACCTACGAGCCGAAAGAATCACCTCGTGCCTACACTTAACTAACACATCTTTCACCAATTTAATCGAAAAGTAAAAACAAAATTACTACGAAATCTTTACGCTGAATGTTAAAGCAAACCGAAAATGTTATCAATCAGCTGTTAACAGGTCAGTGAACTTTCCTTTAGCGCACTAGTATTACGTCATTAATAAGATTTCCGTGTTCCAAGGACCTAAGACCGTTAAGAAGGAAGCAAAATTTCTAATTATTAACCAATTTAATTCAAAAATAAAAACTAAATCACTGCGAAAACTTTATGCTGAAAGATAAAGCAAAACGAACATTTTATCAATCAGCTGTTAACATGTTAGTGAACTTTTTTTCGCGCACTAGTATTGCTTATTACTGTAGTTAATATCTGTGTTAAATTTATGCTCAAAAATTAGTAAGTAAAGTAAAACGAAGTTAATGACAATAATGAAGGTGATTTTCGAAACTTTAGGTAAAATGATTTCTATTGCGTATCACTCGGTCTCGCTCGCTCGCGCGCTCGCGCTGTCATGTCGTAGATAAGACACTCACACATCGACACTCACGCACACACGTAGACATTAGTTTTCTCTGTCTACGCACACATAGCTGCCATCACGCACACACTGTGGCCGCGGGGGAATTCTGTTATGATTTGTGTTTAACCGTGGGCTAAATTCTGAAATACCATGAAATTACAACATCAAAAAAAGCAGCGCATATTAGCTTTTTCCCACCTACCGTAATTCAAATCGATTATTTACGTATTTAATTTTAACCTCCTTGACTATGGCACGGATGCAAATCAACAGCTTGTATAGTTTCTTCGAGCAAGATAGCTTAGCTAGGCGATTTGTGACATAATGTTTTCAAGTTTGTACACCGACTTCCTCAAAAATTATTGAGTCTCAATTCGGAGGTTTGTGTGCTCGGAGGAATACAATGTTTTCAAATATTTGCATGTTACCAATGAAAAGCAGTAATATGGGAAAACAGTAAATAAAAATGTAGTAGTAACATGTGAAACAGCAAAACGGGATTATGTGTAAAAAATCTTAAAATAAATAAAAACATTCGTAATAGGTATTACAACGCTAGTTTTGCTAGCTTCATATGGAAAACGAGCCTAACACTCTAACACAGTGCACCTCGTACACTAGAATTTGGACAAACTCCATCGTTTAAGTTCTAGATTTATTACACACCAGGCTACTTTTATCGTTTCACTAAACTATATCGGGCTTGTTTCCACAAGGGGTTAATACATAATATTACACTCTAGTCTACAATTTATCGATGTACCTACATAATAACTACAGGCAAACAGTAATCTACTTCTCTTTATTTTAGCGTTAAAAACATTTTTGTATGACAAAAATATAGAACATAACTTATAGTTGTCTCTCCCCCGTGTTTTTGAGAAACCTCCCTACAAAAGCATTTAGTACCCTTCTCTCTCTAAATCAAATTTTATACAAATCGCGTCAGTCGTTTCATTTTGAAAGTGTTACAATCAAACACACATTTTAGTAGTCGTATCAGTAAGGACTTAAAACTGTTTCCATTTGACACTAAAATCATGTGACCTGTATCTTGAGCACATATGATATATGATCATATTTTACTCCGTAAAATAATCATATTGCGGTAATTTCCCTCGGTATTTCTCACCTGTTTTGAAGAAACTTTAAAAGGGCCACCCGCCGTTGTAAGGCGATTAAAATAGCGCGATGCGAGCTGTATGTACAGTCAACCAAAACAAACTTAAATCTAATGTGGTACTGGGACAGAGAGCAATTCATTTTATAGGAAAAGTGTAGTAAGTTTTGCTGATCAAAGTGTGTAAGTCCCTGAATATAATATTAAGGCAAAAAGTATTTAATTAGTCACATTTATTATTTTAGAGAAAATTGTGGAGATGTGACAATATCTGACCATGTTAAACTCTAAGAGATATGCCCCCTTCATTCTTTACAAGCTATCTCAGAAAATAACACTCCTTATGCTCATTATACTTAACAAAATCCAACTTCATTAAACAATCAGTCTTCAAACTTATAACACCATTCACTTTGACGTTAAACCTCTTCCAAGTATACATACTTCTGACGTCGTCGACTGTACTCCTTTAATATTGTTCTTAGTTCCGAACTTCTCATAATAATTGGTTAAATTAATCAGGATTTGTTCCGTGTAAAACAAAGTTGACAACCGAGAAGTTTTTGATTAAGTAGTTATAAGGACCGATTAATTTTCAGTTGAAATTTTGTGCTGTCGCACTTAATTGATTTTAATTATGAATTTGGAGTGGCTGTCTGAACGATGGTGGAATCATGATCGGAAACTTTGTTTCTTTGGTTTGTGAGCTATGGAATTGGGAGATTAGTCTAGTTTCCACTAGGTCAAGGACAACTGAAATAAACTAAAAGAGTAATCGTTGGCTTGCTTTGGTATCGCATCAGACCCATCGTATATGCTAATATTTATACTTATGTAAAGCTGATAGGATTATTTGTTTGTTTGTACGCTTGAACGCGCTAATCTCAAAAACTACTGCTCGAATTTGAAAAAGAATCTGTGTCAGATAGCCCGTCATTCGAGGAAGACTACAGGCTTTATTCAGATGCTTAAAGTAGTTGTTAGAACGCGATTAACTGGTTATAGAAGCAAGTGGAATACATAAAAATTAAAGAATCAACAACATGTCTAGCAGGTACTATTTTTTTTCAACTCTTGATAACTTAATACCATTCAAACAGAAGCTATCACATTTTATTCGAAGAGATCACTATAAAACGGTAGTATCGTTCTTAACTAGCGTCAAACGGCCAAGTTTCGAGGGTTCGCCAAGTTAGTCAGTAATTTGACAAGTTTGAACAAAGGTGAGCTTTACTTGACCCACCTTTGCATTTGCATTTATATGAGCCATCATTATAGCTCCTACTAAAATTAGGTAAATGTACCCTTGGGATGGAAAATAAAAGCCGGGAAGTGAGATTAAGATCTCAAGGTCAAATAAGAATAAAGTTATTACAAATAATGGGAGTCGTTTTTGGTGTTCGGTTGTGTAAAAATATGGATCTTGTTTTCTTTTGAAAACAAATATTGTTACACATGTTTATTGGTGTTCTTGAAATATGACGTAAGACAGAGAAGTATAGAAGAAAAAGACTTGCTGTGCCGAATGGAAATAGGACAAGGGAGGATGATGATGAATTATATTAACACATGTGCTTTCCTAAACTATTAATTGATTGTCTGCATTCAACTGATTGCCTTGATAATTTTAAAGCAATAGATAAACATGACATTAAATTCCATAATGATCGACAGATATGTACAAATCTAGTACCTAAGGATTTTAATTTGACTTAAACTTTATTTTTCTGAAATGAGAAATCGTCGGATGAGTGTCAGACATTTACCGTTTAAAAACTCACTTTTATTCCTTTCACATCCAATGAACATTGATGCTAAAAACTCAATTTCTAAATAAAGGTCTTCAAGGAACATTCCTTGTGTAATTGTAGTTTCCGAAGCTATTGTGCTTAATCTACTTTTAGCGTTAACTGAAATTAGCTTAGTTGAGATAGTTAACAAGAAAACCAGAGTTACGCTGAGTAATTCGTCTTAAGTTAGCTCTTATTGTGTCACTTAATTGCCATTTTCTATTTTAAAATTGCTTAGCCAGGTAACCTAGGGGTATATTTTTTTATCTGAAATTGATTCAATTGTTTTTCTGCGTTTTCATCCCCGTTCCATGAAAACTAATGCTCATAGCTTCTTTCCGACAATCAATACATTTTTCAAATCGGTCCAGCAGTTTCGGAGCCTTAACAACAAACAAAAAAAATGTTTCGTCTTTTTTCTATTAGCATAGTAAATCGATCAATTCATTCTTAAATAGAATTTATTTAGGTATAGGCATTTAGAACGATAAAACTACTTTTAAATAATTTAGCACATTTAACTATGAAAGTCACTCCTAAATGATACACAAATGCCTGAAACCATTCAACATGTAATTACAGCTGTAATGGGCATAAAAATGTAAATGACACATCCTGTACATGAGAATGAACGTTAAGAGCACCCTGTAAATGAAATTAAACAGCTTATAGTACAACTTAATTACGGGTAATGAGCATTCCCCACAGAATAAGGATGAAACAGCTTTCTCGATAAACAGGCTATTTACCAATGAAAAATTTTTCAAACCGATTGTTTTGCCTTCAAACAACAGACTATTAAGATGTATAATATTATGGATTCAACACAAAATCCCAACACAACAAGACCAAATCTAACCGCAATTCTACAAAGAAAATCTCTAAAATGTATTTAAAAAACTCTAATCAAAATACATTGTTAGTGTTTCTTGTACAATATTCTGTCGCTAAAGACCTGGGGCTCATTACACGGTAATTAAAACTGTATGCTTGGATTAGTATTAGCACCAGAAGCTTGGAGGTTGATACACACTGTTTGAAAGGTTGGGGAACAAAGTCTGTTTGAGATGATGTTTTGGTAAATGATTGTGATGGTATTATTTTTTAGGGTATTTGAAATTGCATGCCTGAACAAAGATTTGATTTTAAAGCTGTGTTGAAACCAAACTGACTGTCAGCCGCTGAATGTGTTGTCGTTCCTCGTCAACTCTTATATAATCTATCCATTCGTTTTCAGATTATTTTAGAATCAGCTTCCATAAGCACCAAGCCTGAATAAGCCTAACTTTCTTGCGTTTTTTTAACTGAATTGCAGAACATACTTAAAAGTTATGTAGGTAAATCAAATTCAATCGATAAATACAGCGTTTCACCGTTATGCCATCACCATAAAAGAAAAATATTGCAACAGGGAAAGCCGGCAATTTTTTCCTTGAAAGGATTTTCGATATCGACTAAACAGTTCCAAAGAACACCTTCAAAGAACAAAGTTCTCTTTCAGATAACACTAAAGACTACGCTAACCATCTCTTAAGACCGTATTTTCTATCAAGAATGTGCAGAACATAGTTGCATATAATTAGCCAAGTTGCTTTCAATAGAAGCCGTAATGAGTTCATCCCGACTAATGAACTAGCAACGTAAACATGCTGCGCTGCGCTTCATACGAATTTACTTGTAGGGAATTAGATTGCTGTAGTCATTACGGTGACTTAATAGCTTTCCTTGAAGAGAAACAACTTAACGAGGCTTAAAGATGGATTTCTATAACGTATGTGTTGATTTGGTTACTGGAGATAGGCATTGGACAATAGCTTGTTTGGGGCTAGTGACACGATTCAATCTTTGGTAAGCAATTTCGAGGGCAGATAGGTTATTTAAATCCGTACACAATAAAGAATCATTTTCTTCGCGACTTTTTAGTATATTGGTATACTGCTACATGCGTTTTAACGCTTACCTATCAAACTTAAACTTTATCCAAATTGTTTTTCGTATTTCATAACTACTCTGCTGGAGTGCACACAACAAATAGGTACTCATTCTATTTCATATTTCTAAGTTTAAGATAACACTAGAGATTAAGCTTACCATCTCACAAGACCGTATTTTCTATCAAGAATGTGCAGAACATAGTTGCATATAATTAGCCAAGTTGCTTTCAATAGAGGCCGTAATGAGTTCATCCCGACTAATGAACTAGCAACGTAAACATGCTGCGCTGCGCTTCATACGAATTTACTTGTAGGGAATTAGATTGCTGTAGTCATTACGGTGACTTAATAGCTTTCCTTGAAGAGAAACAACGGCTTAAAGGTGGATTTCAGTAAAGTATCTGCTGATTTGCTTAGGCTCTAGAGATAGGCATTTGTCAATAAGTAGCATAGGCTAAAGAATTTTAGTATGCACATAACAATGATCAGTTATTTAGCCGGTATCAGATCGATTAAAAACTCTGATAGGATTTCGTTAAAAATACAAGCAGTCGGCCCTCTCTGCCGAATATTTAGTCTGTACTGAGTGCAACGTAAGGGTGCTTACATAAAGAAACAGGTTGCCGATACAGACAAACCTGTACTGGTATGTAAGCACCCTTACAAATAGTTATGTAGAAATACACTAACTTTTAACTTGATAGTTTCAATAGACAAGACAGTTCCAAAGATCACCTTAATAAAGACACAAAGTCCTCTTTAAGATATTGTTAACCATTTCGCTAGGCCGTATTTTCTAGGTATCAAGAATGTGCAGAACATAGTTGCATATAATTAGCCAAGTTGCTCTCAATAGAGGCCGTAATGAGTTCATCCCGACTAATGAACTAGCAACGTAAACATGCTGCGCTGCGCTTCATACGAATTTACTTGTAGGGAATTAGATTGCTGTAGTCATTAAGGTGACTTAATAGCTTTCCTTGAACAGAAACAACGGATTAAAGGTGGGTTTCTATAACGTATCTGTTGATTATTGCTAGATTGACAATAACTTGTACTGGGCTAGTGTCATAATTCAATCTTTGGTAAGCAATTTCAAGGATCGAGAGGTTATTTAATATTTAAATCCGCAAATAATAAGGAACCACTTTTAGTCGCCGTTTTGGAGTATATCACCATTTTTTTGCCGTAAAGCCTTTGGTACACTACTACTTAACTCTCAAAATGTATGGTATGGCGATCCAAATTGTGTTTTTATCAATTTCAAAATTAAATTGCTGGAGCCATGGCTAAAACGACTATTTCTCTTTCTGTTTCATTTCATAAAACACGTATGGGTGGTTAATATGTAAAACCGTGCAACTAGTGTGACGTTTCATAGGAGCTTGCGAAGGCCTATTTGAAACATTTGACTTAGACTAAACAATTACTGAATACAAAATGAACAGGAATTGCAATTGCAAGAAACAATGAAGAAAAGTAATAAAAATTAAACCTACAAGATAACTTAGTAATTGTTATTGCAGCTCACGTCACCCCAAACACACTTGCAGATAAGAGTGGAACCCTTAAAGCTATGCAAGATCTTGGGGGGATAATTCTTCCTCAAAGCCAAGCCTTTTGAACGATAAGATTAATGGTAAGATTTTTAACTAAGACATGTAGATTGACAATCATATTATAAGAGGTGAATAATTTAATGATTATGAATCTTAGACTGGATACTAAAATTAATCATATGTAGTGTATAGTTTATCATCATCATCATATACCGAGCCTTTTCCCAACTATGTTGAGGTCGGCATCCAGTATATAGGTAATGTATAATAGTTCTCGCCACAGAATTTTACAATTGAGAAGTCTGCTATAAGTCGATGCGCTGTTGTTTTTTGTTCATACATTTTTGGCTTTTGTGAATATGATAGAAGTCGACCTTTGGACAAGCAAAGCTTTTCGACAATATCTATACGAACGAATGCACAAGGAATCAAATCATTTAGTTGCAATTGCAAAATTATATGGCACGAAAAATAACTTAATTTACAACACAAAAGAAACTCGTGTAAGTAAAGATTTTTTACCAGAAAAAATACTCGAAACATAATAGAAAATAAGTGCGCTCGTTTTAAATAAACTCAAGAGCGTTAGGCAAAATCTAATCTGAGAACAATTTAAAGTTATAATAACACTCTCCATTCTGCGCAAATTAATTGCAAAGTCAACTTAAAGTCCACATTTCTCCCGGGATTTTTAGGGTTTGGAATAAAAATGCGAAACTATGGCAACCGCAAAAAGTATGTAATAACTGTGAAATCTTTTACCTACTGCTGTTTTTATTCTAGCAACATTTTTAATTCTGGCTTTAACTTGGAAATTAATCTATCATAAGACTGTTTAAGTAAGCAATCAAACAAGTTTAATAACTACAGCCAAAAGACAGCACAAAAAAAAGCAGACTAAGAAAACACACTGCAAACTTTTAGTGGGCCGATAGTGTGTTCGGGCTCATATATCAGTATAAAGACGAATGGCTCATATATCAGTATAAGTACGCACATTACTAAGATCAGATACCTATTTAGCCACTATCAAACTAGCTGAAAGCTTTGATTGGAATCAAGATTTTCTTAGGAAAATTGTCAACCATCGGATCAACTATTGGTTGCATTTTTAGTTTGATTGTTGTCTTGCGTTCTGGCATTCATGTCTATACTGGTTTATGAGCCCGATCAAACTATCAGCCGACTAACAGCTTGTAGTCTGCTACTCTAAAGGTAGTTTAAAAAATCCCCTAGTTAGGCAGTTTCCCAGCTCAGAATTTTCAGTGTTAATTAAAACAGCTAAGGTTAGTGAGATCAGAGAATGTTAAGACGCTAACGATTCACGTTTCTAGGCCCATTATCATGCAACGTTTGCCCAATTACACGCTTTTGAACTGCACAAAATTAACTGTTCAGACACGCGATACATATTGTTCACAAGTTTAGAACACATGTTTTTGATTGAGGCAATTTTCTGCTTAAGAGTTTCTAAATTGGAGAGCTCTTGGAGTTAATGTTGCTTTTGATTATAGAATGGATTTTCAAGACTATAAATTGAGTAGTAGAATTAAATTGTCTTGATGAGAATTTGAAAATTGATTTCAACGCATCTAACCTAAGACAATGTTCATACTAGAATTATCTATATTACAAAACTACTGGGTTGTAAATCTCATGTTGCTGATTAGTACTATAATCACTTTGAGTACGTCACCCAAATAACTTATTAACTTACAATGAGCACCTATTCTTCTGCAGTCGAATCTCTTAATCTCATCGCTAGGCTCTTCAGTAATAAGATTGGTAACTCAAGCTAGAAACTAAACAGTAACCTTTCCTGCTAGTACCTATGTCTTTTTAATCGAAGTTCGCGATACAATCACATAAAAAACGATAAAACACGACTTACACGAAGTTTTAAATTTAACAACTGTATATGTTATGGACCAAGTGATAAATTGGGCAGTATACATAATGCCCGGTCATTATGAAAAATGCCCAATATGAGAGTGCAATTTGATAATAATTATTCAAATAATCAAATTGACCGGGCACTATACATATTGCCCGTGACCTTTTGGGCAAAGTAATACAAACATATTTAATTTCATTTTTTTAACATAACACAACCCATATTAATTGACCCAGCATGGAAGTAAGCATGCAACATGCAGCAAGCATCGCTTCTGTCACGGCTCCGGTGCTGCGGGGCTCCGGCGGTCCCATGCGAGCTTATCGTCGCAGATGGTTTTCACGCTCACCACCGCAGCTTCGGCTTGCTGGCCGGCTCCGCCGGCCAGCCTCAGCCGCGTCGGCGAGCGTTTCAACTACCTGCGCCTCACCTCGCAGGCCGCCTCGCCCCTCCGCGCCTACGCGGTTTTGAATTGCACTCTAGGGGTAGGGCAGACAAGACTACGTCGAGTCGGTTTTGCAGCGATTCGTTTTCGTCACTAAGTTCAATTTTTAATACAATGTTTTGAATCCAAGTTAAATTCGACCATAAAAAAAACGAGCCAAGAAAAACGAGATCAAGAAAAACGAGGCCGAGTAAGTAAATCAGATGACAATTGCCCAATTAATAATTTTGTGGCTAGACTTGTAATTTTCCATTAAAATAGAACATATAATTTTAACAATAATCATAAAATATGTAGCAAGTAACAGGATTTATTTATTAGAACAACTGCCACCTTCGCACCGCATAAAATATAGCTTTATTATCAAATTGCCCAACTATCATGTAGCAATATAATAATGCCCGTACAATGTGATAAATAATGAAGTTAAGATAGTTATTAATCACTTGGCCCGATAAAGCTAGACATTATGCATAATGCTCGGGCATTATAAATAATGCCCGAATTAATCACATGGTCCATAACATATACATATTATCATTGTTTTGGTATGTACGCACACTGTTGAATATAACTACAGTACTTTGATCTTTCTTAATTAAACTTAATTTTGCGTACAACACAATCTTTTCTTCAAAGTATGCAAACTATGCTTAATAACTTTAATGATCAAATTAGTTTCACCACTTTTGAAGTTTCATTTGCTTTTATTTCAGTTCAGTGCATTATCTTAATTTAACTGTTAAATAATGATAGCTATATTCATGAAAAAGTATGATATGAACTTGGTATGTACAGAAATTATATTAGATGCAGTAATATTATATTACTGCATCTAATATAATTTCTGTACATACCAAGTTCTATAATTGAAACTGTTTTAGAACTCTTGAAGTATTCAAAAAGCTTCTTATAAGCCATGCAAGACTATTCAAGTTTTTAAAGCTACTGCTCTTAGCTACGTGTATTCTTATGTATTTTTAACAGTACAGTACCTACCATCGATGGAATACTAGCGCATTTACCGCCTAAAACTGAAGAGATAATATTGCCAATTGTGCAGTAATCCCCACATTTTTATCCAACACACGAACCATGCAATATAAAAAAACAAAATTGCATAACGTATTACATTTCAAAAATGGAATTACTAACTGGAGAGCACGTCTATTCAAGTTTTTCCAAATTACCCACGCTCATTCTCACTACAGGAACTTTAGAGCGAAATGAGCGCGGAAAGCGCTCCGAGCGTTGTGTTCACATTAAAATAATATAATAACACCAAGTATACTTAGCAAAAATCGAATCGTATAAGGTCGTACGTACTGTCAAGAGTATTATTTAATACTGACACATTAACAAGGGATTTTGGATTCTACGTGCTACAGGTTAAGGTGCAATTTTGTTTGGAGAAAGAATGAAATGTAAGTCTGAAAAATATGCTGCAAAAGCAACACTATTAGCTACTCTTTTTCTGTTTACGAGTATTTTGTTTGGCAACGTATGTTAAATTGAAATATGTGATTTATTCTGAATACGCTGTAGTTTTTCCTTTCAATATTATAATATTTGGTGTGTAATGGATTATGGTTCGTGTAAGCTTTAAATGTTAAGCAGGTTTTGAGTTTTTTACATTTTTTGTTTCTTTAAAATCTTTTATGAGGTTTAAAATTAATTTAATTTTAGTGGTACATGTAAGGCTAGGCAGATGTAAATTATTTTACCTTTTACTAGAATAGTTTCAGTTATATTGGAAATATTTGTAGTGTTATAAGTATCTATGTAAATAATCTTATCGACTGTAATTTATTATTCTGATGACATAAAAACTGCTTTTGGACGAATTTAAGAGCCAAAAAATTTGACAAAAAATATAAAAGATGTTCACAACAAATTAACAAATAAACATCGTCCATATTTATGTACGATCAATCCCACCATTTATACAAAGTTTCGCTATGTGGCTTATCCGAAAATATGTTCCTATAAATGTTATTTGTTTGACGTTTGATTTGGCTATCCGCCACTCCTAGTGTGGCCATAAAAATTGCATATTATTTACATCGACCCGATCCCAATTTTCCATCTATCTATTGTCTTGCTTACTATAATATATAGGAATTTGACGAATATGTAGTCAATGTCAAAATTCTATCTCTAGATATGGACTTTTGGGAATGGCCGTTAAGATTCTAAAATTGCTGATATGACCTTTAAATTCCTAAATAAAAATAATAGTGGATATAAACTTTTTTTCCGGGTGTTAACTGAGTGCCCTCGAAGTGGGTTGGGTGGTGGGAGGCCAGAGGGGAACAGTTAGTTAAGAAATTTGTAAGAAAGGAACACCTTACTCAAAGTAAATTACTACATACTTACATGTTAATCACGGCCAATTTGGAAACTAAAAGTAAACATTCTAAGCTCTTAAAACTAACGAAAAATGTTGCCTACTTTACCTAAACACTAAGTTGTAGTAAGCAGCGCAACTTTCATAATTCACCCTAAAATTATTACACCGCATGCGCGAAATTGCATTTTAAATCTTGCAGTTTTTAAACCTCCGGTTTTGTGGCCCCGTTCTCCGAATAGCTGTGAAAACGTAGATAGCATGTGAGCCTTACCAAATATTTTTAGGAAAAAAAAAACATGGAGCAGATTTCGACTATATTTTTTTAATACTTTCATTGTTTGTGCTTCTCTTTGTAGCTAGATTTCAGCCTGTTGAAACTTGACACGTGTTTTATTCGCGTATCCTGGATTCGAAAATAAAAGGATTTTTGAAATTTTGTGAGCTTTTGAGGGTTCATTTTTGATAGTTTGTTACAGTCTTACTCGCTGAATTTTTAAAGAATGCTTTGTGGCATTAAAAACATCTGTGTATCATCCATTATGTATAATTCACATCCACTATGTATCATTAACTATGTGTCAATTTAAAAAAGACTTCCCCGGATCGGACCCGGACAAAAAGTAACCCTATTCAGGCCCTAGGATTCCGTGCACTAGGTATATTTTGATTTTTTATAATTTGTTCAGTAGTTTTGGCATTAAAGCGCGTCAGAATTATTACCACATTTATAACATGAGGAAGGATAATTTATAGGACTTTTTATCTCTCATCTTGAGTGCATTTATTTATTTTTATTCATCCAATATTAGCTCAATTTTTAAACATAAACCTGGAATCAAAGTCCCACAGTCAGTTGTTGCCCCATCTAAACATACAGTCTCCATGATTCCCAACGTAAAGTGAGATGGCTAACTCCTAATGGAGCGTGACACGTCTGACAAGGGTCAGACCACAGACCTCACCGGTATTGTGGCTGCCACAGATATGTAGTCATGGAGCCAGATGCATAACGCTTGACAATGTCCGTCAGTTATATGGGACGTACCTAAGCTTGTAACTGTAGGTACACCTAATTTATTTGACCTCGCATATGTACTTATGTATCGCATACTTATCGTTCATTTTATAATTCAAAATATGTATCGTTCTTTTCTGGTTTTTCTGTTACAAATTCTAACGTAGTCGAAGATGTATGTAGTCTACTTTTACACCGTTTTAAAGATTTTGAACTACGGTACCCTTAAAACGAAACTCAACTTACGACTTATGTCCTCGTCGCGTTAACAAACACCTAATACTAGCCTACTCAACAGTGCACCTCTCCCCATCTCTCGTCATAAAATTCGGGACGTCCATCGTCAACAAGGGGCCTCACAGACATCACAACAGACGCAGATCTCAACTGAAACAGGTCTACATGCCTTGTGGGGTAGTCAAACTGACCGCCAACCCACAGTCTTGAGCCGCGGTTACCAATAATGTACCTTAGATTAGATCCTGTGGCGTGTCTGATATTCAGTTAAGTCTGTGGTGAAGTATGGCTGCTATATAAATAAGCTTGGTATTATATGTGCGATTGTAAAACTGTAAACCTATCACTCTATAACTCAGTTCTCACAAGTTCTCTATCAATGCTTGTGATTCCTGTATAATTTTTCTTATACATGAAGTAAAATATATCTCTAAATAGATTGCAAAGCCGGAATAGTGACCGCGGGCCCACAGCTTTGTGCCGCGATCACTAGTTATGGTACCTCAAATCCTGTGGTGGGTCTGATATTCATTTAGGTACTGTGGTCGAATCCGATGGTTATGTAGGTATATGCCTAAGCTTAGTGAGCTTTGACTGCGGTGGTAAGAAGGTAATGATTCCCAATTAAATATGGCTGCAGATAATATTGATGAGAAACCATGGATTGTGTGGAGGGCGATATGGAATGGAAAAATAGGCGGCTTGTGACAAAATTGTTTGGGTGTTCACTTGAAAAGTCAAAGTCAAAGTTCCTAATTTATTTGCTGTAAATGTGGTACAAAAGGAAAAACAATTAAAATACATAGCGTTAGCAATACTATTTATTTTAAACGACACGGTCATTGAACTCGCGGATAGAATTTCCGTACGCGGAATCTAGAGATTTACGAATATCTTGTCGTCCGATAGACGCTAATTGCAGTTCATTCAACAAATGGTACCGAGATTGTGAATATTTTTTCATTTTAATTGAAAGATGAGCTGGGTCTTCAACGCCCGTTTCAGTCCAAGCAGTCTCACCTCCGCCGGCCGTGCCCGCTTCAAACAAAAGACACGGAAAACAAAATAATTTGTTACTCACATCACAACCACACAACCACGGTGTTTTCACATATTGTTCGGATTTAAACACATGCGTATATGTTTTCGTTTCTGTGGTACATTTTTGCGTAAGGTTAAGTTCAGGCCGCGGCGGCCCCTTTGCCTTCAATTCAAGCCGAATTTGTAAGGTTTTTTCACAGTTTTTAATGAACTCAACATTATAAGTGTCCATTTTAACACTCACTTTAATAGTAATAAGTAACAAGTACAATCTATTTATACATACAACACTTATGTGATTATTAATTTAAAAAATCCCGAATTAGTAATTACATTCGCCGTTCGCGCGCATGCATGATCTGTCATCTGTTTGCTTATATCAGAGTGGCAACGTCGCGCGCAATCGCTGTCGGGCGCGCGCGATTGGTAAAATAGACCGACCGGCAACGTCGCGTGAGCGGCGCTCCAAAATTGGCTATTTTTGCATAGAAAATCTTTTGTTTCACGCGCAAGCCTATGGCGAAATTTCTCTTTCACTCCTGTTGGATTTCGTATTATGCAATGTATTGAATCCTGTTTCATTGGAGGATTACCTAGGTATGACATGATGGTGTATGCCGTGTATGGTATGACGGGTGTGGGCTGTGGGATGGGTAGGTAATGAATAAAGGTCTTTTTTTAAAATTAGTATTTACAGTAGTTCTTTACAATAGTTTTTGAATAAGTAATAATATTAGTAATGAATTTAAGGAGTTTAATTTTGTTATTAAGTAGGTAGGTACCTATATTTTTTTATGAGAGGGAGTTCACTGCACCAGCGCTCCTTAGGGCGAACCGCATCTGTGAAAGAATGTGACTTGTGAGATGAAAGAAGATAGAGAAAATATTTATGTAAGAAGATGACACGCCGGCCAGTATGGAAGATGATGACACTGCGCCGACATTCAATAAAAATCATAATAGTTGCACTACTTGCAACAAAAGAATGACTGAACCGATCTAGCTAAGACTTTGATAAAAGTATTTGCACCTCGCAAATACTTTTATCCCCATCCGGGCATGGAAAGTATGTCCGAATGTAACCGCGGGCGAAACCTAGTTTGAAAGACAGACTAGAGGATAATGATGATGAAAGACGACAATTTTCAAGCATATAACATGCTATTTTTAAAAACATTAAACTCAAAACCACCAAGAAAATCCGTGAAAGAAAAATTCTAAAAATATAAAAGTGCCGTGTACAGTTTTCGTTTAAAAGTGAACGTTAGTTGGCATGGACACGGATTGTAGTTCACGTTTGACAAATAGAATAGAAAAACGTTGACGCTATACGTAACGAGGAGACGGTTCTATTGGATTTAGTTTTCTGTTGAAGTCTGTGAGATTTTTATTTTGAAACTAAAATATATACTTTTTTTAAATGATTGCAGTTAATTTGGCCATGGCATGACTCAGTCAATGCATTTTTGAAAATCAATTGGCCTGAATTACTTTTTAAAATGTATCACTTTCTAAATCTAGGATAACCAATAACGAAATATTTATTTCCAAAATAATTCAGTAACTTGAGTAAAATGTAAAAAGTAAACTTATGTGCTTTTAAATTTTACGTTTTAACATACATCAGCTGTAAATAAAACATTATTTAAATAAAAGCTTTTAGCATTCCAAACATCAATTTGTAATCCTATCTTCGACTTTATGGACTTATGGAGTTTTCATTTTCACGCCATTTTTTTGAATTAAATATTATTACTAGCTGTTTTCCAAAGTTCCACCCGCATCCCTAGGGATAATTTCCGTACTCCGAAAAAACAGCATATATTATGTCTTTTCTCAATTCTATATAGAAGTAGCAAAGATTTATATTGGTTCAGGAGATTTGGCGTCAAAGCGTAATAGACAAACAGATAAGATAAGTAAGGTGAGTAAAGATAACATTACACAATAGTAAACATTTATAAACATAATTCATCTTAAACTTTAATACTGCAGTGAAAATCAAGTAGGAAACCGTACATTACACTTCGAGCCATCAAAAAATAGTAAACCCATATGTTCCGAACCAAAGCATCGTCGTCGGCCAATTTTAAATCTCTCATTGATACTGGCCGCAATATTTTTCAATTTGTAACTAAACAAGCCGTTTGCGAGAAGATATGGTGTAACAAACGGGAGTTCAGAGTATTTATGGGTTTTGATACTTCGATTTACGTTTTGTATTTTGTTCGTAAGTCTGTGAAATTGTTGATAGGAACGGGAGCGTGGTCTAGTGGTCTAAATCTGTGTAGATTTCAGGTATTGTTATTGTTAAATTTTAGTTCCAAGACTGGCTTCTGCCAGCGCGCTGGCAAAACTCTGCAGAGTTTTCATCAGCATTCAATCGGAATCACCTAGATAAAAATAGGCCATAGCTTTCTTCGATAAATAGGCAATCTAATACCTATGGTTTATTTTTCAAATAGGACCAATATTTCCTGAGAATAGCGCGATCAAAAAACTCTTCAGCTTTTATTATTGTAAAATCGATTTTAGAATCTAGTTGGTATACAAAAATCGGTTCAACAATTGTCAGATAATCTCACACAAACATACATACGGGTCTATCCTCCTTTTTATGAAGTCGATAAAAAAATGTTAACAAAGTCTAAATTGCAAAATCGATGATTTCTCAATACCTGACACAAAAATGCTGTCCACCATATTCCATAGTTTGGCAGGTGACAACTACGGTACTATCGTTTGCCTGCGTATGTCATTCATCTAAACCGTCACTAGAAAGTGCTAGAAATGTGTGCTAGGATTGAACACACATTTGCACTTTGCCATTCAATGTCATTTTTGGGTTTCCGAGCGAATGTAGTGGAAGGGGACTCTGTTTCGTGTGAATCTGTCCATCATAGCTGGTTATTTTAGAAAATATTTACGTAAGACTTACAATTTTGTAAATAAAACACGTAGAAGTTTATAAAATTGATTATGTGAAAATTGGATATGGCAAGAAAGAATGTTACTTGTGATAACGTCAGTTAAAAGAGTCATCATCCTCCGAGCCTTTTTCCCAAACTATGTTGGGGTCGGCTTCCAGTCTAACCGGATGTAGCTGAGTATGTTAGTTAGTCAGTTAAAAGAGTATGGAAGAAGAAAACATGATGCGAAGACCATAATTAAAATTGGGATAAGGGCAGGAGGAAAAGAAAAGTCGTAGTATGGTAGTGAAATTACAACGATCAGGTATGTAATAGGGTGATTTGGTTCGCGAATCACGTTCAAATTATCAGTCGATGAAATGATGAACGAAATCAGAACGAGAATATTTTTACACACTTTGAAGACTGACCTAAAGAAATACAAAACGATATTCACCTCAAGCATCACACAGTTTCCTCAACGATTCCCTTTATTTCACCAGAAAAAAGGGTCTAGCCTTTGTATGTAAATACCTACAACATATCTTCATAAATGCAAATATCTGTAAACTTATACCACATATCATGAAATCTCTAAACCCAGTGCCCATGTATACATAAATCGGTTGAGCTGATTTTATGCTCCAATGATCTAGAATATTCCTTTCAAACCTACTGACCTAGACTCGTGTACTTATTGTAGATATAGGTACTAGTATTTTCCTACGGCTTTGCAGTCCCTGCTTTCTGATGGAACTTAACGTGTCTGAATCAAAATTAACTTGTGCATTATTTTTATTTTTGAAAACCTTCCAATGTAGGTCCGTTTTTCACTGTAGATAGAAAAATATCTGCTGTTTTTAATGAGGTTTTCACCCAATATGTACCTAGTTATAAGATTGTTGGCTATACATTTTTTGGTAGTTTGTAGGTATATAGGTAGTTAATAAATACGCATGCAACGTTGGGGTGGATCTTAGTTAAGCTATACTGCAGAAAATTTTATTGAAATCCACTTAGATTTTTTTACCTGAAATAGAAACGAACTCGCGACGTATATCTTATCCCTATCCTAACCTTGTTCATAAATTCTATATAGGTTCTATTAAAACCGCATGAAAATCTATGCAGTAAGCAGTTTTTGAGTAGACATACAGACATTTGACAGACTTTGTTCTATAACAAACAGTGTGAACTAGGATTAATAATACATAATAATATGAGCCGCCATGTCTGAAAGCCTGCATTTGTTATGCGTGACGGTGTGTCCTCAGCTTATGAATAGAAATGGCCTGCGTGAAAATATTTTATTAATAAAATAGGTTTAGGCATTAACTAGGTTTTGAACGTGACTTTGTTTTTGTGAAATTTGAATTCAGTTAAAAATAGAAAAATGAATAATCTGTGTTCTATGACATTAGTAAAACTGTGACTATGTAACTGACAATTTAAAACAAAAATTGTAATGCGAAAGCAATTCTATCTCTCTAACTAGTTCTTCTTATGAAGTGAGCTGCAGATTTAGTCACTTGACAAGCCCTCATGTCAGAGTTTTCTCAAATCCGCCTGACTGCCTTGTAGACTGCCGAAGCCCGCTTTTCTTGTAACGCACAGTGGAGTAATACCGCCAGTTTCTATGCTCCGGGCTGTTTTGTGAAAGATTCCAAAAGCGATTGCGGCCCGGGAATCGAACCCTAGACCACGTGCACAGCAGTCGCGCTATGCTAAATTAAACGCACAAGGCAGTTTCTGTCTAAATGTCCATCAAAAATATAGACTACAATTTTCATTAGGACTTTTTCCAAAACAAAATCTTTTTGTTTGTGATATAAATAAACTTTCCAGCTTTTTAATATAAATAAACACACATCTATAGGTAACTATATAATTTGGAGTTGCAATTTCCACAGCAGTAATTCTGTCAACATCCGTGCGATAGTTTTTGTTGAAACCGGAACACACGAACTCGCAGCTTCCAGCTCAACCGTTTTTCGTGCAAATAATATGTCTGTCTGTTTGTTAGTTTGTATTGTTTTATAACTTAGGTACTGTCGTTGTATTTTATGGAGAGAAATATTGACTCGTTATTTATTGTTCCTCTTTAAATGTTAGGTGGGATTTAAAAGTAATTGACATACATATGTCTACTCAGTACAAAAATTGTAATGTCATTTAGAAAAGTTTAAGCAGTTGACACGGGAATCAAATCCCCAACACACTCTATACACGTCTGATATTGATCAAATGCTATGTTTCATTGATCAGAATTCCGCAAATTAATTCAGTACTGTAACATTCACAGATAATTAATTTATAACATACATAGGTGCGTATCTTATTCAGAATTTCTAATATGTTATATGTAACTTTTGCAGTGGAAAATGTCTCAGGATGGGTGGGTCAAGCTATTACGGACTAAAAGCCACATAAGTTCCTCTTTAACCCTTCATATACCAGGAGCTTTGTAATTCTCTTAAAAAATCTGTCCTAGGTACGTGGGTGTCCTGTAGATAAAACTTTTAATTCTTACATTTAGCTTCATGAAAATAACCCTACAATTTGGTCAAAAACACCAAAACAAATACCTAAAACCCCTAATTACCGCATCGGCCACAATTAATAGCAGACACGTACAACAATAGCGTACAATTCATCATTATTAGTTAGCGCCGTCACTCATTATTGTTATAAATTGTTCTACGTCACGTGGAGGCAACAACGCGACAAATTCAATTAGTGTTCCGACTTTTGTTCGATAAACTGTGTTGGTGTTTAGATGTATGGGGTTTTGTTATATTTCGTGTTTTGGAGAAGTGTATTTGGGTGTAACACGATATCTAGGAAGCTTTTTACTCGGTACGATTAATGGAAAACTGTGTGAAATTTAAATCTTCCGCATAAAATTTCGTGGAAATTCGCACAATATTTCTTAAGGTTATCGCGCATAAACAGACGCGGCGAAGAACTGTTCTAAAACGCGTAATAAAATTTGACATTTAAGCCATAGATTCAAAAATAACCCACTGAAATCCTAATCCTAGTGAAAGAAGGTCTTGATTTTTATCCAATCAAAAGATACGTTATACATCAAAGCTCTTCTAGAAATACAAATGCTACCTCCCAGACAATATGTAACACAACTAGTGCAATAAATAACAAAACTGCACATAAAACAAAATTACATACACTTTACGAGCGGCACTTACGAAGTGCAATGTTGTCGTGCAAGCCGTCAGAATTGCGCCAAGTTATAGTAGTAGTAAGTTGTAGGTATTTTATTGTTTGATTTGTTAACAAAAAATTAGAAATTATCGATTTTATTGGTGCTGTATTTTTTATAAAACAAGTATAAAATTAATACCTTTAGGTTAAATCTATATGTTATGGACCATGTGATTAATTCGGGCATTATAAATAATGCCCGAGCATTATGAATAATGTCTAGCTTTATCGGGCCAAGTGATTAATAACTATCTTAACTTCTTTATTTATCACATTGTACGGGCATTATTATATTGCTACATGATAGTGGGGCAATTTGATAATAAAGCTATATTTTATGCGGTGCGAGGGTGGCAGTTGTTCTAATAAATAAATCCTGTTACTTGCGACATACTTTATGATTATTGTTTTAAATTATATGTTCTATTTTAATGGTAAATTATAAGTCTAGCCACAAAATTATTAATTGGACAATTGTCATCTAATTTACTAACTCCGCCTCGTTTTTCTCATTCTTCTTGGCTCGTTTTTTTTATGGTAGAATTTAATTTGGATTCAAAACATTGTATTAAAAATTGAACTTAGTGACGAAAACGAGTCGCTGCAAAACCGACTCCACGTAGTCTTGTCTGCCCTACCCCTAGAGTGCAATTCAAAACCGTGTAGGCGCGGAGGGGCGAGGCGGCCTGCGAGCTGAGGCGCAGGTAGTTGAAGCGCTCGCCGCCGCGGCTGAGGCAGGCCGGCGGAGCCGGCCAGCAAGCCGAAGCTGCGGTGGTGAGCGTGAAAACCATCTGCGACGATAAGCTCGCATGGGACCGCCGGAGCCCCGCAGCGCCGGAGCCGTGACAGAAGCCATGCTTGCTGCACGTTGCATGCTTACTTCCATGCTGGGTCAATTGATATGGGATGTGTTATATTTTAAACGTACTGAGTAAAAAGATTAGAAGCTAAATAAATATATTTTATGATGTTGTAGTGGGACCTACACTAATTGTTGACGCATCAATATTGTTCATACTGTACTTGCATTGTGTTCGCCTCCTCAGTTGTCCCGTATATCGCACTACCGACGCACGCTACTAAATATTGTGATTGTACCAAATCGTATGTAACCTAATTGGAGTCAGAAAATAAAAGTGTATTAATTAGTATTCGATTTATTTACTTATCTCTGAACACGACACCCCACCATCTAAAATGTCATTTAAGGCAGAAGTCCTTCATAATTAATCCAAATCATGAGGCTGATTATTTAAGTGGTTTAATATTTAGTTTATTTTAAGTTAAATGTCAATAACAATAAAAAAAAAATGAAATTAAATATGTTTGTATTACTTTGCCCAAAAGGTCACGGGCAATATGTATAGTGCCCGGTCAATTTGATTATTTGAATAATTATTATCAAATTGCACTCTCATATTGGGCATTTTTCATAATGACCGGGCATTATGTATACTGCCCAATTTATCACTTGGTCCATATCATATACATCACTAGGAGTTAGACCCGTAATGAGTAGCTAATTTGAACTGTAGTTTGGACCTAAGTATGTAAAAATGTTCAGTTTTCGTAAAATGATTTTGATAGGGAAAGATTCCTAAAATGGTATGTATGTGTCTAATCGCATGGTAGCATAAAAAGCTCAATGTAAGCTCAATGCCCAATTAATGACAACCTTATCAAAATTGAATTTTAAAAACAATGTAAACAAAGTCATTCTTAACGTTAGCTTATCAACAGCTCTTTTTAGCCCTTATCTACCTTCTCACATAATTATAAGTACTATGAGAAATCAAGTCTTGTAGATTATTCAAAATGTGTTACAATAAACTTTATTACCGCGAATAAATGTTTTAATGGTCATAAAATAATTTGAATTACCGATCTCACTCATAAAGATAACATAAAGTACTCGTTTAGTATTTTCAGAATATTTGTTCGGTTATTAAAAGCAAATCAAGATCGTATAAATACTTGCGAGATGAATATTCAAATGTAACAAAAGGTTGGGAAATAATCAATACAGACTTAAATAAAGCTGTAGAAATTACAAGTTCATTCTATTTCCAGCATCTACCTACGTATCCTCTTCCCAACTTATGTAACATCCCATATTACAAGATACCGGACAAGGTCACACAATAAAAAATGCTGACACCATTTCAATGTCAGGCGAATAACGCATCGGTCCTAAAACAGTCCCTAGCGGAACTCCTTCAACGACAATAAATTCAAGATGATTTCTCATCTCTCGAGTAACAGTAAAAATAAAATAAATTGGGGGCAGGTCACTAAAATATTTTTTATTAACAGCATAAACAGAGACCATGTCAGTGTGTCGTGTCAACGAAAACGAAACCCAACATGTTCACTCGTAAAACCTTTACGCGAAAGAATTATTATGAACATAAAATTGGGCCGGTCCCGTTCTTTACAATTTTCTTTGTATTATATCGCTTTTGCTGGAGCTTAGTCGTAATTTTTATTTACTGAAGCAAATTGAATATGGACTTGTTTTTCAATCGTCTAGAATTTTTCTGCTTTGTGTGAATCGTCAAATGTGACAAACGCAAACATTCGTAATATTATTTTTTTCTTCTAATAAATAAATCCATTCAAAACTGAACATTTTACCTTCTCATAAATTGCTTCAATACAATAAAACTTGATTATCCTGATTAATAAAACTACTTTAAAGTTATAATTTATATTATTTTCTTCCACATCTATTCGTACATTATTCATAACACAAGGTTCACTTGGATTCCTGCCCAAAGCTACAAGAAAGCAATATCCTACTTGAAGCAACATTAATTTATTATTATTCGCCAAGGAAGCTCATATTTTATATTAATATCAAGAATCTTGGTAACGCTGAGCCAAAAATCGGTGGTATATCTGCAACTTAGTCTAACGTTGTGAATGGATGTAAGTCAGCCAAGCGTACTTTTAGTCTGCTTTTGGTATTTCCGTGACGTATGTGATGTTTCATGGTTTAGGAACTATTGTTTGCGTGTTTTATTACTTTTAGTATATGTAGTTTTTTTTTTTGTAGTATACCATTTTTTGGTACAGCCAAATATTCTTACACTCTGATCATTACATAACTCTAATGAAAACAACCATCATCCCATCTTACTAGAAATGTATTAATTCATCTTCCTTATTATTATCATCATGAAAATTAAACAATCCAAAATGAACTTGGAAATAAAAAAGAACATACCAATAATGCATTTTGTCATTAATAATTACGACTGTGAAGAAGACACAGTTTTTACAACTTGAAAGGTCTATAAACGCATACCGCAGCCATAAAGATTTGATGTCTCCGTAAAATTACATGAAAAGTATTATGATGTTCAGTAAAAATATATTTTTTATTCGGCCCTGAAGTAGGCCGGCCATGACGTACATATAACGTAGATTATTATGAGACACTTTAGGTCAGCATTTATAAGTACGATATCCGTATGAAAAACGATGGATAGGCTATCGGAAATATCGAAGATTATTTTGTAGGATACGTATGGGAATTTTGGGGTTTTCTGGTTACTAAATGGAATAATGTTATATCTTATTTCGAGGCTATAAAACCTACTGTTGTCATTTATTTAGTATCGGCGAAGCATGTTTTCTTCTAGTGTTAGGAAAAACATGTAATTGATTTCCGCAAAGCAGCGCCTGATTTCATAATTTATGTTATCTACTTCTAAACTCTTCTATCTGCCATCATCATACAGTCACAATCCTGCCGTTTTCATATATTTCCCTCATAATTTCTTAGGTCATTTCCCTCTCCTACACCCATTCATATTCACAATCATACTCCTTCCTCACAAAACGATCCTCCTTCATAAAAATGCATTTAAAAATCAAAGCTCCAACAAAGATCCCACCAATATTTCTAAAACCAGACGCTGCAATAGAGGTAGAACACAGACACAATGTAACGCGAACTAAGTTGCAACTGGCGACGTCAAGTGTGAACGCTGATAACCAGACAGAGATTCTATTTTAAGGTTCCGTACACATGAAATTTTGACAACTGCACGAGGTATTGTTGGTACAGTTTCGGTTTTAATTGTTTGTGAAACTAATGTAGATTGATTGCCGGTTGAAGAGAGTTATTCTTGGACTGGTAATTTTTTAATGGTACTAGAAGTAGGCTATGGATTATTGAGGCATTCTATGGCATGATATAACTTTCAATGCTTTCTTTTTTGAGACGGACATTATAAAATTACAGGAATGGACTGTCAGACTTTTATTGATTAATTACCCACCTTTGTACCTTCTGGAGTCCTGCTAAGTTATCGCTGTAATAAAGAAGAGTATACATATTTTATTAAAATCGGTTCAGTAAGTAGGTAGTTATGGCGAGAAAGCCCAACAGACAGAAGGAGTCACTTTAACCACATTAATAAAGATTAAAGATGGCTTTTAATACTTTCTCTACTCATTTCAAAAGATTGATGATACAAATTGATATTTGTTTTATTATTGATATAAAACAAAATCTAAAACTATATGAAACGGCCCTAACTATAACTAAGCAATTAAATTCAGTGAATTGTGCCGTTTAGTGAGCTGAATGCCGCAACACGACGAGCTAATTGTGGCGGTGAGCGAACAACTGAACCTATTCATTAATATTAACTTAAACTCTGTTATATGTGTGTTATTCGCACCCCTCGAGTGTCAAGTGGCTTAACTACAAATTCTTGATTTTTAAGACACGCCAAAAGGAAAGTTGACATGTTGCATTAATTTTAAAAGACTCAAAAAGTTCAAATTCAAAAAGAAATAAAAATAATAAAGCCTTCGTACACTGCAGTCTAAAATATTGGACTGATGGTTGTATGACAGTTTTATTTTAAGGCAAAAACTAACTTTTTAGGCTTAAGTAAAACTACTACGGGTCAGTCGCCTCGAGGTAAACCAGAACTCGTCAACCTGGTCTAAGTTGACGGTCAATCATTTGTACCAACCTTCATTGGTGAAAAAATGCTCGCGTGATAAAGCTAAGCTTAGAAACGTATGTTCAGTTTCCAAAGTTGGTCTTGGTTTAATACTGAATGGATACCTGATCAGTAAAAAGTGCAGACAACCATTCATCTTCTTTATGCAGAGTTATTATACCGATAAAACTATCGACCGCCAAAAATTTGAGCTGTGCTTTTGTATTCTTGTCTTTGAAAAGTTAATAATTTTGTATTTTTAACTTAAGCCACTTTGTTCTCTTGTATCTTACGTATGCTTACCACACAGGACAGACTCGTTAATCAGAGGGAGCGACATTTTTCACAAGGCTACCTCGAGTGGAGACCTCTGTAGGACATTTGGCGCGACTGTTAATAAATCAAAAGGTTTTAAAGCTTGTGTATGCAATTTGTCTTGGGGTTTGTTAGTTAGAATAGTTGGGAAATGGAGTGGGGAGATAAAAACTTACTTCGTGTGTGTGTGAGTTTTTTTTTAATAGGTATGTTTTTTACAGACAGCAAGGGAATATCGAAACATTTAGATGAAAAGTTACTATTATAGACAAGGTCAAATAAACAAAATGAAAACGGGTCCAAAATTACTTCCAGTTATTTTTTTAGTTTTATTTACTAAAACTAAAACTAAACGGTTAATTTCTGTTAGCTCATTCATATAAATAAAATTTTTAGCCGTGTTTAGAGTAACATACTAAAATAACCCAGTCCGAAATTGATCCAATTACATTCATGTTTTATTTCAATGAAAACTAAGCATTTATTTCAATTTCATAAAGTCCTGGTATATTTATTTACCTCACCCAACGCAAACCAGTGTGAATTAACCCCCATTATTACGTCCATAATTCTTCCACATCGTATGTGATTTCACCATACCCCTCATCTTAGATAGCTTTACCAACAGGACACGACACGCCGTAGCCGTGACTGCGCTCTGCCAAACTTACTAGAGTGTAACTCAAACTTGTATGTACTATCGAACAAATGATAAGTATGATCCACTGTGTCTAAAATGTCGTCTGAAACTATCAAAACTATAAATTCTACTTCCTTTACAGTGCATGCCAAATTTCGATTTCATTGCATTTGTTTCAACAAAAAAATGCTTAAATATCATAGCTTGACAGTACATGTGTGCGCCAAATTTTGCTTCTATTTCTCTTTCTTATACTAATGCACGTACCTACATGAAAAACAAACACTCTGTATGATTGAGAAAACATGACTGATTTATTACTATTTGTTGCTTTACCGCACCCGCCGCTTGTAATTTAGCAGACTTTAGCATACAGATTTCTACTCATATCGGCTGACTTCACTCCCACAAGGAAATCACAAAGACACCATCTTTCCCTTAATAAAACGAGCTGAGATTTATACTGCGCCCCAACGCATCTGTCGCCCTCAATTTGAATCACAAATTGCAAACTATGGTTAATGTTGTATGTAATTCTATTCTTTCGTCTGTGGGTAGTTTAATTAAATATTCGAATGCAATGGCTTGGAGAAATACCTTTTTGTTAGTAAATGTGTTGTGTTTAATTTGATTGGATGTGTTTTTTGTGTTAGTTAGTATAGTAAGGGATAGATTGTTGTTTGTTGCTAGTTGTATTTTTTCACAAATAATATGTTCCGCTTCGCACCTGTTTATAAATATTTATTAACTGACTGAGTTATAGTATGTCATGCCATCGGTGGGATTGTTCGAAGCAATTCACGAAGCCCTGGTACACAATGGGCTCCAATGGGAACAAAAATGGGTTTTAGTCAGTAGCACCAATAAAACGCTGCCTTTAGTGCTACATTTAGACCATTAATTAGAGACGATGGTTTAAGCCTACTATTTAAGCTGGTACTTTTTAGGGTTCCGTACCCAAAGGGTAAAACGGGACTCTATTGTTTTCGCTCCTCTGTCCGTCCGTCCGTCTGTCACCAGGCTGTATCTCATGAACCGTGATAGTTAGAGAGCTGAAATTATCACAGATGATGTATTTCTGTTGCCGCTACAACAACAAACTAGAACTAAATACATATTTTGGGGCGCTCCCATGCAAGAACGAACACTTTGTGCGCGAGTCCGACTCGCACTTGGCCGGTTTTTAATCATGACACCACATGATTCACTTTCTCACCAGCACAAAATCAATAGAAATAGTCCAAAAATATTTAAATCACGTCAATAGTCAGTCAATCAAGAGGTTATTGTACAAACTAAGTCAGTTCGTCACGTAGGCTATACAGTTCTATCCCAAACTTTCATTTGAATAATGATGCCTTCAGGCTTCGACAAAAGTTTTTGGTTGCTACGCTGACAATTTATGAAGTTTGCTATCCATCTATCGAGTATTTCATTAGTGTATCTTGTTGTGTTTATTTGTTGAACCAGAAATTAAACTAGGACTAATAATGTACAAAATATTTTTATAAATGACTTAATTCATTTAAAAAATCGTGGTGGCCTAACGGGTGAAGAACCAACCTCTCGAGTGAAGACGCGGGTTCGATTCCAGGCAAGTACCAATGCAACTTTTCTAAGTTTGTATGTACTTTCTAAGTAGGTCACTAATGACTGTGTTTCGGATGGCACGTTAAACGGTAGGGCCCGGCTGTCATTGAACATCCTTGGCAGTCGTTACGAGTACTCGGAAAGTAGATATATCTTAGACACCAATGACTGTGTTTCGGATGGCACGTTTAACTGTAGGTCCCGGCTGTCATAGAACATCCTTGGCAGTCGTTACGAGTAGTCAGAAACCAGTAAGTCTGACACTAGTATTGTTAGTGGGAGCTTCTTCCCACCCCAGAGAATAACGCACAATAGAATCCACAATAATATTTATTTAGGAGAAAAATTATAAATACATTTTCAAGAAAGCACAATGACAATGACACAACACAGACATATTATTCTTTTTAAGTACTTCAAATTCAAATTGGTTTATAGGCCAGTAGGCCGACAAGTAGTAATAATTGAAACTTTAACACGCCCCCTCAATTTTACTATACTAGCCCCAAGCCTGAAGTACACTTATAGTGTTTAATCGCGGGTAAAGCTTTAGTTAATACATCGGCTAACATCAAATCTGTCGGCAGATGCTTCAACTCTACAACATCACCCTTCAATACATCCCTAATAAAATGATACCTTATATCTATATGTTTGCTACGGGCATGGTAGCCGGTATCGTTTGCAATATATATCGCCCCCTGGTTGTCAGCATACATCGTAGTTTTTGATAAATTTAACAGACCTATTTCTTTCAACAAACTACTGAGGTAAAGAGCCTCTTTCATAGCTTCACTAAGACTTATATACTCAGCCTCGGTTGAGGATGTAGCCACTGATCTTTGCTTTTGCGATCGCCATGAAATTGTAGCTCCTCCTAATATAAAAGCGTAACCAGAGTATGATTTCCGATCAATTAATGAGTTACCCTAATCAGCGTCTGAGTAACCCGTTAACGACTTTCCTGTTTTTCTAAATGTTAATCGATAGTCAATAGTCTTCTTTAGATATCGAAGAACTCGTTTAGCGGAAATCCAATGAGTATGATTTGGACAAGTTGCAAATTGAGCTAACTTTGAAACTGTATTCGCAATGTCAGGCCTTGTGGCAACACTCAAATACATCAATGTTCCTATGAGTTCGCGATATGGCCACGGTTCCTTTTCCTTGTATTCTTCGTGACGCTTTGGAGCTGCAAAATTTAGTCCCACCTCAAAAGGCGTCGATACGGTTTTGCAGTCCGTCATTCCAAACTTCTTTAATGTGTCTTGGATATATTTACGTTGTGATAGACTTATTACACCGTCTTCCTTCACTATCTCTATACCCAAACAATATTTGGCTGGTCCAAAATCCTTTAACTCAAAATCATCAGCTAATTTCTTCTTAAATTCTTGTATCAAAGTAAGATCATCACAAGCAACTAAAATGTCATCAACATATATAACAACTATCAAAACTGTTCCATCCTTCCTCCGCTGATAATATAGACACGGTTCATTTTTGCTTGGTTTCAGATTCATTCGACGAAGTGTTTCATCTAATCTAATATACCACTGTCGTCCCGCTTGCTTTAAACCATACAATGAACGCTTTAAGAGACAGGCATCTCCTCCAGCTTGAAGATCCACTAACATTTTATTAGCACGCTTTCCAATTTCTGAGCCCTCTCCCTCTCTCTGGATCAGCGTATGAAGGTTTTCTTCTAACATCTTTGGCATCTGCAAATATACCTTTTCGTCGATTTTGCCGTTTAAATAAGCAGTATTGATATCTAGTTGATGGACTTCTAAATTCAATTCTACCGCTAGTGCCATTAAAAGTCTGATAGTTTCAAGTCTCGCTACTGGGGCGTAAGTTTGGTGATAATCTACACCATAACGTTGACTATAACCCCTTGCTACTAGACGAGCTTTCTTCTTTGTTGTCATATCGACATTCAGTTTAGTTGTTAAGATATAGCGACAGCCCACAATCTCTCGATCAATTGGTTTCTTAACAATATCCCAGGTTTCGTTCTTCACTAAATTTTTGATCTCAGATAAAATTGCTTCTTCAAGAACAAGAAACTGAACAGCATGAAGAAATGCACCCAGACTCAATGGAACCTGTAGAAGGTATACAGGGTGATATTAATCAAAATGTAGATGATGACGAGTTTTTCTCAGCGATGGCTGAAATATAACTTGAACAGGCTTTATCAAGCGATGAGAGTGAAAAATGGCAAGAAGCAATTTTATCTGAGATCAAAAGTTTAGTGAAGAACGAAACCTGGGATATTGTTAAGAAACCAATTGATCGAGAGATTGTGGGCTGTCGCTATTTCTTAACAACTAAACTGAATGTCGATATGACAACAAAGAAGAAAGCTCGTCTAGTAGCAAGGGGTTATAGTCAACGTTATGGTGTAAACTTGTTGCGTATTATTTCCCTCATTAGCTGGCTCGACCTCTGAATGTACATCACCAGGACAACTATCTCCATTGCCGTAACAATCAATTTCAGGGGCACAACGTACAACATCCGTATGAATTCTTTCATTGGATTGATCACCAGCGCCTGTCAAAGTCTCATGCGTGGCAGGTAAATAAGTATAGAATTCAGTAGTAACTGGACTTTTCGCATTTGAATGTGTATCTTCAACTTCCAGTTCAACCTTCTGATGAAACTGTTTTGGTTCCTCTTTGGGAACAAATTTAACATCACGAGCTTCAACGACTTTATGTTCACCTGGTATCCAAATTCGGTATCCTTTCGTACATCTCGGATACCCGACAAAAACTCCCTCCTTAGCACGAGCATCGAATTTGTCTTTCGTTGGTGTCTTGTCTAAAATATAGGCTTTTGCTCCAAAACTTCTTATGTTGGATAAGTCGACTTTAGTTCCAGTCCATTTTTCAAATGGAATACCACCATTTAGATTACTCGTTGGACAACGATTGCGTATGTAGCACGCAGTCAAAACAGCATCCGCCCAAAATCCTACGGACAAACCAGAAGATAATAACATGCATCTAGCCATTTCAAGTAAAGTTCTGTTCATTCGTTCACTGACTCCGTTCATTTGAGGTGATCGCGAAATACTCAGCCTTCTTTGAATGCCTTCTTGATTTAAAAATTCATCAAATTCACGACTGCAGCATTCACCGCCGTTGTCAGATTGAAGGAATTTAATTTTCTTTCCTGTGAGTCTTTCAGCATGACTTTTGTATAGCTTAAATGCGCTAAACACTGCACTTTTCTTTCCAAGTAAATATACTTCACACCAACGGGTACTGTCGTCAATAAAAGTTACAAAATATTTCGCTCCGCCAATTGACTGTGTTTTTAAAGGACCTACTATATCGGAATGAACAATACGTAATAATTCATTACATGGACCACCCGATCTCGAAAAAGGTAACGAACTCATTTTTCCCTTAGCACAAACATCACAATTCGATATTTTACGTAAATCTGCCTCCTTAGTATTATATCCGCAATGGTTCAACAACTTTAAGAGATCTTTACCATTTAAGTGACCTATGCGACTATGCCACTCTACTATGTCGATTGGATCAGCAATAAAATGTGCTTGTTCATCCAATCTCTTCAAAACGTAAAGATTTCCTACACGTTCGGCTGTCATTACAGTATTTCCGTTTGACGAATTAATACAGGCCCTATCTTTATGAAATTGAACTTCATACCCATTGTCTGCAATCCTCGCTACAGATAATAAATTACTACGAAGATCTGGTACATACAGGGTATTCTTCAAAATAAGCCTCCTGCCTGATGCTGACAACCTTACGTCACCTTTGCCCTTTACATCCGTCGACAGATTTGATGCTAAGTTCAGTTTATCCTGTAAAATACAAAAAATATCTGTAAATTTATATAAATCGTTACATAAATGCGATGTACAGCCACTATCAAGGATCCAGTCATTCTTTTTAATTTGTAAATTATTAGAAAAGTTCGTACAATTAAAATTAAAATTATTAAAAAGAATATCAAAAATACTGTCCTCCTTGTTGTATTCTGTTGCACATCTCGCGTCATCATTCTTTTGATTCATTTTACATTCTGAATATTTATGTCCAACTTCATGACACTTATAACATTTAAATATAAATTTACTCTTTGTATTTTTACGGTTCGAGTTCTTTTTAAATCCTTTATTCTTCGCATACATGGCTCCTTCAATACTTTTCATTTCAGTACAAGTCGAGCTATTTGCCTTCTCCAAGATCTTAATCTTTAGTACCTCTATGTTTGGTAGTTCGTCTCTGCTCTCCATAGAACATCTAAAATTTTCGTAACTCTCTGGCAAGCTATACAGTAATAAGATAGACATCAAGTCTTCGTGTATTTCTACACCCATATCACTTAACATATTCGCAGCTTCGAAGAAATTATTCAGGTGACTCTGTACGCCATCTCCTTCCTTCATGCGGCTCAACGTTAACTTCTTTAACAGACTTGCCTTTCTTACGGGACCTTTAGATGCATACGTTTTCTCCAATTTTCTCCATATCTCGTGAGACGTTTCACACCCTCTTACGTGTTTAAGCTCACTTGGACACATTGCCATTATCAAATCAGCCGTTGCCATATCGTCTTTATCAGACCATGCGCACGACTCCACTGCTGAGTCCGGCTTAGGTATAGTTCCATTTACGTATTTCCATACCTGATTTCTCGTGAGCAACGCCTGCACTTGAACCTTCCAGGTTTCATAATTTGTGCCATTCAAATTCTCAATTTTCGATGTAAACGTCGTCTGGGCCATGACCTGTTAGTGGGAGCTTCTTCCCACCCCAGAGAATAACGCACAATAGAATCCACAATAATATTTATTTAGGAGAAAAATTATAAATACATTTTCAAGAAAGCACAATGACAATGACACAACACAGACATATTATTCTTTTTAAGTACTTCAAATTCAAATTGGTTTATAGGCCAGTAGGCCGACAAGTAGTAATAATTGAAACTTTAACAAGTATAACAAAGGGGTATTGGGTTGCCCGGGTAACTGGGTTGAGGGGGTCACTGGTACTCAGCTACATCTGGTTAGACTGGAAGCCGACCCCAACATGGTTGGGAAAAAGGCTGGGAGGATGACATAAAAATTTATTGAATTCGTTTGAATGTAAACTTGTCAAAAGTTCAATTAAAGATTAACAGCTTTACTTATAAAAATCAACTAATCATCTTCTAATCATTGTTTTAACTAATTACTACTTAAAGCCTTAAGTAGTGATTAAATTATTTTAATGAACAGATAATGACAAAAAAACATACTAATTTCTCAACACTACCGGAATGTAGGTAGTTTAAAAAAAATATTTGTCATGAAAACGTTGTGTAATGGCAACAATGGCATCCGTAAAGTATAAAATTAAAAAGTTGAGCTGTCAATAAACCGGAAATGAAAAATCAGCTGGTAAGAATCCAGCCATTTTGCTAATTAGCGGGTTTCCTTTCGGTTGCCGACCTCCGTAATGTGCTGTTACGAGAAATGTCAACGCTTTTATGAGTGAGGCAATAACTTTAGGTAGGCCTTCAGAAAAAGGAAGATTATACCGTTAAATCGATAATGAGAACTTATAAATGATACCTTCCCGGAATCCTCATTAGTTTTTCTATCTAACAAAACTGATACATAGTGAAATAAAACTGACCTGACATTGCTGTGACGTGATATGTTTTCATTTTGCTAAAATTTATTCACATAACCTTCACACTTTATCACAATACGTCGAATCCACAAATATATTCACTAAAACTACACTATAATACGATTGCACATATGTTTACACATTCATAACATACTAAATATCACTACTAAATACACTATTTGCACGACACAAAAACTTATTCTGTCAACCGATAAAAATTCTGCGAACGCGGCGTGCGCCGGCGCGGGCGGCCATACGCCTGGCGAGTAACGTTAACGTTTTTACGACTTTTTCTCTTTGACAAACAATTATAATGTTAATAGGTGGTGGTTTAAGTATATATTACTTTTATTTTGTTTATAGGTAAATATGCTGACCACTTACATGTATTTCAAACTATTTACGAGAATTTGTAGCAAAACATGTCATAACACGACGGCCATTATGGAATAAAATGTTAAGTCTAAACTTTCGTTACTTTTTTCGCCTATATAATCATCACTTTTTGAAAAACAATTACTAAGTACGGAATCTACACTTATTTCTCAGTAATTCTATATAGATTTTTACTGCCTCTATTCATTGTTTATTTCACTGTTTGATTCGCACTACACTCTTTGACGTCGGCCGTGACTGGAATTTCAGATGACTTTATTTATTTTTTAGTTCGTTCAAAATTATGTTGCTGCTTTTGAAAAATATAAACATTAAGAGTGAATGAACCATTTCTTTCATATAAATACAGAACATATTGCTACTTGCAACACAACTACAGATATTTAGCGACCAATCCTGACCAACCCTTAAGTGTAACTGTCCGACTCATGACATTTGGAGCATTTTTTTCTTATGTCGCACTGTGTATGATAAGACATTCAAGAGGACAAGGGTGTGAGGCTACTTAATTTGACAGCTCATTTAAGACATTGCTAAGAAAATGATTTATTTCAGCCACGTTTATAAGTAAGATTTTTTCTTAAACACTCCTTAAGTATAACTTATGTATTATTTAATACACGTTTATAAGTAAGACTGTAAGTCTGTTTTTATTACTTTTATTTAAGATGTTATGTATGAAGAAAAATGAGATGTCCGTATTTAATTGTTTACATTTGTCATATGTTTTGTAATGTAAAGTTTTTTTACTTATTGTAACAGTAGGTATCTATAAAAAAAAATATTGTCAATCAAAAAACAGAGCCCTCAATAATTTCGAAAAAGACTATCGAATTTCAAAATCTAAATTGGAATTTCATCTAAGTCAAAAATGACATCAAATATTTTTTTACTTGCAGTTTGTAAATTTATTTATTTATTTATTTAACTTTATGCAATCTTACAATTACAAAGGCGGACTTAATGCCATGGGCATTCTCTCCAGTCAACCTTAAGGTGATGCAGAGATAACATGGTAGGTGCATTACTTACTTAGAAAGACATGTATAAGACAACTAGAGATTAACATTTTAATAGAATACTAAAATAGACGTAAGTAGGTACATAAATATTATTACAAATATATAACATACAAAAGATTAAAAAAATATATATATAATAATATACATACATATATATAAACATATATCTATATAATAGATATACTAGCATATAATATTCCAATGATTATCATAATGGTGATTCTTCTAGCAATTTATTAAGCAGAAACTTCCGCACGGCACTTTTAAATGATTGCTTACTGGTGGACTTCCTGATTTCTAAGGGCAGCGCATTCCACAAAAGGATAGACTTAATATGAAAAGAAGAATGGATAGTATCAGAAGTATGAGAAGGACAGTGAAGAAGAAGGTTGTGAGAAGAACGGAGATTTTATAAAATAAAATATGAAGATTTTGTAAATAGATTTGATTTGAAAATATCTTCGTGAAAGCTGATATTATGGATGACGTTTCGTAGACAAAGGTTCAAAAAAAGTTCAATAAACTTCACAATTATAGTTCACTTGCAATTAATGTTTATTACACATAGCACAGATTAAATAATACTTACTACGTAACAGATAAATCACTCCATACAAAAAAGTCCATACCTACTGTTATAAGCACCTACAAGTTCCCCAACTACCTACAAATTCCTAGCTGCATTATAAAATGAACCTTAAAAGCTCGAGCGCTTGATTGTTATTCCAATGCGATAGCGCACAGTTCAGTGACCGCAACCGTGCCGTGGCCGTGCTTAGGGTTGCTTCTTACAATTTATTAATATTTAAGGGGTAGTATTTAAACGCAAATCAAAAAATATCCTTTTTCTATGCAATAAGATTCCGAATTCACATCAAAATTACTGATTGCACAGCAAAATATTCAACTCAAAATATCACTAAACACACTACAATTTATTTTCGCAGCGTACAGCGATTTTTCCTAAAGCAAAAGCTTTTTCATCAATGCACAGCTAATAATCTTAATGCACATTATACATGTTAACTCTTTTTCTTTCAAATATAGCTTCTATTTTTATATTATTTACAGCAGTTTTTCTGAATAAAACAGCATTTTATTAGTCACAGTCATCTTATTATTTATTAATTACCACATAATGAGATCAGCAAAAAAATATAAAATTAAATACAAAATTGTGATTTATTGAATTATTAATAAGCGTCCACGCTTCCTTTTTTGCCCAATAGGCACATTTTTAGCTTCTGCCGGTGGCGCCACGTACTTGAGTCGGATCGGAAGTCCGATGATATGCTTGCACATATAGATCAAATGGGGCAGGTGCATTTTTAGTAATTGTCAGTACTTCCTTTTGGCATACATTTCATATTAGTAGTCATTAAAAGGCAGAACTATCATATTTCAGAATGTTTATAGTCAGAATCATCTTTTGGCATAGTTTTGGAATTTTTATTTTCCTGTAAGAAGCATGCAAACAAGCCTGAAGCATGCAAGCAGGCATGCAGCATGTAAGCAGGCATGCAACATGGAAGTAAGCATGCAACATGCAGCAAGCATGGCTTCTGTCACGGCTCCGGCGCTTCGTGGCTCCGGCGGTCCCATGCGAGCTTATCGTCGCAGATGGTTTTCACGCTCACCACCGCAGCTTCGGCTTACTGGCCGGCAGAGCCGGCCAGCCTCAACCGCGTCGGCGAGCGTTAAAACTACCTGCGCCTCAGCTCGCAGGCCGCCTCGCCCCTCCGCGCCTACGCGGTTTTGAATTGCACTCTAGGGGTAGGGCAAACAAGACTACGAGGAGTCGGTTTTGCAGCGATTCGTTTTCGTTACTAGCTTCAATTTTTCAGTTAATTTGTTCCGCTTTTAGAAATAATGCAATGTGACAGGATTTTTTTGTTATAATAATCATTAAATTTGCCGAGCATGGCTTCTTGAAAATTAAGGCAAATATGATGAACAGGTTTTGTTGTACTTACTGATTAATATACGACTGGGATAGTTATTTTGCTATGAAATATGGAAAATTTGCTGTGCAGTCAGTATTTAATGCTTGTATGTAGTATTTTTGTACAAGAATAAATTTAACTGTATTGCATTATAAGGAAAAAAGTAATGTCATATTGATGTATAATTTCGAATTATCTGCAGTTTGAGTTTTGTTAAACATTTAGTTTATTTGTAGTGAAGTAAGTTATTTGATTTAAAAAAGAATATAAATGATGAGTATTTATTAATAGGCGATTATTTATTTGATATGCAATTTATAATATCCCATATTTAAGTAGGAAAACAAAGTTACGCTTGTTTTTAAATAAAAAGTAATATCAAGAATATTTTTCTTTAGTTAATACAATAGTATTGCCTACTAAAATGGAGTATGTTTACATATTACTAAATATTACCTAATACGTAAGCATAGGTAAGTGCTAAAGTAAAGCTTTCGTCAAAATCAAAGGCGGTTTCCAACTATTTTTCGAGCACAAGTGCCATACTCCATATGGTACAACTTGAGTTGTCATAAGGTTGGACCAGAACTATACCTACTTACACTCGAGATGTGTTTTGAGCTACAAAACTCACAATACAGTTCATATAACTAAGTAGGTATCTAAAGTAAAATAAGTACCTAATGATCTCTGTTGTTAAAATCATAAAGTAGATAAGTATTAATTTATTAAAAAAAAATAGAATTACTAGATAAGTTCATACATATAAAATATTTCTAAATCTTACAATAGTCACATATAAACCAACACAACTCAAAATAATCCATCAGTTTGTGAGGTAGCTTAAAAAACCTAATAAAAACAATAATAAATAAAATAAATAAAGAAATAAAAATTATAATATTGGAGCGCGCGCGGCGCGTGTGACTGTTGTGCGCCCTGAGCCGCGTAGGGCTACCGGTAACCCAGCGAGCGGTAGGCATTTATCGCGCGCAAGTACGTCGAGTGACAGAGGCCTGCACATAGCTTTGAGTTACCATGGAATTTCTAGATTTAATTAATAGTAACACGCTATCATTAAAATTTAAACCAATTGTGTTTGAAAAATATTTATTTTACGTTTTTAATTTTGTTGAAATTGATTTAAACTGTAAGCGCGTAACATAGCGAAACAGGTAATTTGATTCAAAATAAGTAAATAAACATATTTATTTATTTAAAGTCCATACACGTAGGTACCTGAATTGTAGAATTCATTACACAAAATAAAATATATTATTAAAAACAATCTTTAAATATTTCAAACCGTTCTTGTATTAAAATAAAATAGTTGTAAGTAACCCTTCATGTTCGGTACTAGGAGTTGCAATAAAAAGTAAAGAAAACCGCTCTGTGGCCTCATGTATAGATTGCAGGAGTGGAATTGACAAGCTCGGCGCCACAAAATGCATATTTTTATCATGGTATACGCTACGGATTTGTGGTATTTATTTTTATTAGAAGCTATCATGTATAAAATAAAAATTTGTTACAGAATATATTTTTTTGATAAGAAATCGTTTCGGAATAAAATCGAATGTATTATGATGAAATTAAAAATCTTTACACCTAATTAATTATCAAGAACACTCGAAATTCTTGAAAAAAAAATCTAAAAAAATAGGAGTATTTTTAAAGGAATATTTTGATCTACACTAAGAAGGTCACTCTTCAAAAAAAACCTGTGAGGAGATATCCTATAATACCTATGACTTGCGCTGAACGATATTTTCAAATCTAGAATCATCATCTCCCCAGTCTTTTCCCCAGCATTCTCAAATCTACAAACGGACCGAAAATAAAACGATACAACCAAATTATCGCTCTCCGACACGCGTGCCCAACGCGGTGAGTATGGCCAAATCTCCCCAGATTGGGGGAGGCAGCAGTCCAGCAGTGGACGTTTTTTGTCTGTGACAAACAAATTAATAAACCTTTGAACTCCCCAGTTTTGCATTACACCTTCTTCCTGCCCTGTCCCCAATTTTATTTGAGGACGGCGTAATAATGTCTCCCTCTTCCATTCTTCCCTGTCACTCGTCATACTCACACTTACTCCCCTCTTATTCATGTCATCTTTCGGGCAATCCATCCATCTTTTTTTAGGTCTTCCTCTTTTCATCAAGCGTTTATTATAGCTTTTCATCACCCCAAAGAGCTATAATTAAGCTACACGAAAACCATTTAACTTGTATTAAATACCTACGTATAACGTAACACAAGTTTGACTCATAAGTAAGTTTTAAGTACTGTCAAAGTAGTTTGCTTTGACTTGATGTAAGTTAGCTGGAGTAAATACTTGGGATTTGACTTAGTGAGAAACTCGGTGTAAATGCTTCTACTTAATACTCGTGTTGGCATGAGCAGTCAAATTATTTGTGGAGTTCTGTGAATTTTGATGTGATACTTTCATACATTTGAGTTGAATGCTGTGGAGATATATTTTATGATGTTGCTAATGCCATCAGATTTGTTTTTTATTTTATACCTCATTCTATAATCTATAACTGTACTTATAATGTTAAAAAGGGTTGATCAGAATTGTTTTATTTTTCTTTCGCTAACCCCTCATCAGTTCAAGTATTGTGCAGCTCAGTGAGATCTATATTTTCAATGGCTTTCTCAAGTAGCTATGTAGTTAGTATCCACAAAACAGATTGCATGTCTACTTCATATTTTCCTCAATACAGTAACGTTAGCCCAAAACTCCAATGAGCCGTATCATTAACAATACACACACCAGTACGTTCTCTAACGCTGTTAGAGCCATAGCTTCCTGACAGCTGTCAAAGCGCGTAACACGGTCGAAGGAACAAGAACATACCCGCACCTGATGTGCTCACGTCACGGGGTATAGATGTCGCTGTCGTGTGATCAGTCCGCGGTGTTTTATTAGTTTTATAGTGGATTGGGTATTGGGTGGGTTTTTTCCTATAGTGATAATAATATGTGTTATGAAAGGATAGAGTACCTTTGATATTCAGGGTTGCAACATAGCAGCAACATAGCTGCTGTACACAAGGTTCTGATTTAGATTCCCTGGTCAAAGAAGCAGGTATTGGGTCCTTCAGGTAAAAATCAGCAGTGAAGTCTCAGAGCCTCAGAGTTTGCCGAACTGCCCGATGCTTAGTTAGTCATACTTTTCTTTCTACCAAACTAGGTAATGATCTGTCAATACTAAGGTCAACACCACTAAGAAATTGATAAAGTTACCCAAGATAATGATTTAAATCTTACAATATTACTACACCCACACCAAATTACTAAAAGTAAAGCCGTAGACAGAAAAGAAACAAAACCTAAATACACTAACCACCTAACTGAACACATATTAGCTACCTACATACAACCTTCTACAAAGCTAAACACAGTCTCTCTCTCTTCACTTAATAAAGTTCGTGTTGCTGCCTATTGCCTATTGCCCTCGGGACGGTCAAACAAGTGACAGTAGTGCCCCGTAGTGCCCCAAATAAAAGGATTGTGCTGTGTCAATGTGGGTAGATACATGATATTGGAGCGCCGTGTTGGTAATAATGAAGTTGAGTGAATGAATGAAGTAGAGGTTGGAAGGAAAATTGTATATGAATGAAACAGTAACAGTTTTGTCTTCATAAAATCTATACTAATATTATAAAGCCGAAGAGTTTGTTTGTTTGTTTGAACGCACTAATCTCAGGAACTACTGGTCCGATTTGAAAAATTCTTTCAGTGATAGATAGACCATTTATCGAGGAAGGCTATAGGCTACTTTTTATTCGGGTCCGTGCAGAGGTTTCCACGGGATGCGGGTGAAACCGCTGGCAGAAGCAAGTATATTATATACAGTTTTAAATTAAAAGATTAATAATATTTGGTTAACGTGCTGAAGACTATATCGTCATGTCACTTGAAAATCAGATGACTCTTTCGAAGTTTTTTTTTTTTCTTATTTTCTTACGAATCCAGGTCAGGCAAGTACCAATGCAACTTTTCTAAGTGTGTATGTACTTTCTAAGTATATCTTAGACACCAATGGCTGATAAAAAGGTGAAGGAAAACATCTTGAGGAAACCTGGACTTATATAGTCTGAAATCACCAACCCGCATTGAGCAAGCGTGGTGATTAATGCTCAATCCTTCTCCGTGTGAGAGGAGGCCTGTGCCCAGCAGTGGGACGATAAATAGGCTGTAACTAACTATTTAACTTCTATGGTATTTTCTATACAACAGCTGCATGCTATTCAAAAAATTCCCAAGCATTCTCCCAACATCTATAAATATCTCCAAATATCGTCATAACACCCAAATAATACTTAAACAACAAATCAAATCAATGTAAACAAGATAGACAAACATCTAACTACCCTCGAAGCCACTTGTTTCAGAACAATGTGCTTCAAAATCCAGTAGACGTGTTAACGAATACCATTTCACCCCAAAAGTCAGTGGTTCTCAAATATTTCATAGTAGGTAATTACCTACTGATCACGAATTCGTGATCCAGTTAGTATCAGTTTATTCATGATGCCTCGGACATTTTAATCACGTATCTACTGTGTTAATACCTACATAAATAAAAATAAAAAAATATATAAACATTACCACGTTGAATGGCAATGGTAATTATTTGTCCAAAAAATAAGCCAGCCCTCTGTAGTATCAAGATTTCGTCCAATATAATCGAGAAAGACTAACAGCTATAATTATAATATAACCTTTTATATTGTTTTGTCAATATTCAGCTGTACAAACATTTTACATTTCTGAAACCTGAATAGTGATATAATTCAATCAACAGTAGGTCAATCATGAAAAAATCTTTAAAATTTTGGACTTGGAAACTTGGAAACTTTATAAAATTTTGGACTCACCAATCTTCGAGCGAGCGACACAGTACATAGGGGTGAACTTTTGAAACGCCCTCAGTCTCTGAAATCAAAAACATTAGGTATCATCTTTCTTGAAAGTTTGAGAACCACTGGGTTTAAAGCCTTCGGCTGTTGACATCAAATTGACCGTGACTTGAAATAAATTTATCTCGTTTCCGAAACTCCGGTCCATTGACCAGCACAATTGAACTGGGCTAATCTTATACCCTAATCAATTAACAATTTCGCTTTGGACTCCAACTGGGAACCAACTGGGGACCAACTTAAAATTACAGTATTATTCAGTCAGATGACAGGCTTTGGGAGTTATCTAGATTGATTAAAGCTCTCTAAGTCTCATTTTGTGAGGAAGGCGATGAGCATGAATGTAGTTAGATAGGTATATTGAAACGGACGACTCAAGAAACGAAGGATGGATTGCGTGAAAGTCGACATGGCTAGTAATAACGTTACTTATGAGATGACGGCAGATAAAAAAGGGTGGAATAGGAAAACATGTATTGGAACACAAATAAAATTGGGGGCTGCGGGATTGTTCGAAATAGTTACCGCGGCCCTGGTATTTAAAAGGCCTATGATGGAACACGACGGGTTTTAATCAGTAAGAGTCTGAAACTCCCTCACTGCTGCTAACCCACAGCGGGAGGGCTAATTATTGATGATTTTTGACGTCTCGTTAAAAAAAGCTATGGGTAGGAGGATGTATTTACCGATAAATAGGTATTATTATAATACTTAATTTGATTCATTTACTCCTTTTACACATTATTTAATTATTTTAAATCAGAAACATGACGCTTTAACATTTTGAACTCAAAATGGAGACATTAATTTGACAATTTAATTGAATTTATCATCAGTCGCGTACTTATCACACTAAATGAGCTTAGAGATGTCGTGTTACAAAATTATATTATAAATTAAATTCATTAAAAGGCATTCAATGCTATATTTCTGAAATTACGTTCAATTCAATGCTTTTTGATTAAAACTCTTAAAATATATTGTAATTAGTTTTGCACAAAGAGAATTTAACTTTGATATATAACTTGATATCATACAATTCAAACGTGACTTTTGATTTTAATGAAAATTTTGAAAAGCATTTTTTAAGTTGTAGAATAAGAAGAACTATCAATGAGTTATATCTCCTGTGCTGAAATCAGTTTTATGTATTTACCAAAAATTAAATTATCCAATAACTGTCGGTTTTCAATGACTAAGGGCTGAGTCTATAAGAGCAAGAATTAATTTCAAACAGCAATCAATACAACAAACTGACCAACTTAAAGTATAGAGGATGCCAAGAAAATATTTCATTCGAATGGATGGCTGTATCAAAGATTAACACACGTTGCAGAGGGTATAAGAATCTTTGCGTACAATAATGCCTATTGTTACTATTACTGACTTTGACATAAAATATGCGCAATTTGGAAAAGGTGAAGATGAGGTTTTATAAAACGTAGAAGTAGATAACACATAACTAACACGCGAAAATAAAAATAAGGATTTGCAAGCGTAAGTATTAGCAAGCACTTATTCATGGAAGGTTAAAGAATTATTAAAAAAAATTAAAGCTTTTTCGACTTCATTAGACAAAAATATCTTCCATGTACCTATTATTTGTATTTTTGCCACTATATTATGTTCCTACGATCAAGCAAAATAAATATTATTCTATTCTATAAAATTTTATTTAATGCCTAAACACACACTACCACTTTCCACCCGCCATTTTACATTTCAACCCTATTTTTCAACGTCCCGCTACATCTATAACGTACTCAGAGTTTTTTATTCGACGTCCATACACGTCACGGTTTGAAAGGTCAAAACCATTACCACGTATGTATGTACCTATTGTCACTTCTGTAAACTATGTAAGTAAGTGTTCAGTGACTGGGAGTTTAGCAAGTTTGCGTTCTCGATAATCATAGATCAGCTGAAATAAAGAGTCATACCACAGATTACTATAATAGTTACTTCGATCATACGTCGTCATCGTAGGATTTGAACATTTCTTTCATTAATTAACCCAGTTAATAAAGTTCCAAAACAATTAAAATCAAAAATACCTAAAACCTTCTCCTAAGACTGAAAAATACAACACTGAAAACTACAATCCAAACAGGTTAAGCAAAAACTGAGAGCACAAACATAAATACGTAGGTATATGCAGGCCAAACTGAGAACCTACTATTTTTGAAGTTGGCTGAAAACTGGTAACAGCTTTGTCAATAAAGTTAAATGCTGCGTAATTTGTATCTTAATAAATTTACGAATACTGCACTTTAACTTACAAAACTCGAAAAGCACATTTTCTACTCTATGCCCACAAAATCCACTAAGTGACGACCTTGAGGAAACGCCTCGCATCCAGTTTCCTCCTACAGGAAATGAGCACAGCTTTGCCGACCAGACGGCAACCAATGTATGGAGACATACTAGTACGTATGAAGTTTGTAGCTGGGAGTGTATTTTTGGTCGTATGTCAGAAATGTTGCTATGGGATTTTTGTAGGTAAAATATTTGTTTGTAGATTTATAGGGGCTTAAGATGTGGTTGGAAATCGTTACTAATATTATAAATGTGATTATGTCAGTAAGTTACTTAGAGTCGGGCTTTCATGTGTGAAAACAGCCATCCCATGACGTAAGCGAAACCTAAATCTATATTCATTCTTTGGAAATAATAGCCTATGACGAATGTTATCTTGATTTTTATAAACATGTCATGTCATGGTATGGGCATGTGATGCGGAGAAATAAGAGTCATGTTGTGTTGTGTGAGGACCAAAGAAACAATGGATGGATTGTGTGAAAGTAGATAATAATATGGTAAGAAAGAATGTTACTTGTGAGATGACGGCAGATAGAAGAGTATGGAAGAAGAAAACATGCTGCGCCGACCCCAAATAAAATTGGGATAAAGGCAGGAGGATGATGATGATTTTTCAAACATGTCATTCGTTATGAAAAGCATTTTTAATCAATTGCAATGTCACATAACATTTTTGCAACTGCACCTACATAGTTACCTTCATATTGTTCCATGCACCTAGCTGTGAAAGCTCGATAATCGATAACTTATCATCCAATCCCTTTGGGTGTTACATATCGATGTTACGTTATCCAATAGCAAACACTGCACTGAAGCTGGAATATTCTATAGTCTATACTATGTTGCAATCAAATAATGCACAGGTGTTATCAAGGGCTATACTTTTGAATTGAATTAAAAACATTGTTATTTTGAGTTGTTGAAATATTGGGTCACAAAGCATTGGTTACTATGAATAGTTTGACAAAAAGTAGTTGAGGGTTTACAAGCAACTGCCTATTTGACCTCAACCTGGTTACCCAGGCAAGGCTAGGTAAGACTGGTTGTCAGACATCCTGGCTTCTGACTACCCTTAACGACTGCCAAAAATGATCAAAAGACTGCTGGAACCTACAGTTTATCGTGCTTTCCGAAACATGAAAGAAATAGCATATTTAACCCCCGCTATCAGAGAAATTTAATGGTCACTTAAGTTATTCCTCAGTGAAGGATTTCTTTGACAATCCGTCACTAAGGAGTACCTCAAGCAATAAATGTAGGTATCTAAGTGTGCGGGAAAGTATAGTTATGTAATACTCATTTATATGTATAACTAACCATATAAACCAACCAACAGTAGATACAACACGGCTCATAAATAACCGAAGGTTTAACATACAAGTAGTTTTCTATTAAATTTTCAACAACTAATAACTATTTGTGTGATTGTCGTACAATTTCGGCCGGGACGCTCTAGTTTTGAATAATGGTTCAAATCACGGAGGAAGGAAAGATAGCGGAGATGCCATAAGGAAGATGGGTCAAACGACTTGTAGGTAAAGTGGTAGGCGTGATCAATTACAGTAGCCGGAATTATAACTTGGCAAGGATTTGAGTCCTTTAATAAAAGTGAGCACGCACATAGTGCACTAAACGATACAAAAAAGTGTTCCCTGTTATTGCTTGTGCGTTATTCTATGGTTATTGACATCATTTATTGGCAAAGAATAGGAACTGTTTTCATCTCACTATTCTTGCCAAGTTACGTGCCGGGAACTGTACTAGAACTAACGAGACGGCCGGGGTCCTTGTCAAATCAAGACAAATCTATCACAGAATGGTCGTGATTAATTTGAGTTTTTATTTTGGTAATAACGGCGAATTCCGAAGAAGGCGTATAAAGGTGGAGCTAGTACCTAATGAAATTCATTTTCTGAACACCTGTATTTTGAGGCGCTACGTTCTTAGGAAATTTTGCGTTATGACATCTCCGCTAGTCATTTTGTTCTCCATGTTTGAAACACAGAAATAGGTACAAGTTTTAATGTGTTTGTATTGGGACCGGAGTTAGGTTAATTTAATATTCGTACGGAGTTAGTTATTGGGTGTCTAAATAGACTGAATGTTTTATTTGTTGCTTGTTGTGTAACTTTATTTTTGACTGACAAAGCTTTGGGCATAATAAACCGATATGAAATCAAAGCGTTCTGTTATCTCTTTATTTAATATACCTGTCTGTATTAAATACAAGCATTTCCGAGTCATTTTAGAAATTACATACATTTCCTATTAAAATGGGTTAATTATAAAACTACGAATTTAGTCATTATGTCAATGTAACCTTCCGGTTACATTTCCCGTTACTGAAATTTATTTCTAAAACAATTTTTTTTACCATTTTTAATAATAACAATGACATAAGGGGAAATCAGACGGAATTTAGTAGGTATATTATAAGTACTGCAAACCTCTCCTTCCTCTTTATGCTGTGCCCTACCGGGTCCATATTGTTTCAAATATATTGTTTAAACTTTATAAAAAACCACCTGTATTACAAATGGAACGCAAATAAAGATTTTAATTTGAATTTGTAAAAGGATACATAAAAATCTGAAGTGAACATAGGTGTTCTACAATCGCTGTAATTGCCACACAATAGGGAAACCACTATCACCTACTTAATGCACATAGCTATTCGCATTGCAAGTTTAACAACTTGTTCACGATAGTGCATGTAAGATATTATACTATACATACATATAATAATATAGTGCAGCAGCCCGTGAATTGAATTCTCATGTAATAGACGCGATGCGGTCGGTTTCTCGGTCAGTAACACGCGAACGTGCTATGTTACTAGCTTAGTATAGTATGCAGCTTGTATGTATTAAGCTGAATATTCCTTTCATTAACTTCTTCATGATAGTGCGTGTAAGATATTACACTATACGTGCTCAAATTTTGTAAACTGGTTTCTGTATGTTTTTATGTATGGACATTGGTCTGAAATAAAGATTATATTATATTATTATTATATATATTATACATACACATATAATAATATAGTGCAACAGCTCGCGAATTGAATTCTCATGTAATAGACGCGATGCGGTCGGTTCCTCGGTCAGTAACACGCGAATGTGCTATGTTACTAGCTTAGTATAGTATGCAGCTTGTATGTATTAAGCTGAATATTCTTCGTAATGATCGATAGAGATTATAACTTTCATGAAAAAAAAACCCAACGAATTGAGAAACTCCTCCTTTTTCGAAAGTCGGTTAAAAACTACTATATATTAATTAGCGTGCTGAGACTCAGTCGTGGTATTGTTCTCATCTTTTAGAACCAACTACCCGGAAAAAAACTAACCCTAAAAAAGTTATTTCAGTGTTAGATAGCCCATCTATCTAGGAAGGATAGGCTATTTTTGCTCGTAGGCTAGGTAACTGTAAACTATATATGCATTCTCCATGTAATAGGTTTCTCGGTCAGTAACACGCTTATTATAATATACAGCTTGGGTTAACGAAGCTGTTTAATATCCTTCTTTATAATTGACTAGCGACCCTCCCCGGCTTCGCACGGGATAACAGTATTTACCTACTATTTAATGCACGTTTCATATACATATAAATATACATACATATAAACTTCCTCTTTAATCACTCACTTTTTAATCAATCTATTAAAAAAACCGCATGAAAGTCGGTTGCGTACCTTTTGTAGTTTTGAAGATTTAAGCATACAAAGGGACATGGGGAATAGGGATATGCAGGGACAGAAAAAGCGACTTTTGACTGTTTTATACCATGTAGTAAAGAGACAAATTACAAGTACAAATATAACTAGGTACTTACAATTCAAATTAATAAGCTCAAACTATGACAAGTGACACATATTATGTAGTTATACTAAAATGCAGCAACGCACATGTCACGCGAAGTGAGATCCCTGTATTAGCGCGCTCTGTGTGTAGTGACGTAATGAGTAGCTCAGTGACACACTGCGAGATTGTATATGATGACGTATGATTATAGTGTTCTAAATTATATGTAGCTCATATGATTATAGTGTACTTTTTAATGAATAAGGGTAAACTATGACAAATGACACATATTATGTAGTTATACTAAAATGCAGCAACGCACATGTCACTTGAAGTGAGATCCCTGTATTAGCGCGCTCTGATTGTAGTGACGTAATGAGCAGCTCGGTGACACACTGCGAGATTGTATATGATGACGTATGGTTATTTTGTTTTCAATTATATGTGTTAGCTAAATAATTACAGAGGACGGATGCAGTAAGTCTTAAGAAGTAAGTGTAAATAAAAAGCATGTAAAAACTCAGCTGTGGTACATTTTTGACATATTTCAATAGGTTTATAATGTGCTGTCTCATGTACTATGAAAGTTTAAGTATGCACAGTATTGCAAAGGCCGATAATGAATTAGTAACGTCTAGAATGAAAAGATAAAAGAAAAAAACACAAACAATCAACTATCTAAAAGAAACCAACAAAAAATTGTAAATACACTTGATCACTAATAAATAAAACTTCATTCAAACAAAAAATAAAAGAATCTTACTTATATTTTGCAATTAATAAATGTTCAATACTCTTTAATCCACAGACTCTTCGCGCCATCTTTATCTGCCCACATTTTCTAAAGCCCCTTATGAAATAGACTAACAACATAAATAACATTGATTGCCTCTCATTGGTTTAAGAATAGGCGTAACAAACATTAAATCGGTTCGTCTTGATTGCCCTATAAACACTTTTCAGAGCTCATCAATAAGTTATAAGTGTGCTCTTAACCTTATCGCGTAATCCACATAATTTTGTATTTGGGATTAAATCGTAAAACTGCTGTATACTGACTGAAAGGATGGGTAACGTAGGTTATTATTTTTTCAGCATTCCGTAATCTATGTCCACACACGTCCCGAGGGAACTATTTCCTGCAACTGGCTAAAATGCAGCTTATGTCTTTTCACAGGCTCTATTGCATTTGAGATTTTAAAAGTGAGATCAGTTAGGTAGCTTTGGCCTGTAAGCGAAACAGAAATGCAAAAGTTCTTTTACTTATCTGTCTCTCTGTCTGTTGGGCTATCACGCTAAAACTACCGAATCAATTCAAATGAAACTACTATATTGATATTCTAAAGCCAAAGACAGGACAAAGCCTATTTTCTGTCGAAGTGCGTGAAGTTTTCTCGGGACGCGGGTTGAACTGTGTCAATATATTTTTTCTACATTTTCTATATAGGTATCTACATATCCTACCTAATCTACATACATATTTACGAAAATAATAAAAAAGGCAAAAATAGAAACTATGTAACAAAAAACTCATCCGCATCGCTGTCAGCGGGGATCGTGCCCAAAAGGCTGTCTGCATTGCCACGCTGGATGGCAATGCATATTCTTTGGCCATATTTTTCCACATAAAAAATGATTTTGCTCTCCAAACAGTTCGTCTGTATATCACAAACATCAAGCACATTAACCCCCACACAATACATTGTGCAGCTGCAAATTGATTGATCAATCGAATTCATGGCGTGTATTGACGCTTGGATCCATCGCACAATTCTTTAATCGTACCATAATTGTGTACGGTTGAGGGAAATTGATGGAGTGGAAATAAATTGATCATTGTTGAGTTTTAATGTGGAGTTTTGGGATGTTTTTTAATATAAATAGTACCTATAGGAATTAAAGCGTAATGTAATAAATGAACATGTTTGTGTTATGTATTTCATTCTTGTATATTATCATCATCTGCCCAGCCTTTCTTAGTATGTTTCCTTGTAAAGCACTGGTACTCTACACATCCGGTTAGGCTGGAAGCCGACCTCAATATAGTTGGGGAAAAGGCTTGGAGGATGATGATGCCCAGCCTTTCTTATATGGTCCATGATTCTAAAGGGGGTTCAATGACCTCTCATGAAGAGTCAATAACTGGATGCAGCTGAGTATCAGTACCTTTTCTAATATTTTTCTGTAAATTGTGCAGTTTTCTATTTACGTTGCAAAAGTTGCTGAGCACCAAAAAACTTTCATTCTCAAATATACTTGTTAAAAATAATACCAAATTAAATTGTAAAACGATTGGATTTCTTTTCAGTTGTATAGATTTTCTTTTATCCCCAAAACGGTTTATAATAAAAGAACTTCGAGAATAGTGCGAGTATTTGAGCTCAGAAAACAGTTGAAGTTGTTAGTCGGCTCCATGGCGGACAAAATGACTAGCAGAGATGTCATAACGCAAAGTCTTCTAAGCAGCGCGCTAAAATGCGGATGTTCGGGGGACGGGCAACGTAACTGGTTCCATAAAAGGCAAAAAATTGGTTGGTTTCATAGAAGGTATGTGCCCTTACATGCCTTCTAAGGAACCAACCTATTTTTTGCCGTCCGATCGGGCTATGAGAGTGAAGGAATAGTGAGTGCACCTGTGTCTGCGCAAATGCTTGTGCACTATAATATGTCCTGCGCTGCTGGCTGATCTCCTTATATGAGAGCAGCCGCCGTGGCCGAAATACCTACGAATGGCCTTGGACATATTATTATATTATGGCTTCTCTGCTATCGTTCCTTTCTCCGTGTGAAAGTATTTGAGCTCAGAAAACAGTTGAAGGTGTTAGACGGCTCCTTATTATTGAAGTGCACTTCTCAAAGTTTCTTTCAAAGTATTTCTTTTAACACTATTGAACTTCGCTAAATATTTATTTAGAGGCTTCGTGTTAAGTACTGTTCGAAGTTCTAGGATTTCAGTATAGAATTAAATTACGCTTTTTCTGCGATTGGTTTTTCTCTGAAAGATTTTTGGAATCACGCTATCATCTCTTGGCGACTCAACCACTATTGAGCGCTTTAGAGGTCACAAATTCAAAGATAATAATGTATGTTTATTTACACACGCAGATATGGCACACCCACTTTGAACTAAGATATTTAAAGCTATAAATGACACTCAAAAAGTTTTTTTTTTAGAGCACCTAATGTATTTTATGCAAGTTACGTTCATATTCGAGTTCGCTTCGGATAGCTTCGCATCGCGTTCGCTTGGATTCCCCCACGGAAGAAACACCCTGACATACTTTCATAGAAAATGTAAAATCAATCATTTTCCTATTACATTTAGTCTAGATCAGTTTTCCAAAGACAGTATCGAAAACCCCTGGGATACTTTCCCATTCTATCTCAGAAATGGAAAAATGAAATGAACAAGAAAAAATAATAATATAACTACTATATTATTTGTTTGAACATGCTTGTACAGTCGTCTACAAAGTGACATGAAGATCTTATTATATTTGTCTAGCTTGAAGAATGTTAGAGCTAAGTATTATTGTTCGAAAGAGTTACCGCGGCCCTGGTACATAAAAGGCCTACGACGACGACGGTTTTTAGTCAGTAAGAGTCTGACACTCCCTCACCGCTGGTTACCCACAGCGCGGGGTCATTTGATGATTTTGGACTCGCTTAAGAGGACGAATTGGAATTTTTGGCGCCAAGGATGTCAATTTTTCTCAGTAAATACAAAACGGATCAAAATACAACTTGGCTACCTGAAAGTTCATAATATAACCCTTATTTTGTTAGTTGTAGAAACATGATTAGGTAACTTTTATAACAGAGAAAAATATATCAAACATACCTCTTTTTAAAAAGAGATTCACATATTATGGGCAAACGGGACCGATTTAAGCCTCTTAACTTTTTTAGTAGTTGAGTATATACATACTCTTTAAAATGATAGAAGGAATTTTTATCAAATTATCATTTCTAAATAATAAAATTACAAAACCATTTTGTCGCTTACGACTTTTAGTTATAAGCTAGCGCGCGTATTGTTATCCTCGCCCCGCTCAGACGCTCCGACCCCTTTTGGCGCCTTAGATGCGCGTGCCGGTTATGGAATTATTGTTGACCAATTCCTCGCCTTAAAAAAAAGTACTACATATTTATTGTGTTCAAAAGTGTTAACGAGTTAAGTTGAAATGTTTAAGGCTACATTTTTAGGTGAGGGTTTCAAGAGGTACCCAGTGTTTGGTATTCCGACCGCGTCCTGTGAGAACTTCTTTCCACAGCTGGATAAAAAGTACCCTGTGTTCTATCTCAGGCTCTAGACTATCTGTGTACCTAATTTAATTTGTTTTGAAATTTGGCGTAAAAGCGGCGACATACGAAGATTTTTAAAAGTTGTTTGAAACAACGAAAATATTTCAAAAAAGTGCGACGATGTAAAATATAAATTTTTTTAGTGTTTATAAGTTTTTTTAACAAAAGCCAAGCATGCATTATTAAAAAACACACTGACTAAAATTAAAGCTAAAACAAATTACGTAGAACTCACTAATTAATCACCTAATTATTCAAATGAACATATTAAGTGACACAAAGACAAACATTTTAATTTACACACTTTGCACGTAGGAATCTGTGTAATTTTGTTACTTAAAGTTTACAGCTGAATCTTACATGTTAACATATGCGATTTTAGATGGATTCTAACAAAGTTTCGCAGCAGGGATAAGCTATGCATGTATTTGAAATCAAAATTAAAATTACTAGAAAATGAAATCAACGGCTAAAACCAGCAGTTTCATGGGACCTTCTTTCCGCACCGGGGTAAAATATAGCTTAAGCCACACAGGGATAGAGTAGCTTCCTAAGAATTGTATTTTTCAAATCGTTTCAGTAGTTTCAGAGTTAAGACGGTTCATAAAAAAGGAACACTGATTCCTTTTTAATGATAGTAGAGGTAAATAGATGTAGAGTTAGTCCAGACATACATAGGTACACCTATAGAAAGCTACACTAACGCTATACCAAAAAAAGATCATGTTAAATAAATACTTGGTACATCTGTGACTTTATAACATCACGTACCCTTTTCGACACAAATCAAAATAACAACAAAAAAAAATTACCTACGTGATTTTCCACCAATTCTTCGAAAGCCAAAGCAAAACAATCCAAATACACAAATCCCAAAAAAATAAACACAATCTCAGTACATTTCGCTCAAACCATGAATAAGTTTATCCTAGATATTTTAGAAGTATATTTCTACAATAAATAAAGCGCTCTGAGCAGTGTTCGTGTAATTTCTCTGCGTTATACTCCCGTCGAGGGCAACGTCAGAAAAAATGTCCGCCGACCGGGATTGCGGGCGCACATTTATCAACTCGTATCCGTGCATTTTATACAAAAAAAAAACGAAGCTACGGATAAAGTAAAAAATCAGGAATTCCGCAAAATGACGAGATTTATCGGACACGGATAGACAGTGAATCGGACGAGACATTGCTGTATTGAATTTTAATTGAATTCAAATTGTAACCTATCTTGTATGAAGCGAGCAATTTGTGATTTTGTAACCTTGGAATTCATTCGTCAAATTGGGTCGCTGAGTTTATGCGGCCCCGGGTTGAATTTAGCGGCGTCTGATTTAATTGGGAGCATAACAGAATAATCAAGGGAAGTAAGCCAAGTGGATTATATTTCCTACATATTTCTTAAATATCCTTAGCGATATATGCTATGTTACATTCTCAATTTTATCTTAAAATACGTCATAAGAAAATTGTATCAAAATCATATTCGGCATTTCATCAATTACAGTTTACCTATTTAGAAGCGACTTAATAACCAATCAAAACGGTTGAAACCACGGTTGACAATAACTTACTTTGAATAGATATCTAGACAGCCACGTTTCAACCAACCCCTATTAACAGGGGTCAGTTGAATCATATAAAGGTAAGGTCATATTTCTAACGTTCGGTTTAACGCGAGCATTCACGCGACTACAATTCAATCTTCGAACATTAATCTTATTGTAGTCAACTTTGGAGTTCATCGTTTGAAAGAATCTAGTAATAAAATGCACATTGTTAGGATAGGTCAAGGTTAAGCGACTATCCATTTTTCAACAGAAGCTTTATTCGATATTGAAAGAATCTATTGACAAAATATCGACAACTAGCTTTAGGTATTAAGTATTGATTGTATTATATTGGACTGGGTTTTGAAATTAACTATTGGCGCCCCTATAACAATACAGATTAACCTTTAGGTTGACCGTTAAACTTCTATCATTAAGGGTTAGTTGCACCAATTAAATATAACCCAAATCTTAACCAGCCGTGAAATTGTCATCCCTTGCCCATTGGTAAAATCGGCTATTTGACAACTGAAAATGGTCCAATTATTATTCATCATCTGCCTTAGTATGGTGGGGTCGGTAATCATTATAGTTAAGCTGTACAACTTACCGTAAGAATACCAGTACAACACAAGACTACGTAAAAAATATGAAGTACAAATCAGAGCGAGTGCAAAATTTCATCCTAATCGAAGATCGAGAATTGGGTCAAATTAAGATTGCAAGATTTTCTTACATACATAGTTAGTTACAAGTGAAGCCAATATAAACGCGCGGGATTGTTCGAAAGAGTTACCGCGGCCCTGGTACTTAAAAGGCCTACGACAGAACACGACGGTTTTAGTCAGTAAGAGTCTGACACTCCCTCACTGCTGCTAACCCACAGCGGGAGGGGGCATTCGATAATTTTTGACGTCGTTAAAAAAATCTAATATAAACTTGTTAAAAAGAGAATACTCAGGGGAACCGCAGGCAATGTCCCAGATATTCCAAGTATTCACCGAATGTCTAAACTACCTGCGACATGTAGTCAGTTTCATTAACAATGAAGACGGCAGTTTCTTGTGGCCCAGCGGACACTTTCTAACTCGCATCAATTATTTAAAGTACACTACTGCAATGCAGCTGTGAAGCTGTACTTATTTATATTGGGAGGAGTGCATTTTTGTATGGTTTTAAAAATTGTGGTGTAAAATGTCCGGTGTGTACAGTTGGGGACAATAAATCAGGGACAGGCAAAAATCATGTAAAGTTCATGCGACCATGGTAATTTTTTTTTAAAGGAATTATATTTTTTTGATTAAGAGTTTTTTGTTACTGAAGGCTAATGTAGCATTGAAATCTTATGTGGTGTTTTGGAGTCTATTTGATACAAACAAGTGAACCGAAGAATCATTCCTCTTTATTTATAGTAGATATATGGTTGTTTAACAAAAAATATTCGACAACGTTACATTCCGTTCTGTACCTCTTATCATTTACATCTTATATTTCTAACAAAACTTTCTCCACTCAATAACTATGTAAAATCATATCAAACTACAAACTTTTGTCCAACCTCCAAAAATCCCCGCAAATATAAATATTCTCACCGATATTTGCAAATGTAATACATAAAATTGTCACTTCGATATCCCATCAACAGGTTTTCGTTGACACAGTTCGACGTTTGCACATAGTCTCATGATATTCTATGCATATGCAATGGCCATATCACTGGTATAACAGGCTGCCCCTATTTTTTTGCAAGCGTGTTTACGAGTACTCATTTTTATTGGCATTTGATGACGTCGTGAAATATATCGTCAGTATCTTGACTTAGATTTACTTTCAATTTAGGTACTTTTGCTGTGTTGTTTGTTTCTGTATGAAATATCCATAAATATTTCTATTGTCTAGTGTAGTCTAGACAATATTTATGGCTATTTCATTCGGTTGCTAATTTCAATCAAAATACCATTGAATAATTTAGTAATGTGGTTCAATCCGGAAGATTTCTGAAATGATCTGATATTAAAAGTATAGGTTGATTGCTGCATTTTTGAACTCCATTTATCAGACCTTCTTTTGTTCTATAATACATCACTGTTCTATAATGATAGACTTTCAGAAACCACCCTTGAGTTTGTTTCGGCGTTTCTTTTCAGGGATCACTCAGTTAGGAAATGCCGACCCCAGCGTTCTTAAAATGAAGTGTAAAAGTGATGTATGTCCAACTAGCAAAATAAACGATTTCATTTCAAACATAATTCTGAGCTACAATTTATATCAGAGCAATCAATCACAGATGTATTACATAAACCTTTTTAATATCTAACCTCCTGAAATTTTTAAAAATTAATAAAAACCTACCACATCTTAACCTTCAACGTCACATTTCTCAAAAGGAGGTTCCAAGCTTTTTAATAAAAACAAATTACAAAATACCAGTGACGTCAGTCAAACGAAAATGATATATGAAATGTCATGAAATGCAATCTGTGGAAGTATTGTGAAAGCGACCGCATTGGGGGCTGACTCGAGTTCTGCATGTTGCGTTCAACGCTAGCACAAGTTTTGTAAAACTTAATCTCAGCTGGCTTGATGTATTGTTTTTTTTGGTGCGCCCGTTTTTTTGTGCGTCGAGTTGAATTTCTTGGAGTGAAACGATGTTGGATTTTTAGTTTGCGGATGGTAGCGTTTTGGATGTTTTTCGTAGATATGATTTAGTAGTCTAAGAATTTGGTTATTTTTTTTTTGCTTCATTGCTATAACCTATAATTTTGATTTTAATATTGGTTTACAACTAGGCCTAGTTTCTTTCAGGCAAGCGAATAAAAAGTTACTTTGAAATGTAAAAAACTATATTACAGCCAAGTTTTATCAAAATCCCTTCTTTCGTTATGGGTAAAAAATAAAAATCATTCACGTCCTCAGTTTCCAACGTCTGTTGAGTCACAGCACTGTCCAGGCAGTTGTCCAGCAATAGACTTTTTCAAGCTGCTTTGACGACGTCTAACGTTTGTGTAATTCGATTTTTGTTCGATATAACATATATTTTTATCACAAAACTGATTCTAGGTGCCTCACCGGCAGTGCCGCAACAGCGGCGAGGTGCAAGAGATATATCGCGTGCCGTTATTGCCGAACGAACAATGGCACGCCACTGCTAACAGATGCACAATTACACTAACCCGCCATGTTACCGAGAATATTGTCTGTAATGATAGTGGTACTGTACTGCGATTCTATAAAACTCGATCAACAACTCGCATTTCACTTCGATTCGTAATGTCATTTCATACTTTAGGGGAGGTAGGGGAGGGATGGGCACTTTTTCACAATTTATTGCATAAAAAATCAGATTTTACAGATCATTATCAACTTTTATTGCCATTTCTTATATTCGGCTAGATAACATTACGAGATATTTAAACGGTTTTATTTAGCTCACCCCGTTTGTTTTATTATTTATTCTTGGATCAAATTTAGTAATTCAAATTTCACCCTCTTCCTGTCAACCGATTGGTCTGAAATTTTGTATACACCTTTAATTAAATCCAATATGGCCGCCGGCACAAAATGGCACAGCCCCCTGAATATGGGTATCAAATGAAAGGGCTACACAAGTAGAATACTGTCAGCAACCCCAGCGGGGCGCAACAGGGCCAAGGCCTGCCTGCACGTCGATTCTATAAAATTCGAACAACAACTCGCATTTCACTTCGCTATTCACTCTCACTTCGCATTCGATTCAGAACGACCTTGATTTTGCATTCTGTAAACATCATCTAATCACTTGCGAAGTGAAGTGAGCTCGACATCGACCAATGCTGTGCTAGTGACTTCCCCACTCGACAAAATGTCAACCGAGATTAATCAGTTTTTAATTTTATCAGTTTTGACACAGAATTTTAGCTAAATATGATGTTTTAGTTATAATTTGTTATTGTAAGGAATTTGAGGCAGCTTTTAAGTATAAAATAAACAGAAATCTCTAAATTCGTGCTGTGAATATAATCTATGCTTACCCTACGAAAAAAAATACTGACAGCGCCAATACCATTATTAATCTGTGGACAATATTTTCTTCTCTTCTGTCATAGAGGAAAGTAATATATCGGGTATCTTCTGTCTTCATATTGTGTTTAAGCTTGTTTGTTTTCGCCGGTTTTCGCCGTAATTGTGATAAAATCATGAAGTAATTTTATATTTCTTGTTATAAAGTTAAAAATAATATTAATTAAAGAAGTGTTTATTTTATTAATCCAACAATAATTTCAGTCCAAATGAGAGGTCGTCTCACCCTTCGTCGGCTCAGGTTGAAACTCTGGTTGAGTTTATGGAGCAAAACCCTGGCCTGGCGAAGGGTTTCGTGAGAACGCAAAATGCCAGAGAGCGAAGTCGAAGCCAGTGGGAGGAATTAGCCGTGCGCTTAAATAGTATAGGTGGCACCATCAAAACCCACAAACAGTGGACCAAGTTTAGCAGTATTTTTTTTACCAATATACCAAATACCAATATTATAACTGAAGTACAGAGTCTTTAAGACTAACATGAAAACATATCAGCTGGCGGGGAAACCACATAAAGGGAATACTCCTTATTAAGAACTAAGTGTTTTTCTTATTATTGTGTGCTTGATTACAATTTTTCAACTATAAACTGTGTCAATACTTACTTTTATACGAGTTGTAAGTCCTTTGCCTCGACGTTTTGTGGGCTTTATCAGGGGCAGTAAATCAGACTCCAGTTGGTCAATTAGCTCCTTTGACAATCTATATATGCTCACATAGTCATCATCGCGAGTTAATAAAGATAAACTACGAATTCTAGCAGATTGTTGACGCTTTTCTAAATTATCTAAAGCATGAGCTTCTTCTAACAAAGATTTAAGCAAAAACATTCTAGCCATCGTTAAAGGTAGGCACTTAATCACTTTAAAACACTTAGAACTTTATTTAAACACTATTTTAAATATAATAGTCTCTAGATCAAGTTGGCAACGGTACCTGAAACAAGATTCTATAAAGGATTTTTCGCGCAGATTTATAACCTCACAAATTTTCACTGACGAAGAAGAGCAAAAATTTACAAATTATACATTACATGGTATGTCCAAGCCTCCCTACCATAGGGAGCATTGGACACTTTTGACTTAGTTTATGAAAAAAAAATCGGTAAAAATTTTTTTAAGTTAAACGGTTTTATCTTATGTGCACTGAAAACTAGAAAATAAAAAATAGTTACTTACCTGTCAACCTACGTAGGTGGTCCCGGTCATATTAGACTAAAATAAAAACGTGGGGCCCATTAACTATTGCTGTAGTACTCTCTTCTAAAGGTATAATAGGTGTGGATTGCATCGACTTACTATAATTGTAACTGGAGATTTTGACAATCAATAATTAATAATAGAAAATACACATACCTTTCATTAGTTTTCTCTTTATAACGATCCGAAACCGCAACAAAATATTTAAGTACTTTTACGAGTGTTTGTTCTTGACAACTCACAGAAATGACAGATAGTCTATGGATGAACACCGTTACCAGTCGGTAACGTAAACTACCCAATAAAAAAAAAACAAAACTATGATCAGAAATCTGATTCTGATCTGATTTGATCATGTCTCCCAACTGCCCATCTCTCCCCTACCTCCCCTATAGATAGACAGATTTTGACAGATCTGTCAAAATCTCGACTTTAATTTAGTTCAACTTGTCAACACGCTCGATAGTGAAGCGCTAGTGTAGTTTGACAATGTCAATCACGGTAATTAAGGTAGAATTCCGTGGGTCGCGATTGTCGCAGCCGCGCGTGACAAAAGTCAACCTATGAAAATGTATGGCACCGCTGCCGAGGGCCGCGACAGTCGCGCGCGGACGACGAATTTCGTGAGCCGCTCGCGGCCGTACGCTTCTCAACATGGTCTAGCGCTTAATAACATCTATAGAATTTTAGTAAAACCAGAATTAAATTGTTGACAATGCCGCGAGCAGCTTACGAAATTCGTCGGCCGCGCGCGACTGTCACGGGCCTCGGCAACGGTGCCATACATTTTCATAGGTTGACTATTGTCGCGTCCACGGAATTCTACCTTTAGATCGAAGTCGAAGTGAGAGTGATGTCGAAGTGAGTTGTGATATTTTATAGAATCGACATGCTGATTTTTATGATAAACCTCTATTCTTATTAAGCTGTCTTTACTTGGAATCGTTTGAGATACTAACAGCCAGCTTCTTCATCAAAAGTAAAAGCCAAAGTAAAAGTCAAAGTAATGTCTTAAGTAAACGTAACGGTCAAATTCATATTTTCTATTAGTTTTGCTGTCACTTTAGCCCTGAAAAAACGAATTTGACCGTTACTTTTACTTTAGACATTACTTTGACTTTTACTTTTGATGAAGAAACTGGCCGTAAGAGTTGGCTTACTCGCAAATCTTCTGTTCAGGATTAAATAACACAGTAGATATTTCCTATTCAGTGTTAGGATACTCTTAACTCAAAAAAAAAAAACTGTAAACAGCTTATAATGAGGAGGGTATTTGACTAGCCATAGCTATATAGGAAAAAATTAAGGTTGGCTTAAACTGAACAGTCATATTATTATATCCATGTGAGAGGAGGCGTGTGCCCATTAGTGGGATGCTAAAAAGGCTGATAATGAATAAAACTATCCATTCAACTACCTCAAAATTAACCTTAGATATCAAAAGATTCATTATTACGCTGTTCAAGGTTTAAACAAACACTTTTTTATAATCAAAAGGCAACTTAACAACATACCATGTTCAAAATAGATCTCCCAAGACAGAGCCAAAACGACAACAAACCACTATTATTCGCATAAACCATTTCCCAACCAGAAACGTTACATGTTACATACCCAAGCCTATTAAACAAGAGGCTTCCTACATGTTCCTTATGTTCAAACTTCAGCAATTTTGAGCAATGCCCCTTTATCACGGAGGAAGGAAAGATAGCGGAGATGCCAATAACGAAGGTAGGTCAAGCGCCTTTTTGTAGGTCAATGTAATGTAATGTACGGTGGGCGTTATCAGTTTCTAGAATTAAAGAGGTGGTCGGGATCTTATAAAACAAAAAAAAAACTGTCCAAAATTGGCATTGATTGATTGGTGATTTATTTTGAAAATCATATGTGGTAAGTGGCTAAGCAACTAGTGACGTATTCTCCGAACACCCGCGTTTTGGCGCGATACTTCTATTCTATTCTATTTTGGTTTATGTCATGCAAATGCCAATGTAAAAGGTTCTGCCAATGTCAGATGTGAGATAAGGAAGCAAGTTATGTCCATCCACGACAAACAGCAAAGAAACCTCTTTTGGCGCGCTACTTTCTTAGGAGATTTTACATTATGACATCTCCGTAAATTATTTTGTTCTCCATGGCCCTTATAGTCTTTATGCTTGTAACTTTGTTACAATAAACCTGAAACTTTTTATTACTTTCCACATATTGTAGGTACTTAGGCTGATGTCTTGGGTAATCATTGGAGTTTTAAATGGTTTTATAGTGATTTGTAACTTTACAGTATTACCTATAGCTTTTAAATCGGAATACAATATGGGCTACTTATTAACAGGGTGCAGAAAGTTGTTTAAATATTTTAACACTTTTATAATGGCTTCACTTGTAACTATGTACCTATGTAAGAAAATCTTCTAATCTTAATTAGACCCACTCTTTCCGGTCTTCGATTAGGATGAAATCTTGCACACGCTCTGAGTTCTGATGACAATCCATGACTAGCGTGTTTTTTAGTTTTTTAAAGTATTATTATTTTTTATATTCTTACAATCTGAGGAAATTACATTGATGATTTTCAGTCTTGCTAAAACTCGAATGTTGATTGACCGATTTGTCTTATTTTGGTTGGAATACCTATTTATGAAAATCAATGGAAGTTCCTAACTTCCGAAAAGTATAAGAATTTTCCAAATCGGCTTTGCAGGTTCCCAGCTAATAGGGTAAAAACAAAGAAATAAAATCGTATTTATAAAAATTATACCTAAATATATGTTAGTGGTACTCAAATTCGAACAAAAAATAAAATAAAATACCGTTCATAGAAAATACCACAGGGATGAATATTTCAGTGTAGTTGAACTATCAAAACGAATAAAAACTAAACTATTGCGTATTTGATTTCATAAAAAATAAATACGTGGAACTTCGTTACAGATATGTGCGTTTCAAGTTTAGTTTGAAAACACAAACTATAAAATTCAACTAACAATTTTTTTTAATGTTTTTAACCTATGCATACATTTTTCAAGAGTTCCGCTCGTTTCCGTTTTAGTTCCCGTCGTCAGAATGGGACCTTTTGGGAAGTATACCTTTTCAACCAAAAAATTATAATTTCAAATCGGTTGGTAAACGACGGAGATATTATCGGTTAAAAATAGTGTCTCTAACACAAATCTATAAATGTAGAAACATTCCTCGAATCTTCTATTAAACTCTTCAAATACATATTTACTTACAAAGACATTATTATAATAGGTAGAACACTCGATTACGTCACAGCCTATTCTAGTCTCAGTCTAAGTCTAGATATAGTAACGTGTCTCAATAATAAGCTGAAATTAGGTAACGTCTTGCTCGGCCCACTGAACATAGAGTGGGTCACATCCGACCACAGAGTAAGAAGGTACAGAAGTGCCATGCTATATTATGTACCTGTTTGTGTATTATGTTTTGTAACAAAGCTGGGTTGGAATATGGGCCATCTCTATAAGGTCAGCTGGGTTGTTTTGATAGGGCTCGTCAACAAGACTACTCATTAATTAGGTTGACAATTAAATTAGATATACATAAAATAGATACCACCAAAAATGGCGAACGGCTATAGCGATCACTGTTGTCATTACTGATCGGGTGTAATTGCAACCATTTTTTTTTTGGCTGTAGGCTACATTGAATAGGTCATGTTTTAAATGCTAAGCATTGATGCAAAGTCTGTTAAACGAACCCAAGAGCGTACATCGTCATGGACGTCTAGCGTGTGTACAAAAGTTATATCTACATAGAGAATACTTTCTTAATGTATAAAAAAGATAGTTGGCAAATACACCTTCACATTTCCCTCACGCTTCTCAATTAATAATTTTACAAAACTTCAAACATACAATCAATGAAAAGATCCTCTGATATTTTCTTTACTCTGTGGCTAAGTAATTATAAGAATACACAGTTGAAACTTATGTAAACTAGCGTAATAATCTTATTAAAACGAGCACAGTAGCAGTCTTACAAACGTGTCTTGTTTTTAAACTTTGTTCATTAGTACGCCTTGTATTTAGGTTAGTACATACTTAGGGCATCGTGTTAACTGTTTCGACTTATAATCGACCTTAGGCAAAGTTTAAAAGAAAATTGCTCGGGGCATGTAACAATTTTTCGGGAACTATTATGTGACTAATTCTCTAATTTTCGCGGTTCCATTCCCGTCTTGAGGGAAGTAGGTACTTCTTTTGCTCGGATAAAATAAAGCCTATGACACTACCAAATACACGTAACTTTATATTTATAAAAGTATTTTCAAAATGGACTTACAGAGATCGTTTGTGCGACATCACAAACTCACAATTCACAGTTCCTAAGATTAGCGCATTTAACCAAATAAACAAAAAAAACTCTTCAGCTTTATAATAACTATTATATACCTTTATAGGTAAAATAAATCCAACCTTTCCTATATTGATCAAGTTTCTCAATATGCTAAAAATACCAAAAACTTTGAAAAAGTTTTTCCAAAATCAGAAGTAGGTCATTCACGTTTGCTGCTGTATCATAAAGCTATTTAGTACCATATAATTTGATTACTTACTTCCGTAGCGCATAATATATTATACGTTCCCTGATAGAGATCGCTTATCGCACGCGAAGAACTTTTGTTTAGTGTAAGTAAAGAACTTTTTAAAACAAAAAACTACATAAGTTCTGTGAAGGAAATAGTCCCTCCAAATGTCTTTATCGCCAGTCTTTCTATAATCCGACTGCAGGGCATAGGCCTCTTCTCATGTAAAGAAGGAACAAGCGATAATCACCAGGCTTGCTCAATCCGGATTGGCCATTTCAGAACATTAAGGTCCAGGTTTATACAATCAGGTTTTCCTTCACCTTTACTTAGTCTTGGTTTATCTTAATCAGGTATTTTTGGCACTAGTGCTGTATCAAACGTTTTCACTTTTTCATTCGCCTCAATTTTTGGATTCATATTCCAGCGTGATTAAAATGCTGAGATGCACTATTTTCTTAAGTCTCTCTGGTAGATACGGATTAGGTAGGTACGTTTTGGGTTCAGCAAAAGCAACAAGCAACTGTTTTCTTCTAGAGCCCTTGTTGTACCAAGGCTGCGGTAACTCTTTCGAACTATCCTATAGTTATCGGCACGAATCTTGAGCTCTGACCTTCACCTGCGCAGAATTAATTTATTGGGTCCCTTTTGTGGTATGAAGTGAGGCGCGGGGGCGGGCTAAAGCGGTGATTGGCCCGCAGTGCATCGCGTCATAGCCGTCACTCGGGATTGGTTCTTTGCTAATAAATCACTTCTGCGCAGATGTAGGTCAGAGCTCAAAATTCGTGCCGATAACCATACAGTCTCTTATATCTTGTACCATACACCAAGGAACATTGTCTGGTAGTACCGGGTCCCTATTATAGCGCCCTGTAATAGTCCAATACGATTATATCTAACGCTCTCCCGTACAGGGAATCTGATCATGTCTCGAGTTTATACGTCAAAGTGTTGTTGACGAGTAAACTATGTAATCTTACACATCACAGTATTTTTATGTCTATCTGTCACTATTTTGCAATAAAACTGTTGAACAGTTTAGGATATAGGTAAGGTATAAATAGTAAAAATTTCAAAGGACCTAAATAGCTCGATAGGAGTCGGACTGCCACATTACTTTTTTAGAATTCAAAATCTAATTAAAGAAAATCATAAGTAAATAGTACATTTTGTGCCAGTCTCCTCTGTTTTAGGTTTAGTAATATTATCATAGCATTAAATAGTAATAACTAGTTATGTTAACGTTGCCTTAAATGGGTTTTGACGTATCTAATATGAATGTACATATCAAACATTGTTTAAGGTTCTTCTAACCTACAGACTGACATGTGTTGCTGGGGAGTTTGGAAAAACACATAGGAAGTGGTGAAGGGTGGGCGTTTTGGGGGCTGTCTATTGCAAATTCCTGACGTTCAAAAAGTGCTGTCTTGCAGCCAAGTTTGAATAAATGATTTTTGATTTTGACTACCTACGGTCCAGACTCCACCAAAAGCGGAGCTGATATTTAAAATAACCAATAGAATCTCGATTTTAAAACATTTCATATTCATAACTTTAACAGTATTCAGAATTATTTTTTATTCATACCAACTAATGAATGGAATTGTTTGAATGATTTATCAACTAAGTATTTATAGCAAAACTCAAAAATGCGTCAAGAAATTTGTCCCAATCTCAGTAAACTGGGTGGCCAAAAGTCTGGTGGCATAAAACCCAGTTTATAACAGTCATTAATTCAATGTATTTGAAATCGACCATAAAACTCAATTAGCTGATATTACTGAAATGTACTTAATTTCACATTTTCTTGTTTCCATTCCGATAGCCGCGTCAAAAATGCTCATAATTTGTAAGTAGTTAATTTCAATACTTGTGATAATAATATAATGTGGTTCTAAGATTTTTTTGCGTGAAAGATATATCATCTTCTATCTACGAAATATGGGAAAAGGAAACTATAAAAAAATCAGGGAATCTAACAAAGATGAAGATTAGAAACATCCAATACATATTTTTTATTATATTAATCACAATAACTTTTGGATGTTTGGCACTTGATCGATTCTTAAAATCAAAACGCGGAAAATTCTTTCCGCGTTAACCGCGTATACCCTATTATAGGCTACTTTTTATCTGGGTGCGGAAGGTATTCCCTTGAGATGCGGGTGAAACCACTAGCGGCACTTAGTGTGAATAAATGTAGCTAGAATGTAATACCAGCTTATGCATTATTTTTGTTACAGTGGTCATAATATCCTTCCTCACTCAGTACGCAATACCAAAAACAATAGAGGACTTCCCTTACCAATCTAACCAGACGTGTGACGAATGCTACCGAATTTACGTTCCTTTATGTGCATCCGACAACGAGACGTATACGAACGAATGCAGGTTCCGATGTATCATGTCTAAAAAACAGGTTGAAGACCGGGCTCGTATTGTCAGGTATGTATGGACGCACGAATCTTGAGCTCTGACCTACATCTGCGCAGAAGTAATTTATTGGGTCCCCTTTGTGGTATGAAGAGAGGCGCGGGAGCGGGCTAAAGCGGTGATTGGCCCGCAGCGCATCGCGTCATAGCCGTCACTCGGGATTGGTTCTTTGCTAATAAATCACTTCTGCGCAGATGTAGGTCAGAGCTCAAGATTCGTGCCGATAACTATAGACGCCACGGACAGGTCTCGCCAAAGTTAATGGCGGTTTGCACCTTACTTCATAGGTACACAAAATACATATTTTAGGTTCCAGTATATATTATCGTATGTTCGTACATACATCATCATCAGCCTTTTTTATCGTCAATTCTGCTAATTTTAGGTAAGTACTATTAAGCGACATATGATTGATATCCAACCGAGATTCAATTACGATTGAAGCATAGGTGGCATTCCGATTTTTTTTTAAATAAACGTTTTTATCTTTTTTGTGATTCAATAATGAATCGTATTGTTTAACACAGGCACTTAGATTTTTTGGAATATCTTCTTATTATCTCTTATGTAAGATCTTTTAACTCTACAGGTTGGGGCCATGCATTTTAGGTGAAAGAAAAAAGAGGTTCGTCAACATTAATAATTTCTTCGTACAAGAGTTTGCATGAAAATTTAAGAAGCCTACAGTAGTGTTCTACTTTTGATGTGTCTTTAATATTTTTAGTATGGACTTGTTATACTTAATATTATTTTCACATTATTTAAAAGTGATATAATTGACAAGAAATAAATAAATTCGATTATCGTCTTATATATGTAACATAATGTATACAAATAAAATGTACACGAAACATAATCATAACATACCAGCCAATGTTTATTTTTCAACTGATATACGTACATCTTCTTCCTGTCCTGTTGCCAAGTCATTTAGGGGCGGCAACAATTGATTACGTAGCTAAATATAAGGAAATTATTATAAACCCATTTATTTTATATAAATAATAAAATCTACATAAAAACTTAATTCCACCAATTCCACTACAAAATCACAATTTTAATTACATCTTGTCTGAAACTAAACTGAAACTTCATTATCAACAATATAAGCTGTAATTATCCTGTTTATATAAGTAAAAACAGAATTAAAACGACTTAAGTACTTCCGCAACTTACTATAAGAAACTGTATTTACAAAATGTCCAAAAAACCTAGACCCGTCCTCTCCTTTCGTAATTATTTTTGTAGCTCAATTCTTAAAATTCCAACGGTCTTCTAACAGTGGTTGTATCATGGAGTAAGGAAAGATAAATGGAGATGCCATAAGGCAGGTAGGTCAGGCGCCTTCTTCTAGGTCAAACACGTACGATAGGCAAGACCAAAACGATCAGTGACGAATGAACTAAGTAACTAGGTGTTCAAGTTCTTTGAGACGTCAAAGATATCGATATTACAAAAAGTTGTCAGGTTCCTAAGGCATATAAGGGCGGAGACAGTAAGGTTCCTCGTCCCCCGAATTTGGCGCGCTATTTTCTTAGGAGATTTTCCGTTATGGCATCTCCGCTAGTCATTTTGTTCTCCGTGACTTGTTAATATTCCTCACGCGTATTTCTTAATGGACGTATCTACGTGTTTCTTATTGGATTTCCTTAAAACTTGAAAGTAAAATCGAATTACTCTTCTTCAACGAATCGTTAATGACATGTTAAGTGAGGAACATGATAATTGAAAATATCTTTTAATTTCTCTCATTTACCCTTCGTGGAATTTCCCTTAATTGTCAGTAAAATACTGTGATATGACTCAAACATGAGATAAACAGGGAAGGAAATATCCTTAAAATTATGATATTTGGCACATTAAATTATCACCTAGATTATTGTAAAAACATTATAACTAAACAAACAAACAGAGAAATTACAGATTTTTCTTAATTACCACGCAAGTTTTCAACACGTAAAAAATATAATTCAACTTTAATTTTCTTTGCGCTAGCTATTTCAGCGTTAAATTACCAGCAAGAATGTAACCTAGATTACCTAATGTAATTCTAGACCTAAATTACTTTCACAATAGCAAAAACTGAAGGTCAAGGTCAAATAATGCCTTGGCACATAAAATATATTTTCATAAAAATGTACAACAAAAGTTGTCGTCGGCTTAGTTTCCTGTCTCTTCTACATGTCACTATAACTTATACCATCAATTAGGTTTTTCTTTATCCGGCAGTGATTTATTAAGCTGGAAGGTCAAGGTCGAAACTGGTTGACATTGTTCGAACGATTTATCTGTCTCTATTCTTTGTGATTAAATATTGAATGTGTGTGGAAAAATGCCATTGTAAGCATTTTACACTTTTTTACCGGAACAGTTTGTGCTTTGGAGCTAAAAACATATATAAAAGCCTGCCAATAATGTAACAAAGAAAACACCATTAAAATGTTTGCAATACTAACACCATAAGACCCAAAGCAAAAAATATACTGTGGAATAAATAAACAGGAAAATCCAGAATTGCACACTGACAATTCACTATTAAATGTAGTAGATAATAAATTAAGTGAGCTGTTTTATAATTTAAGTCAGATATGAATACCTAATGAACCTATTTTCATATTACATACACCACTTAAACTATAAGACCTTTTATTTTACCTTCGGAGTCTTCAACGGCCGTAAAAACCAGACACACACACAACGAAATGACCCCTGTTTTACCAGTACTCCATTTTTCCGTCCAAGTGACAGAACCCTAAAAACCAGACGAAACACATGGTACAAATTCGAGAAATTTCGGAGCGTGTACCGACAAAGTTTCTTTGCGTGGAAATCGAATAACCGAGGACGGGTCCCGGTCTAACTTTTAGTATGCGAGCATCGCCATTGGACTACCAATGTTGCATTCGCGGGCGTCGAAATAAAAAAAAGTCTTTGGTAAATGTGTTGGAAATGCATTCAGGGTTAGATTTGGTCTGTTCCTTTTTTGTTGTATTGTAGGTACAATAGTTTCACCTTAAGAGTGTCCGGTTAAATCGTCACTGATTATAGATTTAAGATTGCAATGGTACAGAGAAGGATTAGTTAAGTCATTGGGATAAATTTTGGCTATAAAGCCTTATTAATAAAAAAAACAGGTAAATGTTTACCACATAATTACGTAAAATACATAAATGACCAGATTTACTTCGGATTTTAAAAGGGCTTATAGTGAAGTACCATTAAATATTTCTGTATTCAAAAAGCTTACCATATAGCTATTTAATTACAAATCCGAGGCCAGAGTAGGCAGCTCATGCATTACCTACTATTTTTTAATCGATTTCAAAACAGTGTATTTCATAAACTAACACCACTTTGAAAGCAAATCCATATTTAATACAACTCATAACACAGAAAATCCGATTTTTCCTCCAAGTGAAGTGAAAAAGAAAATCAAACTAATTTGTATAGTCGTCAGAAGTTCTACAAAGTTTATTTATTGTGAAGCTTAGTGTTGAACCAATTTAGCTAACTAACACCGTTCTACTTTCGCAGACTTCTGGATTCTGATAAAATCGACGTTATTAAACCGGGTGTTTGTGGAGCACGGGCCAAGTTCGTGAGAAATAAAAAATATAAAAAAACAAGCGCAAACTTGAACCGCAGACAACGAAAGTTTGTAGTTCGATGATTTGCAGCTATGCAATATTTTATTTAGGTCACGCCATTTAAGTGAATGTTTTTTTCTTTCTTCCTGCTAGTTTGTACCAAGTTTGGTAGTGGAATAATCAGATTTCTATTTCAAATTGTGAGGACCTTGTTGAGAAAAGGATTTGTAATGGAAACTGATTTCATATTCTTCGAAATATTTTACTAATAATTACTAATGATTCGAAATGAATTTCTTTCATAGACACTTTTGTGTCTAATAAAAATGACGAAAATTCCACCTGCAACAAACGTAATCATTTTGAAGCCCAAATACGTCGGGACACATCTGCGCTTCTTAATATACGGAAAAATGATTTTAGCTTTCATCTTGCTACATTCACTTCAAATTGCTGAAAAAACTAAAGCAAACAAAGCACGCGTTATTTTTCCTTTTAAGCAACAGTTTTAATTAAGAACTTGGTAGGTCACACATGCCAGTATTACGTTTTGATCTCGATTCGTATGCTACGGCCGGCTAGAAGTTCGACGGGGCCAATTTCTCGCAGATTTCTGTGAAGCAAAACTTCGCGACTTTTCTAATACCCCAGGAGATAGCAACAACTTTGTTATGTGAACTGTAATATATTACTTATACTGTGAGTGAAAATCAATTGAATAAAAAATCTTATATAATTTAATGTTAACTTTTCATACTATTTTGTTGTAAGTATATTTTTTTTGAATAGGAGGGTCTAACTACAGTGGGTGTTATTGAATTAAAACTTAGGATAAATTACAAGGTCAAGGTGACTTTTAAAACTAGATTTGAGAGAAAACCTTTCATTTTGAGTTTGTTTAGACAACATTTTTATTAAATTGCTTACAAAAAAATAAATGTTACCTTTACCAGTAGGTACATAGCCACTAAATAATTGAGTAGCTATATTTTTCCAGGTTAATTCGGAGAAAGCTGAATTCTCACTGAAATCACAATTTAAAACTTTCGCAAAGTAAATAAAAACCTCCTTATTTGATGACCTTGACCATGACCTTAGATTGAATGACCTTGAAATAAAAACAGGCAAAAAAATACCAGTGTCGCAGTAATTTCGAAGAGCTCTTTCAGACGTGAAATCTAAAATTTAGAACGATATGAAGCGAAATAACTATAACAACGCCTATTCGATACACAAAGCTGAACAAACGCTCTTTAAGCACATTTATAGGACAATCCAATTCTATAAACAGCCTATGGAACGATCGAAAGAACACAAATTGACCATTTCAATCACCTGTGTTTCTTTTGATACTTGGAATATCCACCATCACCTTGTATGTTTTTTTTTTTTTCATTTTGAAAATTTTGCTTTGAAAATGCAATGTTTAACAACATATTTTTTTCTTTTATCTTGCACATTAATAACGTTGAAAGAGGATAGCCTTTTTAATTATGGAAAAAATGTATCAATTAAGAAAACATGCGCCGACCCCAAATAAAATTGGGATATGGGATATTAATGAATCTCACAGTTTCGCTAGCGTACCAAGAAACGATAATGATAGTCTTTATTAAATTATTATTAGTCAGTAATATGTCCATACTTGATAATTAAATAATGAATAATTTCATCTGAAATAGTTCAACTATTTAACAGTGAAAGGGTAACCATCCTGGATTTTCACTCAAAAAAAATTGTTTTCCTTTTATCTACATAGGCACATCTTAAACTTTTACATTAAGTATAATTTTTAACTATAAACAGTACAGAAAATGCGTTATCGACTTTTTCGTCTTCAATTGCCGTTTTTACCGAATGACACATTTTTTTTCAATTAAAAAAAAAATATTATAATTTTTTAAAGTAGTGAATTTCAGCGTGCAAGTCGAAGTATTTTTTTTTATGTTCTGCAAAATATACAGGTCAAATAATACACGTAAATGCTCTAGGCTTCCTTTGCTTTGGATCTCGAAGAGTAATTAATTTGTGAGGACACTTAATTAATGAAAATTATGTTGAATACTGTAAAATTCAGGTATTCTGTTGAAAACCTTATGGTGAATATTTTGTTCATTTTAATTAGGTACATAAGGTCTTTTATATTTTTTTTATTTTACAGAAACTTAAAAAATATAACTTCTAAAACATAATACATTTCTATAATAAAACGTAAATACGTACTATTACTTAGGTACAAAACATATTAATAAATAAATAAAATAGAGGCTTTTATACACTGTAGGCCAAATAAACCGAACTGTAACGATGATAATGCTTTTGGGCCATTACAGATGAAAGTAGTCATTTTTTGTGGCACATCTCGTGATTAGGAGGGACTGTTATATTTATATGTAGCGTGTATTATTATCACAATATGTTTCTTTTATTTTTCAGTGACATAATATCATGAATAATATAGCTTTTGGGATTTTGGACAAAATATCTTTAAACCATTAACATTTTTTTTTTAAGAAAAATTAAGAGTTACGCGTTTTTTTATCTGCATAATATTATCTAAACCTTTTCGTTACCGAGGTTAAAAAAACATGGTATCAGATAAAACAACTGTATTAGTTACAGTTATCAAGTGATGATGCACCAAAGTGGCCACCAGACTGACGAAAACCGTCATTAAAAATTGCGCAAGAAAATTTATACCAGCAAATTAGCATTTTCTGACCATCAATTGCAAAAAGACAGCCCCAAAAAGCGCTTTAGCGCTTTCTAATTCAGCTAAAGAAATAATGATATAATAAAATGCGCTGTATAAATCTGCTGTCCGGTATACTACCGATCTATGCTCGATTAGACAAAGGGTGCAAAGGTTACGGATAAACAATTCCCAACGGTACGTTGTACGGAGGAAAGAAAAGTTGCGGAGATGCCATAAGGCAGGTAGGTCATCTCTTCTTGTAGGTCAACTACGAAAACAATCTGTCACAATCAATAGTGAACTTTTTTTTATGAGAACTCATCAAATGACCTGTCTCGCTGTGGGTGCAACGTGAGGAAGTGTCAAACTCTTACTGAATAAAACCCACCATGTTCCTTTTTAAAGCCTTTATGGTACAAGAAGTTCTTTCCAACAATCCAGCAGCAGTTAATTGTTAACTAATGAAGCGTTTGGGTTCCTTGAGATATCTGTCAAAGATTGGATAGACTGATTGACGATTGTGTTTCAAAAAAATGGGCAGGTTAAAAGGAGGCGTATGAAGGTGGAGCCAGTAGCGTTCCTTGTCCCTTAAACACTCGCATTTTGGAGTCGCTACTTTCTTAGGAGATTTTAAATTATGACATCTCCGCTCGTTTTGTTCTCCTTGGCACGCTCCCTTAATTGCCTTTTAATTATGATTTAAAGTTAACCAGCGATTAACTTTGTCTAAACTCTAGAATCATGGACCGAACATCGTTAGCAGGTAAACAGTGATTAATCAAAGGTCTGGTTTGTTTTAGGGTAACGTTTTTTGCTAATTGTCCGTTGAATTAACTTTTGATTTCGCAATAGCTGTGAGGCAATTTTGCTTGTAATTCAAAGGGTTTTGTATTGATTTTGTTTGAACGTGGTTTTTATATCCTACTTAGGCTCGCATACTACTTGGACTACAGTACATTTATTGAAGTACTCAGAAATAAAATTTAAAAAGGTAAATAGACTGCTTCCAGCTGGGTTGAAAACCTTGCCATGTTAAAAAAGTCACCAAATCAGTTATATTAAGACATTAGTGAAGATATCAATAAAACATTTAAAAAAAATCTTTATTTTCGAACACTTCCCTAAAATGTTTCAGTGTATTTAATCAATGAGATGAATTCACCTCTTATTTAAGAAAAACAAACATAACACATAATAAGAGAAATTTTCCAAATTCCTACTAAAAATCATGATAAGTGCATGGCCTGATTTTGCTCGGAAGCATCAGAAAATTGAACTGTCAGGGGCAGAACGCTTGGAGCAGTTCCAACTGGCCAGTGCTGATTAGATGTCCCCTTTTCATACATTATTTATAACATTTTATATTTTATTGGTTACGCCTACTTCACTAAATAGAGGGGAAAAGGACTTTGTGTGTGTGTGTAAAGTGACAAAAACACAATTTGTTCAAGTGTTATGTTCGTCAGAGATAGGCGAAGGTTTGTACGGAATTAAGAAAAGAAAAAATCTGTATGTTTTGTGTGGTTGGTAATTACCGATGTAGTTTTAAGTTTTTATATACTAACAATTTTGTATAATATGTATGTTAGTCTTTAAGGTCTATGGGCCAATGCAGCCTGAAAATAAAGGATTTTTTTTATTTACCCACACTACTGAACACGTGATTTTATCCATGATTACGTCATTTTACAAATAACTTATTTTCTTTTCTCATTAAGTCAAAGTCAGACCTACATTTATTTTTACCTATGTTTTACAAAAATAAATACTTTGACTTTGATTAGTTATCACAATAATATAAAAGGTGTTGAAAATTTGTAACTTCATGTTTATTGGTTTTGCTATTGCGATTCAATTATTGATCACGCTATATATCAGAAAATTATCGTTCATTTTATGATCTGTTGGGGGATTAACAGAATGCGAGTACTACACTACACAAAGTGCGGGTATGAAATACACAATATATTATACGATTTCAATTAATTGTGAAAACGTATAATACCACTTTTCATAATACCCATTTACATTTCACTGTACTCTGTAATCAGACATTTTATTTCGATAAAACCACCAATAATTTTTAACAGGAAAATTATTAATTCACAAAAATGAGAAATGCCTGCAAAAATTGGTTTCAAAGTGTTCATCTGTTTTACAAAAGCAGTTTGAAATTAAAAGACGGTCGGAGTATGGGAGGGAAGCCACTAGACGCGTCTCAAGAGCGCGTTAGAAACGCCCTGATTCTAAAAACGTTTTTTATGTACGACGTGCATACGGAATTTTTGCGATGCATTGCGTTGCGTGTGTGAGTGAGTGAGTGATTATATGTGTGAGTGTGTGGGCAAGTGAATGCGAGTATTTTAGTGGGTAATGCTGATCATAGAACTGATAATTGTCTTCCAGGATGTAGTAGTTTGTTTGCACTATATATTTAAGTGTCTAATTTACATATCCGATTATAAAATCATTTTTTATGTGCGTCGTGTATGCGGACGATTTTGCGATTCTTGTGTGTGAGAGTGAGTAAATGTGTAATTGTGAGTGTGTGAGTGAATGTGAGTATGTAGTGACTTAATATGATGATCGTAGGACTGACATTTTATTTAGTGGTATATGTGCGATTACTCATGTATGTCGGTTTATAGGGAATTTTGCATGCCACAAAAAATCTGTCTTATATAAGTTTGAGGTTCAAAACAACTTCAAATGATAAAAAATTGAGTGATTCAGTTTTCCCTTAAGTTTTCAACCTAACGATCGAGATTGCGGTCTCCAATAACTTTAGTAAGACTTGGAATTAAACAAGTTTATTGAATCTTATTGAAAAACCGATTGCCGTTGGTCTGGAATATTTTAAGGACCGCTTTTCCTGCCCATCATATTTATCGTCTTATTGAAATTAAGTGTGAAAACTGCATAATGTTTTTATATCTCAACAAAAGTTGTATAGATTAGTATTTGGGAACCGACAGAAGTACATCTTGACACCAATGACTGTGTTTCGGATGACACGTTAATCTGTATGTCCCGGCTGTCATTGATGCCTGTAGCACACCTCCGCTGCGAAACCCAAAGGGCGAAACCGCCATAGTTTATATATTATAGGCGCCGTCTACATCTCCGCCCGTTGTCCGCCAGTTGTCCGCCAGGGCGGAGATGTGGACGGCGCCTAAGCAAATGAGCGAAATCATGTTAGAAAGAGACAACGTCATAGTCAGTTTTGTAAGTTAGAGCAGGGAATTTCGCTATTGTTTCGCCGCCCAACAACTCACAACTCACAGCGAAACTATAGCGGTTTCGCCCTTTGGGTTTCGCAGCGGAGGTGTGCTACAGGCATGAACATCCTTGGCAATCGTTAGGGGTAGACAGAAGCCAGTAAGTCTGACGCCAGTCTAACCAAGGGGTATGGGGTCGCCCGGGTAAATGGGTAGGAAGTCAGATAGGCAGTCGCTCGTTGTAAAACACTGGTACTCGGCTGAATCCAGGTAGACTGGAAGCTGACCCAAACGTAGTTGAGAAAAGGCTCGGGAGATTATTATTTGGAAACCGACACGGTCTTAGTTTAAAGGACTTTGGCAACTTACACTGGTTGAATGATACCTACGTTGATTTTAACCAGTGTGTGGCACTGTGACGCACATAAAAGTTTCTTCAGGCATATTTGTTCTAGCAACAAGTAAAAAATTTTGTGCAAACATTTCTGAAATGTCCGCAAAATTGCAACTTTTGTGCGCAAACACATCCTAGCTTGATGCAACTTTCTGACTGGCGATTTTTTGTGAGCGTAATATTATGATGGACTCTAGACGTTACGCCGGGGCTGGGGGATTGTTCGAAAGAGTTAGCGCGGCCCTGGTACATAAAAGGCCTAAGAAGGAACGCGATGGATTTTAGTCAGTAAGAGTCTGACATTCCCTCACCGCTGCTAACCCACAGCGGGAGGGGTCATTTGATGACTTTTGCCATCGTTAAAAAAAGCCGTTATAGAGTGTAATAGGTATGTTGTACCATTCATCTTAATGCACAGTATCAGCATACTCTTTTCTTCACCAAGTACACATAATATCGTGTTTGACAGTGCTAGATGCGATTACTACTATTCTTGATAAACGATATTTCCCCATCCTTAGGGAAATAAATACTGTTATTGACAGAATGTGGGTGTACAAGTCTGCCCATCTCCTCGGGGACAATAGCGTGACGTTTATGACGTCACAAAATTATTGGTTTTGGCAGTTGACTACGTGTTTCTTAAATCGAATTTGTCCTTTGTAGAAATGTTGGGGTGGCTATCGGATTGTGTTGTGTACAGTCAGCTTCAAAAGTATCTGAACATAATTGCTCACACCGTCCATCTTACCAGAGGATTCATCTACTTTTTTGCGGTTTAGGATGTTAAGTTTTGTTAAGTCTTTAGGTACTGTTGAGTTCAGCTACTTTTGTCAGTTTTTCCTTTCTCAGGTTCTACCTACACTACATGCATTTACTTCTGATACTATATAAGTACCTAAGACTGAGTGAAATGAATTTAAAAATAAATTTTATATTATTTTATTCTGATTTGCTTACTATATTTACTTTATTCGTCTTATTTTTTTTTGTATCATACTATCAATTGTTTTACAAACCCAATAACTTATCAAGAAATTCCTTAAATTCTTATTTGCCAATTAAAACCTTGAATTAGTTACCTAAATAATGTTAGGAGAGAAGAAATAATTCGGTTACCTTTATAAATTGCCTACGTAGACGATACTATAATTCTTGCGAAGTGGTAATTTATTCTAACAGGGAGCGATTTAAAGGAAGATTTTCAAATGAATCTTGTTAAATTTAAAATCTTTTTAATGCTATTGATTTTGTGATTAACTGTGATTAGCTACTAAATAATATACTTTCCTAAGTTAGTGGATTAAGTACAGGGACTGGGTTAAATATATCTAATATAATGTAGGATATTTTACTCAACTTATAAGAAAATACGGGCTTATCATAAGTTGAGGATTTTTTTAAATTATACTGACATAGAAAAATTATTACTAGCTAAGTCGCAGAGTTCAAAATCAATTGTAGGTACCTATATACTTAAGTCGATAGCCGAATAAAACGATTTCAAGGGTTACCAAATACGATATATAAATCTTTGATCTTTCTAACTTTAAAGTAAGAACAAAAACATCAAATAGAAGAATCTGCTCTATGAAGGAAATGCATGAGCTAATATGAAGGATTATTATTAACATTGTAACATGAAGTTTACAGCCCGAAGCATTAATTAAGACATTATTAAAAAGGTTCAAAGCTAAGATAAAACAACAACATCCTACTTTGTTGTATTGCAACTTTATACCTAGATGAAATTAAAAATAGTAATAAGATATTTACTGAACTAGAATAAAATAAATATTATAGGGGGCTCCTATACTATAAACGTGATTTTTTATCCGTTTTATAAAGAACCTTTCGTGCGCGAGTCCGACTCGCACTTGACCGGATTTTTATTGACCTAAATCTATCACCCTAGATTGTAAGGCACCTAAATCAATTTAGCTCCGATAAGCAATATTACTTATAGATTAAAAAACCTTCATCGCAAATGTTGATAGGCACCTACAAATGCCAATCCGAGCCGTCGGTAAGTCGTTAAGCTGTGTCAGCATCCTATAAGACATTACTATTGCCTAAATCGGATTTCAGAACGAAAATCCGCTAAGAAATTATTGTTATCTTTTCAGAAATTGTGCCCTAAAAGAGCTGGTAGATTAATTTAATGGAATCAGATTGAATTGTTGGCTAAAGGTATTTGATGTTAGATAATGACTTAACCTTTTTTTTGTAATTTAGAGGTGTAATGTAGAACTTTTTAGTGACAAGAGTTTTTTTCGTAATTTTCAAAGAGATTTTTGAAATAGTTTCTTATCTAGGAAACCGCCATGACATTAATAATAATATTGATGAGTATTTTTTACATTTACCGTTAATAATTCACTTAATTGAAGTTAGAACATCTTATTTAACCAAAGAACTTATCTCAAAAGTTTCATCTTCATCTGTCTAGCCTTTTCCTAACAATGTCGGGGTCACTTTTTTGACAGATATTCTGGCTTCTGACTAGCCGTAACGACTGCCAAAGATGTTCAAATGATAGCCCTGGCTGTTGAACACTCTGACAATAAAAAATAATTTTAAAAACACGCTAGACATGTACCTATTGTTATCTGAACTCAGAGCGTGTGCAAAATTTCATCCTAATCGAAGACCGGGTAGACATAGTTACAAGTGAAGCTAATATAACCGTGTTAAAATAAAAACATTCAGATATTAAGACACCTCCACATACCAACAACGTTGATGATCGCTCCCCAAGAAATTTATCAGCAAACATTTCTATTCGCTAAAAGCCATCTAGATAGGCGTACAAAAAGGCTGAATTAAGACTAGGCATTCCTGTTTATCTTCGGGTTAGTCCCAACTCATTAAAATCTTATCTCGTCCTACCTAACCGATCCTTGCTAACATAAAATAGGCTTAAGCGGACAAAAGTAGAAGCACAAAAGGTTTGCGAAAATAAATCGTGGGACGAAAAAAAAATGTTCTTAAGCTTGAATGATAACTTCATAAGACTGTATTCGGTACAAATACTAATACAACTGGCTTAGTTTGTTTTGGTTTAAGTTATAAACTTATCATCATCCTCCTGCCCTTATCCCAATTTTATTTGGGGTCGGTGCAGCATGTTTTCTCCTTCCACACTCTTCTATCTGCCCCCATCTCACAAGTAACATTCTTTCTCTACTTTCACACAATCCATCCATCGTTTCTTTGGTCTTCCTCTTCAACTATATCCGTCCACGTTCCTACGTGGATTTTTTTCAATATGAATTGGAGTTGGCGGATCACGAACCAACATGAACTGGTTCCTGAAATAATCGCTTGTTGATTTAAGTAGTATCATTGTTATAAATAGTCTATTTGTTTGTACTACAAAATCAAATTTCGTACTGAATATATGTATATCGAAAAGATTTATTTGGAAAAATGTGTAGGTATATATAAGCTCTCATAGAGAAGCTAAATAAGTAACAAATAAATGTAAACTACCATTTTAAAAGAAGAATAATAATTTGATGGCTTGTTAGAACGCGCTAATCTTAGGACTAAATTGGAAAATTCTGTAGATGTCAGATAGCCTATTAATCCAGAAGGAATAAATATATTCCATCCTACTACAAACTCTAATTTTCTGTCATCGTTCTCGCTATCATCTCTATATAAGACAAGTCCTCAGCTCTTCAGGATTCCCATCACGCACCAACCCCCATACTAATGATACTGAGCATTAGTGAGCGAACATTTTTGCTGTCAACTCATTATTGCACACGGAACCGTGTACGAGTAATTAGTAGTTCAGTTTAACGACTTTGTGGAAATAGTAAACAAAACAAAACAAGATCTGAATTCCTTTTTGAAACTCGATCGATAATAGGGCTTGTCTCACCTCTTTTTATGGGAAATCATCAAATGACTCCTCCCGCTGTGGGTTATATGATGACTACGATGAAGTTTGTTCCTTAAGGTACCTGAAAAAAAAAATTGTAGGTAAGTATAGAAAACTTTGCAACAGATTTCATACTTTATATTGAACACCAAAATTTTTGATAAAAATTACCTAACAAGGCGAAATTACTCTCAAAAATTTTCCAATAACCGAACTTTACGGCGACACTTATTATACACTTTACAAGTTATTTTACAACTTGTACTTGTTAGCCCAAAACTCGATACTAATTTTGTGCAAACAACAGACTTATGCGAACAATAGAGGCCTCATTTTAAATGCAATAACCGACTTCGAACAACTTGAAGAAAGATTTACGATATTGATCTAACTTAGAATTTACATAAAAAAAACATTACGTGACCTTTGATCCAAATTAAAGGAAATGTCTTTTGAAATTTACATTGTTTTGTGAACTGTGTAGTTGAGGATTCAATTGCGTGTATCATGGCTTAATTTTATGTTATTATCTGCCTACGGGAGGAAGGAAAACGGTATCCCTAAATCTCGAATCATTTTGATATCAAGTCTGAGATTTCAGATTCAACAAAAAGTGTTCTTAAATTGGCACTTGATACTTTCGAGTAGATTTTTCTTCTTCTTAACGGCAGCTACGGAATAACAACTATTTTGATAAACATGCGAACATGAAAAGTTTCTTTTAAGAAACAAAAATCAATTAAGTTTTTATCTTCCTAAATGATGTTTTCAAAATGGCAACTAACATTTTACATAACCCAAACCTTACATTTTCGGTCCACATTTCAAATGTATGTCCCTAATTTAATCTGAAACTTCCTTCGTTTTATAAACTCGAAATAAAACCGCGAGCGCTTGGTACAACAAACCAGCTTTACCTAGGTAACACGCGTGGCATGTTAAAAAGACAATTATCACAAAAACAATTGTTGGCAGGAGCTTCGTTAGTTCCAAATAACGCCTAGTTACGGGAGCGTCATTAATACGTAATCACATTACCATGTCTAACGGTTGGGACATACGGGCGAAAAGTTCTTACAACTCGCTCTTTTCATCAAAATAAATATTATAAAGCGACCAACCAACCAACCAACTTGGTTACACACCAAGGGGTATCGGGTTGCCCGGGTAACTGTATTGAGCAGGTCAGATAGGCAGTCGCTTCTTGTAAAACACTGGTACTCAGCTGAATCCGTTTAGACTGGAAGCCGACCCCAACATGATTGGGAAAAAGGCTCGGAGGATGAAAGCTAAAGAAAACTTATTGCGCCTACCCTAAATAAGTTGGGAACAGGGCAAGAATTTAAAAGCTAAGTTTGTTTGTTGAAACGAGCTAATCTCAAGAACTACTGGACATACTTAAAAAAATCCTTCAGTGTTAAAAATACCTTTTATCGAGGAGGACTAATTGCGTTATTTTATTCTGATACTCGGAGTAGTTAAAACGGGATGCGGGTAAAACTACAAAATGACCTTACAGTTTGGTGGTATAAAAATTATTATAAAAAGTCTAGGCACATGAACCATAACTGCCTGTGAAGAATGAATATTTTTGTGCGTTGTCCCGTACTAATATTTGATTAGATAACTATGTAAATAAATCTCTTTAGCAGTCGAGTAAAAACTACTACTAGTAAGATCTCTTAAAACTCGATATAATTCTTTTTTAATTACCCCCGATAACACATATATGTATATATATATATATTTTCACAGCTTCTTCTCACGCCTTCGCTCCCGAGTAGCAGTGTGTCTTATAAATCGCAAAGAGATTCCTTGAGTTGGCAGAACATGAATTATTCATGCGACTATCCGTTTCAAAGGGCGATCGTCGACAGGATACATGTTTTTAATATATAATTATACTAAACCTAATGTAAGAATGGGAACAGATGTGTGGAACATGTTTAATTTATGGCCCTGAATATTGCTTGAGAAAATATTAGCGTTGTGAGAAAGTAATCAGATTCGCTTCGTGGATTGGTTTTTGGCACTAATATATTAGTGGTTTAGGCAGGCTTATTGTTTATTACTAGAACTTTTTGGTTTGTTAGGTGAAGGCAATTTAGGGCATAATTTCTCGAGTAGGTATTATTGTGATTTTTGAAGAGCATGTGACTCGGTAACAGCCGCATGCAACGATGGAAAAGGTATAGTAAATGGCGCGGTCGGTTCATGGATGGGTTATTTCAGAGCGTATGTTGAAGGTTCTGGATTCAAATGAATCCATGCAATTAATACATTATTGGTTGTCGTTACAGACGACCTTGCTGCATGGTATAAGACTCATCCAAGCCCAACATAGGCAAAAAAATACACCTTCGAAAGTTCCTCATTAACTCACAAAAAGAACTTGGTATGACGATCTCAAACACGTCCATAATATAGCGATAGCAGGTACCTGATGTGATGGTCTTTCGTCGCCGTATTCCGGTTCACTCGTAGTCTGAGAGAACTAATACTAGTAGTTTACCTAGTAACACATTTCTACACTTCAATATTAATCATAGTTCACATTCAAGCACAACACACACACAGAACATAAAACACTTACTTCAAATACACACAGCACACACACCAATAGTCTACTCGACGTCCGTGCGTCATTTTTAGGGATCCAGCAGAATACCAGCGTCAGGTATTCTACCTGACACATGCTGAGTTGGACTCCCATTCGGTGCAAACGTAAGACGCGCCGCGCGCCGTTAATCTCTGATTGTATTTCATATTTCATGTTTCTCTTTCTACCCACTTCTTGTTTTGTTTTATTTTTCTTATTGTGTATCTTTGTGGTGTCTTTTAGTTTGTCTGAATAAATGTTTTATCTATCTATCTATCTAAAAGACTAGCTGAAGAAATTGTTTCAAGAAAATTACTGCATTCCTGCGTGTTATTCGTGCTATGTTTCCAATTTTGTCCGAATCGTAAATAAATGGTTTTTAATTTAATTGGCACTCTATACAAACCATGCAAAAAACACATTTACCATTAATTTTACCAATTAATAATTTACATTGTATCTAAATAACATACCTATATTTACGCATTTTTAACAACCCAAACAAAAAGTATTACACTCACTTGCAAAAAAAACGAACTCAGCATACTCACTATAAAAATTCCTTCTACCAACACAGCACACACAACTCAGCACCAATTTTTATGCCAAACAGCATACCATACATACCGACTGTCAGTTCCACAGACAACAACTGAAGCTCAAAGTTATCTGAACTGCCAAACTAATTCATACAAGTTCTATACACGTTAAATATTGAAATAGGAGACGGCCAATTTTGGAGTGATTACACTTCTGACTACAGTATAGTTGTGTGTACCTATTGTGTGGCTTGGAGTGTAGTATTGATATTTTGGGTCATTCGTCATCTCGACACACTTAACTCACCACGAATGTGTCCACTTGGTGAAACTAAAAATTTTAATATTTATCATGTCGTCAACTCGACACGTTTGTTTGAAAATTTTGAGTTTCACCATGTGGACATATTCGTGGTGAGTTAAGTGTGTCGAGATGACGAATGACCCCATATTTTAGTACTGTTTTATTGTACTAACTGGAGTAAAGATATGTTGTTTAGTTCTTTACAGCGTTTTTAACACGCTTATATTAGCTTCACGTGTAACTATGTATGTAAGAAAATCTTGGAATCTTAATTTGACCCACTTCCCGGTCTTCGATTAGGATGAAATTTTGCACACGCTCTGAGTTCTGATGACAATACATGACTAGCTTAGAAACATTACAAAAATCGTGTTTTTTTTAGGTTTATAAACTATATTTTTATTAGAATGTGGTGGAAAATAGATTTTAAATTAAGATACCTATTCGATGCTTTCACCTGCATGCCTAAAGACTTCATAAACTAACATTGACAAATCTATAAAGTTTCATCAAAATCCGTTCGGTAGTAGAGCGCAAAATTTAGAAACATCTTTTACATTTTTATAATATTAGTGTGATGCGAATTTTATCACATAAATGAGATGATAGGACTTAAATGATGTCAGTTTCACAAAGATTTCTATAAAGGTCCTACAATTTAATTATTAAGGAACTAACTAACCTGCCTATCTACAAACTTTTAAATAGAAGACTAGAAAATGATACAAAAAGAGATATTCTCAAATAATTATCTTGCTACTTTAAAAAGGAATCTAACTTCCATAAATGAGCCTATAATATATTCTCTTGAACGAAATAAGGCTACAAATGTATTTTTAAGTAACCTTCCGTAATCCTAACTTGATCAATATTGCAAATCAACTGAAGACCAATTTACATTTAAAAAATCTGATCCATTTAAAAGCAATTGAGTTGAGTGCGCGAACAAGGCATGTCATGAAGCTAGGAGGAAAAGATATGGCATATTTTTTTAAGAGAAGTTAAAAAGTAATCCTGATTTGGATATGGCATCGATGAAAGGCTAGGATTTTTTAAATATACTTTATTGGTTTTAAAATCGATTGGAAAATGAAAAAGAAAAACTTGGGGGAAAACAAGACACTTTTACCCAAGTAGATAAATACGTTTTCGCAGACACCTTGTCATAATAATATTGTTAGTTAGACCTTACCTGTTCAATTATGATTAAAAAATAGATTCATATAGTTTATCCTATTGAAATTAACATAGAAACAGCTTACGAAATATAAGTATCTATATACATTATTTACACCTCTGCCAGTCCCTCCAGGGAACAAAGCTTAATAATAAATGATTTTCCATTCCTTGCAAATCAGAAAATTCAATGTCTATTTTCGCTAACATAACAGCTGAGCTCAAATAAACTTAATAATTTACACGAATACACCTGCCATAAATAAAGATATTTATTTAAGACAACTCGAATCTCTGAAAGAATTATTCTTTGCCAATCTTGTGAGAAAACAATAATATTAAGAAAAAAAACGTAACTACAGTCATAATACATTTTTTACGTTACACCGAGCCTTAAAACTTTTTAAAACGTGTTTTTCATATTGTAAGTTTCAAACTCGCACATTTGAAAAGTAAAAAAGTAAAATATTTCAATACATAGGTCTCATATTTCAAAATAACTTCACATTTAAAGGTATTACCTTAATACCTTTTCCCAATTTCACGTTCATATTTTCATACCCAAAACGTTTCGCGCGTGTCAAAAATGATTCGTAGCTAATACAAAAAATGCTTTTATTTATTTACATATAAATTGAAGAGGGTACTCTCGGTGACACAAGTGGGATGCTGCGTACACATCTGTATTCATATCATACCTATGCATGAAGATGTACTTGAACAATTTCAGCTCTCATGAAATTTAAAAATTCATTTCGATTTTACATTTTTGTTTGATGCAGAACCTTTTGATGTTGTGTTTGGGGGATTGGAAATTAACATGTGATAGACGTATCATATCGAAAATATTATTCTAGAAATGAAATTTTGCTTATCAATACCAAAATTGAACATTATTTTCTTACATTAGATTGTCACCACAGCCGATCATTACAGCCTGGCTGCAAAACATTACTTTTTGCACGTCAACATGTACAAGATACAGCCTCCAAAATTCCCACCCTTGACCACTTCCTATGTGTTTTTGCTAAGAAGAATGAGTGGCGCAACAAACTCTCCATCAACACATGTATGTCTATATGCTAGAAAAACCTTTCAACAATGTTCAAACTATAAACTAATTAAACAATTTTGGTGCAAATTTGGATGCAACCACAGCCCAGTTGATAAGACTAAAATACTTCTGAAATATAAGGAAAATTATAATTTCTTATTTAGGTTAATCTTGACATCTTGACCAAGATAAGTTACTATTGGATTAGTCACAGGTGTTCTATTTTCCCATGCTGTCATAGTCTGATGGGACGACAATCCGTCACGTTCGGACATGGTCAACCGTTTGGCGAATAGTGCGAAATATTTTTGTTCAAGCTATGAATTTAAGAAAATACTATAACCTAATGAATGAATGTTGGAATAACGGAATCTTGTTTAGAACATGGTTTAAAGATAAATGCTTACTTACTACGGCGGCACATTTTATGATCGGCATATTAGTTTGATAGACATGGACATTACTTGATCAAGAACAAGAGCATTCTTGCTTGAGTACCTTTTAGTACCAAAAAATCTTTTGAGAACGAGCTATTGCTTTGTGTCAATTTTCATTTACCAAAGGACCTGGAGATAATATTCGTCGAAAGTTACCGTCCAACAAAACAAATCGTTCCTTCTTTATAGGAACTTTTAAACGTTAGGACGTCATTATAATGCCTAGGTCCACGGCCGATTTCGGCCACGGCGGCTGTTCTCATTTAGGAGATCAGCCAGCTGCGCAAGACATATTATAGTGCACAAGCATTTGCGCAGACACAGGTGCACTCACTATTCCTTCACTCTCATATCCCGATGGGACGGCAATCCGACACGACCGGAAAGAGATCAGGCGCATTTACGTGCTCTCCGATGCACGGGTGAATCAATCACCAACTTCCAGACTACGGGCTGCTTTGTGAAAGTTTAAGAAAATCCACAAAGCGATTTCGGCCCGATCCAGGAATCGAACCCGAGATCTCGAGTACAGCAGCCGCGCTTGCGACCACAAGACCAACGAGGCAGTCAAACTAGGCATTAGTCTTTAAAAAGAACCATCAAGTGACACTTATTAAATACGACAAAACAAATAAAACTGTCCTCGTTTTCTCAGAAACGTCTTCAAACAGAAAGTGGTCTATAACTCGAGTTAATACCAAAGTATTGCCGAAGAAAACCAGAGTGCAACCACTTAACTTGGCGCTCACGTTTTAACTGCCAACCCAAGAATAGTTACTATAGTCAAGTTTACTGTAGTGTTATAAATGGAAATAATAGCTTTGGAATTTCTTAGTGTATAGAATAGAAGTAGCTTTTCCTCGCAGATTTTCCTGAAGATCGCTTTTTGGTAGGTGGGAAATTGTCAAATGATCAATCGCACTGTAGTTGGCACCGCTCACTAACATGCATACCCAGTTTGATGAGTATAGGTAAATACTTTCAGCTTGAGGAGTGGGGGTAGCAGTCTAGCAGAGGACGTCTTTCAGCTGACATGACGACTGTGGTTGGAGCAGAAGGGAATGACAGAAACTTGTTGATTTTGTAAACCAGAGCTGCCAAAATCTTTGGAACAGCCCTTCCCGGCAGATATTGGGGGCTCTGTCTTTTATCAAAAGGCCAGCGGTTTCACCCGCGTCCCTTGGGAACTACTTCCCGTACCGAGATAAAAAGTAGCCTATAGCCTTCTTCGATAAATGGGCTGTCTAACACTGAAATAAATTTTCAAATCGGACCAGTAGTTCCTGATATTAGCGCGTTCAAACAAACAAACAAACTCTTCAGCTTTATAATATTAGTATAGATTAAAATGTTGCGTCCTATTGTACAAAGTATTTTTTTTTTCGAAGAATACCGTAACGTGAAGGTTCTTTCTATCACTTTTTCCTTTAATTTAAATAATTAAAATTCCGATTATTGCAAAATTTTCCTTTAATCATTTACCTGATAAATACCTAAGCTAAACTTTAGACTAAAATAGGAAAGCACTTAAATTCAAAAGTAATTACTTACTGCCTACAGATATTTTATTAATTACTCAGACTCAGACTAAAAGTATTCCTGAAATAGGACTGAACCTAAAATCAGTAAGGTAATGGTTGGTGCGTCAGTCTGTCTAAATATTTACGACAGAAATCTGTAGGACAGATTAGGGGCTAAAAATAAATAAGTATTTTAAGCCATCAAGCCCCGGTGGAAGTATTCCATGCAGGCTATGTAGCAAAAAAAAAATGTGTACAATTTTATCAGTTCCATTAACTATTTTCGTAGTTTGTTAAAGTGCAAAGACATTCCATTCATGTTCCTAATTTAATTTTTTTTTTTTTAATAGTTGTAGGCCTAAGAGGCCAAACATGTATGGTTACGTTTATTATTTTGTATAAAAACCGCTATAATTCTATGTACACCCATGTTTATACAAATAAAGTATATTTTATCTTATATCATTTCGTTTTATGCATAAACTCCATACATAGGCTACTGTTTCAAAAGTCCATACAAGTATTTTTTTACAAGCAGATGCAATAATAACATGCTACATACATAGCACATTACAAAATCTTAGTCAGACAGTCCTACAACCCCAGTGGGGCCCAGCAGGGCCAAGGCCTGCCGGGCCTGCGGGTTGTTCGAAAGAGATACCGCGGCCCTGGTACATAAAAGGCCTATGACGGAACATGACAGTTTTTAGTCAGTAAGAGTCTGACACTCCCTCACCGCTGCTAACCCACAGCGGGAGGGATCATTTGATGATTTTTGACGTCGTAAAAAAAAAGACAGTCCTACAAAAAATCGGGGCGATTTATCTGTCCTACTTAACGTTCGAAGTGGGGAGGGAAGCCTTAAGTATTTCGCAAAATAATCTGTATTTCTAGTAAATATGCTTCTTGTTACACGAAATCATGAACACGTGTAAAATTTTTACCGCCTTCTTAGTCTCGAGGGTTGCCAACATAAAGTACGAAATTGCCCGTAAATACGGATTTACTTATTATACTCCTTTTGTTTATGATATCTGTGGCTCATAAAGATTTATAGATTGCGTTATTTTTAACTGGCAACCCGCTGGATTGCTTTTTTATTGCACACTATTGTTAATGGTATGTACATTTTGATTGAATATGAATTTTTAACGATACCTATTTATAAAACAGTGAGGGTCAAAATATTCATGATGTCACTTAAGAAAATATAGCTGAAGTTTGAAATCATGCAATTATGTATTATATCATATAATTATTATAACTAAACGTAGAAAGTTGTTCTCTATGCCACCCGAGCCTTCTGTGGCCTTTACAAAAACAAGCAAGAACAATATACAATTAATCAAAACTGACTCATAAAACATTACCAATTATTAATACCTAATAGAATTTACCAAAACTTCAACTATTAACTTGAGTGGTTTACCCACAGCTAATAAAGTCTTCAAACCAAAGCGCGTACATTGGAACTCCCCAAGTGAACTGAGTTCGGTGCACTCAAGAGTTAAATCCATGGAGAACAAAATAACTAGCGGAGGTGCCATAACGGAAAATCGCCTAAGGGATCAATCAGACGGAGACCGACCACGTGGTCGAGCGTTCTGCGTTCGAGCTCTACGACTACTACTTCTACTTGACCGACGTGGTCAGAACGCCTCCTGTGTGAGTATATTTATGTAACGTAATATGTATGACACAAAGAACGCAAAACTGACTGCTTGAACGCTTGATCGTGTGACCGCTCCCTTTCTGATAGATCCATAAGAAAGTAGCGCGCTTTTCGCCCTTATACGCCTTCTTTGGACCAAACCATTTTTTGTAACACCAAAAATCATTTCCAGGTGACTCAAAGAACCCGAAATCTTCGTTAGTTCACTCATAACTGATCTTTCGGTCATGCCCACCATACGAATTGGACCTAGAAGAAGGCGCCTGACCTACCTGCATTATGGCGTCTCCACTCATGTTTCCGTACTCCGTGGTTAAATCAAAAGTCTCGTGCGATGAGGCAGGACGTCTCCTCAGATTGGGATACGTGATCTCATTAACAAAACTGTTGTAGTAGCTAATAGAGATAACATTGGATAGTGGGATTTGTTAGAATTTGAAAAGCTAGATACTGTGTGAAAGGATAGTGATTAAGTTTGTTCAGCACGCGTTTTGGGAAGGACAGAAATGTCTTAAGATTTTTGATTCCTAAATTCGGTCTTATGCGATAACTTTTTGTCTCTCGCTTTTTCGTCGGTAAACCGTACACAGAAAGAAAACTGGTACTCGCTGAGCGCCCAGTACTTATCAGGGCTTGTTCATTCTGGTAACAGTTAGGTACATACTGAAAGAAATTGAAACAACCTGAGGTGTAGATGTAACCCAACAGAATGGATTAGCGTCGATAAACCAATTAAATCGGCGCCTATGGACATAGGACCATGGTGGTTGTCGTTCGCACAAGACCAACGCATGAATTGGTATTCCAAATTTACATTTACTAGAAAATGAAACAAACAAAAATAAACAGAAATTATATATTCAATACATACCAAGCTCTCACAAAATACTTATATAATAACATGTATTTTCGTGATCAAATCAACATTTTTGGACGACGTTCTCAAACGTAACTTTCGACCGCTCGTGGTCCTTTACAATACCTATGTCTTATTATGTAAATAGTTAACGACACTAAAATAATACCAATTATTATAAGAGCTGTTTTAAGCCCTGATGTATTGGCCAGTTCAATATGCATCGTATAAACATCTCCAAATATTAAATTATCGTCTCGGAAACATTTTGTGGAACTCATGTTTTGACAGTTTATGATCACAGATTGCAATAAGAAATATTATTTACAAAGTTTACAGGAAAGAGGTTGTGTTATAAAAGTCTGCAATAGTTCCCACTTCAGTGTCTGTGTTTTGATATTACTCAAAGTCTTTATTATTAAGAATTCATTGCCGGTTCATAAAGATACTTAGATACAATACCTACAATTCAAAATATTTGATCAAACTGGGCTGAAAATCAAGAAATTCGCCCCTTTTAGGCCGCAAATTCCGAACGTTGCTATTCGCAAGAGCGTAAAAATACAAGAATGCCGACCCTTTCTCGTGCTCTTATGCAAGGTTGGCTTTCTTTACTCCCAAAACTGAAACTCCTGAAACGCAACGGGGCACGGTATTTTATGAAACCGCGCCCGCCTCCCCTTATTGTAGTATGTAATAACTAAAGTCCCTCTGATCGTCAATAAAACTACACAAGATCCAAATACGGCAAGATCCATTTTCCTTTAAATACAAAATGAAACAAACTCAAAAAGCATCAAAACTTATATATTTGATACTACAATACATACCAGTACATACCAAAAGATTCACAAAATACACACAATTCTATGACTCTCGCTCTATGTACGATCCACAAGCTTCATTTTGACAAAATCTTCGTCTTATATAGTACAAAATAAATGAAAGCGCAATCACGACAAATATTAAGATCGAGAAATGATCGGCTTCGGCTGTAATTGGCAGATTTGTATTCATTATATAATCATTTTTATAAAATAATTTTGTTGCCCCAATAACATTTTGTGGAAGTCATGTTTTGAATGTTTTGATCATTTTGACTTTGATAGACTGGGATCACAGATTACCTACATATAGAAAAGGTCTTGAAAATAAGTCCTCATTTGGATGGAACAGAAATAAAACTTTGTTATTCATGATTGTAAAGAACGAGATGATAAATCAGTTAAGTCGTAAAATCAGACTCAACCATATTGTCTTTGAACATCTTCATCTCACAATAAATTCTTCTCCTAATACATTATTCATTCTATTATCATGTAAATGTAACACTTACACAATAAAACCAACAAACTCATTCAGGTACACTTTATAATAAACCATATAAAGCAAAAACTTTGTCAAAGAAAACACAAAGTTTGCAGACAGACAAGTCTTTTGTTTTATAATGCCCGCAGCTTATTTTATCCGGGACAATAAAAATAAAGTTTGTAGCTACGTGCAAAGAGACCAACTTTTCTACTTGAGTTCCGTAGCTCTGGTATCCTCTTCATAATATAAACATTTGCATATGAAAAGATGAGGTGTATTTAGAGGTGAAATTTTAGAGGTACTATTCTAAACACTGAGAGATATTGTATCATAGTCGTTCGCTTTTAGCGTGTTCTGAGAATGCAGTATCAAGCTTTTCTCTTGCATTTCCATTTTTGCAGAAGTGGTCATATTTTCGGGTTTAATATGCCTGTGGTAACGTGAATTTCTGTTGCGTTTTATGTGTGAATGACTTTTCTAAAGATAATCCATTACAAAGTAGGATTTGTCGTCGACAAAGAACTATAGGCGTCATCTCGTATTGCATTGAAATATACTTACAAAGTAGGAAATAAGTCACGTCTGCACGTAAAGGGGTGTAAGTTACATTTACGAGCGCCACCAAAATAGTACCAAGTATTTATAATAATATTCCATTTTAGTTGGCCAAGAGTGTTTTGTATAAAATTATAATATTTCTTTAACATTATCTCACAAAGACTTTATTGTTAACTAAATAACTGAAGATAAGTTTTCCTGAAATTTCAATTTACATCTGTTGCCATTTATGTTTTCAAGTTAAGCTTTATTAATAGCTTAAAATAAAGAGGCCTAAAACCTTTGGAATTGGTGGTATTCCTACATCAAGGTGTTATAAATTTATTAGGTGAAATTGGGCACTATAAGTAATCTGATCATTTTGTATGTTCATTTACAATATATGTCAATTTTATCTAAGGGTCTGTTCTGTCTGTCTGTTACAGCCTTTTTATCGTCCCACTGCTGGGCACAGGCCTCCTCTCACACGGAGAAGGTGCTCCACAAAAAATATTCTTCCAAGCCTTTAGCCATTTCTACAAACCATGGCAGTCATAATTGCCTACAGTACCTATTTAATCACAAAAGCTTTAATATTTACAAACCTAACATTAACTTTAGAACATTTGCGGCATAAAATCTATAGCAAAAAGGAATTGTTTCTTCTGGAATGTTCATAATTTCTTACCAATCCCAACATTTTCGTTTCCAAAGCCCTGTAATGAGTTCCAAAACTCGTTCGCTGTTGAGATTTATTGCACGAAATTACTTCGAACTTCAAAATGTATATCTGCAGCACTTTGATAAAGAAACATCTGAAACGCTTCGACTTTTCTTTGGAAATCATTTGTTGGGATCGGTTATATAAGATAGCTATATGGAGCAAGAATCTATCTGATTTTATACGGGTCGTGTCGGATTGCCGTCCCATCGGGTTATGAGAGTGAAGGAATAGGGAGTGCACCTGTGTCTGCGCAAATGCTTGTGCATTATAATATGTCCTGCGCTGGCTGATCTCCTTAAATGAGAAAAGCTGCCGTGGTGGAAATCGGCCGTGGACGCCATTATATCACAATGCTTTAGACCTTTGTGTTGCCCAAATTGAAGAGGATAAACACTTGATTGACAGACTTATACGTTATAAGAAGGACTCTTATCGAAAGCTTCATATAGTATTAGAAATACAAAGTTGGTCTTATATCCACGCTACGGGAAACAAAGTTAAAGTGACAAAGCTTCAATCTGAAAGTAATGAATTTCGGCGAGGACAACTTAAAAATACTACGTCTATATTACTTCAACTAATTTCCGGCAGTTTCATCTGCACCCCCGTAGTTTTTTTTGTGAATTCACATAAAGAGTAGCCTGTACCCACAAGCTAGCCCACTCAGGGCTATCTAACACTCAAGGAACTTTTCAAATCGGACCAGCCGTTCTTGAAATCAACGCGTTCAAACAGACAAACTCTTCAGCTTTATAATATTAACACCAACAGATTCTTAATACAAATCAAAACCCACAAATCATTGATTCCTATCACAATAATCTGACAAGGTAAGATATAGCGTCGCACTTAGCACTAAATGTCGGATGATTTCCGAAAGTCCCGTCGTAGGCCTGCCCAATAAATCTCTGTCACGCTAACAATGCTTCCCGGAATACCCTGACACTCGGCTTGTCAGTCTGTAGGTACCTAATGCGCATTTGCCCGAAATGGTACTCTATGAATACGGCCGTTCATCAGACATTTGGATGGACTATGAATAATGGCAAAGTTAGTGGGGAGAAGAGGTAAATATGAGATGTAGTAGTAAGAAGGTTGCATAGCTTTTTACGATTTTACTAGCTTTCGCCCGCGTGGTGTGTTGATGAAAAATAGCCTATGTTTTAATCCAGGGTATCACCTATCTACATATCAAATTCCAACCAAATCGGTCCAGCCGTTTTTGCATGAAAAAAATAACAAACATACATTCTCACAAACTTTCACATTTATAATATTATTAGTAGGAGTAAGATATTAGGAGGATTATGATTTTATGCTTGTTAAAGAAGACTAGGCCCGCGGTTTAACTCTGACCCCAAAAGAACTACTAGCCACACCCGAATAAAAATTTTCCTACGACCTCTCTCAGGCTCTGATTCAGTAGTTTTTGAGTAAAACCGCAAAAGATAGACGGAGTGACTTTCACATTTATAATTTTAAAGTATCATTAAACAGACAAAAACCTTTGATTATGTTGTGGTTCCCAAGGTCCTTTGAATATTCTGCAAACTCGGCAGGTCAAGATTGACTTAGGCTAAGAACTCACGAAGCGATTTTCACCCGCGACCGCCGCGGCTGCGGGCCCGTAGCTTCTGTAGAATGCAGATATACATGTAAAAAATTAAAGCACATTTCACGACGCGTTTTACGCCCGCAGTCTGCGCGTTTGTTTGCGGGTCCCGCTGCACCGGCGGGCAACTAGTAGAATCGCGCGGGCCGCGGTCACCCGCAGCCTCGGCGGGTTGCGCCCGCGCGCTCCGCGGTCGATTGGCCGGCGATCGCAGTAGCGCAGAGGCTGCCCGTCTTGCGTCTTGCGATCATTGGCCGCCACATTTGCGGGCGATAATCTCAACCGCGACGGATGTGTAACCGCGCAAATAACCGGTCTCGTGAGTTTGAAATTAAAAACGCAGTTCCGCCACCGCGGCGGGCACGGTTCAAAATCGCTCCGTGAGTTCTTAGCCTTACGAAGTAGAATCCTCAAAATTTTGAAGATTGTCGTAACTGACAACTACTACCGTAATACTAATATAAAGTACCGTTATACTAAATAAAGTAAAGCATAGTTAACAACTGAGACTGAATATAAAAGTATTAAAAAAACACTAAGCAATTATTGAATATTTCTTTTACAAAAAAAGTTTCATTGTTTTTTGTAAAGTAATAAATAAAATTCATTTTCGCTTACAAATGGATTACTAGATACCTGTAGGTATCTTACTATGTGTGAGTAAAAAATATATTACGTTACACCTAAGATTTAATGTAGCAAGTCCTTTGTGCTCAATTTCTAGCAATAGAGAGATTTATGTAACTTTTTGTAACTGGTTGAAATATGAGTTTTTAGAACTACTTCTATTATTTAATTGAAATTATTATTTTTAGGTAGAATTTTCTTTGTGTGCTTTGGTTTTACGAAAAGTATTTTTTATAATCACTAGTATTAAGGAAGACATACTCACTTTTTTATTGGTTAATTATGAGGTACCATGCCTGACTGAGGCTATAATTACAAAACTACACTATCCACGGGTATCATAGGTTATTTTTATCCAGGTATAGAAACAAGTTTTCCCAGGACGAGAAACGACGAAATATAGGTATTAGAACATAAAGTACAAAAATAATGCTCGTCTAGCCTGTGTGTTTCTTATTCAAAAAGTAATACATCTTGACCAATGCATTAGAAATGCAAATATCGTCGACCGAGTATTTATTTTCATTATTGCAAAGGTTTTCTATTGTCCGCAAGAATGACAAAAACCTTGCCACCCTTTTACAATAGGAAATGTATTAAGACAAGACGTACAAAGAAAAAATAAAACGCTTTGGCTGACTGGGACTGACGGGTGTCGGAGCCAGTCAGTCGTTACTACAAGAACCTACAGTACAAAATAGTTCTTTACAAATACATTATTTAAAATTTAAAAAATTAATCTACAAAGCTATAATAAAGCTCAACAATTATTTTCTTTGCTCGTTTCAACGTGCTCGTCGAAGGGACGACTGGTTCAACTTGACAAATTATTTAAATTTTAAGCTATAAGATAGATTATATAGTAGGTAAACCTATATCCCACACGATAAGAAGAAATCCGAATTTTTGATATTCCTACAAATAAAACTAATATTAAACTGCCATTTATTTCAGGAATAAGGAAGGTTCCCTTTAGACCAGAAACCATCATCCTCCGAGCCTTTATCCCAACTATGTTGGGGTCGGCTTCCAGTCTAACCGGATTCAGCTGAATACCAGTGCTTTACAAGAAGCGACTGCCTATCTGACCTCCTCAACCCAGTTACCCGGGCAACCCGATACCCCTTAGTTAGACTGGTGTCAGAATTACTGGCTTCTGACTACCCGCAACGACTGGCTCATTTTTGGAGGCACGTCAAGGGTGCACTTGCAAAAAGAACTGAATGAACACAACGACTATGGACTTTTATGTACAAGCGTAATAATCATAAAAGCACGAAAGCGCACTTGTAACCGCGGATACCGAAATGGGCATCTACGCGCATGTAAAAAACACTAGTCTGAAATCGACCTTTACATTTATTCGAAAATAATACCAGTTTTTCAGTACAAATGTACGTTGGTCCGAAACCATTATAGTAATGAGGATCGGACGAACAACCCTTGCTTGCTAACGTATAGTCCATTCACAATGATTTTGCGGTATTTGTTTTATTGAATACCCCTGAATTACTTTTGGGTTCCGTAACTAGAAAGTAAAATGGTATTCTTAGAAAATCTTCGCTATCTTTTTGTCCTGATATCTCTAATTTTATGACTGAGTATAAGAACATAAATTAGAGTTTTTTTACGGAATTCCTAAATGATATGTATTTTAAAATTGCGGAAAAAAAGTTCCAGTGGTTTTTTATACTATACCAAGTTTGGTACACAAATAGTCTTAATCCAGACAAATCTAGTCTCGCAACTGCGTAATATCTGTGTGTTAACTTATAAACTGCACTGGCTATTTTTGTCTCTGCACTAGTACATGGCTCAGAAAAAAAAAACCGTCGGCTGTAAGAATACGCATGACGAAATTAAAGTAGCCTAGTAAAGAAACTAGCTTTCTTTAATGGTTTTATCCTTATCCCGTGGGAAAGATTTCACGCACCTGGATAAAAAGTATCCTACAACCTTTATCAATAAAATATTTAACACTGAAATAATTTCTCAAATCAGTCAGAAAGTTCATGAAATTAGCACGCTCAAGCAAACACACGAAGTCCTATAATATTAACATTTACGAATAATCCAGACAAGTTCAGACAAATCCAGACAAATCTGGTCTGCAATTGCATAACTGCCAGCAAGCACCTGCTCAGTCTATTATGATTCAGAACACGTTGACTTGTAAACTGCACTGCTATGTTTGTCTCTGCACTACTACGTGGTTCGGAAGAAAAGTGAACTTTTGTCGACAATTGTACATCGGTCTGCTTGAGGTGAATTTTATTATAGAAATGTTCGAGATTCTGTTGGCGAGTATACTGAATTTGATGTCGTTAGATTATGCTGTTTTTTTTTTTTATATTAAGCCATTTCATTTTATTTTGTACCACCCAAAAAGTACTTATAACACCCTTCAGTTTCTCAAATTTTTTAACATCGGTGCTATGAACTATTTTCAACTTGCAGTTTTAGACAAAACCCGGTTACTTAAAAAGAATCCAATTCAATTTATAGTCTGATACATCATCAATCAAAGCTTAGTAATAATTAATATCAATAAACCTTCATAGCTAAAGACAAAAGTCAACTGTGACAATGCCTTCAGATGCCGAACTTGAAATCCCAAGCAAACGTTACCTATTCTATTTCAGGAGTTATCAAAACAATCACTACTTGACAATAATCTTCACATCTAACATCACCCTTAATGTCTTAACAATAAAGTTCAAATTAAAAAATATACTGTCCATTGCTTGTTCTATACCAGCTCAAAGTGCCAGACGAATTTGAACCCTATTGCGTAGTACATAAGGTTTATGAAGATAGATGGTGTCAAGCTATGCTTTCGATATTTCGTTAATATTCATGTCACGTAAAGTTAACAGTAAGTTTGTTTAAGTGTGTTATTAGTGAGTCCGACATTTGGTGAATTATTCTGATAGATGATCTTGGTGATTTAATGAATCAATATGCTCTTGAATAAGTGATTTAAAAAACATTTTGTTTTTGCGGCAGTCCTGGTAGAAATATAAGACAGAATCAGCGCGTTAAGCGTACTTTTCTCCCGATTTCTCCGCGCGACAATGCTTGCATCGGTATGGCGAAGTTACGCTACTTTAGAGTAGATTTAATTTAAAATATTGTTAACAATAATTAAAGCAGGGTATGGTTAGAACTGGTTAACTACAAACTGTAGGTATACTAAAAGTATGCATCGTCTGCGTTAAGTTTCCTCAAGATGTTTTCCTTCAGCTTTTTATCAGCCGTTGGTATCTAAGATTATGCTTATAAAGTACATACAAACACAGAAAAGTCGCATTGGCACTTGCCTGACCTGGAATCGAACCCACACACTCAAGCATGAGAGGTTGGTGCTTTACCCACCAGGCCACCACGACTTTTACCGTACCTTTTTTTTACCGACGTCAAAAATCATCAAATGACCCCTCCCGCTGTGGGTTAGCAGCGGTGAGGGAGTGTCAGTCTCTTACTGACTAAAAACCGTCGTGTTCCGTCATAGGCCTTTTATGTACCAGCGCCGCGGTATCTCTTTCGAACAACCCGCGGACAGTACCTTGAAGAAACAAAAAAATACTTTTTATTAATCACAAAAACGCACATTACAAGCGAACAATTGCAAGGCAGCATTATACCTCAAAAGACAACTCGAGGCACAACCGGGACGGTAAATTATCCGTTCTCGCCGTGTTATCCGGCCGAGTCCCCGGTTATCCGGGCCGTGTCCGCTGCGAGACCGGTTGACTGATGTTTTCCGGTCCGTTCTACTTAATTGTGGCTCGGGAAATTTGTCCGTTCGAATTGTGGCAAGCTTATAATTCTTTTGGGTAATGGAAAATTTTAATTTAATTTTGTTTGCGTGGCTCTGAAAGCTTATTTGAGCGTTATTAAAATTACCTTTGTAAAGTTATAATGTGGGTTGGTTATTTGGAGTGCTTTATTATAAGTAGTTTCATCAGGTAAATACGTAGGTAATTTCAATATTACTTGCGGTTATATGCCATAATTCCATGTTTTCTTTTTATTACAAAATTCATGTAGGTGTGATGACTTCGTGTTTGCAAAATTAAAGATTTTTTTGCCATTGTGCCTTTAAAAAAGTTCTCAAAAACTCGATAAAACAAAAAAAAAAGGAAATTCTCATTCACTTTATCGATTAAATAAGTTGTACTACCGTTACCGTTACCGTTACCGTTACCACATTACCGTTAACGTCATCAACAAGTAACATAATTACAACCAATTAATAGTTTTACTCAATCAACGCAAAAACGCTCGGAAAATTCGCTCACAGCTCCCAAATGAGCGCTCGGAGCAGCGCAAGCGTTTATTATATAATTAAAACAACGAACAATAAACGATCAATTCAAAGCTTCGGCGGATAATTACATAAACTGTTCAACATAAGGGTGTCCACGATTTCGTTCATTACGCACGAACAGTCCCGAAATACGTTTCTGGCGGCTGACCAAATGATGGTCACGCCGTGGTGACCACAAAACGAGCCGCTATCGAACACTAATATATAATCGATGGTAGTGATGGGCAGTTGTCTAAACAATAGTCAGTGTTTAGTCGATTGATGTATCGGGTAGTTTGGGGATAACCGCCTAACAAAATTGGATAAGTAAGGTCAAGTTTGATGACAATTACCCATGTGGATAATTAAACCTGCTCAAGATAACAATAGACTAGCATCTGTGGAACTACTTCCCGCAGATGGATAAATGTACATGCTTTTCTGATAACTAAGGTATATATTATTTATTTCAACGTATATACACAAACACAAGCTTAAACTTCACTATAATATTTTTCCTTGTCCTTTCAAAAACATTGAGTTCACCAAAAAGTATTTCACTGCAAAAGTCCTTTTTTACGCTACTAAAATTTCCCACTGTATTCGAATAAACCCAAATCGGCATTCGATCGTGTCCATGTCTAATCAACGCTTTGTGACTGTGACGTCCCGAATCGGCTAATTAATATCCGCTGTTTCGCAACGCTTGGTCACCCTAACATTGTTTTGTTGGATTGTTACATTATTTTGGTTACCCTAGCGTTTGGCGTGATCTAGTATTTGTTTAGATAAGCGTTTTGCATCAACAGTCAATAGTACGGTTTGTGCAATGTTTTAATGTTATTTATGGTAAGCAAAGAAGTCTATAGTTTGTAGCTTGCTGAATAACGGCCAGTACGTCGATTCTATAAAATTCAGACAACAACTCGCATTTCACTTCGCTATTCACTCTCACTTTACATTCGGTTCAAAACGTTCTAAAAGTCATCTCATACTTTATCTGTCAAAATTTCGAGTTTAATTTAGTTCAACTCGCAAACACGCTCGCTAGTGTATACAGAATCACACTGCAGTCGCAATATCCTATGTTGCTTTGCTAACTAAAGATTACTTACTAAATGGCTTGATAGTTGGACTCATTTTTAGGGTTCCGTACCCAAAGGGTAAAACGGGACCATATTGTTTTCGCTCCTCTGTCCGTCCGTCTGTCCGTCTGTCACCAGGCGGCATCTCATGAACCGTGATAGTTCGAGTTGAATTTTTCACAGATGATGTATTTCTGTTGCCGCTATAACAACAAATACTGAAATGAAAACTAGAATAAAATAAATATTTTGAGGGGCTGATACAACAAACGTGATTTTTTTGCTCATTTTTGCTCTGCTACGGAACCCTTCGTGCGCGAGTCCGACTCGCACATTTTATTGATTTGAATTATTATATACCTACCTTAAATATTTTTTATTCCAATGTGTAAATTGGTATCACTTAATATTAGTTGTAACGACCTCTCTCCCAGAACTTTTTAGGTACATAATGTAAAACAGAATATAGTATGAATTTTCTTTGTTCTCATTCTCATTCTGACTATAATGCGTCGTTTCATGCCCACCAAAGCGTCAAAGTATAATGGCTCACAAAAGATACTAAAATCCCCACAAACATCGTACATTAATCCCCATCGCACTAAATTATTCATAACGCATAATAAAATTCATAATACGTCAGCAAAAAATCCTGAGCAATCCATTTACTCACACGGGCGATTTCGTAATGACATTAAACTTACGGGCGATGGGCGATGGGCGATGGGCCGGCAAAAAACTGAATCGTTAGGCAAACCAACCGTCTTATTGAACATTCTTGTTCTATTGGTTGGGTGGGTAGTTAGTAATAGCGATTTGTACGAAAGCATAATAGTTATTTGTTATACAAGAGTGCAAAGTTGATTTTTAACCGCGGGCTCAATTTTGATGACCGAGCAAGCGAAGGATTCTAAAATTAGAATCCTGAGCGATAGCGAGGGAATCAAAAGAGCACAAGGTGAAAAATCTTTGCACTCGAGTGCAACACGTAACTTTTCATCCCACCTCATCGAGGAAATTACTAAAACAAAATGGCGTGCACATATGAGTGTCAAATTAAAAAGTTGTACCTATTAAAGTTCATTTATTTGAAAACTCAGTTTGAAAATCAAACGAGGTTAAAAATCTATGTAAAAACAATAATAAAAATTACTTAATTAATTGAATAATTATTTTAGGCAGTATTTTATTTGTTTAATATGTATTTGTATGAAAAGTATTCTCAACATTGTCACAAATGGAGTATTGCACACGATGTTCTAAATTCAAATCACTTTGCCGCTCTAGAGGATAAAAACGGCTTTTGCACTCAGATATCAAAGGGTAAAACTACTCTTTCCGAGATGGTGGGATGAAAAATGTGTTACAGCCTTTTTATCGTCCCACTGCTGGGCACAGGCACTCGCAGGGAGAAGGATTGAGCGTTAATCACCACGCTTGCTCAATGCGGGTTGGTGATTTCAAACTTTATAGTCCAGGTTTCCTCAAGATGTTTTCCTTCACCTTTTTATCAGCCATTGGTGTCCAAGGTATACTTAGAAAGTACATACAAACTTAGAAAAGTTGCATGACACTTGCCTGGAATCAAACCCACACCCTCATACTCGAGAGTTCTTTACCCTGTAGGCCACCACGACTCTCACGCATAAGATTACATAAAATGTAAGGAAAGATAACTAGCGTTAATTTCGCGAGACAATAAATCCAGGCTAAAATGCAGGATGTGAAAATACTCATGCATATGCACATGCAGTACCATCTTACCCTTATGCATATGCACAAAAGAGACCGTTGCGACCGAATCTATAATCGACTCGTGTTTCGTCCCTTCATGAGGCGTCTTCAGATCTTTAGATCATAACGTTTTGTTACTGACAATCATCTCGGGTGGACAGAAGCCAGAAAGTATATCAATAAGTCTTACCAAGGGGTTACGGGTTGCCAGGGTTGCTAGGTTTGTGTAGGTCAAATAAGCAGTCGGCAGTCGCTAAATGTAAAACACTGATACTCAGCTGCATCCAGTTAGAATACATTTATTTTTGTTTTTAATTTTGTTAATTTCTTCTCATTTTCTTTTCGTTTAAATAGAAATATTTAATTAACCTTTTCTGACTCAAAGAATAGGCTCAAAAATAATCTGCATGCAATGTCGCGAACTTAAACCTAGTGCCATTACAAACATACTCCCATACTTTATTACCTCTATCCAAGTTTAAAGCCCACTTAGACGAAATTGTAACAAAAACGAAATACCTTTGCAAGTACTTTTGAACTAATTTATAACTCATGACTTCTGAAATTGGAGAGGGACCGTGGACTTTATTAACTTGTCAGCCGTAAACTGTATCTACTCATTAAATGAGCCATTTAATAATGGCGTCCACGGCCGATTTCGGTCACGGCGGCTGTTCTCATTTAAGGAGATCAGCCAGCTGCGCAGGACATATTATAGTGCACGAGCATTTGCGCAGACTAAGGTGCACTCCCTATTCCTTCACTCCCGTAACCCGATGGGACGACAATCCGACACGACCGGAAAAAGATCAGGCGCAGGACCGACATTTACGAGCTCTCCGATGCACGGGTGAATCAATCACCAACTTCCAACCCGGGAATCGAACCCGAGACCTCGAGCACAGCAGCCGCGCTTGCGACCACTAGACCAACGAGGCAGTCATTTAATTAATGCCATTTAATACTAATTTGATGACCTAATTGTTGAAGTATTTTGGACTATGAGGGCAATAAATGATCGTGGTTTTGGACTTGGTTCGGGGTCTATAGGTAATTACTATTCATTTCTAAGTGTGTGACAGTGTCGATCACTCCTTTGTGAATGTTTTTATCTTTGCTCAATTTTAACTTTTCAAAAGTGAAAGAATTTTTCAAATCGGTTCAGCAGTTTCGGAGCCTTTAGGGTACAAACAAACCAACTATAGAATGTTTCCTTTTAATTATATTAGTACAGATTTGTTAATAGATCGAGAGATAAACGTATACAAGCAAACCACCAAACAAACTCTTCAGCTTTATAAATGACAGATCTTTTATTTATTTACATAGACTTATATATACAACTTAAAACTAATACATTGCATCAAAAAATTGCTCCTCATCGCTGTCACTGGGTAATGTACCCAGAAGGCTGGCAGCATTGCCACGTTGGATGGCAACGCTCAACCTCTGTGCGAAATAAAAGTCAGCGCTTGGGTCACGAGAAGTGTCAACAAGGCGCTTAGAAATTTTCTTCGCAAGCGCGTGAGCACTCGGACCCCACGGCCCGAGAGTTTCAACCCCAAACGGCTCAAACATGTAATTCCCGATAAGGCTACTATATTTGCGCCGTTTGAGGTCCTCTGCTTGTGAAGCGGCGGAGCCAACACAACACGCAGTTCTAGGAAGATGGGATGGCGCAAGAGTGTCGACGCAGGTCGCGTCCCACACTAAAGTCCTACCCATCTTCCACGGAAATAGCGACATACCGTCTGGTCTCTTGCCATCGTCGCGTGCCAAACCATAGATATTTACAATACATATGAAAACACTATAAAACGCGTCAAAAAATTCATCCCCATCGCTGTCGACTGAGAGTGTGCCCAAGAGGCTGGCAGCATTACCTCCTTGGATGGCGATGCTGATCCTTTGTCCGAGGTGTGTGTTTATAAATAAAACTAGCTTCTGCCAGCGGTTTCACCCGCATCCCGTGGGAACCTCTGCACGAACCCGGATAAAAAGTAGCCTATAGCCTTCCTCGATAAATGGCTATCTAACACTGACAGAAATTTTCAAATCGGACCAGTAGTTTCTGAGATTAGCGCGTTCAAACAAACAAACAAACTCTTCAGCTTTATAATATTAGTATAGATTTACCCGCTGTCACTGAGACGTACTTTTTATCCGCTTAGTGAATTTAATCCATTTTACTGACAAAACCCAATCTGTTCATTGTGCTGAGTTATTCTTCGTATAATGGATATATTGCTTATTTTGTGTCTGTTTTAATGATTTGGATAAGAATTATTATAGTTCTTGGATATTTGCCTGGAATATAGTAATGTAAGTAGGTATCTGAGTCAGCTTTATATTAAATCTTTTTAAGTTAGAGTTAAGAAAGAGGTGCAATCGGCCCAAAACGTATAAGTACTAGAAGTTTCCACCCGCGGTTTTGCCCGCCTCTCACGGGAACTTATCCTACCAACCACATCCTCCGAGCCTTTTACCCAACTATGTTGGGGTCGGCTTCCAGTCTAACCGGATGAAGCTGAGTACCAGCTCTACAACGAGCGACTGCCTTATCTGACCCCCTCAACCCAGTTACCCGGGCAACCCAATACCCCTTGGTTAGACTGGTGTCAGACTTACTGCCTTCTGACTACCCGTAACGACGGATGCTCAATGACAGCCGGGACCTACAGTTTAACGTGCCATCTGAAACTTATCAGACGAACCATTTACCAAAAATTTTGTGCAGTACCTATTGTAAATTTTCTTTTATCCTTATATTAGAATTTGACCTTTCCAAGAGCCTTAAAATTATATTCCTACAGACATTTACGTTGACAAAGTATAATAAAAGTCTTAACGAAACAAATTAAAACAGTACATACTGACTGATGATATAAAGCCGTGATCACACATAATCTCTTTGAATAACTCCGAAGGCGCTTCGTGATATAACTTATACGAGAGTTGTGTGTATTCGGCTTAAGGTAGGCGAATTCACCACCAGTAAAGAAACTGGATAACTTCCTGGTTTCCAATTCCAATAAAATACAAATTAAATGAATTATGAATTCAATAGAGGAAAAATTAGGACACTAACAAATATGAAGAAGTGACAGATGTGATAAAAAATAAATCATTAAATCTATATGTACAGACAAAAGAGGTTTGTTATGTACAAACCTATGTACCTACGTCCTACATAATCTACACTAATATAACAAAGAGGAAAGATTTGACTGTTTGACATGAATTGGCCCCGAAACTACTCAACCGATTACAAAAATTACGTTACGGTTAAATTCCTGACCCCGGTGAACATAGGCGATAATTTATCCCGGTACAGGCAGTAGTTCCTACGGGACGGATGAAACCGCGGAAAATCGCTAGTAAAAAATATTTTGGTCTAGTGCAATCTACATAACTAGATGCTTTGTATGTGCACTGCTTCGGGACAGTAAAAAGGCAATGATGAAGATGATATCAAGGGTAAACTCTTACCCTCGATTAGTAAGAGCCTACTATGTACTTCATCGCAGCCCAGTTTTCATTCGATGAAGTACAGAGGTCAAAACAAGCAGATATAAGACCAGTGACTCTTTAAACCCCTAATCAAAAATTGTTTCAATATTATCAGTTATAATGTCAGGACATAATGTCAGGACACCTTTTTCACACACGGTCGGTTAGCCCCATGCTAAGTTATTAATTAACTTGTGTTATGGGTGCTAACACAACTGATAAACTACATATAGCTACACATCTACATATTGTAACACCCAGACCACGGCCAATAATTATGCTCATCACACAAATATCGACCGAACCGGGAATCGAACCCGGGACCTCAGGTTCGGCAGTCCGGCATGGTGACCATTGCGCCAACGAGGTCGTCAAACGATTCAATGTTGATTTGTTTCAATGTAAATGAATATTGAAGACATTTCAATGTCTATCAAATAAGAACCAAAAATTGAATAATATACAAAAGGAACCGACGTTCCAAAAAATGCTAACAGGACCAATAAGTGGAAAGGACCAAAAAGTCTGTCCAAATGACCAACACACGGCCAAAAGGTTTCAAATAAAAAACTCGTCACTCCGAATGCCGAACGAAATGAACTTATTCCAACGATATCTAGTGACAAATGGCTCGAGATATGAAATTCTCGATTTTGATCGATCACCTAACGATTTTATAACGAGCGCATTAATTCGATAATCGAGAGGTATATTGAAAGGCTGAATCTAATTTGAAAAGTCAGATTTCGATCATTCGTTTTTATGCACGACATCTGATGGTGAAATCATTTGATTAATTTCTTTTATATTGCTGTTTTATTGATCCCTTGAATTAAAATTTGATATTGTATGCCTACGTATTTTTACATCGAGGTTATTGAAGAAGTACGTAGTTATAATTGCAAGGGTAACCCTTGAAGTTAAAATAACATCATCTCTTTACCAACGAATGTATGATGTGATGACCATAATGATTACATAAACCAAGCAGGAACTGAAATACCTTTATTTTTACAGGGGCGAAAATCCTCACGGACTATCCTCTACAGGGGCCAGTGGCTGTGGAACCGGACTTACCAGCTAAAACCACCTGGTGATGCCTTTTTTTACCAATGGCAAAATACATCAAATGACCTCTCCCGCTGTGAGTTAGCAGCGGTGAGGGAGTGTCAGACTCTTACTGACTAAAAATCCATCGTGTTCCGTCGCTGGCCTTTTATGTACCAGGGTCGCGGTAACTCGCGCGAACAATCCCGCAGCCCCGGACCCGATGATGGGGCACCGGTATCGCCAAAGCATTTTTATAGCATACTCAGAACTGAAATCTGTCTCTCTAATTGAAGTTCTTTCTAAAATATTATTTTATTTATTTCTTCTATATTTAGTTGCGAAGATTTTATTACTTATTAAATTCTTAAAGAGCGAATTCAATCCTTTACAAAACACCAAACAACATGAACGTTTCAAACATGCCTCAAAGGTAGTTCTGAAGCCAGTTTTCATTAACTGAATACTCAAAATGCTCTCTGAAAACCTCCACAAACGAATTTGGATGGACTATAACATTTTACGTAAGTATTGAATTTGAAATACGAAGAAATAGGGGCCTATATTTATAACTTACTACTCCCGTTCCATGGAAGCTTCTCTCCGCAACCGGATAGTGATAAAACTATCCTATGTTCTTCTCCCGGGTCTAAGCTATCTCCCTCAAATTTTCAGCTTATACGGTTCAGCCATTGTCGAGTTGTAAAAAAGTGTAATGGACACGACTTTTTATGTATGTATGAGATAAGATAAAGATATATAGATAGTGACATACCGCGATGCTGTATATAGAGGTACGATACCTTTTTTTCCCGACTTTTCGGCTGAATTACACCGACCGTGGTCACGGGTGGACTGTTGACAGCTAGCGACAACTTTTTTAAAGCTGTTGGTTTTGTTTTTTAAATATAAAAGAAAAGCACTCTTATTTGCCTACTTAAGTTCTAAAAGCTGTTCAGACAAATGGCATAAAACGGTTTGAACAAGAAAAGACGAAATGTTCAACAAACCACGAACGCTCACGCTTGCTTCACAAAATGTTTCACTATTTCACTTTCCTCGTAAAAACAGACGAATGTATGTTGTGAACTTGGATAGCTTAACCAACTGGAACCGCCGTGAGTAGAAATCTCTCTGCGAAAAGCCAACTTACGCACGACGAACGAGGCCACTCAACACATAGTGATAGCTCAGTCATACATTTTCGATCTTTGACAAACACAGGCACACGAAAATTGACAAACACAAGCTTAAACATAGCTACTAACGTAGTTTTAAGTTTTATTTACTAACAAGATTTGTATATAATGTATGTATGTTAGTTTGCGTATCTATGGGCCATGGTTGCCTGACTGTAAAGATTAAATAAATAAATTAATTAAACTTGACGCACACATATAAAGATGAGTATAAAGGTGTCTACGCACCAAAGCCGCTGACGCCGGCGGCACAGCCCGGCGGCCATATTTTGTACAATCATGCCGCCGGCTTGCGCCCGCGCGGGCAATCCGGCGGGGCAGCATGCCGATGCCGGCGGCATCCCTCTCCACTCGCTCAGTCAGTTGCCCGCGGGCTTTCATAGAGTATTTCACAATTACATACTAGAACACCACATGCCGCGGCAGTCGTGCCGCCGGAAAAGTCGTTCGGCTTGGACATTCTGAAGCCACCGGGTTAACCCGCCGGCACTAAGCCGCCGGGCTGTGCCGCCGGGTCAGCGGCTTTGGTGTGTAGACCCCTTAAGCGGCTCAAGCGTATCTTTTTTATTTTCCTTTATTGCTCAAGATGATGTACAACGGCGACCTTAACCCAGTATTGGGTTTTCTTACAGAAACCATGTTATAAGAAAGTTTATACAAAGTAACACAGAGCATTGTGTGAATCATTCGCAGATTGAAACGCACGACGACGGCGTATCCAGTTCGCTTACTGCTCTAAGTTTACGAACTGGGTATTTTAGCGTTTTTTTTTACAAATACAGCTACTAACAAATGTTCTGTTTCGAAACTGAATTAGACCAATAAATTATTCGAACAGTTCAACCCAGTTATCGAGTGTTGATTTGTAGATTCAATCAATGTGTGCGTGTTTTTTTGAGGCAAATGTTAACAGTTTATTTTTCAATGTTGATGCTTTTTTGGATGAATTTTCGTACCTTAGTAACATTCATAAGATTGATATGATTGTTTTGCACAATAATTGAAAGTTTCTATTTGAAGGATCACCTTCTAGAATATTAAACTATTCATTTCGTATGGTTCGACTCGCATCCCGAGAGAATTACTTGCTCGTCCCCAAATAAAAAGTACCCTGTGTCCAGGAACAACAATCCTTACCCTAAGTTATAAGAGCCTCTTAGCGCTTAAGGTGTCACTTAACTGATGGTGAAATTAAAGAGATGGTAAATACGGGCATTAGACTATCTGTGTAACAGGTTGCACCTAGTACATAAATTCAGTAGTTTTGGCTTCAAAGAGCTACAGACAGTGTTACTTCTGTTTCTGTTACAGCCTTTTTATTGTCCTACTGCTACGCTCAGGCTTCCTCTCACACGGAGAAGAATTGAGCATTAATCACCACGCTTGCTCAATGCGGGTTGGTGATTTCAGACTATTTAGTCCTGGTTTCCTCGAGATGTTTTCCTTCATCTTTTTATCAGCCATTGGTGTCCAAGATATACTTAGAAAGTACATACAAACTTAGAAAAGTTGCATTGGTACTTGCCTGACCTGGATTTGAACACACGCCTTCATATCTGAGAGGTCTTTACCCACTATGCCACCACGACTATTTTAAAAATATAGGTATATTTAACTAATTTAGTAACTTACTTACGTATGTCCCTCGTTCTGACATTCATCTTGTCTCCTGTCGTATTGTGGTGCCAGATATGGGTAAGATAAGTAAGTAGCTCTACCTTCCATAGAGGGATCTACCTCCGCATTTTTACCTCAAACCAAGTTTTTTGAGTCTGATATACTTACGGCAAATAAATTAATATTTTTTCTTTGCACAAAGAAACCCGGACATAACTTTTTTTTTTCAATGAAAGTGGTGTTACCTACTATATATATAATAGGATTCAAAACATACTCGATGAATTAGGTACAGAAATATATCTTACTACATATTACTACTAACTCTCTCATAGCGAGCCTGCAGAAAGAGATTTCTTAAGAAATAAGCAGTGCCTTTGTACTCGATTGTCGATTTTTGAATCGATTTTGAACTTAGAAAACTTAACTTATAATATTTCGCGGTTTACTTTTATGTATTTCTCAGCTCAAAGAGTTGAGTTGATACTCTTTCTAAACACAAAGAGTGCAGCACTCATTTAGTCGAGGTCCATACAAAATGTAGGCTCCGGTAGCAATTGCGTTGTTTTTGTACGCTCCTACACTCACGCCATGCATTTTTCACCATTCACGACGACTATCACACCGTGTTGTAACAAATGACTGTCCAATTTGATACGAGTTCTGTTAAAATTATCCTAAATTTCACTGTTTTATATGTTACAGCCACAGTGGTTAAATAAATATTATACACTAGCTGTTGCCCGCAACTTCGTCTGCGTGGGCAATATAGAATAGTCAAAATACTACTTATCCCGTAGGTGCATTCTTTCACGTGACAGTATAATTAGGATTAGCACTTAGCAGTCGCATAGATTCATTGATCAAGGTTGTGTTGTGGATGTGACCATTTATCTAAACAAAAGAAGTAAAGTTTGTGACGTTGTGAATATCTCTGGATCTAGTCGGCCAATTTGGACAATTATTACTTATGGTGCGTAAGTAATTTTCACAGGAAACAGTTATAATCTATGTCTATATGCTTTGATCTCAGTGGCGTGCACTTAGAGAGGCATGTCCAGCAGTGGACTGCGATAGGCTGATGATGATGATGATGATGATATGCTTTGAGTCTGACAAAGCTGTCATTTGTACATTTTCTGCAGCTGCTGCGACTAATTAGAAGCCAGAAAGTCTGTCAGTCTTACCATGGATATCGGCTTGTGTAGTTGACTGGATTGAAGATAGGTAGATAGGTAGTCGCTCCAAGCAAAATATTGGTACTCAAACAGATTCGGTGACTGGAAGCCAACACCAACATAGTTGGGGAATAGCCGGATGGATGATAAAATGAGTCATCATCATCAGCAGGCGCATAGGGTAGGATAGTTTCACTACTGGGGAGAAACACTTGTATGACGTTGATTTTCTGTGCACTTACTCACTATGGTAAGGCTGACCCCACATTAGGCGTGCGCGATCCTCGGGCGTGTGAGTAGCGCGGACGTCGCGAGCACGCTGCATGAACGTCGCGTTTTGCTGCCCTGCGGCATGTGTGAAGAGTGCAAGCGACGCGGCGCTCGAGTTGCGTTCTTATCCCTTCGCCTGCTATCCCCGCCACCCTCTAAACGCCTTAGGAGTTAAACGTCAAGGAGAGCGGCGCGTGCGCGCCGCGACCTCGCTGTAGGTAAATGCCGCAGGGCAGCAAAACGCGACGTTCATGCAGCGTGCTCGCGACGCCCGCGCTACTCACACGCCCGAGGATCGCGCACGCCTAATGTGGGGGAGGCCTAAGCCGGGACTCCACCGAAATGTTTGCATTAGTTCACGAATAGGCAAAATGTACGTATCTGTGAGAGTCCACTTCATGTGTTCGTACTTGAAACCTGCAGTTTTGCCAAGATTTTCAAAATGTACGCTCTCAATTTGTCATTTCTTGGTGTAGCCAGCAAATCAAAAGAAACAGAGGTGTTGTATACTGGGCGTCACTACCGCACACCAGGAAAATTTCGCTCTTGCGTTTATATACCATATTTTGTGTCACACGTAAACAGGACGACAGTAAGTAAAAAAAGTCCACCGAAAAACTTTCAAAGATCTGATGAACGAACAAATCAGACCTGACTTGGTCAACTGGGGCCAATCAGAGCTCTATGAAGCGATCATATGCTTTGGCTCCTACTGTTATTGTGGTTTCTGAAAATTTATTCACCTCATTCAACGATGAATGTAATTCTGATGGTACTATTAAGAACACTTGCTTAGCGCAGAAACTGACTGATCAGAAGTTGAAAGTAAGCATGTCTCTGGTATGCGACGCGCAATTTGTACGTTTTCAGACGCATAAAGCATTTTACTTGTGTATGGTATTAAATCGAGAAAGCTCCCATTTCTTATCTGCACTTTGTATCTGGGCTTGTTCTTAAAGCTACAGAATCCTACATTACCTACCTACCTCACGCTTAGCAGCACTTGCAAGAGACAGATCCTCCTTTCTTCTAGGATTAAGTTTACATACTTTGCATCAGAAAAAATAATGAAGGTCTACTTAATACTATTCACTCAAAGTAATTTGTTTTAAGGCCACCACATTAGTGGAAGAGAAGCTAAACTATGTTTATGAAAAAATCCTGACGCCATCTGTAACTTTAAATGATAATTAATTGTTATACTAAAGTCATCATTTTTGACATAATATTCAAAAAATAATTTAGATGGCACCGTTTTAAATTTGGCTGAGAACTATTATTTTCCTTTCATCAAGGTAATAATTATAATTGGATTTTGATGTGGCACGGCAAACTGACAAACACTATTGAAATGTCTATCGAAAAATTACACTACGTGTTAAAATATGGTGAATTACGGAAAATACACAACTCCATCTGTTGAAATAATAATCCTCTATAAAGAATGTATGGTAATTTATTGTCACTTACCACCTCGCTCCTTTGACAAATTTTATGTATTTTATTTAACACAGATTACCACAGATGGAGCTACTTTAACCTTGGCTAAACACAATTTTCATTTTTATTTTCTTCCGAAGTTACTTATGAAGGTGTGATTTTCTGTGTAAAGGTTAATAATAGGCCGATCAACTAATATAAGTACAACATTCAAATGTACAGTTTTGACAAACAGATTGCGTGTCGTAATATTTTACATCTTGAATTCACAAAATTAATCATATCTTTTGATAGAGTGAATCGATTTCGATGAAACAAAAACTAAGTAATACCCCAAGTTACGTAGAATTTTTGTATATAAGCATTGTCTGCATTGAATTCGTAGATTTTACGTGAATCCCGAACGAACAAACAGATAAACAGATAAACAGACAAACAGACAAACAGACAAAAATGACAAAAATGATGGAAATGGGTTCTGTTAGTTATCCTTTAACATGCTGGCTATTTTTTTTGCCAATTTCTTCAATGTACAAAAATTACTTTTCTACAGATTTATTATATGTATAGATAATAACTGGTCATTATATAAGGTGCTTTAATATTACCTGCCAGGACTTGAATGGGGGCCAGGCTGGCGTTGCTGCGCGTTGACGACAGTCTGTCTAGCCGCCGCGCGCCGGCGCCGTCTGATAAGTATGGCAACAGCGTATGAAAGGCGCCGCCGCGCTTTTTGCGAAATAAATTGAAAAGAATTCGGTGCGGAGCGGCAACGCGGTAACTCCACTGGATGGTTTTATACTAATAAATTAAGTCAAATTTATACGTATTTTGTTTTTGTATGAAAAAAAATATGACAAATAATCAATTATTTATCTTTACTATTGTCATCTATAAACGCAATACTACCCCCCATTCAAGTCCTGGCAGGTAATATTAAAGCGCCTCATATATCAGTACCTACTTGTTTTATTATATTATCCAAGTCTTTGAAAATATTATTTAAAATTGCTAGTTAATGAGATTAATTTTGTGTCAATTATCACTTCATATAAATTGAGTATATATTATAAATAATGGCTAGATAATATATGTATGTAATATCCAGATTTATTACTTTGGCTGTAACATATATACCTACTTGGGTACATAGTAGAACTGAACTAAACATGAGTGATTTTAAAAATAGCTTACTTATATTTGTTTATTAATTTACAGATTTACTCTTCAAGTAATTCCATTAGATGCGAATCAAACATAACGCAACAAAAAGATCTTAAACTACCTTATATTTTTAACAAAGTGGATTCCGTGCCGTGCATATCAAAGACCAGAATTATTATCTACGAATTATAAGAAAGTTACCAAATTAGCTTCGTAACAGAAATCAGAATCTCTGTGTTTTGCCAAGCTAGAGCATCATCTTCCGAGCCCTTTCCCAACTATGTTGGAGTCGGCTTCCAGTCTAACCGGATGCAGCTGAGTACCAGTGCTTTACCTGACCTCCTCAACCCAGTTACCCGGGCAACCCAATACCCCTTGCTTAAACTGATGTCAGACTTCCTGGCTTCCGACTACCCGAAATGACTGCCAAGGATGTTCAATGACAGCCGGGAACTACAGTTTAACATGCCATCCGAAACACAGTCATTGGTGTCCAAGATATACTTAAAAAGTAAATACAAACTTAGAAAAGTTGCATTGATACTTGCCTGACCTGGAATCGAACCCGGCCGGCCTTCATACTTGAGCGGTTGTTTCTTAACTAGGCCACCAGGAGTTTTTTACTATAAGCATCTCATCAGAAATCAGAATCTCAGTTTTTTGCCAAGCTGAGCAGTACCCCAAATAATTGCTTCGTACATTTTGGAGCGCATTGGTGTAACAACGCCCGCAGTTTTCAATCGTCAACGGAAATAGATGCGACGATTCGCGTTCCCTCCGCTTTCGCTTTATTTATTTAAACTACAAAAGCTCCAATGCAATCGTTTGTGACTAACGACGGTACTATTGACTAGTCTCGCTAAAAGCTCCTCCAAGCTTTATCCTTTACAAAGCTCTGATAGAGCTCAAGCTGTAGCTTTTATTTATTTTAGGTATTTTCGACTATCTTTGTGTTAGTTATAATGCTATGTAGCTATGTATTTACGCAGCTGCATTACAGATTTATAGCCATGTATTTACAAGAAATCGTCAGGATCGAAGCGGCAGCAGCACCGACTCCATGTAGTCACTGCAAATGCGGTCGGCAGTTGTAGTCAACGGCTCGTTTCCAAGAAGTATTTTAAATGTAAGCATGATTAGTCTTCAATAACTTATGAGTCCAACTATGGTTGGACGTAACATTTGTGTTGTTTTTGGGAGGGCACCATTGTTTCATATCAGAGTCGACTAGTAAGCGATTATCACCGCCATGGACTTTGAGCCACCAGCCACCACCACTTTGAGAGATGAATAAATAAATGGACACCAAAAACACTTCCAACGCGTTGCCGGCCTATTAAAAAGTAATTTATATATCTTTACTATGTCCTTTTACACAGTCTATCTACTTCTCTTTATTCTAACTCTCCTACTACGGGTCTGCTGGTAGAGATCTCGATTTAGAAATAAGCAGTACCTTTGTACTATTTCTATGCTATGTCTATTTCTTTTATATGTTCACTATGTACATAAATTGTTAAATAAATAAATAAAGTATGCTTAATTGTTTTTAAGGTTTGAAGTCTGCATTCATCATCAGCCTTTCAATCGTATTACTGCAAGTCCGCATATTTAGATTAAAATACAGAAATATGTAGTTTTCCCGCGATTGCCATATCGTTCGGCAGTGGACGGAAATTGACCACTACGATGATGATGGATACGAATAAGCGGTTTCACTCGCATCCCGTGAAAACCTCTGCAGGAACCCGGATAAAAAGTAGCCTATAGCCTTCCTCGATAGGTAAATGGGCTATCTAACACTGAAATATTTTTTCAAATCGGACTACTAGTTCCTGAGATTAGCGCGTTCAAACTAACAAACAAACTCTGTAGCTTTATAATATTAGTATAGATAAAAAGCTATGACACGTTCGCACACGTTGACACGCATTTAAAGAAGTTAACTTTATCTTACTACTTATATATTTATTTCAAAATCGTTATGATTGACGAGCCATAAAAATAATTGGTAATGAATCGATTCTCTAGTAGATGGTTGGACGTAAACTCGATGGGGTCGCAGGCATCGAGATTCAATCAAATGGAACTGCTGAACAAACAGTTATGCTGTAAGCGATAAGCTATTGGTGTCTACAAACGTTCATATCATCTGCCTAGCCTTTTCCCAATTATGTTGGGGACGGCTTAAAGTCTAGCTGGATGCAGCTGAATACCAGTGTTATACAAGAAGCCACTGCCTATCTGACCTTCCCGGGCAATAATATATATGTATATATATTTTTCATACTAAAACGCTTATCTCTTATAGTCTAAGCACTAAGTAATTCAGTCGATGAAGGAGCCTCAATCTAATTGCCACTATAACCTAATAATCGAGTCTTCTGGGAAATGGCCGCACTGGACAGTGTTTCTAGCAAGGTACCTTTAAGATGTAAAATTATCTTGGCAGTCAAGTAGTGCTCACTCATCGGTAAGGCTATCATCATCATCATCATCTCAGCCATAGGACGTCCACTGCTGAGCATAGGCCTCCCCCTATGGCTATGGTAAGGCTATGGAATCCAATAATTGAGTCGCTTTGAATAATGTAAAAGATATACTTGGAAAGGACATATAAACTTAGAAAAGTTGCGTTGGTACTTGTCTAACCTGGTATCGAACCCACACACTCATACTGGAGAGATTGGTGCTTTTCAAATAAAAAAAATATAGTATTGTTACAAATGGAAGAAACTGAAGATATGGAGCAATAAGAAACCGAACAAACTGTCGAAGTGAATATTTCTCGGGGAAAAAATCAATTGGGTACTCTCCGCCCATCCGTTTAGAGTAATGATGGATGGGGCTGAAATATCGTTTCTTAACTTCAAAATGAGACTAATCAATCTTATACTTCGCCGATACGTTCTCTGTCTCGATGAGAAATAAATTGCTGTTTTATTTTCATTTCTCATCAGCTCTTTCAATCTTTATGATCCCTTAAACGGAAACTGCTGACGGAAAATTGTGGTTAGGATAGAAACGTCGAAATACTATACATATATACTGAAAATATAAAGCAGGAATTACAATAATTATAACTTTATGTAGCTCATCATCAACCACCACAACACAACAATTTCGTCGTCCATTTTACGCGCAGGTCCAAATTCAACTGAGGTACTGTCTGAGTTTCTTCCGGTATCCAATGTAATGTGAACAGTGAACACTCTGTCCGGTGTCCGGTTTTCGGCAGATCTGCCGGTCCGGCGCAGTGGGAACCTGGCCTTAGGCGAATATTAGACATTAAAATAAAACTACTTTTCCGGATTTTATCGCGGTTATAATATTATATTTTTTTTTATAAATTAGTAATGTTCTCTTAGTGATTCTGAACCACACATTTTTTTTTGAGCACTGCTTAAAAAAATATCCTGTATAAAGGTTTTACGATCTTGGCGGTGCACTCAATTGGCTCAAAAGCAAGCTCAAACCTCAAAATTCAATTTGACAATGTGATTATATACTCTCTGTTGACAATAGTCTACGTCTCTATAACCTCTATAACAGTAATACTATACTTATTTTCCAAGAGCAACCACGTCATAAAGAATTAAATGTAAATACATAATAATATCTTAAATGAGCAATCAAAATGCAAATATCACTGTAACCAATGATGACACACAACATGAAGAAGATACGCAACCTGGTGGAAATCCTAATTCGGTAATGAACACAGATGAATATGCTATTGACGAAAACAATGATAATATGGGTCCCGAAGAAAAAGGAATCCGATATCGGAAAAGCAACGAATCACAAAGAGAAATCAATGACGATGCGTATGGATTTAAAGTTAAACATAAAAAAGATCACAAGGACAGTGTTGGTGCTTATTTAATATCTGAATTCAGTGGTCTTAAGGCACAAAGCGAAGTCAAACACGACGGAACAGACAAATTACCGAAATATAAAGAAATTGATATGACAGGATTCATTCATAAATATATCGATGAAAGAAAAAGAGAAGAAGGAAACAAACCATACGTTTTTTTAAAAGATGTCGTATGGGTTCAGTTTATGGGTAGTGAAACTATGCCAGAAAACAAAGTTCTCATGACCTACGAACCAGAAACACGTAACTATACTGTTAAAGGAATGTTCGTTAGGCTACTGTTCATGCATTTCTTTACGTTCGCTATTGCAACGTTTTTTTTTATCTAGTAAGTTTCTCCGAAATAATTCACTATAGCCACCACTAGCCGTTTTGCTGCAGTTACACCCGCGTCTTGTGGGAACTACTGGCCGCAGCGGAATAAAATATAGCCTATGGCACTCAACATTGTAGCTATCTATGAGTGGAAGAATTTTGAAAATCCTACCAGTGATTCCAAAAATTACCCCCAACATACAATCTTACAATTTTATATATTTTAGATTTTATATATTTTAGTACAGATGTCGACGAAAGCATACTATGCTTCAAAAGTCACGCTAATTTAATCAAAATTGGACCATTCGTTTGAGTGTAGAGAAACACCAAACATACATTCACGCTTTGTTATCTACCTGTCCAAATAATATTAACTTCCGTGGCTTCACCCCTGTCCCGAGGGATCTTCTCTCCGTACCCGGATCTTTAGTACATAGTTATTCTCATGTATAAGCTATATTATATTAAACATCCGTTCAGTACTTGATGCCTGAAAGAGTATCCTAACATCTTTCCAAAATTTCACATTTCTAATATTATGTAGTGCTAGCTTCTGCCAGCGGTTTCACCCGCATCCCGTGGAAACCTCTGCACGAACCCGGATAAAAAGTAGCCTATAGCCTTCCTCGATAGATGGGCTATCTAACACTGAAAGAATTTTTCAAATCGGACCAGTAGTTCTTGAGATTAGCGCGTTCAAACAAATAAACAAACTCTTCAGCTTTATAATATTAGTATAGATAATGTGTTAAGTGTGACTACAGTTGGTACGATGTATTTTCCATTATCATTTTCAGTGATATCAGAGAAGGGTTGATTCTTTATGGCCACTTGATCTGCTTGCCTTTCCTGTAAGTACTGTTAGATTTTCAATTGATGATATCCCAAAGCTGGTTGCACTGTGGACATAGACACAGACCTGTCGAACTGATTGGAGAAGGTACTACCAATAGAAATTCTCCACTCAAGGATAATACTGATATGAAACAAGATTTTGTAATAACTAAATTATATTGGTTGTCCTTTTCCGCTCTTCTTCATTTCATCTTCAACTTCTCCGTTACACTCTCAATCATCAACATCATCATCATCAGCCTATCGTAGTCCACTGCTGGACATAGGCCTCTCCAAGTGCACGCCACTGAGATCGATTTTCACGCTCTCAATGCTTCAACGCAAATAGTCAAAACATGCAAATTACTTGAGCTGTTTTGATGTACGAAACATAAAGTCAGTTTATTCGTAATTTTAATATTTTCTTCTTTCAGTGCGATATTCGTTTCTTTAGTTGTTGTGACTGCCTGTTTTCGCATATGTCGAAACGCTTGCTGCACTTGCATGGCTGGTACTTTTGCCGTAAGCAGTATTTTATTCATTTATTTATCGTATAATTACATTTTTAAATATTAATTATAAAAATTAACATAAAAAAGAATATAATGTCCCACCGGCATGGAAACATGCTAAAGGCGGTACCCAACTGGGCCAAGGACCGCCGGGGCTGCGGGATTGTTCGAAAGAGTTACCTCGGTCCTGTTACATAAAAGGCCTACGGAGGAACTCGATGGATTTTAGTAAGCAAGAGTCTGACACACCCTCACCGCTGCTAACCCACAGTGGGAGGGGTCATTTGATGATTGATTTTTGCCATCATTCAAAAAACCTACCGGCGGTCAGCGCTCCGTAACGAGAATCTCTATAGGTGTAACAACTATAGGCCCAATGCAATGGCAATGTAAAATTCGCTACTAGAGACTGCACAATACACAGTCAGAACTTAAACAAAACACCGTTGCGAGTACGCCAGACATCATGAATTGTATGTAATACATAGCTGACCTCAGTATAGCAATGTTTATCAGACTTGAACTGTAATGGGAATTTTAATAATATTTTATTTTCAGGTTTTGTTCCTGTCCTTTTTTTATAGCGCTCTTGGAGGATATTTGGGAAAAAGAATATTTATATTCAATAATGTTGCTTTGTTTATTTCGGATATATTTCTTATATTCATTTTGTGTGGAGAAGTGAGTACATACTATTTGTGTAAATTAATTACCCAGCTAAAAAAGAAGTGGGGCTAGCGACCGACTGGTGGCGGTATTACCACCTCGCTACATCAAGTAGGATATTGAATACCTAGCACAAAGATGGGCAGCAGCATCTCCGAAGCTTAAAAATCCCACTCTGTGCTCGCTCACAGGCATACCCAGCGCGGTAAGTATGGCCAAATCTCCCAACTTGGAGAAGGCCTTTGCCACCAGTGGACGTTTTGGCTGCGACGATCCAATAGGAGTTTTAAGTTCGTTAGTTACAGCCTATTTATCGTCCCATTGCTAAGCACAGGCCTCCTCTCACATGAAGAAAGATTGAGCGTTATTCACCACGCTTGCTCAATGCGGGTTGGTGATTTCAGACTATATATAAGGTGTAAAAAAATTAACCTAATGAAATTACAGGAAATATTCGGAGTAACAAATAAAAAATGACTGTATATTTTAGTGTTTCTAAATAACAATCCGTTCCCAAGATATTCAATACTTTAAACTACGCGAAAAATTTGAATATGCGCGCTGTACATTGTGTCGGGCGCCGCTCGCGCCGCCCGCTTTGTAGGCATGAACGAGAGTAGTGGCGCGGCCGCGCGCACTGTTCATTCTCCCCTGCGATACCGCCGTTTTGTTAACAGCTGATTCAATTTTTCTGCCTGACTGTTTATTGAATTTAATTGCAATTGTTAATTTTAATACTCGTATTGATAAATAATTATTAATTGTTTAAATTAAGTTTACGGTACGGTCAAAAGTGAATTATTCAATTTACAATTATTTTTAAACCATTTCATAGAAGTAGGTATAAATTCTTACCTTATTTACAAAAGATGCTGGAAGTGTCCACCATTTTGACCAATGCACAAGTGGGCACGACGTATCACATTGTTTTTTACCGCGATTAATGTGTCTCTGTCACTTTTAACCACGTTAAATGCACTCACTATGCGGGTTTTTAATTCGTCCACATTTCGAATATTGTTACCACTGTGTCCATACACTAAGTCTTTTACACGGCCCCAGAGATAGAAATCTAGGGGTGTAAGGTCGGGCGATCGAGGAGGCCAAGCAATAGGTCCTCCACGGCCTATCCAGTGGTTAGGATAGGTAGCGTCGAGGTACGAACGAACTCTTCCTCCGAGCCTTTTTCCCAAACTATGTTGGGGTCGGCTTCCAGTCTAACCGGATGTAGCTGAGTACTAGTGCTTTACAAGGAGCGACTGCCCTATCTGACCCCCTCAACCCAGTTACCCGGGCAACCCAATATCCCTTGGTTAGACTGGTGTCAGACTTACTGGCTTCTGACTACCCGTAACGACTGCCAAGGATGTTCAATGACAGCCGGGACCTACAGTTTAACGTGCCATCCGAAACACAGTCATTGGTGTCTAAGATATACTTAGAAAGTACATACAAACTTAGAAAAGTTGCATTGGTACTTGCCTGACCTGGAATCGAACCCGCGCCCTCATACTCGAGAGGTTGGTTCTTTGCCCTTTAGGCCACCACGACTTTTTACGAACGAGGTACGAACGAACTGCTCGGTGATAATGTGCAGGAGCTCCGTCTTGCTGGAAAAAATGGTGCCTTGTTTCGGCAAGAGACACATCTTCCAACATGTCTTGCACAGACTGAAGCAATCCTAAATATGTTTCACCGTTTAGGCGTTCTAGGAAGATAGGTCCGAGTACCGTCTGCCCTATGATTCCAGCCCATACATTCACTGAGAACCGGTGCTGAAAATGGTCTGGAACCACAGCGTGCGGCTTTTCGTACGACCACCACTGAGCATTGTGGATGTTGAATAAGCCCACTCTACTAAACGTGGACTCGTCCGTCCATAAAATGTTCCTGCTAGGTTCTTCCACCAACCACCTACAAAATGCCAGCCTCGGTTCAAAATCTGTAGGTATCAGTTCCTGTACTCTTAAGAAGTGGTATGGATGTTGGCCTTCTTCACGTAAAATGTGCCAGGCAGTAGGTGACTTATGCCTAAGTCCCGACCTGTGTCACGTGTGCTCGCGTGTGGGTTATCACAGAAGTACCTAGTCCAGTACTCGTTCTTCAAGGTCACTAGCGATGCGTGGCCTCCCGGTATCGGCTTGATGAGGTCGAAACTGTCCGTTGTCGAGTAAGCGCTGGTACACTCCCAGGATTGTTTGAATCGCAGGCACTCGTCGCTGGTTACCGTACAATTCACGGTACCGGTTACGTGCTGCGGTCAAACTTTCACCGGTCACAACATAGCACACTATCATGTCTAAATACTCGCGATTTGAGTACGTAAACGGCATTTTAGATATTTTACACGGAATTGTGTGAGCGCGAGAGTAACGGCACAACACACCCTTCTAACGCGACCGATAACGGACGACTGCGGAGGGCGTGCGGGCGGCCGGCGCAGCGGCAACTTTAGGTAGACAGCGTGGCGCCGATCCGCGAGCGCAGCCCTGAGTACAGCGCGCATACAAAAATTACCCTACATTATTTTTTTTCTAAAAAAAAAAAAACAAAAGTGCTCCGATTCTCAATTTTTTTTTTACTATATTAGTTTTTTGATTACGAATACGTAAATAATAACGTAATAATAAATTTGAACATTACTTTTTTTACACCTTATATCTAAGGCGGCCAACTTTGCGAAAACTGAATGCGGGACTTAACCTTTCGTGAAAAGGGGGGTGAGGGGGCATTGAAAAATGATCGGACGGAACTGATAAAATAAAAATACTAAATACTAAATAACTGCTATAATTTAACCTATCAATATCGTGTCACAGCGTGCACTAATGTCTTATTTTCAAAATCATTAGGCCTCACGAGTTCAGTAGAAATAAAGAGAACGAGATTATATTATAGGTAATCTGTGTTTCTGCACTGTTGAGCGCGCGCGCAGGTGGGTGGTGTGTAGAAGCGTGGTAGAAAAATAGGGATGCGGGACATGCGGGACGCATACAACCATTTGCGGGACTATTTTACTAATAATTTCAAAACGGGATTTCGTCAAGCATTGCGGGACGGTCCCGCAGAATGCGGGACGGTTGGCCGCCTTAAATAGTCCAGGTTTGCTCGAGATGTTTTCCTTCTCCTTTCTATCAGCCATTGGCGTCTAAGATAGACAGTACATAATAGACAGTCAGAACACAAAAACCCACTCATAGTACATAATAGACAGTCAGAACACAAAAACCCACTCACACATGCGAGGTTGGTGCTTTACCCACTAAGCCACCACGACTCTAAAAGGGATTCTAAATTTCTCTCTCTTCTATTCTATTAATTCTTTGTTTCAGTTCGACTTCACCACTAAGGGGGCGTATGTTTTAGCGATAGGATCAGTATTAGCAGGACTATTACTTTGCATCCCGGTAATGGAGTTCGGAGCCCAAAATAACGTATACTATTGGGCCTCCGACGAATTTCCTCAAGAGAATGTCTTCTCCTACCTTATTACTGTTATTTTCTCGGTTATTACAGCCATGGTACGTACAATCCTATAGTACTTAACGCTATAGGCTAAGTCCTATTCATGGTAAACACCATTGCACAATGTAGTTCTGAGAAAACTCCTGCATGACTTGAAATCTTATTTGCGACCTTCCAAATTTTTATTTAAAATTCTCGGTACCTAATATGAATGTAAATTTAATCAACTTTATATTTGCATTTTACTTAAAAACTATTCAATTAAACAAACCTAAAACTAAAAGCCATCAAAAAATTCGTCCCCATCGCTGTCGACTGGGAGCGTGCCCAAGAGGCTGGCAGCATTACCTCGTTGGATCGCCCTGCTTATCCTTTGTCCGAAGTGATAGCCAAAGTCACGAAAAATTATTCTAAAAATAATTTCAGGTTGAAATAGCTGAATTACAACTCTTACTCAGCGGCGACTGGGTGGAACTTGGTGAGAGCGATTATTCGTTTGGTGCATACCTCATGTTTGTGTCTCTGGTCGACTATCCCATTCGATTCAGTAGGAAGAAAGGCTGGCTCGACAGTTGTAACCCAAATGCAGGCGATGATGATGAAGAATGATTGTGAAGGCAAGATAAGTAATCTAAAGATTGCTTACTATTCTCGGTCTTAGCCGAAGTAGCAGAAGAGGGTGATGCTTTTTAATATTATATACCTAGTTTTCATTGAAGATAAGTTTAATGAAAGATATTAATTTACACATTTTTATTAACTAGGAATGAAATAAATATAAAATATTGACGTATTTTTTATTATTTTACAAGACGAGATAGCCGTGATTACTTTTCTAAAATAGTAAACTTCAACCAACTAAGTAGAAGTACATGTAACGTCAGTTCTCAATCAACAAACAATAGAATCCAAAAGAATATGTTACAAACTTTAAATAGTAAAAAAAAGCTATAAAACTGACAAAATACAAGTTCAAAAAACGATATTTTGAATTTCACATCTACATATAATATTAAAAAAACCCTTACTACACTGTTGTTTGCAATCTATTTTTAGAGTGCAGTTGTCCAAAGTTGGTACAAAATGAGTATAGAAACCAACCTGCCCCAAATATAACATCTGACGGGACCCAAGGATTCATCTGTATGGCACACGTATTACCCGATAATCTCTTCTTATTTTCCATCATACATACATATAATATTAATAACCTGACGTAAATTATACAAAAATAAAGAAATATTAAAAACCCCATCTATAAAATTTTGCTGTTCCAAAGCTAAACTAGCAAGTTCTTCTGAAATATGTCATGAATTATCAACTATGCCTAATATCTGTACCAAGCGCAGGAATATATCGACTATAGACGTATAGAGCATGAAAGCGCCCAAAGCGTAGTCATCTTCACTCAACTCCACTGTTCTGCCTCCGAGTATCATTTGCAGTTCCATGATTAGTATCTGGAAAATATCAAAACTCCATCATTTGCCTTTTCACAACTATTTTGCCTCGTTGGTCTAGTGGTCTAAAGCGTGACTGCTACGATTGAAGTCTCGGGTTCGATTCCCGGGTCAGACCGAAATCGCATCCGCCGGGGCTGCGGGATTGTTCAAAAGTGTCACCGCGGCCCTGTTACATAAAAGGCCTGCGAAGGAATACGATGGATTTTTAGTCAGTAAAAGTCTGACATTCCCTCATCGCTGTTACCCCACAGCGGGAGGTGTCATTTGATGATAATCTTTCACAAGAAGCCCGTAGTCTGTAAGTTGGTGAGTGATTCACTCGTGCATCGGAGAGTACGTTAATGTTGGTCCTGCGTCTGATCTCTCTTCGGTCGTGTCGGATTGCCGTCGGCTATGAGAGCCCATCGGGCTATGAGAGTGAAGGAATAGTGAGTGCACCTATGTCTGCGCATATACTTGTGTAGTTGTGTACTATAATATGTATGTGCTGCGCAGCTGGCTGATCTTCTATATGAGAAGTTTTATTTTGGGACATTCAGTCGTTCTGGTAGCAGTTGAGTAACTTTTCTGTGCATAGAACACCTGACTATCTGACTGGGTTGAGGCCTGTTGCCCAAGCCAATGGAGACCTTTCTGATACTGGTTGTCAGACTTCACGGCTATCGAGTGTCAAAGAGGTATAAGTTGTAACCTACAGACAAGACTCATGCCACTAGACTTCAGTGACAAAAAAGCGTTTTACAAAAAAAAATGTCAGGGAATCGGGTCGAAACGCCAAAGAAACGAAAAAGTGAAATACTGTTACAGCCTTTTTTTTATCGTCCCACTGCTGGGCTGCGGCCTCCTCTTACACGGAGAAGGATTGAGCATTAATCACCACGCTCAATGCGGGTTGGTGATTTCAGACTTTATAGTCCAGGTTTCTTCAAGATGTTTTCCTTCACCTAATAAAAAATAAATCGAATGAAAAATAATAACTTACCACAACATTCAAAAGAGTGCCAATGATGAGTATAGCCAATACCAGAGGCGTGAACCTGGTACCTGTCACTAACATCGTGATACTTATTATCATAACTATAACGCCGAATGCCACAGATATCACAATCACATATAACAAAAATCTTGTGAAGTCAAACTGTAGACAAAATATATTATTGAGAAAATGTAAAATAAAAGTCACAAAGAATATATTAAATGGCTGATTTAAATAAAACTAGGTATTACGAATATATTAATATTATTTAATCAGTCTGCTTTTTGTGACCATGGATGCTGTAAAGGATCCGAAACGTCAAGCTTAAATAATATTAAAATAACCGCGATAAAATCCGTAAAAGTAGTTTTATTTAAATGTGTAATATTAGCGTAAGTGTCAGAAATCATTATGTTAAATTGTTGATTTTCTTTAGAAATTTTAAAAAGCTGTTAATGATGGAGAATGAGTAAAGATATAAGATGAGCAAAGATGCCATTAAGCGGGTAGTCCCGGCGCCTTTTTCTAGGGAGAATAACGGTATTAGTGACCAAAACACTCAATTACAAGTCGTTCGTACACTCAGTTACAAGAAAGCGTATGAGAGCGCAGCTAGTAACGTTCCTCGTCTTCCGAACACCCGCATTTCATCGACTCTACTCTTTTAGAAGATTTTCTGTTATGACATCTCCGCTCTTCAATTATTCTGCATGATACAAATACAATAAAATCGAAGGAGATATAGTTATCGGCACGAATCTTGAGCTCTGACCTTCAAGTGAAGTGAGACGCGGGGGCGCGCTAAAGCGGTGATTAGCCCGCAGTGCATCGCGTCATAGCCGTCACTTGGGATTGGTTCTTTGCTAATAGATCATTTCTGCGCAGATGTAGGTCAGAGCTCAAGATTCGTGCCGATAACTATATTAATATTGCAATACTTACTCTTGTGCATGCCAAACATACGCACACGATAACGGTCACTATCGTAGCCAACAAGGCCAGCAATACGATCTGGGTTCTGTATCTTATAGTAACGTATGCCGCTATGAGACTCATGAAACTAACCTGAAAATTGGACAAAAGTTTACAGAGCCATTTTGAAAAGGTCTGTTACTGTTACAGCCTTTTTATCGTCCCACTGCTAGGCACAGGCCTCCTCTCACATGGAGAGAGTTGAGCATTAATCACCACGCTTGTTCAATGCGGGTTGGTGATTTCAGACTATATAGTCCAGGTTTCCTCAAGATGTTTTCCTTCACCTTTTTATCAGCCATTGGTGTCCAAGATTGGTGAAAAGGTCTATTTATTCGTGAAACAAAATGTTCCTTATGGTAGAAATTCGTTATGTGAACGCATACAATTTTCCTAAAATCTTTGCTTTGATGAGAGGTAACGTGCGCATATGTGCGGTCGGCGGCTAAGTAGCCCAGTTACAGCATCGTAATTCAACTAACAAGAGCATGGCGATCTTCACACTGCCCCGCATCATGCTGCATATTGCGTGTCGACGCACCTACGCGCGTTCCTGCGGGAGTCCAGATCTGCATCATCGTGCGGGTTTTTTGCGCACTCACGCGCGTAGGTGCGTCTTGTAGATTCACGCGCGGGGGTGCATGTTTCTCCGCGTGTATGCGCGTGATCCACACGAACGCGCGTGGATGCATTTTCCGTGTGTTGGACTGTGCGTGTTTTCCATACAAACAGAGATATTAACAAACAACGGAAGAACACGCATCCACGCGCTACGCTGCATCATGCGGGGCAGTGTGAGAATCACCTAACGTACATGACACGCATGCAGTCAGACTAACATAACAGATAGGATGAGTTTTCAAATATTTAATTAAATTTACTAATTTTTTAATCGGACAACTAAAAAATTCAGATGGTTAGGAACAATAACAATATCTATCTTAACCTACTGTTAGTATACACACTATCATAATTTTAAAATGAATAGCATTTATAGTTATCGGCACGGATATTGAGCTCTCGGCGGAAGAGTGTGGATCGCTTTGCGCACTGTACACATAAGGCAATAAACCAATAAATCGCTTCTGCGCAGGTGAAGGTCAGGGCTCAATATCTGTGCCGATGATTATAGCAAGGAAGATGACCAAGCACATATTTTATGAATTCCCATTAAATGGCATAAAATATGAGAAAACTTACCGCAAGAAATAAACAAACAAAATTACAAGGCGGCACTCTCGTACATTGACTGCACATCATAGCGTAATTTAGGCTTAACATACCTACCCTGAAATAAAAACTTCTTTCAGTTGATAATTGATATATCTTTAAATTCAAAGCTCAATAAATTGATACTGGGTTTTTACGTTGTTTAGAAGAGAGTAATAACTTTAATCTTAGGAAAATACCATGCAGCTAATTGAAGAAAAAAATGGAATTATTAATTATTATAAACTGACTTCCGCGAATGTTTTCAACTATCTCTGAGAACTAACATAAACCCTATTTTATAAATGGGTCTATCCGATACTGAAAGATTTTTTCAAAGTTCTTGAGATTACATACTCATTCAAGTGATATAGATATACTTACATTCCAATAATCATAAAAAACATCCCATAACGGATATATAATCGCTTTGCATCCCTGAAAATAATTAATGAATTAATATACGTCGAGTCATTTAAACTCTCACTACCGCGGTTCATAAAGCTGGGTACTCACTTAGCAGTGTAGCACGTAGCATATCAGATACGGTATCAAGTGAGTACGTAGGCACGAGCCAGCTGCAAGCCGCTCGCGCGTGGAGCGCTGTAAGCTCGCAGTGACCCGCCGAGTGGCGGTTTCACTGCGAACACAAAGGCGGCTCGCAGTGTGCTCGTGAGGACCGTGGACGAGCCGTACCCACTTGCAGGTTGATACCGTATCTGATACATTACGTGCTACACTTCTGAGTACCCAGCTTTTGATACAAGCCACAAAAGCAAACAGACGGTCAGCAGATGGAAGTCTTACAGCCAGTTTCTTCATCAAAAGTAAAAGTCAAAGTAATCTATTATGACATTACTTTGGCTTTTACTTTTGATGAAGAAACTAGCTGTTACTAATGTAAGACTTCGTAGGCCATCTGTCGTAGATCAATTAGGGATATAATTTTTTCATTAGCTCTAATTTCATCGCAAAACAACGGTTAGATAGGTAAAGATATCCACAGTAAGGCTAATACTCACGTCAGGTATACGAAAGCAACAAAACCAGCAGTTAGGATCAACATAAACAGTACTATAGAAAAAACTATCCGGACGAAAAAGTTTCTATCCGGGTCATAGTCCAAAGGGATACCGTCCATTGGTATCTGATTGCCTTGAGCAACTGGAAACAACATAAAAGTGATCTTAGATTCATAGAAGAATGATCCTCATCCACATATTAAATAGATCTACATTATATGTATAATTGAGCATGTAGGTACATATTGGTGCTGCTCCTAATCTCTCTCCGGTGGTGTCGGATTGCCGTCCCATCAGGCTATGAGAGTGAAGGAATAGTGAGCGCACCTTTGTCTGCGCAAATGCGTATGTACTATAACATGGCCTGCGGAGCTGTGTGAACTCCTTATATGAGAACAGCCGACATCGTCACAGCCGTGGCCGACAATCGGTTAGGAGCCAATTTAATGACAAATATTTAAAACTTGGCAATACACCATAATCTTAAGTATGTATGTTACTGTAAAATCCCGAACTATGGTAAATCCTAAGTTTTTCCAATAAAACCTAAGATATCGTATCTTTATAATAAATCATATCTTTATAATAAATTCTTACATTTACCAACTCATGTCGGTAAATCCTAAGACTTATACTCAAATCTTAAGATTAACCGTTGTTCGAGGTTTTACAGTAACATGTATACTAAATTACTGCCTATATAACTGGTTCTAATTCATAACTTACAATTGAACTGCACCCAGTAATGAGGAGGCTTAACAACTGGTTGTTTGCCCGTTAACTGTCCTTGAGCCATCTCTTTCGAAATATTTACATCAAGGATTGTCATTTTATCCACATTGATGACTTTATCATTGGCTCCGTGCTCTTGCCTCGCGTTATCATCATTTATAACTTCACCAAGTTCCACAGTAGTCAATTTGTTATCTACAGTTTCAGTTTTGGTGGTTTTGTCTTCATTTTCGGAAGCATGGCTTTCTTTGCTGGATGTGTTACTGCTCATTTATGATTCATCAATTTATCATGTCGCTTCGATTTATCAATTCTTATACAAAATATTGAAAATAGTGTTGAAATATTTTGAAAAGTCACAACAATGACGGAATAGAATCCATAAATTCCAAAAGTTGTCAAAAATCTATTCTTTTGTCATTGAAACCAGCAGAGACAATGCTAGAAAGGTTTTATTTAACAAAAATAGCTATTGGTCAAAACCAGTCAGTTACTGGACAATCCTAACACATGAACCAATTTCGTGAATATATCAAGTATGGATGTATAAATAAGAAATGCAGCAAGAGCGTAATCAGATTCGCTCAACTCTATTGTTTTACCCCCTAAAACCATTTGAAGTTCCATCGTGAGTAACTGCAAGGAAATAGAATAATCCATTTAAAAATGTCTGTTGTCAAAAATTAATTATTTCAATACTTCAATACTTTATTTATGCTAGTTACTCCACTCCATATAATCATTTATGTTGTTTTGTTACATTATGAACCCCGTAGGGCACGGCATCGTAGGAGCTAGTTTTATAAACACAATTATTGTATAACATAATTATTGTACTAATTCTTTTATTTTTATATTAGACCGAATGTATGAGTAAAATTTTTATTGCTTATTTCATTAAGGTATTTTACAAATACTAATTATTTCATTTATATCCGCGTCCAGTGGGAACTACGTCCTGCACCCGAATAAAATAAAACTCACGTCAAACCAGGGATACTGTAATGGTATCAAATGTCATCTCAAATTTAAAATTATTTGAAAATTATAATTAAATAACTTGACTTATAACCATATAATTTAATTTTGAAACTTGGAATGGACTGAGTTTAAACTAATTGTTAATCATCAAAGTCAAATGAGTTATACTCCGTTAGAAAGTGTCAGTCATTTTTGTTAATACTTTAAAAACAATAGTTTTTTTGGTATGCTCAGATAACTAAGTCAATTTTTGAAAATATTATAATAAAGTCCATCACAATAGCTTAACGAAACTGGTTTCAATACTAAGCCATAAGTCGAAGTACCAGTTTTATTCAAAAAACCCTTTCCTTAGAATTGATAAATTTCAAAAGTATCGAGAACATACGAAACATGGCATTCCAAAGACTCCCATGAAAATATTGTTTGGTGTTTTTAATGAGACTTTCTTCTACGCTTTTTAGCTACATTAAAAAAAAAACACAAGTTCATTCGAATCTTTTATTAAAACCATAATTTTAAAATAAAGTACAGTTTTTTTTTTTTAATTTCCATTCAACATTAAATTTCTTTGGAACGCCGAAATTTCGTTCACTGCCAATTTTCCTGCTTTTCAGTCAGAAGTGATGTCAATCAGAATCGGTGTGGTCATAATAATTTTCGATGATTTTGCAGACACCGCCTTTATTGAAATTTTTGAGTTCCATCTGGGTATAACAATAATTTGATTATTTATGTGCTGAAAGTGATTAAGACCAAGTACTTCGGCTAGGCTAGGAAAGAGAGCTTCATTTCACTATTGTGGTGGATCCTCTACCTTTAAGGTAGAATTCCGTGCATCGCGACTGTCGTGAAATTCGTAGGCCGCGCGCGACTGTCGCGGGCCTCGGCAGCGGTGCCATACATTTTCATAGGTTGACTATTGTCGCGAGCGATCGATGACAGTCGTAGGCCGCGCGCGGCTGCGACAGTTGCGATCCACGAAATTCTACCTTCACTATTAATTTGACATAGCATATGGTATATTGCTTGCGTATGACTGACCCATTTATTTTTTAATAATCATTTGGACATTTATTTCAAAGTTGATACTCATTTCAAGGCGGAATATGGCACTGGACTAAACTCGTGTTTAAAGTTAGAAATATCATCATGGACCTGCCTGCCTTCATTCGACTTTTAGGTTCGACAAAGCATTTCATTTTTTCTACTACACTGCTCTATCTGATATCATTACACAGGTTCTTTATAGCCATACCATCTTTTACAAATATCCACGGTATATTAATACTACTCACCACAATTTGTATAAAAGTCCCTACCGACAATACAACAATGATCACAGGCTTCATAAAAGTGCCCGTTAGCACCAGCGTGACAAGTACTATTATGGCAAGCACAGAAAAGGCTGTAGCAATTGCGATTATATACAGCATGTAGCTTGTGAAATCAAACTGAAACGAAAGATACACAATTAAAATAATTGCTGCCTGAATTTAAGTACATAATTCTTTGCGGAATTCAGAAAATAAAATAAAAACCGGCCAAGTGCGAGTCGGACTCGCGCACGGAGGGTTCCGTACCATTATTTATAAAACGGACAAAAAAATCATGGTTGATGTATGGGAGCCCCCCTATATATTTGATGAATTCTAGTTTTCAGTATTTGTTGTTATAGCTTAGTTGTTATATGGCAACAAAAATACACATTCACAGATGATGTATTTTTGTTGCCGCTATAACGCTGTCAATTTTAGCTCTCTTACTATCACGGTTCATGAGATACAGCCTGGTGACAGACGGACGGACGGACAGAGGAGCGAAAACAATAGGGTCCCGTTTTACCCTTTGGGTACGGAACCCTAAAATGGTGCTTGTAAATAAACATAAAATGCAGATCAGATCATGCTGGCGTCCTTTAATTTGGCCAACATTATTATAAAACAGTCAAACAAAATTATTTAACGCCATTCCAAAAGGAAAGATTTAAAGCCCCAACTTACACTTGAAAAAGCCAGAAGAACGCAAACCAATACAACTGTGGTAGTAGCAATTACTGCATACAATATAATTTCAGTTCGATAATGACATGTTACTCTCGCTGCGAATACACTCATTGAAGCTGTCTGAAAAGGAGGAAAGGATTATGTTAAGCAAATCATATCAATTCACCCATCATATATTACAAAAGCAGAAACAACCGACAGCACATTGAAATCAAATGTGGCAAACTTGAAGAAAAATCTACGCAGGATTCTTTAATTATTCTTCATCGCTTCTTTAGCTGACTAGACAATTATTATCTCCATATATCCATAATCGATTCTGTACCCAAATATGTAGTTTTTAGAATTTTTGTCTGTATGTCTGTTTGTCTGTATGTTTGTCCCGGATAAACTCAAAAAGTACTGCATGGATTTAAATCAAAGCATGATTATTGCCTGGAGGCCGGTTCAACACATAGGCTATATATTATCACGCTATCACCTACGGCGGTTGAGCATTGAATGATTAAATAAACGAAATTGGAAATTCTAAATTGCTCACGCAGACGAAGTCGCGGGCAACAGCTATTACAAAAGCAGAAACAACCGACAGCACATTGAAATCAAATGTGGCAAACTTGAAGAAATATCTACGCAGGGTTCTTTAATTATTCTTCATCGCTTCTTTGGCTGACTAGACAATTATTATCTCCCTTCAACCCGATGGTTGCTGGTAGAGAATGCCTTGTGGCATTAAGTCCGCCAACGTACCATTTTAGTACATCCCTACTAATATTATAAATGCGAAAGTAACTGTGTCTGTCTGTCTGTTACACTTTCACGCCTAATCCACTGAACTAATTTTAATAAAATTTGGTACAGAGATAGAGTTGACCTTGAGAAAGAACATAGGATAGTTTTTATCCCGGACTTTTGAAGAATTCTCTTGGTAACTCGATATAACCGAACTCTACGCGGGCGAAGCCGCGGGCGGAAGCTAGTAAAGTATAAATAAATGAATAAATATTCCTTTAGCATTATGATTAATTCAACATGCATGATACTCATTAATGTTTTGGGTTATATTCTCTCGGAACCTCCATGTGTCTAGTTTGCAGAATAACTCTGAATAACATACATACATATACTACTTTTTAGCTATGCACGGGAAGCATTTTCCTTATGTAGAATGTGGGAGAAATCAAAGAATGGCAGAAGCAATTTTTTCATAAACTCACCGCCAAAGCCAAGCAAACGAAGTTACAGGGAGGACGTCTCGCGCATGGTGAACACATCATAGCACAATTCACTATAATCAGGACTACCCTGCAACCAAATGTAAACTTTACACACAAAGCTAGGGTTCTTATCTTTCTTGTCACATCGACCAACTTACATTGCTGGAAAAAGTATAAGCCATCCACACCTTTCGAAAAAGTCCTTCACTTCGGGTCTGCAAGAAGGAAAACCATTGTCCAACATCTTTATTAACCAATGTAAATGAATAATATCAAAAGGCCTTTGTAGTTAGTCCATAGGCCAGAATTTCTAAATTATGTCTCTTATATTTTAAGTGTTGATGAAGAAATTCGTCACATTTACAGAGGTACGCAGACAAAAAGACATGTAAATGTCCATATTAATTCAGACACCAAAGACTCGAATTTAAAACCTAAACTATTCACAATACGAAAACCTAAATAAACAATTACAACAAAGGGTTACCGTCATAAAGATACTTACATCGTCAAAACGATTGCAAGGAAAGCAGCAGTGGCAAGTAACATTAACAGCACCAGTCCCATTACAAGACGAACGAAAGAGTTACGAGATCCAGGATCGTAAAGCAGAGGCCCTCCTCCATCATACCCAAATGCTCCTTGGTACCCACCGTCACCGTGAGGGTATGGGTTACCTTGATTCGGATATTGACCTTGGTTTGGATTTTCACCGTGGTTTGCATTTTGTCCTCGATGATAATATCCTGAACCTGGACCTAGAAAACGAAAAAATAATAAAAAATATTCAAAGCTTCTTTGTATGTCCAGGTTGTCAAAGTTAACAATGCAATCACTCTTATAAGGTATCGTGTTAGCAGGAATGGCAGTGGCAATAAACAGTATTTCGTCATTACGGTAGGTTTAAATTAATCAGGAATTAAAATGACCCACTGAAAGAAATAGCAAGAAAGACCATTTACCATACTGAGTCCATATTGTTTGCTGTGGCTGCGGCACTGGCTGTTGCTGACGCCACAGCTGGCTTGTGTACCTCGAGTAATCCGGAGGTTGGCGTTGCGGAGGCCCAAACAAGTAATCATACACGCCCAGTATTGTATACTTTCGCCTCTTGGCCCTCTGGCTCGTCACATGCAACTTTAGCTCCGGCACGGCTACTAATCTATCATCTGCATTATCATCAGCTGGTTCCTCTTGACTATTTTCAATATCGATACATAATAAAGTACTGTTTGCAGCTATTTTTAACGGTCCCGGCTTAACTGTTTCTTTTTGTTTGACCAAATCCATATCAGTGGCAGTATTAGAGTCTTCTTGTTCATTAAAATGACTGTTCGCATTTGCAGTTTCATTTTCTGTACTTGTGGTTTTATGGAGCACCAAATCACTCATAAATTCATAAATTATACAAAAAGAAAATTATAAATACAAAACTGCACCATGAGTGATAAATGAAAATGACTTTTTATTTTTTCAGAAGCAATATTTAAAGGCATTTTTTTTCGAATCCACCAAGAAGTTTCTCCGAGAATGTGGCGAAGTTTTTTATCTTTTTTTACTGCGCTTGCTATTTTTGGTGGGTTTGCCCGCGGCCCGAGGTAACTTCTTCCTAGTACTGCGTAACCTTACCACATAATTGTTCTTTATCTATATCTATATGTACACCTTTTATTATATCCATTAGAGAGGTAAACCAATCCATTTACAAGACCCACTCAACTAACAGTCTTTTGTCACTATTATCAAGTACGCTATCATTTTTCATATTTTTTCACGAATACCCATATTCCATCTTAGAGGCTGGGTGTTCGAGAGAAATTTATCGAACAACTTCTATTAATGTTTACGGAATCTGGTCCTTATTAAGTTGTGGCGTTGTGCAATGCGATTAGGCGTCTTAAGGATTGGACCACAACTGGCAGCACGGACTCGCATTTGTTCCGCCTGTGCTATCACGTGCTGCAGTATGCTGCCGCTGCGAACGCATGCTGTGAACTGGTGAAAGGATGCGTTAGAGTTAGAATGCTATCGAGCGCTTCAGCGTTCCGGAGTCTCCCTGCCGACCATTGCATTTTGTCCGTGGTCCAACCCTAAACCTATACTGTCATTGGAATACTTAAGTTTAGTTGGTGAAGTTGCTCTATTGAGGTATAAAAAACTGATACTCAACTGCATCCGATTGGACTGAAAGCCAACCATAACATAGTGGTGAAATGAATAAGCAGATGAGGGATCAAAAAATAATTTACAAAATCAGTATTAATTTATGTGCGATTATTCGAAATCTGTCCCAAAATCCACGAAGGCCTTTTCAATATTGATACTGCGATTCGTAAATTATAGTTTGCGGAAAAAAGGTCAAGAATGACTGCAGTGAAATGAAAAACCTTCGGTTAGAGTATTACTTTCAAGAGGATTATATTTTCAGAAAAGTTGTGCGTCCTCGGGGGAAATTGCTACAATCCGAACGGCATCCTTAAGCCATAGTTCTCTTAAAGTATTTTGGATTTCTTTGTGTTGGAAATTCTATAGGTACTAAGAATGTATTTTAATGATTTTCATGTCTATTCTTTTTATGGTTGTATGTATTAAACCATACGTTTAAGTAGCAATCGATAATTTCCTAAGTAGCCTTTTCAAAAATATATCTTTTGCTATAGGTATTGTTTTGTATGCGTAATTTATCAATGCACATTGCCATAGTAAGAGTCAGCGGCTTATGCATACAAACACAATATAAACGTATTAAGACACAAGTGTGGCTTTCGTGAGAATGAAACAGTTTTACAATGAATCCAATTTTCTAATTTCAAAGATATTAAACTAAACTAACGCAATAGAAATTGTAATTGAAATAATAATAGGGAATTTGAGCGTAAACAGTATTAAGTAGTAAATTGAAAGGGACGAGCCCTAAACTCCTTGGGCGACCGTTAAAGACAATCCTATTACTGCTATTGAGGCACAAACTGTTTGGCCTACATTTCTGTTTGGTTCACACAAAGACGTTATAATTTTAGGTTATGTAACGCCCAACAAAAAGTATTACATAATCAATGTGAATCAGGATTAAGTACTTTTTTTTTTACTTTCAATGTGGATGCGTGAGGCAGTGTCAGACTCTTAACAACCAAAACCTACCTTGTATGTGTGGTGAGTTTATGTGTATCTATGAGAAAACTTGTATTAATGAAGACATTTAGGGCCTTACTACAAAAACTTTAAACCCTGTTTTACACTTGTCTAATAAAATTTTGGCTGCAAAATGAACCATATGTCAACGTCATAATTTGACATTTTTTTAGACAAGGCATAAACTGACGTTTAAAAGTTTTTGTGGTAAGACGGTCTATGTATATTTTCTTTGAGCTAGTTCAATAAGCAGTGCTTTTATCTCTAGAGAAGGTTTTATTCAATGAAGAATCAAATTATTTGGACGCAACTTTCATTTCACTACACAGAATTAATTAAAACAAAGACACCAGTAAAACAGCAAAAGTTTCTCACCGCACAAATCATAATAATATCTATCTCCATATTATTAACAGTTGGGAGCTCAACGATAATACTTCTCACTACATACATTAGGTTCTACTTAAGGCTGTTCACAGATATAACTCGGAATATAAATCAAATGTAGCTGAGTGAGCACTTGGCCCTTTATTAGTTCGCCGTTCGTTGTCCGTACTCCGGCCTCAATTCCCCAGCTATTTGTGACACAGATTAAAATAGAGCAGTTGAACAATAGGAATAAACTAATCATTCAAATACAAGTATTAAAAAACCGGCAAAGTGCGAGTCAGAGCAAAAAAATCACGTTTGTTGTATGGGAACCCCCCAAAATATTTATTTTATTCTAGTTTTCAGTATTTGTTGTTACAGCGGCAACAGAAATACATCATCTGTGAAAATGTCAACTCGCTAACTATCATGGTTCATGGACGGACGGACAGAGGAGCGAAAACAATAGGGTCCCGTTTTACCCTTTTGGTACGGAACCCTAAAAAATATATTCGTCACTTCTCTTGCTTAAAAAAAATAATACGTAATAAGAGTAAGTAGTGAGAGTAGAGAAAAACATCTTTACCTGACGAGTTTCTCCGTGTTTTAACCATCCATCCTCCATCATCCTCCGAGCCTTTTCCCAATCACGTTGGGGTCGGCTTCCAGTCTAACCGGATTCAGCTGAGTACCAGTGCTTTACAAGAAGCGACTGCCTATCTGACCTCCTCAACCCAGTAACCCGGGCAACCCGATACCCCTTGGTTAGACTGGTGTCAGACTTTCTGGCTTCTGACTACCCGTAACGACTGCCAAGGATGTTCACTGACAGCCGGGACCTACAGTTTAACGTGCCATCCGAAACACAGTCAATGGTGTCTAAGATATACTTAGAAAGTACATACAAACTTAGAAAAGTTGCATTGGTACTTGCCTGACCTGGGATCGACCCCGCGCCCTCATACTTGAGGTTGGTCCTTTACCCACTAGGCCACCACGACTTTTGTTTTAACCATAATGCCAATATTCTTTGCAGTAGTTACGGGTATCCAAAAGCCAGAAAGTTTGACGACCAGTCTTATATAGAGGCCAAGAGTAGGTTGAGGAAGTATGATAGGCCAGAGCTCTATGTAAAACATTGTAATCAGCTGCATTCCTAACTAAAAGCCGATACCAACATGGTTAGGAAAAGGTTAGGCAGATAATATTAAATAGCATAGTATGCGCATATGTATGAGCATATTACAGCAGATTTATTTATATTCAAGTAGATTTATTTATACTGAATCAGTCTACTGAATTGATTAGGCTGTGTCTCGCCGAAGAGTTTGTAACGTTTAATGAATTTGCGCCTTATGCAATCGCAGGGGCGTGCCTTGCACGATACTAATGTTGGCTCTTTGTAGGGACAGCATAACATTATATAAGGTGCTTTAATATTACCTGCCAGGACTTGAATGGGGGGTAGTATTGCGTTTACAGATTACAATAGTGAAGAAATTTCGTTCCCCGGAACAGTCAATTAAAGAGACAGTAAACAAGTTAAATTAACATTGGCTCTACTCTGCATAACGTGGTTCACAAATTACGCGCGTAGTGTTGCTACGTCAATGAAAACAACTGCTATCTCTTTCTATCTGTTCTGCAAGAGTGGCAACGCGCAACTCTACTGGATGGTATTAAACAATAAATTAAGTCAATTTTATACGTATTTTTTTTGTATGAAAAAAAATATGACAAATAATCAATTGTTTATCTTTACTATTGTAATCTATAAACGCAATACCACCCTCCATTCAAGTCCTGGCAGGTAATATTAAAGCACCTTATACTTATAGTTCTTTACACACTTCTTTATATCACACCTTATCTATTAAAGAGCTGAAAGATAAAAGAAGCTTTCATAAATAAATAAATGCGCTCTACAGACATGTTTTATCAGATGAGTTCCTGATATTCAACCAAACAAACCTTGGATGAATCTTAAGTTACTAGTCCATATATTTCTTTTTGAAGAATAATTATTAATGTAGACATTTCGAAGAAAAAGTTTATCATGAGGCAGCAAAAGCATCTTAAGATGTATCTGTTGGTTACAAATTGAGCTTGGGTGTAATCGCGAGATCAAGATATTCGGACTCGGACTATAGAAGAGCGGTTCCAGGGTCATTCATCGGAATGCCAACATGATGGCGGACTACTGTTGGACCATCAAAAACAGCCCTAGTGTACCGAATTAAAACTCTTCTAAAGGATTTACAGACACTTTTGATAACGGTACGTAACAAATTGTAATGCACCTCACACACGGGCCATCGCATCAGTCCGACTCACAAACAGCAGGGATGGCTACGATCCATTGCCCATGATCACTTGTTCCAAACCAACTAAACTGTTTGGAATGCACCACCAAACGGCCAGCTGTTTCTCTCTGGAATACCTAAATCATTTTGATAGAAGACTGTTTAGGAAAGACCTGGGGCGCGATTCTACTAATTTTACTTAAGCGACATACGATTCACATCCGATTGAGATCCAATCCCAACTCAATTACGATTGAAGCGTGGCATTCCGCTATTTTTTTTCTTTTAAATAAACGTTTTTATCCGTTTCTGTGATTCAATAATTAATCATATTGTCTGCAAATTATTTAAGATTGCAATTTTATTGTTGAGCAAACAACCGTATAAACCAAATAGCAGATCAATCGCAAATCAATCGAATGTCCCTGGAATTCGATTGGCCTTAATTTAGTAGCAGAGTGCCCGCTAAGGTTAAAACTGCTATTGCGATTCAATTTATATTCTATTTTGACATCATTGGCTTAGTAGAATTGGCCCTTGTACAATTTTGGTTTCGAAGCTTGGAGCTAAGTAACAGCTGCTCGGAGCAATCAATCGTAGGATTGAGCAATGCTTGGCTCGGTCGGTCCGACGATGGATGATCACGGTAAGTACATCCATGGTTTTTATAAGGCACGTTATAAAAACCATGATACGGTGTGTACGGTGTGTACGGTACGGAGGTTAGTACGGTGTCCTGACGACCATTTGGCAATCGTTACTGGTAGTAACCAGAAAGTCCCACAAAAAGTAAAAGTACAAATTTCCATTATACATAAATATGGGTATCCCCCGATTATCAAGCTAAAGAATTACCAAAATCATTCCCTAATACAGACTTACAACTTAAACCATAATCAAACTCTAAAAGCCATTAATAAAACAGAATCCTCCGTCTATCCACAAATCAGCAGACCACATATTTAAGGTGACTTTAAGTGGCTGCCAATAAATCTAGCTGAGTCGAGCATTGGTAAAAATAAAGGCGGCTACACGTGACAAACGGATGGCGGACCCGGCGGCCGCCGACGACAAAACGAAGATTTACTCGCGTGCAACCTGCACGGACAAATAGAATAGGAGACCTGTGGAGACTGGTTTGGTATTAAAGTTTTTAATTTTGGCTATACAGATAAGATATAGTCTATCTAATGAAGAGGATATTTTTGTTTGTACCGTAACCTACCCGAAATAGCAGAAGCGTGCCTTTTTTACGAAACTGGCTGTGTCCATAAAAGGTACCTAAGCTTGGAAAAATTATGGTGTCTATTTGGGTTGCCGAGCATGACAAATAAAATGTACCATGACTGTGTTTCTTACATTATTTTATATAACAAAAATAATTATTTATTATATATAATTTTTAACTACCTACATTCATTGTCATGTCTGTTAAAAAACAACAGAATTTTTTTTGATATTAACCAATAACACTGCAAGATCATCAATATAAAAACCGACTCCACATCATCCTCTATACACAAATTGATCTCTGTAACTGTGATTGCAATAGACAGATGCGAGGTGCACCCGCAGTATTCCTAACTGAGACAGAATAAGCGCTCCCCTTGACAAACAGCTCAATTGTACCGACAACACTCAGTAGCACCGTAATATCCTCGAAAAGGACTTACTTCTTCAAAGACTGAAATGACATTTCTTGTAGTTTTAAGAGGTAAGTCAATGTTTATATTTGTAGCTAAAATCTGTTATTTAATATTCAAATGTCACTGATGATGATGTCCTTCTAGCCGATTATCGGCTATGGCGGCTGTTCTCATGATATACATTATAGCGCATAAGCATTTACGCAGACACAGGTGCACTCACTATTCCTTCACTCTCATAACCCGATGGGACGGCAATCCGACACGGCCGAAGAGAGATCAGGCGCAAGACCGACATTTACGTGCTCTCCGATGCACGGGTATATCAATCACAAACTTCCAGATTCTGGGCTGCTTCGTGAAAGTTTCTAAAATCCACAAAGCGATTTCGGCCCGACCCGGGAATCGAACTCGAGACTTCGTGCACAGCAGTCGTGTTTGCGACTACTTGATCATCGAGGCAGTTCATTATATCATTTTACAAATACATTAAGTAAATTCAATGAAAAGGCTACGACAAATTAAATGTAAACTGATATGAAACCGATGCTTACATGCGCAAAAAGAGGATATAATGTAAAACCAAAGAGTGCAAAATATGTCAAACCGAATTTTAATTCTGAATGTCATGTAATTATATTTGCCAAAGAGAATACAAATACTACTTAAGACGCATGTAAGATATTTACTTCACCGTGAATTGGAATTGAATATAAAAATATTCTAGCGAACTTTAAAATGAGTCAGGAAACGTACATTGGTGATGTAACTTATGATAATACAAAAGATTGTGAAAATGTTTGTGAAAGTAGAAATCTTAAAACAGACAATACTTTGGTATTTGAAGATGGTACCAATTCTAAAGAGCTTGCAAAGACACAGAAGAATGAAGACATTAATTTGTATATCGCAGAAAGTAATACATATAACAATAAGTATAAAATTGATGTGGGCACATATCTAAGATCAGAATTTACTGCTGTGATCGATCCAGACAGCAATGGCAAACTGAATCTGCCAAGCAAATTACCTGAATGTAAGGAAATTAATTTAGTAGATAATAAACATGGAAAGGCCGGTAGGAAAAAACCTAATGTTTATTCAGAAAATGCAGTGGTGGTACAGTTCATGGGAAGCGAAAATATGCCCGAAAACAAAGTCCAAATGATATATGAACCAGAGTCGCGCAATTACACCGTGAAAACAATGTTTGCGATGTTGCTCCTGATGCATTTATTTATAACTTTAGGAATCATATTATATGTGGGTTGCGAGTAGGTACCTGCCTAATTTATTCCCAAGCTAAACCGCTTTCGTAAAACTTACTAATCTTTGTAATTTTTTCAGTACTGATCATGGTATTATGTGGTATATGCTGCACCTTGCCCACTTTGTAGTGGGACTTTCATTGTAAGTAGTCACATTAATTTGGTAATAACTATTTGATCGCTAAAAAACTGTTCACAAATCGGGCTATGAGTGTGAAGGAATAAAGAGTGTGCCTGTGTCACAAAATGCTTAAGTTATGTTATGTATGTACTTCTATATATGTACTAGCTTCTGCCAGCGGTTTCACCCGCATCCCGTGGGAACTACTTCCCGTACCGGGATAAAAAGTAGCCTATAGCCTTCCTCGATAAATGGGCTATCTAACACTGGAAGAAATTTTCAAATCGGACCAGTAGTTCCTGAGATTAGCGCGTTCAAACAAACAAACTCTTCAGCTTTATAATATTAGTATAGATATACGGCGACAATCGATCGTGGCGCTAATATTATTCCTTTATTTTGTTACAGATTGGTTATCGTGATTCTATCGATGTGTATGATTTGTCTTGAGAACATGCGCATAGGTTTCAGAAGTTCAGTGGGAATTTTCGGCACGGTAAATACTCATATTACAAGGTTACAATAATATGTGTATAGGAACAAAATGACTAGTGTAAGCCTTTATTAGATCCCGCACATTATTTTCAAGAGCATCTAATGGCCATCTTCAGAGCAGCAAAGATATTTGGCGCGAACTGTACTTCCTGAATTTCGTATCTTCCTTATTAATTCATCATACATTCATATTTTCTTTCAGCTGTTCGCGTTTGTTATTTTTTCCGGTGCATTTTTCCACATGATATATGGTTATATCACTAGTTCAAAAATATTTTTAACTGCAAGTGCGACTATGTTCTTTGTGGATATTATTTGTATTGGAGTGGGTTGCACAGCGGTATGTTGAAATATTTTAAGGTGGCTTTCGTCTGGTAGTGGAATATGCATTTTTTTTATACTTCATCGATTGATTTTTTTTAATCTTTCAAAATATGGGGGATCTCCCTACTTGTTAACTCTCACACTGCCGTAATTTGACCTGTTTACAAATGAAGCAATCTGATTCTATGTTAGCGAGGCGTGATCTTATCAGTCGATAACAATATTATGTACCTTAAAGTAATTTTTTATCCCCTTGCTTAACTCCGAAAGTTCTTTAAATCCCATAGTAGGTAGGATAATCTTTTAAAATATTGTAATATCTCTTTTTTTTTCAGTTTGACTACACGAGTTATTGGATGTACGCAATTGTGGTGGTTCCTGGTCTAGCCATTTACTATCCAATATATTTAGGTTTACCCAGATTGCTTAGCGAATTCTTTTTTCCTATAGATGAAAGATTGGATCCTAATGATTTCACGTGGACGACTATACTCATCGTGATTTTACTGCCGGTATTTAAGAGTTTAGAAATTTTATAATGGTCCTAACATAAACTAACATAACGTAATGATATAAACAAGCGCATAAACAAAAATTAAAATAATTTGTGTGAGTCCATGAAAATCTTTTCCGATTTGAAAAATCCGTGGTGAAATAGCTCATTTATCGGAGAAGAATATAAGCTAAGTAAAAAACAATATTGTATTTGAAATGTGCACTTTTGATGTTTTTTTTTTTCAGGTCACTGTCGCTGAATTGCATATTTTACTCGATGAGGATGCAATTGAATTAGCTGAGGACGACTATATGTTCGGAGGATACCTACTATTGATATGCCTTATTGACTTTCCTATAAGATTTTTGCGGAAGAAGGGCTTTCTAGGTGAAAAAGAAGAACGAGATGATGAAGAGTAGATAAAATATTTTTCATAGAGAGCTGCATTAAGTTGATTTTTTAGGCGACGAGAAAAATGTAACTTGATGCTGTGACAATAAAGTTTACAGTTGAAAATATTCTTTAAACAAAAATAAAACCAGCCAAGTGCGAATCGGACTCGCGCACGAAGGGTTCCGTACCGATTTAATTTCACCCTTTACCCACCTTCTTTTGTCCACCATATCTTTAACATAAGCCACCGATGGGTTCTTTGGTTATCCCCTTCCTCTTGTCCATCCACGTTCATTCGTCAACCAAAACATATTATTAACTAGCTTCCGCCCGCGGCTACGCCCGCTTCGAGTTCGGTTATATCGCGTTTCCAAGAAAACTCTTCAAAAGTCCGGGATGAAAACTATCCTATGTTCTTTCTCTAGATCAACTCTATACCAAATTTTATTAAAATCAGTACAGTGGTTTAGACGTGAAAGTGTAACAGAGAGACAAACAGTTACATTTTTGCAAGAGTACCAGTTTTGCATTTATATTATTAGTAAGGATTATCAAATCAATTTAAACCGAAGCTTTTTCAACTGAAATCAACAAACATTTCTTCAAGTAAACACCTAGAAACTTCGTCACAGAGTGTCCTGACAATGTATATTTAAAAAGCACGTATCCACACGGCCGTCCTAAGTACGTACAAAACAAGCAATAAGACGAAATAGATTGCTATTCCGTACCTTTTTCCATTTGCCATTGTCGGTTATTTCGAATAATCACACCAGTTTGTGTTTAGGGTCGGGTTATAGTGGCAATTGTATTTGTGTTTAAATAATATTACATTTAAATAGAATTTAGTGTGTGAACCGAGTGTGTGAATCAGTTTGGACAGGATGCCGCTGACAAAAAAAATATAGTATTAAGTTTCATCAAAACCCGTTCAGCTCATCAAATGACCCCTCTCGCTGTGGGTTAGCAGCGGTGAGGGAGTGTCAGACTCTTACTGACTGAAAACCGTCGTGTTCCGTCGTAGACCTTTTATGTACCAGGCCGCAATAACTCTTTCGAACAATCCCGCAGCCCCGGCAGGCCTTGGCCCTACTGGGTAATGTTATCGTGGGAACAAATATCGAAATATCGAAATCTAAAAAAACATTCACATTTTAATATTATTGACGAACTATGGGTATACATACTATACCCACGGAGTAAACTTCGTCCAAGTAAACCTACGAAAATGTATGTTAATCCTTCGTAATTCCAGGTGTAAGTTTTATATATATATATTTATATTGATAAAGTTTACAATGCTAAAACACAATTTAGCTAAAATAGTTTGAAACTTGAAAAGCGCAATGTGTCAGCAATTCCCGGGACGGCGCTCTGTTAATACAACATACTGCTATGTGCATTGTATTCCCAAAGTAATTATCTATTTAATTAATATAAACCATCATTCAGCTCAAACATTGTTGCAATGTTTTATCAAAATGATGTAAGTAACGGTAATACACAGTAATAATCAGGTCCTTCTATTGTAATTAATTTGCATATTTCGATACAAAGTATATAAATACAATTGAGATTGAGTTGTATTTTCAACACCCTTACTTATAAACGTGATTTAAATATAAGTAATACTTAAGGGCTGTTTAAGAAAAAAATCTTACTTATAAACGTTGCTTAAGCATGTCTTAACTAACTACTAACTAAGTAGTGATTAGTTAAAGTCTTGCTTAGAAGGTGATTAGAGATTTTATAAGTAAGGGGGTAAATTGTGTTCTTTTTTTATATATTAGTTTATAGTTATTATTTTGTTTCATTATTTATGTATTGTTTTTTATTTTTCATATGTATTAGTTTACCTATAAGTATTGTAATGTTAACTATTTATGTATCGTATTTGCTATGGGCCTTAGTTGCCTGATGTAAAGGAATAAATAAAATAAATAATATAAAAATGAATAGCTCCATCCGGTTAGTCTGGAAGCCGACCCCAACGTAGTTGGTAAACAGCTCGGAAGAAGAAGAGTTTTTGCGGTACAAATAATGAAAATCTCCGCTTATCGCTGATTCTATCAATGAAGCAGCTACCTTATCAACTAGATGTCTTCCTGAACAATGTCAAAACTGGTAATGCTTATGTATTCGCTTTTAGGATTTGTTTTAAAGGCGGCGCGTGTTTTCGAGCTACGATTGTTTTCGCCTATGGGATGTCAAATATGTATTTATTTTTATGCATTCGGGTAAATCCTGGTCCTTTAGTTGTACTTTATAATATGGATGTTATATTCTGTTTTAGTTGAAATTTTCATAAAGTTGGTACAGTGGCAGTTTGTGGCATTCTTACGCACATAAATATTTTTCAGATCTAGTCTCTCTCAAGCTATCAGCAACATTTCTAAAATGTCCGCGAAATTGCAACCTTTGTACCTGAGCACAATCAAGCTACCAGTGAAAAATTTTGGTGAAATCTCGTCATTATATCTAGTCAATACCCACTGTGTGCCCTGTACTCATAAAAAGAAACACGAGAAATTATTGACATTAATTTCTGCTTCGACCGACCATTTCACAAAACTTTTAAACAGGCGTTTTAGCTCATTGTCCATCATGAAGTACATAAATATTCCAGTTCAAAACTCACTGTGTACATGTAGGTGTACAGTCCAAGTGGATGTACCATGGAAGAGAGTGAACGACTGGAAGTGCCATTGAGTTGTTGCGCCCGATGCAACTTTCTCCGCTGAATTGCAACACGCACGTCACTCATTGACAACAACCATTTTGATAAACGACTAGCCGTTATCCCGCAGTTTCACCCGCGTCCTGTGAGAACTACGGCTAATGCGCGTATAAAATATATCCTATGTTTCTCGGGAAGAATGTAGCAACAATCAAAGAATTTTTCAAATCGATTCAGTATTTTCGAAGCTTTTAGGGTACAAAGAAACAAACACAATTTTCTTTTTATTATATTAGTAGGTATAGGTAAGTAGGCTAAGGTTTTACGCTAAGATTTTTAAACTTACAGATGAACATATAGTATGGATTTGATTTCTATGTTTTGAAATGAAGAATATATTTTTATTAATATGTGTTTGGCGACACAGGTTCTCGTACTGTCCAGGTATGTGGACACTTCCACTCATTTCTGTTCCGTGTGATGTACGAGCATTGTCTCTTAACTCAGAGGTGTGACGTCAGAACGGATGCCGGACGGACGGCTGTCGCGTCGTCGTGCGGTTTCCTGCATGGACGGTGGCCCAAGTTGTTTGTAGTTTCAATATTTTATTATTAATTTCAATGTATGTGGAATTTCACCAGACCACGGGACTCGGAACACGTGAGTCCCGGTTTTTTGAGAGGCGAACGTGGGGCCGAAGCCAGCATTTTTGAGACAACTTTAATGGAATCGTGACACAAAACCGACGACCTGTATACACTATAGAAATGTACCCAAGGAGAATCGCCGAACGTATCTTACTGTTATTAAAATATTATTTCACTGGTCTCAGTGGAATTAACGAGCATTTTCACACCAGCAGATTTGGCCGCGCGTTTACGCTTGTTTCTTAGTAGTAATTTGTTTACGTACCAAGCGGAGAAGAATCCGCAACTTCTTACTCTTATTATTGCTAACTTTAGCCTTAGTTTCACCAGTGCGCAAATATAAAACACACGCTAGTATTAAAAATGCATTAATTTAGTATCAAAATCGAACGGAATTGTTCCATTAAAACCATCAAAATGTCATCCTTTTCCTACATATCGATTGCTGTTCTTAGTGCATTTAGAAAGCACAATTATTTATAGTGCTAGTGTCGATTCTATCTACGTAATCTTCTAGTAAACAATTATTACTAGACTAGCTTCTGCCAGCGGTTTCACCCGCATCCCGTGGGAACTACTTCCCGTACCGGGATAAAAAGTAGCCTATAGCCTTCCTCGATAAATGGGCTATCTTACACTGAAAGAAATTTTCAAATCGGACCGGTAGTTCCTGAGATTAGCGCGTTTAAACAAACAAACAAACAAACTCTTCAGCTTTATAATATTAGAATAGATTACAATTACTATGTGTCGATACAACAGCTTATTCCATTGCCTTTGTTCGTAATCCTACTTTCTTTATTTAGTTTGGATTCGTGTGAAAATTCACTTAGCAAACCAGTGCACATTTTAGAGCTAAGATATTTGTTTTCAGCTCATAAGTATAATGGAATTGTACTGTAGGTACTTTATTTTAGTGTTTTACAAAATTGCGTTGTTGGTTAACTAGAACTAGAACTGATTGAATTTTTAAGCTTTTGTTTCTTAACAAGGAGTCTAGGTTTTGTCCCCAATCTTATAGAAAGATTTCTTTTGAATATAGAGGGAGTGTTATAAGTTTTACCGCTATGTATATTGGTGGCACCTCTTAATGTAAGAATCAATTTTTATGAGATTTAATCAGCTGCTGACTTATAGACGCTAGTTCTTAGATACGTACGTTTCATCTAAATCTTATATCTCGTTTATTATCTACTATCGTATATTTGAGCTTAACGTGGGCTTTTTATCATCAAAACCAGCCCCTGCTGTCCAATATTGATATTTCTTTGTTTCAAGCTTTTCACCATGAACTACTATTTCGTAGGTATGACTGGAGTGGCTAAGCAATTTACTGCCACCCTCAATTGTTCGACACGAGACAGCTAAAACTGCTCTAAAATCCAATATCAAAATGAAACATCGAATTTCTCAGAACACAGTTTTCATGACAATTTCATCAAACTAAAATCCCCAAAGTTTTTCTCGATAACTATTTTGTCTAAGCAATAGTAACGATGTTAAATGGTCGTCGATTACTCCAAATGAATTAACTTGATCGTCTGTTGCGTGCACATCGGAGTGTGCACATCACGCGAGCGTTGAGGGTCACTCCATCGACCTTGAGGAGTCTCATGTACTCCATTGCACTGCATAATCATGCAAAAGAAGGGAACAGAAGAACCACTGGGAATGGTGAAAATACTGCCTCGTTGGTCTAGCTGTCGCAAGTACGAGGTCTCAGGTACGATTCCCGGGTCGGGCTGAAATTTAGAAACTTTCACAAAGCAGCCCGGAGCCTGGAAGTTGGTGATTGATACACCCGTGCATCGGAGAGCACGTAAATGTCGGTCCTGCGCCTGATCTCTTTCCGGTCGTGTCGGATTGCCGTCCCATCGGGTTATGAGAGTAAAGGAATAGTGAGACAATACGCGGACTTGCCTATCTCTTAAAAAAATCTTCTTTTACATTAACTAAGTGACCACCACCAATCTCAACATCTTCATTATCTGCCTAGCCTTTTTCCAACTACATATTATATTGGGTTCCAGTCTTAACCGTAATTTTAGTCACATAAGTACATTACATTAAGACAAAGTCGCTTTTTCTGTCATTAACATTCATAAAATATTGGGGAAATACTGTTATCTCGTGCGAAGCCGGAGCGGGTCACTAGTCAGTTTATAAAATGCAAACTTTTGTTCCAAATAGACCTTCTAAGCATAGTTTTAACATACAACAAAGCTTTAGCATCGCTTTAATCGTGTGTAAGACGCGAGCAATCGTACTGAGACGGTGTGAATTGCAGTGTTTAGCTGTTATTGCATCTTAACGCTTCGCTGGGTGCATTCACTATTTATTTTAAGACCCTGTTTTACATGCATTGTTTCAGCCATTATGTATGTAACGTGTGTTGTTCTAGAAGTAATTGGTTGAAGTATATAAGTAGTATATGTCTCCCTAAAGGATAAGGAAACTTTGAATACTATAAAGTCTGAAATCAACACATAGATAGGGTGAGGGTCAATTTGTGTTGTTTAATTGTGTTTATTTACTAACAATAATTATAAGTTGTGTTTTTACTAACAAAATGGACTGTATATTGTCTGATTAATGTAGAGTATTATTATTATATATAAGCGTGATGATTAAAGCTCAATCCATCTCTGTGTGAGAGGAAACCTATGCCCAGCAGTGGCATGACAAAAAGGCTGATGATGACATAGTTACCTGCAATATGTAGGTTCTCGACTATAGTTCAATAATGAAACATCTTCGAATGAATAATAGTAAAAATTTTCAAATATGTAGTATAAATCCCCTGGTCAAAGAACCATTATTACCTACTAAAATAAGAGTAGTTACTTAATAGAATCATTACACATTACGATGATAAAGAACATTTTTATATCTTTACTCTGCCATTTATATCGCAATCCAGCACTGCGCTTTTTCATAAGACTGATAGCCGAAAGACAAACAAAACACAACGCATTTCAAACTAAGCTGCCTCATCAATTGACCGACTATTCTAAACACAGAAGTTCGCTATAAATTAACTCGGTATTCCAGCCCAAAGTTGTTCGGATACGCCAAGACTAGATCTCGTCTTGAATTAATGCCAGTCATCAATATGATCCCGAAGCTTGGAGCATTGATGTAACTGGACACGCCGTTATAATGACGAGTTCTTCCGTATTTCGGAAAGCAGCTTTCATTGGTGGTTCCCGGCTTTGATTTGCAGTCGCTAGATGTAGTCAGAAGCCAGAAAGTCTGACAACCAGTTTTAATGAGAAATGTCAGGATGCCCAGGTAACTGGGTTGATGAGGTCACCTAGGCACACCTAATCCTTGTAAATAATGTGTATAGTCTAAAAACTGACCTAACATAATCAAGAAAAAGCCAGGCAGATATTAAATGAGACCCATTGCTGTGCTTTTGTCAAACATGCATAAATGAGCTACTAATATTGTTGCCTTTCCTCACATGTCCTACATTCCTATAAAGACTTGTCCTCATAGCGTCTCCAGTTGGTCCAATGCTCTAAGCCCCGAAGTTGTTCCACAAACATGCGATCATGTGATCGGATATCGGTCTGACTGGGTTGAGAAATGTACACACATTTGCTTCGCGAGTGTTAACCTAAGTTTTGGGAATCGTGCTGATTTCAGTTTATCTTTCGATATTTTTTTTCTTTATTTTCAGACACTAAAGGCGCTTTTAAATTTAAAGTGGTAGAATTAAAATAGTTTTTTTTTGTACTTTGGCACCGAGGGATATTTTTTAATTTTTGTAAACTTCTAAAACACTTACGGCCAGTTTCTTCATCAAAAGTTAAAGTTAAAGGCTAAAGTAATGTCTAAAGTAAAAGTAACGGTTAAATTCAATTTTTCTATTAGTTTTGCTGTCACTTTAGCCTTGAAAAAACGAATTTGACCGTTACTTTTACTTTAGACATTACTTTAACTTTAACTTTTGATGAAGAAACTGGCCGTTAGACGTAGTAAATAAATACTTCAACCAACAACAACTCAATTTTATATGGGGTTACCAACCATACCCACCATATTTTGTTCTTCCGTACAATTACATTTAGCTGCCTCAGTTACTCAAACAGCAATCTACTTTAGGTTTCCTTTCCTTTATTACCTAATCAGTACTTTATGGAACCTAATTTTACTTCGAACTATTTTCATCACTCAACTGGGAGTGGTGAATTAGGAATAGGGCTTTATCACACTCTTATAATCTCTATTTATATACTAATACCAATATATTTTTTAATTGTTTGTACCCTAAATGCTCCGAAACTACTGAACCGATTTGTGAATTCCTTCACTATTGAAAAGCTACACCCTCCCAAGTACCTAACATCATCATCCTCCGAGCCTTTTTTCCCAAACTACGTTGGGGTCGGCTTCCAGTCTAACCGGATGTAGCTGAGTACCAGTGCTTTACAAGGAGCGACTGCCCTATCTGACCTCCTCAACCCAGTTACCCGGGCAACCCAATACCCCTTGGTTAGACTGGTGTCAGACTTACTGGCTTCTGACTACCCGTAACGACTGCCAAGGATGTTCAATGACAGCCGGGACCTACAGTTTAACGTGCCATCCGAAACACAGTCATTGGCGTCTAAGATATACTTAGAAAGTACATACAAACTTAGAAAAGTTGCATTGGTACTTGCCTGAGCTGGAATCGAACCCGCGCCCTCATGCTCGAGAGGTTGGTTCTTTGCCCACTAGGCCACCACGACTTTTAACCTAACATAAGCTATATTTTATCATGGTGCAGGCTGGGTTCCTATTGGATGCGGGTAAAACCGTGAAAAAACGGCTAGTCGTTTATATCGATTTGTGACTAAAATTCGATTAGTTATTTTACATATTCATACCATGTAAACAATATATTCATAGTACATTTTGACTCTAAATAGAGATAGAATTTGCGATAATCACTTATAGATGAACACAGCTTAGGTATTATACTTTTGTAGCATACCTGCACAGTTGCACAGCATATCTTCAGTGGAAAAACACCCTTACTCAATCATTTATCGACACTACTCGATGACATTTATCGACATCGGTCGGATGTGGTAGCACCCTAATTATATCGCAAACCACATCTATTTTATTTGTAGCGAAACTGTTGGCTATGTTCTAACACAGTATAAATTAAGAATGGTTTAGCAGTCGGTAATTAATGCCTTTGAAAGATTTGTTTTATTGCTAATGTATTATGTTTGAATTTATCTGATTGTCTTGCACACGAATTAAAACCATTCCAATTAAGCAATTATGATTACTTTGATGTTAAGTCTGTGAAATATTTTTATCTACCTAATTTCCATGCCTGATTTCATGCAATCATAAACATAACATATAGCCTATATAAATAAAGATAAAATAGATTAATTTAAGATTAGTAGTAATAAATAAGGGATAAAATACAAGAAACTTCGAGCGTCAACTAGCGATCCGTGATCAACATAAAAGTACAAACGACCGCTTAAAAGTATATCCCTATCGTATCTAGATAGTATCATAAATATGTAAACATTTTTCGCATAACATAAGGAGACTACATATTTATAGGTTCCAGGTACAGTCGTCGACTGTCAGTCGATGACAGAGAGGATAGTCATATGTGACAATAACTATTTTCTAATGCTGGCTTTATAACAAACTAGCTTCTGCCAGCGGTTTCACCCGCATCCCGTGGGATCTACTTCCCATACCGGGATAAAAAGTAGCCTATAGCCTTCCTCGATAAATGGGCTATCTAACACTCAAATCGGACCAGTAGTTCCTGAGATTAGCGCGTTCAAACAAACAAACAAACTCTTCAGCTTTATAATATTAGTATAGATGAAAAATTGCAAACCGTGCAAAAATGCTCTGTTGGTCGTCCGGACTACATACGGATGGTTTATTAGAAAATAAAAACAAATTAATTAATTGACAATATTTCTTTTGTAAAGAAAATAATTAAGTAACAAAAATCATACATATAAATGAAAGCGTTGATGTTGATATCATGTGCGTATACACACACACTACATAGACTATACAGTATATGAGTATATTAATATCTGCGAGAGCACCCGAATTTTGACAGTCATGTTCAAATCCTACGTGATTTGAGGGCTCACGACGCTGGATACTGTGCTTAAATCTGGGTTACGCCTAAAAAATCTGACCATAAAAACCGTTGACTTGCAAAACTCGGAATCAGTACTAAGTTAAACAATGTTTTATCAAGTACCAAATTGTTATCTTTCATTTTACAAAGCTTTGATTATCCTACACAAAACATATTACTTACTAGCTGACCCAAGAAACTTCGTATCGTTTAAACCTTCCCTGGACCTCTACGAACATTTTAAAACCAAAATAACCCAAATCGATCCAGCGATTCTCGAGCTTTAGTGAGACTAACGAACAGCAATTCATTTTTACATATAAGAAGATGTATACTGTTTAACCAACTTCGTTTTTTCCATTTAAATCCACACAAATGCATAAGAAAACAATTTCACTTAATCAAGTAAAAGAAAAAGTACAAAATGCCTGACAACGCTTTAAAAATGTTTATTGCTCGCGTGAATACATAATTCTTGCGCCGACTGTACTTGATTACACATGTATGTATGCGACTGTACCACGGAGTAAGGAAAGATGAGCAGAGATGCCATAATGCAGGTAGGTCAGGCGCCTTCTTCTAGGTCAAAGTCGTACGGTGGGCATGACCAAAACGATCAGTTTTGAATGAAATAAAGAGGCGTTCGGGATATTTGAGACTGTAAACGGTTTTTGATACGACAAAAAATGTTCATGTCCAAAGAAGGTGTATAAGGGCGAAAAGAAGTAACGTTCTTCGTCCCCCGCACATCCGCGTGATGGCATCTTTTTTATAGGAAATCATCAAATCCCGCTGTGGGTTAGCAACTTCAGGGAGTGTCAGACTCTTACTGTCATGTTCTAAAACCTATCATGTTCCTTCGCACGCCTTTTATGTACCAGGGCTGCGGTAACTCTTTCGAACAATCCCGCAGCCCCGGCGAGCCAATGCCCAGGGCCCCGCTGGGCGTTATGGCACCTCCGCTAGTCATTTCATTCTCCATGAACTGTACATAGCCTGTGCTTTTCAATTTATTTCCCTATTAATAAATAATTCATGTAATCAGTTTATGAGTGCGTAGACATGTTTTTGTTTTGATAAGCTTGTTTTATGTATAGATCGGAATTTGGGAAATCTGTCATTTCGTTTTGGTTTGGTATTTATTGACGAAATTTTTGGGGCTAGTTTATTTTATGGAAGCAATATTTATAAAATGTATCATTTGATTTCAAATCTTTCCACGTATTGAGTAGGTCAGATAGACAGTCGCTCCTCGTAAAACACTGGTACTCAGCTGCAGCCGGTTTGATTGGAAGTCGACCCCAACATAGTTGGGAAAAGGTTCGGCAGATGATAATATTTCCACATGCCACTGATGTATTTAAACACTTTAATTATTCTGGGAATGAATTGCAAAAATTCATTGCCTACTTCAGCGTATGTTACAAATATGATTTTAAGCAAATTACTGTAAATATCAGATTCACTTCAATATTTTATTTTATCATCCAACAGAACTACAACTAGGAGTTTAAATAGATCATCTTTTTTACTTTCAAGGTCAAACAAATTAGACACACACACACAATTGACCTTGTAAAAACAAAACACACAAACAAAAAAAATCCCTCTCTCTTGAAGCTCCTAAAATTATAATTATCCTTTCTTTTAGGAAAGCCGCACAAAGCGCGGGGTGTCACTCAAGTCGACGGGGCCGAAAGGGGTCGACGCTCAAAGAAAAAGGGGAGTCTTATCTCTTATATAAGCGACAAGATAAGGGAGCCAGGTATAAACAGGATTACTCGGGAAGACAAACTGCGTAATTATGTTTAGATCTAAAAAGTGACGTGGTTTTGTTTCTAAGATATTTGGAGTTATATTGTGGGTATATTTGGCTTGGTGAATGTGCTTACTCTGCTTCGCAAAGATAGAAATATTAGAAGAATAACATCTTTGATTACAAAATTTATAGTTCAAAAAACTAAAAAACACGTTTTTCATGTATTGTCATCAGAACTCAGAGTGCGTGCAAAATTTCATCTTAATCGAAGACCGGGAAGTGGGTCAAATTAAGATTCCAAGATTTTCTTACATACATAGTTACAAGTGAAGCTAATATAAGCGTGTTCAAAATGACAACAAAAAGCGATTTAAAATGTGTGCTTTTAAGATATTTTATTGGGAAACTATGTGTTAATTGTAATATAATAGATAGACATACATTTTATTTGTCGAGTAAAATACTAGTCTTTTACAGTTTTGTTAAGTATTATTTTTTTTCTAGGAAGAAAAACCGTGCCCCTCGCTGTAATTCAAGAAGCCTACTAATATGCAGAAAATTGCTGGCAGGTAAATGTATGTGAAAACATATGAGCAGATCTATTTGCAAATAAATAAGCATTGTCACGTACTTGAAACACAAACTATAAGGATTTGTGCAAAACTTTAAATATTCATTTTGCAATACAAATCGGGCACATTTGTATTTTACACATGTTTCCGATTTCAATATGAGAAGGCGAAGTATTTTTCCTTCCAAAATGTATTTTTGTTGAAATTGTGTAAAAAATTTGTATCTTTAGAAATATAATAAATAGGAAACTTTTTTGTTGGTTTATTATACTTATTATTTGTACCTTACAAACTCCGAAACTATTGAATGGATTTGAAAACAACTTTAACTTTTAGGAAGCTACACTATCGCTCGATGTCAAAGGCTATATTTTACCCTAATACTGGCAATAGTTCCTACGAGTCGCGGTTGAAACCGCGGGAAAACCGTCCTAGTGCTTCGTAATTAAATTCAGTGAACATTTTACACCTATGTCAAATTACCACGTATTCAACAAAAAAATTACCACACATAATATTTGAGTGAAACTCCACCTGGCACGGAACACGACAGTAGGATCCTCAACAAGCCACATTGGCTTAGCTTTTTATGAATTCTTAATCCATTGTACCCGAAAATCCCCATATAATGAGTTTTTTATTTCTACGTACAAAACATACACAGCAAAAAACATTAAACTAAGAAAATCTCGATATTCGAATGGAGAACCCATTATTTATTTTTTATGGGGACATAACTTCAAATGACCGCGTTATTTATAAATAAATTTGCATTTTCAATACTTCAATACGATTTTATGAGAGGTTTTTATAGTCTAGCTTTTTAAGGTTTCTGCTTTAATTGCCTTTTGTTGATTGGATCGATTGAAATGGTTGGTAATAAGATATACAGAGACAGTAAATAGAATTTTGCTGGGTTAATGCAATACAGCTTTACCATTTTTCCTCAAAATAAAGTGTAGTAGGTAATGTAAGCCTTTTCTCGGTTACACAGACAAGCTAGATAGCTAATTTGAGCTTTTTTATAGAGGTATATTATTCATTTTGCTTAGAGGTCCTCTCGCTAGGAGGTCCCTTGTTCTCAGAACCTGTATATTTAAAAAGACTTCAGAAGCCTTCGATTAACTCTGCTTTTTTCAAAACATCGTTTAAAAAAAACATACCTTATCCATACAAACTGGATTTCATCATCCACTGTCGGGAATTAGGAAGTGGGAGCGGTCAGCCGGACGGACGGACGGACGGACAAGCGAAACAATCCGTGTGCCCTGTTTACAAATCATTCCTTGCTCAAAAGATACGAAATTGATGGAAGCGAGCCGTTTTATATTTTTTGAGGATTTGTGGATACAATGGACGATGTTTTTCGAAAATAGGACATGTATCAGAATTTTTATCGTGAGTGTAATATGAGATTTTACAAGATTGTGTTAACAAAGTATGGTTTTGTGTCTGACTGCCTTTAATATTTCTTTGTCGCTGTGGAGATAGTAAGTACAAAATTATGGTGATTTTGTTAAAACAATAAAAAAAACTAGATTGTCTACGAAACATACATTAATTTTTGCTAAATTAGAACGTTATTGTAGTGTTTTTAATTATGAAAATAGTAAGTAGTGGTAATTTGATATCCCCCGCTCTTACAAGTTTTCCTAATCGAACTGACCAGTATTGTTTTCGTCTCTTGCTAATACCCAAATCATCTCCCGAGCCTTTTCCCAACTATGTTGGGGTCGGCTTCCAGTCTAACCAGATGCAGCTGAGTACCAGCGCTTTACAAGGAGCAATTCTGCCTATCGCTCAACCCAGTTACCTGGGCAACCCGATACCCCTTGGTTAGACTGGTGTCAGACCTACTGGTTTCTGACTACCCGTAACGCCTACCTTGCTACTAACCAAACTAAAAATTAATCCATAAAATTAAAATGCAATTTTATTAACAAATCACTTCCATTCTTCTAACATCTGTCTAAACAGTTGACACGGAAAGCTCCCATCAGTATTAACGTCGCGTTTTGTTCCTTATGATTTAATTTCAAACATGCCACAAGGAACACGGATCCTTTGAAACGGTTCCTTGTTCACTTAACTCAAGGTTTTCATGAGGATTTCATGGGTCTCTGTAACACGTGAGGACGCTAGGTTGTAACGACTGAAAAATCCTTTTTTTGGGGACTTTAAAAGTCCTTTTTTGTGTTGGAAAATCATGTCATGACCTCTGAGATTTTAATTTAAATCGCTTCTATAGTTTTAGTGTGAAAGCAAGACAGACAGGGAGAGTTACTTTCACTTTTATAATATTAGTAAGTTCGCATTTAACCGCGTAAACTCTTTGTCATAACACAAATGGAAATCACAAATATATAAACTTTTTTTTTGAACGACGTCAAAAATCATCAAATGACCCCTCCCGCTGTGGGTTAGCAGCGGTGAGGGAGTGTCAGACTCTTACTGACTAAAAACTGCCGTGTTCCGTCATAGGCCTTTTATGCACCAGGGCCGCGGTATCTCTTTCGAACAACCAGCAGACAAACATATAACCTTGGAAGTAAATTAATACAAAAAAACTTAATTTCTAACCAACTTAAAACCACATTTTAATAACTCACCGTAACACAACATAAGTTAACTTAATGTACCAATAACTCTTTTAATAAAACACACGGTAACTCGCAGTTACTAACTACACGTTTAAAGTTAACTGAGTCAGTTAAAATATGCTTCTATAAGTTATCTGCTACCAGATTTATTATGCAGTGGATTATTTTGTAATTTTACAGTTTAAATATTACTCTAGACTTGAAAGAATTACCGCTCTGTGTCGGCTCATTATTTTGCAAGTTATTACTTTATTAAAGCTCATGAGAAATGATCTAGCTTCTTTGTGCTTACATAATAATTTTTAGCTTAGTACTCTGTATTCTGTGAGTAACTTTGCTAAGTGAGATTTATGCTTATGAATATTTTGTATGCTTTATTTGTTTTTTTGATATAACGGGACTGTCTCGTGGGTGTAGTTTGAATGTAGCTGCTGAATGAAATAATCTGTATTCAACGCTTAATTGAGCAATTTACAACCTCATCACAAATATATATTTATATACAGAAATAGGTTTGATAACATTTAGGTAACTCAGAGTCAGACAATTCAAGGGTTGGGTTGCCCAGGTAACTGGGTAGTGGAGGTCAGACAGTCGCTTCTTGTAAAGCACTGGTACTCAGCTGAATCCGGTTAGACTGGAAGCCGACCCCAACACAGTTGGGAAAAAGGCTCGGAGGATGAGAGTCAGACAAGTCAAGGGGGGCAAGACTTTATTTTTGGTGGTACATCATCGAATGACCCACTGTGAGTGCAGCATGAGGAAGTGTCAGACTCTTACTGACTGAAACCCATCATGTTTCTTTTGGAGTACCTACTTAGTTGCAGGACACAGACGCAGTGGCAAGCAACAACTATCCCTCCTATTATATAAACGCGAAAGTTTGTATGTAAAGATGTTTGTTACCGTTTCACTCAAAAATTACTTAATGTATTTTGATGAAACCTAGCAGTTATATTGCTTATAAATCAGAATAATATTTTGCTACTTTCTATCCAGGAGCGCTGAGTAGTTCCAGGGTACAGACTCTACCACAAACAACAGCTACTTCACTATAATAGAACCCTGTAATACCACTCCAGAACCTTCTAGTAAAAATGAAGTAATAAACATCACATTATGTCCGGTCCTAATGTGTTTGCGTTACGGAGAACAAAATGACGATGGAGATGTCATAACGCAAAATCTCCTAATTTCCAAAGTAGCGCGCCAATATGCGGGTGTTCGAGGAACGAGGAACGAAGCTGCACCCTTACACGGCTTCTATGGAATACCCACTATTTTTTAAATAAAATAAATATGTAGGTAATAATAAAATAATAAACAGTTTATGTTATCTCATCACAAATTAAAATAGTTACAAAAAAAGCGCTTAATCTAATAAACAAAATACAAAAAAATGTGTGAGACTGGCATAGGCATGCAATACCTGTGTTACGGGTAAAACACTAATTAATGCAGACCAACCTTTGACAGATTGATTTTAATTTGACTCGTTAGTAACTGATCACACCTACCGTACGTAACTTGACCTACAAGAAGACGCCTGACCTACCTTCCTTACAGCATCTCCGCTATCTTTCCTTCCTCCATGGTTTGCGTACTAATTGCTCGTTAAGGCTTTAAACAATGTTTAAACGTCCGTCTAATGCTTAGTTAAATGCTTACCTGAACGTTACCAACAGCTGTCGCGTTTTCATTTTAAAGTTGTTTTTATTCTTGGAGTGTTTAACGAGCCGGAGTCGCCATAAACACAGTTCTCTTTGCGAAAAAGACTGCCAATTTAAGCGCGTGGGGCGAGGCACGGCTACAAACGCGTGAGTACTACTGTGAGCACTTGAGTAAAAAATATCTGCCTCGATAAATTAACTATACAATTGTGAAATAATTATTGAAATCTGACTAATTGTTTCTGAATTGACAGCGTTCAAACAAACAATCTCTTCAGCTGAATAAAAAATAAATGTCGTTATATACAAACCAGTTTTAACAAGGGATAGCATGTTTCCCAGGTAACTGGGTGGTGGAGATCAGACAGCCAGTCGCTCTATACAAAATGCTGGTACCCAGCTGCATCCGAGAAGACTGGAAGAAAACCCCAATATAATAGAGAAAAGCCTAGGCAGATGATACAAAATCCTATCACAAATATATTGAGTAAACAAATTAATAATAAGCATAAAGTAACGAAGCATAAAATTGCCTTTATTCCCACAGTCCATAATTCAGGAGCTACAGATATCATACAGGAGCTCGTTCGTGTATTAATGCAGTAGAAAATCCTTTAAAGCATGAACCATTTCTTCGACTTAGTTGAAGTCCTAGCAACGTTGGAGCCCCTATATTATTTTCATGAGGCAACTTTTTAGAGATCCCTAGCACATTATTAAAAGTATGTTAATAAACCTAAATACTTCTACTGTTTCCTTTTAATTGACTTTGAAGTTGTCATTTCTTCATAATTGTTGTAAAAAATTAAAAACATATATTAAAGGCTGATAAATCAGCACTGCACACAATCGTTAGCAAAAGACAGCCCCTAAAGTGCCTACATTAAACCATCTAAGGCTTCTTTTGAAAACAAAAATATTTTCACTTGCGAAATATTCTTAAATTAAAAGCCGAAATACTTGCGATGAGTTGCATCATTTAACTATAACAATAACCGAACCATTTTCGGCTGTCGAATTGCCGATATGACGCATACCTATTGCCGAAATTTATTTATTAATACTTTTTGCACAACGGACTTAACGCCTTAGTCGTTCTCTGCCAGTCTAGAAAGAAGAAAGTGGTTGTAGATGCAACAGTTTGAGTATTAGGATTTGAACATTTCAGGCTTGGTTACCGTGGTTATCGAAATAGTTAGAAGGGATGGTTCAACCCAAACTTAGAGGTAAAAAAAAAAAACTTCATAAACTACGGAACCTCTTCAGTTTAGACTTACTCACACTGTGCAGTTTTACAAACACAAGTACATACGCTTGTCCCCAGAGTCTAGAAGAATCTTTGTTGCATTTATTTTATTTACTCAGTTCTGTTGATATTATTTTTAGAAGCTGTCGTAAATAGCTATTGCGTTTGCTGAATTTCTACGAATTATTTTATTTTCAACTGATAAATGCTTCGTTTATTTGCTTTAACTGTTAAATCCAAACTAATATTATAAATGCGAAAGTAACTCTGTCTGTCTGTCTGTCTGTCTGTCTGTCTGTCTGTCTGTCTTTTCTTCACGCCTAAACTACTGAACCGATTTGTGTGAAATTTGGTACAGACATAGTTTGAAACTTGAGAAAGGACATAGGATGGTTTTTATTACAAAAAATAAAAATAAAAAATAAAATTTATTACGGATATATAGTGCCATCTATTGGTCAAATCAAAAATCTGCTGGTAGTCACTATTCCACGCGAACGAAGTTGCGGGCAAAAGCTAGTAATATATGTTTTGCAATATTATAAAGAATTATAACATTAAGTACAGATGGATTTCATTTTAACCGTCTTCTTAAATTCTGTATTTTATTTTGCGTGTTACGCGATTGCTCATAAATCAAATCAAAATCTGAAAATTGGAAAAAAAAATGTAAAAAATATTTCTGAACCACCTTTGGAATACCAGCTAGCATATATGTATAAGACTGCATTATAATCGATTCAACCGTTCCAGAGCTACAGTGCCACAGACAAACATAGCAGTCAAACTTAAAACGACTCCCCCTCTTTGCGTCAGAGGCTAAAAATAAACATTCCCCAATACGCATAATTTGAGGATTTCGAGCAATTTGGCAGAAAAGTCACAAGCCTTCGTCGAGGGCAGGTGATTAGTAATTAAGGACCCTCGTGAGCTCATTTAGCTGAGACCGGCGGACCCTCGATCAATCATTCAGACCTCAGGCCATTATGGCATTGATGTTTTTCATAAAATTGCTACTGAGGAAGAAAGGTTCTTGAAGAAATGTTTTTGAGTGTGTAGTAACTAACACCCTTACTTATAAACGTGAATTAAATAATAAGTAATACTTAAGGAATGTTTAAGAAAATTCTTACTTATAAACGTTGCTTAAGCATCTCTTAACTGACATTTAAACACTACTTAAGACTTTAAGTAGTGCTTAGTAAAAATGTTGCTTAGAAGGTGATTAGAGATTTTTATAAGTAAGGCTGTAAATTGTTGTATAAGGCTTTTGCATAGATTCCAAGCCAATCGGCCTAATTTGACTAAGCGTGGCGATAAACGCTCATTCCTTCTATGTATGATAAGCCAGTGCCCAGAAATGGGCCAATACAAAAGCTGATGATAAGGTCTTTGTTGAGATTTCGGACAAAACTAAGACAGTTTTTAATTATAATTCGGACAAAACTAATGAGTATTTTTTTAAGTATGTAAACTTAAGAAGTAAAGGGACAACATACATACATAGTTTTGCTTTCACTATAAGTTCTTCATGTCGAGTGAGCTGTAGATTGCATCCCCTAATAAATCTACAGAGTTTTCCCAAAACGGCCTCTGGTGTTTTCTCGTAAGAACAAAGGATGGATATAGTTAGAAATTCATCCATGTAGCCCGTCTTAAAACAACCATGATATCGAAATGAATTGAAAACTGTTCACAAACGCGCTTTGATATTTTCCATACGAAGTGAGATAACTGTTACGCAAAAAAATGATAATCAACCAATATCTAGATAACACACTAATTTCCATGCAAAACGCGAATTATATCACGCATTCTCATTGACTGACCACAAAACAAACTTACTGAGTCATCAGCAAACTAATTTGCATTCTAAATTAGGCCTTCCTTCTCCGTAATAAAGGTGTTTGAATTTTGAATAGACGGTATTAACATGTTTGTATATCGGAGGCCTGGTATACACAACTTTCGATTCCTCTTTCAAATTAAAAGGGGACTCTTGATTCCCTTAAGGTCGGGTTCCGTAGTTATAATAGACACGTTTTTCGCGAACGGACCTCGGCGTCGTTACACCTCTTTTTTCAGTTAAACCTTAGTACAGAATAGCATGCGACCTTTCCAGGTGGTTTCATTATAACTATGGAGGTCGAATTCGAAAACGAAAAATGTATAATATTGCCCTTGCAAATTGGTAGGGTCTTGTATGGGAATCGGTTTGTTTTCGCCCGTTTATAGTGTTTACTTTAATTTAATGGGTTTGTTCCTAACACAGTTCTATTTGGGGAATGTTTTCATTCGTGTTTTAACTTAATTATTACACTGCGGTGAGTGTTTGCGGAAGAAATAACGTTGCGGAATTTATTTTTAAATCATATCATATTATTGGTGATTTTTGTTGTTTTGCTTGTAAGATATCAAACCTCATTACAACGTGTGAACTCAGCTTTACAACCAAACCAATATTTAATCTGTGCTTGTCACTTCAACCGGACGTCATTTAAACGTCAAAAAACTTGATGCAAATCAAAGCAAAATAAATAAAATATAATCTAATGTATGTAAGCATGTTCCTAGATTTAAACTTAACATCGATGGATATTTTCCTAATAATGGACAATCATATTGTGGTCGTTATATATTTGTCCATTGGGCTAGCATTCGTGTTAATATTTCTGCTTCTGTACTTATATTATAGACTGACTGGTACTGTGTTTCCAATATTATAAGTGTTCATTAAAGTATTAAGTGATGTCGTCGTATTTATTACTTTTGATTTTTATTTTTCTCATCTTCATCTTATTCCTGTCCTGTTCCCATACAATGTGTTTCAAGGAGATTTTTGAAATATGAAATGGTTATAATTGCTAGCATACTGTGTTGTTTGTGCTTTGAACAAAGTGATTTAAATCTATGTAACTATTGTAAAGCTAGCTTCATGCCGAGATAATTTTAAAAGAAATTATCAATTTCCTCGTGAAAAAATCTTTTTTTTTTTTAAATGCTTTGATTGCTGATCTAGTAGCCCTATTTACACTAACGCAAGCTTGTATCACAATTGAGTATCTAAAAAGATTCATAAGACCTAAATAATAGTGAGCATTAGTTTTATGCATAATCATGTTCATATAAAAAAAACTTAAACATACTATATAATAAATAACTATATAATAAACATAGTATATACTTATGGGCTTTCGTGCCTGAATTAAATGGATGAATCTTTTCTCAAATAAGTATGTAAACATAAAACCTTCATACATTCACTTGTAAGCTATAACTTTACTATTTCATATTATGTATATTTTGCAACCACAGTTGGAAGGGAGGAGATGCCTAGACATATTTATGTGCTAAAGTTAAATAGCTTTGATTCTGGCAAGCGCGCAAATTATGGAGACAGTTCGTAGTTTAATGTGTTCCTCGATGGTCAAGTAAGTAGAAACTGTTTTTGAGCAAGTCGTTTTTATTATTGTATGTACAACCTCTTTGGTTAGGTATGTACATAGCCGAAAAATTGATAGAAGTGTGTTAAAAAAAAAGACAATAAGGTGTAATGACAGTTGTTGTTGTAAAAAGCTTGTTATGTGTGAATTTATAAAATTAAATATATAATTGGACTCTCTTGAAGACTTTAAGACTTTTAGTATCCATTTGACGTCGGAGGATTTTTTATTCCACAAATTACGCATCTGCATTAGGTTACGGGCCAGCGGAAAATCTTTCCCGTCAATATGGAAAATTTTACTACTAAAATTCAAATTGGTCAGCTCAAAGGCAGTGAAAATTGGGCTACATGGAAGTATAAAGTTTCCGTAATGTTGCGTGGCACAGAAGGCGCCATGGAGGCAGCAGAAGGAAAGCTTCGGAAGCCGATTTTAGGAACAGGCGATGGTGCAGTGATGGCCTATAACTCAGAGTTATTGAAGTATAGGAAGGCAGACAGCAACGCCCTGCTCATAATGACGAGTAACATGACCGAAGAGACGCTGATGAAAGTCATGAGGTTCGAGACAGCACGTGAAGTCTGGGAGGAACTTCATAGATTATTTGATGGACAGTCCGAAGATCGAGCATACACGTTATGCATGCAGTTTTTTAGCTACAAAAATAGTTCAGAGGATGTGTCGACAATGATGTCTAAACTGAAAACATCTGGAACAATTTGAATGCCGAAATTTTGAAGACTGATCCGAATATGAAGTTACCAGATATGTTTTTGATTTGTAAAATTTTGGATTCCCTCGATGAAAAATTTTTCAACTTCAAATCCAGCTGGATGCTGTTGAACAAACAGGAGAGGACCATAGACACACTAACAGCACAACTCTGTGGGTACGAGAGGGCACTAGGTGGTCACAAAGAAGAGACTGAAGAAGTGCTCGCCTCTACGTCTAAGCCGCAGCTAAAAGTAAAATCCAGAGACGAGAATTTGAGGTGTAGGTACTGTTCACAAAGGGACACCGCATCAAGAACTGCAAGGAGTGGATCCAAGATGGCAGACCGAAGAAACCACCTTCACAGTCTACGTCGACGAAGCAGCAAGTGCAGAATATTACGCTAATGATATATACTTGCTCAGAGGATAAAGATGCAGAACATTGGTATGTGGACAATGGTGCCACAACTCACGTAACCAATAGGGAAGATATATTCATAAATTATGAGGACTTTGGATCGAACCACACCGTAACGACGGCAGACGGCACCGTAGTTCCTGCAAAGGGAAAGGGTCTGTGGTGGTTGAAACAAATGTTAACGGCAAAATTATGAAGCTTACCCTAAGTGATGTCTGGTACGTGCCAAAACTAACGAAAAATCTGCTATCTATGCTAGCTGCACAGGACAAACTGCGAAACAGTACATTTATTTCCACAACTAAAGAGTGCAAATTGGAACTAAATGGTCAGGTTATTGCAGTAGGTAACAGGGAACATAATGGTGGACTGTATAAGTTACAGATGAAGACAGTTCTACCGAGTAAACCTGTACAAATTAATGCTGTTGATCCATCATGCTTACTCCAGCTATATCATGAGAGGTTTGGTCACCAGAACAAGAAGTACATTAAAGATCTTGTTAAGAGGGAACTGGGGATTAATCTAAATCTAGAGAGTGATATACAGTGCGAAGGATGCATCTATGGTAAAGCACAGCGACTGAAGTTTGGCAAGAGAGAAAGAGCTAATATGCCTGGAGAGCTGGTACACGCTGATGTATGCGGACCATTCCCGGAGAGCTATGGCAAACATCTCTATTTTGTTCTTTTTAAAGATGATTACTCCGCGTTTCGTCACGTTTTCTTTATTCGCAACAAAAGTGAAGTAAAGGACAAGCTTAGTCAATTCTTAAAAGAAGCTAAAACGCTGGACATACAGTTAGAACATTATTGAGCGATAATGGTGGCGAGTTCGACAATAAAGCTGTTCGAGATATTCTTCACAAGCAGGGAATAATCCAGCGACTCACGATGCCATACACCCCTGAGCAAAATGGGTGCGCAGAACGAGAAAACAGGACTTTAGTAGAAACCGCTCGATCATACATGCACTCGGGACAGGAGTTTCCACAAGCCTTGTGGGCAGAGCTTATTAATACAGCTGCTTATGTTCTCAATCGCACTGGACCCACTAGAGAAGCAGGGAAAGTACCGTACGAGCTTTGGTATAAGAAGAAGCCTAAGATCTCTCACTTGCGTGTAATTGGTAGTGAATGTTACTTCCACATTCCTAAGCAGAAAAGGAAGAAGCTACAGAAGAAAGCTATTAAGGGCAGACTTATCGGATACGATAACGACGATGGGTATCGCATCTGGAATGGAAAAAAGACCGAAAGATCTAGAGATGTCATATTTAGTCCAAGCATCGAATTGAGAATCCCAACTGCATTGCCAAGTCTTCAAGAAGAAATGAATTTACCACAAATTAATGAACCAAGTAGCAGTGAGACAGAGGGAGATTTCGATCTGATAGACACAGAGGGAGTGATCTTATCGGAAGATGTTCCAATGCAGATAAGTTCACCAATAAGAGAGCCAGCAACTCGTGATAATGAGACTAATGAACGTGCTCTAGAGGGAGAGTATGATACAGCTACCAATGACGAGGCTGTATCAGGAGATCACGTTCATGATGCTTCAGAAGCAGATCAAGCAGATGAGTTCATTGACGCTCAAGAGGAGATAAGGGAACCTGAAGTTCACAGGTATAATTTGAGAGACAGGTCAACCCTTAGACCTCCTAAGCGGATGAAGGATTATATCTGCCTCATTGATTCTGATCAGTTTCCTGAGTCTTACGAAGAAGCCTTGGGAAGAGAAGACAGAAATGAGTGGCTGAAGGCATTAAACGCAGAAATGAAATCGCTATTGGAAAACAATGTATGGAGTCTATGTGAACTACCGCCCAACAGAAAAGCATTACCATGTAAATGGATATTCAGAATAAAAAGAAATCCAGATGGTTCTATTGAAAAATATAAGGCGCGGTTAGTTGTAAAAGGCTTTAAACAGAAGAAAGGTTTGGACTATGACCAAACTTTTAGCCCCGTAGCTAGACATGCTACAATTCGAGCACTTTTGAGTGTTAGTGCTCAAGAAAAACTACATGTTGTACAATTTGATGTAGCCACTGCATTCCTTAATGGACAATTGACGGAGGACATTTTATGAAGCAACCAGATGGTTATGGTGATGGTTCCAAGAAAGTGTGTCGTCTAAATCGCAGTCTGTATGGCTTAAAACAAGCACCAAGGTGTTGGAACAGCTGTTTTGAGGACATAGTACTAGAGATGGGCTTCAAACAGAGTGATGGTGATTGTTGTCTATTCACTAAGAAAATTGGACAGAAGAAAATTCTGATCACTCTGTATGTTGATGACGGTTTAGTCGCTGCTACAGACGCAGAGTTGGCGAATGGCTTTCTAGAAGATCTGAAAAGGAAATTAAAGATCACAGTCAAACCAGCTTCATATTATTTAGGCCTTCAAATTAAGACCGCAAGTGACGGTTCTATAACCATCAATCAAGAAGCTTATTTAAAGAAGATATTAGAGCGTTTTGGGATGTTTGACTGCAATCCAGTCTCTACTCCTATAGAGAAAGAAGGTATTCAGTCAGGGAAAGTGGTTCCTGCAGAAGAACAAAAGAAGTTTCCCTATAGAGAAGCAGTCGGCGCCCTCGCTTATTTGATGGTAGGCACTCGTCCCGATATCGCTTATGCGGTGGGAGTAGCCTCTCGTAAGCTAGAGAATCCTACAAAGGAAGACTGGAACACAGTTAAAAGAATATTCCGGTACCTGAAGGGGACGATCTCTCTCGGATTGACATATGGAAGTGAGCCTAAACAGCTAATAGGCTACAGTGATGCTGATCACGGAGGAGACTCTACAACTGGAAGATCAACTACTGGCGTAGTATGTTTGTACGCTGGTGCTGCTGTGTCTTGGCTTAGTCAACGACAAGCCACAGTTGCTATATCCACAACAGAAGCGGAGATAGTGGCTGCTAGTGAAGCTGCTAGAGAACTAGTATGGCTGCAAAGAATTTTTGCAGATATGACAGATCTAGAAGAGATACCTGTCCTTAAAGTGGATAATGAGGCCGCTATAAGATTAGCTCACAACCCAGAATTCCATAAGAGGACAAAACACATCCGTACTAGACACTTCTTTGTGAGAGAAATGGTGCAAGAAGGAACTCTAACTGTTGTAAAGACAACTTCAACGGATCAACTGGCTGATGTGTTTACCAAGGCAGTTCCCAGACCTCGGCTCGTGGATTTGCGAGAAAGGATTGGGATGCGTTAGGCATCTGAATACTTCTCATCAATTAGGGAAAGTATTATTGTATGTACAACCTCTTTGGTTAGGTATGTACATAGCCGAAAAATTGATAGAAGTGTGTTAAAAAAAAAGACAATAAGGTGTAATGACAGTTGTTGTTGTAAAAAGCTTGTTATGTGTGAATTTATAAAATTAAATATATAATTGGACTCTCTTGAAGACTTTAAGACTTTTAGTATCCATTTGACGTCGGAGGATTTTTTATTCCACAAATTACGCATCTGCATTAGTTTTGGGTTCAATTTCCTACTAAAAATTTCGTTTTCAATATTTTTTTTTGTAACAGACGTTACGCTCGGTTCATGGTAGACAAAAAAGTACAAAAATCATACCCATAGCTAGCAAATATTTTGTATCCAAAAAAAAAAACAAACCGTGATTGAATTGATTTTACACACCATTACGCACTCTTAATCGTTCTTTCTGTTTGACGGGCTTTCACATCAAACCATTGAACCGATGAAAGCTAGTACGACTACCTGTGTAGTCTAGATCCTGAGACAGGTCATAGGTTACTTTTTACCCGGTCGCAAAAACTGGTTCACTCGGGACGTAGATAAAACATTTGAGAACAACTATAGCCACACTAAACAAATCAGCTGAGTACCAGTGCTTTACAAGAAGCGACTGCCTATCTGACCTCCTCAACCCAGTTACCCGGGCAACCCGATACCCCTTGGTTAGACTGGTGTCAGACTTACTGGCTTCTGACTACCCGTAACGACTGCCAAGGATGTTCAATGACAGCCGGGACCTACAGTTTCACGTGCCATCCGAAACACAGTCATTGGTGTCTAAGATATACTTAGAAAGTACATACAAACTTAGAAAAGTTGCATTGGTACTTGCCTGACCTGGGATCAAACCCGCGTCCTACTTGAGAGGTTGGTCTCTTACCCACTAGGCCACCACGACATTCATAATTTTACTCAACACAACATTTTCCTTATATCTAAGCGATATATTATAAAGAGTGAGTACATTAATCAATCGACAGTAATCTGTAGTAAGTCGGGACTATCCCGCGAAGCTCTATTTATTGAGATACGGAAAATACGGATATTAAAGTGTCCGTGAAGAAGAATGTTTTGCGAGGATTATGGGCTATTCCTCTAAGACGGGGTTTTGGTTAGCTCCATACATTATTGTATCAATTTGGAAATGCTTTTTTTTGCGGAAGGAAAGAAAAAATTGGATGGTGTGAAAAATATTGTGTGTAGAGTTTTTTTGACCTCATTTACAGAGCCATTTACAAATATATTAATTTAAGAGTCATTTGTCCACACTGTAGATTCAAAAATCTTAGCCGGTCACCACCTTTTATCATGGTTTTTTTGCCATGTAAGATGTAAGAAAGTTTTATTATTAAAATTATATTTAAAAAAAAATGCAGTAAAATTAAATACCCTGAATTAAAGAAGTGATTACAACTATAACGAAGGCAACATGTTTGTTCCTAATACATGTTAATATCAAGTTACTAACTCCAGATCCTACCCAACTCTGCGCACAATATCTCACATACAAAACCCAGTAAATCTCACAAACATAATAAATACATTTGCAACAGCTGTTCGTTCGTAAATCTTCTAAGAAGCGAACGTTTGAGGGACACTATCTAAATAAGAAAACGGCGAGAAACCACCAACTGTCGGCGTATTATTACGCTTTTTAACTTTCTGGGGGTAAACACTACAATAGAGACAGATAAATATGTATCATGTATTATTGGTCTCTTTTTTTTTCGTTTTTAGCGACGTTAAAAATCATCAAATGACCCCTCCCGCTGTGGGTTAGCAGCGGTGAGGGAGTGTCAGACTCTTACTGACTAAAAACCGTCGTGTTCCGTCATAGGCCTTTTATGTACCAGGGCCGCAGCATCTCTTTCGAACAACCCGCAGACCCGGCAGGCCTTGACCCTATTGGGCCCCGCTGGGGGTCGGTGGATGTACCTAAGGTTTGAAAAATGTAGACTATTGAAAATTAGGCTTTTCGTCCGGGGGCTGGAAATCACTTGGTTTTGATTCCGTACCCAAAGGGTAAAACCCTATTGTTTTCGCTCCGTCCGTCCATCTGTCACCAGGCTGTAGCTCATGAACCGAGATAGTTAGAAGGTTGAAATCTTCACAGATGCTATAACATCAAATACTGAAAACTAGAATAAAATAAATATTTTGGGGGACTCCCAGTATCCCAGTAAGCCTGTATCAATTCCATAAATATTTTACACCTACACACCACTAGAAATTGTTTCTAGTCACCTAAAAATATATTTATTAATTTGTATGTAGGCGGAATTACCAAAAATAATATCCAGTAAGATAAATCGGTTCTAAATATAAAATTATTCTCCCCTTGTCGTGGGTTTAGTTAAATCATCTTAACATAACATCACGGTAGTTATACCCGCAGGGCAAAGAAAAGTTGTATGAACCCTACAAACACCCACATTTTGCACCCGTCAGTATTACATAAGAGCGGGCAACTTAATATGGAATCAGGGCTACCATCGAAAATGTGTTTATATGCAAGAATATATATATAATAATATTTATGAATTGAATATAATTATTTATTTACATAGATATTTACATGTTTACAATACACATATTATAAACTATCCTAGTAAAACAAAAAAACCACTATAACTAAAACGCGTCAAAAAATCCATCCCCATTGCTGTCGACTGGGAGCATACCCAAGAGGCTGGCAGGATTAGACACCTCGTTGGATTGCAAGAAAATGTTAAGTGCATGCACTAGAAATCGTGTCTGGAAATATTTCAGTAGTCACATTCAAAACAAAATAATAACTTTAAATAACAGCTAATAACTTGAAATCGACTAAGCCTACTTTGACGAAACGTGTCTAAAACCTACGCTGGTAAACCTAAAAAAAGCATTCACATTGGTTCAATAATTTAGAAGCCAAGATGCAATAGCCAAACGACACAGGCATAATACACATTTTATAACAAACCTCTTTTTGTGTCGAAGGGTAAAAACAGAAAGCTTCAACAAACACGTTGCCTCGTTACATCCAGGATTCCACATTAGGAAGGATGAAATGGTTTTCTAATTACTTAGGTTTTTGTAATTAATTTCGTACTTAGTATTCTAGTTCGTGAGCTAGGCACAGGTGGTTAGATTGACGCTATATGTACCTACGCTTATAAATATAATCTAATACAAATATTATATAGCTGAAGAGTTTGTATGAATGTGCCAATCTCAAGAACTACTGGACTGATTTAGATAGATAGATTTTTCAGTGTTAGATTGCCCATTTATCAAGGAAAGGACGCGCGTGAAACGTTGTGAACTAGTTAGTAAATATAGCCTAATTGTCATTTTAAATCATAATAATCGTGCAATTTATCATCATCAACATACGTTATGATTTTAATATACTACATTTCCACATTATTCTCATACTACATTTTCATCTTTGAGCATAGCTCCGTTTTTTTAACGCACAGTCAATTATTAGTCATTAAGTAATAAGCTAATTTCAAACCTCTAGATTCCTGATGCTGTACCTACATATTAAAGTAATCATCATGTATGCACCACGCAAGTGCCTAGTCACGGCTTTTCGATTGAATTCCCAGCAAAACTGACTACAAATTAGTGGGAAATTAAGTTCCTCTCAAGTCAGATTGCCTGAAGGCGTGTAACCCTGGATTAGATTTTATACTACGTCTTAACGAAGCGGCTTAAGGTATAAGCTGATGGGGTGGTGAAAATTGAACTCTGGGCTGAAGTTTTTAAAGTTTAAAACAACTTGTTTAGTGGTTGGCAATGGATTTATTGAGAAATTGCTATGGTTTAATAAGGTTTAAACAAAGTAGAAGATAAATAACTAATAAAGGAAGTTACTATATCTGCCTATCTGCTATAGTTTCTTCGTTGCAGATGGAGAAGACTTTTATGTCATGTGTTTTTTTTTTCAGAAAAGTCAAATCAGATTGTACAAAAATTATGCATCTACACATATGCTTGCTTAAACAGCCCAAATTAACAACTTTAGATGTTTTTTTGTGTACTTTAGGGTCAAATCAACAAGTCCAAAACGAAATCGCTGACTCTTATACCTTAGTCTATCATGATTAAGCAGCGGGTACACATACATAAGCAAGGTGACGCGAATATCCTGTGATGAGGAGCAGGGCTTTGAACTGTACTGCAGACACTACATGTAATGGTAGTACTTGGGTAAGTTCTAGTTGTTTGTGATGATAAGGGAAACAATTGAGTAGCCGGTTTTTCTCTAACCCTCAGACTTTTGGTGGTTTCCCTCTGTGGACGGACACTGCAGAGTGTCCAAAGTTTTTCTGACTAAAACCCACCATGTTCTTTCTTAAGCCCTTTATGCATCAGGGCTGCGGTAACTCGGCGTGAATACTGACTGGCAACTATATGTATATGGGATTCACGTATATCGGCGCTCCGATTTGGTGGCTACGTACGGAAAATTTAAAAATAAAATGTTAGGTAAATATTTTAGATAATTTACCTAAGTAAATATTATTATGTAAAACGTGAGGTAGGTCCTCCACATAAAAAGTAGCCTATACCTATAGCCTGCATTAATAAATGCAGTATATACATCTAACACTGAAATATTATTTCAAATCGGACTAGTAGTTCGTAATATTAGCACCTTTATCAGCAACTCTTCAACTTTATACTATTCATAAGTAGATACTCTATACATTACAAGCAGCTAAGATTTTTCTGCGTATATTTTGCTAGCAAGCGGATATTAAAATTCATAGCAAACTATACATTGAATAGCTCTAGGTTTGAGTAACACGATGCCACAGACTAAACAGGGTCAGTGGAGCAACGCTAGTAACTAGTTGCTGTAACGTAAACCTTGCTATACAATGCAACGTATGGCGGTAACGTTCAGAAACTGTCGAATAAATACTTAAGTGTTAGCACATCTGTTGAAAAGTGCTACATGAGAGGTTGTGGGTACATAATAATATGTTTGCAAGGCGAAAGTGACATTTTGTACTGAACTTCAATAATCCATACTTACATTGAGTTTAAGAAGAAAACATTTTTTTGTTTGTTTGTTTGTCTGCCTTGAAGGCTCCGAAACTACTGAACCGGTTTGAAACAAATCTGTCACTAAGGAAGCTACATTATCCATACATGTTATCCGGGCATCACGAAATTAGGTACCTACTACGAAACCACGGGAAAAAGCTACTGTAAAACATAATGAAGAAATTAGCTTGTGGCTCTACGGAACATTTCATTGACACGACATTGATATTTACATAAATAAACAGCAACCTTTGAAATCCTTGTCCAACACAACTTCATAAATATTGATATCAATTTATTACAATAAAAGAAAATATTCCTTATTTTCATTACAGAAACGTGAAATTTCCTTACAAAATAATAAAAAAGTACACAGCGGTTAGAATGCCAAAACAAGCTATGGAATTAATATTTGTCAGCGGCGACCGCCCGCGGGGAAAACACAAATATAGACCGGTACAGCATAGATATATTTTACGTCGTCATAATATAAGGAGCAAGACGAATGCCTTGTGGTATGTAGGTAGGTATACGTTGTGCCTGTGAGTTTTATTTGTTAAATCGGCTAAATATATCTGATACAAATCTTAAATATAAATAGAAAATATTAAATAAACAAACTACCTATGTAGAAAGTACCGATCCGATATGAAAATTCTTTCAGTTTAAGATATAGCCCGTTCCTCAAAGAAGGCTACTAGCGGAAGCTTTATAGTGCTTAAATAGTAAGATATGATGCCTTTATTTCTGTAAAAGCTATTTATTAAGTCCTATAAGTGCCTATGTTGGATAGGGGCAGGTTAATAACTACGACGCTATCATATTTTATCTACATCTTTTAGAGAGCATTACCTATCAAATTTTATGCCCATAATATTAATTGAGTAAAATCTACTTCGATTCAGTAATATGAAAACTTAACCAATATACAAAGCAACCACTACTTTTCTGGGTAACGATGAATGAATAATACGTTATTGCACATGCAAAAAAGACCAAAACGCCAGCCAGACTTACTAAGTTTTATAAATCCTAGAACATAATAATTTCCCAGCCCACCTAACATAATATAGCACCATGATAAATTACTTATAAGTACAGTATATCTATTTGATAAACTCCCAGCAATGTTTCACGGCTGACATGGGCCTGAAAGAAAAATCGCAGAAAAGCGTGCCTCCTCTGAATTATTATAGAAACTTATGGCTTCAGTAGAAATAGTTTTTGCTCCTAAAATACGAAGTTAGTATTTTTATCAAGTAAGTTCGTGGAAATCTGTGGGTTATTGAGAAATAAATCTACTGGGAGATTTGTGAATATTTTAACAGATGTGAACGAGGGTGTAAAGACTGACTGATTTTGTGCTTATTCTTTTGTTTTATTATGTGTAAGAAATATGGTGTATCTTAGAAAATATGGACTGGTTTTTTAGTCACTGGTGGACTAGCTGTGCTAGAGGCTTTGGGTTTGATTAAATGACCGGAATAAGTGTTGATAAGATATTTTATGAATATATCTCAGAATTCAGCTTAAACTTAGCTGGTAATAGGTGAAACAAAAACATACAGTGGAAATGAGAACCTTCTTTTTTGAAGTCGGTTAAAAATAAGGTTGTAACTACTACCTACTGACTTATGTTTTGTGTAAAAAAAATATAAATACACCCTTTTTCCTATAGTACAGAAATATAAAAGATTTTTTTTTTCAATACTTTTCTAGAAGAGTCTTTTGTCCCCTACAGCTAGATGGACGTAAGCCAGCATCCATATAATATCAGATTAAAGTTGTTCAAAGTGGCCATTGCTCGGTGCACCTGCGACCTTGTCTAAGCCTTCCGGATGGAGCGTTCTGTCTTAAAAGATTTTCAATTGTTTCTAAAGATAAGTCAAGTGTATGGTAAGAGGAAATTCTGTGATGATTATTTTTAGCGTGGACTTCTATAAGTATCTTAGAATACAACTAAAAAAAAAATCGAAAAAAAAGAATACAAGTTATTTTTACTATAGTTAAAAATATACGCTTGATGTCAGAACTTGTATCCTTATATTTCTTCCTTATACTTATCTGATAGGGGTACAATTTAGCACGTAGCGATAGCCTTTTTATTCAGGTTATGCGAACAGCTTCCCCAAAAAACATGCGAAACCACAGTTGAAAGGCTTAACGGCTAATACTAGATATGTCATAAATTAAAAGACACTTTTCTCTTCTTAAACTACACAAAATCCCTTCTACGAACTGGACTATCACGTAGTCCAATAAAGCAATATAAGCGACAAACTGTGATAACCAACATCTCCCAAACGTGTGCAACCATACCGGAGTACATTACTGATATATTTCCTACACGGAGTAACGAAAGATGAATGGAGATGCCATAATGCAGGTAGGTCAGGCGCCTTCTTATAGGTCAAATTCGTATAATGGCCATGACCGAAAAATTAACGAGGCGTTCGGGTTCTTTAAGACATCTATCAGCGAATTTTAGTAAAACAAAAAAAATCGTGTCAAAAGAAGGCGTATAAGGGCGAAAACAGTGACGATCCTCGATTACACGATTTTCCGACATGGCACCTTTTTTTATGGGAACTCATCAAATGACTCCTCCCGCTATGGGTTAGCAGCGTGAGGGAGTGTCAGACTCTTACTGACTAAAATCCATTATGTTCCTTCTTAAGCCCTTTATGTACCAGGGCCGCGGTAACGAACAACTCCGCAGCCCCGGGATATGGCACCTCCGCTAGTCATTTTGTTCTCCATGATTTCCTACTAGTTGGGGGAATGCGAGGTGATTCATCTTACTACCGTGATGGACTTACTTGTCACTCTGACTGAGACACAGGTGTAGTCAGTTGTTTTGATAGAAGGTTCGAGAATTTCCTTGTTTGTGTGCGCGTGTAACTGCATGTATATCTTCCCAAATAAGAATAAAGGTATTAACACTTTGGATTATCTTAATTTTTAAATAATTAACGGTAGACTGTGGATCTACACCAATACCTACTTAGTATTTAATATCATAAAACTATTGTCTGTCGCATTTTCACGTCAATGCAATTTGGTACACATACAGCTTAAAACCTGCGAAAGTACATAGACCACTCTTTACCTGGATGCGGGAAGTAGTCTCTCGAGTATTGTAATAATGCCCTTAAAACCCAGATTCACAAAAAAAACTAAATTGATACTTAACCCTCCGCAATTAAATCTTCAAAGAGATTAAGAATTCAATTAAAGACACCAATAAATTAAGATCGGAGATAAATTAAATCGAGTTGGCTAACTCGGCAACTAAACGCTATGCCGTCGCGATCACGCTGCGATTACGCAGCGATAACGCAGTCTACGCTGTATCTACCTGAGCTAAGTGGGGCTGAACACGCAAAGATGTTATTTCACTTATGTTAGTGGCACTGAATCCGAGTGTTATGTTACTTCTGTTTAAAGAATACTTGGAAACTGGAAAACTTATATTTATTTTGTCTCTGTGTAAGAGTTTTCTGAAATCCCTCCTTTGTATACCTGAAAGTTTTTAATGATGTGTAGATGTTAGTATTAATGATAAACGTGCAAGTTTCGATGTGTATTAAATAAAATGCTTGTTACTACTACAAGCAAAAACTACTGAACGAATTTTGACGAGACTTTAGCTTAATACATCAGTATAACCACATATGTGAGATACTTTCCTTCCGAGCGTAGAAAGTAATTTCCTCGGCATTTGCACGAAACTGTGGACAACAGCTAGTAACTTCATAAATTCAGAACTGTAGTGGGACATAAGTAGATTCGAGTATTTGGACATCAAACCCATTACAATTGAAATATAGGCCATAATTCATCAGTATGTCCAACTTGCTTCGATAAAACAACTTCAATTTCAAACCATCCACAGTAACGCAATATCTTCAGGACAGCAATAACTAAAAGGCAATAAAACTAAAGTTATTAAATGCTTATCATAAATTGTGAACGCAATGGCTCATGATATAACTGAACTGAAATTACTTCTAGCCATGGAGAACCAAATGATTAGCGGAGATGTCATAATCCTTGGCAGTCATTACGGGTAGTCGGAAGCCAGTAAGTCTGACACTAGTCTAGCCAAGGGGTATTGGGTTGCCCGGGTAACTGGGTTGAGTGGGTCAGATAGGGCAGTCGCTCCTTGTAAAGCACTGGTACCCAGCTACATCCGGTTAGACTGGAAGCCGACCCCAACATAGTTGGGAAAAAGGCTCGGAGGATGAGATGTCATAATGCATAATCTGCTATAGAAATTAGCGTCGCCATAATGCGAGTGTTCGGTGGATGAGAAAAAACAAAACGAAAAATCTTCGAAAGATATGTCAAGGAACTCAAACGTTTCGTTGCTTTACTCGCATCTGAGCTTTACTGATCTAACCTGACCTAGAAGAAGGCGCTTGACCTACCTATCTTATAGGTTCTCCGCTCATCTTTCCTTCTTCCGTGCTTCTAACCTACTTATAATAGAAACTCTTTTAATATCTCACAAACTGTTTGTGATCTACGATGTGAAAGCGCCATATTTTTCACGAAATAATATCAAGTTTAATGCATTGTGTAAAGAGGGCTATCACAAATTTTCGCGAATTTAAACGTTTTATACGAGTTTTGATGCTTTGGATATAGTCACAATAAAAAAACAAAAATAAGATTCAGAAAGTTTGATCATTTATCTTGAAAGTGTATTAAATAAATATTTTAATTTGTCCACGTACATCAGTAAAATCTTTGTCTCTGCAAAGGATGTTTCATAAAATGTTGCTTTTGGGTATCTTTTGATGCTTCGGTACTCCGAGGATATAGCAATTTAACCATTTATAAAAATGTTCAAGATACATCTATATCTTGTACTTGAAAGTGCTTAAATCAATTTATTACAATTCATACAGTATTACACCAAAAATAATTCTATAAAACTGAGAGTTACTGACAATTTTCCGTACGAAACTATATTTTTTATCTATGAAAGTATAATCCAAATTCAAATAAAAAACATTTAATAATTAAGGTGGTATTGTTATAAAGCTTGAAAATAAAAATTGGTCTATTTAAAAGTAAAACAATATTTTAAAATAATGTTTGTTTGCAATGCAAAAATCAATATAAATCTTGTGACGCGCGGTGTTCAACTTTAGTCAGCGCCAGGCGCTTACCGAGGAGGGACGTATCGCTCGCTGTTGCGCCGCGTAAACTCGCCGGAGTTCGAAAAATATAGCGCAACCTACGCATCTAACACGTTTTGATACTAGTGAGTTTTATTTTATTTATTAGTTATAATGATCTGATTGAAATGTAATATACATAAGTATTAGGCCATGATATTCTAATTCGAAAATGTTATAGATTGGGTTCTCTTTTTGATGTTGGTTATAAAGAAATATGTACGTAAATGTCATCGTCGTTAGTTTCGCTGTTGCATAATAATGTAATTGGACTTCTTTGATTCTTGCAGGATAATGAAAGCATATTTAATTCAGACTATCAGACTCAATTGAATACCAGTACAAATAATATGGTAAGTATTTTTTGTCACCCGCAAAAGGTATACGTGACATATTTGTTTTAATAAACTATCTACATTCCTAGTTTTCATTGTTGCAGGAAAATGAAGATACAATACATGGAAGACGAATTATAGATTTTAGTTTTTTTATAAATCAATTACTTATAATTGATAAACATGGTGAAAAGTTTGGTTGTCGATTAAATAATTTAAAAATTGTAAACGATTACTTGTTTATTGTAACTCAATCGAGCTATTCTAGGTTATAAAATTCATCGGTACAAATAATATTTCATAAACTATAAAAACAATAAATTATTTCGGAAAAAAGTGGCAAAGTCTCAAGTTTGTTTGTGCCGCGTGGCGGTCCGCAGGTGTGCGTTGCGTATTTCACTAGACGCACACATGCGCAAGTGCTGCCGGCTATCGTCTAAAGGCGCGGCTCCACCGCAGTGCACGCTGTGCACGGACACGCGGCGCATTTTAGCTGCGTGTATTCATTTGTTTGACAACGTGGGTCTACGTTTCCACTGAAGTACACGAATATGACCCACGACTATGTATAGCGTGGCACGGCGCAGGGGTAGACCCACGCTGACAGCGTTGAGCTACGTAACCGCTTACAACAACTGCTCTGCGATAACCGAGCTGTACATAGTCGTGGGTCTTATTCGTGTACTCCTGTGGAAACGTAGACCCACGTTGACAGCGTTGAGCTATGTAACCGCCTATTCGAGCAAGCCACGCGTATATCAATGACGTCAATTAATGCGTAGCCTCTCCGTGGGTTGCAGTGGACACAACCTCATACATTTTCTTACAAAGCGAAGCTTAATACACGTGCGTAGCCTCTCCGTGCACCGCGGTGGAGCCGCGCCTTAATTTACCTACAACTGAGCAATTCGATTTTGTAATAGCGCTCTTAAGGAACGAGGTGTGTAGTGAATTTCCTTGAATGTATGTAAGAAATTAGCTGCAATATGACATAGTTTGTAAGAAATTAGATGAAGTATGAGATAGTTTAGAAATAGTGAGACCCATATTGTTCTTATAACATATCATACTATAACACCCAACGGATAGTCAAGGTCAAGGAATTATCAATGTACGATGAAAGGAGCTAGGTATATAAACTTTGTGTAGAAAATACTGAGAAGAAAAAGAAGATGTTTTCGATAGATAGATAGTGCTAGCTTTTGCCAGTGGTTTCAACCGTGTTCCGCGAAATCTTCTTTGCTCACGCGGTTAAAAAGAAACCTCAGTCTTTCTTGTATTATTATTTCTGTTTAAAAAAGTGAACATGTTAATGTGATATTTATTGGCCACAATATCTAAGCGATAAAGCTCTTTAGTATAAAGTCCATAATACTTTAAGTGCCCGCCATAAATACCAACAAAACTGGTATTTATGATCCAGAGATTCGTCGAGTATAATCCACAAATAAAGCATCGTTTGAAGAGATCAGAAACTTTGGTAAGAACTCATAAAAACTAAATGGTAAACTCGTAAAAGAAAATGAATTTAACTTCAGTGTTTAGGCCATAGATTAAAGAAGCTAATAGAGTTGTTAGCAGCACGTATAAAATGACACTGAACAAATGAAAAATTGCATCGATGCCAAGTTACCCGATGTCTTCTTTTATGTGTGCAGGTACTTGCCTCCCGAAGTATCCATATCCAGTGAGGACCTGCTTTAGACTCAAGGTAAAGGCGCCATGACTACCCCCAAGCCAATCCTCAAATACTTATCTTGGGAGACTTATTGTCACTAATCCCCTCCCGACCTTTAAAAGCCGATTAGTGTCAGGGAGAGCTAAAATCACCTTACAAAAATACGTTATTTCCTATTTTGGTATTTATCTATTCTTGCTGCTCTACCATACGTTCTTTGCCCAAACAAAAGCATATCTCGCTTGCGATATCTACAGCTATCGAAATCTATGACGAGACTGATCCAACGGAGAATGAATACTAAAGTATGAGAAATAAACTGGCGAATCACTTTTTAACAACACATCATGAACGTCGCTTACAATGATGTTCAGTTCTTTGAGACATTTCGAAATGTATGGCAGTTTGTAGATTAAGTCTGAAAATGACGCTTAATGAGGTATTTCAAAGTAAAAATAATAACGTCTTTGCTGATTTTTGCTGGAGAGAGATGAGGCGCAATACCGACATTAACATATAACTTCAAAATACATTGTATAAAAGTATTGGCATACTCATTCGATCTATTTCTACAGAGTTTCTCTTAAGTAATTAAATATTTTTATTTACTTTTTTTAATGTCTTGTTTTAGAACACTTAAGGGACAACGCTCATTTTATTTCCGAATTTCTTCTTTATTAAAACTTAACACATAAAAAACTAAGAGACGAATTCTCACAACTTTATTCTAGTTACAAGAAGGAGCAGTGAAATTAGGTCAGTTTACTGAATTTTTAATATACATAATGTTTAAAACTAAAAAATTAAGAATAAAAATATTTTTGCCGTTGCGAAGTTACGCAGGATATTTGACGGAAAATTTATCATTTTGAATTATACTAAAACTTAAAGGTGTCAGAAAATACCTCATCGCTTTATTTTTATTGTAAATACATACATATGTACATCTTTAATGTTTTTTTTTTTGTAAAAGTCCTGTAAATAACTCTGTACATATTTTTGTTATTAAGAAAACAAATTTTCTGAATTTTTAGTTCAAAAAAGATTTCATAACTGACCTCGTATCATTGATTTCAAGTGTAGATGGCAAACTGCCCACTTAATTCGAAGTTCAAAAGCCATAAACTCAAGCTTCAACACTTGAAGGAGGCATCAAACAGGTCAGCTGATTTAACTGCCGAATAGCTACGAACCATGGAGAACAGAATAACTAGCGGAGGTGCCATAATGGAAAATCTCCTGAGAATTTTCTTCCTTTTCTTACTCCGTACTCCGAACTGTCCCGAACATTGCCGAATAAAGGAAATGGTTTTCTCAATGAGAGATGTCGTTTGGGATTCGTCGAAATAATGTTCAGAAAGTTAATTAATGTGTTACGTGGACGTGACTCGCTTTTGTTTGTTCGCAAAGTATTTAATGCTTTGGAGAAAAGTTTCAGGCGATAATCGAGTGTTTTGAGCTCGTTAGATTTTTCTGACGTTGTTGGGATGTTTACTTCTTTCTTTCCCTAAGCTTTTCCTTATCAAAATGATACAGGTTAATAATTTTTCAGATATTTTAATAGCTGAAAGGCAGTCTCGTTATTGAATGTTTAATCACCCATTCAAGGAGCTTAACAAAAGGTCGACCAATTCTTCAAACATCTTTTCCCATCCTTTGACAAGACTAGACTTTAAATAAACATGAATAAACTAATAAACTAATAGATCTCAGTGGCGTGCACTTGGAGAGGCCTATGTCCAGCAGTGGACTGCGATAGGCTGATGATGATGATGATGATGATGATGATGAATAAACTAATAAATAAACAAGCAATATGCGTAAATTAATCAGTAATTCCTAAAGTCTGAGTCACCCGTCGTCACCTGTCACAGCATGGCGCTAATTGGCGCAGATTACGTAATTAATTACATGAACAAACTGACAGACGTGAGCAAATATTCCTGAAACAATGTTTGTACCTACTCGCTATGGCATCGTTTAAAGTAGCGTCATATTAATCGGAAATAACGATAGGTAGGGAAAACTCAATGCTTAAGTACAAAACAAAGTCGCTTTCTCTGTCTCATCATCATCATCATCCTCCGAGCCTTTTCCCAATCATGTTGTTGTCGGCTTCCAGTCTAAGTGGATTCAGCTGAGTACCAGTGCTTTACAAGAAGCGACTGCCTATCTGACCTCCTCAATCCAGTTACCCGGGCAACCCAATATTAGCATTATTTGATTCAATCATCATTTAATAATAATAGCGTAACTTTTTTTTCCTCTCCAGGGCTGAGGTACATTTTTTCCCAAAAAGTTCTTTAGCAGGAAAAGGCTTACATAAGTTTATTAAAAGGTAGATTAATCGACTATTCACACTCAATCGCAGATTTCTGCGAAATATCCAGGAGTTCCTAAGACTAAGAAGATTACAAACTTTTTAGGATTTAGTTGGTGATTCACGGAATTCTCGTTCCATTTTTATTTGCTCATATTTCATTCAGATTTCTTTATCCATCTTTGTTTATCTTATTGTAGGATAGATTTATTAGGATTCCCAATTTTTCATTACTATGCTAAAAATATAACTGCCATTCTAACCAAGGGGCATTGGGTTTCTCGGGTAACTGTGCTGAGGAGTTCAGATAGGGCAGTCACTCCTTGTAAAATACTGGTACCCAGCTACATCTGGTTAGACTGGAAGCCGAACCCAACATAGTGGGGAAAAAGGCTTGCAGGATGAGGATGATTTTATTCAGATTTCTTTTTCCATCTTTTTTCTTTGTAGGATAGATTTTTTTTGGATTCCCAATTTTTCATTAGATACTACGCTAAAAGTATAACTAGCTTGAAGTCGAGCACATAATCAGTCAAGTTAAGCCCGTCTGAGCCGGCTCTTAAACTTAAGTATTCAACTATAACTTGAGGAATTTAATGTTCTGCTTTACGATGATCGCCTGTCACTGTCATAGTTCTCCAGTTTGCGAAACCTTTGCACGATAAGTGTTATGACTTGATTTAAATGTAGGAATTATTGTAAAAGATACTGCAATCTTCCACTTATGTTCTTCAAGTGGACCTGCATATTTTTAAAGGCATTTAGTACGTAGAGCCCCATTCTAGATAGATGGACGATCCACCCAAAGTTGACGGAATGCAGTGCATGCAGATTGCGGGACACTGAGCAAAGTGGCGAATTTTGGGGTATGTCTGACGGAAAGCAGTGGATGTAGTGGATGCAAGCCAAGTGGCGAATTTTAGGTGATGTCTTTTACAGAAATGGACGTCTTTGAGCGGAGTTGAAGAGTATGAAAAGTCGGTGATTTTATGGAAAGGAATCAAGTCAAGATATATGGAAAGTTATTTTTTTTTCTGTCAAAGAAAACTTAGTCTTTGGTCATCTTAAACTATCTACCGCTGGTATTACTACAACACGACCATGAAAGGTTATTCGTTTCCACACGATAAAAGGTTTTACCAAACCTACCTAATTTATCAAACTAACCAAACCTAATCACACAAGAAAGTTCAGTTTTCTGACACGCCATAAAACATTTACGACTATCCATAGTATTAACGATTGGATTCAATCAAGGAATTAATAATATTTCTGAACCAAAATGAACTCTGTGGCTTAGGAAATAAGCTGTATTTGAGCTTGATGAGGTATGATCGGGCTACATAAGCGATTACTCAACGCCTACCGAAGATTGGTGTCATAAACGGACACATCTTAGTAATAGTGGTCATCAGTCACTATGTATTATGTGGGACATATATAGATAGGAAATATACAGGAAAAGAACCTGATCAAGCTTGTCCCGCATTGATGAACTTAGGTAATCACATGACACAGGTCTAGTGGTGGCAAAGCGCGACTGACATGCATGTCGTCTCGGATTGAATAACCAGATTAGGCCTAAATCGCTTGGGTTTTAAAAAGTCTACACGACGCAATCCAGAGTCTGGAAGCAGGTGTTCACCCGTGCATTGTAGAAGACATAAAAGTTTCCTATTGAACCGGATTGTGTCCTATTGAATCTATATCTAACCAAAATTAAGCCAGGTAAAAAAATAAAAATTTGAATGAAACTGAAACATTTCCCTAACGTAAAGCAACCTGATTTCGAAGCCCCTTCACAAAGCCGACTAACACAACAGACATAAAGTCGTACAACGTACAAAGATCTCCATCATAAAATTGATCCGCTTGCCGAATCCGACGCCTCTCAAACGCTATCCTCTTAGTAGAAAACTATTATACGGCGAAACTAAATCACTACTTTTATTCGTACGACAGCCATACTGTTTTATGGCTCACGCAATCTGGTGTAATGGTTAGTGTTGGGGCTGCGATTTAGTCGATTATCGAGTAACGATTTATCGGGGTGAAGCGATTAGTGACGTGTAATCGTTATGGATTACCGGCCAGATTGGAAGTGTAGTTTAATATTGTTAGCAGAGATAGATGGTTCCTTTATTGCAATTTGTTGAAGCGATTTTAGTAACGGCTGATATCAGAACAAAAGGTGTTCATAACTCAAATCGTCAAACGTTATTTATTTAGTATCAACTTAACTATTCGATTAATTAATCGATTTGATCATATTCGATACCTTGTATCGTTTGGTGCCAACTCTTTTGGAATGACAATTGGAGCAACTTGGTAGGGTAAGGAGGAATGTTAAGCCCTGAAGAGTTAAAGATAAGGCTCATGTCCTGCAGTGGACTGATACAAGCTGGTGATTATTACCTACTGCTTCCTTTGTTGAATGGGATGTTTGACGCAGTAGTTAAGCTATCAGCTGGGTTCAAACCCAGCTGATCCTTAATATACCCAGTTTCCGGATTATTGCGGCAAGGTACCTATCGTGTACACATCTATGTAAAAAAATGTTTATCAACGCCACAGCATTGGCGAACTTCCGAGGCTTCCACGTCAAATTGTAAAGCCACAAGTTCTCCGACAACATGAACGAATGCTTTTCTTAAAATAATTGTTTACTTTGAAACCTGTACCTATGTACGTGAAAAGTCTTAGTAAACAGTTGTTTTAAGAAGGCGTTAGTAGACAGTTTCAAATAAGAAGAAATCCTGTACCTTAGCACCGTCAAAGATTGGTAATTGGTAATTAGGGAACATGTTACTCAGAATAAATCTGAGCATAAAATTGTAACCCGAAGTTTAGCTCAGCGGCCCGTCCTTGCAAGTTTGGGGGACACTGGCCCGACATGTTTAGATCAACAAACTTTTTTAAGGCAAAATAAATAATTAGGAACTTTATATCTTGTCGTGCAGTACGGGGAAGCTGCAAGGGACTACTTTGTGTATAAAAAAATTTTAAAGGTTCTACCAGTCGTTTGGAAAATTTTAAGATGATATTTAAATAAGTTCTGTGAATCTGGGTACATCATAATGTAACAAGACGACCGAGTAGTATAAATATCGTGGTAACAGATGGTTTGTTTTTGATTTAAAATGGGCTTAGACGCTTGGCTTAAGCAGTTCGCAATACAATGGAGAGTAATATGTGTATCAATCCATGTGTGTATTTATGTATTGGCCCTGGACAAAGGTCAATTGTTTAAAACTTTAAATAGCAGTTGTTAAGTCTTTAATATTTTTTTAAGCAAGTTCTAAGACAACTTAATTTAAAGACTTGGAGAATGCCATATAACGAATGTTCACCAATACAGAAAATTTTCACTGTAACCCAATATCCTACCAGTATCCATGTCGATAGATAAAGTCACAAAATTCACCATAGTTCTCAAAGCCGGCGTCACGTTTTTCATTTCGTATTCAAATCGTTTGCACATAAGAGCTGATATAGGAAATCAAATTCCTACGCCTTAGGAAAGACACGAAATATATTTATTACATTTATATTCAAACGCGTTCTTATATTTTACTTTCCCACGTTTTGGGGGAGATGGCTTTGCTAAATTATTTTTTTGCTTGGAAAAACGTTTGAAATAACTTTAATAGAAATATAAAAGCTGTTACCTATAAATAAAAAGGGATTGTAAGGCATACGTGTACATGTTTAAATACAACATTACCTATATAAAAAAAAAAAAACAGTTATACCTATTCCTCATTGGTTTAGACTTCACAGGGTCATAATTTCTTAACAACAGAAACCCCAAAATTTACTTAGCGTCTTAAACTATAAAACAGTAGATGAACACTTTAGTAAATTATCGACGACACGGTGTACAGCTGTTTTGAAAATTTAGATTCGTTCAGCTACTGTTAAAGCCGACTGTAGGTACCTACATGCAGGGCACGCCACCATAGTGGCGGGAAGTCCCCTCTTCAAAGAGGGGACTCCTCAAGGAGTGGCTCGGGAGGAGTCACGGCGCCCTCACGTACCGCATGACGCAGGTCCTCACCGGACACGGTTGTTTCGGGAGGTATCTGCATCGAATCGGTCGTGAGGAGGCGCCCGGGTGTCACCACTGTGCGGATAGCCCCGAGGACACGGTGGACCACACAGTCCAGGAGTGCCCTGCGTGGGAAGGGCACCGCCGGGTCCTCGTCGAGGCTTTAGGCGGCGGCGACCTCTCGCGTCCGGCCCTGGTTCAGGCCATGGTCCGGGGCGAGAGGGAATGGGATGCCGTCGCCTCCTTCTGCGAAGCAGTCATGCTCGAGAAGGAGGCGGCGGAACGTCAGAGAGTTCGCACCTCTCATCCCGGCCGCCGCGCGTAAGCAGGTAGACACCACGGGCGCCGGGTGTCGCGAGACGACTCCCGGCCACCGTAGGCGTGGGTCTGTGGGCGGTGAGTTCGGGTGGCTCATCGCTCATGTCTGTTTTTAGACAACAGACCCGTGTCGGCGGCGCGCGTTGTTCCACGCGCTCCTCAAAGAGATGTCAGCAACCCCAGCGGGGCCCAGCAGGGCCAAGGCCTGCCGGGGCTGCGGGTTGTTCGAAAGAGGTACCGCGGCCCTAGCACATAAGAAGGCCTACGACGGAACACGACGGATTTTAGTCAGTAAGAGGTGAGGGGGTGTCAGAACACTCCCTCACCGCTGCTAACCCACAGCGGGAGGGGTCATTTGATGATTTTTTACGTCGTTAAAAAAAAAAAAAAAAGGTACCTACATGCAAGTGTCAGGCAGAGTAAACATTTTCATTTTCTCTGTAGAGACTTTAAAATTTGATTACATTGGACAATACAGGCATATTACAATGTAAAACAAGAGTACTATCAACATACATGCACCCACAAAATGCATAAAACTGCAGAGCCACAGCTGCAGACAAAAGCCACTCATATTCCTTTCAGCATTCTTTTAATATTTTCCATATTTCCCTTGCACGAGAAACAATATAAATGAATGTTCCCAAACACAGAGGATGGAAAGGTGAGCGGAGATGCCATGAGGCAAGAGATTCTGTGGGAGTGATAGGGAAAACTAGGCATTCGGGTTCCTTGAGGCATGTCAAAGATTGGTTTTCATTGATTGGTGATTTGGTTTGAATAAAATTGACGGATTCTAAAGAAGGCGTATGAGAGCGGAGCTAGTAACGTTTTTCATCCCCCAAACATTCTCATTTTAGCGGAGATTTTATTTTCTTTGCAGATTTTGATGCTGAAAGAGATTTCTTTGGAAATAAGCATTACTCTTGTAAATTCTGTCTTTCCCCTTGTTTTTCTTTATTGTGTGTACAACAATTAGAAAAATAAAATAAAAATATTACGACATCTCTGTCCGCCATTTTGTTCTCCATGTTTGCAACACATTGCAAAGAATAAAACGTAATCTAAGTACGATGAGGCTAAAGGGTTATCCTGTTATCCGAGTTTATTGCGTTACAATGGTTCTTCAGGCCCTAATTAACGGGAAAGGGTTCCGTCTACTGCTAACAGGAGCAAATGATGGTTCTGTTGTTGTATGAATAGTTTATGCTTGGCTTGTAAAGTATCTTGTAAAATGTAATAGAACGTTAGTTTGTTAGGTTGCTTGAAAGCGAAAATCTCAGGAACGACTAATCCGATTTCAACCTCGTATTCGAAGAAAAAATTCTCACTTTTAAATTACAGCTTTTTCAATTGCAACTATTTAAATAATTTGTTGTTTTTGAAAACGGTTCGATGTTCCTGCCTACTGGTTCCTGCCTCCGGTTTGAAAATAGTTTTCTGGTTCTTTATCGTTCCTTAACGTAATTAATAACGGTCTCCGATTGGTCAACGAACCTGTAACTAAACTGAACGGCTAAAGGTTTCCGAATGACAGTTCGTATCTAAAAAAATTAATGACATGATTATTCCATAGAAAATGTTCCTTCATTATATTTCAAAACTAAAAATATTATAACCATGATACATATTATTTTTATGCAAGCTGCAGTTTATGTTTTAGTTCATAAGTTTTACCTGGGAACTGGAATATGCTAGTAATGTTTGTTCACTGTTGAAATTGCACATGAAGCTTGTTTGTCTTTCGGTTTAGGGATCGGCGTAGGTATGGCTGAGTATCTATGTAGGTGATAGGTATGTTTAATTAGCCGACTTAATTAAAATAAGGTATAATTCAATTCAATTTTAAAATTGAATTTGTCTGTAAAGTATGTAGAGGATTACGAATGGTATTCTTTACGAGCGTATCACAAGACAAATTCATTAACCAACATCGAATTATGAGTACTACCCGTGGCGATAAAGAATGGGATTAGAAATCGCGACAGCTGTATTTACCTCTCGCTCATACACTATAGCACAAGAGCGAGAGTTGAATACAGCTGTCGCGATTTCTAATCCCATTCTTTATCGGCACGGGTTGTAAATAAGGCAATAATAATAAGGTACTAATACTTTCAAATTTTTCAGACGATAGCATGAAAAGACTGTTATTAGTACAGCCGATTTATTCCAACATTTTCTAATTCGTTGAAGCTAAAAATATTCCCAAGACCACTCGAACTTACCTACGTCTACATAAATGTACCCATTGTTATCCGCAAACCAGGCTTTAGAAAATAAATCCGGGATCAAAAACATTTTTCAGGACCAAAAAAATACCTTACCAGTTTTCATGAATAAATGTTTTTCTCAAGATTTTTTTCTATTCAGGCCACGTATAAACAGTTCAAGTAATTTAGGTTTTCAATATTGTATCGGAGCCTTGAAAAAAAACTAGAAGAAACATATTTCACCCTAAACTAAGTTATTGAAGCAAAGAAAGTTCCCGAAAAGTTACACTCGTAACGTGACCAATAAATAATTTTGCCGTCGATTCTGAGAACTGATTTGGTGTGATTATTGGTAGAAATACTGACTTCAGAAAGTATATGAAACTTGATTTGTATACAAATTAACATACATACGTCAACAGTATTTAAATAGTCTCCATAGATATTTTACAGCTTGTATGTACTCCAAAAATAAATCATACAAGTTAGAATCTAGTACCCCAAAAAGTTCTTACTCACATCTTATGAAAAGAAACTCATAATCGTCAACAGCCTTTTAATCATTTCACTGCTGGGCACAGACTCTCACACAGAGAAGGATTGCTCAATCTAAAATTGGCACTACTGAATCAGTAATATTCAATCTTATGAATGAGATTGCATTGAAATGAAAAAAAAAACAGTTAAAAGCTTAACTTATTATTTGCCTTCACCATCGATTATTTTTATAGCCGTCATGCAAAGATCAGAGTAATTGTACTGATATAAATTAAGTTTCTGTGCTATGTAAAGAAAATACTATGTAAGTATATTTATTTATTAAGTACTTCGACGACTTATTTGCTAGTTACAATAAGTTGCTAAACATCTCTCATTAAGGTAAATAAATCGTATATAGAAGTAGGTACACATCACCTATATACCTACTACAATGAGCCTACAATATTAAAAACTAGCTTCCGCCAGCAGCTTCGCCCGCGTGGTGTGTTGATAAAAAGTAGCCTATGTGTTAATCCAGGGTATCACCTATCTACATACTAAATTTTAACAAAATCGGTCCAGCCGTTTTTGCGTGATTGAATAACAAACATACATCCATTCATTCTCACAAACTTTCACATTTATAACATAAGTAGGAAGTAGGATGTTGAGGTAGTTTAACCGCGACCCCATAAACAAAAACACAAATAGTTACACAATAAACTTCGTTGCATCCTCCCCATATTTCATGGCAATTGAAAGTCTTAAGTCGAGCTAAGTTCGAGTTAAGTTGTCCAAGTAATTCTAAAGTTGCGTAAGTTTCGAAGAACTTGCGTTATGTTGGTGTGTTCAGAAAGTCGGTGCGGTCTCCCGGTCAAGAAGTGGAGGTAAACAGCGATACCTATGTTGTTGGTAGGTACTTCACACAAGAAATGTGAACGGGAATTTGTAAGGAAAATGTTTTATATGCAGCTTGAGAAATGGGATTTAATTTAGTGTGTTCCAAATTGGTTTTTTGTATAACTTTAATGAATATTAATAAGAGTCGTACATAAGCCGTGAATAAGTATAAAAATACTAGCTGCTTTTCTCATGGATTTCTTTGAAAATTTTAATAGAATAAGTAGGTAGGTACTTACATCTTTGTACCAAACACAGGATCATTTAATTACTTTTCTCAGAATTTTAAACAATTTGAACAAGTAAAAGTTAATCTCGAGGTTATTACCACTTAACCCACATCTAAAGAACAACAAAACGACTAATTAAAACGTTCTTTCTTTTCTCAAAGTAATAAGAACGCACTCTACAACAAACGAATACTAATGAAAATTTTACTTAATTATGTCTGCAAGTTGCAGCTTTTAATTAAGTTCTATTGGTGAGAGTACAGGAGTGGTGAATTAGTTAGGAGTTGGTCACACCCGTGCTCTTTGTTTCACGGTAGATTCTGTGCGCGAATTTGTTTGATATAACACAGGCAGATTTCACGGGCTAATTTGAATAATTATAAAATACTAGCATCTGCCCGCGGCTTCGCCCGCGTAGAGTTCGGTTATATCGCGTTTCCAAAAGAATTCGTCAAAAGTCCCGGATATAAACACAAAGTCAACTCTATTTCTGTACCAAATTTTATTAAAATCAGTTCAGTGGTTTAGACGTGAAAGCGTAACAGACAGACAGACAGAGTTACCTACTTTCGCATTTATAATATTAGTGAATAACATAATTAATTATAAAATAAGTAATTATAAATCTGTAACATATTTACAGATTTATATGAATGTGATATGTGAATAGGATGTGTTATAGATTTTATTCGAATTAGTTCAGTATTTTATTGTATGCTTTCAATGTACACAAATCGTTGCGGTTTAATTGTTTACCATTCGTCGTCACAGCAGAAAAACGTATGCTACTGGGGATTTGATTCTCAACGCGGAGACCATGCGGAATTAGAGAATAAAATCCACGTACCTGAAATTAATGAAAAAAAATATGATATTTTTAGAAAGAAACAGTTGAAAATTATAATTTTATATCATCAACATCCGAGCCTTTCCCGACTAAGTTAGGGTCGACTTCCAGTCTATCTGGATGCGGTTGAGTACCACAGTTTTACAAGGACCGACTGCCTATCTGACCTCCTCAACCCAGTTACCCGGGCAACCCGATACCCCTTGGTTAGACTGGTGTCAGACATACTGGCTTCTGACTACCCGTAACGACTGCCAAGGATGTTCAATGACAACCGGGACCTGCAGTTTAACGTGCCATCCGAAACTCAGTCATTGGTGTCTAAGATATACTTACTAATTACATACAAACTTAGAAAAGTTGCATTGGTACTTCTAATACCCTTAGCAGAGACTAGTTATCAGGCTTACTGGCTTCTGACTACTCGTAGGTACAGTCAACTTCAGGTCAGTGGTAACAGTTTTATAGGAAAATCGTACTTATTACTATAAAGTTAAGGTGCATGACAGTTACCACTGATGTGCAGTCTACCGTACCTATGTTTCTCTATAATTATTATTTTATGAATGTTATAAGTATACTCACAGCCTTACATTCATGTAGACTGAGCTGAATACTATGCAGCATTTCATAGCCTATATTGTTGAATAGCAAATGCAAAGCGGATTTTAGTTAAGCCCCATACATGTATTTACGGAGACTGTATTCAAGATGCAAATAAGATGAAAACACGTGTTTATATTCCGGGTGTTTCTAAGAATAAGATATGTTCTAGGATAGGGTGTATTTTCTGCGACGTGAATGATAAATTATAACTTAATTATTTTATTAGTTTGATTTTATTTAATGTTATAAGTTAAAAGCAGACCACCGAGTACATCGGCAATGCGACACTCAATCTCGATATCCCGGGTCAAAGGCGCAGAGGCAGGCCAAAACTGCGGTGGTTGAGTGTCGTAAAGAAAGACATGGAAATCTGCGAACTCAAAGAGGAAGATGTCCAGGATAGAGCGAAGTGGAAGAAGATACGGAAAGCGGACCCCGTCACAAGACGGGATAAACGCTAAGAAGAAGAAGAAGTTTGATTTTATTTAAGAACTTGCGAAACTTTTCGGGATTCTGATGTTTGTAATTTTTAACATGGTAGACAGGTAAATGAATCGTTGTTGCTAGTTCGGTAACGGCTTAAAGATTTTATTACTACATAAGTAATATAAATATTACATCACATTACTGTCACTTATTGTACCTATATACATATAGACATCATCTACACACATAGGTACCTACTCATCATTTCAAAAACATTCTCAAACGCACGTGTACAATACAAAAGAAATTGCTTATGTGGGGGAATGTTTTCCTTGAAAAAGAAAATACAAACAGCGTTCTAATTAAAAACCCTACCTACATCAAACGGTCGTGGGTTAATTATTATGTAAGACGTTTTCCTCTGAAACTTCGCTTGCACCAATTCGGTTACATATCAGCACGTTATTTGAATAATCCTTAGTGGGGATGCATATATAAAGTGTGTCATGCCTAATCACATTAAATTACTGGTAAATACATATGTCGAAGTATATCTTAGACACCAATGACTGTGTTTCGGTTGGCACGTTAAACTGTAGGTCCCGGCTGTCATTGAACATCCTTGGCGATCATTACGGGTAGTCAGAAGCCAGCACCAGTCTAACCAAGGGGTATCGGGTTGCCCGGGTAACTGGGTTGAGGAGGTCAGATAGGCAGTCGCTTCTTGTCGATTAACACACAGAAAAAAATATATAAACGCAATATTTTTTTTTGTTTCGAACAATGTACATAAAATAAAAATGTTCTAAAATTTAAAATTAGAACACCAATTTAATAAGTACATTGCATAATTCACTAACCTGGGTTGTAGGAGCGGCAACGTCGCATCGCAACAATATGTCGGCGAATCAAACGCGGCAAACTTAACATCTCAATCTCAACATTGACATCACATCACTTTTATTTTGATCAAATTATGTGGAAAGCAGAGATAAATGCTTTCCACATAATTTTATAAATTATGAAAACGATATAAATTCTTGTGTCTAAACCACTGAATGGATTTGGTAATTTCTTTTGGAAATCGTTGTAGAATGCTTTAAAGTACCTAAGTATAGCTGATAGAAATTAATGTGATTAGGTATGACATATAGTTATGAAAAGCTGTGATCTAATACTATTTCACTGGACATTTAAATATCGAAAACTACGAAGTTCTTTAATAATTGCTTTCTGTAGTTGGTAGATAACTTTTTAATTGAGCTATAATTTACTGACTTGAGTATTTGTGACCCAAAAATACTTGAGTTTGTTTTTGATAATAACGTGGACTAAGAATTCGATTACATCAAACCTACCAAGGTATCACTCATTTCTTTTAAAACGTACATACAAGTACCTTTTTAAGTTACAATAACAACATGACTAATCCAAAAAAAAAAAAACTTTCAGCTATCTCGGAGCACACAAAGCGAGCGTTGCACGAACAATTCCTACTTATTTCTGAAACCGGTGGGACTAAACTTTCTTATTGTTACCACCTTAGCTTTATATAAAGTTCTTTCAAAGACTTGCATTCACTGGTCTACTCAGTTCGAGTAGTTTAGTGCTAAAGTATTTGCTGGCTAATGTACATCTAAAGCTGGGTATTCACTTAAAAGTGTAGCACGTAACGTATCAGATACGGTATCAACCTGCAAGTGAGTACGGCTCGTCCACGGTCCTCACGAGCACACTGCGAGCCGCCTTTGTGTTCGCAGTGAAACCGCCACTGCGAGCTTGCAGCGCTCCACGCGCGAGCGGCTCGCAGCGGGCTCGTGCCTACGTACTCACTTGATACCGTATCTGATACGTTACGTGCTACATTGCTAAGTGAGTACCCAGCTTTATAGGTTCGGGTACACAGTAGTTGTAAAGCTACGTTAAGTTCGTATAATTGTCACTCACACACGCAACGGCGGATCCAGGGGGTAGGTCACAAGGTCATGACCCCCCCCTGGGCCAGGTTCAGGACCTAAGAGGACCAATAATTGAAATGGTTAAACACGATGTTTTATACTTATAAAGTATAAGATAATTTTTATTCCGAGTGAATAGGTAGATATCTACATAGTTACAGGTAGAGTAGTTTTGCTGAAGAATTCGTGCTCGCAACGCTCGCTCTCTATTCTTTATTTACTCTTTATCCGTACCCAAAAGGAGTAAACGGGACCTTGTTACTAAGAATCCGCTGTCTGGGTTGTCTACATTACATGCTGTATCTCATGCAGGGCCGTCTTAACCTATGGTGCAGGGTGTGCAAATAACCCGGGCGCCTCGATATCAGGGGCGCCGCGGGACGCCCCACCACCAGGAAATTTCGAAGAAATTACACCCGTTCGATAAGGAAGTTCCACATTGTATCATGATACTGACAAAAAAGTCGCCTTCGCTTTGTTGGATTGATCATTTTGATTATTTTAACTTTTAACATCCTCCAACTAAGTGAAAAAATTCTAGCTCGCTACGCTCGCGAGTAAATGACTGTGTCTGTACTGTATTTCTGATTGTTTATTATTTTTATTGACGCACCGAATCAACGAACACAAATGGCACTCGCTCTAATCACGGTTCCTTTTTATTTGTACGTAATTCCCAGTCTGATTTGTGAGTCTTCAAACAAATAATTTAAAAAAGTTCGCGCTCGCTGCGCTCGCGGCTACTTGTTGCTTTACAATGTCCTTATTCAGGTGCTTTTGTGTCGTAGGCTCAAAAAATTTCGCGCTCGCTTCGCTCGCGCAATGTTATGTATACCTTACTTAGATGACTTCATAAGTCAAATATAGCAAAAAAAAATATTAATGGAGTCCTCAAAAACAAAACAGTTTGCGCTTCCGACTGCTGGTTACTTTACAGCGCTTTTTAAAACTTATGAACTTTTTGTGTCCCGAAATTAAAAAAATTGCGCACTCGCTTCGCTCGCGCTCAATTTTAAAATAACGTTGTCCTGTCACGACTTTCATAACTTAAATCTGGCCAACAGTTTGAGCCTACAATGATTTGGAAACATTTTTTTTAAGTCCTTTACCTACTAAAAAAGTGACTTTCGTTCGAACGTACTTATTTATATTACTTGTAAAGTACTTCGATCAATATGTACTGGCGCTTGGGTGATGATTGCACCCAGGCGCTACATGAGCTAGAGACGGCCCTGATCCCATGAACCCTTACCAATAGTAAGACAATTGAAGTTTTCACAAAAAATGTTTTACTGTTGCTGCAATAAATAAAATAAATAAATCAAACACGTACGCGGCCTTTTCTGCGTACACAATACTTTTCAAACGTTTAGTCTGCAACCTGAAAAAATTCTCGCGCTTGCTATGATCGCGCTTTCTTGTATTTGTGCTGTATATTTGTTATACAGCAAGAAAGCGTTTTCATCTACTTTTAGTCCTCGAACTGAAAAAAAATTTTCGCGCTCGCTTCGCTCGCGCTTTTTTCAATTTCGCGTCTGCGATTATGTCCAAGAAATTGCGCTCACTCTGCTCGGGCCATTTTCTACATGAAAACACTTTTCTTAACATTCGTAAAAAATTCGAGCTCGCTACGATCGCGATTTATACTACTACTTTTAATATTTTGTGACTTGACCACGACTGTGTGACCCCCCCCTGGCGCCGAAGCTGGATCCGCCCTTGCACACACGCATGTGCATCAACGAGCTTTTACCGGCGCTGTACTCAAACTCATTTTGTTTTATTTAAAGTAGGCCTGTTACAGCTCTTCCGAAACGTCAAGCTAGTTGCACGGTAACAAAGAGTGGGTCTTATGGAGAAGAACCGGCAAGAAACATAAGCTTTTCAAAAAAGCATTTTCACAATAATTTTCTTAGCTTCAGCACAAGTTACCTATGTAGTTATTTGTATTTTACTGACGCTACTTCTTCCCGCAAGTAAAAGTGTGTCACAGTGCCTTATTAGCCGACCCTACGTACTTTTCTCCGCAAAATAAACTCCCGATGATATAAACTAACGTCAAAAAGTTACACCTAATTTAAACTTCATAAAATATATAGTTGAAAGTGTCAGGCCGTGTAAACTAGTTTCACCTAGTCAGTCCCCTGGTGTTCGCGCCGCAAACTCGGTGTAACTGTGGCAGGGGACCGTTTGCGAAGATTATACTGAGCTGAGAACAACACGGGTATATGTAGGTACATAAATACATAAATTTTATTAGGTTTTTTCCACGTATTCAACAACAGCCTGACGAAACAGCTAAGTACCTTTTTCTGATTGTAACAATCATCAAATAACCCCTTCCGCTGTGGGTTAGCAGCAGTAAGGAAGTGTCAGACTTTTACTGATTAAAAATCCATCGTGTTCCGTCGTAGCCCTTTTATGTATCAGGGCCGCGGTAACTCTTTCGATCAATCCGCCCGCGCTGGGGTACCTTCATCAAGCTAGATACAAACTGGGTGTGTTATGTTTTACCCCCGAGTTGCTAGATAAATAAAAGAGTAGATCTGCTCAAACTTACTTACATTAAAATACGTTTTTCAAAGAATGCATAATTGATAAACAGAGGGTTATAGAAAACTTTGTATCCCATATAACAAGAAAGAAATACCTATATAGAAGTTGATTCATACAAATCCCTCTTGAAGAGATAAAAAAATATATTTTTACTTGCAGTGCGAATTCTGAAAATGTAATGTTTATGTTCGATACGGTTCAACATACATATGTACAAGTGTGTAAAACCGGATAGTAAATAAAGCACTTTTGTTTTTTTTTTTACCGTGATACCAGTGGGTAAATAACAAACAGCGTGAAAATACATCCGAACATTGATGAATCTACTTGACTAAAGGTCTTTACTAAAATATATAGCTTTTGGAAATAACATGTCTTTTTTTTAAATAAAATTACATCTGCAAATGAATTGAACACTTCTAAAATTCTGTAGGTAGATATCCATAATTCGTATTTGTATAAAATCTGTATTTGTTTAAATTCACCACGTTTCTTGAACAACTCTTTCTTTACGAAAAAAAACTATTAGCAGACAAAGTAATGTGGCTAGAAATAAGCAAAACAAAATTTCAGCTCCATTTGCTTAAATAATTGTTAAAAGAGGAGAATTTAAAAATTAAATCGTTGCATATTTAAAAACACGGGCTGAATTTTTTTAAAGTGAATCGAGAGACGAGACTCGAAAAACAAAGTTTAAATGTCTGTCTAATTATGGAGGTCCTCCCTAGGGGTTATTATTGTGATAATTAGACGGAATAATTTATTGAGAGCTCGTCCAATTCCCTCCGTGTTTTGAAACACATAATTATAATCTTGGAGGTAAAGAAAATGTGGAAAAAGCACGACATTCTATTCGTATGGGAAACAAAATGTGTATGTCTTCATTTTCAGAGCATCTACCTATCTATAATGGTTTTGATAGTGGTTATCTATAAGAAGGCACCTATTTTTAGACTGTTACCCCAGAACAGTGGCTTTGGTGGATCAAGTCACCCATTCACGGGTGAACCGTGACAGGTAGGTAGGTATTCTGTCCTCTACTCACATACTAATGTTCGTCATACGTCTCAACATTTTCCAAAGTCACACACAACTTCTCAGATGTTAGATTCTAAGCCATCAGTAGGAACTTCGGCTCTTTCCAACTGTTAATTAGAGGACTTGTCTAAGCCCTTTAATAAAGCGATTCATAGTTAGTCAACAAGATTTGTTTGCGACTCCATCTTGGCTGGAATTTTGCTCGGTTTTACTTAAGTTACCTTGTTATAGCAAGTATTGTTTGTACCAGGACGACGGATAAATTAATCTGTAGCTCCAAGTTTGTTTTATGAAGTTAGGAGACAACATCACGTAATTTTGTTTAGGTCTCAACATGTTGACAGAGAAGCATATTGCTGGCCCTTTGGCCCTTTGGTCCGTAACAAAGGTGGATTAATTAGCTTCTAAAGACAGTTGGTTGATCCCTCCAGCTATAGAATATTTATTGTGTGTAAATGTCAACGAATTCTGGAAATTTTAACAAGCTACGTTGTTTGTTGATGTTTATTAACGGAATATTTGAGATGAAAGTTGTTTGCCTCTGGCTTTGGCTGGTAACATTTTTATGAGCATCACAATTCTATTTTGATCTACCTAATATAAATAAAAAATATTGTTTCTAGCATTCGGTAATGACATTAATCACAAAATTGTTTTAAACAGAAACAATGCGAATATACCTACTATTATTTCCTATACTGTATAACTTCGAATTTTTAAACCAACAAAGCCAAACAAAGTATTTTGAAAACAATAGTTTCACGTGCTATCATAAACAGAAACCAGCCTAGGCCGAAATTCGACTATTTTTAGTCTAGATAAAATTTCACGTTCTACCTACCCGCGTACGAGTCTATTTGCTTTTACACAGTTCCAATCACGAAATGGGTGCAATTTTAAAAATGGAATCCATTACCGTTGTGCGTTATCTTCGAATAAATACTTGAGAATACCCTCGCATTTGAATGCAAATAAATGTTCCATTTTTAAATTACTTTAACGTAATTTCGGCTGTTACGTCACACTTTAGTTATTTTATAATGAGTGTAGTAACTACATGATTCAACCACGGACCATTTAATTGTTATTATAATTGCATGCAATAAACCTTTCTTTTTATAGCCGTTTTAGTGCTCAAAGAAAAGGTTTTTAAAACTATTTTATTAAAAATCTAATTTAAATGTAAGTTAAGTAAGGGCTCATACGCACTATGCGGGTAGCCGCATTACGGCTAGCCGGGCGGCTGACCGCAAGCAGAATTATGTACGTAATATTCATTTCTATGCGCACTGCGATGCGGCTACCCGCAGACCGCTCCGGTCGCTCGGAGGGCTGCGGCCCGAGTGACGGCCAGCCGGACGGTTGCTATACACACTGTGCGGTTCAGTCTGCGGCTGCCCGCCATTGAGTGACTGTTTTTTAGTTCTTCGAAAAATTTTGCAAAATGCTTGCTCTCATCTCGTGTTTGCAAATAAGAATGCACCCAGTACTTCTTTCTTTGTTTTTTCTTCTTTACGTAACGTGTGTAAATGTAGTAAATGGCTGCAACTTCTTCCACGTCCATCTTTGACATGACCGCAAATCGCAACGGTTCTTCAACCGCACGTTGCGGTTGCGAATGCGGCTGCCCGCGATCCGGCTGGCCGCATTCGCAACCGCATCCTGCGGTCAGCCGCGCGGCTAGCCGTAATGCGGCTACCCGCATAGTGCGTATGTACCCTAAGACTGTAATTGGATTTTTTTGCAAATGTGCATTAAGTTAAAATTTTATTGCGATTCGTAAGACATTTAATACGTATAAAACAAAATGATAATTACATAGGCCTTTCACATTCATGTAGGTTCTTTATGGTATTGGTTAAACTATTCTAATAATTCTATCTACCATATGAAATGAAAATTGCCATTTTATAGCTATGCACATTTTCTTGCTGCGCCGTAGATCGCTACGGCGTAGCTAAACTATGCGTCTAATTCATCTACTTCACTAAAGTATTTTTTAAGTATAGGCAGGTATTGAAAGTAGCAAAAATGAAATTAATTTTAATTCTTTTTGATTATATTTAAATTCCTGATATTATTAAATCTCAGTACACTGATTAAAAAATAAATTAATAACGTGTGCTAGAATCTCCTGAAATTCATCCATGGAAATGAATCTTTGTTGGCACGCCGCTTTTTTGTTCGCCAAATTGGAATGTTTTGAATACCCGAAATCCGGCCACAGGTGCGTTCAAAGGAATTCCTTAATAAACCATTTCCGATTAAATTTAATCCGTACGTAAATAGGTTATTTTTGTGCCTATAGGTATATTAATGGCAGCTACTTTAATTTACTTTGAGTGAAAATTAACACAATTATGGTAAATTAATTTTGAAGCATGCGTGAAGATTACGTTACGGTATGAATTAATTGAATAACTTTTATTTTTGTCTTCCTTATATCTAACAAATGGTACTATAAAAAATATATAAATAGGTATCTCAAAACTAAGAAAATTCTCCTTTTCTCTGCCCACCGGGTGTGATGACCATTTCGTATTATTTTTTTTTGTTGGGATCATTTAAGTTACTCCTTCCTCGTTCTCACGGTACATCCATACAAACTAATTTCATTATACGTACAATTTTCTATTTCAAATCTTGCACCTCCAATTTTGTTTTACATTCACAACAACAATACAATGTAGGTACGTACCTACCTAACCTCATATTTCTTCCAGGATACTGATTTGTTTCGAACATAAAGAATAGCTTACAATATACGATTTATTAAAAACCGTTAAGGAACCCGGGTAAGTCAAGCCTCAATTAATAACTAATGAAGCGATAAGTATCCGCTCCGGGGGGTTTTACCCCCATGAAAATATTCCCCCTCCATCTATGGCTATACCCATGTATGTTTATTCCAAAGCCAATTAACCGATTGTTTATTTATTTATTGTATTTATTTAACCATTTATGTATTCAGTGAATACATGAAAGAAGGAGAGATAGCATAAAATAGTACAAAGGTACTACTTGTTTCTAATGAATTCTCTTCCAGCAGACCCGCAGTGGGAGAGTTAGAATATAGAGAAGTAGAAAGACTGTGTAAAAGGACTACAAAATACATAGGTAGTATCCTTTTATTGTTGTTCCTTTTTGTTGATTAGAATAGTATAAGTAGAGATAGAATTTGGGTCAAGAAAGATGAAGGTATATGAAACATTTTTCACTTAATGAAGTTGGTTTAACGTCTTACAACAAAAAAAAAGTATAAAATAGATAGCAATCGCATCTACGACTGTAAATTGATTTCGCAAATGCATACTTTTAAAAGCACTTTCAATTTGACTTTCTCTTTTACGAATTACACAAAAATTGACTGCTAAAAAAGCGATGATTGAATAAATTGTCTGCAATATTTGTGATCGAAACATCAAACGAAAATCCAATCATATATCAATTCTTTATTAAAATTATAAAACTGAATAATATGAATTCCAACTTTAAGCGTGTCGAAAATAAGCAATGCTATCTAAAATGGGTTGCATAAAATATTTGTGCACAAATGGAATATTTTATATGAAACCGAACTCATTAAAATTGAAACACAAAAGCTTGGTGTGAAACTACACTGTATTGTTCTATATTTATGCAAAACTACGTTTACAAGCAACAGTCGCTTTGCATATTAAAAGGAATTTCTTTAGAATTTTTCCCTCGACCGGCTTCATTGTGTGTATCATAAAAATGAAAGATAGCTGTGAATACGTTCTAAAGTGAGACTGTAAAGAAAATAAGTGGGTGCATAGTACCCAAGGGTCGAATAGACCCGGCCGTCGGAGTGTTAAACGACGCCGCAAAAGATGTTTATTCGCTTACATTCGCACCCTCTCCATCCACCTTTAGGTCATTAGGCGGTGTCGCAAAAACACATTAGCCGGGAAATTTAAGTGTTTTTCAACCCCACTAATTACTTATTTGGCCTTAACGGCCTTCCAGATTAGCTTGTATAAATCTTCTGCTCAAGTGAAGGGTTATTTTTTAGCAGGCGATTATTTTCTACTTTCTCTTTTTTTTTTTGTTTGTGTGAATTAAGTACCTACATCTGGTTTCGTGGGCGATGTCTGGTTTGTTGTAATTAATGTTTGTGTTTCGTTTTAGCATTTGTTTTGCTGGAATTTGTCCTTTTGAAGATGGAAGTGGGCCTTTTATTGCAATTTTATGGCTTCTAATTGCAAAAAGCTAAATTGAAGACCGTTAAAAGGTTCTAGAAATGTCCTCTACATCACAGTTTTCTTTATCAATTCCAAACATGCTCCTATAAAAAGAACTATCCTTGAAACACGAAACGTCCATCCAAATAGCCCCAAACCATTCGAAACAAAAGAAAAACAGGTCAAAACGTTGAAGGTAGGAAACACCTAAAAGCGGAACAATTGACGGTAGTCGTGAAACAGTAGTCAAACAAGTAGAAGCATAGGTAACAAGCAAACAGCGCTTTCCTTTAGACAGTTGCACTTCTAACTACATAAGTCTATCTTAGTAAACTAGAGAAGTGAATTAGCCTTGGGAGCGAAACTCACGTCTTGCCTGAAATTGGAATATTTTCACAAAGGAACTACGTATGACATGCGCGGAGTAATTATTTCGAGGCTCCGGGAAACGCGATTGAACGCGCGATATCTTAATTTGCGTTTCCAAATTAGGGCGGCATGTATCCATGTGGATATGAATTATGGCGTTTCTAATTTATTTGAGGGCAAACGCCTAGTGCTATTATGTCACTTTAACAGGGAACTCACTAAATAATTGTATTCTATTACAATATAGGTAAATATAGAATTGCTTTGAATGCAACACACCTTAGTTATTTTTTAAATCGGTTAAGGTGTGGGTGTTTCGGAGTTTCTTTATGGATCTACCCACACTTTTGTAATAATCCTTTGTAAGAATCTTTAAAGTGAAAGGCGTACTTCTTTACGAATTAACTGAGTAATTAAGCTATATATAAGCTATTTTTCTCTCTGATCATGATATGAAAACGGGCAAGATTTCATTCAGCTAAATTCGCCACTGAAAAGATTAAAACAAAATAAATCAGTTAATTTTAGCGGCATTGTACTAGATTAATTGACATTTTAATTTTAAAAATAACTTCTCTTTTATTTTTGAAGTCTATTTAGGGAGCTGTGGTTTCAATTATTAGTGAATGGATTCAATTTAGTTTCTTTTGGGTTATAATGTAACTTTTGAAGTTTACTCTTTGAATATTTTTTTACGGATTTCAGGGCTTAACAGCATAGCAGCATATTCCCACGACTCCTTATTGGAAACAGTTAAATACAAAGTTTTTAATTATTTCCCTTTTAAATTGCTAAATTAGCCCCAAGACCTGTATTTCACATAAACTGCCTCCAACAGGTATCTGTGGAGATCAAAGGGGGAGGCCTATGTTCAGCAGTGGACGTCCTATGGCTGAGATGATGATGATGATGATGATGCTTGCGAGACCACATTTAAAGGTTGTAGGTAGATAGTAGAGTGCCCATTGGGGAAGGTTAGTTTCGACAATCATCACTATTGGAATGATGAGCAAAAACTCTAAGCTGAAGAGTTTTCATAAAAGGATTTTTCTCGTAGTGAGCCTTATAAAGAAGTAGTTTTCCCTATTACAAAGTGATTAGACAGTTAGGTACGGTAGACGGCACATCTACGGTAACTGTCATGCACTATAACTCAATAGTAATAATGACGATTTTCCTATAAAACTATTACCACTGACCTGAAGTTGACTGTACACTCACAGTTGTTACGGATAAGTAACTGCTCGCTGTTTCACCGGCCCCAAAAACAACAAATGCTCAATTCTAATACGTAGTATTTAACTTGTTAGTGCTATGATGTTAACTTTAGTGCGTGGGAGACGTTGCTTAAAACTTTATTGTTGCTAAGCACACGTGGAATTATATCATACGTGAACGTTAATCTGTGGTTTATGAGATATGTAATGTCTTTTAGTAAAGGATTTGTATGACAGATTGCTAAAAATGTTTCTTGTACTTGAATAGAATTGATAACCAACCCGCATTGAGCAAGCGTGGTGATTGATGCTCAATCCTTCTCCATATGAGAGGAGCCTGTGCCCAGCAGTGGGACGATAAAAAGGCTGCAACAGTGACAACGACAGACTTGATAAATATGCTGCCTAGCGTGTCAAGGTTTCAGAAGATGTAGAAATAGTTGTTGGAGGAAATGATACTTCATGCTTAGAAAATATGTGTTTAGCTAGATTTGATTCCTAAAGCTATTTAAAGCAGAAGAAATATATACAAAATAGCTATTTATTTAGCTCTTTCTCTTATTATCTACCGGCACGATTCCGAAAAAACTTCACCAAAAGAAGTCCACATTGAATCGGAAAAAAACGTTCTGTAAAAGTCAAAAGAACATTCCAGAAACACAGAACAATTTGTCCAAACGTTGCTTCAAAAGTGAACACAACCCTTTCAGTTGTCGGTGGCTGAAATTACAAAGCCGAAACTCTCGGATAGCAAGCTATCGTGGAGTGAGGATCTCGTCGATCAAGTTAGTCGACAAACTTGCTAACTAACGGGCGCTCCCAATATTCTGTCTATCTTTTGTTTAGCTTACTAGAGATAGGAATTTGATGTTACTTGTATGTCACACAATAATAATGTCAAAATTAATAAAATAAGAAATAAATATTTATTAACGTAATTATCTTTTTCGCGTTCTAAAATTGCCACATCTGCGTCAATTATCTTGTTCGTATTAAATATAAAATGAACACTATTAAACATGAAATTAATACTTTCCACGAATGATACTCCACTTTAGAAATACACTAAGACTTGAAAACGAAATAACTAGGTTCAAGGTAAGTTTGCAGTAACTTCCTTGAATCTTCCTTAATAGGAACAAAAGGAATTATGAAACTACCGTCAGCAAAGCGCTCAAAGGATGGCTTAAAACTTATTCGCAGAACATTTGATATCTCGTTTACGTGAGAGAAAAAGGTCCCGTAATTTAAAGGTACAAGAAACAACCCATATTTAAGCTGAATAAATACAAACATAAAGTTCTACGAAATTAACATAACATAGTACCTGCCGTGATGGTGTTTCGTCGCCGTATTGCGGTTCACTCGTAGTCTGAGAGAACTAGTACTAGTAGTTTACCTAGTAACACATTTCTACACTTCAATATTAATCATAGTTCACATTCAAGCACAACACACACACAGAACATTAAACACTTACTTCAAAATATACACAGCACACACACCAATAGTCTACTTGACGTCCGTGCGTCATTTTTAGGGATCCAGCAGAATACCAGCGTCAGGTATTCTACCTGACACATGCTGAGTTGGACTCCCATTCGGTGCAAACGTAAGACACTGCAGCGCGCCGTTAATCTCTGATTGTACTTCATATTTCATGTTTCTCTTTCTACCCACTTCTTGTTTTGTTTATTTTTCTTATTGTGTATCTTTGTGGTGTCTTTTTGTTTGTCTGAATAAATGTTTTATCTATCTATCTATCTAGTATGTAGGTACCTCTACCTACCAGATCAGATAAAGATTGGATTACATATCTATAGCCTTAAGCCGATATACGGTTAGAGAATGTTAGCTGTGAGATGACGGCAGATAAAGGAGTATGGAACGAGAAAACATGCTGCACCGACCTCAAATAAAATTGGGATAAAACAGGAAGATGATAATGAACACACATAGCCTTTCTCTTAGTAAAACTCAATTTCAACATCTCTGAAATTGATTATTTTTTACCTTCTCTATTTGTGTTGCTTCCACTGGCTTTCTGCCAACCCCCAGTCTATGCTAGGAGTAGGTAAACGTGTTAGCATTCAATACACAAACTAGTCTACACTTAGATTGGACAAGTTGCAGCTAAAACAATTTTAGCGTTGCCCGGCGAACGTTCAAACTTAGATGCAATTTCGATGCAAGTATTAATTTCTATTGCTCATCTAACCTTCTAGTTTTGGAGTCAATAGAATAACGGGATATTGTTAGTCTTTGCTGTTGTGGCTGAAATGGAACTGGGGCCCGATTCTCCTAATTTTACTTAAGCGACATACGATTCACGTTCGACTCGGTTCGACTGAGATCCAATCCCGACTCGATTACGATTGAAGCGTATGTGGCATTCCGCTATTTTTTCTTTGAAATAAACTTTTTTATCCTTTTCTGTCATTCAATAACGAATCATTTTATCTGCAAATGATTTACGATTGCAATATGATTGTAGACCGAAATCACCAAAATAGCAGACCAATCGAAAACCAATCGAATGTCGTTAGAATACGATTGGTCTTTTATTAGTAGCAGAATGCCCGATATGGTTAAAACTGCTATTGCGAACATATTGCGATTCGATTTCTATTCGATTTTGACATTATTAACTTAGGAGAATCGGGGCCCTGGTTTGTGAGAAAACTTACCAAGAGTTTTCGTCATCATCAATACTCGCAGTTATTTTCTGTAACTTCTTAACAACAAGACATCAATTCATTTATATAATTAGGTAAATTAAACATCAGCTCGCTAGCACTTACCTTCAAGTATATAGGTACCAACAGACAAAACGAGATATTTAGTTCATTACAAACTTTTTCCTTCATAAAACCAAGACATAGGTATATGCTTATCAGAACAATGGGCTTTAAGTACAGCGCTTTAGATAGGTATAGTTTACATTGCCAACCAGACAGCCTGATGAAGGTAAGCTGTCTGCTTATTTATGTTGCTAGTTGCAAATGAAAAGCATACTAGGTTCATATTTGAATCATATAATTTTCGCGAGGTCCAGAGTTTTGTAGGAAGGGAAGAGCTCTGACCTAACAACAAGAACATTAAATTGAGTAGCACGTATAATAACAAACAATACTAATCATTCATTAATGTTTCTTTGTCAGGTCTTAGGCTAGCCTCTGGCCTTTTGACGCTCGACTTTTTCCTGAAAACTTATAGATAAAAATGTATTTAAACATGACTTCTTCGGATCTAGATAACCTGGAATTTATTGCTATGAATTTTCAAGAACTTACCTCATATTGCACTTAGCATGCATGTCTCAATAATGGTTTTATATAAATTATGTGTGAACCGATCCCATTCATCTGCGGTAGTCACGTATTGTAAAAGCAAATGGTGCTATTTTATTCCAAGCAAACGTAAAAGTAACACACTTAAACTGCACTTAGACTGCAGTAAATACCTTTTTGGATCGACTTTTTAGCCATTCTAGTAGCTTTACCAAGTCTAAAATGGGACTTCGAACTGGAAACTTTACGTTTGGTGTCCATATCCATTTTTAGGACTTCCAAATCTTAAGTTTCCCAATGTTTAACATAAAAAGAAACTTCATTTTATGCATGACGTTACTGACCTGCATTTCGCCTTTATCATGGCTCCCTAGGACCACAAAATGAACAGTAAAATAGAAACTCGCTGTGTAATCAAAGTTGACAGTAGGAAGTGCTAAAGGTACCTTTTCGTTATGTATTCGAACTCACAAACAAATGATACGAAACTAAAGTAAGGATCATCTATTAAATAGGACCAAATTAGTAATTTACAAAAAAAACGGCTGTTCTAGGAATACGGTGCAAATAAGTGGAATGCATTTCAACTGCAATACCTGCAATGTGCTGGGTAAGTGTATGAGATCAAATACCTAGGTACATGTTTATATGGTAACCAGACCTTGGGTACCTACTTTTTACGCCCATTTTATTATCAACATTTTCCGTTTTCGCACTTTTCAGCAGGTACGTTTAGGTACATTTTAGGAACATACCGACGCAAACGGTTACCTACAAACAATACCTACGATAAAGAGTAAAACAAATGTTTGTTTGTGCTCTATACGCTCCGAAAATATTTGAAAAATTCTAAAACTAGGAAGCTACGACAACCCCGAAGGAGTCCTTTGAACAGAAGTTCCTCGGTTCGCAGGAGAAACCGCGAGAGACATCTTGTATGAAATAAAATTCGACCAAATTCGAGTGGAGGACATTAAAAATATAGCCGTCCCTTGTTGTCGACTAACCCAGGGCTGTTTTTACCCAATTGACGGCTTTGAGAATTAAATGGGCCCTAATTTTTTTATAAAACTACTTCTATTACGACTGTTCTCAATATTCTGTCTACCTTTGGATTTCGTTACTAGACATAGAATTTTGACATTAGCCCAATACAAATAATACAAGTAAGATAAAATATTGGGAACGGGAGTTAGAGAACTACTTTTATCGATACTTTAGATTCAGTAGGTAATTAACTAGCTCTTGATTGGTAGATGATACAGACAAAACATAATATTATAGAACAAAATCTACCGACGCGTTTGTTTGTTCATGATAGACTCAAAAACTGATTTTCCTGTGGTTTTCATCCATAGATGGATTCATGAAGGACCGTGTGGAGTGGAGGTGAATCTCTAGCAATGAATAACACAGTATTTTTTTTTAATTATGAAATTAGACAGAGGTCTGTTAAAATTAATTGAAAGGATTGATTATCTCATTAATCAGCTGTATAAAGAATGTTAAGTAATTCAGGTAAATTGCCGTTGCAATGCATCTCAATAAACACCGTATTCCAGAACTATTATTTTGGAATTATCTAATCGATTATTGTTCAGCAGGAAGGGGTAATCTAACTACTACAACACGAATTTAAAATCTTTCATCACACAAAGTATTTATTGAAAAATAATTTTGATATGTTTCGTACCTCCAAAACATAAGCTATACTTTTGAAAGACACCGAACCTTTGCGCCCAGAGACAAAATAACATACAACCTTATTGTTAAGCTTTATTAATAAGCAAAAAAAGAAAATAGCTATTTATTTTTTAAATTCTAACTATATTACTGTCAACCTAATTTTATTTATTACGAGACAAAAGCGAGTTTCTATTTTAATGTTATTATAATAAAATACAACTTGGCTGTTCTTTTTTTAAAAGTTCTTTTCAATCATTCTTGTGGGCAGATGTGCTAACAATTTATAGTGTCAAAGAAAAAAAATGGCCGATATTTTTGACCGCTAACTTTTCAACTTACACAAGTACTAAATAACGTTTATTGAACACTGTTGGCACATCCAAAAAGTTCTCATAAATTCGAGACATCGCAAAACAGTCAAGTTGTTCACTACACATAATAGGATGTTTACAGACTAGAAGGAAAAGATTATATAAGTGTGAATCTTTGTATGTTTTATCACACAAAATAAAATCACCACTGTGACTTCATATACCTTTTTACATACATCGCTGCTTTAAAAAATATATATGTACATTATAACAATTTATTGCAAGACTGGCCGCCGATACAAAGTCCTGGCGGGCGGTTGAGTGACGCACGCAGTGACTTTGTTTGGCGGTACAGATATATTTAATATGCATACAGTTAATCTCGATTAATTCATTTATGAGTTACTTCATGTTGATTACATAATCTTTTAATGTAAAAATAGCCAGTAACTTTGTCAACAATACCATTTAATTTTCATTTAGATAAAAATTGATTCCAGAATTAATGAAAAGTAAAATAGCTTTATGTTAACTGTATGCATATTAAATATTATTATCACACAAAACTTGCTAATAAGATAGGATCTTTAAGAATTCACCAACTCGAAACACACAGAAACATTTTAAATTTGAAAAATAACAAGAAAATGTTCCTAGTGTGACAAGTCTTCAATCTCAATTCTCCTATTTTACTAACAACTCTGAATATAATTGTAAAACAAATGTTTTATTACTTAATCATCCCAAGTTCGCCGACAAGATAAACGTAAATTTTCTCAAAACAATTGAAACGAACTTTTAAAACTGACCTTAAAAATGAAAATTTATAGTAAAAACTTGATTTAAGAAAACAAACGATTGCGAAGAGAGTGAACTTGGGCCTCATTAGTCATAAAACATTTGAATTACATAACAGTTCAATTTTCAAACTATCCAAATTGGAAGTATTTTTTATGTAAACATTTCATTTGTACCATATATGGTACATCTTTCAACATCTAATATTGACAACAATAACCGGGCAATGTGATTAGAATACATATTGCACTTTATCAGATTCGGACAATACTAGAAATAACCGGTTATTGTCAGCATTATCAGACATTTTTCACTCATTTTCTCAATCATTTACAACAGATGAATGTTCGCTAAATATACCAGTCTAGAACATTCTATTCTCTCATCGTTTTATACAAGACAAATGTACAAATGTTTGAACCAACTTTCCTTAACATTCATTTTAGAATTCTGTTGGCGACAAATGTTGGGCAAAGAGATAAAATACTTATAGAATCAAACGCAGATCTCAATTTTTTTAAAACTATTTATCCAAAAAGGCATTCAAATGTTTTATGTATAAAATATTGTTATGTGTTATAGGTGTAGCTTATTGTTGATTTCCTTGCCCCATCAATGCTATTTAGGCAGCTTTATATAACTATTATTGAAAGTATGTAGTTCGATTGAATACTGCCTAGGTAGTTTCACATGTGCCCGTTTTTAAAAACTCAGTTATATTATTTTAAAATGCAGCTATAAACCAATGTAAAAACCATTAATCAAATCAAATATTTTTTTAAGCCGTTTTTTTCTAATTAAATAACTAACTTCCGCGCCTATTCAAATAAAGTATAGCTTAAAATTGAATCTTTTCGAATTAATGCCCAATATTTGTCGCCTCAAGAATCCTAAGTTACTTCCCTCGCTCACTATACACTTTCATACATTACATACATAGCTGCTTAAATGTCTTCAATAAAAAATATCTGCCATACCTACGCTCTCAATTCTGCATTAAATATGTCGCTATCATTTTTTTTAATACATTGATTAGCTCATATAGAAAAACGCAGAATCACTGAAGTACTTATATGATATTCCTATTTACAAAATTTTCGAATATTTCGAAAAAAACGTACAGCTTCTATATCTAAGAACACAGTCATTATGACGTTTAAAACTCGTCGACACTACAGTGGGTCTTAATTTTCTTATCAAGTGATTCTCTTTACATTGTACTAATATTATGAGAATAAGGTGGCCTAAGGCAAATCTATTGTGGAAATAAATTGTCGATTCTTGCTATGTTTGCAATAAACTAGTGTTTTTTTAACTGTACAGAGGAATAAAGGGATCAAAACGACTTATCTATTGATATGAAACCTAAGTCCTGGCTATGATAGCCTGGTAAAAACTATTTATAGTAATGGTATTCAACAATGGAGTGAAGCGGTCTGTTTCACGGAGTATTGAATAAATGGAGAATCTAACGCGCTAATGACACTTGATTGTAAGGCCACTAAATATATTTACCGCTAAATGTCATTTAAGACATCACTATATTTCTTCAATGTATAAACGTTGAGAGAACATGGTATTTTAAATACGTTTTGCAGTAAATTATTGCAAAAAGGTTTGAAAAAAATACGCAAATAAATCCTCCATTTATTCATTCATCCGTGATTCTATAAAATGAAACTCACTGGTACTTCCTTAAACCTCGTCTTTTATATAGTAACAACACTGTCACACACTTTCACTTCACCAAAACCTTTGCCTCGGTGGCCCCATCCATCGGTTGGGGGGTCGAGGCCCATTCCTCGGCCAGGGTTGCTGCGGGGAGAACCCTTGTGGCCTGAAATTAGTCCTAGGACCCCAATTCCTTGGGAACCGAGGGTTCATGAACCTCGGATGCGGTTGTACCCAGTCGTCGTTAGCGAAGTCTTCGAATGGGGGGGACGGGTTTCTGATTTCCTGATTAGGTGGTTTGTCTAAACCTCTGTTTCTCAAGTCCTCTTCGTAAGCGCTGTCGTTTGAATTTTCTTCTGTGAGGTCGAAGGTTTTTGGGTAAGTTGGGGGCTGTTGGAAGTTCATGTTGAAGTTTTTGAGGGAGGGGGGCATGGCATCGAAGGGATTGACCATGGGGGGTAGGACTGGGGCTGAATGCGACTCTTTCTTATCGCTTTTGATCTGTATAAGGTTTGTGTGATTATGATCGTTGTGAACCTTCCCGTTGTCGCCGCCAACTAATACTTTGTTGTTGTTGAAGCTGTGTCTACGTTCCGGCTGATTCTGCTGGTTCGAATACATGCGTTCTGAAAACAGTTTAAAATTGGACATGGAAACAATCCTCAAAAAAAAATATAATTAAAAATGACTAGTTCAATTTAAATTAAGAGCTCGTGGCTTAACTAATCTTTCAGCGTTTCGGAAGGCACGATAAGCGATCAGTCACGGCTGGCATTTTAACATCTTTGGCAGTTTTTACGCGTACTCAGAAGCCAGAAAATCTCACAATCAGTCTAACCAAACGTATCAAGTTTCCTGGGTAACTGGGTTGTGGAGGTCAAACAGGCAGTCGCTCCATGTGGCACACTGGGCCTCAGCTGCATCCGATAGACTGGAAGCTGACCCCAATATAGTTGGGAAAAGGCTAGGCAATTAAAATAATGTAAATAAATGTGTATCCTTACGTTGATCCTCGTCCTCAGACAGGTCCATGTCGACGCTCTCCACTATATCGGAGGGTGGCACCATCGGCGGTACTCTGTAATCCTGATCACATACTAAATGTTAATCACACTTATATTGTAAAGGAAAAAAGAAACTATTTATTCTTTCTTTAACACTAATATTGTAAAACCTAAGGTTCTCAATTGTTGGTTAATAAGATGGATAATTTTTTAGATTTGTTATACATATAGATATAATTGATTACTACGTCGTATAATTGGGTCTGTTTTCACCGGCAAGATGAACGTCTTTCACAAAAAAAGTGTTTTTAAAGAAAAGTGACGTTAATTTTGTCAATAATCTTAACCCTTAACTCTCTTAACCCTGTGTTGAGTGAAGTTAACCCTGTCTTAATATAAAAAATAATATAAAGTGAAGGAGAAATAACTTTCAAATAATATGAAATGTCTTCTATATAATAGGAAAATGATTAGAATATATTAATAGGAAAACGATAGTAATAATGGTCATACCTTATCTGTGTGAGATGAGGCCTATGCCCAGCAATGAGACAGTAAAATGACTGATTTATTATTCTGATTACAGCTACCGGAATATAACTTTGCTTCTCCGAAGTTAGCTCTTAGATGCGCAGGAGTCTTTTGTTCATACATTTTGCTTTTAAAGTCATTATTAGCAAACTTCGGACAAGTAAGGGTCAGTTCACACCGAGACGCGACGCGGCGCGACGCTGCGCGCACATTTTTCACAGAGCGACTCAGAATATACTTTATTCACTACACGAAAAGATACACATTACATTGTGCGGCGCAGCGCGGCGCAGCGCCGCAGCGCGAAATCATTGGCCTCTTTGAGTATCGTCGCGTCGCGTCGCGTCTCGGTGTGAACTGACCCTAATGCTACTTTAAAATAACCGCAAGGTTACATAAATGTGTGAAAAACAAACATTTCTTTTTTTGGAGATAGTAACTCCACTATTCGATTTTATATTGACTGGTCATACAGTTATTGCTACAATCAATTTACATGGAACAATCATTTGAAAGATGAATCAAAAGATTGGTAAAGAATGCTGCATTATTCTGTAATTTGTTTAACATTGAATAATTCCCTTATTTTGTATTGAACAATAATGTATAGGAAGAATAACTTACTTGATCCATTGATAAAGGCGGGTTCATCGGCCTAGGAACGGGTTGGTGCGTTAACGATATTAAATTCCTGTGGTCTACATCTGAAATTCATAATTTTGGAAGTCAGCATTAATTCTATCCGACAAAAACAAATAAAAAATAGTGAAGGTTGGGCGTTTCGGGGGCGTTAACAATTGCGCTCGCTCTGCCCGGGCCTGATTTTTCATGTTATCATTTCATCTTTCTCAGCCTTTACCTACACATACACCAAAGGTGGATCCAGATATGGGTTTTTAAATTGTCTTTGCGTAACCCAAACATGGGAACTTCCTTGTTAGACTGTTGAAAAGGGCGCCAAGAAACCACTCGCTCTCTGATTATATTCATCATCATCCTCCGAGCCTTTTCCCAACTATGTTGGGGTCGGCTTCTAGTCTAACCAGATTCAGCTGAGTACCAGTGCTTTACAAGCAGCGACTGCCTATCTGACCTCCTCAACCCAGTTATACGGGCAACCCAATACCCCTTGGTTAGACTGGTGTCAGAATTACTGGCTTCTGACTACCCGTAATGACTGCTAAGGATGTTCAATGACAGCCGGGCCCTACAGTTGAACGTGCCATCGGGAACACAGTCAATGGTGACTAAGATATACTTAGAAAGTACATACAAACTTAGAAAAGTTGCATTGGTACTTGCCTGACCTCGAATCGAACCCGCGCCCTCATACTTGAGAGGTTGGTTCTTTGCCCACTAGGCCGCCACGACTTTCTAATTCTCTTGCTCTCTAAATTATATTATAGAATGAATTTACCTTGATGCTGTACCGTGGGATGGCGGACGGGCGGCGGCGCGAGCGCGGGCGGCGGCGGCAGAGTCGGCAACATGCGGTGATCTACGTCTTCTAGCTCTGCAATCAGAATGTTATTGATTAATGTGTTGTTTAGCCTATTTTTTTATTACATTTTTACTTGCAATTGGAAACCGGTTAGTCAAAGAAGGAAAATTATGTCAATAAACGTTTTATTTGGACAGTTATTTATATTCAAATGTAAGGAGGTAACAATATTAAATGAATAGACGATATATACGAATAGGTATAGTAATTTTAGATTAGCTATTTATTTTTTTATAACACAAGTTTTTGTTTAGAAAATGTATAAAGCGTATCGCAAGGCAATATAATTAAATAAAAACCGGCTCTTTTGAAACCATAATTTGTTTCGTTTATATTAAACTGTTATCGAGATTTCTTATTTCATTCTTTTTTATTTTACTTGTGTTCTTGGAAGACAAGTATCATGAAAAAAGAAAAGACAATAATCAATTTGCGAAGATAGTAATAAAAAGTTTTGATCTAACTAAATAAATAAAAACTTACGGCCAAGTAGTGGTAACGTAGGTGGAGGTGGAGGAGGAGGCAATATCCCTCTGTGGTCTACGTCTGTTGGAATTTCCTGAAATCAATGACAAAAAAATATTTATTTACATATCAAATCGTCAGAATCTGAGATAATCACATAAAACACAGACGAATTCCAGTTTTGTATAACAGGTCCATTCGGATAGGTTAGGACGTTCACCATAATAAATATGAAAAATATTACATACTATCCCCTATATATTTTTTTATGTATGCATGTTCCATTATGAAATGAACGCATTTGTTTGTTGTTTGTCTGTTTCATAATACATATGTATTTATACGCGTAGTTAACCTGTGGGTAGTGCACGGGCTCGGGCGGCGGCAGCGGGCGCGGCGCGGGCGGCGGCGACTCCGGCGTGTCCGCGAACACGCCCGCGACGAGCGGGGGCACGCCACGCTACGGGGATAAACCAAAAAATATATTATAGAAGTGTTTATTATGGAAAATAATGTCCTTTAGAAGTCAAGATTTTGACGTCCTTTAGAAAAAAAAAATATTAAGCCGGGAAGATCCCATTTTTTTCGGACAGGCTACAGTCCTGTGGGAAACATAAAAACTGGTCGATATATTACATGGGGAGGAAAAGGACAACGGCCACACTCGGCCTAAAAACAGTCCACCAGTTTCATTATTACCCTGCCTCTAGCTCCGAAACTGCTGGACCGATTTGATTTGAAGAATTCTTTCACATTTGATAAGTTAGACTATCCCAGAGTAACATGGGCTATATTTTATCAGGGGACGGACAAATTCCCACAGAATGAGTGTTAAACCGCGACAAAACAGCGACTACAGCATAATGTAAAATCAAAAAGACTTCGAGTTACACCCCAAAAATTGGTCTTTCGTAAGCTAATTATTGGTAATTATAAAATTATTGGTAAAAATAACTTACAGGCATACTCCAATTACTGCTCCATGGACTCGTAGGTTCTGGGTGATAAGGCTCCGGCTCATCTGAAAAGAGGAACAAATATTATCTATGACAGCATTAAAAAATATATTAAACAAAACTCGTTAATAACAAAACACACATGCTAGCTTCTTCTATACGTAAGTATGTCTAACATTCAGAATCTATCGTGATATTTTGTTCTAATGCGTGAAATGAAAAAAAAAGGTAAATACGGGGGACGAACTTATTTATATTTGAAATCTTTCAATAAAATTCGCAGTTTGCACTAATATACCTAATAATTTAACCTTCCCCGTTCAAAAAACGTCGATTTTAAGCATTAGCGACTTGAGTACGAATCTAATCGACTTTCGCGGCGCAATCACAGAGTCGATCTGACTCGATTTGATCATAAATTCCAATATTGATCATAAGTCGGGTTTATGATATTGTTAAGGCCCAGGTTCACAGACAAAATTAACGTCAGTTCTTCAAACAACTGTTTACTATAAATTTTGACTTACAATTTGTATAGTAAACCGGACGTTTAAGTTATCGCTGACTATGGGACTAAGATCTTTGCATACCCGTTAGGTCCATGGTACCATAGAAGGAGGTTGGTGGCGGCGGGTTGCTTGGTGTATCCGGGGTAAGTAAATCTAGCCCGGGCAACCCGGGCAACGCGTCTTGTGACTTTTGGGACATCGGAGCGCTTGCTACTGCGAACAAATGTATTATTTTGCGAATACTCTTTATAAACCCCAGTTTTTTGCAATAAAGAAGCTACCTAATAACTGCCTATCACGGGCGTAAGGAACGTGTGTGAAACTAAACATGTAACATGCGGATTTTGGGTGAAATTGAAAACAAATTAGACACAAAATAAATAAAAAATCAGACAACTACGCCGTACATGTCTATAGGTGAAAGTTGCAAGCAAGTTTTAACCCTATCTTTATGTACTATAGTTTATTTTCGGTCTAGCTGAGTACGTGGATAGGGCAAAAGCGGAAATAAAAATTAACATATCAAAAAGGCCGTAAGCAAGCAGTTTCAAAGGAAAAATCAAACAGACACACAAACAAACTAACCTGAATTATTGTCCGAAGCGTTGGTATTGTTGTCGGACATAAGGTTTTTAATAACATCATTTATGTTAAAATCTTGCTTATCGTTCGGCCTATTATTAATCACTTCGATTTTGTTGGCTGAAATACAAAATCAAGTGTGAACAACTTTGCCGTTTTGCGGCATAAGTTTTTAGACATGTTTTTAAACAATTTGATAGTAAGAAAGGCATCTTAATAATATTTCTGTAAGGGCTTAGAAATAATCTTTCGTTGCATATGCTTTTGAACCTCATTTTTGTCAATAACACTTAAAATTAACGACCTTTATAGCACCGTAATATTTTTTATGCATACCAATTTTATTAAGTTAATTATGATGATATGTAACTAGAATCTTTTAGTTTTATATAATAACTAGCTGTTGCCCGCGACTTCGTCTGCGTGGGCAACTTGGAATTGTCAAAATACTACTTATGCCGTAGCGTAGGTGTATTCTTTTACATAACAATATGATTAGGATTACCACTTAGCAGCAGCACGGGTTGATCAATCAAGGTGGTGTCGACGATGTGTGACTATTTATCTAAACAAAAGAAGTAAAGTTTGTGACGTTGAGGAAATCTCTGGATCTAGTCAACCGATTTGGAAAATTATTACGTAATTCAAACATAAAACAAAGGTCTGACAAAGTTGTCATTTGTACATTTTCTGCAGCAGCTGCGACAAATCAAGAGCCAGAAAGTCTGTCAAACAGTTTTACTTACCACGGATAACGCGGTGTCTAGTTCACTGGGTTGAAGAGATCAGATAGGCACTCCAAGTAAACATTGGTACTCAAAAAGATTCGGTTTGACTGGAAGCCAACACCCACACAATTGAGGAATAACTGGGTGGATGATGACTGAGTCATCAGGCAAGCGCATAGTTTCACTACTTGTATTTCGGGGATTTTATGTGCACTCACTCACTATGTTATGTTGGAATTCCACCGAAATGTTTGCATTAGTTCACGATCAGGTAAAGTATACGTCCGAGAGAGTAAGTCCAATTCGTGTGTTGGCACTTGAAGCCTGCAGTTCTTCCAAGATTTTCAAAATGTACGCTCGCAATTTGTCATTTCTTGGTGGAGCCAGCAGATCAGAAGAAACATAAGTGCTGTGTATACTGTGCGTCACTACTGCACAACGGTAAAATTTCGTCTTTATAAATAGCACAAACGTCCGCTCCATATTATGTGTCACATGTAGGTAAACAGGACAACAGTATATTATCATCGAACCGCTTTCAAAGATCTGATGGGCGAACAGACCAGAACTGACTTGATCGCCTCGAGAAAATGAGAGCTCTATGAAGCGATCATTCGCTTTGGTTCCTACTGTTATTGTGGTTTCTGAAAATGTATTCAATTACCAACGATGAATATAATTCTTAGCCGGCCGACTCTTTTGACTTCTCGAAAATCATAACGTTGGTTTTTTTGCAATGCACAAACGGAAATTCTATACATTACACATTCGATATTCACACTTCTACAGAATTGATATTAAAAGGTTTGACAACGGGCTATAGTAGCGTAGTTAAACTAACTGAAACAATTTTAGTGATCCTTCAATAAAGTTAGAGAAGCGGGTGTGCATGATGAACATTAAGAGTTGGTAAATACGTGATGAAGATGACCTAATTCATTACTATTCTAATTTGTTCATGTACCACAAAACTCAAGTTAAGGTGGAGAAAAGGATTACCAAGCTCCCAAAGGCCTGGGCATTTGCAACACGTTGCATGGCATCCTGAAAGGTTACGTAATTCTCAGCCATCAGTTTGTGCAGCGTGAGGGCGTGTCAGGCTTTGGCCCTAGTGGGCCTCACAGGGGTTTGCTGAATCTCCTTGAGGGGCGCGTGAAATAACGGGTCTCCCAGAAGCCGGAAGGTCGATGACCCACTCAAAACTAATCGCTCACGCCTACGGTGGCCGGGGGTCGTCTCTCGACATCCGGCTTTCGTGGTGTCTTACCGCAGTGGCTGGGATGAGAGTTGGGAATTTTCAGTCGCTCCGCCGCCTGATTCTTTGTCATCCCATTTCTTCTCGCTCCAGATCATGGTTTAAACCGGGGCCGGGTGCGATAGGTCGCACAGTCCGCACAGTGGTGACACCCGGGCGCCACCTCCATGAGATCGGAGTTGGGAATGTATGTTTGCAAAAACTAATAGAACATTTAGCAAAAACACGTTTGATAGTAATTCTGTCTTAGTAACTGAATAATATAAATGATATAAACGTAGCTATATAAAAGATGTTTTTTTAGACTCAGTCCGTGGGTCTGACTGTGACTGTTCGTAATTGTAAACGGTGTATTTGTGATATAATTCTTAGCTCGATGATTTGTGATCAGAAGTTGAAAGCAAGTATGTCTCTGGCCTGCGACGCGTTATTTGTACGTTTTCAGAACGAACGAACTCTTGTCTTCTGTTGACATCTTATTGACGTATTGTGACAGGTAGTTATTCCCATTGATGTTAATTTTAGAAGTGACACAATGTTTTCGGTCGTATTTTGCCTACATTCTTCATTACTCAAAAAGTATATTAATAAGGACCTTCTATTTATATGTAAGTGAATTCAAAATAATGTAATATATTAAAACCAGGAACTTATTTTTAAGGATGCTTGAATATTAATTACAATGTTTTTTTTATAATAATAAAATCTTAGACTCGGAATGCACTTTCAGTGTGATGCATGTTTGTTATTGGATGAAATTAATGGATATTCATGTTTATGAGAGGTATAGCTTATATTACGTCAGAACAACATATTTAGACTTTTAAGAATGTGGGGAAGTTCATAATTTCTTTGGGACGTGGGTGCCGCTTCCCATGGGAACTACTGCCCGCACCGGGATAAAATATACCCTACATATGTTACTCGCAGATAATGTAGCTTTCTAATGGTGAAAGAATTATAAAAATGTCCCTGATGATGCGCTGATATTTCTTGTAGTGTTTTTATAATAGCGAAATACACACGTTGTCATATAATTTTTTCTTGAAAGTAAGAACATACCATGACAAAGTGAAGTCTGTTTTCATTGATATTTTACCTACTACCAGTTTTATGGCACATCTGTTTCTGCATGATTTTCTTCATCTATAATTTTAGGATATCATTTCTTTAAATTCAGTTTTTTGCTCAAGTTACTTATAAAAGCGTTATTTTCTATGTAAAGATTGATAATAGGCCGATAAACTTACAAAGTTCAACATTCAAATATGTGTCATTATTGCACCCGCTGTTGCAGAAACGTTAACAGAAATTATCGTTCATTGCTCATCCCCCGTAGGTGATAGCGTGATAATATATATCCTATATGTTGAACCGGTTCCCAGGTAATATTCATGCAAAATTTGATTTAAATCTATGTAGTACTTTTCGAGTTCAGTGAGACCAAACATACAGACAAACAGACAAACAGACATACAGACAAACAGACAAACAGACAAACAGACAAAAATTCTAAAAACTATATATTTGGGTTCAGAATCGATAATAGATCACCCCCCAAGTATTCTTTTAAAAAAATATTCAATGTACAGTTTTGACTTTCCTATCATTTTATTATATGTATAGATATATTATTTTTATATAATAATAATCTTGTTGTCATCATCAGCATTTCATGGAAACAAATGAGACGGTGATTATCTATGCATAACGTTCACAAAATATGTATCTTTTGATCCACTCTCTCTAACAAACAGTAGGTATCTCAAATGTCCGCAAAATTTTTGACCTATGTTAAAGTCCTCGATATGACAAGGTTTACACAGAAATTACATAAAATTTTCTTATGTACTAAATTACATAGATAGAAAGCTAACTCACCATTATTAACATTTTCAGTGGACTCGTTGAACAAAGCCATGGGGTTGTCGGACGTTAGGAATGAAGTCAGCCCCAAATTGTAGAGAGACCCATCGGCAGCTATCGACGAGTTGAACGTCTGGTCGATGTTGTATGCAACTGTAATTAAAGAGAAACATTTAAAATTACTTTTAGAGCCCCCGCAGACCACAGACTTTTTATCGGCCGATAGTTTAGTCGGGTTGGCCTGCTAGTACGCACACCGAGCCAACTAAACAGTTTAGTCGGTGATGAGTGCGCAAACTATCCCAACAGTCTGCCGACTATTTGCTAGTTTCTAACCAACTGGTGAAAAGTTTGGTCGCACCGCACAATGAAAATTAATAAAACATTGCATAGAAATGCTATTATTGCTCTCATACACCGGAGAAGGAATATTAAAAAGAGAGCCCGAGAGTATTGGGTGCATCCTATCTTTAGTGATAGATTATTAAGTTTTTTTTATAAAGTGTAGGGCGTTTTTCGACTTCCTCGATCAAAGTTACGATCGAAGATTCCGAAATAAGTGACTGAGAATTGGGCGACGCCATTTTACAAAACACGCGCGACCGACCATTCGCTGTCAAAGCTCGGAGTGAACTGAACTATCGGCTTAGTCGGCCGACTAAAAAATCGTCATGTGTGCGCGCGTGGTAGGGAGCCAATACTGATTATACGGTCGGCCGATAGTTTGCCGACACTTTAGTTTGAATTGAATCGGGAAGCCCATCAAACTTGTTTATCGGCCGATACCAAATCGTCATAGGCTAAGAACTCACGGAGCGATTTTGAACCGTGCCCGCCGCGGTGGCGGAACTGCGTTTTTAATTTCAAACTCACGAGACCGGTTATTTGCGCGGTTACACAGCCGTCGCGGTTGAGATTATCACCCGCAAACGTGGCGGGCAATGATCGCAAGACGCAAGACGGGCAGCCTCTGCGCTACTGCGATCGCCGGCCAATCGACCGCGGAGCGCGCGGGCGCAACCCGCCGAGTCTGCGGGTGACCGCGGCCCGCGCGATTCTACTAGTTGCCCGCCGGTGCAGCGGGACCCGCAAACAAACGCGCAGACTGCGGGCGTAAAACGCGTCGTGAAATGTGCTTTAATTTTTTACATGTATATCTGCATTCTACAGAAGCTACGGGCCCGCAGCCGCGGCGGTCGCGGGTGAAAATCGCTTCGTGAGTTCTTAGCCATAGTGTGCGCACTTGCTTACATCTGCGTACTGATTAAGAGCCCGACCAAACTATCGGCCGATAAAAAGTCTGTGGTCTGCGGGGGCTCTTAGATCACAGTTTTAGGAGATTTTCAGCCCAAAAACCCCGAGTATACAAAAATAGAGTAGCCTTCCTGCAAGAATCATCTTAGGATCCTCTAAGAATCAACAAAATATACAAAAACAACATACCTAAAATCGGATTTTAACTGACTTCTAATAACTGTTTACTCCACATTTTCACATTCAATTTTAATTAAGTTTACTTTAAGTTAACAGTATGAATGTGGACGGATATAGTGGAAGAGGAAGATGGATTGTGTGAAAGTAGTGGTGAAAGTAGATATGGTAAGAAAGAATGTTACTTGTGAGATGACGGCAGATAGAAGAGTATGGAAGAAGAAAACATGCTGCGCCGACCCCAAATAAAATTGGGATAAGGGCAGGAGGATGATGATACTTTAAGTTCACAGTAATTCATTGTCTTCAGAAAATTAATGTTTATGCTGTCATTGCACACTTTCTCAAGAATTCTTAATAAAAACGAGTGTAAAACCACTTACTCTCATCTTCATCCCCTCCATCAGTAGGCACGGGCAGCTCCAGATCCTCATCAGGTCCCGGCGAGGGCACGTCCTCGTCCCGCTGAGGCGGCGACGGCGCGGCGTTGGGCAGCGACGGCGTTAGCTCGTCTAGCTTGCGCTTTAGAGCTCGGACGCGGGCCCCGAAGTTTTTGTAGGCCTGGAATTAAAGAAATTAAAAAATAGAAATAGTCACACAAAAATATAGGTTATTTTTGTGTGACATTTTATCCTTAATCCTGTATCCCTAAAGGAAGTTGGGTGAAATGTGAGGAAGAGGTCCTCAATTTGGATGTTTGAATGTGTTGATTCTTAAGTTGGTATATTAATACTAAAACACATAAGTATATTATTAGATCAATGAGACATATCTAAATCATCGTACATCGATATGTTAGTGTGAACATGAAAGAAATTAGTTCTCAAAGTATTTTTATTCCATTCTTGTTAGAAGTATTTTACATTAACTATATTAGCAAAAATAGCATCAGTTAAGAAAAATTGCGTGGCTTATGGCAAAACGGTATAGAATAGCCATATCTGACATATGTTTTACAAATAATAAGTACTTTGACTTTGATACTTTGACTTTGACTGATCAAAACACTTTCATTAAAACTATACTCACATAAGCAACCACTTTGACTTCACCCCTCTGCGTAGAATAGTACTGTGTGGCAGACGTAAGCAATGCTAACAAGGCCTCTCTGGCTACTATCTCTCTCTGTAACGCAGCTGTGTACCGTTCCACGCAAGCAATGCCATCATTCAGTTCTTTTTCTACATCATCTTTATTGCCTCTTTCTGAAAATGGTAGAAGTTTTACTTATAGTTTTTTTTTTAAATATAATACTTTTCAATCTGATTGACTAAGATAACTACTTTGCAAATAAAAAAATAAGTACTCAAAATTAAAAGGTGATCATAATACAAAACAACATTCATGGAATGACACGAAAACTTTGTTTTTCAAGGGATTATTTTTGTTATTTAAGGTTCAATTAACAACTGTTTCTTATTTTATTGCTTGTGACACAGACAAATATCAGGATTCCTATAATTCCATTTAAAATTAATCTATAAAAAGTAAAAAATAAATCATAAAAAGCGAGCAAACCTTCATACAAACCCTTGAGACTGGCTCTCAATAAATCAGCATCAGATAGTTCTAAATGACTATCATGAATGTCTTTGAGCCTCATATCTGTGTCCGCCTCCAATACGGAACATTGCTTTATCTTGTTAACTAATTGCGTCGGCTGAAAATAATCCATTAAAAAATAAACATGTTGCCCTTTTGCGTATTGAAAATGGTCTCTTACTAATTAAGACCTTATTCTTGGTTTGTGTCAGAACAATGAGACTTATCAGCCATTATTGGTAACATCCGCAAAGGTTGATTGAATATTATACTAAGCTATGCTTGCCATGGCCAACAAACAAGTCATGACAAGTTCCTCTGTTTACAGTCCGTCAACCAACTTGACATGCAGTCTCATCTAAAGGCCTGATAAACAGTCACTCGATGTAAGACAATTGTACTCAGCTGGGACTGGTTAAATCAGGAAGCTGATGCCAAGATAGTTCGGAAAAAGACTAGGCAAATTATATTATTTTGATGAACGTATCTTCCTGCAAAGAACAATGCTCAAAAAAAACCCAAGCCCGGCACAAAAGAACTGTAACTCAAAATATACTTTACATTTCTTTTGCACCAGGCCTGGGCTTTATTCTCATACTTCATGAGCATTATCCTATAATTTTGTTTGATAAAACTAGTAAGGTGATATTGAACTAAAATAATATTTGTTTCATAAAATTTTGCTTACTTGGAACTCGGAATCATCATCGGTTTTCTTAATGGCACCAGCACTAAGCAAGCCGGTTAGATCCGATAGGAACTCATCATCGTATACTGATCTCTGTTCCCAAATCTTGAAGATTCGGAGTATTTTTGGCCTGACTTTTTCATCTCTGAAATGAAAGAATGTTTGACTTGGGAGATGCTGAACAGGGTTTTTGTACTTGTGTTATTTTTGTGTACCTCGTAAACACAAATGTGCAATTCTTTAATAACATATTCCTATAAGGCTATAATGTCTATATTATTTACAACAAATTCCTGCCAGTAGGCAAAGCATTGGATTCTTAGTAAAGCACCAGAGTCCTTATTTGTTCTATTTTTATAATTCCACCTTACACTGTATATATGGAACACAATAAAGGAATGAATATGAATTAGAAGAGGTTATACAAATATTTTTATTACTCAAAAGATAATTTGGTGTAACTTCATTTCATTGTTTTTCTTTTAACAGAGCACTGAACCTGTTACTGAACCTCTTTAAACTGTTTAATATTGCCTTAACTAATATTATTATGTAATAAAATAAAAAATATACCTTGATTACATTGTCAATATGTTTTGTGTACATTCAACAAAAACTAACCTGACCAATGGAGTAGCTTTTTGCAAATTGAGCCCCCAGCTCTCCACAAACTCATAGTTCTTCCTCTTGCTGTACTGGATCACATCATTCGCCAAGTAGAACAGAACCAGTCTCTGCTCCACCTTCACCCTTTTCAAAACATTCAACCAACTTGATACTATCTTTTTATGATGCGGCCGTTGTTTAAGGCACCATGATGACAAGCCCTGGATACTCTCCTGAGTATCTTTCAGCTGCATCAAACGTTTCTCAAACGCTAATGTGTTAAACTCCTCAGTTTCACCCATTGTTATCAAACTAACAAATTATCACTGACACATTATACTTCTATAGCGTCCCAAACATGACACTCAATACTGTATATTAAGCACTTGTCGTAAACACAACCATGATCAAATTATTGCCGATTTAAACGCATGAAATAAACACACAGAACGATATTAGACCAAATAAACGCAATGAAAAACCGCGTTGTTAGCACTAATTTAGATTCCATGCATGTTGCAGATTAAAACACGGAATATTGCATTCCTTATACACGGCTCCCATAAGATGTGTATAACAATTTTATACATCAGTTTAATCTTGCAAATTTTAAACAAATACAGAGAAATTAGAAATTATTACGGAACTATTGCCAAAGACAACAACCGCCATTTTCTCGGAAGAATGTTTTTTTAGAGTATGCAGCATAGCGGATAGGCAAAAGTATATTGCTTGCATACAGCCTAATGGTGACAAAGTTCACACAGAGTGATTTTTTTTTGTTTTACATAAAAAGTACGTATTTATACTATGTTACAAGATATTTATTTTATTTTGTTTAAATATTACTTCAAACTAAATACTACAAGTAACTGCTACATGTCATCACCAAACAAAAATGATTTCCTTGATGAAACTGTATGTTTATAATTTACGATCATAAAGTAGGTATATAACAAAATATACATTTTTGGAACAACGTGATGCACAATAAGGAAAAAAATAAGCCACATTTGAAATAACTCGAGATCAAATGTTGAGCATCATAAATATTTTTATCGATGTCATCTGTGGTTGTAACTGGTATTCTGAGCACACCCACCTCTGTGCGAACTAGAGAGACAGAGGCGAACGAATTTTGTCTTCAGTGTTTGTGTTCATTGGTTGGAGGAAGAAAAAGAAAACCAACACGTTTTATAATAATATTTATTTTGTTTATTATATTTGTTAAGTGAATTTAATACTGAGCGGTCCATCCAAGCTTTTGTGTAAGTACCTTTAACAGTAAATAAATATTTTACCTTATTCCCTTTTATCATGTAGGTAGGTGTAGCAATTCGTCATTAAAAGCTGCTGTGAATCATTTATAAATCTACAAAATGATAACAAATCTATACTGATAAAATGTATTAAGTAATTCTCTTTTATCGTTGAAATTAAAATAAACAAAAACACTCAACACATTAGTTAGATACCTAGAAACAATTGCCGGTGTGTTATTGGTAGGTAGGTATGTACCTCCCTGCAAAGCTTCCCTGTTTCCCATTTCAGTCGCTCGTATGCAGTTGTGCATTCAGTGAGAGAGAATAGTGAAATAATTCGCGTCATCTCGATATTGATCTGCGTTCGGTAATGTGAATATCTAGGTGTAGTTGTAGGTACAAACCTTGCATTGATTTTCGGAGTTAGCAGCTAGTCGCGGCCTAGCCTTGAGGATCACGGTGGGTGTACGGTCGTTCCGCGTCGTATACACAAACTTACTCATTTTTAATTCTGACCCAGTACGGTATGTGATTAAAAGCTATGCGATTTTAAAAGATAGACAGTTTGGTACTTGCTTTTAGGATATTTAGCACTCATGATGCGATTGTTTACAAGTTAAAAAAAAATGAGTGGAATGGCTGTTGGAACTGACGTAATTTTCTGCTTGTATTTTGGTAATGGTTTTATAACTGTGTTGGTAGATATCTTCTTGCACTTATTTTTTTCTACTAATATTAACAAAGCGAAATTAAATGATTTAGTCTGTCTGGCTTTTATACTAAATTGAGAATCCGATTCAAATTATATTTGATACACAGATAGTATTCGTAACTAGAGCTCGAGAAACTATGTACCTACCTACCTAAACTACTTTTCGTACGGGTGAGGAAAATATTTCCCTCAGGACTGGGGTGGGCCCTAGCTGTGAAATATTCATAAGTATATCATCTACTTACTGACGTTACATTACTTCGACAATCATCTATGCTGACCCCAAACCCCAACCCACTCCATCTAGAGTCTAGACTAGAGGTACCTACATTGGACATCAACTGGCTAACGAATGAATTTTCTGTTCTTAATTACGTTGAACACGCAATACGCGAATTTTGTGTGATTATGCCTAATTAAATTGATAAGATTTTTCATATTACATAAGTACATATTTTTGGATAAGATAATGTTTTGTTTGAGTGTATTCTCACTTCTAATTTGTAGTTTACAAGCCTAGCTATACTAATTCTACATACACTCCATATTTTTAATTTCCTAGTGACATTTTAAGTCTGTTCGTGTGATCAGCTTTTAAGTACTTTTCTAAAGTATTCACAACAATGTTTCTTTTTTCCAGATTGCCAAGATGATTGTACTGACTGGAAGCAACTTAGGAGAGAGGCAGAGAGAATTGAACGAGAAAGTGAAAGAAGCGGCAGACAAGGATGTAGACTTCGATCAAATCAAAGACACAACAGAGGAGTCTGATGTGGACAAGTTATTTAAAATAGACCTTGCATCCAAATACGGGAACATCGAATACATTATCGAAGTACTTAAATCTGGCGATAGTCTGTACATATCCAGAGCTCTCAAATGTAGCTGGCTTTACGGCGAAGATTTCGCAAAATTCATCAATGCCGATTATCTCCACAAAAATGTCGTGCCATTTCTGTCTAGCAAAATGAAGAAAAAACTCTTAACAGCAATTTCTATGCACGTCAGAAATGAAACAAGGGCTGAAAGCTTTTACAAGTATTGCATGGATAACAAATACACAGGCATTGCTTTAAAATTCCTCAATTTTACCAGTGAGAGCTTTAAGTTAGAAGTGCTAAAAGATGATACAAAATGTAATCGAATGATATCAGACTGTGGAAGTGAATATCTCAAGAACTTCATTGGAGTTTCATTCACTTTAGCAGAAGCGTATGTTGCGACATTTCCTGAAACTGCAAGAATGCCAGCATTCGCAGGACTTAGCTATTTGTATACGGTTTCCGATGACAAATATTTGGATCTGTTGGAAAAATCTGTGGTGTTAAATCCTTACAACACTACCATTTTGGGTTTACGCATTTCTAAAAGCATAATGAAACACCATAAGGATGATAGGGTTCTAAGTAAACCATCACTTTACGTAAGAATTATTCATAAAACTGCGATAGTTAAATACAGTACAGCAGAAGATGCAAAAAAATACGCAGTTGCTGTGCTGCCTGAAAATGTCGAAAATTTTTGGAATCAAAACTATTGCAGCAAATATAAGTTTATTCTTGATAAAATTCAAGATGGGAAATTTGAATTCGTCAAACAGATATTTACAGCTAAGTATCCTGGTGAAGCATTTGAAACTCATTTGAATTTCTATCAGAAGCAGTTCTACAAAATAATGACTACAGAAGAAAAAGAAACTTGGGCTCTTCAACAAATAGCCAGCGGATCAGAGATTCTCGGAATAGGCAAAGATTATAATTGGTACAAGTTCATTAGCTTTGAAAAAGCTTTTGAAGAAATTAAAAAGCTCGTGTTGGTGACTCCGGATTATATTAAACGGGCTGACATGATGCTTATCTTGGTAGATTCTGCAAAAACCCAACGCGATTTAGCAAAACTGCTCAAACATTACTACGAGAGGCATGCTAATGAACAGAAATACATCAAAGAGAACTTCCTCGATAGGGTGATGCAGAATTTTAATGTTTTCGAATTCAATGATGACTGCTGGTCGGCCTGGAACAAATTGTTTTACAACCTCGATGTCTACAGTCTGACAGTCTATAGCAGCAAGAGTGAATACAAAATCATCGCCCTCATATACCATATCATTAATCACATAGATATACCTGAGGCCATAACAACTCACATCAATTCGGAAATGCAATTTTATGCATTAAAATTGAATACAGATAAGCTAAAAAAAGAGGAGGTAGAAATGGTGTTCCAGTATTTATTCGAATTTTATATGACTGAAATCAGGAAATTCGAAAATGTACCTTACAGTGATGATGTAAAGTATCGCTTAAGGAGATATATTCATTTCATCCTAGACCTTTTGGATCAATATGACAGGACTAAACTGGATTGCCCCGAGCTTGTTAACCAGTTTATGAAGAAAGATTGGGATGAATTTAGTTGCCACAGGTTGCTACGTGAGCCTAAAAAATGCCAGGTAACGAGGGTAGATTTGTTACGTCTCTTGAAGAAAGACGCAAGTCTACTTGTTAAACACCTTCCAGAAGTTCAAGACAATATTGATAACTCCTTCAAGTATGATATCAGCACAGTACTGAAGAAACTAAAAATATATTTTTCAAACGACATTGCAAAGGATTACCTCAAGTTTTTTAATGATATATTGGCAGCAGAAGACAGGCTGTGGTTGAAAGAAGCTCATGCTGCAGTACACGGCATTTTTCAACTAGGGGATGAGAATTTGAAAGTTGATTTTATGAAAAAGTATGCCCCAACAGAAGCTGTTATTAACCACAGCGAAATTGACGAGAAGTTGTTACGGATTCAGCAAGCCATATGCTCGCATGCTTGCTACTCGCGCCCTCCTGTGCCCCTGCAAAGTGTGCTAATGTACATCAAAGGAGACTACGTACACTTTTGTTTACCAATGTTCCATTCCTATTTGGCTAACCTGCCACTTCCACTTTGTATTGAATTCGTTGAAGCGATATTGAATACTCCAGTGTCAATCCAAAAACATGGCATACGACTCGCTTTCGAGTGCTTTAGCGAAGAAAACTTAAATACATTAGTATTAAGAGCTTGGAAAAAGACGAAAAACGTATCCCTCAGGTTGATTATTTTCAAAGCGCTTCATGCCAAAATATTGAAAGAATCAAATACTCAGGGAATTTTGTTTGACACATTAAAAACAATTGCGCTGACTCTTGGACAAGATGATGACGATGAGATATTTAGGCTCCTCATTTCCCGTCAATGGCCTGAGCCGATGAAGCTCGAATGCATCGATATTGCTTGGAAAGTGGTGAGCCAATTTCCGCCAAAACAAGCAAACCTCGCCCGCATGCGTCTTGTAATAAATTGCATGTCCAATAACATCAATATAATTCGTTCAGACTCCATTTCTGGTATTATAGACACATTTATGTCAACAGTATTTAAACAGGAAGAGGAAGAAGAAGGAAACGGCAAAAAACAAAGTGCAGAAGCTATCGCCTTAATAGACGCCAAGTGGGAACTTACAGCAACATACATAATAAATATTAAGGACATAAATGATCTTAGTAAAAAAATTGAAGTTGCGAAGCACATATTGAACAAGTGTTTAAGATCACAGGAGTCCGGGGCCCGCCAAAATAGGCAAGACTTGCTTAAAACTTGTATGACATTTGTCAATAATATGGAGTTCAGATGTTATGATCAGGAAATTTCCCGTTATGAAAATGTGAATACCATGATGCAATTTGTACTAAAAACACTGTATGACAGTTTACCACTTGAAGAGATTTATATTGAAATATGGGAGTTACGACTGGGAATGCTAGTTAGAAATGTTTTGATGTCCCATAAGAAGCTCGAAGGTCAGGAACAAATAAACAAGGATGCCATTAAAGTAATTGTCATGTCATTTGCTAAAGAACTTAGCAACTTGATCAAAGAGTTAATTGACACTGGACTATACTTCAATTCATTTTTATCAGACATTCAAAGTAAAATCCTTAATAAAATGAAAACGGTAAAGGTCAAGTTCGATATAAAGATCAAGTTTTGTAATATGATTAGTACATTGTGTTTGGGCCTAATGACGTTTGGAATACCTGAGATGTACTTGCTTGTAGTAAATCTTTTGCCCGACAGTTGTAATCCCGAACTGGACGAAGACTATAGGTCGGTCGTCACCAAGTTATATAACGTTGAAAACAAAGAAATCCGCTGCAATCTGTACCGGAAACTAAACAAATCTGATTATAAAGTTCTTGATATAATTGGACAATAAGTGTTAGAGTTTTAGAACTGTTGTTGTTAGCAAGCTGTTTAAATGTGCATTTATATGTATTATTACACTGTATTATTTAAAACGAGTGTTTTATTTGTCATGCTTTACCAGATATTCCAAGGGTGCAAAAAGGTGTCTGAATAAAACATCTCAATTAAATTTTTATTCTGCGAATTTAATCTGTAATCTACACAAAAATGCAACGTTATCAATATCCCGTATAAAAAATAAGTACAACAACAAATTTAATATCTACGACACGTTACCACAAAATACATAGGTACAGAAGTCAATCTACATACAAAGCGCGTTCGAGTCACGCAGACATAGGTGTCTATGTGTGCGTGTTCACAGACGCGCTGTCTCAAAACAACTCAAAACAGTGCGAGCGCGGCTGCCGCTTTCTTGAGATACGCGCGGCACACACAAGGTAGATAAATGTGCACGCGTTGTGATATCTAACTGTAATTTGATTTTTAATTTTAATAACAAAAGAAAAAGTAATAACAAAAATGTCGTATTGTAACTGTTCAGTGGACGGTTGTTTTAATACAATAATAAACAGTGAACTGTCGTTTTTTAGCCTGCCGGTTGATTCAGAGGGGTAAGTACCTATAGTATGTAATGTACCTACTTATTTTCTTATATTTCGATGGTTCGTTTAATAAACGCAGTAGGTACAATTAGGTGGGCAGGTAAGCCCCGGCGGTCTCTGGCCCAATGCCGTAATAAGTTTTGCTAGTGTCGACCCAGGCGAAGCTGCCAACCTACCCTCAAAGATTATTACTAGGTAGTAGGAGTTAATAATTTTTGTGATCATGGCGAGAGTATGTTGTAAGGTAGACGAAATAAAACCGGTCAAGTGCGAGTCGGACTCGCATTCAAGGTTTCTGTAGGTAGAAGCAAGCTTAGATTAGGGACTGTACCAACCAATTACCTACATACAAAAAAAAATTGTTCGCAAGTAAAGAGGTACTTTGTTTTACATAGTGTTTTATGGTATATACCTCTGAATAACAAAATTATAAATTTGTTTCTGAAAAAGATCGGTATCTCGTTCAAACTAATTTCCGTTGAAAGTGTTTATTAACCTCTTGTACCTATGCCACATCAAATATTTTATTATTATTGGTTTATATTTCATTTTTCCTGTTTTATTTTCAACAATAAATAAATAATTAGATACGAGTACCACTACCACGTTAGTTTTATGCGCATAAAAAAGTTGACAACCCTAGCGCGACCGCCGAGTTTAGGCATGAAAAGTGAAGTACATACATGAGATTGACTTCTGTACCTATGTATTTTGTGACGTTACTATTTAGAATGAAGCTTCTTTACTAGTTAATCAACACCATGTAACATATTGAAAGATTAATATCTACATGAAATAACATATTATTTGGCTTCACCATTTAATATTTAGGAATACGTATTTTTTCATAAACGGTCTGTAGATCTGTATCTCAGTTATGTATTTGATTGGTTGAATTCAATCGTAGCAGCCAAACAAAGTGCTCATAGCCCAAAGACATTCGATTACTCAACAGTATTCCTTGCAGATATTAATCTATCAAATACAACAAATACTTTTTGTACCGCAAGATTTATAAAAATGGAAGTGATAAAGAAGAAAACATTGAGAAGTTTAAAATAGATTTTGATTATGATGTAGTCGTAGAATGTGGCACTGTGAAAATTGAATAGAAGGATGAAATGTAAAAGTGTTACCGAAACGAATAAACTGCAGTGCCGTCGTGTGCGTTCGCGCAGCGGAATGTTGTTGAATTTAAAGATTTTAATTATGCAGATAATTAGTGTAAGACGTCCTATAATTGTGTATGGTAAATAAAAAATTGTGTATGCAGCCATTGTGGAGAAATTCACCAAAAACAGATTCCGCTGGGCGAACGTTGGCGAACGTTGTCCTGGCGGAACTTTTTTAAATCCATAGACTTTAGAAGAAAAGAGATGTGTCCGAAAATTAGTGTGTATTTGTGTATAATTGATTATGTATGAATGAAATCAGTGCATGCATAAACTTCGGAGAAATTCAAGTTTCCGCTACGCGAACGTTTGGCCATTAGCTAGTTTTCATATAAAGCGCTTACATAGAGAGCTGTAGATTTTTACATACGTTGTTTTGAATTTGTTTATATTTGTTTAAAAAACAGGTTTAGAAAAAGTCGTAGGGTTTAAAAGATAAAAATATAAACGTAAAATACACTTATTAGGTCTTAGTTCTTAAAGTATGCAGTTTGGGGTCTAGATTTTCACGTTTACACAAACCTTGTAAGTGTCTCCAACATGTTGCCAAGTATCAATGATGTTCCGTTAGTAATTAAAAAGTTATAGGATATTTTACCATGAACAGATCACTGTTTACAAAGCAGTCGAATATCACGACGTTCTAAAGGAATTGCATGGTAAAATGTATGCCAATAATTAGTTTAATCGTTCAACTATTCACTTGAAAAATTTCACGTCATTAAATTCAGTAATTAAAGAAAGACAATTAAAATATCGAAACCCTACATAGTCCGACCAAGTTCGGATAGCTACAAAAAAGCGGCCGTGTCATTGTCTAAGCAACGTTCTTAACTTGGTAGGTTAGTATTTATTAATATGGTACAGTTGCGTACACAAGCGTTAGGAAAAAATAAAACAATTGTATTTCTGGATTGTAAATATTTTTTTAATAATAATGCCACTATCTTCGATAGAAATAAATCTTCAATTAACAAGTACTTCTCTATTTGAATATCCGTGTACAAAAATACATTTATTATTATTACTTACATAAATTACTTGACTACGTGATTAAAAATAACGTTAATAAACGTTACGTATTTTAACTAAAATGTCGTAGATAGTGGCATTATTACACTCAGCGGCACGGAATTTGGCCCAAACGAATACAAGTAGATATCAGCCCAGGTAGCTGTTGTAAATTCTAATTTCATATGACATATTGTCAGTCCTTTCGTAATTGTTAATTAAAATACAGAAAAATGTGTGTCTGTTTAACTTTTGTAACACTAGAAACAGATTCCGTTGTTGGAACACAAAGCAGAAAGTTAAGTTTAAATTCAGATAGAAATTGCCGAAGTACTAAGCACGTTCCAAAAAAAAATTGTGATGATGATCGTTTTTTGTTTCTCTTTTTTTCACAATTTGATCTGAAAATTACCCTTACTGCAGCTCAAGTTGCTCAAGTAGTGTTGCTTAAATGTCAAGGGCGGAAGCAGCGGAATATGGTTGAAACTTTAAGTGTACCGCGTACAAGTTAAAGATATGCATAGAAAATGTATGACCAGACTGGCCTTTACACAAGAAGACCAGAAAGTGGGGGTGTAAGGTGTCCGTCGGCGCACAACGATCGATTTGTCGTACGTGCAATAATGAGAAATCGGTTTCTCACTGCGTTAGAGATACGCCAGCCTTTGCAAACAGCAAGAGAACTCAACGTCCGTAAGCGCACAATAAGAAGAAGGATGGAGGAACGAGATCTGTGTGCTCGAAGACCAACTCGAGGCCCGGAACTTCTCCCGCACTATCGCATAGCCAGACTTAGATTTGCAAGAGAACATGCAAATTAGACGCATGACCAATGGAGTAAAATTTTATGGGCCCATGAATGCAGAGTCGTCTTAAGAGCTCCAGACGGCCGTGAATGTGAATGGAGAAAGCGCGGAGAATGGTTTCTTCCCACCACTACCAAGCAAACAGTCGGTTTTCATGGTGGGTCCATCTTGGTTTGGCGAGGCATAAGTTCAGAAGCCCGTACTGAATTATTGACTGTCGAAAGTCGTCTGACAACAGTGCGGTATATTGAAGAGATCCTTCAAAATCATGTTTTACCCTGTCAAGGATTCATAGGAAGTGAAGAATTTCGTATAATGCAGGACAATGGTCGACCTCAAGCAGCCCTTTGCGTAACCGATTACTTGTTCGAGGTCGGTATTAAAAAATTGGACTGGCCTGCAAGAAACCCAGCCATGAATCCTGTAGAACATGTCTAGAACATGCTTAAAAGACAGGTCCAAGCAAGTCGTAACCCACCACGGACTCTCAGTGAACTGAAAACCGCGCTGGTAGCTGCCTGAGAGGAGATCTCTCAGGTGGAGACAAAAAACATCATCCAGAGCATGCCAGATCGTATGCAGGCAGTCATCAGATCAAGAGGAAGAAACACCCATGATTACAATTCGATAACTTTCTGTTTTGTTAAAAATTTTGAATTTAAAAAGTTTATGGTAATTATTGCGGTAAAGGACTCTGTTTTCTAACTCAATGAAACTTAATGAAAATCCTCACAATTCTGTTGATTTTTGGTATTTTCTTTTGGAAAATGAGTAAATTAAACAATTTTAAAATAAACATTCTTATTTTTCATTTAAATAATGGTTATAGGGCTCAAATGTGCTTGGGCCAGATTCCGTGCCGCTGAGTGTATTAAAAAAATATTTTTCATTCAAGATATGCAATTGTTTTATTTTTTCCTAACGCGTGTGTACGCAACTGTACCATATTAATAAATATACTAACCTTCCAAGTTAAGAACGTTGCTTAGACATATGGCACGGCCGCTTTTTTGTAGCTATCCGAACTTGGTCGGACTATGTAGGGTTTCGATATTTTAATTGTCTTTCTTTAATTACTGAATTTAATGACGTGAAATTTTGCAAGTGAATAGTTGAACGATTAAACTAATTATTGGCATACATTTTACCATGCAATTCCTTTAGAACGTCGTGATATTCGACTGCTTTGTAAACAGTGATCTGTTCATGGTAAAATATCCTATAACTTTTTAATTACTAACGGAACATCATTGACACTTGGCAACATGTTGGAGACACTTACAAGGTTTGTGTAAACGTGAAAATCTAGACCCCAAACTACATACTTTAAGAACTAAGACCTAATAAGTGTATTTTACGTTTATATTTTTATCTTTTAAACCCTACGACTTTTTCTAAACCTGTTTTTTAAACAAATATAAACAAATTCAAAACAACGTATGTAAAAATCTACAGCTCTCTATGTAAGCGCTTTATATGAAAACGGGTAGTATTTAAACGCAAATCAAAAAATATACTTTTTCTATGCAATAAGATTCCGAATTCCCATCAAAATTACTGATTGCACAGCAAAATATTCAACTCAAAATATCACTAAACACACTACAATTTATTTTCGCAGCGTACAGCGATTTTTCCTTAAGCAAAAGCTTTTTCATTAATGCACAGCTAATAATCTTAATGCACATTATACATGTTAACTCTTTTTCTTTTAAATATAGCTTCTATTTTTATATTATTTACAGCAGTTTTTCTGAATAAAACAGCTTTTTATTAGTCACAGTCATCTTATTATTTATTAATTACAGCATAATGAGATCAGCAAAAAAATATAAAATTAAATACAAAATTGTAATTTATTGAATCCTTTTTTGCCCAATAGGCACATTTTTAGCTTCTGCAGGTGGCGCCACGTACTTGAGTCGGATCGCAAGTCCGATGATATGCTTGCACATATAGTTCTTGAAAAAAATGGGGCAGGTGCATTGTCAGTCATTGTCTGGATTTCCTTTTGGCATACATTTCATATAAGTAGTCATTAAAAGGCTACTACTATAATATCATATTTCAGAATGTTTATAGTCAGAATCATCTTTTGGCATAGTTTTGGATTTTTTATTTTCCTGTAAGAAGCATGCAAACAAGCCTGAAGCGTGCAAGCAGGCATGCAGCATGTAAGCAGGCATGCAACATGGAAGTAAGCATGCAATATGCAGCAAGCATGGCTTCTGTCACGGCTCCGGCGCTTCGTGGCTCCGGCGGTCCCATGCGAGCTTTCCTCCGCGCCTACGCGGTTTTGAATTGCACTCTAGGGGTAGGGCAAACAAGACTACGTGGAGTCGGTTTTGCAGCGATTCCTTTTGTTACTAGCTTTAATTTTTAATACAATGTTTTTTAATTGAACTCTATCTTACTCGCTCGCGCCACTGCACTCCAGTGACGAAAAAGCGCGCGAAGCCGCGAACCTTTTTCAGTTAATTTGTTCTGTTTTTAGAAATAATGCAATGTGACAGGATTTTTTTGTTATAATAATCATTAAATTTGCCGAGCATGGCTTCTTGAAAATTAAGACAAATATGATGAATAGGTTTTGTTGTACTAACTGGTTAATATGCGACTGGGATAGTTATTTTGCTATGAAATATGGAAAATTTGCTGTGCAGTCAGTATTTAATGCTTGTATGTAGTATTTTTGTACAAGAATAAATTTAACTGTATTGCATTATAATAAAAAAAGTAATGTCATATTGATGTACAATTTCGAATAATCTGCAGTTTGAGTTTTGTTAAACATTTAGTTTTTTTGTAGTGAAGTAAGTTATTTGATGTAAAAAAGAATATAAATGATGAGTATTTATTGATAGGCGATTATTTATTTGATATGCAATTTATAATATCCCTATGAAAACTAGCTAATGGCCAAACGTTCGCGTAGCGGAAACTTGAATTTCTCCGAAGTTTATGCATGCACTGATTTCATTCATACATAATCAATTATACACAAATACACACTAATTTTCGGACACATCTCTTTTCTTCTAAAGTCTATGGATTAAAAAAAGTTCCGCCAGGACAACGTTCGCCAACGTTCGCCCAGCGGAATCTGTTTTTGGTGAATTTCTCCACAATGGCTGCATACACAAATTTTTATTTACCATACACAATTATAGGACGTCTTACACTAATTATCTGCATAATTAAAATCTTTAAATTCAACAACATTCCGCTGCGCGAACGCACACAGTGCCGTCAAACTAAGAAAAAACGTTAATAAAGGAATATATTTGAAATAGGCGAGTATGAAAATGATTTGAATAGAGTTGAAGAAGTCGTCAATATTTTGGTTATTTAAACTTCAGAAAGTGGATTTATTTACCTCTATATTTGAGAATTTCGATGGATTACTAAAATCTGTAGACGATTTGTCAATATATCTTCAGCTGTATTAAATATAATATTATACAAGATGTTTTAAATACAAAAGGGTACATTCGAAATAAAAATCTTCAAAGAATAAAGATGGATAGCGATTTAAAAGCTTCTCTGAACAATGGACGTCAAGTTTCAATATTCCATAACATACGTTAGCAACATAATTTTATCAGTATTTAGCTTTTTACTGACGGGAATTCACCATCTGCTATGAAACTTAATATTTTAAGAATATTAATTTCATAATTCTGAGGACTAGTTGCATCAAACAACCAATTCATAAGATACGATTAGGTACTTTGAAAGTTACTTTCGAAGATATTTATAAGTAAGTACATGTACTGATTGCCAAAAGTAAACGTATACGGTTAATTTAATTAAAAAAAAAACTGTCATAAAACCAATATTACAAAGGTTCTTTAAAATTAAAGCTTCATTAAATCAATTGCTATCACTTATTATCTTGTTGACAAAGAAAGAAACAGCAACAGATTTAGAGAAGCTTTAACTTTAATGGACCTCTGTGCCACTGACGGTTTATCACATTTTCGCTCGTCATATATTGTCACCCGTCTGAAAGTATATAATTGAATAAAAGAGTCAATAGCAGATGGTGAATCCCCGGCCATCATTAATAAATAACAATTACAACGCTAAATATTCATACGCTAAGCTAACAATATACAAAACTCTTTGCCTATAAAAAGCTCAACTAAATCTATTTACTCTATCATAAAATACGATAAAAATAATTACTCTCTTCGAAATACATAGTTTTGATACATTGCGTTTAAATATTATGCTAAAAATATCTGATCACAGAGCAGTGAGAAATGGAGTGAAAAGGGAACTTTCAATAATTGCTCTCAACATGTGAACAATTTTAAAAATAATATTGCCAATCTTTCATATTATTCCATTTGTTTAGGAAATTTAACACAAATGACCACTCCATTTCTTAATAATCTGTACGCTTGATACACTTTACAACAATAGCGTAAAATTAAGGACTAGACGAGACGACAACCTAAGATAATACTTCGTAAATACAGTTACAATGGATACAATGTAGCTAAAATAAAATTTGTTACAATGTTAATTGACTGTGCTATGAGCGATTTGTAACAGAAACGGACAGAGAAAAGATTGGAGCTGCCTTCGTCTAAAATTATTCGATATATCGATAGGCATCTAGGAACTAAGTTATTTAACAATGATCGATTGTTTTTTATGTAGGTACGAATTAAAAGAAACACTTTAGGCTTGTTCAATTAGTTAAATGTGCAATGAACTTCAACTTTTTCACCTTCAATACCAAAAGCTATCTGTACTCTAAAAACTTTTGTAGGACTCAACTACACTGTGCTACAGAAGTTTTTAGTAATATTTTAATAATAAAGAATGCTGTTAATACTTGAATCTTACGTTATTTAATCCAAGGAAACTCAAATCTGATACACCTTAAAACCTATTTTTCTGATGGCACTGTCTATGAAATAATTTAAGTCACCCCAACAATTCTCTTGTAGGTAACTTTTGATAAACCCAAGTTTGAATATGATTAACCGTACAGCAACATGTCACTAGTTAGCAAAACAAAATGGAAGACCTTCTTATTTTAAAACGTTACAAAAAATCGGACTAACTCTCATAGTTCCAGGTTCCAGATTTCAGTTTTATTTATAGTTATTATTACTTATGATCGCGAGTATCCGTCAGCTGCTCAAAAATCCATTAAAATTAAAGCTTCTTAAAATCTATTGCTAACACTTTTTATCTTGTTGACAAAGAAAGAGTTAGCAATAGATTTAAAAAAGCTTTAAGGTCTCTGCACACAGCGGACGCGGCGCGGCGGGACGGGACGGGACGCGACACTTAGCAGTTGTAATGTACTCGATATTACGCGTCGAGCGGGACGGCTCTGTGTGCAGAGACTTTTAACTTTAATGGACCTTTCTGCAACTGACAGTATGACATGTGAACATACGCGAACTATCCTACATACAATAAGGAGTGAAGTAGTTCTAGCCGTGTTAAAAAGAGTACTACAGTGTTACACATTGATTACTAGCTAGTTCTATTTACAGACCGACCGGGATGTGGAATAAAAAATAATGAATTTAAGATAGAATATGATTGGTAGCAGAGAAGCAAAAACATGTGTGTATCGAGTCCGATTTTAGGCATTTTTATAAATCTTGTCATTTAATCCTAATTCTGTCAATTATTTTCGAGAATGATAAAAAAAAAGAGAATACGTTATTTGCATAATTATCTGTGAAATTGCCGTTCATGAGCAAAATCAATGATTTCACGGCTGGTTATAGTTTGGTTAACCTCACAGAGTTTATTCTTCTTTTTGACTAAAAATCCTCCCATCCCGGCCAGTTTAAATAAAGCGTAAAAGTCAAAGAAATAACCATCAAAATTACAAAGAGCAACTCGAAATTATTGTCAGACGATTGCTTTGATGAGAAAAGCTTAGGAAACTATATGTGTTGCGGTACACAGAACCTTAGAACGAAAACATCAATAGCTGAATGTACTGGCTACTTTTGCTAAGAAAAACTGTTACTTAGTGCCATACTTTTTTTTATATTAGGCCTTTTTTACATGGGCCTCATTTCACGTTCAAACGCTACCTCCTTATTCATGTAATTGAAATAATATTAGTTTCAATACATTACAATTTTTATATGCGTTTCTCTTATATGTTTCAGGCTCTGTTGAATGCCCTCCTCTAGAAAAAACAAAAGCTACTATAAACATTCGGTTACCAACCTGCAGGTTTGTCATTCACTATACAAATATTTTTAAACCTGAATTCACATGTTATCATAGAGTAAAATTACGGTCATGACGATTTTTTGTCTCAATCCATCCAAAGGTTGTCTGTAAGAGATCGCTTTTTAGCGATAAGACCGCCCATTGTGTCACCGACTTCAATTTTTTTTGTTTTGTTGATTTTTAATTCGTGTACATAATAAAGAATATATCTATCTACCTATTTTTCTTAACTAGTTTTCGAACAAAAGTAGCCAGTACAACCCAGCACTATAACATCGAAAAATGTCATCGAAACACGTAAAAATACATCAAAAAGCCTTACTCCCACACGAGATGTGTCTGATATCTTTTCTTCTAACTGTACTTATCACAAAACTTGTTACCACTGTACTTCAATATAAATACGGCGTTAATTCCAGTACTGTTTGGACAAAAATGAGGTTTATTTCAAGGGTTTAAAGTTCATTTTCGTTAGATATTATTCATGTATTCAAATTAGAATTGTAATTTGTATTAAAAGTCTTAGTTTGATATCTTTTTTATCCTATGTACCTGATAATTTAATAAAACAAAGCTATGTTTTGCAATTTCAAATCGACCATTTATCAAGCAATTTTAATACATTTAGTTCTTTGCTAATAAATGTTTATACTGTTAAAGATCATCAAAATGGCCCACCAATGGATCACCAAGTTTACTGGCGCATAACAGTACTGAAAATAACACCCCAAACTCCCAAGCAAAAACACGCTTACAAAATTTGTACTTCGAACAAATCGAGAACTTTCCATAACGCAACGTTAACATACTGTTAACTACTAGTAAACGAATGGTTAATAACTAAAGTCCTACGTTAATATACATCGTATGTCTATGCTATGCTATAGTCTATGACAGGCGCTAACTAGTAGCTAGCTAGGTTGTACTCCGTTTCATGAAAGGTTTTTCATTTTGTTGAATAAATGCGATTCAATTAAAAGGTAGATTTTTCTTAAAGTGTCTCAAAATGTGTGTGAAAATCTTACCTTTTTTTGTAAAATCTTTAGGTATCAAACCATTTTTTTTTTTGACAAATCACATAATTAGTATTACGTCTGCACAAATATCAATACCTCTTTTGTATATCTTAATTCGCTTTAATATATCCTGAATATCTTACAATACTCTGATGTCCCAAGCTATTGGTTCAAACTTTCCGCTGATTAGCATGAGATTGCATTCCGAACGAACCGAAAGTCGAACACATATTTGCAGAAATAAGTACTCTATTAGCTTTCCATATGTTATACGGGTGGTACATTTTATAGTTTAGACAGTATGGAAAGATTAGTAAAAAATCTTGAAATCTAAGTACTACAATTTTTGAATAAATCAAGAAATAATGTGAAAAAAGTCGCGTTTATTCAACAGACTGAAAGACAGAAGGACTAGGGGAGCATGTACGTACAAAAGGTGGTTGCCTACGTGGAGCGAGGCTTCACATCCTCCACTTGTATCAGCTGTTCTATAGGGATGAGGGATAACTCGCCGCCTAACATCGGCGCTGGCAGACCCTGGAAATAGTTACAGTGTTAAATTAATTAATACATATTTGTATTTTAAGCCGAAAATAGATCTCAGTGGCGTGCACTTGGAGAGGCCTATGTCCAGCAGTGGACTGCGATAGGCTGATGATGATGATGATGATGAAGTGTCTAGGAATGAAAATAAAAAGTACGTGAACTAGCTATGCAAATATAATATGGCACAGTAATATTTATTCTCATTCGATATTCAAATCGCACAATATAGTATATATGTACTCCAACAATTTGAAATTACCTTTTTATGTGAAAAATTTGTCTAGGATTAAAATGTAGTTGCAATTAAATGTAAATACATTAATAAATAATACGTCCAAGGCCGAGTTCGGCCACGGCGGCTGTTCTCACATGAGGAGATCAACCAGCTGCGCAGGACAGGTTTGCTTGGACTGCGGTGCACTCACTATTCCTTCACTCTCATAGCGCGGCACTCCGACACCATCGGAGAGAGATTAGAATACAATAACAACAGTTACTTTAAGCATTTTTTAAGCATCAAGATTGTTCACCTACACTTAACTGGTTACTCAAAAGGCATATAGATTCACATTACATACATACCCCGGACTTATCAGGTGTGTGCGGCGTATGCGCGTGCTTGTCGCCGGCGGCGGCCGCCTCGCGTGCTCGCCGCAGCCCCAGCGAGAACACCGCCACCGAGCGCACGCGCTTCACCAGCGCCGCCTTGGCGCGGGAACGACCTGGAGTATGGATATGCGATTAATCATCCTCCGAGCCTTTTTCCCAAACTATGTTGAGGTCGGCTTCCAGTCTAACCGGATTCAGCTGAGTACCAGTGCTTTACAAAACGACTGCCTATCTGACCTCCTCAACCCAGTTACCTGGGCAACCCGATACCCCTTGGTTAGACTGGTGTCAGACTTACTGGCTTCTGACTACCCGTAACGACTGCCAAGGATATGCGATTAATAATATAATTAATTAACAGAATGCCTAGTGCAAGTTTTGCAAGTTAACTTTTTCGATGCGTAAATTATCATACAACTTAATTACGTAGTATTCATTTTTGACATGTTTATTTCATAAAGGATGTCATCGGCACTTAATCACTATAAACACGCTCACTTGCGAAATAGTAAACGTCATTATCCGGGAAAATGAATGAACGTTCAATACTCTTATCATGTGATATAGCATACGACTCTTTACTTCAGCTAAGTTATAATTACGTATCGAACGCGTTAACTTACAAAACTCGGAATCAGCACTCTGGAAACATACTGAAGATCTCATTAGTAAGACAAAATGCGGATCGATTGATCATAAGGTTAAATAAAACTTAGCGCGGTCGATCCGTAAATGAGTGACCATATTGTCATAACGAGTCCCTCCGTGTTTCATAAGCCATGATAAATTGGTTGGTTCCAACTGTCATTTGAACGTTACGGGTAGTCCAAAGCCAGTAAGTCTGACACCAGTCTTACCTAGGGGTATTGGGTTGCCCGAGTGACTGATATAAGGAGGTCAAATAGGCGGCCGCTCATTGTAAAACATTGGTACTCAGCAGCTTCCAATTAGACTGGATGCGGACGTCAACGTAGTTGGGAAAAAGCTAAAGAGTAAAAAAACATCGTAGAAATAATTTTAAGTACTCATAAGATCTGTTATCTTATGAGATGAAACGATATGGAAAAAGAAAACATACTACGCAGACCCCAAACAAAATCGGGATAAGGACAGGAAGATGATGATGAAAAATAAACATAATGTGATGAACAACTAACTGCCTTTATCCTTAGGCTTGTCGTCCTCGCTGGAGGTGGCGCTGGCGTCGATAGAGGGCGCGGCGGACGGCACTGCGTTGAGGTCGGGCTCCGAACCGCCCGCGCTTACACTGCCTGATAACTCCTGGAACATACCAATAAGTATTTATTGGAACAAAAATATATTTATGTACTGTATGCTAACTGTTGTTTGTCTTGATTGTCTTAACCTGTAGTCTATCACTGTACTTATTAAATAAATAAATAAAAAGTAGGTATGTAATACGTACCTAGGGAAGTCCTAAAACATCAGATATCATATAAATATTATAAGAGCCAAAGTTTGCCAGTGTGTGTATGTGTACAGGTTTCTTATGTGCGCAAGTGGCTCATCGGATTTCGATGAAACTTGGCAGTCATACATCAGTATAACAAATAGACCCTTTAACCGGGTGTAGGAAATTGCGTGTGAAACCTCTGGCGGAAACTAGTTTCACGATTAAAATTACGTGGTGCACCAATATCCATTTCTCTTGGCATACCTATTTGTCGTCCGTGTTGCCGTTGAAAATGCAATATGGAGGTGGCAAACCCTGGTAGTAGGTATACAAAAGTAACATAACCAATATTTTTGAATGAAGATGCTTTTTATTTTAGACGAAATAAGCTTCATATCAATATACTAATATTTACCTGTAGTGTAGGGTTGACTAGTGGTCGATGTTGCGTGGGATGCGGGATGCAGTGCGCGGAGCGATGCAGCGGCTCGTCTCTCAACCCTCGTACACCTAAGAGTGATAACGGAGCACCCGGGACCACTTCCTATAAGGGTAGTTTGTGGTTTTAGATTACAGGTTGTCTAAACACATATAAAAAAAAAATATTCAATGCAGGCTAATCGTTTTTGAAGGTCGTTTTGAGGGTTTCGTATTTGGTAAATTATTGTAGGGTTATAATTACTATTTTCGCAAACTACCAAAGATAATCGAATGCAAGACTTTCGAAGGAAAAAAGTCTTCGCATGTTGTAGGCCTTATTCCATTTCGATTGTAGGCGAATATTAAAGTGCTACTTTTATACACTCCCTGTTCACGCATCTAACGTGTGAACCACAGCGGCGGGAGACGCGGCAGGCGGGGGGGACGCACACGGCTCGCTTACGGATTCGGTCAGCGACGGACGTATCGCGCGCTCACACAAATTATTATATTTTATATGTTTGTAAATCGATCTGTATCAAAGTAATTACTTATCTAAAGCGAGTCGTTCATCATTGAAATCCTTAACACTCCCCATTTCATAAGTCGTTTGAAGGTTTCCCACTTCCTAAAAAATATTGTGTACATTCAAAGTATCAATATCACACAAAGAAATAATACTGAGATCTCTACCTTACGTCGTATAGGTTTTGTGGGGCTGACGTCCTGCAGAGTCTGTAGTGACCCTGTCACCGTGACGGGAGGCTCCGTCGCTGTTATAGAAGCCGCTTTAGGCCTGCAATGTTATGTTCAAGCGATATCAGAGTTATTTAGTGAGGTGAGAAGAAGTGAAAGCGGTTTGGAACACAGGAGGTTGCAAATGGAGTGCTTAGATGAGAATTTTTCATTAAAAATCATCTTAATGTCTGTAGGAACAAATAAGGATGATTATATCAATCTTGGCTTGGATAACTACAATACTTATAGCCATCTAAATAATTTCGAAATTTAAAAATGTCTCTTTGTGATAAATACTTTAAAAGTGTGATTTTTACAAATTATTAAAAAATGTTCAATTGTAACTAGAACAATAACTAACGTTTAGAATCATATAAAAAAGGTTTCCTTGAATGCAGTAAATTGAATGATTTTAGTTGCTGAAAAATAATTTACTTGACATTATCACAAAGCACTCCATTTGCTAATCAATCCGTGATGTAGAAAAAATGAAATGTGCTCAAAGTTAGTTACGGTGTTGTTAGGGGCAAAATGGAAACTGAAGTATTTATTTATTAATTATTTAGGTACATAGAAAAACAGCACATAAGTAGGATGGCATTAGATGAGTGATGGCTTAGTAAAGATAGACGCACACAGTGGGTTGGTTCATATTACCTTTTGTAATGCGGAAAGATAGTTGCCAGATACTCTTTGATCGACAGGTCATAATGGAGTGTCTTTATTTATATCATTTTTGGGATTTGTTGTGTATTTACAGTAACTTTATGAAACTTCAGGTATTTCTTTACATAAATGGCCATAGCTCACTTAAAGAGCACCTTCCACCACCCGGCAAAAAAAATAGTTCAAATACTAATTACTTAATTGGCGACATAATTTTGCAGATAGCTTGCCTGCCTTTATAGGCTCACACTATAAAAGAGCCTGTATAGGAATAATATTATTTCTGCCAGGTAGTAAAGTCGTCCAAGTAAGCTAAGAACATTATTCCACTTTTTCTAGCAGATGAGATATGAATGAGCATTTGTACACCCAATCGAATTCCCAATGTGAAATGACCTGTCAATCGTCAAACTAGGAAACGATACAAGAAAAACTTCTATTACGGTTAAAAAGAGATTTATTGCAAATAAAACTTAAATATTAAAAAACAAGCTAAAATACTGTTATGGAATAAAAAACTTATTTAAATAATATATCGCTACACACCCATCCATTTAATACTTGTGCCAAATTAACTGAAAACAAAAAAATAAAAGTAAATTAAAATTTGGAGGGTAGCTGGCAAGCGGTATTTACTGCCGATGACTGATCCTAAATGTGAATGACGTAACACATATACATTTCTGCTATTCAGACTATTTTCGTGTACTATCCACATACAGAAGCACACATACCTAAGCTTATTATTATTTCACACTGCATATAAGGTCTCTGAATCAACTTTAAATAAAAAAATATTCACACGGCAACACCACATTTGACTACAAAATTATCTAATTAAACTCAAAACAATTTTAACAAAATTTCCTTGGTCATATATTTCGAGGTAATATTTTGGTTGCTTTTGCTTTAACACCTCAAATCTAAGGGTGGGTCGAACCATGTAACAACGATTCGATGAAGGCTCGACAATTTGAGGGCTCAGTCAAAGTCAAATGTTCTTATTTCAAATTAAATGTTCTTGTTTCTATTTATGAAGCGTCACACTACTTGCACGGTTACAAAACGGTTGGTTCGTTTATCGCTATAGTTACATGGTGAAACCCACCCCGATAGGTACAGTCAACTTCAGTGGTAACAGTTTTACAGGAAAATCGTACTTATTACTATTGAGTTAAGATCCATGACAGTTACCACTGATGTGCAGTCTACCGTACGTAAAGTAAATAAAATAAATAAGTTCTAAATTCTTGTAAATAAACTTCTAGAAAGCACTTACCTAAAAGGCGGTATTTCAGGTATCTTGCCAATGAACAATTTCTTCTTATCCACAGTTTTGTCGTTTGCGGGCTGTTTAGGAGTGGTCGGTGTAACTGTACGCGGCGTGTTGCGAGCTGACGGCCGAATGTCGTCTTGGCTTGTACATTCCGACTTGAACATAATATTGGTATGTTAGAAATTATGTTAGTGTTAATTATTATTTGCTGAACTTAATTGAAGTTGAAATGCATTAGAAATAACATTCAGTCTGTATGAACTGTTGAGGTTTAATTTTGTAATTAAAATTTTGTTTATACTCTGTCACAACATTTAAGTGTTGCAGGTTCATAAATGTTTGAACAGAAAGTTAATGACCAACTTTTTTTTCCGTGTATTGAGTTACCTATATTTTTAGGCTGTCACCATTGTTAGTGTGTATAGACTGCTTTTGAAAATATATTTAACACATCAGAAGATTTTTTATAAGCTTCTAAATAATAACGTACCTACATATTTTTGTTGTAAATAAATAGGCAAAAAAATTTTATAGTCAGAAGATTTTTTTTCAGTACTTTGTCCAAATAGACACAAGTAACAATTTATAATATAATGACTGTGTTACCATAAGCGGTGCTTGTGCATTCTTGATAGCCTCTCGTCGCTGGAACTCCACCTTTGCCATCTCTGTCGCCAACCACGCTGGGATCTCGGGGATCGCGATGCGCAGCGCTAGTACTATTACTAGGATCACGTGCTGAAAACAATCAATTACAAATTACAATTTAGGAATCAAATTAATATAAAGTCCTTAGGTACTAAGTAAATGATTTTTAAGTGTGACTGGTAGGGCATAAAGAAATAACACAAAGGGTCTTATGTAGTAGGTAGGTACTATAAATGCATGATCATATTTTTATATGAAACTGCATTGTTTTACATAATTTACGCATTGCCATAGAATCGATCATCGGAATGATCACAGTCAATATAAAGTTCCATGTTTAACGATGGATAAATGTTCAGATGAATGATCGATCACAAAGAATGATCACGTTCGAGTATCAAAACACAGTTTCTGGAAAAACGGACGTTCATATTGTCGATGAATTTGGGCCTAAAACGAAGATTAGTGAAATCCAAAATGTAACTTCTTATAAACATAAGAAGCTACGTTGTGGGCTACTTATTTATTTATTTAACAGTTTATGTACACACACAGAATACAGAGAAGAAGAAAAATAGAACAGATAGTACAAAGGCACAGCTTATTTCATTAGAAATCTCTTCTAGCTGGCCCGTTATGGGTATTTTTGTGATTTTTATTTGTTTGCAATTTTTTTCTGAAAACAATAGGAACCTTACCTCTAAAGCCACAATGACGAGTATGGTCTGCGCGGGAGTGGCGTCGGGTAACATTCTATGTACTGGTCCAGATAGACCAATCAGAGCACAATTTACTAACACGGCTACCGCTACCATTGCTTCCATTGCGTGCTGGAAATAATACATAATTTAAATTTATATTTTGCATAACAAAAGACACCTTATGCATGCCTGACTAAAATCCTGATGTTTATTTTTTGATTGCTCTATTTATTTATTAATTTATCTCCAACATTTGTAAATAAAAACAAGTAAAGGGCATTCATGAGTGTAAAAAAATATTTTAATAATTTATTTTTGTATTGCTGTTGATGTTGAGTGGTTGTTGGCTGAGTCTCATCGTCTAAGGTAGTTTTAAATGTACTTCAAATAATTCATACCGTTGTGGACTAAACGGATTTAGTCCCAATTGGCCTTAGAAAGAATTAGGAAATAAGTCGGTTTAAAGTTGCTTACTAGTCCGTGGTCTCCACTCCAGCACTTTTAGACCCCATCGGCCATCTGCTCTGCGAGCAATTTGGCCTGCCCATTGCCACTTCAACTTGCTAATCCGGTGAGCTATATCGGTGGTAAACTGACCTGCCAACTCCCAATACTCTTGACCCTCTCGCCAAAGGGTCGTTGCGCCACATGGCACAATTTGAAGGCGTCAGCACGTATCTCTGCGGCGTTGTTCAGTAACGCACACACCGCCGCCAGTGGGAAGGCCGACGAGAATAGAACTACGTGGCCCAACTGTGTTAACATCTCTAGGTATTCCGCGAATGTGCCGTCGTACTGGAAAATATCGTAAATATAAATAAAAATTGGTTGGCGTTCCTTGGGTACCTAAGGCCTGCGTTCAGCAGTGAACGGCAATTGGCTAATATGATGGTAGCTAAAAATAAAGGCAGAAGGCCCGACCTTTGGGCATCACTAACTGCACTGGATTTCCATAACCAACCTGTCACTGGTGACACTGGTTTTGCGATTAGGGTTAGTCACACGCGTCCTCAAGAATCAAAAAGTGAATGAAGGCATGGTCCTGTCATTTGAACATCGTTGGTGACTATACTTATATGTACACTGAGCATACAAAATGTAATGTCGTCTGCCAACGACTAAGCAAAAAGAAAAATAATGGTATTGGAGAAACATAAAATAAATGGTAGCCATTATTATGCGGACAGACGCCTGTCTAAATCTGTTAGGATACCAAGGTATACAGATAGGTATATATACATATATATCGTGTTCGGAAATATTGGAGTATAGGGTTCGTCAGTCCCTCTATATAGTTAACTGAATAATATCTTACCCTAAACAACTGTGACTCCAACTCAGCTTGGTGTATAACTTTCTAATTCTGTCCCACAAGGGGCCCAGACTCAAGTCTATATCCTCTTCATCCGCGGCGCCATTATCTAGACTATCCTCTAGAATACCTCTCGAAAAATCAACCTTCTTTATGAAAATCTAGTTAAAACACTTACCCTAAACAACTGTGACTCCAACTCAGCTTGGTGTATGACTTTCTGTCCCACAAGGGGCTCGGAATCCCGTCTATCCTCTTTATCCGCGGCACCATTGACTAGACTGTTTTCAGGAGGATCACCGGACGAATCTGTCTTTTTGTCGAATAGTTCTGTTAGTTGAGCTGATGTTGGTACTTGAAAGAAAAATATTATGTTTATTAACTTATTATTACTTTTCATTGTGTATGAATTATGAATATATGATTGGATTTGATTCAATACTCAATTTATTGCATTCCACAAAGTGTTTCTTAGGTGGTAAATTATAAATTATGAGATCATCATGGACCCTGTCGGGGACAGCAAATTCAGAACTCATTCTTAGAATACAGGATGTGCCAAAAGTCAATGATAAGCTAGGTACCGAGTGAGAGGTCATGCTATAGAAATTCTTGAATAATAAGAAAAACATTTTTGACCAGGGTTGTCGAACTGTTTAAAAATTTCGATTGATATCTTAGTTTTAGGCTCTCTTATCACTGGCACATAGTTGATTTTGGGTTACCCTGTATTAAAGGTAAATAAGTTTACTTACTTTTACTCGGGCTGATAGCACCAAAAACATCGACACATATCTTGGCGAGCCTCAAGTTCTCAATCAAATAAGGCAGAGCAGACTCTTTTAAGTTCCCAATAACTTGTCTCGTTATCAATAATACTGCTAGTTGCTGAAAATAATACATTAAAATTATAGAAAACTAGCTGGTGCCCGCGACTTCGTCTGCACAGGTTTAGTATTTCGAACAATATGTTTACAAATTGTAGCCTATGTGTTATTCTGATGTATAAGCTATATTATTGTAAAGTTTCATTAAAATCCATTCAGTAGTTTTTGCGTGAAAGAGTAACAAACATCCATACATCCATACATGCAAACTTTCGCGTTTATAATATTAGTAGGATTCAATACAATAGAATAAGATACTATAGAATGTATATAAATAAAAATGAATTGTTGTTCGTTAGTCTGATTAAAACTCGAGAACAGCTGGGCCGATTGAGCTGATTTTGGTTTTAAAATGATTGTAAAGGTCCAGGGAAGGTTTAAACGATACGAAGTTCGCGGGATCAGCTAGTAAGAAATAAAATATAGTTAAATTCAAGTTCGGTAAGATTTCTACAAAGTCTAATATTAGAAGTAAATAATTAATTCTTCAGCTGGCAAGAACGTATATATAATACTATTATCCTGAACTAATAGGTAAAAACTTATTTTCATACACAGTCAGGAAACTTTATAACTATTTATCTACAACTACGTTATGTAATTTGGCAAAGTATCTAATTGGAGCATACACTTAATATTGTGAATCTTTTTGATACGAACCTCTTTTAATTTATCCATATCTTGCAAGTAGAACGCAATATAGAACAAACTCATGAATGAGTTGAGGAATTGAAACTGAAAATAAAAACAATACATTTATTGATACGCCCTGAAAAATGCAAAATTAACATCAAAAGCAACTATGTATAACAGATACGTACTACAACAAAATAATATTTTAATTATGAAATTATTTAATGATTAAAATTAAGATAGTGTTTTGCACGATCGACAACATAAATAAACAATAACTAAAAATATATTTTTTAAGGTCGATATATATTTTATTTTGTTTATAAGTTATTTACAAGTGCTTACAAGCCTACACGAATGTGGTTGTTAATTTATACATCGCATATTTTATTTCATGAATATTTTAAAGACCCAATTTTTTTGGACTTTCAAGAATTAGAAAGACTCACTGAATGTCTCATGTGCAACCATCAAAGTTGATTCTATCAATGTAAATAAAATTATTTCAGTTATCTTCTTTTGATAAACCAAATTCACCGACAACATATACATCAGTTTTCTTAAAAAAATTGTTTACTATGTATGTTTATGTACAATTTTCAAAGTAAACAGCCGTTTTAAGAACAACGGGCGATTATACTGTAGGTGAAATTGGGCCTCAGTATGTCTATATGTATTTAAAAACCAACTGTGATGTTTATACAGACTACTAGAAAGATCAAATTCGCATGCAAGCGAAAAGAAAACAGCGTGCAAGCTAATTCACTGTGCCTTCAGATTATTATTCCATTTACCAATCTCTTTGGTTAATAACCTTCTCCGTATATTTCTAGAAGCAAAGCGTGATGGAAGCTTAGCTTTGAGTATGGCGTTAGTTTTTTTTACAGCATTTTTAAATACAAACCAATGCTATTTTCACAATCAGGTGATTCTCATACTTTGTCTCGAGTCGATAGTTCTCTGTTCAAAAAAATGTGACGTCATAATTTTCAGTGTTACCATTTTTTTTTGTTTTTGTATTTTTTTATTTGTAGTGTCCAGTCCCGTTTGGTAAGCAGTAAAGAGAAAAAATAATATGCACTATAGTATATCCTCTACACACTGTGTTATTCTACTGATTAAATTATTTAACTAAAAACTAAATGTGGCTATTTAAAGTTGAGTTAATCGACTATTTATTGTTACAATTTAATTACTTAGTTGATGTTCTAAATATTGCTATACGAAGAAAAATCTCAATAGCATTTCCAAATCTAAGTGTCATGCATAAGTTTTCTCAAAATTTCAAATATTTTCTTCCAATCGCACATATCCATGGAATAGAAAATATACATTCTACCTACATTTGATATTAAGAGGGACTCAAAAAAAACTCATTATTTTGGACACAATGTCTGTATTATTTATTATTATATGGATGTGTGCGAAAAGTCTGCCCAAAACTCCCCTCAAATTAAATAATTTCTATATTTCTCCCATAATTAATGTAACCCACTAATATAAGGGGCAAACTGTGTTAGAATCACACCGCTCATCCATTCTTATTGATTTGTATCCAAACTTCACACAAATAAAAACGTCACAATATAAAACTTAGGGCAGTGGTTTCATTCATCCTAATTCCAGAAAAAAAAGAATAAAAGCTTGAAATCTGATCAAGATGGCGGCGTAAGTGCCAAGATAAGATTATAAGTCGAATTCACAGTTAAGTAAGCGTTCCTTATAAGAAGCTGTGTATCAATATGTAACCGTAAGGGCCGGACTGTGACTAAAAGTAACATGATGGTTGTACAGCAATGTTACCCAGAATAGCTGACGATAAATAGTTTAATATACAATGGGAAGAAAAAACATGTCATAAAACCACTGCCCTAGAAACACACAAGAAAAAAAACAAATGCACAAATCGCTTCAATTTTCGAATAATAAAAAAAACACAAATGAGATTTACACTATGAAGGTACATTACCTTTGTCGTTGAGCCACCTCGCTATTCTGGCGTATACCTCCTCTTCAACCGCTATGATAATAGCGAGTAAAGCGCGCGGTATCCACGTGAAATATATTATGTTTGTTTCCCACCAATCCTGTTGAAGAAATAAATAAGGTATTTTATGTATGACATAAATGTTGAATGTCTTCGGGTATGGGACTTGTGAAACAATTAAATAGGGCCATATAAAAAATCTGTCATTAAAAAACATCTTTGGCAGTCGTTAGGGGTTGTTAGAAAGCTAGTAAGTCTGACAACCAGTCTTATCAAGAGAGGTATTGGGTTCCTCGGGTAACTGGGTTGAGGAGGTCAGATAGGCAGTCGCTCTTTGTAAAACACTGGTACTCAGCTGCATCTGGTTAGACTGGAAGCCGACCCCAACATAGTTGGGACAAGGCTCAGAAGATGATGATGATGTATGACACAAATGTTGGGATGGGACTTGTGAAACATTAAATAGGGCCATACAAAACTTCTCAACGACTGCCGCGTACACTGGCTTCGTAGTCGCTGTACAGTACACCGTACACATCTTTTTTTTTCCCGCTGTGGGTTAGCAGCGGTGAGAGGGTCAGACTGCTGTAACTCTTTCGGACAATCCCGCAGCCTCGGCAGGTGTTGGCCCTGTTGGGCACAGTACATACCTGAGCTCTCAGCAAGGCGAAGGTAGCGACAGCGGCCACGCTGAGGCACACACACATCAGCGGGAACGACACGCAATGCCGCCACACACGACGCCGCCACGCCGCGTACACTGGCTCCGGACGTCCCGTCACTGAGCTCGTGCTCATTTCTCCCTAGAAAATATGACCACATCTTATAAAGTCAATAAGTTCTTATCACCTAACAAGCCTTAGTGTCAGAGCTTTCTCAAATTCATTCCGCCCGATGACCTCTGACATGCAATTGTATTGACCGATTCTGAATTCGCATCGCACAGCGCTCCCAGGCAAGGAGGTTTAACACCACTAACTTCCAGACACTGGACTGCTTCGAAAGTTTCTAGAAGGAACCCAAAAAGATTTTGGCCCGACCCAAGAATGGATCCCCAACAGACAGGAAGCTTTAAATCGCTAAATGATGCAGGTGATGATTTGCGTGTGGGTTAAAAAAGAAGAGGTTGCAAAGTATTACCTGAAATAATGGTCTTGGTTCTACCAGAAGCTCATCCCTCTGGTCTAATGTTCCCCATTTATATGCCAGCACATTTGAATATCTGAAATAGGACAAAATAAAATTCTTCAATAACCGATCCCTTTAAAGGGACTAACTAAACTTGGTACTTTCTTACAGCTTAAAATGTATACGTACCTCTTCCACGTTTCTAAATAAACGCACGCCCAGAGTACATTGAATAGCGAAAATAATACATAAGCTATGTCTTTCCAATTATCATTTGCTGTGCCGAGCCAAATCTGTAATCAAAAGATTCGAATACAAATAATCTTGATACTTTTAGTAATCTAATAAAAAATAACTAGACGAATAGAATAAAAATATCTTACCCAAAATATAAAGCCTACAACTGCGGGCACGGTCAAAGACTGTGTGTAGTGACCAAGCCAAGCAAAATACATTGCTATTTTAACACCAAAATATTCACTAATCTCATCTGAAAACAAAAGCATGCGAAACTGTGAGGAAATTCGCCCTTAAAAATAAGGCAGTTCGCCCTTGAGTAAATAAGAAACAAGGATGTTTATTGCGATTGCCAATTAATAATATTTTGAAAAATAAGCAAACCTTGTCCGTTACGTGAATAAAAAATTTTTGAAGGGATTTGTTTGATAAAATTAACACTGCCTAGAAATCAAAAACCAGAATAGTTTTATTTCTGTACTTTAGTATTTAAAGTTAGGTGTAAGTGAAAAATAACTTACCTATAGGCTGTGGAGAAAACAAGGTTTTAACCCATTTCCTTCTGAGGTTCTCCAAAGCGGTCCTCTCGTGTAGAGGAAACATACTGGCCACTACACCTCTGCTTACGCATGCTGGCACTGGTGACACAAAACAGTAGCATTTGATATTCTTCATTGTGAAAGGTGTAAAATTAAGGGATACCAAATATCCACACTTCGAAATAATTTACTGTAGTTATAGAAGTTAGAAGTAAACTCTTCTTGCAAAATACCGGTTTGTAGTGGCATCTTGTTAAGTCAGAGATCCCAAAGATGTAAACGCAAAAAGGCTGGGATCATGTCGGATGCAAATGACAAAGTACAATTAAACTAAGATACGACATCAAAGAAAACTGTGACACTCCAAAAAATGCTTAATATGCATGCATTTTTTTAGGGCACGAGATAACCTCAGGCAAAACAAAGAAAACTAGGCCTTATTCCAAGCGAATAAAATATGTACGGCCATTGTCTTTATTTAGAAACAAAACAACAGCGTACTAGGTTGTCCTTTGAAAAGTTCAAGTAAAAGAGAAAGTGACCTTCCCTTTGGACTCACAGTAGACCTATTGTATGCCAGTTCAAGGTGAGGCATCCAATGCATAGCTACCCCTTTGTATGTCAATCGATTTACAAGCTAATCTTGTTATTTATTTACGCTGTATTCGAGGCCTATCATAGACATGGAGATTTATTTTGATCAAGGTTGTTGCCTTGTAGAACATAGCAAGGCTGATCGAGCTTTTCGCATAACCAAATGATTAAGTAATAATAATCGAGAAAAGCTAAAGGTTGCGGTATGCGAGCATATTTTAAATTATTTATCGGTCTGGTTAATTTTTTTAACCTTTAAATAAGTATATGTATTAAGTTATATTTTCAATTTTATATGAAATACTGTTTTGTAAGTCGCAATATTAATAAAACATGACACCAGAACCACAAAAAAAGTATTCGAGTCGTATGCGAGCGTGATAACATTCAAAAACATATTTCTGGGAAGACATTTTCCCTTGAGACTAGATCTAAGTAGATTTGAATGTAATAGCTAAGGATGATCTTTCGTTTTTTTGCTACAAACGAGGTCGCTACCAATGTGGCGATAATGAAAAATATGAGTCCCTATTGACGTTGCTCCACACTGGTAAGTTAATATTTCCCGCTTCTTAAAAATTGGTGGTTTATGAAAATGTTGTTAAATTATGAAATCATGAGTTACTTTGCGGAAATCCATGACATCAATGTTAGGAAAAATATGCAGCGCAAGTGTTAATTGCGTTAAAATTCTGACATAAGTATAGGTATTGTGTATATATGACAATATATTATGTACCTAGATGTTTTATCTCGAGAAGCTCAAGAGTACTCAGGAGTGGCCGAGTCTCCGAGTCATACAAACATATTGTGCATGTGCATTTACGAAAAAAAGCATCTGTCTAAAATACTATGAAATATGTTGACAATATTACAGTTTCAAAATACTTAAAAAAATCACTTACCAATACTCTGTCCAGGCCTCAACGTAAGTGCCGGTTCTAACGCATGCTCGTCGCCGGGTTCCGCACGAGCCGACTCTAAAGCATGCTTCACTAAAGCGCCTCGCTCTTGTGAGTTCAACAGTTCTGCCGCTGAGGAACCCTGAAAGCATAAAAGGGTGTTTCTACCTATATCCATATTATGCACAAACTTTACTATTATAGGTAATTGTCTGGTGGCTTTTCTTTCCAAGGAAATTGCGCATTTGCACAGACACAGGTGCACTCCCTATTCGCGCACTCTCTTAACTCGATGGGACGGTAATCCGACACGACCGTATAGAGATTCAATCATCAGGTTCAAAATTCAGCATATTTATCTTTGAATGTAAAAGTTAATATTTTTATAGGTGTCCTATAATACCAGTAATTACTTTTAGGAGATGTAGATACAGAAGTTAGCTTTCAAATTGGTATAAAGCTAGAATGGCTACAGATCAAATAAATAACACAAAAAACCTTTTACCATTCTAAATAGCTTGTAAATCTTGGTAAAGTCTGCAATAAATATGATTTACAGCAATGAAAAAAATATACATCTACGCAATTGCCATTTACGTTCGCCGGCTATCAACGTAAGGTAAATTGCTAAATCCAACTAAGAACTATTTTTTTTATAGACATTCCTAGGCTTAAACACAACTGTTTACTATGAATTTTCACATTCAATTTTCAAAGCAAACTGTTGTTTTAACAGAAACTGACGTTAATGTTGTCGCTGATCTGGGATCGTAGACCGTGTCGTAGACCCGACAAGACTAGGAAATAGAAGCAATACCTCTTTTCACACCAATCGCCACGAATATATTACTTCTGATTGGTTTACTATTATGAAATTGGATCAGTAGTTTTGTACAAACTTATCCAATGAGAATCATAAATAACATATTTTCTACAGTTTACCCGGGTAAACAACCTAAGCTGTTACGTAAATACAAATTCGTGCTACTCCGGCTGCATCGAGAGAAGCGTTGCATACACGTCCGCTCCACATACATACATCAAGTACAACAATCCACTTTAGTAAATCCTTGACGATTTTGTTGAGAAAAGCCTTATTTATAGTCGTAGAAACAAAACTTAAACCGTTTTGGCCATAAATCATAATTTGAATCTTTATTTATTTATTATAACGCCAGCTTTTAAAAAGCTATATAAGGAAACTCTTCTCGCAGTCGGTAAAGAGTAGTATATTTTTTCAGACACTGGACTACCTGCATACCGTTCATTTAATTATATCGATTCAGTATTTTTGGCGTGAGAGCATGACAAACAGTCTTACTTTCGCATTTATTATCTTATTAAGGATAAGGATAATAATTGAAGGTTCTTAGGATGTAACGATCAAGAGATAAAGTTACTCGTAAAGTAGAACGAGTCGGCAAACAAAGGATGGAGACTTGTTCCTACGACTTGTCTTTTAATTAATTAGTGCAGCGTTCCTCATCATTTATCACGGACTTCAGAAATAGAGGAAGATATAGAATTCGAGAAAGATTTATGATAAAGAACTGCATAGCGATAATAACAGCAAAATATAATATTCTAATTGGTCAATATTGCGCTGGCGTTTATTTGCAAAGTAAAATGCCTAAATATTTTTGATCCTACGGCTATGTGGGCCCTTTCTTTTCTTTTCTTAAATATCATTTTTGGAAAAAATTGCATCATAATTTGTCTCTGCATCAAATACTGGAAGGGATACTTGTACACATACAGGCATAAAAAAACTGTCAGACGCATAATTATTATAAAGACCTATTAGAAAAATATTTAACATAAAACATAATTTTATGCTGCCAGTAGACCGTATGCGTGTCGGAAACAGTTATTCAGTGCATAACATAAATAATTCAGTAAATATTGATTCGTGCCAATATGACGCCGCATTTTTGCAATGAATAGCTCTCTAAGGATATCCTATCAAACATTTTACTTTAGCCTGTTATTTTTTATCGTGTTGTTGGAAATATTTTATCTATTTTACCAGGTTCATTGGGGTCTTCATTTATTTAAAAGGAACGGAACGTAAAATTTTCCGATATTCCGCTGCTATCAGAATGCTAAATGTTACGTATCTTTGACATAAATAAGTATCAAGAAAAAAAAAACGCAATCAGTTCGATATAATTTTTGAGACACAGCGAGGGCTTATCAAAAACCTACGTGATCGTAACTCCCATTTTGTGTAGGTACTCATTCGACCAGCACAATGTATTACGACTTACACCCCTTATTGACACCCCTAATTAGATCAAACTCCATCCAGCCAACTCTCTTTTAACATTGTTTACTTATCATTATAATACTGCTCCCCAATACGTACTACAACTTCCTACAATCTCCCCTTCCAATTGCCATCTTATATAATTCCACCAAAAAGGTCACGAAGTCACTTCTCGTCGCCTACTTAGCAGGTAGCATCGTAACAGCTGCTTGCTGATACAATTCCTATTGTACGCGACGGTACACGATACTGCAGCAAGCTATGAATACTGAATACAAGATTGGGCTGGCTAAAGAATTTTCTAGAACAAATTGTTGTTTATTTTCGCGTGTTTTCTAGTGGAAGATACGGGGTTTGTTTTGTTGCGAAGAACCTAGATTTGATTCACAGCGACCTCGTATCATTTGTTCTTTAAGTCGCAAAATTCCTATCATCTTCAGTTCGTATTTGATCTTTTTCAATTCTAGGTAAATGGGTACCAGCTAGAATCGAGTAAACGCAATAGGTATCTAGTATAGTTCTACTAAGACGGGTCGATTCCAATTCCCCACGAAATTCCGACGCGATGAAACTATCTAGTCGGCAGAATACTACATTCCAAACCGAAGTTAATTCGGCAGGCAATGAACAAAGGCAACATACGACTCGGGGGAATAAATGAGCCAAAATACGCCTGGATTTCAATAGATACGCACGAGAAACCAAAATGGAAACTGTTTCATTCATATTTTACATTTGTAGACGAAATAATTGACTTTTATGTGAAGTTACGTGAATACAGCTTGAATATCTTTGAAAGCATGATGACTCACGTAGAATTCATTTAGAAAGGATGGAGTAAAAGGGTAGTTTCATTCAGCTTCGTAGATTTATTGGCTCGTAACAAAGCGTCGTTCACTCACGTCTTACGAGTATATGCTACGCTTCAAAGCTTTATTTCAAACGCGTAAACAGAGGATATATGAATACTGAGATAAAGTTATGGTTATTAAAGAGATATGGAAGAAGACATACAATAGTAGTGGCCACAAATAAACTAAAATAGGGCAAGAGGATATGATGTTGATTACATTTTCGAGGCTCAAACAACTAGAACAGTAAGTAATGAAAGATAGTAATCATTACCAAAAACCCCAAAAGGCTCAAATTACGTAATTCCGTAGCTATTAGTCTGAATGTTCATTATGTACGGATATGTATCCCTTCATCCAAATCGATTGAACATCGTTCGACTCCACGTAACCATGTTAAAACTTTACGAGTATTGACTCAAAGAATTTAGGAGCTCTGAACACATTTATGCCTTTGACCTTTTCAAAATTGAATTTAAGGGTCTTCGAAATACGCAATTAATTCTGAGATGAGTACAAAACCACTTAATTTGTGGAGAATAACAAGCTGCACTTAGGATGGATGGAGATTACTCAAGTTGGGGCTACTATTACAATTTTGAGCCAAGCAAAGTGCTTATAATTAAAAGCTCGGGTTGCTCGGGGGACAGAGAAGTTTTAGCTGTATAAAGTTTTAGATACAACCTTACTCAAAAATTTAATTTTAATGGAAAAGTACTCTATGTACTTCTGCTTTCATAATGGAACTGAATTGCAGAATATGACATTGCTTAAAGATGGATAGAATAGAAGATACATTGGGCGATAAATGACGCGACTATTTTTGTCTTAATAATTAAGAAGTTGAAGTAAAGATCTGCCAAAGGTTATCAGAAATAAGGTGTATTTAAGACCTCAGGATAGTCAGGCATTATTCCTTTCAAGAAAAATCTTATATCAGTGAATCCTCCTATAAAAGGCTGGCCAAATAAACCGGCGATAAATCGTACATAAATGTTCCAAGAAGAATGTTCTTGTAACAAAATGGTGATTGACGTAAGGTTATTCATGTCAACATTTAGAGCTGTGCTCTTAAAATATAATGGTTATCGACAAAATGTCTAATGTGATACGTCATTGTCAATCCTAGAGGTGACACCATTCATAAGATTTTATGTATTACGACTAAATCCAGACTTTATTACGAGAACATAAATATTTGCTGGTACTTAAGATGAAAGCTGCGCGTAAAATATACAAAATTTTCTGAACTATCTCATTAGCAAAAGTGGTGTTACTACAATGATCAATCACTTTCCGACTAATAATGATATTGGACTTTATAGAAATTGTATCACTCTATATCTTTTATCAAAATCTTTACCATGGAACCATTCCTCTGGCTACGATAATTTTCATTACATTCGCTTTTCTCTGAACGATTTTTCACGAGTTCTTTTTATTACAATGGTAAAGACGGAGATTTATAGAAGGCCGTTTATATTAAGAAAATGCTTTATTACTTGTCTGTATTGTAATATTTTCAAAGAAACATAGTCGAACGATCCGTAAAGACATCATGCAATTAAACACTGGAAGCAGTCGACAGGAATTATCTTCGCTATAATAAACGACATGGGAATTTCACGTTACACTGCTTATTTGACTAAGGAATATTTTTCGCCTCACTTGCGCGAAAGCCGCAATATACTAGCGATATGTGTTTAACCGAATATAGCGTAAAAGTCACTTTCAGAGCGAACATAACGTTGGATTACTCTCGCCCGATAGCACTCTGACCTAGGGCTACCATCGCGAATGTTTTTTTTTTTTATAAAAACGAGAGAGAAACGTAGAACTTTTCAACTATTTTTCTGTTAACCCTTGTCACGTCTTTTAGATGAAATAATAAATTCTTTGCAGTAAGAGGATTTTTTTCTAAGACCTAATCTTCCAAATGGTCTCTAGACTTCTTCCAAAAAACGATGATACGGATGGCAGCCCTAGTCTAGCCCTAAAGTGCTGCCTTCTTAGGGTATATAGCTAATGCATACCTACATTAATACTTGTCTTATTTATTGCTGAAACTGGCGAAATATGATGCCGTATGTCGACTTTTATAAAGTGTATTTATTATACATGCGAAAGTAACTCTGTCTGTCACAGTTACACAAAAAAGTGGCCTAGGTCTACTGAGAGATTTGTTTGAAGATAGACTGAACCTCAGAAAAGTACAGAAGATATTTGCAAAAAAGTTAGGTAGTTATTCCAGTTAGGTAGGTTAGGTTCCCCTAAACGTGGGCGAAACCATGGAAAGTTGCTAGTATAAAGTCTCCCAAGAGACCCCATATAGCGGTGGCATTAGAACGCTTGCAAAAGCGAACAAGCCATTACTTCGAGTATCGCAAACTGTGGCACTGCAGGCCGAAGAACACGCTAAGGTTGCCCATCCACAACCGATAATCGGTGACCGATTTTCTGTAGGAGAAAAATAGAACACACTGACAGCAATAGTGCATCGTACACATTCTACTTACGTCCTACAAAAAATCGGACTGATTATTATCTGTCCTACAAGAAGTCGACGTTTGCTGGCAGCCTAAAACGCAGAAGTGGGCTTAATGCCCACTTCTGCGTTCTATAGAACTCTCCGGACCCATATTATTTCGGACGAGATTTTTACAGATGTAAATGGATATCGTATTGAAAGGCTCTTAGGGGGAGCGAGGCTAATCGTACGTAGATACTTGAGTATGTGTAGTCTAAGCCTTATTGTTATTGTAATTGGGTGGAAAATGATGAAGTATTCATTGATTCTACCAACTGAGATTGACTTTATTTTGACAAATTGATCACTTATACTGGTGAAAGAGAATTTGAAAATACTGAATCATGAACAAATCTGCAATTCGAAAACAGGGTTGCATATTTTTTTAATGACTCTATTGAGCAGAAAAAAACACAAAGTTCCCCATTTGCCTTAGGAGAGTGATTATCTTACCTTTTGAAAACAGTGCATGTCTCGAACTGTGAATTCTTTGTAACCACCTCCGAATTCTGGTTTCAGTTGTTTTGGTAGGTGCATCTCTTCAGCCGTTTGCAGGAGCCTAGGAGAAAATAAGACATTTATAAATGGCTTGTCTATTCCTTTCAGTGGAAAGGTAATTAATCTTGTGTCAGATAATTGGACCACAGTACTACAATCAACGTTTATATCTAAGTAAGAACGAATTTCTACTTAAAACTTTACTAAATAGCCTGTTAGAAGCAGAATTTATTTTCAAAAAAAAATTGTAGTTGATCGAGATAATAAACCAAAAATTTCACATGCATTAGAAGACCTTTTCAAATATACCAAGTTGCACGATATGAAGCCAGGTATCGATATAAAATTGCACGACCTCCGTAATAGCGGAATTGGTACCACCTACACAGATGGTATCATTATCGTCATTGAAAATTCAAAAACCATTCGCTATTCAGCAAAAATCGATATCAAGGCAGGCAAATTGGTATCGCTTCGAATTGTGAGAATACTGTATGTCTCGATTCTTGATACTTGAAGTACCTGCTATTGATAATCACATCATACTTGTGTTTTGAAGTACTATTGATAACTCGCATTGAAATAGGCCATTATAAAATGCGTCGTAGGTATCGAACCCACATATTTATTCAAATCGACTAGATAAACGTGACACAATTAAAACGTGAACCCAGACGAATGAATCACCTGATGACTTCATACATTTCCATTTTCAAACAAAACTTAAGTGCCCAACTCTTGGGGCCAAATGAACTCATAATGAAGTAGAACATTTTTTTGTTCCTCAGTGGGACAATAAAACCTAGAACATTTAGAATACTTATTAGGCAGTTCTAGATGTAAATAATAAAAGAAATTCAAACAGTGCTGTACTCGTTAAAAGTTTTAAACCATTCCAGTGCGGCCTTGCGTCGACATTAGGTCTTTTTGTGGCAAAGCACTGTTTATTTTTAAGTTTGTTGCCAGAATATTTTTATTTATTAGGCTAAGCGTACTTCTAAAGAGGGCCAATTTAATTTTATTGCGTTTTACGTTCTCTGTATTATATGTAATTATAACATTAGAGAAATTATAATTGAGAATCGCTGAGTAACCGTATTGTTCATTGAGCCGAAATAAATTGCTTACAAGCCAAGACCCCTTATTAATAATATAAGCTTGACGTTTATAATTTGCTTTTCAACACACTCCTATTTATTTATAAGGGGCGTATATTTACAACGGTTTCGAAGGACAGATTGCGTGCAACGGTAATTTGAGATTTCATTATCACGCTAGTTTTAAGACCAAGTCACAAAGATAGGCAACGTTATTACTTTTATCACACGCAAATCTGGAAACAAACTACTTTACTTTACGCTCATTCACTTCATTTGCTTTGTTTTATCGTATAAAAAAGTTACAGGTTCCACTTGGCTCAGTTGTTTTTTTTTCAGTTGTTTATAGTCCACGCACAGGGGTTCCTTAACGACGCTTAACCATACACCAGTTTAGAACTATTTGTAAGGGCGTATTAACCAACTAGTAACCAACTTCCAGACGGGTGTCACAGGGACGCTTTGTGACAGTTTATTTTGGCCGACCCGGGAATCTAACCCTTGCAAATTGTAACCCTGAACAACAGTCTCGCTATACCAGATTATCAGACCAACAACTGTTGCTTTAACAACAGAATGTCACGAATATCACTCACACATCGTCATCAGCAGTAATGTAGAAGGCAGAGCACTGTGAGGACGCGTGCTGCCGAACGCACACTCGCAGCCTCGGTCGACTTCCACGCAACTTCTGCAGAAGCCATAGCAGCATACTGTCTGGTAGACCTGCGAACAATTAGAAAAATAGAGAGCGTTCCAGAATATTTACTTCCAGTATACACAAAACTTCTGTGATATTCTAGGAGAAGTTAAGAAGAATCGTAAGATAGATTGATGTTACCTGCTTATGGTATGCTAAGTCTAGTCATTTTAAGATTACTTTATGCGGATACCAGTCTAGTAGTCTAGTAAAGCCTCTGAATTCGAAAGGAGGTGGTGTATACTATCGTTACAGTGGCGACCACAAAGCCACCAGGTACAGAGGTAGGTAGGTAATGTAGGTATACGCTACAGGCCAACTCACGGACATGCCAACAATATTAGTTTATCAATTTCAGTAGAATTTAATATCAAGCTACTGTGTTAATAATAAACATTTTCCGACAGCCTTTTCAGACAGATTTCCTAAATCATTTATGGAGTCGTTGAAAGCGAAAAATGGAGGGTTATTTTCCCAGAAATGTCTAGTTACTTTATTAGTGCGTGTTTTATCTAAATCGTTATTTTTCTTGATTCGATTTGTTGGCACGTTTCCAGCTTCCGCTTTACATAAAGGATAGGTTTGAGAGCTCATTAACAAGTTCATGACCAGTTCGTTCATCCGTGATGGTTCCTTAAGGAAACCGGCTTTGGCAATGAGCCAATACGCATGTAAGGAGTAAACATTACAAATGTTATGTCTGAGAGCCGTAATCGAAATTTAATGTAATTTGTTCATGAAAGGAAATCGGTAGTTTGATCAGATAGTACCTAGCCAAAAATTATAGGTAGGTACGAAATCTACCAGACCTTTGTTTTATTAAACATTTCCATTTTCTCTGCATATTATAGTTAATTGAATACACAATAAATGTTACCGAATGAAAATACAATACTTTTATTTTATCGCTAAGGAAAATTATAATACGGAGGTAACTGGAACAGCGAACACAGCGTTCTAAATGAACCATTAAAACCTTTAATAAAGGCGACCTCTCCACCTCGCATTCAAAGCTCTGACGTGCAAATTATATGTACCAGGTTAACTTTCAAAGTGAATAAAACGGTAGCAGTTAACACGAACATTTCTACCTAAAATGGCGTACATCAGACTAAATGTAAAGGCTTGCTGAATACGAACCCTGGCTTTAGGCCAAAACTTTATACCGAAAAGAAGGGAAATATTCCAGCCAACTTGGTATCTGAGCTAACATTTGTCTCAAAGTTGAAATGAAGGCATTTCTGGACGCGTTTCAATGCAAACAAAGCGTATAGGAAGTGGTTATAAAGTTATTATCCGAGTTATTTGTACAGGAACAAGTTACTTCTTCGGAAAATTGTAGCATACCTTTTCCCTACAATTTCCTCTATATTTATTTTTTTAAGTACCTAGTCATCATTCAAAATTCTCCTTTGAATTCTTCTGCTTCAAATGTAGATAATAGAAAGTAGAACAGGTTATTTTTTAGGCATTGGGCAACATAAGCTTTTCAAGCTAGGCTGAATAAATCACAATATAACTAGTGCCTATTCCCCACAACTATGCTAAGATATTCGTGTCAGACCTCAATACAAAATACGTTTTGCGAATAAAAACGTGCAAGACATTCCTTCCACATTTTACCTTTCGCCTCCACAATACGTTCTGAGCTAAACATGTACTTAACATTAATAAATTCATGGAGGTACGCCATCGTATCAATTCTGATTGCTTGAGAATCAATTCAATATTGTTTCCTAATGGGATCAGTAGACTCGGTTTTATAATTCGTTTATACGTTAATAGGGAGACGTGACTTGACGTGAAGTCTTTTGTTTTAGTACCACTGAAGAGTCACGAGGTTTGTAGATAACGCCGCGAATAGATAGATAGATAGATAGATAGATATATTCTTTATTATGCACACCAATTAAAAAAAAACAACAAGAATAAACAAAAATTTTGAAGTTGGTGACACAATGGGCGGTCTTATCGCTAAAAGCGATCTCTTACAGACAACCTTTGGATGGATTGTGACAAAAAGGAAATAACCATATCGCAGGTAGTTTTGGTGCACTATGTATATAAAATAATAATACCTAAAACAATAACAAATAAAATATAATATATATATATATGTATATATAATAGATAGATATAACAGAAATATGTATATATATGATATATATTTAAAGTTGCCAATTAGACTTGACAATAGTCTGCAACAGTAGGGTATTATACCCAGTTACAAATTGGAAAGGTAGTGATTCCTTATCAGGTTCTTGAAGACTGCTAAAGATTGAGCCTGCCTTATTGTAACGGGCAATGCATTCCACAACCGCACAGCTTGAACGGTAAAAGATATATCGAAACGGCGAATATATCTGAATTTGCCGACTGTTCCGAGTCAAAAAAATATAAGTATTGAAGATGCAGTTTCTGTGAAAATGGCCACAGAGCGCTAAAATAATTTTGAAGGTCCTAACTTTGGAAGCAATGTTAAGAAGGAAACGGTGTTTGATGTACATCCATAACCTTCTTAAGATCGAAGAGACACAAATCCGGATTATATTTCGTGAAGTTCTTCGCAAGTTAAGTGCATCAAAAGGCTTTGGGGAAAGGTGTACAAAGTGGTCCCTTTGAGTGAATCGGGAGCCACTTAGCGCTTGTCAAGTTCGAGAAGTACTTTTACCGTCATTTTCGTCGACTCGGTCATATTCTCGGTGCTTTTGAAGCCTGACATGAATCGACCTTGTGCTTGACCTCTCATTTCAAGCGGCCAGAGACCGTTCACTAAACAAAGAAAAGGTTATTTCTTCAGCTGACTGGGTCGGAGAGGGCGAACCGATTCGATCAATGTTATGAGGGTTTAAAACGAATCTCTTTAAGTTGATTTAGAAAGTACATGAGTTTGGTCATTGATTGAGAGTTTGTTTAGTAGAATAAGACGAAAAGTTGAAAAAATCAATTTAACCTTATCTAAATTCTACTATATTTTTAACTGAAGCCTAATTGTATGTCATTTTTTTATTGTAAGAAAGTAATCATATTCCTGATGGCGAGAAACTGACGTCTAAATAGTAAGATTACTTTCAAGAAAACTATGTATTACTCAGACCTTTTTTGCAACATAAGCCTTATCGTCATAGATGTAATGAAAGTGTAGGATCATAAATCCTACCCGTACCGTATCGGATATTCCCTTGGGAGCATACAGGCGTTACCGTCACTAAAATATTACGATACAACCTTCTGTAAATAATACGTTTTCAGACAAACTAGTGGTCTTGCCAAATTGGGATGTTACCCGATCAAAACCGTTCATTAGTAATTGTCGTTGCTTGATTGATTTGGATTTTAGTCGTCTCAGGCAGCGTCCATTTAGTAAATGGTTTAGAATAAATTTTCAGCTTACTACGGTAGAGATAGGAAAGTAGGAAAAGTACATTCTTCAATCTGAACTAAAGGAAACGGTCGCTTAAAGTGTATTTTCAGCCCAGAATGCGGTTAGACAATTTATATCTTCAAGGGGTTCTCATTAATCAAACTCAAACGGGACAGCCTAAATCAGTTCAACCGAAAACGCAATTTTCGCCGTTTCAAGAGAAAATGCGTACACATACACAAAAGTAGGACTTTTGTTAGCAACCCTAGTGCATTGGCACCGCCCCAACATTATAATATACCCCGTATATCAATTATAATAACAATACACACAAACTACATGTACGGCAAAGGCCGGGTCATACAGTAGTACATTAGCCGGGGTAAATGTACGCTCAGATAGATATTAGCATTTTTACTGCAGTTTTACGAACAGGATAATGTTGACTGTTGCTTCATACGCTTTGGAATATAAATTACTTTATGCAACAATGTTTTAATGAAAAACAAGTATAAACACTGTTGGGGGCTACTTATATTATCTGTGCGTTAACGATTTTAATTTAATTTTTAGACATTTTTGAGTAGAAATCAAACCTGATTCAGTCACAGGACTCTTGGGGTGGATTTTGAAATGTTTTCGTATGAGACCTCTGATAAGCCTAAAGAACATATTATGTAGACTACAAAGTTATCGTTGACGAAACTCAGACCAACTTCCAGACAAAAACTAGTATTGTTCATTCCTTTACAAACACTGTGACAAAAAATTCAGGAAATAGGTAAAGTGATTTTGCTAGTTGCGCTTCACAAAAGTAAGTACGTATGTACTGATGAAACCTATCAACAGTCTCTTCGTGCATATTTCATGTAGTTAAAGTTAATGTTATGTATCGCTCTACAGCATATTATACCAGATAGTCAGCCATAACGTGTGTGATTTATGTGAATCCCCAAACTATCGCGCTCTGTCGCAGAATGTGTCGCATAATTGGAGTGCATATTACCTAGCGAGCGATGCGCACACTAATTTTATTTAACAATAATTTTATTTTCATAATAATAATTTTAAGCTTTATTCGATTTATCTTTAATTCGATAGCGAGCACTTTTGTTTGGTTTCTGGAACCAAACAAAAGTGCTTGCTATGGACCCAAGGGAACTTCATCCTGTGCCAGGACAAAATACTTATAGCTTATGACACACTGAAATATCCTGAGTTTCTATTGACGGAATCATTTTCGTTTATTTTTTTAATGTGAATGAAACAATGAAGCCACAAGTGGCTGTAAAACTAAAGTTTTTTTTAATCCAATATTTAAGATTAAGAAGACCTTTTATTTCATAGCAATTCTTTGACAATACCAGCAATAACAGGAATAAAAAAATTCTTCATAACCTTCAAAGATAATTTTCCTGTACTGTAAAATGCTCATTCACCTTGCCTAATTCAACAGAATCATGTTAATATGTTCATGAACTGTTTTAATATGGAGTCAATTGGATCAATTATCATCTCACACGCCTATAGCTTAGAGTAGACATAGGCTGGTATGATCTAAGAAGGCTTTTTGCTAAAACATACTTAAAAGATTACTCAGTTGGTACAAAAGAATGAAAAGAAAACTAGCAAACTACAATAGGCTGCTAACTACAACTAGCTAACTATTTACTAAAAAAAAAACTTTTTCTTTTTTCCCTTGTTTTGTTTGATGACCCTCCTTAATTAATCATTTACTGAGAGCTTGAAAACTTTGAATACAAAATTGAAAAGTTTGAAAGTGAAGTCCTTAATACAAAAATAATTTAACAAAGCACTATACACGTCTGTCTGTTCACAAACAAACAACTTTTTTTCCTTCCCACAGGATGGAAAACAGGGCACTGTTCCCAACTTTATTTGGGGGCCTCAGGCAATATGCAGGTCTGCATCACTGACTCACTCGTCACACTAAAATTTATTTATATATTGACTAAATACACTTTTACATACCTTTAGGGAATATCAAGACAACATCAGTATGCTGTGTAGGTGTGGAGTGGAGAAGCAGGCGTCGAGGATGCATCAAGTGGGCACCAAGCTGACCAGCCATGGGTAGGCGACGTCTCAGCTCTCGGCCCGCTGACCAGAAAAAAAAGAATCCATCATTTCTTAGCAGAAATCCATGACATTAAAATAAAACAAATTGTTTTTATTCTTACCAAATTATATTTTTCCCTAACATTAAGAGCAGAAAAAAGTTATGTTAATATTCCGCCTAGTTTGAGAGTCAAACAGTTTTTTTTTTCAGTTCAAAAATATTTTTGTGGCTGAATTAAAAAAAAAATAAAAAAAAAACTAAAAGAAAAAAATCAATTTGGTTTTAATAGAATGCTACTACAATTTAAAATATTTGTTTTTGTTGTTCCACAACAAGACCATTTTTTCCTGCTCTGATATAAAACTAATTATATAAATAATATAATTATACAAAATTAATATATATTACATGTCCTATGTTTATTTTCAGTTATACAAATATATTTTTGCATTGATATAAAAAATATTGCATTTCAAAAAACTTTCAAAATTATTTCTGCATCCCTATATTTTATTTCCAATCAATGGGAATTAATCATGTAAATATAAGATTCATCCAGTAAAGAAAATCGTATTTTTACATTTAATATTGCACAGATGGACATTGTTTACAATTTATAAATGAGATACGCACCACTATCCAGCTTGTCTTTAGCGAACTCCGCAAAAGACCTGTGTTCTTGCGGGGTTGAATGGGAACTGCTCTCATAGTCTTCTTTTTCGGGATTCCCCACACTCCCATCTTCACCCTCCATGGCGAAAAGTTTTTCAACAGTCCTCGAGACAATAACAATGCAACTATACACTCGCGAGATCTACGAGACCTTCGGTAATACTGTTTCTTACATCATCGACTATTATAGTAACTACGATCATATGTTGATACTTTTGCTCCGATTTAAACAGAAAAAGTGTCACGCCTCATTTAAGGGACAAAAGCGACTAACATTCTAGTTACTAACGCCGAGAACGCGCTTTATTTACTTGATAAATAATTTATTGTGTGACAAAACTGCGGTCGCGGCTGTCACAATTCAAAATTGATTTTTGGCCGCCATTTTTAGATTTAGTCGGTGTTGCAAGAGTAGTAAATATACCAATGAAAATAAAAACAAAATGTTTATTTACGTCCACAACGATGACTCAAAATAATGTACTCGGTTATTTACTGAATATAAGGTTGTCATAAATGACGATGAAGCTTAAAAAGTCTCAAAGGTTTCGGCTGGAGTCTTTTATAAATTCAATATAAGACCGAGTAATATTTATGTATGCTTGCAACATAGTTTGGTAATGTCAAATGAAATTGACAACTAAAGTGCATTCGGATACTCATCTCTGAAATCAGTTTGACAGTGAACCAATCTGAACTATATTTGGGATAATAGGAAGCTTTATTTATATTGAATATCGATATATTCTACAACAAAATACATATTTAAATTACATCAAGGGCTTTATATGCAAATATAAATATAATTATTTGCAAAAGTCGACTTCAATCATTATGAACGGGACAGTCCTCGATCACCGAAGTGCTGATCCGAACGAGTTCAAATATTCGACTTTTCTGTCATTTCATTTGTAAACGTTCGTTAATTTGCGCGATAATACAAGTTACAATGGACGTGTAAACGAAATAACGTCGCGACTTTCTCTTAATTGTAATAATAGTGTTAAAACGAAAACACACGCGCAACGAAAGAGGAAAAATAATCATATGCTGGATATAAACCTGAAATAAAAGGTAAGTAAACCAGTATTCCTAAATGACCTTTCTTTGTACTCATGTAATCGTCGCAATTTTCTAAAATTACATTTCTGTAATGAATTTCTGATGTGAAACTGCACATCTGTGTTGTGAAGTATCGTTGGAGCTCAAATTAACGGTTTAGTTTTGTTTTTGAAGGTGTATTTATTGTTTTTCTGTTAACCCACTTTCACAAAAAAAAAAAACAGCTGTGAAGTCGTCACGCCTAAATATCTAACAGCTGAGTGTGACATCAATTATATATGCGTTAACTATTTAATATTAAGTACAAATCCTTCCATATGGTTCTGCAATTATTTAGATTACTTAATTATTAATATTTTTTTAAGGCAAGAAAGAAAACATGACACCTTCAAGTATTTTTATTCAGTTGTTTATAGGATTTATAGCAAAACATAATATAGTTACTAACATACAGTTTATTGCCATTTGCATAGCAACTTTTCTCTCTTAAAGAATAATATTCTTATGTAGGTTTGTATTCTTAACTGTAACTCTTATTAGATTCTTATGTATTTAAGTTTTAGTATTTACCAAACTGAAGTTTATGTAGTATTTATAATTTGCAACAGCGATCAATTTGTTACGACTCATTAATTACTAGCAACTGCAGTTCTCATTGTTTATTGGTACTTAAATATATAAACAGTGGTTCTGGTTTTTAATTCCTAGTTCCTAGTAATACATAAGCACTGTTAAGATAAAAACTTCATATCTACAAAGAAACTTTAAGAAAACACAAATATAGTTAATAAAGTATACATTGTAGTATGAATTCTTAAAACAACTTTAACTACACAATAAAGGCTATTTACCTTTCAAATATGATAACATATAGAAAGTTTTTATAATCATTAGTGTTAATTTATTTTATTTGTGTTAATAACATGATAATTATTAAGATAAAAAAATAACAGTAAATATTCAACTAGTAATGAGCTCCAAAGAAATAATAAAATACCAGCTCAGCTGGTATTTTTTAGCGATCAATTTGTTACGACTCATTAATTACTAATAACTGCAGTTCTTGTTGTTTATTGATACTTAAATATATAAACAGTGGTCTTGGTTTTTAATTCCTAGTTCCTAGTAATACATAAGCACTGTTAAGATAAAAACTTCATATCTAGAAAGAACTTTAATAAAACATAAATATAGTTAATAAAGTATACATTGTAGTATGAATTCTTTTGAACAACTATACAATACGGGCTATTTACCTTTCAAATATGATAAGACATAGAAAGTTTTTATGATCATTAGTGTTAATTTATTTTATTGGTGTTAATAACATGATAATTATTTAGATAAAAAATAACAGTAAATATTGAACTCGAAATGAGTTCCAAAGAAATAATTATAATAAATACGTAGCATACATTTGCTAGCTGAGCTGGCAAAATTTGTACTGCATTGTATTGTTTAAAGAAACTTTCTCTATTCTTTTTACAAGTATCATTTTTGATCTTATGTTCCTACCCGTTTGAATTACATCTCTGTTAAAATTTTAATACCTTCAAATTGTTTACATGGTCAAAGTTAAAAACACTGTACAACAGATTCTATTTCATAATTACATATTTGATATCAGAAAAAATATGGCAGAAATTTTCTATATAGGTACACCTCAACAAAGCCTATGAACTAATTGACCTTGATTTTATGATTGTTTATCTATCAGTACATCACACTGCACTTAAACCCATTATAAAAGTGATTGATGTGTTAAGCCTTATGCAATCCAGATATTGTCTTAGTTCTCAGAATTATAGAGCTGACTATAGTATAACACAGATGTTTGAACAATATCCTCAGGAACTACAGACCTATTAATTAAATATTTCTGTATTATATAGCCCACTCAACAAGGATGGCTTTTTATTGTCCGGGTCTGCAAAACTGTTTAGTCACAGGATGCCGAAATGTATATAGTGAAATAAATAAATTACAATAAGACAAGACAGATGGTTTTTAAACAGCCAGAAAGGAGCTTGTAATGAAGAAAATCTCTATTAACAAAATTAATCACATACTTGAAAGTCAAAGATGTCCATAACAAATGAACCGTGACAACTACTTCCCGTATCTTTCTAACATGTAGCTTGTCACTCAGACCTGGTATAGCTTCACAACAGTGAAAACATTTTTATAATCAGTTTTATGGTTTTAAAACCTTATGGCTGCCAATAAACAAAAACTCCATAAAATATTAGTATAAAAAGAACAAACAATAACATATCCGTATTGGCCTACAGATGTCACTAACGTGGAGCACGTTGCCGCTTCTTCCTCTGAGGTGCATACTGCATCACCTCAGCACGGAGGATGCCATGGCTGCCATGTCCACCTGCCGGCACTGGAGGTCCGCTCTCTATATGTATGAAGGACGCAAGTAAGTGAAATAATATTTGAATAGAAAATAGATGTGGTATATTGTGCTGTGTGTCCACTTTTGTATTTTTTTGTTGCACTGCTTCTCTCAATTTAAATATGCATGCTTTAAAAGATTGACATTTGAACATCTTCAGCAGTTACGGATAGACAGAATCTAGAAAGTCTGACAATTCGTAGAACTAGAGGGTATTGGGCAGTCCAAGGAACTAGGTTGAGGATGCAGATAGGCAGTCGCTCCATTTAAAACATTGGTAATCAGCTGCGCCCAGTTAGGATTAGAATCCAACTTTACATTTTTATCTAATATAGTGAATTTCCTAACACAAGTCTACCATCCATAAATTGAACTCTAGACTTTATAAAAGGAAATATTGGCTTCCAAGAAAAAAGGGCCTTACTATAAATTTAATTGTCAATAAATAACTGGTTATTAACTTCCTATATCCAACATGGTCAATTTAACAGAAATAGCAATTTCTCACATACTGCCTTCATCACACTATAAAACTACACACTTAGCATTTCATTTCCTCATAACATCAACGTATTGCAATTAAAAGATTGTTTACTTCCTATGAGAAATGTGTCACAATAAAATGTAAACATAAGACCCGCTTATAATGTTATTGTCACTTTGTTATACAATTAGTAAGACTGATTATTGTTGATTGCGAATCTTTCCCAATGATTACTCACATTTTTATAAACATTACTTGTATTTCTTGCTCAGTATCGTCTGTTTATGAGGTAGTCTTAAATAACAATATTTATGTCCTAGTCATTACCTACAGTACCTCGATTTTATAGTCTGAATTTTCCTATCTGCCTTGAGCAATCGTGGTGATTAACGCCTAGGGCTGCCATCTCGAATTTCGCCAAACTCGGACAAAATTCAAAAAACCCGGACATTTATCATAAATCGCATTTTTTCCACGGATGGGTCTTAAAATAATATGTAAAAAACGACCCTAATTGTCATATGATTTTTTGTAATTTCACACAATGGTCCGGGATTTCCCCGGACTCTTCTACAAACTCCGCCCGGACGGCCCCCGGACGGGCACCTAACTAGTACAAATCCGGGGAAACCCCTACGGATGGCAGCCCTACCTGTGCCCTGCAATGGGACGGTGAAAAAAAAACTGATGATAAAGAGCTGAAGACCAGCTATCTTCAGGCACGATCTTCGATTAATTATCAGTGAACCGCCACAGTCTGCTATATATCGTTATAAAGATGTCGAACGAAGTCAAGCCACACGCCACGAATTACGCAAGACAGGTGAAGGGCGATGTTGCCGCTTTGACGGTATTAACTTGTATAGGAATTTTATACAAGTAAATTTTCTCGTATTCATGAATAGTATAGCTTCAAACAAGGCTTTCTCATCTGTTTAGCCTTTTCATGCTTGGTGTCCAGTATAACTGGATGCAGCTGAGTCCCAGTGTTTTATATGGACCGTCTGTCTATGTGGCCTCCTCAATAGACCCGGTTACTCGGGCAGTAAGACTGGTTGTCAGGTATTTTGACTTCTAGCTACCCGTAACGACTGCCAAAAATGTGTATGTGCCTTCCAAAATGCAAGAAGCAAGGCTAACTTATTATTTCTTTCGCAGAGAACTCCTGAAACTAAAAGCCAAATATCTGGAACAGTGTTTGTTCCTGACTCGCGTCTTCAAGAAACACGTGAAGAAGCTGCATATTTATTTAGACTGCAATGAGCCCGAGATCGACAAGTTCATGACTTACGTGCTTATGCAGTGAGTATCTTCTTCATTTTACTAGCTTTTAAAGATTTTTCTACAAATATGCTGATTTGATATAGATTATTCAGTAGGAATGAATGTACGGTAGACTGCACATCAGTGGTAACTGTCATGCACCTTAACTCAATAGTAATAAGTACGATTTTCCTATAAAACTGTTACAACTGACCTGAAGTTGACTGTACCTGTAAATTTGACGGTTAATGGAGTTGGAAATTTTGACGGTTTACGTACGACCCATCAAAAATGTGTTAACCGAAGCTATAGGCTTGTCCTTATATACCTAATGGAATAGGTGTTATCATAGTGTTTGTCCAGCTAGTGATTCCATGGAATTTAGACTCATCCAGACTCGCAGACATAATATTTATGTTCAAAGACCTTTATGGCTTCTGCCAAGAAATATTATTCAGCGGTATTTCAATGTTATTCGATAAAAATTAGTGTCACAAGTGTCGAAGACATTTTCGCGACAGGGCTTAAGGCAGCTTAACGTTATTCGATTATTGAATAGAAGGGCAACTGAAGTTTCTTTTAATATTGAATTTTGGTTTAATTTCTTTTCCGATACATTCAATCTATATATAGGTAGTGTTTTTTCCGTGGATCAAAAGTTTTGATACATCTCACCATCACATTTTATGTTTACCAAAAGGGCCTAGTAATGTGCTTCGTGGCTTTATTTGACATCATGCAAGCATTATGAAGTTTTTGTGTAAAATGTAGAAAAGAACTAGGTATTTATTTATATGATATTCCAATGTAGTTATGTACTCCACCTTGATTTAGCATAATCATAAGATTACATGATTACAGCTCATTGTTGAAAAAACCGGGATCGGTAACGACTGCAAATTGAATGAGCATTGAATTTATTGAATAGCGAACTGAATCATTCAATACGAAATCATGATTGTTCAGTCTGTGATGTAACCTTCACCTTATTGGTTTAGCGAGCTCTCCTGTATAGCTCTTGCAATATTGATCTGAGGTCTAGCCTGTGCTATAAATAGGCAGCGCTCCGATGAATGATACCTACGCGCCGTAAGGATACCTAGATTGTATGTACCTATATGAAGAGAAGACGGCTGTTACTGCGAATTCGTTCTGAGTTACGTTTCTAGAAATGGATGGTATTGATCCGTTTGGAAGAGGGTTTCCTTTGAATACTTCAGAAAAAAAAAGAATTTAAAATTTGAAAAATTGAATAGATCCTCGAAAAAATCTATGTAGTTCAAAATACTAAAATGCAAAACGGAATAAATGATACCCTTTTAATAGATGTATCAGTCAGACATGCCCTTTTGATTAAAGACCATTTGCAAATTAAATTACATTGGTCGTCCGAAACAATGTCTAAAACAGTTGTTCCACAAATCATGCTAGAAAGTTTTCGAAGGGTTAACAGACCGAAGGACCACGTCCCATATTGCGAATTGCCATGTTACAGACGCAATTTAAACATGTAACGATGTACTGCATATTATACAACTCCTTTATTGCAAGCATTACTTCATCATATACTCCGATATCACCTCTAAAACTTGCACATCGATACAGTTCTTATATTAGAACATGTTTAATCAATACGGACGGTCGCAACGCCGCTCAAGTGATGTAACAATGACACAACTACGCACAACGCACAATATCATGTTTACGAAACCATCTTGTAATGTTGAAAATAAATAAACCAGTCCAGTTTGATCACGTATGAAACACTTTCCCACGTGATTGGGCGTCGCACGGAAGTGGAAGGACCAAGTCCGCGTAGCTGAGGACCGATTCGGCGTAGCTAAGGACCAATACGGAACTTGTGGTCTTTCGAAAAACTTTTTTAATTTCTTTGATAATGCTGCTACAGACATTGTTGTCTAACAAATTCAATTTTGAGCTACATTTCACTTGCTACTCTTAATTAATTAACCAAATAGCTACAGCAAAAAGTGTAAATGTCAGACATTAAAAGTTCGTAAAATAAAAACGGCAGTCTCGCGACCTTTTGACTTATACAACAAAAGGGTTTATGTTTTATTGTCGTTTAATAATACAACAATGCTCCCAGCAAGGTCGAGGCAGGGACGCGTTAAAGATCGAAAGACCGGTCTGGAAGTTTCAGCGTTCAATATTACGACGCAGATTTGCAAAACGAACCTACAGTGAAGTCTTTATTTTTTAACTATCTTCCGGCCGCGGCTTCGCCCGCGTAGACTTCGGTTACATCGCGTTTCAAAAAGAATTCTTCAAAAGTCCAGGATAAAAACTATCCTATGTTCTTTCTCAAGGTCAACTCTATCTCTGTACCAAATTTTATTAAAATCAGTTCAGTGGTTTAGACGTGAAAGCGTAACAGATAGACAGAGTTACTTTCGCATTTATAATATTAGTAGGGATTTGAAACTCGGTTTGTTCCAAGCGTATATAGTACCTACAATGTATTTCATTATGTATTGTGCGTTACCAGGAATTGTTGATAGAGAATATGCAACAGCTTTCAGGCTTCGTATGTATTCGACCTAGATAGCGCTAAAATTCTCGGAAATAGTCCTTTATGAAATTGCAACGTTGCTCTACAAAAGAGGATGATAGGATGAATTGATACGAGGTGAACGTTAATACTATGTAATATGAATAGTCTGTTAATATGATAAAATGGCTTTTTTATTCTGTAGTAATCAACTTATACTTAAGTAGGTACCTTCTGATCAAACAAAACCATTTTGATGTTTCCGATAAGTGTTTCAAGTGACAAGGTTCTTTACGGAATAAAGGACTCTTTTTAAAGGTGTTTATCTTGAACCTAATTTAGGGCCACATTATTGCGTCTTCTATGAAATTGACGGTTTACGGAACATCACGCTCAATCAAATACATAGGTACCTAATGTTTCGTGGAACAAATAGAACGCTACAAATATGCAGTTCGCTTCCGACCCTGTCTAAGGTTTCCTTTCATAAGTAAGCAGCTATTAAAATGTATTCGATACAAAGTCTATACGGCGCCATTCAAAAACAGAACTTTCAAAAATGCGACGATCTCGTATGCGCATACATAACGATGACTGACCAACGGAGTGGCCCAATTTTTTGGAGAGCGCTGTCCTCTTTTGTTTGGCCTCTTTTCTAATTGGGTATTTTTTAATAAGTACCTATTGGCTTTTGCTCGAGATTTACTTCACAAACGGGGTTCAAAATAAGCCTGAAAAACACTCAAGAAAAGGGAGAGAAACCTTTATTCCAAGTCATTCAAAATATCAAGGGAACGTCCATCCGTGTAATATTGGAGAAAGCAAACACCCAACAGTTTTTAGCGATTGAATGAATATGCTACAGTACATAATAGACGTTATACAATACTGCATTTAGTTATGAAACAAACAATTTGTATAAACGTATGAATTAAAGATAAAGAATGCTTCTACTATGCATATGGCGGAAAGATATTTTTGCTCTTTTCATTCGAAGCGGTGGCTCGTTTAATATGAAATGTGACTTGGTAAATGCAGTTGCTTTCAGTTACGGAGTAAAGAAAGATGAGCGGAGATGCCATAATGCAGGTAGGGCAGGCGCCTTCTACTGTCACGAAAGTCGTCTTTGGTCCTCGTGGCCCCTCTCTAAAAGGCAGAAGACGGCACAAAAGCTGAGGTTTTTAGTGGGTGCAAGCCCCACATAACCTCACTGTCTCCCCCGGCGGTGTGTGTATGCGTCAGGGATTTTCCTCAGCTGACACAAAAAAAGGCGCCTTCTTCTAGGTCATATTCGTATGATGGGCATGACCAAAATAATCAGTTACGAGTGAACTACTAACAAGAAGTTCGGGTTCTTTAGGATATCTGTCAACTATTTTTGATATTACGAAAACAGTAACATTCCTCGTCCCCCGCTCACCTGCATTTTGGCGCGGCACTTTCTTAGACAATTTTCCGTTATGGCACCTCTGATAATCATTTGTTCTTCATCGTTGTAATGCAAAATGAAGGCGACTTCGATCGCTTCGTCGATAACTTATTAATTAGTTAATGTGCCTCAATGGAGTGTACTTTTGTTTTCTTTATTGCGGACTTAACGAGGTGGTCATCGATTCGATTGGTTTTTTCTTCGATATAATGTAATGTATGTTGTTTGTATACAAGGTTATAATAAGGAATTATAATGATACTTAGGAAGGTGGCCTATTTGGTTTTATATCATTTTGTATAGTCAGACGTATAGTATGAAGTAGTTTAGGAGTTTTGCAATTTGAATTGCCACGAGTGAATGATACCTAAAACTAAATGCTTTAAATCCTAAAGTAACTCTTCCTCAAGTTATTTATTTGACAATAAACGTGGCAATTATAATTTAGTTAAGGGATTTTCTTTTTGTCTTGGTTTTTTTTTAAATTATGATGTACTTTTTTATTTCAGATATTTTGACACAGTAAAGCTACAAGAATTAGTATTCATAGGGCCAAGCTACGTGCAGCAAAGCATGCATCTGCCATTTATTAAACTTAGAAGGTGAGTAATTAATAATATTAGTAACTAGCTTCTGCCAGCGGTGTCACCCGCATCCCGTGGGAACTACTTCCCGTACCGGGATAAAAAGTAGCCTATAGCCTTCCTCGATAAATGGGCTATCTAACACTGAAAGAAATTTTCAAATCGGTCCAGTAGTTCCTGAGATTAGCGCGTTCAAAGAAACAAACAAACTCTTCAGCTTTATAATATTAGTATAGATTCATTTGACGTTACTTAATTTTATTTAGCTGGCTGTCTCTATGGAAGATATAGATATAAGAAGAATTCAAGGAAAAATGTTCGTAAATTGGTACAGGTATTTCGAGGAATATCTACCTAATTAAAAAGTAAAAAAAATTGTTGCAGAGAAATAATATAGGTAGGTATCTACGTCTTGGTAACGCGATTCTAAGAATCAGCAGTATTTTTTACAAACGGTACAAATTCAACAAAATATTTTATTTCTTCTTTAACAATCCTTTGTATTTTCGAATTGTAAACTTTTCCACAGGTTTCTTTTGGAAAGTAAAGAGTATTTGTGGAACTTTATTGTTTTTACGTAATGTCACCCTGTATTTTCTAGAAGGGGTGGTTTTAAGGGAGTGATTATAAAGTGTTACGTATCGACTTGAAATGTTAAGGCCTATTTAATTATTGAGTTTTAGAACGATCATTGTTCAAGCGATACATATTGTTTTTCACAAAGTGAGTTATTTGATGACTAGCAAAAAAATGCAATATTAATTTGAGTATGTGGTTCTTAATACATACATATATTATGTTTTAAAGTTGGCTTCTTATTTTTCAAAGATTTATACATATACGTGATGCAGCGACAATTTGCAGCATTCAACAATAACGATTATCGAACTTAGAACTATTTTCAGTTTTCAAATTGAATTGATTAATGGGTGACAATTCCACGACTGGTTATGGTTTTGTTATCATTATAGTTAAATGTTGAAACCCTCTTTAAGTAAATATTGTTTTCCAGGATGCTAATCGAGACGTTGGTGTTCAAAAACGTGAAATGCATAAAGAAGCTGAGTTTCATGGGCTGCGGCATGGCAGCAGTCAGGAATGATAACGAGAGATATTCTGTAAGTATATCCACACCGTTACATGCATCTTCCATTTATTTCAAAAGTCTAGACGTCAACAGCCTTACTTATAAACGTGAATTAAATAATAAGTAATACTTAAGGGCTGTTTAAGAAAAGTCTTACTTATAAACGTCGCTTAATCATATCTTAACTAACAGTTAAAATGTTCCTTAGAAGGTGATTACAGATTTTTATAAGTAAGGCTGTAAGTTTTTTGTCGTCGTCGTCTCGTCAGCTGAAAGACGTCCACTGCTGGACAAAGGCCTCCCCCAAGATTCGCCACTTTGCTCGGTCATTAATAGAAATTAATTTTGATTGATGTACTTACAACTTTTTCAAAAAATATTGACCGCAAGTTGCAAGGAGACTACAAGAACTGAATGAAGGTAAATTAAGGTCACCTTATTTGTTGGTATCATTTTTAATAAATGAGAATTGGTACACAGCTAATGAGATTCATAAATAAGTTTTCCTCACAAGTTTTTGTTAATAACTTATAGACGTTAAGAAAACAAGCTTGATATAAACAAAATACCTTTTTGTTCAACATTAATTTTAATCGATTTTGTTTGTACTTATTATTCGGTATGAGACTTCGTTTTTCGAAGTTAAATTCGACAGTTGAACTTTAAAGCAACGTTCTAAAACCTTGACGTTTGATTGGCAACTTTAAGATGCAATAAAGGTGTAACCGTCGAACTTGCATAAAGAAGAATGTTTATATCTAACTATTATGGCGGGAGCTGATATGCGATGACATTTAAAGTTTTAATTTCAGTCTGTGTTATATCATTTTCTTGCTATGTATTCTCACCTACGTTTCGCGGAAACTAATCTGTGCACCCGGATAAAAACTAGCCTGTGGTCTTCCTCTATCTAACAAGGAAAGATTTTTTCACATCGGTGCAGCGGATCCCGAATTCGCGTAACATACTCCTCAGCTTTATAATATACATAAGTAAGGATAAATATATTGCTAGTGTCTCATTGTTGCTCCTGAAATCCAATACAAGTTGAAACAGTAATGTTTTGACCTTAACTTGATATTTCGAAAAGTTGATTGAACTTCATCAGACGACAACATTCTACAGCCTTCATACTCATACATATGTGCATATCATATGCTGCATAAAGGTCATATATCGAACTTACACTTGTTTTCTTCCTATTACGTCAGAGCTTGTTAATGCCATTTAAAGGTGCACCTTTACTTTCAATGTCGTTGTAACTTGTCTCATGAAGATCGTATTTGGTATGAGCTTTTGTTTATGTTTTTAATAGGTTATGAAATGTTGCTTTTATTTTCTTCTTCTAAATGAATTGAAGGTTTCTTTATGTATATCCTGTGGAAGATGTCCATGTTAAACGCTATCTATCTAGTCGCAGCTATCTAGTCAGAGCAGCATGGCAAGGAAAGATGACCCCCAATAAAATTGGGACAAGGATGGCAAGGAAAGATGTGCTGAGTTGACCCCCAATAAATTTGGAACAAGGATTGCTCATTTTACACATCTACTTAATTCGACCAATAATAATTACATAAAGACCTAACTTGCCAGAGCAGAAAAGTACCCAAAATTAAAAGGAAAGAAAATTACCAAGTTATACGTAATACAATAATTTATTAACTACAATATTTAATTTAATATAGGTGAATACAATCTCCATATTTTTGTTACAGCACAAGGCTTTAGAGCTTTACGCGCGACCGCTGAAGTTCTGCAGCGTGCAAACAGCAGCAGACACTGTTTTGTCAAGTGTCAACCAGCAACTTATGCAGATATCTTCATTAACTGTGAGTTTAACTAAAAATATAGTCAAGTATTATAGTGACGACTAAATTGCTGGATACCTAATAATATCTTAAGTGGTAAAAAGTTACAAAGATAATTATTACGTGAAAAGTCACGTAATAATTATCTTTTTATCTATATAAAGTGTCCAATATTTCCCGTTGTTTGTGTAATTGTTGTACACTAGAAAAAATCTTCGACATTTCTTAATAATGATAGAAATAATTCTTGCCAAACTTTTTGTCGTCACCTTCGCAGCAGAGTTTTGGTGAAATACGCTTACTTGTGCGCACAATTTAGTTGCGGAGTTCAACTTTTGTCAAAATTGTGATATTGTAGGTATAGGTTTTAGGACTAAGTATTTAATAATTTCTTTTTTTCTGTTTCCAGCACGTGGCAGTAGACTACGAACAAATCAGCACGGTGGCGCTACAGACGCTGTCCAAGCTACCCCACTTCCGTTTCCTGACGCTGAACATCACGAACCGTCGCTTCACGCTGCGCCCCATCGACTGGGACATACTGCACGACTACTACCGCTGCCAGCTCAGAGTCGCTATTAACATTGTAAGTTATCATCATCATCATATCATGTCCACTGCTGAACATAGGCCTCCCCCTTAGATCTCCACAGATACCGGTTGGAAGCGACCTGCATCCAGCGTCTTCACACCGACACTAATGACTGTTTTTCGGAGGGCACTTAAACTTTAGGTCCTGGCTGTCATTTGAACACCTTTGGCAGTCGTTCCGGGAAGCTAGGAGCCAGTAAGTCTGACACTAGTCTTTCTAAGAGGTATTGGGTTACCCGGGTAACTTGGGGTTGAGGAGGTCAGATAGGCAGTCGGGGCATATTACCCATATATGAAAAAGCACAGTGTCACTACAGACGCTGTCCAAATTACCGCACTTCCGTTTCCTGACGCTGAACATCACGAACCGTCGCTTCACGCTGCGCCCCATCGACTGGGACATACTGCACGACTACTACCGCTGCCAGCTCAGGGTCGCTATTAATATTGTAAGTTTATCATCATCATCATCTCAGCCATAGGACGTCCACTGCTGGACATAGGCCTCCCCCTTAGATCTCCACAGATAGGTCACGGTAAACTGTAGGTCCCGGCTGTTATTCGAACATCTTGCCAAGAAGCATTGGGTTGCCTGGATAAATGGGCTGAAGAGGTTAGATAGGCAGTCGCTCCTTGCAAAAACACTGGTACTTAGCTGCATCTGGTGAGACTGGAAGCCAACCTCTACTTAGTTGGGAAAAGGCTCGGGAGATGATGATCAGTACTGCTGGGTATGTTACCCATATATGGATAAGCACGGTGGCGCTACAGACGCTGTCCAAGTTGCCCCACTTCCGTTTCCTGACGCTGAACATCACGAACCGTCGCTTCACGCTGCGCCCCATCGACTGGGACATACTGCACGACTACTACCGCTGCCAGCTCAGGGTCGCTATTAATATTGTAAGTTTATCATCATCATCTTCTCAGCCATAGGACCGAATACGACGTGAGTTTATATGACCAGCCTTTCTACAATAATCGACTTGTATCGTTCAAGAACCCGGGATCGACTGCTTTGCAAGACTTCATCATTTATTCCTTTATTTCAAGCAACTAGGCCCATAGAAAATACAAATTCATATAATTTATTACTTATAGCAATACATATAAACTAATACATAAAATTATATTAAGTAAATAAATAACATACCTCAATAACTTGTGATCGATTAATCTGTCCCAGTCTGAACTTATTCATCACCTTTGTTTGAATCCCTGATCAGTTACAACGGCAAATATGTCGTTATTTAGCATGATATTTTCCAAAGTTACCCCACACACAGAAAAAAACGGTCAAACAATGGGCTATTCGCTATCAGCTGATACCGCATTAAACCTCAAAACCTTCCAGAATTCATGACAGTATAATACATTGTTTCAGATCGGAGTGCCATTCAGGAGATTCGATTCCATCATAGATAACGTTCTCATCGAAGGACTGAGACTTATCTCGCTGAAAGTCATGTTCTGCAAATCTGTGAGTATTATTCTGAACATATTATTTCCCCTCCTGCTATCACACATACAAAGTAACAATTAACTAATAATATTATGGCTACGCAACAGTATGATTGATGAATATAAAGATACAAATCTGTATTCGTAATCGGGAATCGGTAAGTTACCTAAAACTTGGAAATTAGTGGTGATACCTCCATGTATTGAATCGAAAGCAAATGTCGGTCCTCTTGTGATCTCTCTCCGGTGGTGTCGGATTGCCGTCCCATCGGGCTATGAGAGTGAAGGTATAGGGAGTGCACCGCAGTCCAAGAAAATGTGCGTGCACTGTAATATGCCCTGCGCAGCTGGCTGACCTCCTTATATGAGAGCAGCCAGCCGCTGTAGTCAGGCTGCCATTATTAATATAATGTAAAAATGGTATTTTTAAATAATATTTTTGTTATTTCAGCTATACACGCCGATGTTGTCGCACGTATCGCGACTGTTCCAGACGACGCTAGTGGAAGTGCTGTGGGTGGACACGCCGTACGACTCCACCGACCCCTACCACCGCATCGTGCGACCGATGCGACAGCCGCAGGTAATACATTTGTTCTAGTCAACGTTACACTCGCATGTTGTCGCACGTATCGCGACTGTTCCAGACGACGCTAGTGGAAGTGCTGTGGGTGGACACGCCGTACGACTCCACCGACCCCTACCACCGCATCGTGCGACCGATGCGACAGCCGCAGGTAATACATTTGTTCTAGTTAACGTTACACTCGCATGTTGTCGCACGTATCGCAGCTGTTCCAGGCACTTGTGAAACGGGAAGCAACTATCGTGCGACTGATGCGACAGTTGGTGAAAAAGTAGAATGATGTTCTTTACAAGTACACAGATGTTAAAAATTACTAAGGAAAATAAATTATAAAAAATGCGACATGTTAATCACTGTTTATTTGATTTTTCCAAAATATATTTTCTGTCCATTTCACTGTCGGTTTGATTCACTTATAAGATGTTAATATTGTTGTCCGCAGCCCGACACATACACGCACGTAAATCCTTTCGTGCTGTTGTGCTGGCAGTGCATGCATCTACAGAGACTCGTTATACATGGTGAGTTTAAATTAACCATTACTAGATATATGAGGTATCTTTAGAGTAACTTGATTCAGAAAGTGCACAGGAAATAATTATACTCCATCCACGGAAGCAAGAGCTAAAAGGTAAACAAAGAATGACACTTTTTCAAGATGGCGGTATAACCCGACCAATGACAAAACGTCACATTTTGTGTAATAATATGTTCGCAGTATCTGTGATTTTATCATCGGTCGGGTTATACCGCCATCTTGAAAAACTGTCATTCTTTGTTTAACTTTTAGCTCTTGCTTCCGTGGATAGAGTATAGTAGTGCCAACTGTTAGGCGGAATGCTTCGACTGGTATCGGGAATTACAAAATATTTTTTTTTTATGTTTTAGGTAAGTTAACAACCAACAAGAAGAATGATCTTTATGTTCATTCCAATCGTGGTTATTATATACCTCAAAGTAATTTTTGATTTACTCTGAAAATGCTTACAATTGAAATGCAATCCGATATAATGTTACATTTTGCATTAAAAGGTTTACTTACATATTTCGTCCAAGAACTTTTTCATATTGTAGATACTCATAATATCAGCATCTCGGGAAATGATTATGATGATGCAAAGTTTTCCAGCTTCTAATAAACATTTTAATTCCAGGCTACTGGATATGGCAGTACGACGTGCTAGGCTTTGTCCGACTGCGCAAAGGGCTGATACACCTCGAGATCTCCGCCATATACAGCCAACAGGACACCTTCAATAGCTCCGTGCTCATGAGCGAGGAGGGAACTGTCCGGGTGCTGTGTGGAGACGAGCCGCCTGAAGTCGACCCGGAGTATGTGCAAGTAAGTGTAATCACGTCACTAATGAGAGTAAGCAAACCTCAGTGGGGCCAGGACTAGGGCCAAGGCCTGCCGGGGATGTGGGATTGTTTGAAAGAGTTACCGCGGCCCTGGTACGCCAGTCAGTAAGAGTCTGAAACTCCCTTACCTCGGTAATCTACAGCGGGAGGGTTCATTGTATGATTTCCCATAAAAAATAGTAATGACGTCATGTGAATCGTGGATTATGTGTCCAACAGTGTAGTGTATAGCGCTCAGAGTAACCTGTGGGCCCGGATTTTGTGCACGTGAATATAGTCTGTAACATGCGATGCCACCTGCGATCGGAATTGGGAAATCATCAAATGACCACTGTGGGTTAACAGCGCGAGGTAGTATAAGAATCTTACTAACTAAAGCCCATCTAGTTCCTTCAGAAGTCCTTTATGTACCAGGACCGGGGTAATTAAGTAACCAACTACCTATTTGTTGTTGCAGGAAGTAAACGAGTACACGGACTTCAAGTGGAAGCCGGTGTCGTGGCAGCGCCTGCACCCCGCGCTGCGGCCGCGCAGCACGGCGCAGCAGCGCCTCGACTACATCGTCAGCGAGGCCAAGATACCGCTCGGGGTGGCGTGAGTCATGTCTTGTTGTTATCTGTACTATATACAAGTGCACGAGGACACCGACTTCAAGTGGAAGCCGGTGTCGTGGCAGCGCCTGCACCCCGCGCTGCGGCCGCGCAGCACGGCGCAGCAGCGCCTCGACTACATCGTCAGCGAGGCCAAGATACCGCTCGGGGTGGCGTGAGTCATGTCTTGTTGTTATCTGTACTATATACAAGTGCACGAGGACACCGACTTCAAGTGGAAGCCGGTGTCGTGGCAGCGCCTGCACCCCGCGCTGCGGCCGCGCAGCACGGCGCAGCAGCGCCTCGACTACATCGTCAGCGAGGCCAAGATACCGCTCGGGGTGGCGTGAGTCATGTCTTGTTGTTATCTGTACTATATACAAGTGCACGAGGACACCGACTTCAAGTGGAAGCCGGTGTCGTGGCAGCCTGCACCCGCGCTGCGGCCGCGCAGCACGGCGCAGCAGCGCCTCGACTACATCGTCAGCGAGGCCAAGATACCGCTCGGGGTGGCGTGAGTCATGTCTTGTTGTTATCTGTACTATATACAGTGACGAGGACACCGACTTCAAGTGGAAGCCGGTGTCGTGGCAGCGCCTGCACCCCGCGCTGCGGCCGCGCAGCACGGCGCAGCAGCGCCTCGACTACATCGTCAGCGAGGCCAAGATACCGCTCGGGGTGGCGTGAGTCATGTCTTGTTGTTATCTGTACTATATACAAGTGCACGAGGACACCGACTTCAAGTGGAAGCCGGTGTCGTGGCAGCGCCTGCACCCCGCGCTGCGGCCGCGCAGCACGGCGCAGCAGCGCCTCGACTACATCGTCAGCGAGGCCAAGATACCGCTCGGGGTGGCGTGAGTCATGTCTTGTTGTTATCTGTACTATATACAAGTGCACGAGGACACCGACTTCAAGTGGAAGCCGGTGTCGTGGTAGCGCCTGCACCGCGCTGCGGCCGCGCAGCACGGCGCAGCAGCGCCTCGACTACATCGTCAGCGAGGCCAAGATACCGCTCGGGGTGGCGTGAGTCATGTCTTGTTGTTATCTGTACTATATACAGTGCACGAGGACACCGACTTCAAGTGGAAGCCGGTGTCGTGGCAGCGCCTGCACCCCGCGCTGCGGCCGCGCAGCACGGCGCAGCAGCGCCTCGACTACATCGTCAGCGAGGCCAAGATACCGCTCGGGGTGGCGTGAGTCATGTCTTGTTGTTATATTATACCATATACAAGTGAACGAGGACACCGACTTCAAGTGGAAGCCGGTGTCGTGGCAGCGCCTGCACCAAAATATAAATGACTATGAATGATAGATGTAACGGTATTCTAAAAACTCCAAAAGTACTGAATCGATTTGAGAAAAAATATTCCAGTGTAGTTACACTATCCATGGGTGACTTAGGTACCCGATGATAGTGTGAATAGTACAGGAAGTAATCTCAAAGCGTGAAAGCGCGAGAAAACAGCTGGTAAGTATTAAGAAAGTAACGGGTGGTTAAATGCAATTCGCGCGGTAACGTTCCGTTGATGAGAAACCAGTTATGTCCTAGCGAGATCCACCTTGAAACAATTAATAACATTTTCATCCCACCATCTCGGAAAGAGTAGTTTTACCCTTTGATATCTGAGCGCAAAAGTCGTTTTTATCCTCTATAGAGCGGTAAAGTGATTTGAATTTAGAACATCGTGTGCAATACTCCATTTGTGACAATCTTGATAAGACTTTTCAAACAAATACATATTAAACAAATAAAATACTGCTTAAAATAATTATTCAATTAATTAAGTATTTTTTATTATTGTTTTTACACAGATTTTAAACGTCGTTTTATTTTTAAAGTGAGTTTTCAAATATATGAACTTTAATAGGTACATCTTTTTAATTTGATACTCGTATGTGCGCGCCATTTTGTTTTTTTGCATTTAGTAATTTCCTCGATGAGGTGGGATGAAAAGTTACGTGTTGCACTCGAGTGCAAAGATTTTTCACCTTGTGCTCTTTTGATTCCCTCGCTATCGCTCAGGATTCTAATTATTGAAACACTCGCTACGCTCGTGTTTCAATTTTAGAATCCTTCGCTTGCTCGGTCATCAAAATTGAGCCCGCGGTTAAAAAGCAACTTTGCACTCTTGTATAACAAATAACTATTAATTTTTTTTGTCCGCAGATTGTTTTGAATCGGGACGCCAATCTGCGGAATGAAGAGAGAATCTGCCAATAGCGGAGGGAAGAATCAAATATCAGCTAAGTATTAAACGATATAACACCGTGTGATAATTGTAATAAAGTCGAAATTACCGTGCAAGGGGGGACAGGATTAGTCTAAGTTGGATAGCTTATAATATCTTCTAACTTTGGCTTTCTATAACTTATCTATCGTTGATTGTAGATAGGTTATAGGAATCCGCAGTAAGTCTATTGATTCTTATTTTTTGACTGATTGCCCAGCATTTCTGAAATCATTTGAAAAATATAATACTTTTACTTGTTGTCTAAACTAAATTGAATCTCTGATGATACTAATCCAATTTAGATAGATCCGAATTGGATAGGAAAAATATAAGATCTTTAATACGAGTTGCTTTCAGTATTAATTATTATAGTAACGGAAAACAAAATTAATAATATGTTCCATTAAACAAATCTGTGCTATATTTTATAGTATTGAAAGCAGCTATCGAAAAACATCAATTGGAATGCGATTTAAGTTTTATAGTTTCTTTATATCTTTAATATTATACCCGTAGATGTAGGTAAAATATAAAAAGTATAAAAAAAATGTTTTCTTGCTCTATACCTAAGTGTGAAATTTATCAAAGTTAGAGCCGAAAATATATAATGAAAATCTAGGCCTAATGGAAATCTCTTGGATGGCATTAAATATGTCTTTGTAGGTGTATAAGTATATTTTATATGAATATGATCGCATATCTTATATCTGTTACCCAATACAAGCGATCTGACTACTCTATGGTACTGTGTTCTATACTTTTTGGTATTTTGAACGAAGCAGTTGGTGAAATATTCTAACAACGTATCGAAAAATTGTTAAAAACATTTTGAAAATTATTATAAACAAAAATAAAAGCTCCTGTGATAATTTTTCGCGTTAAAAATATTAACTTGACCAACCAAGAAGTTTGAACACCAAAAAGTTTTTTTCACAGTCACATCATATATCAAATTACTACAAATCATTCAAAACTATTCAGTATCAAATGACAAAACAAGTTCCTGTATATCAATTATAAAAAAAATAAAAATAACGCCATCTTTTTAATTTTAAATACGAAACAATTTTCATACATTAATAATGAAAACATATTGATATGATATTCCACACTAAACTAAATGTATCTAGATGTGTTAATACATGCTGTAAATAAGCTCCAAGCGTAGATTTCTCTCTATAAGTAAATTCTTCAGAAATAATAATAATAATAACATGTAACAAATGTTTCTAAGATATAAGAGTAAAATCAAAACAGACAAAGTTTATACCAAAATTCTAATCAGAAACTTATTCGTATTATTTGTAAGACTTGTATACTTGTAATGGATACTTTACACCAGTCGTGATAACGTCGCTTTTCTCTTGCGGTATATACCCAATGTAACAGAATTAAAAACGCCGCAAATCCAACCGCATTTTTGTATAAAATATAATAAATGTAAACTAGTCTGAGCGGTACGGCGACTGGTGTGAACCCCATCTTACACCCCACCTTGCCTAAATTGAACATTTATATAATTTGATTCGACAATTTGCTTTAATTTGTTTCCTTAGTAATAGAACTGTAATAATAAACCTAGGTAACATAGAGAAAGGCCGAATGATATGTTTACTGGCGACATCTCTCAAAAATCGCGAATTTATCATGTAGTTGTAATAATTGCAATGTTAAAGAAAAAAGTTTTTAATATAACACGTCCGAGTTGTAATTGAACCTGACAACAAGATATTAAAAGATTAAATCTGTTTAATTATACTGTTAGAGATTTTATAAATATTTGATAAACATTCCTGATACGAAGTTTTTATTACTAGTTGTTGACGCTCACATTCCTCGATGTGGTACAAGACAATACGAGACTAAATCTAAAAAGTATTTTATGTGCAGGTTCGATTACAACTTGGGAACTCACACGCCAAAAGTAAAGTCGCCAAATGGAATCGCACAAACTGACGCAAGCGACAATAAGCAATGCGCGAGTCACGAACTTTTGGTGTGAGGTCAAAGATTGTTGAACATCTATCTAGTCAGGGGACCCGTACACATTGTAAATATAGAACAGAAGCTACCGACGGGTTCGCGAACATTGCACAAAACGAATAACAAAGTATTACAAATACATAATTTATATCAACATAGAGCTTTAAGCGAACAATCGCGATACTGTATTAAATACAGTGATTTTTATTATACACAAGTGCCACTGCTATTGTGAAAAGCTAAACAAGATTGAGAAATGTATAAAAAAGACAAACGAATATAGGAATATTTTATTAGGAAATGTAGGCAGGCGTATGGACAATGCAGCTAGTATAGTTTAAAGAAATGATTAAATATGCATTTTTATCGACGGCTCTCGCTGGTACGAAAACAGTTGTTATACAATTAAGAGACCGATAGAATCACGAACGATAGAAAACTTATTCGACGGCATAGGCGTAGGTTCATATTTCAGGCTTTTCTACAAGATCTCAAAACATATAAGTATCATAATAGTCATATTTTTAAAATACCATTGTCACCGCCTACAAAGTTCCGGGCTAGACTCCCCACAACTTGCGCCTATGTCCGTACATTCGCGATAAACGGACTCAATATCCGAACACTGACAATAGTCCGTCCCCAACATAATTCAAATGCATTTGAAAGTATAGACTGATCAACCGCTCGTTTGGCAAATGTAGATGCGGGCTCGACTAACAAACTAAACAGTATAACCGCTGCCAAGTTCTATTAAACTTTTTTTAGTTAAAAACTAACTTTAGTATGCCCATTTTCTGATAGCCTGATTTATATTTCACTTAGTTTAAATTTATCGTAAGTCATTTTCTTTAAAACTAACCCCATCTTTGATCTTTTACAGATTATGTATTAAAATCAGGCTTCCAGAATAGGTATTATTAATATAAATGTATATTACAACATCCGATTTCTTATAACCAAGATATTATCTGGAATTAAATGATAAACTCAACGTATAGTCACGCACAATGTTTGTGATCATAATAACGAACAAAAAACAAAAAACTCTCACATATGCCTTTATAGTATAACACATAACAACTTTATAATGTTCGAAATTCCAAAGTATTTTCAATTTTAGATTATAATTATATTAGTATAGAGTAGTCTTGTTTGATTGGGACGATGAACTTCTAATCGTCCATGACTCCTTTGTGAAACTATACATGTCTACCGATCGCGAAAAAGCTCTCTGACAACCAAATAAGATCTCTTTTATATTCAGAAACTACTTCTAAAACTCGATTTGTTTCAATCGAACAAGACCAATAGGCCAATATAAGAGGCCAATAAAATTATTGCTTCAAATAGTAATTAGTACTAAGTACTCTTTGACTTAGAGCACGATAAAAATTATATTGAAAAAAAAAATGTTTAAATAATTTCCTTCAAATATTTTTTATGACATTTATAAAAGTTCGAATGCGTATGAACATATATTTTGTAAGGCAACGAAGAGACTTACCAACATACATTCCCTGAGACTGAGAAATGAATAGAAGAGGCTAAGATCATAATAACAACGTTATAAATATTAAAAACAAAATAATATTAAGAAATCGGAGCGCACGAATAAGAGAGAATCAAATTCAGAAATAGATTTGAATAAAATTATCATAGTATTTCAATAAAAAAAAGTTGACATTTGCATCCAATTTCTGATACATCCGAATTTTTTACAACTAATTTTGGTGATTTATTATGATGGTCAACTTTCAGTAGCTAATAGCATATCAAATGATTTTCATATACTTCTCAAATCTCTTACTCCTGCGCTCTGATATTAAGAACTATAAACAACACAACTTGAGTGTTTTATTTTTTAATTGTGATATCGACACGAGTTGTACTAAGAACAATCGCTGAGCATTATTCATTCCCGCCTCTTAATTTATTGTTATCAATATTATTTAACTCTGTCCTATGAATCTCTAAAAACGCGTTAGTGAAGTTACAAAAAAAGGTTACAGATATATCCAACCTTTTTAGACTTGCTCAATATAATGGTATTAAAATTGTGATCTACAATATCGAAGTAAAAAAATCCCATTTATATTGTTCTGTCGATGATAATCCACTTTTGAAATGTACAGATAATATTTTTTATAGCTTAGTGTATTATAGCTATCAATCCTGTACAAATTCGATTAAAATATCGATATTATCGACAGGTCAATATAAAATATCGATTCCAAAATTATCGATAAATCACTTTCTATATAATATTAACATTTATAAACCTTTCTAAACAAAAGTGTGGTATATAAATAAAATTGTAACAAAAAAATAAACAGTATTTTAATGAGGACAGAGTTCAAATAGCAATTTTTATACCACCAAGACTCAATAAGGCTGTGAAACAACTAAGATCGGTTTGGCATCAAACGATGAACAAATATCAATTTATATAATAGGGAATAAATCATTGTAACATATTATCTTACACGGAGAGTTAGAAACTCTGATCGGTACAAAACAAGCCATTTATATACAGCGGGTATTATTTTTAATCTTAATAGAAAATCATAAATGTTATATCATCCCCAAAAGTTGGGTTTAGATCGCCTCAGAATTTGTAACTTTTCGTGTATTTAGGCGTACACAGTGCGATTTCTTTCCAACACTTTAGTACCAACGGATTTATTGAAGTACTCGCCATATAAGTGTCGTTTGAAATCGCACTCGTGTAGCATTCTATCGCTAAACCGAATTGCCTAGAATTAGACGAATTGTTGTACTTATCCATCTTATAGTGATAATTAAAGGGAATGTGGAGAAGGGAGAGAACTGATATATTAACAACAGTTGTGTAAGGTCCATTTGTTATGTTGTATTCTTTAATTGTTTTGTTTGCTAACTGTTGGACGGACCTACAATGTTTTTATCTATTTTGAGAGTCTAATTAAGTTTAACGTGAAGATCTGATTATTTCTGTCTTTGAATGTTGTGTCAAAAGGTTTACCAGTTTTTTGAAATTTAAATAAATATAAATCTATGTAAACTATATGTGTAAGTGATGTTTTCATATTAAAATAATTTCTACGTGTAAATGCATAGCTTTTGCATGGAATAATTGAATATTTTGATAGTTTATGGCGTTTAGTGATATATGACTTTCTGCCTCTCACAGCTTTTATTGTTAAATGTAGGCGAATTTCTGTGTAACGTATTTATACAAATTCATAGATGTTATCACGTTATTTGACATTGCACTGACGGGTTTGACAGTTCCACTAAGTTTTGACATTGCTTTCTCATGCAGCTGACACTATAACAAAGCTTGATAATGATTAACCGATAAATAAATATTTAATAATCTGTATTGTTTTATGTTCATCTGTCAAAACTGTCAAATGATATCGCCCGGGAGGCCTGTACTTATGATATTGATGATTATTGATTGAAAAATCTGTATTCTATGTATTGTCCGGAATTATTCTTTATATGTATTTCACGATTAAATAAATATTCATGTGTAGTAGTTATATTTGGTTTCATTTTATTATCTTTAACCATAGCTTGGGTTTTATTATATGTAAAATTGGCAGATTTCAATGGAATTATATGACATAGTATAGTTAGACTAAAATCCTTTCGTCAGCAGTTCTAATTTAAAGCATTTTTTTCGTTCAGTTCATTCACTTTTCCTGACTGTAAATGTAATTTCGATAAATGTTGCCAATCTCGTGTCATGTGAAGTTCCACAAACACAGTAACACTTATCAAAAGTTCCTTATAATAATCGATTGATCCATAAAATCGATTATCATGTTGTAGCATCGAGAAATTATTACATCACTATAATTTCACACTTAAAAAAAAGTTTGAGAAATTATCTCTTGTTTATGATCAACCCATAACGACCTCATAATAACATAAATAAAAAAAATATTGCAAAAGAAAATTGTTAATACATAAATGACAACTAACTCTGCCTGCTGATGAAATCTGCGTTTTAATTTGAATACATACCAAAAATTTAAGTTTCGCAGTCAGGAAGCAATTTACCCATCAAATGACAGGTTAAGAACTTATTCAACAAAATTATCTTCCGGCGATTGCGTTAACATTTCGCAATTCTATTGTTATACGTTTTAATTACCATTGTAGGTGTGGTTGCACCTACTCTTCAAACTTTAGTATGTCAAGATGAGTCAACAATACATGATGATTGTAGTTCTTAGAGAATTGAGCCAAACTGGACACGTCATTGTCGTGCCTTCCTCTCTGCTAAAGGTACGAAAGGGGCCCCAGTCATACTCGTAGGCAGGTGTATGGGCTACGGGATAGTTAGCGCGAGTTACATAAAGACCTACATATGTAACATGGCTGGTTTTAGTAAGTAAGTAAGAGCCTCACACCGGGAGACATTTGATGACTTCCCACCAAGAAAATGCGTCAATGTAATCGAAAATGCATAAGTCAGCTAATTTAATTTTTGCGTTACCTCGACTCCAGCGCGTAAATTGGTAGACTTTTTCGCATTCAGATATTTGCTCATGAGCCATGGCGATTCCGATTGTTTAGATGCTCTTAGATATAATTCGCGTTACGTGATGTTATGCGCCCACCGTACCTACGGGTTAAGGTTAACAGTTATTAAATAAGATTGTAAGAAAATTACAGTTGGTGGGTGATGAGCAGGTGTTTAAGCCTATTTAATAAGGCTTTATTAACTGTCAATGATGAGGTATTTTTGTAGTAAGAAACAATTTCAGTTGCACTTATGAAAGCTAGTTTGGCAGGAGGGTTGTGTCAGAAAATTTGAGTTAAATAGATAGGCAAGTGCATTTGAACTTACTTACGGCCAGTTTCTTCATCAAAAGTTGAAGTTAAAGTAATGTCTAAAGTAAAAGCAAGGGTCAAATTCGTTTTTTCAAGGCTAAAGTGACAGCAAAACTAATAGAAAAATTTAATTTGACCGTTACTTTAACTTTAGACATTACTTTGACTTTTACTTTGGCTTTAGCTTTTGATGAAGAAACTGGCTGTTAGAGTCTGGCCAACGAAAGCTGACCACGAATTAATTTCTAAACTTTTAATATGGCAATATTTTAGAACTGTCAAAATTGTCCCATTGACGTTTCTTAAAAAGTCAGTTTGTTATTTTATTTCATCTTCTTTTCATTGGTTTTGTATAAAATAATGCCGAAAACAATCAAAAGTTCGACGAGAAAGCTTCTATTTACTATGATTGACAAATATAAAGACGTACAAAGTGATTTGAATCAGAAATTTGCAGAGAAAATACGACGACTGGATTCAGTCATTTCACTTTTAGGTTAGTTTTTTGAATTTCCATTGAAACATCTTGATACTTTTTACTTATTTGCAAAAAACGCAATAGTTTTCACGGTGTATCTACTTTTCAGATAATATTAACGAGGACAACGACTACGAGGAAACAAAACTTACAATTGCGGAAACAGTAAAGAAATTGAAAACTCTCGAAAATAATGAAATGTTTGCGAGTGAAACACAGTACTTAGAAAAAAATCCATCAAATAAACGTTTTGTAATAACTTTTTTTTTAATTCATCCCTGTGGACTTCAATGCATGCAGAAGTTAAAAAATGGCTATGCTATGGCATTTTTTAATAATGTTATTATAGTCGTAATGTTCTGATATGAAACACTGATATAAATATCGCTTATTAGTTTAGAATAATAATAAGTATCAACTCCGTTTAAGCAGCGTATAGCCGGGGTTGCCAGCTCTTGATTTTTCAAAATTGCCGCCTTTTTTCTTGGACAGCTTTCGTTGGCCAGACTCTAGCCACGAATAGTTAAATAATTATTGTGGTATAAACTAGGTTCCAAGAAAATATTAAAGAATAACGTACGATACGATTACTTCGTAACATCACCAACCTACTTGTTTTCAGGTGGAAAACTGATACGTCTAGTCGTGTAAAGACAAACGTTTGTCGCTTTCGCTTTTCTTAAATAGGGGAAAGTTCAAACGGTTCTAGTAGACTAGATAGAGAATATACGGGCACAGGAAACACGTACGAGTAATATTGTGTCGCGTTACCGTTACTGTTGAACCGTGTTAGCATTACTAAACAAAGGAAGTAGCCTTCTACAATAAATCGGGTGACGTAGGTAATATGTCTCTTCAGTCGAAGAAAAGGTACACTTATATGAGGTAAGTAGGTATAGCAACTATCGGAGAAACTACTACTACATAAGAAAACTTGAAGCCGGAATATTAGGCTGGAAAACTCAAAGAATATTTCAGACTACTTTCATGATCTGGTGTGACCAATGAAAACCCCCAGTTTTTTTTTCTAGTTTAATGAAATAATCATTTGCTTCAATTTCTAATGGCTAATTGAAGTTCAATAGCTAGACCCTAGACCTTCTCGTATTCGGTCCGTTGTCCTGCGCTTTGTCGCAGCTTCTTCTTTCAGCCGTGCCAAAAATGTAGCTGTATTCCCAGAATTTTTAGCTAAAACAATATGTTTGTAAAAGTAGCAATTACAGCTGATAAATCATCTATGTATTACATGAACCAATCAAGCAAATAACAACCGTGCCATCCGCACAAAGTAAAAGTATGTCCCATTCTAGTTACAAAGCTATGTAATACACAAGCAAACTCCCACAGTAAATCACTGCATAAGTGAACATTCATGTTTTTCTAACGTTCGCTCCCAATATTCTGTCTATCTTTAGATCTGCTTACTAGAGGTAGGTGAAGATAAAAAGTTATTAATTCAAACTTGACTGCAAAACAACACTTTTTGAAGGTCAAATTTACAAAAGACAGCCCCCAAAACGTCCGCCCTTCACCACTTCCTATGTGTTTTTGCTGGGAAGAAGTGGCGCAACACACTCCCGAGCAACACAATTCTGTCTGTATGAAATGAAATCGTTTATTTTGCAAGTTGGACATTAAATCACTTTTACACGACATTTTTAAGAACGCTGAGGTCGGTATTTCCTAATGACTGATCCCTGAGAAGAAATGCCGAAACAAACTCAAGGGTCATAGTCTCTTTTAAAGTCCAAACATGTTATAAATCAAATAATATTATGTGTGAGTGTCACCATGTACGCGGTCTGGAATGGCCTTTTGAGCGCGGTCTGGTATGATTTGAAGAACCTTTCAACAATGTTTCATAGAGGTATATAGGTTTTGTTTAGTCCTATCCCTAGCGAGTAAAACAATAGATAGATAGAATATTGAAATGGCGGTAACACAAGGCTTCTTCTATGTAACCGTGTCCTACAATAGTTACCTCTCTTTCTAAAGTAGGGTGTTAGATAAAGATGCTAGATGTATTGTTTGGTGTCGTGGGAAAACTTTTGAGTCATTGCTTGTATGCAGCGACCCTCAAATGTAAGTGCTTTGGCTAAAGATACAAGGATTCTAGTTTTCCTGTCATTTAAGATGGTGTAATGTGTCACAGCTATATAAGTCTTGAAGAAGGTCTTATTTTTAAGGAAATTCCCACGAGACGTCGTTCTAATTTTTCTTCGTGCGTTATACAATGTCACGTACCTACAATCAGTTGTCCTACACATATCATATTCCATGGGTCTCCCCAAAACTGTTAGGACCTGTGGCAACTTTTCTTGAATCAGCAATGAACAAATTGATGTCGCTTCAACTTGAGGATGATTTCGATCTTCAAATCGATCCTCAAGTTAACAATTTACATGGATTAGTGGACTGGTCATGTACCAATAGGAGCGGCTTAAAATCATTACATTTGCCATTCTTTCGGTTCATCCTTCTCCGTGTGAGAGGAGGCCTGTGCCCACCAGTGGTACAATAAAAAGGCAGTAACAGAACAGACATTCTTTGGAACAAGCCTACCATTCACTAGTGGAGATTATAGGTAATCATAAAATAGCTTTTCACCTTTCAGCCTTTTTATGACCGCAAAGGACGTCATGAAGTAACTAAAGTATTGCTCGCTGCCAAATGATTCATATAGTCTAGTTACTACTTACTGAATATAAACTAGCCATGCACAACGGTCCATAAATGTTCTGCAGACATTTTTATTGCAAACCTATGTATTATTTATGAGTTTGTACATAAGGCGCGGCGTCGGTTCGTCTACTGTTTGTTTAAGGAGTGGTCAGAACTGTGACCTTATGGAGGTATTTTAATTATAATATTTTTTCCTAAAGTCTTAATTTCAAGTTATATCTTGGCCAAATATTTGATGCCTATAGATGATTCGTAAGAAAAGCTTTTCGAAGATCCCTATTCTTCAAAAGTAAGCAATTCATTGTTTGCTCGTACTGTCTCTTCGCTTTTTTGTAAATTCAATACTCAATATTTTATTGCATCCCATAATGTAACAAGCTGGTCACTAAAATTAAAGAGAAACAATTATGGACCCTGTCGGGCACAGCAAGTTAGTTTTTAGAGGTGAGGATGAAGAGACGAAGAGACTAAGAGAAATTCATATAGGTACGAATTGATTGAGACCTTTCAGCTTTTGCTATATAATTTTCAGCAATGTCTTGACATATCTTTCAGGAGCAAAACTGTATATAGATATGAAAGAAGAGGGGTAGTGTTCAGCTAGTGGGGTAGACTGAAGTTTTAAAAAGCCACCAAACCAAGTACCAACCACCAAACTTGGTCTTATACGACTTTATTGAAGTAAATATATAAATATACAATTATGTTTATATATCAGACGATAGTTATTGCTACATCATTACTATATAGCAGCATATTTCAAACATGTTTAATCAATTTCACTTAATTACTATAAAAACCATTACACATACGACACACGTATAATTTGTAACTTTATTACCTACAGTCTAGAAATTAATCATTGATATGGTTCGCGCAACAAAGCCTGAACACTTTCGACTTACAAAACCGACACTTATAGATCGATCATTACAAAACTGAAACACTGGACGCTCTATTAGATCAAAGGCAATTCAGTCCTAGTCCGAGACCCAGCGACTGCCAAACCTTCTTTATTTTATAAAGGCGCATCTACCTTTTTATGGGAAATCATCAAATGAACCCCTCCCGCTGTTGGTTTGCAGCGTGAGGGAGTGTCAGACTCATACTGACTAAAACCTATCATGTTCCGGCGTAGGCCTTTAATGTACCAGGGCCGCTGTAACTACATATTTCGAATAATCCCGCAGCCCCGGGTGTGGTCTACCTTAAAGTGGGTATGATTGATGGGTGGTTTGATTGACGATTGGTTTGGAAAATATTAAAAAGAAACTACTTTACCTAACTCAATATTTTTTTTGACAATCTTATCCTTCTTTATTTAGATCCTAGATTTTATAAATAAATAGTTTCTATATAATAACGTTGACTAACATTCACACCTACTCTAAGGTAGATGCACACACAAATAACGAAAGTGTGGCAGTCGCTGGCTCTTAGGCTACCCGCATTGCGTTCAACGATAAAAGAATTAAAAAAAATATTGCGCCATACATTTGCATATACAACCTGTTTGTATAGTTGTACGTCATTTGACATGTTACGCGTTCCCGCGCTTCGAGCGCCAATCAGCGGCCAGTGTCGCGGCGAGTGCGTGCGCGAGCGCGCGTTCCACTTTCAAATTTAAAATTACGTTCGAAACTATTCAGCCAGTGTTATTGAAATAGTGTTTAGTTTAGTGTTTACTTTTTTATGAATCGTTGTGGATATTAAACCTTTTTGGTTGAACGGAATTGGAGTTTCTAATTTAAGGTTTGTTTTTTTTTTATGTAATTTGTTTGTGGTTCAAGTGAGGTAACTAACGCTAAGTAAATAATAAATTATTTATTCCGATGTTGTTGCGAAATGTTTTTGTTGTGATACAAGTCTGGGTCAGTATTTAATGGCTTGTTTAGAATTTGTGTAACTTTGACAGTGACGGATTGCGATTCAAGATAAACTGCATAGAGTAACTTTTTATGACTTTTTAACATGGATATAGAGATAAAATAGCAAGAATACAGATCAATGCCAAAAGTATGTTAAAAAAGCCTTTGTTTAAAAAAATGTTCCGAGTAACCTACAGTTATTTCGTCTAATTATCATGTCAACCAAGCACATTACATACCTGCGTTATGTTCTATTATTTGAATAATGTATTAATTATGAATTTAAATGGCCATTTCTTACGTCCACGGACGTAATAAACTGCTATCGTAGCCACAAAATTATTTACATACAAAAGACATCAACGAGCGCTGAACATAGATATTAAGTTACTTCTAAGTTTTGGGTCATCAGATTGGGACAAATAGATTACCGAGTTGTAAATATGCCCAAAAGTACTATAAAATTTATAGTTGGTTAAATGAAGTATATGTTGCCTATTAAAACGTCTCACACAACCCAAACTATTGCCAATGAAATGTTGCTTTATCAACCTCCTAGCTCTTTTTTAGATTAGCTCAAAATAAAAATTCTGTGGTTTCGTAATAAGAACTCTGCAGACTTCATATGATCATTACCATCGTTATATCAGTCCAAAGCTGAACGCAGACCTCCTCCCACGAGCTCCAACCATCCCTTATTGGCCACTATTCCATCAACACTCTTTAGAGTATGGTTTTCTCTTATTTACTTTACAAACTCATTTAGGACACGAAAATTTGAAATATTTAACTTCAACACTTATTTAAATTTAAAAAACTATACAATTACCTTATTGATTAGAACCAAGGATCCTTCATTACACAGCTGTACTCGCAACCACTCAATCACTATCAATGTTGTAAGTATAAGTTACTGGCGTATACTTACAAATGATTTATTTACTCATTTGTACGCAGTAATCATGTGTGTTTCTGTACGCGCGCGATACGTTAGCTCATTGATTACTTATGTTGGTACATTAATTTAATTTATTAATAGATATTATTTTTACAAAACATATAATAATGGAGACTAATTTTTTACCACGGATTCACTTGCACACAGGTGAACTTAAAATCACCTTAATTTGACCGAAATTAATAACAATTTTACATAGCAAAAATTATAAGCAACCTTTATCTATCAGATTTTACTGTCAAATAACTAACTGGCAGTTTATTGGTAACTATTAACAAAAGTTACAGTAAAAAACTATACAAATACCTAATGAACAGAACCAAGGATCCTTCATTACACAGCTACTCGCAACCACTCAATCACGATCAATGTTGTAAGTATAAGTTATATGCGTATACTTATAAATGATTTATTTACTCATTTGTACGCAACGCGTTATATGTTCCATTGATCACTTGTGTTGGTACATTAATTTTATTTATTACTTAGTGTTATGTATGACCATACTAAAATAAATAAATAAGTTTCTTTCATTCAAATACAGCAGCATTTACATCAATGTATGAGTAGGCTTATTAAGGTTAAGAATGTAAGATAGGTACTATGTCTCCTAAACTAGGTATAGTCACCGGCACGGATATTTTGCTCTCGGCGGAAGAGTGGGGATCGCTTTGCGCACTGTACACATAAGACAATAAACCAATAACTCGCTTCTGCGCAAGTGAAGGTCATGGCTCAATATCCATGCCGATAACTATAATATGGGCTTGTAACTTAGGAGTCAGACTACTATCAAATAGTAATAGTGACTAGCCTTTGACTATGGTTAACCAAGGGGTATGTTGTTGCCCGGGTAACTGGGTTGAGGAGGTCAGATAGGCAGTCGCTTCTTGTAAAACACTGGTACTCAGCTGAATCCGGTGAGACTGGAAGCCGACCCCAACATAGTTGGGAAAAAGCTCGTGATATGGAAACCTTTGACTACGAATTCACTTGCTTTTATTTTTACCTAAATGAATCACTACCACATTAATTAGAATTTCCTAATATCTATAAAAAAATTAGTGACTCATTTGTTTTATTATTTAGTCGTAATATTATCGATCTGGAAAGTTAAGAATAAAAAAATTTATTCATGTATATTTTATGCACCGGGTAAAATTCTACGTTTTTGTACGAGGTTCTCACGAAGCGTCGTAAATTATTATTTGCAACATAATTTAGTATTTTAGTTTAGTCATGCTAGACGGCGTCGTATTAATCACACGTTTTTCTACTAAATACATTAATTAACTATTATTATACTAGCGAAGTATTATGTTCTACTAATCATTGCATGTTTCACATGGGCGCCAGTTTGGAAGGCAAAAAACTGTGAAAATGTAACCCAAAAAATATAATGCTCATAACACAAACATGCTCAAAGCTGACTGCTGTATTTATAAATGGTTCTAATTGTTAGGAAAACCTGGTTTTATTCGTTTTATGAACCAGGACGCAAAAAATTTCGTCAACAGCGATAGCACCGAGGTTCCTCAAGTTCTTCCTAAAATCGATGCGTTCCAATTGCCAATAGGTCACTAGATAAAACATAAAGATTTAGCTACATAATGTAGTCATTAACTTTGTGTAACCTACATATATAAAAAAAACATAAGCTGCTCATGTAAATGATTATTCCCATCCCAGATTTTCTTTTCCTACAACTTGTCTATTACTGAGCAATTCGGAACTACAGTAAACTTACCGTTTATCAATCTGAGAGGAATCTTACTGAACGTAAAGCAATAACAACATACATGTGCGTGATTGATGGAAGCATGTGCTAACAGTAACAGAAGTAGCATACCGTAATACCATGCCATACGGTGTACCGTAACACCGTAAATCGTAAAACATGGAGAAACTATAACAACAAAAAAATCTTACTGTAGAGATACACTAATATAATATAGACGATACATTTTTGTTTGTTTCTACCCTAAAGGCTCCCATATCACTGGACCTATTTGAAAATTATTTCACTTTTGGGAAGTAACATAGGCTATATTTAATGTGGTTACGTTCAATACTCTCCACGTGGTGAAACCTCGGGAATACAGCTTGTCTCTAATTTTATACAATTTTAATTCACATTTATGTAGTTTGCTATTTCTATATATCCTATTTTAGACCTAAAATATAAAAATAGCAAAGCATTTGGAACCTAGGCACCTGCAAATTCTTATCTATTGTCCTTTCCATAGTACAAAGCTCGCAGTTCTATACAAACATCCTTGAACATGTTGCCTTCGTTTTCTCTAGAAGTGTAGCACTGAACTGCCCTTTCAATAAACTACACTTTGTAGTAAAGGTCAATTGTAATTGACTATAACATATCTCATGTTCATACATTATAAAATGCGTTTAACAAAAGGCCCAAAAAACTTTTTTATTTCATTATTTAACGCAGAGGTCAATTTCTCAATATTATTGCAGTTTTTAGTAACAACGGCGCACGTGGACAATTTCCAAAGAAAAGTAAATGCGAATAGATCTTAATTCGACGTAGTTGTGTAGAGCACACGTGAAAATATGAACATTGGATTAAATTAAGACTAACGCAACATGATAATAAAATCAAGCAAGTCGTTTTTTGAGGAAATTGTAAAATAAAGGTCTAAAGGGCAAAATATTCATCCGTGGCTAACCATATCAAGATAATATTTGTTCGCCATACAATCCTCTCTCCACAACGACGATAAGCTTTATCTCAGTCTGGAATCAAACTCGACCCTGAGCAGGCGAAGCGAGCATTCCTCTACTGAACTATTCAGGTCATTCGATAGCACAATCCATTTAGTGGTAGATGCCGTTGGTATAGATGTCTGATTCCTCTGAACTTGTCGGATTGCCATTCCATTGGAGTACCTATTGTATGTATCGAGACACTACAAAACTGTAATAGGTACCTCTTATTTTTGAAAAGAGTAACCATAAAGTTTCTAGCCCGTTCTCCAAAGCACTTTTGGAATAGGCAACTAGAATCAAATTTATTTATATTCATAAGACCTTGTAAATACCTGAATGAAATAAAATGATTTGACTTTGACACTGCACCTGTATCTGCGCAAATGCTTGTGCACTATAATATGTTCTGCGCAGCTGGCTGATCTCCTTATATGAGAACAGCCACCGTCAAAAATCGGTTTGGCTACAATTAGTGAAGAAATAGGTACCAATGGTTTGTAGATGGGCAGGTACTTCATATTCTTTTGTTGTCAATATGAAATGATAAGTCATGGAATTGATTATAATTTTAATTATGACTCAACGTTTTGCGTGTAATTAGTTGGTGAAGGTACCTATGTAACATAGCCAACGCCCAAATAGTAAGAGAAGAGATGAATCCAATTTTTTTTAGGAGGATTGAAGGGTATAAATTATAAGCCACGGAACGTTTGTTTTTTAGATATTACAGAGATTTGTATCGTTATATACATATGTATTATCATTATTATATTGTTACAAACACTAGGACATACAAACTTTACTTAGAAGTTTGTTTGGACCATTTACTAGGTAGTTTACCTACACTTCGTTTAACCAAACCAAATATTAAGACATCACAAAAATGCGGAACTAATCAATGCAATAACAACACACCATAAAACCATTTACTTACACACAATCTATGGTCATAAGCCTATACGTGTTCGTACATTAATTACTTACAATCTACCCATTCATAGAATTGTGAATGGCTTATATGTAGTTGAATAGCCTTCGAGATGATGGAGAGCGCATAACAGCTTTTGTGAAATCATTTTTGATAGTGTATCTGATATACAGTAAGTTATTACTTGAAAAGATCTTTGTAAAGGTGTATCAAGAGCTTTATTAAGGACACTTTAATTGTATTATTGTGTCGTACATTTAGTTTGTTTTAAGCCCAAGTTCACTGCTAGCATAAACGTTGGTTTTCTTTATACAACTTTTTATAAAAAAAAACTTTTGATAAACAAGTTTCAAAGTAAACAGTCGTTTCATGTCATACTTTAAAGTACCTATGTCATTAGAAAATTTATCGAGACAGCTAATGGAACACCTACTACCCCGCAACATTTTATGGGCCCTAAGACCTTTTGATACCCCCAAGGGTATCCAATTCCAGAGTACTGAATTTACTTATCTATCAGACACGCTTATGGTTCATAGCACAGATTATGTACTTACCTGCTAACCTCAATAAATACAGCTTTAAGTGTATTTGAATATACATATGTACCAAGAAGTATCATTCATTCATACAGAGTTTTTCCTCCACTTCACCGTTCACTACTAGAAACAAAAAAAAAGCTGTGACGTAATTCAAAAACAGGCTTTATAATATTGAGTAAATGCAAATATCTGTTGACTCACCATATTAGCATTCGGCCTGCGTAGGCGACACTAAAGTACCAAATTGTATAGACCCTTCTGCATGGCGCTAGTTGTCATACAAACGCGTCAAACTTCAGTACATTTGACGTTAGTTCGGGATTTCCCCGCAGGTCATCTTAAATTGGGTGGCTATTCACGAAGCTTGGACTGTAGATGGTATACTATTTTACCTTTCGAAGTTTATTTATTGCATTCGACTATTGTTTTTTACCGTTTCAAATGATATCTGTATAGTTTTTTGTTTGGAAAGCTACGAACTATAACTAGGTATTGATTGAAATAAAACACATGTACCTACCAATTTACTATCTGGTCATAAAACTCAACTTGATAGTCATAAAAACCTTTAACGCAGCCATAATTTTCATTGCTGTCGCCCGCATCCAATAATAATTAATTATTCTGATCAACCTATATCTACACTGTTTACCGAATAAAAAGACAGTTAATTAAAACGTATCTAGTATAATATAGTAAAGCATCGATTCCTTCGTATTATATGGAATAATATCTTTTAATAATCGCAGAAAGGACTTAATTTTCAATCTCTTTATTAATTAAAATTTCGTATTTAGATACTCTATACACATATAAACATGATTTTGTGTAATGTCATATTGTGTGCTTTTGATAATTTGAAAATCGAAGATTTCAAAAGAATACATGCAATACAAAAATAACTTCTGAAACAAACGAATAAAGCGGTAACCGTACAAATCGTTTTTAAACGTCCAGCAATATTTTTCGCATTCCACAATCATTTTATTCGCATCTGCATGCAGTGGAACCGGCTTCAGAAAAAAAGACTAACTAAATATCTTTTATCAGTTCATCCGTTCATACTGGCTTGCATAAAAATCACGGAGTAAGGAAAGACAGCGGAGATGCCATAATGCAGGTAGGTCAGGCGTCTTCCTCTAGGTCAAATGCGTACGGTGGGCATGACCAAAACGTTCAGTTACGAGTGAAATAACGAGGTCTTCGGGTTCTTTGAGACATCTGTCAACGATTTTTGGTATTACAAAAAAAATATGGGGTCCAAAGAAGGCGTATAAGGGCAGAGACAGTAGCATCTGTCGTCCCCCGCACACTCGCATTTTGGCGCGCTACTTTCTTAGGAGATTTTCCGTTATGACCCCTCCGCTTGTCATTTTGTTCTCCATGTATAAAAACGCATCTAAACTATATTTTTTATGTGGCAGTTAGCATTTACGGCTGCGCTAAAAGGTAGAATTTATGCTCATGGAAATATTAAGTACAGGATACCACGAAAATGCATTTTTGTATATCGTAAGTTTTAAGACGTCGCTGGAAGATACTTTTGAGGAGACACGAATAAAATGCTTTTATTATTGTTCTTAAAACATAATTTCTTCGTCTTCTTTGTGTAAGGAAATAGGGATTCTCGATACAGCTTATACAGCAAAAATTTTGCGTTAAAAGTAGCTTAAACTGAATAACTCATTAGGAAGCATTGAGCGAACCAAGCAACGAGCATACTTTCAAATGTATGTTATGAGTCAGTCAAGTATTGACAAGAATGTATGTCAGTCTTATGTCACACAGTATAGTTCTAGGAAGAACATCGTCTTTGTTTAGCTGTTGAGACGAAAGTTTATTTATTTTCAGGTCCTGTGTTTAACAGTATCTAAGTTCACAAACAATGTATGCGATACGGGGACACAATGCTCTCAAACATTTGGTTTTAGTACTTTTCAGTACAAGCATGCTCCATTTTATAGTACCTACGCGTACAAGTATGTTCACAATGTATGATCATAAAAGTAAGCATTTTTGACTGGCACATAAATATTATGGTAACAGAATGATAAGTAATTTAAATCACTAACGGCCAGTTTCTTCATCAAAAGTTAAAGTTAAAGTAATGTCTAAAGTTAAAGTAACGGTCAAATTTTTTCAAGGCTAAAGTGACAGCAAAATTCATAGAAAAATTGAATTTAACCGTTACTTTTACTTTAGACATTACTTTGACTTTTACTTTGACTTTAACTTTTGATGAAGAAACTGGCTGTAAAACATAAATAGCATATTATAAATAGGTATGTCTGTTCTTCTTACCTCAGGCATCAGACACCTTTTTCTTAACAACTTGATGGATATTTAATGAATCGTTTAAGTTTTTGAATAGGTCATAGCCTATCATTTGGATATTCCCCAGGAAATTTCCAAGTATTAAAACTCCTAGAATTCAATACCTACAAATATAAAAATTTTGGTATTATTTTTTATTATACCTGCAAGTCTGTATGACATCAGGTAATAAGTATGTCGGATTGTAGGTACCTCCTGACTACCTGCATTTCGTACGACAACAGAGCCAATAAGGTTTTATATAACACATGAGGAAAGTGCAGACCGTTGTCAAGGTGAGCAGGCAGTGAACCAAGAAACAAGTTGAAGAAAGCTTTATTCAAACCAAGTAGATGCAGGTACTATAGATTATATTATAGCCTACTTGGTAATACTGTGATTTCACTCGCATTATTGTGAAAGTAGTATCGATTAACAGCCAGTTTCTTCATCAAAAGTTAAAGCCAAAGTAAAAGTCAAAGTAATGTCTAAAGTAAAAGTAACGGTCAAATTCAATTGTTCTATTAGTTTTGCTGTCACTTTAGCCTTGAAAAAACGTATTTGACCGTTACTTTTACTTTAGACATTACTTTAGCTTTAACTTTTGATGAAGAAACTGGCCGTAAGTTAACTATATTAAACCATACTTTCATTGAAACAAACTTTTAACTTTTAAGGTAAGATATAATATATTAAAAGAAAGACCCTGATAGGTGCTCAATATTTTAATCCGTCTACCTTTACCTTTTATTCCAAACTGTATCATTTTCTCCATTTTTAAACATAATTTTTCAGTCAGTTTCTTAAGTATTCTGGTTTCATTTGTGTACCAAAATCTTAGTCATCTTTATGTATCATCAAAGACCAACTTTCCTCAGAATAGTCTTTTGATTGGTCCTTCACCCAGCGCTCTTTCATTTTCACTCTTGTAAACAGTCATACAAACTACATGGAACTACAAAAAGGGGTTCAAAATGCTTCACCCACATCTACATTCACATCACGTACCTCCCTGGGGCATCAACCATTGAACTGAGTGCTGTACCCAACTCACGCGCCGCGCCATATCTTCACGCCTTTTGAACGGTACTAACTGTTCTGTCAATGTGAATGCGACTCTATATATGTTGGAAGTAGGTTGCTTATTGAGGTTACTGGTCTGTCGTTGAATCTAGTTCCGATTTTTAAATTATGTTTTATTTTGTTAATTGAAAAAATATAGAAATAGCTATGGTATAAAAGGTTGAAAGTCGATTTTCGCCCATTTCAATTTCATCGGCTTTCTGATTCTGTCTGTCTGTGATTTTTCTGATTCTGTCTCTTCTCTCAGATTCAAACTCAAAAACGTTTAGGCTGATGATAAATCAGCACTTTTCGTACGACAAAAACAAAATAGACAGCCCCCAAAACGCCCACCCTGTACCACTTCCTATGTGTTTTTGCTGGGTAGAAGAAGTGGCGCAACAAACTCCCAAGCAACAAATTCACTCAAATATCTGTTTTTCAGTGAATTCATAAACTAAATACCTACTTGCTAAGTGTACCCCATTTCTCTTCAAAGACATAAGGAAATAACTAGTCTGTCAAATTCAAGTGTTCAACTCGCAAAACTTTCGGGTACAGACAAGTTAACAAGGAAATTCAATTTTACTCGCGCTACAAGTTTCAATGTAATTTTCTTAGAACTCGACCCACCTGTGTTATACCCTCTCTTAGAGCAAATACCCGGCTGGAAAAGATTCCTTCTCAAGATTATGATTATGTTTATGTTTACCAGCTGATTCCTACGGGTACACCCGCTTCCTCAGCCTTCTTCTCTTTATGTGTGGGAATGAATGAAGAGAAAAGTTAAAAGTCTATGTATAGGTTATTCTGATATACCTATATTGTTGTTATATGAAAATTTCATCAAAAAACCTGCAAGTGAAACATACGTGAAAGAGGATCAAATATAGGCATATCTATACAAACTTTTGCGCTTATAGTGTTAGGTAATTACTTGATAGGAATATGTTTTTTTTTGTTGCATTGTCGCGCTCTCAGCCTAAACTGACAGAATTGTACCCACAGAGATTTGTGCATATAACGATTCCAGTTGGTTTAGTGCTCTAAGTATCCTTTTGTTACTAGGAATAACAAAGTATTCACTTTGTCTCAGGAATGCCGTTTTATTGTAGAACCGCACTTACTAAAGTAGGCTAACTACATTACAATAATAATAATGCATTCGCCTTGTGCTTTGTTTCTGAGATACGTGAGTGTTTCATTAAGGATATTGATAATTTTATTACCTTTACTTGTCTGCTGAGATTTTGTAACAGATTTCATACTTAGTATGAAACAACTTTACATCGAGCACTTTTGAAAATTTTGATTTGTTCAACTATTTTTGACGCTGACCGTAAGCGATTTAAAGCAAAATTTAAAATGACAGAAAATCTTTTACAAAATAGATTTCCAATAAACCATCTGCCAATTAAATTGTCCTATATTTATATAATACCAACTTTGTTTAATGTCTAATTGATACTCTTAGATCAGAAAATAGTCTGTGCGCAACGTTTTCTTCAATGAATTCTTTCTTTCTTTCTGAATTAGTCTCAAAGGACCAAAACCATTCACCACAGACTACAAGCTACATAAATACTCATTTAAACAAATAAATTCTGACTCATCATAACCAGGCCACACTACACGCCAAATTCTAGGACTTTCAACCAAGGAAAAGACGAGACACCATTTGTGTAAACTAAGCCAAGCGGCCAACTAACACAGTTCGACGTACGAACAATGGCCGAGCTCGACGCAACTCTTTAATAACAAACTTAGTTATTTAACCACAGTTTAATCATTAAGAACGCGCGCACACTACAAGGATTTAGTCGGCCGATAGTTGATTTGGGCTCATAAATCAGTATGAAGATGAATGGAAGTACAAACGTAACAAAAATTTGGTGACGATATCCTCCTAGCCGATTATCGGCTACAGCAACTGTTCTCATGTAAGGAGATTAGCCAACTCCCAGGACATATTGCGCAGACACAGGTGCACTCTCTATTCCTTCATTCTCAAAGCCCGACGGGACGACAATCCAACATGACCCAAGAGAGATCATTCGCAGGACCGACATTTACGTGTTCTCAGGTGCACGGGTGAATCAATCACCAGCTTCCAGGCTCCGGGCTGCTTTGTGAAAGTTTCTAAAACCTACAAAGCGACTTTGGCCCGACCCGGGAATCGAACCCGACACCTCGTGCTTAGCAGCTCGTTTGCGACATCTAGACCAACGAGGAAGTTAATTGTTCGGTATCAGACTGACTAAAAGATTGAATTCACGATTTTCTTAATTTTTATTTTTTTTCTACCAAGGGTCGACTAAATAATCTGCAGTGTGCGCTTTGGCTAATTTGTTGCGTATATGTGTATCCTTCCGTGTTGTTCGTAATTATAGCATTTCTTTCTTTTAGTTTTTGTTGGTTGCATCGTTTGAGTGATGGCTGGTTGCTCGTTTAATTGATATTGACTGTGATTTGTGGTGGTTAATTGCTAAGTGCTAAGTGTTAGAAAATACGCGTTGGATACGTAAAGATGATGGATTCAGATAAATCATAACAGATTGTTGTGTGATAAAATTTAAGAAATACATACAAGAGTGCTGAAAACAAATTTTAAGGTACGAATTTTAAACTTAATAATAATATAATATGTTTTCGTAATGATGGGTAGGTATATTTTGCGCATATAGGATATTAGAAAGCGACATAACAAGCTGGAAGAAAACGACATATTCCTGTCCGAATGGCGAACATACCTACGTAAATTGGTTGATTATGTCTCAAAAATACACCTTTATTACGATGAAAAATATAATTAATATCTCATTCTAACTTTTCTTAACTACAGCTGCATATCAAAATAAAAAATCGGTAAAAAAACTTTTAAGTCAAACGGTTTTATCTTATGTGCACTGAAAACTAGAAAATAAAAAAATAGTTACTTACCTGTCAACCTACGTAGGTGGTCTTGGTCATATCAGACTAAAATAAAAACGTGGGGCCCATTAACTGTTGCTGTAGTACTTTCTTCTAGAGGTATAATAGGTGTGGATTGAATCGACTTACTATAATCGTAACTGGAGATTTTGACAATCAATAATCAGCCGTAGCGGCTTCACCAGCGAACGCCGAGCTCATGATCTACCAAAGTATAAAGATATGCTTTGCCATAGGTAGGATTTCAGAGGGGCCCCACGTTTTTATTTTAGTCTAATATGACCAAGACCACCTACGTAGGTTGACAGGTAAGTAACTATTTTTTATTTTCTAGTTTTCAGTGCACATAAGATAAAACCGTTTGACTTAAAAGTTTTTACCGATTTTTTATTTTCTAGTTTTTAGTATTTAATGAAAATGCCTACCGAATATTCCTCATTCTATCTAATTCATTTAGTGCATCATTATTACACGGTCTCTTATCTGATAATTTATTACAATCTAATTTTTTTAAAAGTCAATTTTTTTAACGACGCCAAAAATCATCAAGTGACCCCTCCCTGGGTCAGCAGCGGTAAGGGAGTGCCAGACTCTTACTGACTAAAAATACTTATGTTTCGTCGTAGGCCTTTTATGTACCAGGGCCACGGTAACTCTTTCGAACAATCCCGCAGCCCAGGCAGGCTTTGGCCCTGTTGGGCCCCGCTGGGGTTGCTGACAGTATTCTACTTGTGTAGCCCTTTCATTTGATATCCATATTGAGGGGGTTGTGGAAAAATATGTAATCCGCCATTTTGTGCCGGCGGCCATATTAGATTTACAATGTTATTGATTTTTCTATATTGTATTGTCATCGGAATAAAAGGTGTATACAAAATTTCAGATTAATCGGTTGACAGGAAGAGGGTGAAATTTGAATTACTAAATTTACCCAAGAATAAAAGAAACGGGATGAGCTAAATAAAACCGTTTAAAAATTGTTATCAGCCATTTGGTAGCGGCGGCCATCTTAGATTTCAATTTTTCATAGTAAATTGTATTCTACTTGTTGAGACCTTTCATTTGATACCAATGTTGATGGGATTGATAAAACCTAAGTTATCCGCCATGTTGTAGAGGCCGCCATCTTGGATTTGAATTTTTTATAGTACATTGTGTTCTACTGGTTGAGCACTTTCATTTGATACCCACATTGACGGGTTTGATAAAACCTACGTTATCCGCCATTTTGTACCGGCGGCCATCTTGGATTTGCAATGTTATTGATATTACTATATTGTATTGTCATCGGAAATAAAGGTGTGTACCAAATTTCAGATCAATCTGACAACAGGAAGGCACTGAAATTTCAATTTCTAAATTTGACCCAAGAATGAATAAATAAAACAAACGGGGTGAGCTAAATAAAACCGTTTAATAAAAACATAAACACTGTCATCATTCTCCGAGCCTTTTTTCCCAAACTATGCTGGGGTCGGCTTCCAGTCTAACCAGATGTAGCTGAGTACTAGTGCTTTACAAGGAGCGACTGCCCTGCCTGACCTCCTCAACCCAGTTACCCGGGCAACCCAATACCCCTTGGTTAGACTGGTGTCAGACTTACTGGCTTCTGACTACCCGTAACGACTGCCAAGGATGTTCTATGACAGCCACATGTATGATAAACACTGTCTTGTTTAACAACAAAAGGTTTACCTCACAGCTGTACAATCTTACATCGCGACAGTTCACACTAAAACAGGTCATTGCACCGAGATAAGAACTTTTACTGAAGAAAGCAAACAGATCGATGTACTATCTTAGACTAGTTGTACGTGCATTGAATGTGAACGACTAATGTTCGTATGGACGGAGAAATGGTTACAACTTAGTTGTCTGAATAGAATTCTACTTTATTTTTTTGGTGTTCAAACGTCTTCCGAAAATACTACTTATTAAGCAATCTTAAGAACAACTAAAATCCTTAGGTAATTGGTCTGTGAGTTGTATCTTTGTAGTTGAACCGATTCGGATGTGGTTTACCTTAATGCTAGCCGGTTTTCCAGGTTTCATCAAAATTTGGCTCAACCGTGAAGTTTTATGAAGTTGGTATATTGTGTCTCAGAAATATTGAAATGTATTTTTCGTGAGCAAAAAAGTGAGCATTCAACGATGTTTATTTAGCTCCCCATACAAATTAATGCTAAACATAGAAAACTACTGACTCAATTTAGACGTTCTCTTCCTCAAAGTCATACCTACTTACTACAGCTATTTCAACCAACAGCACCTCCCAGTTTTGGAACCCACAACAGCTTACTAAAAGCAATGGAAGTATTAACCAGATTAGTATGCGCGACGCACAGCTGATTCGCTGACTGCGCCCGCGCTTCCTGCGTTTGTCAATCAGTACTATTTTATAGGAAAGTAGAACTGGCTGTTTGCTTTATAGTTTTTGTTAATTGGTTATGTTTCCTGTTTATATGTAATTGATTTTTGGATATGTATATCAAGGTGAAACGGATAAATGCTGTTAATATTTGTGTTTGTAAATAAATTAGGATAAGGCTGAAGTTTTTTTTTTTAAGTTATACCTACTTAAAGCTACATGGCTTATTTTTACTGGAATAAAATATTTCGGACTAAACTCGTGAGAAAATGGTCAACATTCCCATATTTACCTACTTATTTTTGTTTTGAAGTGTTTTTGATGCCTTAAAATCTGCGCTTGAAATGGTCCTGTTATTTAAGCCCCTTGTCACTGCAAACTTTTACTAGGCCGTTAGTTTGATAGGGCTCGTACATAAATCAGTATGGAGACGAATGGTAATGCGAACATCATTTAATTGTCTTTCTGTTACTTGTTCTTCCATATTTTTTTGCATCTTCCTTTTGCGCTGTTTATGCGTTGTTTTCCCGCAAATAAGAGCATTTTCTTTCCATACCATCATTTTCGATTCATGGGAACTTAAATCGGAACTCCAAAGCGTACCAGTAGCATGAAACCAATTCCTAATTGATTAGAGATTATAATTAAGCATCAGTTTTAAGGTCAGTAGCTATGACTAATTGTACGTCTCCGTCGCCCTTGCATTGTCTATTACGACTAGACTCTATAAGTCGATGGGTAGACTGTCTATGGGTGTTAGATGTAGATATGGAAGGCTGATGCTGTCGTTAGATGATTAATTGTTTTGATACTATAGGCTAGAACAATATGTATAATGCAAGAGAAACTATCTGTACCGCTTTTACTATGTAACGGCTAAATCGATTTACGTAAAGTTTGATGCAGGCAAACTAGTGCGTACTTGTAAAATAGGGCTAACTGTATTGAAACTTATTGAAGGACTTTTTTGGTGTGTGATATTTTGAATGAGGAAATAATTTTGATGACATTTAGAAAATGTTTTAATTTCCCTGGGAAAAGTGTCTTATTCAACGAATTTCACTCATTTTCCAGTCATTTTAGAAGTAAATAATTGTAACCAGTATGGCGTACTTATGTAATCTATGCCAATTAAATAAAATATTTACAATCAACGGTTCATCCTTACGCCATTCTATTTGGTTCTACGATGACACGTTATTTTTTTTTAACCTAGGTACACCTACAAGTGAAAGAAGTTCCTATTCAGACTTCGAAAAGTAACCTGTCAGGTGTAATTCAACACCTGAAGATCCCACTTCCCACGTAAACCTTGTAGCTTGCCAGTGATTAATTCCAAATATAAAAATTTTGAACACAAGGAGATTCTAATACTTAGATTACAAAGACAATAATGATTGTAGGAGTTAGAAGACGTAGGTAGGAGGTTGAAGTAATAAGTCTTCAAGTATGTTGTTAGCTGCTGTGACCTTGGCCCAGCTGATTCTTGATTGCAGATTTCCTTTATGGATTAGAAACTTTTAATTATTGAAATCTGGTTGTGGATATATGCAGCTGTATGTATGTAAATTTGGTTGAAGTGGTGTGTGGTAAATCTCCAGTTAATTAAGGTAGTACACCACTACCTACTTTACAGAGATTCATAATATAGGTATGTCTGTGATAAAAAAAGTATTTTAACCCAGTTACTATTATAATATTTGATGGGATCCATAATGGATCTAGGATAAGATCGAGAAAATACTATTCGTTCTATAAAACAAAACTTAATATAAGATGAACTGTCTACAGCACGTATGTAATACCTAGTTCTTGAGTCTTGGTTTCCATTACACACAAAAATGTGACTATTCTAGCAATACAAAGCCAATAAAAAGATCACTGTCTGCAGTACAATTTTTGACCCCGATAAAGGTTAAAGTATCCACAACAATTTGTCCACAGTCATCAAAAGAGTGTGAATGGTCAGATAGTATCCACATAACAGTTTATAGTGACATTAACCTGAAATTAAAGCCGTAAATGGGGTAATTGTCGACATTCCGACTGTAAACAGTTATACGCTAATGTTTGTATACAATGTCTCTAAGATAATGTAGTGAGAAAACCATTTTGGGTTTAAAGAACCAGAAGAATTTTATTGTTTTCATGAAAATCGTGATTAGGAAACAATAAATATTGTTTATTTAATGACAGGGCTTACAGTAGGATATGTGACAAAATGTACTAACTAGCAATATTACTTTTAGTAAAGGAGGCCTGTTTTCTATAAATTCTAATTAGGTAAACGGTGTATTTTGCCTTTTCATCTTACGTTTTTAGGTGCCTGCACATATTTAAACTGTGCCTGCACTCAGAAGATAAATTAACGATAAAATTATGAAAACAATGCAATAAAGAAGAGATGATTCGTTACATTTGTTAATTACATAACTTACACTTTATTGTGTTTTATGTAATTTGAACATTACATTTGTTTACGTAATTTTACAGCATCAGCCAGCATCTAATAACAATAAGAGATGCAACGTTTTGCAGATTTTGTAAACAAAAAGAAAAGAAAACTATCTCTCGACTTTGTTAGCAGATTACTAATGTTGCAATTTTCTCGGAATGCAAACAAATACGTTTGTATGAAAACAATCAATGACTATGAAGAAAACAGTTGATTTTACTGCTAAGAATATAATCAAAATAGGAAACATTTTTTTGTTTGACTCAGAGACTCCGAAACTACTGGACCGATTTGAAAAATTATTTCACTGTTGGAAAGGTACACTTCCCGAGTAACATAGATTTTATCCCACGGGACGCAGATGAAACCGTGGGAAATCGACTAGTACGTAATAAAGGAATTGTGATGATGATGTCCTCCTAGCCGAATCGGCTACGGCGGCTGTTCTCATTTAAGGAGATCAGCCAATTGCGCAGGACATATTATAGTGCACAAGCATTTGCGCAGACGCAGGTGCACTCCCTATTCCTTCACTCTCATAATCCGATGGGACGGCAATCCGACACGACCGGAGAGAGATCAGGCGCAGGACCGACACCTATATAACAGGTGACATTGGCTACTGCCAATTACTATTAAGAATTATTTCGCGCAATTGGAGCGTGAGAATCGCACGCCACATTGTAGGGGTAAATTATAACATGAATCTTTTGGAGAAGTAAACGAATTATTTAAACCAATATTAACAATAATTATTAAGAAATAAATATAAAATCAACATAAAATGTTTAAATTTTAGAAATCAGTTTCATGATTAGCTTTCTGGACTTGAATAAATGAAACTGAAACTAGACCAAAACGTAGGTACTCATTAACACACCCCTATGCGCTATAAATTTTAATAGGCTTACCATGTAAACTATGCAACTTTCTACGACAACACAGAATTTCAATGACCCACATATAACACAAATTCACTGCCAAAACAATGATTACGATATCGGACGTATTTTTTGCAATTCACCACGATATGCGCAGGCGCCGAGGTCAATGCACGCTATTAACATACGAATATACAGTACTGGTTCCGATGTGAGCGACGATAGCCACGGAATTCGAATGGCTTGGTCTATATTTGGATCTGGCTAAAAATATCCTTGGGGTATCGGGGTATTTTTAGCTGCACTAATATTTATAGCCCTTTCCTTCCAAGGCCTTTTTTCGCCTCAGCTTCAACATTTGGTATTCTGAAACAAGTTAAGGTCATAAAGGAAAAGTTATGAAAAACTTCAGATGTTTATTTTTGGAAAATGTTTCGAATTTTAAACTTGTCTTACGATCTATGATAACTTAATTTGTTTAACAAATGAAAATCAAATTAATGTTTAGTATCTATGTATTCTAAATGTCATCTAATTTCGGATAATAGAATTGCAGATCTTGTAAACTCGAAATATCAATATTTCCATGATACATAATTAAGTAATTTGAATTTGCTCAGCTGCGTGACTCATGCATATCGATACCACTTCTACTACTAAATCACTTCAACACTTAAAACTTTGCACACCAGCGACTAAACTGTCGGCTGATAGTTGGCTAACATTTTGTTTTGAAGGATATCGTGAGTCCAAACTTTTAGCTGGCCGATAGATTGTTTTTCGGACTCATAAATCAGTATGGAGATAAAGTAAGTAAGTGCGCAAATAATAACGATTACATTGGCACGGACTAAGATCCCGGTCATTGTAACGTGTGCACTACCATTTACCTTTTTTTAACGACGTCAAAAATCATCAAATGACCCCTCCCGCTGGGGGTTAGCAGCGGTGAGGGACATTCAGACTCTTACTGACTAAAAACCGTCGTGTTCCGTCGTAGGCCTTTTATGTACCAGGGCCGCGGTAGCTTTTTCGAACAATCCCGCAGCCCCGGTAGGCCGCAGCCCCATACTGATTTATGAGCCCGATCAAACTATCGGGCAACTAAAATTTTTCAGTGTGCGTAGACTTTAAGTAAATGCTTTGAGATTATGCTCGTATCCTGTACGAAGTAATTATCACAAGAACTAGTAACGCGAGTAGTTCACAGTGTTTTATAAAACTGTGTCAAGGCGGTCCACTAATCCTTGTGAAATGTACTGTCCTTTTTAACACATGGAGTTTGTAAGTTCACAGGCGATTGTGAAGTTACCCAATGATACTTTACTGAAGAAGAAGTATTGTAATTATTAAATTACTACGCAAAATACAAAATGTTTTTATGATTTTGCGAGGATAGTTTAATCCATACTAATATTACATTATACACACATAAAGATTATACTTTTTTTTGTTAGTTTGGACCCAAAGGCTCCGAAATTACAGGACCGATTTGAAAAATTATTTCAATGATAGGAAGCTAGATTAGACTATTCCCGAGTAACATAGGCTATATTATATCCAGATACGGGCAGTATCACCCACGGGACGCGGTTGAAACCGTGGGAAAACAGTTAGTAATTCAATATAATGAATAAACGAAATGCATACAGATACAGTAAAATGCATAGATATGTACTTTCTTACAAAAAAAAAACAATGTATACCTTCCTACATGAACTCAGTTGTTTCAACATTCACTTGTTTTTACTCGCCCTTCCTGAGTTAACCTTTCAATATTCATTAAATACACACTTCAACAAGTCCAATAACAATTTCCTTGAGAATTTTCACCAACTAACAAAGGTTCCTAGCTAGCTCATTGCTAGCTTAGAACAATTCTGTACAATTATAGATTCTATTCCTCCGCTTTTTTACATACCATAGCCTTAGCATTTGATGGTAAACACCTTCTTACGTTCATTAGAATGGTTCCCACCATTCATTCGTTCGTTCATCCATTCAGTTGTTACCATGAAGTCAATGGTTGGCCCTTGTTGTGAGCCACTCGGGATGTCTTGAGTGATCTCTGTTATTTGCATTTGTTTCTTGTGTTGTTTGATTTTAATTGTCAGGCTGTTAAGTTACTTCCTAGTTTATCATACATAGGTTAGAAGTACCTACATTTATTTAGTTGCAAGTATATTTTAACAAAGTATTGATAGGGCCATTTACCTAAACAGAAGTCACTGCGCTTTATTTTTTAAACATTTGACACAAAAAAATACATGAAAAGGAATTTCATGTACATATTTTTTGTGTCAATAAAGTCAAATGTTAAGAGAAACATAAATAATATTTAAGAAACAGATAAGAAGTTATTGATAAAATTTTCCCAATTTGGTTTTTGAAGGTACAACTATAGTATGTACACAATGGTTTGGTCAGGCAATCTGCGTAGACATAATCTATATCTCCGTCTATGTTTTTATTCCGTCTATGTATAATGGAGACAAGACATTGCTTTAGCCACGAACAGAACATCATATAGAAAAGTAAGTACATAAGCTATTTATTTCTAAGTCTATACTTGACAAGAGGATTCAGATCTTAATTTAATCCAGCATGATGAAATAAAGACATAACAGCACAACTAAATTATTCTATGTGTGTTGCTGTTAAATAATTTAATGTTCAGCGAATACTCAGTAATCATTAAAACCTTGCACAACAAGCAGCCAAGTAATTCATAATCTTGATAAGTATGGGAACCACGGCGTAGTGCAAAAAGACGCATCATTCATAGAATATTCTCATCAAATGCAAATGCAAACCTACACTTATTATTTGCTATTATAGTAGTAGTTACTTATGCTAAAAATACATTAACCCTTAATTTGGCAAGCATAATCTTTATCAAATTTTATAAAAAAAATACTGTAGTCTAATTATTTGAGGTATAAGGAAATAGAGAAAAATATTCAAAAATTTTTTTTTTCAGTAATTGCGCTGAAATAATATGTATCTTATTTTACACATTGCCAAATACGGAGGAAGGTATAGTTTTTCGATAATGTATCCAAAAGGATACATTACCAAATCGGGGTTATAAAATAAAATAGTTAATTGGTAAGAAAATTTATTTTTTTACATGAAAATCGTAAAAACAGTTCCGTTGTTTAGTTAGACATAATCTCACATTATATTTTATCCGAATCCAGTGAAGGTGTTGAGGAACTACTATAAGAATCATGTTGTATTCCATAAACTGGCAATGTTGTGTCACTGGCTGTGTTATCTTCCTCATTGTCTGTTGTGTCACTGTCGTCCGATCGTGCATTTCCTGCAGGAATCAACGCTAGAATGCGCTTTGATCTTGCTCGTTTTAATACCTACGAACAAAAAAATTGCACATGCAACCAAACCAAACCCAAGCAAACTGAACACTGAACTGTTTATATGAAATTATGTCAAAAATTATGCAAAAAAAATCTAAATAAAAATTAATTTTATCCTACGGAACCTTACATGCTGTAGGGTCTCACATGTGTGTAGTTAATATTTTTTTATTTAAAAATTACGAGAATTTTAACGTGCGATAATAGGTTAACTTTTGGCAATGTGTCTTTAAAGATACAATGTTGTATAGTCGACATTTGAGCAAAGTATCTTTAAAGATACATTGAGGTTTGACACCTTGTCATGGCTCAATAAATACATTTCTATGCCATTATTTCAGCTAAATCGTTAGTATATTACGTTACACACATAAAATAGTAAGAACCTGACATCATCTCATATAGAAAATAATAAAAATCAATAAAACTTACAGCTTTGTTGTTCTTCGCGACCGTCATTTTTTCAGGTTGACGTAAATCGGGATGTCCAGTTGTTGAAAATGCAATAGACTTACTTTTCCTAGTGATGTCATGAGTCAAACTTTATAATTAAATCGATCGATTCAAAAAAACACAATTATTTAATGTTACAGATTTTTTTAAAGTTGTTGTATCTTTAAAGATACATTTCCAAATTAAGGGTTAAGTTTAATTCATAGTGGCTCAGATTTTAATATATTTTCTGATAAAGTTGTGATAGGTAATACGATAAATAATGATCGCGCACTTAAAATCATTGTCGTTCATGTTCATGACTTTCGATGACTGATTTTGAGTAATGAATTAATTATAATCCTCTTCTTGGCCCAAGCTGGGATTTTCACAGAGTCCAATATTAATAGCTTTAAGCCCTATGTAACACCTGCAAAAACTTGTGGGACACAAATAATGGAAATGAATGGAACCTTTTCCCTGCGGTCACTCTTTTAGTCCCACAGTCGAATAGATTACCGCATAAGATAAAGTTTTAAAATCATCAAATCTATATGAACCGTAGACTAGACACATTTACACATCAAGAATAATACAAGACTACTTCACAAAACTAACGAGGCATACTTTACGCGTAACGTAATAGAAAATAAATAATATGTTTAATACGCATTGCAATTGCAAATATCATCGTCGGATGACTGGCCACGTAAAACAAATCAACACTTTTTACTCAAACAAAAACTTGGAAACGGAAAAATATGAAATAGATAGACGTTGCGAACATTTTTTATGTGTTAACTGCAGTTTTTGTGCAATAGACATGTCTACTAGTATGTAGGTCTGTCTGTATTGAGGGCTGTCGTAAAAACGAATGCCTAGGCAATACTTTGTAATTGGTTCTAAGCTACTTACTCGTATGTTTGGTTTTATTTAACTCCTTTAGTGTAGTTGCTTTAAAATGAATTAATGGAAACATTCAAGAAGCTTGATCTATTTTTTAATTCAAAATGATAAAGGTTTCCGTCTCTTTAGTGCAAACCCAAATTTTTGGCCAGGAAGAATATTTTTTATTCATTTCAGGTGTACCTACTCATATATTTTGGAAACATTGTTTGCAATCTCAATATTATTTATCTGTATCATACCTACTTGTGTTGAAATGAAAGACTAATCTTCCACCTTTCTCACTTCCAGATCACCGCCCTCTGAAGACATCAAGAAAACTGTCATCTCATTCTATGAGAAGATGTAGTGTTTCCTATTCTTGACTTCATACAACACCCAAACTGCAATCATGACAACCAGTAGACAAAACAGCAGACAGAACACAAAATATCGAACAATCTAGACCATTTTGAGGTCTCAAGAAACCAGAAGAACATAATAGAATACTTACTGAAGAATAATGAGAATTGACAAAAGGTCTGGAAGATCTAGAAGATTCGATACCCCAGGAATGTGATAAGGTTGTGTTAGAAGCAATAGAGCAAGATGTCGACGAGTAACGAACTGAGTGACATTGAGACGCCGAAGCTTCGCATGAAGCCGGCCGTCAGCAGGATATTTTGCTGCAGCGTTACTGCCGCTTCGGGCTTCGTTGCAGCTTATGCTTTAGTAAGTACTTACTTTATATTTTGAATTTTGGATAAAGCACTGAAATAGAACAATCGTGACGGATCTTCTCAAGTCATTTGTCACGAACCTTGTCTTAAGTTTCTCTTTCTAAATTCGTCGTCTTAATCCTTACTCATACTAAAATATGTTTTTCGAAAGGTCATTTTGAGTTTCGACCAAAACGTGATGAGTATTTAACCAAATCTGCAGCTCTTCGAAAACCCTCTAATAAAGGTAGAATTATTATTGTGAACAATAAATAGCTTTTCAATTACATCAATTTATAATTTTACCATGGATAACGTTAGGAAACTAATTAAAATCGTCTTACCTAAAGAGTCCCTAAGGGATCTATCTTCGGTCCATCCCATTTACAAGATAAAATCATTTACCAACGTTTTGCGTGTAATATTATATTAACGTATCATTAAGGTAATCTTTTGCCTTATCAAGTTGTTTCCGCTGGTCATTATCGAGGCACGGACGCGTCGTACCTGCGTGATGTGTAGTTCCGTCGATTAATTATTTATTACGCGTATCCTATGCGTTTTAGTCGGCTTTTACTTTTTGTTTACTTGGTTTCTTGTGATTTAATCTTAGGGTGCTTTTAGTAGGTTGGAGTGATGTTTCTAACTTAACTTTATAAAGCTTTTCTAGCCTGAGTTTCTACATATTTTTCCCATTTGTAAACTCATAATGTAAGGTGAATAAGAACACACTTTGTTGGTACATGTACATGTCGTGTTCTGCCTTCATCACCAAGCCTATTCTCTTGTCCAAAACACCCAACAATAAGTCAACTCAATGTGCATATTTACCTGCCTTGTAAGCTTACCTTGAGCTTACAACAGTAGTTGCGTAAGCCCATATCCACCATCTTTATCTCAACAGCACGTATTCCTGCCAAACAACACAAGACAAACCTATTCGACGACAAAACTTGCTATTTAAAATTCACAAGACATCGTACAGAGGAAGTACAACTTGCAACCGTCCAGAATAAGTAGACCCCTCGCCACGTCATTTTGTTCACAGACTACGAAGTCTTTTATGCAAAGCAAGGTCTTCTTAAGCTGGTGATTTTAAGGCCGTGCATTTATCTCGTGAGATGACGACGCAATAGTGAGAGTAAACTTACTGGAATCCAGACTAGTCCCAAGTTAGCTGTTGTGTCGTTATAATGATCTATTTGAAACGTGGAACTTGACTATTATCGAAGACGGAACTGAGGTATTGGTATGCGAACTCATTGGAACAGAAACTGTTCATTTCTTTGTCTGAAAAACATAATTATTGCACTTCGATGGAAATCACTCCATCTATGTATGTATGTACTTGTAAAATCTATTCCAATTTGTAAGTAGTAGGTACAAAGTTTGGGCAAACATAACCAACTTTGCCCTCTGTTTTATATATCGGGTGTGTCGTTCTCAATCACATTAAATCATATCGCATATGCTTTATGATATTCTATGGCGAATTGTAAAAAAAATAACCTAATCCATTCAGTGGTTTAACCACAGGAGTCATTTTTCGTTTTTATAATTTACAACATCATGTGTAAAGCAGAGATAAAGTTAGGAGTATCGTATGTTTTGATCAGTTGACAGCTGTCAGTTTTCTAGGGAGAATTTCAGTTGTTTGTAATGTATTGACTGACTTTTATATGGTGTTCTAATTTTTGTACATTTTTATTCTATTTATTTTGTTTGAAAAAAACATTTTTTTATTTTTACGTATTTTTCTTTTATCTTTGTGTTAATCGACATATATTAACCAGTATATTGACGCATTTCATTTAATGTGATTATGAACGACACACCCGATATAAGGACAAAGCAGGTAACAAATGCCGAATATTCGAAGCAAAAACTCCATAAGGTGTCAATTAGTTTATAACCCACATGATTTATTTCTTCGAAATGGTCCATGAGTACTTTTGGCAAACCAGTTTGTTTTCTGATCAAATCATTACCGCCAAGTATAAGTAAGTGTAGCAAGTCAATTTATACTCGACTTATTAATGATCTTATACCTAGCTAAGGAATGAGGATATAGAACACTTATTGTGTCAGCCATCCTGAACTGCTTGCATAGAGGATAACAAGATAGGTCCAATTGTGGACAAAACTTAAGCATAATTGCTAAAATGATATATGAGTAGCTCACCTATGTGGACTTAAACAGACTTCATGAGGATAGTGCACGAGTGCCTTTGTGTCAGTTTATAAGCTGTGTTATAGATAACGTAGATACTATTGGATATCTACTATAAACTATAAACTATAAAATTTCTTTCCCTAGATATAGCCACATCTCCTTCCATCAGTATTTTCAATGAGTTTTAGATATCAGTTTAGGTAGTAGGTTCGTTTCCTTTCAGCCAAGCTATTTCTTTAGTTTCTCAGGCTGTCAGTACTTAGAATGTTGCATATAAATAAACACCATTCAGGCACAGGATATCCTGAGTCGTGTTTGTGATTACGCCTACACGCGCAAGAAATCAAATTAAAGTTAATAGTTGTACAACCTTTACGAAAGATTTTGTTGGTGCCGAAGGTTTTATATATTTTCTTAATATTGATTGCAAGGGCTTACTATGTATCCGGCAGTTACTAGCGCTTATAAGCTGCACTAAATTTATGATTTCGTCATGTTTAAGTCTTGATCTTGGTACATTGATAACGATTATAGTTATCGGCACGCATATTGAGCCCTGACCCATGGGCGTAGCCAGCTTTGGTCTCAGGGTGGGGCAGCAGTCAACCTATCCCCCGGGGAGGGCGATTTTTTGTATCTTGAGCCGTGAATCTCAAACTTGTTAATCTCTTAATTTGAGAGGTTTATATTTTCAGGTACAGAAAATGAACAATCACACGGTGCCAGCGGTGCCCAGGCACAGGGCGCAGACCCTGGAGGGGCGCAGAAATGACCAGACCAGTATCTAGTTTTGTTTCATGCATGGTAGTTAGTAGGTACATTTTGTTTTAATTTTCATCAAAGATCGCAGCTTACAAGAACTGCATCCAAATGTATGGATAGCATCAGGGCCTCCTTAACCTATGGTGCATGGTGTGCGAATAACCCGGGCGCCGCGGGCTTAGGGGCGCCGCGGTACGGTCCTGGACCAAGAAATTTCAATTAAATTAATGTATTGTCATACAATGCCGGGCGCGTTAGATACACTACTTTTATGTCCCAAAACTCAACAACTTTCGCGCTCACTTCGCTCGCGGTTTCCTTACACATATAGCTACTTAGAATTTAATGTCGTAATACTAAAAAAAATTCGCGCTTCACAGTCGCCTTTTATTATATATGTTAAGGACTTTTGTGATCCAAATCTCAAAAAAGCTTTTTCGGGCTTGCTTCACTTTATAGTTGTTTTTTCAATTTTTTTTTGTCTACCCTAGCAAAAAGGTAGCGTCGTTTTTAAGTCCTCTTATTAATTAGAAAGTAACTTCTAGTTTCTATTTATGGTACTACTTTAGGTCCCAAAATTTTAATTCATAGGCGCCAACACCAACAAAGAGTTATCTACGTTTGGGCAACATTTTAAGTCATTCTTGGTTTGAGTTCTAAAATATAACAAAAAATTTCGAGCTCGCTTCGCTCGCGCAATCAGAACCTATGTTCCCGTGTTTTTGCATTCACCAACCAGCAATAACTTATGTACGATTGGGCTACATTTTAGGTAATTTTTGCTTTGACTTGTGAACTATAAAAAAAAAATTTGCGCTCGCTTCGCTCGCGCAATAGGTAACTACATATATTATGTCTCTGTTTTTCGTATGGGCTTGAATTGCAGTTGGGGGCGCCGAAAAAATTCGCCCAGGGCGCTAGTAGAATTAAAGCCGGCACTGATTGTAGCCTATGTGTTATTCTGATGTATAAGCTATATTATTGTAAAGTTTCATTAAAATCCATTCAGTAGTTTTTGCGTGAAAGAGTAACAAACATCCATCCATCCATCCATGTATACAAACTTTCGCGTTTATAATACAAACGTCACGACACATCAGACAAATATAAATCCACCTTGTCTTGCTCGCAATATTACGTACACAAACAAAAGTACCTATACCGTAACTATGAGACAATTTCTGTCTATATTCATTTGGAGGGCGCCACTTCTAACTTAGAAGTTCTAAGCAAATCTGTCAATCTAGCTGAGGGGATGTTCATATAGTTCACGTTACTCTATCATTGCTGTCAGCCACATTCATTGGTCCTCCCTTTATCTTTGATTTTATTCATTAACTACGCGTGCGGCGTTACTGACGCACTAGCGTGCGAGAGATAGATTTGAATTAACAATTTTTATCTTAAAGAAATCTACTAAGTACCTATACCTTCGTAAACAAAAAATAGATAGATTTATTTTTATGCACATTTGTCCACTTTATTGTCAGAGCCTGGTTAGAGCATTTTTCAAGGGCGCAGTTTTGAAAGCTCGCACCGGGCGCATAAAAGGCTAGTTACGGCACTGTATATAGTTTATGAATACGCGAGCGCAGCGAGCACAAAATTTTTATCGGACTTAAACCAAATATTACGTAAATTTAGCCCAAACGTACTTAACTTTTTGTTTGTTGATAAATGCAAAAAAAGGGCATGTAGTTAATAAGTCTGAATACGCGAGCGAAGCGAGCGTGAAATTTTTATCGGACTTAAACCAAATATTACGTATTTAGCCCAAACGTACTTAACTTTTCGTTTGTTGACAAATGCAAAAATAAGGGCATACAGTTTCTGAATACGCGAGCGAAGCGAGCGCGAAATTTTATCGGACTTAAACCAAATATTACGTAAAATTTAGCCGAAACGTCCTTAACTTTTTGCTTGTTGACAAATACAAAAAAAGGGCATACACTTTCTGAATACGCGAGCGAAGCGTGCGTGAAATTTTTATCGGACTTTTTTTAAGACTCAAAACGAAAAACTACGTAAAATGTCCCAAATATACATTTTCATGAATGGGGGACTAGGTACGACACACCCGATTTCCGCCCCTACGAAAACCCCTTCGCTCGCATAGATAAGTCGATAAAAATAAAGTTAGATAACGTATAGCAACGTCGCGCAGCTAAGCTTCGCGGACCACTCGGAATGCCTCCAGGGACCACCAGTGGTCCGCGGACCACCGGTTAAGAACCACTGTGCTAAACGATCGTTCGATTGTACAGGTCGTACATGGCTGGGCAAGCAAAATAGCGAGCGCGGTTTTTACACTAGGATAAAATTGTATTTCCGAAATTTTGATCACATCTACCAGTTCCATCTCCTTCAATGCATTATTTTTGGATAAGATGGACGGCTCGGCTCGCTACGCCACATAGCAACTATTCTTTTAGGGAATACTGCTCGCTTTCAAATGACGCGCGCACCGCGCACGTTCGGGAACTCGAGCGAGCATTTTGTTTTGATCGCGCTCTTTTCAAAAGTCGACAATTTTTTTGTGCAATAACTTACGGATAGTACATATGTTGTTGATGTTGTTAGTTAGAGTTAGTAAAAAAAACTTGTTTAATCAGACACCTTATAGGTCAGAGCCAGGGCCCAGGGTGGGGCAAGTGCCCCAGCTTGCCCCAGTGTGGCTACGCCCATGCCCTGACCTTCACCTGCGCAGAAGCGATTTATTGGTTTATTGCCTTATGTGTACAGGGCGCAAAGCGATCCTCACTCTTCCGCCGAGAGCTCAATTTCCGTGCCGATAACTATAGTAGCATTGATTGAGAACTACTTACCATTGAACATGAACTTACGCACTCAGTTTTGCTAAAAACCTCAGGAAACACTTCTGGAATTTGATTAAACATTAGGACATAGCCCTTCAAGATGCAACAGAAAAATTACATCTTTGAAATGAACTTTAGGAGGGTCCTAAAGTATTTTGACTTCCTAGCACTATTCCAGTTTGAAGAAACCTGGTTTTCCTAAATAATTTCCATTCAAGCTCGATATTTATAAAATATGGTTTTAACCGATTTTCCCCACGTGTTCCAGGTAGCATACGCGATCGCTCTAATCTACGAGATCGTATGGGTGGTGGAATCTCAGAGCGGGCTGCCGCTCGCCTCCGCCCTGCTGATGGTGTGCTACTGTATCGTCATCGCAGCCACTGTGGTGCTGGTGCATGGCCTTATATCTGTAAGTATACTTACCTGCCTCCTTCTTGATCCAAGTCAAAGCTCTTTATTCTGCGTTCATAGGTTACAAGGGTGGTAGTATGTTCATAATATTAAGTCTCACAATGCCCTGTTCGTAGAGCCTACAGAAATAATAAGTACCTAAGACAAGGTAAAATCTCCATTCAGCTGAGTATCAGTAGGTATTTAGCAAGGAGTGTACCTGACTGCCCATACCTTGATAAGTCGGGCTGTCTGGCTTCGCACTACCAATAACGAATGCAAACTTCACCCCAATTAAATGTGCTTTGTGGAGGAAGTTTTACCTACATAAAATTGTAACAATATTTTTCTTTTCACAGAAAAACAACAGATGTCTGCTGGCGTGGTTGATAGCAGTCATACTGGTCCTCATTCCAGAATGTGCTCTAGTCTTTTACATGTCTATAAGCCATTGGGTAAGTTTTAAATTGCTACAACTTTCAAGAAGTTATTACAGGCTGACAAAAAAGAGGAGTGTTATAAGTAAAAGACTGTAAATCATTAATTAGACTCATGAAGGAATGCAATAAAGATTTTAGTATGTAACTTGGTTTCTGCTTATCAAAGTGCAATGGTAGCATATTGATTCGTATAAACTTATCTGATAATGATGAGGATATGATTAAATATTTACGTGATGACTAATCTTATTAGAATTAAATGACATGTTTTAAATTCAATTCTCTATTACGTAACATTCGATAATCTCAAGATACATATGTAAGTATGTTGCGAAAGAGAAATATTTTTGGAATGATTTTATTAGTTTATTCATATTAATATATTTTATTTACATTTTTAAATATAAATACAAAAAAAAACAACATTAAAAATAAAAAAATAGGCGGAAAGATTATCATTACCTACTTTATTCGTATCGAAATAAGCAATAAGCAATACCTATGAATGCACAAGGCAGTACATAAAAGAGTTAAATAGTATACCATCGTTGTTGTTATGTAACCCAAATATACAATACTATCTTCATGTTTTCAGGGGCTACAAGGAGTGTACGGTGGTGCTGAGCTGGCGTGCTACGTGGCGCGTCTTCCTGCCATCGTGTGTGGTGTCGTGCTCGTGCAGTCAGCTTATGCACTTCGAGAAGCTAGGTCAGTATCGAGATCATCATCCTCTAGCCCTCGCATGTACCAATTAGGTATATTTGGAGTCTGCATGTTTTCTTCTTCCATACTCGTCTTTCCTTCTGGCCATATCGACTTTCATACGATTCATTTCATTCAATCCATTCGTGGTATTTTCTACTGATCAGGGTCAAGAAATATCTTATCGCTGTAGATACCTCCTACCACTCCCTTACTACCAACCTGATATCTACCAGATTAATTTTCACGAATCATTCACGATTTTCCAAAAAAAAACGATAAGTTCGTACTGTAATGAGGAATGCCTTCTAATTGTGATATTAAACTGCTGCAATACCTATTCTTCATATTCTGAGAAGAAAACCTATTCAACACTTTTACCCCTTTTCCCCAATTTTTCCAGGAAAGCGGGCTACAGCGCAAACGGCGCGGTGAGCGGCAGCGAGTTCGACGCGAGCCACTTCGTGCCCGACGCGCCCAATGCCTTCACCAACGATGGCTTCCTGCAGGACAACGGTAATGCTGATTGATGATAATTTGTTATCGTGATTATTTATCTGTATCTAGCAGCTTTTGCTATCGTGGTGTCAAACCTAAGTTTTTGCTGATTGCAGTATTAGAATCCTCTATTCTATTCTGTCAAAGAATCAGCCATAAGTCATATTCTGTCATTCGATTCTTTGATCAAGTGACACCTTGTAATATTTGGCCATTTATTTGGAGAATGATGTATGAATGAAATCGCAAAAACCATATGTGCATTAAACTCAAAAATCTCCTTCTATCCACAGGTAAATCCGGCTCCATGCCGGATCTCCGTCGTCACCTAGCAAGCCGACAGTCCATGAACCTCGGCTACCCACCGCACATGTTACCCCAGCCACCACCAGCCTACTGGCAGCACCTCGCTGACAGACAATACGCCGCCAGTCTCCGAGGCTACCCCAAGTCCTACCAGTCCCCACAAATGTACGGCACCTGGGTCGGACCCAGATCCGGACCATACGACAACCCTTACAAACGCAGACATTCTATAGTCGGCGCCTTCCAAACTGACGAATACCCACCAAAAGGCTACGACTACGAAGACAGAATGGACTGCAAGAGCGAAATGGCTTACCCTTACTATAGATCCTACCCTTACGATCCGAGAGTTTACCCCCCAGATTACGACCCCAGATTTTACCCAGAATATAAAAGGGAAGACGCGGCGTATGGAGTGAACTTGCTAAGACATGAACCTTATCATTTTAGTGGATCTAGAGAGAGGGTGTTCTATGGTTTACGCAATAGTCATACGTCTGTAGGTAATGAGTCCGATGATTTAACTAAATATAAGGATGTCGCGCTTTAGATATTGTATATTTTTCTATTGTTAATTATATGATGTTTGTAAGCTGTATTTAAGCAAAACTGCAATGCTGAAGTTACTTATTATTATCTATTGTAAGCAACAATGCAATATAGATAGTTCAACTCAGATTTGCGCGCGGCCCTATGTGTGCGTCGGCTTGTAAATATACAACTTTCATTCGTGTGACAGTGACGTCGTCCGAGGATGACGTGTTCTTATCGCTTTTTGTTATGGGTACAGTCGTTTACGAAAATGTCTAGTACTTCACGGAGAAAATGTTTAAGGAGTCAGGTAGCGTTTCAAAAAATGAAACATTCAAATCTTTTTATTATTGCATTTTACAGTCTTTCATTATTTTCTCATACGTTTTTTCAAATTGACATTGACAGTATCTAAGAAATAAATGAGGTGAAATATCTAAGATGAATTAAATACTTCTTAAATATTTTCTAACTCGGGATACGCGGACAAAAAATAAAAGTGTGGACTAAGAATGTAAAAAGACGTATAATCTAGTATAATAATGTAAACAAAATGTGTGGGGAATTAAAAAAAATTATATTGCTTCGCAATAATAATCGTTTAATAATGTCGACCAAAATAAGACGGAAATAATGAAACTCATAAATGAACGTTTAAGTCAAATTGATAAACGGGTGTTGGGTAATACTTGTCGACATGTACAAAAGAAAAAAGAAGAATACCTACTGTAGACATTTTGACCTGTAGTCAAAATTTATAATTGACCTTGGTGAGACTAGCGAATCTGAAAATTTATCATTTACTTTTTCAAGTAGCGATTCAGAATCATTATAAATAAATAAACATTAAATTACGTAATCACTGTTTTTCTTTAAACAGCCGTATACAACCCCTAAATAACTTTATTTGTACCCGACTGTACCTCTTGTCACGCTCATAAAGTCACTGTATATGTACAAGGGTTACCCACACATAAGGCCGCGCGCAAGACTGAGTTGAACTTACTATACAAGGTTCTATTCAACCTTATTGCCTTTTTTCAAGATGGCAGTCAAAGAGGTTCGAATTTAAAAAAATAATTATACTTACGAGTTGAGTAACTAATAAAAATAGAGACATATTTTTACGTGTAAAATCTATATTTTTTTAATACTTAGGTTACAAAAGAATATATGTAAGAATACTTAAGTAAGTGTTATTATATAGTTAGTTTAGTTACCTAATTAACCAAAGGTATTTTACAGTTAATTGTAAGTAGGTGCTATAAATAACAATTATGTAAACCAACATGAAATCAGTCACTATCTTTTATAAATTGAATAAATATATTGAATTTGTATGATATTTGGTGTGTTTATGTATTCTTGTTACTTTTCCTCTACCTAAAATTATAGTCATCAGTAGGTATTGTTGGTACCCCACTTTTTTGTCATAACTTCTTCAAAAGCACTGGCATAATAGCAGATCTAAGGAAAAGCTGATGGCGATTTGAAACTTCTCGAGGCAACCTCACGATGCTAGGTGATGTTTTTGTCCTTATGTTATGAAGAGAAATATATGCGACCGCCAAAGGGGAACTTAAAAACTAGGTATTGCCAGGTTTCAAACTCGCACTCTTACCACAGATTATATAATAGTTACTACTCTTACATGGAACGTTACCCGTAAGTACGTATGCATCCTTTAGGCTTAACCTACCGACAGCAAACGGCAATAAATGGCCGTTTATCATTTATCTTAACATGAATGTTTAGTTAAAGAATTGAAACATGAAAATTCAAGGTTTATTAACTTGGGCCTTATATTAGTGGTATACCTAAGTCAATTCTGTTTTGGTACGTTTACCTATAATACAAAATTTCTCTTAGGTATTGAATCTGAACATTTAAAAGTCAGCCTATGAGCCTATATAGGTAGAAACTAAAAAAGGGAATCAAAAACTCTACCTACTTCAGTAAACTTAAGATCATCGATTTTAATTGCTTAGGATAGGCACAATTCCGAAACGAATAAGGCTGCTCAGCAAAATTTTATGGCAAATTGTTTACCTATTTTACCTATTTACCTATTTTTAAGCAAAATTTTATTTACAATGGTAGGACTTTCTCAAATCATTTGATTTTTTTTAATTAAAAATCATGTTGAAAAAATAGCTTAAAAGCCTTTGTGTCGGTGCTACATATTAAAAACTTTTTACGTTTAATTATCAAGTAGAGAACGTAACCTTAATACATAAAACAATTTATTTTTATTGGTTCAAACATGGATTTTTGATAATTACAAGTTGTATTAAACGACTATGTTGTGTTATAGTATTTTTAACGCTATGAATATAGCTGGTTAACCAAAGCGATTATTTGAAATTCAAGTTAGCCGCAACCCAAAAGTTTTTAGTGAAACTAAACGTAGAGCTCGCCAGTGTTACCATGATTAGCTTTGTCAATTGCCCGGTTATTGAAATAACGGTGTGTCCACTTCAATCTTAATAAAACCCAAATTTGTATATTCTTAATTAAGAAATACATACAACCGTTGTTCCTGTTTTCATTTTCTTTTTCAAATGTTTCGCTTGTTTTGCGTCTGACCACTATTTCACGTAATTGAAATTGTCATTAATGTTCTACCACCCGAACCTTTTTCCATTTACTACGGTAAGTTTCAAGAGAACTGGCATCAGCTGTAACCAGTTTTCCAGCTATGCCATTTTGATAACTTGAATTATCAGGAAAGCAATTATGAGCTTTATGACAACGAAATAAGGTTTTGATTACAGACACGTAATTTCTGAGTCTTTGTTAATGACACTGTGCTGGCCACCGAATTGACACAACTTCACCGGCTTGCGTTGCGTATCGTGCCATCTCTATCCATCAGTCAAAAATTCAAGACTTTAGTTGTCGACACGGCTAAAGTTTTAAAGTTTTTTACGATCCTCCAAAAGTAACTTTGTACGTGTAATCTTGTGTTTCGAAGCACCTGTTTATTGTTTTAAAGTGAATAAATGGTGTGAAATCAATGAGAAGTTTGTTTTCGTGATGTATGAAGGCTGTGTAACTGTTTATTGTTTCATGTAGGTGGCTACCTACTATTGTAGTTGGGCCCAATGTGAAAGTGTTTTGGCATAAAATTCAGATCCCATTGTTCAATCTTTCCGGGTGTATACTGGGAAAAACGCTAATAACTGTGATTTGCTTAAGACGTCGCTTAATTTTAGTGAAATGTGTGTTATTTTAGTGTTTAATTTTGTATAGCCACATAATTAAAATTTGGTAAGTGTTCGAACGTGACATTCTTTTAAAATACACTCTTAATACTATAAACAATCGGCTTTATTATTCTAGTGTTCTCTTTCCTGCGATATGCTACGTCTTAAAACTTTTAATTTGTCATGAAACTTATGAAAAGTACGACAATATCGATAGAGGTCGATTGATATTGGTTGCATCTTTATCAATAATGTCATAATAATTTTAAATTGTCAATTAAATGCATAGTAAAGTACTGATAAGACTGCCCACTGCTTATAAAGTTAAGAAGTTAAGTAAGACATTTTAAACTTTTGTTTTAGTGTGACAGAACCACCTGTGGCGAAATTATTAGTTAAAGATTACTTAGAAAGTTTATTATGAAAATCTGAATGCAATATCTATACTTAATTCAAGTTTTACAGAACTTTTAGAAGCAAGAATAATCAAACTCTTAAGCCTATGTAAGGCTAGGAAACTAAAAAGAGGGCTTTATATATTTTTTAAACAAAATTATTTGTAAACCACTTAAATAGTTAACAAAAAAGTATAAGTACTAAATTACCACCAAACAACATCATAATATGAATATATTTTAGTTTTGGCTAGCCCATGGGAAACTTAATTCAAAGCTGAAAGTTTACAGATTAAATAATGTTATTTTTCTACAGACCAAATCCCTAATAATATTATGAATGCGAAAGTAACTCTGTCTGTCTTTCTGTTATGCTTTCACATCTAAACCACTGAACTGATTTTAATAAAATTTGGTACAGAGATAGAGACCTTTTTTTTTTTTTTTTTATCGACTTAAAATCATCAAATGACCCCTCCCGCTGTGGGTTAGCAGCGGTGAGGGAGTGTCAGACTCTTACTGACTAAAATCGTCGTGTTCCGTCATAGGCCTTTTATGTACCAGGGCCGCGGTATCTCTTTCGAACAACCCGCAGCCCCGGCAGGCCTTGGCGGGGTTGCTGACGTCTCTTTGAGGAGCGCGTGGAACAACGCGCGCCGTCGACACGGGTCTGTCGTCTAGGAAGACAGAGGGACGATGAGCCACCCGAACTCACCGCCCACAGACCCAGAGATAGAGACCTTGAGAAAGAACATAGGATAGTTTTTATCCCGGACTTTTGAAGAATTCTCTTAGAAACACGATATAACCGAACTATATGTGGGCTAAGTCGCGGGCGGAAGCTAGTAGTTCTATACATTTTATTTCCTACACTGTGGGAATTGGTTACCACTTCTCATTCCATTTAAAATAGTTCCCAAACTCTGTAACAAGATGTGAAATACGCTGTACTTTTATAAATTGCGCATTGTTCCTATTTTATAACTGTTATTACTTTGTTTGATTTATGCTGAAGTATAAAACACCAGTTCAGGCTTCAAACTTTTTCTGGTATTGATGTTACCATGGTAAAATATAATGAAGCAATTTAAATGATGAAATATGTAATTAAATTGATAGAATTACCATAACAGCTATAATAGGTACTGTTATACCGTTACTGTTATAGGTATAATTTCATACATTTTTAGTACATGACATTTACATGACATGTACATTACCCGGGCAAAACTATACCCCTTGGTTCTATTACTATACTGACAGTATTTAGTTAGTAAGGATATAAAGTAAATCCTGTTGGGTGATAATTAAAAAGTTATTTTTTAAGTGTTTCATAATATGTTGTAATTATGATACTTAGCACTCTTCACCTCAAATCTATCGGTCGACTGACGTCAGGTGCTGACTAAATTAGGTATATTTTTAATTTCATCAGAAAGAGTTTTACCTGTAGAGGAAACATTTTTGTAGTTGAATGTGTAGTACGAAGTAAAGAAAATATAAATACTAAAAAATATCCAAAATTAAATATATTTTACTGAGAACGAGAGAAAGATAAGACTGGATAACAATTTTATGTTCTTTAATATAATATTCAACTTGCAAAATCATTAAGATCATGTACTAATGTGTGATTAAAAGTTAATTCGTATGTTTCAGCATGGAATCCACGGCAGCTACAATGAATTTACAACCATTGGAGAACATATTTTCTTCAGGTAAGAATATTGTACAATCTTAAAATTATTTAAGTTTTTGACACTGCATAAGATAGATGAAAATATATGATAGTAGTAAGTGTAGATAAAAAATAAGTTAGGAACTTTGGTGGTTTACATAATTAATTACATCTAATATTAATTCTGATAATGGTGTGACTAACAACTAGTTAAAATCATATTTATTGTCATATAATAGGTTTGACCTAGTTCCTACTCTAAAAATCCCACTTACCATAAAAATCTTCAGAATTTAATGATTATTAAAATTAATTTATTTTGATCAACTATCTATTGAAGTGTCTGATATCTTGAGATAAGATCAATCTTATCTCAATATCAAGTAGATACTAAACAAGATTTATTTTTATGAAGTAATCCATTGGTGAAGTGATCAAACCTCCCTAGTACAATAACAAAGCGATCTGTCTGAAACATGTCAACAGCACAAATTAAATATCCCACCAACCAATTAAAACCTACCACACACTACAATATCATGTGAGCTGAACAATATTCAAACAAAACAAAGGTGTAAAAACATATAATACTAATACTAACCAACTTCAAACAATTATATCCATTATCAGTCAGCTATGCATTGTCTAACGGCATCCATATACAACCTAAACTAATTACTTTTTGGACATGCAAACAATTAACACCTCTATTTCTATTACTTTTTAAGTTTAAATTTCTTTGTAGGTGACAGATAGCTGTGCGATTGTAAAATGCGGTATTTAGAGAATCTCATTCGGCGGTTCTACAATGGGAATGTTTCATAAGTGTGTTACTGTTAAAATCTCACGTTGTTGCAAGATTTCCTTAGTTCGGCTTCTTGCGCGGGAATTCTAGATTTAGTCTTATGTACATGGACAATGTGAATAGTGAGATAAACCATGGGTTTTACGACATATTGTAATTATGCGACTCGAGTTGACCCTATCGCTTGCAGTATTTTGCTGCATGCGGAAGAGTCAACTGGCTTAATTCGCTGCGATGTCGCAAAATCAAAGTGATCGACTACGTGGTCTTCACATTCAAAAGAATGTCTAGTTTTATGTCGTATGCCTCTATGTATACCATTATCACATAGTTATCGAGTTTCTTTTGTCGTCAACCATCTTATTATTCCCAGTAAACTAATCAATTACTTTGGCGTTAACAAATGTTTTGGAAATAAAACAATACCATAGAAACGCATCAAAAATGCGCCCCCTTAACGCAGTTACTCGCCGCCTAAAACGAACCAGTAAATAAATAACATTTACAAAAGACCCTTTATTCATGTTTATGAATTGTCTAAAAGTTTTATGCATAAGTCTCTCGGACGCACCTAATCGACTGAGGGTGTTGAATACTTTAGCCTGACTCACACAAAACTGTAAATTCGCTCACACATCTTCCTTCAATCTCCATTCAATGCACGCACACATTCACAAAAATCGTTTACACTAAAGTCTGCGGGGTTACCAACTCTTTACGTTGCTGGAAGTTAGATTTCTCTCTAAACTGGCGTTGCGTGTGTGTGCGAACGTTGTGTCACGATTTTAGCGAGTCCATTACCCGTACAGTTATGTACTCTCGTGTCTCACTGGAAGGCTTCAGGGGGATCGATGACGCGCGTGCGCCCTCGGCCTCGCCCGTACAAAGGCTAGGCTGCTCCCTAGCAAGCTGGGCCTGTCAAAATAACGCACGATTTTCGCGAATTTCGCACGCGAGCCTCTCAAAATTGTTTTAAAAATTAATTTCTAACTCATTCTTCTTCTAAAATGTTCTTCATTAGTACCAAACGTTTAGTTCTCCCCTAAGTTTCAGTTATTGATTCTAGTTTTTTTTCTTGGACTTTTATTTTATTTGTTATGTTTAATTTTCCGATGTGATGGTGTCTTTTTGTGTTCGACTGTTAATTGAATTAGTGGTGTCGTTTAAAAATGTAGCTGGTTCGTTGCCTGCAGTGTAGGTACGTATGGAACTTGTAGCATTCGTTTACTTGTTGCGCTTTGAATGTACTGATTACGTAATGCGACATTATAAACTTTAATGATTCGCCGACTGTTGTTGAGATTTCGTGCAATCTCTGAAATGGGTGCCACATTTAAATTTAGTGCTTATTTGTTTTGTAAATAAACATTAAATAATATGATGGACCGGGTGTAAAAATATTACTGTTTAATAGTCGAGGCCCTGTTGGGCGCCACTATGTTTCACAACACTCGATCAATGAATTACTTGAGAGCCTGAGATCTGACTTGAGATCCACATGAATACTTACTATTATTTAGTCACATGCAGATTTATTTATTTCTATGTTTATAATTATGAGTCCTTAGGATTACGTACTTCAGGAACACATTCAGGACGATTTGGAGCTTTGGATTCGGAATATAAAGCTACTCCGTATGTTCAATAAATCTTTTATATTTAACTCCCAATAAATAAATAACAGCGAATCATTGAAACAGGTCAAACAGAAAACGGCCAAAGCACACAACGAACAACTATAGGTACTAAAATATCTATTAGGTACATTCGCAGCTCGCCCCTCTACGTTGCAGTCACCGATACCCCGAGAACACTAGAATTCAATTATACTCGCTCTATATCAAATAAAAAATACCTGTGACCTCCGACAGTATAAAGGACCTTTGGAGGGGTTAAAACGTCTGTAGTTGAGTTTTATTATCCACTTTATGTGCAATATTTCTTCTGAAAGAACGAGCCTTATCTTAAGGCCACATTACCTGAATTTACTTCCTCATTAAGGCCTAATAAATACGGGGTAATCGAGGTTTAGCCGGCTTTTGGGATTCGGATAATTTTTTGGGTGTTTTTATTCTCTTTTGGTGATTTGCCTTGTATTTTGCATGGAATTGCAAGTCTGTATGTCTCAATTTGCACGTTTTAAAGGTCCTTCGATAAATTTTATTGTTTTTTACCCATTTGCAGTTATTGAGCAACAGCAAAAATCGAATCTGTTCCCGATTCGTTGATAACATAACAAACTACAGCAGAAGATCAGCCTCTGCTTGACCTTCACTGAAAATAAAATAACCATATTCTTCTTCTTAAGCTTCAGATTTAATCACCTAACAAGCCAGAGCTTTCCCAAATCCTGACGGCATCTAACGCAAAAAAATAACCATATTGTTTTGTATATTATATAACAAACAGTGTAATATCCAGTTCAATTTGAACGCACATCGCTTAAATCCCAAAGCGCCATACATGAGGGCCACTCATTGTCATCCATATACAGATCATCTGTCAACTCATAATTCACGGGAACTAATTGGAAAACGTTTCTCTGATCTGTCTATTGTATGGATGGGCCGTAACTGGTTTTCTTCATTTATGGTTATTGTATTGCTAATGTTTTTAGGTAAGGACTGAGATTTTGCGAAAACAAATGAGTGGATTTTGCCATGTTAGATGCAGCAATGTACATATCGTCTATTATTGCAACTTTAGGTTACTTTTGCTCTATTTGCAGATTTATGTTACTTTCATGCATACGATCTGGTACAGTCAGATAAGGTCGAACGCCAAATTAGACAAAAACCTGCAATAGGTATATAGGTATATATAATAATAGGTATATATAGTATAGTCTAAAAAGGACCAAGAATATTTTCTGTACCTTGTGGGACGTAGTTTATCATTTCGAATTCTCGGTCAGTATAGGTATTAAAACCATAAAACTTCTAAGCAAATAGAGTATGTGAGATTCAAGAAATACTCTTCGGCTAACGTTACAAAATTCGCCACGCCTGATTTAACATGCTTCACGCATATTCTTCATATGTTTTTTTGTATTAGGAGTTCTTGCGATTTGCTTCTAATCTTAATTACGTCTTTACTCATTGTTGGTTAACAAAATGGAAGCAATTTTTACTGATTATGTAAATTGCACCTACGTGGGAATTAAATACAATTAAGTTGGCAGTCTCTTTAGATTCGGCAACTGAAAGTAATGATTTTTATCATGGAACTTTGGTCTGGTTATCCAATTCTTATTCAACCATTATCTAAGCCTTTTTGTTACTTTGATCGTTTCTGCAAAACTTCTGATATAAAATAGATTTCCTAAATAACATTTGTTATATTACCAATAACACCATCATTGGAAAAGGGAAAATAATGCTGTTCAATATCAAAGTTAAGGCAGGGTTTTCTTCGAACCCAAAATTGGCTAAAGGCAATGGATTAATCCAATTCTTCCAATTTGTCCTTACAACTTCGCTCTTCCATTAGGGTTCGCAACATCGTGTATTCCGTACATTTTGGGATGATTTGATATATCTTAGTATTTATTTGGCCAAATAAGCTCAAGAATTTTACTTTGATGAAGCCTATTTTTCGTGAACAAGTTTAACATATGATTTTCAGCTCATAAGGAAGATTTTCGCAAACGAAACTGCGCAGTTGAAAAGCAATATAATAATAGAAGACTTTTACATCTAAAAATGTCCGTTAGAAGTCTGCATATTTACAGGAGCTCGCAATATCCTGGCTGGAAGAGCTGTGCGCTTTTTAATGAGCGCCCCAACAACTTCTTTGAGCAATACGAAACCTGGCAAAGGGGCCGGAAAACGCTCGGAAAATCTTTTCAGTACCGCTCGCTGGGATAAAATCGAGCAATTTACTTGTGGAGTTAAATAGAGCCCTATTAAAATATTTATCAAAATGCTCTCTTTAATCATAGTCATGACCTTTTACGTAAGCTTTATTATATCCCCCACATTATCCGAGACATTGTAGCAAACAAACCGTAAACCTGCGGCCATTAATATGGGAATATGCAATAAACGCGTATTATATCACAGCCCACGGCACGTGCCGCCATAATCCCGTTATATGACGCGGTGTTAATTAGATTCCTCAAATATCGTCCAATCGGAAAATTAGAGCCCTTCGCCCTTGTGAAAGCCCTTTTAGTATGTCGAATAGACTTAAGATTGGGGAGCTGGAATTAGATATGCCTCGGGTTATGTGACGTCCGCCAGTATTTATTTTTAGCTTTTTCGATATATTGAGTTTATTTACACATAGGAACATCGTAAGCAGAGGTGTGTAGTACGCTGTGCGACACCCACACTTTGCTTTATGTTGTCGCATGTTGTAGTGGGCGAGACTATTGCAAGTAATCGGCCATTGATCTAAACTCAAGGCTGTTATGGCTGACACGGAGGATTTCATAATACACTGCCAGATGGCTTGCATTGTAGTTCTTCGATCAGCAGTCTGCTACTGAAATCCAGCAAATTCCAATTCTGGCAGTATAGAAGTAGCAATTAAACAAATGAAAATTATTTCTTTTCAAGACACTGCAAGTCAATTGATTTGATAAGTCAACCGAAGTCCATTGAAAGTTATGTCTACACTTCAGGAATGTGCCACACGTGCTTCTAATCTCTTATCATCTTCACTGCCCTACTGACCGCCGATCTCTTCACTATCTTCAATTTTCCTAACATAAAGAAAGCGATAATAGTTATCTGTTTATTCGCCTTAACGCTCAACTGAACGCTTCGACTTCGAAATTCAATATCTGGGAATCTCGTTATCTGATATCCAGTTTACTTTCCCACAAGAAAACTAAAATGTGCCTCTACGGTATTTTGTATATTTCTTACTCATTCTTTCTGAGTGAAGGAGCATTCGACTGATATTGCGGATGATTTTGTGATTTTTATTTAGTGTTTCTTTTATGCTCTTTTCTAGTGCATAGTATTCATGATTTACAAACATCATGTTTAGAGAGTTGCAAAATGTCATATTCCCCCTACACAGTACACATATCTCTATAACATCTATAATATAAATCCCATGAAACAGTTTTAAAATCTCCAGAGGTATTTAACACTTCATAGCATCTTATTCCATTGATGAACACTCTAGAATCACGTCAAGGGATCAAAAGCTTAACGGTAGCCTTTTGTCTTCACTTTCAACCCTTGAGACTTTGCCTTTCAATAAAGTCTCAGGAGACTTTTTGAGAGCTTAAATCTTGATGTATCAGATATAGCTATTAACAAAGTGGAATTGATCAAATTAAAAAGAAGCAAAAATACATGATGGTTTTGCAATGTTTGGATAATTTTGCAAATATTTGTCCCAATATTGGATCCAAAGTGTGGAGCTGGGGCAGCTATGTGTTCAAGAGTACATTAACTTTGTTAAGGTACGCTTCTGAAGTTGCAAAAGTACTCGTAGCGTCTTAATTTAATGAAAACAGTTTCTGCTGAAGACAAAGACGTGTACCTGTACACAAAGTGATGTGGAAACATGTATTACAGTACATAGAATACACTTCACAAGTTAGGTTTTGCCTCTTATGAAAATAATTATTTTGGTTGACGTATTCTAGAAATTACATTAGTATTGCTCATTTTAGCTACTCCTATTTTGCCTCTACTTAGAATACCCGACATAACATCAACATCCTCAAGTCCAAATAACAAGATAAATCACAAAGAACTCGTAACATTTATTAGGGAGACGGAAAACTATGTCTGTGAAAGTTTAGATGGTCGTATTGACATTGCTAAGAGGCAGCAAAAGTCCAGGCCTCGGATTTGGCCCCGTGCCCATTGTACTGGCCTGTTAGGCTGGATTCCGAATACGAATGGCCACATCTTTTAATAATACGACTCTTACATAAACATTTCCGTCCTCAGGCGATGTCTATGTGGGAAGTTTGCTCTTAACGATGATGATGAAAGGAGGTAGTCTCCTACTAAGTATTCTGTTTTTGTGTGTTGATGGAACACTGAATATTCACAAGGAAAAATGGTGTAGAAATATAATTTTGGGGGGGTTTTGATGATTTTTGTAATTCCGCAGTTTATGGCTCTGGATATCGCAGTTCGTTTGCGAAATTGGAATTATAATGACTGCTTGAACATTGTGATAAAAGTAAGAAGCAAGCGTAATGAACCATTGTTATCGTGTCACTGAATTACAATTAAGCATTAGCCTAACATTGTTGTCACACGCCACATGAAACTGGGTAAAGAGGCTCTATTATCGCTCGTGAAGTATTTTTGTAACGATTATATATTAATTTGTTTAATTCGGAAAGATGATACGTAACCAAAAGATCTCCAATTAGTTAAAGCAAAGGTTTAACCACATTGCAGTTTAAAGGCAGAGTTAGCTATTGGTGTTATTGTTGTTGAACCAAAGATTGCACAATTTTAGTTTCCATATCACGAATTTGGACCTAACAAAAGCTTAGAGATATCCTTCACCTTAAAAATGCACGACTTACGATTACATCCTCCTACGAGTAGATATTTTGTTTTGGTGCTTGTCGAACTAAAATAATAAATCAATTGATACTCGTAGAATAAAAGCAATATGTAAACGGTTTTACCCATAACAAACAAGGTTATAATTTCAAGAGAATTAGAGGAGCACATTTTAGAGAATGAATAACAAATCTACAAGTCTTGTCGTAAAATTAAGTACTTCATAATTAGGTACTTCATATTATCTTGGAAACCTCTTAAGACACCCACGCAGTACGACACTGCTATTCACAAACCCCAGCAATTCACTATCAAAATACATTCAGCCATTTGTATTACGGGTGCACAACAAAAGCATGACAAGTAAAACAGACAGTTACAATTTGGGATCGCCATTCTCGTAGTTTCCGTTTGTCCAAACCTTTTGTTTGGGTGTCACTGCGTGGGGGCTCAACTTACGCTGGTGGAAGCTTAACGCTCAACAGGGTTGTATTCAAAGCCTTGACCTCGAGGAAAGTGGGTCAGGCCGGTCGGCCCCGTCTCCGGATGATTATGCATTTTGTATGGCGCTAAATGGGAAAATATGGGATGTGTTTTCCTTTGTTTTACTTTTTCGCTCGAGAGTAAAAGGGATCTGTGTTAACGAGGTTGTATAATGTTTTGTACGTGTTTTTCACAATGAATTTGCAATGTAAGCGTTTATGGTCTTTAGATTTGGGTTTAACAATTCTGTTTGTTAGGTTCTGGATTTCGTTAGAGTTATTGACTGCTTTAAGACTAAACACGTTTATGTAGGAAAACCTTGCAGTTTTGTAGAGTTTTATGTACTAACATAAAGTTTTAACCACCACCGACCAAAATGTTGAACTATTAAAACGCAATGGCCTGTAAACTCCAAATTCGTGCTACATTAACGTTCCGAAGTACGCAGTTACATTTGTAATCCTAAATAGCGAACTTTTAATCAAAGTATAGTTTCCGATGAACTCCCAAGTAGTTCATGTATTGGAAAACCCTCTTCGTGTCTCATTCCGATAGGGACGTCCGTCTGCAACCAATATCCGTTTCCGTTGTCTGCATCTGATAACTTCCAGCGCGATGGATTTATACTTGTTTAGCTATGAGACTTACGAAGTTTCTATTGTGTTCGTAGTTGATACATTTGTCACAGAAGTTGGAGGGATGTGTGGTCTTGTGTGTCGTGATAAATTACTTTTGCTGAGAAATAGACGGAGAGGTATAATTGGTTATAGACAACGCAGTACTTTACTAGCTACTTTATCCAAAATTGTGTCCTAGATCTCATGAATGCAAAAGATTGTGTGATGCATCAGGGATTTTGTGAAGACAAAATTCTTTTAAGTTACAACAATGTTTGATGAAAACGAAATATGTCCAAGATTCCATCGTTTCAGAAAGCTTTCATTTCAGAGAATACTTTCAAGAGCTTTTTCACGTAGCCGTCATTTTATGAACTACGTTGAAGTAGCGAGGGCGATACGAAATTGCACAGACGTTTACTTGGTATTTGATCTAGGAGCTCCTCATCTTCACAAGACACTGAACTTCAGAGATCCTTAGATATTTGATTTTACGCAAGACTGTGTCTAAAATGTCGACAGCACTCAACCAGTCTCAGTAGCTTATAAAATAAGGACCCTGTTTAAACATGTAGGTTCACGTATAAAATATTCCGAGCATGTTCGCGCATGTAGGTAAAAGATACGCTATTCTAAATATCTGTTCGCTCGTAACTTTGCATGCAAACACCGGGTCGATTTGTAACAAATACACCGGTATCAAAGCACATTGCTCGAATACCGTTCCGGAACAGAGCAAGCAAAGTTTGTGGAGCTTTTGCTGCCTCTAGGGAAGTTATGCTTGATAAACATTTCTGTTCAGTTTCGAAACGGCTTTTAATGGACTAGATACGAAATGTAAAAGGCCTTTTTGTAATGAAATAAGGTCAACTTTTGTACTGTGAATAGATAAGAATTGTTATTTTATGTGGTTATTTTTAGGGCTCGTGAATTCTTGGCAGTGATTTGAAAATTCGCAGTGGTGGTCTGCTTATTTTTACTTGACTTTACTGAATGCATAGAAGTCAATAATTCTACAAATATAAAGTATTTGAAAATGAAACAGAGGTGTAGTCCAATATTTCAATCTCAAAGGTTGAAACGCCCACGCTAGAACACGTGCCAATTCTCAACAATATTACGTAGAAATGTCAGGAGTGTTTCTCTGCACATGTTCTTGTATCCTGTTGGCTGTCGTTGCCTTTTAAACGGATTGACACGACGGGAAGGGGCCTTATTCTGGAATTGGCACATCGGTAAATAACGTTATGGGCAATGATTTATAGGTAGATGATTTTATAGAAGCTCATTTCATATGCGCAAAAGATGAAGAATAAAGAAGTTTTAGTTAAGTAGAAGTTTATGTAGAACATTGAAGATACTTTAATTTGCAAATTATACAAGTTTTGATAAACATTTCGGGATCCCTTAAATTCCCCAGATGTTCCCAGATGATATTCCTGCAAAATGCTAACGAAAGCTAATCGTTTAGTGATTGAGTTGCCGACGGGCGTCTAACGTGTTAGCAGTAACCGCAATCAGATCTGTTAATGTAAACAACGACATTACACTCATTATGCTGATGATCAGGTGTTTCTGAGGCTTAGCAGGTGCGGTAAACATTTTGAGTGTTTTCGCTGCTAATCTTTCTTTGAATCGAAGCGTTTTGTACAGTTCTAGTGGATATTTAGATTGTTGTTTTATTGGTGTGCGTCACCGCACTGATGTTGTTTTTCTTGATTCGATTGTCTAGGATTTTAAAACAAGAGGATTATTTAGCGATTCGTTTAAGAATTATTTTACACGGTGTTTTGTATAGAGGTTTTGTGTTGCCTTTTCGGATTTTTTACATGGCATATAATAATGATATTCATTTATTTCAGACCATGATAGATCCATAAAAATGTACTATAATATACCTACCTATTTTTTATCGATGGCAAAAATTATCAAATGACCCCTCCGGCTGTGAGTTAGCAGCGGTGTGGGAGTGACTGACTAAAAATCCATCATGTTCCTTCGTAGGCCTTATATTACCAGGGCTGCGGTAACTCTTTCGAACAATTCTGCAGCACATAATATACCTACTCAGTTTTCAATTAAATCAGTGTACTTTACGTAAACCGCCACTATAATTTTTAAAAGTACTTTGTTGTAAGATTCCTGATGCATTCTTATTGCACCCTATCTTCATTTACTCTTCTAACAGCTCATTTATTTCATTACAGACGAGGGCGGCGGCAGTTCGGACTCTCGCTCCGACAGCAGCGAGGACGAGGTCACAGAGCACGTGACGAGATCCACGCCACCACCAGACATGGCCGCCGCCAGGGCACAGGTATACCTGACGTCAATGAACTAAGTATTGTAACGCTGAGAAGCTTTGTTGGAACACGCTAATCTGAGGAACTACTGGCAACTGGATTTGGAAAATTCTTTTGGTGTAGACAGCCCACTTGTCACGGAAGACTATTTCCAACTGTGCTGGGGTCGGCTTCCAGTCTTGCTGAATGCAGCTGCGTACCAGTGTTTTATATGGAGTGACAGCCTATCTGACATATTCAATCTAGTTAGCTAAGCAAACCGATACTCCTTAGTATGGCTTACTAGATGCAGTTGAGTACCAGCGTTCTAGGTACATAGAGCGACTGCCTATCTAACCTCCTCAACTCAGTTACCCTGTCAAACTGAGGTTGAGAAACCCTTGGTTGAGACTGGTTGTCAGACTTTCTGGCTTCTAGCTACGGACGACGTATGACTGCCAGGGTAATGGACACAATTTAAGCCAGGCCGTGCAGTGCCGGTACGAGTCCGGCACTACCCCATATATCAATATCCTCATCCTTTCTCCACAGGTGCCAACGATAAGCGTGACCCCGCACAGCCCGGGGTTGCTGGAAGACAGCTTGCAGCAGCTGCGACGATTGCACGCCGCTGTGCAGCGCATGAGAACTGCGCCATTACCTTTATTGGTAACTATCGAGCTCTGTTTTTCAGTTTAGTTCCTCTAACTGTCGAAAGTCTTAATGATGATAGCCAGAAAAATCTCAACTCTTAGACTTTGTTAAAATCAAATTATCGGCCTATGGTTGGCCCGGTGGTTGGCTGATAGTTGATTTTGAAAGTACCTACATAATCGTGAATCCAATAAAAAAATGAGTCGGCCCTAAAAATTACCGGTTCAGTTCGCTGTAATCTGCGCACCAGTGATCTTCATACGGATTTATGAGCCCGATCATACTGTCGGCCAACTAAAATTTGCCGTTTGCATGACAGCGAAATTGTTCATATACATCTGTCTGGAAGAAGCAATATTTTGAAGAACAGTTTGTTCCTTATTATTCCTCTTGAGGATATTCAAAACCAGTTCAATTTAGTTTGTCAAATACATACTTAAACCTTTTTTCTTATTGTATAAAGGCAACTGGCACGAGTCGTCTCAGCACATCATGTCCGTCTCTCTGCAAGGATGGAGTAGTGGAAGCCGACTGCTCTTCACCGACACATCTCGACTTCTACCCACAGAGCCGGAAGGGCAGCGGTGAGTGAACCATTACAGAGTAGTGTGTCTGTGGAGTTTCCTCGACTACATGAGACCAATTCCTATGTATTGGCTCCGGGCTCCTAGATTTGTGACAGGATAATCCCTGGAATTTCCCTATGTGCACTGGGGCCGTAAATAGTTCGAGCAATCCCGCAACGCCGACAGCCGTCTCATTTCCTAGGCAAAATGATAACATTATCATCAATATCAATGCATGATAGAAGCAATAAGCGTTTACTCAATGAGTTTTCCTTGAGATTTTTTCCTTCATCTTTAATCAGTGTTCAAGTTTTACCTACAACTTAGAAAAGTTCTATTATAGTTACCGGCACGAATCTTGAGCTCTGACCTACATCTGCGCAGAAATCATTTATTAGCAAAGAACCAATTCCGAGTGACGGCTATGACGCGATGCACTGCCAATCATCGCTTTAGCCCGCCCCCGCGCCTCACTTCATACCACATAAGGGACCCAATAAATTACTTCTGCGCAGGTGAAGGTCAGAGCTCAAGATTCATGCCGATAACTATATTACTTGCTTGACCTGGAATCGATCCCGCTCAGTCATACTTAAGGGGTTGGTTCTTTAACCACTAGGCCACCACGTCAACCAACCTAAGCGTGTCTTCCATCAATGTACCCCGTGTTTCATACAAATAAAGATTCTTATTTGTTAATAACCATGGTTTTCTTACACCCAGGGGAGTCCAGACAATGGGGTCTTTGGGAGCGACGCGACGAGGGCCGGCGCAGCAGTTGGGCGGCGCTGGAGCCCGGGCCACGGACACACGACACGCACAGACAGCGCAAGTATGTCCATTATTGTTTTCATATGACTTCAAATATGCATGTGGTTCTTGCGAATATTGGAACGGGAATTATCTTGAATGCCGCTAATTAGAAAACTATCGAAAATCCATTGTGTCTCGCGTAGATATATTATATACGGGGTTAACGGACAACAATATTCATAATCATAGACCATCATATACTATATTCCAAAGGGTAGACCGAACCCATATATATCTCAAGAACCGTGATGGCAATAGGCATTTGAATTTTTCACAAATATTTTTACTAATACTATACAATTTTTCAAATCATATCCGACATTTCAAGCACACATTCGTGTACCTATACTGAAATTTACACACAGCACATCAGGCTACTATAATTTCGTTTTTATCTCTGTAGTATAAGGTTGAATATTGATGTAAACACTATAGGTACACAAATGTACAGTAGTACCCATCAGCTAACTACTATACGTTGCAGTGCGCTGAACGGTCACAGCGCGTCGCTGTCCTCCATGGAGTCGGAAGGCGAGGTGCCGCGGCCTGTCAGACATTCCACACACTCGCTCAATGATAATGATCTCGCTGTGAGTATTGATTTATATTTCCTACAATTTTAAGAGTATCTGATATTCAGGTTCACCACCTGCCTAGCCTTTTCCCAACTATGGTGAGGTCGGCTTCCAGTCTAAGCAAATGCAGCTGAGTACCAGTGTTTTATATAGAGCGACTGCCTCTGAACTGCTCGAACCAGTTATTCGGTCAACCCGATACTCATAGGTAAGACTGGTTGTCAGACTTTCTGGCTTCTAACTATTCTCAACGATTGGCAAAGATGTTCGTTCAAGTGAGAAATATTACCCACAATTTTTAGGTCCTTCTGAAACACGGAAGAACTCGTTATGACAAGATGGTCACCCACGGATGGATCCACAGACCGACCACGCCACGCGATGCTTAACCTTATGATCGATTGATTTGTGTGGCTTCGACTTAGCCATGAGCTCTAAAACAAACTTAAAATCAGTTTGCAAAATTAATTTTAACTCACAAATCTAATCTCCCACCACAGAAAGACTTCGAGAAAGTAACAGCGGCGCTCCGAGCGGGTGGCGTGGTCCCCGGCTCGGGGGTCGTTGCTCCAGTCGAGGGAGCCAGGCTGGCGGCGCGTCTACCGCTTCAGAAGTCTGTGTCCACGCCGAGCATTGTGGCTGCCGTGCAACCGCATCTCGCGCAGCCGCCGCCTAATGTGTATGTAGAGTTTGTATTGAATAGAATGGGCAAAGGTTGGATATTTTGTTTGTGATAGGGAGAAGGGGGAAGGGGGGAGCGGGGTAGAAGTAATTTGGACTGGTATAGGTTAGTCATAGACAAAAATATAAGACACAAAGGAAGATAAAACACGGGTATTTACAAAAATTTCGACCAGACTCAAATATACTCTTACAATACTTCATATACTTACTTTTTTTAATGAGAATTTCTTGTTTACTATGTTATATTAATGAGTAATTTTACATGACATTCTAGATACCTTCTCACAGTATATTTCATTAATTGAGTATGAATACACAAAACATTTAAGGGTTGTAATACACTGCCTATGTGAATGTTGTAGTTAGAATCCTTCAAAAACCCCTATAAATATCAATATAGTTAAAAGCGAGATAGGTACATTATGTTGTTCCAGTAAGTATGTAGGAATTTTACTTTTCCCTAAGGACCTTTGGATTTTAGTACTAAAATATTCGTAAGTCTATCCATTTTCACAATTCAATCTAAAAGTATCGGATTTTTTTACATCCCGTTGTTTCCCAACTCTTAATTATGATATGAAAAATTACAATATTGTGCATGTTTAGTTTTTTTATTGTTGTGATATTTTTTTCGTTGTTTTATGAATGAATAACCAACTCCATTAGTAAATCTAATATTTACCAACTTATAAAACCAAAACACAGAAAACTGACATTGTATGTTACTACTACGTACCCATTATAAGTGATAATACGATTTCATTAAACTCATACTTACTGTAAGCTAATCCAAGGATTAGCTCACTCCGGCGCGTCTTAAGTACATAGGCCCAAGTTCATCGACAGTATGAATGTCAGTTTTCTTAAAACAATTGATAACTATGAATTTTCACGTTCAATTTTAAAAGTAAAGATTAAATAGTGGTTGCCACAAGGACTGGCCACAAATAGCGACCGATAGGGAAAGATGGAAGGCTATGGGGGAGGCCTTTGCCCAGCAGTGGAACAACATAGCTCATCCTCTGAGCCTTTTTCCCAACTATGTTGGGGTCGGCTTCCAGTCTAACCGGATTCAGCTGAGTACCAGTGCTTTACAAGAAGCGACTGCCTATCTGACCTACTCAAACCAGTTACCCGGGCATCCCAATACCCCTTGGTTAGACTGGTGTCAGACTTACTGGCTTCTGATTACCCATAACGACTGCCAAGGATGTTCAATGACAGCCGTGGAACAACATAGCTAAATGAAGTAAAAAAAAGTTGTTTTAAAAAAAAATTATGTTGTCAGTGGCCTAAGAAGATTTTATTTATTTATTTATTTATTTATACAGCATGGAAGACTTACAGCAAGATAAAACACATTGTAATTTTGAATGGTAATCGGATAGCCAATAACAAGTCTTCACGTTTAACACTAGACTATAAAAATAACCATGAACTACAATTTGAAAAAAATAAGAATAAGAATACTAAATTACTAAGGAACAGTACTACTTAGTAATATAATAAAAGCGCATAAAAACTACGTGATTACTCCACATCGTTGTTTCTGAAAAACTCAAGACTAAGACGCCGCCTGGCCGTGACTATACTAGTATTAAACAAATCAATATCATGCTGTTTACTTAACTTATTTAAGTTTCTGCTTGCACGCACAATACAAGAATTTTTCCTATAGTTTGTTGATGCAAATGGCACAGAAATAGGTGGATTATATCGGGTTCTGGATGGGATATTAAAACTAAATTTCGATAAAAGTTCAGGGCAATTAATGTCATTTTTGAAAATTTTTAATAGAAGTATGCAGTCAGAGATCTCACGACGAATTGACAGAGGTAGCAAATGATACTTTTTACAAAGATCAAGGTAATTTTCGGAATTATATGGAACTTTCTGATGGAAACATAAATATTTTAAGAACCTTTTTTGGATATTTTCAATTCTATCAATATATTTTTGGTAACAAGGATTCCAAATTTCTGACGCATACTCTAACTGGCTTCGAACAAAAGTACAATATAATATTTTTAAGGTTTTTGCATTTTTAAAAGATTTAGAGACCCTCATTATAAATCCCAGAGATTTAGTCGCTTTAGAGACAATAGTATCCACATGTGTTTCAAACAAGAGTTTACAGTCATGGTGTACACCTAGATCACGAATGGAGCTCACTCTGGGCAAAGGCTGACCACCCAAAGAGTAACTCGTTTTGATTACTGAACGTTTACGTGAGTATGTCACCACCGAACATTTGGCAGGATTAAGGTCTAACCTACTTCTCCGACAATATTCCTCCAGTCTCCTCAGATCAGCCTGAAGTTTAAGCATATCCTCGATTGATGAAATAGCTGTGTAAATTTTCATGTCATCAGCAAAACACAAAAGTTTCGATGACATCAGACATGAATCGATATCGTTAACATATGCAACAAATAACAACGGACCAAGCAAGGAGCCTTGAGGACATCCGCTAGGGATAGGAACCCAAATCGAAATATAGTTATTTAGTACCACAGCTTGTGACCTATTATCCAAGTACGAGGAGAACCATCTAAGTAGGTCACCGTGAACACCCATATTATTTAATTTCGATAGCAAAATTCTGTGATCAATTCTGTCAAAGGCCTTACTATAGTCTGTATAGACTACATCCACTTGGCCACCCTTGTCCATTACCTCCGTAATGTAGTCGTTCAGTAACACAAGGTTTGTGACAGTGGATTTACCTTTTAAGAAACCATGTTGTAATGGACTCATTGAGTTACTAAGAGCAGCATACACTTGAGTGTAGACAACCCGTTCTAAAACTTTGGCTAAAAGACATAATTTGGATATTGGCCTATAATTGGTAATTGTTGTTTTGGCTCCTTTTTTATGAATAGGCGTTATAAAAGCCGACTTCCACAGTTTAGGAACTACGCAAGAAGATAATGATTTTTTAAACAGAAGAGATACAGGATAAGCAAGAGAAGAAGCACATCGTGTTAATAAATTAGGTGATATATTATCCGGGCCTGCTGCTTTAGACGTATCTAGTTGAACAAGTAAATTTTCTACTTTATCTGTGTTCACCATTACGTTAGAAATTTCAGACGATACAGATCCAATAGGAAGAACAAAAGAATCAATGTTAGGATTGTCGTTACTGGGATTTAGAAAATTTGACAGAAAATATTTGGAAAAGGCCTCACATATTGACTCACCAGACCAGACAGTATTTGATTTTCGTAAGTCAAAGTACTAGGAACCGCATTAGAATTATGACGCTTTTTAACAAAAGTCCAAAAATATTTCGGATTTAATTTAATGGAATCTTCTGTTATTTTTAAATACGAGGCATAACACTCCGATTCCAGTAATTTCACCCTTCCACGCAAAAGTTTGAATGTTAATTCATCTGATTTATTGTTATAAAGTTTAAACTTTTTTAAATATTTATATTTTTCTCGAATACATTTAATAAGCGATGAACTGTACCAAACTGGATACGACTTGTTTCGAGATGTCTTTTGCGGGATATACTTAGTTTGCAGGTCAGATAATAAATTATTGAAAAAATCAACAGACTCGTCTATTGTTCGATTTGAGAAATCACGTTCCCAATCCGTTAACCGAATACTATCGTTGATTGCGTCATAATCACCTTTATCATAAAGGTAACGAGTCCGCGGAGCGCACTCCAACAAGGTGACCTCCAAAAAATCTGCATTGACGAGCAGCGCCGATGGTAGGCATCGATGGGCACTAGTGGGTTCGAACATTCAGAGACAGAAACTAAGTTATTAGAGAGTACTAAATCTAGGATTTTTCCGTGCCCATTAAGAACTCCGTTATATTGTTGCAAGTTTAATGCACATAATTCATCAGTGAGCGAATATTCATCATGAGAATTTATGTTAGATGGAACCAGGAACATACTGCCGGATGGTAGCCAGTTTATTCCGCTCATATTAAAGTCTCCCAAAACGAGGAATGTGTCAGTGTTATTATTATTCATGACAGAACGATTTAGATTTAGTAGAAAATTGGATAGTTGCGATGAAAAAGACATACCAAGATTTTGTTTGCACATATAAATAACACAAAGGTGCATGTTAATATACGAACGCGTGTTTACGTTTTTTAGTCGTACAGTCAACCACAGATCCTCCGCTGTAGATTCGAAAAGTGGTTGATGAATAGCTGATAGATCTCTTCGAGTAGCAATTAAAACTCCGCCACCGCGGGTTTGTCCGGTAGAAACATAGTCACGATCACGTCTCCATACTATATAGCGATTATCAAACAGCTCAGAGGTCGATATTCCATCCAGTAACCACGTCTCTGTGAGAACAATAACATCAAATGAATTACATGCCATTTGCCTATAGAAAGTATCAGTTTTGGTCCGCAATCCACGAACATTCTGATAGTAAACATTAAACTTATTTTTGAAGTTATTAGCCATTAGGAATATTATCAAGAATTGAGTATAAATTAGTATAATAGAATAGCATTAAGTAATTGAATAACATATTTACTATAAAAGGGTAGGGTACAAAAGATAACGAGGTAAAAAATTTTATTTGATTATAATTGGTAAATGTTATATTTACTATGGAGTTGGTTGCATGTGTGATGTTTTTAATTTGTTGTCGCACTGTTGCTTCGCTCAGGTTGATATATCAGCACTCCCCGAACAGTACACAGACATTTCTCATTGTTTTGTTATTATTACATTTTATTTTGCACTTTATTTTGTGTGGGTATCGTGATTTTGTGACGAAAACTTATGGAGGGTGTAGGTTAGTGGCAAATATCCAAAAAACGTTTTTTCAAATACAATCTTCAACGAGCTTGCTCAATTTCTAAAATCTTCCAAGCTCCAAAAATATCTTTCTTGCAGCTTTATTAACAACCAATTATCAACCGGGAACTCCTTCAATCTAGAAAATGTCCAAATACCTTTTTTTTTGTGGTAAACCATCAAAAGACCCCTTCCACTGTGGGTGAAGCGTGAGGGAGTGTCAGACTCTTACTGACTAAAACTCACTATGTTCCTTCTTAAGCCCTTTATATACAATGGCCGCGATAACTCTTTCGAACAATACCTCAGCCTCGTCAGGCATTTCAAAATACCTCACCCTCCAAAAACAAAAAAATCACGCTATTCCACAAATGCCACGTATAATTAGCGGCGGTAATGCGGCCAGTGACTCGGAGAGCGACGATGCGTCGGCCGCTACCGTCGGCGCCGCGCAGCCGACGAGGCTCAGTACTGCGCAAGACCATCTTGGATTGCACCGCCTTACTTTTTTGGAACAGTAAGTATTGGGGAGTAGGGTTGTTTCTTAGGGGATGGGAGACTATGATTAGTAGGGTAGGAAGGATAGGAAACTTGTTTTGCATGACAGTGGATTAAAGAGTCATTATCATCCTCATGCAGGTCGCCTCCAACAGGTATCTGTGGAGATCTAAGGGGGAGGCCTATGTTCAGCAGTGGACGTCCTATGGCTGAGACGATGATGATGATGATGATCATCCTCATGCCCATCTCCCAATCGTAATTGTGCGCAAAATGATTTCAGTGAATGGGATACTATTTGGGGATGGGAGTAATTTGAAAATAGAATAATACAGAGACCAGTCATATACGTGTAAAGCCATGTGAAAATGGAAGTAGGTGTATGGGCATTGAAGTATTAAAAGAATGAGGTATAAAGTAATGGATGGTAGATTTGTTTCTCAGAAGTTAGGAGTAGTTCGGATAATGAAACTTCTTAAAACAGAGATTGATTGCGATGACCGAGGGCTGTGGTTTTTGAAATACATAGGTTGCATATGAAACTTCAGATTTTAGGGACTATTTATGTTTTCCGTCTCCTACTAGGGAAAAAATGGGGTCTTACAATCAAAGTTTTTATACCTGAATATGCCATTCGGATTAGTGATCGCAGTATTTTAGGTAGCGTATAAGTCTTCCAAACAGGTTTCCTAGTTTCAGAGGTTCTCAACATTATTCGAAGTAAGTATAGAAAAAAAGGAAGAAAAAAAAGTTCCAGCACATACATTTTTTTAAAATTAATAAAATCTAGCATGCTAATGGCACAGGCTTCGCTTGATGTGATCGTTTGATTTTTTCACGTTTTTATTTATATACAAAAAGGAATTTATTATTATTGTTATTTTTCGCTTCTTTATGCATGTCACAGATATTACACGAATACATTTTACACGACAATTGAACGAAGATTTTATATATTTTTTTATTAGTATGATTAAATGATGATTGTTTTAAACAGAGCGGCTTTTGATCATCACGCTGAGAAGAGACGAAAACGGGGCAGCTTATTCTTCAGGAAGAAGAAGGTAATATGTGCAACATTTGTTATTCGAATATGAACTTTAATGTCATTGATATAAATCAAGTTTTCGTTCGTAACTGATATGGACTAAGGGGCTGCCTCCACGAGCGAGAGAATCGCGGCGATATTATCGCCGTGCCACGTTTTTCTATACACTTTCTATGGAACCGTCTCCACACGGCGATATTATCGCCGCGATGCGACGAGTGGCAACGAGCGCGCAAAACGTCATTACATCGTCGCTAGCCCGCCGCGACTAGCAACGCGACCGCCGAGCGACGAGCGCGCGGCGGGCGCGATGCACTAGCGTACTTGCAGAAGCACCCCACAACACTATATCCATAATAAAGAATTATATTATCGACTGAGACACTACTTATTTCGCTCTCGTCTGACACGTAACTGAATCCCTTCTTTGGCAACGTGACGTCAAGGAAACGCGGCGATACCGTTCGTGGAGATTATCCGACGCTATAAGGGCGCACTCGTCGCGATTCTCTCGCTCGTGGAGGCAGTCCCTATGTCCCATTTTTGAATATCTTTATTGTAATACATGTATAGTCGGTAGGCCCTTTCTCAATGTTACCATTATTGGTCGATTTCTGATGAAAAAAACAGACCATTTTTAACTTTAAAAGAATTACATTAATTCTGGTATAAAATTATTTTACTTGCCTAGACTATTCAGTAGAATAAGCTTAGATATATTTAGTTCAAATAAGTAGAAATTTAAAAATGCCATAATTAATGCCTCAAATGTACCTATTTCATTCAATTTTAGACCTATTTATCAATCATCAGATATTTTTAACCTGTAAAATAAATCTGATAGTTGAACCTAATTTATTAACAATCCCCCCCTAACTATAGATAGGTTATAGAAATCCAATAATATTCCTAACATAACTAGGACAAATCCCGCAAGACGGCGCATGCGTGGTCGGCGGCGTGCTCCGGCGGTGACTGCGACTGGTGCGGCCGAGCACTTGCTGACAAACCGGCGCTGTATTGCGATAGTAAGTTTATATTACATGGTATACAAAACTATAAACTAAGATAATAAAATAACTCTAATGTCTTTAAAACATAAAATAATATTTATATTTTACACGCAGTTATTCAAATTCATACAGAGTTAAAAAGTTATATTGGTACTTTTATGAGTTTAAAGCCGCACAACCACTTACCTGATGATTACATGAACTATACCAGGGGTGTCTAACCTAATAAGACTCAAGATCTACCGTTTACTGACGAAACCTTGTGCGATCGACCAATTGCACACCTCTTGAAATCTTAAATGAAAACATCATACATAGTTCAATCATCAAAAATATTTCATTTTCAGATTGTACAAAGACGGTGCATCAGAATGTATGCAAAGATTACTTTGACTGCAATAAGCCGAAACCATCAAAGGTGAGTATTTCAAAATGACGTTTACTAATTCACTTATACTAATAATGGCGTCCGGATTGGTTACGGCCATGGCTGCAGTTGTTAGCACATAAAGAGATCAGCCAGCGGCACAGGACATATTATAGTGCACATGCATTTGTTGAGATACAGGTGCACTCACTATTCCTTCACTCTCATAGCCCGATGGGACGGCAATCCAACACCACCGGAGAGAAATCAATGACTCAAAGAAAAAAGTATATTCAACTATGTTTTCATTGTTTATATTTACATGATTAAAGACCATACAAGTATTAATTGCCATTTAACTATTTATTTCCACAGACATCAGTGGCCAAATCCCTAAGCGCGAATAGTGGCAAGAGCAGCAAGCGCAGTTCCGTGTCTAGCCAATCACAAAGCACCAATAGGTAAGTACGCCATCTATACGATAACGTTTGAACTACTAAACTGAAAGGGTATATGTCGCTACTCCTTGCTTTAAAATCGAAAAAAGTATTATTGAAAAATAAAATTGGAAAAAAGGCTTGACATGTTAAAATGGTTTCCAGTTCGAAAAATGTTTTCCTCACATAGGAATGTTATTAAGTCAAAAAGACTTAATAATAATGGCGTCCAGGCCGATTGCCGGCCACGGTGGTTATTCTCTTCATGGAGATCAGTCAGCTGCGCAGGACATACCTCTTATAGTACACAAGTCTGCTTATTATGAAGTATTGAAATGCGGATGTATATGTAGGAAAACAAAAGTGAAAAAAAAGTACAACCAATAAGTACCAATTGTAAAAAAAATATACGTTTTATCTCCAAAAGAGATATCTTCTTCTTATCGATAAACTAAACAATGGCATTAAACTTATTGGCAAAAAAATTTGCTCACCCCAAGTAAGGAGAAGCGACGACATTTCCCTATATAATAACGAAAGATAAAAACCAAAAAATGCCAGAATGCGTAGTGACTATGTATGGCATATATTTTGCAGCTTTGTATTTGATTGCGAACCTCGGCGACGCGCTGATGCATTTTTATTGTTTTGCGAGCGACAATGTGCAAATATGGTGTGGGTAATGAGTACTAAGTTTCTCTTTTGATTGGTGATTTGAACTCTTTGGGAGAAGGAATAAAGTTGAAATTAGCAAATCATACCTATTTTAGTTGGCTACTTAAAAACAAAAGCACATCCGAAAGATGTAGTGGTATGTATTTGTGATTATAGTGGTACAAAATGCGTCGTGGGTTCTTTAATTTGATCCTTAATAGTATCAAAAGACGAGAGGAAATCTATAGCCTAGCTAATTTTTCACTGAAAAGGGCCTAGGCCTTCATATTTAGCTTATAGAAAAGTTATTCTAAATCATCCATCAAAAGAAACGATCGATTTTCCCAACACCTTCAGATTCGAATAGCAACAATCAGGATATAGGTTCGTTTAAACTCAATGTCATACAATATAAGAGGTACACAGATGTTATTATATTTTACATCACAGATTACATAGTGCACAGATATTTCAACCTTAAGTAGACTTTAACTACTGATATTTAAGGTCTCTTCTCTTCTATGAGAAATCATAATATACATAGATTGCACTGTGATTTTTTCAAGTACATAGTTCTAAGTTGTGTACACCAAATGTATGGTCAGTTTTGCACCGAATTTGCTACTTTAAGTCGCACTAATAAAGCCTAAAATCGCTTAAAATTACACTGTTGTGACGTTTTAAATTTTGAGAAGACATGTTTGTATGTTATGTAATCTGTGCACACACTGAATTAAACAATATTTTGCTTCGTACTCTCGCTATTTATTTTATCGTTTGTATATATTTCGACTTCAGTCAGCTGTTTCTATGCTATGTTATTTTTTCCTGTCAGCTATATATACTTCGTGTTTTCATTGTTTTTTTTTTTTTTTGGTGAACGGAATGTTTTTTTTTTTATATAAATTGTTTCATTTGTTTTTTGGAGATTTCGAGGTGGCATAATATGGTAATTTATAAGTTTAGAGTGAAGTGGGCTAATTGAGTAATTAAACAAAGGGTTTTCTTTACGTCCTACATTCATACCTTTTTTATGCATTTTGTTATTTGTTTAAACTTAATTGTTAACCTTGAAGCAATTTTCTTTTGTTATAATTCGATCACCGCTAGTTATTTTTGCGTTTACTTATTTTATGCTTCATAATGAGAACTCTACCTACAACACACGCGGATAGCACCATTTATTTTTAATGGCCAAAAAAGCTTGATAGTACAATCAAGCCTTTTGCAAAAAACAATGCACAAATATGCTACCTCGATCTCTCCACCGCGTCACGAAACAAAATTAAAAAAAAAAAAAACTACCAACCAAAATTGCCACGCACACATATGTACTGGTGTGTTATTCGTGTTGTCGCTACACGCACACAGCAAGAAGCAGTCCGGATGCTACTCGCCGTGGCGACGCGTGGCTACCAAGCTCGGCGTGCAGTAAGTTGCAGGAATGCTGCCACCAAGCTGCCTATTTCTATCTTTCATCCATACATACATCACATACATATGTTTGTTAATGTTCTGTCTCTCTATCTGTTCACTTGTGATGTGGTTATGTTTTCCTGGTAGGGCGGGTGTTGTAGGGTCTGTTGTTTCTAGTACTGATATGCTAGTCGATATTTGATAGTTACTCCTAAAATGACACAAACCACTTTTTGGCTTTGTGTTAAGAATTTTTTGGTGCGAAGTAACATGAGACTTAATTGCTAGACAAAGAAGGCGGCAGAATGGCCTAAACTGTGTCACACTGAAAAATATTTTTTACACCTTAATCAAGTCTAAGGTGCAATAGAAGCACACAATGTAAAGGAAGACATATTTCTGTGGCAGTGGATTTCTTTAGTGTCAGTAATACATAAACTGTATTTATCGATAGCCAAAGTTGCTATCGATATAATATTTGATTGTAAATGTAGTTTGGACTTCGGTGCTGTATTCGTAACAGTTGAACAACGAAAGGTCATAAGCCACACATAGGATCATTCGCTTCTCGCGAGAACACCGCGCTACGTCATCACACATCGAACAGTTTCTTCTAGAAAGTTCGCGAATCATCCACGACGCCTTACTTGTGTATATTTCAGTATTTCTGTCTGTAAGGACGGTAGTTTGAACTTCTCTTTGACATTGTCGTAGCACTCGTAGTCTTGTTACAAAAATTTTGCTGGAGATTTTTTCAGTTTTTTTTTTCGTTGTTCTTTTAGGTCACAGGTTTTTTTTCTGTAAGAGGTTTTGGGACTAAGTTCTGTTGATAAAGGGATTAATATAAAAGTATTTTAAAGAAAGGTTTGTCATTTGTTTTAATATATATATATTTTTTAAATGACTAGTTAGCAACAATAGGTTTTTGGCCATACCTGAATGTCGTTTTCCGCCATATCGATATTTTTGCAGGAACTTGAAAGTTTTTATCGATAAGCATTAACTTTCTAAACAAGCTGTTACAATTTGTTGGTTTCTAGTAATACACTGACTGCATTGCGAATTGAATTAATCGAAATATATTAAATGGTTTACTATTCTGATCAATACATAGAAAAATGCACCTAAATCCCTTTTCAATAGAACATGTTTTACCTCGAACAGAAAGTAGAATTTCTTCTCTGCAGCAACGAAGCTATCTTAATGAATTGTTTATTTTTCATATTTTTATCAAGTTTTGCATGTCAAGTATTGTGAGTTATACGCTTCTTCTTATTATTTAGGCTTTGCTGAACTATAAATATAAGAGTTAAATAAATCGAAGTTAATATTATATGTGTAAGAGTACTCGTGAGGTCCAACCAGTAATGTCATTTGTTGCGTCGGTTGAATTGACCCTGTCTTTGCATTTTGATTTCTTTTTGTTTGGCAACACAGAATAACGTTGATTATCTTTAAAATTGGCAATACCGAACGTTGAATACCGAATTTCCTCTGTTTAATAGATAACTTATGACATAGATTGAACGCAACTCAATCCTTGAAATCTTGAATTTTCTGTCCTTTGAAAAGACGTACTTAATTGTTAAAAGCCTTAATAGAAATTGGGAGCAGTACAGTCTGAAAAATAGAGTACAAATGCGCGACAAAATTAGCTTAAGATTTCATCCGGCTTTGTACTTTCAAACGTTGAACTTAAAGTTCAATTTGGTATGTCATCATTTTCGCTATCCCACTATCAAAAGTCGATTATTCTGTGTTGCCCACTACAGGAAGTATTCTCCCTGTGCCAAGTATCAACGTTCTGTTTGTATTGCAGCACCAGCCATATCTATAACGACGACAAAGACGGCTCCGACCACAAACATGATCAGAGCAAGTGAGTATTGTAATTATTTGTAGTGTGTGATGAGTGATGTGATTTTTGTATTGCCTAAATAGGTATCGATAAAGTTGCAAAAATGAAATCTCATAGAGTTCTTTCAAATTGAATTTTCATCTGGATGCGTTTGTTGAGGGGAAATGGTGCGTCGTTCGTCCGGCACATTCATTTGTTTTCATTCAAAACGCACTTTCCGTGGGTACCGCAATCAATAAATCACACGGCAGCCACACCGATACGAAACGTCCAGTTTGAAAATCTTTACCTAAACATGGACTGAAGAACAGCAAGCAGTCCTTATATAATAATAATTTATTTATTATCAATGTAAAACTTGGATATTGACTGTAGAAAATAATTCCAAATGTGATTTACTTTATTCCTCACGATTGAATAGTCATCTTTAGTAACAAAAAGGGGTTTACTTACTTTCAAAAACCACCATAATTTACATAGTTTTTGGACCAAACCATGTAAACTAATCTTTTCCTTCACAGTGCATCAGACGACGCGGGCGTATCAGAATGGCCCGAGGTGTATCTAACGCCCGAACAATTGGGAGACGAAGCTATCCGCCTAGGACTGGGTGCTTGCGAACCCGACACTTGGGCTGCAGGGGCACCCAAAGGCCTTGCCAAGTAAGTTATAATCAAATTCTAGCAAAATCTAGCAAATGTTTATTTATTTATTTAAACTTTATGTACAAGAAAATGGTACATTGGCGGACTTATGCCTGATTTCACCAACAATCTCTTAACGTTTCCCTAACTAAATGTCACTTAGAACAAGAGCTTCCCCAATACTTAAAGGTTATAAGGGAAACTTAAACTTTGGTGAAAACGAACTTCGTATTAAGTGTTCCCTAAATGCTCTTAGGGGCTCCCTAAATTTAGGCATTTCTCGGTGAAAGAAAATATATCATCATCATCATCATCTTCCGAGCCTTTTCCCAATCATGTTGGGGTCGGCTTCCAGTCTAACCGGATTCAGCTGAGTACCAGTGCTTTACAAGAAGCGACTGCCTATCTGACCTCCTCAACCCAGTTACCCGGGCAACCCGATACCCCTGGCTAGACTGGTGTCAGACTTACTGGCTTCTGACTACCCGTAACGACTGCCAAGGATGTTCAATGACAGCCGGGACCTACAGTTTAACGTGCCATCCGAAACACAGCCGATGATGTCTAAGATATAGATACTTAGAAAGTACATACAAACTTAGAAAAGATGCATTGGTACTTGCCTGACCTGGGATCGAACCCGCGCCCTCACACTTGAGAGGTTGGTCCTTTACCCACTAGGCCACCACGACTACTGAAAGAAAATATATCATGATGTATAAATATGAATAAAAACATAATACAATGTTCTGAGACCCCCAATGTCTGGTATTGAATGGGTGGAATTTATGAGATTATTTTTTTCCTAGGCAATTGGGCGATAGAGAGACGAAGCGACAAGAACACATTTACGAGCTAATATTGACGGAGAAACATCACTGTTTGACTATCAGGCTGATGCAGAAGGTGAGTTGAAGAACTTCGGTGCTCTTGTCATTTTGGAATCGTATTTTCCGTTTCACTATCTTTGCTTCATTCTTAAAAGTTTATAATTTAACTTCTTCCTTACTTCTGCTTTTTGCAACATAATAAATGTAGATTATTATATATTTATATAAAGGTAACTTTTTAGTGGGTGTACACTTCTGAATCAGTCATAGTGACGTGGACGTTTTTCGCGTAGATGTTCGCAGAAGGCATGGTCCGCGGCGCAGGCGTGTCGGCAGCACAAGCGGCTCGCATGTTCCCGCGCGTGGACGAGCTGTGGGCGCTGCACGCGGCGCTGCTGGGACGCCTGCGAGCTCGCCAGCGCCTCGCGCCGCACGTCGCCACCGTCGCCGACATCCTCGCCGACACCTTCGCGCCGCCCGCGCATCACAAGCTCAAGGCTGCGTACGGTGAGTGTGTCACTGTGGCGCTGCGAGCTCGCCAGCGCCTCGCGCCGCACGTCGCCACCGTCGCCGACATCCTCGCCGACACCTTCGCGCCGCCCGCGCATCACAAGCTCAAGGCTGCGTACGGTGAGTGTGTCACTGTGGCGCTGCGAGCTCGCCAGCGCCTCGCGCCGCACGTCGCCACCGTCGCCGACATCCTCGCCGACACCTTCGCGCCGCCCGCGCATCACAAGCTCAAGGCTGCGTACGGTGAGTGTGTCACTGTGGCGCTGCGAGCTCGCCAGCGCCTCGCGCCGCACGTCGCCACCGTCGCCGACATCCTCGCCGACACCTTCGCGCCGCCCGCGCATCACAAGCTCAAGGCTGCGTGCGGTGAGTGTGTCACTGTGGCGCTGCGAGCTCGCCAGCGCCTCGCGCCGCACGTCGCCACCGTCGCCGACATCCTCGCCGACACCTTCGCGCCGCCCGCGCATCACAAGCTCAAGGCTGCGTACGGTGGTGTCACTGTGGCGCTGAGCTCGCCAGCGCCTCGCGCCGCACGTCGCCACCGTCGCCGACATCCTCGCCGACACCTTCGCGCCGCCCGCGCATCACAAGCTCAAGGCTGCGTACGGTGAGGTGTCACTGTGGCGCTGCGAGCTCGCCAGCGCCTCGCGCCGCACGTCGCCACCGTCGCCGACATCCTCGCCGACACCTTCGCGCCGCCCGCGCATCACAAGCTCAAGGCTGCGTACGGTGAGTGTGTCACTGTGGCGCTGCGAGCTCGCCAGCGCCTCGCGCCGCACGTCGCCACCGTCGCCGACATCCTCGCCGACACCTTCGCGCCGCCCGCGCATCACAAGCTCAAGGCTGCGTACGGTGAGTGTGTCACTGTGGCGCTGCGAGCTCGCCAGCGCCTCGCGCCGCACGTCGCCACCGTCGCCGACATCCTCGCCGACACCTTCGCGCCGCCCGCGCATCACAAGCTCAAGGCTGCGTAGGTGTGTCACTGTGGCGCTGCGAGCTCGCCAGCGCCTCGCGCCGCACGTCGCCACCGTCGCCGACATCCTCGCCGACACCTTCGCGCCGCCCGCGCATCACAAGCTCAAGGCTGCGTACGGTGAGTGTGTCACTGTGGCGCTGCGAGCTCGCCAGCGCCTCGCGCCGCACGTCGCCACCGTCGCCGACATCCTCGCCGACACCTTCGCGCCGCCCGCGCATCACAAGCTCAAGGCTGCGTACGGTGAGTGTGTCACTGTGGCGCTGCGACAACAATACGTTGCCAGCTCTCATACATCGATACGGCATAGGAGAGGACGTTGCGAGACTTCTCCGAGTCGTCCCGCAACTGGATCGTACCGGTTATACTTAAAGGTAAGGCAGTGTCTGTCACAGCGAGTACTGGCAGTATCTTAGCGTATCAGGTTTTTACTACCGATATGTATTTTAGAGCACAGCAGTGCCACAGACAATGCTGAGCAGAATGGACTCGACAAAGGTCACACTTTTCCTTCCAACCGCACCTAAATTAATGTTAAATTAATCCGTCTCTTTAAAAAATCCCTCATATAAAAATTTCCATTCAAATCTGCCTTGGACTATTTCGCTTATTCTTTATTATTTTCGCAGGTGAATTCTGTTCGCGTCACCGCGATGCTGTCGAGGTGTTCAAAGAGTGCTGCACCAGAGAGCCTCGACTGTCCAGGTTTATACGCAAGTGCCAACAAAACCCACTGCTCAGGAAAAAGGTAAGAACCCTAAGCCAAACATTCTCTTATAAGTTATAAAAAAAACTTGTTGCAAGTAAAACTGTTTTGTACTTAATTTTAAAGTCATCTTGAAAAATAACATTCTCATATCTTGGGTACCATTTTGGAAGATATAAATTACCCCACTGTCTCAAAAGAAGGGCTCTGTTTTCTTTCTTATAAATGTCCGGAGATTCTTCTAATCGTCTGTATGCTATTTGTTTAAATTTCCAATATTTTTTATTTATTTACAAATTTTTGTACACACACATAATAGAGAAAGATGACAGGAAAGAAAGATTTTTTTAAAATTTTTTATAAAAGAAATTTTTTCTACAGATTTCTAATAAAATAATGTCCTACTCCCACAGGGTGTACCAGAATGCGTACTATTCGTCGCACAAAGGTTAACAAAGTACCCGTTACTGCTAGAACCATTGTTAAAGACGGCGGGCGATGATGTTGCTGAGAGAGAATTGTTGCAGAAAGCGTTATGCGGCGTTAAGGTAATTTGAACCTTATATTGGTTGGAATAGAGGTGTATTTGTGTTGTAAGTTAAAATGTACGTCTTTTTTGCGTTTAAATAAAGATACATTGAAAATATGCAGTTACTGTAAGGAATGCCTTTTACTAATCTGTCTGCTATAGTAACTTTTGCTCTCTAAAATTAATTTCTAATCAATACGACAATTTTCATAGTAACTTATAATAATAATGGCGCCACGGCGGCTGTTCTCATATAAAGAGATCAGCCAGCTGCGCAGGACATTATATTATAAGGCACATACTCAGATTCTATTCCTTCAAGTACAACTACATTGAAATTATTTAATCTCCAAAATGCTAACCTCAAACGAATCTCCCCAGGAAATCCTTGTAGACGTAGACAATCAGGTAGCTGCCAAAGAGCGAGAGGACCGCAAACTGGAGATATACCACCGCATCGACGCCAAGTCCTTCGCTAACTTCAGAGGACGCAAGTTTAAGAAGAGCGATATATTGCAGGGGAATAGGAGTTTGAAGTGAGTAGAAATAAAATGAGTTTGATTGTTAAATATATTTTAACTGTGAAATAACAATTATATAATTCAAATGCGTTCATAGTGATGGGTTTCAGGCATCTGACCATCTTACTGTGAAACATGGTCCTTAAGAAGAACTAGCTTTAGTACTGGATATAAACAACCGTCTTGAACAAAGATAATGCTCTAAGCCTAGTATTAAACCTGGTACTTTGTAAAACGAAAAAGGTGCCATTATGTACTAAAACACAATGTGTATTCTACTGTGATATCTGTTCTGCCAACGGTTGATGAACCAAACTGTTACACATATCTATGTTACATCTGTACATACTATATAATTAGACCTATATCGGGTGTGTCGTTCATAATCACATTAAATTAAATGCGTTAATATACTGGTTAATATATATCGATTAACACAAAGATAAAAGAAAAATACGTAAAAATAAAAAAATTATTTTTTCAAACAAAGTAAATGGAATAAAAATGTGCAAAAATAAGAACACCATATAAAAGTCAGTCATTACAAACAACTTAAATTCTCCCTTGAAAACTGACAGCTGTCAACTGATCAAAACATACGATACTTTAACTTTATCTCTGCTTTACACATGATGTTGTAAATTATAAAAACGAAAAATGACTCCTGTGGTTAAACCACTGAATGGATTAGGTTATTTTTTTTACAATTCGCCATAGAATATCATAAAGTATATGCAATATGATTTAATGTGATTGTGAACGACACACCCGATATAATCTTCTATTTTCATCAGGTTTGAGGGCGTGGCGACTCTAATGCAGGGCCGCAGCAAGATGCAAACGCTCCTTGTAATAGTATTAACGGATGTGCTGTTCTTTTTGCATGACAATAACAACAAATATACCTTCTTTACGCCTGATAATAAGGTAAGCTCTATTTTGTCACATTGTTTTATAGGTGCTGTATTATATTGTTATTATTAATAATTCTATACATGAACGTTATTATAATGTAGAAAAAAATACTCCGATTAATATAAAAAAAATCCGATTTAAATTCTCTGCTCATTATTACTCTGATGTTTAAACGTATGTCACTTGCTGTAGTACCGACTTATCAAAAAATGGCATTTGACCCACAAGCATTTCGGTAAATAATCATATGACAGTTTCCGAATTTTAGTTACTTTTTTAAGACAAATTTACTCAAAAAATCATTATAATTTCTTCATTTTGGTCTTTACGAATTTCGACTCAAAAAGCTATACATTTAATTTATATCCCCAGACGGGCGTAGTATCCCTAGTAAAGTTACTAGTTCGAGAGAAAGCGGGTGCTGAAGGCAGAGGCCTATACCTGATCTGTAGTGGACCTACTGAGCCTGAGATGTTCGAGCTACGAGTGCACAGGCCCAAGGATATACAGACCTGGATACAGGCTATCAGGTATAATATACTCTTATATGGTTTGTCAAAGCAACCCCTTTAAAGGGGTTGCCATTTTCTTATATGTATGATTTTTTTTCAATATTGCACTGTGAATCTGTCAAACAGTTCCAACTTCAACTGTGATAAGGTTGAAAATCTGTGAAAATCTGAAGAAAGAAAGATTGAGGTAGCTTGATGTATTGTCGTCCAAACCTTTCTTTCAATTATCAATCTTTTTTGTTACAGAAAATCTTTTATTAATTAATTATTTATTGTCATTACTTTTCCTAAAACATTTGCATTGCTGACTAATCGATGCAAAATCCTAGTCATTGTAAAATAAAATTTCACAGTTTTTAAACAGGTCCCATAAACTTATCATTTAATTTTACAAGACATAAACATAATAATTTTCAGAATCTGAGTTTGATTTTAGACATTATGACTAACATAGATTTGCCCAATTTTTCTTTTTAATAAAAATAACCTCATAACTGCACCCAAATTAATTCTACGACGGCACAAACTATTCAAACCACTTTAACTTAATAAATCTTCACACTTTTCCACCAGAGCGGTAGTCCAAAGCTGTCCCGAAGAGGTGGAGGAATCTGAGGTAGGAGCGACTGCGCCGTCCGCCGAGGAAAGGCAGCGGCAACTCGACGCGAGGCATGAGAATATAAGACTGATCACTGGTATGTATTAAGGTTCAATTTTGGTTGAATGACTGGCTTATGATAGGTCCTTTTTCTTACCCCCTTTTTTTATGAATTCTGAGATTATAAGACAGATCACTGGTATGTACGATATTGTAGCTTTTTGTATGGCAATAAGGTTCAATTTGGGTTGAATTATTCATTCTTTTTAAAACCTTTTTTTTGTATAACGCTAAGGTTCAGTTAGGTTTAATGGTTTGTTCATGATAGGCTCTTTTCTTACTTATGATATGATATGCAAGGCTGATCACTGGTATGTACGATTACGTAGCTTATTTGTATGCCGTTAAGATTCAATTTTGGAAAACCTTTTCTTAATTTTGTAATTTTGAATTTATTTACATTTTGATACGATTTTCTAAGTTACTTATATTTCTTGAAAGTTCGACTTTATTTATGCCCGAACTTGCTTTTTGCAGTTTTATTTCATTTTAGAATAAACTCTCTGGTGACGTAAAACATATACTTATAGGAATGACAAGCGTCGGTAGTACTAAAAATGCTCGAATTTTCTTTTCGTAATTAGTTAGGTCACTATAGAGGTGAGGTTTTCAAGTGTCTATTTTGTTTATACGCACCATCTAACTTTAAATCAATAGCGTTTCGGGTCAAATCAAACTGGGGGCTCTGAATTATGGTGCAAAAGTATGGGCATATTTTTGCGCAAAACTGCATGAGAGGTACATCCTTCCTTTTAAATAAATGTTTTAAATAACCTTCTTTATGTTTATATCGACGAAAGCACAATTACTTTATTTCTAACTGTACAAAGGGAAAAATTATCAGGTGTTGAACTTTAAATAGCCAATGACCCAAGAATTACCTTCTCGTTGTTTTCATTTGTAAATGCACCTCATTTACATTAGAAAGGTTTTAAAGAAAATTGTTAGGAAGATTCATACGAGTCCTTGAATAGTTTACTTCTTTCTCCGCCTGTTTGATTTGACCCACATAGACAAACATCAATGATTATACATTTTGTTACGAACAGATGCGACGCCGTGGTGGCAAATTGAAGGTGATATATTACAATAAATGCCTGTTTGCATGACAGCATGTTTCGTCAAGTCGCGTCGGATTAAAGGCTGTCCCATTGTAGTGATCCAAAATTGTCTACTCAAGAATGAAATATGGAAAAACTTTCCGTTTTGATACAGCCATTTAGAAATACCTACTGTGTTTATTTATTTTTTAGTCTTGAAAAATGCTGTACTATACCTTCTATGTAAAACTCGATAACTATATAAGATTTAATCGCGGACTTGCATGGATGTAATTAAGTCATACCTTTTTTTACGTAAAAAAAATATATTTTAAAAACTTTATTATTTTAACTAACACTAACTTCGTTCTTAAATTGATATGAGTTAGCCCCATATTACTATCATTATACAGTCATACTATGTACAGTCTTAATATTTGGAAGTTAAATAGAATCATAGTTCATTTGTCAAGAAAATAACAATTTGTTCGACATGACTTCGAAATTATAGGTAAAGAATTGGCTCTATTTACTCAAATGCTACTGATTCGGACGGCCTTTCGATTGACGCTTAAAAATATTTTTATTGATGATTATTTTCCTTTAAAACTGTGGATTAATTTACAATTTATATAGCATATCGATGTTTTTATTTCGTCGGTAAAATTATTATTTTTAAATGTGATCACAATTGGAAATTGTATGCTCAAAATTATTAGTGTTTATACCCCTATGTGAATATCGAATGGAATATGCACAATCCATTGCATTTGCGTATTTTGATTTTGCAGAAATTGTACCGATATTGTTGTTTTAGTTTGGAGTCTTTACACTGTAGTTTACCCAAAAAACTCACTATGTACGAAATAAATACACATTACAGTTGAATAAAACCCTATCGTAGTCTGAACGAGTACAATAATTTTAATTTTACTTTAAATAAATATATAAATTAATAAAATAATAATAATTTGATGAGTTTCCTTTCATGTGTATTGGTGACCACTAAAAGGCTTCATATGAAAATTGTAAAATCGGCAACATCATGCCGATTGGTCTGAACACTATAAGGGAAAAAAACTATTAAACTCTTCATTCATATCGATATCGATAAAAAACTCGCAGTGTAAACACTCTAAAATAGAACTCGACATTTTACAACATTCTACATCACTAATTCTACTCCCACAGATGCGCTAAGAAGTAAAGACAGGGAGCATGCAACGTTACTGGAAGAGAAAATGGCTCTACAGATGAAACTAGTGGGCATCACAGACGAGACGTGGCTTACCTTGCCACATTCAGGTCAGTTGCGTTAGTATCGATGTTATTTATCTTTATTTTATCGATGTTTTGTATCGATGTTTGGTGGAGACGTTACTGGAAGAGAAAATGGCTCTACAGATGAAACTAGTGGGCATTACAGACGAGACGTGGCTTACCTTGCCACATTCAGGTCAGTTGCGTTAGTATCGATAGTTTTTTTCTTTATTTTATCGATGTTTTGTATGGATTTCTTGGAGCTTATTTTACATTCAATTATGTGTTGTGTGTAATTTTTTTTTTCGCGTTATATGAAAATATGAAATCGCTTTTTACCCCATTAGTACTTTGGTGCGTTCAGTGTTAGTCATAGAACTTTGTAGAAACCTACTTACATTTAACATGTTGCGTATTCAAGCTTATGTGTTAGAAACAATAGGGTTTATAATTTGTTACTCTTATTACGACATTAGCGTCACTTTTCTTAAAACAACTTGTTTTATACGAATTTTCATGTAAAAGTTTCAAAACAAACAGTCGCTTTAAGAAAAACGGACGTTGTGGTTGTCGTTGAACCTGTGTCTAAATGGCTTAGCGGAGCTAATGTACCGACGAAATTATCTACAGTCAGTAATTGCAGATTCGTTTGTATATTTAGGTAGCAGTACAGCGTTCCCGGGACTAGTGTTTCCGGACTACGTGCGACTCGCAGCGCCCTCTGCAGATAAATACGCGCTATGGCAGGACGTCTGCAAAGTTGTTACCGTAAGTTGTCTCTGTTTATTTATTCATCGATTTTTTAATTACACTTTTTTTAAGTGTAGCTTGAGCTTTGGATTTATATTTTCGATGTTTATTAAGAAAAGGCTCTAAATGTACTGTGATTGCGAAATCTACGCTACCCAGTGACATACCACACAAAGTTGGCATCTTCAAACAAAATCGCCTCGCACCACTTTAGCGCTATTTATAGCTATTGCGCAGCCAGGTTTATCAGCCAATCATTGAAAGTCATCTTATCAAAAGTTCGGAAATACGTCTGGCTGCTACACTAGTGCGCTGACACTGATGGCAGCCACATACATTTGCATACACCCGCTCTGGCTGGCGTGCAATCAGGCGCGTTGTGTTGGTGGCCGCAGCCAGAAATTCGTGCCTGCCCTTAGTGCGCCCGCTCACATACAACGTCATGTGTTTACTGCCTGCCGCAGCCTGGCTGCCTAGTGCGTCAAGGCTTAAGACGCACCTTTATTTTCCGCTATTTGCACGCAGATTAACGGATAAATACCTATTATGCGGTGGATTTGATGTTTTTGTATAATACGAGCATATTTGTATGTTGTTGTAGGATGCCTTAGAAGCCAGCAGCATGCCGTGGCAGTGCGGCGGGTCCCTGGGGCGCAGCACGAGCTCCGCGGGCGAGCGCCACTCCGTCGCGTACGAGAGCCCCGCCCTGCCGCGCCGCGCCGACACCTTCGCTGGCTTCGACGCTAACAGGCATAGAGGTGGGTGGCATACAAGCTAGCAGCATGCCGTAATAGTGCCAGAAAAATTAAAAGTTTCTCATTTATTTGAGATTTCACTATTTATCCGATGTTATTTTTCAGATACGCATCGCAATCGGCTAATGCCATGTGAAATGCCATGCCATGTACCATGGGAAAGGCAAAAATGTTACCAAATTATCACTCTCGAAGCGATCCAATTTATGCGAAATAATGATGAATTAACCTAACCAAAACTATTGTGACGTTTTATTTCAAGATGTTAAAGCCCACTTTATGTAATGCAGGTGTAACCCTCCGAATGTCGACGGACACGCCCACCGAGGGGGGAGAGCCCGAAGCGGACCCGAAGTTACCCGAAGCGACCGACCGACCCGAACTGAGCGGCGAGGCAGTACTGAAACTACAGCACGCAATATACACGCTCACCTGCATCGTGTGGCAGCAGATGACGACCATACATAGGTGAGACGAACATACCCGAACTTAGCCGAAGTTACCCGAACTGAGCGGCGAGGCGGTACTCAAGCTACAGCACGCGATATACACGCTCACCTGCATCGTGTGGCAGCAGATGACGACCATACATAGGTGAGACGAACATACCCGAACCTAGCCGAAGTTACCCGAACTGAGCGGCGACGCAGTACTCGAGCTACAGCACGCGATATACACGCTCACTTGCATCGTGTGGCAGCAGATGACGACCATACATAGGTGAGACGAACATACCCGAACTTAGCCGAAGTTACCCGAACCTTGCCGAAGATATCCGAACTGAACGCGATATATGTACACGCTCGCCTGCATCGTGTGGCAGCAGATGACGACCATACATAGGTGAGACGAACATACCCGAACTTAGCCGAAGTTACCCGAAGCGACAGACCGACCCGAACTGAGCGGCGAGGCAGTGCTCAAGCTACAGCACGCGATATACACGCTCACCTGCATCGTGTGGCAGCAGATGACGACCATACATAGGTGAGACGAACATACCCGAACTTAGCCGAACTTATCCGAAGCGACAGACTGACCTAAAGTGATCGGGGTAGCCACATTGTAATGTAATGTTCTTTTGAAAGTTTTTGTCGTAGCGAGACATTGCGCGAGTCGAATTTTAGGTATAAGTAGGCGGTGAAGTTTTTTCGGAACTTGTGTTTTGTTGAACTTGACTAACCCTATATTTTCTTTTCTAATTACAGTCTAGAAGCGCAAGTGAGCGCGTGGCGCTGGCAGGGCGGCGGCACGGCGCGGCCGGACTGGTCGGACGCGCAGCTGGAGGAGCTGCGCCACGCGCAGGCGCGGCTCACTAGGGACCGCGCCGCCTTCGACGCGCAGCGCCAGGCCGACCATGCCGCGCTCGCTGCCGGTAATGTACCACTTGCAGTCTAGCAGCGCAGCTGGAGGAGCTGCGCCACGCGCAGGCGCGGCTCACTAGGGACCGCGCCGCCTTCGACGCGCAGCGCCAGGCCGACCATGCCGCGCTCGCTGCCGGTAATGTACCACTTGCAGTCTAGCAGCGCAGCTGGAGGAGCTGCGCCACGCGCAGGCGCGGCTCACTAGGGACCGCGCCGCCTTCGACGCGCAGCGCCAGGCCGACCATGCCGCGCTCGCTGCCGGTAATGTACCACTTGCAGTCTAGCAGCGCAGCTGGAGGAGCTGCGCCACGCGCAGGCGCGGCTCACTAGGGACCGCGCCGCCTTCGACGCGCAGCGCCAGGCCGACCATGCCGCGCTCGCTGCCGGTAATGTACCACTTGCAGTCTAGCAGCGCAGCTGGAGGAGCTGCGCCACGCGCAGGCGCGGCTCACTAGGGACCGCGCCGCCTTCGACGCGCAGCGCCAGGCCGACCATGCCGCGCTCGCTGCCGGTAATGTACCACTTGCAGTCTAGCAGCGCAGCTGGAGGAGCTGCGCCACGCGCAGGCGCGGCTCACTAGGGACCGCGCCGCCTTCGACGCGCAGCGCCAGGCCGACCATGCCGCGCTCGCTGCCGGTAATGTACCACTTGCAGTCTAGCAGCGCAGCTGGAGGAGCTGCGCCACGCGCAGGCGCGGCTCACTAGGGACCGCGCCGCCTTCGACGCGCAGCGCCAGGCCGACCATGCCGCGCTCGCTGCCGGTAATGTACCACTTGCAGTCTAGCAGCGCAGCTGGAGGAGCTGCGCCACGCGCAGGCGCGGCTCACTAGGGACCGCGCCGCCTTCGACGCGCAGCGCCAGGCCGACCATGCCGCGCTCGCTGCCGGTAATGTACCACTTGCAGTCCAGCAGCGCAGCTGGAGGAGCTGCGCCACGCGCAGGCGCGGCTCACTAGGGACCGCGCCGCCTTCGACGCGCAGCGCCAGGCCGACCATGCCGCGCTCGCTGCCGGTAATGTACCACTTGCAGTCTAGCAGCGCAGCTGGAGGAGCTGCGCCACGCGCAGGCGCGGCTCACTAGGGACCGCGCCGCCTTCGACGCGCAGCGCCAGGCCGACCATGCCGCGCTCGCTGCCGGTAATGTACCACTTGCAGTCTAGCAGCGCAGCTGGAGGAGCTGCGCCACGCGCAGGCGCGGCTCACTAGGGACCGCGCCGCCTTCGACGCGCAGCGCCAGGCCGACCATGCCGCGCTCGCTGCCGGTAATGTACCACTACAGGGCGGTAACAGGGTAACATAAAGTCCATTTCACAAAAGAAGCCCCTCAAACGCAGAGCTAGTGTCTATGCGATAGCTCAGTAACAAAATATGTAGTTCCACAATTTTCCGCACGACTTCTTTCGTGAAATGGACTTTATAAAGGCAGTGTCGGGTAGCAGCAACGCCGGTTTATGCCATGCGGCATGCCAGTGGCTTATACAAGTAGGAAATTTAATCACCCGCGCTACAAGCGAGCCGTAGCCGCCCGGCGCGCAAAAGGCGCGCACGAACTGCTTCAAACCGGACCTATCGGGCTAGATTGGTGCAAACTCCAAGCGAGTCCGGGATCCAAATTCAAATTCTTTATTGCGAACCAAGTAGGTACATAGGATCTTATAACTAGGTGCGTTCTCAGAACTAAGTTGCCTGTTTTAAGGCATTGCAATTTATTGAAAAAAGAATGCCATCCGTTTTGTTATGATCCGCTTTGTTAGACGCGACGACTCTCGAAGTCCCATCGTTTTTAGTTTATTTTCTACATACCTATAGTGTTACAGTGTGTCTATCAGTGTTTTGCTACTTTTACTTTTTTTTTTATTTGATTATACTTACGTTACTATCACACATTACAGAACGCCAGCAGTTGCAAGCCGCGAGACAAGAGCTCGCCGAACAACAGAAGGATGTTGAACAACAACGGGAGAGGCTGTTCAGGCAGTTGGAGAGGTTGCAGCAACATGGTGAGAATTTACCTTATATAAAAACTGTATATATAACGTTAAATCTTTATGTATAACTTTGGTGTCCTGGTGATGTAAATAACGGATTTTAAAATAAGTTTACACAAAAATTTAAAAAAAAAGTGTTAGAAACAAAATCTCAAAAGTTAAAGTAGCAGTTGGGCTGTTATGGAAATTAAAATAAGTTAAAGTAATGAGTCAAAATTAATGTTCTAATGATTTTTTTTATCTCAAAAGAAAACTCGCAAAGATAACGCAAAGTTGAGGTATTTTTTGTAACAAAATCGTTTCAACTATTTTTTGATCGATTTTGAAATTATTTGAAGTCATCAGCCTTAATTGTCTTTATATCTTTTAGCCGGAGGGTCTCAAGAAGAAATAGCGAGTGTTGGCACTTTGTCACCGGACTCCAGCGTTAGCGATACTACGCGGCGGAAAGAACCAAAATGGCGGAGTAAGTCAACATTAATATTACTACATTAGATTTGTAAAACATGGCCTTTGTAGTGAAGAATCAACGTTGTAACATAGAATGTTCTTGATTATTTTTCCGACCCAAATATCGACCAATAGAATTGCACCATTCGACGTCACGTGGTACAACCTACATGGTATTATACTGATAATTTTTTTTGAATATTTTCTCTGGTCGTTGCTACGTCAAACTGACAGGTTGTGGCCGACATTTGGGACGGAAAAATAATCCCCCGAATACCACACGAGCTTCAAAATTATCGGGTATTTTCCGATAGGTTTGCAGGGAACCTTGAGGGAAATGCCCGATAATTTTGAAGCTCGTGTACGTATTATAAGTGATTATTTTTCCGACCCAAATATCGACCAATAGAATTGCACCATTCGACGTCACGTGGTACAACCTACATGGTATTATACTGATAATTTTTTGAATATTTTCTCTGGTCGTTGCTATGTCAAACTGACAGGTTGTGGCCGACATTTGGGAAGGAAAAATAATCCCCCGAATACCACACGAGCTTCAAAATTCTCTGGCATTTCCCTCAAGGTTCCCTGCAAACAAATAAAGTCGTCAAGTTTTCCTACCTATCGGGAAACGATAATTTTGAAGCTCTTGTGGTATTATAAGTGAAAATTCAAAACTTTTCACAAGGACTAAGATTAGTGTGTACTTTCATCTATACACATTTATTACTCCTTAATATCAACATTACATCCGTGCTTTTGAGCAATATCATCATTCGACCTTGAATCTAACATTAATAAAATATGTACAATTACAAGAAATGTATAACTAAGCTAATTAATCCGGTTCTAACCGGATTTTACGTGATTTTGCCGCTCCGCACAACGACTCGTTTGGAGCGTGTGCCTATTATCTGCCTCGCTAATATTCAATGACATCATCCTGACATACCAATTGACTCCATAGACAACTGTGGGTCCTCTGGATCGCCGTCATCAGTGAGCATTCTTCCTTACTCTCCAATCAATAAACCTCAATATTCAATGACATCATACTGACATACCAATTGACTCCATAGACAACCGCGGCTCAACGGGGTCGGAGTCATCAGCCACCGCTTGTAGCGTCCGTAGCGGCGTGTCGCCGTTGCCTTTCTACAAAAACTTAAACGTCTCTGTTAAACATTTGTCTAAAAAAGTGTGGCTGCAAAACGGACCTTTAATGTCAACGTCATAATCTGACAAGTGTTCAATAGACGGTTACAAGTTTTTGTGGTAGCCTTTACCTCAATGACACCATAATGACATACCAATTGACTCCACAGACAACCGCGGCTCAACGGGGTCAGAGTCATCAGTGAGCGCCTGTAGCGTCCGCAGCGGTGTATTGCCGCCGCCGCAGCTGCTCTCCGCTCAGAACGAGACGAGGGCCACTGTTGCAGCTTCTAACATTTCCGTGAGTGAAACAAAAATATAATATGCCAAAAATACAAAAGCAAAATCATTGAGGGGTACTCTGAATGAATTCGGGCTAGTTAATCAGTATGAAAATTAATGGGAAATACATCATCATCTTCCGAGCGTGTTCCCAAATATATATTGGGGTCAGCTTCCAGTCTTACTGGATGCAGCTAAGAACCAGTGTTTTGCAAGGAGCGATAGTGACTGATTTTTTTACTGTGATTTTTTTAATTTACATTGCGATAATAATAGTTTTGTCTATTTTGTTGAGTTAGCTTATACTCGATATTTTTCAGTCAAGTTCAATAACTATATTTTTTTCCATTTCAATAACTTATCGGAAACTTATACAATATTTTCGATTTTTTGAGCAATCTTAAAATATTCTACTATAATATGTACTATGTTATTTTATAGCAAATGGTGAAACAGCAGCTCCCGTTAAAGCTAGCCAGTGGCAAGAGTCAGCAACCGCCTCCCGGCTACCATCGACTGCATGAATCGCCTAGCGAGGTAAATTATTTACTAACTAAAATAAATAGCCAGAAAGCTTGCAATTTGGGGTGGAAAACTTAGGACTATTTATTTACATGTTATAGAGATGTTATTTGGAAAATAATTGTATTTATTTAATAAATAGATTTCGATAAAAAGTATTAATTTATATTTTAAATGTTCGTTTTTTTATGAAACTAAAGTACTTACTGAGCTTTAGATAGTTTTATTAATTTAGGTACAACTTTATGTGCTAAATAATTTCTGAATCACTGTCACTTATTTTGTGTACTAAATCCATGTCTTGCTAATATTTATGACATTTGTTCGTTATTCAAATAAAATCATTTAGTTATATCAATATTTTTTCTTCTAAAACGCTTCGGGCATCTAATAGCGTTAACAATGATAGTACATCTTCGTGTCGAAAAATATTTTTGTTACATGTCAAAAATTGTGTTTTGTGTACAGACGTCAGCACATCAAGATACCTATGACAATCTTAAAATCATAACATCTATTAATTTTTGACAGATTGTAGTAGCTTGATCTGCTGCTATCTGTACCAAACTACCTTTCATAACATTGTTCAAAGTACCAAGACTGTTTAAGCTTTAAGTATTGTATAGTTACATTTCATGAGTCCATCAAGTTAAATGAACAGCGAAACAGATCAAATGGTTGGTGAATGTTGCAGGACGTCGAGTTTCCGAACGTATTTTAACACCAATAGTAGTTGTTAAGTAAGTAATTAATGTCCAAGTAGAATGTCGATATGTACACACTCGTATATGTCGTGTATATGTGTTAGTTTGTATACATATATTGTATATTATATACTGTAGACTGTGGCTTAGATACACACCTACGTATTTATACTATAGGTATTATTTCTTCTAAAAATTACTCTATTTTTTGTTTGGTCTTTAAATTTTATCGATATCGATATTCGACACTTATCGACAAAATGTGACAGCAATTCTTTTTCGACTTTTGGTTTGATGATTTTTAATTGGTCTTTAACTTTTTATCTATCTTCTATTTATGCTTTAGTTTCTACTCTTATACCCCCTCTTATTTCTATATTGCTATCGACACGCGTATTATAGAGTGAACAAATGAATCGGCTTTCCAAAGAATCTTTTAATATTTATTTTAAAGAACTACAGCTTTCAGCCTACAGCACCAATACTTTATTCCAGCTTTTAAAATACTGAAAAAAAGCGCTGACTATCGCTTCGATATTTTATACTTAAAAGTACAGCCAAACAGCATATCAATGACGACTTATATAAAAGTTTTATTTGGTGGACCCCTGTTACATAGGTCCCGCGGAGTAGGGAAAAATGAGCGAACATGCCATAGGGCAGGTGGGTCAGGCGCCTTCTAGGTCAAAATAAGTACAAGAGGCGTTCAAGTTCTTTGAGAAATCTGTCAACGATTTTTGGTAATAAAAAAATATGGGCGGGTTCCAAAGAAGGCGTGTAAGAGCGGAGATTTTACGTTATGCCATCTCTGCTAGTTATTTTGTTCTCCATGATAGAGCCTCACACGAGCGCTTAACCAATTTCAAAGGAGGAGGTTATAAATAAATAATTTATCGATATGTTTACCGACTGTAGCACGGCGCAATCGGCTTCCACAGATTTCTCTTGAGTATTTCAGTGTGTACAACCATTTTATCTGTTCCGCTTTCGATGTTAGAGCATGCTTGCTTAGATTTTAAACTTTCTACTAAATAAGTAAATTATAGTTCCTCGTCATGTGACATATTTTTCTAATGACTAGGTAGAAAACGGATCCTTATATAGTCTGATTTTATTCAGTACGTCGCAATCACAGGTAAAAATATAAGACGAAATATCTGTATACATTATCTTTTCATAGGCCGATTGTTAATCAAGATTTTCTCTTGAGCATATTATATTTTTTATCGATATATGTCATAGAACAAAAAAAAAGCTTATCTTGTTTCATAATACTCGAGGTCGATTTTGCGTCACTTTAGGTACATTCACGGTAAAGTTGCCAGCCTATTAAGCAAGCACCCAGTCGACAATGATGGGGAGGATTTTTTTTGGTGCCCCTTCGGCTGCCCACCAAGTCTAATAAAATCTGAAAACAGATTACACTGATAACAATAGAGCAAGGCACATTTCCTACAAAAAGGCGGTCAGAAAATCCTAGTAAGGTCCTACCAGAAATCGACCGATTATCTGTCCTACAAAAAGTCTGAAGTGTGACGTGACGTCTTAGATAGTGGGTTACAGTCTTCAGAGCTACTGAAATCTATGGAAAACATGCTAATTGTCCTCTTAACTATAATTGATGACTTTACCTCTATGTGGTGTTGTGTTCCAGCATCAGAACCAAGGTCTAGTGATCCATCACACTCGCACGGGCAGCTCGCCCGCCCCGCTGCCCTCGCAGCAGCAGATCAACAATAAAGCCACCAGGTAAGATAATATTTCTTACGATATCTGCAATACTTTGGTCTTTTGTCTCATGTCTCGTCACAGCTGTATAATTTCCACTACTGGACAAAAGTCTTACCTGCACTGGGGAATTTACCCATTCTCACTCTGTTGGGAGAATTACCCATACTCACTCTGTTGGGGGAATTACCCATACTCAGCGTGCTGGGGAGATTTACCCATACTCATCCTGCTGGGGAGATTTACCCATACTCAACGTGTTGGCAAGATTTACCCGTATCTACTGTGCTGGAGGGGAATTACCCATATTTACACTGGGCTAACGTGTTGTGACCGCAGAATGGGATTTGCTTCGGAGTGTGATGATTATGCCATCACCAGGTGATCAGAAAGGCCCGTTTTCAGCAGGGTGCACCACATGTACCTAACGACCACAAATATGACTAAACTCGGTAGAGTTGCTGACTATATGTCTTGAACAGTAAAATACAGGTTTTTCCTAAATTATGCACATTACTGTTAAACAAAAATAAAGTATTAAAAATGCTATTTGTACTAAACTAATAAAATACTGTTCATTTTTCTAAAATACTGTTTAGTATTCTACATGGACCCGAATATACATACATTTATTTCTTGTAAAAAACGTTGGCAACCCTAGAAAATTTTTAAATTCTATTTTAAAACTTACACAAAACATCTCGGATAAATGAACTACATAAATACTCTATTCGATTACAAAAACAAAACTCTAATTCATCCTCAGAACGAACACCTACCCGAAGCTGCCCGACAAGTTCCGAGTGCGTTCCCCAGACAGCTCGGCCCCGGCGGCGCCGGCGGAGGAGGAGGTGATCTTCTTCTGACAGACGCCGCCCGCGCAGCCGCACACGCGCTCCTGAGACTGTCGCCTCTCATAAGACCTTCCGACTTATGTAGCCCTGGTACTTTGCGTTCTCTTAGTTTACGTACCTAGATTTTATGCTGCCCTGGTACTTTGCGTTCACTTAGATGATTTTGTTTCCGATATTTTTCATTTAATTACTTAGATGATTTTTATATATTTTTGGTGAACTCGTAATGTGTGGCAGAGGTGAATGGATTCTACTGAATGTATAAGTTGACTAGCCGTTTCATCCGCGTCCCGTGGGAACTGCTGCCCGTACCATGAATGAAATATAGCCTACGGCACTCAGGAACATTGTAGCTACCTATCAGGGAAAGAATTTTTGAATTCCGGCCAGTCGATTCTAAAGATACATACAAACTTAAAGTTTTTACCTGTTCATAATATTAGTATAGATGGTTAATTATACTCCGTTTGAATATGCACACTAAAAGGTAGTCTTTGCTCAGCAAATACACTCGGCTATTTATTTTTCTGTCTGTCTAATGTTACATGACAGTGACAACAATAAATGTAGGTACATCAAAGCAAAAGTAAATTCTATTCATCTCTGCCTAAGATTTCACGACTGAAACTTTTGATTTCTTTAATTATGAACAGCAATGGAAATCCGTATGGATAACAAAGAAATATCTTGTAAGAATTTAAGCAACTTTCTAGAATTTTATCCTAAATACCACAGAAATGTTTTAATGAAAAAAATATTACAACTTTACGTATAAATTGGTTTTAATTGGGTCTAGTCAGTGTTTGACTATAACAAGATATGAAGTCTATTAACTTTACTATCATAATTAATAAACTCTTTTGCAAAAAAAGCGGGCACCTATACGGAATCTTGGTTTTAAGGACTTTAAGTGTATTTCAAAGGGTTTTAATGATTGTAGTATGTTTCTAGCATCAAAAGGGTTAGCCAAGCATGCGTGAGAGTGTATTCTAAATTTGAATTTTGTACAATTGCTAAGAAATTGGTTAAACCTTGTTTTGGACTAATTGCTGGCAGAATGTTCGTCGGTGTTTTGAAAAGTTTTTGAAGTGATTTTCAGAAAAATGATAATGCAGTTTTAATTAATAATTAATATACCTTTTTGTTAGATAAAAACATTTTTGAAAAACTATGCGTATTTGATTAAATTTTAACCTGCTCTAAACGGGCTATACTGATGATTGATGGCAATGTTAAGAGTTTCGGTATTTTAGTATGAAGCGTTCTATTGTTCAGATATTGTACCCACGTGTTTTAAAATATCGCTTTTTCATAATGAAACACTATTTAGAGGAGTATCAGTACTTTGGGCTGCGACAAAATCAATTTAAAGTAAGCAGTGCCAATCACAAGTCGTCTCCTATCAGACTTTGACATTTTTAAAAGTCTTGAAATTCTACAAAATACAGAAAATAGCGCATAGACTGCGAGCACGAGGTCTTAAGGTCTCGTAATCGCTGATTTTTAAACAACCCCGTCTCTTGGGAAACTCCGTAGACGTCTATAGATCTATGAGTCTGAGCGTTCAAATAGCGTGTTTTCATCCCACGGACATTTTATTAAATAAACTGGCCTGCACCGAGATTTTCTGGCACCTACAGCACTTTCCTGCTTAAATCATAACAATAATTGGCTATCTGCTCATTTCTTAAGAAACATACGTTTGGCCAACAATTTTGTATTCTTGACTCCCTTTCAGCCAAATCATCATTTAGTAACCCGATACCTATGGAGTTATCGAGAGCTTCAACCCGGCAATAATTTGACTTTTTAGATAGCTTTAATCCTCCTCATTATTTTTCATGAGGTTAATTTTAACATTTAGCACAAAATTTGATATTTTTTTATTGTCAAAGTTCGATAGGAGACGAGTTGTGATTGGCACTGCTTACTTTAAATTGGTTTTGTGGCAACCCAAGGTACTGATCCTCCTCTAAATAGTGTTTCATTATGAAAAAGCGATATTTTAAAACAGGTGGGTACAATATCTGAACAATAGAACGATTTATACTAAAATACCGAAACTCTTAACATTGCCATCAATCATCATTATAGCCCATTTAGAGCAGGTTAAAATTTAATCAAATACGCATAGTTTTTCAAAAATGTTTTTATCTAAAAAAAGGCACTTTAATCATTAATTAAAACCGCATTATCATTTTTCTGAAAATCACTTCAAAAACTTTTCAAAACACCGACGAACATTCGGCCAGTAATTAGTCCAAAACAAGGTTTGACCAATTTCTTAGCAATTGTACAAAATTTAAATTTGGAATACACTCTCACGCATGCTTGGCTAACCCTTTTGATGCTAGAAACATACTACAATCATTAAAACCCTTTGAAATACACTTAAAGTCCTTTTAACCAAGATTTCGCATAGGTGCCCGCTTTTTTTGCAAAAGAGCGTATTAGTGATGTACTGAGCAACGGGCAATGAGTCATTAAAATTGTCTACCAATTGAACATCTAAAATCGATTTAATTTTATCGATATTCGAGTCAGTACATCTCTAGTCCAAATAATATCATAATAAATAACGATCATGTAGAATCGTTTACTCTTTACACATAATTTTATCGATACTAACATTATTCAATAATAATTTTAAATAACTAAAAAAAAATATCACTAAAATATTTTACTGTATTTATTCTTGAAACTTTAAAATCAAAATAATTATATAAAAATTGAAGTAATTTGGCATTTAACGGCAGCTATATTTTATTTCTACAAATAACAAACACATTTATTACTAAGTACAAACAATACGAGCTTGAATAAATTATCACACATTCCATTTTAATGATTATGATCTCTATTTTAACACTTTTAAAGCCTATTTTACTGCAACAGTATTTTAACCGCAACTTTTGTACTAAGGCATCTATTTACACTGTTCCTTTTTATTTAAATTATTTATACTGAATAGGAAGGTCGAGTGAGGTGAAACTTAAAATAATTAGATAATAAATAAATAAATAAACTTCACATGTATACTTAATAACAAAAATATTTGTGACGAGTTTAGTCGATTACGATTGATCGATAAGAATCGACTAAAAAGTGTGCGTAAAAAATGATACTAACGTGAAAACGGACTATGCGTTCGCGCGAAAATGTACTTAGACGATAATAAGACAATTCTACTTTGTGTCAAAGTTCAAAATAATGAAGATCTGAGAGCTAATTTAAGTGACGGCTACTGTAATAAGCCGTTGCTGTAGAATATGTAACGAAATGTATATTATAACCAATAGAACAAAGATAATTAAATTTATTCGAGTTCCCTTTTACTTATAGATCGTTAGTCGATCTCGATCTCGAAACACAGGCATTGTTTTATTCGATACTTAGTCGAATTGATTCGAATAAAAGCTTGTGTTATACAGCCAATATGGAAATTTTATTCAAGAAAGAATAAAGTCACCTACTAATCGATTAGAGTCTATTCGATTACCTATTTATAAGTAAAAAGGATACTAATTTAAGGTTTTAACTGTAGAACAATGTCTACACTTAGCGGTCTATAGGTAAACGATAGAAATTGTTATATTAGAAGTTTTGGAAAAGTAAATGAAAATTCTTGTTGTTGAAATCATACATTGGTATATGTATATGTTGGCAACATTTACCAATATGGCGGGTTATTAGTATTCCAAATTCAAATAAATGTCAAAAAATTGATTGTTACAAAAGGATAAATATTTTTTTCCCAATATTGGTAAATGTTTGCAACTTAGGAATTAAAAAATGTTTGAAATTATAAAAATTGTTTGTTATTGGGACATTTTACATACATTTAACTTTTTGAATCACTTGTTACTCGGTATTTACTGTTTCGTGTTGTATGGGGGCAAGACTCAATGCGACTCAAATAGCACTGAAAACATAGACTTAGCTGGGATCTAGAGAGTGGACACTTTTAATTCATATACTAACTATGTATATCAAAAAATGTGTGCTCTGGACATTCGTTGGTGAAAAATTTAGATCTAAATAAGTCCTTTGCAGTTTTTTTTGTTAAATAGAGTACTCTTTATCTGATCCCAAATAAGTCTATGCACAGAAAAATAAAAATTCTATTTCTCCACTCAAACAATATTATCTCGAGCACGCCGTTTCAAAACAAATTCATATATATTTTCAATAGTAATGTAATTGTTACATTTTATAAGCAAATACGTTTTAATAATAACTGTTAACTGTATATATGTTGGCGTATTTACTATTATATGTAATAGAATGTTATCCGAATATTATGTACTTGTAATTAAAGTTTCGGAGTGGCAATTGTTTGTAAAGGCTAACGATTATTATGTAAATGCTTGTCTGTTTGGTAACGAGCCAGATAATGAGCTTAGCTTCGAGTGCTATAAGGCTGCATCAAAGTTGTGTATAAAGAAAGAAGGAATAAGTGCGGTACTAAGCCTTTTATTTAAAAACATTCAATTGCTAGTCTGCCAGCCGAATTGAACAGACAAACTTCCCTATGCCCCCGAAATTCAACTTTAAAGTAACTGACTAAAGGTTGATTTTCTCTCACCAAATATATTCGCTGGTCTGTTGGTTCGGCTGCTACAATATATTCTAGGTTTGTGTGCAGCTATTGTGTGTTTAAAGGTTTCATTCGTTTGAACGCTGTCTATGCGTTTTGCGGCAATAATCCAATATGAATAATAGTGTATGCGGTCGGGTATCCCGTCAGGAACAATTTTCTTTGCTCAGAAACTGACAAAAGCTCATTATATAACTTCTGCCAATCAACTCCGACCGCAAAATATGGGAACTTGGTTCCAAAAAAACTTCTTTGTAATATATTAATTTGACAAAAACGTATGATATCCGCACACAACAGTTGTTTAGCTCATTTAGAATACTGTTGTTATTAAAAAAAAAAACTCATAAGACTATGTAACTATTTTTCGTGCATTTACTGTAATCCTTTTTACTATTTAGTCTTTAGACAAGGTGATATTTTAAATCTATTTTCTTGTTTAGGAATACCTTTTCATACTGTGTGTATATATATTGACGTTGATGTTTGAACATATTAATCTTAAGATATATCTTATTGACCGAACACTAGAGTTAGGTGTCTATCGGGAAATCTTCAAATTGCAATAAAATTATGCATAAATATTATTCGATACAAAAATGTTTAATGAATTAAGAGAAGTATATGGCAATTTTAAATTAGTAGTTTAAAAAGATGTTTTAAATTGGATTTAGAGTTTACTACTTTTTATTATAATTTGTGTATATCGTCGGCGTTCCGCCGGAGGTTTCGACTTCAAAACATCATGACAATAAATAAATAATGTTCTATTTTTCTGAACGAGTACATGAACCGATCATGTTTACTCTAGTGAGACCGCAAGCTACTCACTGCGCTTTATTTTACAAAAATGCTTATTAAGGCCATTGATATTTTCTACTAATATTCAATCAAATTATACGCTTTTTAATACAATCGCATTCCAATGGCCAGAAAACGATGCATTTAAATAATTATTGTTCCTTAAATAGAATATAAAGTTTATCTTATTCATTGGGTATTTTGCTATTATAGACATAAGCATAATATTGCATTTAGATAATTAACTGGATACAGAACGGGGCTTATTTTATTAGCGATCTATTGAAACCGTTATTTCATCTAATACAGAATTATTGTATGTTCAAAATGTTGAAAAAAATATTGTCTATTTTGACCTCTTCAAACTAAAATATATGTGAGCCTAGCATGAGGTATTTGCGAGAGCAAAATAATATAATATACAGCAACAATATACAAAAGTAACGTATGTATTTCAAACATGTTTTTCTTAACATAGTTGCAGTAAGTCTAAAATAGTTTTTATTTTCGTTCACCAACTAAACTAGTAGATTAAAAGTAGTGTTGCTAGGCTCACAAGATACTAAAGAGGTCCCTATACAAATAGTTATATACGCATATTTACTTTCAGAGTTTAAAAATACTACAAAATATTAATATTCTTGAGCTTTCAATGCAGTTTGCATTGCGCCCTTATGTACAGGAACTCAAGTGTCCGTGCCTTCTATAGTGATTAAATTCAGTTTTTAACAGCTATGCTTTCACATTTACGTTTAGAGAAATACCTTCTACGTAGAATATTATCATGAATAATATCCATTTGACGGCAAAAATAGAGAAAAATCGTTATGTTCTCTTAAATATGCTGTTATGTAGAAATTATAATGGGTTTCGTTGTACAGTAGAACACAAAGCCATCACTATGTAATCCATGTATTTTGTTCGATGACGTCACAAATGGTCGTCATTCCCATAGACGTTATTTAGTGAGATAAAACCAGTACTTAACACCGTAGCCTATTAAGTTCGCTCGTTGCAATATTTAAAAAACTTATATAAGCTTTAAAATATATTTATATTTTAGTTAAACCCTCCTAATTTTTCCTATTATTTTGTGGCAACGACAATACTGTATGTATTGCTCAAATTATGCTCATTTTTAATCCTTGTACTTATTTCTATAGTGATATTAATATTTTATTCGTGTAACGAACTGCGGTTCGTGTTTGATTATAAGTTTAATCTTGTGTTTTTAATTGATCTGTGAGGATTAGCGGGCGTTGCCTGCCTTGTACTTAGAATAGATGACAGAAATAAACATTTACCTAGTATCATTTATGTGTTTTATTTTATTGTAAACAATGGCAGTTAGTGGATGTTAATATACACTCAGTGTTAGTACGAACCAGTCTTTGGAAGAAACAAATATATCGTTGCAAAGACTATGCTCTTATTTAAATTATTTATTTTGAGTAGATTTCAACAAGCCAACACTCGAGCAATCACTTTTTTAAACATTTCTTTGTATTATATTCAGTCTTAAGAAATAATATGTCACCTCTATTCTGAAGTGAAACATTGAAATCTACTCAAGATTTTTTATTAATTACAAACTTTAAAGTAACTCCAATAACGTTGCTTTTTCATTGGCAAGTTAACAATACAAGTGCGTTATAAAATTGTATATTATTTTAGTATAATATTGGACTAGGGTTACATATAGTATGGAAGTGCTTATTATTACTGCTATGTGATAATTTCTTAATATTTTAAATAATAATATACAGTATTGTGTTTGAAAGCATTCAGAAACACTGTGGGCAATAGGCATGGAGAATAAAAACATAGGCAAGAGGCGACTAAATGCCTCAACGAGTGGAACAGCGAATAATCAAAGAAACCTGAACCTTAACAAGAATAATTAAGGTATATTTATTCACTCCTTAAAATAAAAAACCATAGTTACTTATTTCATACAGGAAATAAAATTAATAACTCTTGAAAACAAAGAAACAAAAATAAGAATAAAATAAACAATGGAAGACTTAAAAGACAAATGAAAATATTTCCACTTTGAATGACAATATTTATTTTTGGAAATTAATAAAACAATCATTTTAAATGAGATAAAAATCTCAAGTAAAAAAATACTGAACTAAGCAACCTTGTTTTGAGATCTATATTAAAATTATGTATTCATACAATAAAACTACTGGCTGACTATAATTTCGATGAAAATAACTTGTTAGGACATCAAAAGGAAGTACAGGATTCTGCTATTATTCAAAAAGCAGTCTTATTACGTAGGTTTAAGGAGGAAAATTGGGTATGTATTATCCTATCTAGCCACCACTATAATCAAGGCACATCTTAACAATATTTTCTATAATGATTCCTAAATTCACTAATTTCCTTCTACATTACCGATCTCCTAAGTTATAATACCTGGAAGAAGTTAACTAAAGCCACCATTTGTAGTAAGAGGCGACTCATTATTATTTTTCTACTACACTATATTTAGGGCAATAAAGTTCTCGAGTGGCAATCGCGACCCAGAAAACGCAGCGTGGGCAGGACAACCACAATTTGGATGGACGGGCGATCTGGCCAAGGTTGCCGGGAAGCAGTAGATGCAGGTTGCTGAAGAGGTTGATTGCGAACCTTGGGGGAGGCCTTTGTCCAGAAGTGGACGTCTTTCGGCTGACACGACGACACTATATTACAATTCTTAGAAAAAGTATTCATATATTGCCATTGTCGCTTGGCCACAAGGGACTGTCGCATCGGTCTCTCCAAAGGGTGGCTTAATTCTAGCTACAACTTTTTTTAAAGACTATTCCTAAACTTTATGTAAAATATAATTACCTAAATTAAAAAGTAAAAACAGAATTCGACTATCCAGGCAATTAATTTTATACCATTATTTTTTAATTTAACAAACCTTGAATAAATTCAACAACATTAAAAAAGTAAATTCCAACAAAAAATTTAAATTTGTTCATGAATTGCTGCAAATAAGCTATGTATGACCAATCGTTTAAATAATATGGCGTTCAGGTCATTCATATTAACTTATTTTAATACTTCAATGAGGATAATGATTGAGAAATCACAAGCGTACCAAGTCTTAATTATAGAAATTATGCTTTGCATTGTTGAGACAATTCTCATGATACATTTAATTCATTCCTATAGGATACCAACTATAATATTCAACCAACATTCCTATTCATTTGAATTCATAACATATCCCTAACAAATTCGTTTGTATTCTTCTCCCAAATCTTACCCGATCTGTACAGCCTATAGATTTTATTGCTAACTAAATTCTGACCAAACTTCGTCATCGCACCTTCGAACTTGTGTTGGAATACCTGCATCTGTGTCTCATTGTACCCCACGCCACTAGGATTGTATTGTTTCGGATCCCTACACTCAGTATACTTGTGTGCAGCCAATATTTCTATTGGCAACACTTTAGTACTCGAGTTAACAGTAAATATATCTTCGAATGTCTGCATGGCATCCAAATTCCTCACATATACTGACTTCAATTCTTGAGACATCATGTAGTAATGTGTCTTCTTCATTATCTCAGGATAACCTTCCTCAGTCCTGTCATCATCAGCTTGATTCAAACAGAACAAAAGAGGTTTCACTTCCAGAGTTTTAAACTTCCTTGTTGGGTCAAAATCATTGAATATTTCTTTAACATTATTGTGTACTCTTGGTGCTAAGAACTCGTCCCAAGCCATCACCATAGCATGACTTACTTTTTCAGCTTCCTCTTTATCATATCTAAAATTCCTGAACAAGCAATCAAGCTCAATAGCATCCCTAACAATACTATAAGACTTAGCAAATATAAATGGATAGTTCAACGGGAAGAATTGTATGTTCCACTGGGTTATATCAGTTGGCAGTAAATTCAGTCTCCGGATAATATCTTCAGATATCATGCTGTCATATATGGTGAAGTAATTAACGCCCATCATGTGATGAAAGACTAGGAACTCTATGAATGAATCCCTGGATACCAATGGCACTTGATTTGGTATGACACAAATGGCTGGTTCTATGTTATTGACGAATTTGATACTGCTACTCTCTCTAGGCTTTCTCTTAGTATTCACTTCTATAACTCTGTTAATTGGGGCATGTATTGGGTTGATATTATAATCATTCATGTAGAAACTTATCCCTTTTGGTTTACCCAAATTCTTGTTCAGTGAACACTGGAAGATGTATAAGCGGAAATCATTGATTGGTTCTGATACAATTTTGTAAGTGAACCTGCCTGCTTTTGGTTTGTTAGTGTTCTCCAGCCAGATGTTGCAACGAAAGTTCGGTGGGACGTGCGCCTTACCGATCACTATAGTGTCAATGTTATGGGCATGCATTGGCGTCAACTTATCATACTTCTGATATGATCTCAAGAAAGATGAATAGGAGTAAAAGTTTTCGTCAATCTGCTGAAACAGTGGCGGCGTTTCACGGATTTCCATCGACGAGTTTCGGAGTATTTCAGACAGCATCGTCGCGTTAAACCCGGGGCCGCAGAACTCGATTTCAGACAGCCCCGGTTTGCCAAAGAAATTCAGTACTTCTAGTACATATCTAAGCCTGTAGTATTCGTGGCGGTATATGAGTAATGTAACAATACTCATAAAGCACACTATGACGAGTATAAGTTGATAATATTTCCTCATTGTGGTGGTCCCTGCTGAGTTTCGCGAAGTCTTCATTTATTCACCGGCATCTAGAAGCATTACGTATGTTTGACAAATTGGAGACTTACTATAAATACAAGATGTACAATGGATAAAGTTGTATAACTTACCTATTCACTCATGAACAGAAATAAAACTAAAATAATAGTTTTTAACTACGCTTTTCATTTCACAGCATTGCAGATGATTGTGATGAATGAATGAAGAAATTATGAATAGACCAAGTGTCAGTGACCGACCACTACTTACTACTGTCACGTTGACACTGACTGCTGAACATTTGACATTCTAATGTGTTCATTTTCTGTATGTTGGTCATCCCGAATTTAGTTTTTCTCGTTAGAGGTGAGATTATTCGGTATGAGATAAATAAAGATAAAAACTATGTCTTTGTGTGATTTATGTATTACTCATGTATTACTGGAGTTGTTCATCAAGCAGAGTGATAAGACTCTTGAAAAATAAGCCACTTGATAAGCAAGCCCGTGTCAAAGCTATAAATACTCCTTTACTTTTGGTAGACCACATTTATACGCTGCGGCAGGTTACACAGAAGACCGAAGAGTATAATCAGTAATTGGCGTTTGTAGACTGCAAAAAACATTTCGAAGGAGAGAAAAGATCAGCCTGCCTGAAATTAGTTTTATACATTAGTCGATTAAGCATTAATAGTCTGAATGCGAACCTCACCCCTAGTCAAATGTCAATTCTGCCAAAGTAACAAAATAAAACCAAAAGCGAGCAAGTCATCGGCGTTTTCATGGAATGTCTTGTATAGTTGAATAGAAAATAAAATAAATTCTAAATATGTCCACCAATAAGGAAGAGACTTTGAGACAGTTTTGCGATGTTACTGGCGCGGATGAGGGTCGGAGCAAGTTTTTCCTGGAGTCATCTAACTGGCAGCTAGACGTAAGTGAATTACTTGTTTTAACACCTTTTTGATGTTTTTCGCGTCATATTAACAGTTTATCAGCACGGTTGCAATGTCAGTGTCCCTTTTGAATTGAATTTCATCAGTTTTGTTTTGGTTTTGACCTAAATTTGAGGCTTGCACTCTGTATTGGTTAAAATTCTTGTTATGCTTAAAACAAAGATCATTATGCAGGCACATTAGTTACGTCGCATTAATTTAAGTATAAGCTATGTTTATGTAGCGTTTACATGATATAGATGATTTACATGAGCTGTATAATCAATAAGTTTTCCAGATTTGTGTATTGGTCAATGAATGCACCATATTTATTGGAGATTGCTTTGTTGGCTGTTCAATTTTAACAAAAGTTCGTCAACTAAGTAGTTTCTTTTTATGGAGAACTAAACAAGAATCTTATAAGAGTGTCTCTTAACACTATTCTAATGCTCTAAGCTTACAAACAACCACTGGCACATGTCACCTAACAGAAAACAGTTTATATACTCTCTACAGTCGACAAAAAAATACCCACAAAAAATAACCTGTAAACAAATTGCAGGTAGCCCTATCCAGCTTCTACGAGCACGGTGGTAACGCAGACGAGGCCCCAGCTAACCCTGCAGCGGCTGCCTCATCCCTGCCAACACTATCAGACAGTGATATGGAGTCACCTCCTGGGTCGCCTCTCGCAGCCCAAAAGAAAGACAAGAAGAAGGCACCAAGCTCAAAGTTTGCGACCTTAGACTCTTTGCAGCAAGAGAGCTCCAGTGATGAGGAAGAAGGTGAGATTTATGAACATCACATTAAAATCTTATCAAAGTTATCCTGTCCTGGTTTTCAATTGGCATGTTCAATGCTCATTGGATCATTCAGATCTGAGTTGGTACATTGGTAACATCATTCAATTATAACATGAGTGCATTTCTGTTCAATTTATAACATTTGGTAAGAGTAGCATCTGAAGACACAACCCTGATTTAAGTGTTCTACTATGTAGAGACTGTAGTATCCAAGACTCGTATACCTTCTTTGCAAAGGGTAATTAGGTTTATTTCTCAAATGTAAAATGTGGTTAAAATACTTTTTGCAAGAACCAGCATGATTCTGCTACAAATATGATATTGCAATGAGGCATGTGCAAAGCATTCTCGAAAAAGTGCATTCCATCCAATGTAGCTAAACACATAGGCAGTCATCACACTCAAAAATCATAGGGCATTTCTAATTAAAACAATAAACCAATCCCTTAAAAATTAAAACAGGTTTTTTTAAAACAGTAAGAAAAAATTGCCGATGGCTAACACAGCGAATACAAGTTAGAATGCATGAGTACTTTGGCGACCGAGCGTCTTGTTCCAAAGACAAAACTCCTCCCCTGAGTGAACACGAACCTTCTGTTAAGGACGCCTATGCACAGGCAGTTGATGATGGGATCTCAAACAATTCCGACTTCTCCCAAGAGATGCATAGACTGAAAGTCGAAGTGGAGAGATTGTTGTGTCAGAATAGTGAGTTGAGGAAAGAGATTGCAAGAATGAAAGGGGAGGAGCCTCCTGATGCGAATGAGGCAGGTCTGTGCATTCTGTCTTGTAGTGTGTTGGTTGTAGATACAAGAGGTATTCACTAGGTCTCGATGTCTTGAAAGCCTTTCCACATTTCTCAATGTCGTGTAAAATATGAAGTTAAACTGCATTTTTGTGGGTCGCAGTCTTCTCTTCGTCGCAAGGAAAGCCATAAAATCTTGCAAATCACGCTTTCTTGCAAAGTCACTTGTTTGGCATTAGTTGAACAGGACATTACCTAGTGAATACCGACCTTGAGATCACTACAGATAGACTGTATAGACCTAACTTGTTCGAAACCAGTTATGACCTAGAAATGTCCCCATCTTTGTTATAATTTAGACCAGGGAATTCCCCGACTTTATTACGCGGGACACTTTATGTATTTGTTTTACGTAGACTGATAATTCCCCGATATCTACAGATAGACTGTATAGATTTGCTTTAAAATTTTATCAATTATGAACTAGAATTCCCCCATCTTCCTAATATTTTAGGCGGGGAATTCCCCAAATGTTATTGCGGGGCATACAGCAAACAGTCCCTGATATTAATGAACGGTGCCCACGCTTTATTGAGTCTTTATCTCGGCAAGATAAAGTTCGGTACTAAGTATTCATAAACTGGTTTCTGCCAGCGGATTCTCTTGTTTCCCGAGAAAATAAAGTACTCCCCTAAAAAGTAGCCTATGTTATTATTCTTTATAAGCCATTTTACTGCTAAGCTTCATACCAGTTCTGTAGAGTGTGTTTTTTCTTCAGTTAATTTGTTTCTAATAGTTTCCGTATTCATTGTTTCAGGTCAAGCATTCTATGCAGGTGGTTCGGAGAGGTCTGGACAGCAGATCTTAGGACCGGGGAAGGGGAGAAAGGACATAGTCACTGAAGTGTTCAAGAGTGTTAGAGAGTAAGTAATGCGATTTAGCCAAATAAACACTGACTGTGTTTCATAGGGCACGTTAAACTGTAGGTCCCGGCTGTCATTGAACATCCTTGGCAGTCGTTAAGGGTAGTCAGAAGCCAGTAAGTCTGACACCAGTCTTGAATTGGGGTATTGGGTTGTCCGAATAACTGGGTTGAGGAGGTCAGATACGCAGTCGCTCATTGTAAAACACTGGAACTCAGCTGCATCCGGTTAGACTTTAAGCCGACTTCAACATAGTTGGGAAAAGACTTATCAGATGATGACATTTTGATAAACACATACATATGTACAAACATAACAAACCTACCTAATACTGACTACTAAACTTGTCCTCAAAGATATACTTTAATGTAGTTCGGTAATTATGTTTAGCTCATCCCAAACGTGATGGCGGGGAAACCATTTCTAGATATCAGAGGCCGTTGGAAAGAGCGTGATGTGTATGTGAGCTGCTATTAAGTTTGGCGAGATCTTTACCAAAGATAAAATGAGGCGTTATTTCTCATAACTTTTGTTGTATTACAGGCGCGGTGCAGTCGTGTTTGAAGATGAACCATCTTCGACAAGCCGAGGGCGTTCAGCTTTCAGCGGTGTTGGATACAGACTTGGTAAATATAACAACCACTTTCAAGTTGTGAAGGGTGGGCTTTTGGGGGGCTTTCCTCGTATTTGATTTGACTTTTGACTTTCAGAAGGTCTTGCATTTAAGTCCAGTAAGGCAAAAGTTTAATAATAACATAAACATCCCTTTTATTTATCAAGTTACATTATTTTTTTTCAGGTCAAACAGCTGATGACCACGAACAAGCTCCACCTGCAGGCAATCAGCAGCAACAAGTAAGTTTTTAACATACTTTCACATATAGGACAGGAAGAACAGTAAGCATAGCAATGTTATCACTATATACATACATATGTAGTATAAAACAAAGTCGCCTTTTCTGCTCTTATGTCCCATTGTATGCTTTTAAATCTTCAAAACTACGCATCCAATTTTCATGCGGTTTTTTTAACACGCTTATATCAGCTTCACTTGTAACTATGTATGTAAGAAAATCTTAACTAAGAAACGTAACAAAAAGTATGTTTTTTAGTTTTTTTAACTATTTTTGTTTTTAACAGATAGATAATTAAAGAGCAAGGTTTACATATATGTACAATAACATCCATCAAATAGTGGGGAAATACTGTTTGAAGTCGGAACAGGTCGCTAGTCTATACATATAATAAAATGATAGGAAAGTCAAAACTGTACATGGAATATTTTTTTAAAAGAATACTTGGGGGGGTGATCCATAATTGATTCTTAACCCAAATATGTAGTTTTTAGAATTTTTGTCTGTATGTCTGTTTGTCTGTATGTTTGTCCCGGATAAACTCAAAAAGTACAGCATGGATTAAAATAAAATTTTGCATGACTATTACCTGGGGGCCGGTTCAACACATAGGCTATATATTATCACGCTATCACCTAAGGGGGATGAGCAATGAACAATTAAATGCACGAGAATGCAGACGAAGTCGCGGGCAACAGCTAGTAAAAAATATTACGAAGAAAATTTCCGAGTCAAATAGATTTCATGTCTAATATTACATACAAGATCTTCAAACGACTTATATTGTAATGCCCTTTCAGACCGACCAGCCGCGTTCGGTTCGCCTGCGCCTGTACCGCGAGGGCTTCACCGTGGACTCGGGGCCGCTGCGTCACTACACAGACCCTGATCATGCTGATTTCCTCAACTGCATACGTAGAGGGTGAGTTTGTATGATACAGTGAGTGAGTGGGTATACAGGGTGTGTCGTTCACAATCTTATTAAATCTAATCACATATACTTTATGATATTCTATGGCGAATTGTAAAAAAAATAAGCTAATCCATTCAGTGGTTTAGCCACAGGAGTCATTTTTCGTTTTTCTAATTTACAACATCATGTGTAAAGCAGAGATAAAGTTAGGAGTATCGTATGTTTTGATCAGTTGACAACTGTCAGTTTTCAAGGGAGAGTTTCAATTGTTTGTAATGACTGACTTTTATATGGTGTTCTAATTTTCGCACATTTTTATTCTATTTACTTTGTTTGAAAAATGCATTTTTTTATTTATATGTATTTTTCTTTTTCCTTTGCGCTAATCGACATATAATAACCAGTATATTAACGCATTTTATTTAATGTGATTATGAACGACACACCCGATATAAGTTCATCGTATTGTGAGTGAGTGGGTATAATATCACTTCATCGTATTGTAAGTGAGTGGGTATAAGACTTTATCATTTTGTGAGTGAGTGGGTAAATGTCCTCATTGTTTCGTGAGTGAGTGGGTATATGACTTCGTCGTTTTGTGAGTGAGTCAGTGGGTAAATGTCCTCATTGTTTCGTGAGTGAGTGGGTATATGACTTTGTCGTTTTGTGAGTGAGTGAGTGGGTAAATGTCCTCTATGTTTCGTGAGTGAGTGGGTATATGACTTCGTCGTTTTGTGAGTGAGTAAGTGGGTAAATGTCCTCTATGTTTCGTGAGTGAGTGGGTATATGACTTCGTCGTTTTGTGAGTGAGTGAGTGGGTAAATGTCCTCTATGTTTCGTGAGTGAGTGGGTATATGACTTCGTCGTTTTGTGAGTGAGTGAGTGGGTATATGACTTCGTCGTTTTGTGAGTGCGTGAGTGGGTAAATGTCCTCTATGTTTCGTGAGTGAGTGGGTATATGATTATATCTATATTCACCTTTCGTGGGTGAGTGTTTGAATGAAGACAAGGACATAAAAAAATACTTTTAGGTAATATAATCGCAAAGATAACTCCACATATCGAATGTTAACTTAGGTAGAACATAAAAAAAAAAACATTTTATTTTTTAATTTCCCGCTACCAGTCGAAGCATTCGCCTTTAATATTAACATAATTTATATTTCTATAGCGAGATTCCCCCTGAGCTGTCGGGTTCGGGCGAGGTTCGCGTCTCGCTGGAGGACCGGCGCCACGAGGAGTGTCCGCGACACATCGCCAAGCCGCAGCCCTTCTCCGGCAAGGGACATCTGCTCGGCAGGTAAATATGCAAAAAGGCGAGGCAGATAATGTGGTAAAAATTTCTACTAATATTATAAAGCTGAAGAGCTTATTGGCTTGAACGTTCTAATCTCAGGAAGTCAGGTTAGATAGCCCATTTTCCCATCGAGCCCATCGAGGAAGGCTACTTTTTATCAGGGTTCGTGCAGAGGTTCCCATGGGATGCAGGTGAAACCGCTGGCAGAAGCTGGTATTATATAAAAGGGGTGGGCAAATGATGTGGCAAATATTATACACTGGCTTCCGCCTGCGGCTTCGCTCTCGAGGTGTGTCTTTTTATCATCGAGGGTATCACCTATCTACGTTTTTGCGTGAAAGATTAACAAATATACATCCATACATACATTCTCACAAACTTTAACATAATATTAGTAGGCACCACCCTATGCAGGTGGGTAGTCAGAAGCCAAAAGAGTCTGATAACGCAGATGAGTCATTCCCGACTACAGTATTTTATTACCTGATTACAAGGATTCGTTCGGTCTTTTATAAAACAGTACAATAACACATATGTGTGATATTTCCAGCCCCACGCCACCGACAGTGGGCGCCACAGCGCCGGTGGCGGGCGACGCGGGCGACCGCGCCGCCAACCAGCGCGCCGCGCAGGAGGCTGTCAAGCTGGACGATGCTGCACCCGTCACTACTATACAGGTACAGGCTTTTTATAGTACCACTGCTGGACATTGGTCCCATCTCATGGGACAACCTAATAGACAGACATGTGTTGCTGGGTAGTTTCTTGCGCCATTTATTCTTCCCAGAAAACACATAGGAAGTGGTGAAGAGCGGGCGCTTTGGGGGCTGTCTTTTGTTTTTGACGTTCGAAAAGTGCCGATTTATCAGCCTTATATGAATAAACGTTTTTGAGTTGAGTTTGAGGTAGTGAATGAGCGTTAATCACCAGGCTTGCTCAATGTGGGTTGGTGATTTTAGACTCAAGACCTCGGCATGGATTGACCAGGTTACCTCAACTATATTATTAGTAGTCATTCAATCTAATATACCGTTAGGAAGAACAATTACCTAAATTATATCAATATCTTTAAGGACGGCACTTAAAGCAGTCGTCCCCGAATGCTACTCAATAGCAGTCGGGTTTGAGAAAACTCTGACAACACAGGCTTGCACCCTGCAGCTCACTCGATTAGAAAATTAAGATCAATATCTTTTAATAAATATTTTTAGTAACAAAACCTTAACAAGCCCGATTTAATTTTCAGTTCCGCCTAGCGGACGGCAGCCGCCTCACAGGGCGTTTCAACCACTCGCACACAGTGGGTGACTTGCAAGCGTACGTGTCCCGCGCCGAGCCCGCGTACCAGCTGCAGGCATTCGTCCTTCTCACCACGTTCCCCAGCCGCGAGCTGGCCGACCCGGCCGCTACCCTCGCCCAAGCAGACATACTCAATACCACCCTCCTCCAACGGCTCAAATAGACCTTAAAAACCATGTAATAAGGTCCATTCTCGGTTAACAGCGCCCGTTACTTACGACGTTTCACTTTTTAGCTCGTTTTTTTTGTTGAGATTTTGCGCAAATGTGGTCTTTTTGCGCAGAATTGGTGTTTTGTGAATATACTTGAAGATTCTTGTAGTACTGTAGTTATTCAGTGACGTTTATACATTCTATCTATATTGTAATATTTTGCGCAAAATCTCAACACGGGCGCAAAGTTTAGCGCAATTCGAACACACGAATAGAACGCTCCAAAACGCATTTATAGATCGGCTTTTAGGATTTTTAAAGTTTAAACTATTGGTCCGTTTTGTTCGTGTGTTTACTATTTACGTATTTTTATACGTAACGAAATGGGCGCTGGAGCTATTTATACGCGATCTCGCGAGTGAAACAGTGTATTGGTCAATAAATAAAGTTTTTAAGTTCCTTTATGATGGTTTATTTTAATGGGGGAGGGGAATATGAGGACTACAAAGAACTCAAATCAATTAAAATAATAGTGAAAGAATATCTCTCATTTTCAACAAATGATCCTGAACGGCTTATAGGCCAAGGTCGATCCGTTTATTTTCAAAATATTTTACAGGCGATATCTGAGGAATTTTCCTCGATTTCATTCTACTACAACGTTGTTTTTTTCGTTGTCACTGGCCTATTACTATTGTAAGGTGACGTGTGCTTACTGAACTAAAGTGTTTATAACATAAAAGAAACTTTTTCATCATAGAAAAAATCTATTTCTTTATTCAATAAAATTACAAAATATAATTTATTCGAAACGTAATTATAAGGTACAATTTACTATAAACTATATCACTCAAAATTATCCATAATACTATACATATTAGGTACATTAATGTAAGCACGTAATAATTACAAAAAATACTCATGATTTGTTCGTACTTCCGAAGTACCGATGATCACATATAGGCTTCCCGCCTGATTTAAAAGCTCAACGGTCGAATGGGCGCCATCTTGTCTACGCTTGAATTTGGAACGCTGTTCAAAATGGCCGCTACGAGCAGCACGCCGCTTTAGGGAAGTTGCATGCGCACGGGTCCGTTGTTATACACGTCGCGGGGCAAATGCAGTCACAAGCTATAAAAATACAAAGAGTTTATTAAGGTTTGCCAGACTATACTAGACCTTATTGCTCGAAACCCCTGGAATGCTAGCAATAAGTACCAAGAAGCTTGTTGACTTACAGATGTGCTATTTAACCATAACGATAAATCGAACTATTTTCAGTTGTCAAATCTCCAATTGACCAATGGATGGCATTTCAAGACTGGTTATGGTTTGGTTAAGTATAACTGCAGTAAAATGGTGCAACTTGCCCTTATTATAGGTATATACCTAACTAACATAATGCATCTAACGTAGTTTTGTAGGTTAATTGAAAAAAAAAATTATAAAATGTCAAATGATTTGGAAATTCTTGGATTACCTATTAGAACTAGCGAACGCCAGATCTACGTTATATTATAAAGGCTGATACATTGTACTGACTCTCGATCTATATATCTATGCCTCATATGAGTACACAAGACTTTTTATACTCACGTTTGCAATCGCCGTACTGGCACGGATCCATGTATTCAGTGCAGTCTTCACCGGGAGGCAGGAACGATGACCGATAAATAGTTGTGCCTTCCAACTGGAAGCAAAATATATCAACATTTTACTTCGATACTACTGGAACGATTTAAACATTTTGTTTTACTCTTAGTAAGCCTACTAAGCTAAAATATAGTCGAGCTCTCAATCGAAAATATAGGCCTTGAAAAATACGCGCAAAAAAGAACGTTTGTTTTACCAAATAAAATATAGCCGACCTAGATAGTGTAATCACCAGATGACACAAATACCTGCCTAGGCTACCTATATTTAATTTGGTTAAAAATAATTCGTTATCTTTTTGGCCCGATAGGAATTTTACATTATTTGTAGAGGCTAATGTCAAAATTCTATCTCGAGTAAGGAAATCTACAGATCGAATATTCGGAACGGGGGTAAGTCAATAAATCGCATTATAAGATGAGTACTAACCCAGTAGTTAAATTCGAAGACAAGTCAAGTAAACGTTTTGGGGGCTGTCTTTTGTTTTTGATGTTCGAAAAGTGCTGATTGATCAGCCTAATTTGAATGAACGTTTGAGTTTGACAAAAAAAAAAATGTAAGGTTTTAATGCAATGGTCTGACCTTTTGGCATGGTTTCTGGTACTGTCCCTTGCATGCCCACGGCGGCCTCTGCGGCTGTGGCACACAGACCGGCTGGTACGACATCTTCTGTGTCGTTGTCGACTCCATTTTAGCTGTAGGTGGGTAAATAGAAAGACCATTATATTGCACAGTAATGGCGATGCCAAGCAAATTCAAGGAATTATTTGGTGCAGAAAACTGAGAAAAAACTCAAGTCAAGACAACTGGACATAAAAATTCATAGTAAACCAGTTCTTATAAGAAACTATCGTTTATGTTGTCTCTTGGGCCTTTCAAATTTAAAATTTTTTAGGTAAAGAGAGTCCCTGTTTTGGAGGACCGTGGGTACTCGTTACCAGTTTCTTTTAGATTAAACTCCAGCATCATTTGGCACATTTGAAAACGTTAAAAAAGATTGAGTACCTGCTGGCTTCTCATAGCACTTGAGCGGAGCGTAGGACTCTGGTATCGCACATCGGCCAGGATCCAAGAACGACATGCGGTTGATGGTCCGGTCTGCAGACAATAATGGTAAAAAATGTATAATTTGTTTGAAAATCAAGAGTACCTACCTACATAAAACAAAATACAAACGATCATGTTGTGAGGAAGATGATGAGCATGTATGTGGATGGATATAGTGGAGGGAGAAAAAAAAGGAACGATGGATAGATTGGAGAAAAGTCGAGATGGTTAGAAAGAACGTTACTTATGAGATGACGGCAGACAGAAGAAAACATGCTCTGCCGACTCCAAATAGAATTCGAATAGTAAGAGAAGTGCAGGAAGATAATGATGAGATCATGAGGTGTTAAAAAAAGTGAGAAGGTCAGATCAGTTGCTCCTGATAAAGCACTGTTACTAAGCTGTATCCCGTTACACTGGAAGCCGACCCCAACATAGGAAAAGGCTAGCCTAGGCAGATAATGACTCACTCTCAAACGGCTGTTCAACGCAATGGAACTTTGCCGGCGGCTTGCAGGATTCCCTGATGGCGCAGGGCTTCGGCACGTAGTCGTGTCTCTGCGTCGTGAGGTTCTGCATGGGGCCTTGCCCCCACATGTCGTGGTGACACGGTCTGATCGGCTGCGTCACGCATGTGGGATTCGGGAGGTACGATAGCTGAAAGTAGTAGGACAGGGTGTTTGACAGACATAACAATTTAAACAAATCACAAAAAAAAGCAAGAAATATAAACCGTCTTCAATTATTGAAGACACTTAAAACATTGTCCAAGTACGAAATATACAGCTCTTGAAAACCGCATTGACATACAAACATACAGGTCAAACTGAGAACCTTTATTTTGAAGCCAGTTAAGCAATGCTTGGCGCGCATGGGTGACCATTTTGTCACGAATAGTTCTTCAGTGTTTCGGAAGGCACGATAAACTGGCGGGTCCCGGCTGTCATTTACTTTGGCAGTCGTTACGATTAGGTAGTCAGAAGCTAGAGAGTCAAACCAGTTTTACCAAGGGGTATCTATCGGGTTGTCTGGATTGGCGACCACCATCATAGTTAGGAAAAGGGTAGGTAGATGATGAAATACAATTACCTTTTGTACAGTATCACCTTCCATTTGAGCGGTGGACGGGACGAGATTCGACGGAGGCCTGATCGGCGTAGGGATGGGGCACTTCGTCGGCAAGTAACTGAAAATCGAAAATTCTTTGTAAATTGTTATATACCTATAATTTTGCGGGAATTGCCTACGATATTCAAGTCTGGATTGAACCATGTTGATTGGAGCACCATCAAAATCCAGATCGAACCGAGATGGTAAAATGGAGCGTAATTGAAATATTACCTACATATATACAAAGTATACATAAAAAAAGTCTCTTTCTGTTTCTATATCCCATGCTGCATATAGTATGTACGCTGAAATCTTTAAATTTTGATTCTTGGATTTTGATGCGTTTTATTTAACAGATTGAGTGACTGAAGAGGAAGGTTTATAATAATGTAAAATAACATCCAGCACCCGTGCGAAGCTGGGACGGGTTGCTAGTGGCCTATAGTAAAAAAAAAACACATACCTATTCTTATAAATAGTCTGAGTTTCGAATCTCTTGGACGAGGTGACGGGGTTGTTACAGCTATCAGGAATGATGGCGCGCCGACGGCAATCACTCGCCGCGTCCAGGTAACTGAAAACGAAAACAGACGACATTAGTGAAAAAGAAGAGAAAGCCTGCTGCTACTTTTTGTTCATTTGGGCGGAGTAGATCCCACGGAACGTGGAAGCTAGTACAGTCAACTTCAGGTCAGTGGTAACAGTTTTATAGGAAAATCGTACTTTTTACTATTGAGTTAAGGTGCATGACAGTTACCACTGATGTGCAGTCTACCGTAGGTACTAGGAGTATTGTCTACATATAGTTCTGAATCTTAATTTAAGGCAAGGCTAGCACACGATAGCGATATCCGATAGTTTGAGGAGCATTTAAGGCTCCGTTTACTGTTAAAGTGTCAGTTAGTTATTTGATAGTTACTGCTATATGCCAAATAAAGGATGCTTATAATTTTTCCCAAATATTGCTACCTAAGAGATAATCCAAATGTTATAGTATATCTGTGCTATAACAGTAAACTGCCTTAAGATTACCTCATGGTATAGGTGGTATTCGCGTCCAGTTTCTGACAAGGCTTCTGATATTGCCCTTTGCAGGCCCATGGCAACGGCTCTTTGGGAAGAATCTGGAAGCAACATTTACTAGGTAATAAAATCCCTTCCATAACTCAAATTTCACAAATATTACAATCGTAAGAGCAGATGAAAAGCAACGATGACCGAAATGCTGACTGAAAAATTGCTACTCCAAAAACTTTCTGAAATTTTCTGCAACTGTTACGTATGTCTTTTCGATTTATTCCTGCAAAGTCATTTTTTGTGACTTAATCTTCTTTGCTCCTTCTTCACTTCGTGTACCCTGGGCCGCGGTTTGGTACGATCTAAACAAAAGTTATTCTGACTTCGTGAAAGAACTCTTTCACAATAACTATAAGATGATAAGGGGTTGCCCATATGACTGGATTGAAGAGGTCAGATAGGCAGTCGGTCCTTGTAAAACACTGGTTCTCAGCTGCATGCGGTTACGACTGAAACTTTACCACAACCTATAGTCGGGAAACGGCAAGACCGATGTTTATTCTATGGATGAAGATTTTACCAACCTGGTTCGGCATATAGCTCATTTTCTGCGTTGTGGTGCCTTCCATCTTAGCTGCAGGTTTCTCGTAGCAGCGCTCCGGCGCAAACGACTTCGTCGGCTCGATCCTCTCCGGCGGTAGATACGACAACTTGTTTATTGTGCGGTCTGGAACATTCTATAACGTCAGTGGTGGTACAAACATACCATCTAACTGTTTGATTAATTTGATTGTTATGATGCTTGTGCTTTAATCATTGTAGTGGACTGATAATGTACCGAAAATAAATTCTATTAAGTTTTATTTAAATACATCATACATAATCTCTAATAATATCTTCGAGATAAGGGGATTAAATCCTATCCTTCTTCCTCCTAATATTATAAATGTGAAAGTTTGTGAGAATGTATGGATATATGTTTGTTATTCTTTCACGCAAAAACGGCTGCACCAATTAACACATACCTAGACAACTTTTTATTAACACACCACGCGGGCGAAGCCGCGGGCGGAAGCTTAGTAAGGGTATAGCTAGCGCTACATACACTGAATATGGTTCCTTACTCTCAAAAGGCTGTTCAACGCAATGGAACTTCGCCGGCGGCTTGCAGCTCTCCCTTAGTACGCAGGGCTTCGGCACGTAGTCGTGTCGCTGCGTCGTGAGGTTCTGCATAGGGCCTTGCCCCCACATGTCGTGGTGGCATGGACGAATCGGCTGCGTCACGCATGTCGGATTCGGCAAATATGAGAGCTGAAGAGTGATGAAAAATTGTGTGTAAATAAATTGAAACAATTTTACTACCATAAATGAATTTGCTATTGAAAAAATGGAACCTAGTCATAGGCTTTTTTCATACTGTCCAAGTAGTTTCTTAACACGCAGATGAAAAACGTTACTACAAGAAGAAAAGCTTGTATGACAAGTGACGCCTTACCCTAGTCCAAATCAACAATACCTACTGCGATTAATCAACCGTCATTGAATAACAGAAGAAACAAGAAACAATCTGTACAATAAGGAACAACTAGTCATCAGCGAATTCTTACCTTCTGCACAGTGCATCCCTCCATAGGCTCGCAGCTAGGCACGAGGTTGGCAGGGGGACGGCGAGCCTCACCCCTCAGGTTGCGGCAACCATCCACCGGCAGATAGGATAGCTTGTAAGTAGTGCATGACTCCACTGGCGCAGTGGGGCGCATGTAGCAGCGACGCGGGGCATACGACTCCGGGATTCGAGGTTGTTTGTAGCACTGCAAATAAAGATAATTCATTACATCGAGACCTTTCTCAAGGAAGAGTTTTGGCCTAAGGGTGTCGTCTAACGGAGGTTCCGAGGAAGGCTACGCGACACCTCGCCGCGTAACACGATGCCGACACTTCGTGTGCAATAGTTTTAAGTTGTTTATGTAAAATATGTGTTAGTGTATGATTTAATGTTATAATATGTACCTATGTATTATACACTCAGCGGCACGGAATTTGGCCCAAACAAACAAAAGTAGATATCAGCCCAGATAGCTGTTGTAAATTCTAATTTCATATGACATATGGTCAGTTCTTTCGTAATTGTTAATTAAAGACAGAAAAATGTGTGTCTGTTTAACTTTTATAACACTAGAAACAGATTCCGTTGTTGGAACACAAAGCAGAAAGTTAAGTTTAAATTCAGATAGAAATTGCCGAAGTAGGTACTAAGCACGTTCCAAAAAAAAAAATAATGATTATGATCATTTTTTGTTTCTCTTTTTTTCACAATTTGATCTGAAAATTACCCTTACTGCAGCTCAAGTTGCTCTCTTCTTGAGCGAGTACGCGCAAGGGCGTACGCAGCGGAAGATGGCTGAAACTTTAAGTGCACCGCGTACAAGTTAAAGATATGCATAGAAAATGTATGTACCAGACTGGCCTTTACACAGGAAGACCAGAAAGTGGGGGTGTAAGGTGTTCGTCGGCGCACGAGGACCGATTTATCGTACGTGCAATAATGAGAAATCGGTTTCTCACTGCGTTAGAGATACGCCAGCCTTTGCAAACAGCAAGAGAAGTCAACATCCGTAAGTGCACAATAAGAAGAAGGATGGAGGAACGGGATCTGCGTGCTCGGAGACCAACTCGAGGCCCGGAACTTCTCCCGCACCATCGCAAAGCCAGACTTAGGTTTGCAAGAGAACATACAAATTGGACGCGTGACCAATGGAGAAAAATTTTAAGGACCGATGAATGCAGAGTCGTCTTAAAAGCTCCAGACGGCCGTGAACGTGAATGGAGAAAGCGCGGAGAATGGTTTCTTCCCACCACTACCAAGTAAACAGTTGGTTTTCATGGTGGGTCCATCTTGGTTTGGCGAGGCATAAGTTTAGAAGCCCGTACTGAATTATTGGTTGTCGAAAGCCATCTGACAACAGTGCCGAATATTGAAGAGATCCTTCAAAATCATGTTTTACCCTGTCAGGGAAGGATAGGAAATGAAGAATTCCGTATAATGCAGGACAATGCTCGACCTCACACAGCTCTTTGCGTAACCGATTACTTGTTCGAGGTCGGTATTCAAAAATTGGACTGGCCTGCAATAAACCCATCCATGAATCCTGTAGAACATGTCTGGAACATGCTTAAAAGACAGGTCCAAGCAAGTCGTAACCCACCACAGACTCTCAGTGAACTGAAAACCGCGCTGGTAGCTACCTGGGAAGAGATCTCCCAGGTGGAGGTAAAAAACATCATCCAGAGCTTGCCAGATCGTATGCAGGCAGTCATCAGATCAAGAGGAAGAAACACCCATTATTAAAATTCGATAAGTTTCTGTTTTGATAAAAAAGTTGAATTTTAAGTTTATGGTGATTATTGCGGTAAAGGACTCTGTTTTCTAACTTAATGAAACTTAATGAAAATCCTCACAATTCTGTTGTTTGTTAGTCATTTTCTTTTGGAAAATGAGTAAATTAAACAATTTTAAAATAAAAATTCTGATTTTTAATATAAATAATGGTTATAAGGCCCAAAAGTGCTTGGGCCAAATTCCGTGCCGCTGAGTGTATTTTCCTTAAATGCCTGATTTAAATAAAATAAGAAATACAATTTTGAAAAGTCTGAAAAAGGGGCTTGCGAAGGAGACTCGAGATATGGTATGCACCGCTAATATTTTTTAAGAGCTGCGCTAAAATTATGGTAACTAAATATTTTTTCAGAAAATAATGAATCTTTATAGAGGCTTTTCTATAAGCATGACTGAAATCAGGATTCAAGTTAATAGTGACACAACTGTCAGAATCGACCTCATCGAAAACGGTGAAGGAATCACATTTCAGAATTCTTTATATGAAATCATTTGAAACCTCGCACCTAATTTGGAAGAAATAAAAACATGATGACATGACTTGACAGAATTCGATTCCTTCACCAAAATTAGATTTTGATACGTGTGCGTTCTCCATAAGAATGCATTAGGCTGGCAATACACGGACCCCTTGACGCAGTCAGAGGCGACAGCTTCAAGCTGTCGAGTGCACAGTGAACTGTATAGTTCTATGGACGTACATACACGAACCGCTCGAGCAGTTGCAACTGATACAGGCGGTCAACAGCTTGAAGCTGTCGCCCCCGACTGCTTCAAGCGGTCCGTGTATTGCCGGCCTTACTGGTTTGACGATAGGAGGTTTTCCACAGCAGCAAGTCCTGCAGGGACAGGGGTGTTCTTGCTTGCCGTCGATGGGCTTTCCATCCCGTAGTCCTGATTTGATGCCCGCGGAAGGGGCACAAGGCGCCGCCGCTGGGCACGGCACACAGCACCTGAGGATGAGGGCAAATGTCACCACTTCTTCAAAGTCAAAGTCAAAGGTTTTTTATTTCTTATAGACCTATTACAGGTGCATAAGAAATGTCACGCCGCTATTTGACAACAGACGCTCAACGAAGAAACAAGAGATAAATAAATACATACCTAACCAATATATGTTCCTAATATTTTGCAAATAAACTGTTGGATCAAGTTTCCTGTAACTTATACCTAATTGAATAGCTATTTATAGCAGTGTGTGCATCGTGCGTCATCAGCTATGCGACACAATGTAATTTGCAAATCATATATTTTTTTAATGAATGTATTAATAACGTTACATGCTAATACATTTCGTTGTTGAATGTTCAAAATAACATTTTGTTTGGATCTCATTTGCGAGTTTAGCAGTGTCAGAACCCACTCATGTTCAAAATCAAATCATTTAATTTACAAGCACGTTTGAATGTCAAAAATATAAATAAAGTTGATGTCCATTTGCTAGTCAGGATAACAAAATAACTATTGCATAATCAGAGCCAGCCAGCCGCTCTGCCCACTCAGAAACTCGCTTGGAACAAACCAACCGTTCCTAGTTCCTTATCTGACTTCGAGCTAACCATTGCTTGCGTCCGTAGCTTGCTATCAACTTACCCTTGACCCATAAAAAAAGATTTGTCACGTAATATTAGATATCTATTGTTCGAGTGGCTCTTGTGTAAAACGACACGCCTCTCTACTAGTAAATTGACGAGACTTATTAAGTAATTTACCAAAAAAATTGCCAAGAAAGAACAAAAGGTGTTAAAGTGATATCATAAGTGCATTCAAGGTAAGAGATATCAGATGCAGATATTTACTTATTTATTCAGTATTTACTGATAAGGTATAAAGTGTATTTTTTGTCAGGTAAAGTACTAGGACAGCAGTTGGGTTGTGCATTTTGTGTTGCTGATAATACTTTTATCAATGCATTTATGATTTCATAACGGATAGTGACAATCTATCATTGTTATATAAAGTAAGTTAGGTATGTGTCGATAATGATTTTCAGATCAGTAGTTTTACATTTATACCTACTAACGAAGAAGAAACACCGAAACTCTGAACCGATTTGAAAAATTCTTTCGCTGTTGGAAAGGTACACTATCTGCGATTAATTTAGGCTAGATTTTATTCGGGAAGAAGTTTTAACGGGACGCGCAGTAGCATGTATTTGGAGTCGTTAATATTAATGAGTTAAAGGCAACTACATAAAACCATAAAATACTCACTCAGGCATAATTTTGTTATAATCCTTATTCTAAGTCCACTGTATAAAAAAAATGTTAAATATAAACTAAAATCTAATATGAAAATTAACTGAAAAGAATTTATAAAAACATTTCAGTCTAAAAATGGATCATAGAAAAATGACAGATTTGAAAGTTGTCATTTGTTTAGGACTTTTTTTTAATTTCAGGTTGGTTGAGTTCTTAATTCGAAAAGTAGATCCGTACTGAGTTTGTATAATAGCGTGATTTCACCAATATGTATAACTATGTAATGGAATCTAAGGTAACTTTAACCATCTTCCAATGATCGTAGCGAATTTAAAATTGGCTTCTGTTAATGTAATTCTGTGTAAAAGACAAACGTAGTGTAGGACGTGCCTAGGCACGGTGGAGTGATGACTTGCGCAAGACGGCTGGCAGGAGCTGAATGCGAGAAGCCGAAAATCGATCTCAGTGGCGTGCACTTGGAGAGGCCTATGTCCAGCAGTGGACTGCGATAGGCCGATGATGATGATGAATGTAATACTGATAACTAAACCTACAATAATAGGACCTGATCTGATGAGCCAAAGGATATGAAGTGAAACTTCGAGATAAATTTTGAGTACCTAGGCAGGTCCATTAAAGATCTTCTCTTAGCTATAAAAGTCTAGTAATGATATTTACCTGCATAAAAAAACGCGTAAAAATCATTACAATACACGGAGCAAGTCTTTCTAGTGTTTGTTCACAGACAAAGAGATAATAGGTACCTATTAGCAATCGTATCAATGAACCACTACCAGCACGTGTCTGCTTAAAAAGTTGCAAATCCGCAGAATTATAAATGTTTACATATTTTATTGTCAGTATGTGTGTGTGTATGTTTCCTTTAAAAGCTAGAAAAACATAACATAAGGGTGCGTCTACACGTTGCAAGTGACAAGTGACAAGAGCACGCGGGTGGGTATTTTGCTTTGGTACATGCGCGAGTCGCTGGACCCGCACGTTTTTAACGTGCATGTAACCTGCGCATGTACCTTAACATGCGCAAGCAAGTAGGGTAGATGCACCCTAAGTGTAGAGTTCTTGGCAGGTTTCGAACCTGGTACACGACCAGCTGTTTTTAGGGTTCCGTACCCAAAGGGTAAAACGGGACCCTATTGTTTTCGTTTCTCTGTCCGTCCGTTCGTCCGTCCGTCTCCGTCTGTCACTAGTCTGTATCTCATGAACCGTGATAGTTAGAGAGCTGATTATTCACAGATGATGTAGGTATTATTGTTGCCGCTATAACAACAAATAGGAACTGAAAATTAGACGTGATTTTTTGTCCGTTTTATAAATCGGTACGGAACCCTTCGTGCGCGAGTCCGACTCGCACTTAGCCGGTTTTTTAAAACTGCGCTAAAAATGTTGAACCACTTACCTTTGCAATGCCATAAATTCAATACTTCCAAGGACACACCAAACTTACTGTTGCTAGGTTTCCTTTATTAATATTTTCGCAAATCGAATTCCATCAAGCCGTGGTCTTTATAGCTTTAACGCCAAAAGCAAACTAAGCTAGATAAAGTAGTTAGGCATACCTAAACCGCGAGGGGTAGGTAAAACAAAATACGCTTTACCTACTGCAAAATTAAGGCCGTGTTCTACATTTACACCTGTTGTTAAGCTTGGGGCTTGATTCTGATAAGTTAATAAATTGGTGGTAATAAACAGCTTTATCGTTATGGGCAGTCAGAAGCCAGTAAGTTTGACAATCAACCTATCGGGTTGGCCGGAGAACTGGTTTGTAGAGGTCAGATGGGCAGTCGCTACATGTAAAACACTGGTTCACGTCTGTATGCGATTAGACTAGAAGCGAACCCCAAAAATAGTTGGAAAGACTACACAGATCATTTACTTCGATACATATTTACCTCTTGAGATCAGGATGGTTAGCAGTCGTTATACATTCAAAAAGAAATTACGCGACCACATCCACAGGAAATTGGCAGAGTCGCCATCGTAGTTTTTTTTTTGTCTTTTCTGGCTATTGTAATATGTATGTATAGTATGCTTATGTATTACTATATGTATAGTATATATTATTATTTTTTTTACACTAAATATCATATATAACCTTTGCACCTACCACTGCTATTTCTCCACCACCCAAAGGTAGACTGGTAGAAAACGCCTAAGGCGTTAAGTCCGCCCTTGTACAAAATGTGCAGAAGAATTAAATAAATAAATATTTATACAATAACCTACATTAGACACCAGTCTCTATGTTTAATGCAATTTGTAGCCATCAAATTCACCTATCATCATAAAATAAATAATAATTGATTGATTGATAGCAATCATCCTCCCGATTGCCATTCATAGCAACTAGCAACAAAACGCTAAATGCATCAACTTATATACATATGTATGATAGGTAAGTATTGAATATTAGTCATACTAATGCATCGTCATGATAATAGTGCTGAGCGTTGTTCGCTAATCAGTGCTTACTTAGTGTCGAGTCCTGCGTCTACCGTGGTGGTCGTCCGTATCAGCTAGAACGAAGGTAAGTGGCTGTGTTTACATAAGTTTTTTTTTATACAAGCTGTTGATTTGCATCCGTGCCATATTCAAGCAGGTAATTATGCTAATGATTCTTGACCCGAATCAATAAAAAAATTGGTATGTATTTTTTTTTCTTTATTTTTTTTTCGGAATTCCGTAAATGTCATCTAGCCTTATTTAAACTTGGCGCGTATGTTACTGGCGTTAAAAACGTGCTGCACCCTCACACAAACGCAAACATAATGCATACGCAACGATCACTCATAAATTTTATTCATAAAATTGGATTACTTCGGAAATACCACAACATTACAATGACAAAAAAAGCAATGCATATTAGTTATTTCCCATCTACTGTAATTTCAATCGATTATTTACGTATTGTATGTCCTCCTCCTGAACTATGGCACAAATGCAAATCAACACCTTGTATATAATAAAAAATATACAACCTACCTAGGTATTATGAATAACTTAAATGCAAATGGGAGTTTGATTCTTTGTTTAGCTTTTGCGGGAAATATTTGAACGTATATCAAATCAGTGTAGCCGTTTTTGCGTGACAGAATAACAAACATACATCCGTAAATTCTCACAAATACATTTTATATTATAATATTAGTAAAAGTAGGATTAGTAGGATTGTATTGTATGCATGATGTGTCAATATAAATAGGTACACATGCTACCTCTAGATTACTAGGTATATCTTAGTTTTAAGATTGTGTTGTACCTATACAGGAATTAACTTTATTCTGTGCCCAAACTTTGTCAACTTATATTTAAATAAGTTTTACAGATACGTATATTTTTATTATGTTGTGATTTAGTACAAAAAAAAAATTATCGATAGCGAAAGACGTTTATTTTGTATCCGATTGTATGGTCACGGTCGTCATAGTAGGCACGGCCACGGCGGCAAAGCGGCGGCAATGCAAAACCCGTTTACTGACGCGAGCGCTGCTCCAAGCGCGTAAGAATAGTTGGTGTCCATATTTTGCTGATTTTAGGGCGGACATAAGTAGATAAATTGTCTTAGTCTATAGGTATTACCACTTTAGATAAATACAGACACGAGTATATTTAATCAGTCTGTCCACGTTTAAATTATGCATTTATAAATTGCAAACTTAATATAAATTAAATATTGCATTGTTAAAAATACCTACATACCTACTAAACGATTTATATTCCAGGAAGTAGATAAGCCATGGATTTCAAATATTAACTAATATGCATTATTTTAGACTCGTATGTTATGCTGATAAGCTTTAACAGCCAAGGTTATTAAAGTGCAGTCAAATATAGTCTGTTATCACAAGTTTTTTATAAAAAACGTATTATAAGTTGTATTTTCAATCGACTTCCCAAAAATGTTGATGTTCTCAATTCGGATATTAGTTTTTTGAGTTGTTTATTTAAAAATAACTTTTTACATAATCTTAATAATTAAATTATATACACCTATTATCAACTTATTACCTACTATGTTCACTTGCTATAAAGATTTAAAAAAATGTATCAAAAAACACTTCCTCATCGCTGCCCACCGGGAGTGTATCCAAGAGGCTGGCAGCATATCCACGTTGGATGGCAATGCTTCCTTTTTGACCAAAATGAAAACCATTTTGAGTCATTTTATCACATGCGCACGTGATCAGATTTATTTCGCAAGAAGATAGGACTAAAGTTTTTAATGACGGGAGTGGAATCGCAGGGCACAGCTAGTTTAAACTGGTTCAATTAAGTACAATTGAACTGCGCGCCAAATTGGTTGCAGACCCATAAGTGATGCTAATAACACGTCGTTAGACAATTTATGTATATTTATGCAAATAACTTTTTAAGTTTGTTTTTTTTGGCGTATCATAAACATGGCGTATTATAGTAGTAGTACGGAACCCTCGCACTCGACTCGCACTTGGCCGGTTTCTATTTTATTTTTTGTTTGATTGGCTGTTACTTAGCCACGGGCTCTTCATTTAATTATCAAAAGTTACTACACCACTAAACAATATTAATTAACTAATTAATATAATTACCTAGTACCTATCCTTTTATATTAGATAACGATTTACAGGTATTATTTAATAAATTAACAAGAACTTAATTAGCAATCCATTTGAATTGTTACAGATAGCAAGGAGTGACGATGAAGTGCGATTGTGACCGTATCACTGTTAACAAGGGCGGTATAAAGGAGCATTATGACAACTGTCGATCGACATGGAATGAACTGCATCCAGGGAAACCCTTTCCTAAGTAAGGCATTTTATAAGCAGGATACCATGAAATTGAAATTATTAAAATACTAGCTTCTTTCAGCGGAGTAAGGAGGGAACTGCTATATCGTAAGCAAGAAATCACGAAATAGAAATTAAACAATAGCAAATCAATTGTGTCTTGCTTGGATTCGCGAAATTCAAAGGGTTAAAATACTGGCTTGCCAAAGCGGTTTCTTGCTAGTGAGTAGACGGATAAAATTATAGCTCATGGCAACCGGGAATAGGTAGTGTTTTTATTCTACATGTAGTTTACGCATTCTTAATAAATAATTGCCGCAGATTGGAAATTTCCTATTTTGGGCCAATTCAAACTCACCGACAATTAATCATTAGTTTTCTTAAAACAACTGTTTCCTATGTTCAAGGCCAATTTTCAAAGTAAACAGTCGTATTAAGACAAAAATTGCGTTTATGTTGTCGGTGAACTTGGCCGTAGATGACTTTAATAAAAAATGTGTTGTACTTACAGGAATGCCGATGGAACTATCAAGCTATTGAATAACCACCTACAAGAACTAGACGTAGATGTCCTGTATCATCTGGGACTCGATACTCACAACTATGATCTTCCTGCTATGTTTGGAGATGTTAAAGTGAGTTATCATCATCATCAGCCTTTTTATAGCACCACTGCTGCTCTGTGCCTCAGACATAGAGGAAACTGAGAGTTAAGATCAGACCTTATACGTAGTCCAGGTTTTCTCGAGATGTTTTCCTTCATCTTTAATCAGTCATTTTCCAAGATATACTTAGAAAGTGCATACAAACTTTGCATTGGTACTTGCCTGATCAGGAATCAAGGCCACTCACTCAGCAATGCTAAAATCGGTAGTTTGTGTTGCAGCGCTACGCGCGGCGTCGCGAAAAATACAGAGTTTTTGTAGAGTAACTCGTGATTTTTCGATGCTTTATAGACGTGACCCTTACCTACGTACAAAAAAAAAACAAAAAAATCCTTTGCATTCCAGTTTGTTTGCATGGGCGGCACCAAGCACCGCATGCGGGAGTTCGCGCATTACATGACCGAGCTACTGGACTTGCCGAACAAGGGCGACAAGATAGTGAACCTCACAAAGCATTCACAGAGGTACGCCATGTACAAAGTGGGACCCGTACTGTCTATTAGCGTAAGTATTTCATACTCTTTTTCTATGAGATTATATCTACATACCTTCTTCTTTAATTGAAGAGCCCAGCTCTTGTTGGTGCAGCTCCTTCTCATTTACGCTCTTTCTCAGCGCTCATTTACGCCTATCTAGAGCCAACTCCAGAACTGCCTTATACGTCACAACCTTCAACTTCTCTTTTATTCTACATATATTATCTTTCCTAGTATATTATCAGTTCGGCAGACCCACATGGTGGCCATTGCGTCAGCAAGGTCGTCGTGCAAGTATAGTTGTTCCCAAAGTAGGACTGACAAAGTGACAAAAAACTGTGGTTCACTATATGACATGTCATCGACATAAAAGAAGAAGAAGTTGTCCCCAAAAATTTTAGTCGTCCTTTGGCACTCAGACACACGATTAAGTCTTCAATATTTGTGCTCTTTCTCAAGCAAGCGATTTTTTTTACAGCATGGAATTGGCATTCCTTCAATGACAACCCTCCTTCAAGAGGTGATCAAGCTGATGGCATACGCGAAAGCTAAGGACCCCATTTTCTTCAGGGTCGGTACCTGCGGGGGTCTCAATATACCAGCTGGGTCAGTCGTTGTGTCTGCTTTTGGGGTCAACGGCAATTTGGAAAAGACTTATGATGTTGTAAGTACCTACCGCATTTTAATAAGACTTTATATGTATGCATTATGATATTTAGAACACGTACAATTTTGACTTTCCTCATCCCAGAAGGTCAGTTATCCAAGGTTATGCAAAATAAAAGATAAGTCCGCTTTGTTGTCGTAAAGGCCTACATGAAATAAATGATTTGACTTTGACTTACAGCCTGTGCTAGGCAAGACTCGCAGACTGCCTGCGATCTTAGACAGGAGATTGTATGAGGAGGTGCACTCTCTAAGCTCTGATGCTGATCAGTTCGGCACCTACATCGGGGGGACTATGGCTGCCGATGATTTTTATAGAGGTATGGATCTAAACAATATTTTAATTTTTTACATGCTTATATTAGGTTCATTTGTAACTATGTAGTAAAATGTAGTTGTAGTAATCTATATATCTATATAAATAAAAATGAATTGTTGTTCGTTAGTCTGATTAAAACTCGAGAACGGCTGGGCCGATTGAGCGGATTTTGGTTTTAAAATGTTTGTCGTAGTCCAGGGTAGGTCTAAACGATACGAAGTTCACGGGATCAGCTATTATAAAATAAAATTTAATGTAATACAATTAAATGATAATGACGATGACTATAAATATTGCGTAAAGAATGCGGTAACTTACGAAGATCAGCGCCATCTAGCCAGAAGCTAGGAAAATTATAAAAAAAAGAAAATCCCTCTTTATAAGAACTTCTTTAAGAAAAACATTGTACGCAGGAACTTAAATAAGTGCATATAAGACTTTTTTAATAAGACCAAACACAGCTATAATACGATGTCCCATCATGAAGTTCCAGTTCATATCTTTCGGCTCCATCTTCGGATCTGTTTGACAGTACCTACCATATTATTGTATTATCATCAGAACTATATATGTACATACACGATCATTGGAAGATGGTTGAATAAACCAAAATTCCATTACTTACATAGTATGTTAAGCGTGCTATCTCTCGTTTCAGGCCAAGCCCGTCTTGACGGCCCCTTCTGCGACTACAGCGAGTCAGATAAGATGTCATTCCTCAAATCCCTGACGAACCTAGGAGTTCGTAACATTGAGATGGAAGCAACAGCCTTCAGCGCGTTTACCAGAGAAGCGGGCATCCGAGCCAGTATCGTTTGCGTCACCTTCCTCGACAGGCTGCAAGGCGACCAGGTACGTAGTTCTGTACAGTTTCAATAGATGGCGCTGTACTCAGTTCTGGATAGATGTACCATGTATTTTTAATTTTTGAATCATTGTATGCAGATGGTTTTATGTTAATAGATAATTAAGATTATTTTAATTCTACAACTATGTATGTATATATTATAATAATATAAATAAGGCTGCTTGATATAGCGCGTTGTGAGGAGCTTTTTGTCTTTGGGGTCCTAATCATCTTTACTTTGGATCCTGTCCCGAATATCAGTGGCCATCTTTTTTATTTTCTATTTGAAAATATGTAGCAACAAGTAAATGAGAAAAAACAGTAGTCTAACTGATGAATAAAATGATTTGTTTTTGCAGGTGACCCACAGTAAAACCGTTCTGACTGAATGGCAGAAACGACCCATGATCGTAGTTGGCAGATATATAGCTAAATATTGCGAGAATTTAAAAGCTTAATAGACAAAGTTACAATTTTATATTTTCAAAGATTGCATTTTGGATACCAAAAATTTATATACATGTAATATGCTTAAGCTTTCTATAAATATGTATTTACATGACTGTAAAATCAAAATGGAAATAAATGTTATTATATATGCTAACCTATACATAGCAAGCAATTTTAATTCATTTAATTTTAACTGCACAAATTGATATTACGAGTAGGTACTCTACTCCGATAATAATTTTAATACATATATATTTTTTAAATGAAAGTATCGGGTTTTATTCATTTCTGCGACCCAAATTGAACAAACAGTTTTGATTATTTAAAGGCTGGACTTTAAATTGACTTTGAGCTGCAAAAATTTAGATTCTTCTTACCATACAAAGATACCCCATATATATTCCGCAATTTTTCGGTAATTTCTAGTTATTTACTTCTGGCTGTCGAAAATGTTTTTTTTTTTTCGAATATAAAAAACACATTTCAGTGTCAGGTAGTCCATTTATCGCAGAGATGCCAATAATTTGGAGCGTTTTATAGTTACCGGTAAAGTAGAAAGAAGGAGACCGAGAGGCCGACGTCTCATGCGGTGGTCTGACCAAGTAACTAAAGAGCTGGAGATGCCTATGAATGTTGCAATGCATCAAGCAACAGAACGCAATAAATGGCGACATCTAGTGGACAAGATCACAACGAGTCACGATCTTCAACAGAGAGGGAAACGACTAAGAAGAGAGAGTCCGTTTATCGAGAAGGATTACATCCACTTTTCCTCCATTTTCTCCAAATAGTTTCCTCGAGATACGGGTGAAAACGCGTGCAGAAGCTAGTGTTATAATATTAGCAATCTTTCTAATATCGGCTTGTATAAACACGTCCTCATTTCGTAATGTAGGCTTTTATGGCTGACATCGCCATTACGTGGTATAAGTAGACCATATATCGTACAGCACCACATGAGGCTTAGTTATTATTCAGGGGCTTGATTCTGCTAATTTTACATATGCGACATACGATTGATATCTAACTAAGATTCAATCACGACTCCAGACTACTGTAGTTAATTTAGAAACTTGATTGAAATGAAAACCGAGGAAAAATACATATAAATACACTTACTCAATCAGAATAAAATAATTGCCAACTAAGATTTCAACAACGTTCCATCGTTTGAAAGATGTCGGTAACCCAGCCGATGGTCGGCCACGGTAGCCGTTCTCATATAATTCATTTCTCTTATTAAACAATAATTCATTGTAAGAGAAAAATGTACTCTTACAAAAATATTTCATATTCTATGTATAAGGCCTCATTGTTTAAGGCTCATTCAGATTAGGGGTGGATTCCACCAAAAGTGTTCGTGCACATTTGCTCGCAAATTTGATCTGTATGTCTGTCTGTTTGAGCACGATTGTCTCAAGTTTGACTCAACCGATTTTGATACGGTTTTCAGCGTAGTATTTGTCAGGATTAGGTGTAAGTTTGCGGTATATTGTGAAGAAGTATTTTTTTTTTGTAATAACTTTTAGAAACTGTCGCCCCCGATTTCTTACTGTTTACTAGAGCGAGACCAAAATAAATATTTTATGTGTGCTACACATTGGTGGAATCCCGCCTTATCCTAAAACAATTTTTTTTTATACAAGCCCTAAGCAAATTCACGAGGCAGAACAAAAAATATGAGCCTACCATTATATTATTATTCCGTGGGCCTTGTCAAAATGACCCGACAAACCCGTTGTGCGAACAAATGAAATTTCGTAAGTAGGGCGTGCAGACTACCAACGTACAAACACTAATAATCGAATCGGTAACAATCGAGAAAAGTATCGAGTTATCGAAGTAAGTAATCGATTTGGGAATTCGGGTACAGAAGTTCTTACAAGTATGAAGAATTCATGAGACTGGGATTCTATTGTTAGAAAGTGTAGGTTTTCGATTGATTTTTTTAATAAAGAAGTAATATATTATTTACATTGACAATTGTTTATTTTCATTTTAGTAAATTATGTGTGTTTTATTTTTAAATAACCATCTTAGAAGCCAAGCAGAATTTATTCATTTAATTTTGTCATCAACTGAATGTGAAAATTTCAACTGTCTAGCTATTACAGTTCATAGAGGTAAAATATTTTGCCAGACAGACCTACAATGGAATCGACCCTATTACAGAATAGAGTCTCGATTTGACCCTATGGGTATCTCAAAAAAATAGTGAAATGAGATTCAAAATTCTTACGTCATTCAACCCAGTACCATTAGAAAAAATTACCTAGAATATGTAGCAATATTTTCGCCTCCAAGCTACGCCCGTAGCCGCGTAGCCGCGTAGCACGTAGCCCGCTACGTGACTCGTAGTCGTGGGCGTATCAAATTAGAGTCGGATTTAATATTTTTGTAGTTGCCTTAAGAATATTAGGATTTTTTCTGGAAGGTATATTTGTATTTGTTTCTTGAAAAGAAAAATCTGTGACGCTCAAATTAATATTATAATCAAAATTATGTGTGCTTTGAACTTTGTAATATTATATTATACTTAAACTAGCTTTTGCCCGCGACTTCGTTCGCGTGGAATAGTGACTTAAGGCAGATTTTTAGTTTTAACTACACAGTTCCCGATCTCGCGGGATAGATGGAGCTGTATGCCCGGAATAAATTTTATTTTTATTTTTTATAATAAAAACTATCCTATGTCCTTCCTCAAGTTCCAAACTATGTCTGTATCAAATTTTACAAAAATCGATTCAGTAGTTTAGGCGTGCAGAAATGACATCCAGACAGACAGACAGAGTTACTTTCGCATTTATATTATTAGCATTTCAAAATGAACTGAAACTGTTATACTGTCTTTCTAATTAAATGAAACTAGTATTCCCTGCGGTTTTACCCACGTCTCGTGAGAGCAACTTTGCGCAATCGGCAGGCCGCAGGCTCTATTCTATCTATGTACCAAACGTTTTGGCATGAAAACCTGACAGGCAGGGAGTTTCCCATTTATAATATTAGTAAGGATCTTGTCAATGAGATAAATAGAACTTTAGAGTACATTGAAGACGTTTTTTGGTGCTTGAAAATATACACATATAAATGTAAACCGAGGAAGATTCCAAGTTTACTTTCTTCTTACTCTTTCGACTTACTTAGTTCTACCCGAAATTAGAATTAACAGTCACTCTATAACCATTTTTTAATGCTGATTTTGAAAATTGGTAGAAATGAAAATGATGACCAATGAGATATGTATGTATGATATGTATTTATTATCATTATTTATGCAACCAGCATAAAATTATTATTTTTCAGCATAGTCAGCTTAGGTTTCAAGAATGTACGAACATTTAAAAGAACTCAGTACAATACTTGAAAATTATCCATAAACCAACCATGTGAACCATAATATATCTTACCCGAAATTAGAATAGAGATTATTGTAATTGTCACCCAAAGTTATGTCTATCACCTGTCTCACCCTTTTACGTGAAATGTGGGTTTCTCAAGATTGTCCCTTAAAGCAAGGGTAGAGGGTACACCGTTGATTTATCTCCAAAGATAACAAAATGACTAGCGGAGGTGCCATAACGAAAACTCTCCTAAGAAAGTAGGGCGCCAAATGGGTCTGCGGGGGACGAGGAACGTTAGGCTAGCCCCTGATTGCAACTTTTCGTCACCGTGACCTTTTGTCACTTAGTCAAGTGCAATGAAAACTATACTGAGTGCGCTCATTGTGGTGACGTGACAATACGGTGACAAATAGTTGCAGCAGGCAATGCCGGAGTGACGTGACTGTCACTCGCCCTGAACATTACAATAGGAGTCCACTCACTGGTGACTGGTGGCATACAAAAATGATCGCGATTTGTCAACCAAGAACAGATTCAGTGAGCGCATCGTGGGTGACAGCAGGTGACAGTGACAAAAAGTTACAATCAGCGGCGGGCCTTACTGTATCCGCTCTTATACGCCTTCTTTGGACCCGACCATTATTTGTAATACCAAAAATCTTTGACAGATGTCTCTAAGAACCCGAACGCCTTGTTAGTTCACTTATAACTGATCGTTTTGGTCATGCCCACCGTACAAACTTGACCTAGAAAAAGGCGCCTGACCTACCTGCATTATGGCATCTCCACTCATCTTTATTTACTCCGTGTTTATCCCCCATAACGTTATAGCATAACATTATGGCGTGCATACTATATGTAGGTAGGCATTTAGATTTTATCTCGAAGTGAAGCTTCAACTTATGGAAATGTTTAGGGTGGGATAAGCCTCTGTTTGCCATGATCGGTTGGTAAATATAGGTAAATATGTATACATCGGTATTGTAAGTTAAATATATCTTTTCGCAACGAATGTAAACTAGAAACTGCGAATGGTTAATGTAACTGTAAAAACTGAACACCTCTTTTTTTTGAAGTCGGTTAAAAATAAAATAAGATATATATTGCAGTTGTTACAGATACAAAGCCAGAAATTCTGACAACCAGTCTTTCTAAAGGGTGTCGGGTTGCCCGGATAACTAGGTTGAGTAGGTAACATGTCAGTCACTCCATGTAAAACTACCCCAACATAGTTGACTACCCACTAGACTCTTATACGTGTGAAACAACCTTAAGCCTATCTGTTCAGTTTTAACGACTTTGAAATTAGAAGATCAAGAGGTTGCGAAAACTATGTTCCAATTAACCAATATCATGCAAAAAAATAAAAATTACAAACAAACAATATCAAGCCTACATTTTCAATAAAACGAAAAGTATCAAACCGCTGCGGTCGAGCTATCGTGCGCAAACCTTTCCCTCCAACCGACTACGGGCTACGTCAGTCCGTAGCCGATCTCGTAGCGCGCGGGTGGGCCTACGCGAGCGCTACGCCATCCTATTGTTTTTGCAAATCAAATTTTCTCTATTAAAATTCCTTTTAGTGTGACATGTTATTGTTATAAGTTATATAGTGAGTGTGGTTATAGTGTTTCGTGTTATAAGTCAAGTGTTTTGTGCGTGAATTTGGTGTGGGGTTTTCGTGGCGTGAGATAACGTTATTTTTTCTCAGTGTTTTATCCGCATGTCGTGTTGAGATCGGATTAGCAATGATGTGTAAGTATGTCTTTTTGTATTGGTATCGAGTAAAACGTACAGATTATAGTAAAGTACGAAGAATTTAGAGTTTGTCTTAACAAAGGGTTTTGTAAATTTTAGGGGTGTCATGTTTACAATGCTGATATTTTTAGGTTTTCAGGTTACTGTGTCTATGTGTGTGTGTGTGTGTGTCCTTTTGTAGGCTTTTGTTTTAGATGTTCGTGATATTTTGACAAAAACATAAAAAAATAAAAGTGATTTAACCAAAAATATATATAACCATCGATAGAACGCTCTTTTATATGACGATGTAGATGCTATTTTATAGAACTAAGGATAAAAAAGAGTAAAAAGGACTTATTAATTTGGCAGTCTGACAATTCTAACATTACAGTACTTTAGGATTACTATAACTCACATGTGTTACTCGTGCCAAATTAGACAAAAGTCTTAAATTAATAGGACAAAACAGTTCTATACAAAAAACAGACAAATACTTTTGTAATAAATAACATGGTTGTAAAGGTTACTATTATTTGGATATCGTTATCATTTATTTGACCTAATTTCATGATTATCTCTGACAACCGAATTCTATAACCTATCTGCAGTTTTGCGATTAGAACAAGCGACATTAGCTCCATAAAAGTAGTGTCTTTAATATCTAATTGCAAAAGAAAATATAGATAAGTTATAGATATTCACTTCTGCAAGATAGATTTATTCCTAAGGCATGTCGAAATAATAAAGTAGGTATACTAAGGAATATAAACGGTGGCTTTGGTCGTCTATTGTCCATGGGTTACAAAAGGGGCTCGTTAATATCTTATCTGTGACATCGAGACTAACTCCCACCGACCGTAACATCGGTAGTACGAGTATTTAAAACAAATGTTATACCAGAGTGATTAATTGTGAATCTTAATATAGTTTTTTTTTTCATTTCATACAAATCATAACTTATGACACATTATGTATAAAACACCCAAAAATACTTTTAGTTTGGGGTTAGTATTTTTATGTAAAACAGACTTCCAGTAAGAAGCGTTTACGTATTAAAAATATACAGGACTAGCTTCGGCTTGCAGTTTCACCTGCTACGTAGAAACTATTTCGCGCACTCGGATATAAAGCATACCTCGATAAATGTGGTATCTCACACTAAAAGTCCACTGAAATAGGCCCAGTAGACCCTGAGATTAAGGCGCTCAACAGACCAACAATCTCTTCAGATTTACAACACATTTAGAACAAAGAATGTACCTACACAGTTTCTCAAAAACGTGTACCTACGAAACCTGAATGATAACCTGACCAACGAAATTCACTTTGTATCCTTTCACTTATTTATCAGATCAAGTGTAGGTCATCGCAGTAGGTATCATACATTTCAAACGTTACTATCTCCCCTTCACTTTCGTACTTGACACAACAGAAAAATCCTTTGCGGTCCGTCATTTGTTGCTATGTATGTGTGTGTGTAACCATGGAAAACAAAATGATGGAGAGGTCATAATGAATATCTAAGAAAGTAACGTAGCCACAATGCGAGTGTCCGGGGCACGAGGAACGTTGTGTCTACGTTCTCATGCAAATTCTTTAGAACCCGCCCATTATTTTTTAAATCTAAATCACCAATCCATCTTTGACAGGTGGCTCAAGGCACTCGCTCTTTTTTGTCACGTCTAGCGTGCGTTATTTGACCTACATTAAGGCACATGACCTACTTGCCTTATGGCACCTCCACTCATATTTCCTTTCTCCGTGAAATGTAACATATTGAATAGTTGCGGAGTTGCGGCTTTCAATAGGTTAACAATTCATCCCAGGAATTGGTACAGCTTTGTATGTATAGAAATAATAATTCGTCTGTACGTTTGTGTAATGTATACTTCTACATACTAGCATGTAAAGAAAGATTTGATTGTCTGTTTGTTTGACATGAATGAATAGGCTCCGAAATTACTTGACTGATTTGAAAAATTCTTTCACTGCTAGGAAGCTACACTATCTGCGCTGAACAGGGGCTATATTTTATCTGGGTACAAGAAGAAGTTCCCACGTGAAGCGAGTGAAACCACACAAAAACGGCAAGTGTAATATATTCATATACATAGATATTCGAGTGATTGTGGGCTTCCATTGTATATTTAAATAACCTCATATTATACTCGTAAATCTGAAGGCTAATAAATGATTCATGAAGCAAAAAGATCCACGTTTTAACTTTTAAGTATTTTGTGATTTTAATGAGTGGGCGAAGACTTGAATTTTCGAGGTAGGTAAGTTATATTTTTTTGGTTGGATTTTTCGCAGAGTAGTTGAAGTAGGATAATTATTATATTTTTTTAGGGTTCCGAAATCAAAGGGTAAAACGAGACCCTATTACTAAAACTTTTCGTCTGTCATCTGGCTGTATCTCAAGAACCGTGATACTAGACCGTGGATATTTTCATACATGATGAATTTTTGTTACCGTTATAACATCAAATACACAAAACGTGATTAAAGTAAATATTTTAGGGGACTCCATAAAACAAATGCCTTTTTTATATATAGGGTGACTGGTTTATTGGTGGATTAGTGACCGATACTGAAAATATGTTTCTACTTTTAATTACAAAAAAATTAACGGCGAACCTTCATTTTATAAGATTAATTAGTTTAGTCACAACGGCAAAACAGCTGCCTGAAAACTGAACTAGGTCTTATTTTTAGATTAACATGACCACAGATACAAACATGGCACCAATGAAGTTGTTAAACAAGTTACCAATTTGGAAGCTTAAATTATTTTGCCAATATATGCAAATATATTTTCGCTACGCTATCCAACCCCAGCATTTTAGATAATATAGATACGTGCGTATATTTGTACATTTAACGATGCGATCATTTGCCAATTAGGCCGCTGTATGTAGGTTACATAATGTATTATAATTAATCGGTTCAATAGTATACCGTTCGTATCTCTGTTGTGGTTTTAATAATATAGTGATTCGCCGAACGTAGCAGAATCGGTAAATTCAATGAATTCTGTTGTTAATCGTTAATGTGCATTGATTGAATGTATTGTCATTGTAAACCTACCTATAGGTTTGATAAGGTCAGCATTTTGCTGTTGATACCTATTTTTTTAACGACGTCAAAAATCATCAAATAGCTTCTCCCGCTGTGGGTTAGCAGCGGTGGAAGAGTTCAGACTCTTACTGACTAAAAACCGTCGTGTTCCGTCGTAAGCCAGACCAGGCCAGACCAGGGCCGCGGTAACTCTTTCGAACAAGCCCGCAGCCCTGCTGTTGATACCTTAGATAATATCTTCTACCAATGTATATGAATGCTTTTGCCAGCGGATTCACAAGCGTCGCGTGTAATAAAAAGTAGCCTTATTTGATAAATAGGCTTTTTAATACTGAAAGAGTAATCCTTCATTCAAATAAAAGTAAAAACATGTCTAAACTAATAACTATATAAGCGGTGTCAGAAAATCAACAACATTCTTGTAACTATTTTCAAATATTATGTACCCTAAAACAACAATTTTTCTCCACACACTTTCACATATTTCCAAGAAAAATGTCCACCGTCACCGTAGCGAAACATGTACATTTTCGTAATAAGTTAATACACTGTGTTTCAACTAATTTGACGCAGTAACGATACGATGGCGTGTTGTATTTGCGACGAGTGTTACACTAGAGGTATATATTGTGTTTCATGCCGTTTATTTTCTTGTAGGGTATTGTTTTACATATATGTAGAAATAAATACTACTTGTATATTGGTGCTGTATGTATTTAAAACAGCTCATAAGAGTAACGCTTGACGGTCGGTCTGTAGATGGGTGACCATCTTGTCATGACGAGTTCTTTCGCGTTTCAAAAATCACTATACATTTTTTGAACATCTTTGGCAGTCGCTACGGGTAGTAGCAGCGGGTAGTAGTAATAAACTCGAATAATATCTAAAACCCTACATTGTAAGAAAGCAAATTTATGCAAATATACAAACTACACTTAGGAGAAATTTCATGTATTTCAACTATACCTTGAAGCGAAGTTTTAACGACACATTTGCACTCTTGAGCAACAATAGTAAAATATTCAAGTGTACCCATTATTCTGCTCTCTAGTGTATTGTTGTCTTTGTGCGGGAGTCACTCTATGAATGTTGGACAGTGTGACAAAATTGATTTCGTCGGAATAAAATTATTTGAACGCTCGATTTTTTTAACCAGCTTCCTTGAAAGGAGGTAGTTGTCTTCCAACTTCTAGATCGATGTACCTTACAGTTCTTTTTTGTTGCTTTTTAATAGCACACAGTTTTAAGATAAATAGGCACCCATCGAACTGAGTATGAGCAAATCCCTCCAGCTCGGAGAGGCCTGTGTGTTGTGACCTGTAGTGGATGCTTTTAGGCTGTAACGACGACATCACGTACAAATTGTCTAAAATTTATTACTTACCTAGTTTGTAATTTTATTTCTTTGAAACACTACAGTGAAAACTTAGACTAGGTACAGCCTCAGGCTACCATTTATAACGTAGACTACATAGGCTATTGTTTTCTGAGAACAGTTTACTGTAGCCGTGATGTTTTCACCGTATTTTATATAACAATCGATAAGATTAATGTCCCAAGGTCCATAATAAATATCATTAATTTATATCTATCAAAAGGTTTTTATTATCTTAATTATGATTATTGTATTTATAACTAACTGTTCCCTGCATTTTTACACTATGTAGTGTTCCCGAGACTACTTGCATTCTTATGAAAAGTAGCATAAGCCCTTTCTCTTTTATTTCTTTGTGCCAAACAAAGTAGTGTTGTGGTTAAAGTGCGAGTTCTTTCGCGTGTATAATATTAATAAGGGAAACGTATAAAAATATACATATTTTTACGCATCCAATATGTTCATATTAAATGGTTCTCTTTAAAACTCTGTATTTATCGGATTCTCCTCTACCCACACTTTACAAAGCATAGTTTCAACAGAAGCCAATTGAATTCCCCAACCAACTGCAAGGTCGCGTGGGCAGATACGAAGGTATGATGCCCACGCAGCTGATATCGTGGGCGTGGGAAACTATGCTATTGAATAATAGGTACCTCCTTTTCATGTCCTCTTTTGTGGTGAGTTTTAGACCAAAAAAAGCAGAGCTAGAACAAAAGCAATATCTTAAAAATCTTTGTGAAAAACAGAAGAATGCTATGCATTTACAAATGAGTATTCGCTTCTTTGATGTAGGTAAGTGCAATGTAAGCTGTTCTACCTACTGCGACTGCCGACCACACGTAGAGCGACTGCAAGAAATTGGTTGAAAATTTTCTGAGGGCCACTGCATGTTGCAGCTTTGATCCAAAATGAAAATGATGATGAATGATGTTTTCATGTAAATCTACATACAGGACAGAACTGAAGCCGCGGCACGTGCGGTCGGCAGTTGCAGATGTTTTAAAACACTAAAATTTGCACACAAAGTTCTACATGATCTAATGGTATAGGTGACACCGTAGAGCACAACTAGTTTTTATATTAACCGTCAAACATTCACTCCCTTTTTCTCCAAAACTTTTTGCACGCAATCCATCCATCTTCTCGTTGGTCTACCTTGTCCGCTAATCTCCCCAAATTACATACATTTTCACCTCTCTCCTAATTATATGCTAATAAGGACTGAAAAGCGTCGTGGTGGCCTAGTGGTTAAAGCACCAACCTCTCAAGTATGAGTGTGAGTTTGATTTCTGTTTCAGCAAGTAAAAATGCTACTTTTATAAGTTTTGTATGTACTTTCTAAATGTATCTTGGACATCAATGGCTGATTAAAAGATGAAGGGAAACGTCTCAAGTAAACCTGCACTATAAAGTATGAAATCACCAACCCGCATTGAGCAAGCGTGGTGATTAACGCTCAATCCATTATCTGTATGTAAGGAGTTCTGTACCTGTCAATATTTGAAATGTGAATCAGAGATGTTCATTTGTTTGTTCGTGATCTCACACTTGGTTTGTTCTCAAGTGTGACACGTCAGCGCGGAACTCAAATTACTTGAAAATACACCCATTGGGAGCTTAGATCATATAACCTACCGGAACCGCAGTGATCACAGTTTGCATTCTGCAATGCATGCATGTTTGGTGACATTGTTACACAAACACGACTATATTGACAAACACGAGCATAAACTGGGGTCACAGATATATTTTTGACAAAGGGGATTGCACGGCAATGGCACCTCCCGTTGGATAAATCATCTAAGTTCTAAAGTCATTTGAATGATACTGGTATTGACTTTGCCTTTTAATTAAAATCTGGCTTCAATCCGATAAATGACATAATAATTTCGATATAGGTACAGTCAGCACCAAAAGTCGATGAACAGAATCAACATGACAAAACACCTGTTCACAATAAAATGCCATAAGTTATAGTCGCAACTAGGAAACAAAATGGACTGTACACCAGAAACTTACAAAAGTCGTTAAACACGAGTATTTCAAAAGTATCTGTGCACTAGTATTCCTAAAGTCGCTGTACACCATCAATCCAAATGTCGCTGAACATCATTGTATCAAAAGTCACTAAACAGCAGTAAATACAAAATTAGGTTAACAAAGTGTATTTTTAATGTTGCCGTGTGTTAATCTACTTTTGACGCTTATGTTGTTCAGCTACTTTTGGGACAGTACTTGCTTGACCTTACTAATGTATGGTAACTCGTTAGTATCTATTTCAATAATTTTAATAATTATTTTGGAAATACACTCTTTTGCAAAAAAAGCGGGCACCTATGCGAAATCTTAGTTTTAAGGACTTTACGTGTATTTCAAAGGATTTTAATGATTGTAGTATGTTTCTAGCATCAAAAGGGTTAGCCAAGCATGCGTGAGAGTGTATTCTAAATTTGAATTTGTTCAATTGTACAATTGCTAAGAAATTGGTTAAACCTTGTTTTGGACTAATTGCTGGCAGAAAGTTCGTCGGTGTTTTGAAAAGTTTTTGAAGTGCCTTAGTGAAGTGAATTAGAAAACTGATAATGCAGTTTTAATTAATGATTAATGTACCTTTTTGTTAGATAAAACATTTTTGAAAAACTATGCGTATTTGATAAAATTTTCACCTGCTCTAAATGGGCTATACTGATGATTGATGGCAATGTTAAGAGTTTCGGTATCTTAGTGTAAAGCGTTCTTCTGTTTAGATATTATACCCACGTGTTTTAAAATATCGCTTTTTCATAATTAAACACTATTTAGAGAGTATCAGTACATTGGGCTGCGACAAAACCAATTTAAGGTAAGCAGTGCCGATCGCAACTCATCTCCTATCGGACTTTGACATTAAAAAATACCAAATTTTGTGATAAATGTTAAAATTAACCACATGAAAAATGATGAGGAGGGTTTAAGCTATGTAAAAGTCTAATAATTGCCGCGTTGAAGCTCTCTATAACTCCATATCGGTAGGTATCGGGTTACTAAACGATGATTTCGCTGAAAGGGAGTCAAGAATTCAAAAGTATTGACCAAACGTATGTTTCTTAAGAAATGAGCAGATAGCCAATTATTGTTATGATTTAAGCAGAAAAGTGCTGTAGATGCTAGAAAATCTCGGTGCAGGCAAGTTTATTTAATAAAATGTCAGTGGGATGAAAACACGCTATTTGAACGCTCAAACTCATAGATCTTCGGAGGTCTACGGAGTTTCCCAAGAGACGAGGTTGTTTGAAAATCAGTGATTACGAGACCTTAAGACCTCGTGCTCACAGTCGATGCACTATTTTCTGTATTTTGTAGAATTTCAAGATTTTTAAAAATGTTAAAGTCTGAAAGGATCGGCACTGCTTACTTTAAATTGGTTTTGTCGCAGCCCAATGTACTGATACTCCTCTAAATAGTGTTTAATTATGAAAAAGCGATATTTTAAAACACGCGGGTCATCTAAACAGAAGAACGCTTTACACTAAAATACCGAAACTCTTAACATTGCCATCAATCATCAGTATAGCCCATTTAGAGCAGGTAAAAATTTTATCAAATACGCATAGTTTTTCAAAAATGTTTTATCTAACAAAAAGGTACATTAATCATTAATTAAAACTGCATTATCAGTTTTCTGAAAATCACTTCAAAAACTTTTCAAAACACCGACGAACTTTCTGCCAGCAATTAGTCCAAAACAAGGTTTAACCAATTTCTTAGCAATTGTACAAAATTCAAATTTAGAATACACTCTCACGCATGCTTGGCTAACCCTTTTGATGCTAGAAACATACTACAATCATTAAAATCCTTTGAAATACACGTAAAGTCCTTAAAACTAAGATTTCGCATAGGTGCCCGCTTTTTTTGCAAAAGAGTGTATTTCCAAAATAATTATTAAAATTATTGAAATAGATACTAACGAGTTACCATACATTAGTAAGGTCAAGCAAGTACTGTCCCAAAAGTAGCTGAACAACATAAGCGTCAAAAGTAGATTAACACACGGCAACATTAAAAATACACTTTGTTAACCTAATTTTGTATTTACTGCTGTTTAGTGACTTTTGATACAATGATGTTCAGCGACATTTGGATTGATGGTGTACAGCGACTTTAGGAATACTAGTGCACAGATACTTTTGAAATACTCGTGTTTAACGACTTTTGTAAGTTTCTGGTGTACAGTCCATTTTGTTTCCTAGTTGCGACTATAACTTATGGCATTTTATTGTGAACAGGTGTTTTGTCATGTTGATTCTGTTCATCGACTTTTGGTGCTGACTGTACTTAGATAGCAAAGCTTTAATCTGTTATCAGATTGAAAGTCAAGAAGACATTGAGATATCTTCTAATTTAGGTAGGTTTTGACACTTAATAACCAAGAGTGACATCCCAAATGAAAAGTGACAGTTTAATCTCAATCTCGAAGTAATTTCGACTTACTCTTAGTTTTTTTTGTCGCATTGTAAAACGTTTCAGCTTATGAAAAATTCAGTTAACGAAAGCTTTTCCAGAAAATAACCTTGCATGATATACACAAGAGTTTAAACATAGAAAAAGTACTAAATCCTGACATAAAATTAACCTAATGAATCACTGTCTATTTTTAGTTTTTAAGTTTTTAAGTTTAGGATCGGGAACAGACCGACTGACAAACTCAACGGAGGACTTTGTTTTTAAATGTAATGATGAAAAGGTCCTGTAGACTGCACATCAGTGGTAACTGTCATGCACCTTAACTCAATAGTAGTAAGTACGATTTTCCTATAAAACTGTTACCACTGACCTGAAGTTGACTGTACCTACTTATAACGTAATCTGAAAAACTAAAATATTCCAGTCATTTGAAAGTAAATCCTAACAAATTCTTCCCTCGAGGAGAGGAATGCCTAAAATTTGGAAAGTTATTTTTCACTGGTAACATCTGAACTTCGTGACTTTTGGTTTTGGAATGATATGTTAGTTTTAGTCATTAGTTGTAACTTCATGTACTATTATTACCATATCTGCGGTATGTAGGTAGGTATTAGTTTTTTTCTTGTCTAAGTTAGAAGAACTTTTACCCAAATGCTAAGAAGGGTTATGTTTATAACCTCCTCAACAATTTTACTGCTAAGTTTCAATCAAAATCCGTTCAGCCTTTTGCTTTTAAAATATTGGTGTGAAATGTATTTCTGATCGCAGCAGCTCTAAAATCTTGTACAAAAGATTAAATTGCATAAGGATTCAATTTATAAGTCAACTTGTTAACATTCAGAAGGCTTCCTATCAATAAAACTTCCTCAGTCCCCTGCTTCATTCGAAACGATTATTTTTTTATTTCGTTCTACGTTCCTCTTGCCTTTAATGGATTTAAAAGAAAGAAGCGACAGTTCACGATTGTATGCAGAGCGTTTTTCAACGACGGGATTACTTACCTCCCCACTCAGAGACATTTGGTTACTTAAGCCATTCCTTAGTGAAGGATTTGTATGACATTCCGTCACTAAGGAGTGACTTAAGTAATCATTAAATGTCTCTGAGTGGGGAGGTTAGTGTAAGTTGTCATTTTATGTTTCTAATTTAATCTTGTATCTCCCCACATTCCTAACAGACTTAAAAAAAGAAGGTTTCCAGTTTGACCTGTATGTATATATGTATGTTTGTTTGTGCGTGATTATCTCACGTTTGTCTGATGCAGTTTTCAGCATAGTATTTGTTAGACTTAGGAGAAGATTTCAAGTATATTATTGAAGTCGGTTTCATTGCTTGATGTTTCTTATTTAGGAACATTTTCACTGACAACTGTTCATTTATTGTAAAACTTTACTTTGTAAAGGTAAACAGTCGTTATAAGAAAACTAACGTTTATATAGTCGGTTAACTTGGACCTAAATAGGAAGAACACCCTAATTTTAACTTTGGTTTGCAATGTTAAAACTGTATAGACACACGAATTGAATAAATTAATTTATAAAATGGAATTTCTGTAATTCGAAACGCAGCTAAATAGAATGAAAGGGTTGTTTAAATATTTACTTGTCGACTACCTAGTTAGCTCAGATATCTCGTGAATTTTAATGAATCAATCAATTCACATGAATATATTATGTACTGCTGATAGAAACGTAAGTAAGTACAGTAAACTGCACATTAGTAGTAACTGTCATGAACCTTAACTCGATAGTATTACCACTGACCTGAAGTTGACTGTACATCTTGTTGACATAATTTTGATATAATATGTATGTAGCTTTGAGAGAGATCTTAAATTCCAATTTGATTTACATACTGGGGTTCTCCTAATCTTTCATGTAGAATGTTGACAAAATTAGATGAGTTCAATATACATGTTTCAGCTGAGTTCAAAAATAAATGTGATTTCAGAATGATGTTTGCTAGTGAGATTAAAGAAAACGTTGGGTAAATAAAAATGTATCGTACGTTTAAGTATCGATTTATAAATATAGAAAGATTAAATTCCGTAAAACCTTTTAATGTTTAATGTGACGAAACGTGAAATAAAATTACATAATACTAACCTTAACATATGAATAAAACATTACAAACGAAATGTATTCATTCTATCAGAATTCAGTGATCACGTAATCTATACTTACACGACTATTTTTTAATTAGGTAGTGCAAATACATAAAGGGCTTATTTAAAAAGTTCTTAGTATTATCTATGCAAAGTTTCAAAAACTAATATTCATAATCAGCAAAGTTATTAGCAATAAGTTATATCCAAAAATGTCACTCAATTCATGGAAACATTGGTGACTAAATTAAAAGATTAGGTGGTAAAAAGAAATCAAATAAGTAAAGTTGTAAAACTTGGGAAAATAAGTAATTTTGGCGTATTTAAAAAGTTTGAATCAGCTGATATTTACAATAATTATGTTATGTCACCTTAGAATTTACGTACCTACTTATTTACAAAAAAACTTACAGATATTTTAGCTGTCCTTCAAAATGTCCACCATCATTTTCAATACAAACACGAGCACGTTTAATTAAATTGTTTTTTAACGATAAAAGGTATGTTTCCTTTACTTTTCACTTAAACAGTCCGAACGTTCAGCTGGCGAGCATTTGGGTACAATTCTCCGTACACACGTACTGCGGCTCTCGCGTTCTCACCAAACAAAAAGTATGCTCGTATTATCGCCGTATACTCCCGAGATGTAAATTGATAATAAGCCATCGCGACAGTAAAAACGTAAACAAATAAAACTAAAAACGCGCGCACCCTTCCGCTAATAAATTAGCACTGTCTGTTTCTTTCTCGCTCGCTCGAAAAGGGATCGCTGGCGCAGAAGGGGGCGTGGCTTGACCTTAGACGCGAGTTTGCTGGGATCTATGAATGGCATTCAAAACGAAATAGCACTGCGCGTAGTATTTTCGAGTAGTAATTGTAATGAATGATTGATTCAATTATGAATTTACCAAATAAGACAAATTTTCCCGGATAATTTTGGGATTTAGTTTTTTTTTAGTTTTGATTACACAAAATCAGTACTTAACGGGTGCAGTAAGAGCCCCATTTTTTGTGCACTAATTAAAAAATAGCGGCGTATAAATAAAAATGGAACCCGGTTTCCGTTGTCACGACATAACATGAAAACGGCTTGACCGATTTGGCTGAAAATTAGAGGGGAGGTAACTTAGACCCGGGAGAAGTTTTTGTCACCATCCGGCTACGGGACGCGGGTGAAATCGCGGGTGAAATCATGGAACCGATGTTTGTTTTGCTCTGAAAAAAATATTAAAAACACAATCTGAGAAATAAACTCTGACTAACCGAAAAAACCAATGGCTACATTCAAACAAAATAAGACTACTCGTACTTACGTACTTAATCAGAAAGAAATAATTAACACAACGACGAAAAGAACTGAAAGAAAATAAAAATAACTTAGAATAAAATATGAGAGTAAAAGTATTTCTACAAACATCACATCAGAAAAATTCCCAAGTTTATTTTTACAAAGAAACAATTCAACGTTCCAGCCGTGTTAAGAGAACTCGATTCCTTGAGAAGTTTTTGCCTTTTTATATTGAAAACTTTTGTTAGGCTGAAGGGAAAATTCTAGGGTATTATTATAGGAAAATTTATAATGCAGAGTTTATGTCAATTGGTGACTTGAAATAGGATGACAAGTATACTCCTACAATAAAGTTGAAAAGTTGTTTTGTTTGCACGTGCTTTATAAACTCAGCAACTCGCTGTGGCAGCATAGTCGGCTGACAAAGTGTAGTCTCACTATAAGACATGTCATCGACACGAAAGAAGAAGAAGAAGAACTCAGGAACTTCAGAATCGATTTGTTGAGTAAGAAAATAGGCTACTCGGCTAGTTATGGGATTTGCTGAGTGGTTATTTAACCGTTAACCATAAAGTAGGTATGCTCTGGGTGCTAATTCCGCTTACTCAAATAAGATGACATACAACTGCCATTGTTAACAGCGACACACTAGTGATACTTACGAATGTAGGGGATTAAGTGTCGGCACAGATTACTAGTGTCGGTGAACCTGATACATCCCATATGAAACAACTCAATAAAGATCTGGCTAAATTCGGAGTTATTTACCTGCACTTAATATCTAAAAATAAAAAAATAAATCGCCTCCAACAGGTATCTGTGGAGATCTAAGGGGGAGGCCTATGTTCAGCAGTGGACATCCTACGGCTGAGATGATGATGATAATGATGAAAATAAATTAGACAGAGTTGCTTGACAGACAGATATATGCAGACCATTCAGAATGGTTCTTCTCGAAAAAGTTCGCACGTGTAGTACCTAAGCGCAGACACTGGTGCACTCTCTATTCCATCTTCACTCTTACAGCCCACTGGGACGATAATCTAACACGACCAGAGTGAGATAAAGAATTATAAGTACATAATAGATGATACACAATGGGCTATCATCAACCATGATTGTCAAATGAAACAGGCTAGTATTTACGAGACTTTCATCAGAATATTTTTTTTTTCCTAAAAAAATTTAGATAACCCAACATAATGGTGATCAAAAACCGCCCATAAGTCTTAGTATTCTGATAAAAGCAGTGCCCAATCTCCAAAAAAAATGCTTCCAAACTTTTTCAGTTTCTCCCAGTCTCACAGGTTTTATTACCGAGCGTTCTCAGCGGCATTTAGCAATGGCAGTTGAGGCTTATCTGCGAGTAGTGGGCTTCGTGCCAAATTCTACCAGGGAATCTACTGGAGATTTCCTGAAAGGAAAAGTCGCATACATTTAGATTAATATATGGAAATAGTATTGATTTTATTAGTAGTTAGTTGTATGTAGAGTAGTTCGAAGGTTTGGAGGCCTCAATTCTGTACGTTACTTAGGCTTTCAGGGTTCCGTACCCAAAGGGTAAAACGGGACCCTATTGTTTTCGCTCCTCCGTCCGTCCTTCCGTCCGTCTGTCACCAGGCTGTATCTCATGACCCGTGATAGTTACAGAGTTGAAATTTTCACAGATGAAGTATTTCTGTTGCCGCTATAACAACAAATACTGAAAACTAGAATAACATAAATATTTTGGGGGCCTCCCATACAATAAACGTGATTTTTTTGCTCATTTTTGCTCTGGTACGGAACCCTTCGTGCGTGAGTCCGACTCGCACTTGGCCGGTTTTATTTTATAATAGCCGTCAAGAAAACGTTTGAAATGGTTTGTCCATTGAAATGATAGTAATTTTTTTACCATTACATCCAAAAAACCTGAAATCGACCTATTGTCTATGGAACATGTATAACAAAAAACAATTATTTCAACAAAACCGTATCTGTGTAAATTATGTGTGAATGCACGAAAAAAAATGAATTGATTTTAGTAGGCTAAAATGTACATAAGTAAAAAAGTTTTCCAGTGGGTTCATTGGTCCAAAATTGATCTGAGTGCTTAGTGCGAGTTTTCGTGAATTTATTTACGGACTCACATGAGAGCGCGTATACTAAGATTTGTATGGAACAAAAACAGCTCCGCCTAGTGTCAAAAATTGGAACCTAAAGTAGCGAGTGCCAGTTTACAAATTTTCGAAATCGAATCGCTCGGACTCTCAAGTGAACGTGACAGGCACGGGATTGGTTTATTTCTGCCGTGATGCGAGTGCGAGATTCAGATTTTGACAGATCGAATAGTAAATAAATACAAACGCGATCGAATTTAACCAAAAAGTTCTCACGAAGATTTTTGTGGTGAAAGTGAAGTGAGGAGATATTCGTATATCAACAATGAGGATGTTTGCGGCCGCAAAGGCCCAAGATGAACGCAACAAAAGCGCCAGAATTGGGGCAAGGGCTTGCGCATTTTTTAATTCGTTAGTTCACCTCACGGAGACGCAATTTAGACATAGATATAGATTATCCAAGAAGATTTTTAAGTTCTTGTGCAGTTAACTGAGACAAAGCACAAATCTAAAATCCACTCTACGTGTTTCCTTGGAACATAAGGTACCTATTTATCAATTGATGTAAGTTACAATATCAATTTCCAAAACAAAACTAGGTATGTATATGATTGAAGAAACTTTCTCCTTTTATTTGCAGGTGCTTACTGCTTTATTCTTTTTTGCCACTGGATCCTATCAAAGGCCAATTAGAGAAGCAAAGCACGTATCCCAAAAAATGTGCAGTGTGTATTTAGAACAAGTAACTGAGGTTCTGACTCATAGAAATATATAAGCTTCCCTAGCACTCCAGGTGCTAGACAAGAACTTGTCTTCATTTTAAATTAATTAATTTAAAACAACTAAAAACTTTTTTCGGGCGTCGCGTCAAACATAAACAAAACATCCAAACAATAACCCCAAAAATTTTGAAAGACAGTCGTCCCATACGATTACATGCTAAAATGACGTCTTTCTAAATTTGGTAGGTTTATCCCACCAAGCGAACGGAACACCAACCTAACAAAAATGATCATCGCTATTCGCCGTGAGGAAACGTGATGCGAGTAATTTGCGAGATGGCAACTCGCACTCGCTTAAATATTGCATTCGGTTCGTTTGAAGTTGCCTCGCTAAACTCGACAGTGAAGTCATTCGCAAAATTTTGTTCAACTCGCACTAGGCACTCTGATCTATACCTTAAACCTTAATATTTTATACCGTATTCTTAACTTTTATTTTTTACCTTTTTTTTGCACTACTGTAACTTTGTAAAGTCAACCCGAGAGATAAAACCTGTACCTGCTTTACTTCAAGAACCAAAGCTCAAAGTTAATTAGCGAGGCAAAAAGTAATTTTAAACAAACTCAGTACTTGTACTTGCCAACTTAAATAGCTTTGCAAAGAAAAAGTTGAGTGAACTCAAAAGTTTTTTCCGACTTAAAAATAACTGGCCTCTGTTAATTGCCAGTTCGTTATTTATTTGCAAAAGTGGTTATTATGTTAATTCGGTCTAGAAAAATTGAAGTTTTTTCTTTTTAATTGAGTCACGCGAAATTGCGTTTCATTCTCAGAATAATGTTGTGTAGAAGGGGTATTTTTACACACGAGTGCAATTAACGGGGCTTAATAATATTTTTTTTTGTATTTATTAATGAAAGTTTGCTATTTAAAAATTAAACTAACAGGATGTTGCTGACTATATTTGATCATATTTTTCACGATTAATATCCCTCTATAAGAATGTTTGTCAGACTTTCCACGCTTTTAACTACTCGCAATTACTGAAAAAGATGAAAATAGCATGAAAGCTGATTACCAATTTAGTTTTTCAAAAATAGTTTTCTTCAACGATACAATTTTCTTTACTCAAAAATAATTGTTGTCTCGAGAAATAGAAGTAGCAGGTAATACAATTGTGAAGCTGTTTGAACACAAAGATAATATGATTAAGTGCATCGCTTTTCTTGCACTTTGTTCTTCAGTAGGTATCGAGGAAACAACTGCAGACTGCAGACTTTTGTAACAATAAGAAAAGGCACGTTACCCTATGTAATTAAAAACTTTTTGTTAAAATATGAAGTGGGTCTTCTTTTTGTAATTGCTACTAATTAAGGCTTTTTCTAGCTTCCTAGTTATCGTATTTGATTGTTTACATCCTGAAATAGTGTAATCTGTCCACGGTGGTAAACTTATGACGATATTATGATAACAGTTTTGACTTTTTTATCGTCTGTTATTGTATGTTGGAGAGGCCTATGTCCAGCAGTGGACTACGATAGGCTGATGATGATGATGATGATGATGATGATTGTATGTTGTAATTATTGTTATATGTAGAATACTAGCTGTTCCCTGGGGTTCCACCCGCGTCGCGTCAAAAGTGAACTTCTTCCCATACCAGGCTCGGGCTATACCTAGATTATCTGTGTCCAGCACCTAAGATATCAGGCGGTTTTGGTAAAACTCTGTCTGATACCAGGTCTTGCTAGGTCATTAAACCTGCAGTTCACTTGATAACAAGAAGCAGCACTTTTGGTGTGAACGTCGGACAGATAGAGTTTATTTCGCATTTTATAATGCTAAGAGGATAATCCAGGCTATTTAGTATTCATTAGCACTCATTCTCGTAAACTATGAAGACAGTAAATCCCAGCTGTGGGTATATTCAGCTGAATAAATAATGTATTTATTTAGTTTATGATACCTAACTTTATTACACGTTCATAAACAAAACTGAGTACTTAGCTTAATACCGTTACTGAAATAACGACGGTAACCATTATACCATAAAACTAAATAGACGTTATTTACGGTAGATTTATATAACCTATCCAATGCTTGCAATTAGACATTGAATTTTGAAATCAGCTCAATATTATATATTAAATTACTAGCCGTTTTCCCGCGGTTTCAACCGCGTCCCATGGGAGCTACTACGGATAAAATATAACCTATGTTACTCGCAGATAACATAGCTTTCTAATGGTGAAAGAATATTTAAAATCGGTCCAGTAGTTTTTGAGTTTATCCATTACAACCAACCAAACAAACAAAGTTTTCCTCTTTATAATATTAGTATGGAAGAATAGATGTCAAATATCAATCTCATGCTCAATGTAAAACAAAAGATGGATACGTTATAGAAATTCGCAGTAAATCATTAAACGAACTTTACTTTTGACGACGACGTTATCGATTTTCGAATCTGACTTTTTAATTAGGAACTCGGGTAACCGGACTCGGGACTTTTTGCTGACTTTTCGATTCTATCTCATTGTAGGTCAAATGAGGGTTTCTAATCTATCTAAATACGTTTAATCCTCTTTTTTGTCCAATTCTTGACGCTGTCTAAAAGTTTTGTGACGTTAAACCACGCCTGGTCATCCCCAAAGGGATATTAGCCGAGTTTTTATAAGCAGCGCACCCTCGTTTCGGCAATTTTCGTTCCAAGTATTAATTGGGGCGAGCCTATTGTCGTAAAGTTGGGTCAAATTATTGCAATTGTCAAATTATGTATGGATTATATTAAAATACCATCGATTTTTGAACTAATAAGTATTATTTTTTGGTTATCGATCCCATTGAAAAAAAAAGAACGTTTTTCAATGTGAAATAAAAGTACTTACTATATATGATAAACTAGACTTTTTCTCACGGTTTCGCACGGCCAGTACCAGGGTAAAATATAGCTTGTGTTACCCGAGAAGAGTGTACTTCCAACAGTGAAATAATTTTTTAAATCAGTTCTGTAGTTTTGGAGCCTTTAACAAACAAACAAAAAAAATCTTCCTCTTTATTATATTAGTGTAGAAATAGATTTAAATAAATGACACCTTTTTACCTTACCACTTTTTTTCTCCAATTAGTGTGCCTTTAAATAGAGCAAGCAAGCTCGTAACGATGCGAAATAGCGAAACAAAGCAATTATAAGCCTTGTTATAATTTATGCATTAAATAGCGCTGCACGATATTTGCGTTAGTTAGCCGAGAACTCATTACGGTAAATGTGAAAATTATTACATGAACACTGTTATTTCAAACCATACCTACGGTCCCGAAATACTTAATTATTTTTTTATATCATAAATTATATATTTGTAATCTGTCTCTGCTAACCCCATTAAACAATTTATTTTCTTTCATAATGTTTATAACTGAATTGATTAATACCATCATTGCATTTCTGCGATCTCTTCAAGCGAAAAAAAAATCCAATTGATTGATTGCTATTTATTTGACATTACATTTTTAATCAATTTGCAACAATTAACAAATTAATTAAAAAAGAGAATAAGAAAAAAAATTCTCATAGGTCTGATTTTTCAATCACCAGATAACTTTTATCTGAAGAATAAGATTGAAGTTTTGACAGCTTTTGTGTAGAAAATATGTCAAACCGCCAAATTTATTCCACAGAAAGAGGTTAGATGCCCATATTGCAATAAATTATGAAAATAAAACATCCCACTTCAATACAAGTCAGAAATAACAATGCCCAAAGCGCCACAGACTAAATAAACCTCTATAACATTAACCAGACCAACACCAGTGTACCCATCTGACGTACTCCTAATTGGACAGGCTGTGACCCACGGGTCGAGGTCACAACCCTTTGTTCGCAATGCTATGGAGCGTTGGCATTGTTAATTGTTTCATTAATCTTTGTTTTTTGTCGTTGTGTTTTGTTTTCTATACTGAAATAAAATATGAGGTTGTTAATTTGATCTGTATGTATGTAATGTGTATTGTCAGAATGCATTTTTACGAACATTTTTATTCTGAACTGTTGATAGTGCCTTGGAGTACAAATAGTGATAGACAAACAATGAAATACAAATAATGGTTATTGATGTGTTTTCAGTGCAAATAAACATTATCATTAACCTTTGGCTACCCTGTAAATAAATATATATGTACTCATTCTTTAAGTTATAATAAAACTATGTAGAATTTCAAAAGAGCTGGTTAGAATTAACACAACTTTCTTTGTCTCTAACCAGACAAAACATCTTGTTTCACACAGAAAGCTTTTAAAACACACATTTTCACCGGTATTTATTTAACTAAGTTCCCTTGACAAACAGACATCTACTCCTATATTATGTACTCGTAGCTACAACACAGACGTAAGTACAGTCACGAGAAATAATTTGAATATACTTTCTACCTCCTTGGTTTAATTGTAGCATATCGCGACTGCTGTGCACGAAGTCTCGTGTTCGATTTCGGGTTGAGACGAAATCGTTTTAACAAAACTGCAATTTGAACATCTTTAGCCGTTATTACGGGTAGTCAGAAGCCAGTGAGTAAGATAACCAGTCTTACCTGGAGGTATTGGGTTTCCCGTTGAGGAGGTCAGATAGGCAGTCGCTTCTTGTAGAACACTGGTGTACTTGCACAAAGCAACCTGGAGTTTGGAAGTTGTGTATCAGAGAGCATGTAAATGCCGGTCATACGCCTGATCCCTCTGCAGTCGTATCATTACCGTCCCATCGGGCTTTGAGAGTTAAGGAATAGTACACCTGTATTAATATGTCCTGGGCAGTTACCTGAACGCCTTATATGAGAACAGCCGCCGTAGCCGACAATCAGCAAGGACGCCATTATTATTTGTATTATTGCTGCTTGCGTAACTGTACAAGACAGAATTAGCTATTATCGTTAGGAAATCTCGCAGTTTCGTCAAAAGACATTATTCTTTATGTCTTAATATACTTAATACTTGGAATATAAAGGCAATGACTGCTTTGTGCTTTAGCTTTATTGCTAGGTTAATGAAGGAACCTTCTCTCCTCTGTGTTGCCATAAAAGTTATAATTATGTCAATATCGTTTTATTGCCCGGGTTGAGGAGGTCAGATAGGTAGTCGCTCCTTGTAAAACACTGGTACTCAGCTGAATCCGGTTAGACTGGAACCCGAACCCAACATATTTGGGAAAAGCTAAGTAGATGATAGTCTCACTGACAATCAAAAAGGTTTCATTTCTGAGAAAAGGGAAGTACTTATAGCATTTTCTTCGGTTGTAGTTAAATAATTGTATCTTTTATATAAGCTCTAATATGTGGTTATTACAAGGTTAAAGTCTATCTCACTGGCTGTCTGATTTCCATTTAGAGTAGGCATACGCCGCATATTCTTTTTATTAAAGTATGATAATCATCTGTCTTACATCATCTACGTAATGTCACAGTCACAGTTTTCTTATCACAGTTTTCTTATCTTGGCACAGTCACAGTTTTCTTATAAAAAGTCACAGTTTTCTTACCTATACTTGATAAAATAAAGAGGAATTATTTTTCGTTGTTAGTACCCTAAAGTTTCCAAAACTACGCAACCGATTTGAAGAATTCTTTCACCGTCGGAAAGCTTCATTCTTCCCGAGTAACATCTAGGCTGGTTTTTTTATCCCAGTATGGGCACTAGTTCTTATGGGACAAGAGTGAAACCGAGGGAAAACTGCTAATTAAGTAATAAATGAAATCACTCTATCTGTAAGTACCTATGTTGTAAAAATCCAAAAATGTACCTAAATTTTCAACTTTCAACCTTCAACAGTGCAATTTAACGAATTGAGCTGCGTAAACGATATGTACCTCTAGTATGTAGGTACCTAGTACAACAAAAGCCGCTTACATTCGTTCAGTGGGACAATTGGTACACTGGATATCAGAAACAGTTTTTACAATATAAAAGAAAAACTGTGGCTTTGTTCGGTCGGCTTTTGTTGGCGAAAATTAATTGATCGATCGCAGTTGTGTGGAAGTTTTAAAGGGAATAGGACTAGGCTGTGTTTTATTTTTGTTTTGTATGCCGAAATGAGAATTCGTAATAATATAATGAATGGGTTGTTAGTCACGGGGGGACGGGTGAAAATTGTTTTGATTCTTGTTTCGATTTCCAGGACTAATTATGTGGTGTGTCATTTAAATGTTACAATTTCATTCACACTTATTTAGCGAGTATTTTTTTAAGAAGTACCTACAACAAAAGTAAAAACATATGATGTTATCTGCTTGTAGAATGTTTTCTACTTTGTAACATTTTCGTTTTATTATTCAAATATTATGTAGCTCATTTTGGACCGCGTAAATTGCAAACTAAACAATGCAAAATATTCTATCTATGTTCCTACATTTGTTAACATACTGAAACATGCTTATAAAGTCCTAGTAAAATTGAACAGCGTAAAATAAACTACAGTCACGTACACATTTTACTTCACACTCGAACGTGTTTAAGTTAAAAAGCGAATATTCTAACAGTTATTACTAGTGTCCGACCGAAACTGGTTTTCCGGCCGAAACCGAAACCGAAACCGAATGTTCGGCCGTGGCTTCAGTTTCGGCCGAAACCGAAACCGAAACCGAAACTCACATGGTCAAGTATAAAATTTCTTAAAATACTGAAATTTGGTGTTTTTTACCATTATTTTGCATTAATTAGGGCATGAAGTGGAAACACAGTATATTAATTCAGTTTGTTGTAGGTATTGTAATCATTTATTTAATACAATATTAAAAAATCTTTTAGTAAATATTATAGTTTTGTCAATCCTTGATCCATGATCATCAGGCCATAGTGCAACTTTAGGTTTAGAAGTCAAACTTAAGATAGTTGTCTGAACAAGAGTTGACTGATCTGCGCTCGATTTCAACGATGCACTCGAGTCTGTTCGCTTCAATTTTGCTTCACTTTTGAAATCATTCAATTCTGAGATACATTTTTTTACTTGCCTGTATTCCTGGTCACGAAATTTTGATAAATGCAACTTCAGTCCATATGATGTTTGTTTTTTTGCTTCGTGGCTTCCTAATGAATAGCACTTGTTACATATCTTGCAAACAGCTTTTGATGTATCACTGATACTTTTATCAAAGTACTGACAAATCGGACTTTTTTTCTCGTTGTGACATTTTACTTTGAAACAATTAAAAATTAAACCGTAATAATAACAATCGGACAATAGGTCATCGGAATGAATAACAAATCTCGAATAAGATTACCTATAAAACGTAATTTATGAAATTAAACACTTCACATTTTTTATTTACTTACAATTTCTTTTTTACATGTGACTTCATTTGTTAATAACAACAAAACAGTTATTGACTCAATATTTAATTAACTATATAAATCATTCAAGTACAGAAACAAAACAAAAACTTACATGTTATCAGTTCCATCATAACATAACCTCCAAATAATGTTTCCGTCGGACGCACACGCACTGACTAAGTTTTATTGCATTACTACGGAGCTATCCGAATGGCACACGATGATTTCCGAACAGAGCCGAACGGCTTACGACACAGCTTTGCCGCGGAAAAGAAGTTAGGCGAATGTGCGTGACCTTGCGAGATAAGTTTCGGTTTCGGCAAAAGTTTCGGCCGATTTTGGCCGAAACCGAAACTGCAGCCGAAACTTGATTTTTGGCCGAAACTCGGCCGAAACCGAAACCGAAAGTTCGGTCGGACATTAGTTATTACACTATTCCCGCGACTGGTGGCGTTCCGTTCCACGCAAATTAACGTCGTCATTTCTCGCGGGTGTTGTTAATGTCACAGATGGTTGGGATATTATGTTGGAATTAACAGGAATGTGTCTTATTTTGTCTATTTTTTATGCTCTGAAGGCAAAAACTAATTTCTTCTTTTCTGAAAAGTTCTTAGACGTAATATTATAAAAAAAAAACCGGCCAAGTGCGAGTCGGACTCGTGCACGAAGGGTTCCGTAAATTACAGTTAAATCAACCTATCTCAAAAACTATAAGAGATACTTTGATCAAATCAAAAATCGTTGAAAGAGTTAATTAGCATGCATCACCTCTATTTTTTTTAGAATTTTATACCCCGTAGTTATAAAAATAGAGGGGGGGGGGACATACTTTTTACGACTTTGAGAGCTGATATCTCAAAAACCGTTCACTTTAAGAAAAATGTTTTTTAGAAAACTTTATATCATTTTAAAAGACCTTTCCATTGATACCCCACACGGGTATGTACATCGAAAAAAAAAAATTCATCCCTCAGTTACATGTATGGGGGGCCCCACCCCCAATTCTTTTTTTTACTATTTAGTGTCATATTTTTGTAGCGGTTCATACAACACATATTCCCATCAAATTTCATCACTGTAGTACTTATAGTTTCCGAGTAAATCGGCTGTGACAGACGGACAGACGGACAGACGGACAGACGGACATGACGAAACTATAAGGGTTCCGTTTTTGCCATTTTGGCTACGGAACCCTAAAAATTAGAATCTATTCGAGAATACCAGCTTTCAACGTAATTTTAAAAAGTAGGTACATATTTTACGTCACACATATCTAAGCTAAAAAGCGAATGTTCTAACAGTTATTACCTACACTATTCCCGCGACTGGTGTCGTTCCGTTTCACGCAAATTAGCGTTGTCATTTCCCGTGGGTGTTGTTATATGTCACAGATAGTTGGTATATTATGTTAAAATTAATAGGAATGTGTCTTATTTTGTCTATTTTTATACTATATCAGAAGATGTTGTGTTAGTCAGAAGCCAGTAAGTTTGACAACTAGTCTTACGAAGGGGTATTAGGTTGACCGCGTAACTGAGTAAGACTGAAAGCCGACCCTAACATAGTTGGGAAAAGGCTAGACAGATGATGAAGTAAGAAAGATTTGAGCATAATGCTAATTATGTTCCATACAAAACTTAAATGATAAGCCACAATATTTATTTATAGTGTTACAAAATGATCGTTCCTTTACAGCAATAAATGGGCATTACAGAAACTTCCTTGTTATCGAAGTTTTGAATTATTTCCTTCGTTGTTCATGAAACAAATTAAGCTAATAAATCTTGACTCATGAATTACAGGAACTGGTTATTTGATATCAAAAACGACATCGCATTTGTAAACTGCCTTGTGTTTTTTCTTTAAGAAATACAATATTTTGATGATTTTCCTTTTTTATATTTTGGTAGAATTTAATGTAGATTCCTGTATTCAATGTAATTGGGTCATCAGCAATAACTCTTCATTTACCCATGTGGAAGGACTTAAATAATCTTTTGTAAAAACGTACTTTGCGACATGGTTTTTTAAGCATATTTTTAACCCCAATTTAACTCCCAACATGAATTTTTCCACATCAGAGCCCGTCGTACAGATTTAAGAAAACTCTGACACTAACGGCGTATTAGGTAACTAAGCCTACATCTCACTCGATGACAAAAGAATCCTAAAATACGGACGCCATTTTGAATTCCACGCAGACAAAGTCCCCAACAGAAGCCACATAGTACGGTAGACTGCACATCAGTGGTAACTGTCATGCACCTTAACTCAATAGTAATAAGTACGATTTTCCTATAAAACTGTTACCACTGACTTGAAGTTGACTGTACATTAACAATAGTTTTCGTATTCCGCAAAAGTTTTGAACGTTAGTTAAGAAGTACGTGTAGCTCTATATTGTTCCAAGTAAACTGTCGTAAGTTTGCTGTATTTTCCTTGCCAGCGCTATGTGGTATTTTGCATACAAAATACAGTGTTACTGTTTGGTGATTCTATTGATATTGGCTGCTTAGGATGGCCGTATAACGTTGTCTATACTAATATTATAAAGAGGAAAACTTTGTTTGTTTGTTTGTTTGGTTGTAATGGATATACTCAAAAACTACTGGACCGATTTTAAATATTTTTTCACCATTAGAAAGCTATATTATCTGCGAGTAACATAGGCTATATTTTATCCCGGTGCGGGCAGTAGCTCCCATGGGACGGGACGCGGGTGAAACCGCGGGAAAACGGTTAGTAATATTATACAACGGGTAACGTAAAATAAAGACTTTTAGTACAATTGATCAAATTCTGAGGGAAAAAGAGTAATTAAAAATTTAAAGGTTTTATGTACTTAGTTTTTTTTATTTAAGTTCTGCTTGCAATACTGATTATTTCTTGCGTCTGTGACGATGTTTTTCAGCCAAAAAATAGGGCAGTATTTTTAATAAAGATTTTTTGAAAAATGTAACCTAGATGTAATTAATTTAGCTCTCTGTTCTAATCAAGCTGTTTTCAGGCTTTGCGTTTCACGTTTTATAATAAATTTTCAGTACGCAAAATAACGAGCCTTTTTATTAATTTTCGTTGTAAAATTGCTTTTAATATATTTACCCTAGTTTTTAGGAGCTTGTAAAATGGAATTGAAGCTATAAAACAATATAGGTTACCGACATAAAATTCTGTCTGATTGCAGATTTTAAAACCAGAATTTTACTGCTAAATCTTTGGAGCCATGAATATATTAATTTTATTTAGAAATATAATTTTATTTAGAGATAAAATAAAAATAAAAAATGACCTTAAGCGAGATAAACTCGCCAGCAGTGACCTTATCAATATCAATTATAAAAATTAAATAATTATTAATTGCCAAATTAGAGTGACTCTTATCAATGAAGTAATGTTTCGGGGTGGCCTGTGATTTTAAGTCTCAGTTAATACCGGGTGTGTCGTTCACAATATAGATATAGATTTCGGTTATATCGCGTTTCCAAGAGAATTCTTCAAAAGTCCGGGATAAAAACTATCCTATGTTCTTTCTCAAGGTCAAGTTTATCTCTGTACCAAATTTTAGTAAAATCTGTGCAGTGGTTTAGGCGTAACAGACAGACAGAAAGACAGACAGACTGAGTTACTTTCGTATTTATAATATTAGTACGCATAAGGCACCAAGAAAACCTTGACAATACCGTCTTCCAATCCATATCTTTCTAACACGAGTATCCATCTATATTCCAGTCTGTGTACATCAAATATTTTTTATTGCCTCGTCGGCAAACTTGGCACGTTTCTTGCCAAAATATTGGGGTCAACGAACTGCTGTGTTCCGTTTAGTAGGACAAAGCTCTCGTAACATATGTACCATTGAACTGAAAGGAATAGAAGTTGAATAGAATAGAAGTTGTAAAATGTTCTTTAATTATAGATAGATTAGGTTGATTAAGTATGCTTCGTAAAGTGAAGTGGTTGTTAAGTTCTTGTTGTTATTTAGAGGTTATGCTTATAATAAAGAAAATATGATTTTTTTTATAAAAATAGCATCTGTGAGCGGTTTTACTCGCATCCTGTAGAAACAAATTCGCGCTCCCGGATAAATAGTGCTCTACACTTAACCTTTCTCGATAAATGGGCTATCTTATACTTACTGAAATCTTTTTGAAATCGCTTCAGTTATTAAACAAACTCTTCAGTTTTCTAATATGAAATATGGATTAGCATTTTTATTGTACTTATATTGTTTTTATGTACATATAAGTGAAAATATTGACGCTATTAATTATAATAGTTTATTCCTACGCATTTTTAAGTTTACGTAGCTAAAGTTACGAGCCGAAGTTTCAATACCTAGGTAATAAATCGAAGACTTCCAAAACTAGCCCAATAAATTAAAAACTATTCCCGATTGAGATCGCAAAAATAAATATTAAGTAAATGTTGGGTCAGAAAAGGGCCAGAACGGTTCGTAGATTCACAAACTATTCGTAGTTACGTGGCCTCTAATCAACAGCTTTTGGGTAACAGATAGGTAATCCACGAGGAGATCCGGGTAACTATTTATTTATTACCTTTGAACTTACCCTTTGAGGGGTAAAGCTGGTAAATGCTATTAGTATTGGCGATTCGGTAGTTAGGTTTGCTGGGATGTATTGAGTATAGATAGGGATTCAACATTTGAATATGTATGTGATTGTACGAATACGTTTGTGTTTCAAATTGGGACCAGGAGTTCTTGAGATGGATATGAGTTATAATTATACATAAGCCTCATGAATATTTCTTTCTGTAAGTGAAAAGTACATGGTAATTTGTGCAGTAGCTTTTGAGTCTAAATAAACAGAGATGTAGATATGGTAAGGGGGATATTTTTCTTGGTGATGAAACCATATGACTTCATTATCATAATTTTCATCTAGCTGGGAGTTTCACATGGAGCGACCTATATTTGTTCCACAGAATATTTTATATGATGTAAAAAAGTTCACATCAGTGCAAATTCGAGTTATGCGTTCGGAGCAATTTCCTGAAGCAAATTAACCCAGTTTCTGAGCTCTTCAACGGAAAATTTTGCTAAAATCTCTCGCAGCTTCAAAATACATGACATTCGGTACCTCGTTATGGGTTTTTTGTTGAAATTACTTTATTTATTGGAAGAAAAGAGATTAATGTTCGCGAGAAAACTGCCTACCTCCTAAAAGCTTCAATGAGATTTATACCTTTTTACTTTTTTATGAACCTCGGGTAAGTCTACCCGATTTTATTTGCGGATGATAAAATTTAACTGTCTTTGGCTTCTGTTACTGCTTTTCGCCTTTTCCAAATAATTATTTTACAGAAACATTACGGTGTTCCATAATGGCTCAAACTAGCTGTTGTATAGCTGTATATTATAAATGTGAAAGTATCTGTCTGTTTCGCGTTTTCACGCCAAAATGACTGAACCCATTTTATATTCTACCGATTTTTTGTACCGAGTACCAAGGAGAACAGCTAATCAGATGTGATATTATAACTCCATTAAATTAAAAAAAATATATTTAAATATCTTCAGACAGTCTCAAATACCCTCTAATTACATAAAATCGTGTTCAAATACTGTACCTTTAACAATATGCTAATAAATTAGGCGTCTCGTTTCCAATATCTAGGTTAGTAAGCATATTTCCATATTTCTACCTTCATCCCAACTCGTGTCGAAGCAATAAAGCAATTGGAGTGTTAACGGTATGGCTTGACTAATGTTCCACATTTCCGTAGGAAGGATAATTGCTTGTATGATTACTAACTTAGGTGGATTATGGAATAGTTATTTTCCTTGCTGAGGTGGTTTTTAAGGCTCTTGAGGTATTGGTTTTGAGATATTTTTGTCCTCAATGTCTGTCATTAAAATGCCCAGCGTGGTGAGTATCATCATCATCATCTCAGCCATGGGACGTCCACTGCTGAACATAGGCCTCCCCCTATGATCTCCACAGATACCTGTGGAGATGCAATTCATGGTGAGTATGGGCAATTCAAATCACCAGTGGGGACTGCCACTGTTGATGACAATCATCTGATAAATGAAATACTGAAATGATCTTCAAGCTACTTTTAATAGGTATGCGTTAAAATTTAGGATGTGCTTTGGCATATTTTGGCCTTACTACAAAAACTTAAACGTCTGTTTTACACTTGTCTAAAAAAGTTGTGGCTGCAAAATGAACCATATGCCAACGTCATAGTCTGACATTTATTTAGACAAGTCTTAAACTGACGTTTAAAAGTTTTTGTGGTAAGACGGTTTAAGGCTAAAAATAGGTGCTTAAGGAGCTCTTCTAAAAAGTATTTTGGATTTAACTAAGAAACTACTTACATAAAAAATTACGCTAAATATAAAAAGTCCTTAGATGCCAGTAAGCCCACAGGCACCAGCTGATAAATATAATAAATGAGGTCATTTAACTGAAAGGCTGGCAACGATAGATTTATGTTCTGTCTTCTGCTTGAGTTATCCCCTTACTCCTGCATCAGGCATATCTTAAAGACTATAATATAACTGATTGTGCTGAGCGTAGAACTAGATTAGGTAAAGTAACTTCTACGGGGATTGTTGAAGAGTTACCGCGGCCATGGTTCAGGGCTTAAGAAGGAACATGGTGGATTTTAGTCAGTAGGTAAGAGTCTGACACTCGCTCACGCTGCGGCCACAGCAGGGGTCAATTTGACTTACCATAAAAAAGTATATGTACTTATAACCAAACAGTCCAGAACCTACATCGCCCAGAACAAATAAAATCGAAATGATTTTATATATTCCAAAACTTCTTTCAAATCCATCCATTAGATCTCGACATCAAATTGAGAAAACTTTCAACGACTTCTTTTCAATTTCTTGAATATTTGTTGAGACGTAAAAAGATGTCTCGAAAATTGACAAAATTGGCTACGTTTTCTGATTTGGCAAGTCCGATAAATTTTTGATAAGTATAGAAAGGAATGATTGTAGGTATTATTCTAGATTCCAGCAGTGGTTTCAAAATATGTATATGCTTATTTATTTTAATGCTAGCTGTTTTCCATGATTTCACTAACGTCGTAATTTTTATTCTTCGTTTATACCCTTAGGCGTCGTCCTAATTGGCAGCGATCACACGATGGCGCGATGCGTTTTTTATCGCACGATCAAAGTGGTCGTACGATGACCTAACAGGTGTCCTAATAGATCGCGCGATGTCTATCGTGCGATGCCGTCGCTCCGTCGCGCTTACGCCACTTTCACGATGGCTCTTTATAGAGATGCACAGTTTTTGCTGTCGGGCAATATTGCTTTAAAAATTGCAAATGACATTGAAAAAAGGAAACGTAGACGACGCAAAATACTTTATAGATCCAGGAATCTGCGCGGTGAAACGAAACGAAAACGCTTTACACGAAGAATGAAAACACAAAATGGCGTCCGGCCGCGAGCGAGCCGAGTACCTACTGTGTGTCACTGGTGTTGGCCCTTGCCCCTTTCGTCCCGCGCCCCTCGCGCGTCGACGCATCGCGTACGTATGTAACCAATTAGGACACTCAAAAGAGATCTGTTGCTTTGATTGGTCGCACGATCAAACGCATCGCACGATCAATATTAAGCATTTCATGTGCTCGCACGATTACTTGCGAGGTTCAAATAGGACACTCTGATGAAATCTGTATGTTTGAACTCATCGCACGACGAGAACGCATCGCGCCATCGCGCGATCGCTGCCAATTAGGACGACGCCTTAGAGCTCTGAAAATATCTTTCACTGTTGGGAAGATAGACTATTCCCAAGTAACTTAGCCTTTATGTATTTTGTACGGATACGGGAAGAAGTTACCTCAAGACGCGGGTGAAACCGCGGGAAGACGGCTAGTTACTTTAGGACTAGTTTTCACTTGCGTGTCATATCGATTCTTGTATTAAAATGTATTCTTATAATTAAAATAACAGTGAACCAACACAAATTACACATTGATCTATCGATCTATCCTAAGAATAGTCGCCATGATAGTAATGATCAAACCCACTTTACCCATTACATATTCTATTAGGCTGGAGTACATTACAATACATTATGTATGTATAATAGAATTCGGTTCAGTCTTTTAGCCTCTTAGTGACAACAAATCAAACATTGAAATGAGATTGATGTAATATTAAAAACGTAATTTGTATGTATGTGATTATATGTATATTAGATTTTTTTGTACAGGTACTTTTCTGGGAAACTTGATTAATATTAAAACAAAATTACGCAAGAAGGAAGATTATTTGATTTTTGGATAGCACGGTCTTACCAAGGGGTATGCAATTTCCCGGGTATCAGTGGGTTGAGGAGGTCACTGAGGCAGTCATTCCTTGTAAAACACTGGTAGTCAGCTGCATCTGGTTAGGCTCGAAGCTGATCCCAACACAGTTGGGAAAAGGCTAGGCAGATGATTACCATATTAGTGGATATAGGTTAAGCTAATTTGAATAAAATGAAACATGAATTTATCTTCATTGCTAGTATAGTGTCCAAATACTTTAGATTGTTCGACTAAAAGGTACTTTGATGTTTAAAGCCAGCACATGATTTAAATTAGAAGTTTTAATTTTGACCTAATTCTAAAGTTACTACTTACCTACATTTCACCAAACCGAACTTAAACTAAAATCTAAATTCTGAACAGAGCAGACGAAGCGAAGCTTAATGTGGCCAATATATTCCAAACGGCCCATTTGTACCTAATTTGAGAGCTAAAGTTCTATAGTTAGGCCTTTATGTACTCAGTATTGTGTTCAAGTCTGGAACATTGAGAACGAAATGAGTAGCGGAGATGACATAATGCAATATCTCCTAAGAATGTAGCGCGCCAAAATGCACGTGTTCAGGGGACAAGGAACGTTAGCTACGCTTTTATACGAACCCACCCACTTTTTCCAAAATAAAATCAAGACCAATCTTGGATAGATTGATCATGAGTTGCCAAGGAACCCAAACACTTCGTTCTAGTAACTATTCACGCCTACCGTATATTACTTGACCTACAAAAAGGGGCCTGCTCTACCTTTTTTAAGGCATCTCCGCTGTCTTTCCTTCTTCGTTGGTCTAGCTAGAACAACTTGAGAGAGATTTAAGACATTACACACAATGTAACTTAGCTGTTTCAAAACTCGTGTGAAATTATTTTGAACTATCTTCAGCCTTTGGTTGTGCTTGCTTATGTCTGTAACCTATTAAATTGTTGCGAGTGTGTAAAGTCAATATCCATTTTTAAACTAATAATAGATCACTTTTGGGTTCAAATGTGTTCAAATGTATTTATGGGACACTATCTTCATCATCATCATCATCATTTATCTCTTATCAGTTTAGTCGTTAACCCTTGAAGGTGAACAATTTACTTGTTAAATATACGTAATAGCACAGGTTACTATAAGTAATAGTTAGTAATAGGGATATCCGGACCCGGCAAATAAAAATAAAAAACAATTGTTGTTGTAGTAAAAAAATGATTTATCTAACTGAACAAATATACACAATGAAATCAAAGATGATGTAAACTACAGTCTTTACTACTATATTACTATCATTTCCTCTTCTCTCTTCCTCTCAATTTAATCTTCTTCTCTTCTCTCAATCTCTTTGTCTCCTCTCAAGTTTACTGCTCTTCCTCATTTGATTCTTCATTAATTTTAAAAACATTATCTCGTTGAACAACACGCGATCCAAAGTAATTCTTACTGCCAGGACTAGTACTAAAATGGTTATTCCTTTGAACAGTGACGGCTCCAAAGTGAACATTACCATTTGAGGGAGTCCCATAGAAAACATTGCCTGATTGTTCAACAACCGATCCGAACTGGTTTGTCCCACCAAAGTCACCGGTATACGTATTGCCATCTTGGACTGTGACCGCACCAATGAAAACTCCGTTGTTTCCTGTCTGTGGGATATTATGAAGATCGTCTCCAAACCATGTAAAGGCAAGACCATCTTGTCGAGGACCGCCCGGTGCAATAGCAGTAAGGCTTCGTCTCTTTGAAGGATTAGCAGCATCAAATGTGTTATCCATTGTAACTATGGATCCATACACGTTTTTATCGTTGGGACCAGTGATTAATCTATTGTTTCTTTGTACTGTTAATGCTCCAAGTATTACGCCAAGGTTGCTATTAGGAGATGATGGTAGTTCTTCGTTTTCTTTAGCTTGAACTCCTGTAATAGAAGAATTAAAAGTTACTGTTTTAGAAACTAGAGCAAGATCAGGATTTTTGGAAAGTTACACCGCTTTAAAATAAGGTGTAAAAATATGAGATGGTTATATGTAAACAAATAATAGTAAGTAAATGTTAAAGAGCACGCAAAACACACATCGCCAAATTGTACTGCAACGCTTTAGCGAGATTATGTATGGACATACGAAGTTTATAAATGAAAACAATAATACAACAAAAATATAAGATAAGGGCCGTCTATTATTATGACAAAAAATATTTGATAATAAGTAGGTAGGTTCTTACCGGGAGAGCCCATGGCCGAGATAAGCAGAGAAGCGAAGATAAAACCACACAACATGTTGCCGATACTGTTTGTACACTACTGAGTAAGAACGGTTCTGGAGCACATTTTATACTTTAATACCGCACGCCAATATATCTAGGGGTTCCCTATTTCACCACTTTGCCCAATATAATTGCATCATGTTTTGTCATTGCAGTTAAATTGTTATCAAGTGTTTTTAATAAATTAATATTGTAAACAGGAAAAAAATATATTTTGTTTGTTTCTTAGTACCTAATGGGTAAACTAAAAACTACTTCACCCATTTTAAAAATTGTTTCACTGTTGGAAATCATTGCTTGCAATGTTGCACTGAGCAAGCATGGCGCTTAACGCTCAATCCTGTGCCCAGCAGTGGGACGATAAAAAGGCTGTAACAGTTGGAAATCTATACTCTTCCCGAGTATCACAGGCTATATTTTGTCATGGTAAGGACAGTAGTGAAAACCGCGGGAAAACGGCTAGAATTTTGTCATTGGAATTAAATTACAAGTGTTATTTACAATTTTGTAAAAGTCTGGCACAGACAGTTTACCCCTAACATTCAAAGCTTTCCAACTCTTTATTCTTAACCCTTGAATCTGACAGGCCTGTACCTGAAGCTATTGTTTTAAACCTTAAAGCTCCGAGTCAAATTCATCTTAGTTTTGTAAAGCATTTCAACGGAGCCTTTTTACTAACTTTTGTAAGCTTTAGTTAACGTCAAAAACAAAGGCTGGTTGAATATTATCATATTAAGTAAAGCAAGAATCTTGTTATGACGTTTAAGCAGATTGTCTTTTTCTTTGTTTTAAAGGAAATAAGAGAAGATCATGATAATTATTTCATTAAAAAACCCTTTCTTTGTTTTCCGTGAAAAACATAATATACTACTTCAATCCCACTACATGTAACGACGTATGGGCGTTTGAACCTCTTACACGCAAAAACTGACTTATGGATTGTGATAAAACTTGGCTATAATATAGCTTTAATATCAGAATAACGTATAGGCTACTTTTTATCCATGTACTAGAAGAAGTTCCCTCGGGACGAAACCGTGGGTGGCAGCTAGTAGCTATACTATTTTAATTTTAAGTAGGTAATCTTAGATCTAATTTGTAAGATTATCATAACATCTTAATTTAGAAACACGAGAATTTAAATAAAAACATACCAAAGCTTCTGCTTGCGTCATCATAATTAACATCGTCTCAACATTAGCGAGTCTGTTTCCCTAATTACGTTAGGAACACGATATGATTCCTCGCTTCATTATTTAATTGTACCTCCGAGCTGTAGAGAGCAACCTGTATGTTTAGGGAAAAGATATGTTTCCTAAAATGCACACTACAAACTTTTAGTCGGCCGATAGTTGGGGGGCTCATTGAACATCTTTGGCAGTCGTTGCGTGAAGTCAGAAGCCAGTAAGTCTGACACCAGTCTTACCAAGGGGTTGCCCGGGTAACTTGGTTGAGGAGGTCAGATATGCAGTCGCTCCTTGAAAAACACTGGTACTCAGCTGCATCCTGGTTAGACTGGAAGCCAACCCTAACATAGTTGGGAAAAGGCTCGGGAGATGATGATGATAGTTGGGGGCTCATAAATCACGTACAAAGGTAGGCACATTACAAAGATCAAGCCGGTAGCAGACCCGCTTTAGCTGGAATCAAGATTTTCTTTAAAAATACGTTTTTGACAACCATTACGTCGACTGTTAGCCGACTTTTTAGTCTGCAGTGTGTGGGTGAGCTGAGAGCAGTCTGTGTTAAGGAAAAGATATGAGTATGTTTAATATTAGAATAAGATTTTTCTTTTTTGTCTTGTATATTTTTGTTTTGTTCTTGTTATCGTTAATAATGTTACTTGCGTGGGTTTGTGTGATGATATGAAATTTTATAAGGAATTAGCTGAACGATGCTACAGCAGTATCCAATATATAAAAGTGAAAGTAAACTACAAATTCTATACTCTTATTTCTTTGACGTCACTTATGGACAACAAACGACAAACTTCGCTAATATTGGTGCAAAGTTTTAGTTTTTGCACGTTGTGTGATCAATCAACGATGTATTTTTTTTTGTAATCAAGGCTATGGTTGGGCTAGATTTTTGGGATCGCTAGATTTTTTGGCTCACGAACAGCAATCAATATTTTATCTCCCTAGCCTATGTCCTTTCTCAGGTCATCTTATCTATGTAGACTATCCATGTAAGTACACATTTAAAATCAGTTTCGGAGTGAATGTGCGACAGACAGACAGAGTTATTTTCGCATTTTATAATACTAGTAAAAATTTAGGTAATAATCTTGACAGAGATACATACATATTGTTTTCCATACCTAACTAAGCCTATTTATCTTCAATCAGTAATATTCTCTGTTGAATTGAATCTGTAATTCCAATATGGCTGCCAACAAAACGAATAAACAAACATTAAATACCAACACTATAAGTAACGATTTGCGACTTTTACTGAGCATTTTTGTGCCGAGGTCTGTCAACTATTAATGGGAATACATTGAATTAATGCCACTCTATTTAGATACGAAAAGATTATTCTAGTAACAATATAACTGGGCCCAAGATAAATGATCTTCATAAGAGTGCAAAGGTCAAGGGCGCACGACCTTAAACCCTCTTCAATTTACTGTAATATTTAAGTCTGAAAAGAAAGAAAGAAAATTTCTTAAAGATTGTCTAGGATAAATTTATTTATGACGAGTTCCCTGAGATTTTACTTACGTTCTGGGAGAACTTACCGTAAACGGGAAATGTACGTCTTTATTCATTCAGAATTAAGATTATACCATCTGTGAACTTTAAAACATAAACCTTGCAATCATAATCTTAGGCAAAACTTTTTAATTTTTGTAAATGTTAAACAAAGACTCAATCAGCTTTACGATGTAGGTACTTAAGTGTATGTCTCGCATAATTACTCACTATTACCATACTAAAGTATCCAGAGAAAGACCCATTCGTCAGTTTATGGCCCATTAATAAATTGAGGCATAGAACTCACCCCTCGTTACTCAATTCAAACTAAATCAGCATTAACACAAATTCTAACTATACCCAAAGAAAACCAACTATTTTCAACGGGTCATAAACTTGTGACCCAGTTTTCTAACAAGAAGTGTAACTTTGGAACCCGACCTATAGTTAGCAAAATTTAATTTAGGCACATTAGGGTCTTGAGGTATTCCAAAAATGGCGTGTGGGTCACAGTTCAAATTGATGAGTTTATCTAAAAGATTGATGGTCTAATCTTTATGACGTTGGCTCCAATATTGGCGCTAATCCTGGCCTCCATAATATAATGTATCTATGTAGAAAGACATTAGGTCAGTGTGAAAGTTGGTGTAGCAAAGAGGACAAATAATTCCATTCCACGCGTCGTGCTATTGGTATCGGGATCCAGTATGCAGCTGAGCACCTATCAGTGTTTTACAAGGATCGACTGCCTATCCGACCTCCTGAACCCAGTTACCCGGGCAACCCAATACCACTTGGTTAGACTGGTTGTCAGACTTTCTGGCTTCTGAACACCCATAACGACTCCCAAGTATGGACAAATGACAGTGCGGTACCTACTAATAAATTCATTACTAAAAGTCTAATAAATAAACGCCTGTCCTACAACAATATAATTGTTTTCTGAACAAATATTCTTCCTTAATCAGCTGTTCTGTTCCAAAAAATCTTCTTTTGTTAGCGTTATCGTACCTTTCATCCCACAATACCTTTTTCAATAAAGTGTACGTTGTTTACGTAAGCAGATAGTCGGACACGAGTGCTGTATTGCGAATACTCGTATTTGTCAAACTCAGCATAAGAATTTCTGGTTTTGGATAATCTAGGAATACAACCTATTTCTTATTTCACTACTAGCATATTATGCGCACAATCGGTGCAATTTTGCGGACTATTTGCGAGAGCGAGTATACCAGAAGAAACATTAATTTTCTGTTCTTCACAGTATTTGCTTCGAGATTAAAACTACTTAAATGGAAACACAAGATACATAATTTATATCTCTGTATTCAATAATAATTGTAAAACTGTCCGCTACGTTCGCTATAACTTTAATGAGTTACTGTACTATAGTTTCCAGCCATTTCAGGATTTCGAATCACTTCAAGTGTTTTCGTACCCTTGAGGGCTCTAAAACTTTCTTACTTTGGTGAAATGTTCGAAAAAGGCTCGTAACTCGCACTTTCACAAAAAACGACTATCAGTATTATTGTTTTATTACAAAGCTTGCTACGTCCCGTATCACATAACCAAAGTGATAGGTAGGATACCCGCAGATGGTTCGGGCAAGATTTGTTCAGACTCCAAGGGCGAAATCAAAAATTTTGTCTGGGTGTGCTAAGTGGCTCTTTAGGGACGTGGGTAAAACCGCGGGGAACAGTTAGTGAATGGTTTCAAAAATTTTCTATACATATTATAGTTTTTATTTCCCTCGAAATTTCAGTACTAATGTTCACTCAAAAGACCTTGAAAGTATCGAATGAATGCCAGAAGGTTTTATTTGCATTCATTTTCTATGGAAATGGCAACAACAATTAACTTAATGGATACCTACTAAGGAAATAGCTTCATGTGAATTTAAATATGTTTTTGTGGAAAAAAACATAGGTATAAAACATTTGGCTAGGCAGGTACTGAAATGGTATTGTCATTTTACTAATGCCGTGTGAGTAGAAGCCGTGAAAGGGTAACAGACAGACAGACATAGTTACTTTCGCATTTATAATATTAGTAGGGATTAGGTATATTATATTATAAGTAGGCATTAGTCACTAAGGTTGTATTTATGTACCTATTTAGATTGCCTAGTCTGTTTACGTATTATTAACAGCGATAAAGCATACCTACTTTCTCACGACGTTAACTCTAAGAGAAATGTCTACAATATCTCCGAGCTTATCCTTTAATCTTTCCAAATTAAATTATGTTTAAACATTCACTTCAACTTGAATCTCTTCAGCTATGAAATTGTAAAACATTAAATCTCTTCAAGATTATTTTTTACCAGACTCGGGATTAATCGTTTTTTCCAAAAAAAGTTTCAAAGTAAGGTCATTTGTCAGTCGTCCTTTTAATTCAAAGTCAAATCATTCTATAAATATCTTGAGGAAACCTGGACTGTAAAGTCTGAAATCACCAGCCCGCATTGAGCAAGCGTGGTGATTATTAACGCTCAATCCTTCTCCGTGTGAGAGGAGGCATGTGCCCAGCAGTGGGACGCTAAAAAGGCTGTAACAGTAAATCATTCTATGCTCTAGAATTTATAGCTCACTGTTATTTGTTGTATATAGTATTATTATTTTCATATTGTCAGTGCAGTAAATATGTGCTTCGTGTCGTCATTTCATCATCTGCCTAGCCTTTTCCCAACTATGTTGGAGTCCGCTTCTAGTCCGACTGGATGCAGCTGAGTAAGTACCAGTGTTTACATGGAGCGACTGCCTATGTATTTTGTGTCGTTATTTTTCATGATTATTTATTAGAAATTAGTATGTACAATTACTTACACTAAAAAAACCCTTACAAAAGGTTGTTAATTTGCAATTAAGCTAAGCCTTCGTGATTGAATCAACTTTAAATTTAATCTAAAATCATTCTAATTCTACAAACGAGAGTCCAATTAGAGGATTCGGTCCCGATAAGCTCGAAACTTTTGCAACTTGAATATATTAAACTATTCGTTTTAGGAATTTGGCACGTAACTTTACATAGGTATTTTGTCCAATATTGATGAAAAGTTCGTCAAAATTAGGACTTATAATATTATTTGAAGAGATTGTTATGAAATTAGGAACTTTTGGTGGTTTAATGGTATTTTTTAAACGGTTTTATTTAGCTCACCCCGTTTGTTTTTTATTTATTATTTATTCATTCTTGGGTCAAATTTAGAAATTGAAATTTCAGTGCCTTCCTGTTGTCAGATTGATCTGAAATTTGGTACACACCTTTATTTCCGATGACAATACAATATAGTAATATCAATAACATTGCAAATCCAAGATGGCCGCCGGTACAAAATGGCGGATAACGTAGGTTTTATCAATCCCGTCAATGTGGGTATCAAATGAAAGTGCTCAACCATTAGAATACAATGTACTATATAAAATTCAAATCCAAGATGGCGGCCTCTACAAAATGGCGGATAACTTAGGTTTTATCAATCCCATTAACATGGGTATCAAATGAAAGGTCTCAACAAGTAGAATACAATTTACTATGCAAAATTGAAATCTAAGATGGCTGCCGCTACCAAATGGCTGATAACAATTTTTAAACGGTTTTATTTAGTTCATCCCGTTTGTTTTATTCTTGGGTCCAATTTAGTAATTCAAACACCCTCTTCCTGTCAACCGATTAATCTGAAATTTTGTATACACCTTTTATTCCGATGACAATACAATATAGTAATATCAATAACATTGTAAATCTAATATGGCCGCCGGCACAAAATGGCGGACTACATATTTTTCCACAACCCCCTCAATATGGGTATCAAATGAAAGGGCTACACAAGTAGAATACTGTCAGCAACCCCAGTAGGGCCCAACAGGGCCAAGGCCTGCCTGGGCTGCGGGATTGTTCGAAAGAGTTACCGTGGCCCTGGTACATAAAAGGCCTACGACGAAACATAACTATTTTTAGTCAGTAAGAGTCTGGCACTCCCTTACCGCTGCTGACCCAGGGAGGGGTCATGATGATTTTTGGTGTCGTTAAAAAAATTGACTTTTTTTAAAATTAGATTGTAATAAATTATCAGGTAAGAGACCGTGTAATAATGATGCACTAAATGAATTAGATAGAATGAGGAATATTTGGTAGGCATTTTCATTAAATACTAAAAACTAGAAAATAAAAAATCGGTAAAAAAACTTTTAAGTCAAACGGTTTTATCTTATGTGCACTGAAAACTAGAAAATAAAAAAATAGTTACTTACCTGTCAACCTACGTAGGTGGTCTTGGTCATATTAGACTAAAATAAAAACGTGGGACCCCTCTGAAATCCTACCTATGGCAAAGCATGTCTTTATACTTTGGTAGATCGTGAGCTCGGCATTCGCTGGTGAAGCCGCTACGGCTGATTATTGATTGTCAAAATCTCCAGTTACGATTATAGTAAGTCGATGCAATCCACACCTATTATACCTCTAGAAGAAAGCACTACAGCAACAGTTAATGGGCCCCACGTTTTTATTTTAGTCTAATATGACCAAGACCACCTACGTAGGTTGACAGGTAAGTAACTATTTTTTTATTTTCTAGTTTTTTAATTATCGATGTTCGTTATTAGGGGTTCATTTTAGAAGTTTGTTTTTTAAAGAAAATTGCTTGTCTGTTTTTTTTATTGAGTGCTATGTGATAAAACGTGAATACTAGGTACAAACCGATCCTTATACAAATACCTACATTTAATTTAATGACCGAAACCCTCTTCAACAATTGTGTAACCCAAAGTATTGACAACGAAAAGAGCACTTCACTTATGTACAGATTGCTTTGTCAAAGATACAAGCGATAGCACATCAACATACATACTTCAATAGATTTTCAACCTTATCACAATAGTGTAAGGTTAATGTTTGGGTGACCTGCTGGCGCGTGTACGGTAGACTGCACATCAGTGGTAACTGTCATGCAACCTTAAATCAATAGTAATAAGAACGATTTTCCTATAAAACTGTTACCACTGACCTGAAGTTGACTGTACGAGTATAACTCTCGGTACAGATAGCTACAAAGCTTCCTTAAATGCCGTCCATCCCTTTTATCCTCTCAACCTACTGACGTTATCTTATTCAATAGTTGTCTCGTAGGATTTAATTTGATCGCCTTTCGCGCGTTGAAGCAACTTAGAATTCTACGGTAGAAAAATAGTCTATATTAATATATAAAGAGGAAACATGTTTTGTTTATTTGTTCGTGTGTTTATGGCATCTCGCAGTTTAGCCTAGGAGGCCATGTACTGCTTAAACGGACTTTGGCTCCGAAAGTATTGAGCCGATAGGCTTAATTTCACCTCAGTACGGGCACGGGACGGGAGTACTACGTTCTACGCGCGAACTACTTCGGTTTGATTTGTAAGATTATATATTTCAAAGCTAGGCTTAAGTAGTAATAAGTCTTTTTTTTAACATATTTTGAACAGAGGAAAATGGGTATTTAGAACGGCTCATCTGTATGGCCAATTTTATTTAACTAATTAACTGATTAGATAAACTAAATCTCTTGTATTTTTCAGTATTATTTTTCTACCAGTTCTCACCATAAAGCTGTAACGGTTTCCTATATGAACGGGCGGTATAAAGCCCCTACTTCAGTCCTCTATTACTCGTATAACCAGGCCGCGACATCAAAGGCGCTCATGTGGCAAGATTTACGTAGCTAATGAGGAACGAACCACTTAAACATGAAAGAACACATAACAGGTATATTGAAGAAGGCCTTTTTTATGGGAAATCATCAAATGACCCGCTGTGGGTTAGCAGCGTGAGGGAGTGTTAGACTCTTACTGACTAAAACCCATCATGTTCTTTTGTAGGTCTTTTATGTAATAGGGCCGCGGACCGAAGATGGGCTGCGGGATTGTTCGAAAGAGTTACCGCGACCCTGATACATAAAGGGCTTAAGAAGGAACATGATGGGTTTTAGTCAGTAAGATTCTGAACTGCGCTGTTGCACCCACAGCGGGAAGGTCATTTGATGATTTCCCAAAAAAAAATTTTCAAGGTTAATACATTTAATAAATATAGAAATAATTTTTGCTACTGAAGTGTTTTGAGGTATTTATTTTTCACACTTACATAACATGATATAGAAAATAAAAATACAAGATACAGGTTTAACAATAATAAAGTATTGTAAGCAAAACTATTGTAATATCGCCTATGTTGACAGGAACTTTTATTATTCTGGATAGCATCATCTGTCTTCTTAACTATGCTAGGGTCGGCTTCCACTCTAACTAGAAGCAGCTGAGTACTATTAAGTATTTTTTTCCTCACACCAATCAAACCTGGGCAACACAGGTAATATTCCTACATGACTGGTATTCAGACTTTCTGGCTTATGACTATCAGTAAATTGTCATCAGTCAGAAAATCTGACAACCACTTGTCATGAAACAAAAGCCAACGCAGAGTGACAATTTGTAACTTTGATAGTCACCCCCATCTATAGACACCCGTTCTCTAATACTTATTTAAAAACTAAACATTTGAACAACATAATCAAAGAAAGTACATAAGTGTAAAGGTTGTTGTCATCGGTCAGAAAGTCTGACAACCACTTGTCAAGAAACAAATGACAGTATACAGCGACAATTTTTAACTTTGATAGCCACCCCCATCTTTAGAAACCCGTTCTCTAATATACTTAGCTTAACACTAAACATTTGAACAACATAATCAACGAAAATACATAGATGTAAAAGTTGTCGGAGACCACACTTGTCTGTCCGTTTTTTGCCTTTTTTTTATCGTCTGTTTTAATGAATACCGTACTGGTACTATTTTTGACAGATTTTACTTTACTATCAGTATTATTTCGTATCGTATTGTTAGCTTGTGTTGAATTGTTAACAACACTAGTATTCACAGTGTGTGCTTTATCATCTGTTTTATTGTGTACCGTACTAGTACTATTCACAGATATCACTTTACGCTCAGTATTATTTCGTATCGTATTATTTTTTCGTATCGTAGCTTGTGTTGAATTGTTAACAACGCTAGAATTCATAGAGTGTCCTTTATGAACTGTTTTATTTAGTACCGCACTAGTACCATTATTGACAGATTTCACTTTATTCTCAGTATTATTTCGTACCGTATCGTTAGCTTGTGTTGAATTGTGAGCAGTACCATTAACCACAGAGTATTTTTTGTTATTCGTTTTATTTTGTACCGTATGTTTGGTCACTGCGTTAACTTTTCTTTCAGTATTATTTCGTATCGTATCGTTTGCTTTTGTTAAATTGTGAGCAGTACCACTAACCACTTTGTCGTTCGTTTTATTTTGTACCGTATCTTTGTTCACAGAGTTAACTTCACTTACAGTATTATTTCGAATCGCATCGTTTGCTTGAGTTAAATTATGAGCAGTACTATTAACCACAGAATGTGCTTTAGCATCTGTTTTATTCTGTACCGTATTAGTATCATTATTCAAAGATTTTACTTTACTTTCTGCATTATTTTGTACTATATCTTTAGTTTCTGATGCATTATGAGCAACACTATTATTCACGGAATTTTCTTCATGCTCTGTTTTACCTTGACCCGTTTCAGAATTTTGTGAGAGTTTGTAAACAACATCAGTTTGATTTAGCCGCGAACTGAAATAGTTTATCATACCTCCACCAGAAACGTAGTTACCTTTCAATGAAGTGAAGGCAAGTGGCGGTATATCTGATGGATTAATTCCCTCATAAACAACGCCTGATTGTTTTATTTCGGATTTGCAATGAACTTCGCCATCAAAATTGTTGCCACTTAATTCAGTATAAGCTCCTCCAACGTTGGTGACCCCATTCTCATTGCATCCGTTCCCTTCATCACTATTTGCCACCGGTTTTCCTTCTGCCTGAATCCCTTAAACAATTAAATCAAGTAGTCTTAGTAACCAGCAAGAAGTTTTGAGGAAAACAAAAAGTATGTCAATATAGGGATTGAAGTGCTTACTTATCATATTAAAAAACTAGCAACGATAATCTATACATACAGGTATGTACTTATATAACAAAAGGGAAACATTTATTTGTTTGTTTGTACCCCGAAGACTCCGAAACTTCTTAACCGATTTGAAAAATTCCTTTATTTTTGAAAAGCTATACTCTTCCCAAGTAACATAGGTTATATTTTATCCCGGTAAGTTCCCATGCGGTAGGTGAAGGAAAACATCTTCAGGAAACCTGGACTATAAAGTCTGAAATCACCAACACGCATTGAGCAAGCGTGGTGATTAATGCTCAATCCTTCTCCGTGTGAGAGGAGGCCGCAGCCCAGCAGTGGGACGATAAAAAAAAGGACCGAGGGAAAAATGGCTTGTCATAGAAAAAGTATAAGAATAAGTACTTACTGGGAGAGCCCAGGGTTGCGATGAGCAGAGTTGCTATTGTAAAGCCACACAACATGTTGCCAACACTTCTTGTACACTAGTGAGGAATTTGGGACTGCCAAACGCTTTATAGCACGCGTATATATGTAGGTAATAATATTTTTACCATAAATCCTAATCTGTAGTTAAAGACTGGAAACTGCGTTGTTAATGGTATGTATGAACAATTGAAATGTATGTATAATGTACCTAGTTATATAGAAAAATATTTCCTCAAGTCATTAATTTATCTACGACTAGTTTTTTCACCAGCGACCCGAGATAACTGACTAAGCGTAATAAGGAAGATCGGAATTCATTTCTCTATATGTAGATATGTTGTAAACCCAAAAAGAAATAACAGGACAAAAAGTCATAAGGAAAACCAATTAAAATAATATTTTTGGCTATTTGCGTGTGGGGTTAGTACGCACATGGAAAAAAATTGGAGTAACGAAGGTTAGGTTTCCTGTAGTTTGGCAAACAAATTAAATTAAACATACACTTTCTTGACTTTCAACCAAAGACTATAAAACCACTTGACTGCGCATACAGTGCCCCGACGCTCGCCAAAAGTTAGCGATTTTGCGCGTACTATAAGGCTACGATCAGTACGATCCTTTAGTAGCGACCAAGTCTATGACCTGCGAACACGCTAAATTATTGAGGATTTTATTGAGTAAAAAACAAAAAAAAATGCCTATATGCGCGATGAAATGGTGCGGGAAACAATCCAGGACATCTAGTTACAAAAAGGATGGCATCGGCAAGTATCAATACCAAAATTTGGCTTTGATTTAATTGTATTACGAAATACCAAAGGGGTCTATTTAAATTGGTGGTTGGTGAACCGCGCTCACGCTCGTTGATGTCTTTTGGAAAAGTCCCTTTCTTTCATTAAGAAATTCTAATACGTCCATCTCTTTCTTGCCCTTTGTATTCTTATCGATGAAATTTGGGCTGTTACCTTTAAGGAAGAAGTGGATATCGATAATAGTAAAATTTACATTGATTAAAAATGTTTTATTTTGGCTAATGAGTTAATATATAAGAGACCATAGACCAAATTACTTTTAATGTAATAAAAAAAAATATTTTCATTTTAGATTTTTTAAGATTCCAGAAATATGGAAAATTGGTCCCCAACAATAACAAAGTGCTGTTTGCTTGAGCCACTTCACTCTCAATTGTTTTGAATATTTAAAACAATGAAGACGTTTATTTAGTTCAGCGATTCCAACAATGTTTTTGCCTATCTTAGTTTTTATAAACCTCATAATTTTGGAATAATTACATCGTGTACCTATTTAAAATACATCAAGAAATATGTAGACGTTCGATTATCGTTTTTTACCAAAAACAATCAGGACCCTAAAACGTTAATTCGAAAAAGTTATACTTTTATTAATTTAGTATAACATTTTAAGAATCAATAATTTTCTTGTACGGAGGTCTTTTTTGTAATAGACTGATTTTTATTAATTATTCGTATACGATTTTTATTGAGTATTTATTACTACGATGAAAAAAAAAAAAATATGGATAAAATGTATTTATCGATATTTTGTAATTGAAAGAGAGCAATCCCTTGCTGAGCGTACTCATGCAACTCGACCTTGAACTGACCAATAGTAGCCGCGGATTATGTCGCGTCCCATCGCCCGCAGTGGTGAGTCGTGTTCTTAGAAGAAATTGGCGAGTGCGCTCTCTAGTGGTTATTTACTTTATGCTTTCAACCTATCTCTATACTTGGGCTGAAGATGAAGTACCACCACGTCCAAATAAGTTCAAAAATTGGCACTCGAAGAAACTCGGCCCAAATTAAAATCGACAACAATATGGAAATGCCTTTCAGAATTATCAACATAATTGACTAGTTTCCATGCGGAAAACCTAATTAAAGCTCAAAAATATTTAGCAAAATTCATCCTTATGCCCAATACTTTAAAGTTCGTTTTGCCAAAAGAGCATAATTCTATTGTTAGTTTCTGACAATGACGTTTTGTCTTGAAAAGCGACCATTCATTTCGTATGATAGGTTTGTCGTAAGTATTTTATCGAAGCGAGAAAAAAACAAAACTTTTAAATTGTATAGGTATGAGAAATGGATACGAAAAAAGAAATTATTTGAGAAAAAGAGTTCCTGCACAGCTATCTGCTTCTATCAGACCTACTGAAAACTTTGAATGAAATCAAGATTTGCTTTAAAAATAAAATCGACACCCATCGGGTCAACTATCGGCCGACTATAAAGTCTGTAGGATCAAACCATCATTGTCGAAAAATACTTTAAAAATGAAATAGGAAACAAAAAATAGATTTAGACCCGCCAACGGAAATGGGTTTATGAAACAGTTATTATTCATTCTAATTAAATACAATATGCCTATTTGCTTTAGTTTATTAATTAGCGTAATAAAATAGTGACGTCATGTACTCGGAATTAAAGAATCTAAACCAACTGATTTGAGTATAGAATAAGGATAGTTGTTGCTATGTAGCAGGCAAAGTAGATTAGCTGAATTCGCATTAAATAAAACATAAGTTCTAATTGAAGGGGAACTGGGTCAAATTAAGATTCCAAGATTTTCTTATGTACATACTTCCTTGGTTACAACCACGGTTACAACAGTTAGTGAAGGTTATAATTTAAAGCGTATCAATGTGCGGTCCTTCTCCATATTTCAACAATTTTTTGTTTTTTATTTTGGTCCCGAAAGGCTTCGAAACTACTGAACCGATTTGAAAAATTCTTTCACTGTTGGAAAGCTCCACGCTTTCCGAGTACCTACGGGCATAGTTCACACGGAAAAAATATGTTTTTTTTTTAACATTAGTAAGGGTTTCTTGGCATTAAGTTTCATTCCTCTTTATACATAATGACTCAAAAATCTAAATCGTTATTGAAATAATATTTTTAGGTTATTCCTAATTATTTGGGGAATTTTGATGACGTTAACAAGAGATTGCGCGTGCATGAACTGTGTACCTATATATTGTTCCGCAATCCCGATAATATTCATTAGTTTAGGAACAGCGATAGCAACATGTCACATGGGATTATCATCGCAACACTGCTTCTTAGCATTGCTGCTTTAGGTACGTACTTCTCAGTTTTTAGATCCCCGTACCTAAAAATCAGCGCCTCGAAGAGGAATATGCAGGAATATTTTTTTTACCAGTGCCCAAACTTTGACAGCTTATAGTTAAACAAGTTTTATATATACATACGTTATACTTAGATGTTTTACTACAAAAAAAGATCCGGACGAATTGTGTAGGTACCTCATATTTTTTTGGGAAGTCGGTTGAAAAGAAGTTATTGTGTTTATTTATGACTAGCTGTTTTCCCGCGGTTTCACCCGCGTCCCGTGGGTCGTCTTCAAGCGTGTGCGTTCGCGCAGCGGAATGTTGTTGAATTTAAAGATTTTAATTATGCAGATAATTAGTGTATGACGTCCTATAATTGTGTATGGTTAATAAAAATTTGTGTATGCAGCCATTGTGGAGAAATTCACCAAAAACAGATTCCGCTGGGCGAACGTTGGCGAACGTTGTCCTGGCGGAACTTTTTTTAATCCATAGACTTTAGAAGAAAGATGTGTCCAAAATTAGTGTGTATTTGTGTATAATTGATTATGTATGAATGAAATCAGTGCATGCATAAACTTCGGAGAAATTCAAGTTTCCGCTACGCGAACGTTTGGCCATTAGCTAGTTTTCATATAAAGCGCTTACATAGAGAGCTGTAGATTTTTACATACGTTGTTTTGAATTTGTTTATATTTGTTTAAAAAACAGATTTAGAAAAAGTCGTAGGGTTTAAAAGATAAAAATATAAACGTAAAATACACTTATTAGGTCTTAGTTCTTAAAGTATGCAGTTTGGGGTCTAGATTTTCACGTTTACACAAACCTTGTAAGTGTCTCCAACATGTTGCCAAGTATCAATGATGTTCCGTTAATAATTAAAAAGTTATAGGATATTTTATCATGAATAGATCACTGTTTACAAAGCAGTCGAATATCACGACGTTCTAAAGGAATTGCATGGTAAAATGTATGCCAATAATTAGTTTAATCATTCAACTATTCACTTGCAAAATTTCATGTCATTAAATTCAGTAATTAAAGAAAGACAATTATAATACTGACGGAGCATCGAAAACCTACATAATCCGACCAAGTTCGGATAGCTACTAAAAAGCGACCGCGCCATATGTCTAAGAAACGTTCTAACTTGGAAGGTTTGTATTCATTAATATGATACAGTTGCGTACATAAGCGTTAGGAAAAAATAAAACAATTGTATTTCTTGATTGAAAAATATTTTTTTAATAATAATGCCACTATCTACGATAAAAATAAATCTTCAATTAACAAGTACATCTCTATTTAAATATCCGTGTACAAAAATATTTTTATTATCATTACTTACATAAATTACTTAACTACGTGATTAAAAATAACGTTAATAAACGTTACGTATTTTAACTAAAATGTCGTAGATAGTGGCGTTATTATTAAAAACATATTTTTCATTCAAGAAATGCAATTGTTTTATTTTTTCTTAACGCTTCTGTACGCAACTGTACCATATTAATAATTATACTAACCTTCCAAGTTAAGAACGTTTCTAAGACATATGGCACGGCCGCTTTTTTGTAGCTATCCGAACTTGGTCGGATTATGTAGGTTTTCGATGCTCCGTCAGTATTATAATTGTCTTTCTTTAATTACTGAATTTAATGACATGAAATTTTGCAAGTGAATAGTTGAATGATTAAACTTATTATTGGCATACATTTTACCATGCAATTCCTTTAGAACGTCGTGATATTCGACTGCTTTGTAAACAGTGATCTGTTTATGGTAAAATATCCTATAACTTTTTAATTATTAACGGAACATCATTGATACTTGGCAACATGTTGGAGACACTTACAAGGTTTGTGTAAATGTGAAAATCTAGACCCCAAACTGCATACTTTAAGAACTAAGACCTAATAAGTGTATTTTACGTTTATATTTTTATCTTTTAAACCCTACGACTTTTTCTAAATCTGTTTTTTAAACAAATATAAACAAATTCAAAACAACGTATGTAAAAATCTACAGCTCTCTATGTAAGCGCTTTATATGAAAACTAGCTAATGGCCAAACGTTCGCGTAGCGAAACTTTCTCCGAAGTTTATGCATGCACTGATTTCATTCATACATAATCAATTATACACAAATACACACTAATTTTTGGACACATCTCTTTTCTTCTAAAGTCTATGGATTAAAAAAAGTTCCGCCAGGACAACGTTCGCCAACGTTCGCCCAGCGGAATCTGTTTTTGGTGAATTTCTCCACAATGGCTGCATACACAAATTTTTATTAACCATACACAATTATAGGACGTCATACACTAATTATCTGCATAATTAAAATCTTTAAATTCAACAACATTCCGCTGCGCGAACGCACACTCTTCAAGCACCGAGATAAAATATAGCCTATGTTATTCGCAGACAATATAGCTTTCTAATTGTGAAAGAATATTTTAAATCGGTCCCGTAGTCTTTGGGTTTATCCAGTACAACCAAACAAACAAAGTTTTCCTCTTTATAATATTAGTATCGATGATGCGACCGGTCACCACAATTACGTCATACTACGTAATTCTTTGAGGAAAATTTGGAAGTGAACTGGCGACTAACAACTACCGACAACCACTACATGGATCTCGCTCGAAATATTTAAGCGCAGATAAAAATATGATATTTTTTAAATTAATTATGCAGAAATATTCTCGGTCTGATTCTGAACCACACATTTTTTTGCGCACCGCTCAAAAAATATCTACTTACTTTACTACCAAAAATGCAAGATTCGACTTGATTTTTTCAGGAATTTGTCGACCTGGGCAACAATATTCTAAGAAACCTCCCTGTGGATCCGTAACTACAATGGAGAACATCAAAATTAAAAATGTCAATGTAAAAGGTAATATAAATTTTGGATCAGTTACCGTAACGGATGGGAAGATTCCCTGCGAGGGAGTAAACTACGTTCGTCATGTGGACTATACCTATGATGGTGAAAATATTCTTCCAAACGAAAAAACATCTGGGTGGCAAATACACGAAATCTTTTCTATACCAAACAAAAGTTCAGAAACAGAACAAAATAGTTTGGACAGGGTAGAAAAAAAAGAGTTTTTCAATAAAGGTACTCTTCACAATTTATTCCAAAATATTTTAGATGCAGTACAAAAAGATTTGGAGAGTTTAGAAGACCCGGTGGATAAATCACATAATGGCATAGAAGTAGAAAAGGAAACACACACAGATAAAACGAGCTCACCAAATAAACAAACGAGTCTAGTTTCTGATAAGCTTTATATGTACTTATTGACATTGTTAATAGCGTTTCAGTGCGAGCTGTTTTAGTGTAGACAGTATGAGCTTACTATAAGATTGTAGGCAAAGAGCCAGTAACACCCAAACCTTCGTTTCGCCTACGGCCAGCTTCTTCATCAAAAGTAAAAGCCAAAGTAGACACACAAAATCGACATTTATAAAATAACGAAAGTCTGCCAGTCGCTGGCTCTCTGACAACTTAATTAATAATATAAGACTGTTTAAAATAGACTTTATTTACAATGTTATAAATGGTTCAGGTAAAGTATGTTTAATATAACCTTCTTCCAATGTGTGGTCTTTTATTTATTTTACACTATTCACATTTCGTTTACCGCAACCAGTATAAAGCTAATACCTATACTGGTCTAATTATCTAATTGAACTATCGGCCGACTGAAAGTTGTCAGTCATCCAGGGCAGAAACATTTTTTCACAAACAAAATGATGGAACCTTGCCATTTTACACACAAAGCTCAAAATTGTATACATGTGTAAAAATCAAGGATTGAAAAATGGTTTCACCATTTCTACCGGAGCCAGATGCAATAAATTGCAGTACATTTTAATTGGATATAAATTTCGCTCAAAACTAGTTGCCCAATAAAATAAAAATATTATTCGCTACTTCTTCGACACCGTAACGAATGCTCTGTGGTTGAAAATAAATACATTTATTTTACGACAGGTTGAAACAACTTTAATTGAAAACTGAAGCTGAAAGTTCTATTTGTGTACGAGGAATTATTATAGCTCATGGTTTAGTGAAAGTAGATATGGTAAGAAAGAATGTTACTTGTGAGATGACGGCAGATAGAAGAGTATGGAAGGAGAAAACATGCTGCGCTGACCCCAAATGAAATTGGGATAAGGGCAGGAGGATGATGATGGTTTACTGCCAGCCGCACGGGTATATTGACCATAAGATTAAGCAAAGCTTGGCGCTGTCAGTTCGTGGATGAGTGACCATCTTACCAAGTTGAGAACTTCCGTGCGTTGGAAGGCGAGTTAAATCGTCATTTCAACATCTTTGGCCGTCGTTAAGGGAAGTCAGAAGCCAGAAAGTTTGACAACCATTAGTTTATCGTATTAGGGTAAGGGGTATCGAGTTACCCAGATGACTGGGTTGGAGAGATAAGCTAGGCGATCGCTCCATGTAAAACACTGGTACACCTGTCTACGGTGAGACTGGAAGACGACCAATATATCTACTTGAAAAAGATTAGGCAGACGAAAACATTAAAGAACGTGATAAAGTATTCAATTAAAAAAGTAGGCTTTGCGTTAGCATAACAAACACCATAATTACCTAGGTAAGTTTGAGCGTGGAATATTATTAACAAATATATATAGGTACAAAACACACTCAGAAACGTTTGCCTGTAAATCGTATCATCAATGACGACAAACTCTGGGTACATGAGAAGAAATTATAAGTGACACACAAAAAGGCCCGAAGTGACGTCACGAAAATTGCCGACAACTTTTCTTGCCAAGACAAGACAGGTTCAGTCGACTTCAAAATTCTGACAGTTCGAGTTTGAAGCTTCAGTTTCTGGTTTCTGTAATTGCATTTCTTATAATGGCAAAAAAATAACTTATTAAAAAAGAAAAAGATGTTCACGAAAAATTATAAGTTTTTAACAAGCTTTTAATTTTAACTATAAGTTGTGGTTAATTGTAAGTTGGTACGCAAATATGCCCAAAAATGTGTTCGCGGATCTACTGCTAGCATATGTTTGCGCAAAAAGGGTGCAAATTAATGTGCAATGTAAACTAATCTAATATGATTGCAACTTTCCAAATGAATGGTATGTACGTACGTCTTTAAGCGACGTTTTTGCACTGTTTGGAGGATAAATGAATGATTAATATTTTAATAAATAATTTGCAAAGATGTCGTTAGTGCACGTTAAGTATTAAATGAATAAATAAATCAATTTTGACCAGAAGAATTATTTTTTTTACACCACAGTACTGCACACCAATGGAATTTCTGGATATTTCTGGTTATTCTCACAAAGTATTTCTGATTGGCTACAATTTGCTCAGTCAAAGAAACAATTAAGTTGGCTACAAAGGAACTCATTACTTTTGTTTGGCGAGACCGCAATTTATGCCGTAATAAACGGCGGATGTTAATCTTCACCATAGATTTATTTGTACAGATTTCCTTCGTGTTTTGGACTCGCTTTATATTGTAGTATGTTAGGTATACTGTACATGTACAGTCATGTATGTACTGCTACTGTTAATTGACTTCATATGATATTAGCTGATTCCCGCGTATTCATTCGCGTCTCAAGAGAAGTATTCTCCGTACCCAGATAAAATTCATACACACAGATAAAATAGCTTTCTATTGATAAAAGAATTCTCAAAATTGATTCAGTAGATTCAGATATTTCTTACAACATCACGAACTTTACCACTTCATAATAACAAATGTAAATAAAACTTCATTCGTCCGGGTAATCCACGTCAAGTTCTCTTTATCTAATTGAGTAACTAAAGAAGCAATCAGTATAATACTTAACTATTAAGTTGATGAGCTTGAAAGTTTGTTAGTTAAACTGTTTAACGGAACTACTAAAACTGATTGAAGACATTCCTTTAACAAATTGACTCTAACTTCGTGTCTACAAGTTGTAAATACGAAATTGTTGTTGTTGTTGTAACATCACTAATTAGTACGTCACTATTTATAGCTTCTGTCATGATCTGTCATCGTCTATATCCTGGACATTGGCTCTGTAACTGTGGTGCAGTGAACTGTTGTGTTGTGATGTCTATGAATAATAAAACTCAAGTAAACCAAGATCCAAGACTTTCATTTATATTACACTTTTTCACAGTAGAGCTTTTATACTAAAACCTAAGTACACCGACAACTTAACAGTCCATTTTTTTTAAAACCACTATTTACTTTGAAACTTGAATACCTATGTAAATTAGTACCTAGTTGTTGTAATAAAATTGTTTATATTGTTGGTGAACTTGTACCTAAATGACTTAATTACATCTTCACCTAATCTAAGAAAGTAATGGCCGAATACTAAAAAGACACTCAATTTAAAGCACTGCCGAAACATCAGTTTATCTCTGTCACGTTTGGGTACACTGCAAATATATTTTTAAGCAGTACTTTAAATGTAACTTATGAATTCGTAGAAAAGCCATTATAACATAAAGAGGAAGTAATTAAAACGTTTAAAAGTTCAATCATTTCGAAATCCCAGAGCTCGGGACATATCAATCAAAATTTTGATTATTTCCTGTCCAAACTTTCTTTCGATCCCTCTACTTAAAATATCATAAAAATTTCATGAAATTTCATGAAATTTCGGGAACCTTCTAACCTTCAAGTGATAATTCCTGTAAAGTCTCCTCCCTGTATTATGTAATACAGTCGAAAAAATTTTATCGTTCAAATTAAGTTAAGCCAAGCGGAAATTGTTCACATTTTATTATTACGGGCCTACCTTGGTGAACCTGGCGAACCCCATTGTATATAGCCTTCTCACAGGAATGGCGTCACCCTGTGAGCGACAACCATTGCGTCCAAACTCGTGGGAACAATATGAGTAAACCTGAAAATAAAACACAAAAAACAACAACACAACAAATCTTTCATAAAGGATTATTTGAAACGAGACCAAGATCTTTTTCATTCAGCGGTTGCAATAGCAGTAATAATATGACAGAAGCACCTGTCTGTAAGGAAAACCATCAGAGTACACTGCAGGATAGACCAGACAACCAAGCTAAGAAAGCCGATCAAACATGCTCTCCACTAAAAGAGAATGCACAGAATAGCAACCAATGGCAACTAGACCGTTTACCTCCTGCAAAGAGAAAGAGACAGGAAAGTCCTACCGGGCAACAGTCAGCGAATAAAGGAATCAATCCTTTGGTTCCTACACAAAACAGATTTGATATTCTTAGTGATGAAAATAACGAAACTGAAAACAACAAAAAAGAATATGTCCCAAAACCAGAGCCGATCTTTATCACAGGAGTAATCGACATAATCCCGCTGAGAGACATCCTAAATAAGGCAGTAAACCCAGATAAATATCAAATGACTACACTTAGATCAGGGCATATCATCAAGCTTATCCCAAGCGACATCGAGACTTATAAAATAATAAGAGATTACCTTATTGAGAAAGAAATACACCACTACACATATAAATTAAAAAGTGAGAGAGCGTACCGAGTGGTTATCCGAGGCTTACATGCATCCGAAGATATATCACTTATTAAAGCAGAACTCCAGGACAATGGGCACGAAGTGAGACAAGTCGTGAACGTGCAACACCGCACAACAAAACAAAAACTCCCACTTTACTTTGTGAATATAGAACAGCGGCCTAACAACAAAGATATATTCAATATAAGACACATCGGTCAGGTTAAAGTTACAATTGAGGCACCATACAAGAAAAGAGAAGTTATACAATGTAAGAGATGCCAAAGATTTGGGCACAGCAAAAATCAATGTTTTCGTCCCTTCAGATGTGTCAAGTGCGGAAATGACCACCCAACAGCTACTTGCACAAAACTTCCTGAAACAGACGCTGTATGCGCAAATTGCCAAGGTAGTCACCCAGCTAGTTACAGAGGATGCAACAAATATAAAGAATATAAAGAGAGAATATTAAAAATTAAAGTAAAACCAGACTCCAACAAAGCAACTTTCGTTCACACCCACCAGCCAAAAGCTACCCCAGAAGAACCCCAACCCTCAGCTCAACCGAGAAGCTATTCCGACGCACTAAGACATAGAAAAGAATCCAAAAACCTGACCGACCAATCATTGTACACATTACAAGAAAAACAAATAAATGACAACTTGACGGACAATGGACCAAACATTACTAAAATGTTAGACATAATGTTCAATCGATTCCAAGAAATCATGAAAACCATGATGGACAGCATGATGGACCGGATGGTCCAACTAATCACAGGACTGGTCTCACAGAGGGCATAAACCTCCGTATACTCACATGGAATGCCAACGGGATAACTACTAGACGACAAGAACTTGAGCTTTTCATGGAAATGGAGAAAATTGACATAGCTTTGATTTCCGAAACAAGACTAACTCCGAGGTCATACATCGCATTTAAAAACTACACAACCTATAGAACTGACCACCCTTCTGGAAATTCACACGGTGGGACTGCGGTTATAGTGAGAAAAAATATCAAGCATTATGCCTTAAACCCATACAAAACAGATAAAATTCAAGCAACTATGATCAAATTAAATTACAAAAATTCAGATACAACTATTGCTGCAGTTTACTGCCCACCAAGACACTCTATCAGTGCGGAAGAATTTAAAACATTTTTTGCGGAGCTAGGACCGACATTTATAAGTGGAGGAGATTGGAACTCCAAGCATACCTACTGGGGCTCCCGATTAATCAACCCGAAGGGTAGACAACTATACAAAGCCACAGTAGATATGAACCTTGATTGCATATCTCACGGTGAGCCTACATACTGGCCAAAGGATTTAAACAAAATACCTGATCTATTGGACTTTTATATAATAAAGAATATCAGCAGGAACTACACTAAAATAGAGAAATGTGAGGACCTATCGTCAGACCACTCCCCGGTTATTCTTAATCAAACAAAAGTTGCCATTCCCTCTGAGCCATCGACACGAATATGCAATCAAAACACTGATTGGGACAAATACAAGGACATCATCTCTCAAAACCTAGAACTAAACATTAAATTGAAAACAACAGAGGATATTGAAAACAGTATTGAAAAATTCAACTACATAATTCATATGGCAGCCATCAAAACAATCCCTACAAAAAATACAAATCGCCCTCATAGAGAATATCCAAAGAAAGTAGTAATGAAAGCACTAGCGAGGAGAAAATTAAGGAAAGAGTGGCATAGGACTAGATATCCTTCGGATAAAACCAAATTAAATAGAGCCTCAGAGGAATTGAAGAAAATGATTAGCGACTATGAAAATCTCAGCTTTCAAAACTACTTAACTCGCCTGACTCCTAACAAAGACACTAATTATTCACTGTGGCGCGCGACTAAAAACCTCAAACGACCTGTAAACCACATCCCGCCAATCAAAAAAAGAGATAACACCTGGGCCAGATCAAATTATGAAAAAGCGACAGCTTTTGCTGTTCACCTCAAAGATGTCTTCACCCCTCTTGAGACTAGGAATGAAGAAAAGGATAAAGAAATTGGGGATTTCCTTCAATCACCCAACCAATTATGCCTACCACTAAGAGCAGCAACCCCTAAAGAAATTTCTAGAGAAATTATATCACTACCCACTGGAAAAGCGCCAGGGTATGATCAAATTGATTCGACCCTAATAAAGAACCTCCCGAAGAAGGGCATAATGTTTCTGGTGATGCTCTTTAATTCATGCCTAAGACTGAGCCATTTCCCATCCCAGTGGAAGATAGCACAGGTGGTAATGGTGCCTAAACCGGGCAAACCAGTAGAGGAAACCTTATCATACAGACCTATTAGTCTCCTCCCTCTCTTGGGTAAACTTTTGAGCAAATAATACTCAACAGAATGTACGCCCACTTAGAAGAAATTCTCCCAGAACACCAATTTGGCTTTAGACAGAAACATGGTACTATAGAACAGGTGCACAGAATATCAAACACCATAAGCCAAACTATTGAAAACAAGCAGTTTTGTTCAGCAGTTTTCTTGGACATAAGTCAGGCCTTTGACAGGGTTTGGCACATGGGTCTTCTTTACAAAATAAAAAATCAGCTACCACACTCATTCTACTCCATTTTGGCAAGCTACTTAAATAAAAGGTGCTTTGAGGTAAAAGTTCAAAATGAAACATCAGAGCTATATGACATTAGCTCAGGAGTCCCACAGGGCAGTATTTTAGGCCCAGTTCTACACCTCATATTTACTGCTGATATACCAATAAAAGAAGATACTATGATAGCCACGTATGCAGATGATACTGCTATATTATCGGTGAACACCGAGGCTGCATCCGCATCAGCAACGCTACAAAGGCATCTCATAGAAATTGAAGAATGGCTAGGGTTATGGAGAATAAAGGCAAACAACAGTAAATCGGTCCATGTCACCTTCACTCTTAGAAAAGGCGATTGCCCACCAGTTACCCTTAACGGAGAGCAAATACCGCACTCTGACAACGTCAAGTATCTCGGTATGCACTTAGATAGGAGACTGACATGGAAAAGTCACATCTGGACTAAGCGGAAGCAACTGGATACAAAATTTCGAAGCTTGTATTGGTTGGTAGGCAAAAAATCCCAACTGTCTAATGAAAGCAAAATGCTAATCTACAAAGCAATCCTCAAGCCAGTATGGACGTACGGCATCGAACTATGGGGCACAGCATCCAGCAGCAATATTGATATCTTGGAAAGATTCCAAACCAAGAGCATTAGGTGCATGTATAACATACCTAAATGCATCAGCAATAAATATATTTTACGAGATCTAAATCTTAATACGGTGAAACAAGAAATCTCCATCAGAAGTTCCAAGTATCAGACCAAGTTATCGAAACATGTAAATGCCTCAGCTACTAAACTAACAGGCACTGGCAGCGTTCAGCACTCAAGACTGAGGAGAAACAGTGTTCCCTCCCTCAAAAACCGTTTTCCAACATTATAAAGAGTGAAGTCAATGGACCCCTCTTTAAATTAAAGACACACTCAGGCTGAGGTCAAAGAAAATAACAGCTAAATGTGGAAAAACAGATTGCTGTGCTAAGCAGGATTGAGGAAAAAAAAAAAAAAAAAAAAAATTATTACGGGCCTTATTTTAAGTATGAAAGCGATACCTTTAGGACACTGTTTGCGATGTAATGATAATGTACAGGTGCCTAGGTACCTAATCAGACCGGTAGATATTCAACCAAATTATTTCTTCCATAATATGGTATATCAGGATTGTTTTGGGAAATTGAGGTGAAAAAAGGTGGTTTCTTACAGAAAATTACATATTTACCAAAACTCTTCAAACATCTTCCTAGAGAAGAGAGAATAGGCTATTTACTAGCTAAATCCAAATCATCGCTGAATCATCAAATAAACTAGTTTCTTTGTACCCTAAAGGGTCCGAAACTACTGCACCTACCAACAGAATAAAATCTACACTATCCCTAGAATGACATAGGCTATATTTCATCCAAGTACTGGAAGAACTTCCCTCTAAAACACCTAAGTAGTTTATACAGTAAAACAACTTGACCACACTCTTATTTTCTACATTCCAAGATATTCATCTAACCTCTTATTTCTTTGTCCACAGCGATCAGCGTGACCCTCTAAAGCGGTGCCGCGACCACTGAACAACTGGCGTCGTCGCCGTCAACAGTGGCGACACCACGCGCTCTCAATGATCTCCTGCGTGAGGTGCCACAGCTGACATGACCTGAACCACGTCATGTCGACTAAGAAACACTCGCCGCAGCCCAGTGAGTAGCTGTTAATAAAATAAAATAATAAGAATGTTTATTCACAGGGTTCTTAATCCTACTAATATTATAAACGCGAAAGTTTGTATGTATGGATGTATGGATGTTTGTTACTCTTTCACGCAAAAACTACTGAATGGATTTTAATGAAACTTTACAATAATATAGCTTATACATCAGAATAACACATAGGCTACAATTTGTAAACATATTGTTCGAAATTCTAAACCTGCGCAGACGAAGTCGCGGGCACCAGCTAGTTTGTTAGTAAAGTCATACTTGGCAAGTAACTGTTAATAATGATAATAATGTTTATTTACTTATTTACGGGGTTCTTAATTTGTTAGGAAAGACATACCTTGGCTTAGTTTTAGAAGAAACAATACCTATTTAATATGTACTCGTAGGTATATTGAGCCAGCATGGGGCTGTCCCACCTATCACATAATACATTTAGGATGCCGTTGGAGCTACAACGTAATTTACCCAGGATTGATGTGCAATTCTTGCGAAGTATTGATAGAATACTATCAACGCTGGCTTCTGCAAACATCCTTAAAGTTCACAATAAATTTTCACTTGCAAGTTTCAGAGTATACTTGGGCCTAAATAAGATAACGTAATCTTTGTCTGAAAGAGAAGAGCCTGTGCTTTGCAATGGCACAGTTAACATTACCAAACACTTAAAAACTTCTTGCAAAAAAATGAAGCTTAAGTACTGGCAGCCTATAAATTCTGCAATTTATGATTATAATTTTTGTTGACGTTTTAACGGGTTCTCGGGTTTGTTGTCTGTCAAAATAATTATTTATATGCACGAATTGAAATATTTCGTTATTTTAAACCTACAAAATGTTAAAGGGCACACAAAAAGAACAAGGTGGTATCGAAAATGAAAATAAGTTCATAGAAAGAGGTCCACGTGAACTACGGGCCGCGGGTTTACCCTCTTGTCGTAAACTGGTCAAATATTACCAATTACAAGATGAAATAAACGGACTATTTCTAGACGTCCTCAATAAACCTGAATCTTCGCATAAAATACGCAAATCTGTTGATTTGATCAATCCACTGATGAAAGGTCAAGATGTAGTAGAGGAATTCAAAGAAACATCTTACAATTCTTATTGGAAGAAACCCTTAGGTAAGACGTGAGATCTTTTAATTTACTCGACTACCAAGAAGGGTAATATTTTTCGCGCATATCTTGTATTTGTGTATATTCTTTATTACCTCATATTTTCTTTGAAATAGCTGAACAAAGTAGTGCAAGGCGCTATTATCCTTAAAATAGAAAGGACTGCGTATTTAAAACTATCGTCGATCGTGTATATAAACTATCTTGTAAACTAGTTTGCTACTTTGTTAGAAAAGCGAGAAAACTTGTTTCCATTGCTCTATCTTACTGACACTGGTTAGCTATCTTAGCCTGAAACTGAAAACCAGCGCCGTGCATCTATGGCTTTTGAAAACCTCTTTTGGAATGAGCTTAAAAAACGTTTATTTATTTATATCTGATTCATCTATCATATCTTACACCTAATTAGCCGAAACTTCCAGATATTGAATATGCTGAATGCCTTGACTTTTCTACTACCTACAATGATATGATGATGCCTGGTCAGGAGGTTGATACAAGACTTAGAGCTGGTCTACCTTCGGGGAGGTGTATGGATTTTCGCTTTGAAGGGACTCCAAGCTCGGTTTAAAGTTTATAATGGTTAAATAAATATTCTTAATATTTATTTATTTTATTTTATTTTTTAGGTGTAACTCTATGTATGTGGAACAGCTCCAAAGTCTCTTATATAATAAATTAGGCTGCGTGCCCACCTCCGATAATCGATGACCGATTTTCTGTAGGTAACAAAATACACTCAGTCAGTCAGTCTTCAAAAAGTCCGCCACTAGTCAAGTTGTCCAAAAAAAATCGGACCAATTAGCTAGCAGCCTTATTAGTGTTCCTAGATTAAAAACTAATATTGTATCACATATTATTTTTGCGAAAAACACATCTATTAGGCTAATTTCAGTTCATTCCTTTGGGAATAAAATTGCGTGACAGAGTTATAATTTGGAATGGCTAGCGTGTGGCACTCCTTTAAAATTACTTATTCTAGTTGAAACATGATGTATTTAAACTGTGCTAGTAGCGTGCAGACAGTAGTGGCTTGTACTAACATTGACAGATATTTAGAATTTAAAGCTATAACAAGCACGTTTCGTGAACTTCAATACATGGTATAATGTTTAACATTTCTGCAATAGTGCACCAGTTATTCTGGTTCGCATAAAGATTGATGATGCAAAACCTGAAATTCTTTAAAAAATATTTAATAGGCGAGTGTTATCTTCATTATGTATATCTTATCCACACGTATGATACATCCCATTTACACAAGCTTTTAATAAAAATTGCCATCGAATTCGTTCTACCATTTTGGAGGTGTACTATTTTTATTTTTTCCTCGAAAGTGATGAATTTCGATTCACAGATTATTTCCCCTTTTTTAGTGCGCATGAAAGATTTTTAAAAATAAATTCACAAAATGTTGTTAACTACTCAACAGAAACAGCATTTATAGCATTTTAACCATTGTTTATTACTTCAAAACAGTGGTAATAAAAAGGTTTTCCAGCGTAATACCCACACCTTTTTTAACCAACACAACACGCGTATAGCAGAAATATTTACAACCTCACCTACACGGAAAAACGTTTCGCGGAAAAATGTACCTACCGACAAAAACATGGCTAGTTGCGTGTTGAACGCACACGAAAGGTTCTGTATAAAAAACGCAAACGCAAAAATGCTTTGTATTGAGTTTATATTATTATGTGGGAGTTAGGGAAAATGCCCGTTTTCACCAACGAATACCTAAATTTAGGGAGCATTTACGGAACACTTAATAAGAATTTCATTTTCACCAAAGCCTAGGTGTCAATTATAACCTTAAAATTTCACTTAAACCTGGGGGCCCGATTGATGCCTGCTTAAACAACTCCTATCATTATCTTGACAGAATACAAACATATTTTGAACCGTTTCTGGCGATGGATAGTGAAATGAAACGTAAAATATCGACTTTGCATTATCGTTTGTAGAACTAGTAATCTGTCACCTACTTAAGGGACTCATGTATAAGTGTGGTGAAAATTAATTTAGGTAGGTGTCAAATTGGGAGGGGTCCTTATTAAAAGTAGCATTTAGATAGGGAAACGGTAAGAGGTTGTTGGTGAAAACGGGCATAAGACTTTTTCCGTTATTCCGAGTTCAAACGAAGACTATTTTCATCTACCTACATGACGGCGCATCTTCTTCAACACTTTCCGTGGCGGTTTTCGCTGCATGACAGCAATGTGCTATATGAAGAAATAGCGCTTATCTTTCCTTTTAAGATGTCCAGTGGCCACAGTATTATAAATAACTCCGTTGAAGTAGATATATCGTACTATTACTGTTCAAGAAATATAATGGCCTGTGTATCTGCTTGAACGTAGAGCGTTTTTCTTTCTGTGCAGAACCTTAAAAATTACGACCCATTGTCGGATTAGCTTCATTAAAATATTCGCCTGAACCCGAGGTCGGATTAGCAAAATTTCACTTTTAAAATAAATTACTTGTTTTTTATTTGTAGTGGGGGATAATCCTCTTATTTTTATAAGGTTAGTAACTCAAACATATCTGCCTTTTGTTTTCATTTATTCGAAGGATGGATTGAAGCTGATTTTGGAAAATCTGACAAAATAATCAATGAATTTACAAATTCACCAAAACAATAAATGATGCATATTATCAAGGTTAGTTAAACAAACCAGTCAGATTATGCCAATCAGTAACTTTATTCGCATCCTGAGCGTTCAAACGGCGTATAATTTGTCATGTAGCATCGCTACGAGCGGTCTCAGCTGACGGAGACGAATGCTACGAATTCGTACCGATGTCGTAGCACCGTAGCACGTAGTAGTTGGATAGTTTGTGCAGTTTCAATACATTATCTCTAAAGCTATGTTCTTCAAACTCATCATGTTTGACGAATATACTGTACTGTTACAGCCTTGTTATCGTCCCACTGCTGGGCACAGGCCTCCTCTCACACCGAGAAGGATTGAGCATTAATCACCACGCTTGCTCAATGCGGGTTGGTGATTTCAGACTTCACCATATATCTTTTAAAATTATAAAATATTGGTTCGTACAGAGAAGATAGTGTCTATCTATGTCGCAGAAAACTGGTTAAAATAGTCTTTGAATCAAACAAGCCTATTGTCTATGTATCTTATCTTATTATATATTTCTTTATCAAACTAACATAATAACCATAGAAACATTTATCCGTATAGATCTCTTGTCCTCACTTTATTTTAATTGAATCCCAAAAAAAAATTGTAACAGTTCCAATCAAACGACTGCCACTTCTATCAAAGTATAAAGATACCTGTAACACTACACCTGTAACAAAATGTTCGTTTTGTATCTTCACTAGAACTTTATGTTTAGCCGAAACGAACCTGTCCGACCGTGTCGAGTGAGTTGAGGTTTTGTACTCCCAGCTGAAAATACTTCGGTGCTGAAATTCAGGTTGCATTTGTACACTATAGATGGTTGCTTGGTGTAAAACACTGGTACACAAAGACATACGGTTAAACTAAAAGCCTCTATTTTGGTTGGGAAAAGGCAATGCGATTTTAACGTCATAGAGCATATTAAATAGGTATGTACAGTAATTTTAGCGTATATAGGCGATAGACTAACAGAACACAGAATACAGAAACCATATACATGTACAGGGATGAATTTTAAGGTCATAGCGCATATTAAATAGGTATGTACAGTAATTTTGGCGTAAAAGGCGATAGACAGACAGAACACAGAATACAGAAACCATATACATGTACAGGAATGAATTTTAAGCAGTGCTCAAAAAAAACTGGTGGTCCAGAATCACTAACAGAACACATCTGCATCATGAGTAAAAACTTTTTTTTCATTCTTTTGTCCGCCCTAAAATCAGCAAAATATGGATATCAACTATTCTTACGCGCTTGGAGCAGCGCGCTCGCGACAATAAACCGGTTTCGCGTTGCCGCGCCGTGCCTACTATGACGACTGTGACCGTACAATTGGTTACAAAATAAACATCTTTCGATATCAATAACTTTTCTGTTTTGTACTAAAACACGACAAAATAAAAATATACGTATCTATAAAACTTATTTAACAAAGTTTGCGCACTCGATAAAATTCATTCCTGTATAGTTTGTATGGAAGACAGAATTAGTTTCTCATTTATTATGTTAATCAGGATTAAAACTAAATACCCCTTAATTCGAAAGACCCAATCAGAACGGAGCCCTTAATCCAAAATTAGTCCAACATTTGAATATCAAAAGCCGCAGACTCAATACGTGTCTAAAACTAATGTCGGTTACAGACTATTAACATTTAGTATTTCAGCATTTCAGCACTTTGAGAGTTTCTGGTTGAAATTCTATACAAACTAGTTTGACTTGGGTTATGAAGCCTATTTAGACAACAGGCCTATTTACTGTTGAGGTAACTGGCAGCCTAGTAATTCTACATTTTATGAAAATCTTCTTGACATTTACCGAAGAACACAATCATATTATTGACGTGAATTGTCAGAAGTGTAAAACACCAGTAAAAATATTAATAAACCTCTAAACATGTTAAAATGTGTCCACAAAACGCAAGGTGGTAAAGGAAATGAAAATAGATTCACAGAAAGAGGCCCGCGTACATTACTTGCCGCGGGCGTACTTACGGGTCAAGCTGATGAACGTGTCAGCGAACTTCTCAAGAATTACCGGCTACAAGACGAAGTAGACGCACTCATTGGAGATGCCCTCAATAAGAAACCTGATTTCAAACCTACCCGTCGACCCCCAGACACCCCAGACTTGAGGAACCGGGGCCCATACACTGAAATCCGCAACCTCATTAATCCACCAAAACAAACAAAATTCGAAGAACTAGTAGAAGACCTTAAGTCAACCGCTTACCATTCTTACTGGAAGGCACCACACGGTAAGACAAGAGATATAACCCCTTTTTTACCTGAAGGCTTTGATATTCTAAATGATACTTTCGGAAAAAAGAACGTTCCTTCTGAGAGCGCCTATGACGTCATAACCCCAAAGACTCCTGTTGCTGAGATCCCTCCTTCAAAAGGTCCAGGTTACCAAACCAACCGCAACTACTGTAAACCATACAATCCTAAAACATGTTTTGGCATTGTATGCATGCCTGATAAGACAGGAATATGTGCAAAAGCAAGTTTAAAAGAAGAGAGAATCGTGTTGGGAAATGGTAATTACATTCCAAAAACCTCGCACCAAGCCGACTTCCAAGAGTTGAGAAGTTCTCGACTTGGTACGGCACGTCAACCGAATCAGAATATGGACTGCGTGCCGCCAGGGTTCACTTTTGGGGAAATAAAAGCACCTCCCGAGGTTCCTTCGTGGCTGTCATATTGTAGAATAAACGTCGGACGACATTTCCTCATGAAATGTCTTGGTCACCTGAACTCCGTGAAAAAAGCGTTATCTAAACGTGTTGGTGGGTTGTTTTTTAAAGGATTTTATTTATATTTGAAGCACTTAGATGAGGACAAGACAGGCTGGGTTCACAAAGATGTAGTATACGATTATTGCGCATTCAAGCATGTGAGGGTGAATCCAGCTCTGATAGAACCGCTTTTGGAAATGTGGAACGGCTTCGATGGTACCCGAATGAGGTATGAGCTATTCATACACCTGATTAATTTCCAAAATCCTATGCCTGATTTGCCGAGAATTCCAGATATTGAAGTTTCTAAATGTCTAGACTTTTCAACGACGTACAGGGATATGGTGATGCCTGGTCAGGAAGTTGATACACGACGGAGAGCAGGTCTGCCTTCGGGGAGGTATCTTGAATTTGACTTTGTTGAGACTACGGAGGGTAGTTGCCGGGCTTATAGAGCTTATCTTCCAGAGGAGACTGATACGGGTAGTTGTATAGATCCATCTACATTCACGCGTTATGGCGTTACTCATCGTGATTTATACGCGAAACGTTCTCCAGAGGTTGTGCGCAGAGTATTCGAGGCTGCGGGAGACAAGTTTACTGACGAATCATTCAATGAATACTGGGAGAAGGCAAAGGAATATCATTCCCAAGGATGGGTGTCATTCGAAACGTTCAGACGAGTTCTTGAAGGAAAATAAACTATTAATATTGAGTAGAACTTAAGGCTAACTAGGATTAAATTATTGTTTAGCTCGACATTAAGTTCTACTAGTAGTTTAATATATTGTGTATTGTTACTATGTAAGTTGTAAATAAATGTTTTTAAGATTCATTTGTTATTATTTCTTTAGGAAGTCTTTTGCGACCGCATGTCTTGTATGTCAAATTAAGTAAGAGGGATTAGAGGATCATCCTTTCAATCACTCAACATTCCCTCTTGCATTTACAATTGAGTTCGTGTAAGTTTTAACAAATGCCAGTTATAACTAACCCAAATGAATTGCACGCGAGTGTAAAATATGACAGTGCAGATATTCCAACCCACAAATATATGGAGTTGTCCATTTAAGTCCAGTTATTTGGAGCTGTTGAGAACTTTGGATTTATAACCTGCCAGCAAAACATTTCGCGGCTACCTACATAAATTCCTTTATAGTCGTTATTTTTTACGGTACTTTTCATTTGTGTTCAGAAAAGTTTTGTACGTAGGTAGGCTTATATAATATATATGGATTTGAAACATTTTGTTGGGTATATGTGATAGGAAGGTTATTTGTTAGATCAAAAGGTTTGGTTGGGAAGCCAAAGTTGTTCATGGAGCTTATCAGCTTATGCATAGTTTTGACAGCTCTCTAAAAGTAAATGTTCATAACTTTCTATTTATTTGAATATACGGAGCTAACGCTGAATTTAAACCATTATGTAGGTACTCTTTTTTCAATAGAAAAAATATGCGAAATTAAACTCTAAATAGATATCTACTAGGTATACAGCTGATGAATTTGCTTGTTTGTTTTGAAAACGTGCTTATCTCCGGTACTGGTTGGTACTTATAGAGGAAGGCTAGGAATTAATGCACAACTAGCTTCTGATTTCTGAAGATTAAAACAAAATAAGAAAAAAACAGTCGACTCCAATATACCTCATTCTTCGAAGCTCACAGTAAAAATCAAAGGGGATTCCTAAAAGGATTGCAGTCATAAAGTAAATAACCACTAGAGAGCGCACTCGCCAATTTCTTCTAAGAACACGACTCACCGCTGCGGGCGGGGGGACGCGACATAATCCGCGGCTACTATTGGTCAGTTCACGGTCGCTACTAAAGGATCGTACTGATCGTAGCCTTATAGTACGCGCAAAATCACTAACTTTTGGCGAGCGTCGGGGCACTGTATGCGCAGTCAAGTGGTTTTATAGTCTTTGATTGCAGTCGATTCCCAATAGTATACTGTTACAGATCTGCCTCGACTAGAAGAGGCAATAACGCCAGTATTAACTGCCGGCTCGCAATGGAACGTAATATGTGCTATCGGGGTTCGAATGAGCGCACTTAAATGGCACATTCTGTTGTATAGTGTAATGTTACACGAGATTTTATCTCATCTAGTTGTTCTAATTCCTTGTTTTGCTTTAGTAGGCATTTTGGGTGTGTAACAGCCTTATCATCAAGTACATACTTTGAATTTTCATCAGAACATTTGAGTTGATACTATAGTACAAATAGATCCTCTCCGATAATGTGTCGTGGTGGCCTAGTGGGCAAAGAACCAACCTCGAGTATGAGGGCGCAGGTTCGAATCCAGGTCAGGCAAGTACCAATGCAACTTTTCTAAGTTTGTATGTACTTTCTAAGTATATCTTAGACACCAAAGGCTGATTATAAGGTGAAGGAAAACATCTTGAGGAAACCTGGACTATATAGTCTGAAATCACCAACCCGCATTGAGCAAGCGTGGTGATTAATGCTCAATCCTTCTCCGCGTGAGAGGAGGCCTGTGCCCAGCAGTGGGACGATAAAAAGGCTGTAACTGTAACTGTAGATCCTCTCCGGTCGTATCGGATTGCCGTCCCATCGGGTTATGAGAGTGAAGGAATAGTCAATGCACCTGCGTCTGTACAAATACTCGTGCGCTATAATATGTCCTGCGCAGTTATCTCTTATCTCCTTACATGAGAACAGCCGCCATATCCGATACTTGGTTAGGAGGACATCACATCACATGACAAATAGATAATTCCCCCAAATGAACGTAATATTAAAAAATACCGCAAACTTTGGACCATAAAAAACGATAAAGCTTGACTCTACATCACGTTTCTATAAATAAAAAAAATGCATCCCCATAAAAGCTACATTACATAGCGCCATGCAATAATATATCTTACATAACACGAAATAAAACACAATTTGCATAAATACAAACAGTTCAATGACCGCTAAGGTATTCGTGATAACTGGCTATACAACTTCAGAACACGCGATTGAAACTTGTTCTCAAACGTTATGATTGAGAGTTTTAATTTCCTTGCTTTATGGAAAAACACTTACGAAGAAACCAAGTATTGTATTCTTTTAGATTATAAGTTCGGAAGTTTGTGAGTGTGTATGTTTGTTGCTTCTTCATGCGAAAATGGCTCAACGGATTTTAATGACACTTGGAATAACATGTCGGCTACTTTTTAGTCAATCTCGAACTTCTTTCCTCGGAAAGCGGGTAGAACTGCGGAAAACCAGAGAAGAATATTTTGATTTAAGAGCAAAAAAATAATGGTGTGACGATGGTATCTCAGTGTTTATGCTTGCAACACATAGGTCATATATAAAAGTCATCATTATAGTATTATCATTTTATATTACCATCTGCCTAAGCCTTTTCCCAATATTAGGGTCAGCTTCTAGTCTCCGGATGCAGCTGTGTTCTAGTGTTCTTGGCTTCTATTACCCGTAACAGCTGCCAAAATAGGTGTAGGTTATGTAAGGTATACAATGCCATACCGGTCACTGGTGACATATAAACAACAGTTGTCTGCTAACAATAATGTTAACAATGTTGAATCATTAGTAGTGCGCGATTACTGCAAACTTTAGGTGGACCGAGTTTGATCGGTCTCATAAATTAGTATGGAGATAAATGGTAGTATGTACGTAACAACTATTGGCTGACGCCCTAAAACATATCTTTAGGTACAGAAATCTATACTAATTAATAAGTAGGAAACTTTTTCTGTTTGATTGTTAAAGGCTATCAAATTGTTAAAGGTAATCAAGTTAAGGGAGAACGGCTTTTCCTGGCACAAGTGTCTTTCACACTTAAAAGGAGAGGTCAACCTCAATATTGTTAAACGAACTTTGTTGTTATCGAATAAAAACATTTTTTATTTTTTTTTCATTTTCAAAGGCTCTGAAACGACAGAACCGATTTGAAATAAGTATATTATTCTTTCACTGTTGGAAAGCAACACCATTCCCGAGTAATATCACTATATTTTAGCCCGCCCCCCCAGTAGATGCCACGGAACGCGGGTGAAACCGCGTGAAAACTACTAGTGCTTATATTAATTTTGCAGGGGTGATCTTTTTCAACTAAAGTAAAGACTGAATATTTCGAGGATAATCTTTTGGTGATAAGATTATTCTAAAGTCATCACCATCCTCTTTCCCTTCACCCCAACCTCTAACAACCTTTTACCTAACACCGGGTACACTCAGAGTGAATGCACGCTTAACTTAATTAGCAAACGCACGCAATGTGCCGTGCTGCTTAACTGTTTGAGCTAGTTGTCACTATATGCAGGTAACGGCTTGTTTACATGAGCTAAAGTAGGTATAAAGAGGTGGGTTTTATATAATACACACTTAAAATTTTTACAGCTGTTTAAATAATAAATAAAACTAAGTAAATAATACTTTATATTGGAAATAATATATTTTTTGGAGGCGGGTAATAATTGATACTAGTCTGGGTGTAGCAAAAGGGAGTATCAGATTTTACCGACTACCTAGACCCTACCCATGTTCTTTCTAGTGCCATTCTGTACTCCAGGGCTGTGCTACAGTTATTGTTAAACTTTGCTTTGTATCTAATAAAGAGGAAGCATGTTCTATTTGTACCCAGTATTCGATATATTGCGGGGGTGTATTTTTTAAAGAAAAGAAAAGACTGGATAACTCGAGGACAATCTTTTTGTAGGTGGTTAGATTATTTCAAAGTCATCACCATATCCTCTAGATACCTGCCTATTACCTAACACGGGGCACACTCAGAGTGAATGCACGCTTAACTTAATTAGCAAACGCACGCAATGTGCCGTGCTGCTTAACTGTTGAGCTAGTTGTCACTATATGCATGGGTAACATGGGCTTGTTTACATGAGCTGAAGAGGACGTAAAAAGGTTGGTTTTATAAATTACAGTCATTGTCAAACTTTGCTCATATACCTCACAAAGGGGAAGCACATTCTATTTGTACCCTAAAAGCTCCGAAACTACTATACTAATTTGCTTGAAAGCTACACTCTTCCCGGATAATATAGGATGTTATTTATCCCGGCACGGGCAGCAGTTCCCACGGGATGCGGGTGAAACCGCAGGAAAACGTCTACTATACGAAATATAGGTGGTGTTTTTTAAGAAAAGTAAAGACTGGATGTTTCAACGATCATCTTTTTGTAGGTGGTTCGATTATCCTAAAGTCACCAACTTTCCCTTCACCATATCCTCTACCGGCCTATTACCTAACACCGTGTACACTCAGAGTGAATGCACGCTTAACTTAATTAGCAAGCGCACGCAATGTGCCGTGCTGCTTAACTGTTGGAGCTAGTTGTCACTATATGCATGGGTAAATGGCTTGTTTACACGAGCTAAAAAGGACATAAAAAAGCGGGTTTTATATTGTACACACTAATACAGACTGCGACTTAAAAAAATACAACTATAGTTATCGGCACGGATATTGAGCCATGACCTTCACCTGCGCAGAATGGATTTATTGGTTTATTGCCTTATGTGTCCAGTGCGCAAAGCGATCCCCACTCTTCCGCCGAGAGCTCAATATCCGTGCCGGTAACTAAGTATACATACATATCTTGCACAAATAATTTGATGTTCATTGCGGGAGCGATCTTTTTGGAGAAAAGTAAAGACTATTTAAGTATTAAAAAGGAAAAAATATTTTCAGTCTATTTATGAATATTGGTTCCGATGCTAGGAAAATCGGGATAAACTTTTTATTGATAGAGTGTTTGTAGTTAGATTATTCTAGTCATCACCCTATCCTCTACCGGCCTATTACCTAACACCGTGTACACTCAGAGTGAACGCACGCTTAACTTAATTAGCAAGCGCACGCAATGTGCCGTGCTGCTTAACCGTTTGAGCTAGTTGTCACTATATGCAGGTAACGGCTTGTTTACATGACCTGAAGTACGTATAAAAAGGTGGGTTTTATATTTTATATAGTAACAACTATGAGAACTTTTCAAATAATAATATACGACTAAGAGCCTATGCACACCACGTTTTTAAAACAGACGCGAGACGCGCGCAAGTCAGGACTGCTCTGCAGGATAAAGGCAGCTGCTGTGCAGGCTTTCCAAAACGCGCGTCGACGGCGCGTTTAAAAAACGTGGTGTGCATAGACCCTAACAGCCAGTTTCTTCATCAAAAGTAAAAGTCATAAAGTTGAAAATAATAAAATTTTTTGGGAGGCGGATAATACATACATAAATTAATTAATGCAGCTGTGGTAATAGTGGAAGAAAGTGTCGGACTCATATAAGACGTTACTGATTACGTTTCTAGTACCATTTTGTGTTCCATAGCCATGGTAACTTCCTAACAACGCATTAGGTTTTGCGGCAAATAACGTTGTATTGCTGAAGTTAGCCAATAAACTCTGGGCATTTGATAGAACAGATCTCATGGAGAAGAAGCTTTGTTTGCCATTCGAAGTTGGCCACTATTGTGTTTCGTTCGTTCCCAGTTACGCTAGAGAACCGATCCACTTCCAGACTACCATAATGAAAACAGAATTTCATATTTATTATATCGTCTTTACTTGATTTCACGTTTAACGCGAAAAAATGTGGCGTGAGGATCTGTGTCAAGAAATGTCACGTATTTCATCACAAGCACATTGTGGCACGTGATAGTCATTTGTTCAAGTCAAATAAAGTCCTATACTTTGTTGTACTTACATACATAACACTAATATTATACCTAAATGTGGAAGTTTTGGGGTCCGTTCAGACAGACCGGCTCGGAGACGAGAGAAAATTCTTAACATGTTGAAAATCGTGTACTTAATATTTGTAGTAAGGTTTATTTTTGCATATGCACTGCTTTTGACATTAAGAATGCTCGAAGGCGCTTGGTGTGAAATAATAAGAGAAGCCGACCGGCTCTGATCGCGTACTTTTTCTCGGTAACGTAGACGTTTGGCTCCGATTGCATCTCACGCAGCCGATCGGAGCCGACTCCGGTCTGTGTAAAAATAAAAATGCGCGCCGATGTAAGTTGTCTTAAAAACCTACTGAGTGATTTAGGCTAGGCCAACCCGCATTGGGCAAGCGTGGTGATTCTCTGTGTGAGAGGTCTGTGCCTAGCAATGGTACAATGAAAAGACTGATGATGATGGTTTTGGCCCGCCCTGGGAATAAAACATGTGACTCCGTAGACAGCACTCGCACTTTGCGATTACTAGACCAGCGTTAAAAATGGCTTTAATTTAACATTGCTAGATATAATTTCTTTTTCTAACTAATTTAGATGCAAAGTAAAACAGTTCTAGAATATTTACTCTAAAAGTAAGATTTCTGAGAAACAAATCTTGTTGAGAACATTTATAAATAAAATAATTTCATATTAATTTGAAAAACCAATATTTACGTTCACATTTCGCATGAAATCTATGTAAATACAATTTATTATTCTTCTACCCAGAAATTATTCTTAGAATAATCTAATTGGAATTTTCGCTAGACCGCATGTATTTTCATGTTTAAAACGACTTTGGTAGACATTCAAGCCACATTTAATTTGAATGGAATGTTAAGTAACAAAGTTTAAGGGAGTAATACCCGGATAATCCGGGAAATGAGTCAGCTAAAAATACAACGCTTATTCTGTTGATTAATTGCACGAGACATTTTTAGAACATTCTAGAAGCCGTACTTTGTTCCTTTTAGTATTTTTCCTTTAAGTTTATTTGTAATTTTTTAACATTAAGTGTCAGATGCTGGAAGCCGACCGCAGCATAATCTGGAAAAGGCTAGGGAGATTATGAAGTATCAGATGTAAATGAAAAGGGGCAGTCTTTTTTTAGTGTTTCCCCTTTTATTGGTCTTATCAATCGGTTATGTTTGTTCGAGAGCTAATTTCTCAATCATGACAACTTCTATCTGAGGAATAATGTATATATGGCGGTTTGACATAGTTTCTACACAAAAGTGAACAAAATGTCATTTCTTCAGATAGAAGTTATATCTGGCAATTGAAAAATCAGCCCTGAGTCTTATTAATTTTAAGTAATTTCTTAAAGTTCCTATTAATAAAAAATATAATTTAAACAAACCCTAATTAACAGCACTCACATGTATTTTCAAACTAGAAACAATTACACAACACCACAGCTCGGCCATGTTGACCGGATTTCAACCGTTTTGACCCGGGTACCGGAACTAATTAGGGTTTATGTGTTCACCTCTACCGGGTCGTGGAGGTCACCTACACCCTTGGGGTCATTAAAAAGATGCGCTGTTTGTTAACCTTTTGGGTTATTTTTAGATTTTTGTTTTGATATTGGAATTACATTTAAAGTTCTTTAGAGTATTGAAAATATGATAAAAAATGCTTGAAAATATTAACTTTGAAATAGTATTTTGAGATTTCCTAAATTACTGGTCCTAATAAAAAAAACACATATGGTCTTGAACATATTATATGTACTTTAAGTACATATTAAAATACCAAAGAAATTGTTTGCTGCCTTGCTTAAACATTAACTCGTTCTCATTAACTACTGGTCCGATTGGAGGATTGTTTTCAGTGTTAGATAGCCATTTACCGAGAAAGGCCCAAGGTAGCTTTTAATCCGGGCAAAAATAGGTATTAAACACAACATCGCAAAAAAGCCAAACTTCTCATTTCTAAAGCCTTCATTACAAAATCAACTGTAAACCTTTCAGGTCTCGCACCGTCCCGATACTTGCCAGCTTCACTTGAAAATCTTTTCATTCAGTATAATAAGGCGCGAGCGAGCAACACTGGGGGAAATGAGATGAGCATAGTGATAGATGAGAGACAGAAGTACAAGTTCAGGGCCGATATTAGACTACGCAATGAATAAGTTTCTACCCTATGTATGCTCACAACTTTGGAAAGTTGCTCTCGGTTTCTCAGGGTTCTTAATATTAAATCTTGGACTTGATAATAATGGGACCATTTGGAAAGAAAAAAATTAAAAAAATGTTCAAATTGGTTGGAAAATGACGAAGGTGTGTGAAAATAAAATCTTTTTTGGAAAGTCGGTTAAAAGAAATTGGTCTAACATCTGCTGCGAAAAGAGTGGATTTTCGAAGTCTGGAAAAATATCCTGCGAGGTTTTTACAAATAATATAGCAGATTGACATCTGGTAGTTAGCATTACCAAGTGCCCATCCGGTTATTTTTACAACATTAATAATTTCATTTCAGGGGTCGTCAGGCCGTATTGAGAAGATTCCAGAATAAACATAATTTCATATTCAGTTGAAATACCAATATTTATTCTCTCTCATTTCGCATGAATCTCAAAGTAAACTCAACTTGTTTTTCTTCTAAGTTTAACCTAGAAGTTATTCTAAGAATAATCTTATTGAAATTTTTGCTTAACCTAAGAAAACTAAGACATTTAGGATTTATTAGGAGCTGCCCACGTGTTACGAAAAATATTACAATCAACTAGAGGCAGATACAGGCAATAACTATGATCTTGTTGCTTAATTACTGCTGTGGATACTATTCTATGTAGATTAAAAAACAATTGATGCTTTGGTCATTTTGTGGATACGTAATAATGAAAATCTCACCGACGAGGTCATTAGCAACGCTGCCTGGGAAAATACGTAGCTGTAACCTTCTAACTGTCATGGTAGCTACGTAGCTAATTCCATAACAATACAGTATTTATTCCATGTATATTACAGTTGATGCTGTGGTTTAGGGATAGGTGATCACTGAAGATATGATATTATTCTCGGTGAAAATAGGTCATTCTTCTCTGTGTGAGAGGAGACCCTTGCCCAGGAGTGGGCCGATAAAAGATCTAAAACACTAAACTCTCCCTAAGCTAATAAAATTATTAACATTTCTCAGGAAAGCACGTAAGCTTTTTATCATTTTGTCACATCATATAGCCAAATTCTCAACCAGACGAGGTGTCATTTGTTTTTCTTCCCTTCTTTCCTAGTTATCCCGATATACTGTCGCTTGGGATCGCAGCCTCAATAAATTACTGTGAGGCCGACGTGCCTCTATTTCAATCGGCCCATATTATTACCACTATATCAAGCTTACTGCCGACTATTTTGCCAGAGTACCTACCCTTTGAATATCATTCATCACGTGGTATTTTTTACTGCCTAGCGCAAGGATGAATATAGTATTTCTTTTGGGAAAACATTGATAGAATCTCAATTTCTAACCCCTGAATCACATTTCGGTTATTTTTATTTATTTATTTATTTATCACCAAACATACAACTATTTTACAGGTGTGTCAATGTTACAATCGCTATTATGAAGCTTGAGTACCTAGCATCTTTATATGTAGTCAGCGTACTATAAACAAACTTGATAATCGAATGATGACGTCATGAACAATTCAAACTTCGAAGAAAAATCGATAAAAACTTTGAACTCGGTTATTTGAGTCGAAGTTCTTTGAGTCAAAAGTTTTAAGCACCTAACTTGCGAGTGCTAAGTTATTTTAACTTAAGAACACTTAAAGCTGTTAAAATTATTAATTCATTATTCAAATTAATAATGTTAGGATTGGCGTTGATTGTGTTAAAGTTGATGAATGTGATGAAAACACTTGTGATAAAGTTTGAACGAGTACATAATTATGTTGCGCAACGCTTGACGAGGTCACTCCGTGGGTGACCAGTATGTCATGAGGAGTTCCTCTGTGTTTCAGAAGGCACCTTATATTGGTAAATTGGAGGTTGTCATTTGAATACCTTTGGCAGCCGTTACGGGTAGCCGAAAGCCAGAAAATCACACAGTCAGCCTTACCAAGGGGTACTGGGTTGCCCGAGTAACTAGGTTGAGGAGATCAGATAGGCAGTCGCTCCTTGTAAAACACTCGTACTAAGCTGCATCGGGTTAGACTGGGAGCCAACCCCAACATAGTTGAGAAAAGGCTAGGCAGATGAGATTCTTTTTTATTAAGCTTACTTTCTGATATTTCTGTGTAGTGAGGACTTAAAGCTGTTATGTTTTATTCATAGTTGAGCGAACATGGAAGGGGTATATATTTATAGAACCACAATTACTAGAGTATGTGTGTAACGGGTAGTAAGTGTACCTCCGTAGGTACACTTACTACCCGTTACACACAAAGTCGTATAGTTCAAGTCGTATAGTTACCATACCACTTACCGTTAAGTGGTATGGTAACTATACGACTTGAGGCTTGTTTTCCAAGGAGTTTTATATACGTAAATTAGATGTTGTGAATATGTTATTAGGTTGTACTAAATTATAGGTGTTTGTTACAAGTTTTTGTTGTGTTAAATAAATTATAGGTTCTTTATGGTTATTTTTAACTCACCTACTTATCTGAGTGGATACCATTGACTATCATTTATTTACTTACTTAGACGACTGAATAAAGTCAAGTGTAAAGTCATACCTTTTAGAAAATTATCACCCGATTTTATCATTCTGCTTCGATAGTAACATTGATGGAATTTAATAGTTTCCATATGACGACTCATACTCATCCCATGGGTGAGAATTTGTATTCTAATAAAACCCAAAAAAATCTGCCATCCTTTAGCAAAACGAAGTATTTATCTTGTTGTTTAAAAGAACCGTCCTAAGCAATAAGCTAGTCTACTACCTTTACAACATTTGTATCACACTCATTCAAAATGATAACACCAAACATTAAGCCCCTACACTCTACAGACACACAAACAATTCAATGTTACAAACAACACAGGTATTATGACGCCTCTACGCCTATAATCTTGATTTAGTCAGCACCTCGTCCAGCCACAGTCCGGTCACCGTCCGGGGACCGTCCGGCTTTGTGTCGGCTGTGATAGCCGTATAATCCGGTAGCTAGTGTATAGATAAAGTTACGCGTTTGGTGTCTAGTTACATTGTGGTGGAGCAAAAAGGCAAGCAATTTGTGGATTAACCTTATTCCTAACTACAATTTGAAGACCATTGTAAATATGGATATATAATAGAATGGAATAGAATAGTTTATTTCTTAACAGCAAAGGACATGCATTTGTCATGGTATGGGCATGTGATGCGGAGGAATGAGAATCATGTTGTGAGGAAGATGATGAGTATAAACGTGGACGGATATAGTAGAAGAGGAAGACCAAAGAAACGATGGATGGATTGTGTGAAAGTAGATATGGTAAGAAAGAATGTTACTTGTGAGATGACAGCAGATAGAAGAGTATGGAAGGAGAAAACATGCTGCGCCAACCCCAAATAAAATTGGGATAAGGGCAGGAGGATGATGATGATGAACGGACAGGCATTTGTTTTTTTTGCGCTTTCATGTTTAACACACACTAGCGGATTTTCCGCTTGGTTTGCTGGGAGTGACCTCACTCGGAAAATCGAGTGTAAAATTCACCAGTGTGAAAGCACTGTAATCATCAGGATGAAGAATGGTAAGGTAGTAGATATATTAATATGTTTTTATATATACCCTGATGTTCTAAGCAAGTGTTTTATTAATGGTTGTCAGTAATCAAAATACTTTTATTTTCAGGCTACATTAATCTATAGATACTAAGCATAATGCCGCGGGAAACAGTAGAGTGGCTATGTATGTACGTATTTTTTTAAAATTTAAACCTAATTGTACAATCCTTCTTACTTTTTAGCTACCAATTTTAGATACCTACACTTAAATTCGAAATAAGACACTAACCCACTCGACACAACACATATCAAATTGTTAGCCTAACAACACAAGTAAACCAAGTAAACACACTATGTATGTACATTTGTGTCGTGTCTAACCACTGCACGTAATGTCGCGTGATGATACTAGGCTATTTTAAAACGAAACACCGATGCTTTTATTTAGATTAAAATTGTCAAGTATATTTAGTTTAAATAATAAACTAACTTGGGCTAGGCAATTTGGATGGACAGGCAGGACAGGCAGGTCAACTTTGAGTATTAATAATTGTTTATTTTAGTAACTTTTGTAAATGGTTTGTTCTGAAAGCTAACAATATATGTCGAATTAGGCACAGTAGACTGCACATCAGTGGTAACTGTCATGCACCTTAACTCAATAGTAATAAGTACGATTTTCCTATAAAACTGTTACCATACACTTAAATTCCTACCAATTACCTTTACTTATCACGTAAAACCTCACTGTAAGATGCTCTCTTGTTTTTCGGCTCATAAATTCCCCAAATAAAACCTCTGCCTGTATCCGACTATTTCTAGCTATGTGTTTGTAGAAGCGACACTCATCATCATCATCCTCCGAGCCTTTTCCCAACGATGTTGGGGTCGGCTTCCAGTCTAATCAGATTCAGCGAGTACCAGCGCTTTACCAGGAGCGACTGCCTATCTGACCTACTCAAACCCAGTTACCCGGGCAACCCAATACCCCTTTGACTTAGACTGGTGTCAGACTTACAGACACTATAGGTATGTAGGTATTCAATATAGGTATGTATGTAGGATTGACTTTTACGACTCACTGAGTGAAAAACGACGTATCTTTCACCTTTGGCTTGTTTGAAATGTATAAAATAAAATATGTATGTGGTTCCATAGATACGAAGTCTGATATAAGGTGTGTACGCGATTTCAATCAAACATAAGTGACACAAACAAATAGATGATTTGGCGTTACAAATAACACTCTTTAGCAAATAATAACTTTATGCTTCTTTTACATGTAAATAAAACACCTCTTTTTATATCTTTCGGAAAAGGAAAAGTAAACACGAGAGCAAAATAATTTGTAATAGACAAAATGAAAAAGATTTTTCATGTTCTGGTTCATATTTATTAAAAGAAAATGTTTTAAAAGAGACAAAAATGTCTCTCTTTTCTCTTTTGAAGAAAATTAATAAACATGAAAATGTAAATTAATTAATTAACCTGTCCCTTTGAGCAATGCTAATTATTTTACAGGTAAGTTAATATAAAATTAAAATAATTTGGAAAACCAAAATGGATAGAATATTTTAGAAATATTTTTGTAAGGGATTTAAAAAATTTTTTCGTTAAAGGTTACTTTTGAACATATTTTGTTTTGGTTTACATGAAATGTCTTTCTTTAGGAATAGGTTATAATTTGAATAACTTTTTCCTAACTATGTTGAGGTTCCCTTCCAGTCAAACCGAATGCAGCTGTTTATGTATGTACCAGTACCTTACATGGAGCGACTGTCTATCTATCCCCCTCAACCAAGTTACCTGGGCATCTCAATACCTCTTGGTAAGACTGGTTGTCAGTCTTTCAGATGTCCTATTAAAATTACTTCCTTAATCCAAATCAACTATTCTTTAATTTGACGCTCATTAAATCAATGCCAGATAATCTAGTAGCAAATACACGCGATTAAGATAACAATAAAGGCAACAGCGTGGCCTAGCAGTTAACACGCAGATTTGATCCGCTATGAATACATTATGAAGGGATCGCGCCTCGGGACACGCTTTACGCGCGATTCACTGCGGATCGTCTGAGGTTACCTTTATCTTAATACTGTGATGTGATATTGCGACTGTTTTTTGATAGTGTTGGCAGAAGTGTGTAATAGAAAAACCGGTTTTATTCACACATCTATTCCCTGCGATTTTCAATGTTGACCCACATCCTGAGGGAACCCAGCTAAAATGTAGCCTATGTATAACATAGTCCTTTCCTCAAGCTATAGAGTACTGCATTTATATTGGTTCTTTCGGCACGCGAAAACTAAGTACTGAACCGATTTAAAAGATTGTTATACATACTTTTTACAAAATAGGTATACCATAGTAAACATAAAATCCCGATAATGCAATGTTTCATACATTGCACAGTCAGGATTTTATGTTATTAGTATTAGGTTATTATTATTAGGTATACTTAGCAATCTCTTTTGAAACCGACAAAGCTTTCCTTTTCAAAATGTGGGTAACTTATTCCTATGCAGTAGCAGTCAATATGCAAAGAGAGTTGCTTTTGACACATGCCTTTGTGTGAGTGCATACAAAGTGCAGTCACTAGCGGCGATAGTTAAGTGCATCCGCTGCATCCCGAACTAGCCTGTTACTTACAGAGATGGTTGGGTACAATACTTAGTTGTTTCTTACCAAAGTGTGGTCAAAAAGGTAGGTATCTTTTTGTTGTTGAAAATCGGAAAAACAATATTTTATGCCTGATCTTCTCAATTGTCATATAATAGAGCTGTAGTTGTATGTTTGCTCGAACGATCTGAAAAATATTTGAGTGTCAGTTGGAGTATATATCGAAAATAGCTATGTAATATTGCTTTTTTATGAATAAATAATTCAATTAAAATTATCATACACAATTTCTTAATTTATCATAAGTAAACCCTATTAATTTCACCGAAAAAACCTTGTATATATAATGACTTTTCATTTCCGAAATACGCATAGGTACTTTTCATACATATTGCACTTATTTCTTATTAATGTTTGGCTTTTTGCAAGCTCACAGCGTAAAAAGTAAGCCTTCCGAATTTTAACGCAACAGAAAATATACAGAGAGCAAAATATTTTACAGGTGGAAGAGGAAAAGTCTGTGATTTTTACGTGAAGTCAGTTTTTATTTTAAAACACCTACAAGATTATTTTTGATCTATATAACATCGAATGTTATTTATCAAGCAATATGTATAATTTATTAAGGATAATCTATTTAGTTTCTTTTAATGATTTCGAAAAATGAAATATTCTAACTAGTTTTGATTGATTTTGATTTCTCACCACACCCACAGAGCAACTGTCAGACTTTTACTGACAACAACAAATACCATATTTGTCTGCTTCCTAGCAGCCCTTTGCCTGCTAGGGCCGCGGTAACTGTTGAACAATTCCGAAGCTCCGACAGGCTTCAGCCCTAAGGGTCCCCGCAGAGATCTAACCACTTTCTGGAGATATATTATTAGTTTCTTATAAATAGGTATAGGGGCAGGTATAAAACAAAATATTCTAAAGATTATTTAAATAACGTAAGGCGTATATCTTTAAAGAAATGTCAGCAAACCCCAGTGGGGTCCAGCAGAGCCAAGATCTGTCGGGGCTGCGGGCCTACGAAGGAATATGATGGGTGTTATTCAGTAAGAGTCTGACACGGCCTCACGCCGCACCCACAGCGGGAGGAATTATTTGATGATTTTCCATGGAAGAAAATAAAAGGATATATCTCTTCAAAATGCGCACCACTCCTTTCAACCAACCTACTAGTACAAGTAAAAAGGAAAGGTCTATATTCAGCACGTGATCTCTTTACAATGTAAAATTTCAAAGATGGCCGCCCTTGTCGACTTCAATAAGTACAACACACATTCGAGCCTGATGTAATAGATTCTTTTTTGTAAGGAAGAAATGGCTCTAGATTACGGCGTAAGGAAGAGAGGATATATTTTTGTTGTAAACGGGAATTGAAAGCATGAGTTTAGTGTAGCTACAAATCTGTCTTTACAAGGGCTTTCGCTACTTAGTGGATTTTGTACCGCGTATACACTTGGATGTCATCATTTGTACAGATTCGTTGTGACTCGTATTCTTGCGACACCGCCCGTGTGAACCGAACGATGCCCCACGGAAAATCCACTTGTGTATAAGCGCTATACAGCTCTTGAAAAGTATGTCATAAAGATATTAAAATCAGTTGCATGGAAGTTGTTTTTAATTTACATGTTGATACAATTGCAGTCGCTTTTCCTCTACAAACTAAAAGAAAATTACCCCAAAGAAAAATATCACTACATTATTTGAATATGTGTTGCATTTTCACTAGAAAGATGCAAATTAACGAAAGATGGTGCCTTTTTATCAGAGCTGAATTTAAACATGAAGCTAGTAAGATTTAAGTAGAACTAGCACAAACTGTGCGGCAAGACTCACATAGTCACTTCGGTGGAATTAGATCTGTGCCCCTTTGTGTCGGTTATGTTGTCACATTAAAGAGACATTTCAGTAAGGTAATTTCAATAGACTACTGCATTTTGTGTCCACTGCAAAATTACAAGCTAATTAATGAGTAGGCCCCCGATTGAGCTGATAAAGAGCTATACCATAGGCCATATTTTCAAGATTTTTCGGGATAAATCATTTTTACCGATTTAAAATAAAACCTATGGCAAAATTGACAATAAACTAAATTCGCTAAGCTAACAATTATCACATCTTGATGATAGTACATTACATCCATTTCGGTACTATTTAGCAATTTTATCTGTTAGTCTTCCATGTAAATAAATAAAACTTTTGTAATGTAACGCCGCTTTCGAAGCTTAAGATTATGTGATATCAAAGTGGGTACCACTTAGTCTACTTTTATCACACATACTGTGACATAACCCCGACACTGCAACTTTGTTTTTGTCCGGGGTCAGGGCTGAAAAACCACTTGTTTTCACTCGGATAGTTAGCACTCCGCTCCTTTTGCAGTCTCTCTTTCATGAAGGTTCATATTGAAAAGAAATGTTTTCAGCCCTTTTTTTGAACTCATTTCTTAATATTTGTGAATTCTAAAAGCGAAATGGGGATCCTTTTTCCCAGCAGTGGGACATTATAGACTAGTAGCTATTGCTAAAGAAATTACTATTTCTAAAATACGATAAATATTTTAAAGAATTATGTTAAAACTTTGTCAATAATCCAACAAAGAATATACAAGGCGACATGTTCAGCTTAACTTGAATTAAGTACTTATATCTTATTTAGGTTTATTATTATTTTCAAGACTTATTAAAAGCCACAGAATAACAATTAAATATGCAATAACTATATAATGGAATAACTAAAATCATTTAAACCATATTGTGGGTTTAAGCTCATAATTTCGCCAACCACAAATTCTCAAATTATATTCAAGAGCTCTGTGGTTTCACTACTAAACTAATTTACGAATCAAAAGCTGTCACATTTCAACCTGCGAGTGAAGAAAATTGTTAAGAGATGATGTTGATACATATGAATTTGATACAGTTTCGATATCTATTTTCTCTCTTTCAAAATGCTATAGGACAGTAATTTTTCAGGACACAGCTTGGAAGTCAAAACTGACTTGAAACAACGAATACGGTCGAAATAATTATGGTGTTACTACAAAAAGTTAAGCAAACGTTAGTCAAGTGTTTAAGGAAAAAATATATGAAGATTTTCTTTAAATACGTGTCCAGCGCCTGTTTAACTTTATGACCCTAACAGTCGTACCACAAAAACTTTTAAACGTCTGTTGAACACTTTTAAAAAATGCCAAATTATGACGTTGAACCAAGGTCCGTTTAGCAGACACACTTTTTTTAAATAAGTGTTCAACGGATGTTTAAGTTTTTGTTGTTATGTTTATCGTGCTTTTACCACCATTCTTCTGCAAGTTTAGATAAAAAACATTTGGTTCTGTATAGTGCTTATCAAAATATTTGACAAAGGATTGATGCGGGCGCCCTCTCGACTCCCTCTCGAGTTGTTATCAATCAAACGCTGGGTTTGTATACTCGTTGAAATACATTTGTGTGTCCCTATTTCTGGCTGTAGTTTGAAACTAGGCTCAGCCCACGGTACTGTATAGGTACGTTTATAACAAGGAGTAATGCAGTGTAGGTATAATGCGTCTTTTCTAGTTTTCTGTTAATTTGGTAAGTATAGATTTTGTATCAGTTTTGAATGCACCTCTTCATACATTTTATGATATAGTAAATAAATAATAGGATTCATTGGAACATCTTTCCCTTATTGCAAATAGGATTATGTTCTATGTATAAATCAAACTGAAACGCCACTTAATTTTAAATACTCACATTTTACACATCACATATTTCTGTCACATTTAAGTAGATTGCTGTGACAAAAACAATAAATACATTTAAGTTACTTAAAGTTTGAGTATTTCAAGCCTAGCTCAGTTGTTTATTAAAACCTCTACAAGAGAAAATGAACACTATGAAAGTACTATTAATTTCCATAACGGTAAGTAAAATCATTTACCTTAAAGTGTGTGTGAAATTGACTAAGCCTCTTCAAGTCTGTTCGTTATCAAAGAAGCCGAATCTTCATCTCAAAGCATATTATGCTAAGGGAAGGATTTTTCCTGTTTGAAGGTATTTTGATAAAACGAATTCGTTTAGGCGGAAAAGCCTAGGTAGGGGAAATACGGTTGAGAAAAACATCGTGAGAGATTTCTTGTGTTAAGCTTTATTTGTTTGTGTATTTGTGTTACTTACTGTATTTTTTTTATTCGGTTACTTTTGTATTTTTTGGCTCGTGTCGAGTCTTTGCTGTCTGTTTTAATGTTATGGATGTGAAGATCAGTGTGTTTGTGATAGCTTTCATACGAAGGTACTCGGCTGTACAAATTATTAAGATGTAATTTGGCATGGATTTATTTAAATGGATATGAATGGTTTCTGGAGACTACTTTTATTCCGGGCTAAAGTGAAATTACAAAACGACTATTTATTGTATTATATTCATTACTCAGTACTACTTAAACTGAGTTCATCTAAATTTAACGACAAACAGGCTGAAAATCAAAATAAATGAAATCAAGACACCCTCGTTCCGTCCTCGTATAAAAGCGTGCTAAGCTCTTAATCCCTGCTGTCGTTTCAGATTTTTAAGCTGTCGCGATACGGGTAACCTGAAACAGAATTTAACAACTGGTCTTAGCGAAGGTTTTTCTGTTAGTCATTTACTTACTACAGGCGTGGAATTATGTATATTAAGAAAATCATCGTCCAGAAAGATTGTCGTCCGCGGCAGCTATTGTCTCTATAAAGATTACACAAGCCATTTATATGGTGGATACAGGTGTACTTTCTATTCTTTCAGTGTCATAGTCTTTTAGGACAGCCATCCGATACGACCGGAGAGAGAGCAGGACCGACATTTACGTAATCTCCGAAGAGTTACGAGCACATCGAGATACACACTTGTATCACCTAAATAACTGTGAAATAATGTGTATAACTGTGAAAGTTTCATAAAATACACAAAGTGATTTTACCCCGAACCTTGAATCGAATCCGATCTGCTCAAATATTCATTATATCTCTACCACATTTACGTTTTCTGCGACACATATACTTTTCAGAAGAACTTAAAGTTAAGTAACGTTCGAGTATTTCGGGATAAGTACGTGTCTACTGGAGTAACGAGGCGGTCCGTCACGAAGACCTTACAAGTTACTCTAGTTACCCCTAATAAGTATTCTCAGACTCTAACAAAATGGCTAGCAAAATGTACTATTCCAAAGTCTTTGTAACAAAACAGAAACCACTCAGGAACTTGCCTTTCTTCATTAACTAGAGAGGGCTACAAAGTAATCAAAGTAGACTGAAACCTGTATGTGTTAGCTCTTTGGAACTTTGTTCTAGAACCTTCGTTCCAGAGAGCTAACAGGATTTGCATCCCTCGTAAAAGCTGAATATATACGGGCCTTAGTAGTGTTAACCATTTGGTTCAACTCTGTATAGGTTACCTACTGGTTTTATTTTAACTAGCCAGCGGTTTCCAGCAACTATTCCGCGCATTTAGATAAAAAGTAACCTTTCTCGATAAATGGGATATTAATGTTACTAACATTGGATCAATTTTTGAAATCAATCTAGCATTTTCCAGAATTAAAATCTTCAAATAAAGAACGAAACAAGCTTTATAATATTGTTAGGTGTATCGATAGGTACTTTCTCAAGATTCATACACCTGAAAACATACAGAGCCTTCATAGATAGAATCAAATCTAGATTAGTGAAATATTACCCAACTGCGAGTAGAATCATACAAATTAAAACTTTCCTTAAAGAAACAATTGAATAAACTCCGAATTAACTGCCATTTGAAAACAATATCTCGTCATAACGCCGACAATTATGCAGAGCCAAGAGCGCAATAATCCTGTAACCGCAGTTGTCTCTATGAGGATAATCCACGGAGGAAGGAAAGACAGCGGAGATGACATGTGGAAGCTAGATCAGGCGTGTTCTTGTAGGTCTAGCAATATACAGCAAGTGTGAGCAGAACTAACGAGGCGTTCAGGTTCAAATAAAAATCAATCTATCAAAGATTGGTCTTGATTGATTTGTGATTTCTTTTTCAAAATAATAGGCGGGTTCCATAGCAAGCGTGGAGCAACGTTCTTCTTTTAATGAACGCCCGCATTGTGGCGCTCTACTTTCTTTTCAGATTTTGTGTTATGACATCTCCGCTAGTCATTCAATTCTCTATGATATGAGGATAATCTCAAGTCTACGTGAAGCGTGCTGCAAACACATTTGCATTTAAACCGGTTTATACTGGTTTATAGTGGTTTCATTAATATGCTTATGGCTGTTTATGGGTTAATAGAGCGTGGGACTGAAGAGCTGTCTAAATGCTGATATTTCTTCATTCAAAAGGAGGAAGGTCTAAGTCTGCCTGACGTTAATAAGGCAATATACTACCTTACTAGAAAACATGGTTTGTCAAAGTAGCGGCTTTAGATCTAGATTTAGACTTTAAACTTACTTGATGTTTCCTGCTCTTTGTCTTTTGTTCCTGCAATTAAAGACTTTAAAAGAAGAAAAACAAAACAATACCTACTGTATTATTATTTTTTCATTCCTCGTTTCAACCGAAAGACGTAAATCGTAAAGACTGCTGGACCAAAGTCTTTCTCAAACAATCTGTACCTATCCATGCTTCCCGGCTACCTTGGCTAGACCCACCCTTGATCCATCTATCGTTCATGTCACCATTTGATAATTATTCCGCCCCATCGGCCATCTTTTCTACCAGCTATATACATTTGCCTTTATTTACTTTCCTTGCTCAAACATAATTTTCTTTTACAGAACGTTCAGAGGCGCTCAGCGGTCGGCTTTCGAAGTCAGCTTCAGAGTTATCATGCGCTCCCGCAGCCGCGGCATCTCCGCCCCGCGCCCGCTCCGCTCATCACCACGCCCCGCTCTCTGTAGTACATAGGACGCAGCATTTCTTTACTAATTTAAAGGTGAGTTTAGCTAGCAAAAATTGGTTATCTGTAAAGTCGGTTAAACATGACAGTAATATATGAGCCGACCACTCGAGCCGATCATGCGTCGGTTCGAGATCGGTTTTGATTCCAGATAAGGAAGTACCAATGTTAGTTTTCTAAGTTATAATTATGTACTTTGTAAGTATGTCTCGGAAGCTAATGACTGAATAATGGTGAAGGAAAACATTTTAAAGAAACTTGACTTTAAAATCTGAAACCGCCTTGCATATTTGAAATCGGCGCAACAATTAAGTCTTCTTCTATATTTCTTTATCTGACGTCATCTTACCAGTGACATTTTTTCCAGCCCTGTGTATTTTACAAAATAAATCCACAGTTTCATTGATATTAAAATGCCATTCCGCTGCCACAGATTTTTTAACAGACTTCATCTTACGACAAAATTTAAAGGTCAGTGTAACATCTAAAAATAACGCCTCTCTTTTTGAACCTCCGTCGTAGTCGTATAAAAACCAGTGATGCATAAATAAATATTGATATAACACGTCGAAGGTCCATCCTATCCTATTTATGTCAGTTGCAGACCCCGACCCAAGCTATCGAACAAAGGGGTTTGATCTGCGTATAACAGATATTTATGATGGCCTAGATAATTATTTCTTACTGAAATAGGGTCTAGGATTTAACGGCAGTTGTGAAAAATTAAAGATATTTCATTAATTGATTAGCTTGTGAGGTGTTATCAGTGTGCCGGGGGAAACTTCTTCATGTAGGTACGTAATGAAGAAGTAAATTAGTCTATAGATATGTTAGTCTGATATACTTATTACTACCAAGTTTAATTATTCGTATGAAAGAATAACAAACATACATATTCACATACATACCTATTTACATTCAATATAAACATGCCCGAACATGTTGGGATTATTTAGTATATTTTTACAAATAAAATTTACAGCTGCAAATCTCAGGATAAAAGAACAAGTCTTTAGAACAAAATCAAAAAAATCAAAATCAAAAATCGTTTATTCAAACTTGGCTGCAAGACAGCACTTTTTGAACGTCAGGAATTAACAATAGACAGCCCCCAAAACGCCCACCCTTCACCACTTCCTATGTGTTTTTGCTGGGAAGAAGAAGTGGCGCAACAAACTCCCCAGCAACACATGCCTGTCTGTAGGTTAGAAGAACCTTAAACAATGTTTGATATGTACATTTGTATACAATGTAATTTGTATTCCACAATAGAGGACAATATGCAATATTGACACAAAATTACAGTAAAAATTATTTATACACCACATGCTAGCTAGCACTCACCCTACATACCTTAACTAACTCAAGCATTTAATAAGTTTGATGAAAATAAAATTATAGCCTCCAATTATTTACACTTAATAGGATTTAAGGGAGTGCCCACCTACATGTGCTATTCTTTTGTAAACTAGTAAATTAGTAAATTAGACCGCTCAGCCAGAACATAAGCAAAATAAAATGAGTTTACAAAATTAAAAAAAAAAAAAAAAACTAATATATAGTCAGTAAGACGACCTGGCACCACAAGCAGCACCCGTTCACGAGCATAACGCGAGGATCAGCCATCGCCCCCCTCGCACATTTTTGAGGGAGGGAGGCAACCCGACCGCCGACGCTACCGCAAGCAGTGCCGTCTAAGGGAGCATGACGTACTCACTGTTACACAACTCAATATCAAGATCAAATTATCAGTTCTCGCGAAGTAGTGGTCCTTATTTACTAAAATCCAAAACAAAGAATTAATACAAAGAATGTATCTTGTCAATAATGTAAAAACATTAAAAAAAAAAAAAAAATAATAAATAAAAACAAAATAAATGTCATTGAGTCAAAGAGATTAAATGGGAGAAATTAAAATTATCCAAATAATATAGCTGTCTTGCGTTCATCATGGCGACCAACTATTTTTATCATTCAAATAATCATTGCATTGGTACTTGCCTGACCCTGGAATCGAACCCACACCCTCATACTCGAAAGGTTGGTTCTTTACCCACTAGGCCACCACGACTTTTTCTAAGTTTGTATGTACTTTCTAAGTATACTTAGACACCAATGGCTGATAAAAAAGGTGAAGGAAAACATCTTGAGGAAACCTGGACTATAAAGTCTGAAATCACCAACCCGCACTGAGCAAGCGTGGTGATTAATGCTCAATCCTTCTCCATGTGAGAGGAGGCCTGTGCCCAGCAGTGGGACGATAAAAAGGCTGTAACAGTAACAGTAACAAATAATCATTGATGGTGTAGTATGCCTTTTTTATAAGAACAGCCTTAATTTGTACTTTGAATTTATTAAACGGCAGTTCTAGTAAGGGCAGAGGGAGCTTATTATAAAAACGAATACCTAAACCCAGAAATGAGTCATGCACTTTATGAAGCCGGTGATAGGGTACACACAGTTTATGCTTATTTCTAGTATTAATGCTATGGACTTCACTTTTCTTGGTATATAAATGTAGGTTCTGTCTAATATACAGAATGTTGGCAAAGATGAACTGTGATGCCACAGTGAGAATACCAATCTCTTTAAACAACTCTCTGAGGGAAGTTCTGGTACCTAACTTGTATATTGCACGAATAGCACGTTTTTGGATAATAAATATGTTCTGTATATCAGCGGCTTTGCCCCACAATATAATACCGTAGGACATGACGCAGTGAAAATAGCTGAAATACACTAATCGCGCAGTGTCGACGTCAGTGAACTGCCTGACTTTTCTGACGGCATAGGCAGCAGAACTAAGCCTTCCCGCGAGGCTAGAAATATGTGAACCCCACTGAAGTTTTGTATCAACTGTTATACCCAGAAACACGGTAGATGCAACGGTTTGAAGAACTTCGTTGTTTAGGATAACATTAGGACCTAGGTTTTTTACATTAGGCAAAGTGAACTTAATGCATTTTGTTTTTTTAGCATTTAGTACTAAATTGTTTGTTGTAAACCAGTGCGTAACTGTTGAAAGTGCACTGTTTACGTCGTCAAATTGCTCTCTATTTCTGTCAACTTTGAAGATAAGAGATGTATCATCTGCAAATAATACAACATCGCAGATATTTTTGAGGTGGTAAGGTAAATCATTAATGTAAACTAAGAATAAGAATGACTCGAAGCAGAAGCAAGAAAGCAAGAAGCGAAGAACGATGACTCGAAGCTTATGAAACAAAGTCATAATTAAAGACACTTCTTTGAACAAGAATCCCGCAAACTTTTCGAGTCACATTCATATTTACGGCTGAGCTAAAACGTAAATCAGGACTAGACTTTCTCCAGAATTCATTGTCTTACGTAAATCGTAAATCCAGGAACTTTTCCAGGAAGGATAAAGGTAGCTCTAGAATCCAGCCGGATTTCTATGTGGTTTATAATTTACAACCTTATTTTGACATGCATAGGGTACAATATACCTTTTTGTGTTAGGTTTTGTTGTCAAGAATGTCGTTTTTCATTTCGGAAAAAGGTAAAGTCAACGATTAATCACTTTAGATTTCATCCAAAAGGTTTCACCCTTTGTTATAAAAACCCATCGCTTTTGGTGATTGTAAGTGTTTTTGTACTTAAATGTCATGTTACTTTTACCAATTTCTACCTTTTGTGAGCCTCATGCACGTACTTACGTAGGTACTCGGAACTTAGTTTCTTTTAAGTGCTGCGGGATTGTTCGAAAGAGTTACCGCGGCTCTGGTACATACTTAAAAGGCCTACGACGGAACACGACGGTTTTTAGTCAGTAAGAGTCTGACACTCCCTCACCGCTACTAACCCACAGCGGGAGGGGTCACTTGATGACTTTTGACGTCGTTAAAAAAAAGATTGCCCTTAAGGTGATCTTCACAATCACGCTGCATCTTGCGTGTCGACGCACCTACGCGCGTTCTTGCGGGAGTGCAGATCTGCATCATCGTGCGGGTTTTTCACGCACTCACGCGCGTAGGTGCGTTTTGTAAATTCACGCACAGCGGCTCTCATCGAGTTCCATTTTCAAATATACACGTCACGCCCATTCAAAATCACGCGCGTCACTGCGGGATCAGTGTGCCATACCTTGCGTTTCGCCCCGCACCTACGCGCGGGGGTGCGTGTTTCTCCGCATGTGTGTGCGTGATCCGCATGAACGCGCGTGGATGCATTTTCAGTGTGTTGGACTATGAGTGTTTTCCATACAAACGAAGATATTTCCATACAACGGAAAAAAACGCATCCACGCACTACGCTGCATCATGCGGGGTAGTGTGATAATCGCCTTAGTTCTGCAATTACCGTAACACTAAATAAGAATGTATTTCAAATACAACCAAACAACAAAAAACAATAACTAATTTAAGAAACAGTAACAAAAACAAACTATCAATTGTAATAACAACAGTACGCCTCAAATTATCCAAAAAATTTAATCATATTGATCGATGGCTCACAGAAGCTTCAAAACTTGAAGACAAAAGTGCTTGTAATGGTAGCAATCACGACGTCAAGGCCCAAGTTCACCGAAAACGTAACGCCCGTTTTCTTAAAACAATTGTTAACTTGGAAAATGGAACTTAAAAAATCATAATATACTATGAAAACTTTTTTTTATGAAAATCATCAAATGAAAGGATCATTTGATGATTTCCCGCTGAGGGTTAGCAGCGTGAGGGAGTGTCAGACTCTTACTGACTAAAATCCATCATGTTCCTTCTTAAGTCCTTTATGTACCAGAGTCGCGGTAACTCTTTCGAACAATCCCGCAACCCCGACAGGCCTTGGCCTAGGCCCTCTGGGGGTATAAGAAAACTGATGTTTACGTTGTTGGTAAATTCGGGCCTTCGTCGAGGCTTCAGAAATGACGGCCGAGGGCTATTAATAAATGGACTTAAGTATTTCTTTGGGGCTGTCGTTAATTTTTTAGACCCTGTCTGGCTTTTTATATCGTTTTGTGGTTTTGACGGAATTACTTTAATTATGAAGACTTTGGGCTGTAATTAGGCGGAGTATTAGATCAAAAACACCTCGCAAACAAAAAAAAAAAAAAAAAAATCTTTTACGCTGTTAATTTTAATGCAAATGGATATTTTGTGAGGAGCATTGACCATAACTAAGTAGTTTACATAGGTACTACTAATATAAAGCTGAAGAGAGTTTGGTTTTTTGCTCGAACGCGCTAATCTCAAGAACTACTAGGTAATCCAATGTGCAAAAAATATATCAGTGTTATACATAACCTTTATGAATTAATGCACACATTTCCATGGGATGAAAATGAAACCAATGGCGGAAAATAGTTCGTTAGACCACCCCTTCGTTAATTTTATTTTCAACTTTAGGTACACTACATACCAATAAGCTACTTTAAAAACCTTTAAATAAAGCCTTTCGGCAAAAACGACAAATAAGTGATCAGTGTCAGTCCAATTGAATGGACACAGTCACTGATTGGAGCCAACACGCGTGACCAATCAGTCGGACAATCAATGGACGCGGCGCCGCCGGCCGTCACTGTCAGCGACATGCGTCAATAGTGTATGTATGTTTGATAGTGATATGTGTATTGACAAATAGGTAATCAGTACATAATAATAGACTTTTTTTCTTATATCCAAATACGATGCGCCAAGTAATTTCTACGGGACGCGGGTTAAACGACTTGTAAAAACTAATCCACCTGTAACTCAAATTTGACGTTAATTTTCCTCTCATATGTGTTTACTATACCAGCTTTTAAAAAAAGCTTTCAACTAAATGATAATTAAGTGATCAGTGTCAGTCCAATTGAATGGATACAGTCGCTGATTGGAGCCAACACGCGTGACCAATTTATCGGACAATCAATTGACGCGGCGGCGCCGCCGGCCGTCACTGTCAACGACATGCGTCAGAAGTGTATGTACCTATGTTTGATGGTAATATGTGTATTGACGAGTAGGTAATATTATGACCAGCTTCTGTCAGCGGTTTCAACTGTGTCCCGTAGGAATTCCTTCACGCATTCGGACAAAAAGTGATCTGCATAAATTAGCGATAGGTAAATGGGTATTATAGCTATCAACGAAGTATTGAATCCTAAATTCTAAACCCGCCTTGCCGTAAATACAGGCTAACGCGGATAACTGGCGCTATAGGTACGCATTGCCGCAAACGTAAAACCTATTGTGTAGATTTTGAGTTCTTGTATGTACTTTTTACCTATTTAAATATTATTTCCTCTTTACCTTTAAAATCAAATATACCTTCTGCCTTCCAAAACAATAAAACCTCCTCATCTTCCAGAGCCGTTGGCAACGCAGCCGCAGCCGCGAGCGATGTCCTGCCGGCACCACCTTCACGCTCGCACCGGGTCCTGACAGCAGTGGCACGGAGTACGCTGGAGACCAGAGCTCCGAGCATAGTACTCCTGCCAACTCGCCCAGGCATCGGATACAGAGGGGTAAGTTTAGACCCTATTGTATAGAGCATAGGTTGAGATTGCATTGGTACCTAACTGGTTTGCGGGAGCTCCGAATGTAACACTTCACTTCGACATGTGTAGAATACAGTCAGGAAATTTTAGTTAGGAAAATAGGTAGGTACACGATTGAATTTGAACTTTGGAAAAACTCATAAAACTGAATAGCATCATAATAATAAAAGCTCTCTACGCAATATCATAACAAAAACTCAATCAATTGACAGCAATGCAGTAAATCGTGGATATTGATGATTTTTATTTTCTCATCGAAATCCTTATATAATGGCATTTTCAGAATCTGAATAATTTCTTTTCAGACGGATTCATTTTGATGCCCCTAACAATTTTAATATTTATACATATTATCCTCCTTGAAAAAACTTAATGAGATCTCTGAAACAAAAGAACATTTTAAAATAAAAAAGAAACAAAGTACTTATCCACAAAATGACATAGTTCAAGTTTCTAGAGTATTAAAGAAAACTGTGGAAAGAAAGCATTTTAATTTCAAGACAAATGAAAAGTTTCGCTTTTTATACTCCGTCTTTGTATATTTAATATTTTCTCTTTTATAAATATTGACCTTTCTGGATTTTAATTCTCATAATGGTCTGTGGCTGCTCAGTAATTATTTATCTAAAATACTTAATTAAAACTACTTAAAAAAATAATTCATAATTAAGTAGTTGTTTTTCTATTATTTTATGAAAATGTTCGGGTTTTTCCAAGAGTTTTTTTTCGTTTTATATTCCAGATTTAGTTAATGAAATGAAAACCTTTTAAGAACTTGAAGAACCTCTAATCATGAAAAAATTTATCTACTAAAATTGTATCTACAAAATTGTTTATCTATATAACGGTTGAATAAGAAACTTAGGTACAATTATTAATATTTTTTTTACATAAAATTATTTACCCCCACGTTCTTTCTAAAACATAAAATACTTTTACAAAATATGCTAAAGTTATAAACGGTAAACGTTTTGTATTCTCAAAGGATGCTACTAATTAAGTTTTAAATTAGATGCCGCGTTTACGAGTATTATGTTAAAAGCTTTATTCACTCTCAGACGTAGGTATCTACTTATATATATGATATACACATATGTAGTCTTTTGAATTTCATCAACTTTGCTATTGAATATATAGCGCTTGATAAAATTAATTCAGAAAGTGGTTGGTTATCAAGAACATACTAATTAAGAGAGAATACGTAAGTACCTACACTTTGAGGTGGAAAGCGGTGGAGGTCTTTGTGAAAAGAACTTTCATGTGAGAATTTTATCACTTTTGTTTACGCTTGCTATATAAACCATTTAAAGACATGGGCATTTAAACACAAAAAAATTAAAATTATCAAAAATAAAACATCGTTTCCAATTTACTTATTTACAACAAAAAAAAAACACAATTTATAAACCAAGTCATTCACTTTGACAGCAAAGTTGAATAGCTTAAAACAAAAGTAAGTCAAACAAAGAAACCCATTTCGATTTAAAAGTCGCACACTAAACAAAACACAGTGTCATTTTCATTTGCAACCATTCAAGGGAAAATACCAGAACACTCTGTAATTGGAAAACCAATTCTTAAGCTTCCCTTCCGATACCGACAAATGTCGCAAGACACAGCTAGTGGCTCGTACAGTCACGTCCAATAAAAATAATGTTTTAAGTTAACAAATACTGTGTTTGTTTCGTGAAATCTTGGTTTATACTTTGAGATGAGATCTATTTTTTTACCCGACTGCTAAGAAGGCTTATGTTTTTTGTAATATTGTGGCTTTCAAAATGATGGTAGAGAAAACATTGTACAGACGATAGCCACGAGAATATAGCTTTTGAATTTTGCTAAGTGAATACTGCAGTCAATGTCAGCCAATGATTCAATAGTCACAGAATGAGAATGTGTGAGACTAGTTTCTTCTTATTCTTATTTATGGTTCTTAGTTATTCCAAGACAGACAGAGCAGGCGAGTTGTATCTACCTTAGCTATTAGCCCAGAGATTTGACGCATTGGCATGCGCGACTCGTAAACTGCGTCGGAAGGGTACCTTAAATTGTCTGTAAAACCGGCGCTTTTCAATTAACTGCAAAGGTATTAATTTAATTGAGTTTACTGAACATTTACATTCCTTTGAAGTGTTAAAAGGGATTTAGATTCAGTGAAACTCAGAAACGTGAGCCTACAGACATGAAATATATTAAACGTGCTTCATATGATCTTTCCTGTGTACTGTTCGGAAATTAATTTTGAAATGGTATTCGTTTTATATTCTGGAGGGCTCTCGCATAAAATATGGAGTGTTATAAATAACTCAGGGTCAAGGGGAACAGATAAGTTTTTCAACCTTCCAAAAGGTTCAAGGTGACAATAATTTTAGATTAAAATGTTATTGATTTTAATAATGGGTCCGTTTAATCTATTAAATAACCTCTTCGGTTATTAAGGTATTTGTTAAGCAACGCTTGGGGCGGTCGGTCCATGAATGGGTCACCTAGTCGTTACGGTCTTCCATAATTTGGAAGGCATAATAAACTGGAAGTCCTGGCTGTAACGACCCCAAACTCGTATAGATTGCCAAAGCATTTGAACAGCTTTGGCGTTTCGAGTACATAGAAAGCAGAAAGTCTGTCACCCAGTCTTACCAAGAGGTATCTCCGGGTAACTGGGTCAGATAGGTATAGTCGCTCCATGTAAAAAACCTGGTACTCAGCTGCACCCGATTAAACTGGAAATTGCCCCAACATAGTTGAGAAAACCCTAGACTAAACTGTGTAATGTTATGATCGATAGCACAAAAAAGACGTAGGTACTTCAGATATAGATTATAGATTGACCTTTATAATGGCTTATGTTTAACTGATCACCAGATATAGTAACAAACAGCAGACAAAAATAGTAAATGATCACCAAAATGAAACTCGCATTTTAATGTAAAACTATCACCAAAGTTTTAACACTTTGCTATCCTATTTAAGTGAAATTACTCCAAAATAAATCATGCGTAAGCCAAAAATAGTAAATGATCACCAAAATTAAACCACCATTTTAAAGTAAGATTATAACCAAAGTTTTTAAATTCTGCTATCCTATTTAAGCAAAATGAGTCCAAATAAATCATTGTTATCCCAAAAGTAGTAAATGATCACCAAAAGTAGTAAATGATCATCAAAAAAGTTTTTACATCTTGCTATCCTGTTTAAGTAAACTGACTCCAAAAAAATAAGTTCGGCCTGATAAAATAAATGTAATAACATTATGGGGACCCTTTTCCTGCACTAGCGTGGAAAATTGTCTATTGCATGCCTCTAAACAGTGCGATAAGAGTGTGTTTTCGAGGGAGTGTATTGAAAAACACATTCTTCTTCTTTTTTCTCCTGCCCTGTTCACAATTTTACTTGGCGTCGGCGCAATATGTAATTTTCTTCCATTTTCCCCTGTCACTCGTCATACTGACACTCACGCATGCATTGCAAGCCGAACACATAACTTAATATGGCATCATAATACTTTATTTGGTAATAAGCCTACATTTTATGGCAATCACAGTGACTTATTTAGGCAAAAATAATACATTAATTTGGTCGTCAAGAGTTGGTGATCATTTACTAAATTTGGTGGTCGAATACAATTTAAAGTGAAGTCGTGACTAAAATAGCTGATACAATTACATTTTTAGACTTTATTTTTCTGGTGTTCAGTAGATATTTCTGGTTGCAAAACTTAGGGTATCAAAGCATTTTATGGTGGTCATTATATTTGTTCCCCTTTATAATACCCCAGTATTACAGAAGCCTAAACAAAGTCTGGAATCCTGTGACGTCAGCATTATTGGACTAGAAGTAATTCGTGAGGCTACGTTAAGCACTGGCAGTCTGCCAACTCTTTGTTTAAAGCCTGACTCCATTGAGAATATAAACGGCCGTTTTCTTAAAACCACTGTTTACTTTGAAACTTGATCGTGAGTGGTAAGCAGTGGTTTTTAGGGTTCCGTACCCAAAGGGTAAAACGGGACCCTATTGTTTTCGCTCCTCTGTCCGTCCGTCCGTCCGTCTGTCACCAAGCTGTATATCATGAACCGCGATAGTTAGAGGGCTGAAATTTTCACAGATGATGTATTATCGTTGCCGCTTTAACAAAAAATACTAGAATTAAATAAATATTTTGAGGGGCAACAAACGTGATTTTTTTGTCCGTTTTATAAATTCGTATGGAACCCTTCGTGTGCGAGTCCGACTCGCACTTGGCCGGTTTTTAAAACTGACGGTTCTGTTGTCGGTGGAGTTCGGCCTACCTAAGAGATTTATTTTATGTATTGCTAAATATTCCCGGAGCAGTTTGTCTTATATATTTACATGTTTGTTTTAAGACTGTGTGTGCAATTTGCAGATTGGAATATGTAAAGTCGCAGATTAGGAGCTTAACTCCGACATACAGAAATGTTACTTAACTGTTAGTCTTACTTAAAAGTTTTTCTGTCACAGCAATTTACTTGATAGAGACAGCAGTATTAAAATCCTTATTTACTGTAGGACATGACTTAAGCCGCTTCTGTTTGCCTGTTATCTAATTTTCATGTGATTGCAACCAATGGGGTGAAATGTAGGGTAAATTAGGATAATATTTTATGTCTAAACAAAACCGGAACGGATCCCTTGTATATACTAAATTTTATAGGCACTATAATAATGAAAATCGATTAACCATTAATAGGAATATTCAGCTGAAATAAATATCAACAAAAAGGTATTACTTATAATACCTTTCTGAATCGATTCGACCCTTCGGCTTCCGGAGAAATACCGAAATAGACCCGTGTTATGAAATGGGTTGAGGGCCAAAGTATTATTGGAACAACTTAACGGACAAAGTTGATTTACAAAGTTAAGTTCAAGTGTGTTTTTGGTTATCATAAAACGAGCTGTGAACTCTGTTACGCCCGTGTTTTTAGTGAAGTACTTCCCACAGTTGGATAAAAGTAGCCTGTGTCCTGTCTAAGGCACTAGGCTATTTAGAATCTAGACTAATAATCGCTAATCTACCTCGAGCTCGTATGAGTAGACGCCTGAGCTTTCTAGTGATGCAATAAATAAATAGGTATGATGATTATTATGAACATATTTGTAACACACACGAAAAATATATGACAGTATATAATTGCATATTATTTTATCTAAACAGTATCTACTTGTAGTGCTTGGTGCAGCTACCCAAACTTACATAAAAACAACATAATGTAGCTGAATTTCAACATACACGTACATTTGCCTAATTTGACTAAACCTTCGAAAATTCACCATACTTAGAAAGGAATACCAACGTAGCTCGAACGTCTTTGTTCAACCGCCAATAGCGTGACTGAATAACGTGTAAACTATGATCGGGGCTTATCTCTCCAATATTCATTTACGTCGCTTTCAGGGCATTCATGGTAAACCAACATGAAAGTTTACGAGTATTTTAAAAGGACTCACTTTTTGTCACATAAAAAACACAACTTCTTGTGATAAGAAATAATGTATTCAAACTGGACGACGACAGAAAATAAATCTAAATTATCACAATAGAAAATGTTTTTACGTCACAGCCTTTTTATCGTCCCACTGCTGGGCACAGGCCTCCTCTCACACAGACAAGGATTGAATGTTAATCACCACGCATACACATGAGGATCAGTGAATTCAAACTTTATAGTCCACTTTTCTAGGAGATCTTTTCATTCACCTTTTGAATAAATTGCTCGTATGTGACACTGGGGTTCCAACTGGAACAATCTATTTTAGTTGGGAAATTCACGCTATTGTTTAACTTTGGCTTATATTAACTCATCTTCTAAGAACTATTACCTACCTACCTAATACAATTTATATCTCTACCTATACATGTAATTTCAAACTAGTCCCCTATCCTATTACTATCACTAAACGCCTGAGTAAACTCAAGCACTCGGTCTTGTAATTAATGGAATGCCAATCAACGTCCTGGCCATCAACACTGTCTTATGTCATCGAAGATCGGAACGGGATTACAAGATCTTATCCTGCATAGAGATATACTTAATTACTTTTGTTACAAGGACTTTATTGTGAAAACGTTACAAAGTGATATTAACGAAGCTGTTAACATGATTTGTCTTAATTTGAAGTTACAGCTATTACTATTCTTAATCAGATCTAGATTAGCTATACAGTTTCATTTATCAAACAAGATAAATGCAATTGAAGACTACTTTAACATCTTCTTTTGCATCTCGGCAACTTTGATGTTGAGATGCACCATTTCACTATAACGATAACCTAATCATTTTCAGTTGTCACATCGTCGATTTGCAAGTAAACGTCTACTTAAGCTTTGGTTATCGTTATGGTTAAGTAAATGGTGCAACTGGATCTAAGAAATGAATAAAATACCTACTCCTACTAATAATAGTTTTGAATCCTTCTAAGTAACCAAACCAAACACGATTCTAGCAATTAGAAAATTAAATACCATTGTAACGATTATTTACATATCGATTGTCTTTACCTTGAAGTTTTTAATCGTTTCTAAGATATTGCTAACAAAACTGAGAATTCCTATCGACGTTTAACATTTGGCCGACAGTTGACCCGAACGCTAGACATTTTTTATCAAATCGTCATTCCAATCAAAGTTTTCAGTCGATCTGATACCGGCTAAATACCTGATCTTTGTAAAGTGCGTACTACCATTCATCTCCATACTGATTTATGAGCTCAAACAAACTATCGGCCGACTAAAAGTTTGCAGTGTGCAGAAAGAAAGAAAGAAAAAACAATTATTTACTCAAACTTAATACTAAACGTAATAAAACTTACTTATTGAATCCTGTTTAAATAATTGTGGTAACATTTAGTATTCAACGATTCATGTATTCATGAAGAGTATAGGTACCGTCCTGTGGATTCAAGCTTGCCTTGTTACTGAATATTTAAAGTATGTTTATTCAAGTGATCTCCATTTCCAAATGTTATTAATAGGAGCTTTATGTAGCTTTTTATATGAGGGCAAATTTTTTTCTCTCTTAGTATTTTTATTACCTACGACCAGCTTATAAAATAATGTTTTTTTTGCGATGTTTGAAACCTAGAAGGATGTTTTTTCTATTATTCTTCTTCTTCTTGTTTCGTGTCGATGATATGTCTTTCAGACTTCAGTTTGTCAGCCCAATATGCCGCCACAGCGAGAGCACGGTCGGACGCGCTCATTAGGTCCTCCCGCGAGCAAGTTTCAGGGCACAGTGGGCATGCGATGAGGTGGGACATAATCTGCACAGCAGCCCCGCACCCTATTCATTTAATTTAATTCATTCATTCTATTAATTTAATTAAGATTAATGAAATTTGTTCTCTTTGTTGATTAATGAAAACATCTCCAATTTAAAGTGCTTTAATGGATATTTTAATTCATATTTACACAGCTGCTGGTTTCTCACAAATTACAATCGTAAATGCTTATTATTTAAATTAGATTGCCAAGAATGGCCCGCCCATATGATTCCACGAAAATTCTATGTTTCAGTAGAGACGTGGGCCAAGGTGACATTTTAATTAATAGTGCTTGTAGGTAATTGTTGTATTTAAAACTATAGAAGTGTAAGCATTGGATGATAATAATGGTCATGAATTAGTACATGTGGTTAGGTACATATCTGACTATAAAACATTGAAGTGTTTCTCTGCTTTACACATGATGTTATAATGCATGCATGTTACTTGTGTACGGCAGCGAATGAATGACTATAGTTCACTGCGCGGTCGCGGCTTTAAGCAGTCGGTCTCAACTGCTTGAAGCAGTCCGTGTACGGCGGCTCTTAGGTATAATGAAAAAGAAAAATTACTCCTGTGGCTAAACCACTGAATGGATTAGGTTAATTTTTTTACAATTTGCTATAGACTGCATAGAGTATATGTGATAGGATTTAATGTGATTAGGTACGAAACACCCGATATAACTCATAGAAAGAATGCTCTCTGAAAACAAGCGTACAGCGCCATCTATTATCAACATCAAACAGACTGAGAGACCTGTAAACGTTTTCGCGACGAGCAACGCCATCTAGTAACAGCATACAAAACTATGTATCAAGCATTCTGTAGTGATAGAAATGGCGGCTACATTTTTCTCCTAGATTCCAATAGTTGGCACTATAAGCGCTGACGAAAGTGTTTAGGTTTATATTATAGCCTCTAATAATTAGTTTTTTAACTATTTTCTTTCTTAGTTGCTTCTCTTATTGTTTTCCAATTAATTTTCATGACTTGACTTGCATTTTAGTACCTCAAGTGATGAAATTTTATTACACTAGGTTGACAAAAAAATTACCAAGTTTAGTTCCTTACCTATTATTTTTGGATATTACTTATATGTACTTTTAAAATTAATAATGAGTAAAAATGGTATCAATAAAAATCATATGCTTCCTGCATGGATACTATTTCGCCAAAATTAAACCAATATAGGCACCTACGCTAGCATCTAGCTCTGAAATTAACTTGCTATTACATGCTCAATTGCCACCAGCCGAGACGTACCAATTGACCTTTTCAGACAGAATCAAACGAATTCCAGTCTAGAATAAAATTCGGTATGGCTGTGATTTAGCCTACATCTATTTCTACCTAATTTAAGATATTATAAAGAGGAAAAATAATTATATTTTTGTTTCTATGTTTGTAATGGATAAACTCAAAGTCCACATAGGTGCTGGGCCGATTTGAAAAAAATCGATCACTGCTGGAAAACTACATTCTTTCCAAGTAGGGCTGCCATGTCGAATTTCGCCAAACCCGGACAAACATTAAAAAAACCCGGACATTTGGCGTAAATCGCATTTTTTCCCCGAACGAGTACGTAATTTATAATCCATTTACTATTAACATATACTTAAATTCAATGAGGTGCTTCCTTATATGAAAAGTGTCCGGGTTTTCCCCGGACACTTCTTGAAACCCCGCCCGGACGGCCCCCGGACGGCCTCCAAACTAGGACAAATCCGGGGAAACCGGAACGGATGGCAGCCCTATTTCCGAGTAATATTGGCCATATTTTGTAGTAGCAGTAGTTTCCATGAAACCCGAGTGAAACCACGGGAAAACGGCTAGTCAAGAATAAAATTCGGGATGACTGTGATTCAGCCTACATATTTGCTATGCATGAAATTGTAGCTTCACATTGTTGGGTAGAAAACTGTGAATTTATGAATGTTGCTAAATATATGGCTACATATCTGTGTCGGCATTTCTAGTATGGAATAGAAGATTTGTTTTAGGCTTAGCTGTTTAGTTTTGGTTACAAATGATATTTTTATGTATAGCGTATTGTGACATAAAGATAGCATTTTATTGTATCCAAGATAGGCATGTATGTCACTAGGTACATACTCTTTGACTAGTCGGTTTACAAAAACAGAAACGTAAACACCAAAAAAAAAAGAACAGATGCACAAATTAGAATATTATTTTTATATATTTTAGAGATAGGTAGAAGATCATGTAGATGTTATACACAAACACGACATAAGTATTCCAAGCGCCAAAAATTTTTCGCTTGGTTTTAATTCTTATTTTTTGTAATAGTATTAGATAGTTGTCAATTGTTTGCTTTCCCTCTTGCACACTCGAAACCGCCCTTACCAGCCCATATGAACCGACCGTTGTCGCTTGGGAAAAATCCGCTAGGCGTTGAATACATAAGTATGTACCAAAATAAATAAAGTCCAGAAAACTTGACGCAATAAATACAGTTTCTAAATAAAAATGTCCAAGAGAAAATTAACAAAACAGTCGTTATTTACAGTCGAAATCAGTCTCAGACCTTGGTATTCACTGAACAGTAATTTATTCAATTGCTGCCTACTCTAGTATCATTACCATGAAGACATCGTCCGATTTCAGGAGATGATATCATGAGTATAATGCTGTGTTTTCATATTTTTACATTTTTAATACCATTTGTTTTGCTAGAATTTACATATTTATAAAAAGCTTTTAATATATTCGTATTAAAACTTTAATTTACTTTAAGTACAGAAAACAATAAAAAAAACATTATTTGACTCTAATCGTTTTCCCGCGGTTTCGCCCGCGTCCCATAGGAACTACTGCGCGTAGGAGGATAAAATATAGCCTGTTACTCGAAAAGAGGCAGTCCAACCGTGAAAGATTTTTTTAGCCTTTAGGGCTTTAGGGTACAGACTAATAAATATTTTTTTCTCTTTATTATGTGCATAACTATAAAAAATACTATTATATTAGTATAATATATGTAACCAATTTAAATTGAGAATTCCAAACGTCGTTGTTTACAAAGAAACCAGCAAAAAAATATGATTTAAAAGAAACCCTCGTAAAGGTCACTGCAAATAATAACATAGGTATTGTTGAAACCCGATAAGTAATAGGTACCTATATTATGATTAAATGAAAAAAAAACTGGTCGTAAAAAACAAAAAATGGTTGTTATAATAAAGGCTAAATGTCACGTTAGAATGCATGTAATAATAGCCTAGCACGTATCAGGCTATCAACGTTTAGCAGTCGAGATAAGAATACGTGGGCGATCACTACTTCAATGAAGAATAATCAATGCTCTCTGACATGATACACGTCCATATTATTTTTATAAACTCGAAAATTTTTAAAGTAAAAATACCAAAAAAGTGAAAAATAAACTGACCCCTTAATTTTGTCTGCAAGTGTAATTTGCGCTCATTTTACTTTTTTAAGTCGAATATTTTGAGTGATAAAATGTGACCCATGTATTCTGTCTCGAAGTGTATTTTTTAAAAGTGAAATTGGATGACTTGTCATTGTGTTAAGAAAGACCTATATTTTTTGAGTTCCCAAAGTGTATCGGATTTTAGCGGACATGATGAAAATAGCGAGAGCTTTGGACGAGATTGCAGGTGTGTACATAATATTTCCATATGATTATTTTATTCAGTTTTTGTTAACTTAAGAAACACTTATAATAGATATTGACGGGTAATATCTGATCTTAGTTACCTTCATACTAAATATCATGGTCGGCACAGCTGCTAAACAATATTATTATTGTTCGGAATAAGTATTAGGTTTTTGAACGACTAAAAATGTATGCAATGACAAAGCTAATACCTAACAAGGACAAAAACTAGAAAAACAAGTTCAGCTAGACCAAATGTATCCGCCTGCATAAGTTTTTTACCTCTAATTGACTTATAGAATAATATGCAACAAAAAACCGTAACTCCTTTTTATGATTTATTTAGATAGATATCAAATTATAATCATTGCCATTAATAAATTCTTCCGTTAATGTATGTTTATTAAAATAATCTCAAAAAGTACCTACTGAGTGGATTTTTACGAGATTTAAATACAGATCACCAATAAAATAAAAAAAAGACACAATTTTCCATGTATAGAGACTGCCTAACTGACAAGCTGAAAGACTGGAATAGGCGATGAGACTGTCCTAGTTTGCCTACAAAGCCTCTAAATAGTTCAGATGCTACTTCACCAGCTATTAGAACCAAGTAAAGGTACTAGGTATATTTGTTGAAATCGAAGCCGAAATATCTAAAAAAATTGCAGAAATAAATAAATGGGGCAGACTTTCTTTGGCGTCTGACTGCCTTGTGCCTTGTGGCCCGTACGTAATGACTGCCTTGTGGCAAAAATTTGTGCCTTGTGGCCTGTGTCTTCAAATGACAGCCGAGACTTACCAATTTATCGTGCCCCATAAGACTAAAATGATCAGTTCGCGAAGTAAGGTATGATTGTTTTTGACTATAGTAATGAAGGCATTTAAAGAAACGGGTTTGAAAAAAGTTCAAATAACATGTCAAATAGAGAAGGCTCTACTTAAGCAGGGAAAGTATGCTAGCTCTTCAAACTCACTTCTCCACTTCAAACTGCCGAACTTATTTCTAACTTTCAACTGAGCTTCTAAAAGCTCCAGAGACTAAAAAGAGGTCATAGTTACGTTAAAGCCTGTTTTCAGAATAAGAAGTGCACTTGAAGACCTTTTTCGTTCAGAATAAGGCCCAAAATTACGGCAAAACGTTTCCGAACTCTCAAATTGCGGAAATCATTTTCGAAAAATTTGGCGTATGCGTTTTTTTGTCTTTGAAATTACTTTAATTACGCAAGTTATTCTTGAAACAAGCAGTTTATTCTTATTTACTTCAAACCCGCCATGTTCCATTTTGGAGCCCTTTGTGTACCTACCAGAGACGCGGCAACTCTTTCAAACAAGCAGCTAAGAAAGGTTCTATCGATTTCGGAAATACATAAGTAAACTACTTATTTCAGAACCAAAATTTTTCATGAACATAAAAAACCATAAATCCTTCGACAGTTTTAACGATACTTCCATATTTTATCCAGCTTGTTGAGCTATCTTATCATGAAAAGTTAACAGAGAGGCAGATTTATTTCAGAATTTACAATAGATAAGTATGTAGGTATCGTAAATTGTAAAGTTAAGAATGAATAGTAGTAGTATATACCTACATACATTTAAGGGTAATTAATGTGGTACTTAAATATAGCCAAGAAACTGTGTGAAAACCGGCTGTCATGGTATGGGCATATAATGCAGAGAAGAAATGAGGATCATATTGTAAGATTGAAAGGTAATATGAGTAGTAGTTGTAGAGTAGTAGTATCTACACATGTCACCGGAAAATAACAAGATCCGTAAGTTTATAAATTTACTAGGAAGTTTATAAACTTTCGTAAGATTCTAAACGGGAGATAAATTGTAATATTTTACGTCCACATTTTCGTAACTTTATCAATTTCCGACGTCATACGGTAAATTTATAAACTAACGATTATGTACCTATTCGTAAGATTTTATATGATTCGACCAATTAAAAAAAAATTTAAACTAAACTAAGTTTGAAAGTGGCACTTATAGCAAAGGAAACTCGCCTCTGGGCCGCGGCCCAGATTACACGGTATAATAACAGTCGGGAAAACTGGTCCGAATGTGCGGGCCAGATTACCATGTGAAAAAAGTGACGGAGGTTAGTCGACCCATTGGGACTTAATTTCATAAAATCCGATAGTTGTGAAATTTTTCACAGCTCAAAATCGTCAGGAGGCAAAAAGACTTACATCTTTTTCATAATTTTCATCATAAATATAATACTTTGTCTAGATACTGGACTCCTAGTACGTAATATAAACTTCGTTAAATAATGGAGCTTCTATAGATACTTAATTAATAATCTCAATTTATAAGTAAAACGTAAATATAGAAACATTGTTTCTTTTTATCAAAATTGTTTTCGAGTGTTACAAGAAAAAACAAATCCCCTTTTGGCAACAAGAGTATTTTTGTAACACTCATTTATGTTGACATTGGATATATTGACATCAATATTTTCGATAAAATTATGAAAAAGATCTTTATTTTTTTAGCTCCTGACGATTTTGCGATTATTAAATATATAGGTATAGGAACTAAATATGCAACAAAAACTTTAATGGGGTTTTTTAACATGCTGTAAGTAAATAAAAATAAATATTATATCCTACTTATACACACATATTCTACATATGTAAATATCCCACCTAATCTAGATATTAAAAAAAGGAAAAATAAAAACTACGTATCAAATATCTATAGGAACTTCATTATTCAACGTAGTTTATATTAGCTACTAGGAGTTCAGTATTCTAGACAAAGTATTACATTTATGATGAAAATTATGAAAAAGATCCAAGTCTTTTTGCCTCCTGACGATTTTGAGCTGTGAAAAATTTCACAACTATCGGATTTTATGAAATTAAGTCCCAATGGGTCGACTAACCTCCGTCACTTTTTTCACATAGTAATCTGGCCCGCACATTCGGACCAGTTTTCCCGACTGTTATTATACCGTGTAATCTGGGCCGCGGCCCAGAGGCGAGTTTCCCCCTAACCCAAAAAACTATGTGGAAACCGGCTGTCATGGTAAGGGAATGTGATGCGGAGGAATGAGAGTCATGTTGTGTGGAAGGTGATGCGTATGAATGTAGATACCAAAAGCACAGATTACTTAATAGTTAATGATGACGTAGGTATTGTAAAAGATTATAGACCGTGTGTTTACTCTGTGTACTACATGTATGTGTAGTCTACAGTTTACGCTGTTGTGTACTGACCTGTGAATAGGAAGCTTTGTATGCTTTGTCGACCATGGCTTATCATAGAGGTAGAATCTACCTATACCTAGTACCTATGCAACCAGATGCAGTATGGGCTTTAAACGAGTGTTTCCAGGTTTCCTGTAATCAGCAAAAATTCTGTCTGTGTGGTTTGAAGAATCGGTTATTATGAGATGAAATCGTTTATTTTGCAGGTTGGACATTACATCCCTTTTACACGTCATGTTTACCTATCCCTTCCATACTCTCTTCTCTCTATCTGCCGTCATCTCACAAGTAACATTTTAACATTTTTTTTTAGTTATAATGACTTTCTCACAATCCATCCATCGTTTGTTTAGTCGGTATATTTATTCATCATGTTTTCCCAAAATAAAGTGTTTTTTTTTTTCTCAAAACTGTTGTAGTTATGAGAAAAAACTATCATTTATTTTATCGGCACACTTTTCGAATAATATTGTAGGTACCTAACTACAGTGATTATTGAAAAAAATAATTTAGTCATAATACACATGTCATCTCTATGTAATAATTTGCCTATAATGCAGGCGGACATCCTAAATGGGCCCTAATTTAACTTTAGATAGTAACGTTAATTAGACAGGCCGGAACTGTCTTGTGTCACAAGGGATTTATGTCTGACACGTCTGACACTGCGGTCTGACATGATGTCTAATGTGAGAGGACGTGTGGGTATTCTGATGTAGGTAGCTATGATAATGTCAGTTGAAAGTTAACTTCATGTCTTTAATTTTTATTGAAGGTGTTATATCGTAAAATGGTAGAAGGCGTGATTATTGGACAAAATAATCCTGGAATTGGTGACACATTTCATGTAATTCATCATTATCATTCTCCTGCTCTTATCCCAATTATGTACCTATTTGTGGTCAGCACAGATACACGCGACATAATTTTTAACTAAAGGTTATTAAAAAATATCTATATAAAACTGCCATTGCCATCAATATGCAAAATGCATCAGCCTTGAAAAGCATGCCATTTTTAAAGGTCAATGTCATACCTATTTTATTTTATTTTGAGACCTTTTGAATCCTGTTAAATAAGTTTAGATATAACCCAACAAACAAGCTACTCTTATAAAATTATATGTTTAAGGTCTAATTTCTTATAGTTGCTTTAAAATCGCTTTCATTATGTCAATGTTCCTTATTATGGCACAATATAAGAAGATTTGGCTAATATTACCTTTACTCTTATAATTTGGTTGGGTTAACCATAACAAGTCCAAATTACATGATTATAATAAGGATTGAAAATGTGTTATTCTCATAAGCGCATTTACAATGCTTTTAAGCCTTATAATATTTAAAACCTTATAAAAGCTTTTTATTTGGCTAACTGTTCTTATAATAGTAATGCATAAGCTAACTTTGATACTTTTACACTCATAGGAGCATTTCATAAGATGTCTACCCAACAAACAATATTCTGCATTTTATATGGTCTTTACAAGAATGAACGCAATCCATAATCACTTACATAGTCATTAAAAAGGTCTTATTCTCTAAATGGTCATATCAAAATATTCTTATACCACTTCTACTGCTACGAGTATAATACTACAAAATGACAACCCGATACCAACAAATCACTTGAGGGTTCCGTCAATGATTTTATGGAAGATGACAATGAAGTACAGTAAGTAGTGCAGAAGACATAAATTTTCAACTAAATTTGAGTTGAATAAGATGGACATCGGTGATGATGTCAAAAACTGGGCAGTAAAAAATAATATTTCACAATGGCTTTGAGTGATCTATTAAAAATATTACAATCTATTTATTTACATTTACCTAGTAATAATTATTTTCCATTGCTAGGTATTGAATTTTTTTATTACTACTGAGAAATGTGTAATAAAATTATGGATTACAATATTCACATTCATCTTCAATAAAGATCATAAATCAAAGGAGATCATTCAAGTCTCGAACAATTTGTACCCAAAAATGAAAGTGGCGGCCAAAAGAAATAAATAGTAGATTCTTGTAGAGAATAATGCCCTGAAGATTTTTTGCTATTACAAGAATCGTCTACAATTAACCCCCCGGCTGCTATTTGACTTTGAAAATACCAAAAAATCTCACAATGTTTGGAGCATTACATAACGGCCCCAAACTGGAGAAGGCAGCCGCTGCCTTCAAAGGACTCCTGCCCAACCTGTCAAGTCATCAAATGACTTGGGCTGTGGGAAGTCAGACACTTACAGATTAAAACGAATCATGGGGAAACCAGGGTCGCGGTAATTCTTTCGAACAATCCCGCAGCCCCAATAGGCTTTGTCCCCGCTAAAAGCACGGCAATCCGACACGACCGGAGAGAGATCAGGCGCAGGATCGACATTTACGTGCTCTCCGATGCACGGGTGAATCAATCACCAACTTCCAGACTGGCTGGGGCTGCTTTGTGAAAGGTTAAGAAAATCCACAAAGCGATTTCGGCCCGACCCAGGACTCGAACCCGAGACCTCGAGCACAGCAGCCGCGCTTGCAACCACAAGACCAACGAGGCAGTCTAAAGAATCGAATGAGTCGAAAGAATTACCGCGGTTCTGGCTACCACATGATGGGTTTTAGTCAGTAGGAGTCTAACTTCCCCACAGCGAGAGGGGAGTCATTTGATGACTTCCCAGGTTGGGTAGGAGTCCTTTGAAGGCAGCGGCTGCCTTCTCCAGTTTGGAGCCGTAATGCAATGCTCCAAACATTGTGGGATTTTTTGGTATTTTCAAAGTCAAATAGCAGCCGGGGGGTTAATTGTAGACGATTCTTGTAGTAGTAAAAAATGTTCAGGGCATTATTCTCTACAAGAATATATAATTTTTTTACTCTGGCCGGCACTTTCAGTTTTGGGTACGAAATGGATGATCTCCTTTGTACTCTTTACAATTTTGACAAAACAAGAAGGTGAATAGTAGCAAAACTTCTATTTTTTCACGACCAATCACAAAGTGTGAAGGTATGTTCGACAAAGTCTGATATTTGCAATGAAAACATTTTCTTCGTACGATAAAATGTGTCAAATTCCATGGCCATCTCTTGTTTTGGACAGAGAGATCTTCTCCGTAAATACGACCATTGTGATAATACCTAAAATGTAATATAGCTAATATTAATACAGCTACGGAATGATGAAAGGAACCCTAACGGTAAATAAAATGGCGATAGCAGATGGAATAAAAGTTGCCATTACAGAGCTTATAATCTTATAGATTTCTAATAGACGTTGTGAGAATGATATTACCCTTGTAAAAGCGTTATAAAAAACATGCCCTAATAATTATTCACATTTTTACGTCAAAACTACTCAAATTCAAGGGCGCATTGATATAATTACACTTTTTGTACCACATTTTATCATACGTTTGAATTCCCAACAGTTTTCTCAATAAACAAACACAATATACTCTCGGATTCAGGTACACTAAAAAAAATAAATGAAATTAATCATGGTTCTTGTTTTCTTTAAAATACTCGTTGACGCTGCCAAACTGTGAAAAATCATTCAACAAAACACTTGTTGCAGAATCTCAAACACTGATTTTAGGGCGAATTGCTTTAAAATAGAATTTGTCTTGCCGCTATAAGTTTTACTCCCTTGTTGCTCGCCATTATAAAACATGTATAAGGTTGGTTGGCTTTTTAAGAGCAAATCCTTTTGCTTTTATTAGTTTGACTCCCTTATCGCTTGCTATAATAAAGTACATATAAGAAAAAGAAGCTGACAATAAAGCAAATATAAGGGGGGTTTGAGGTTATTGTTCTTGTAATTTGTGCCCAAACGCACCCTTATTAGCGTTAATACGGCTTTTATAAGAAATTTATTTTTGGCATTTTTAGCCACTATGAGAGGATTTTTTGTTTGTTGGGAAGTAGGTATGTACCTAAATCATAGGTCCGTAAGAATCTAAAACATAAGTAGTTTTAGGTACCTACTACAAAAATGTTAAACAGATGTTCGTCACGTGTTTAAGAAAATTTCGTATTGACATTTTCCTTAAACACGTGTCGAACGTGGTAAATAAAATCAAATCTATTTAAAAATATGCAAATTTTGAACATAAAATTATCATAATTAACAAATTCAGTCTCCACAATCGGATAGGTACCTACCTGGACAAAAATTTGCACTTAGTGCTATCTACCTTTTGCATTGCATAAAACGTACCTATATTTTATTTTTGTATTATAACCACACATTACTTACCTAATAGTTATTATAACCCTAATTAGCTATTATAACCCTAATTATTGTCGTGATGTTGGCTAGATTAGACTTTGTCTTTTTATGTAAATAGACATAGTAGATATATGACTAGTACCTAGATATTATTATAAACACTAATAATAACGTTCTTATTCTTAGAGAATCTTTCTTCTAAGAACTAGCAGAAATGCAAACATTCGAAGTGTTTGCTCAGCTACTAAAGCTGAAAGCGTTTCGACTAGGACTTTAGTTTGCTTTCCAATTTCATCGGAAACTAGCAGCAAAATGCAGTAGAAAAGGAATTTCTTGAGACTAGCGATTATAGTAAGTACTTACTTAGATTAGTTATATAGAACTACTTACCTGCACCGTGTTAACTTTTATTCATCATCCTCCTGCCCTTATCCCAATTTTATTTGGGGTCGGCGCAGCATGTTTTCTTCTTCCATACCCTTCTATCTGCCGTCATCTCACAAGTAACATTCTTTCTTACCATATCTACTTTCACACAATCCATCCATCGTTTCTTTGGTCTTCCTCTTCCACTATATCCGTCCACGTTCATACTCATCACCTTCCTCACAACATGACTCTCATTCACCGTGTTAACTTTTATTGTGAAATATAATTATTTGCAACAACTTGATTGCACCATGTAATTATAACGATAACCAAACCATAACCAGCCGTCAAATATATTTGACCAATCGGCGCGGCGCGTTGACATAATGCCACCTCGTAATGAGATTTGTGTCTGCTGTATAAATTAATACACTATTTCAACCCTATAAGCAAGTCTTCGGTAGTATAGTGGTAAGTATCCCCGCCTGTCACGCGGGAGACCGGGGTTCGATTCCCCGCCGGAGAGAATCTTTTTGCGAATTGTTTTTCAACTTTATAGCTATTAGCATGTTCCTTAACTTTTTGACCTTCAGGACAAAGGGTTTATAAGGGTCTATAACCTATAACTTTTCAACATAAAACACGATGTACTGCGTAACTATTGACGCCCATCGACAGAGATATTAATTACTTCGTTGTTGAGTGATATTCATTTTTTTATTATATTAAATGAAATATGTAATTTTTTAACAAAAATTACATTTGCAGTGAAAGTTTTCAGAATCAAATGATTTTAATATTTTTAAGCTCGAAGGAAGCTTTATTTAAAGCAGCGCCACCCAGAGTCATTGTTTGTAAAACTTTAGTTTACAGTTTGACCACTAGATGGCGCTTATACAAATATTAGTAATGCTCCAAAGTTAAAAAGTATACAACGTTGGAAGTTATTCAGACTTTTTAAAATGTCCTTGTCTCTTTAAATTCTTACAGGAGTAGAAGATAATAAAACAGTAGCAAAGTACCAAGAAAGAATCTCATTACTAAATCAATTTCTTACAACAAACTTGCCAATAAAACTCCAATTTAGTTCTGTTCATCTCTTCTCACTAGTAAAACGTGAGCGATACAAACTACTATAGTACCTAAGTAATTACTAAAGTTAGTGTTATTCTCAGAGGACGAATGGAGGAACTTAAAACATTCCAAGTTTATCACCAGTAACAAACCGAGTTACAACTCCTTGGAGAATTTTATTGTCTTCCGGGGTTTTACACACGGAATCCTAAGACCATTGAAAATGTTTTATGTAGGCACCTAACGTACCTACGTACTAGCCGGTTCCAGTCTTTCCGGATGCATGAGGGAGGGAACTACTTCCAGTATCAGAACTGAGAACTTATTTATTTTTGCGAATATGGGTAGGTACATGTGGATCCTATCCGGATAAAAGCTGACAGATTCTATTCAAAAGAAACAATATGAAAAGATCGATAGAAGTTGAAAATAATTGTTCCATCAGATCTTGAAACTGCTAAGATTCACACCATGCCACCTAAGTGACGATTGTTACCACTAAAAGCGTTTCCTGGTACCTATCTTGTTCTTCGACCAAACCTTTAGCCGATGGATTTGGTCATCTGAGTAGGTACTCAGTTAGCTATAAAAGTATCGTATCGTATTATTATCTACATAAACACTTAGTTATCTAAAATATAAACAAATTCAGAAACGGCGATCTACTAAGTTACCTACCCGTTACAGAAGCTATTTATGATTTACCTATGTATGACAACGAATCCGTACAAATCCACAACTCATTCAAACAATTCAGAAACAACAATAACCTAAAATTATGATTTAAACTAGCTAAAAATACCTCGCGGGTGAAAATCCACATTCTTGATGGATTATTTCCTTTTAAACTTCGAAAGCGTCGGTATTTTCATTATGAATGCGCTAGAATCTTTCGTAGGTTTCGAGAAATACTACAAAATATATTTCGTGTAAAATGTTGCAACCTCGATAAAATTTCAAATGAAATTCTTATCTACAAGAGGTGCGATTTACGATTGAAGTTTTTAAATGCAAGAAGGTCTTAAAAATGCCTGTCGGGGCTGTGGTATTGTTTAAAAGAGTTACTGTAGCGTTGGTACATGAAAGGCTCCAGAACTAACATGGTGTTTGGTGGGTTTTAGTCAGTGGTGAGAGTCTGATACTCCCTTCTACCACACCAAGGAAGAAGAGAACTTGATTTCCCAACTGCCACAAAACTAGATCAAAGAAAAAAAAATATGGGGTGTCACTTTGAATTGAAAATCCTTACACGCTACAATACAACTATTGAGCGCATTTAAATAAAATTTCACACACTGACAGACAAAAACATAGATTACTTTGTAATTCCTTTAATTAAGTAGTCCCCTCGGGAAACGGATCAAAAAACCGGCTAGTAGTTCATCTAGAAGTCACCGTCAGCTCTATTTCAGTACCTAGTTAGGTAGGTACATATATTATTACCTACTGTTAGCTCATATACATCAATAACTAAATAAAATCACAACAACAAAACAAAATATCTCGTGCAAACACACTACTAATGGAGCTAGAAAGCTCATTCATGCAGAAATGCGTAAACTTGCCCCAGTTCCCTTTGTAAAGGAAAATAACTAACCTGATTATTATAACAACGTGCTTCAATCTGTGTGTCAAACATATAAACAAGAGACGACGTGTGAGAGATCAAAGTATCCCTACTAATATAATAAATGCGAAAGTAACTCTGTCTGCCTGTCTGTCTGTTACGCTTTCACGTCTAAACCACTGAACTGATTTTAATAAAATTTGGTACAGAGATAGAGTTAACCTTTAGAAAGAATATAGGATAGTTTTTATACCGGACTTTTGAAGAATTCTCTGGGAAACGCGATATAACCGAACTCTACGCGGGCGAAGCCGCGGGCGGAAGCTAGTATGTCCATATAATAAAAGACACAAAAATGTATGTATGACTGGCTTTAGGTATATGGTAGAAGACACAAATATGGATAGATGACTGGCTTTTTTCTTGCGTATTTCCTTGTATACCTAAAGAAAATTAAGTACCTACGAGAAGTAAGTAGGTATCTTTATGTATATCTATCTCAACAAAAGGTGGTAAATCGTTAAGTGACCCCTTCCGCTGTAGGTGCAGCATGAAGGAGTGTCAGACTTTTACTGACTAAAACGATAATATTATCGTGCTAAAACCCACCATGTTCCTCTTTGAGAGCTTTGTGTACCAGGGCCGCGGTACCTCTTTCGAACAATCTCCGAGCCCTTATAGTTACTAACAGTAAGTATTTAGTTAATTTCATCCCTATACAAAAATATTATTGTCATCAATCGGTTCAAGCTAACAAACCCTGTAACTTTCGCAATTAGGTATTATTAAAGTGAGATAATTTAACGAAACAGGAAAATAGTTTTAAATAAATAAAGTTATTTTAGAACCGTAATATTGTACCGATATGAGCATTATTATGTAACTCAGGTAAATAGTATTCGATGGTTCGGAGTTCCAAAAGAAAATCTCCTGATTCTCTATTGCATAAAGTCCCAATTAGGAAGTTTATGCATCAAAATATGTAGGTTCATAATTAGGCAGCCAACATCCCAACTGTAATTGAAATCAGATGTAAATAACTCTTCCAACTCTAGACGGAGTGGAACGGAGTATCAGACTCTTAATGACTGAATAAATGATATCCTTGTATGTTTCAATTGCCTACTAAAATACTCGATAGCTTTATCAAATAATCTCGTAAGCCTTAACCTACATTACGTTAAACCTCTTTTCAAAACAAAACAAGCTGAAGCCATATTAAATTTCAATTTTAGAACAGATTGAGTACCAAACATTCTAAGATTGATTAATTTCACGTTAATACGAACAGCTGTTTTCCAGGCTCCAGTAAATTACAGACCTGAAAATGTCACTAGCCTGAAGCCTGAATTCTAGCAACATTTTCAGTTATCGCCCGACTGCCGAGCGAGCAAGTCGTGTGGCTTCCAACACCGTATCGAATTTTCCCGCCAGATTTTTACCGCGCTTTTTTTTTATTTCGCAATTTGCCGCCATATTTTGAAATATAGTGTTTTCAAATTGTAATTTAGTGTGTGTAGTGGTGAAAAATGTTGTGGAAAAATAGTGGATTGTGAATTTTTGAATGGATTTGTGTTATCAATGGCCATTCATGATTGGATGGCTTACAACTCAGTGGAGGAGCTATAGTGTGTTCAGCTTTATAGTGTTGTGACTTTTTCATGTTTTACAAGACAAGGGATAAATCACAGTTTGTTGTTTCGAGGTAGAATGGTAAAGAAATAAAAACAAATGACAATCGTGAGTCAACAGCTTCAGTCAGCTTTTCAGCTGAAAATAATTTTATTCATGCATTTATGCCAATGAGCTTAAATTTTTCGACGTAATAAATATTAAATACATTCTTCGTGACAGAAATACTCGAAATACAATTTTACTTCGCTTGTTCTGTGCGTTTTGTGATGATAGGTCAATGAACAGCCAACCGCAATGTTTTTCTCCGATATTTCCTTGAAGTACCAATTAGAATGATGATCTAATATTATTTCTAGACCTGCTTTAATAGGGGTCAAATAAAAGGCCTAAATTCAGTGTTTCTAAAACGATGATGCCATGACGATTATGGTAATTTAAAGAACTATCACAGTCAATTAAAAAAGTGATATGAATTGCTTGATTGGCACTAAATAGTGTCTTAAGTCACTAAGTTATAGGACACTAGCCAAGCGTGATTTTTGGAAGCAAAATTTTATTTGGTGATAGGTAACTTCACAGCTTGCAGTAAATTTACATAGAATTATTTAATCGAACATTACGCTAATTACTAAGTACATAGAATATAATTATATACGAAATAAATTAGCAGGTAACTATTACAGTTTTTAGTGTGTGTGTGTGTGTGTGTGTGTGTGTGTGAGCATCTATATTGTGTAGATTTAGTGTGAAATTATTGATATTACTTCCTAGGCCAGGATTTTCTTATTTGCCTTCCGCATTCAATTCTATGCCCCATCGTTGAGTACCTACATATACTGAAATTCGAACTTTTTCGAGCGATTTCACCCGAGTCCATAGCAATAACCACTTAACCTGCTTCCATATTATATTTAAGGAACATCTGTGTACAATTGCACTCGGTTTTAACTTTGTGTTGATTATATCGCTGATCATCCTGTATTTTAATGTTTGTTATAAAAATAAACATCAGACATTTTTTATTAAAAACAAAAACATAAAAGAGAGCAAAATGAAGATATTTATACAGAACACTATCACGTGTGTGCTCATACATACATAAACTACACCTAATTACCTCATATGAACTCTGTAGACTTTAACGCTATTTTTATGACGCGTAAGGTTTCTAAATTACATTCTGAGAGATAACAATAACCCTTTTAATAATAAAATAGCAATCTTATCTAGCTATAAAAACGAATGAAAATGCTCTGCTTTCAAATAATCGCTCGTTTATTTTTAAATGAAAGAATTTTATAGCATTTTTCTTCTATAAATACTCGTAGTTTAATGACTTTTTAGAGTGATAGATTTGAACTTAACGATAAGCGAAGGTTCAATATCTATTGTTACTTTAACGAAAGAAAATAATGATATTTTTTTATTTTAAGCTTTACTAACATAATAAAGAGGATATTTTTTTTTGTTTCTTTGTACCCTGAAGGCTCTGAAACTGCTGAACTGATTTGTTTCACTGTTGGAAAGCTACACTTCCCGAGTAATATAGGCTGTTTTATCCCGGTACGGGTAGTACTCCCACGGGAAGCGAATTAAACCGTGGGAATCCAGCTAGTTTCTAATATGAAGATTCTGAGAGAAGAATTTGAATGTCAAATTATTTATTATCTTTCCAAGAAATAATTAAACTCAAAATAACAAACGACTCAATACAATGTAAATCTCTGACAAACAAATCTTTGCATGTATGTATTTAAGTATTAACATTTAGGTACCTATCTAATTGTTTGTATGTAGATTTTTCTTTATCTATTGCGGCCTTGACCTTCTAATGTTATTGTAGACTCAAACAATAAAATTAAAAGTAATGTCCTAGGTCTTTACATTGTCCCAAAAGGTCAGTTTGTTTGATTACAGTAGGAACATTTACATCACATTATTTACCCTATGTTTAATTTAAATCCTTACATATGTAAAAAAAAGTTGTCCGTATATTGCTTAAGTAACTGATAAAAATAGACTAACTAAGCATTGATTCCACGTGAAATTTGACGTCTGACCTCTTTTCCCTGACCTATGTAGAACTATACATAAGTATACATACTAACATTATAGGTTAGTTTTCACCCGCGACTTCGTTCATGTCCCAATTTCCTACGAAACTAAGTCCCGCAAAACACAAAAATAAGCCTATCTCCACGGTTCAGACGTTTCAGCGTGAAAGCCTAACAAACAACCTTACTTTCCCATTTATCCCTACTAATATTATAAATGCGAAAGTAACTCTGTCTATCTGTCTGTTTGTTAGGCTTTCACGTCTAAACCACTGAGAAAGAACATAGGATAGTTTTTATCCCAGACTTTTGAAGAGTTCTGTTGGAAACGCGATATAACCGAACTCTACGCGGGCGAACCCGCGGGCGGAAGCTGGTACGTAATATTAGTAAGGATTTTACGTGCTCATTCATGACCTACACAAATATATTTCAGTGTTTGTAGGTCAAACAAACATGATCATAATAGTATTGGTTGCTCATAGTAAGTAGTTTGTACGTGACGGTAAACCATTTCGATTTATGTAAGCCGATTGCAGACAGAGATAATGTATTTTGGGGCTCCATGGTACCAGACAATGTGATTGGTCGAAAATATTTTGAAGAAAATTGAAGGGTGTGGACACGCTTAAATTATGGAGATAGATATTATTTTTTACCTGCTTTTAAGTCAAATATAATAATATTTGACTTTGTACAAATATAATAATATTTGACTTTGATTTGGATTTTTTATTCATGTTTTAAAATGAGTTTGTAGTGACCTAGGTATTTTTTTATTCAGAGTACAGCATTCTTTTTGTCGTGTATTTTTATAAAAATACTCCAAATGGTTTTGTAATATTTCTGTCTCACTAGTTCCTTTGCCTCCCAATCAGTACCTAGTCTCCTGAGATATTTGGAGAGGTACAATGAAAACCGCACGAACACCTAAAACGTAAATCTAAACTAAGACAATCGTTACTTACACAGATTTAGAGTAGTTACAGTTGTTTCAGGAGATAAATACTACAAACTACCTAATGTAGTAATCCTCTAAACTAGGATACTAAATGCGAACATACGCGTACTTGCTACGAACGTGACTTCACTTTTTTGATAAACGCATCGCTCAAATATGGATAAATTAATTTAAAAAAAAGTGGGCAGAAAAACTAGTCAAAAATATGCCGAAAACATTGGAATTGAATTTTCCAACTTCGTACATAGGCTACGCAAATACAAGCTACGACTCGATCTTTAAGCGACTATTGCTAAATGCTTGTGATGAATCTGATAATTTGTATTGTGTACGCTTAGGACCAAAATATCAAAATCTTCAGGCATTAGAAGATTAGCATATCCTAGTTTAGAAACAACCTTAACTAATTGCATTGCTTGAAATAATGCCAGACCTTTCAGGATACATGCGAAACAAACTTTTTTGCATTTGTCTCCGACCAAATACCTACTAGATACAACCATATCAGGAAGTGCAGTTTATTACATTAAAGTGAAAACCATTGACGCCTTTGTTTAACAGAATCCAATTACTAGCACCTACTGGTTCCTTGAATAGGCATAATATGTGCATTTGAATGTATTCCCTATGTATGCAATCAATTAAGCACTTAACGGGTAAGTACAGTCGGGGACATTTACCACAGTTCCTGAAAAACCTGTTTAATAGTTACGAGCATTTTCAAAGGTATACATTAAAACCAATTAAAACGCAACATAATGGTACCTAATAAATTAAGATGGAATTATTTTTTTGGTTTGCTTGTACCCAAAGGCTCCGAAAATACAGAAACGGTTTGAAAGAATCTTTCCTTTTGGAATGCTAGACTATTCCAGAGTAACATCCTAACTAATATTATAAATGTGAAAGTAACTCTGTCTGTCTGTCTGTCTTTTCTTCACGCCTAAACTACTGAACCGATTTGTGTGAAATTTGGTACAGACATAGTTTGGAACTTGAGAAAGGACATAGGATAGTTTTTATTTCAAAAAAAAAAAAAAATTAAAAAAAAAAATTATTCCGGACATATAGCGCCATCTATTGGTCAAACCAAAAATATGCCGGAAGTCACTATTCCATGCGAACGAAGTCGCTGGCAAAAGCTAGTAGGCTATATTTTGTCGGAGTACGGAAAAAAAGAGATGAGGGTGAAACCGCGGGAACACACTTGTATTGAATAAATATACTATTGATTTATCAATGAAGACCGATTATGATAAAAAATTTGTGGATTATGTACATTTAGTGGCACCGTTGGAGTTCTATTAAATAATTTACACAATCTCGTGAAAGTATTAAACTACAAAATTGCATAGCTATAAAGGTAGCTCAGCCATTAGTGTCCCTGACTGTACCTTTGTGTGGGCATGAGTACCAACCTCCCCACAATTTAATTAAAACTGCACAATGAAATATTTCCTGCGTTTTGTTCGAGTATAAATAGATTGTTTGCTATAGATAAGTTAGTTATTAAATGTTTGGCTAATAGTGTTGGATTTGATGAACTTGTTTAGTTTGTGAAACTTTAAGGTTAAGTGATAACTTGATTTGGATGAAATTGTTTCGAGTATTATGTTAAAGGATGACAGAAGTTTGGCTGGTGGAAATGTTCCTTTAAGAAACATTTATCCTGAAAATTATTTCATTGTAAACAATTATGATCAAAATGCTTCAGTTCTCCTCTTATAACTTTACCGCTCCAAAGTTCACAGCGAATTCATTACAAGCCAACTTAATTGCCACATTTTTAGACTCTACACCTACTCCATTTTCCCATCTCATGTAATACCACTCATGTATACGTTATAAAATCATCTATCTTAATCCGCGTGGTTTTACGTGTCCAATTTACTCAAACATAAGGCAGTAGAAACCATATAAATGGCTAAACCGTAAAAACAATAAAGCACACAAAACAAAACAAGAACAACAAAACAAAAGATTTATTAACAAAACTAAAACTACGATGTCCTGAAAACTCGACGCTCCGTCCTTTCTAGAATGTATTGAACTCTGCTCTTTTGTCGTGTATTTTAAAGTGCAGTGAGATTTGGAGAAAATCTACTATATTGAAATGGTGATATAAAAATCGTAGATTCGTGTCGTGTATGTACAATGAGTTTTAATGTGGAAAAGTGGGATTTTCAATAATGCATCATCATATGCCTAGCCTTTTCCGAATTACGCTGGGGTCGGCTTCCAGTCTAAACGGATGCAGCTGAGGACCAGTGTTTAACATGCAGCGATTGACTATCAATATTCTTCGCCGCAGTTACCGGGGCAACCCAACACCCCTTGGTGAGACTTCCAAGTCATAAATTCTGCCAAGATTTCATCATTACAAGTTGATCCACGGACCGACCGCGACAAGCGTTGCTTAACCTTACGATAGATTGATCCGCGCGGCTTTGACTTAACCGGGAGCTCTTCAATAGCTTTCAATCACAGATAAAATAATATTTGGCCCTAATAGTAAGGGATTAAGGATCAACGGAAAACTGTTTTGCCGGTAGGTTTTCCGAAAGCAAAGTAAAATTCATAAAAAGTGGTACAAATTGAGATTCCGAGATTTCTAACCGGAAAGCCAGTTCACTAAATCTAAATTGATTCCAAAATTGGAGTTCAAGTATACATACAGAATCGTATTTTATTATCCATGTACCTATCTACTACTCGTACAGACTTTTTGTAGGAAAGTTAATCGGGCTGTATTGTTATTGCTATCAGTGTGTTCTATTTTTCCCTACAAAAAATCGGTCATTTTATCGTGGGCCTAGCCTAAAACTTTGTTGTTTTGACAGTTTCAAACGATAGACAAAGTGGGTCACAATATCATACATGTCATTGGTGTATAAGTAGGTACTGCATGGTAGGTACTTTAGATCCAGTTGAAACGTCAAGAGTCACGAACCACGTCGCTGTCGTATTAGGCTAAATCGAATATATCTCCGAGCATACTCGTGTGGCTTACAAAATACGAGGGTTATAAATCTGACGTCTCTCAGAGGTTGTTCGATAGTGCCCTACTTACGGCGCCATCTTTGATTCTTAGTTCTGTGTCAAACGTCACTTGTATTTCTTATAGGTCTTATTTTTGTCTATATTTGCAGCTCGTACTAAAGGTCAAATCTGTACAGTATCTTGTTCATTAATTTCTCCTTCTCTTACCGAGTGAGGTTTAATCACCTAACAAGCCTTAGTGTCAGACCTTTCTCAAATTCATCTCGAGGCTTCTGTTACTGTTACTGTTACAGCGTTCTTATCTTTCCATTGCTGGTCTCGGGCCTCCTCTCACACGGAGAAGGATTGAGCATTAATCACCACGCTTGCTCAATGCGGGTTGGTGATTTCAGACTATATAGTCCAGGTTGCCTCAAGATGTTATCCTTCACCTTTTTATCAGCCATTGGTGTCCAAGATAAACTTATAGGTACATACAAACTTAGAGAAGTTGCATTGGTACTTGCCTGAACTGGAATCGAACCCACACCCTCATTACTCGAGAAGTTGGTTCTTTCCACCACGACTTATACTCGAGACTTATACTGTTTTATACTCGAGGCTTCTGCTAACGTGAAATGTAGGCACTAACAAAATAATACAGTGGGTCAGAATTATTTGAATGAATGAGAGCTTTTTAACCGTCGTCATTAAACTGGAAATTATTTATCTGAACGCGTACATAATATAAAACTATTTAAAATACAAAGGCACGGGTGCTGGCAATTAGATTTGCTTCAGTGAATTCAGGAAGCTAAAACTGCTGCCTGAACTAAGTACAGTCAACAGAAATTTCTTTATTTATGTGGAACTTGCTTTTCGCTTTAAATTCGGCATTTCAACTCAACCATTGTTATCCAAAATATACTAAAATAGTAAGTACGTGCTTGTAACTTACAAAAGTTGCTCTGGTATCGAACCCAAATACTAATAAATACAAATACTCTATAGGCTGGTGTTTTGGTGGTTTTTAATGTAGTTGTGGGGGTACCACCCAAGCAACTCACGTTTTATAATACTCGCTGTGTTTTATTTTCAGTATTCCGCTGAAAATTTTTTTGTCATTGCAATAAAATCACTTATATCAGGCCATTTAATAGCCGAAGGTACATAAAAAATATACCTACATATACAAAACACTTGAATTGAAAACCTCCTTTTTGGGAAGTCGGTTAAAGAAATAAAGCAATATGTTCTAAAATATTCTGTCGGCAGTACTTTCAGTCAGACGTAGTGCAACAAAATTGTATTTCCACATTGCACATCACCTCTTGCACTCGACGCGAGGAACGCAACTGACATGTCACTGCATAGAAGTGCAGCCGTATTGATGTAAATGACGTGGAGTTTTCGTAGTATAGAACTCTTAAGAACTTCACGTTCTATTTTCATTACAAGTGTATGAAAAGGAATACATAGATAGGTACTAATCTATTTGTAGCAGTTAGGTTAGTTATGAACACTTTATAGCTTTAAGCTTTCAGTTCGATTTCTTCACTCTAAAACTAAAACATCCATCCTCCGAGCCTTTTCCCAACTATGTTGGGGTCGGCTTTCAAAAACTAAAACTCTGGTATTCAATTGATACTGGTATCAAAAAGATAAACCTAGACTGACTTATTTATCCGCGAAGGCTACTATTATTTACTGATGAATTTATCAGCAAAATACATAGTCCCAAGGGCTGCGGGCAAATGCTTGTACACTATCGTATCAAGCACTTACCAATTCAATTCCTCCAGACCTCTTTTTTGCACTACTTTAAAATACCTTCTTTCAAAAGAAGCGCTTTAAAGCGAGAAACTCCGGTAAATTCGGGCATCTAGGTCATTAGCGCTCCCTAGGCGCGCGTGGGTCTAACGACAGACAGTTCGCTCCATGCATTGCTATAACTTATACTGGGAATTGCAAATCAATTGTAGTTCATGTGCAGTGGAATAGAATATTACAGTTTTTTTGCTATTTGTCTTGCCTAATGGTTTTGGTATGAAGTTTTAGTGTCAGAGACTTTATAAATAAACAAGTTTTAGTGAGCAGCTTTTGCCGCGTCCGTAGAAATTATTTGACCTACAAGAATAAAGGTTCAAATAGGTCGAATAGTTTGTGGGATTCGCGTGTCATCAAAATATCTTTGAAAGATATATGAAACTTTCAAATGTGTTTTAGCTATAGGTACTTAGCTTTGTTATTTCATACTACATGTAATAGGACGTCGTCATAACAAATTTTCAGTAACTATGTAGTTATATAAATTCGGGAGAAAATCAGGCTTTAAGCTTTGTCAACCATGCCAGCAATAAACATGATATATTTGTTTTTCGCCAGTTATTTTTATACCCCGATAATGGAGATAAATTGAGTAAAACATCCTGTATATTCCTTTATCTACCCATGTCACTGTATCAGAGGTTTTCCGACCGCCAATCGATTTATATTATATGGGTAAATAGCCCGGCTTTTTTCAGATAAGTGTATTTTGTAATTATAATTTTTATTGAATATTAATGTACACACTATACATATATACAAACTTAAACTACTTATCTTTATACAAAACTAAAAATAAAATACTATATACAAAATGTATATAAACATAAAACATAATTTTGTAATTATTACATTTACCTATGAAATCCAATTTTGTTATCTATGTAATTGTGCATGTTTAACTATATGTTTTTTACTACATGTATATGTTTACTGCATGTTTTTGTTGGCTATATCGCAATATCCTTTAGAGTACTTACCAACACATTGCAGACTAAACCGTATGCCAACAATTGATCTGATGGCTAGCAAAAACTATTTTTAATGAAAATCAAAAGTTTTAAGTCGGTCTCAAAATGGCTAAATACCTGATCTTGAGTAATGTATGTACCTACTGCCATTTAATCAGCATACTGATTTATGAGCCCATCTAACCATCTGACTAAATAGTTTGTAGTGTGCGCATACTCTTAATTGTTATTATATTTTTTGTTAGGTATATCGCAAAATCCTTCAAGAAAACGTTTTTGTTTGAAACCAGCCCAAAAAGTATTTAGGTAACTGATTATTCAAAGTGGTAGAAGGTTTATTATCATTGAGAAAGTTCTGGAAGCTTTGTTACGGAAATTGCGACAAAGAAGCACAAAGCCTTTAGCTTAATGAACGACACTCCTTTTGGAAACAATGTAGGTATTGTCAAAGAATACTAAATACGTAAATAGGTAAAGAAGGGAAAGTATTTACTTATTTAATTCTTTATTAGAATTCCATAAGTTACACGAGTAGTAAATACATCTTAGAAAATAGGAACAAATTGGACCTAATAGAGCACAGCTTGTAATCAAGTCGCGTCAGCAGTTTCGGAGACTGTTAGGGTGTAAACAAAAAAATGCTTCCTGTTTATTATATTAGTCTAGTATTGTAAGTAGAAATAAATGACACTCACTTATAAGTATACAATTTGGTTCTATATTTTAGTGAAGACATGTTTTTAAACGCCTCTGCAATTCCAGAAATTACCCCAAAATCTTATAACGGCACTGGATGATAAAATAAAGGCACTGGATGTATGAGCTTCACAAACTCACAAACTTTGCCTCTCTATAATGTTAATATAGACGTAGTTTCGTGGTGATTAGTATTTAAATGATTACAAGCGATATTATGGTAACAGAGGGTTGGTGGTCAAATGCTAATTAATGACTCGGTTAATCACCATTTACCGTAAATTATGCCGTGGCCATGACCAGCCCGACTAATTGCAGCTTTGCAAGGAAATAAGCTAAATGATCGCCTTATGAATTAAGGTATTATTTAATTATGATATAAAAAATTTAAAAAACTAAAATCTTCATCGTCATCAGCCTTTTTACTGTCCTAAAGCAGGCCGACCACCGACCGAGGAGCTTTGAAGACATAAAAGTCCAGGTTTCTTCAAGATGTTTTCGTTCACCTTTACTCAGTCATTAGTGTTCAAGATATATATTTGGATAGTACATGTAACTTAGTAACTTACATTGGTACTAATACCTACTCTGAAAAAAAGCTATTGCATAGCATTCTGTATCAACTTATGCAATTATAATTTCTCACAAACAGCTGATTATGTATTCGTCCGATTTCGGAGCAGCTCGTCTCGATTCGGGCGAGTTCCGTAAAGTCGTACAATACGTCTAATCGCACGACACACAGCGCCGCGCCGTGTCGAAGACTGCCGAACTGACACGACGTTAGACGATGCACGGCCTTCAAGCCACACCGTCGTCCGTGCCCGTCGGAGTGGGGAGCGTGAGGTTTTTTCGTTACGGAATTTCTGGATTTGGTCCCCGCGCTCAAGGCCTGCGATAGAAGCTATGCAATAGCGTAAAAATCCCCTGTTATTTTACATGGGACGAAAACTTTGGTCAACTGAGGTTTGAGTATCTGAAACAGAATAACCATAAAAACAAATAATTTGTCACGTATTTCATTACATAGTGTTTTTCTCGAAAAACAAATGTGTATATAATTTCTTATTGGCTTCCATTTTTTGTCACAGCTACAGAAATTCATGACGGTGAGACGTGAGTTGAAATAAATAAATCCGGGTCCCTGGTGTGATATGTGAAAACAAACTGTTAAGGCCTGAATGTTTCATAGCTTTGTTTACAATTGGCGGAAAAATAAATGATAAAAAGCTTTCAGTCGTAAAATATTCTTTAAGTATTTTCTTAATTTTGACCAGTCTTCATCTTATCGCAACCCTCTTTTTTGAAAAAAGATCGTGGGGGATCCCTCCTTCATTAAAAAAATAATTCAGAATAATGGATGTTTACTTGATTGTTACTGCTATACAATTAATACTGAGGATCCAATTTGTTTTAATGATGTGATTTAATGTGCCTCCTTAATGCTCCTGATGTAATGATGTGATGCCTCGAAACAGCTCTAGCACGGGTTCTAGGCTACTCGGGTAGTTAAGCAGTCAAAAAATGGGAACCTATTTGTTTATTACATACCATCATAAGAAAAGATTATAAAAGTAACGTTTTTTGTTACACTAACACGCAAAAAAATATTGAACAACAAGACATGAAGCAGGTTTTTTCATCGTTTAGCCAACCAATTACGTTAACGCCTATCGGTGAATTCACCCAAGGCATACAGGGGATGTTGTTTTAATATAAACATACGCCTACGAATCCCGATATCAATTTATTATTCAATAGACTTTTCACTCGGAACAATTTCATTTTAAAGTTCAGACTGTCTGCTGTTTATTTCTGTAACAGTACGAATAGATATTTGACCTTTATATTATGAAAGTTGGAAATACCTACGCTGTAATTTTAAGAAGTACTGTGAAGAACTTTTTGACTGTTTTAATGATAATTATGATTTATTCATTTGTTTTGGAGATTTTCTATTTATATTTCTGTTTATAGAATACTGTATCTGTGAGTTTTCCGTTTTAATATTACTTGAGGAATCTACACTATTATAATGACTAACCGTAGTACCACAAAGTATTTTAAACGTCTATTGAACACTTGTCTAAAAAATGACAGATTTTGACGTTGGAATAAGGTCCGCTTTGCAGCCACATTTTTTTAGACAGGTGTTCAACCGGTGTTTAAGTTTTTGTAGTAAGGCCAGAAAAGTTTGCTTGGACACGCTCAGGAACTAAAATTATACTTGGCACAATTATTATTTTTTGGACAATCGCAAAGCAATCTAAAATTTATATGAAGAAATGTAACGCAAGTAGAATCGTATTTTTTATAATTCAAGTACCTAGTTACTAAAATGTTTATCTACACATTTTATTCCACACTTTTCCAATTAGCCTTCACCCATTAACATACAAAATAAAGTCCCAAGCAACTGACATTTCCGCTAAAATACGGACTTCCTAGACATAAAAAACTTTTACAAGCTAGCATTTTATTATCACTATCATTTCACGTACCGTTAGCGAAACTGGACAGTTAATATTTCAACAAAGAAAATGAGGAAAGTGTCGCGTCGTTACACCTTCTTCTAGTAATAATAGAAAAATATTAAACTAGTTTTCTTGATAAAATAAATGTTGCTTTATTAAGTTCATCATCTGGCTAGCCTTTTCCCTACTGGCAACTACCTATGTTAGGGTCAGCTTCTAGACTAACTGTATGCAGCTGAGTACCAGTGTTTTACATGGAGCAACTGCCTATTTGACCTGCTCAAAACAGTTATCTGGGCAATCCGATGCTCCTTATAACGCTTCGTTGTCCGTAAAGACTGTCTAAAAAGTTTAATTACAGCCGGGACCTACTGTTTATCGTGCCCTCTGATACATAGTCACTGGTGTTCAAGATATACTTAGAAAGTACATAAAAACTTAGAAAAGTTGCATTAGTACAGTCAACTTCAGGTCAGTGGTAACAGTTTTATAGGCAAATCGTACTTATTATTATTGAGTTAAGGTGCATGACAGTTACCACTGAAGTGCGGTCTACCGTACATAGTACTTATCTGACCTGGAATCGAAACCACACTCTCATACTTGAGAGGTCGGTTCTTTACCCAATAAAACATTTTATTTTGAATTTCTTTCTAACAGTTGAAGTATTCTCTTTTAACACCAGTTTTCTTCATAAAAGAATGTTGTTTTATTAAGGACGTTGTCAACTTACTTTGTCGACGGTATTTTTCATATCGTGTTCTAACAAAGATGAGTTCGCTAGAATGTCGTCTGGTGCTGATGAAATTTTATATTGAATGCAAAGCTATTGTCCGTAGTCTGGACTTTTAGATACGACTTTTATTACACCTTTTTAGTTAAGAATGTACCTTTTGTTTATTTTCTTGGACAAAGGTAACTTTATTGCTGACTTGGAAACTTTTCTGAAAATTTTTCTTAAAAAATTAAATTCCTAATCGGGTGTACATATTTATCCTTTGCAAGTTTTCTTCACCCCTTAAATAAAATAAATCATTAATTTCAGTTTTTTTTTTTTAATATAACTTAGTATATTTTTACCATTTACTTAAACGTAGTTTTTTCGGGTTAAAGACCCTAAACCTACATTACCTACCTAAGTACCTACTGCTATCCGTTTCTTACTAATAGTTACTAGTCTGATTCATCAAGAAAGACGACAGAAATACTGGAGTCTACCACATGGCGCCTCAATGTATCGTCTAACTTGAAACTTTAAGTTGAAGTAATAAGTAAGAAACATTTTACTTAACCAACTGCTACAAAACTGTTGTATTTTAAAAGTAGGTATGAGAAAATTTTGCTAAGCAATGTTAAGTTTTCTCAACTTGGACTTACTTAAGAGTTTTCAGCTATTTCTTACCGTGGGAACTTGGTTCGATTAGGTGTTGAACATGTGTTTAAAATAGATATGGGACTCGCATTTAGTCGTTAAATTCTTATAAATTTTACAAAAAATGTTCGGGTGTTATTAAATGGGAATAAGGTAATCTAACTTTCATAGTTTTTCCAACTATACCATACCTATTATACTACTTATACAGACGATTAGAAATGAAAAAATAATTCCTATTTTCGTTTCTGCTTCGAGCCACCATAACCATCCATAACTAGCCATTTTCCCAGCTAAGTGTGTAGAGGTCCCCTTCCAATCTTATTACAATGTTTTACAAGCAGCTCTATCTGATTTCCTTAACTCATTTACCCGGGCAACCCTATAGTTACTCGCTCTATAAAATACCTTAAGCTCCTATGTATTTGGTTGACAAAACATACCTACCTATGTATATGTTACGGGTAAAGCTAGAAGGTGGAGTAAACCTAGGTTTACGCGGGTTGACTTAGTATTACCCAGGCTTCTTGGGTAAAGTCCGAATAATAAGTAAAATAAATTTTACATTCGGGGTTTACCCATGCTCACCTAGGTCTACCCAACTCTGACTGGGTAATGTTAGGTGTTGCGTAATTTTCAAGCCCGTGGCGTTACTCTAAAAAGGTTTAATTGCAAAACAGAATGTGCCACAAAGAAGTGTTCATGCAAAGCTGCAGGAAAATTGTGCAATTTTAAATGTCACAGCAGTTTATCTTGAAAAATAAATAATTTCAATTTGAACAACACCGACCGTTATTAGTTTTTTTCTATTAAAGCTATTAAGTTTATGCTCTTCAAACGATTACGATAGCCTGTTTATGTTTTTTTTAAAATTATAAATGTTTAAAATGATCTTGGATTTTCATTTCACTAATTAATTACACAAATTTTTAACATTACCCAGTCAGAGTTGGGTAGACCTAGGTGAGCATGGGTAAACCCCGAATTAAAATTTATTTTACTTATTATTCGGACTTTACCCAACAAGCTTGGGTAATACTAAGTCAACCCGGGTAAACCTAGGTTTACTCCACCTTCTAGCATTACCCGTAACATATATACTTTTTACAGTAACTACAGCATATCCTCAGGTCCAAAAGTAGCCAAACTCAACAACTACCAGGAATCAGGCCAAATAAAGTTGCTGCAATATAAAATCACGGCTCATTGAAATAAGGTCTATTTTCGCATGCCTCTCTGCAAAATCACTTTCAGCATTTCAGCGACAAATGTACGCAAATGGTCCTCTGTCGCCAAAAATATCCTGTTTTCTATTTAAGCAAACAAAAAGCTTAGTAGGTTAATGTTTCGGCCCGGGTTGGATTACCATGTAAATGTTTCAGTCCAAGCCTAACCTAAGAGTACCCACAGACTGCAAACTTTTAGTTGGCCGATGATTTGTGTTGGCTCATAAACCAGTATGAAGATTAATGGTAGTATGCACATTACACAAGATCAGGTGCTTAGCCTTAAGACTGAAAACTTTTATTGGAATCGAGATTTTCTTTTTAAAAAGTTGTCAACCATCGGGTTGACAGCTGGCCGACTGTTTAGTCTGCACTCTAAAGGTGGCATTCCAACCAATGCGTTTAACGCGCGAGGCTGGTTCGACGGCCAATGGTCACACTATTGTAATGGAACCGTTGTGTCGTCCGTCAGCTGCATACGACAAACGCATACGTTGGAAGTCAACCTTTACTGATTTATATTTATGTATGTATGTATGTACACATCTGATTTGCGTAGGCCTGTTTTGTGTGGCCTGTCATCGGGTTTTCATAGAATATGTATGAAGTGGACCAAAAAAATTGAATCTAGGCATCCTATGTAAAACACAATATGTAAAAACCAGGCTCAAATATCTAGAACTACGGAACAGATTCTTTTTTTATGCGATAAGGGGAGAAACTTCTCAAATCCCATATACATTTTTTTAAAGACTGAAATATTAGAGATACTTTCGATATTTCTTTAACTTTTCCTACCAATTTCTATTATTGTTTTTACAACTCCTAAAAAGATAGCGTTGCATTTCATTGGTATCATCATAATTACTTTTGTTACCCAATTTCTACTACAAACCAACTCAAAACTGCTATATCTTACTACATATACATACAACAATTTATACATGCAGAAACTAAACCTACTACACTATACCATTTACATAATACTATTGAACTAGTCCATGACGTCATTCCTAATACTTTTATATCTTTGCTTCCTCCACGTCGGGAATTCTTGATTTTATATGTAGGTAAGTATAAGGAAGTGACCGAGCCTTCATACTCCTTGGGGAAAAGCCTTTTATAGCTTCAGGACGAGAACTTAGTATGGATATGGTTGAACTTTATTTATCTAGGTTTGATACTTTTAGTATGTGTAGAGTGTAATAAGATTCATTTGTAAGGCATTATGAAAATAATGGAATAAGGTTCGGAACTTTTGCTATTATGAAAATAGTTCGAATTGATTGAGTAAACTTAGAAATAATATTTTGAGTCCTTGCTTTAAGTAAAAGTTACTAAACTAAGTATAAACAGGCCTTTATCCCATATTATTTAGGGTAGATAAGTAGGTTTCTAACTGCCGTCATTTCACAGTAACATTCTTTTTGCCATATCGACTTTCACACAATCCATACATCGATAATCATGTAAAAAATGCTTAAGTAAGTTTTTTCAAAGCCCTGGACGAAAACGTGACTAATAAATCAATGTGATAATTGACGTCAAAAAAATGAAACGTCTAATTTATCAGTCTGATATTCAGCGTCTTTTTAACCTTTTATAAAAGGTTAACTTACTATATTAAGCCAGAAATAGCTACAAAATACTTATCATGAATCTTTAAAAGAGACTATGACCCTTGAGTTAGTTTCGGCGTTTCTTCGCAGGGATCAGTCAGTTAGGAAATGCCGACCCCAGCATTCTTAAAATGACCTGTAAAAGTGATGTAATGTCCAACTTGCAAAATAAACGATTTCATTTCGTTATAGTTTCAAAATCTATTACTAGTTCTCTTGTTTCGTATTCAAAAGGGGTTGAAACTTACGTGGCGTAGTAAAACTGTTTAGTTAGAGCAGTGGTTCTTAACCTTTTTGACATGAGGGACCACTTTGACCAAAGTTGTCTTGCCGGGGACCACCTCATCGGTTTACCTAAATTAGTACTCATTTCTTTATTATTTACCAAAAAAAAAAACTGAATTTTTGGGTCAGTTCTACTCAAAGCTAAACGCATGTCGGCAGTTGTGTAGGTAAGCAAATGCAAATAAAGAAAAACTCGCCTATGTAGTTTCCAAATGCGCGAGCGAAGCGAGCGCGAAATTTTTATCGGACTTAAACCAAATATTACGTAAAATGTAGCCCAAACGTACTTAACTTTTTGTTTGTTGACAAGTTCAAACATAAGGGCATATAGTTTCTGAATACGCGAGCGAAGCGAGCGCGAAATTTTTATCGGACTTAAACCAAAAAATACGTAAAATGTAGCCCAAACGTACTTAACTTTTTGTTTGTTGACAAATGCCAAAATAGGGGTAGAATACAGTTTCTGAATAGGCGAGCGAAGCGAGCGCGAAAATTTTATCGGACTTCAACCAAATATTACGTAAAATTTAGCCCAAACGTACTTAACTTTTTGTTTGTTGACAAATGCAAAAATAAGGGCATACAGTTTCTGAATACGCGAGCGGAGCGAGCGCGAAATTTTAATTATTTTTTAAGACTCAAAACCAAAATTACGTAAAATGTAGCCCAAACATACATTTTCATGAATGGGGGGGACTAGGTACGATACACCCGATATACGTCCATGCGAAAATACCCGATCGCAATTATAAGTCGATAAAAATTAAGTTAGATAACGTATAGCAACGTCGCGAAGCTAAGCTTCGCGGACCACTTGGAATGCCTCCAGGGACCACCAGTGGTCCGCGGACCACCGGTTAAGAACCACTGAGTTAGAGGAAACGTACCTTTATATGTTAGTACTCCGTGCTTGTAGTTACAATTTGCTTTGCAGAACAACATATACCGATGATGTAATTTGTGTCGAATTGTTTAAGAGTGAATGTTGAGGGTTGGAGATTTTTAATCAGTTATTTAAATAGAGTAGGTGTAAGAACCTACTTATTTTATTTTTAAGGAATAAAGCGTATTAAGATGAATTGTTTTTAACCGCCTACGAACTGCTTTTTAACTTACGGACTTTTAAATTTCCTCTAAGCTTGCTCTAAGTTTGACCGCTGTCTCGGCCGGATAATTTTAATGAATCCCGTGATATTGGCATTGCCAATTTTATTAAAAAATTTCCCAAAATAAAAAGGGGATAGCGGGTAGGCGGCTTAACGTGACAGATGGTCCAAATAACTGATAGAAAGATAAGACAACTATGTATATCAGATCTAGTTCATTGTTGGCAAAATGAGACACGACATGTGAAAAACACCTTTTTCTGAATAGTGTAATGATTTATATTACCGAATAGTGTGAATTTAAATGCCAGTACAAATTTCAACGTACACAAAGCTATCCTCACACTTTTTATGTCAGTACATAGAGGGTATTTACTTAGACTTAAAAACTGGTCACGCGCCAACCCAGTTTATTACGGGAAAACTTTATGTTCGCGCCAGATACGAATTTATATGAACAATTTTACGCTATCATTCAAATTAAGCTCTTTGAAAACTCCTGCTAATACTTTGTAGGTATGTGTCTTTTTTGAGATAGATATTTGAAAATATGTACGTTGTTCATGTTAATTAAACAAAGCCACAACCGTTTGGGAACCACGTCATTTTTTGGATATCGGATAAAAGAATTAAAAAGATATAATTTAACTTATATACATAGGTAGTGCATGTTCTAGTAAAAAAATTTAAAAACGGAATTTTAATTTCTTCATTTAAAATACATATACTAATGATATAAAAACATGTTCGTGTTTCGTAACGACAAAACAACAAAAAAAACTTAACAGGGCAATAAAATTACTTACACACTGCACACGACATAAATAAACTAAATAAATATAAAATAACCTTGTAAATCTTAATGAAACTCTTGGGAAAACATTTTTTTTATAGCGCCAACATTAACTAGTAGCAGTATATGAATTTCTGAACGGCATAAACATTTGAAATGGACATCGCGTGCTTTTCAAACGGAATTAAGGTCAGACTGAACTGCCTCGGAGAGGAACGATAAAATTATACATTTAAGTATATGCATCTATCCAGGCTGAGTTTGTTATTTTAAACTCGCTAATCTGTGGAAAATCCAGTAATTTTGAAAGCGTGAAAGGTTTGTGTTATAAAAAGTGATGAAATGACTGACTGTCTAGTTGAACAGGAGGTAACTACAGAAATAAAATATCACCCATGGACGGTCAGTTGAAACCATAATGTTCTGTCTATGGTTTATACGTATTTCTTTACTCCGTGGATGAAACCCAAATCGGGTGGATTCACGAACTACTTAAATATACGTTAAACTATATCTAAATATTGGCTCAAAATTCAATACACCATGTACTATTATTTATTGAAACTACAAGGCTTCTGTAGATGTCAAAATAATAGTAATATCGTGGAAGGCATTCGCATCGGGTCGACGGCTTCATTTCCATGAAGTCCACTGATGATGATGATGTCCTCCTAGCCGATTATCGGCTACGGCGGCTGTTCTCATGTAAGGAGATTAGCCAACTACGCAGGACATATTATAGTGCACGAGCATTTGCGCAGACACAGGTGCACTCACTATTCCTTAACTCTCATAGCCCGATGGGACGGTAATCCGACACGACCGGAGAGAGATCAGGCGCAGGACCGACATTTACGTGCTCTCCGATGCACGGGTGTATCAATCACCAGCTTCCAGGCTCCGGGCTGCTATGTGAAAGTCTTCTAAAACCCACAAAGCGATTTCGGCCCGACTCGGGAATCGAACCCGAGACCTCGTGCTCAGCAGCCGCACTTGCGACAGCTAGGCCAACGAGGCAGTTCACTACAAAGACTATGTCAGTAGGTTAACTGAGAAATTTTATGTATTATGATGTCACTTACTTTTCTGACAGTCTACTTAATAATTCAGTCAATGTGGCGAAAGGTCAGATGGTGGGTAGGTAGCATTGTAGAAAATTCATAAAAAGTGAAACATCTAAAAATCAAAATGGGAGAAGTCATATTGTGGAAAGGTCAAAATAGATACTGCTAGTGTGTTTCTGCATACCACATCCAGCTTCTACAATCTGTCTAATTTCTTTATTTATGGAAAAAAATTATGTACTTGTGTCTAACTCATACAATTAAATACGTATGGAACTTCTGCCTCAGTTGCTCAGCTACTGTGTAATCAAGGGAAAAGCGCGGTTGTAAGGCGTGACAGCGCTTCCAATATGAAGCTTTGAAGAAAATGTACCGCCAGCCGCTGAGAAGCCTCTCGAAGCAGTAGTTTTCTTCTTTTTGAAGTGTAGAATACAATGAGGAATGTATTTGAGTGCGTGGTGAAATATTGAATAGGTTGTTATGCATATTCTTCTTAGAAGTAGTCAAAAGCTAATTTTACAAGATATATGACTGTGAAACAGCTTTTCGTTAGTATGTCTTTTGTTATAAGCAATAAAAACTATACCTACATGGGTACTAAGATTTAATAGAGGTAGTCTGTGGATTATGAGTGTTGGAGTAAACAGTGATCTCTGGATCTACCGAAAAAAAAACTTCGAGAAAATGCTTTTAGAAAGCCACGTGATTTGTAAATGTATTATCATAGGCTATTAGGTATTTTATAAGTTACAATTGTAGTTATCGGCACAGATAATGAGCTCTCGGCGGAAGAGTGGGGATCGCTTTGCGCACTGTACACTTATGGCAATAAACCAATAAATCACTTCTGCGCAGGTGAAGGTCAGGGCTCAATATCCTTGCCGATGATTATACTTATGAAGTAGTGTCTTTAGGACAAGGGTGACAACCGGGAAAAATAGGTAATGGCTAATAAAGGTTTCTGTAAAAGCTTTTACACCTATGGTCACACCAATAGTATGTAGTTGTGTATGGTACCTACCTTTATATTCACTTTTAAGTAATTGGGGGCTGTTTTAGGAAGAATTACTAGGCGCATACGTACGTGCGTATGTCACTAACACTATGTGACCGTAATAAATCTAAGGAAAGAAAAAGCTTTTTTATCCTGTCCCCTAATAAACTTTCGTATAAACTACAAAATAAACTATTCCTACGGACTATTTTATGAGACAGGTACAAGATTACAATTCTAGGGTGCTCGTGGCTAAGGGTGCTTCTAGACGGTGCATGTAGCTGGAGCAAGTTAACATGCGCAAGTGAGGCAACAGAGCACGCGGGTAGGTATATCGCTTTGGTACATGCGCGAGTCGTTGGACCCGCACGTTTTTAAAATACATATAACCTGCGCATGTGCCTCAACATGTGCAAGTTAGGTATTTGCACCGTGTGGATGAACCCTAAGTAACAAGCTTCACGGGTCGTTCGATCACAACATGGCTACGGGTTGATCGATCATAGACTTAATCAAAGTTTGGGGTGATCAATCCTTAGATTTATGTCATGACGAGTTAATCCATGCAGGTAGGGAACGGTTGTCATCATAAATATGAACATCTTTGATAGTAGTTACGGATAGTCAGAAGTCAGAAAGTCTGACAACCAGCCTCTTTATGGGTATCGTGCTGTCCAGGCACCTAACTGGTTTGAGGAGATCCAATAAGCAGTCTAGTCTATCCATATTAAGCACACTCAGCTTGATCCGGTTAGACTGAAAGGCCGACCCCAATACAGCTAGTTAGGAAAAGGTTAGACAGATGTGCAAGTTAAACAATTCCAATTGAAAACAAACATGTCTAACTTTCAGAGACTTTTATAAGGACGTCCGTACTAAGTATTTTCCTCCGTTAATACAAATATCATTCAAATTATATAGAACTTTTCAACTCTGAATAGCTTATTATCTAATCAGTGACCTGTTTAATTTAATGGTGTTATTATGTCACATCAAGAGGACCCGTCCACTCAAATGTACTCAAACATTGAAGGTTATTACAAAATCATTTGTTTTATCTATTTAACAAGAGGATTTTTATTCACAGGCTGTAGAAATTTTCTATAAAAATATCCTTATTATTTAAAGGGCAATTGAAATCTTTAGTTTACTAATTACTTAATAGCTCTTTCTGGCTGTGCAGCTTTTACGCCAAAACAAGTGGACCAATTTTAATTGAGTCCACAAATAGTCAATAAAGTTTGAGAATGGGTAGATTTATATTTTACCCGGTTGTAACTCTTTCTAACCGTCTGGCTTTCACGCGAAAACAACTGAACCGATTTTCAATAGGTCCCCAAATAGAATAGAGTTTGAGAAGGACAGACTACATTTTACTCTACTGTGCAAAGTGGGTGTACCTTAGACGTGAATAAAACCGCGGAGAACATTTATCGTCCATAACATAAAAGTTTTATCAATTCAGTATTACCTTCCCGAAATACCAAGGTTTCTCTCGGCGCTTATCAATATGAAATCAGTGGGCGGTGTAGCCGGGAAGTGGTTTATCATAATACCACGTACCTACTGTATAACCAGCTATTGTATGTAGTTGGCTATTTAATGTTTTATGGGTATTACCGAGGCCATATTTAACGTTGAATATGGATTTATATTGGTTGGGAGTCTCGTTGTTAGATTGGGTTTAGGGATAGACGAAATTACACATCAGAGAGTTTCATACATTTTGATTGAATTTTCCTCGTGTTGCGATAAAACAGAAATCTAAAATACTGATTTGATTCTTCCTGGATAGTTAAATGGACCTAGACTAGATAACAAGCAGACTAATTTGAAATAACACAGTGAGTTTGGGGTACACACTAAATATATTATCTCTTAATAAATCATTTAAACACATGCGTAATATTATTTTATATACTTTTCATTATTAGCAGTAAAAATACTTCTAACCCAACCTTGACCCAGCCCTAAACTTTTACCATTCTATCGCCCCCAATTTTAACGAATCACAACATGTCAACTGTAATAAGGGTTTCCTTAAACCCTCTTACAACAAAAACCCTTCCAATTCTTACAAAGAATCTAAAAAAAAACATTCCCTAACAATGAAAATCCTGAAATCTGTATACCAATTCCATTCGTTGATACAAAACTACAAAAATATTTCGCGATCCGTCAAATCTATAGTTAGTTCATGTTTGTGGCAATTAAAACACAAAGGAAGTTTTGGTGGCAGTCTTTTGTAAATTTAACTTTCAAAAAGAGCTGATTTTCAGCCTTCTTTGAATAAATGACTTTTTATCTTAATCTTTAAAAACAATCAAAGAAAATACCATCCTAATAAAGAAAATCCTGAAATCTGTAAAACTACAAATGTATTTCGCGATCCGTCACATTCATAGTTGTTTGTGGCGCCTTGAACTGGCAACCACAGACAACTATAGACTGCCACAGACTAGTGGATCAATACACCGTGAGGTTTGTTGTCTATAAAAGCTAATGGCAATCATAAAACTGAGGGATTTTCTTTCACGACTATTTCTTTTGCCCTTTGCTATATACGTAGTAGTGGATATATTTTTATATTGAAACTGTTGTAATAAAGTTATAGCCTAACGCAATAAAAGCCGGTGTCTGAACACCTACATATATTGGCGGGTTTTCTTTTAATTTTCACTCAAAATAAGTTCAGCATAGCCATAATAAGCTACAATAAAGTACTCAGCTAGATTGAAACTATAACTGTTATCTAGTAGACTAATTTGAGTGGATGGTTAATCTTATTTTAAGCTAAGAATGAAAATATGCTGACTGCAAAAACAGATGCAGTAGCTTCTAATGTTGCTGATTAACAGACATACTTAAGGCTACCCACCCACGTCAGATCGGGTCAATTTTTTGTAGGACGCGCTTAATAGGATTTTCTGACCACATTTTTGTAGGACGTGTGCGTTGCACTATCGCTAGCAGTTGTTCTATTTTTCTCCTACAAAAAATCGGTTGCCGATTTATCGGACGTGGGCGGGCAGCCTAATCTAGGCAGACAATACCGCTTAAGACTTACCCTTTAGTTCGAAAACCTTTTCTCAATTATATTACAAACTAAAATAGCCCAAACTATAAAACTTTTATACGGGGCCCGGATTATACTCTCGAATTAAGATAATGGAACCAAGTTAATGAAATTTCTAAGGGGAAGTTGCACCGTAGGTGTCACCATTGTTAAAATAATGAACACCAAAGAATATAAAATGGAGTCCAACTGTCGTTTACCCTTGACTTATTTGGCACAATCTCAATGTCGCGTCAATGGCAATAAATTGCACATATCTTTATATTCTTTGTGCACTCTATGTTATTTCCGAGTACGAGTTTATTTTAAAAATGATTTGTAGGATCATTGTGGAATAAAGCTGTAAGAGTAATGCCCGTTTTTACTAACAATCTCTTAATAAGTATCACTTAGAATAAGGGCTCCCCCAATAATAAAGGTTATAAGTGACACTTAAACTTTAGTGAAAACGAAATTCGTATTAGGTAAGTGTTCCCTAAATGCTCATAGGGGATCCCTAAATTTAGGTATTGGTTGGTGAAAATCGGCATGATAGACCTGTTTCAAATAAAGAAGTAGGTATTATTTATTCATGAAAATAAATCTAACTTTTTTATACAAAATTGCATGAATATTATCTGAACTAAGAACCCACTACGTTGAAGGCGATGCATTTTTATATACGGTATTACAGAAAGCTTTGCCTAAAATGAAACAAGAATTGCTTTATCATTATATTTTAATTACTAAAGCAAACTTTAGGTATAATCAACACAAAGTTGATTAATGCGACAACACGTAAGTATCTAATGTTATTAGGTATCAATTCTGTTGCACGAACATACAACGTACACGTAATTTTAATGTGAGTGATTTTAACCGACTTTCCAAAAAAGGGAATCTATGTATTTTTAAAATAGGTAGATAAAAAAAATCCTGTTTTTATGAATATGTATTTCATCATCAGTATTTTTGAATGAGCGTTAATCACTACGCTTGCTGAAGGCGGATTAGCAATTTCAGACTTTCCAGTCCAGGTTTCCTTGTTTGTTGTTTTCCTTTAATCAATCATTGGTGTCCAAGATACATTGGTATATACTAAAATAGAAATAATAAAGTGCTCTTGGGTACTTTGCCACAAACTCTTCTTTGATGAGACATGACATGAAATATGTAAAAAAACTTTATACAAAAAGAATACAACCGTCTTCATTGAAACATTATATGCTGAAAACCGCATCTAAATCATACAGGTGAAACTGAGAACCTCCTTTCATTGAAGTCGGTTAATACTACCAACATTTCGTCTGTACATTTATTGTGGCAACACTGGTTAGATGCACTGAATCCGGGATGAGATAACTTGTACAGATACGAATGGGGCCAAGCGTTGTGGTCGTCACTGTAGATATTATACTAACATTATTAAACACGTATTGAAAGCTATTTTGTCTTACTTTAACTACAATTTTGGTTAGGAGATTTATGTGATTCTGTTTGGTTCAGCTTCATTTGTTTGTAATATGGACTAACTCCGCAAGCTGTTTTACAAGAGTTCCATGGGATCTACTGAACGCATCAGGATAAAAAATTCCTAGCTCATAGCTTTTCTTAATTAGCGGATTATCCAGTACTGTCATTCCTGATATTATGATGATGATGATGATGATGATGATGATGATGTCCTCCTAGACGTTTCCGTCGACGGCGACTCCCTGGCATATATCGACAGTTTGGTTTGGTATTCCTGCACGTTCAAGCAAACAAACTCTTTAGGTTAATAATTATTATGAGGATAGATAGCTACATGGTTGTAAAATGTGTCTAATGCGGATTATTTGTAATCTCAAATTGTTTTAGGCTCCTATCAAGAACAAAGCGACCTATAACATCCCATTTTCCCGTAATAAACTATCTGAAAATAAAACATCAAGTCAGTGAAAACTAAAAATAACAACTAAGAACGAAATAAAATAATAACCACGCGCTATTAAATTGCAACTACCCCCGAGTTCCGAGTATCCTCTTGAAAAGCAAAGAGGTATACAAAATGAAACTTCTCAGCAAGTCTCGTTGGAAGTACGACCTACTTAGCTTCTATTTCCTTTCTTACTAAATAATAATATTATATTGCACTCCGCTTTTGAAAGAGAATAAATAAAAATATTTATTTTACTTGGAAAATCGAGTAGTGTCTTGTATAAGATAAAGTCCTTGTGTGGTAAGTGGTATAAGCAATTGTATGATATTTTTTATCTTGTTATATATTTTCGACGATAACTAAGGAAACTTCGCTTTCACAACAGCGGATTTTCTGCTCACATTCTCGCATGACAAAATACCTGCCATCATTGTCAATTGTTTTCTGTCGTGCGTACCCGGTAAACCCGGTAAATGCGTGAAAGTACGTACCTATCAAAATTGAAAATTATTTGCTCAATGAGTTACGAAAAGTCATTATAGTTATATATTTTTTAAGAACGGTTATTTTACCTCAATACAACAAACTGTTCCCAACTAGTGATGGGGCGAACAAACCATAGACAATAGTCGATAGATGTGCACAATATGGCGTCGGAGGATAGCCAGTGCATTTCTAAATTGTGTGCTGATGAAGAAACTTAAGTCCGCCGTGAGGAAGTGGCGGAGAATGCGCCTCTTCCGAAAAAGAGATGGTACGTATATAAAACAGGGGCGCGATTCTCCTAATTTTACTTAAGCGACATACGATTCACATTCGACTGAGATCCAATCACGACTCAATTACGATTGAAGCGTATGTGGCATTCCGCTATTTTTTTCTTTTAAATAAACGTTTTATCCTTTTCTGTCATTCAATAATGAATCATTTTGTCTGCAAATGATTTACGATTGCAATATGATTGTAGAGCAAACTACCGTATAGATCAAAATCAACAAAATAGCAGACCAATCGTAAACCAATCGAATGTCGGTGGAATACGACTGGTCTTATATTAGTAACAGAATGCCCGATATGGTTAAAACTGCTATTGCGATCATATTGCGATTCAATTTCTATTCGATTTTGACATTATTAACTTAGGAGAATCGGGCCCCAGGTATGATATAATTCCTTAGGCAGCTGCAATGGAGGAATTTGAAGTATCTTTTAAGTATTCTTTAGGAGAATAACACGAGATTATTATGCGATGTCAAATATTGTAAGCTGCTGCAGACTTGCATATTGTTATGTACTTAATTGTCGATGAAGTTTAGGTACATATAATTTGTTTGAACCGTTTGAGGTTGAAACCAGAAAACCATGGGGTCCAAGTGCCTTCAGACTCTTTTTGGAAATAAGCAGGCGCTGGATGGATCCCTTTCTTTCTTTTAATTTTTATATTTTCTCCTTAATTAAAACGATTTATTTCTATTGTCCACAGATTCTGTGACGCGTCAGGTGTCTACCGATCCAGCGCCGTCCACGTCAGGCACTCCCGCGCATTACCCACGACCGCCGCCCGCTGAACTGTTACAATTGGTAACTATGGCAACATTATTAGTAGCTCGTTGGGCTGAAATGACATGATCCACTTTTAACATAATCAATGTAAATGAGTGGGACGCGTCATTTCAGCTGACGAACTATACAACTTTTTTGAAATCAACTTAATCGAATTTGTCGATATAATATTGTAAAAGGATAGTTGCATGTGCACCACTAAATGTATGTACTTGTGTGAGTAGGCAAAATTAATGAGCGTGCAATTTTTTTTTGAAGGGCTAAGAATCTTAAATTCTCATTACATTTATACTAATGGAACATACATACATAATGAATTTGATGTCCATTTATATCTTCTGCCTAATTTTTTCTTCTTTCTCTGCTTCGAACATCCTCTTACAATTAATAAGGGTAAATATTGAATATGTTTCAATCTCATTTTTTTTAAAAGTGATAACAAAAAGTATCAGTTACATTCAATACATCAAGATTAGGCCTACATACATGAAGGCCTAATCTTCTTAATTAGTTTACTTTTGCCTATAGCTAAGACTAGTATCATTAAGCTAACAAATAAAAACTCAACTAACGCTGCTAGTTAGCCGACAGTTTATAAATCTATTTAGTTTTGTTTGAGCAGTTTTATAGCGGAAACTGTAAAAAGACTGCGTTCTTCTTGGATATTAAAAACCTTGGCTAAGCGATTCATAATTACCTTTCTTGGAGACGGGACATTAATTACAAGTTTTTTTTTAGTTTTTGTTTGAAAGAGAACGGTCTTCTGAACGTATTTTCAATTAGAGATTTTATAAAAGAATTGGTTTTTAGTTCTGGTCTAGTCTAAGGCTATAAAATAACGTTAGCCGATTTTGAAGGTTCTACATTAAGCTGATTCCTAAATATCAACAACATTGCATTGTTTGTTGGTTCTTTACCCACTAGGCCACCACGACTTACCCAATTCACACAGCACACATTCAATAATCGCATTTGTATAAAAGCCCAATGATTATAGCGCCTGATGAAATTAAAGAGCAAATTGCAATTGCGTACTCTTTCAATTTACTACAGGGGCTTTTAAATTACATTACCATACGCTTATGTACCTATATTACCAACGGTTTCCGCCATTTAATTTCTTTTAACATTTCTTACTGAAAGATAAAAATGCATTTGTAAGACAGCGAGCGCCGCAATTCATGATAGATTGCTTTTCTTTTTCGAGTAGGGGATTATCGGGTTTTCCTTTTAACTTTACGTAACTTCAGTAAAGAATGCTTGCGAACGTTTGTCGTTTGTGAATATTTTATTGATTGAGTCTTTATAACATATCCATTATTTATTTCTAGTTAGTACTTACTGCCCTTTGGATATTGTTATTTATCACAAGACACGGTGCTTTTTTTAACGACGTAAAAAATCATCAAATGACCCCTCCCGCTGTGGGTTAGCAGCGGTGAGGGAGTGTCAGACTCTTACTGACTAAAAGCCGTCGTGTTCCGTCGTAGGCCTTCTTATGTGCTAGGGCCGCGGTACCTCTTTCGAACAACCCGCAGCCCCGGCAGGCCTTGGCCCTGCTGGGCCCCGCTGGGGTTGCTGAGCCTAAAAGTAATTGTTGCACGTGTATAATACTTTTTTGTGCTAGGTATATTTTATGTAAAGAAAAGGTGTAGGTAAACAGTTATTGACTTACCTGAATAAATAAATGAAGACCTGCGTTCTTAAGTTTCTACTAAAACTTTTTTATAACTGGTCTTAATGTGGACATGTGTACATTTATCTGAATCCGAAACAATAAAGTTTCTGCGACGCGTTCTGTTGACTCTATGCGTTGTTGAGCTGGCGATGCTGTGGGTTCTTCTCTATAAAGACGTACATACGTTCCCCAAAAAAAATGCTTTATATATTTTGTAGATGGAATCTGTCATTCTTTTTTCCAGGAACCAGACGAAGGTCAAAGGCTAAGAGAGCAGCAACTGCGTACATACTCGTTCTTCCAATTGAGAGTTCACTTAAAAAGAGGCCAAAATCTAGTAGCTATGGACAAAAATGGTATGTTGGACCCATCGACACACATCACCCACACTAACACACGAATATTGCTAGGCTATGCACAGCAGAAGTACAGCTAAAAATGGAATTTTCCAGAAATGGAAACACATATAAGCTTGTTCACTGAATTGGGTAATTTGCAGTCTTAACCTTTCTTTCACTAACCAAGGAACATTTTTAATGCCTTGAAAGGAAACACAAAACTTTCTCTTTATCTAAGTACCTTTAAATATCAAACACAACAACTAACTATCACTAACCTTTGTTTCTTTCAAATCTTTCAATACATTACGGCACAAGACTTATTATTTTCTCTATGATATCAAAACACGCGACAGATTTTAACAAATGACTGTTTCACAACGGTGCGGTGCTGCAAAACAACATCTGTTGCAATTTATCTACACTGCAAAATTTTCTCAACTGCACTTTTGCTCTACAAATCTATACTAATATAATAAGACTAAAGAGTCTGTTTGTTCGAACTTATTAACCTCAGGAGCTTAATACTGGTCCAATTTGAACGATACTATTTTAACGGGACGTGGGTGAAACCGTTGGAAGCTAGTTTATCATAAAATTGCACTCAATAACTCTTATCTATCTTACTTCGCTATAATTTTGTCTTTACACTGTACACCTCAACACATTCTATTATTCTTAATTTGCATGTATCGTTTTGTTTTAACGCAGAAAACGCTTTGCTTTCGTACCATAAGGTAGATCACCCTTAGTACCTATCCTAACATAATTTGTAAGAAATCTTATCAAAATAAGAAATTGTTTACTAAATTAAGTAGATCTAGTAATACCGCATTGGTTTCAAATATCACGTACAAAGCAATCTAATCAAATTCCCCAAGTTTATGATGAAACAATTGAATGTGATTCGTTCGTGTATCTTCGGATATCTTCGGCGAAAAACGATCTTCACAAACTAAATTAGGTCTTAAGTTAGTAAAAGTAATTTATAATTAAGCTGAGAGCTCGCAAGCTGGGTAATGACCTAATAAATTCTCGCTCAAAATTTTGTAGAATCCATGGAGAACAAAATGACTAGCGGAGGTGCCATAACGAAACATCTCCTGAGAAAGTAGCGCGCCAAAATGCGGGTGTGCGGGGGACGACGAACGTTACTGTTTCCACCCTTATGTGCCTTCTTTGAACCCGATCATTTTTTGGAATACCAAAAATCCTTGAGAGATATCTCAAAAATCCGAACTCGTTAGTTCACTCGTAACTAATTGTTTTGGTTATGCCCGCCATACGAATTTGACCTACAATAAGGCGCCTGACCTATTGGCATTATGGCATTTCCGCTCATGCCTTACTCCGTGATACAATCAAAATTCTTCCCTCGATCCTTCAAAAGTTTAAAAACCCTTAGCTTACTTAGGTTTTATTGGTTTATTTTTGCTTTTTCCTCTTCTAACTTTAGCGTTTTGTGGGGTCCAAAACCAGGTTTGTTATCAGGCACGAGTGATCCATACGTCAAGTTTAAAGCTGGAGGCAGACTGTTGCACAAATCCAGGATCGTGTATCGAGACCTTAATCCTGTGTGGGATGAATGCTTTACCGTGCCTATTGAAGATCCTTTCCAGCCTGTGCAGATAAAGGTGAGTTCATATACCTTAAGTTATTTTTATGTACTTATGTTAAGAGTTTTAAGTATGTAGGTTAATGGCTAAGGTGGGGTTTCCTCGAACTAGGAAATGCTTGAATGAGGACAAAAAGCGTTGCGTATTTTGGAAATATAGGACACTTTTCATACAATAGACCAATAATTTGATGGATATAAAGCCAGTAGGTAAGATTTGTATTCGTTACTGGATTAAATTGAAGCCCCTCTATCTATTACAAAATCGTTATAAAGATGTTTTAAAAACTTTCTTACTATAAAATTAGTAATATCCAGTTAAGATATAAATAAAGAAAAGCTAACAATGACCCTTTTTAAATAATGATTGAAAGTAAGGCTCAATCCAGTAGTACAAGAATTATTTCACAGAATCTGCTTCCTACAGCATATAAAATTTAATATTAACACTAAAATAGTCCCGGAGGCGTCGTGATATTCTATATCTTCGCTAAGGAAACTGACTTACGTCAACGAGTCTTATTTACTTCCATAAGTTCTGAGCGAAGTAGTATCTTTATTTTGACTAAGTATGATCTGAAGAAATACTAGACTAATATGATGGGTCTCGACTGTCATTTGAACATCTTTGGCAGTCGTTACTTACAAATAATAAGAAGCCAGAATGTCTAACGACCAATCTTATGTACCAAGGAGCAGTTACAGGGTAAATGGGTTGATGAAGTCAGATGAACGGTTGCTCTATATAAAACACTGGTACCTACTTAGCTGCATCCGCTTAAACTTTAATATGTTACGATAAGTAGTTATAACTAACATTGTTTTAAGCTGTGCTAATAAATTATATGAAATTATAATTCTGAATCGCTTGTACATAAAAATGCATTGCTGTTCGTTAGTCTGACTAAAACTCGGGAATGGCTGGACCGATTTGGCTTATTTTGGTTTTAAAATGTTTGTAGAGGTCCAGGGAAGGTTTAAACGATACGAAGTTCGCGGGATCAGCTAGTCTTATATATAAAAATGAATTGCTGTTCGTTAGTCTGACTAAAACTCGGGAATGGCTGGACCGATGTGGCTTATTTTAGTTTTAAAATGTTTGTAGAGGTCCAGGGAAGCTTTAAACGATATGAAGGTCGAAGGATCAGCTAGTTAAAAATAAAATAATCTCGAAGCGGACCCCAACATATTTACCTACTTTGGGTAAAGGCTAGGCAGATACTGTAAAACTTTTGTCAAAATAAATAATAGTTTAAAAAAAACTAAAAAACACGCTTTTTATAGAAAAACGAACTAAAAAATAGAAAATAAATTTTAATGAATTTAAATTAAGAAAACAGTGTTAAAAATTTCAATGAATATAAATTAATAATAGTGTGAATACAAAAAAAATATATTAAAAAAAAAGCGTGGGGTGCATGGTGTCAATAGTTATAAATATTTTATTGACAGATATGAGTACAGTGATTTTCATTTCGATAATATCTTAAAAAGGACCCCACGCTTTTTTTAAATATTTTTTTTTTGTATTCACACTATTATTAATTTATATTCATTGAAATTTTTAACACTGTTTTCTTAATTTAAATTCATTAAAATTTATTTTCTATTTTTTAGTTCGTTTTTCTATAAAAAGCGTGTTTTTTAGTTTTTTTTAAACTATTATTTATTTTCTACTTTTTAGTTTGTTTTAAAACTATTATTTGTTTTGTAGAATTAAAATTCTCTTTAGTATACAAAAAATTGTCAATATTTGAGAAAACGGCTAAAGATAATTATTGGAAATAAAAATTAACATCGAGTCCTGCCTTATCGACTGTAGAGAAAAATTCTAGAAAATTTTAATTAATTTTCTTACCTTATCGACTACAGATGAAAATTATATAAATTAACAAATATCATATTTTGCAAATTGAAAAGCCTAGAAGTCGGTGTCTAATGGATGTTACTAAGTTAATTTTGCCACCGACTTCTAGGCCGATGCACCTAAAATTAGTTTTTTTTTTGCTTTTTAGTGTTTTGGGAAGTCGGTTTAATTTTTTTGTAAAAAGATTATTTATTTAAAGCTTTTCAGTGATACGAATAGTTGACACTATCCGTACAAGTGGGAAGTTCTCGTCAATACAAAGAATATAAGTCCAAACGAGGTATTTTACATATTCATTTGCCGAGTTCCCGCGACTTTCTCTAGTCTCCATCATCAGGTCAGCTCCAAACCTTCACTGTTGCATAGGTCTTGTCAATACGAATAATTTAAGCCCAAACACGAGGTAGTTTACATATTCAGTTGTCGAGTTCCCTCGACTTTCTCTGGTCTCCATCGTCAGGTCAGCTCCAAACCTTCACTGTTGCAAAGGTCTTGTCAATACAAATAATTTAAGCCCAAACACGAGGTAGTTTACATATTCAGTTGTCGAGTTCCCTTGACCCTCTCTGGTCTCCATCATCAGGTCAGCTCCAAATCTTCACAGTTGAATAGTGCTTTTAGGCATACACCTGAGTGTCAAGTTTTTACCCTATGTATGCCTACAACTTTTGAAGGTTGCCCTCGATTTCTCAGGGTTTCCATCATCAGATCCTGACCTGATGACTGTGGGACTAACTGGCAGCTATTCCGAGTTGAACAAAAAAAGAATCACGTAAATCGGTCTATAAACCTCGGAGTAATCGATGTGTATGTGTAACCTCCTCCTTTTTGGGAGTCGGTTAAAAATGAAATAATTTTATCAAATTAGTGTATTGTCATCGGTCCTCAATAAATCTACAAAGTTTGAACGAAATCTGGCCGTTTAAAGTGGGTCAAAATCGCGCCCAAAGAAGTCGGTTACAAACAAACATACAAACATACAAACCTACAAACATACAGGTGAAGCTAATAAAAAGCGTGTAATATCAGAAACGTTTCACCAGTATGAAATTCAGGAAAATCAATAATATGCTAAATACGTGGCACAAGTTCGTCTTAAATATGTGTCGACGTTAACGTAAATCAGTTATTTTATTCGCTTTGCTACTTCCAAATATTATTCTGAAACACGGAGAAAGCTTATAAATAAGAAATGGAAAACATTGGGAACGTAATCGCTTCTATTGGGATATATCCGCTTATTCTGTTTGAAGTGTTTTTCATGTATTTCTTACAATATCCTTTAGTATTTTATGTTTAAGTACAGAGGATTCAGAAATTATCTCGTATAAGCTGGTGTCAATTGGCTCAGCTGTTGCAAATAGCCAAGTATCTTGTCAACATAATAGGGATCGCTAAAAAATAAAAAATATGGCTGTAGCAAATACAATTCTTTCGATTCATACTTTAAAAATGTAAAAAGAACTGGACATAAACTTTATCTAAAGTATAGGTACTAAAGAGTTCTAACGTATCCCAATTGTATGCCAAAGTGCTGTTTATATACATGACCAGTATTGATCTTTAAGTCCAAAAATTATGGCTATGAATATTTAAATCCAAAAAACTCATCTACCTACACCATTGCAGGTCTTCGACTACGACTGGGGTCTTCAAGACGACTTCATGGGTTCCTGTCATCTCGACCTGACGGCCTTAGAACTAGGCCGCACCCAAGACCTGGTGCTCTGTCTCCGAGACCCTGGGAAACCTACCCAGGACATGGGAGAGATCGTCCTGAATGTCACTCTGTGGCCGAAATCGCAAGAGGATAAGGAGCAGGTGAGCAACGCAATTTGGATTTTATTTGCAGGAGGGGAAGGTCTAAAATTGGACTGTGCTAGTGGTGTTTTTTTTTTGAGACAGCATGAGACTGACAGTAATGTAACTCAGTACAACGATTGGTGGGCTGTGGAAATTCTTTGTATGGTGATCTGTCCAGAATTACTTCTTATTTAATTATAGGATAAACGAGTATGTACATTTTTTCATATAAATAAATAGACAAGTTTACCGGCTGTCTAAAATCCATAACCTAACTATAGCTATGTAGCAGAGTAACACTACATTACCCGCGATTTCTTTTTTAAAACAAAACGAAATCATGAAACTTCCTACGGCTAGTGATAAAGTTAAATAGAACATTTCTCGGAGACAAATACTCTCGATAGTATAAAATTTTATTGTGATCCTAGCACTGAAACGGATGAAAACTATCTTTGTCATAAAAGTTTAATAATCTGTTTCCAGTGTGCTTGCAAAGCGACATTAACTTGCCCAAAAAAAGTTTTATGCTGGATCTGCCAATAAAAAATAAGGACTTAGGACTTATTTATTTATACCTGCACTATGTATAGTTATCGGCACGAATCTTGAGCTCTGACCTTCACCTTCGCAGAAGTAATTAATTGGGTCCCTTTTGTGGTATGAAGTGAGGCGCGGGGGCGAGCTAAAGCGGTGATTGGCCCGCAATGCATCGCGTCATAGCCGTCACTCGGGATTGGTTCTTTGCTAATAAATCACTTCTGCGCAGTTGTAGGTCAGAGCTCAAGATTCGTGCCGATAACTATACAACGGGGGACGTAACGCCTTAGGCATTCTCTGGCAGAGAGAGTCCTATAAACCTTAGGGTGGTGGTGAAAAGAAGAGGTTGTAGGTGCAAGACTGTTGGAGATTTAGTGCGTGTAGTGAGTTTTAGACTTCGAATGAAAGAGACTGAGAAATCAATAGAAAATATGTCAAATAATAAAATAAACCAACTCCTTTCAATGCTCTCCTGGTACCTATTGCATCTCATTCAACCTTTTCTTTATCAGTCTTTCTTTATTGTGAGTGTTTTTTCTATACTTTCTATTGCAAAGAAAATGAATGCCTTTTATAACCTTTGAAAGACCACAAATGTTGATTCTTAAGACGCTAGGACACTAGGATTACAGTATGACATCATTTATAAAGTCTTAAACTACAACAACTATGAAAAATGATATCATTACCTGACTTCATATTTTATCCTTGAGCTGTAAAGAACTAAAGATAAGTCTTGGAGACTGCCTTATTGTTGTCCAAGAGAAGATGTATGTAAACACATTTGGACGGACAGTATCTTGATTATGAAAAAAAGCGAGTCTGAATAATGTTAAACTTTCGCGTAAAAAAAGTGTTGAAGGTTACGAATTTTAGAGACAGGTACAAATGGTGGATGAAATCGCAAAAAAATCGCTAGTTCAGTTATTGATCTTAGTTCTTCAGTGGTTCTGAATATTTATACCACAATACTGTTACAATAAATACCTACGTACTTACGTCGTTTTAAGAGTAACAATATTTTACGCTGGTCATTTTTATATTCAAGACATTCTTCCTCTAATTCAAAGATACATACTCTTGTTTTACGGGTATGGATCTAGTCGTTAGCCCCCTTACCACATAAGACAGAAACCACCCTATAACACAGTTAAATAGGACAATCACGTATCTGCACCTACTACGATGCACGCGACATCAGGCCCGCCGCTAGCTGTTTGTTCGCCCGCGTGCAATACCGATTATGCCGCCCTACGACTACATATTATTGTCAAAAAATATATAAGGGGGGGGGGGGTCCAGACCCACCCGCCCATTCATATCCATTTTACTTGTCCAACAGAAAAAAATATGTACATGGACCGCTCGCTTTGGATACCTACATAAATATTGCAATAGGTACATAACATATATTACACATAACTTTTTATTTACTTGAAATGCTCAAGTCTTAGAGTAACCTAAGAAGTCCTGGGTTAGCCCATAAGCAGACTAAGCAATTGCTTAGGGCATGAATGCAGTGCAATCATTACCCAAGTGGCCCCTATGTATTGAAAGATTGTGATTAATGGGTAGGTACCAACATAATGTATATCAAAGTGCTTAGAACAGATTATGGGCAACTTAAACTAACGAACTTAAATATCTATAGCAATGTTTAATTTCAGTAAAATATGTTATTAAAGGTTTTTGGTGGGTTTCCTGTTGAAAAAGTCAACGCATGAGACATATTTTATATGTAAGGAAGCGCGAGCGAAGCGAGCGCGAAATTTATTTAGTCATAGGACACAAAACAAATAAAAACCACTGTAAATTAACAAAGCAAAGTCAAAAAGTAAGATATACACAGAAATGAAGTGCAAATGTACATGAAGCCGCGAGCGAAGCGAGCGCGATTTTTTCCTTAGAGTTTTCATGAAGTAAATATACCACAAAAAGCGAAAGTGAACAAAAAGCTATAACGGACGTGCGCGAAAAATGATTTTTCGGAATTGAATGCCAACAACAATTAAACAAAGATAAATTGCGATCAGTGCCGGTTTTAACTCAACCAGCTCCCTGGGCGAGATTTCTACGGCGCCCTCCAACTGCAATTCAAACCCATACGAAGCCCATATAGAAGCGAGCGCGAATATTTTTTTTATAGTACACAAGTCGTACATAAGTTATTGCTGATCGGTGAATGCAAAAAAAACAGAAAATTTTGGGACTTAAAGTAGTACCGTAAATAAGAAAGTTCATAAAATATGGAAACTAGAAGATACTTTCTTATCAATTAAAGAACTTAAAAACGACGCTCCCTTTTTGCTAAGGTAGACTAAAAAAATCTTGAAAAATAAAAACAACTGTAAAGTGAAGCAAGCCCGAAAATTTTTGAGTTTTGGATCACTAAAAGTCCTAAACATATATAATAAAAAGCGACTGTGAAGTGAAGAAGCCGCGAGCGAAGGGAGCGCGATTTTTTTTGAGTATTGGGACATTAAAAGTAGCTATATGTGATAAAAAATCAAAGCGTAAAGCAAGGAAACCGCGAGCGAAGCGAGCGCGAAAATTTTTGAGTTTTGGGACCTAAAAGTAGTGTTTCTTCGAGAATTTCTCAAATTTAACGCGGAATTAAACACAAATTCGCCTTAGGCGCCCCTGAGCCCGCGGCGCCCGGGTTATTCACACACGCTGCACCATAGGTTAAGATGGCCCTGATGCTATCCATTCATTTGGATACAGTTCTTGTAAGTTGCAATCTTCGATGAAATTTAAAACAAAAATAGGAGTAACATTCTGATCAAGGATTGGTTGGGGGCGCCTGCGGCGCCCCTTATATCCGGCGCCCTGGGCCGTCGCCCAACCCCGCCCTACCCTAAAACCGCTACTGACTGCGATATCTGACATGGAGGCGCGAGCGCAGCTAGCGCGAATTTTTTTGGGGATGCAAAGGATGAACCCGTCAAAATTGATAGGGGACGACCAAAGCGAGGGCGGTTTTTCTGAAATTTTATTGCTAATCTACTCATCTATTTTTAGTAAAAATATTTTTATTACGTAATTATGGTTTAATTTTGCCGTATGGGTTAATTTTGCCGCCCCCTAAATAGTGCCGCCCAGGGCATTTGCCCCAATGCTCTCTCCCCCCACGCTACGCCAATTGTTGATCTTAAATCGTTTTTAATAATTTTTAATTTTGAAAATGATCAACAAATGTAACTGAAACCGGCAGTGTAAGTAATATTCTTAGCGCTATTGCTGTGTTCGGAAATATTGAAATCAAATAATTGGTAAAAAGATATTGTATTTTTTAATAGTACGTGATAGGTCGCTCGATTTGCCGCCCCCTAGGACGTGCCGCCCGCGTGCGGTGCACGCGCTGCACGCCCGCTTACGGCGGGCCTGCGCGACATCACGCCGTGCGTTGCGTCACGCTCCATTGCTTCCGAGCCGTCACGCTCCACGCTCCGATGTGGGCAGCTAGCTCTCAGCAGCTCGTGTTAATTAGTCTGTGGTACTGGTACTACATAAGTGTCAGAGCATGGAAATAATGTAGGTACGCAAAGAACAGCGCTTTGTCTTTTAAAAAGGCGGTCATCAACGCACTTTTAACTCACCTGGAGTTGCGAGTGTCCATAGGCATCAATCGCTTTTGATACTGCTCGTTTATATACCTACATAAAATACTAGAAGCCAGTCTATAACACAGTTAAATAGGACAATTACAGAGCATATCTGCACCTACTACGATGCACGCGACATCACGCTCCATTGCCGCCGAGCCGTCACGCTCCTCGCTCCCATGTAGGCAGCTAGCTCTCAGCATCTCGTGTTAATTAATCGTGGTACTCGTACTACATAAGGGTGCTTCTACACGGTGCATGTAGCTGGAGCAAGTTAACATGCGCAACAATAAAGCACGTAGGTGGGTAACCTGCTTTGGTACATGCTCGAGTTGCTAGATCCGCACAGGTTTTTAAAATGCATGTAACCTGCGCATGTGCCTCAATATGCGCAAGATACTTGCACCGTGTAGACGCACCCTAAGTGTCAGGGCTCGGAATTAATGTAGGTACGTGCTTATGTCAAAGGTGTCCACGTGTGATAAACTGTGATGGTTGTAAAATGACGTTCTTCTCCATAGGAAGCTACTTTTGGAATGGGCAACTAGAATCAAACTTATTTATAATTTTGTAGGTATAAGTAAGCATAAGTGCTTGTAAAGGCCTAAATGAAATAAATGATTTGATTGGTTTAATTGATTGATTTGACGGAATCTACCTTTTTTATGAAATCATAAACACATAGGAATAAAAAGCATGACGTCATAAGTGCAAAATACCTATGTAGGTAATTTTGTAAATATGTAATTATGTGATCTCTATGGTTTTGTGTTTGATGCATTTAAGTACGGTAAAGTGATTGAATTGTTTTGTATACTTAGGTACAATTTAGAATCTACCAAGTTATTAGAAACATGGGCGAATCACGAATAATTATTATCATTTAGGAAATATCCTATAATCATGATCAATTTGAAACACATAACGTGACGCAGTAATCATTCTCGAAAGTCCTTCATTTGTTTACCAGATAATAATATAGTGCGTAGGCAAGTAATAAAACAAAGTAAGTACCTTATATTGAAGTGTTCCCTTTCAGTTAATTACTTTAGGTACTATAATTAAGTACTTGTAAGAACCACTTCAATTATTTGCGCAGTATTTAAATAAATAATTCCATTAGAATTTAAATGCCTTTCATGTCGATAATAGTCATAAAATACAATACCTACATGGTGTTTAGGCGCTCCTCCTTCACATTAATTGTCAGTGTGAACAACTATTAGATGCCACACCTAACAAAACAGCAACTACTTATAATTTTCCTAGGTTTAAAAAAAGCAAATAAATAAAGCCTTCTCTGCTACAAACTCAATTATAAGCCAACCATGTTTGGTACCTGAATCGAAAATTGTTTTTTCCTTGGGAAAAACCAAATAGAACGAAAAATAACCATGTCAATAGGATACAATCTTCATTTTATTATGACTTAAAAAAAACATTTGCACTATAAGTTCCTTACTAATAAGTAACACTTTTGCTTTAAAATATAACCACATTTAATTTAATTGAACGAGTTAATAGAATTGAACTTTCCTAATTGACGATTGAGGTTACAAATTAGATAGCAAACAATGGTTGTGCTTGAAATTAGCCTCGATTCAGTTTTGTTTTATGCTAATTAGGAATTAATTCGGAAACAGAGAGAGACTAGGGATAATAATGCAAATATGTTTTAGCTGTCTAAACTACCTATTATAGTAGGTAAGTATGAAGTATACAGAAAATGTGTAATGTTTGTGGCTCTGAAATTACTGAACCGATTTGAAAAAGTATGTAACTGTTGGGAAGCTACACTATCTCCGAGTGACGTTTGGCTATGTTTTATCCAGGTACAACAAGTAATTTTCAGGGGACGCGTGTGAAACTACGGGAAACAGTACCTCAGTTAGCTGCATGCTGAAGTGAACTTTATGGTAAAAATGCCTTGATAAAATTTTTTGCATTATACAAAAGTGTATGTATTCCAATGAGCAAACATGTCATTGTTGAGTTCCATTATCTGGAGCCAAGCCTGGATATTGAATCAGGGCGTGATTACCATAAGAATGGAATGTCATTGGAACTGACTGAACCGATACGTCAGAAACTGTAGGATAGAGAGGAAATGCGTCTTATTTTTCTGTTGTATGATTATTCTGATCTAACCAGGAAGTTAGGGGAGAAAGCTTTTATAATTATGATAGTTTAACGACAGTGATGAAAAAATTATCAAAATTGTCAGTAGATAAAACTAGACTTTGTAAGGATATCTTGGAGAAAGTTTTATGTTTGATGGAAAACTATTCAAGGCGCTTGAAGCCCATTTCATAATTAACTTCATAAACCCACTTTTCACCCAGTGGAGTCACATAAAAATAACATGAAATTCTCGCAAACCGTCACACTAGCCTATTAAGGCGCAATTTATCGTCATTACAAATAATGATTACATACATAAATGATACTACATACGAGCCTTTACGTCCGCCACGATATGTTTGTTTACGAAGAACGGTTGCGACAATTTTCAGTTATTATTTTAAAACGGTAATTTGTTTTGTTATGCACGAGAAATGTATCCACAGGAAGGTATAAGTAAATAAATAACTTAATAAAATAACGGTAGGAAATAATATTGAATTTTGATATTATATATTATATATTTGGTATTTGATAGGAGATTAAAAATAAAAATCGCGTCTACCATTTTACTAAGCTTATTCTTACAATTCAGTGCAATAAAAGGGGAATGATTAACAACTACCTACAAAAAAAACTTTTTAACTAGATATCCTATGTACCTATGTAGGTATTTTTCTTTACACATTAGCTGGAATATAATTTCCTTGAAAAGAATTTTATTTAAGTATTGGTTCAATGTATTTATCGTTACAAAACGACAAATAACAAGGCCTATTCGTTATCGGCAATTGTCGAAAGTGCTGACAAAGGTCAATGAACAAAGATGAGGAAATTATAATGCTGTCATCGGTAAATGTATTTATAGACACTCAATTATTACTGACGTTTGTTAACTATACATTGTTATAAACATTGAAAACCAATAGATTTATCATCCTTAAAATTATTTACGTCACAAAAAACTTAGAAGAGCAAATCATGTTAAAAGAACTTAAGTACTTAGGTACCTATTAGCATTTTTTTTATTTGTCATTTATGATGACACATTTACCTACACATTTGATGAAGTCATTATTTAACAATAATTATTTTCTACAGTGACCCAACAATTTTGCTATTCACTTAATTTCCCAGCTAAAGATTAGGATCCATAAAAAACGCTACTAAAACTAACGACACCATAAAATTAACGTAAGTAATTTTACTACTTTCGCAGCCATTAACTCTGGCCACAGACACTAAAGAATATGGTTCACTAACATGCACATTGCACTGACAGATAATTCGTCCTTGAGACATTCAGATAGGAACATATAGTACCACAATACCCTAGACTGGTTTACCAACACTCGTTGGTACTTACCTATATTATAACCTCATTTTTAGTTTGCCGCTCGACGCCGCACCGTGAGCGCGTGCGTAACGAAACGTAAATAAAAAAAATAATTACGAAAAAACAAAACAGTCGCGAGTGACAATTCGATAGTTCTTTTTGACGCGTTCGATATTTGAAAATGTGATTGTTTATGTTTGTTATAAAAAGTGACAGTTATGCTGTTCTAAAATTAAATTGAAAAGTTTGGTTTCGTTTTAGTGCGCGTGAGTGTAAATGGTTTTGCCGGGAGTGTACCTTTATGAAAAGTTTGTTTCCTTATGATATTCCGTGGAATTCAATTGTTTTGATTTCCGTTAGTTAAAATGCAATTTCTGAGTGTAAACAAAGATAAAGCTAAAATTAAAGATTTTATACACCTAGGTACTTACCGAACGCGATTTACAAACAACAAAATGAGTTGAGCATTCATTGACATTTCATTATGTTCATAATTCATAACACCTCAATACTTTAGTATATACCTATACCGGGTACTTACCTACGTACCGAATGTTTTGTGCAAATGATAGCTGCCAGTTTTCAAGGAAAATGACTGATGACTGACAGCTACTGCGAACTGCACCAAAAATCAGTCAGACTACATACTACCTATTACTAAATAATAAAATAAAAAACAACAACAAAACATGCAGAAAAGAAAAAACAAACCGAAACAAAAAAAAACATTTAAGTAACAAAAGAGTATGGTTGCTAAAATTGTTGACTTGTCAGTGAAATTATCGCGGTCTCGAAATTCAAAAGCGGCTTGAGGTCACTCAACCCGTCTTGTCATAAAGTCCTTTATAAATTGCGTTCGGATACAATGTGCAATGTATGTACCTATTACGAAATCTTGCTTGTCAATGTCAATATTGAGTTATGACAAGTCATGTTTAGAAAATATTTCTCAAGATAAACAGCTGTTTTCTTATCTCGTTAATTTTATAAACAAATACTGTTTCTGTTTTATTTTGCTTCTTGTTATTAATCTGTCTATTTACTTTGTAGAATTCTGGTAGCAATTATACGTTCCTATACGTTTAGATATATGCAAAATACTTTTGATTTATTACAATAATTATACATATCTACATCATTAATTATAATGATTGCTATTACGATAAATTACATTAAATATTTATAATTAATTTAATTATTTATTTTTTATGTACTTATTTATGTATTACGCAGACAAGACTGTTTATATATGTTTTATTAGGATCATTAAAATTATGACATCATCATCAGCCTATCGCAGTCCACTGCTGGACATAAGCCTCTCCAAGTGCACGCCACTGAGATCGATTTTCGGCTTATGACATATGAATTTTGACATATAAATGGTATTCTGTACCTGTAGTTCAATGCTAGTTAGATATTGTTACAACGTCATCTAGCCCCTTCAACTCTTTGGCTGCACATCTCGTAGCCCTCATCCCTCAAAGTCAGATAAAAGGCATAACAAAGACATTTCCATCACTTTCTTATAGGTACAACTAGATTTTGCCCGTGATCTCACCCGCTCCTTGGCGCACCTGGATATAAAAAACCAAATAGATCTCCTTCATGGTTATGAAACACTGAAAGAATAATTCAAATTGAACTGGTAGTTTCTGGCTCAAAAATGTACCTAAACTTACTTACTTTTCCAGTAAATAATTGCATACCAATAGTTTGCTGTGAAATTAAAAATGCAATCAACACAGATAACTATCTCTTTATTATTTAATCAATTAATACAACCTTTAATACAGAAATACGTCCCATTCAACTTCGCGTGTTCACAAAGCAACCAGTACATATTTGCATACAATTGCAGTGGAGTTCCGTTTACGACAAAATTACATTCGTATAAGGAACAACATACTTAGCTATTATGTGTGAATTATTGATTTATTTATTGTTTTACAAGATACATTATGCAATTAATCATAGACGTCCTACGATTTACCCAGAATATCAAATCGGTACTCACAGGTTTTGAGTATCGGATTATGGGTTTTATTCTTCTTCCATCTTCTTTTATATCTATTAGGTATTCTATTTTGTTTTTTCCTGCCTTGTTCCCAATTTTCGCGGCGCAATATGTCTTCCGCTTCCATTTCTCCCTGTCACTCGTCATACTGACACTCACTGTCTTGTTTTACCTTCTCACGCCATCTTACAGATTATCTTTGAAAATAGTAGGTACTTAAACAGTTTATAAATTATTTTTAATAAACACACTAACTATTTTTCAACACATCAAACCTTCGAAAAAATATGTTTCCTACAATTTACGGGAAAATTAGATCAAAAACATTATCCTTTTATGAGTATGACATAACATAGGTACCAGGAAATTACAAACTGTTTCGTTGTTGATGATCGGCTAAACGATTTGCTAATAATATTTACACGTTTTGATATACTTAGCACGTATTGTTTAGCTTATAATTACGATAGACCAGCTAGGCTTATGAAGGCTTGAAATAATTGTGTGTTTACACATTAAGTATTTATCATCATTTTTCTAATGTCAGTCTTATCCTGGACACGACCAAGTCATAGAAAAATGTGACTTGAGAACAATGAAAAATGGCATCTCTGTGTGATGGCTCTTGTAATAGCTAAGTTTTTACCATCATCACAGCTTTTTTTATCGTCCCACTGCTGCGGCCTCCTCTCACAAGGTGAAGGATTGAGCATTAATCACCACGCAAGCTCCATGCGGGTTGATGATTTCAGAATTTATATAGTCCAAGTTCGCTCAAAATGTTTTCTTTCACCTTTTAATTAGCCATTGTTGTCCAAGACATAATTTGAAAGTACATACAATTTTAGAAAAGTTGCATTAATACTTGTACCTGGAATCGCACGCACTCATTATTGTGAGGTTTGTTCTTTACCCACCAGGCCACAGGTTACTGCTTAATTATATTTTTTTTTTCAAATAAACTTTGCTACATATTCTACGAAATGCAGAAGTAACCTTCACCAGTAGATACAAAATATCATAAAGAGATATTGCAAAATAACCAGTTCTGAAAAAAAACATCATGTAGGTAGAATATCTCTGTTCTCTTTGTTAAGAACCCTTATCCTAAATAGACACTCCCAGATTTGCTGACAAAGCCCTTTTAGCTCAGTTCCGAGTGGCACTATAAGAGTACCACACTGTAGACTAAACAGTTGGCCGAGAGTTGACCTGATGCTTGGCAATTGTTTTTTTAATCAAAATCTTGATTCCAATCAAAATTGTCAGTCGGTATGATACAGCTACATACCTGATCTCTGTAATCTGCAAACATCCATCTTCATACTGACTTATGAGCCCAAACAAACTATCGGCCGACTAGAAATTTGCAGTGTGCTCTTAAGCAGAGTTCTGAGAGCCTCTATAAGACTAAGATCTGAAAGAAACAGCAAAAAGACGTTCTCAAGGTCTCCATCGATCCTGCTATTTATAGAGATGAATCGTTTGTTTGTTTGGGAAAGATGAATTGATTTATTTCTCCGCTATCTAGCTAATGGTAACCTGATAGCACCACGCGAGGAGTTACATCTACTATTTGTTCATTATTATTTCATAGTATAGAAAGTATAAGTAAACAAATAACTTCTGGAACAGCTGTTTCGAATAATGAGTTTCCAAAACTTTTGTTTACACTGTAAAAGTTGACTGAACTGATGCTAATTATTACTTTTGCGAAATGTTTTCGCAAAAGTTTGGGCTACGGATAGCTTGAAAAGCAAATAAAAGTCAATTGTAGCGCCCACAGAATGAACTACTGTCCGTAGCCTTATAAAAGTAGCTTATGTTCATTCTCATAATTCATGTGTTCTTAGATAATTTCAACAGACGGATAGATGATGATGTCCTCCTAGCCGATTATCGGCTACGGCGGCTGTTCTCATGTAAGGAGATTAGCCAACTGCGCAGGACATATTGTTGTGCACAAGCAAGCGAGCGATGATATTAAAGTAAGCATAACTATGATGAAACTATGAGTAATAACTATGTACCTGACACATACATTAAAGAAAACTGAAGAAAATTACAGGAAAACAGCAACACATGTCTTCATGAACGTAACATAGTATTATGATGAAGGTCGAAGCGATTAGCGAAGAATATCCAAGTATGGTTTATCTCTGCTAGCTCGGAACTAAACTAACATGAACTACACATGGTAAATATCCCAGTGTAGGAACTATTTGTTTGTTTTTCACATCGTTTTGACTGTGTACACCTATTTTGTTCGTTTGTCTTTTGTTTCGATGTTTGCGTGTTAAATTATGGCGAAAACTGTTAAACAGTTCTTTAATCAATTGGGCGGAAATATTCTTTTGAGCTGTATTAAAAAGGCCTTATAATTTACAATTTGGTGTCATGAGCAAATATTTTTGACTACCTATATAGAAAATTTTAATTTCAGACATTCAAACTTCTAACTAACTCGTTCCACCTCTAACTTTAATTAATTTCAGGAACTTCAAAAACTTGTTCTGTCCCAAAATTTCTAGAAAGCACCACTTTAGGACTTTTCTTTCTGTTTACGTCCCTTTTTAAAACAACTCAGTCATTTTTTCAAACTTTAGCTTATTGTACCACCGTCCTCCACCAGTCACAGTCCACCGCACAGTCCAGGCACAGTCTAAACAAGAGCCCTATTGGGTTGCCCGGGTAACGGGGTTGAGTAGGTCAGATAGGCAGTCGCTCCTCGTAAGATCGGTTAGAGTGGAAGCCGACCCCAACAACAACCAACATAATTGGTAAAAGGCTCGGGAGATGTTATGTGACCATCTTCTTAACAGTCAAAAGTCCACTAGGTACTGGACAAAGGCCTCCCCTAAAATGGGGTAAGTATTTACCCATACTCACCGCGCTGGGCTTGCGTGTAGATGAGCGCAGTGTAGCCTGTATATATTTAGCCTCGGAAATGCTTCCTATACCAGCTCAATATAATTGCAAACACACACGATAACTCCCAAAGGCCTTATAAACATGTGTCCTAGATTACTATGGACACAATCAATTAGTTCCGGGAATACACGCGGGTATGAGATAGTTTATAGCCCATAAGAGTTTTATTGATATAAGCTTTCCAATTATTGTCGTTATATGGGCGTCTATTACATGGTGAGCGGAAAAATATTTTGTTTGTAAACGGTTTTCATATTTTTGTTTGTGTGTTTTCCTTTTTTTGCAAACCTACGTGAAACGTGTGTGTTAGCGTAACGTGGCGTTTTTCAGTTCATATTTCATGGGTGTTGGACACATTTTTATTCTGATCACACTTTTGGCTTACAAGTAAATGACACGTGAACAGCTTTGCATACACTCATGTTTAATTAGAATTTATAACTATTAAATATTTCTATAAATATCTGTGCCTTTCGTGTTTATTACACAGATATATTTTTATATTTGAGTAGTATTGAAAAGGAAACATTCTTAAAAAAAATCGAAAAGCCTTTCAAGCAATCACACTACACGTGGTCGAAAATAACTTATAGCTAGTTTTTTTTTTATTTATTTTAGAAACGGACAAACCTGCTATATAATATACCAATAAATATATTTATCACATAACACTTTTGTAATAAATACTCGTATTCTGTTTCGCAAGATGGATAGTGTAAGCAAGTGTAAGATAGTACACACTTACTGTCAAGGACGTTCGTGAAATAAATATAAAAACGCTTCGATAGAATATTTTCTATTTTCTTTTATATAAAAATATATTTGCAGACTTTGTGCCAGGTTTTTTATATTCTAAAACGATATTGGTTCCCAATTTTATACTTATTTAGTAATTTTAGATGTAATCTTGTAATAACGACAGATAAATTGAAAAAACATTGCATTTTCATGCTTTTTCAGGCGTCATGAAGGAACTACCTACTTACTTCGTTCGTGGGAGAAACTGATTGTAAACTGTAAAATTCGACTATACAATGCTGAAATTATTTTAATGAATGTTCCAGTATGTATTAAGATTAATGCGAAAAAACATTAACTCTCTTCAGCTTTATAGTATTAATAGGTACCTATAAACAGATTATATACATTTGTATGATCTTTACCTTTTAAAAGTTGCCAAGACTAAACACAAATGATTAATTTAAGTAAATCGTTTTGCAAAGTTAAATGAAGATTGAATTCGACTGAATATAACAGTCGTCCTGAACCTTGAGTTAATCAAAAAGTTAGATTGAACCAAAGAGTTGGGGCGTGATGTTAAGTCAAACTTGAGACAGTTGGGACCTTGATTAATCAAAATTCTGTTAACTGGGAACTATTTATGGGTCTTGATTATTCTATAGAATTTATGGTGTCATAGACTTGTGAGGATTTCAATTTACAACATGTAAGTAATGGGAATAATTTAAGTAATTAAGTACGAAAAAAAATGTAAAGGTATGATAGATCCACCAGCGTTTTTCTCGTGTCCCGTGTGAACAACTCAGCGCACCTGGAAAAAATTACACAATCTTCCTGGAAAAATAGGCTATCTGAAAGATTTTTCAAATAGGCCCATTGGTTTCTGAGATATTTACGTCCAAATTGCTTGTATTATTAGTAGGTATATTTTTTTATTCATCAGTTACAACTCTTGTCTTTTTTCGAAATGATTGTCGTTTATAAGTGGTGCTAGGCCAGCGAGCACCGCATATAATTTAATTTCAACTATCCAGAATTCTAAACTTTATAGTCCTTGCACAAGTACAAAGCTATCAAGCGCCAATCTGTCTGAGTATAGTATCATGTTGGACTCGGTCTAGTAACTTTACTAGAATAATTCCTCACGTTGCGTCTATTACGCCATAAACGACCAATAAAACACAGCGGCTCCCAACATTGTGGTCGGGGGCAATAAATGTCCTTGAAATTCATCAAAATTCTACAGTCTTACACATGCTAATCATAAAGTATATGGCCACCTAATATTATTAAGCTAGAGTTTGAGTGTTTACTTCAAGGAACTATTGGTCGGATATAACAATTCTTGCAATGTGAGATAGCCTATTTGAAATAGGTTGCAGGCTGTAGTTCCCACTGGACATGGGTGAACCTGCGTTGGAAGCTGTTAAATAAATAAATGGTGATAAGCAAGAAAGTCTCAAATGAATTGGTACAGACAAATTTCTGGATTTTAAATCAGTCTCTGTATCATCCTGATACGACGGCGGACTTAACTTTAAATCCATGCAGACGAAATTACAGTCCACACTCCACAACAGTGGAGTGTGCAAAATTTTCCTCGAAATTGTTCAGAAGTTTTTTATTAACAATTTAAAGTACGAGGTATTATAATCACAAATCCAGTCGGCTGTTGAATTGATGCAAAATGATAGCTATTCCCCACAGTTTTTTAACACAACATTATTTTGTCCAATACACGCACGCATCTAAATCAATCTTACCATTTCACTCAGAAAACCTAACAAGAAACGAAATCAACAAACCTACAGATCCATTAATAACATTAGTAACGTACCTAAAATAGGCCACCAAGGATCGAAAGGTCCTATTCCACAAAATGTTGAGCATCACAGCTCAGCACCTATTAGCAGCATGACTCATAGTTGCTGTTTACGGGTCGTAACGCGCCATGCCACATTGTTACACATTGTACACTTACATACTGCTGTTAGTTAATACGTACGTTTTATATTTAGATTAACCGGTTTTGTGCGGATCTTTACTTGTACTGCAGTTTTTTTTGACATTTTGTACGACTTGTGATCGATCATGAGGTTGTTTATTTTTGCGATTGGTTCCCTTCTCAATTCTGCTCCTAGTGATTGATCAACAGCTTTGCTGATTGCAAATGTAAAAAAAAATCATATCATAAAAATATTTTCATCATCTCAGTCAATCGGGAGCTTAACCGAGTAACTGTCTACGGTGAATGGCAATGCTTAGTTCTTGAGTCGTTAAATGTACCACCAATTCCCTTGTATTTACTTTAAAGTTGGATCCCAGTAACCAAGAATATTTCCAACTCACCAACAGCAAATTACTATTCGCCATACGTAGCTATACTAGACACATCGCGGTTGATCTTCAATCAAACGATTGGCTTCGGCATCGAAACCGATTCTACCCGAATATCAAAAATAGAACAGGTGGGTCCAATCAATACCGCTCCAAGATTTCGTAGAAAAAATAACAAAACCATTAGATAATTCGTATTGATAAATCTATCCATTCTCGTGACCTTTTACCAGTATCGATTTGGCCCATGATTACGCGATTATATCTTTTATCATGCCAACAAAAAATGAATGTTTATTGTTCCAAGTCGACCCAGGAGCGATTCTTGTGAATATATTACGATTGCCTCAACCCGCATCTGGTGTTTACATCCAAAAATACACGTGTGTTTTGTTATCGCCATATAAAATGTTAGGTGCTGCAGTGTTTCGCGGGAATTCAATTGAACTTGATGTTTCTCGACTCAGATTCTTGTAATCTTTGTCTTAAAATCTGTGAACTATTAAAATAAACGAACTGCGTTCTAGGAATTCAGTTTATGTTAGTGCTCACTCAACATTTGGTATTGAACCTTTAATTTTAGCTTTATCCTCAATATGCTACATTTATCGGAAACTAAATGTTATTGTACTTATTCATGTGAATTAGGAAACACGTAATGGTGATAAAAGCAAAGTGAAAATAACAAACATACAAAATGACGGACAATAAAATGGACCGATTGAAAAATCGGTTCATAACATTACAAGGGAAACTGCAAGACCGTATGGACGAATTCCAAGATCAGATGCAAAACAAAATAGAGCGCTCAAAGATATCGAAATTCATTTCTCACTTATCTGAAGAAAGAAGTTCCATAGAAGATAATAATTCAATAGAAAGTGGTGATAAAAGTTCCAATGAAGGTGATGTTTTGGAAAATTCAACGATTCCTTCATTTGTTATCGATGAGCCAGTTGAAAGTCAAGACCCTAAGGACGTTTGCAAGGATTTCATTAAAATTGAACAAGGCACTGTTCTGTTCAAATGTCGTTCGGCTTGCAACCTTGCGTACGATGAGGATCTAAATATTGATAGCTCCAGTGAATCATGCTTTTCGTGTCTTTCGTCCAGTGATGAGAGAGAAAGGTAATGTGAAGGTTCAACTTTTGTTTTTGCTTCTGTAATGTCCTTAGTTATGTTTGACCTTTAGTTTCGATCAATATTTCATAATTTTATATCCAATTGATTTTATGTTCTTTGCTCATTAGTTTTTCCCCGCCCTAAATTATGTCTTTTTAAAATCCTATATCTTCCATCATAAATATACCCCAGTTATCAATCCTTATTATTTTTTTCATCACAAATAACAGGATTTTTACCAATTTCTTCAACGTTTACCAAGCTTCAATAGGATTATATTCCAACAAAATCTTTGAAATATGATCACAGAGCTTCAGAACCGCGCCCAAGAGCTGGAAGTCTTCCACCAGCAACCACGGCCTTGGATCAACCATCACCATTTCTGGCCTGTACGGACCTAATTGAGAAGTTCAGCAATCGTTTTCCTCGTCTCAAAAGTCAAGGAGACAGGATCCATAGGGTATTTTATTTTATAGCGATGGTGTTAATAGCATGAGTGTTTTGTTGGCTTTTATCCATGGAGAACAAAATGACTAGCGGAGGTGCCATAATGAAAAATCACCTAAGAAAGTCGCGCGCCAAAATGCTGGTGTGCGAGGGACGAGGAACGTTACTGTCTTCGCCCTTATACGCCTTTTAGACCCGCCCATTTTATGTTATACCAAAAATCGTTGACAGATGACTCAAAGAACCCGAACTCCTTAGTTTGCTCGTAACTGATCGTTTTGGTCATGCCCACCGTACCTGTTTGACCTAGAAGAAGGCGCCTGACCTACCTTCATTATGGCATCTCCGCTTTCATTACTCCGTGGTTTTTAAAATTTGTTTGTTGGACTAACTACTCAATATATAAGGTTATCTTTGAGGGCCGCTTGTCATGCTTTACTAACCTTTATAACCACTAATGGGGCTGTTGGTGTTTGCTTTGTGATAATAACAATTGTATTTGAAGTGTCAACTCATTGGTACTTTGGTGTTTTGAAATTATGGACATCGAATGTCAATTGTTTTGTTATGACAATTTGTGTGCACGACCTTTTAAATAAATTAAGTTGCTTCTATGTATTTGATGACATGTTTTTATATGATGTGCCCATGTTTTCAGGGAAACTGATAGATGCATACTCAAAATAGAATTTTAAGCACTAATTCCTGAACTGCATAAACATGAGGAAAATACGTCATACCAAAATATAACTAACCGGAAAAATTAAACGTTGTTAAATACGTATTAATTTTCGTTTTAATTCTACATTCAACGTAAGAGATCCATAAAATTAATCTCCCTTTTTTCCTATATACCCGTAAATTATGTTTAGTACCTATGTACCTATGTTTCTAATTGTTCATCGTTTGTCGTGATATAAAATTATTAGTGAAATGTGGTGAATGGCCTATGGCAGTGCTGATAAAATATAACCGTGAGATTTCTGTGAGTACCTACAGATATGTGAAACTGTCCTAACATTATTTACTTGAAAACAATATAATTTTGTTTTCCAGTGTATCGATATGTAACTCAATTACCTACAGTGATTGACTCTTAAGTAGCTAAACGGACTATATATGGTAGGGACATCATTTCAACTTATATGTCCCAAAAACCCCCAAAATGATGTAGATGTTCAAATTGTTCAATATAACGATGTCCTTATTTCTGCATGATTATTTGAAAAGTGAGTTCTTTTCAAATTACAATTATACAAAAGCAAAAAGACAATTTAATTTTTACCAACATACCCATATTAAATTGTAAAAGGAGTTCCTTACATCTTGTCTGCAAAAGCAAAGAACTAGGTATAATGTGAATGTCAGTTTCAAGATTGGTATCATGAAACCGCAGCAAACGAACTCGGTGCATTCAAACGACTGTTCCATGTTCGAATAATCGATGCATCGGAATCGAAATGGTGATTTGAAATATTCCCTTTTTGAAATCGGAACGGTTGAGATGAACCAGAGACTCGGATCGGATGTTTTTGAATGAGTTTGGTTTAAAAAGTATTTTTTATGTGTATTAAGTATTTTTTAGGTATATGTGTAAACTTAACTTTTAGGTATGCCTTGCACCTACACCTATTTTGTGTTATATTTTCAATCCAATGAGGGTTTTCGAGATTTTTTCTGCCGCCAGGCGGCGCTTCGTATGCGTCAGGTCCAAACAGCTGTCAAATAGTATGGAATTGTAGGGTCCGAACTAATTGTTTATTGAAATTCTGTTATATTGGAAGTGTTATTGATTTTATTATGGACTACGGTTGGAATAAGTTTTCCGAACTAAAAATTGAGCTTAGAAAGAGGGGTGCAAAAGTCACTGGTACTAAGGAAAAGCTCGTTGAACGGCAGATAACGCAACGTACTAGAATTTGTTTACACAATATGATTTAGTTTTTTTATCTACTCAACTGTAATTGTAAAACACTAATGCAGTGCTTTAATTATACAATAAAAATCACTAAAAAGATAAGCACTTTGACGGGTACTTGGACCTGACGCCTCGGTGCTGCCACCTCGTGGACGCCATTTTAGAAAACCCTCATTGAAATCGCCTTCCGATTGAACCACCCTATTTTTTTAAATCTCTGAACTAATCTAATATAATAGATTTCACTAATAGAGCAAGAAAACTATTTGAATCCAAAAACTACCAATAATAATAATTAAGATAGATATCGACAAACTCTTGATAACAAACTTAGTTAACTTATATTATGATGGAAAAGTAATTAACGAACTCATATACCTAGCTTTTGTTTTCATCGTCATTAAGCGTTCCTATCGTTTGATTGATGAAAACTCGGAGCCAAGCTCATTCGACTAGAACCGAAATTATAGATCGGAATTTTGATTTATAGGTAGTAATAGTCTTATAGATAACTTAATCTAGATCTTTTTGTTTACCTGGAATAAATTGGCTGGTAATACGAAATGGTAAAATGCAATTTTCTGATTAATCTTAATGGAATACGATTCGTTTATGATTGATGAAAATTTAAGAAATGATATCTACGCTGCATCAAAATAAAAACAGCTGAATAGAGCTTTTTTGTAGGTAATTGGGTTGTTCACCCAATTACCTACAAAAAAGCAATTTAAAGCAATTTCTACATTTGATAGAAACTCATAGCTCTAGATATCGATATCAACACTGCATTTAAAAAATAACATTGCCCGTACATTAACCCCTGAAAAAAATATCATCATTATTTGCATTTGGATTCCATCAATCACCCTGTCATATATTGACAAAGCCTAATTGCCTACATCCCTTCTAAAGACGCTACGTAACCACCTACTCGTATAAATTACATTTCTTTAAATATGTAAGGTTTTTGCAGTTTAAAATTGCCTAATCGATTTATCATTCGATTCTTGATGGTGTCAATCGAGATATTGGATATCAAATTCAAAAGGGTTAGGCATTGTTCGGCTACTAAAACGTCTTTAAGGAGAAAGTCTGTTCTTCAGTAGAATTTTCAATTTGAATCTGGAATTTATAAGTACCAACTCACATAGCCAGTGTTGCCACCAAAGTTTCCATTTATGAAAATTAAATTAGAACCAGGTGCCTCTTACCACCTGTTCACAAAAGTTAGGGTCCTCTTTAGAAGCGAAGACCCTCATTGAGATTATTCGACTCACATTTTTTTCCATACGACAAACCCTACTTACCAATTCAGTACTTACGAGAAATATTCAGCTCATAATATGAACGTACCTTAACGCGCCATTTTTCCTCATTTCAAGTCAGTCGCCTCGTGAGAATAATGAACTCAATTTGGGACGCCCAGACCAAATTAAGGAAAAGCGCCAACAATTTATTCTATACTTTACTCGATTAAGACTTATGTAGGACTATAGAAGGACTTTCAAGATACAGGAAATTGGTTTTAGATAAGAATGATGAATATAATAAGAATGAAGATGGTGTTTCCTTAATATTAAGAATTGTATGGATAAAAATTGCATCTGCAAAAATAACCAAATCCGTCACATAACAAATTTAGATGTCTGCTGCAGAAAGTTTGAGCGCGACACGCAAAATTATTACTTAAAAGTGTGCTTTAAAGATTTTTTAAAGATTCTCGCAAGGCTTTCCCACTATAAATTTATCTGTGGTATCAGTCTCGCATCGCAAAGATTTAGGTCGATCGTCGCGGAAGCTATTATAATTTTAAGACATCTATTTATGGGTGTTGTTATTGTTTTTTTACATTGTTTTTTACATGCAACTTAGTGGTTTAATACTTGAAATCAGGATACCGATAATGCCTCTTAACAACCGTGGTGATGCCTTCTTCTTCTTCAGTATGTACCTATCTGCACCTATGAGAAGATTGGAAAAAGTTTCCTTATTTACAAAGACATCAGAATGGATAACTAAATTGATTACAGCTATGACTTTTAACTTATCTTACACGAAGGTACAGAGTCCCGGGAAATCCTAAATTATTGGTTTCTCCAAGATACATGCTATGTTAGCGATAAATCATATAACATATAAGGCACACAAGTTCAGATCTCTAGTTAAGTGTAACCAACGCATACCTAACTTTAAAATCACGGTTTCCAAGAATCTCGTGGACGCCATTTGCTTAAATCTACTAACACTTATTTTGATTTGTGTGTTTGTGGTAACATAAATAATACAATAGATTGACCAATGTTTATGTTGTGCCAATGTTTTTCCGACTGAAATGGGTAAGCATGTCTGTCAGGTTTCAGACTAAACATTTGTAAACAGTTTAGAGTGATTTCTAAAACTACGAGGAAGTTTTTGGTGGTATGATTCTTAGTACTACTGAGTGTCAAAGAATAATTTATTAGAGTTACAATTCATTTTAACTATATTTTATTACTAAAAATACGTATCTGTTAATAGTACTTCCCTACATTTTTTTTTGCAAAATCTACAAGACACGTTTTACAAAGAAGGTTGAATTTTGAATATGCTTAAATTCCATACATTTTCGAAATGGTAAGAACCCGAGAACTGACTCGGAATTAACGAAGTATGAGGAAGTTGGAAGCAAGCCAAAGCTACGTTAAGTTATCCTGTCCTGAGATTGATTGTAAGATTCAGCTCACAAAACCGCCTAACCAATTGGGTTTGTCTCCGGCTATTGTGATCGATATTAAACTGAGAATACGAGAAGACTTTGTACCTATATCACAGGGAAAATAATATTAGAAATAATATATATGTACGGTTTCAATCAATGTGTTTAACTTTCCTACTAACATAGATATTTATAACTACATATGAAACTAAAAAGTAACTGGTAAAGACCTAAATCGAAAAAGCCTCAAAAAATTCCTCCCCATCGCCGACTGAGAGCTTGCCTAAGAGGCTGGCAGCATTGCGACGCTGGATGGCAACACATACCCTTGCCTTACACTAAGCCTTGTAGACAGCCTTTTGGTAACCAGAAGCGTCAACCGGGCGCCTAGATAAGTCTTTAAATACAGTGTGGTCATTTCGGTATTTTAACTCAAAGTTCTCATTAAACACTGCGTCTAATAAGATTTTTTCTCTGCTATCCAAAAATTTACGACCCCAGCGACATATTAATCATGTTTTCTTATATTTTCCAGTATTTACTGAAGAACACGAGGCTGAGCGATGTGAACAAACGTCTGAAGGCTCAGATCTGGAGCTCGGTGGTCACCATCGTGCTGGTTGAAGCCAAGAATCTTCCCGCTATGGACCTGGATACCAGGTCTAGTGATCCTTATTGTAAGTTTAGGTGAGTAGAATTTAGATAGAGGTTTTTTTTATTTATTACTAGCTTCTGCCGGCGGTTTCACCCGCATCCCATGGGAACTACTTCCCGTACCGGGACAAAAGTAGCCTTCCTCGATAAATGGGCTATCTAACACTGAAAGAAATTTTCAAATCGGACCAGTAGTTCCTGAGATTAGCGCGTTCAGACAAACAAACAAACTCTTCAGCTTTATAATATGAGTATAGATTGAAGTGGTAATTAATATTAATCTTACGTCAATATAAATGATACCTTTTTTTTTAACGACGTCAAAAATTATCAAATGCCCCCTCCCGCTGTGGGTTAGCAGCGGTGAGGGAGTGTCAGACTTACTGACTAAAAACCGTCCTGTTCCGTTGTAGGCCTTTTACATATGTACTTAAACATAGTCTCCCATCACGTCGTCCGCTGGTATGCGAAAAGCTCAAAAACTACTGACTTATACGTAGTTTTCACTAATAGACCAAAAAAAATCGAATAGTTCCACGTGTCCTTAGACCAACTGGCATGATTTTGGACTTTGTTTCATAATTATTGACGCAAATAATATACGTTGGTATAATTATGTTCTCAGTTTAAAAAAAAGTATTCATAAATCTAAACACCAGCTCGTAACAATGTTATAAGAAAAATATACACCTTTCCACGTCAGTCCCTGTTTCAAATAAAGAACAGAAACGAAAGGATGTTGCATAATTCCGAATTACTTACGTCTTACATCTTTATGTGATTGTGAACACGTTTCAGTCTGCATCTATGCATTCCTGAGTTCCCATCTGAAAGGTAATGCATCTCTAACAGAGTTTGTGTTATTTTCTGTTTTTCTTCGTGTTGTATTTTAAACGGAGATTGTTTTAAATTCAGAGTCTTGCAGTCTTGAAATTGTATTACATTCAGATTGGCAGGAGTGTCATAAATATTTACGTGTTTAGTTTGTGTTTTTTTATCTTTTGCACTAGCTTCCAGCAGATGCGTCCCAAGGAAACTACATCGTGCGTCTGGATAGAAAGCACCTATAACTTTTCTGGATAACTAGCCTAAATAGTGCTGAAGGATTTAGCGTGCCCTAACTACCTCTACAACATTCTCTCAATATAATCTTTTAACTTACAATATTATTAATCGGGCGTGGAGCGCGACGAGGCGACGGGCGGGGTGGGCGCGGCGGGCGACGTGCTGGAGCTGGGCGCGCGGCTGCTGGGCGACGTGCACTGCGTTAACGTATTTTTGTTTGTTCGCAGGTTAGGTAACGAAAAATATAAAAGTAAGGTAGTATGGAAGTCATTACACCCGTCGTGGTTGGAGCAGTTTGACTTGCACTTATACGATGACCAGGAACAAATACTAGAAGTCACCGTATGGGACAAGGATAAACAGACGAAGGATGATTTTCTAGGAAAGTGAGTAAAACAGCATTAGTTTTGTATAAGGTTACCTCGTCAGGATCGCCGAAAGACATCCACTGCAAAACATTAGTTTCGATGTCGTCACAGCCTCAAAATGTCTGCAAGGCCTCTCTCAATTTGGGGAGATTGGCCCATACTGACCTCGCTGGTAAGCAGTGTTGGTGAGCTCAGTGTGGGATATATTTTAGCTTAAGAGATGCTCCTACCCATCTCATAGCAGAGACATATCTTGGTATGTTGGAGTTGGTGCTGTGTGATGGTTATACCACCACCAGTCGGCAAACTTATTCTCAAATAAGAAAAAAAAAATCCTTTTTGGAAAGAGGGTACCAAGCGGCCCTCGTCAATGAAGGTTCCGTACCAGGTTGAAATAGCAAAAAATCAAACTAAAAAACCACTATTAGGGATAGAAATTTAAGGCCTCCATGGCCACCATATTTTGGTATGAATTATTCAAAGCAATAATGTAATACTTTATAATGTTCTATCATGCTAACATAATGCGAATTTTGGCAATAAAGCATTATAAGGAAGGAACTTGCCTCCATAAAGCCCGCTTTGCGAATCCATAAGCTATTAGTAATACATATTTATAAGCTACCAAATAAGGTCCTAATATTTATGATCCACCTTGTCTACCAGCTACTCTAATTGGGCATAATGGTATATTTTCCAAAGAATAACGAACCTCCAAATGTATTGTGTTACAGTAATTAATGGATTCTATGAGCAATTAGGTTTGTTCTATTTTGGTGAAAGTTCTACGCCCCTTAATAACAACCTTCAGACTGAATTAGACTGTCATGTTTGTTTTGACGGTACATGCTTTCGAAAATGGAACCTATTATTGCCAAAATTATTTAGTGCTTTCACACTAGGGGTTTTCGACGGACATGTGTGCTCCTTTTGAATTGAAACTTTTGCGCATATGTCTTCGCCAGCTTTCAGACGATGTCGTTCGAAACGGCAGTTGTCAGTTATTTAGGCTTGCATCTACAATCCACTATGTAAGTACGTTAAAAACTTCATACAGTATACTCGTCTTATTTTCAGATGTGCAATAGACTTATCAAGGTTAGAAAGAGAAAAAACGCATAATATCTGGAAGGACCTAGAAGATGGGAATGGACAAATATTTTTATTACTTACAATTAGTGGTACGACACAATCAGAAACTATTACGGACCTCAGCAGTTATAAGGAGAATCCTAGAGACCGAGAGATAATTGAGAGGCGATATGTAAGTATAAACTGTCACACGCAATTATTCTGTTATAATACCTACGTTAAAGTAAGTTAGGCTTAGCGTACCAGTTCCCTAAGAATGTTGTAACTGTTCCATCACTGAACTTCTTCAAGAACCTCGCAGGCCATGTTATTTGATACACAGGCATCATTTAGCTAGCTGTTAGTGTGCTTGATGGTGCTGTTAACACGTCACATAAATTTAAAGTGCTGCTCAATCATCATTCTATCACAGTCTATTTAGATTGCTGTTACGAAAAGACTGTTTAGCAAGACTTAAAGTTAAGAAACTTTTCGGCACTAAGGGATTCAGGTCTCACGTGGTGTCAAAGTTTTGATCGTCATATGCTAACAACGACTTTACATATTTCAGACATGGTACAACTTAAATGAACATTCAAGTGGAGTAGGCTGGCTTTGTGTCAAAGTATACGGTGCTAAGGGTCTTGCGGCAGCAGATTTGGGAGGCAAGTCAGACCCTTTCTGTGTACTGGAGTTAGGAAATGCAAGACTACAAACGCATACAGAGTACAAAACGCTAACACCGAACTGGATGAAGATATTTACTTTGTAAGTAATGATTTAAATGAGGTTGCATGTGTTTTAGATTATGTAGTGACTTCTACTACAAACCTTTGTCGAAAAGTTTATGTATTAAATAAGGAACATTCTCCTCAAGCCAGATTGCATTTGGTGGAACACAGTTGCGGGCAATGGAAAATTGGGAGAGTTTTACATTTCAATAAGACTTAAATAAGTTTAGTCTCCCGGCTACAATTTAATTTAATTTTCGTGTTTCATCATTTCAATTGAAAATATTGCTATACTTTCCAGCACAGTAAAGGACATAACTTCGATACTAGAGATAACTGTCTACGATGAGGATCACGACCACAAAGTAGAATTCCTGGGCAAACTGGCTGTACCACTGCTCAATATAAGAAATGGTGAGAAACGATGGTACGCGCTGAAGGACAAGAAGATGAGGGCGAGGGCGAAAGGAAACTATCCACAGATACTATTAGAAATGCTGGTCATTTGGAATCCCGTAAGTCACTATTTTACTTGAGGGATAATGATAGAATTAGCTGCACTTTTTACCATTCATAGCATGATAAAATTCTTTGCATAAATTAGATTATTTTTCATAAGTTCCGCGGAGTTTTGCCTGGTTCTGCAGAATAATGGAGTCACTGGGGTATGGCTCGAGATAGGGAACTGACAAAAAAAAATCATGTAAGCGTGTAAAGCTTGAATTTGTGATCTAATTTATGCCTCCAGCTCCACCCCATCGCCTTTTGGGCTCTATAGACTATTTGTATAATGCAAATATTAAGGGTGGGTTGTACTATTTATTTACCTATAACGATGTCTAAACCATGACTAGACCTGAAAATGTTGCCTACTGGTTAAAACGGCGACTTCGACGGCTGGTCATAGTTTGGTTATTGTAAAACTATTATTATTGTTGCAGTTAAAAGCAGCAATCAGAGCAGTAAATCCCAAAGAGCCAAAGTACATGCACCAAGAAGCGAAGTTCAAACGACAACTGTTTATTAGAAACGTAATGAGGTTAAAGGCTATCATCATGTGGTTCATAGAAGTTGGCAAGATTTTACAGTGAGTAATGTAGCTACTTTTAATGCATTTTCAAGCTTATATTATAGAAGATATGTTTGAAAATTGAATAAACAATGCTAGAACAAATGTAGTACAAACTAAGTACATAGTTGATGATATAGGTTGTTAAGAAGCTACAAAAACCTTTAACATTGTAGTTCACATGGTTGATCCATGTGAATGCGAGATTGGCAGAAGAGACGTGTAGTAGACTGAATTAGTTTTTCCAAATGTAGAATTACAAAACTATCAAAAATACGTTTGAACGTTGAAATCCCACTCAATTTTAAAGACCGTTTAGATATCATATATCATATATCACCTACGACAAAAATACTTTTAGGTAGAACATACTGTTAGTTTTATGTATGATTTGAGTATTTCCAAGATAGAAGAAAAGGAAATACCATTCACCTATGGATAGATGTCAATGTAGATTCATTTCGTTGTCTTTACGGTTATGTTTAATCTATCTTGTATATTCTTTCAGAGACTGTTTCGAATGGGAGTCAAGGATACGATCATTCTTAGGCCTGTTGGTCTGGCTGGCATTTTGTTACTACTATGAGATGTGGATGCTGCCGTTTCTTATGTTAATGTTCTTCGGTAGAGCCTGGCTTATTTATAGACTAACTGGTGAGTCACGTGTTTCTAAAAATTTTTTTTTTCTCAAGCACTGTTATGGCCAGCCTGTCCATGATTTTGAACTTCGAAAGGGCATCAGTATTCATTTGTTTCTTTTTTACTTTCCTGCTTATTATTTTCTTTTTTTTTTCTTTTGTTTTATTTTTAAGTACATTGTTTTCTTTAATTTTATTTTTAGTTAAGTTCAAAACTTTCGTGAGAGCTTTAAGAAGTGACCCGAAGGCTTATTTTTCGTATTTATTTCTCAGTAAGTCTATGAGTGTTGTGGCTGCATGATTGGTCACTGTCGTGTGTATGCCATGATGTACTTTGTGCCCATAAATCTGATCAAGAAGGTTTGGAGATCAGTCATTAGGCATTATTTGCTCTCGGTTTAGGTATACGGCTAATGGAAGTACGCTACGAGGCTAGGCTCTTCATGTGAAGATATCCTCTCATTGTTTTCCTCCTTAGCATGATAAAAATTTGCTAGGTGTTTATACCATGACGGCCACGTATGCATATGTATTTTGTTTCCGATATTTATAACCCAATATGAAGTTGTTTGTTCTAGTTTGCTTTAGATGTCAACTTATTTATAGATCATTATCAACACTAGCCTTTTTATCGTCTCCAAGCTGGACGCAGACCTCCGCTCACACAGAAACAGCGCTTAAGGTAAACTAGCTTCTGCCAGCGACTTCGTCCGCGTTAGAGTCGGACTTCGTGCAAAGAGAGAAAGAAATAATAAACACCAGCCCCTCCAATTATCTAAATCTATACTACTTTAAGAAATAAAATGTAAACTATTAATAATTTGTAATTTGAACGAATATTTAAACACTACCAAAATAACTAATAGGTACCAACCTATTTTATAAAATAACAACAAAAGAAAGTTAAAAATAAATTATTTAAAACCTAAAAGTCGCGCAATAAGGTTGAACACTCTGAACGCCTATTCGCATCAATCGCACCAAGAGCCAAATATTGTATGAAACTCGCGCAGCCACCGCGCCGCGAGCTGCGTCGAGCGCGGCGACAGATGCACAAAAATGATCCTTATAGCGTGATTCAGTATTCACGCGCGATGGCTTATCCGTTTTTCGTGTATAACTTTGGTGTTTCTTCACCGATTTATATGAATCTTTTTTTAATGGATAGGTAATACTATTAACTATTTTTAATTTGTGTGAGTGAGAGTGTTATAAACGTAATAGTAGACAAATATAATCAGAAAACTCCGAACTGCTAAGCTACCGAGAGAGTTTTACGTGTTATTGTGAGTCAACCATAAAAGATAGATATATACTGTCATGGGATATTTTTTACATAATTTTATGAAGAACATTTCCGTCATACATGGTTTCTGTGTAGCTGTAACCATTAGGGTTGCACACGCGACGGAATCTTAAAAAATGGAGTAACTTCTCCCGTTTTCCCAACACTTACCTTCACTGCTCTGCTCCTATTAATCGTAGCGTGATGCAAAGTATCCTATAACCTGCCCAGGAGTATGAAGAATCATTGTACCAAGTTTCATTGAAATCCGTCAAGTAGTTTTTGTTTCCATAACGAATATACAGACTGACAGACAGACAGACAGACAGACAGACAGACAGACAGACAAAAATTTTTCTGATTGCATTTTTGGCATCAGTATCGATCACTAATCACCCCCTAATAGTTATTTTGGAAATATATTCAATGTACAGAATTGACCTCTCTACAGATTTATTATAAGTAGGTATAGATAATGTTATTAAATTAATTGTTGATTTTTTTTTGCAGGAGGCAACCCATTATTAGTACCTGTTGATGATGAGGATCTACTGGCCGAGGAGGATGATGAAGATGAAGCAGATAAGGTATGCATAAATTAAGCAGAATACCTAATATTATAGAACTGAAGACAGTGCATGACAAGTGTGACATGACCTTTTATTAGTTACTAGCCGTTTTCCCGCGATTTCACCCGCGTCCCGTGGGAGCTACTGCCCGCACCGGGATAAAATATAGCCTATGTTACTCGCAGACTCGCAGATGAGATAGCTTTTTAATGGTGAAAGAATATTTAAAATTGGTCCAGTAGTTTTTGAGTTTATTCATTACAACCAAACAAACAAAGTTTTCCTCTTTATAATATTAGTATAGATTAATTAATTGACTATCAATTTATTATCAACTTTTTCATAGTTCTGTAAATAATCACAATTATTTATGTCATTCTAATTTTCTTACAGGAGGAGAAAAAGTCTCTGAAAGAGAGATTACAAGCAATACAAGAAGTAACACAAACTGTACAAAATGCGATCGGTTACGTCGCCGCTTTAGGAGAATCGGTTAAAAAGTAATTATCTCTCTTTGTTATAGCCCAGTAAATTAATGATAATGATTCCCAATTAACGAAAATAAATTACCCCAAGGGAAATCAGGAGTCGAATTTATCAGTGTTGCCAGAACGATATTTTGATTTTACCATACCTATTTTTTTTTTATTAGGATAAATTAATGTAGTTTTTTTTTCTACTTTTCAGCTTGACGAACTTCACAGTGCCATATCTAAGTTATTTAGCGATAATAATGTTATTTGGAGCGATGATGGTGTTATACGTCATACCTTTGAGGTATCTGCTAATGGCTTGGGGTAAGTTGGCAATGAAGCATTTCTTTGCAGAACAGATTTTCTATTGTTAAAATTTTGACCATTAAAGGTCAGGTTTAGATAAAAGTGACTTGTTTGAGCGCTTCAATTTTGAAAATTAAGGTCTGGGTTTTTAAATGCCTTCTCTTTTCTTATTTCAGGTATCAATAAATTCACAAGAAAAATACTCCGGCCGCATACAATACCCAATAATGAAGTCCTAGACTTATTATCGAGGGTGCCAGATGACGAAACTTTGGTAAATATAATTTGTTTCTACATAGTCCGATTGAGGCTAATCAAAGACTGTCCTTTCCAATAAATAATAAATTTATCTACCAACACAAAGCCATCATGTTCGATGTGAATACATCGTTTTTCATAGACTAATCACTAATAATTGCACAGAAAATAATAACGACGTCTCGTAAGTAGGTACCTACTTAGGAACGTGTCTTGAAGTTGAGGCACATGCCTAATCCACGTGAAACCTCGCTCTACATGTCTTATGTGCTTAATTCAGAAAAATGTTTTTAGTGGTTGTCACACAAAGACACAAGTCCTTAAGTCGGAGACAGATATGGGATTATAATCATAAAGTGAGCTTCCTTAAAATACTAATAGATTGCCATATTTAACATTCCAGTTGGACTGCAGAGAACTAAAACCTCACCCGCCGAATGAACACCGAAGGGACGCGAGGAAGAAACACAAACCTTCGTAACATTCTCCGAACGCGATCCGCAAAAGGGTCCGACATTATGTAAAAAATCTTGGCAATAAGGATACCTAGAAACCTAGAATGTTATAAAGTCACGAACTTAACAGAAGTTCGCAGAAGGTGTAAGGTGCTCTTTTGCGGGTGATTTTGAAAGATGTCGGTCGAAAATTAGGTATTTTCATTTGGTATTTTCATTTGGTGATTTGGGTGATTCAAATAATATGTACACATGTATCTCACAGAAACCATACCATTTTTTGTTAAGTAAGTAAAACTTTCTTTGTAAAGCCCATAAGAGTAGCACTCTTAATGACTGTGTTAGAAAGAGAGAATATCGTAGTAATTTGTACAGTAAAATATTTATATAATGAGAAGGAAATTCTACCGGGCGATTGTCGAGATATGCTAAGATAAAAGTAGCGGATTTATTGACCGTTAAAATAAATCCATCTTCTTATTTTTTTTTTACATGGCAACAATTTAAAGTAATTGTCAAAGTTATTATTTTTCGTTCGTTTTTTTCTATTGTTTAATGTTTACTTAACTAAAATTGTTAAAAACATACGATTTGTCTCAAAATCCTTGAATTGCTTTTCACCCCGTTAAGTAAATAATATATTACTTTGCCAATTTGTTATGATGTTATTTAAGAAAATGTCTGTGATTTTGAATGATCTGTTAATGGCAAATAAAATGTGGTTTTATATTATGAAATAATAATGATGACACCAAATATTGTGAAGTTATAAGCAATGTTCATTATACAATGAGTACTGCAATAATTATTATAATCGATTAGGTAAATATTTCTTCCATTGTTTTCCAAACACTAAATCTTAGCTAGAACATGCTAGTTAATATTATATAACTGTTTGTTGTGTGCATAACTGTATAGATAGGACTCAAAGTTGACACGTTGTACTGTTTTGACCATATGCCGCGTGGCCAGGCTTGGCAAGAAAGGCTAGAATCTGATTTTTTATGGCAACACCATAAATTATACAGAACAACTACATACACATTTTCTACTAATGCACGTACGTACAAGTGCAGTCAGTAGTATTGTTTGAAACAATCGATAAAATATATTTATATTCCTTCATAATTTCAGGTTCTAGCTTTTTCTGTCAAGCCGCATTTAAATACCCCGAAGCCGCTGCTTAGTGTTGCCACATTGTAAACCAAAAACTGCCAATCTATTTAATAACCAGAATATAATGAAAATTAAGGGGATTGGCAGTAGGTAAACTAAATCAAAATATTTATGTAAATAACTGGAGCTATCATAAGAAACCTGATTTTTGTATTTAAAGTAAAACAAAGCTCCAAACTCCTCGTTAGAATTTGCATTTAAGTCCCAAATTGTATAAAATCCAATAGAATATTATATGATCACGTAGATAGGATTTTTTAATGACGCCATTTTTGTAAGAAATGTTATTGTTGTGTTGATATTTTTAAACATGATTAGGTATTTACGAGAAAACATCATAGCATAGCTCATTCCTCTATTCCTCTCATTCCTTTACCGATATAAAAATATTTTATAGCATAAGACTGAGACCAATCTCATTAATTGAAGAGGATAGATAGAAAATCATGTTTGTACTTTTATTCTAGTAGATTACCTGTTTAACTATACGGAAAATAAACTATATTTCAGCTTTTCTTTAGCTGGTTTCTCATTCCAATTTGTATCTATATCTAGTTTAGTGTTAAGACTTGTTTACACATGTCTAGTTTTTATAAAGTGCATGTCTTATGTCACAATGTGAAAAACGTTTAGAAATGTAGGTTTATTCCCGATGAATTCCACTTTTGAATACAACTCCTTCAAAAGTCCATGGCTTGGGGCACTTGGCTACGCATTATATGTCTGACTAGACACGTTTAAACGAGCCCTTAGATTTTTACTTATTAATAACTTACTGTTATTTCTATATTCAATCTCTATTTTATCCGTGACATAAAATTAATGTTTCACTCTCTACTTGTCTCAAAGTTGTCGCACAATTTCATGCACAAAAATGTTCTTCAAATCGAAATCTGTTATGGCGTTTATGTTGATTGGTCTTTGAAACTTATAATAAAGAGTGTTAAAATAATTAATTATGAATACAAACATTGTGTGCTAAAGGTGCGTACAAAGGAGAAATTGAAATTATAATCTTTCAACTGGTCAAGTAGATACCTTAAAAAATACCTATACGTGTCCCACATTTTCATAATATACCTCATAGCAGACAAACAGGTAGCAAAATGATATCACAGAAAAGCCTTTGATATACATAATCATTGTAAACAGTAAAATTAAGTACGAAGATTTTAGGCAAACAAAATAATCTATTTTTATGTACAAACAGCCATGACATTGTTCTTCATTTTGTTAATTACCTACTTGTCTTAATGTGAACAAATTATTATGATACTTGGCTGTATGCCAATCGCTAATTAAGATAAAATTATTTCGTACTAGTCATTCGCTTTTTCAAGATTTTGTTCCTGAATTGTTATTTCTTACGCGAGGTTAGAATGCTAACAGTAAGTCACGTGGTTGAAAATAACCTCAAAATGTCGAAAGGGGATAACCAATCGTTACGTTTACAAATGAATACACAAGTATTGATACAAGAGATATTAATTAAAAGAAATGAGTGTACTAGTGAAGCTTAGAAAATTTATAAGTAGACTTACTGTCTTTGCCACTAGCTTCGTGTAAAAAGTGCTTAATGTGGCTAATGGACGATGAGCATAACGACTTTGCTGCAGTGGTAAAGTGTAAACTGGTAGATTCTCAAGAGTTTATCTTTCTTCATACGAGTATTATGAAGGCCTCTTGTTATAAGATACTAGGTCGTCCATAAGCCACGTTATCTATTTATTTAGATTTATTTTAAATTTCGTAGACTAATGCACGGCCTGCACAGATCTCTAAGATACAATGCACTAAGCACATCTCATTACTTACCTAAATATATTTTGTATACCAGTGTATTTGTGATATAAACAATAATTAATTATTCTTGTTACAAATATAATAATTATCGTACTACTAAGTTGTTGCTTCTGTCCTCGTTATTTTTAAGGTTGGTGGCCAAGCTACCGAAACTCGTGTACAATTTGTAGTGCAGAAAGAATAAGACGTTCTCTGTAGCCGAGATTGACGTCATGTGCAAACAATATAATAAGATGTACCTACTCGCAAAGTGAGGGTTAGGTTCAAAAATCTGCTTGATAATTCATAATTATTAACATGAATGGTTACTCAACTACAGCAAATTGGTCCTGCCCGAAGTCCTGTGTTAAATCAATGTGTGATAAAATTATAAAAATATGCTTTACCCGCTTCAAATTATTACCTCCAGTCCATTTCAACGTATCAAACAAATATTATCTTTATGAAGCACAAAGATAAAAATGTTAACGCTTTCATATTTTAAAGAATTAAAAAATAATGAGAAGACTTAGCGAGCCTTTTATTTATTTTTCCTATTCTCGACTTTCCTATCCTTATACTACCTACAAAGTCAGAGTAGGTATGCGATTTAGCTTGAGGGTTAAAACGTTCCAAAATACATACCTGCATAATCGTAACTTTCATACCCACAACTACAGCTAGTCATACCAGCCAGCAAAGATAATGTAGGTAATAAAATTGCCATTCGAATTGAGAAAAGTTGAGTGTAATAGGATTACAATCATTTATTTCATTAACTATAAAGATGACCAGACTATACTCACCAAGAACTTGCATTTGTCATTTGCATTGGTCAACAATTGATAATAAAGACAGAAAGCACACAAAGATCGATTATTTTGTTACGTTTACAAAAAAAAAACGAAATGGTAGCACTGGGAGAACAATATTTTTATCTGGTAGTTTTATGGGACTTATTTTCCCATTTTTATGGGTAATCATTTAACAATGGCTACCCTGTTATATTAATATATTTTTCATTGAGCTATAAGGAATTTTATGGGTTACAAAAAAATATATTTTATTAGTAGTATTTTTTTTATTGTAACCTCAGCTTAATTAAATTATTTTTGGAAAAGTAAAATAACTTTACATTGGTAGCGATTAGTATAGCGTAAGCTGGCAATATTAATTAAAAAAAAACTCCAGATCCGCCATTACTTTTCTGTCATTATCTTGTCAACGAGCCGTGGTCATAGATTGCCACAGTGCCAGTTTATAATTCCGGTAAAATATAATTCACACAAGCACAATGGCAGCCAAATTGCAGGATTACAAAGACAGCTTGGAGCGCAGTCTCAATGACAAAGGCAAGCCATGGACGAAATATTTCGAAACGGCTGAACAAAAAACCGGCGTGAACAGGGTCTACATATTCGTTGGTACGTTAGTTTTTTATTTCACGTTTATTTATATCTTTAGCAGTGGTTTTGACGTTTTATTTTGTGTTATGCAGGTATGGTGGCGTTCACTGGTTTATATTTAGTGTTTGGATTTGGAGCTGAATTGATCTGCAACTCGATTGGTTTTGTGTACCCGGCGTATATGTCGATGAAGGCTCTGGAATCGCCGCAGAAAGACGACGATACTAAATGGCTGACGTACTGGGTGGTGTATGCGTGCTTCTCCGTCGTCGAGTACTTCTCGGACTTCATTGTAGGCTGGTTCCCGCTCTATTGGCTAATAAAGGTGAGTGGTTATCTCCATATGCTACGGAGCACGCTCGACCACGAGTACTATAGTTACGAAATCGTATATAACAGTCATTGTCATGAATATTCCACTCATTAGTGCAAATTGTTATAAGAATATTCCATACAGATGTTACATACTACAAAAAAGTGTATCATACTTTCATAATGATTGCTTAAATGCCTTTCACATTTTATGTGATAGTGTGACAGCTAGGCATTTGAGATAAATTTATCTTTTTTCTCTTATCTGTTTGTAGTTTTTGCAAGTTGTTATTAATGTCAGGACAGACAAAAGACAGCTTTGTGACTAATTTCACCTTCATATAAATAGCTAATTGTTTTAACTTATCTTTTACACATAGTAACACTATATGCATCTAAGTTTCACTTCCAGACACACTATCTTAGTAAGATAGTTGTAAGTATTATATATCATTAGATTACAGACAGATAAGGTTTCTTGAGGTTCAAAGTCATATACATAAATTATTGAATTTATATCAGCATCAAAAATGTGTGGAAATGCTTTATCTATTGCCAGTAGGTAGCTTTTTTAATTATGGACCTAATTATGTCAAGGAAACTCATTTGAGTTAATGAAGTTGATAGTTGAACCAGTTTTTGACCAGTTATTAGGTTAAAGGTTGTTTTAATGTGGTCTTTAACTACTCTTTGTTTTAAAAATAGTTCAAGTACATAGGCATGTTCATAAATCAAACAATCAACCTCTAAGAACACTCATAATATGAGATGAAATTCTACTATTTCTTTTAGTTAATTACAGTTGCCGGCCAAAGCCATCTAGACTCGAATAAACTTGTCTAAATGCACTATCATTCTAATAAATGTTATCAAATTATCTATCTTATTTGCAAGTCATATTTTTCTATGAATAATTCATTTCTTAATAATATATTAGAAGGTTGCATTGATTAATATGATGCAATCTTCAAATACTTGCTTGGTTACATTTTAAGATAGAAAATAATGTTATTGTTCACTGTTAGTTCCATGAAGGAAATTATTTTCAAAATTGTAATCAGTTGAAAGTAATCTGAATAGGTATTATATTCCCTAGATGTGATTATTGTAGGTATTTCTTCCACTTCGATATACTTATAATTTGTTACATAGCTTAGTCCGGTTCCCTGTATTGGTAGCAACTTATTGTAATTATTCATGAACTAGCTTCTACCAGCAGTTTCACTTACATCTCATAGGAACTATACTGCGCACCCAGATTAAAAGTAAATAGCCTTCCTTGATAAATGCGTTATTTTACACTGAAAGACTGTTTGGTATCAATCCAGTAGTTTCTGAGATATTCAAACAAACTTCAGCTTTATAGTACGAGTATAGATGAGAATAATACTACTGAACATACAGAGGATACTTTTTGCTATGTTAAGGATGATTAGAGTTAAATAACTACAGTAGAATTCATATATAACGACTTCGCTTATAACAACTAATCGGTTTTAGCGACGATAATCTTTACTCAAGTTAGGTTTCGTATATAGGTACTAAGACAATGTAACCGTTTAGAGCGACTCCGGTTTAAGCGACCAACTGCTTATAGCGACCAATATTTATTATAATACGTCCGGTTAAAACGACACACGCGCAATGTTTTGTTTACCTACGCACTCGCACCCCCGCCCCGCGTTCGTATCTCTACAAACATTCTAAAACCAAAATAAGCCAAATCGGTCCAGCCATTCCACTAACAAACAGCAATTCATTTTTATATATAAGAAGAAGAAGACTAGCTGACCCAACAAACTTCGTATCGTTTAAACCTTCCCTGGACCTCTACGAACATTTTAAAACCAAAATTAGCCAAATCGGTCCAGCCATTCTCGAGTTTTAGTGAGACTTACGAACATCAATTCATTTTTATATATAAAAGAAGAAAAAAGATAATAATAAGTATTCGTAAGTTATGTATGTATGTACAAGTTAAGATATGAACTTAAGAAATAATCCGTCCGTTTTGTGCGTCGTCCGGTTAGTACGACATAGTATCGTCGGTCCCTTGAAGGTCGTTATATCCGGATTCTACTGTATTAACATAAAACCATAATTGTTTAACGCAACTATGCATAATATTTATAATATATGTCATTGCAGTAAGGTTGACAGTTTTTAATATGAATCATCAAAACACCAATCACAGTTCAAAGATCAAAATAATATTGCTGGCAGTTGGTAGGTGCATCATAAAATCGTTATCGTCAGGTGTCATTATTACCTTGTTATTTCAATTAGATTTAATTTACTATCAATCGTAAATTAATGTTGTGTTATAAATTATTTGAGTCTAGTTTTAACCACATGAATGCCAAAAATGCATTAATATTCTACTGGTATTCTACTTCATAATATTATGTTAGTGCCAAAGGTCAAAATGTTACGAATTCTAATCTGTTCGGAAATAGGTTGCATATCTGTTATTTCATGATGATAACAAGTAATAAATTATCCAAAAAAAATCTAGATTAAATAATCATGACTAATGCAAAAAAGTTATAAATTAATAAAAATGGCTACAGATAAAATATAAAAACTCATAGAACAGACGTTTAATAAAAGTTATGACCTCATTCCGTTATCATTGTCACGGCCGAAGATTATTGAACTTTTTACATGTAACTAATTCAAGATAATGTTTGTTACGAGTCGTTATGAGGAAAATACAGTCATTTTAAATGTCCATATCGGTCTTCAGTCGAGGATATGGATTTGAAAATACATTTCCGGTAAGATAAAAAAATGTTAGACGAGTAAATGATATGACTGACCTTCATGGTGACCCTGCAATGACATATTAGAGAAGTTTGTTTGTTTCCAGCACAAAAGTAATCCTATATGTCTGAAATGTATATTGTCTGGCTCGCTGACCTCCTGCCACACCTACATTCATATTCGGAAATAAAACTGCTCCGTTGATATAAACACCGAAAAATGTTTGTAGTAGTATTATATCTAGCTATTGTCTTTCATGACCTCAAGTTTTTTTTCATATTATTATCTCCCATTTTTATTCTCTGATGGCGCTATTCATTCTTCCTTCTTTGAAAAGTTTCATAATACACCTTTATTTATGCTCCATGTCCTATCAACATCCCTTTCAAGATACCTACATATTTTAGAATGCAAATCTCCACACTTTTCACCTCTTTTGTGACACAATTTTTTCAAGTAGGTATTCTAATACTTGCAGACTTAGAAAAAAATTGTGAAAACCTTCTTGCGTCTTTTGATCTATTCACCTCATCGATATATATGTACTACGTACTAGATAGAACGTTCCGAACAAAAAGCTTACCACACTGAACTGCAGTGCAGACTATGCAGTGCCCAAAATGGCAAATCAGAGCGATTTTGACGCCTGCGTCAGATGGATGTCTATGAAACGACAATTATAAAATAGAAAATACATATCAAGGTATAAACTTACACATATAAACTATTCGAGAGTCAAGTTAGTAAAATTACACGCTGTTCATGCTATTACAACGCTTGTATATCATACTTTTCATTTATAATTCAATTTTACAAATATGCATTAATTTGTTCCCGCCCGCCATCTTAAATTATGGATTAAGAAAATCGTGCAGAAACAGATGTGCCATAAAACTGGTAGTAGGTAAAATATCAATGAAAACAGACTTCACTTTGTCATTGTATGTTCTTACTTTCAAGAAAAAATAATTAAATTCGCGAAAATTTGTGATAAGAAAAAAAACATCGTAATTAATATTAAAAACTCTAAAAATAAGTTCCTGGTTTTAATATATTACATGATTTTGCATTCAATTAGATATAAATAAACTTTTTGATATATTACATGATTTTGAATTCACTTAGATATAAACTTTTTGAGTAATGAAAAATGTAGGCAAAATACGAGCGACACTTCAGCAATTAACATCAATGAGGATGACTACATGTCACAATACGTCAACGAGATGTCAACAGACGACTTAGCGGGTAAATTATTTGTATGGATGTTCTTGTCTATCGCTAGAATATATGTCAATGATTCACCTGCATCTAACAAAATGTAGAATCTCAAGTCTTCAATTTGCTTACGTCACGTAACACTGACCAGCATAGCGCGTGCAGCATAATTAACAAATGTGTAACAAAGAACAGACTACGTTCATTGTTCTCAACAATTCTCGATCACGGTCGTAAATATCTATGTACTTTGCTCTTATCGTTATCAGCGTCTTGTATTAACATCTCTTTATTAGTTTGACGATACTGCATGTAGTACATGGTTTCATTTTCTGAAAGAACGTTGGGAGTTGGAAATATCAATGTAGTCTAGTCTTTGGCAGCTACTAGGGCGTCTTTATGTCTGGCGACTTAAATATTTTGCTGGAATGCGGCAAGGTCACATAAATCTTAGTAAATAGGATAATCTTTATTAAGATAATCTGGTAGCTTCTAGTTCATCGTAGTTTTATCACAATATGGCGTCAACTATGAGCAAAGTACATAGATATTTACGACCAAAGTTGCACGCCAGACAGACAACGCAGGAAAAGTAAAAAATGGTTTGCCAACTTTCTCAGTTGAAACCGAAACGTTATTTGTAATTTTATCTGAGACCTTCAATTTTTTTCTGTGCTCAATTGGTGCTCATATTTCGACACCCAACACTGACAGTCACTTTCTCAATCTAATGTCGATAGAAAAATACCACTTTGTTCTGACCTCGAATTTTAACATGGAAACCCGTGACGTCATCCATGGGACGTAGGTCTCTTATCCTAGGAATCTCTGACTGGATCGATTCAAGGACGCCTCCTAAGGCCAAAACGGTCGTTTAGTTTTTACAAAGCTAGGGAATAAACTTGGCATTGTTCTTACAGTATCAATTTATTGTTATCAAAATACCATTGAAAGAGAGTAGCCATAGAAATCACTCAGTCATTATTGAACAGGTTCCATTCCATAAAATAATAAGTATTTGATTGAGATAAAGATATTCGAACATAGAATGTAACTACCTATTGTAGATGCAAAAGATAAGCATTTTTCTAGAAAAAGGAACTGTATTTTAAATGTGAAATTTACTTATCCACAGTGCATCTTCGTCATATGGTGCTACCTGCCCACCGACTTCAACGGCTCGCTGATCATCTACAACCGCATCATCCGCCCTTACTACCAGAAACACCACAACCGCATCGATGACATTGCTAACTCTGGTAAGTAGCCATGTTGTGACGTCACTACAATGCCGTCCCCTGATTCGTCCGTTTTGAAATAGGGAAAATGGCCGCCAGTTCGAATAAATAATGTTGTACTTTGAGTAAGAGAACAGTTAGTAGACGTTCTTTTGTTTTATACATAAAAAATCCCTTGTAGGCCATTGCGTAGCTTTACAATTTGAATGATACTTGGTCAGAATTCTGTAATCTCCCTATAAAAGTAAGTCACTGTGACGTGTGACTTTGTAAATGGGATGTCTTAAAATAGTATTTCATTTTCTTTCAAGAGAATGTACAAACATTTAATTGGGTTCAAATTTATTGTTAAAAAACAAAGGTTTTTGGTGGGATTTGGCTCGGGATTAATGGTATGGTATGCAGTATTTTTGGACCGGGTATTGAAATTAACTTGCCAAAATCAACAAATTGAGTATAGGTGGTGGGACCGTTAGGTTAAAAACAGCCACTGTTTCAAAAATTGACAGTGTAAGTTTATGCAATTCATATGGAATTCCCATATTTTAGGTTTGGAGAAAATTCTGAAGGATGCCGACAAACATATTGATAAAACCGTTAAGGCATTTAGCAAAGCATTGAAGGACTTGTAATACAGGTACATAAAGTACATTTTCGCTAAGCAAGCTTTGCATGGCGAAGGGATACATATACACGCAGATATATATAAATAAAAGCTATGTAAATGTTCCTTGTTTGTGATGTAACACGGGTATTTTCAGTTCAATGGGGTGTGATTTTACTTCAATGTTAATTTTATTCATATATCTTTTCTTAGGTATTAGCTTTACCTACAACATATTGTAGCATTTAATGGTGTTAATCAAAATCTTCCCAATCATAAATTTACTAAAGTGGTTAATCGCAATCGTAAATCTTATTCTAACTTCAGTTCAGGATGACTGTCTGTCCTATGCTTTAAAATTTAAATATCCACTACAAAATTCAACCTTCTTTTACTGTCTTTACAACGTGGTACCTACAGGTGTAGTTGCAACTTAGTATTCTTTTTTCTAGAGCTTTAATTTCTTTTTTGTACAAATACAGCCAATGTACAACAACTGGTACAAGGGGCCAATAGCAAGATAGAAAATTCATTAAGAAGGTTAAACCAGGGTTAAACTTATGTCAAGATTTAATATATGCTTTGCAGTGCGAAGTATGTCTATTTTATTTTTCTTTTTTTAAGTAGACTTAATTACTATCTTGCCTAGTTTTAAAGTTAAAATTTATTTTTTTTTTGTTTCGTAACTACTTACTTTTATTTTATAATTAGTGTAGAGTACTTATGTAATAAATAATTACTTTCATTGTAAAAAAACTAGAAATAAAATGAGTTGCTCAACGGTAGTCAAATACTGCAAATTCCTCTTTAGTAAAAACTTTTTATTACTCTGACAACCTCTGGTTATATTTAACAGGAATAATTAGTAGCTCAGTCCAATGCTTTTTAGTCCATTATACTTTCTCATATAATATTTTATTTTCAGAGGAGTGCAAAGAACTGCATACCTATTTTGTTTTTCCCATTGCACACAACACCCTATATTTATGTAGAACATAGTATTACAAACACTATACACAAATAGTACCCATTCATTGTTTTGTTTTTACCCAACTGTTGAGAAGGGTTTGTTTTTCCTGTCCTAACTCAAAATCACTCATTTTTAGGTAAACAAGATTAGAGCTGAAATAGCAATCAAAATTCCCTGGTAAGTGTATGTCGACAAAGCTTGTTGTGACAAAGTTCAATAATATCTGGCAGGAAATATTTTATAAGAAAAAAAAATTCACTCGCAGCTTTGCCAATTAAAAATGTAATGCTTGGTGTGGGATGCAGGTTAAGTGAAAGTTTCTTTTGTTGCATTGTATTGTCCAAATAATGTAATTTGTGGAGTCTAATAATTAAAAAAAAACTCCATATTCATTAATATACCTAGTTCCTCATGTGTTATATTGCATATTGTAAGTTTATTTTGTATAGAATAATTTGAAAACGATCGATCGTCTTCCATAGGGTTTTATGACAGTTGGGTCAACTGTAGTTTCTCCAGTATAAAAAAAAAACTTTCTTTTTTAAGTATACATAATATTGTATATTTTTTGCCAGATAAATATCGCGAACTATTTGGATAACCAAATGTGCGTAACTAAATTATCTAAATGGAACGGGTTTTAGACTAAAAATGCTCTTAATACTGATTTGCGCTTGCCTGTCACTAAACAAACAAACACCCACAAAATATATAGCATGCACTTAATATAGTCCTCTACATGTATACCTTTTATTTATTTTTAGAATAATTGAAATGAAGTCTCTAAAATGAGTTGCCTAACTTTGAAAGTAATAACTGACGTAATGTAATTTTGTAACAATAGTAGATGAAAGTATGTAACTAATTAGCATAAAGTGTAAATATTATTTTAGATAATAATGATGATTATATTTTTAAGTTTTATTTTTTCTGTTTTACAGCTAGCCGCCTGGTAGCAGATGCAGTTAGGAAGGACAACTAAACCTACATTATTCGAAATAAAATTTTGTGAGGAGCGAAAGTACAAATTTATTTCTGCACCCGCTTCTATCACAAATAACGCAGCACACTATCACGGGCCGAATTTATTAAATATTTTATATTGCAACACTGTTACAAGTTTCAACAGGATGGAGAAAATTATTGACAATCCCCTGTTGTTTAATTAAATGTCAATTAATCATTTGTGAGCAACATTCCTTGCAATTTATGGTACTTTGTTCGGGAATGTGAATGCTTTAATTAGATTTTTGGCAACAAATTGGTTTTTATACCGAGTGTTGATTAGAAATGAATTGTTGAGTTATTAAAGTGTTATTGTTGACACTGCAATATCTGTGTTACCACGACTACGGTCTATCTGAGACCAACGAGGCAGTTTCGACCTCAACTGACCAATCTTAGCCTTTTCAGACTAAAAATGAAAATAATCTTGTAAAATCTACTGACCCGACAAAGGGCATTTCGGTTTAAATTGTATTTTGTAATGACCTTGTATTATTAGCTAAGTTGTTTATAATCGTGACACATTTTTATATTTTCTTAGTTTTTAAATTATTAGTTGAATCTATCTTCTCTTGGCTTGTATGATCTTGTAGGGATTGGAATCCTTAGAAGCGTAAGTAAAGCCCGTAGTGTTCTTAGTTTCCCTATATTAAGATCTCTTCTGTGGAACAATGAATTTCTTAAAGTCTATTGTTGCAGTTAATGATTTGCTCAAGGATTGTTAGTAACATGTTTAAGTTTGTCTTTTTAAGGTTGAATATGTTGTTAGTTTCCAAGTATTGCCAGTTTCAAAATACAGAATCGTGTTGCCATATTATCGTGAAAATTACTGTACCTCTTCCAACACCAAGTAAGAAATAATTATTTAGATGTATTTTTGTACAATTTTAAGAATATATAGCTAGCTTATACTCGTGGCTTTGCCTGCGTGGTATGTACTATATTGAACAGGAAATGGAACCCCAAAGTTTTTCATAGTATAATCATGTTTTTAAGTGTTTCGTGTTTATGCTTGTGATGTAAAAATCCATGTTATGTGCCTTTGACGTTTGGCTGCCATCATTGTATTCACTCAAGGAATTGTTATACTTGTCATTTTTTCACATAATAAAAGGAATTCATTGTAATTGTTTGTTTTTACTTGCTTAACTTAAATCTGTATGCCAACCGTAGATTTAGGATCTATAAAAACCATGAATACTGATTTGAAAGTTGGGGAAAGCGGCACATTCCCTGACTCAAAAAAATCTTGGATTCACTTAAACCACTCTATTGCCTAACTATCTATGGTGTCCACTACCTATACTTGTGGAATCTTCTGTCTTACAGATTTCCTTGTAGATAAACCATAACTATTTATTATTTTTAATGCCATAGTAGTAAATACCTGTATGTATGCTACAAACCAATTTTGATAAAATTTTGAATGAAGAATGAATTAGGCCTTGGTATCATAAAAAAGGGGATTTACAGGAAGAAAAAGAATAATTTAAATATTAAACCATTTATTTCACTATAAACTAAAAATGCATTAACTAGAACAAGTAACTAAGGACTATTTGGTGGCTTCTTCTTTAGCTTTTTCTGCTTCTTGCTTGGCGAGGTTCTCTCTCTCTGTTCTCCTGTTTCTCCAAGCCATCATGTAAGATCTAGGGTGGATGGGGAAGAAGCCAGATAGACCTGGAATCCAAAAAAGTTTTTATGTTAATACAGAATTGGGGTCAATGGACATGGACTAGACTAGTATAAAGATGATGTGAAACTTTTTATTTCTATTGTCAATGTAGGTAAGTTATCAGTAAAACAAAACTGGAGTAATAAAGAAACGGTTGAGATGTGTTGGATAATTGAAATAAAGTGAGTATTTTCTAAATATTGTTATACGGAACAAGCTGTTACAGGATTTGAATTGAAAGAGAGCAACATACAGTGGCAAAGATACAAACTAAATTAAGTTTGGTTGCTTTCATTTTCCTACAAGATATAAGAGCACTACGGAATGAGGGTTTTCTAAAATGGCGTCCACGAGGTGGCAGCACCGAGTCGTCAGGTCCAGGTAACTGTCAAAGTGCTTATCTTTACTATGAATAGTGAACGATTTTAGTGTTTTTTTTATTTTATAATTAAAGCACTGCATTATTGTTTTACTATTGCGGTTGAGTAAATAAAAACAACTAAATCATATTGTGTTAACAAATTTTTCAACAAGCTTTTCCTTAGTACCAGTGACTTTTGCACCCTCTCTCTTAGCTCAATTTTTAGTTCGGAAACCTTATTCTGACCGTAGTCCATAATAAAATCAATAACACTTCCAATATAACAGAATTTCAATAAACAATAAGTTCGGCACCTACAATTCCATACTATTTGACAGCTGTTTGGACCTGACGCATACGAAGCGCCGCCTGGCGGCAGAAAAAGTATCGAAAACCCTCATTAACTAGCCATGACTTTATATAAACAAATTAGCTAACTACCTATATCACTACAAAAAGGGATTATTTTTATCTTTGCTGGGGAGTTTGTTCCACCACTTCTACTTCCCAGCAAAAACACATAGGAAGTGGTGAAGGGCTGGCATTTTGGGGGCTGTCTTTTGTTTTGACGTTCGAAAAGTGCTGATTTTCAGCCTACTTTGAATAAATGACTTTTGATTTGATTTGATTTCTCAATATAGAATAGAACACTTACCAAGAAGTTCAGCAACAGGCTCGGTAACATGAGCACCTTGGCCCAACCAGAACTTTATTCGTTCCAAATTCAAAGCAACTAGCTTTTCATTGTTAGCGTTTGGCATAGGATCGTATGAACCTAGCTGTTCAATGACTGGCTGGGTGTTCAGCCTCTTGCGCTAGAATTTAAAAAATAAAACAATGAGCATAAATACTTTGGAACTATATAGCAAAGTATCATTAAATTGTATCGATGAATAGAAATATTATCATTGGAATTCGTCGAATGTAAGCTCTCTTTCAGTCTTTTGTAATAGATTTTCAAGAAAATATAACAACTTACGTGAGTTACTGATATATGGAAGAATGGCCTGTTTGTGCATCCTTGACGAATCAAACGTATGGATTTTGCTGCTGTAACGAAATATTTGCCAGTTCCACTCGCTGGAGGCAAAACCATCTCTCAGGTTTATGTAATTTTATATTTTCAACACAAATAACACAAGTTAACCTAAAAACAAAGTGCTACTCGATAAGACAGGTGAAGTTTCGTTCAGAAATTGGATGCTTTTGTTCGGATATGTGTGTATGCTTTAATATGGCTGATAAAGAATTCGCTTTTGACAATTTTTTGTATACTGGATGGCCAAAAAAAAGCTAAACGTATATAAAACATATAATTTGATATAATGTTAGTTATTTATTTATGCTGACCCTTTGATAAAATTTTCTTAATTTTCTTCGACGTTTCTTGACGATCAGTATAAAGTCATTTTGATAAAATGGCGGGAAATAAAATTCTGCTAGCCGGCAACTGTAATTTATTTTTTGTGTTTAATTTTATTGAAGTGAACTTGATGGAATAAATGTAATTTTATTACTAAACTAATCTGAAAGATTCAGGTATGTAAGCAGTTATTTAGTAAGTCGTAGTGCCACTTGGCTAGGTAACCTAGGTTTTGTACAGAGAGGTATTATACAAGTGTGAAGGATACCTTTTTGAGACTGTTGGCTTTAATGTATAGATTGAATTACGATGGAGATGTTTGCAATGAAGTGTCATCAAGGGTTGACTTCTGTCAGCTCGCAAGAACTACCTGCCTGATTTCCGAGCACACGCGTAGGTTAGGCGGGTTCACATGGCTTGTCAGTTTGATCATGTATTGAACATGTAGTTAGAAGTACCTAGGTACTATAGATACTCTACTAGGTACGGTAGAGATCTAACTACTACCACGTTCTTATTTAGATCTTAAGTAGGTAGGTAGGTATTATCACTCGACTCGACTGTAAACCTGTAACACAAAATACATAGGTACAGAAGTCAATCTCATGTATGTACACGGTAGACCGCACGTCAGTGGTAACTGTCATGCACCTTAACTCAATAGTAATAAGTACGATTTTCCTATAAAACTGTTACCACTGACCTGAAGTTGACTGTACTTCACTTTTCATGCCTAAACTCGGCGGTCGCGCTAGGGTTGTCAGCTGTTTTATGCGCATAAAACTAACGTGGTAGTGGTACTCGTATCTAATTATTTGATGTATTGTTGAGAATAAAACAGGAAAAATGAAATATAAACCAATAATAATAAAATATTTAATGTGGCATACAAGAGGTTAATAAACACTTTCAACGGAAATTCGTTTGAACGAGATACCGTTTTTCAGAAACCGCAATTTATAATTTTGTTATTCATACATATATACTTACCCTACTCTTTACTTGTGAAAAAAATATTTTTGTATGTAATGGGTTGGTACAGTCCCTGATCTAAGCTTGCTTCTACCTACAGAAAACTTGATGTGCGAGTTTTATTTCGTCTACCTTACAACATAGTCTCGCCATGATCACAAAAATTATCAACTCCTACTAGCAATAATCTTTGAGGGTAGGTAGGCAGGTTCACCTGGGTCGACACTAGCAAAACTTATTACGGCATTGGGCCAGAGGCCGCCGCCGGGGCGCTTACCTACCCACCTAACTGTACCTACCTACTGCGTTTATTAAACGAACCATCGAAATATGAGAAAATAAGTAGGTACATACTATAGGTAATACGGCAGGCTAAAAAAACGACAATTCACTGTTTATTGTTGTATAAAACAACCGTCAACTTGTTCAATTATAATACGAATTTTGTTGCTCCATTATTACTTTTTCTTTTGTTATTAAAATTAAAAATATTACAGTCAAATTACAGTTAGGTAGGTATCACAACGCGTGCACATTTATCTACCTTTGTGTGACGCGCTTATCTCAAGAAAGCGGCAGCCGCGCTCGCACTGTTTTGAGTTGTTTTGAGACAGCGCGTCTGTGAACACGCACACATAGACACCTTTGTCTGCGTGACTCGAACGCGCTTTGTATGTAGATTGACTTCTGTACCTATGTATTTTGTGCCTGTAACCTCCTACCCCGTCTATGTATTTTCTAATACTTACCTAGGTAGGTACCTACTTACGTATATTTTGGCAATAACAAGTACAAAAAAATGAGTGAAAAAAATTACATCCTCGATCAGAGAGAATAGGGGGACGGGGATGTGCCAGATGTGCCTTCAATTAATAATAGAACTGACTCAATTTATTTTACAGTTTAAATTAATAAAGTATTTACTAGTTATATACCTATGTGTAGGTATGTAAGTAAACTGAAACGCAGAGGCAACCTTTCAGTACAAAAATAAACCACTTCGTCGATAAACTCCATTAAAATTCGTACCTAATTCAATAAAATTCCACCCATTAAATTGTGTACCCATCCGATAAAATCGCCAAACATTTCATCGAACATCCAACCAAAAATTACCAGCAATTTTTTTAAGCGTCCCTCTACAAAATCAAACGAGGTACCAGGATTTCATAAAACGCAGAGTGCTGAGCAAACCAATAGAGCAGCTATTGCGACAGTGGCGCCACTAACGACCGACGACGACGGTGTAATTTTTTACGAGGCGCGCGCTGTTTGAGATTCCCTGCTTTTCATTCATCCTGCGCTTCGGTCGCTGAAGCCTGTAGTGTTGGATGAATGTCGACTGGATATGAGCTTTCAAAAGTGATGAAACATCGGAAAATGTTCATTAGTAACCGAGTTAAGCGCTGTAGTTTAGTTTACCAGATTGCTGCACTGTTTTTGTCCTAACTGGTAGTTCTTTGTTGTACAAAGCCTAACAGTTTGTTGTACAAAGCCTAACGTAGGCGATGTAGGATTAGTCAAACTTTTAACTGTAGTTGGCAATTACTTACCTAGATTCAGTTGTGGCAAATACCTACTCTGTCAAATGTTACTTTATCGAAACAGGTCCTGCTATAACGAGGTCTGATAAACAGCAATATTGCCCTCATACCTACGTTATGATATAAGTAAATACACAAGCACGCTACTTCACTTTCAATTAGATTACTTCAAGAACATTGACGTTCCACTTACCTACTGAAGTTAAAAGGAAATTCTCAGAAATATCTCTTACGGGATGGAAAACAAATAAGACTTGTCGTTAGAACATTTTGTATCGACATTGTTCCCATCACTAGCCTCTTCCCGATCGCTACCAGCGCCTCTGACCGACATAAGTCGACCTTACTATAGAGAGAGAAGAATATACCAAATACACGCACGCGAATGAGACAAAAAATGTAAGTGGGTCACGGGATGAGAGCCGTCTCCGTGCTACCGCTTTTATTAAGCGCTGAAATGCTGAAAAACACGGCTACAGGGAAATGGGTGGTTGAAAACAGAGGTCTAAAAATAGATACCTAGGCTCTTTCGAGAGATTGAAACTGTAATTGATTGGACCCATAAGTGCATAAAATTTTTGGATTTCGATTTTTTTGTGGCCGATAAATACGAAAATATAGGTCACTCGTAGGTTAAAATTTTTATTAAAATATTTTAATCACGGTGTAATCAAAATTATTGCTATTTGGGACATAATTTCTATTTCTGGAAACTACCTTATCTACTACTAGTCTTAAATCCATTCCTGAATATTCAAAATGGAAGCATCTAATTTCTTATGCCAGACGTCAGAAGTCAGTTTTCAGGTCAATTATAGGTACATGAACTCTTGGATGAACTCTAATGAAGATACCTATGTTTCTTTCCAGCATACCTACCCAAGTTCGTGACGTTACAGTTTGGGACTGAAGTATTTTACTACAGAGTAATAACGATACGATCAATACATCAAAGGCCATTCCAATAGGAGTGATTATGTCAGTATCGCTATTAAAACCCGACATACTGATTTTACAACATCGAATTCGAAAATCATATCATGTTAATTAAATTAGTTGCGAGTTTCGCGGCCGCACTCGATCCCGTCGCGCGACAAACACCGACCGGGAATCAATCGGTAGCGCTCCAGCCGCTAAGTTGTGCAGTAACCGCGCATGCGCAACTGAAGAGCGATCGATGCGGCGGGCGTTCCGTTCAGTGGTCGCGTACCCGTCGCGCAGTCCAGTGCACAATGCGTCCCCACTGACGCGGGAAACGAGCCAAGCTGTATCTCCGCGAGTACGCCGCGGAGGACGACCGGCCGCCGTGCCGGGAGGAGTGGCGCCGGCAGGATTGGGCCGGCGGCGGTGGTGCGCGGACCCGCCTGCCTCAGGTGGACCGCAGCCCGTCACGCCGCAGCCCCTACCTGAATCGAGATGACGAGCCCTCGCCCGCACCCGACGAGCGAGGCCGCTCGGCGTCGGCCGGCGCTCACCACCGCGCGCGTCCTCGTCCGCTCCGCTACCAATCCCTCGAGCGCGAATATGACCGCTCGTACGCTCCGCCGCCGCCCCCCGAGGAAGACTACTACCGGCGCGAACAACCACCCGGTATCTTCCTTGGAGAGCTGCAATCTCAGAATTCCGATCTGCACCGGGAACTGGGAAACCTTAAGAAAGAACTGGAATTAACCAATCAGAAACTGGGCTCCAGCATGCATAGCATAAAGACCTTCTGGAGCCCTGAGCTGAAGAAGGAGCGGGCGTTGCGGAAGGAAGAGAGCGCCAAATACAGCCTTATAAACGACCAACTGAAACTGCTCAATCAAGAAAACCAGGTTAGTTTTGAATTTTGTAACCCTATTTCCATGTAGATAACCTATTTCCTCTCTGTTCCAATATCCCTAGGAAATAGTTTTCTATCTCCTGACCTCGCTAAGATGCCTAGTTTACTCAGTCCGGAAGCTTTCTTTCCGATAAAAAACACTTGGAGTTTGGAAACATCCTTTTCATACTTTATATGCTCTCCTTGTCCTTATCTTGATCTGTCCGTAGATTTAGCCAATTAGCCAGTTACTTTGTATGAAACGAATGATGATGAATGACTTGTATGTGATGAATTGCGCAGGATTACTTTGACAAAACAATGCGGGCAACAATCAGACCGAACCGGTTAATTTTTAAAATGGGTGGTATTTTACAGGACTGTCTTTCATTATGTACCTACATATACTGTTTTATATGTTTCTCTATACATACATTTTGAGTAAGACGCCTTAACTGTGTCTGTAAGCACAAATACCGTACAACCGCAATCGCAAAAATCCGACTGCGTTGAAACCGAATTCGGACCGGAATTTACAATGACTCACTTAACACTAGAATATCTCCAGAAGCCGAAATCCTTAGTCGAAGTATCTGAGTATCTTAACATGCTGAGAAAGATCAACAAACAGACTTTGATGACTCATATTCGAAGCATCCCATACGTTATACATATTTCTTCTACAGTTCGGTACCTACATAAATATAGTTGCGTCACGCACGCTACGAAAAATACATTTATTGATGTGAGAGGTCAGAGCCATTATTTTATAATGCACTGTTCTACTTTTCAATCTTGATTTTAGTAAATATAAAGTTCATTTTTCTACTCAAAATACATAGGTAGTAGTAACATTAATAATAGTTGTCGACCCCGTTTACGTTTAAATCTTGAAGCATCGTTAGTTTCGGTCGTTAGGCGAGGGTATTTTGCTAAAATGCATTTCATAGTATGCACATGCAGTCTCTAAAGTATAATTTTCTTCTGAATTAGTATGTTTTTATCTTGAAGGAAAGTTGGTCATAAAAGCGCGGCCAAGGAGATTCGTTACAGGAAAATTTGAAGCAAATTCTTCAGTGTTGCAATATTAATTTCGGAAAAACTTCTTAGTTCGTTTTCTACCGAGAAAATATCATAATTTATCCGACTTATTTCTTTGAACCGGATTTACCTTCACCCGTAGGAATTCAAAAGAAAGAATAATCCGATTCAGCAATCCGATTCGCCTTAAACTACCCACGCAAATGTAGGTAGTCGTTTATTTAGTCTAGATGTTATAATTGGAGATAGAGTAGTAGTATTTTTTTCATTGTATAAACAAAGTTATATTTCATTACATAAGAAGTAGGATGAATAAAGATTTTTATATTACGAAGTAGGGCTAAAATAAAACCACTTTGCCGAACTACGAGCAACTTCAGTTTGTCGTAATGGCTGCGCAATCTAGCCATTTATTTCCAGCGAGTTAATTTTCTTTTAACTTATTTAAAAGTCTGTCAGTGCCAGTAAATGTTTGTTCCAGAAAGGGAACAAAAGTTGAGATTGAAATAGGCCACAGATTTTTTATTATGTCTGCAAATAAGTGCAGTTGTAATAGAACCTGCGGCTAGGCTAATTGCGACTTAAACTGTCCTTTTCATTAGCTATATAAATTAATGTAAGGCATATAATACTCCCTTCTCAGAAAATACAACAAAAAAATCATTTTAACCAAAAGTATAGCAAGTCGATTGAACTATGAAGAAAGCTTTTATCAATATATTTGGAGTAGTGGGTGGCAAAATAGCAATTTTCACCGTTATCCAAAATCAAAATGATAAAACAAGCATGTTGGTATAATGTAATATAACTATAATGATAACCAAACTATAACCAGCTCGTAAATTGCCGCCAATTGGTCAAACAGGTGATTTGATGGCTGGTTACGATTTTGTTAATCGTTAGAGTTACATACATTTTACCCTTGATGAGTAAGACAGGTTTTTACTTCGACATAATTTTTTTCTAACTATTTATTTAAAATCAAAATTTGTGCAAAGTTCCGCGATCTGAGGAGTAAAACTTTACCGTTACCTGAAACTCCCCCTTCTCAATTAAGGACTTTACTTATTAAGCCCAAAATATAAATGTGAGATAACGAAAATAATTCTAATTTATTCAAAATCTTCGCGCGACGGTATTTTGGTACCCAAGAATAATTTTTGCATAAAAAAAATGTGACGCGTGCACAATACCTTCAAAAATAAGATTTATGTCACACACGCTAAAAGTTCTGACGAATAACTTCCAAGAAAAAGCAAGAAATCTCGCTAACAATATAGCTTCTCCAAAAATTGTAACAAAAACCCCAAAAGGTTTTTTTTTGTTCAGCCTGAGCAATTCCGTCGATTTCGTAACAAGAGATTTTGTTTCCAAAGAAAACCTTATTTTCTTTAAGGACGAGACTTTTCATTGAAGTTGTTTTTTTTACTTTAGGGCGATACTCAAAGGGCATTGAGTCGTTCTTTCTAAAAATGTTATATATCAGTAATTGTAGTCGAAAAGAAGCGTTGATATTTAATCATATCCTAGCTACATTACACCATATCGATCTAAAAGACGAGACGAGAAATTTTCGCTTCGACGAGAGTTACAAGTGCTCTTAATTTCTCCATAAAAGTATGTGCTCCATTTTTTTGACCTCTCTTGACTAGATATCCTTAATGTCAGTCTAGTCTAGACGGAGTCGTCTTGTGCCAAGTTTTAGCTGTTGGCACTAGATCAGAATGAGGACCTAAATCAGCTTAAATAATTTTTACTGTTCCACTTCTATGTTTGGCATGAGTCCTTATATTTCATGGGATGTGGCGTTGACCTCATGGATATAGGCCATTCTCTCTTTGCCAAATATTTGTCTTGAATTTTTGGACATCTTAATTATGATTTGGTGATTTTAACATTTTTTGGTTTCTTGCAGTGCAGCTTTGTTTCATAAATATTTCTTGTATGGTTTGCTTAATGAATCTATGGATCCATACTTTTTTATATTTCGTTATTTCAATATCATAAATATTTTGCCTCTAAAATAACTGGAACGCCCCTTAAAAAATCAAATCACTAACGACGCGCAAAATAAATTCAGATTTCAAAAGGATAACTGTAGCAAAATCTGTGTGCTGTCCGCACTAATTGAACCAGTTGGAGGCGTGAAGGCGGGAAACAGGTCATTACTGGGCAGCCGTTCTACCTGCAATGCAGAAGTACAGATCAGATTAACCTATTGTCTGATTGCCGTTCTATTGTTATTCTGGATCCGTACTGCTATACTGAAATTGAATAAGCTCTAATTGCAAATTCTGTTGACGGATGATATTCAATTTTGTTGCAATTTATATGAGCTACATTTTAGGTCAATTTTGCATAAGGATAAATTGTAGTGATCAATTTGGTATTGATAGTGCTTTGAAAAAGCACCTTGAAGTTCTGTCATCGAATGCCCCACTAAATAGATTACCTTCATCCAATGGTCGTGCATTACAAAAAAGCAATAAGAATAGCATGCGATACAATCAAATGAGTCTCTAATAGAAACATTTGAAGTGCTTGCCAGTAAAGCAACAAGAATGGAAGGCAGTAATCACTTTTATGGCAATTTAAAGTTTGACGCCATTACGCTGTCAGTTTGGCCCACAGCCAGCTTCGGAGGCTGACAGGTGCTTTTCAGAAACACTCCAGATTGTAGTCACCTGTTGACTTTATTGCTGACTTACGATTCACTAATGAGTTTTGTTTTTTTTTTCATATGCTTATAATTTATGTCACTCACAGATTGCAATTTTGTAGAAAGGTCGTCTTCTGTTTATACCAAAGTTAGCAAAATAATATGTATTTGCCTTTATCAGCGTAAGCATTGTCAAATTAATAAAATAGACACCTCAGGGGGTTATGTCTGGCTATCAATTACATACATTTTCGATAAAATATTACTCTTAAACATTAACTTACTGCAAATTACAAGATCACATAGGTATTTCTCTTAACGTAAGCATACATAAAATACATACCAGTCCTTTTTCTACGAAAACTGGCATAAAAATGCCATCCACTTATTAAAATTCTGCTGTAGGGTACAGCGTACCACCTACATGTTTTCACGAATGTATGCCTGAGAGAAGATTATGGAATTGTATATTAGATGGATTACGAGAGAATTCGACGCTTCTTCTCGTCATAAACACTCGATGAAGAAGCCTTATATGAAGTGTTTTAGCAGACAAGTGCTGCAAGAACGTGCCAATGGGTTTGTTATACTTTAGCTTAGTTATATGCTAACGGGTTTGAGTGTTTTCACTGGCACTAAAGTTGAGGCCTAATTCTGGGTATATATTGAAGTTTGCACTTTTAAGGCCGGGATGTTTTGGGCCTGAAGGTCTTGGAGAACCTCCTCGGTGGAGATCTCCCTAGGGACGCGCCTAATGACTACCCTTACCGGGATATCTTCCGGCAGGGAGTATGTGTGGAAGGCGATTTGCCTTCCACGAAGTTCGCGAGATAGATCGCGGAAATCGGTAGTGGATGGGACCTGAACTCTGATCCCTTGGGCCGTGGATCTGGCCGATGTGTAGTTGATTCTGCGCTCCGCGCAGAATTTGGACCTCGGTCCATTTCGATTGTCCTGTATGTACAGGGGGCTTTCAGCTTCCTAGCTGATGACGTAGGCGTGGCCGGTGAGAGGGCCATGGGGCTGTCCGGTCGGCTGCTCGGACCAGCTATAGCCGACGGTTGGATTGGGCGGGCCGCACGAGGGGCCATCGGCGACGAGGGGAGAGGGGAGGCCGGTGAGTCAGCCATTGGACTGGCCGGAGAGTCAGCCATAGGGCTGATCGGCCTAGATGGACGGGGAAGGCGGTCTGCAAACCACTTGAAGTGGCTGAGGGGAGGGAGGCTCCTTTCCCTCTCTACTAGCGGGCGCCCGCTCCCGCTCCGGCTCACGCTCAAGATCCCCACTCACCACGAGTGGAAACTCGTCCTCCGAGGACGAGTTTCAACTAGTAGAGAGGGCAAGAGGAGGGGGAAGAGATCAAAGGGGTCAAAAGCCCCTAGGCCTCTCCCCTCTCCCCCTCCCCTCAGCCACTTCAAGCGGTTTGCAGACCGCCTTCCCCGTCCATCTAGGCCGATCAGCCCTATGGCTGACTCTCCGGCCAGTCCAATGGCTGACTCACCGGCCTCCCCTCTCCCCTCGTCGCCGATGGCCCTCGTGCGGCCCGCCCAATCCAACCGTCGGCTATAGCTGGTCCGAGCAGCCGACCGGACAGCCCCATGGCCCTCTCACCGGCCACGCCTACGTCATCAGCTAGGAAGCTGAAAGCCCCCCCCCCCTGTACATACAGGACAAATCGAAATGGACCGAAGTGTCCAAATTCTGCGCGGAGCGCAGAATCAACTACACATCGGCCAGATCCACGGCCCAAGGGATCAGAGTTCAGGTCCCATCCACTACCGATTTCCGCGATCTATCTCGCGAACTTCGTGGAAGGCAAATCGCCTTCCACACATACTCCCTGCCGGAAGATATCCCGGTAAGGGTAGTCATTAGGCGCGTCCCTAGGGAGATCTCCACCGAGGAGGTTCTCCAAGACCTTCAGGCCCAAAACATCCCGGCCTTAAAAGTGCACCGCCTACACAAGGCGCGCGGGGGTGACCAGTACGACATGGTACTGGTCATTTGTGAGCAGACCACCGGCCCACACCCCATATTTAAGTTAAAGTCGATCTGCTCGCTCACGGGCATCAAGGTCGAAAAACCATATAAGTCCTCAATAGTAGGACAATGTCATAGATGCCAGCTGTATGGTCACAGCCAAGGCAATTGTTTCGCCCCTCACAGGTGCGTTAAGTGCCTAGGGGCCCATTCCACGGCGGACTGCCCCCGCCCCAAGGATGTCACGCAATGCACGGAGCCTCCAAGCTGCGTGCTTTGCGGCCAAGCGGGTCACCCGCCAATTACAGGGCTGTCCGAAAGCCCCAAGTTAGCCCAAAGGAGGCTCGCCAAACGCCACAGCGCACGGCAACAGAGGGAGAGTCCTTCTGTGAAGACCTCCCAACCCCCCCCCGCCAGACTCAGCCCGCAGAGACCGTCTCCATGGAACGCTCTCAACCACCAGGGAGCCTTCCCCTCCCTGCGCCCCACTGCAACCCCATCCATCCCGGGGTTAATGGACACCGCTGTCCCTCCCCCAGTTGCAGTAGCAACTCCAACCTTGGTCGAGCGGAGAACCACCCCCGCCCCGACCCCCATTGCACAAGCCCCAGGCCCAGTGCGCAATTCCCTGCCCCCAACGGGGAACGGGCAATAGATGTTATTTTCAACGCCTACAGAGCGTTTTTCACCCCTGCCGCCGATCGCATGGCGGCGGAAGTCAAGGCCGCGGGCAACAATGCCCAAAAACTCCTTGAGATTCTGGGTCGATACCCAGACATAGAACGGGCCCTAGGGGCACTTAATTACGACTAGTATGGATAGGTTCCATACAAGGTCGTGTTTCAAACCGCGTTCCCTAAAATTGGCCTACTTCAATGCAAATAGCATGAATGACAAGAAGGAGGAGATCGCAAACTTCCTTTGCGATCACCAAATTGACGTCTTCCTTATCCAGGAAACCTTTCTCAAACCTCATAACCGCGACCCCAGAATTGCTAACTACAGTCTAGTGCGCAATGATCGGTCGCGCGGCCCAGGCGGAGGCACTCTTGTCTACTACAAGAATTCTCTGCACTGCATTCGATTAGACCCACCAGTCCTAGAATCAACTCTAGAAGTATCTCTATGCCGGCTAGGCATGACGAACCACCCGCCAGTGACAATTGTCTCTGCGTACATGGCTCCTAAGAAAATGGGGGAAACGGAAAATCACTCCCTTCTCATAAAGGACCTCACCACTCTCTTCGGCCTGAGCAACTCTGTTATCATAGCAGGAGACCTCAACGCCAAACACCCTGCCTGGAACAGCAGACTATCAAACCCCAGAGGTAAAGTCATTTTCAACCATAGCGGTATACTCCACTTCGATCCGATAGCCCCAATGGAGCACACTCACTTCCCTCATCTAACGACGCATCAACCTGACGTTCTTGACATAGCTCTACTCAAGAACATTAACCTCAGGCTGAAGCAAATCGAAACCATCCACGAGCTTACTTCAGACCACAGGCCAGTATTAGTACACCTAGAGTCTCGAACGGGCCTAGACCCGGACGCTCCAACTCCTACCAGGGTGGTAACTGACTGGAAGAAAGTAAGCGAAAAGCTGGAATCTACCACGTCACCCCACCTTGATAAAATCCCAGATAATATTAGCTCAGTCGCGGACACGACGGTCGCAATCGACTCGCTAACAGAGCACGTGCAATCCATAATTGAGGATTGCTCACGGGAAGTCCCAGAGTTGAGTGATCAACGATGGAAACTGCCCGCCGACGTACGTGAATTGTTAACCGAGAAGAATGCAGCCACACGTGCCTACAGCGCCTTTCCTGCGAGGAGAACAAAACCCACATGCGTAGATTGCAGCGTGCTGTAAAGACACGCATTGCGGAGTTACGTTCGAGCCGCTGGGACAAGACGTTGAGCGAACTTGAGCCTAATCACCTCGCCTTTTGGCAACTCCAAAGGAAGTTACGTTCCGTCGAGGACTATAACATTCCTCCCATCACCAGACCCGACAAAAGCATCGCCTTCGAAGACGATGAGAAAGCGGAATGCCTAGCCAACAGCCTAGAGTCCCAATGCTCTCCCAGCTCACAACCCTTCGACCAGCGCCACCTCGAAAAGGTGAACGCAGAGGTCGAACGTAGAGCAGCCCTCCCACCCATTGATGACCCAGATGACCCCCTACCCCCCGTCACTGTAGACGAGGTAGAGGACATCATCAAAAACCTTCAGCCGAGGAAAGCTCCCGGCAGGGACGGAATCACGAACAAAGTCATCAAACTCCTCCCCGCACAAATGATTGTTCTATTGGTAGCCATCTTCAATGGCGCCTTGAACAATAACATCTTTCCCCAAGCCTGGAAAGAAGCCACAGTCATCGGCATACCCAAACCAGGCAAACCTAAATCGGAGCCTTCGAGCTACAGACCGATCAGCCTCCTCACCTCTCTCGGCAAAATCTATGAGAGACTTATTCATAAGCGTCTCAAAGATTATGTCGAGAGAAAGAGCCTTATTCCTAACGAGCAGTTTGGATTTAGAAACCAACACTCGTGTGTCCACCAAGTGCACCGTATCGTTGAGGACGTAAGCGTTGGGTTCCAACGTAAACTCCCAACGGGGGTGCTCTTCTTTGACATAGCGAAAGCCTTCGACAAGGTCTGGCACAATGGCTTAATATATAAGCTATACCAACTAGGAGTGCCGGATCGTCTCGTACTCATCCTGCGAGACTTTCTGTCGAACCGCACCTTTCGTTACCGCATCGGCAAGTCACTATCTGACCCACACCCGATCACAGCGGGAGTCCCTCAGGGCTCTGTCATCTCCCCACTCGCCTTCTCGCTGTACACGAGCGATATTCCCAAGTCCCAAAAAGTGAAATTAGCACTCTTCGCTGATGACACGGCCATATACTATACAGGCCGTGACATTAAAACCATCGCCCGAACCCTCCAGGAGGCAGTCAATAACTTAGCTGACTGGTTCTGGAAGTGGAGAATCGAAGTGAACCCGGACAAAAGCCAGGCGGTGCTGTTCAGTAGACCACGCCACAAGCCTGGCACTCCCCCCCCTGTCACCATGAACGGCAAGCCCATTCCTTGGAAAGAGCAAGCCAAGTATCTAGGAGTAATCCTAGATAAACATCTCACGTTCGCTCCACACATCAAAGCGGCCCGCGGCAGAGCCGCCTTCGCTATGAGCCGCCTCTACTTCCTGACCAATGCGTCAAGTAAGTTAGCTCTTAAAGCTAAACTGCGCCTTTACACAGGTGTGATCCGTCCCATCATGACGTATGCGGGGGCCATCTTTGCCCACGCAAAACCCCGCTTCATCCACAGAATGCAGACCCTGCAGAACAAGTATCTCCGTAGAATAACCGGTGCGCCCTTCTACGTTCGTAACGAAATGTTACACGTCGATCTTAAAGTGCCTACCGTGGCGCAATTTCTCAAACGCCTTACCAAGCGTCACTTCGACGGTGCAGTCAAGCACCGCAACCCACTGATCGTATCGGCCGTCCAATACGAACCTTCGCGGATGAGTAAACTCCGCCGGCCAAGACACACCCTGACCCTTCCTGACGACCCCATCACAGTGCTCCAAGAGAGCCGTAGGGACACTAGCACTCTCAGGAAACATAGACACATCCGAAAACTTCCGAAACCTCGCCGCCGAGGTACGCGTACGCGTAGAAAGTCAAACTCCCCCCCCGACCCTTGCTTAGCCAGCCCGCGTAGCTGAGCGTTAAAGTTAAAACGCCCCTTAAACATGATCCAGCCTGTCCCTTTGCTGTAGTCAGCGACGCCCTAAGCCGAGGCTCGTACCCCACAGGGGGTGCCCTTAGCGCAGTCGCTTAGTTTGTAAGCTTTTTTTGCCCCTGGCTGGAGGCCTTAAACTCTAGGCATCCACAGGGATTTGACCGGTTAAGCAGTAAACAGCCTCCTAGGCTGAACTGCGAGATGCCATTCACAAAAAAACTATTTTACGTCCAAGTAGTGATTCCAAAAATTGCTAACCTTTCTCTTGTAACTCCAATCGATATTACTCTTTAACATTACATCTTAGGTGCTATCGTCAAAGTTGTATCTCTAGTGAGCAAATAAACAGACAAATAAGCGTATGTAACTTCTCATTAACAGCATAAATCAATCTGACTTCTTCATCAATCAACAAAAATACCACAACAACATTTTCCTACGAACCGCAAGTTCAACGACTTACAAAATTGATTATACCTACCACCAATTAAAATTCCCGCTTCAATAAAAAAATCCTCAACAATTATATTGGGATGCCAGCAGTTCGTTACGCGAAGCATATGTAGTGTTTCGAGTTGATAAGAGCAATTGAGTGAAACTTGACCTCTCTGAAGCGTTTTTATTCGCGAACAAACGAGATATGAGGTAAAAATGTTAGCATAAAAATCTTCTAGAACTAAATCGTAAGTGGCAGGCATTTAAAGTTTAATTTCCAAATGAATAACGCTCCTGTTATCCTATCTAAAAGTTCAGCAAACATTGTTGATAAGAAAACACAGGTAGCTTGCTCAGAACATCATTAACATATTAATATGGAATCTACGCGAAAATGCTGACATAGCTAACTTTGCAACATTATTTTAGGTACACAGCAAACCGAAACTTTTACAGCTCCACCCAGCGGTCTATTCTATTCTATTCTATTCTATTCTACTCCATCTTCGTTTTTAGCTGTCGTAAGCGCTTACTCCGAAGTATAAAGTAAATTGTCTTCACGTGTAATCTCTAGCTTTGCTGATTGCAGACAGTTTGTTTTTCAAGCTGACGGATTGACGTCATGGTAGATGTAATTACCAATTACACATGTACAACAGAAGTTAAAGATTCTACAGATGTCATAATAATTAAGTACCTACTACACATTGCATCAGCCTAAACTCTTAGACGCACTCTTACTCCCTTGCTTTTTATACTTTGGAGTTTGCAGCCGAATAGAATCTGGAAATCTAAAACCATCGAATCATTTGAAAAGTCTGTGTCAGTTGATACACGCATAATAATCTTTTATACTTAACTCATGCTAATAGAAACTTTACCACAAAGCTCTGCTGATTATGTAGATCAATGAGGCATGGATAAAATATTGATAAAATTATTTGAGGGTACTGATATGGAAAATCATAATTAAGCGGAAGAAAATGCGACCTCATACGGCCTGGTTAAAATACCATACATTTTAGAGTTTTATCATGCTGTTAAGGGCCCTTGAATCATTTACAATTCTGCATTTTTCTTCCTCGTCAATCGTCTTTAATTACTTTAAATTGAAGACCGAGTTGTGCGGATGCAAGAAAAAATGATTATTTTAAAAGCATGTTATCTCGCTTGAATAGAGTACCAAAAGCTAAATCATAATAAGAAACGTATTTTATAGCCAATCGAGGTTTTTATCCCATTTTCTCAGACAGCAATAAACTTTATGGTGTTATTAATATTTTTTATTGGGTGTCGTTAATTTGGCAATTGGCGCTATTTAGGCGTTCTGTCTGGTTCATGACGTGATGATGCTGCTGTTTTGTTCCTAATACTTAATGCTATAACTTTTGAAGCCTTCTTTGTTTATGCGATAGTCTTTTATTTATTTCGTATTGGTATTAAGCTTAAAATACGATAAAGGAAATACATGTGTAATGTGTGAGTGATGTTATATATACACCTAGGTACGTGTCAATCCCTATCGCTGTCATACCGTACCCAGAAAATATATCTCTCAATGTATGTCAGATAGATGGTGGATAGTTATGTATAGGAGGGCTTTCACGAACAATGACTTAATCAATATGAACAGTTTACAACGTTATCTAGCTAGCTAGCCTTTTCAAAATTGTGTTGGGGTCGGCTTCCGCTCTAACCAGATGCAGCTGAGCACCAGTGTTTTACATGGAGTTATCCTACCCTTACCTATCTACCTATTTTACCTTTAACATTTCGCCTTAACGCAGGTAGAATATCACCACGTGTAAGAACTAAAATATTCCACTTAACTTGGTTCAATAAAATGGATCGTATCCAGTACTTTGACACGTGTTGGTCAGGCCAATAATTTTCTGATATCGTAACAACTTACCTTTGTAGATGATATAAAACCTTGAGTTTATTCCGGAAAATAATGGAAGGGAGAGCGGCTCGTGTAAATGTAACGGACCCTTGTCACTTCTTTGACACTAAAATTCACTGTTTTTATATTGTGGCAATAGGTATTTTTTGTATTTTACGTAGGTTGCTGTTAAAAGGTATGATGCAAATGTAACAGTATGTACGTATTCATCTGGAATGTCCTCTTAGATAAACTATGTGGTAGACTAGAAGTTATACTTCTTCGTCTTCCTCCTGCCCTGTTCCCAAGACTAGAAGTTATACTATTATGGTTAAATTATTATTTGAATCTCGTAAGCGTGCTGCAAACGCCCAAAATTGTCAAGTAGTTACGAGCTTTTTCGAAGCCGATTTTCCTACATTCATCACCATCTTACTACATTGAAATAACAAGAGGGATCACCTCGCTTTATATCCTTGATTTTCGTTGCCGGTTGCAGTTACCTTAATTTTAAGCTACTGTAGTACAGACTTATCAATAGTTTCAAAAGATAACGCGGTCTAAAATAAAGTCTTAACTTAAACTGTTATATCTTGGCTACGAACCAATAGTAACAGATTCATTAAGTCCAAAGCGTACTCTCATATTGAATCGCGATGGCTGTCCTCCAAAAGAGGCGTTTATGACGCCTTTTTTTTTCTGTTTAAACTTTTTTGTTGGAGGCTTCAGGTTAAAGACAATGTTGGCCGCTAATGTAAGAGAAAAATTATCTCTTTATTTTATTTATGATACCCTACCTAGTTATTGTAGTTTTAGCATCTTCCTTTGGAGGGTTTTGTTTGGTCATACGCTACCTGATTATAGGTTTCAATTCATGACAATGTGCAAAATTCGAGCGTAAATGTTTAATTAAATGACTTATCTTCTTAAATTGACATCCGATCAAAATACGGATATGGCATTTCCAAAAAGTTCTCGTTAATATGAAGCTATTAAGTAAAGTGCTGATAATATGAAAAAGATAAGTGTTGATATCATGAATTGTGTGTACCAGTGTACCTAAAGCTTCCTTCATAAACCTCATGTAGGTACATGCATCAACATTCATTACATAGTTTGACTATGACAAAACCTACCAAATTGAATTAATATTAGCAAGAAAATCTATATCTCACAAACATGAAGTCAGAAAACAAAGCCACAAGCTAAACACCCTAACACAAACACCATAAGCATGTGGTGTAATTATTTGTAAGCACCCTCATACGTCCTATTACAAGGGAGATAATGAAACTACACGTCATAGTGACGTCATGAACCCGTGATGTCTGACACTGGGAGATATTAGGCCCTTTGTGGCAAATATAAGGGTTGGTTATCAACGCCTGCCAACGCTATCCTAAATAAACGCAGATTCTATTAAGGAAGATGTAGATTAGATTCAATGTTTGTAAGGTCTGGTACCCAAAGATATAGGTATGTGAGACTGTTAAGACCTCAAATCGATCAATGATGAACTAGAAAGTATAGACAGAGGATCGTTTTGCTTTACATAAGATTTAAGATGAAATAATCAGAGCTGGTTAAAGAAGAATGTTGTTACATTGAAATCTTGTCAGTCTTTTTTGGGTCATATTACAAATGACAAAGCCCCAATTCAACGAATACCATTGTATTGTCAGGAATCTTTTTATAACATTTTTCACAGTCGCTGCTCAGTTTCAATTTGCTTTGTTTGTTATCTTTGTATTGTTTAGGAGAAAAATCCTGTATTTTTGTATTCTAGTTTTCCGTTGCAGCTTTCGGATTAATAGGAATCCTGCCGCTTGTTCCAACAATTATATCTGCAATGCGTGACTTGTATGTGGGATTATCTTCGTAGTTTATTACTAGAGAGTTTTATATGGTTTCACGCGTCGAGGAAACTACTTAAAATACTCGGATTAAGCTTATTCTTCTTAGGTTTTAATACTATGTAGGTACACACCTCTATCGATTCAGACTAAATCTAAAGAAAATTTATGATCATTGTATTCTTATCATTACATGCTTGATTGTCTTTTGTCTGTCAGTTTGTACCTAATTAGAGAATCAAGTATAGCCTATGTCGCACACAGGGTCTTGATTGAAAAGACAATTCTCAGTATTGGTTCTGTTCATTAAAGATTACCCCTTAAAGCCTTATCTTACAAAACTTTACCTCTTACGAAAATTGGTATAGCCGAGCATACCTTTTTATTATTTATATACTGACCATACCTACGAGTAAGCGTATAGGTTAACTTAATTTAATGTTCAACATTATTTTAAAAACAAAATTGCTTTCAGCTTAATTGATTTTGTATTTTCGATAACCACTGCAATGTTTGGGTTGCATGGTTAAAGAAACCGACGAAAATTAAACATTTATTTACTGCTAGGAATATTGGAGATTCATTGGAACAACGGAATTAATTCTTTGTATAATTTCACTTTATATAGGTACAGGTCGATATTCAGTATCTATTTCTGCCAAATAATAGAAAGGCAACTTGTGGCCAGTATCTATTTTAACAAGAAACGATTAGTTTACGGACAGTTCATTTGACACAAGTGTCATAGAGCAAACGTCAAGTAACTCCTATTCTTAAACCTTCTATAAGTATCCTTTCTTAATAGGAATTAGGCATTAATCTACTATTGGTGACAATACTCTTACAACGAGTATAGAAATAGCTAATATTTTTTGAATAACATTTACTTTGTATCTGTATATCCTCGAAGGGATAAAAGCTTAAGTTGTCCATATATTTGTCTACCTCTTGACCCTATTACAGTATAGAAACTTTACTTTATCGATCGGGACTTAGAAAGCCTTCTATTTCTTGTTTGCTATGTTAATAAAATTTTAGATATACCTACGCCTGTGTCCTTTTGTTAGCGTAATGGAATAGGTCTACAAAGTTTGACAGGTTATCTATTCCTTTTGATGATTACAATTCCAAATTAACTTTGAAACAAATCTATACAGACGGTTGATTATAGGTATATGGCTATTAATGAACAAAACATTAGGTAATGAAAAGGCCTCAGGGTTACGAAAATTGTAAGACAGGACTTAAAATTCATATTGTCATATACTTTAACCAAAATAATAATTTCGCAATAAAGAATATGACGAATAGTAGGTAAATAGATATTACATACAATGACCATGAACCCATTACAAAAGAAACATTAGCTGAACTCAACTGAAAATTGCCGTTCCGCATACCCAAAGGATTTCTAGTTCACGACAAAAATAATTCGAAAATAATTGACGATCGTTATTTGAAAGTTGTAATCAAGTAAACTCGTTAGTTGTACGCACGAAGGAGTTCCTAGTCAATGGCGCAAGGCGTGATGTATTATCTAATGATACATAATATCCTATTATTGGTAACTTGAGCCCTCCATTGGACCGTAGAGTTACGGAGTGTACACACGCAACAATGTATACTTTGTATTCTAAATTGTTGAATAGATCTTTGTTTTAATGTTGATATTGTTTTATGAGACTGACTTGGTTTATTGTTTATTCTAGTCCTTTTATTACATATTCTTTCTCTTTTTTTTGTTGATTCAGAAGATTGCGATATGATATGGCCAGTTTCCATTCTGGCATGCACTCTCTTATCTCCATTATATTTTATCTGATCATTCCATTTTTCTCTTTTCATCCTCTCTCTCCATAGGTCTAATTCTTCTATACCTATAAATTCAGGCATCATAAAATTAGGTCTTGTCGTAAGAGAAAAATATCTTATAACAGATAGATTTTTCGTCACAAGATGGATTCCACAAGGACAATGATAGATTAGATCCCCTGATACTCGAGATGTTTGACAAAACATTGAATTTTCTGCAGAAAAAATAGGACCTATTATTCTTTATTATATTTCCTACAAGATTATGAAAGCTCTTAGCCGTATTGTAGCTGAGTTTAATTATATTGCTGTTTAAAAACATGATAATTTTCTTGAGATAGAACTGTTTTAGTATGGCTTTAAGATTGAACTGTCAGCGTTGTGTCTTAACTAGGTATCCTTGCCTGTAGTACCTAACTTTTTGTTACGCTTAAAAAGTAAAGGTTGTACGCAGTGAGATGAAATTAAGATGGTAAGATCTAAAATGCTGTAAGACATGATAGTATCTCACAGTTATCCGAGTTAGTAGGACGCGAGTGTACCGGGGGAACAGCTTGTAGGCAATATCCCTGTTTTCACAATTCTAATAATATAATCGTGTGTGGAAAATACGCGACATTATATTAACATTTCCGTAGCGCATTCCACTGAGTTTGTATTAGAAATTCTTCGCTTTTTTGTAATGCTTTAGGGTTTACACGCTTTCAAAATAGCAGCTTGATATTTATTAGTGTTGTATTTCCGTGCTATTAGAGTTTTTGGTCTTGTTTTTATGTCAAGGTGTTGATTGAAATGCTCTTATGAATTTCCTCTATAGTCCCATTAAAAATGCATAAATATAACTATAATAACTTACAAATATTTATAGCCCATAATATACCTCTGAAATCTCTCTCAATTTCTGTTTTAACGTACTGATATTTCGCAGCAAGTGTAAGACCACAAAGAAAATATAGCAAATAAAAACGCATTGCGGTAGTTTAAGACAGTTTCAGATTCATTTGTTTGAACCCTACCTCTTAGCGCAACAAATTCCTGACCTTCCAGGCTCCAGCCAAATGTTACTGCGTACTGTAAGAAACACTGCACATTTATAAACAGTTTAGCCATGGCCCGATGCCTAACCTGCAATTTTATGTACTCGGGAAAAAAATATCTTAGATTTTCTTCCGATTTTGTTATATTCTTTCCAATCAGAGGTTTTGTCGTGAGACTAGCTTCTGGCTGCATTTCCGCCGAATCTCCTTCGTGCACCCAGATACAAAATAGTATGTCGCCTTACTTGATAAATTATGTGTATGTAGTTAGTAAGATTGTGTTGAAACTCTTCAGCTTTATACGATTTTTTTTATTTATCACCCACGGGATAGTTTTTGCTTTGGAAAGCACCTCAAAGTTATGGCTATCATTTGTAGATCTTGCACTGGCGTCATAGCCAGAAACTCTCACCGAGAGGTATTTGTGCTACCCGGTAACTGGGTTGTAGAGGTCAGATACGTAATAGCCCACTGCATATAATGCTCAATCACCATCGACTGTATTTCAACCAACCCCAAGACATACATACAAAAGATATGCTTAATGACTTTTTAATTATGACTTAAATTAAAAATATCAGTTTTTAATATTTGTGGCTCATTCCACTTACGCATATGAAATATTTCAGACGTTGTTTTCAGTGCTCACTTAAGCCCCTACCACACGGACCGCTGATAATGCATTTCCATTAACAGGTGGCCCGTCCATCGACCGGCTCACTAATTAATTCTAGCACTTAACTCTAGCTTTTATATAACATAAACAACCTTTTTGGAGTTTAATTTTAGTGTTTATTTATGGAAAGTGTGAAATGTGGCATACCGGGTTTTTTTCAAAAATTCAAACATCATCAATCATCATCACCAATATAATTGATAAATGGGTTGTTTTTGGAACTGTCTGTGGAACTCATTGTAAACCTTCATACGCTTTCGATTCTGTGATTTTTCATAATATTTAGTACATCCATTTTGTTTACCCAACTACTTATGTTCGAAAGATTGTCTAATAAAATGGCTTTGGTTGTCTAACCCGTTGTATGCCGCAGATATACGCGAGACGCAATTGATGTTCTATTGTTTTATAATTAACGACATATGTTAGCCATGTTTTCCACTGCCCTTGTCTTTTATTTGTTTCATTTAGCCCAGAGTTTTATACTCAGTAATACCAACCTCACAACGGAACGAGGCTGCATAAAAAAGAGTTCCGTCCATATCTCCAAAATAACCAATAAGTTACCATACGTTTTGACCTCCTGAAGAAACAGTGAAGAAAACCGCTTTGAAAAGAAAATTTTGTCTGTCTGTTATATTGGTAGGACTGGTATATAGAAAGTCGCTACAGACCCAAATCATATCTAAGTCAGTTCAGTAGTTTATCCATGAAAGTGTTACATACAGAGTTACTTTGTGTATTAGTTAGGTACTACTATTATGTACTTCTACTTAAAGGCTTCCTTGCAATCTACTCAGCTCAACAAAGCAGGCCATTCAAAACTGTCTTACTGTGTGGCCTACTTCTAAGATAGTAAAAATCCAATATTATTAGAATTGCATCCCATTTCACTAGATCTAATATTGTGTAGGAAAGTGACCTACATGTTTGAATATCACCTCTGCTTACAACCTTGTTCGAACACATTTAGGTATTTGTTTTATGATTTTATCTCCGTTTTATCGACAAACCATTTAACTTTTGATACGCCAGCTTTTCAGCTTTTATTATCAACCATAATCCGAAAATATCTGCTACTTTATTCGCTGAAAATATCTATCGCAAAAATAGACACAACATTTTGTTGTATTAAACATGAAGCCATTTTCTTTGACGAGCCTGTTTAAGCAAAACGACAGCTAAACGTCGTACGCAGATATTACGAATAACGCTTCGTTTATTCGACGATAACCTGCAAGTAACTGAAGTCTATTATTGAGAATTATTTACGCCGCGAGTGGACACGCCCATCTTACCGCGGTTAGCTCGTAAACGTACGACAACAAACACATTATTGCTACAACCTTATAATTTATGTTCCTATTCATTCATAATAAGTAACAACTGAAACACAATTTTCTTTGGAGATAAAAATGAAAACAAAAAAATATGGAAAGCGTTGAATGGCCGCGTTGCGTAACGGAATACTATTTTCAGTGGCCCAAACCGTGAGCGGATCAATGAAACGGCGTCAACCGCGCCATCTAGCGTCGGGTAGCGGGCATCGAACTCTGCTTCGTAACCTAGTCTAGACATTCTAAAAATGTGTACGAGGAATTAATCAATGTCTCTCGGGGATCGTATATGTGTTGGTTGCTCCGGTAATGTGTTATAGATTACTGTGACGGATTAAATTTCCAATGAGTTGGAGTGATGCTCTTGCTAGTGCATGCTTGTTTAATTAATTAAATGGAATTTTAATTTCTCATGCAGATATCGAGCACGTACTGAATTTTTGAAAAATATCCTCATAAGACATGGAAAATCGTGTTCATACATTTTCAGTTACACTAAATAATTTGGCTTGAAGAACCTGCACTTTCGAAGCGCAGAATATTTAGCGAGGGTTCGTTATCAACACAATATCGACAGTCTCTAATAAATCTTCCAAATATTCTCTAAAACATTTCGTACCCGAACTAAACTTATGAAACGACAATATTTCACGAAAGTAAACCCGAGTCGTTGGAGATTTATGAGAAAGTAGCTAAACAGTTGAAGTCAGGCCCTGGTTATACTCCAGAAATAAACCGACGTTTTGCTGGCAAAATATTTCCTGAAACACCGCCATATTTCCTACTACGAGGCTCGAAGAGGCTGTTCACGTGCCACTACCCAAGATGGCGTCTATATTAAAGTGACAGCTAAGAACGTTACATTCGAAAATGCTAGTTGTAAAGCAAAGTTTCACAGGAATTTATTTATTCAAAATGCAAAGCTTTATAGTTTCGTAAATATTTAATTAAGACACAAACGTACAACTGTTTTAATTAGAAGCTGCGAAGATTAATTAAAAGTTTTAAGTGAGACGGGCAACGTGTTAAAACAATCTAACAGTTTTGTTAAGGAAATGGTGTTTGCTTCTGATTTTATATTCACGAGTGAATTACAAATAGAATGAACGAACAAAGCTGAATGCACCACAAATGCATTTACGGAGCGTCGTATACAATCTGTTACGTATTGTTATACATGCCAAGTACGGGCCTCGTAAAATCGATACCACGATCACTGGGATACTAGACGGAGTTACGAGAGAGGGGTGGGAGGCTGGCGCACCCCCCACTCCCCGGCCACGGGCGCTGGGAATAATCAGCTGTCATTTTACGTAATTTAAATTTTATCCCACTTGTTACCCATTTAGTTCTGGATAAGAAAGCGGTTCCTTCAAATGCAAATGCTTATGATTGAGCCGTTCGCTTAAGAATGCAAATGAGTTTAGTGACCTTGGTTTGGTTAAGTTTTTTCTTGTGTCGTAATGGGAAAAGCAGTTCGTTTGGCTTATAGCCAGGGTGTACTTGAAAGTGGAAGTTGTGAGCTCATTAGTGAGCTAGTTGTTCATGACATCAGACATGGCCCAGTTTGCGGCTTTGCTTAGATTTCCTCCGTATGATGTCATGAGAGCAATTGAAGGCTTCTTCGTTGTTTGACACAGTTTCTTAGTTCTTGCGAAGATGTGAAATGGAATGAAATTGAGGCAATTGCGTTTATTGTGTTAGCAGTCTAGTATTTCAGCAATCTTGTCTCGCAATAACTTTTAATTTTATTTGCTTGCTTCTAAAAATAGAGCTACAAAATTATGTAGACCGTGATAAAGTCCCTACTTATGTTAATGCAAATATGATATTTGCAGAAGAAGTATTTGCTATCGTTTATAAATGAATCCGTTTTCATTTGCAGATTAGTTAACTATTAGCTATAAAGTCACTCAGATATTAATATCTCAATTTTAACTACCCTAAAATTGTCAAAACCCACACACCCACCACAGTGCATCAATCTGTATTCCATCAGTGAAGTCTTCAGAGCGATCTCAGACCTACGTTAGGCCAACAGAACTACCCCGGAGTCCTCCCCTCCCCCCTCTTCTAACAGTGGGCGTTAACCCTCACCTCAACATGGCATGTGTAGGAATAATCACCAGTCACTTTACGTAATCTGAACGCCTGACGATCTGCCACATGCATGCAGTAAATTAGTCAGGAGTGGAAAATAAATCATATGCTAGTTTTTCTTCTGCATTTTCTTCAATTATAGTAACTATTTTCCTACGAGTAACTAATTGGTTCTTTAATTTTTCGCTGCAATTTTGTCAGTCATGGGTTTATGTGTTATGCGGATCCCCCTTTCGGGCATATAAAAGAATTGACGACTATTTAAAAACCTCCTCATAGTTTGAAAGAAAAGGATATTTCCAAAAAACGGAATGAAAAATCCGCTATTCTATAATTTTGTTTATATAAGGAAAGATATGAACATATTACCTATAAATAATCAGTTACGGTTGGTTAGGCATGGGATCGAGATCAAGGTTAGGATCGAGCGTGCGTAAAAATTGACACGCGTCATACTCCCTTCTACTCGTAAAGCTAATCGGATGAATTGACGAAAAATGAGACTCTGTGATATACGATGCTAATCTTCATGAATGAAAATACGACAACAATATAAAAGGATTTTTATTTGTTTCACTTCATATTACGTTTCATAAAACTTTCTCTAAAACTCACCCTTTACGTTATCTGATAAGCTAGGTTAATTACATAATTCTTCAACAATTTTATTTTTAGCTCTAACGGCTAACTTAAGTTAGCTAGTTAATTATACCGCTACGACGCCATGACACAATATTTTCCCAACATTTCTTTTTGCTTACATGGAACTTACCTTAGCTTATGCTTTGACGCTTTTGATTTACTACCGGCTTTGAAAGCTAAAATATGGATCGCTTATAGAGGGGTAATGTGTAAAAACTAACGACCTCCCAAAGGGATAATTTGGAAGGTATACTTTTAAAAGAAACTATCTTTTACCTTTCCGTGCCCGTATCATCATCTTTACAGTCTTCCTCAGCTTACTGTCAGCGACCAGTCCAATAAGAGCTAGTACTTTCATACATGGAGCGACAGCCTTTCTCCCTTCTATCATCCTCTCTGACCTCCACTTCCCAGTTACCAACCGAATGTTCTGATTCATCTTGATTAGAGTGCTTGTCAGAATTTCTTTTAACTACTACTATTCTGCTCAAATGGCTCGGAAGTTGGAAGATTCTCATTATGTCATAGATCACCCATCCACAGCGCTAATTATAGCTTTGATCCGTCGACCTTTTGCGGATTGCTGCATGGCATTAAAACTATTTAAATTGGGTCTTAACACAACCATGAACGTTTGATTCAAATAAATGATCGTAAGCCTTGAAAATATCGATTCGGTTGAAATTAAGGAGCAAATGGGGCGTAGGGACGTGAAAGGGTCGCACAGGTGGCGGACTGGTTGACTGTAGAAAAGCGGATAGCGGAGCAAGCGAAGCAAAACTACCTTATACTTTTTATGTTTCGATTGGAAAATGAAGAATAATAAAACCAACAACTTAAACAGTAATTCCAGCTCTTCCACTGTCCGTATTTTTATTGCCCCACTGCAGAGCACAGGCTCTCATACTGAGTATACTAGGAATGAGCGTTAATCAGTCATCGTGCTTTTAAGAGGCTGGTTGAATCATCTTGTCTAACATATATGCCAAACTTAGAAGCAAACCGATATTTTGTGTACGTGCATTTTATGGTCTTAGATTATGACAATTTTCGACTTCCATAAGGACATTACCAAATTCTCATTCAGTACCTACAGCTGCAAAAACGCGTTTTCCCAGCACTGTATTTCACCCCAACCGAATGTTGTCGACTCATGTTCCGCATTCCCTTACATTGTTATTAGTTGGTCTATGTGGATTGTGGATGTTTCCTACACAAATATTTTTGCTGAACCACCACTACACACATGCTTTTGATTTATTAAAACGTTCAGCGTTTTGTTTATCTGCTACCATGTATTTTGTTGCCAATCTTTTTAAGGCTCCGCATTTTGTACACTTGTCCAGGTACGATCGTTAAAGAAACTGGTCTAATAATGTTCTTTTCTAATTATTTTGTTCTTTTTATCTTAAATATATATTACCTTTCTCCTTACTAATGTCATTTCATTTACCAAGATTTGTTAATTATAAATGGTTCCCATTCTCCAAGAAATTTCTTGGACTTTAACAGATTTTAACTTCAATTTTACCTCTCTAATAGTATTAAAACTATTTCACAAATAAAGGTTGGCTTTTCTATTCAATACCTCCTTCGCTTTTATTATATACCTAATGTGATTACTTCTTACATAACAACCCAAGGATCCCTCTGAAAGCCCCATTGTCCTTATTAATACGAAGTTCCTCAAGGATGAAATAAATCAGTATTATGATAAAGGTCTTAAACATAATATGAGTTTATTATGAACGTACGATTCTTCGTCTTCAATTTCGCACAGAATTAGTTCACATGACATCATGACCGTAATATAATAATTAATGTAGGCGGTCAGGAGATATACTTGAAGACTATTATAATTTAGAAGCTGTAGATATTGAGGATTCACGTAAAGAGTAATTATTATTGTCCAATAAAGAAAATTTAATCAAAATTTATTTTTACATTTGGATTTAGAGTCTCGTTCACAATAGTCTCTATAAGGCAAACGTCTAACGATTTTCGATTGCATCTTTATAAAACCATTCATCTGTGACAATTTTTGTTCTCAAATGTAAATTGATTTTATTCTCAAAATAGAAATCAAGAAATATCTATACTTAGACTCTCTTACTATCGTACTTTATATCTAGAATATTACTTCATCATAGATTTGCCAGATGATTGCTATTTTCATTTAAAACAATACCTGCCTTCCCTTAGTAATTGATATCAAATCTAAAATCAGGATTCTCCAATTAGTAATTAATAATGTTGTTTTCTGTTATGAAGGATGCTTCCTCCGATAAATCTTTTAATATCATTTCAGTAGGCGTCGTGTTTACTGCTTTAGAAGTATTTTCTACTATTGCGTTGATGTTATCTTATTTATTTGATATTATAAATAGATTTGTTTATTGGTGCACTTAAAATCTATTTTGTAGATGTAACGTTATTAATTTTCTGTTTGTGTTATATTAAGAAGATTTTATCGGTGGGTGGTCTTTTCCGTGATATCTGTTTAGTTTTTTTATAGTTTTAAGTACTTTACATCGGAAGTAAATGGAGTTTTTAACCCCATGAGCTCTATGCATAGATTTAATTAAACTTATCTTGGCAATCTATTACAGTTTTCAAATACATCTATCTTTCTCATCTCATATTGACACTCCAAAACCATTTTCAGACAAAACTTAAGACGTCAACTCCACTCAAAAGCTAAGACCACTTAGCAATTCTAAGTGTTCTACTCCAAGCTTAGGTCACATTGAATAACGAAATAACAGCTGAACAATAATCTGATATATGAGTTACTACTGCTATCATTTATTATGCAGATTGTGTAGCCACGGCGTGGGTGAGTTACATAGCCGGTTCAACTAAGGGTCACTTAGGGCTAAGTCAGTATTAATTTATGAACGCTGGTACTTTGTTGGTTGTTGCTCCTTTTATTTGATGTGTGATTAGGTTGTAAATAAGGGTGGGGTGCATTTTCTATGGCTTCGTAACGGTGTTATTGACGTCATCTTTGCTGTATGAAATGCCAGTGCTGTTAATCGCTTTTTGGATTTTAGTATCGGAACATTTACAAGCATCTAGAGGATCAATGCAATTGATATTAAGATTGATCCAACAGATCATACCTATCAAACGATGAGAGATATAATTTGAGATGATAAAAGAGTAGCAAGTTTGGTAGCTATACTGATATTCAAACTCTTACCATAAAACACGTTCCAGATACAAAGCTATCCCATAAAATCTAACAAGCCCACCTTCCTCGTAAAAATCAAATAGACAGCCGATCGTTGCGGTTGAAAAATCCCGTAACCTACGCATCCGAAATCGGAGATCGCAACGATAAATATTACATACATTGCGCAGTCAGATACAGAAACTAATAAAACTGTACTGTTCAGGACGTAAACGGAATACAAAATGGTTGAAAGTTACATGGGTTCGTCGGGTTCCCACGGCCATATCATTTACGACTGCTGAAAGATATGTTAGGTTCTAAAATGGTTGTTACTTCACAAGGTTGAGGTTAAAGCAAATAACTAGACAGCAGTTTATTGACGGGAAATTGATAGATACATTGTAAAAGACCATCGTTTTTATTTTAATGAATCGGTTTTCAGAAAACTTATTGTACATTAAAATAGTTATAACTTGGGCTGCTTTCTGTACTGGTGTTTTGCATGATTACTATGGGTCTAAATACTGCATTCCACATATAATTACCTCTACAATCACTACTCCTTTCATAATTCATAAACACTTGGCCGGCTTCTAAACATCTCTGTCAGCGGTTTATCTATTCATTTCCCTTAAAAATTTAATTGTGAGAGAGTTTAAAGCACCTGAGACAGATGAAGTACTTTCGCACTTGCAAACACGTACCGTTCTAACACCATTGACACCATTGAATAAGAGAAAAGTAGTGACGAAATAAAAGAAAATCGCGCTCATTTAGTTTCCGAGGGCTCTCAAATTAGTGCCTCCGCTAAATGTAGTTACAGAGTATAAGCAAAGATCACATAATTATAACTGCAATTCATATGGTTTCATAATTATTCATGATGGTTTCAAAATAGAACTGACGTTATTATTCTCTACTTGAAGTTTCGCTTCGTGCACATTAGGAATGTCTGAAATCTAAGTTTGAGCTCGAAATGATATTTTGAAATACGTTTTGAATCCAGACATATAAAGTGCTAGATTTATGGCTGCAATATTCCTTGTAATATGCCACTTGTAGCCGTTCTTATATATCATATATTTTGCTAAAGAGATGATGATGTAGAGTTAAAAGCAATAGATTATGGTGATACTTTGGTAGAACAAGATTCGGTTTCTAAGAGTTCTATTTCGGAAATCGTAACAGTAGCTGATGTTTTGGTTAATCATGATATCGTTAAGAAAGGAACATTGATTTCAGCAATAGGCAGTAATGAAGGGAATAACAATACAAATAATTATAAAAATATAGTGAAAGAAAACCAGGTATTCGTTAAAAATAACTAAGTAGTTGATGGTGATGTAAATACACTGCAGAAGAACATTAAAGAATTCGTACTAACTATAAACACAAAAGTTTATTTCACAAATAAAGAAGCTTTCAATGTACTGAAATGTTTGAATTTAAGATATTTATATTTGGAAAGCAAAGTTCTGATGCCCGTCTTTTCGTTCAAGTAATGACACCGTAAGTGGGTTGCGTAACTTGTAATTCTGAAATATTTCTTCAACGTCCAAAGATAGATGGATGGAAAAAGAAGCGAGGAAAAGATAAGGTCAAATTTCAGGAGAATTTTGTGAGGCACTTAGGTCTACATCTTAAATTGTTACTTCGAGTTGGTATGGGTTTTAAGCTTTGTGATATTCTTATGGTTATCAATGAGTCTTGGGTTTCGTAGTTAAATGTGTTTCAGATAAAACTTACTTCATTCTCTTCAACTCTTTTTATTCAGGTCAGTTGGTTGGTCTTACAATTCACAGCCCACCGAAAGTCCCAAATCCTCGCCTTATTTGGTTTTGACATAAGAACGATTAATTTTTACATTGAATAATTAACCAAAAACCAAATAAATGCGATAACCCCGATTGCGTGTGTTCACTCCATAATAAAACTATTACTTACAGACGAATAAATCAAACCAAAATATTTGGTGGCATAAAGAATTTTAATTTCTCAAACGTATTTGTTACATGTGAGCAATATACCTACTGATATATAGTTAATGTGAAATAAACGACTTCTGAACATAACACGACCAACTAATATTGAACGGCTATTTATATTGTTGGGAAGTTTCTTGGCTTTCAATGTAGGTTGAGACTACAAACTTTTTACTTAGATCCTGGTTAGTTTTGGACTATGATGAATTTATTTCGCCATCAGTTTTGCCGACGTCAATTGTCTAAGTTTTACTCTGCTTCCAAATACTAATGTGCAATTCAGGTAATTTGGTTTTGAACCTAACACAGTCTCTAGAATATTGTAATTCACTCTGTTCTTATCCTCAGTAGAGTTCCTTCTACATAAGAACACTACTGCGAAAAACAGTTTTCTGCAAAAATCAACACGTTCCCGTGTTTCTACTTCAGTAAATATATTATGGAGTAAGAAGAAACATACGTGATTTCCTAGAAACGTTAGAAGCCACACAAAGAAAACACGTGTTCGTTTTAAATATTTGTGTTACATACATTATAACGTAACATAATACCTATATCGCTTGTTGTCAAAAACAAAATGGTTTTTTGACTAAGACTACTTAGGCTACTTAATAAAAAGAACTAGTAGTGGCAATCTAGTAATCTAAAGTAGTTACCGCTACTAAAAGTGTAATTTGTCCACAGAAACAAGCTATGCTGGTACGACAACTAGAAGAAGAACTAAGATTGCGCATGAGACAACCCGCTCCTGAATTACAACAACAGCTGGAAGCCTTATTCTCCGAGAACGAACACCTGCAAAGAGAGATAGCCATATTGAGAGATACAATAAAGGTAACACAAACCATATACTAGCACTACATACAATAATTGGACATGTAATGCTCCGAGATTCAGAAATACAAAATTTACTTTGTGGTCATACGAGACTGGCTTACGTAACTTTCTAAACTAACGTGGACTGAGAAAGACAGTGATGCTACTACGAACAATCTTATTTAATATTTAACAAACCAATTTCATTTGCAAACAGGAACTAGAATTGAGGATTGAAACACAGAAACAAACGCTCCAAGCCAGAGATGAGAGCATCAAAAAATTACTCGAAATGCTCCAAAACAAAGGGATGGGTACGTAAATTAGTTAATCTAAATACTTTTGTATTTAACGTCTGCTGTGGCTGCTTAGCAGAAGTAAATCTTCCAATAACTTTCAGGTAAAGAAGAAGAACGCCAAATGTTCCAACAGATGCAAGCTATGGCCCAAAAACAGGTAACTGTCGTAACATTATACAGTGTGTCTTGTACGCATGTCATGGGTAGCAAAATTTCTAATGTGCATCTAGTATTTTGAATGGTTTATTGGAAATTTTGTTACGCCCTGTAGTTATTTCCTGCACTGTGTAGCTTAGCTGTATTTTGTGCACGTCACTCTGCTTCCTTATGTATTTATGTATTAGTGTTGTGAACCACATGGGCGTTTTATTTTGTGATACCTTTATCATCGTCACTGTTTCTGTTAGAGTTGCTCTTGATAGTTTCATTTCATTCATTTCTTGACTCTTGAGCCGAATGTGACTGTCGCGACGCCTTTTTATGTACTAACTGATCAATCACACTCGTTGGCTTCATAAAAATCTTTCTCGAATCTCGCTTCTCACTCCCACGGTCTTTCAATACCTTTCTGTGACACTGTCAGAGCTTGAGTCCCGAGCACCAATTTACCTTTTTCTTATTCCCTTTTCCTGCCACCTACACGTCGACGATACAAAAACAAATATTTACTTAACTTTTTTAAATTTGATCCAAGACGTATTATGACTAATTCGGCCTACAACACAAAAATGAAAAACATAAAAAAATATATCGACACGAACACAAACTTAATCACGACATTGCATGTTTAGCAGCTCATTATGTCCCCGTCACATGAACCTTAGAGAAGACCGTCTCGTATAAATTTTATTGGACATTCAGTTTGAGCAATCATTGTTTTTAGAAGCAAAAATTTAATTTGTACCGCCTTCACCTGGGGCTGCGTCGCGTCGATGGCGATTAGTTTGTCGTGTGCCGCGACCGTGGCGGTTAGTCGCAGTAGCAGTATCGTGTCGCGTCCGACCGGCACGCAGCCCCAGCAGGCGCGACGAGACGCTCGCCGGTCGTAGGTAGGTTGTATGTTGAGCGGAGCCGCCGTCGGTGCGCGGCGGCGGGCGGCGGCGGCGGCTGACCGACTCGCGTGACTGGCAGGAGCTCAAGGCGACGGCGGACACGCTGCGGGCGCTGCAGGTGCAGCTGGAGCGCGCGCTGGCCGCGGCCGGCCTGCCGGGCGGCAGCGCGGGCGCCACGCTCACGGCGGTGCTCGAGACCAAGGAAGCGCGCATCGCCACGCTCGAGCGGCAGGTCGCCTTGCTCGAAGGCGAGCTGGCCGCGCTCGTGTCGCCGCCGCCGCCCTCGCTCGCGCCCTCGCACGCCTCGCTTTACGATAAGGCCGACCCTCCCTTCAAGAGACAAGTAAGTTTTCTGCTGAACGACGTGCGCGTGATGAAGGACGGGCGCCTCAGCGCGCCGCCGCCGCCGGCGCGGCCGCCGCGGCCCGCGCTGCGCTCGAGCCACGCGCATCCCCGCGCCTCGCCCTACTATAGTGCCACCACTCTGTGACTCCGTCGCCGACGACCGACGAGTACCGTGTCAATTTCTCGCTTTAAGTCCGAACTTAGCCGAAATCGTCGCCGACTGTGTTGACTCGTAATATTTTTATGTAAACTTGTTCGTTGTTAAAGCTATTTTTATTAAAATAAGAGGAATTATATTCTTGAAAGATGTCGATTTAAATATTTTTGTTAAATAGGGCCTTAGACAAAGCGAATATATAAATTTAGATGTAAATTGTATGGTTAGATGAAACATGTGAGGTTGATTACGTTGACACCAAAATTGACGATTTAGAGATAGACTGTTATGAAAATAAAGACTGTCGAGGTCGAATGCATCGAACGATATATTACCCTCATGGCAAGGTTTCTGTGAACCTCCTTGATCGTTTTCTGATTTGATCATGTTGTGCTTTCGGTGTTGATCGCAAGTCATCGTCCAGTACCAGCTCCAGCTTGTCCCGCGTCACCCGTCATCAACATCAACTAGCGTAGCCCATCACGACCCGACCTCTGTCATGTAGTGGTCATGTCTCATCAGACTTCTCACGTACGGTAGATAAGTGTATCACAACGTAGACGCCCGTGCATCTAACGATGTTAACTGTCGAACTACTTTTGGTACTATTAATTAATTAACTATTTTCATTAGATATTGGATGACTGGAAAACTTTCTACCGACCCTCATCGAGGCTTCAGATTTCCATATTTATTAGTATTTAGTATAGAAAGTTTTCCAGATGTAAATATCCATTTACTATTTGATGATTCGTTACGATTTTTAAATATTTATATATGTCGATGAATACGATTTATGATTGCATGTCGAATATTTGAACGTGTGAGAATATCGAAATGTCTTCCATGGCACTGCTCTTATCTCGTGTTCAATATTATAGTGCTGGAAACATTTCGTGCCGTATAACTAACTAACCAATATTGACATAAAAAGCTTGCGTCGCTTGTCATAACCTCGGTACTAACGTCACTAAGTTAACCAGTATATTTAACGATCATTTATGGATCAGTATTATTGAGTAGATTGAAGTTTTTAACATCAGTATCATTTCCGCCATCACTATTGCCTCCGTAGATAGTTTCTTTGGTTTATCTATTTGTGGAGTCTTCCATTTCTGGTGTTCTACTAACGATATGTTTGGATTTATCTAATTCTATACCGACTTTTGGATGGATGGTGAAATGATGAGCAGCTGGACGAGTTCCGGTTGGAGATCCAGCGGCGAGATCAAGAGATCCTGGCGATGGCCGCCAAGATGAAGGCCTTGGAGGAGCAGCACCAAGACTACCAGCGCCACATCGCCGTGCTCAAAGAGTCGCTCTGCGCCAAAGAAGAACATTACAGTATGCTGCAGACCGACGTAAGTTATCACGTTCTAACAAGCCAAACATCCTGTACATTCTCACATTATCTTGCTTACTGAGATAAAAAATCACACAGAACAAATCGAGTGGCACAAACACAATGAATATACAAGTAGTGACGCACTATCGATTTACATTGAAATACAGGACCTGCCTAACTCATGACTTTTTGTTAACTTCAAAATAGACAAAGAACTACTACCATGCACAGGTGGAAGAACTGAAAGCCCGGTTGGATGAGAAGAGTAGACTAGTGGAGAAGAAGACGGCGGCTGCGTTGTCAGCGACGCACGAGCTCGCTGAGCTCAGAGACCACTCCGAAATCAAGGATCGGAAGATCAACGTGCTGCAACGAAAGGTAAATAGGACATTCAAATGTTGGAGCGTACCGTAGAACTTAAAAAAGGTATAAAAAAAGGATTCAATTGTTGAGGGCAAAGAACTGAAGCAAAATAAATATAGAATGCTACAACAAACACAAATGATGAATGATAGATCGTATCGCTGAAACTATCGCATAAATAAATTGAATCCTTTTTCTAACGTCAATTAATTTCAAATTAGTGATGAAATATTGTTGGTTTAAACGATTTTTGCTATTCTATGTTATTTTGTACTGCTAGCTATACTTTGCTTGGTTATTTTAGTTACAACAAGCTCTAGTATTTTATGCACTTAAGACTGAATCTTCATTTACTTTCCGTATGTTTTGTGTTTGTATTTATTTAAGTCTATATATTATATGTAAAACATATTTTCTTTTGAATAATGTTTTATTTTCTTTGTATTAAATGCAATCTCGTAGGTATTTGGGGAAAACTTCCACAGTTTAGTATAAACATTCACGTTAAAGTCAAATATTTCACGAAAGTTATCAATTCCCCGCACAAAAGCATAAAAATGGCATATTTCTGTGAAATCGTGAACTGATTTCAAAATATGCATTCGATAATCGCTCAGTCGACTGCACTGATCCCATCACGATATAAGAACATTAACATCAAAGGGAATAAGCTATAGCAATCGAGTGGCGGTTCACCCGATTTGTGTCCATTTCGATTCTCCAATAGTCCGGATTCGAACACTACTGAATTATTAATGTACTAGGAAGCAGCAATACTAACAATTACCTTAATTCCTATTACCAGACAGTTCCATCGAAACGTTTCGTTGGAACATTTCCTAATAACAGTTTACGAGTTACAAACAAATCGAATTGTATTCGGTTGGTTATCGATTGTAATAATTAGCACTCGATAGAAATTTGTCTTACGTCCGTGGTATAAATAAAGTTCTTGTAAGCAAAATTTAATTTCATTATCGCCAACACGAATACCTGCGTAGGTCGATACAGACTCTAATCCAATTAATTACTACTCAAATACGTGGCCCATTTAGTTGGTTAAAGCATTATAAGCTGTACCTTCCAGTATTTTGGATAATCTACCTAATTTTGATTACTCAGCGTTAAGCAACTTCATTGGTAGTTACGTTGATTGCTTGAATATTATTTGTATTATGTTTTGTAATTAGAACTATCTTATGTACTCGTTTAACAGTAATTATAATTATTGTATGCCTATCTATTTATGTTTTATTTTGTGAACGTGTGTATTATGCTAGTGTTTTTAGTTTATTTTGTTCGTGTTTTATTTTGAAGGTAAGCTTGTTTTTTTTCTTCTTAAAATACTGTATGTATTATCATATCTATTTGCACATTACATTACACACTAATCTGAAATCGTTTTACACCCCAAAATGTTTTCAGATCGAAAACTTAGAAGATCTATTAAAAGAAAAAGACAACCAGGTCGATATGGCTAGAGCTAGACTGAATGCCATGCAAGCCCACCACTGTTCTTCCGAAGGCGCGCTTTCCTCCCTAGAAGAAGTAATAGGCGATAAAGAGAAACAAATTCAACAACTCAGAGAACAAAGAGATCGAGCTGAACACGAAAAAAATGAAGAACGAGAGTTACATGAAAGAGAAATAGCTGAATACAAAATGAAACTCCATGCCCTAGAGAGTGAGGTTGAAAAACTTGGTGCTAGGCTCGAAAGAGCTCAAGCTGAGAAAGACCGCCTTGAAGCTAAGTTAGAAAGTTCACAATCAGAACTGGGCAAGTCCAAAGCAGAGTTAGACAAAGCAGCCAGTGAGGTCGGCAGGTCTGGAGCAGATTGGGAAGCAGCAAAACAACGCTTAGCTAGACTCGAACTCGAAAACGAAAGACTTAAACACGAACTAGAACGGTCTCAAACAACATTTGGCAGAAGCACTTTAACAACGTCACAAGAATTAGACAGAGTGCAAGAGAAGGCTGACAAGAGTGCTGCGGAGCTTAGACGAACTCTTGCTGAATTAAGAGTGACTCAAGCTGATGCAGAAAGAGCCAGATCGGAAGCTAGTGGACTGCAAGACAAACTAGAGAAGTCCCAAGGTGAAGTTTACCGTCTTAAGGCCAAGCTTGAAAATGCACAAACTGAACAGGACAGCCTGAAGGAAGAATATGATCGGTAAGTGATGTGACATTTAAACCAACTTCCCTTTAACATATTTTCCTATAAACAAGCAAAATAATAGGTCGTTATCGTAAGACACTCCTCAAAGTTGAAGCACGCACTCACTTATTTATCTTCATCCAATATCGAAGAGTTAGCGAAACTTTTCTCGAGATGAGTCCCAACAAACACTTAAAGCTGTGTTTATAACTCTTTAGTTAAGGAACTCCTTATACGAGATAAAAATATCTTCATGTTTTTTTTTATTAATAGGGTGCAATCATCAGTAAGTCGTCTCCATTCTGAGCGGGATAAGGCAGTGGCAGAGTTAGATAAGGCTAGAGAAGAGCTAGAACGAACTCAGGCGACTCTAGGCAAGGCCCAACTACAGCAAGACAAACTTCAGGCCGCACTCGACGCTGCACATTCGGAGATCGACAAACTTCAAGAGAAGCTCGATAAGGCTGCTGCTGAAGTTAGAAAGGTGAGTCTTTATGACAGTTTAATAGCTTTCGTGGAAAAAAAACTAATATTGTCAATTCTCATAACACTATCATATAAAGGATAGGAAACCAATAAGACATCGCAAGTTTTTGAGATGGAATTGAAGTTATCAGAACTAACTACTAACTACACTGAAATTGGAATAAACACTCCAGCTAAAAACACATTTATAGTAGCTCGAATTATTCTCGTCTACAATTATATGAAACCGCGGCTTATTTCATAAGCAGCACTTGAATTAAACACTTGTTATGGTTATGAATACTAAGTGCTGTTTTTCCGTCCACATTTTACAACAAAACTTCCCTTGGAAATAATTAAGTCATAACATTTAAAATGGTTACATTTTCAAAGTTAACAATTCCTTGCTCGACCCTATAATAGTCTGGAGGAGAATATAGGTTAACGTTTGCATATTAAGTAACAACTTTAGTACCTATCAAAGAGTTTTATGGGGGTTAAATCGTAGTAAGCCATAAAGTACTATTTGTGATCACCATATTGCTCGTATTTCATATACTGATAACTTTAACATAAAAAATGATCAACTGGATACATTAGAACACATGAATTAAACAAAAGAAGATCTAGTACAAATGAACCGTAAGAATATAAACGCAAAGATTTTACCAAAGCAGCCAAAACCCATAAACCTAGCTCTGTTAATTCCAATGCTAACAATACACAAACATTTATCACCTTGACTTATAAACTGAGAGCTGTCTAGTTTCAAAGCATCATGTTCGAGAAATTATCTGAAGTGTGGTCATAAATTTTGTTCAAAGTGCGTCGACAGCATTTATGGGTGGTTCTACATAAAGTGAGCGTGGTTGATGTAGAGTGCTAACAACTACTAGAGGTACATAACGTTGTACAGACCTAGGCTAATCGCAGACTGCTCTTAAACTTACGTGGCTTGCATTAAACTCTTCGTTAGCTGGCGTTTAATGGGTAGCTCTTTTGTGTTAATACTTGATTATATTCTTACTGTGAAGTTTAGCGTTGACTGGCTGTTGCTTTATTTAAAATGCAAGCAATTTATTTCTAATTTAGACTCTAAACAATATCAGTTATTTTAAGCCGAATATCAGTTTTTTTTTTAACAATTTTAGGCTGATCTCGATCGGCTGTTAACATTCATTACACTAGAATTATACTTCGTTGATGGTCTTAAATATGTACAAGATCCATAGCATGTAATTTACTGGCCAAGACCAGTTATATTTTCTAAAAGTTTTGTAAATGTAATATCCGTTAATGCAACATAAGTTTTGGACAATATAGTTGAATTATGATGATCTGTCAGTTAAAATTTATAATTAGTCAAATATGTGGCCACAATCATTGGATGATAAGCAACGACACCACCCAGCATAGTACATAGTTAATTAACTCTTTGTAACTTCTTCCCAAAAAGGGAGGTATTTCTTTATTCGGATATTTCTAAGTCCTCTTGAAACAGTTTTATTCTAGACATCATACCCCATCCCCAATATTCAACACCCCCATATCAATACTTACCTCTTTCATTGCCACAGTGTCAAGTGGACCGCGAGAAGCAAGCATACGACTTCGAGTCTCTGCAATCACAACTGGACAAGGCTCTGGGCATGTCAGCCAGGTTCGGCAAGGAGAGAGACACCGCGCAGATAGAGGCTGACAGATTCCACGACAAGTATGAGAAGTCACAGGTAAGATTGCTAAATTATGTATTTTGAAGGTCTATTTTGGGGTCTTGGGGAAAAATGTAGATTTTGAGTACTGAGACAAAAAATAACATTAATAAGTTTGACACTCTTTTTTTTGTTTGGTTAGGTAGTGGCCACTTTCAACGGTTACCGATAAAGTCTCCGAAAGCCTATTAGAGTAACTTATCAGAAAGACAAACTACATTTTAGCTTCACAGGTCTCGGATAACAATATTTAGCAGGAATTTTAACCAGCCTTTATCTGGCACATAGCGTTAACTACACATAACTAATTGACACTTTATAGGTAACCAGTGAAACCGTTCCTGAATTTTATATAAGAATGTTATTTCAGGGTCTTGAGGAAAAAATGTAGATTTTGAGTACTCTACAAATATAACGTTAACAAGTTTTGGAAGGACACACTTCTTGTTAAGTACATGGTTTGCAAAATTTTCCAAAATAGCTTCACGTGGGAGTAATCTTATAATAGAAGTTCTAATTTACATAGATACCCTCAAAAGTCGGCGTAAAATAAGATCTGATTAGGCCATTTTTTTCAAATTGAGATCTTATGATTACATACTGTTTCTAATAAAATCATTTACATACAACATCTACATCTATCTACAAGATCTAAACTAAATTTCAGAATCTTCACTATTTATTTAAATAATATATGTACATAATCCCATTTATGTATATAATATATGAAAGAAGTAGACGTAGCATAAAATAGAACAAAGGTACTGCTTATTTCTAATGAAATCTATTCCGGCAGACCCGTAGTAGGAGAGTTAGAATAGAGAGAAAGACAGACTGAGTAAAAGGACTACAGAGGACAAAGTAAAGATATATAAATTGTACATATTTTGCTTTATATACATATATATAAAGTAAAAGATAATATATAAATACAAAAACTATAGACAAATCCAAATATAAAAAACCACAGTTCCCCTACAAAACTTAAAAAATAAAATACCTACTATTTTCCAACCTCTGCAACCAAAGTCTGTCGATCCCAAAACGCGAGTGTACGTAAACGGAAACACCTGAATTATAAATGGAGGCAGTATAAAATTTAAACGCTAAATGTAGCCCTACTCTGGCGTGTTATAAAATGCAACTTCGAGTACATTCGACGAGCTAAATATGGGAACTGCTTAATATTTTAGAGGATCTATATCTGGAGGTTTTACTCTAAGATCCTACTATTAGCCGTGGCTGATTGATCGAAAGAGTCACCGTGGCCCTGCTACATAAAGGGCTTAAGAATAAACATGGCGGGTTTTAGACAGTAAGAATCTGACACTCCCTCACGCTGCACCGGGAGGAGTCATTTATTGATTTCTAAAAAAAATGGATGTATGCATCTTTGTTTGTATATAGGAAAAATATATGTATAGACTACTTTTTAACTATGAGGGGGAAGTTCTGTTTGACATACCCAGGTTATGTAGATTGAAATCACGAAGATTATAATCACGAATATTTCAAAGGCCAATAAAAGCTAAAGAATTCTTATAACTACCGCAATAAAACTACTCACAGATATTATCAGTAGGTATTAACATTAAATCTGAGAATCCAAAGAAATACCTATTACGAAATATTACATAATCCAAGGCCGTAGAAAAGATATCATAAACATTTTCATCCTTTCCCCCCTTATTTCCCCCTTAAATCGCTGCCAAAGAATTTTCCCATACAAATATCAACCTTTGATATTATAACAAGAATTTTGAGAATAGTTTTCATTTCGAAAGCTCTTATTAACAAAATTCAAAACGCTCGACTAATTGGAGAATTTCGGAATCTCCAAATTGGTTGTAACGAGTTTTTCATTCATTCAGAATGAATGGAATGAACGGAAATCCATAGAGCTCTAGTTTCACGGCTGACACAAACGATATGCAAATTGGCGGGAAATGTTTGCTCTACGGTCAAACAGCGTTTTATCTATGGTCTTTACGGCCTTGTTAACTGGCCAATTAGTTTTATAGTCTGTATCAATGGATGTACTTACGAAGGTATTTTCTTATTTGCGTTTTTTCAGTGGATTAACAGTAATATTAAGATGCTAATTAAATTAAAAAGTTACATTAGAGCTTTTAAAAACCGGGGTATAAAATTCTATTTTCAAAATAAAACTTTTTCTGTTCTATGCCTATATTCCAAACCTAATATGCTACATACGAATAGAAAGGTACTATTAGTAGATAAGAATACAAATACTAGTGTTTAGCGTAATAGCGTTATTCAATATTCATTCAAATTAGCACATTGCGAGCTCGCCATATCAACACGCTAGCTAAATCAAACGCTATCAACAACAGATATAATAGTGCTTTCGTACTAGCAAACAGTTCATAACAACAGGCTTACCAAACGACGACACCGAGAAACAGCGTAGTTTTTTCGCTCGGAATACTTATGTCGTGCTTAAAAAACCGACCGGAAAATCCGCTGGTTTGTAAGCTCTGAAAATCTTCACGAGTAAATAAGATTATATTTAAACAACTCGAAAACATACATTGACACAGAAAATCCCATAATAAATTACTATTCACGGTACTTCGAACTTTCTGAAACTGGTAGTCGCCACCATAATGTCCTAATATAAATCATGACTGAAGATCTGTGGCGCCCGTCTGTCTAGACTGAGATGTAAGATTAGATGTGTCCCCCCGTTTTGCTTACGACCCGAAAAAACGGAATTTGCGCATCCGGATAGGAAGTAACTTATAAGCTATAGCCGTTCTTGATAAATAGGCTAAATCAAATTAAATTAGGATAAAGGCAGGAGTATAGATATCAAAGGGGGAGGCCTATGTTCAGCAGTGGACGTCCTATGGCTAAGATAATGATGATGATGATGATGATGATGAAAGGCAGGAGTATGGTTCTTACACCCACATAAGGAGTTCCTAGTGTACTTAGGCTTGTTAAAATGTTCTCCGTAACACTGTTTTCTATCTATACGGTCTCTATGGTTGCCACGATCCCTCAACCAAACTTCAGCTTTATAACATTAGTACTACAGAAACAGATCTTAGGCGCCTGTCCGTCTAGACATTGCCTTACATAAGATGTTACGTAACAAGATGATGGCTACATTGATCCGTGATTGAAATAGACCGGAGATACGAGAGTACCTCTTCTGGTTTATTACGAGCTTGCATTGTAAATGAGGAGAATAGTAGGTCGTTAATTTTGTGTAGGTACTGAGATTTTTACGGTTTGAAAGGAATAATGGAAAATAATTATTGAAGGCCTTTTTAAGATTATACTCATTGTATACATTGATTTGTATTCATGTGGAAAAATTAAACCAAATATAAAGTACTTTAGAATGTTTCCCTTCCTTTTCCCAATATCATGAAAAGTAAATATATTTACAATGATTGTACTTATTGCTAAAAATAATCTTAATGATTTCAGACACGCGAATATTAGACATTTAAATAAAACAACTTTATCGGATCCGTAAAAGATTTTTTATTTAAATAATTTAAATGTACATGTTAGATGACCTGACAGACAAACTTAGTCTTTTAGTTCAAACCCTTATTAATAAATAGTAGGCTACCGATACTTACAAATTTTCCCAATATCTTTAGGAAAATTACCAATTTAATTCTAACGTAGTAGGTATACCTACAATTACCTGACAATGTAATAGTCACGCTATCTCGACAGACTAACTGTCGGGGTTTAATAATAAAATACCTACGTGATACACGAATACCGCGATTGGAATTATTACTAGAAATACATAGAAAACTAATCAATGTGTTTTTGGAGAAACTATGATAGAACTACAAGATAATAGCTAGGGTATTACTTGTAGAGGAACACCAGCAAGAGGCATTACCTGCGTCTTGTGAGAACTTCTTTCCTTCGGGTAAAAAGTAACAGTGTCATAAAAGTCTATATCAGAATTATTTAATCAGTTGAGTCGTTAAATCCTTGTTTCACATGGAGCAACAATCTATCTGATCTCCTCAACCAAGTTATCTGGGCAACGTGGGCTTCTGACTAGCCATAAACGTCTGCCACAGATTTTCAAATGAGAGCTGGGACCTGTTTTAAAGTGCCTTTCGAAACACGTAAGAGCTCATCACGATAAGATACCACCCATCTAAAAAACGAGTGCGCAAAGCATCGCTTAACCTTATGATCGATCAACCAGTGTGGCTGTCTCTTAGCCACGAGCTGAACGTCGTATCTATACTTTATAATATTAGCTTATTCACACAATACTACCGTGTATTCTGATTGTCTGGCATACAATATTTATGTAGCCGCGAAGGCAAAAATAGTAGATATCTGACCCAAATTCTCATCGAACGTCAGTATCAGTCGGATTCGATCGTTTATCGCTCGAATTGGATTGGAATCAGCTTTCCACTTAGCCTCAACGTGTTATCGATTGCTGTACATTTTCTGAACAATTTTTAAAGAATCGATTTGATGCTATATTGTATTTTTGATCTGACAGGCCGATAGCATGATAGATTTTCTGCTGTTTGTGATTCGTTCGTTCAACTCTTGTTGTGTAGATCTGATTTTAGATCTACTACTAGTTGTAGAAAATGTACATGATACATTATATGACAAAGAGCAACTGATTTCAAATCAACACATTGAATTTCGTGAAAAAATAAGATGAAAAGATAGACCGTAATGTTAAAGTCAATTAATGTGACTCATGTAAAAGAAAATTGGGATAAGGGTGGGGGGATGATGATGATGATGACAAAAAGGATTTCAAGCATATTCATTTTAAAAAGCGCTCGAAACGTCGATAATATTGCTCGCAATTTACCTAAATATTACTACTAGTCTACAAAAACAAAACACAAGCAGACGCCATAAACCCGCCCCGATCGTAAGTTAGCCAACGAAAAACAATTGTCAAGCAATACCAAAGGCTTTTATTCAGTATTTGTAGTACATATTTATTGGTAGCAAACCCAGCCGACTATTTCTTGATATCGGCTTGACATGTAACTTTGGTGGCAGGATTCCAAAGAACTCTTGCCTACGTGGCTTGACTTGGAAATTCGGAACTATGCTCAATAGATCTTGTGAACGGTATTTCATTTAGAGGTACGAGTTGGTATGCCGAAATGTCACTGGAACTTGGCTAATTAATGTAATAACTGGTTTTGGTATGTTGTACATAGGTATATTGCCGAATCTATTGCAGTTAGTTACTGTAGTTGTAATTAAATAGTATGACATGTCATGCAGACTTAGTAGTAGACATGCCCATTTAATTAATTAATAATTAGAATCAAGAAAAGTCCTTTTAATTCCGTAAAAGTATTAAAAACCTTAAATTATTTATATTCACGCTCACGTTAAACGACTCTGAAGCTTAGGTTTTCTGTTAGGTTAGCTTAAGTATTAGGAAGGGGTTGAGCCTTGAATGTCAACGATCTCAGGCCTTAAGAAGATTAAGGATTAAGGAATTTTTCCATGTATTTATAGGAATATCTCAAAGTATCCGGCAAGATACTTTTGACACACAAAATATTAATGCCCTAAAAAACCAACACCCAAAACCACTTCAACCAAACAAACAGCACATAAAACCGCCCATTTCTTTCCAGGCCCTAGTAGCACGTATCCAAAAAGAACGCGATGCAGCACTAGCCGAAGCTGCCAGTTGTCGCGAGCGAGCCGAAGCTGCGGCGGCCGCAGCTAACAGGGCAGCGAGGGACCGGGATAGTGCTACCACTGAGCTCGACGTGCTGAGGGAACGGTGGGAGAAGGCGCATCAACAGCACCAGAAGTTGACGGTGAGGATAGTCATGCTGAGAAAATTCGAACTTTATTTTTTTAATTTTAAATAGGACTATAAAAGATCATTCGAAATGATAAGCTAGTTCCACGGTACGAAGGAGCCTTAAGCCCAAGTTTACTGAATATGTAAACGTCAGTGTTCTTAAAACATTGGTTTGGTACAAAGTTTTCACGTTTAATTTTGAAAGTTAAAGGTGGTTTTAAGAGAAACTGACGATGACGTTTATGTTGTCGGTGAAAATGGGCCATACAATAGTTTACAATCTCCATATACCACCTTAATGTATTTACAGACTATTATTGAGTTTTAATATCGCTTCTGTAGGAATTGTGTACCAAATGAATTCATTATCGGGATATTACTTCCAAGAAATAATCTAGCAGATAGGTCTAACTGGCAGTTTGCCAGAGGATTTAATAGTCCGATGTCACTAAACTAAACATAAATTATATGACAATCAAAAGTAAATGATGTACTACGTCGTGGTAAAAGCATTTTATTTCGTTTCTAGATGGAACGAGACGATGCCGTAACCGAGCTAGAAATATTGAAAGAAAAGCTAGACAAAGCCCTCTATTCCACACAGAAAACAATCGAAGAAAAGGAGACTGCGCACAAAGAATACGAAAAAATGCTTGAGAAGTATGACAGGTATATTTTATTTTTATGTCGTCTTGTGTCAGGAATAACTTTGGTCATAATATTTATACTGAAATCTGAATAACACGCAACGAGTATACATTTTCTGTTTCCAGGTCACAAAACGAAATCTACCGACTTCAGAACAAGATAGATATCCTAGAAGCAGACAAAGATCGCATTGAAATGGAATTCGAAAAGCATGCGCATATAGCAACGAAAGCGAGGGAAGAACAACGCAAAACGCAAGACGAACTTGCAAGATTACAAGAAATGTACGATAGGGCGTCTCTCCAACTCGGTAGGACTAAAGAACAGGAAGAAAAAGCCAAGGAAGACATGGATAGGTTAAGTGTTGACATCGAAATGGTGCGAGATCGTTACGAGAAGAGCCAAATCGAACTCAGAAGGTATCAGGCCGAAAAAGAGAAATTAGTTGCGGATAACGAACGTCTTCAATTCGAATATGACAGGGCAATGACGCAGTGCGGTAAAGCGCAGGCTTCCAACGAAAAGACTCAAGAGGAAATGGCCAGAGTGCAAGTAGAACTTGAAAAAATGTATGACAAGCACGACAAGGTAGCCGCTGAATTGAGGAGAGTGCAAGCTGAACTTGATAAGGTGAAGCAAGACGCGAGTGGTGCGAGGGAGGAAGCTGAACGATATGCAGCTCGATACGGGAAGTACCACGACACTAAAGAAGAACACGAGAGGACTAAATTGGAGGTGGAACGACTGCGAGCACGGTTAGAGAAGACCACACTAGACCTGGAACGAGCGCGGAAGGCTGAGGAAGAAGCATCCCGTCTACGTTCGGAGCTCGAACGCGTTGAAGCTGTCCGAGGTAAATACCAATTCGAACAGGACAAGTGGACTAACGAACTGAACAGAGTGCAGGCGGAGCTCGACAAACAACACGAGCGCTACGAAGCGGCACAAGCAGACATACAGCGTCTGCAAGCCGAGAAGGAGCAAGCAGAGACCAAGCTACACGAGATGAACATCCAACTGGAACTGTCCAAGAGCGAAGTCACTAAACTCAGTGCAACGTTAGAAAAGCAGCGAACAGACCTAGAACGCGCTCATATTGAGTGCGAGAAATTCAGAGACCGATGCGAGAAACTCAAACTGAGGTCAGAACAACTGGATAAGGACAACGAACGGCTTAAGGGAGAACTGCAACAGATTGAGAGGATGAAACTCCAAGCGGTCGCCGGAGACAAAGCGAGGACCGAAGACAGGCTCGAAATCGAGCGTCTTCGTGATAAACTCGAGAAAGCAATACAAGCTAGAGATTCTACTGAAATGGAGGCCGGCCGCTTGGCGAAGGAACTCGAAAAGTCCCAGATGCATCTTTCGAAATATCAGGAGACCAATGAATCGACTCGTGTCGAGTACGAAAGGATGACGAACGAATTAGGTCGAATGCACGAGCGTCTTGAACGAACTATCTTGGAGATGAGACATGTTGAACAGGAGCGCGATCAGCTGTTACAAGAGATACATAACATGAGATTCAATGTGGACCAACAACAGCGAACATTGGACCACCGCACGCAAGAGACTTTAGTGAAACTGCAGCAAGAACTCGCTCAGTCCGTACGCGACAGAGAGAAGATGGCGTCCATACTAGAACAGAGAGACAAACAAGCAGACGCTATAGAAAAGCAGATCGTCAAACTAGAAGCCGATACAAAACAACTGACAATAGAACGCGACCAACTAGTCGCTCAACTAGAAAAGTCCCAAGACATGCTCGTAAACTTCCAACGGGAACTAAACGCTTCCGAGGCCGAATTACAGAAACAACGCGAAGAAGTGCGCCGAGTGAAAGAAGAACAGCGTAAAATGGCGCAAGACACGGGCGGCGCTAAGAGCGTTATTGAAAGCCGGGACCGCGAGATCGCTAAGCTACAACAGCAAGTGCAAGCGGTTACTAAAGAGAAGGATACGATTAGACAGCGAGCGGAAAAGGCTGAGAAGGAAGCGCAGAAAGTTGGGGAGATTGAGAAGTGGAGGGCTGCTGTCGAGCAGGAGAAGTCGAAGGCTATTGCTGCGGAGAGGGCTTTGGCGGAGTGTCAGCAGCGGTTGCAGAGTGTGGAGAAGCAGCTGGCGGCGGCGCTGGCCTCTTCGGCGGGGGCTGCGCGGGGCGGCGAGGCGCTGGCGGCGGCGCAGGCGGAGGCGCGGGCGCACGCGGTGGAGCGCGAGCGCTGCCAGGCGCAGCTCGAGATGCTCGTGCAGGAATTGGAGAAGAGTCAGGTCAGTTGGAGGATCGCCCGGCGACTAGCCCACACGGTAGCAATCGAGTCTTGTGTGTGCTTGTTGATACGTCCATTTGTCCCAATCAGCTTGGTATTTTCTACAATAAGCGAAAGCATCAATGTAACAAAAATAGTAAAAACACGGAATGCGTTTGATTTTATTCCTCATAGATGAAATGATAGATAGATAGTAAATAATGTACACCAATTAAAATACAACATAAAAAAACTAAAGATTTTGAAGTCGGTGACACAATGTTAAGGATTCGTGGATTTGATCCATCCAAAAAAAGGATAATAATTCAAGCAGTCAAGCAAAATAGATCGCAAGAAGCTTCTAAGTACGGAAGCTTCTACCTATTGCTAAAGAGTGGATATAAACAAAAAATTTCAGTAGTGATGACTGATACTGATGAGTTTCACGTACTGAAAATGACATACGTTTTTAGAGAGAAGTCTAAAAGTTGTGAGGAATTCTGAAAAAGGCTAGTTGGGCATAATGGACGTGTATAATGAAATCAAAGTTGTTTTACCAAAAGAGATGACAAACTCGATTGAACCGCAGCGAGTGTACGTTGTCCGCTTATCATTGCACCGGTGTAACGAGTAGATTGTTTTATTTGATGTTCATTATTTTTGTTGGATCATCGCCGGTCGTCATTGTCGTTGTATAGTTTAGCATGTCACCCAGGCCCGCTGGGCATCCTCCAACCCCTCATTGTTCGTATTTATTTTATTAGTTTCATCATCGCAGTGTTTAAAAGGATTATCATGGAATGTATTTGTGTTCGGAGCAAATTGTTGCACCATACATTTTCCAAGTCACCGCACCGAATGCAACCCTACCCGTTCGAAGGTGGAAATGTCGGGTGCAAGAAAATTGCAATAAACGCTTCATTGTTAATAAAAATTGTTAATTTTATTCGTCTTTTTTCAGCCGTTCGCTACTGTACTGTGTATATTTGCAAACTTTTCATTGTTCGTTCATCTCAATAAATATATTTTGGAAGGAGATCGTAAAATTGTTTGGCTGCGACTGAAATATATTTTGCCGAGTTATTTGTAAGATAAAGTTTCGCTTGTTGGATTGACTTTTGCAATCTTCATATATCTAGCTTCTTAAGCTTTGTGTAAGAGTGTTGGAGTTGCCTTTCTTCTTACTCTTGTTTTCCTTAACGTGGTTATTTTCCGGAACAGCTCGATCTTCGAGAAGCGACGAAGAAGCTTCAGGCGGCGGGCGCGCAAAACGCCAAAGCTGGGGAAGACACAGCCCAAGCTAAGAAGCAACTGCAAGAGGAATTTAAGAAATTGGACGACGCGAGGAGACAGTTCGAGGAGCAGAGAAGAACAGTGGAGAATAAACGGAAAGACGTGGAAGAAAAGGAGAAAGCGCTGGCAGAGTTAGATCGACAGTTGAAGAAGAGGAAAGAGCAAATGGACCAAATGGAAGCATCTTTGAGGAAGGTAAGATATGACTATATCATTTTCAGAGTTCATGCTTATTACTTGCCATCTTTCAATTAAGAGTGTTTTAAGAAATACCAGTATTTTTTTCTATCAAATCAACTTTTGAACCAACAAGTTTTGAATCCTTCCTTCTATTCGTCCTCAGGCCGGCGGCAGCACAGCAGCGGTATCAGACTTGAACCGCAAACTCTCAGACTCGCAGAAGGACGCAGACCAACTGAAGCAGCAACTCGACCAAACCAAGGAGGAGGCGCAGCGCCTCACGGCCGAGACCGAGCGCCTGCTGCAGCTCGTGCAGATGTCGCAGGAGGAGCAGGCGCAGAAGGAGAAGCAGATCATCGACCTGCAACAGTGAGTACTAGCAGACAGTAGCACTGCCCAGCAGAGACAACAAACCAAGGAGGAGGCGCAGCGCCTCACGGCCGAGACCGAGCGCCTGCTGCAGCTCGTGCAGATGTCGCAGGAGGAGCAGGCGCAGAAGGAGAAGCAGATCATCGACCTGCAACAGTGAGTACTAGCAGACAGTAGCACTGCCCAGCAGAGACAACAAACCAAGGAGGAGGCGCAGCGCCTCACGCCAAGATTCACAGACCAATAATAATACATCAACCACGATGTACAAAAATTAACTTGAATCCTATTTAAAACGATAGTAGATTGCAAGTGGTTTTTCTTTTGTTTCCAGGTCTGTTAGAAATCTTCAAGCCAAACTGAAAAGTCAGCAGCAAGCACAAGCACAAAGAGAAGAGGTATGTTTTGTTATTTTTGTTGTTAAAGAATCCTCTAATCTATACGAAGTCAATATACTTACATTAGAAGAAATTCTGAAAGTATCATGAGTTGAAGTCTCGAAGTAAAGCACACATGAGTCTGATCGTGAGAATTTAAAAGTTCTCAAAAATAAAAAATATGGAATCTTGACTAAAGCCTCTTATTGTGACCATCAAACTTATAGCATGTAAAGTGATAATAAATTAATAACACGTTTCCCGTAGCTGTTAAAGTTTTAAATGATAAAGAAGAAGTTAACAATTTTAAAAGTGTCAATACTGTCACTTATCACAAAGCAATGAAAGTAAAATACGATGAAATGCATTAAGCTATTTAAAACTTTAACAGCTGCAATATTACTATAAGAAAAGCATGTACTAACCAACTAACATTTTCTGTTCCACGCAGGCCGGACCCGCTGGCTTCCTCAAAAGCTTTTTCTAAGTTAGTCCTTCGCACCAAGACTGTCGTTCATTTATTTGCTCTTTTTATTTAAAAGTTTTTCTTTAACTGTCGTTCTAACGTCGCAAGACATCCATTCCACGTCTTTCGGTAATATCACTCGTAAGCTTTACAAAACGCAATTTCGTATTAAGTAATGTTATCGATATTTATATTGAATATTTATAACAAAGTGTTCAGATAATAATATTGATCTCTTGTTGAACTCCGGTCCGTACGGGTCTCCTCGCTCGTACCATGTAACTGCACACAATAACGATAATTATTAGTTTAGCGATAATTTAAGTGATGTTTAAAAACAAATAAATAATCGTGGTGTTCAGCGGGAATTATTTTTTAAGTAATAAAAAATAACAATATTGTAAAACTGTTAAGTAAACATGTATCTAGATAGATCGAGTAAGTTGTCCACTAGTCGATGTTACCCAGCTTTCAATCTTGTTATGCAAAATATCAATTAACTATAAATAAAACGAAATCTATGTTGACCTTTCTCGAGTTATTTTTGAGTTTATATTGTTGATGAGAATTTTGTTGTTGAAGTAAAACTTATTCGTTTTTATTGATTTTTGTTTTGTTTGTTATTTATTTTGATGTTTGGACCCCACACGGTAGGATCTGACGCGCGCGAGACAGAGCGAGCTCGCCGCCATGACAGACCTACAGACCACGCTGGCGCAGAAAGACCTACTCGCTACTAAGTTGGAAGAGAGCAAAATGAAAGTCATAGATCTAGAGATCGAGCTCAATGAATCATCGCTTATATTATCAGAAGTGCTTAAAATGCCAGACGGGCCAGATATGAATAACATTAAAAGAAGTAAAAGCTTTTTCGAGTTGCAAAAGAGTGGTAAGGTAGTGGATAGGCTTGACAAGTGCAAGTATAGCAGGAGTGATAATGACTTAGATAAAATGCACTATAAAGACAAGAAGAGAGAACCACCGGACTTGAGTAAGTTGACGAGAAAGATATTTGATTTGACGAAGGAGATTGGTATAAAGAATTCTAAGTTGATAGAACAGCAAAGATGTATTTCGATATTAGAAGAGGCGTTGAGGGAAAATAACAATATAGCAGAATTTGAACAGTTACTTGCAGTCGTAAGGAGCAAAGATGAAAGAATCAATGAGTTAGAAAAGTTTGTGAATAAGAAATGTGGATCGAGCCCAAGTGACTGTAAAGATAAGAAAAGAATATTAGAACTAGAGGAAGCTTTGAAGGAATCGGTTTTGATAGCGGCAGAGAGAGAGAAAGTATTCTATGAAGAAGAACAGAGAAGAATTGAAACATTAAGAAAGGTAAGATTTCACATTTATATAAATCTTAATCTTTTCTACATCTCGTAACTCGTACATGCCCTGAATAACAATCAATAAAAATATCGTTTAAGTGACTGAAAGAAAATGCCATACTAGTAGAAAGAATACGTATTCCCCAGAACGAACAATTTTATTTAGCTTAAAAATTTGCCGAAATTACCTATCAAAATCTAATGAAAACCAGCAGAACCAAAAATAAATACACTTATTCTCAAAAACGAACTTGCAGATGGGCAAAATGGAACAACGCATTCGTTCCCTTCAGAACGCTTCAGCGCTGAACTGCGGGACTTGCTCGTCGGTGCTGAAGCGCTTGAAGCGGCTGGAAGACGCACTGCAACACTGCCAAGCTAACAGGGACCATATATTGCGACAACTATCGCATCTCGTGTAAGTATATTTGTTATTATGTTTTAAGTATGTAATGATAGGTGTTTCCAGAGATTTCATTTGCCTTATACTATGGTTATTTACCCATACGGTATCAGTACTTTATATTGCTTAGTATGATAGTACATGAACATAAAAGTCATTTATTCAAAGAAGGCTGAAAATCAGCATTATTGGAAAGTATGATTTTCTAATTTTAATAATGACCCAATAAACAGACGAAGCTGGGAAATGTTTAATATTAGACCTGTTCATCTCGATACAAAGACTAAAGCAGAATAGAACATACTAAAAGAATATACAATTATTTCTAGTCAAGACGTGCTGGAAGGTGCAATCAGCGAGAAAGATACCCAGATAGCCGAGCTGGAAGTGAAGGGAGTACTCGACGAGAGCGACACCAACCGATACGATACGCTCAAGGCAGAGCGGGACAGACTGCTCAATAGGCTTAAGACAGAGGTAAGTTAAACATTTAATGAAAACCTGATTTTTACTTTATACGCTGTTCTGGACTCGAAAGCCCCAAAAAAATACTCCCATTGCACAATTCAGCATAACGATTTAAACTAAGATGGTTCAAGTGATTCTAAATTAAGTTTTCCTTTATGGTGTGAACCAATTTATCAAATGTTCCATCTTCTGTACAATATTTAAGTCATTCTCTACATTCTTGATTAGTTTAAACTCTTCTTCTTCACAGTCATGACTCTACATTTTTTGTGATTGCCTTTGCTCTCGGCTAAATTCCGCTCATACATACTCTACTTTTTAAGTACTCTCTTATTCTTCTTCATATTTTACCCCTACACCATCTCTCACAATTTCAATTATCCCTTCGTTCCTAGAACGAGCGAATCCTAAAACTGGAGCAATACAGCGAGCCATCGCCGCCCTCCCCCGGCACCCTGCCGGTCGACATCACAGTGACGGACGAGCTGCTACAAGCCTGCGACGACAATGTAATTGTTTGGGTATAGTCTCCATCTATAGAGAATGGCGGTCGCATGGAGTGTCGGTAACTTTGGTAACGCCTCGCCTTCGGTTAGTATGCTCTGCTGTTTGGTTTTGTTGTGGTTCACTGTGATTGGTTCAATCTGTCTTTTATTTTTTGGTATAGTTTGAGGTGTAAATTCATTCAAATCTGTCTAAATGTTATTTGATAGTATTTCTGCAGAGTTATTACAGTCATAGTCATCCACAATTCAACTGACAGCTGTAACTAGTCGAACAGTTTGATCAAACACATAATAATAGTTCTTCCAATAATTTTATAACTTTTTGAAAACTTTGAGATCACTATTTACAAAAGCTTAGATTTCAGCATGGTTTTCCTCATGAAGCTTCCTATAAAGTTCATAGTTATAATCGACAAAAGGCTTAAGTAACTTAAAGACTAATATAAAAATGCGTCCACCATCTCAAGTGGCGGCCACACGCCATTTTGTTCATCATTTTTATAAAATCTTATGCTTGAATGACTTCACGAATTTCGCAAAAAGCCAAAACTTAACAACTTATTGGAATTTAAAATTGAGAATTTTAATGAAATAAAATTTGCTCAATTTATTAAAATTAATGAAGAGTGTTTGCGTGTGTGGTTAATTGACTAAACAATTTAAGTCGACGATGTAACATGGGAAGAGTCAAATCCAAGAAAAATGCAATTGGTAAAGAAAGAGTGGTGTAATTGGCACTCAAATTGAATAAAACTAATATTGGAAGGAGCGAGGTAGATGAAACAGATATGCAATTACTAGCGTGTTATCTTAGAAACAACAGTAAGGAGTATAAGTAAACTTAGAGCAGCTATTACATGCCTAAAATCTTTAGAAGTAAGTATGTCATCTATGTAGGCGAGGAAGATAAATATTCAAAAAATGTAGGTAATGTTAATGTATAAGATGGTTTAAAATTTAATACATTACGATCAAATCAGATCAGTAATAGAAACAAAAGAAAGGAAGGTTACGCAAATCAGAAGATTGTTTCAACCATCTTTTATTATGACCAACTTCTATTTGGCGATATGCCTCTGGCATATCGATAGTTGCAACTTCTACGTCAAGTATGGACATTGTATATGGTAGGCATTTCACGTTATCTGAGTAAAACGTAAGAATAAATATGGATATGGTAACAATCTTCTGATAAGCATAAAATTGTTTAGTATTTGTTCTATATCTGTTACCACAACACCAGTTAACATGTTACTAATGAATACAGGAGGAGGACATCCCCGCAACAGTGCTCTAACGACAAACGCAGCTAAGTCAAAACGTAAATCTGTTTGTGGCCTTAGCCATCATCACCGCACTAGTCACCCATCACCGCTACCTTACCAACTCATCATCGCTTATCACAGCATTCTGCCAAATAAAAAAAAATCTTCAATAAAAAACGCCCGCTTGCAACAACTTCTGAATCTAAACCGAATTTTATACCAAAGATGTTAATTTTTCTGTAAATAAATTAAGTTTTTTTTTATTTGTTACTTTTTGTTTTATTTTTTTTTCTATCGAGTTTTTACCCTCTAAATGTTTAGAGATTTTATTTTTATCTCATACGATTGAAGGAACCAAATTATTTATATTATCGTCTATAATACGGCACTTGTTGATGTATACCTACATTAGAGCAATAATTACCGATATTATAGTTGAACACTCGATGTCTATTTTTAACTTAATACTAGTCAAATCTATCAATGTTCTAAATGCTTTAACAAATTATATATTCGTTTTTATACAATGTGTATTACTCGAAGGAACTCTGACTTTATCTCATTCTGGTTTTAAGGCCTACTGTAGACCGAATATTCGTTGATTTGTAAGAAGGAAGAATTAAATAATGTAGGACGTATTATAAAATGTATTTGTCTATCGTACACGTTGTATAGAAAAGAAACTGTAGTTATTGTAATATTTTCACCTTGAAAAAAGGATTTTGGACTTTCTATCATCCCAAATCTTTCGGCCTTAGGGATTTGTTTAGTGGAATTTTACTTTAAAATTAGTAGACACTGATATAAAATTAGTGATTGTTTCGCAACAAGTTGCTAGCAGACAAGTTTTCAATAAATTTTTACATATCATGCACAAATTATATGAAAAAACTACATTCAATGCTGACAGTCTGCATATCATTAAAAATATAAACGTAGCTTCTTACTCATAAATCATAAACCCCTTAGGAATCGGTGTTCGAGATATTTTCGTGAGCCAAGAAGCTTGTACAATGTCGAAAAGCACTGCCTTACATTCTAAGTAAAAATATTTAATATTTTCTGTTAAGCGAATGCCTCGTTTAAAGAGCAGGGACGTCCGCTCTCTTCGACTGATAGCGTTGAAATGAGAAACCGTGGGATAAAAAGACGTCAATTTTCCTTTATGGCAGCTATCGAACTACCCACGTTCACGAGTGATTTTATATTTACGTCTTTTGAGCTTTTTATAAATAAAACATTATACAAGAAACAGTATTGTATTTGTGATAATAATAGTACCGGTGTCTACGAAATCCAATTTGTGAAAGATATTTTTAAATTCCACATGTTGTTACTTATCTATATATAATTACAGATATAAAATAATAATTTGTACATCTAGTTAAGTATTTAAGCCATTTAAGCTTATTGCTGTTTTAAGCAATTGTTTTTTAATGATAAAAATCCCATTTTCATAAATTGGATTGTCGCTCCAGATATCAAAAATGAGAAACATCGAAAATACGCATATTCTTCTCGATAAATAAACTTTAAACTTCTATAAGGGGCATTGGTCGACTGTTTTGTTTGAAAACAAAGGGTTTATACTTTAAAACTTGAACTCGTTTAGTGTTAAGTGCATCAAATGACCTATTATAATAGTTTGTATGTGTTACTGTCCAATGTCCTTTAGTGTATAGGCTGATCCTTCCTTGTTCTATCTCCCACTAATTTATATAAAATGTTATATTATTTAATCACAAATTATAGAGTGTTGGCAAAATTCTATGGCTTTTATACACGGTCGCTGAATGTAGAATGTATTGTACGGTAGGCGGGATGTATAGCGGGGCTGCGGTGCGTCGGCCATCTTGCCTGTTTGTTTGAACATTCCGTCGTGTATCGTTTGGCCATTCTTCCGTCTCGAACTCTGCTCGACGGACCGCAGTCTCCAGCGAATTAACCTTTTGTATCGACTCAAGTGTGTAGTTGAATTGTATGATCAAGTCACAATAATTATTACGGTATTAAAGTAAATTATATTAGTTACTTGTTACTTAATATAATGGTATATAAATAACAGTGGGTCGTATTGTTTCACAAGTTGTATTGACCGAAATTATGCTGAAATTAAAAAAAATACATGTTCTTTGAAAATATAATATCTTCATATACGGAACGGTATTGTTTGTTTTCTTTGTGAATCTTTGTTTGTTGCCCTTTCCCTAAAGTGCTAATCCATCTAACTAAATTATTAAAACACTAAGGAAATCAGTCCCCTGCAAAATATTGTTGAGTCTCCGACAGTTTCAACAAGAGAACAGAAGATCCCTGTGACAGTATAGAAGGTAGAAAAATCAAATAATAAAAGGGGTACCATATATAAAGTTAAGCTTACTAGATACCTAGGTACTTGCTTAGGTTGGTAAGTGCCTACCTACATCACATAGTGCTCTCAATATCGAACAAAAATTTTTAAAGAACCATTACCTAATGTATCTGTAACATCCGTGAACAAAAATAAACAGGCAAACTGTTTATCTAGTCATCTTCCGTGCAGATGTTATCTAGCCAAACCGCAAAGGAAGCATCTGTTAAACCACAGACGACCACTAGTTTCCTACGCCTAGAAAAACTAAAAATGTTAAATTGAAAAAAGCGCCATCTAGCGGGGAGTAGCTATAACCTCAACTAGCATTGTAAAAAATGATACTGAGTTTAGTTTTCCTATTCGACAGCAGATGTCGCTAGCTACAAAAATAAGTTACAGTACACAAGTTTATTTATTCTAAAGATGTCGTTTATTTGTTTGGTACTTTTGTTTTCTGTTGTGCGAAAGTTTGCAAGCTTTGAGAAGTCTTAAATTTTCGTTAACTTTTAACAGAATTAAGTTAAGTCAAACTTTATTAACTTTGCGCTGTGTTGTTTGTAAAGGCGGCAGCTAAGCAAATAGTCTGGCTTCGATTCTCGGATCGAATAAAAGTTAAACAGAGACTTTCAATGTCAGGTTTAATCAGTTCTTGCTTAGAATCAAACTTTGTAACCTGGCCCATAAAATAGTAGTAATAAGTTTTACAGTGTTCGTCTGAACCAAGAATTGGACTTGAAGACACTAGAAGGTAGCTAAGTAACTATTTTATTTTTCGAAAAAAATCATAATGAATAAGTAACATAATTACTAAGTAGGTACATACAACTACAAGCTGACGTAAAACTGGTAGAACCGCCATAGTAACCAATTTATTGATCAATCAAATCAATACTTAGATCAATTTCTACAAAATGAACTATCAAACTAAACTTTTTAAACTTCTACCACTATAACGCTAAACAACACAAGTATAGGCAGTAAACCAGCTGTTGTCAACGGGAAGTGCGTCGCGCGACCGGAAGCAGGTGCGTGCGAGTTCCGTTCAATACTGCACCGGTGCACATCTATACAACTTTATCTCATACACTTATCATATACCTTAATGTATTAGCTATAAGGACGATATTTCCTTGGCGTAGTGTGGGGGTAAGGTGGCATTCGGCAGGTCAAAGGGACACTTTCACTTGCGTCTATATTTTTGATGGAACGAAATAAAATGTTGGTAGTCGTTAGATTTAAAATTGAAGAGCTTTCTGAATGTTTCTGATAAGCTCAGTTGATGATCAAATAGACAAGTCATCAAAAGCTTAATATGAGAGGAGTGTCTACCAATGGACATGAAAAATAACATTAGGAACATATGATTGCGATTTTTTATATAATTCGAAAAGATAGTCTCAGGACTGAATTTCCTGTAAATTTACTTACTTAGGTGTCTTTTGGGGAATATAGATAGATTGGCTCAATACGGTGGATCAAAAAAAAATATCAGCAGCACAAAAAAAAACATTTCAGTAGGTAATAGGTATAGAAATCTAACCAAGGGATATTGGGTTGCCCGAGTAACTGGGTTGAGGAGGTCAGATAGACAGTCGCTCCTTGTAAAGCACTGGTACTCAGCTGAATCCGGTTAGACTGGAAGCCGACCCCAACATACCTAGTTGGAAAAAGGATCGGAGGATGGAGGATGGATTAGGTAGTATAGAAATCTATCGAATCATGACAAAATGTTTACCTACATATTTACGAAGTCGCCACATTCTTAAAACTAGATAGGTATAGACACTATGACATAACAATATACACTAAATCCCGTAAGCGGCATGTGACAGCGTAATCAAGCATTTGTCTTGTGATAGCGGTCGTTGAACCCGGCACAAAGCGACACACCTGGTAGCTTGGATACCTGGACACCTGGTGCTTAGCTACACAATACATTCTTTATTATAAAGTTTATATTTTGTAACAGAATGGTTGGTAGGCTTATAGCTTAGTAGAGGTGGCCTAGCGTCTACATACACCAATGTGGGTTCGCATCTACAGAAAGCTTAATGTAGGTAACTTGTAAGTGGGACTTTTCAAGGGTTTCATGGAAGCTAAAGTCCTTCAAAACATAAATAAGTTTGATTATTGTTGCTCATTATGAAAGTAATGGAGTAGAAGTAAGAAGTACCTACTTACTTTCTAGTTTAGTTTCTTTACCTATATAGAGCGCTAACGGTGACTGGACATCAAGCGACGAATCTCTAGACCTCATCCTAGCCTTTATCCAATAATTTTAGGACCTTCTCTCTCTAACTGGATGCAGCTGAGTTCCAATTTCATACTTGGAGCTAACAAGTCTCCCGGGCAACGCTAGAAACTCTGGTCTTAAAAGTATTCATTCGCTGAGCTGTCTTACTGAGAAGAATAGATCAAAACATAGTTATTATCTTTTCTATTAGCTAGCTATTAGCCCAACATAGCTACAGGGCTCACTTCAGAAATGTAGGACTGCAAACCACAGTTTGCCTGGGAGGCAAACAATACAGGTTTTTTAACTATCACGGACTAGGTTCGCCAATAATTACAGATTCATTTCGCTTACAATGTTGCTGTATTGATTATAAACGCGTAGAACAAAATAGTAAGAGCAAACTGCAAACTTTTAGTCGGCCGATGGTATGTTTGCGCTCATAAATCAGTATGCTGCAAAGATCAGGTATTTAGCCGGGATTTTATGACTTTACTAACTAAAACCCATCATGTTCCTTCTGAAGTCCTTTACATACCAGGGCCGCGGTGGCTCTTTTGTAATCAAACCAACTTGATTAGAACCAAAAAAGTTTTTTTTTTTTGTACCATGGCGTCAACAGTCGGCCAACTGTTTATTCTGCAGTGTACAATCTTAATAATAGCGTAGCCTCATTGAATGACAGCTAGGGCCGGTCGCTCCGAGCTATATTTTACTTCTAGTAAATATATACAAAGCTTGTAACCTCGGCGTGTGTTTACCCTGTCGTGTTAAGTACTAGGGTTGCCATGACCTTATGATTAGTAGGACAAGTCTATGGTATTAGCGTTTTACAGTGGAGTAGCGGTTTTGTGATTGGAATGTGCTTATTCTTGAGATCCTGTTTCGGGCCTGTTGTCATCCATCCTTGCGTAGCTAGGTAGTCTCAAGTAGCCTAGCCTTTTCCCAACTATGTCGGGGTCGGCTTCCAGTCTATTCGGATGCAGCTGAGTACCAGTGTTTGACCAATAGATTCTTTAAAAAAATATCCATATGTGGAAGAAGTTAACGTTTAGGTGGATTTAAAGTACCTTTTATAGGTACACTAGGGATTTGGTCAGTAATAAATCATACTTCTTGACGATTTGCAAAAACTTTACACTGCCAAAAGAACACTGGTCGATTCTATAAAATGTCCAATCAAATATTAAGATGTTAATTTTGATCATTGTTTGTTCTGTTTAATTTAGGCAAGGTACCTATACATAGCTATAGGTATCTATCTCTAGGTAGGGCAGGTACTTAGTTCGCAAATTCTATAGAAAATGGCTGAAGCCTATACACGTAAGTACCTCATTAGTCTAAGTACCAATCAATTTAGGATAGGGTTGTATGAATACCTAGTTAATATACATAAGTAGCTACATGAATAGATAGACTCCCTATCATTCAAGTAATTGATAGCTGTTGAATAACTTCAATTCTAATGGACACGTATTTTACTAGAAGTTCTAGAAATATTTCGCAGGTCTATGAAGAGAATAGACGTTTCGGTAAAGTTAGATATTTCAGTTTGAGATATTCGTAGAGAACAAAAGTCAACTGGATTTAAACATTTATGTTATTTATATGGATTCCCGAGACAAAATCTAGTTTAATTTAATATCTAATTATTTGTTGAAAAGCTTGCCGAAAACAGTTCTTGTAAAACGTCAGAATTGGGATGAATCTGTGAAGATTAATAATTAATTAGTTATGGGTTCTAGAGCACTTCTTTGTAAAACATCGAAAACAATGTAAACTAAGACCCGATAGCAGTCCAATTTTCTTCTTACGTTAAGAAGGCTTTCTACCAACAACACGAAGCACCAAAAAACACGAAAATCAGTAGGTATTTCCGAAAAATTCGAGCAAAAACGCTATCACATAATCGGTGTAAGTTATTTTGATTTTATGCAACCCCGACCGTTCGTCATTCCGAGCCTATAATTACGCAATTTGCTCGAATTTACAATCGATCAGAATTGTTCACAAAAAATACTTTATAATAGGTTTTTAATCCGATGCGGCGGGCCAACTAAATCGGTTTGCGGTTGATGACGACGCGTTCGATACTGATATGAGAATTGAGCGTTTTGGTTCGTAAAATCACAGTTTCCTTTTGCGTTTGACGAATATGTTAAGTATGTTTCGATAAAGCATGTATGGTCAAACCGGTCAAACCATTTTTGGTGCAGTTGACAAATCTGTCAGTCCGTACAAAAAATGCCCTTGAAAATTTACAGCTGTCAACTGCACAAAACATACCAATTACGGGTACCCCTATTGTAATTTTCATAGCTGTTCAATTAATTATTTTATCTAAGTATTTCCACTGCCTATGCTACGTATATTGAACGTAAATTGCATTGCATTAACAATAACACGTAAAACATTGCAGCTTAAGATATAAATAGCGCTGATATTACGTCACAGTAGTAAAGTAGGTAGGTACATAATATATGCAACTTAAAGCGCACTTAATCATAACTTTGACTTATATCGAAGGCTATTTATTACCTAGTTGTATGCTGTATACCTACTTAAACATTATATTGAAGTAATTACCTGTTATCATGTTGTACATAAGTACATGTTTTAGATAAGAATAGATTTCAATAAAAATTTCTTTAAAAAATGAATATGGAAAATTATGTTATTAAGAAAAATACCTTCGAAAAGCACTTTTCATGAAAGGTTGTAAAGTGATTTCTATTAAAAAGCGAACCCACAACTAAATTAAAATTATTTGTCAGAATAAAAAAGAAAAATAAACAAGAACCATCAGCATGATTGATTAACAATTTATTTTAAGCATTAAAAAAAACGGTAAAATAGTCTGATACCTGAACTTCAAAAATCTTCAAAAATCACATAGGGTCTAATACCACAACCACAATTAGAATATCCCCATTGGAACCTCGCCTAAGGCGCGCTAAGCCGAGCCGATAGGGGCGCAGACCGACTGCAATTAGGATCACCCGGTCTAACACACAAATTATACATCTACCCACAAAACAATGGTTCCAATACGTAGTTATTTAATTATCTAAATAATTCAACTATTAGGTTTTTAGGAAACCGAAGGGATTATTTTTTGGGGAGAGAAACAGTTTCTAAGACAAATTCTTATTATGTCTGGGCTCCCGTAGATAAACCTCATCTTATGACTTTAAAAAAGATCGGCTTTGGATACTGGTTCTTAAGAACTCATTTATGAAACTGCTGAACAGGGCAATTCTTGCTGAATTGGGCGGGAAAATTCAAGGATTTCAGTTAGATTCAATCAGGGGTCTGGCTGGAACCAAGCTATACCTACTATTAAAACTATGTCGGACCTGGAAATTTCAGCGAAAATAAACTGAGGATAGGTACCTACCTACTCGAAAATATGTTATTCAATATCTCTTTGATCTTAGTCAAGACCATTCTATTTTAACAAATAATTTTGCACTTGATATTGATTAAAGTCTATTGATGAAAAGTCCTTAAGTACCTACTTACTGAATATTGGACCCTACTTATACAAAACGCTCACTCAATCACGGAGGAAAACTCGACACCCATTTGATAGAATACCGTTTAAATATATCCAAACACCTAATTTAATACAAAAATAACGTAACATACGACAAACATTTCATTATATTTTGACTGTATCTAAAAGAAAACGCCATTAATTTCCATTTAATGTGGGAATTGAATACAAACTGGCTGTCGAGCTTATCATCGCGGAAGAGGTAACCTGTTACCACTGACAGCTTCGTAGGCGATGATGGACCATGGAGGATAGAGCAGATGAAGATTGCACATGTCTCAAGACACTGACAGTTTTAGTTCAAGAGTTTGTTACAATACGCTGACAAAGTGTAGTCTCACTATAAGACATGTCATCGTCACGAAAGAAGAATACGCTGAGGTATATGAAGGATAGATGGGCAAATTATTGATCACGATGTAAAAAAATAAAATGTAATAATGTTTATTGACAAAAAAGTAACTTTACATCGTGATAGTCGACGTTGAGCCTCAAACAAAGCGCAGTAATGTATTTAGAAAAGTCCTGGATGGCTCTATTATTTAGAAAGCGTTTTGAGATAATTTGTAAAAAGACTCAGGCAGGTAAGTTAACGACGACAAAAAAATATCTAATAGGTAGCAGTTTATTATTCGTGTGATGCTCTGCTTGCTGCGGCTTTAATTTGGTTCTATTAGATTTATTTTATTTTTACATAGTGCAATATTTTTACCAGTGGGTACAACCACCACACCAAACCGAATTTTCAATCTGCGCACTCCATTCACTATCTCCTCCACGCCACATGTCCAGCAGTAACTCTTACGCATGATTAGCATTTTAACCGATATTCTATTACCATTATTTACCATACAAGACTGAGCAGCCGGTCTTCCCGGGAAAAGTGTAACGATATTAGCATATTATGTGCTCAGTGCTGGCCAGGAATGTAGCTGAGTGATTGATTGAGTACGTAAAGGGAATTGGTGGTCTTTGGTTCTTTGAGTGGTTCTTTGGTGGTTTAGGCGTGGTTTTATGGTTCTAGCTAAGTATCTAAATTCTAATTGTGGTAAGGATATTATAAGCCCTGATAATTCAATGCCTGAAAAAGGCTGTTAAACTGTGCTTATTTTTAATTAGAACACCTAATACATATTTTGATTTTGAGATTATAATTTGTATCTTGGAGATTCTGACTTTAGGTAGCTGGATTTTAAGGAATAATAGATATTGTCTACTGCGCTGCTATTAGGAATGAGACGCAGCTAGGTGCGTGAACAGGAATAAATATCATGATCAAGCATTACCTAGGTATATGAAAAGCTTTCACAATTTTTGGGTTAGCTTACCTATGTTTAGGCAATACCATTATATCCTTGAGCTTGCTAGTTATGTATGAAATAACCGTACTTTTTATAACCACAGAAAAGTAGACCACCTGATTACAGGTACCTATATAAGTATTCACGTGACCATAAAGAACAAACTTCCTCGCATACAAAAAGTACATTGACATTACCATATACTATTACTTGACTGAATTACGTAGGTATAATTCAGTCAAGTACCTAAAGATATTTTACAAAAATAAGGAAATAATTGTAAGCCCAAAAACAAAATGGTTAGGTATTTGAAACAATGGATTGGTTATATATTATGGTATTATATTATGAGTTCTTCACCAATTTTCACAAGAAAGACTTAGCTCTGTACCTACATTATAGACAGACTTCTCATTTGTACGAGCAAAAGGTCTGACACTAGGGTAAAACTCTACATGTATCTCTATAGATCCTCCATGTAGGTAGGTACTTTTACTAGGTATGGTACCTATACCTAGCAAGTTCTCTACAGATTATGAATAGTAAGTACATAGTATGTAGGTAAGTACGTGTGTTGGGAACACGTAATGTTGACTGGACCATGGAGTGCGGACATAGCGACCGATTGTGCTGTAAACAGTCTTGATACTTTGATGATTCATCGATATATATTGAGAGCTAACCTAAAGCTATTGCTTAGGTATTATCCTAATTTCTTCCTTTCCTAATCCCAATCCTAATATTATCTGATCAGCTTTTTCACAACTACGTTGGGTTCGGTTTTCTTTCAGACTAGCCGGATGCAGGTGAGTACTAGTGTTCTACCTGATTACTTGACTGATTTCTTCGAACGAGTTACCCGGACAAAGTGATACCCTCGGGTAAGACTGGTTGCCAAACTTTTTGGTATCTGTCTACCCGTGATTTCTTCCAAACGACAGCTTTTTTGGTTTCTGTCTACCCGTGATTTCTTCCAAAGACTTTCAAATGACAGCTGGGAACATTGAAGAAAGCCTTTGTAACATAGCTGGTCACCCAAGCACGGACCTAACGCAAAAAGCGTTGCTTAATCTTATGAAGGATCGGCTCGCGCTTGTATTAGCTACGACGCTACGAGTTTTTACTTAAATTAGAAAATAAAGAGGTTTCAATAATCCATAAACCACTAGTTTTCACTTAACTATAGTATCCAATATAGTACCCAAGTATCAAGATCAATCCTACCAAATAACGGTGATCGTCGACACGCACGCGCTTGTCACCGACAGACTTTGTACACAAACATACATACGTACACACGTATGACATTATATGTATGTATGTATGTATGTATGTACAGTTTACCGATACGTATGCAAAATAGCTGCATTGTAGGTGGACAAGTTCTAGCTGTGTGTCTGTTTGTAGGTATGTGGACATGGGTAGCTCTGCCTAGACCTAGGAAGATATGTTACTAAGATAAGTTGCCTTTACGTTACGTACGTAACGTTTTTTTTTACTACGGATATAAAATACTTCTATCAATAAATTGTATTTGGGCCATTGGATTTATAAGTTTTTTTTCTTATATTTTTCGTTAGAATTTACCACAATCAAGAATTAAAATATAATAAATGGCCTTTCATGAAAAAGGTCGAAATTGCACTTTTTCTTTTTTCTCAAAACGTTTTTCATGATAGCTTCAAACATTTGAATATTCTCTCTTGTTGTTTCGTGGAGCAAAAACGATGTTATACCTAACGTACACAAAATTAAATACCTATCTCGTGTCACATCTCACACTCCTACCCAATTTGTACTTTAAAATATCAATAGTCAGCTGGATTTACTGGGAACTAGAACCCTTGGTTGGATATTAACTCAGAAATAGGTAAAAGTAGTTAAACCTATGAGAATATGCTTATTAATGTTTTATTTCATTTCATTACTAAACACAAAACTGTTTGAGCAACATTTCTCCAAGCCCATGGAGTGAGCTTTTCGTCATCAGTCTAATAAAAACAAAAAATCAAGCTTAAATATCCATTTCTGTCCTAAACTAAAAAAGTTCTGCTTCTGTCACATTATTAATTTATTCATATTCACGATAAAAGTATATCTACGTTTATTTCACTTTGTTCAGGCGTAACAAAATAATGAAAATGACTCAAAAGCTACCTACGTAATTAGGAAAAGCACAGAACGTTAAAAGCTCCATAATAGAAGAAAAACATACATTGTCTGATATGGAAACCAAACCCAAGCTTACCTAATTGTAGTTCTGAAATCCACTGAACTCATAAGACAAACCTACCATAAAGAATTCTCATATTATTCTTATCGCGCGTTCCATTTTCAAAATCTCAACGCTAAATATTAGTGTTACTTTCTTTTTTTAATTTATTTTAGGCGCTGCCTAGGGCCAAGACGGACGTCCAAAGAAAAAAAAACATATACCTACTGTATAACGTACAGGGCCGCACGAAAGTTACTGTTATCTTGGCATATCCTCTCTAGGCGAAACGTCTATAAAGTATACGATTTATTATCTTAACGTCCGCGAACAACGGTATACGGTACTTGATGCGCGCGCCGCTCCCCCCTTGCTGCTATTGTTACGAAGCTCCCATAAAGTAACGTATTTGAGGTCGAGAATAATTCCATCTCTGGTCCCAACTTCCAGCGTTAATAACTCCGTTATTCTTCAAAAGTATACACACAAACTTATATGTTTATGATCGGTAAAAAATCTGCGATTTTTTGGTGTAAAAATTGATATCGAAACCACACGTTTATTGGCAAAACGTGAAGCTCTTAAATAAATTCCTTATCTCTCTGGCGTGTATTTTAAATGCGGTACTTTATGGGCGTGCACGGGCATAGTGAACCGTATTTCTGTCGGCATAAATGCGGGAATAGAAACTCGGTACTTGCTTGGTCTCGGAGCAACCCTTCGTCTTATTCTCCGTCCTTGTCTTGCACGACGGTCGGCTGCGCTCCTCTACGTACAAAGCTTGTGTTCCACTCGCAGTACTTTTATAGCTTTGGTAATATTTTATTTTTAGAGTTTTCTATTTTTAACAGTAAGTAGTCTGGTTTTAGTTTTGAATTTTTGCAAAAATGTTCTGAGTTATTAATGTGTCTCAGTACTTAATGTATATTTTAAGTCGTTTTATAGAGAAAGCTTTTAACAAAGTAATTCTATATGTAGGTACCTAATAGCAATTTGTTGTCATTTTCTTGTCTTAAAATCAACAACTAGCTTCACTATTTTTCCGAACTTTTTTTCCAAAACCTAAAATAGCCAACTTAACAAACCGTCTTATTCCTCATGTTCATAGCGCTTTTGTGCAAAAACTACTTAACCAATTGTGACAAAACTTATCATACAAACAACCATCACCTTATAGACTATTATTCCATACCTAGATATCCCAAAAACCAGTTCAAACAGTAGAAAAAATCTAAAAAACATGAAAAATAGCACATCTGTGGCTGGTGCACAGTGACTAGGCGGCGTCCCGCTCGCCGTGCAGTACGTAGTTATAGCGCGAATGTACTTTTGCCCACTTTGATATATCGCGCCACTGTGCCATAGTAACGCTACTGAATACTACGGTACCTATAGGGATTTTTTTAGTTCTTCAGGTATTTTTAGAGCTCTTAAAATGTAACTCTAGAGGTAAACTAATATTGTAAAGAGAAAAAAAATGTTTGTACCTAAAAAGCTCCGAAACTATTGAACTGATTTGAAAAATTCTTGCACTATTGGAAAGCTACACTATCCCCATATGACATAGGCTATATTTTACCCGAGCATGAGAAAAAGTGCTCTAAAGCAGACTTGTTACTTTAAAACCTAAAAAAGCCTTTCACCAGGATCCTGGCATCAAAATAAAGTTTTCAGTGGTCAACTAGCAAAATCGTAACCTCCTCTAACTATAAGCCATTTTAAATATAATGTAACCATAAAAAAAAATCTTCATAGGCCATGAATCAGCAATTCACAAAAGAAATAGTATTATAAACTTATAACCTTGTAAATGTACGTTAGACGTGGCTTCCAGGCATCGTTGTTATTTACGAACAAAAGCTTTTAGCTTCCTCCGCAATATATCGAAGGACAAATCAAAGTTCATTTCGTGATCAATAAATATTATTTTTTAGCTATAAAACAATAAGGAACTTTAAGTTTAGAATCTATTTTTTTATAGGCTCATCACAATTTATTCGTTTGTGATTTTAAAAGGCTAGTCTAAGGAATACATAAGCTAGGTATTTCTGTCCGGGACCGGGAAGTTGTTCCCTCGGGACATAGTAGGAACTGCGGGGAATATAAAGTAAAAACACAATTTTCAAAATTATACCCATATTTTGTTGATACAAAATACTGTTAATAATATTTTAACAAAATGAAATGAACACTAGATTTGATTTATATCATGAAATATTGTGTAACATTGATACAGGAAAATGGGTTATCCCCATTCATATATCTATTTTAGGATAAAACAATGTGATAGCATTATGGATGCAGCACAATGGGATTTTCATAATACATCATCATATTCATAATTAAAATATACATTTTCATATTATGAAATGCCCTTACATACTAAAAACATAATACCTAATAATTTACAAAAAAAATGAATAAAAAATCTAAAAAAAATAAAACAGTTTCGAGAAATCAAAAGTGCACCTACTCCGTTATGCGCGAGGCGAGTGACGGCCTGTCTAGAAGCGGGCGCTTTTTTTACATCGAGAGCCCATCCGAGGAGCGGAAAACAAAAAGGTTGGATTTATATATTTTTTTATTATTTTATTTATTCCCCTTTTATTTTCGTTAAATTTTTGCATATCGCAATCCTGCGCTCATTGTTTATACTCTGTGGTCGTTTCGCGCGCTTTCGCCATTTTGTATGGAATGTCAACTGTCACGGTGGTGATTGGCGGGAATGTAAGAAATGGCGGCGAACGTTTTGGTGCTGCGTGTGGTCTGTAGCAAAAAGTTTAGAAGGAATGTTCTAGATATCAATAATATTATATTATTTTATAGGAATCTAAGATCATTAAGAAGTCGTAAAGGCCTAAAGAACCAATCTCTCAAGTATGAGTGTGTGGGTTCGATTCCAAGCCAGGCAAGTACTGTATGTAACTTTCTAAGTATATCTTGGACACCAATGACTGTGTTTCAGAGGACACCTTAAACAGTACGTCCCGGCTGTCATTGAACATCTTTGGCAGTCGTTACGGGTGGTCAGAAGCCAGAAAGTCTGACAACCAGGCTTACCAAGGGTTGCCCAGGTAACTGGGTTGAGAAAGTCAGATAGGCAGTCGCTCGTACCAACTCGGCATCTGGTTAGACTGGAAGCCGACTCCAACATACCTATCTGGGAAAAGGCTAGTCAAATAATATTCTAGATATTAATATTATTTATTCTAGATAGGAATCTAAGATTGTTAGTTACTGGGCGGGCGAGCGTGACCTATAAAGGAGGATTTACAATGATCGATACCCGGTTGAAGTTCTATATTCCCGGGGGCCGGCCATGTATCATTATCTTAGCTTATCGACAGCTCTGATAGTTTTAGTTGGACAGTTTCAACTTCTCGAATTTATGGCAAATAATGTTTCAAATATCTATTTTGTTCTGTACTAACTGTTTCATGTAGTTTTACCCGTCTGCTATACCTTGAGAACGATTTATTCGTGGCAAAAGTAGGCAAATCCCTGAATTAGGTAGGTACTTATCCTCCTGAAATGCTTACCCCTTAATATAAACTCTATTTTTTTCCATGTATTACCTCAATACCTACTTACGAAACTGGTGAAGCATTGCAATCGTTCATCCGAAAACAGTATTTGACAAGACGGTGAGAAGGTAAGATGATCACGTTGTCCTGCATTAATACTATAAAGATTTCAAAATTCAGCGACCACTAGGTAAATAAAATCTTTCAGTGTTAGATAACCCATGTGGAAAGCTACAGGCTGTTCATCCGGACGAAAAAGTTCTCAGGAACAAGAGTGAAACCTTGGCTTAAGTTCCATATGAAAGAAAATCCTAGAAATTACTTACGTTTTAATAGTAATTCTATAACATTATACTTATTTATCATAAGGTTGGTTAACACAACATCGTCGGGCAAGTTGGGCAAACGGCCATCGGGCAAGCGGACGAGCGGGCAAGCGGGCGAGTGGGCAAGCGGGCGAGCTGTGGAATGAAACATCAGGTACCTGCGACCGACCGATGTGCAAACATTCTGTTTACATACATACCGCGAAGTACTGACGAGCACAGAAGTGTTACTCACTAGTAAGGTTTTTAAGAGGCATTTTTATTACCAGTGTGAAATAAAATTACAGAAATATGGTAGAAAAGACGAATATATTAGAATTATTCATGTATTTTCATGTTTTTCATCGTTTCATTAACTTCTATCTATGTCTCTCATTTCATTACATAAGTATTAGCTGTAGTTATCTCCGCAGTTTCACTCTGAACTTCTTCCCGTAACCGGACAAAATACAGCCAATGTTACCCAGGAATAGCCTAGGTTATGACTGCTGAAATTGGGATAAATTATAGCCTATGTAACTCGGAAAAAGTGTAGCTTTCTAACAGTGAAAGAATTTCATCATATTCAGTCAGTAGCTTCGGAGCCTTTAGGGTATTATTAAAGATTTCTTCAGTAAATTAAACATTGCTTTATTTTAAACAAACAGATACTTAGAAATAATTAAGAAACCTCCAAACTTCTCAAAAATAGCCAACTTACATGAAAAAAGAAGTAAAAAAAAATCCTTAAAACGTTTATTTGGTAGAACACACGCGAATATTGAATCGGTCTGCGGTATCGTTCGGCCGCAGTTGGCAATGGCTGGTATTGCCAATCTATTTTTACTTGGGATTTAAATCAATTTATGCAATCCGTATTTTCCTCGTGCGATATGATATGATGTGGTAAAATAAATAAATATGTATATTGGTTTGTTTTTACTTTTAACGTGGTTATATGTAGTCTTTTACTTCCTAGTTAAATGATGAGGAAAACAGTGCATAAAAAATGAGCGTATTTAATAAGAATATGGGAAAATATTTTCTTTCTTCCATTCGCATTATTTTATTGTCTTTTCTTATTTCTTAACCTACTTATCACCAAAAGTTAGAGAACAGTACCTAATATCAGTCCACCTTTATTTTTTTCTCGTTGACAAAACGACATGTACGAAATGTACTTAAAATTGTATATTGTTAAATAATATACCTATGAAAATTTCAGACTTTTCCCATATGACTCACAGAATAACTAGGAAATGTTCATATTCATAAATACATAGTCAAGCGTAGTAAGCTGAAATAAGTTTTGTTTCATATTTATAATTAACATCTCGTATATACCTAATTAATTTACTTTGTAAACTAATTGTAATAAACATAAAATATAGTTCCTCTATTCCATTAATAAAGAAATATTTCCATCATTCAGGCATAAAAATATATTTAAAATAGAACCACCGTTCTTCACAACTGTACCTCGTTCATTATATGAGTACAAAGGTATATGGTGTATGTTTTAAGCAAACAGGCCCCGGGCGCCGCATTATATCGGGCTACTTTCATATTACTATTATATACTAGCTTATGTATGTAATATAAGGTATATAATAAATATTTTAAACTACGCTCCTATATGTGTAGGGATAGATAGGTAGCTGTTTCTGGTTGGGCCTGGGGAAATAGGTTTTTGGTTTTTACGAAGGTATGTGCCTAAATGTGTAGGATTCGTAAATGTTAGAAGGAGTTAATGCTCTATTTCTTTTACATCTTTCAGTTTCAAAAATAAGTACTTACCTAATATTATTCTTTTAAGAAGAAATTCGGAATTTTTTCTCTAGGCTCATTTCTGTTTTGGATAAGTAAATAACACTTCTTAGACCTCAGAAAAAAAATAGAGTAGGTTGATATCGTCAAAACTGTTGGATTTGGGAGCTTTCAGATACCTCATCATCATCACTCTTTTGATTGTCCCACTCCAGGCACAGATAACCTATCCATCTAATAATTATATTAAAATTCTTCTCACATTTGTCTTAGTAGCCATTTAAATAGCCATATAAATCAACCTAACACCTAAGTTTCATGTAACACAAAACAGATAGTTTAATAATTAAATAGCCTCTAGTTATATTACCACCAATTTATCCTGACCCCTTCAAACAGCGCTTCTATCGGACAAAAGTCAATATTTGTGACAAATTCAATGATGATATCCTCCTAGCCGATTACCGGCTACGGCGGCTGTTCTCATATAAGGAGAATAGCCAACTGCTCAGGACATATTATAGTGCACAAGCATTTGCGCAGACACAAGTGCACTCACTATTCCTTCACTCTCATAACCCGATGGGACGGCAATCCGACACGACCAGAGAGATCAAGCGCAGGACTGACATTTACGTGTTCTCCGATGCACGCGTATATCAATCACCAACTTCCAGGCTCCGACCTGATTTGTGAAAGATTCTAGAACCCTCAAAGCGCTCCTACCCGGGTAGACCGAATCCGAGACCTCGTGCTCAGCAGTCGCTCTCTTGCGACAGCTAGACCAACGAGGCAGTTTCCCGATATATAATTCAATATAAGGGTTTTAGTTCCTCAAACTGCCGCGGTTCAAGTAACATTGGACGGTAATATTTATGAATAACATGATAAAATTAACAGGCTGTGTGTTCGTTTCACCGGTAAGCGGTGGAGACAATTAAAATTACCAGTTACATTGACGTGCAGATAGAGCTGTGAATTTATTTCTTCAATGTTGGATATGGTATTTTGTGAGCTCTATTTTCGTCAGTAATTGGGAACACGACGATATTGTTAAAAAATTTAAGGTTTTCGCATTTTCTTCCGAATTCCGATTCCGCAACATCTTTACAAAGTCAAGTCAAAGATTTTTATTTCATATACATAGACCTATGATAACTTCTTGCTAGGTGCACGGTTCCAAGAAGTAGGTCTTATGGAGAAGAATCGATAAGAAACTCCACCGACCGTAAGTCGTCTGGCCACTCCATTGGTCGTCTTCATTTCGTGGTCATTTCAAAATTCTTTCGGCCCCATTACCTATTGACTCTTATAATATATGATCGACCGTCCACCAAAGTGCTTATCCAAGAAATTACCTTATCCATTTCCCCACTACACTCCCCCAATTCACACATCAAGTTTTACTTCACGAACAAAGTTTTTTGCATCGCGTGCCCTGTGACAGACAGACAGACGGACAGGGCAATTTATAATATGTCCCTATCGCTAGATCTTAGCACGAAACACCTGACCAACATAACTTGACCTCTGTACCGATAAATGGTAGACTAAAGCAGGGGTCAAGTAAGACTGGTCTATTGTTGCAACGATACCCGTTTCCAGTTGATTTCAGCGATATACCTAGAAATTGTACAATTATTATTCACGGAAAGGGTTCGGGTATCGTGTTATTTTTTTGGCTGATAATGATCGGCTGATTCATCGGTAAAACCTAGGTGGACTGGGAATTTTAGCGGGTCGTAATTTTGTTGTAGGTACTTGTGTACATAGGGACGTAAATTTGCCGTGTTATGTAGTTTTCATGGACGGGGAGTTTAAAGGGTCGATTTCTTAAATATTTTTTGAAAAATCTTAGTCGTCGTCCTCTAGAATCTAGATTGATCTACCTACTGTACAACTCTTAGGAGTGTTTCGTGGCCTTGTATGATACCAGCATTTCTTAAAGGCCTATTTGCCAAAATTTAATGATTTTAGCGAGTAACTGTACTTACCATGACTGCTATCAGAAACTCATCTCCTAATTCGTAGAGTTACAACAAAATTAAGCTAAATCACATTTTCAAAAATCAAAACCACAGTTTTCTTCTCACAAAGTGTCCTTGCTAGTCCTGTTATCAACGCAAAAAACATAAAATAGTGTACAAGTTCCCAGCTAGAACTACGTAAATAATTCACAGGGGCTCAGGGCAGGAATTTTGTAGTTTTTAATAAATACCGTAGAGCAGGCTCGGCCATTTTTCATTCTTCTCATTACTTGCAACCCTTTGCGTTTCCACCCCTGTACCGATAGCAGGGTTCTCGTAAAATTAATATTAATGCTTTATTTTATGTGAAGATTAAATTTTTGAATGATACAGCGTTTTTGTTTGGTGTTCAAAATGTTTGGGCAGGTTTTGGGTATTGATTTGATTCAAATACCATTTTTTCTTTGTTTTTAATTGAATCTCAAAAATGATAACCAATATTCGCTCTTCACAGTAATAAAGATTTCTGAGTAAAACACACTTAAACAGCTAAATTCATTTCTTAGGTATATAAGAACGTAGATAAGCACATTGCTTGTGAGGTGTTTAACAAGAAAAAAATACAGCATGTGGTCCTACCATACCTAGTCATCAAAAATTGGTGTTTTTGTTTGGGACCTCATGTCCCAAATACAATAAAATATAATATAATATATAATAAAATTAAATTATAATAGATTTTTATATTTCACGAGATAGTAGCAACTATCCACAAGCTAGATAGTGGTAGCTATCCTAACTTCAAAACTAGAACATAATTTCGCAAAATATTCATATAAAAATTCCAATCGCATGTTTATTCTGCCCTCAGTACAAGGGTCGAGTCCCCATAGCGTTGGTCCCGCAGGCATTTTTCATTCCGACTTGATTAAACCCTCCGCGCGGCGCTAATATATGAAACCTGTATATCGCAACTATTGTCTGTACTGTGTGAAGTACAACTATGTTTGTAATAACACTGATTAGTTAGGCTACTTGGCTGTGTGGAAAGTACATGACATTGATTTTCAATTTTTTTTACTTAGCTATCACTACATAGTAACTATAAAACAAAGTGGCTTTTTCTGTCCCTATGTCCCTTTGTACACTTAAATCTCCAAAACTACGCAACCGATTTTCAAGCGGTTTTTTTAATAGATAGAGTGATTAAAGAGGAAGGTTTATATGTATAATAACATCCATTAAATTGTGGGGAAATATTGATATCCCGTGCGAAGCCGGGGCGGGTCGCTAGTTAGGCAATAAAAAGCTAAAAAAAGTCGTTTGGTTGATAGTGCTAAGTATGTCAGTAATTAATGGTAGGTACGACGATGATATCTTGTTACCCCTCATTGGGAACATAGGGCACACAGAAGACTTTTCCACTTCTTTCGATCTTGAGCCAGCAAGTTCGATGTCCTTCCAGCCGACACCAGATGAGGCATCTCCTTCTCAGGAACTTGGTAAGTAATTTGATAAAAAATATTCTAGTTGGGTATGTCGTCTGTAGAGGAAGTCTGGAAGCTAATTTGTATGCGGTTTTGCGATATAAGTACCTTGGAAGGCAACTGAAACCATGGGTGGAACTTAGTAGTTATTCTTATTATTGTGTGTGCTGTCATAAAACAATCTAAGCTGTAAATCTGCAAATGTCAGAGGACATCAACCCTAACATGGAATTATGTAGACCTAAAAACCTGCTTCAAGAAGCCAATAGATACCTACATATTGTACGTTATATGGTTATACCTATACTTGTAGGAAATACATTTAAATACTTATTTCTTTCGTTTTTCAGTTGTGGGTATCACTCTTACCTAAATGTATTGAATCACTCTGTATGAATCATCTACGACTGTCCACTGGTCTCTATATTCACAAATCAAATTGAATATCTCGGTGTGTGGCCGTGAAAAGTACGCAGAAAAAGTATTTATGTGTCACAAACTTTAATAAAAGTGTCGACAGGACATTATTGTAATCGCAAAACACGACATTTTGCGATCGTAGATTTGTAGTGGCAAATAAATTATTTCAGTGTTAAATAACGTTTTCAGGAAATGTCCAATATTTTGCCAAGTTTTTTTTTTGTATTGGTGATTCATGTTTTGTCAATGGAGTGAGTCTGATTCAAGGAAAATACTTATGTAGCTGATAGCAGTTCCTTTCTGTTTCATTTTCATATTAGTTGGATTTCTTAGATATATTTTTATAAATGGTTTTAAACCTATATGGGGTTTAAAATAAGATTAGATTGGACATTTTATTTCCTCAGCCAAACTCCTTTTACAGTTTTGTGGGACATTGTAATTAGTTCTTAAGTTTACTCTGTATTTTTCTAATAAATAATAAATAAATTTAATTTTGTAGGTAATAAATGACCATTTACCAATCTAAAGCAGTTCTTAACAGGAGTATTGATAGTAGTTAAATTAAAATATATTATTAGTCCCTTCCTTTCAAATAACTTCAGACATATCGATAGCAGAGTGCATTGAAAACTGACGGGGTTCATGAAACTGCAGTTCTACTGCAGTAAAAATTAGTAGCTTCTCAAAATCCATAAAACTACATTCCGATCTTCATAAGTTCTGAACACGAAGGATGCATTGTTACCGACTGTCTCTGACGTCACAAAGTACGAGAACTGAGTCATCGCAGACATTCTTAAAAATGCACAATTTCCACGAAAAAATGCATTTCAGTTAACCTTCCTTTGAACGAAACGACCAAGAATTCGCACTAACTCAAACGACAGTTTATATCTTTGACAGCCTGAAAATCAAACAGTTATGTTGCCAAAGGATTATTGTGTTCAGGTTATGGACTCTGTTTTCAGAATTAAAATAGGTACCTATGTATCTTTATTTTCAGGAGTATGATTTTGAGGATAGTAGTTGCTCCATTTAATTCTTAATCCATTTAAATGGATCCGGTAATACTGGAAGCTGACCGCAACCCTAGTCAGGAAAAGGCTTAGGAACTTTTTAACTTGCGATTTTAAGAAACCTAGGTATATACTTACTCCGATTTTAAGAGCGTTAATTACAAAATACTTCTAAACCCCAAACATTATTTTTATATCCTCTAAAACATCAGTGTAGAGATCTTCCATGTTCACTTATACATATAATAATATTTTTATAATCCACCTAAGGCCCCGAGGTAGAAGGCGTTGGATTTTGTACATATAAGTGCTAACTGCGTGAATTGCTCTCTAAAAATACGCAATATGACATTACCAAAGATTCTTTATGTATACTCGACTGACGAATTTTTTTAATCATAGGAATTGAGATTTTAATCTGATCGTCAAGAGTTCAGGCATTGAATGTAGGTAAGAATTAATAGAATAAAAAAATCATTTGGTAGGTATTTACTTCAGACAGACATATTATTTTTTTACGCAATAACTACACGTTAACTTACCCATTTACTATTATGGGCAGTGGCGGATTTACAAATTTGCCGCTAGTAGGCCATTCAATTTTTGCCGCCCCTAATGATTGTGAACTTAATGATACTTCTGTCAGTTACTAGATTTTTTTGCAACCCTCTATGTATCGAAGAGTTTAATGTTGACCTAACAAGTTTATTTGACAGCGACTTTAAAGCGTAGAACCTCTGTAACTTTTAAACGGCTCAATCGATTTTCATCAAACTTGTCTAAGAACACTTGCCCGTAAAACACCTGTAATACAAAAAAAAAAACTAAATTGAAATCGGTTCATTCGTTCGGGTGCTATGATCAGTGGCGGCGTAGCATCGGATGGCACCCGTGACCCGGCGCGGACTACCTATTGAACACCCAAGAAAAACGACAAAATATAATCACGGACTAAAATTGTAATTGAAGTACTTAAAAATCGTGTAGAAATAATTCATGGTGCTTTTTGCTAGGTTTCACATAAAGAGACCGGAGTTAGATCACTGCAAAGTTATAAAGCACTATACCCTATCCACGGAAGCAAGAGCTAAAAGGTAAACAAAGAATGACACTTTTTCAAGATGGCGGTATAACCCGACCGATGACAAAACGTCACATTTTTGTGTAAAATGTTCGCAGTATCTGTGATTTTGTCATCGGTCGGGTTATACCGCCATCTTGAAAAAGTGTCATTCTTTGTTTACCTTTTAGCTCTTGCTTCCGTGGATAGAGTACCTATAGCTAGTTTTCCAAAAAGTAGTGCCAAGTGAACAAGCCGCGAGCGTAGCGAGCGCGAAATTTTTGAGTTTTGGAACAGTGAAGTACCAAAACGAGTTTAAAAAAACCGCCGTAAAATGAAAGCCGCGAGCGTAGCGAGCGCGAAATTTTTAGTGTTGGGACACAAAAGTACCCAAACGAGTGTGAAAAAAATACCACTGTAAAGAGAAAAAAGCCGCGAGCGTAGCGAGCGCGAAATTTTGCTTTTTGGGACGCAGTGATACCTAAAGAAATTAGAGAAAGGGCACTGTCAAGTGAAAGGCGCGAGCGCAGCGAGCGCGAGATTTTTGAGTCACACAAAAATACTCAAACAAGTTTGAAAAAAAAACAGTGTAACCTGAAAAAAATGCGAGTGCAGCGAGCGCGAAATTTTTCGAGTTTTGGGATACAAAAGTCCTCCACCTCCTAAACAGCTTAGAAATCTTCAGTTATTTTTGCTACTTCGGTGCTTTAACTCTTTGTTAGATTGAGGACTCAAAGATTCGCTCGCGGTTTTTTATATTATTTTTATTGAAACGCTATTGGAATAGGTATTTTTAAATTCATGATCACATAAGCCTAAGTATATAGTACAGTGCGTTTATCGATCGTTTATTTATATATGGATTGTGTACTCGTATAATTATATAAAAAAAAAAAAACTAAATTTGCCGCCCCTCTAAATCTGCCGCTCTAGGCACTGGCCTACTTGGCCTATTGGTAAATCCGCCACTGATTATGGGTAAAAATAACAATACCTACATTTAAATACTGGGAGTTTCCAGTATACAACCATAGGTAAATTACCAGGCAGCCATAAGATTTGTCTATTAAGTCTGCTAAAAAAAAACTAGATGAAGAAAAATATCACCCAAAACTCTATTTTCACTAAACATAACATGACAACAATCTTTCAAACAAGTTCTCAACTTAATATGTTAAGTAGTAATACGCATAAGTAAATATGCAACACGAATATTTTGTTAGAACCGTGCAGTATACCAGAAAAGCAGTTACAGTAAGCACATAAAATTATTTATGAACTTACCTGGACGTTTAACGAGGGGCCCTAAAGTGAAAAGTATTTTTTATGGCCAGTTTACGACAACTCCCGGCTTCGGTCAAACTGCCAGCACTCATTTGCAAAGGATTTTTGATTCAAGGAAGTGTTTATGCTGATATTCTGAACTTTTGTAATCCTTGAAAATATAGGCATATGTATAGGAAAGTGCCCTGTCAGTTTGCTACTTCGACCTCTATGGACATACACAGGCGTTCTCGGATTATCGGAACGGGCAGGCAGAGCATAGACAGATTTGCCAAAAAAAAATCTTTAGAAAATCGAGGTCTTTTTAGAGTTTTATAGGTTTCAACACGCTCATGTTACAACCAACAGAAATCTTTAACTCTTAGGCGTCGTCCTAATTGGCAGCGATCGCACGATGGCGCGATGCGATTTCATCTCACGATCTCACTATCTCACTTGCGAGGTTCAAATAGGACACTCTGATGAAATCTGTATGTTTGAACTCATCGAACGACGAGAACGCATCGTGTCATCGTACAATCGCTGTCAATGAGGGTTTCGTAAAATGGCGTCCACGAGGTGGCAGCACCGAGTCGTCAGGTCCAAATAACTGTCAAAGTACTTATCTTTACTATGAATAGTGAAGGATTTTAGTGTTTTTTTTTTATTTTATAATTAAAGCACTGCATTATTGTTTTACTATTGCGGTTGAGTAAATAAAAAAAACTAAATCATATTGTGTTAAAAAAATTTTCAACAAGCTTTTCCTTAGTACCAGTGACTTTTGCACCCTCTCTCTTAGCTCAATTTTTAGTTCGGAAACCTTATTCTGACCGTAGTCCATAATAAAATCAATAACACTTCCAATATAACAGAATTTCAATAAACAATAAGTTCGGCACCTACAATTCCATACTATTTGACAGCTGTTTGGACCAGACGCATACGTGGCGCCACCCGGTGGCAGAAAAAATTTCAAAAACCCTCATTAGGACGACGTCTTAGATGAAAAACGCATCGCGCCATCGCGCGATCGCTGCCAATTAGGACGACGCCTTAAGTGTATTGATTTTATCTTAATTTTTAACTACTAGGTACTGATAACAAACGACAGAATAACTCGGTACTTAAGAACTTCTTTACCTTACCTATATAGGTACCTACTTACATCTCATCCTCACGTCCAGTTTAAAAGTCTCCGACAAAAGATCTCCTCATTACAAAAACCATAGACTCTAATGTCATTGCCACTACATAGCAGGTAACTGTACAAATAAATAACAGAGTAAGTACTAACATAGTATAAGGAGACTGTGGTATTGTCTGCAAGTCAAGAATGCGGCGGGAATCCCGCACCGATATAGACAGTCTAGAAAAGGAATTCAGTATTTGCCACAGGTATTTAGAAAGCTGGAACTAGTAGGGCCCTTCTTTGAAATAATTAGAGTAAATTGTTGCTTTGCCATAAGCGTTAGTCGCTACGTCCTGACAAAATTCATGCTGTATTTTGCATTTAAATTCTGGTATTCCTATATCCTATTCGTTATTCAAAGTTCTATGAATCTTTTCGTAAATATTTTGAGCAAGAGTGACCACTTTTGAAATAGGAAAAGCTTTGCAATTTTGCTGAAAAAACATCAATAGATTTCAGTCAGCGAGTTTGATACTACTTTTACTCTTTTGAGAGCGAGCGGGCGTGGTAAAAATTGTAGCATTTTGATTGTACTAGAATCTAACGATAAAGAAATAACTGGTTCAGATAAAGCACAGTTCTAATCGTATTTACACAGCATTCGTTTTTTCACAAACAGTTGAGAAATCTCTGTGCTGGACACACAACACCAATACGGTATGAAGAACGAAGCTATGTGTGTATGGTACAAACTGTTCACTATGTTTAAGTGCAGTCTTTTAAATATTTCCAACTAGCTTTTGCTAGCGGTTTCAGCTGCGTCCTGTGTTTTAGTCGGTTAAAAAGTATAGCCAATTTTCCGCACCCGAATAAAAAGCTATAGCTGTAGCTTATTATAGCCTTCGTCGATAAATGATCTAACCCAGATTTTTTTTTCTGAATCGAACCTCTGCCTACGCATAATTCTTGAGATAAGCGTGAACAAGCAAAAACTTAACTGCTGCACTTCTAAATTGAGATGACGTAAGCAGCAGATTATGAAACTTAACGTAATAGAGTTCAGTAAGAATTTTTCAACGCCAGCCATTTTCGCTCAAGATACCTACTTAATAAACCTAAGAATGTAAATAGGTATGTCAGATCTTGAAATATTGTTTCAGCCCACATTTCCGTAATTTTTAAGTCACATTCTAATCTCCTTACTACTATTATTTTGGACAAAGATATAGAAGGCCGGAACCATCTACCTAAATTCCCTTACCATATTCATCCAAAGAGTGCATCTAACCACATCGAGCGAAGCATAATCTCAATCTGTCAAGCGTAGATGCCGCAGCCCTGCGCGAGCGCACGACGGACGCTACAAAAAGCCGCGCGGCGACTACAAACGCACCGCTTGTCAACTGCTATCTGCTTTTATTCCAGACCTTTTGAAGTATTTTGATTAATTAACGATAGTTGCAACGTTTTTTTTTGGACAGGAGACGGCTTTTGAGACGTGGTGTTAAGAGTTGTGCGTTTGAAAATGATTTGTTCGTTTATGCACATGCAAGTTCAAACCTACCGATGTTTTTAAAGCGTTATGCTATTTTTTGAAAGGCCATATTTAAAAAAAAACATAACTTAAGGAAACTACCTAGATTCAATTTTCAGAAATAAATAATAATATTTATTTGGCAATATCCTTTACTCATGAAATAATGTATAATTCTTAAGTTTATAAAATAAATGTTCCGTGTGAGTTTATAAGCCCCGACGTTGTACAACTGGGGCGACTTTTATATTAAACGGCAGAGAGCTTTGAAGTTGAAGATAAGAGGATTATAACTGTTCTTAAATCTTTAATGCAGTGTAGACTTTAGAATATTCTAGAGGTAGACGTCGCTTTAGTGTTACCAGAAACATTTTTACTGAACGTAGCAAAATGAGGTTGGGTATTTATAATAAAACTCGGTAGAATACTTTCCACATCCTTTATATACAGTACAGTACATTGATATAGAACTTAAAAATAATTAACATTTAGCTCTACGTTACACATTAAGTTAACATTTAGCCGTACCATAGACAAGCGGGACTCTGTGCATAGACAACGTACAAAAATAGTATTTTATTACTTGCAACACTATCGTAATGTCACAGAGTCCACCACAGATTATAAATTAAATCTAGAAATCATAGCGGTAAGAATAAATAGATTTTAATTTAGCAATTAATAATTAAAAGGGCGTTCATACCTTGTATAGGAATCACACGACAATAATTAAATTAATTATCTATTTGTATTGAAGATCAAATAATCAACAAAAATCATACTCCCACTTGACATGAAACAAATTAGCTAAACGAAACATACATTTGCAGACACAAGGGACATTTGATAAGTTTTAACCCGACTACGAAGTAAAAAGGTTCAATATTTTATGCAAGGTATAGTTACCGGCACGGATATTGAGCTCTCGGCGGAAGAGTAGGGATCGCTTTGCGCACTGTACGCATAAGGCAATAAACCAATGAATCGCTTCTGCGCAGGTGAAGGTCAGGGCTCAATATCCGTGCCGATAACTATACAACCGACAGAAGTTATCATACATTAGTGAACCTAGCATAAAACCACTAATGTTACCGTAAAAAGGAAATAATCACTTATGTATTTTATTTTGTCATGTTTCTTACACAAACAATAAAATGCCTGCTTCAAAAAGTTTAGAGGTTTTTCTAGACTTCCAACAACGATAAATTAAGATCTAATTTTACTCGATTTTCTTAAACCAGTGAGTGCACCTATGTTTCTTTTTTTCCTTTTATGGTAACATTAGAGCTTTCTTTCGTGCCAGCTTCACAGATGTCAGTTTTCAGAGTAAACAGTGATTCGTCGCAGAGTGATTGCAAATGGCCGACATTGCCCGATTCGAGATTCAAAAGCTTTACTACATACAATGGAGATTATAGGAAGAACTCGTGGTGAGAGGTAAAATGGAATACTTAAAGGTTTTTCACACGGATATAGTGAAATCGCGCGGAGTTTTATTGCACTTTGAAAGATGAGATAATAAAAAATGCATAATCTTATGTTAATTAAATAAATAATTGTGATTATTTTAAGATGTGATGCACTAAGTATTACTTAAGTTCATGACGCCTCAGAAAAATCATATCAGAAACTCATGAAAAATTTCAAAAAGGATTAGATCAGTTACATAAATAATTTGTTATTGTGACTCTGTTATTGTTTGCATTATTTAGCTGTCACACAGAGCAACACAAGAGTCAAGTTAAACCACGTTCAAACCGCGCGATTTTACCGCATCAGTGCAGAAGAGCCTTTATAATTCGATTCATAGAATATTTCTAAATAGATTGGTAATGTTATTTATTACAATTACTCTGCGACAAAGATGTGGATATATTATTTCAACTGTACATTATCTAAACCAGTACAGTATGGAGGAAGAAACATTAGGAAGTCCCGATTCTATTTCATTTAAAAATCTTACAAATCCATACAAAAATGGTATCTAATTACAAAAATTTACATGCACCCGTTTTAATACTAATAATAGTTACAAAATTTTAATTTTATGAATAATAATTATTATTTAAAAAACGAACAAAAAACCGTTGATTTTTTTTCGTACAAAAATAACGAACAAAAATTGTTCGCGAATTATTTTTTTTATGTGGCAACTTTTTGCTTCGAAATTTCTAATAATACTTTGACTTGTAAGGGTGTTTTTATCAAAATGGAATATCTAGCGTATTAATTAGTTGGAGTAAAATGGACTAATTAGCCCACGACCTCGGGCGGGCGGCCACTGAAGGACATCGTGCCGCACTGTAAGGCCGGCAATACACGGACCGCTTGAAGCAGTCGGGGGCGTCAGCTTCAAGCTGTCGACCGCCCGGATCAGTTGCAACTGCTCGATCGGTTCGTGTATGTGCGTCCATAGAACTCTGCAGTTCACTGTGCAGTCGACAGCTTGAAGGTATCGCCCCTGACTGCTTCCAGCGGTCCTTGTATTGCCGGCGTAAGGCCTAGCGCACACATACGATTTTACCATAGAGTCACATATGAATAGATATGTCAACTACGAATTTAAATGATACACGCATATCTCTTGGAAATTATACAATATACTGTGCTTAAAATTGCAAACATTAGATATAAAATATGAAAATCTACCGTGCAGTTCTATCGATAATAATAACATTATTTCTAAAATTTATACACCACAACAAAGTTGCAAAAACCGTATATGTGCGCTAGATCAAAAATATTCATATCTAAGTAAAACATTTCTAGAACTCTTTAATATTTTATTATACAATTTCATATATTTATAGCTGGCGAAATGTTAAATACCTCTTTACTGCCCTCTAGGCGAAACACGCGTGATGTTAATATAAAAATAAAATAAATAATTAAAATATTTTACATCATAGCATACACATCGAATTGTATTGTCAAATATTTAAAATTTGCACATTTACACAATATCTATTTAATTGTCCCTAAAATGCGGGTCAGTGGCCCCCAATGGTCGAAGCACCTGTGGCCGACGCCTCCGAAAATTGCCTTTAATTAAATTAACCGAATCGGGGGCATCGGCCACTGGGACTTCGACCAATGTTGGCTTGGACCACTGACCCTAAAATGCATTTATTGAAAAAAAAAAAACATATTTACTGTTTGATCCAGCTTAATACATTTTTAATACAATTAAACAGATTTTGTGTAAAAATGTCTGAAGCACGGACATTGTGATTAACTTAACAATAACTTAAAGCTAGAATAAATACTTAGTCAATGCTTGGAACACGATAGGGCCGCTAATTTTTTTGGTAACTTACAGATATCGTGGATTTTTAATACATGACTTCTCATGCTCTCTGCAGAGCACTTTTCAGGCGTTTTAATAGATGTCAAAAATTTTCAGGTAATCCTTAAGGTCTCTACACACCAAAGCCGCTGATGCCGGCGGCACAGCTCGGCGGCCCAACCCGCCGGCCGTATTTTGTACAATCATGCCGCCGGCTTTCATAGAGTATTTGACAATTACTAGAACACCACATGCCGCGGCAGTCGTGCCGCCGGGCTGTGCCGCCGGGTCAGCGGCTTTGGTGTGTAGACCCCTTTACGCACTTAAAACCATTTCTTTGAAATTGTGGATTACTGCCGAATTTTTTGTTTAAGCAAAAAAGCGGCTTATGCAGAAACGCGAATATTTTTTTGTGTCAAAAAATCACATCGCTTTTTTTACACCATTGTTTTATTTTATTTTTTTCATACTAGGGTTATTTTCAAACTTGATCCTATTTACCGGTACTTGAGAATTATGTATTGAGAATTAATTATGAACAATCGAAATAAAATTATGACAGAATTTACATTGCAAACCCTAGTTATGTTACAAAAATATTATTGCTTGACCATTTAACGAATGTTTTGTGCGTTCCATTATCATTTATTAAAATGATTACCAACAATACTTATTAAAAAAATAATAGTTTTGTATTGCTTTTTATGCATATTAAAATTTTAAGGCATTTCCTCCATATTTAAAAATCGTACATCATTGTTTCTTTATAATAAAGTAAAAAAAAACATCATGACAAACTCATATTATAGTCTGAAAAGGCCAGGTCACAACTTCAGGAAAAGATTTGTTTAAAAAATTAATAAGATTAATCAAGTCTTATCCAGAAGTTGTGTAGATGACCATAAAGCAATTCTACTTATGGTACAAAGTAAAGTCAGAATTATTCGATCTGACGTTTAAGCAGACCCTAAAACATTTAGACAGAGCACCTGGCTCATTTAATATAAGAAAATATTCGAAACTACTACATATAAACCGCCGCATCTTCATCATTTTTATTTACAATTCATCTTTTGGCAGTGACCAGCTGGTCTCTTCAATATGTACATCAATCCTTTACAAAAATTTTAATCAATGAAAAAAACCTACTCCTAAGATAAGTTACATTTTTCGAAATATTTAATGGCATTAAGTAAAGCTTAGTTACGATTTCGAAAAGCGATATTTCAACCAACTATGCTTACATTTCTATTTTGATCACACCTTTTCGAAAATATCTTGTCGAATTCATAAGAAAATTAAAAACATAAAGGTCATACTCAGACGATTTAAATGCGTTTGAGCTGTCAAATTATTGCTTAAATCAGACACACCATTGCGTTACAATATTAATAGATAAAAAAAGAAAACATACACAGTATCTACTGGAATATACATAGAAATTAATCTACAAATACGGACAATCTTAATAAATATTTCGAAGGGAGGGATAGGAATTAAAATCTGTAAAACAAAACACTGCTACTGGAACTAGTCAAAGTCTATGTTTGGGTCGTTGGTGCGAGTGCCAACGCGGCCGAGAGTCAGGGTCTCGCGTCATTCGAAGACTCCACATCACTTGAACTGCTCGACACAGATTTCTTGGGCCTGTATTCAGTTATAACAACAGTTACCCCACTGACGGTCACCTGATGACAAATGTTACTGTATATTCGATTGATAGTGCTAGAACTAATCTGGTTGACAAAGAAGTGGTGGTAACGGGATCGGCGATAAGTGAATTGGATACAATCAATTTAATGAGAAACGTGTTGGATTTTAATGACAATTGTTAGCAAGTGCGGTGTTAATGCAAAATGATTTTGGCAATGAATTTAGATTTGCACTCTTCAAAGATTTAACTGATGGTGATGACTAATCTACTCGAGATTAAAAATCTATGGAAGAAATGTGCTAGAGGCACAATACACATCGATTGCCACCATCAACTAAATTATGTATAAGATGAACGAAATCTTCGAAAAAGTAACTCTTTATTTTGGGATGCTTTGGAGCCCAGAGGTTACAACAACTAAGAAATTAGGAGAACTCCTAACCCTCTGTGACTATAAGTTGGAGCAACCAGATCACTTACGGGAAAAAAACTACACTTAAACTGCTCTTGGATGATTCACTAGACAATTCAAATCAAATAGTTCTTATAGGACAGCAGGTACAGCAAAGTTCTTACCTCTCTAGTCTGCGCAGAGCTCCTATCCACATTGCTCAGCCGCGGCGGCCTCCGTTTCTTCTTGAGAGAGTTGGCAGAGCGGGGCCTCTTCTGCGAGCTGGTGGGCGCGGTACCAGCTGCCTGGGCCGCAACCAGGGCCGGGTTGATCCGCGGCTTGCGGGTCGATGTGCCTGCAGACAATTTTCCAAGTCAGATATCGTCGCTTAGGTAATGATACCGCATAAGTCGAGAATTGGTCATAGGACGTTTTATACTTCATTGGATAGATTTTGCCGGTGCATCGAAACGAATCGCATATTTTAATATGTGACATCATAATTGAACCTAATATATTTAACCTATGTATTCAGTGCAATTGTCGGAAGTATTTCGAAGATAATAATCAGTTTTTTATTTCTCCTGGAATCTTGTTAAATCGAGGGACGTTACATGGAGTTTACACTGTGTAATTTACGATTTCGACAAATAAGTTCTTGTGTTGCAATATGCATATTTTCACCCATCTTTTTTTCTGTAGTTCGAATTTAGTGAAAAACTCCTATGCAAAACGCTCGCCTAGTCTCGAAAACAAAATACGCATCCCAGTTCACACGCGAGCGTATATTCTGAAAGTCTTAGCATTATTCCTGTCTGAAAATAGCCGGGAATACTATATCAAAGCGTTATAGCCCAGATTGTGGAGCTATATGGAGCTATATGGGGCTGTGCGGGGCTTGTAGCCCGCGGGGCAAGATCCGCACACTATGCGTCCCTTGCCAGACGTATTACTAGAGGAACTCGAAACGCTGCTGGCGTTATGTAATCATTATGAAGATTGTGTATAGTCGAGAAAAAAGGTACTTTGGATAAGATTCTTGACAATCATCAAGAGTTAAAACCTACACTAAATTAGGATGATTCCGGTTAGGTCAAAATCAGCAGTTATTGAAGGACGAAACACTTTACAATGCCTCCGATATTATCCAAACAGAAATGACGCAAAATAACAAATCTTTTGGTAATCAGTACCTGGGTATGTTACAAAAAGTGTGTATGTACGTACGTATAAATTCCTGAACTAGGAAAAATTTTCAACAAAAGGTGTATCGCAGTTTGAGGAAATTGAACGATTTTACGAACTAACGAAGTTATCTACTCGGTTATCCTCAAAATTTTCAGAAATTGTTACAAATATCATTGTTTTCTGCCTTTGTTTCAAGTCTGAATTCCATGATTCCATACATATGGAATCATGGAATTCAGACTTGAAATACATATTTTTGTCTGTTCATGGAGTACATTCCCGTGCGTTGGGTTTTTGCTGGCCTAAATGTTTCAGGGTCGATTCCATAGTTCACCAGGAGTACCTACTCCAGTTTTTCATCACGAAGTCTGAATATGTGTACTTGTGAACGAATAAGGATCATATTCCTTTCATAGATAACAAATCATGGGACTGAAAAGTCTGTCATTGTTTATACGAGTAAATAACTACCTAAGTATGCACCTATCTAGAAGGCACTTTAACGAGTCTTCTCAACACTTCGCAATATTGATTAACAGCATACCCCAAAACACAACATTTGGAAACAAGTTCCAAAGATTCGAGAATTGTCGGTAATACGCGAAATTCCCGGCGTTTGTGAGAAACAGCCGCGTGGAACGTTCGAGAAACAAAAGACGTAGGGGGTAGATTTACTAGTACTTACGTACTTAGCGACGTAAATCGGGATTTAGTGCATACTACCTCGGAGCTCGGGGAAAGCTCGTACAGCGAAATAGTGGACTGATCTTTATATGATAAAAACTTTAAAAGGATAAAGATAAAGGATGAAATAGTTGGGGAAATGCTTTTAAGAATTTTATGTGTCCTTGGTGGCCCGTTTGAAGAGTATCCAGACGAAATAGGCGAAATTTTTGTTGTAAGTTATTTAAGAAAAGCAAAAGATTTTCAGGGATCGCTTTTAAATAAATATGTCTTCCTTAACTGAAGAAGCGTTGATAGAAATTGCAGCATTTTGGCCGTCAAACCATCAAAAGATTAAATGATAAGTGGAACATTTGTATACCTATCGTTTTATTTGGACAAAAAATTTAATTAGTACAATAGGCAGTAATTATTCAAAGCCAGCTTGCAGGAGCCATGCTTACGTCAGAGTTTCAATAGAATGATTGACCGAACTGTGTCAAGTAGTAGGTAGAGCAACGCATGACCAAAACAACTTTATGAATCTCAATTGGCAAATTATTTTGTGTACTCGTACGATGTCAAATAAATAAACCCTACATTATTACAGCAAGTAAATGTTTGTGAAAAAGTGTGTAATTTTCATTTGGTGAAAATATTTGGATAACATGTAAAATCTCACCACCTTTTAAATCATGATTCAGGCAATCATCGGCAAGGAGCACGGACACCGAAAAAGACTATTTTCACCTTACCACGTAAAACCAAAATACCCGAAGTTTCATTGTTACTAACACAGCTTGGGCCTAGTTGCCATCAATAAACAAGTTTATTATTATAACCTATGAAAAAATACAGGCACGAAATGCTTCCATCAAAGCCCAGAGGAAAACGGAAAAAGTCCGTACAAAACCTAAAATAGAGTAGATATTACGTAAGTTTGGATTACGTAATTATAAATTAATTAAACAATGCTTCCTTCCTGATGACGTCATAAGCACAATTTTCATTACTAAAAATACTAAATCAATGGGGAACGGGGGTTTCGCCACGTAACTTTTGCCTAAATAGGTATTTTGTTCTTAGCTCTGTTTTTCCCGTTTATGAATGACCGCTCTATATGGATTTGTAACCTGTGGGTTTCACGCACCTACGTATTTGTCATACATTAGTTTTGTTGTTTTCCCGTAGTCTAAACTATGTATTGAACCCATTTTAATAAATGGGGTATCCCGGGAATTTCCTAGTTAAAACTTTACATTGAGAGAGAGTTTCTTTTTTACGCTTTTACGCTAAAACGGCAGACCGTATCAGGTGATATTCGGTAACGATGTATGGTGAAACCTGAGGTAGACGGGCGTTTTACATTCTTCAGCCATGTTAATGTTCCCTTTGGACCAAGTCGCGGCCGAAATCAATTAAATATATAAAAAGCCATCTAAAAAAATCCAAAAATTGTATTTTAGAAATTCCTATATTTAATTAAATATACATACATAATTATCTTTACATCCCTAAACATCTACCAAATTATATTCTAAAGTTCTTCAAGACTGCAAGACCCTATCTACCGTACCTATAGAGGCACATATAATATACCATGAGAACACAGTTCCTGCATTAAAGGGTTATTGTTCTGCCCCAGGGCAGACGAAGCGCCACTGTCGAACGCTGAGGGACTCAGTAGCCGCGGGTTAAATTGGGGTACTATATGTAGCTTCAGTCTTAGTTCCTGTGTTCTAATTTGCATGATTTGATGGGTAAAAATAACGTTTTGGGAGTAAATAAGAATTGTTTTTGCATAGTGTTGTGTTTTTAAAGTCTTGTTAATTAAGTCGTACTGCATAAGCGTAAACTCATATGTTAAAATTCGCGCGAAATAAGTTTGCAGTTCTGAAAGCCATTTACTGTCTAGCTTCATTACGAACTATTCAGTAGTACTTGCTTTAAAAAGTAGCAAACAAATCTGAACTTTACCATTTTCATAAACTTTTTGATTATGGTTAGCTTTAATACTTCTCTCTACTAACTAACAATTTGCATCTCTATCATACGTACACTAAACTCATTGAGTCATCCAATTGGATCATTAACTAGGCCAACTGATAACAATAAATTTAAATTAAGCTTGTACAGCTAGAGGTATTCGCTAGCTAAGTGTGACGTCATCGCGAATCAGCCCGACGAAAGTATCTACACTAATATTATTACGAAAATAATTTATATTTGTGTGTTTGTAATGGATGAAATGGATAAAAAAAACCACTGGACCGATTTAAAAAAGAACTTTGACTGTTGGAAAGCTACACTCTTCCCGGAGTAACATAAGCTACATTTTATCCCGGTACGGGCAGTAGTTCCCACGGGACACGAGTGAAACATGGTAAAACTAACTAAAGGCTAGTGCCCTAGTCTAGGTTGCATTGATCTAGTCATTGGCATATTTACATAACCTTAGTATTAGAAAGTCAAGCATTTGACGTCTCTAGCACCTATGGGCATTAGTGTTTTGTTCTATCTTGACTATCGTGAAATTCAGAGCTAGTAGCAGTGTTTGGACGATAAATTGTACAGTATTCTATGTTAAAATTATTACAAGTGTGTATGCGTTTTTAGGGTTCCGTAGCCAAAATGGTAAAAACGGAACCCTTATAGTTTCGTCATGTCCGTCTGTCCGTCTGTCCGTCTGTCCGTCTGTCACAGCCGATTTACTCGGAAACTATAAGTACTACAGTGATGAAATTTGATGGGAATATGTGTTGTATGAACCGCTACAAAAATATGACACTAAATAGTAAAAAAAAGAATTGGGGGTGGGGCCCCCCATACATGTAACTGAGGGATGAAATTTTTTTTTTCGATGTACATACCCGTGTGGGGTATCAATGGAAAGGTCTTTTAAAATGATATAAAGTTTTCTAAAAAACATTTTTCTTAAAGTGAACGGTTTTTGAGATATCAGCTCTCAAAGTCGTAAAAAGTATGTCCCCCCCCCTCTATTTTTATAACTACGGGGTATAAAATTCTAAAAAAAATAGAGGTGATGCATGCTAATTAACTCTTTCAACGATTTTTGGTTTGATCAAAGTATCTCTTATAGTTTTTGAGATAGGTTGATTTAACTGTAATTTACGGAACCCTTCGTGCACGAGTCCGACTCGCACTTGGCCGGTTTTTACACGTGAAATTAAACTTATTGTCTATTTTTTCAGTAAGAGATATCTTGGCGATTAGTTAGCTGTTTGACTGTTCAATTAGGAATAACATTAATATCAAAAAGCTAATCGGCTTACGTGAAGCTCGCCAAATACTTCGGCGTAGTAGGTATTTGCAGTAACCTTGTAAATACGTTTGCATCAAGATAGTAACTGGCGCATTTTTAAGCTAGTAGCTTCATTTAAAGAATTTTGGTGTACTTTTAAGTTTTTACAGGTGTGCAAAATAATATGTTTTTTTAGAAGACGTAGCTAAATAACAAAATATGATAAGTAAAACTACTTCCTTTAACTTTACCGATGGAGGGGGACATCGGGGGATGTTACGAATAGGAATTACCTAGCTTCATGTTATTTCTAGCTCCGTGTCGGCGTTGTGTAGGCTGCGTGAATTGTATAGATAGGTTTATTTTTTAGCAAATACAAGTACAGGTTTTGCGTCTTGAAACCCCTCCTACCTATTCTTATTTGATTAAACGTTTCAAGATATAGGTATTTTTGCCAATTTCTTACGATATTGTGATTGAAAGTCGCACGATATACCTACTTAGGTACCTCAGTAAATATACAACTCATATACGCAAAGTACCTACTCACGTTCATAACTATGGTACCTACCTTACCATATCTAATAAGGTAAGTAGGGTAAATACGCCAAATGTCGGCCCCCTTACCGATTTTCTGATTGCGGTTCGCTATAGCACCGTCAGTTTCCAACGAAAGATAGTTTCTGATGCGGTTTTGGATAGTTTGATTAATCTATGTCATGTTTATAGGCATAAGATTGATATTTCTACGAAAAGAAAAAAGTAATAAGGCTTAGATGCGTCGAGAACAGAAAAACCCTAAAGTCGGCCATTCACGGCCCAAGGTCGGTCGCGTTTTTTCCAAATGTCGGCCGGGTATAGGCTGTTTTAAATTAAGGCAGTGACAAATATTATTAACATGATTTATTTTAGCAGAATTATAATATAATACTAAGTATACATTTGTAATTGTATTTGTTTCATTTATAGTAAAATATTTTTGTTTCCCCTAAACAAAAAAAGTCGTTTTCACGACCAACCATTTATATTTTTTAAGCTAATAAGAACGGTTTAATAGATAGCAAGTCCCAAACTATAAAGCTACCATAAACATGCCTACAAAACTGTCAACTCCTACATTTAAACTTAACTCCTTTACGATATAATGAATTATAATAAATAAATTATTTCATTTTGAGAAAATGAAAAAATATAAAAGTATTTTTTCATCAGCCTGTATAGTGGCGCTTGAGTTCGAGGCTGGCCGACATTACGATTATTTTCGATTCTAATGTCGGCCCCTATTTCTTGTACCTTATTTCTCGAGATTCAACTAATATCACCCCGGCCGTTATTTGGCTATTAAACGTAAAATAGATCTATTTTCCTATAAGCTTTGCAAATTCTCTTGTTAAGCCAACGGAATTAGTACAATAGGAATTTATAAAATAGACTGCATTTGCTTTAAGTCGGCCACGGCCGAGACTCCGGTTTTAAGTCAAAACTGTTGTCCTAATGGCGGCCTCCTATTTTTCCTTGAAAAATATACGCAAAACGCTGAAAAAACTATCTTAACCGTCAAATCCGTAGCGGACCCCAATCGGGGTCTGAACATCAATGTCACCGTAAGCTCGGTTTAGACCCCAATTGGGGTCTGCGAATCAGTCATACACTTTCCTAATTATTTACGCTCATATTTATTTTCTTTCCAATCAAACCACATTTGTGAGTACTAAATAAAATAACTAAATAAATTTAAATTATTTTTACGCATTCAAACCTTTCATATTTAGCATCCCGTTAGAAATATACCTTTTTAAAATCCAATCGTAATTACCGGGAATTCTGATCGAACTCGCCATGTTTGTTTACATTAGTTGTTTTTTTAAATTTGAAGACGCATAGACAAGATGGCGACGGTGATAGAAGTTTTGCATCGAATGATCCGATTCGTTAAAATAAAGAATCGATTTAATAATTTTATATTATAATATTACTAAATTGCACTTTTGTATAGGTACTTACCATAATCTGAAAATAAATTAGGAAAAGTAAAATGACTTAATTTATTTTGAAAAAATGCTAGAAAATCAGTGGTAGAAAATACGTTGTAGCCGGAATAAAAAATCTTCGGTTTTAGGGTTTCTGAAGACGGCAAATGAAGACTTATTTATTTCTTCGGGTGTTTTATGTGCAGGATTCCTGTAGACCTGCCAAACTTAATGGCGATTCGTTACTTCCAACTTTTAACTGAGCGGCAAAGCTATTTGACGAGAGCCGTAGTTAGGTGTAGTTATCGCAAAATTTTATGACGATTTCATTGTTTGAAAGGGCAAATAGTTCGCTGTTCATCGAAAGCTGGTCCAAGATGGAAAGATGGCCGCCGCCGACTTATTTTTAACCGACTTCCCAAAAAGCGGAAGTTCTCAATTCGACCGTTTTTTTTTGTATGTTTGTTACGCGATTACTCAGCCATTTATTTATCGATTTTAATGATTCTTTTTTTGTTTGATAGCGTATACTTCCGAGGTGGTCCCGTTATCATCAGGTCAGGATCTGATGATGGAACCTTGAGAAATCGAGGGCGACTTTCGAAAGTTGCAGAAATACATAGGTTGAAATCTTATCACTCAGGTGTTTGCCTGGTAGCACTATTCAACAGTGAAGGTTTTGAGCTGAACTGATGATGGAGACCAGTGAAGTTCGAGGGAACTCGACAACTGAATATTTAAATTTTCTCGTGTTTGTGCTTATATTATTCGTATTTACGAGGCCTCTGCAACAGTGAAGGAGATGGAGACGAGAGAAGTTCGGTTGTCGAGATCCCTCGACCTTCTCTGGTCTCCATCATCAGGTCAGCTCCAAACCTTTCCTGTTTCATAGTGTTATCAGACATACATCTGAGTGTCAAGTTATAACCTTATCTATGCTTACAATTTTCGAGAGTTGCCCTCGATTTCTCAAGGTTTCCATCATCAGATCCTGGACCTAATAACAAATATGGGGAATATACCCTTTCGACCAAAAACAAACATCCAAATTGAGAACTACCTCCTTTTTGGGATTCGGTTAAAAATATTTGGTGACTTTAAAATCAATCAATTATTATTATTGTTTCTCATCATCAAATAAGTACATTACTTTGGTAGTTACAAATTGCATTATATTTCAGAACACCAGGCTTACCCTCATCATCATCATCATCATCATCAGCCTATCGCAGTCCACTGCTGGACATAGGCCTCTCCAAGTGCACGCCACTGAGATCGATTGAAGTAGGCTAAATACCTCTATGAGCAGGCTTACCCTCCGCCGAAACAAAAATCTTAGAATTGTTCAGAAATAATATAAGAATAAATTAAAATTCCGTAATAGGTAATAAAAATTCAATTAAAGTTAAAAATTATTACGAATGACGCAACACCAAAATCTATACATATAATAAAATGATAGGAAAGTCAAAACTGTACATTGAATATTTTTTAAAAAGAATACTTGGGGGGTGATCCATAATCGATTCTGAACCCAAATATGTAGTTTTTAGAATTTTTGTCTGTATGTCTGTTTATCTGTTTGTCTGTATGTTTGTCCCGGATAAACTCAAAAAGTACTGCATGGATTTAAATCAAATTTTGCATGACTATTACCTGGGGGCCGGTTCAACACATAGGCTATATATTATCACGCTATCACCTTTGGGGGTCGAGCAATGATTAAATAAATGAAATTGGAAATTCTATATTGCTCACGCAGACGAAGTCGCGGGCAACAGCTAGTAAATAATACATATAAAAATTTAATGCTAAAAACTTTCATAAAACTTAAATATCTTTTTTCTTAACAACAAAAACAAATTGAACCTATAATTTAAAATTAATAAATAAAATTGAAATAAGTTGCTATTAAAAAAAATATATAAAATTGGTATTCGATTATTTATAATAAATATCCGATTTAGGTATCGAATGCACACCGATGATTGAAAAAAAAAAAAAACTCTATTCCAAACTCTACTTGTCTGTGACTTTGATCTTGTAAATATTGTTCATTTTTATTGTGTATTTTATGTGCTGATTTTTTAGTTATTGAACATAAATAAGTGCACGAAATGTATTGCAATGGATTGAAAATGTTATAAATATGACGTTTGTGTTGTGTTTGAGAAAGTGATGCGATTATTTATTGGTAAGTTTTCACCAAATTTGAAATGCCTAACTTTTCGATAGACTTAAAAACACCGTAATTATTATATTTTTCTGAATTAACTGACCCCATTTGACCTTTGCACGTTGTTGTCAAATAAGTGAGCTCTAAAGTTATAGGTAAAATACTTCTAATCAGGCATTACGGACTTAGAATTCATGTGTTGAAAGTTAGTACAAATTTTTGACTTCCATGTCGCGATTCAAAATATCCCGCCGAATCAACGGTATAGTCATATGTCAAAATCTTGTCGAGCAGAGGGGTTAAAATAAAGTAAAAATAACCCATTAGTGATAATCAAGCTTAAAACAAAAATAAATAAATGTTTTATCGTTCTAATATCAATCCCCAAAATGTGAGTATTCACTTCGAGTAAGCTACTTTACGTGCGAATTTGATGTTTCAACGGCGCAATCGCTACTGACGCTCAGTATGAGAAGAGTAAGTAACAGAATCGGATAGTAACGATTTGTACGTATACAGTATAAACCAAGGTTGCAATTCGAGGAGCAAAACTAATACTTAATTACCTTTTGAATGAATGCAAGCTGAAAATGTACAGACGGCCGAAGTTTGGGGGGAGGCCGACATTTGGCGTATTTACCCTACCTACCTAGGTGTTAAACATTCCTCAAAAACAAACAATAGTAAAAGTAGATATCTGGTTAACATTCCGAAAGGTCTATGACACCAAGGCCCATTTACACCATAAACAACAAGACCATATGAGATAGACGAACTCCTTACCTATATCTGTCCTTCAATAGGGTGGCAACATCACGTAAAGGTCAACGAACATAACGCGACCAAATAAAGAAGTCGCGACACTGTTTACTTAACAGACGCGGTAGGCGTACATTTTTAACTCGGTCGGGTTTTACTTATACGATAGGTAAGCGTAGTGTTCTGTTTTTAAAAGTCAGGAATGCACAGATTTGTTTACATTAAAATATGTAAGGTAAAGACAAGATAACTGTTTTGTTTATTTTATCTGTGAATAGTTTTAAAAGAGTTTTATACAATCGTAATTAACTGTGTTTTCATACATTAGATATCTTGAGGACTGCAGTGTAGTAAGATTGTATAATCGCTCAGCGTATTTTTATAGACACATTGATACCTACTAATATAGTGATAATAAACAGTATAATAAACTTTTATGGAATGCAGTATCGACAGATTATAATTATAGCTACTAATATCTAATTACAGTGCAAATGAAACTTCGAAAGGTTCAATAAACCAGACAATGAGTAATATAGCTACAAAAGAACCAGTTCAAATATTTCTTCACTGCTTAGACGTAATACACAGTTAAGTATGCATAGACTGTAGACATTTTAGCGTAGCCAAAACATTGGCAAGGACGCCAGCTTGTTCTAATCAATACATACCAAGATTTTGACTATGAGCGCCTACTTTTTAGGTTATGTTGCCCTACAGACGCTCTTCAACAATCTAGCGCTCATTTCATGCAAATTTCTGCACGCACAACTACAGTAGTGCGATAAAAGCACTATAATTACATTGATATGTAAATAATAAGACCTACGTGGCCAAGTATGTATGTAAAATTTTCAGGTCATTCACGTTTGCTAACCACACAAAGGATTACTCGCTCACTCAAATTAATGATTGTATTACCTTTTCTAACGTCGCACATTGAACATTTGAAGGCTTCCGCATTATTTCTGTACGTACAAACGCTGCAATCCCAATAATTTTCTTCGAGCACTTTAGACGGCCTCTTGGCTCTCCTAATGGCATTTTTCTTGTCCATTTTAACGCACACTTACGTCTAAATATAACTAGCACACTTTAATCATGATACTTTATATCTTAAACAAAAGTTTTTACAGCACAATCGCAAAATAAATCGTCTGAGAATCATTATTTTTGTTTTACTGTGCACAGAAATGTACACTTCTTTACGCCATGACAGACAGTCAATGTCGCGTCGGTAAAACAGAGCGAGGGCGCCACTTTCTCTCGCTCTGTTTTATCCAAATATTTGAGCTTACTTTTGTGTTAATAGATGGCAGCACCTTTGCCCTAATTTCATCTGATTCAAAGCGTGAAAAGTTTTAAAAATATTTTCTTGGTAGGTAGTTAACAAGTGTAAATTATGCAAATAAAAAACTTACAAAGTAAAAACATAAATAAGTATCGGCTGAATTAACAATTACTTACTAAATCCATTATTACTTAAAAATAATTTTATATGGGTAAAACAAGGATATAGGGAAGGAAAAATTGGAAGTGCCTATGTTGGAAAAATAAAAATAAGTTCCTACTTTGTAAAGTCATAAGTTCATCTAGTCATGCCCACAAAATATACAAGAATAAATAATATTTTCAAAAGAATAACGAAATAGACAAATCACCAGGATACAGCTACCACTACCACACATAAAACATTTCCTTGTCAAAGAAAAGTAAACTTTACTTCATGGACACAAAGACAAAATTAAAACAGAACCAAAATAGGCCCGAAATTCACAAAAGAGGTAGGTACCTACCTACTTTTATAAAAGCCAGTAGGAGAGGAATTCTAAGAAATGTCGACCTTTTTTTAAGCTGTGCCGGTACAGCTATGTGAAATTTCTCTACCTGAGACAGTCAAGGTTTTCGAAAACATTTTGCTTTACCTACAGCGACGGTTTTAATGTTCGCAAACGGTCTGACATGCCTTGTGGGCTTGTGGTCTGATTTCGGTTTCGCAGGTAAGTATCATCCCCTCTACTTGGTCACTGGTTTATTTTTAGTTGGGTACCTAAGTAACGTGTAGTGGAATCACACCCACGCTTGGTGAGTTCATAAGGTAGCCCGGTTGATAGATGGATGACACTTTTGACACAGGGTGAATTTGGAAATAGGATAGGTATTCATTCAGGTTCAGAGTGGATTTTGCCGTGGGAAAAAAATAATCGTTTATTTGTTATTGATATTTAGGTATGCAATGGGTTGTTTGTCGAAGTATGAATTAAGTAAAATGGTCAGTCAGTTGCCTACATGGTCTTTTTAACCCATTGACGGTAAATTGTTTGTACATACCATTGTAGGTACCTATATAATGTAGACACTTATTTGCCTGGTGCCTAAAGTATGTAGGTACTCGTGTCTACCAAAACGTGTGTGGCAAGTCCTATCTATAAAATAAACGCTTAAGATAAATAATCCCGTGTCAACGTAACGGTGTTGCCACACGTATAATCAAGCGAGCAGGATTAGCATTAGCAGATTACTCTTAAATATAGCCCTAGGAGGTTGTTCGACCTCCTTGCTCTATCATCAAGGAGGTGATCGTTGAAGATCTCTCCAAGCAGGTTTATTAGAATTGATATGGCCAGTGTTTTCTTTATTAATAAGTGGGTTGGTCTTCGGGATACTGCGTGAGGGACTATAAAAAATACCAAAACTATATGAAATTAAGCGTTTCTTGCAAGAATTGAACCTGATCTGCAACACAGCCTATTAAACTGTGGCCTATGTATTTAGTTATAAAACCAAACGGGTCTCCTTCCCCTGCTTATAAACTAAGTTGAGCATTTAGATTCTAATATGTTTGCATCTTCCAATCCGTGCGCATGCTTCAAATGTCTGACTTCAGAGGGCCGAAATTAATTAAGAAGATATTTTTATCACCTACTTATCGCAATTTCTAAAATCAGGTACACTTGGGAATGTATATAATTCCACAGTATCTAGATTAATACTCAGATTAGAGACAGCACAATGTATTCATCTCAAGCCAGTTCTCTCCTTATAAATTGTACAACTCACCGAAAAATCTCAAATATGTACTACCGGAACTCGACCGTCACGGACTCACGGACATACCAGCAAAACACTGCGTTGTGTACAAAAAAACTAAGAAATCAACAAAAACCTTACCCGCATGAATGCTCTAAGATTGACGTCAGCTACCGACAGATACACTTGCTAGGTTTCTTACCTTTGAAGATCTTTAGAATTAATGGAACCAATGTTCTATTTGAAAGTTCAAATTAAAGTAGGTACTATCTGATCTTCAAAAAACCTATTACGACGAGATACATAATACTTAAGTGACTGTCCATCGATAACTTATTTGACTGCCTCATTGATCTAGTAGTCGCATAGTGCAATTGCTGTGCAAGAAGTCTCGCGTTTGAATGCAGCCCTGAGTCTAGAGTTGACGATTGATACATGGTGCATGGGCACCAGAGAGCACGTTAGCCAGGAAAAAAAATTAAGAAGCCCTCAATGTTTTTATTTCGTATCGAAAACGGTGGGCCACGTGAAATATTGTGAATGGGATTGCCTACTTTTGCGCCTGTGAGCCCTCCTTCTTCCTTACCTAATGATTCACGTTTATAATTTCGAAAGTACTTAGTAGACACGGGCTCCTTTGAAAGGGGTCCAACGTGACGAGAAGAGCTGAATTTTGAAGGTTCAGTTAGGTACAATTACAAGTAACAATCAATACTAGTCTCGTTTTATCATGTAGTGCCAGCATTTCATGGACGAGTCTAATTATATAGAGATACTAGCTTCTGTCAGCGGTTTCACCCGCGTCCTGTAATAACCCGGATAAAAAGTATCCTATTGCCTTCCTAGATAAATTGGCTACCTAAAACACGAGAATTTTTCAAATTAGACCGGACAATTTCAAATCAGTTCAATTTGTGATTAGCACGTTCTAGCAACCAAACAAACTCTACAGTCTACAGCATTATAATATTAGTACCTATAAACTTGTAATTTCTAATGAGGGAGGAAAAAGGAGGAAAAATAAGTACTTACGTGTTTTTTTTTTTTATAATTTAATATTTAAAATTGTTAATAATATGTTGAGAAATAAATAAATGAACCAAAAAAGTACTTAGGTACATTAAATCATACTTAGCTTTACTACTTCGTATCACGCGTTGGCTACATTAGGGACTCTTTAAATGAATTACTTACTTGCATCCAAAAGATAACCAGCTTACCCGTTGAACACTGGTGTTGCATTACATATAGTCATAGCCAATTATACAGGGTGGTGTATTACATACATACAGGGTGTTTGTGCCTCTTATTATAATCCTGTTTAGCATCCCTCATTTCGCTGGACAAGATATATAATAAGGTAAGTACCTATACAAATTGATTTTGACAAAGTTTTCAGAAGAAAGAATTCAGAAAATTTATGTGTCAGGCATTTGGACGATTTTTGTACAGTATAATCCTTGAACTAACTTCGTCTATAAAGGTATACTAATACTACCTACTATAAACCCCCATAAAAACCAAGATACCTACCTATGCATATACATAGGTAATTCTTTCTTCATCGATGTACTTAGGCAGTTATAAAACTGGTATAAATTGTGAATGTCTTTATTATCATGACATAACAATTCTAACTTTTAAACAATACTAAAAGGATTGAATCATGAATAGTAAGTATTCAAAATATATCTCTATTTCGCTACTTTACGGCACTTTCACACTAGCGGATTTTGTGTGCGGTTTATCGGAGCGAATCGTGCAGGAGTTCACAAATTCATAATAGCATAACAAATACATATGTCAAACCGCGCGATAGGATATATATCGCTCGGAAAGTGTCGAGCGTAAAAAAACCGAGCCGATAGTCCACTAGCGTGAAAGCGCAGAAAAGTATAGCCATCAGCAAAATAGTGTTTATCCATCATTAATTAATGGACAGACCTTGTAATGCTCCGTGCAGCTTTTAAGTAAAAGTGCTCAGTATTGGTATATTAATGAAAATTGTATTCTATTTAGCGCCGTACACTGTCTGCAGCAAGGCGAAATATGACCATGCTGAGCTTAAAACCTGTGGATGGAAAATCATAATATTATTTATCAGCTATATGCCTGACCATATATTATTTTCTACAAGCTATATATATTACGTAAATACTGTAAAATTCCTCCAAAAGTCGTGCAGTGGGTATTGCGGGAAACAGTAGGAAACGTCCATATATCTACATACAAATACAAAAGTAAATCCAAACATCCACGTTTGTAGTTATTGCGATATGTGGATATGCTGGCACAGAGCTGACTCTTTGGGCAAGTAACTTCTCCCCAAAGTACAGATACCTAGCTGAAATCTGTGCTTTGGGGGCTGTAATTTATGTTTAGAAATATTTAGCAGCAATTCTAATGTGGGTGATTATTAAATTAGAATTACATAGAATGTGCCATTTACCAACTTACCCTCATAAAGGCATTCAAGTTGACATCAGCAAATCCAGCGGCTGTCAGTTTGCACGGCTCCTGAGCCCTGCAAAGTAAACTAAATATGTAGAGAAATAGGACTAAAGTTTAGAAAACAGCTACAAGAAATAGCACTCTAGTTAGTTTCTTAGTTCCTAGTTTCTCTTCCAATCCTTATGTAGACAATAATGCAATTGATCAAATAGGTACGCTTTTGTTAATTAAGGAGTATTTCCAGAAAGTTCCTTTTGTATTTTGAGAACTTGTCGTCAGAAGTTTTATAACTTCTATATCTATGTATTAGTTTACCCTACCTTAGCTATATTTTAGTTTACCTTGTTGTCATTTATAGCATTAGCTATATTGTCAAATAACTTTTGAGGACCGCGAGGAGTGTTCTCTGCATAGATACCTACATTTTGACTGCAGCGAAGTTAGGAGTAGCTATCTCCAATGACGCTAGATATTTGACAAAAGCATTAAATGACAAAGGCCCTATAGTAGAGTCGTTATAATTGTAGGATTACAAATACTTAACAATGTTAAATACGTCACCTAGTCTGCACGAAGAGAATTTGTTTACCAACTTTGATGTTGGCGGAATACCACTTGCAATTGTACACTGAATTGGTTATTTCCAAACTCTGAAACAGTAGAATATCGTTAAAAATTAAATAACAGGTCAAATACCAAGTAGGTATAGGCATTATTTCCCAGATACATTTGGGAACTACACAGAGCATCCCAATAAAAAAAATGTCTGTAGCTTTCCTTGATAGGTGAGTTTCTAACACTGACAGAGCTTTTTAAATCGGTCCAGCGCTTCCAGAGATTTGCGCGTTCACACAAAAAAAAACAAACTCTTCAAATTTATTATATTAGAATAAGTATAGATTTCACCTAACCATAGGCATAATTTTAAGACAATCATTAAATAGTATTTCGATAAATAATACATACCGCAGTCATCATCAGATCAGCGAAGAAACACAGGAAAAATACTTGCATTAACGCCATCGACAGGAATGTCAGAAATGTTATAATTATAACTATGTCGTCTACTATCTGAAAGAAGATATACAAAAACAATATGCAATTAAAGAATCTGATGAGAAACTGATGAGAAAAATACGTATGTTGAAGCTATGGAATGGTAGTATAGATGAAATACTAGGAACATTGATAAGTTATTCGTCATCATTATCAGGCATTTCAAACTGGACCATTATCTACCCAAACCTTCTGAGCGATCTTCAGCTTCATCTAGACAACGTTGGTCTTATATTTTTCAGATAACGAATTTCTATTTCATGTTAGCTGTTCTGCAATCTTATCTTGTGTATAAGAAAAACTAAAACCTTTCATTCTTAAAATCATCAACCACATCATCATCATCATTAGCCTTTTTTACTGTCTCCCTGCAGGAGACATACCTCTTCTCAAACAGAGAAATAATGAGCGAAAATGAAAGCAAACCCTAATACTAATCTCAGGACATTAAACCACGATTTCCCCGATTCACAAGCATAAATAATTCAAAAGTATCATGCACAGTAATGTGCAAATGCACCATAATGACATGGTAATGATGATGCAAGTTGTGCAGATGCAGTTGATAAAAACAGTGAAATTACCGTAACATTGAATCCAGTGAGGCAAATCACTAACGAACTAGATAAAAAGTTGAATAGCGTTGACTTTGAGTAGATTATTTCAAGAATAGTTGATGAGCTGGAAATTAAAATTGTGATATATCGTTATACAGTTTTACCAGAAAACATAAATACACAAACACATATTTATTGAGCAATAAGAAATAAGGGCGGTTTTAGCAATTACTTTTGCAATTGTACCTAATAATTCCAAAACTGACATAACGGTTTATTCAATTCGTATGCCTGTAGTAGGTATGTTGCTAGGCTATCTACTTTCTTTTCCTTATGGGTTATTATTTATCCCCACCACTATTACACATCCAGATTACTATAATAGTTAATCCCCATATAGCCCCATACAGTAAACCTTACCACCCAAAACAAAAATGTGAAAGACTGCCAAGTTCGATAATATGGGGATGCTTCGCCTGTAAAAGAAGTGAGATCTGAATAAGTACCAAGTTCCATACACATACCTCAGTTAAAAATAGTTACTTTTTAATGATGTTACATGGCAAGTTTTCATACATCTTGTTATTAACCTACTAAACGCAATGAATCAAGTATTTAATTTTCTATTAAAACTTGCCAAGTAACATCATTAAAAAGTAACTATTTTTAACTGAGGTATGTGTATGGAACTTGGTACTTATTCAGATCTCACTTCTTTTACAGGCGAAGCATCCCCATATTCCCCATATTATCGAACTTGGCAGTCTTTCACATTTTTGTTTTGGGTGGGATTTCATTTATTTTTGTAAGGTTGTTTATTTTATTTTTTTCTTATGATGAAGTTAGTTAAAGAAATGTCTCATTTATACTATCTTTTAGATTTTTTTAATATGCACTATGTTTCTTACAAAGAAATGAAGTAGATTAACTAAATGGACTAGATTTACCAACTGACTGACATGACATGTTATCACATATTATGTTCGTGGATCAAAGTTACACATTCGTTATTTTCGAAAGAGATTCACACTTGGCCGTTTTCAGATTTTTACTTTACTTTGACTAAATACAAACCTTTGTACCATTCGAAGATATATTATATAAATATAGATAAATTTAGTTCGTTTTAGTTCCTTAGTGTTATAAATTTACACCGGGTATAAAACACCTTCATTATTTTGAAACCGACTCACACTTGGCCATTTTCAGATTTTTCCCTTTACCTTGACATAAAGACCTACCTCCATGCCAAATTTCAAGTCAATACGACCATTGGAAGTGGTCTAGGTTTTTGATGAGTGAGTCAGTCAGTCAGTCAGTCAGTCAATCAGTGAGTGTATAGTAAAAATAGCGATTTTCTGACGTCAATATCTCAAGACCTACAATAGGTATATTAGTGAAATTTTGTATTTTAGATAAGTGAGGGGGTCTCAACAGATACTAGAAATTTGATATGCGTGAATAAAATAGATTTTGAGTTACAGGGGGGTCGAATTTGGCCCGAAATGGTTCGTGTAATATAACCCACGGCCGGTGTGTCGCTTTTTTTGCTCGAACTTGGCGGACACACTGCCGTGTGTCTAGATTTTTGTGATCACAGAATTAAATCAAAACACTTACTAAATAATGTCTTGATGCCATTTCAATAACTCAGTGAACTTGTTCCGCAATTCGTTCTCTTCATAAAACACTCCTTTAGAAATACTTCTATCAGGAATCATTCTTTCAAAATCATACTGTAGCAACTTGAATTGAACTCGAATATAAGTACAGCAAGTGAAAAACAAATAATCAGCTGCAGCCATGTCCAAAAGTACGACGCATTCTGAAAATTTTGGTAGAATCAATACTTGAATAGATACTCCTTGCTCTAATTCCCATAAGCTTACTTACCTGACCAAATCTGATGGATATAAGCAAAAGGCCAGTATTTGAGCTCGTACGGAATAAACGAAAACACGTCCAAATAGGGCAACAGCATCTCGAACTCATTTGTTTTGTAAAACTTCACAGCTATCATCACCATAGGAGTCATATCGAAGACTACTATCATTGAACAGTTTAGCACATACAGTACATTTATAACTTTGTTCAAAAACCCTGTTTCATTGGCAATTATTTCTTCTTTTTCAATACATTTTTCTCTGTTATTTTCCCTTATCTCAAGTTCTGTTAATAGATCTATTAGTTCTTGTATATGTTCTTCATACATAAGGTGATATAAAGACTTGATCATTGACAGTATAGAAAAGGTTAGGCAAGGAGCAACACTGGTAACTTCAATGAAGTTTTTGCCCTGTTTTATGCCAAGTATTACGTAGTACACACTGCCGATAATTGCTGAAAAAACTACGAGGAAATTCAAGGTGTATAGCCACCTGTATTTGATTGTGTCCAGTGGCGTAACGATCTTGTTTTTTATATTCATTCCTGAAAATCGGAATAGAACACCGAGTTTTTCGATCGATTGATCGAATATTAGTGGTTTGGACATTTTTATCTTCATTTCTGAGGAATTATATGACAGCAATTTTGGAAATAATAAAGCTCTATGTGAGGTTGTTTTAATATTTGATACCTGAAAGTTTAGAACGATATGTTACCGGTAGAAGAGCACTGCAGGAACTGAACTTTGTCATGTGTGTTTGGTTCAAAGCGGCCGCGATAGTCATAACATTGGTTTAGGGTAAACAATAGCGCTGTCTAGACTGCAGTATGGCGTAGACATTCCAATTCCATTGTTTTAAAAATATATTTCTTACGTGCCTTTATCTTTTGATTATTATCGGGTATATCAGTTCCTTTTCTTCAATTGTTGCTCCATCAGTTTTATTCATTAAGTTCTCACTCAATTTCTTTGAAGTCATCATCTTGTCATAAACTAGGTATTTCAAATTCTTCTCTTGCACATATGTAGGTTTCTTTAGCTACATTACTATTGTCAATATTTACATCTGCTTTCAATATATTCCTATAAAGTTAGTTGAAGGATGCTCAAAAACTTCACTTGCCCTTTTACTCCTTTCTTAGCCAGTTTACTACAGTTCTCCAAATTTTGATGCGAATTATTTCCAAGTATAGCTGGATCTATAACAAGCTTGGTGACCTTGAATTAGTCACCAAACCCAACCGTCTGTGACCACGACTCGTAATGCTGTGTCATGGAGTCATGGACAAATTGCAAGACGTGCTTGTTGGAACCTTTAGTTTGCAAATATGGCGTTTTATCTTGTAATCTGTTCACGTACTACTTTACATTTGTAGCTTTTATGTGTTTCTTTGTAGTGAATCATAGCAGAGCAGTGCCTTGTTTTGAGCTACTTTTTCGTACTCTTCCTGCTTTTTTCGACTATTGCATTGCTTAGAAGGGTGAAACTCTATATTCTACTCTTAATCTCAGAACCTTCAAATAAACTCTGCCACGGGTTCGCCTACTTAGGTACTTCTATTTGGATCTCGTCATGTCTAAGTTTCCGATGGTCGTTAAATATTTACGTATTTTTGATTGATCAAAGAAACACAGGCTCCCAAACTGATTGGACGTCTCTATTATTTTTATTTTTCATACTATGACGAAGTTGCAATGTGCCAGTTTTATTTTCTATCGAAGTCTACATAACCTTCGTAAACATAGGTATTGTTTGCCAAATAGGCTGTAATTAATATTTTTTGTTCTTTATCTCATAAATAATATATTTATTAATAGGCCTCGGTAGCATCACTGTAATTATAACTAATACCTATTTCATAATTGCTATCAATTTACGTAATAGCTTTGCAAATTCTCGTACCGTTTGCAGCTGAAAATCAACGTTTAATGCCAGTAATTTTGTAGGAAATGTTAGAAGTAAGTCTGATATTTTCGCTAGTCAGACAGATCTCATCATCCTCCGAGCCATATTTCCAATCATGTTGGGGTCGGCTTCCAGTCTAACCGGATTCAGCTGAGTACCAGTGCTTTACAAGAAGCGACTGCCTATCTGACCTCCTCAACCCAGTTACCCGGGCAACCCGATACCCCTTGGTTAGAGTGCTGTCAGACTTACTGGCTTCTGACTACCCGTAACGACTGTCAAGGATGTTCAATGACAGCCGGGCCCTACAGTTTAACGTGCCATCCGAAACTGATTAAAGACAGATCTAGTATGCTGTTATTGGTAAAGATAGCCTGTATTACTTGCTGGACAGTCTAAGTAATCCACGGTCTTGCTGAATGGCCATAATGAGGAGCTTTTATAGAAAATGCTTGCTCACAACTATTACATAAGTAATACAATTTAAACTTCTGCTTATGAGGTGCAATACAACCACACATACCAATTGTAATAGGTATACCTATTATGTTTTAAAAAGAGTAACCATGGAGTTTCTTGCCCGTTCTTCTCGATAGGAAGCTACTTTTCGAATGAGCAACTAGAATCAAACTTTTTTATAATTTTTGACGTTCATAAGTGCTTAGTGAAGGCCTAAATGAAATAAATTATTTTAATTTGAATGTTTTTTCATAAAACACGTAGGTACTAATTGATACTTATCTAGGCTACTTTTACAAGTTGCCACCAGTAATTTCACCGGCGTCCCGGAGTCCTCAATAAATGGGGTAAAACTGAAAGATTTTTCACATTGGCCATTGTACAAAATGTAACAAAAAACATACTTTCAGGAACAAAATGATTTCAGGAACTTTTTGTGCTAACTTTTCATGCAATTTCCACATAGTCGTCACAGCAATTATATTAAATACGAGTAGCATCATTAAAATGCAAGCCGATCGCGAAGCCCGCTGAAATTCTGATAACAAAATTACAGCACGACCACTGTATAATTATATAATTAGTGAATTACTAACGAAAGCCACGTTCTAGTGTGAGTTTTTAATCATTTGCTAGCACGAATTTTTACTTATGTATTTTTGTCGTTTATTTTTGACAATGCTTTTTATGAAACTGTGTGTTTTACTTAACAATGAAAATTGAATTTTTTTCACAAAATAAACTTGTAACATTTTGTCTACTAAAATGGTGAAGACAGCGACATAGTATAAAGAGACCTTATTTATACAATGATAGCGATACTAAAAAGTCTTAAATGTACTTGTTTAATTAGTAATGATTATTGCACCTTTTCGTCGTGAACCAATCAAAACAAATGACGGTCTTCATTTTCGGTCTTTTCTCCTTCCAATTTCTATCTCTCACATTTAGGATTCCCGCCCACGTCAAACTTCTTCTGAGACAGAAAAACATAATTTTTGTAGGACATCCTGACTATGATTTCCTTACCGATTTTTTGTATAGGATGTGTGCGTTGGACTACTGCTATGAGCGTGTTCTATATTTCTCCTACAAAAAAACTGTCACCGATATATCGGACGTAGGCCTTAGACCTAGCCTTAACTTTGGAGCGCAGATATGCGCGACACTCAATTGAATTTCTATTGTTTTACATTACAAAAGGAACATTGAAACAAAAAAGCATCTCCTTCACATAGCCTTGTTAACCTGTAAAACGTGAGAGTAGCAAAAATCCAGTTGATTCAGAATATATCTAGCGACATTAGTCATGCGGTAGGAATATCGAGACCGCTCCCGGGACGGTGCGCAAAACTGCCGGTTTGTACCGGGATGTACTTCTTGTGGGGATGATCAATTGCGGCCGGTTAGGTTTGGCGGGATAAAGGTTTAAAGTCATCCGGATTTGGTTTAAGATTGGTTGCGATTTTTTTTTATTGAATTAATACTCTGAATTTACACAGAAAAAGTAGAGAGAAAAATATAAGTACAGGTATTTAGTTTAGGTGCGTAAAAAAAGTTTAAGGATGTTTGGTGGTAAAATTGATCGTATGCTAAATTGACTAGGTGATTTCGTAAGTAAGGTAAAGTAACTTGATATAGAGTAATTAAGGAATAAATTAAGTCGGTGCTCCATAGAGGGTTTGTAGAAGGGCGAAATAAGACCAAGCTGTGCTTAAAATCTGAAATAAAAAGACAATATTTGAATGATCTGAAAAAAATAATCGATTTAATACATAAAAATTTATTTAAGCAAAATACCTTCATAAATGCTTTGAGGTTCACTTCGGAAAAATCTGATGCCGTCAATTTACATGGAGTTTGGGCTCTGGGAACAAAAAATCCATTTCAATTTCAAACTTATAAACTGAAATTAATTATGTTTTTTTTTTTAGGTTTGATATTGTTTATTTTCTCGAACATAAACAAATGTACGCATATTTATATAACACTTAAAATAAGTTATGAATTAATTTGTAGGTACCTTGTTTGTACCAAAAGCAGATCCTTCCCAAGAGAGGTATCAGCTAAGTACCAACGACAGTTGTACACTGCTTCACTTATTTCCGTGCTCTGAAAGAATTATAACCAAGCAATATAGGTACATTATTAATTATCGTATTGCAGATTTCTATAAAGTTATCTCCATTACTTTGCTTTTGCTTCATGTATCTATGATAATTTGTAAATTATTTCAAATTTTAATCTCTCGTTACAAAACAGTGATCAGTTATTGAAATCCGCAGATGAAGAGCATAGGTGTTAATACCTACCGAAGTCATCAAGAGGTCCCCGAAGAAACACAAGAAAAATATTTGCAGTAAACTCATAAAGAGAAAACTTAGGAACGTTGCCACGAAAGCTACGTCGGAGATTGCCTGAAAATATTAATAAAGCATCATATACAGGCACATAGTTACCATATAAAAATCATTCAAAAACATAGCGATTGCTCAAAGTTTTCGATACTTATACATAATATAATACGAGCAACATTTTTTTTGTTTATACCCTAAAAGCTCCAAAACTACTAAACCGATTTGCAATATTTTTTCACTGTTGGAATGCTGTTCCTGAGGATACTGTTCCATATGCTATATTTATCCCGATACTGTGCAGTAGTTTCCACGGGACGTGGGTGAAAATGCGGAAAGCTAGGCTCGGCTAGTCATTAAAAAAATTTGAGTTACATTATTTGTTAACAGTACCATAACATTGAATCCAGTGAGACAGATGAGGACAGAACTAGACACGAAGTTAAATAACGTGGATCTAGTGTAAACTGTCTCCAACATGTTTGCTGAACTGAAAATAATAAGAACATTAAAGCTACCAAGAATTTTATTTTAAGAAAGAGAAATTATATTCGTAAATATACTTAGTCAACACTTTGACGAACTTTGATGTCATACCACATAATAATATTTCCCATACCGATCTGCATATCGCTAAGTATTTTTATTACCTTTATTTACATGATAAATAATATGTGAACTTACATTAGGCTCATCATACCCATCAGGCCTTTTATTAAGTTTACAAGTTTACATAATTAATAACATGAGTCCTTTACTATGGTATGTTTAGTAATAATTCATAACCTACCTTATTAAATCCTGATGCCACTTGATCAATAGAACAAACTCGGCTCTAACGTCCTCAATGTTAGTTAAACGTCCACTGGCGTCTTCTTCAGGAATCACTCGCTCAATATAATGCTTGAGCAATCGGAATTGCATGCGAATGTACGTACAAAAAGTGTAGAATAAGTAGTCTGCGGTACAGATATCTATGATGACCACGACTTCTGTAAATATGACGTTTAATTTTTATTTTTTAATGTTTATAATAAAGTGACAGTAAAGAAACTAAATACACCTTACATGGTGACTGATCAAATTGGGCTAGAAATATTTTTGCCAAAAAAGAATTGGCTTCAAATTAAGGTGCAATTTTTATCAGAGTACCAAAATATATAAAAAGAAACAGCGTATTACATACCTGACCAAATCTGTCGCAGGTACACCCATGGCCAATACCTAATGTCATAAGGATCGAAGGGATAAACGATCAAAAATGGCAGAAGCAACTCAAGCTCATTTGTAGTGAAATACTTTAAAGCAACTAGAGACACGGGGCTTAAAGCAAATGCTACTAACAACACAAAATACAAAACATTCAACACTGATATAACAGTAGTTACAAAATTATGTTCGTATTTTATTATAGCATCTGTTTCTTCGGATTTAGGACGAGCTTTCTCATTGATTTCCAAATCTCTTAGGACTTGGATCAGTTTATCAACATGTTTCTCACGTAATATGAGGAATAGAGACTTCAGGTTACCAAGGAAACTAAGAGTAATGCATGGAGCGACGTACGTCAGTTCTGTGAAACTCTTAGAGTTCGCAATACCAGTGAAAAACCACATAACAGCCCCGGCCAAATCAATGTTTAACCAAAGGAAGTTTATAATGTAAACGGTGCGACTTTTTATCATGTCCTTTCTGGTCTTTGTGCCGGATTTTATATTTATACCGGTGCATCGGAATAAAAATTCAATCTTTTTTACTGTTTTATCAATAAGTAGTGGTTCTTCGTCCATTATGAAAGCTTGGAGCTGTCTATAAATCTTTTGTTTATGAAGCGAACGGTTTTTGTTCCAGCGATTCGGATGCGACTGATAAATGGTTCAATTTTGAAATGTTTTTTTCCTTTACAATTATTTTTCAAGTCATAGAGTTAAGAATGTGAAAGAAAGGAAAATTAAAGCATTAATAAATGAAAACCAAAAATAAACTCTTCCTAAAAATGCCAAATATTATTTTTATAATGTTTGTTCATTTAAAAGAAAAATCACTTTTCATTCATTTAAAATAGAACAGTCAAAAAATTATAAATATTTTTACTGCCATAAATGTGCTACTTCTATTTTTTTTTAGTTCAACACTATAGGGGAGACCGGGGCAAAGCCGTATAGCTAAGGGTTTGTGGATGCTGATCAATAATTTTAGAACACAGATGTACTAAATCAACATTTATTTTTAACCAGTCTCATAAGGTACGCAATCACAATATTTTAACTTAGATAATTAAAGCGTAAATTGAAAAAAAATAGCAAAAATAATTCTTCGACGTTTTACGGTTTTGCCCCAGGGCATGGACAAAACCGTATACCGCATGGATTTCGGCACCACGGCATTTAAGCAGCTTTGAAGTACCCCATAGTCCCATCAAACACGGCTTGAACACCTTCTTTCATGTTTTCCGCGACCCACGATTGTCTATTAGTCGTCCTTTTATAATCACGAGGCATCGTGGCATCTGTCTTGAAAAATAAAAGGTTAATACACTTAAGTACATCCGGGTCAAAATCGTACATGTACGATTTTACCCCATACGATTTTGACCCATACCATTGTATGTATAAATACGTTACTCACTACTACATTCGTAATTGATTTCACCAGTACAAATGTACTGAATTACATCAAAATATACACACTTTTAACATGACCATTAGTTACTTACCTATTATACACGTAAATTTGACGATTGGCACTTCTTATTGCACACAAATTACATAAAAACCACTAAAAAACAATAAAATAAAATATTAAAAAAACGCGCGTGCCTGTCGGGACAAGTGTTTGTTGGCAAATAGCTGTGATTGGTTGACACCGCTGAGCTGCAGTGGCGCGGGAAATTTGAATTATTAACAGAAATACATACGCTATACGGTTTTGCCCGGGTATACGGTTTTGGACAGGTCTCCCCTACGTGTTATTTGTAATTAAACTTAAATGCAAAAAACCGCAACAATTATCTATGACAGTCAAAAGACAGGCGAGGTCGAAAAGAAAATATCTTTCCAAGACTTTGCTGCATTTAATTGCCTTATTGTAATTATTCGCATTTTAAATACCGGCCATTATAATTAAGCAATTAAAATAATGGAGGTGTTAAAATGACAAATGTCTTCTGCATTTTTTTCTTTGAGTGAATTTTTGCAAAGCAACTTACCAAATAAATATATACCTACATACTAAAATGTCATGTGTAAATTAATAAATAAAACATACAAAAAAAATTTGATCAGAATTTAATTTGATGAGAACATTAATCCAATTCGATAGTGTAAACATATTTTTTTTCCTGCATTAATTTTTGTATTTTTATATGGAAAAAATCTTAATTTTGTCACTATAAAATAATATTACACTACATAGAACAATTTCATCAACATATCTCCGAAACAAAAAACCTTACCCAATAAATCTTTGCGAACCAAAACTGGAATCCGCAATTGATAGTCCCTCGCACCCCTGTCCCACTTGTTGCTGAGTTCCATTTATCTGTGTGCTACACACACAGACGTAACGTTGTATTGTTGAGAAGCTGTGTGCTCCTGTCAAACGGTTCTGTTGTCTCGTCCCGTTCTGACGGCTTTTGTTGATCTGCTGTCAGAATTTCAGACTGTTGTGTGGCAATGAGTACCTACTGTTTTATTAGGAAGTGTGTTTTAGAAGGTGTCTCGGGGCTACTACTTTCCGTAGCTGGATAAATTATTGACTATGTTGCTCAGGAATAGCGTAGCTTGCTTTTAGACGAAAAAATATTCCTCTTTTATTGTATTAGTATAGATTTTAGGATTCCAGTCGATGTTCTACAAGATCTTTTTTAGTAAAACCCGCCATTTTCCATCTAGAGCCCTTTGAGTACCAGGGCCCCGCGGCAACCGTAGACTTACAAATTACTTCCTACAGCCAAGTCAGTTAGCAACACTGACTCTGGTGGTCTCATATCAAAACAAAATAACATCAAACTTAGCATAATAATCATAAAATAGAGTAGCTGATTGCAATCTTTAAAATGTGTCGCTCATATAGGAAAATCAAAGTAGTTCTGCAGTTTTATTTAAAATAGATTTAAATTCGCAACAATGTAAGGAGTTCATACAATGTAGATGTAAGATACGAATCAAAGATGATCTTATTTGTATCTTTACTATGTGTAGTTACAAAATTATACATGCATTTTATTGCAAGAGCATGTGCAGAATCCCTCTCCTTTACCAGAATATTTAATGTTACTGTGGGCAAGAATGTCCCTACAATGCTCATACATCGAATCTCATTTGAAAGTCAAAATATAATAATAGGATAAGTAGCAATAGTGAAGTTTGTCTGCTATCCGGGAGATCGAGTGATTGATTACCAGTCATTGCACTATTGAGAGTATTAACAGGACTTAGTACTAATAAAGGATTTTTTAAGTTCTTAATCGCTACTAATTTTATAAATGCGAAAGTAACTCTGTCTGTCTGTTACGCTTTAACGTCTAAACCACTGATCTATTTAATAAAATTTGGTACAGAGATAGAGTTGACCTTAAGAAAGAACATAAGATAGTTATTATCTCGGAGTTTTGAAGAATTCTCTTGGAAACGCGATATAACCGAACTGAAGCTAATTATCAAATATATTTTGCCATAAACCCGAAAACATTTCATACAGCAACGAGGCAGTCAGACAACCTGAAAAAAGCAGTAAAGAAAATGCAATATTTGCTTAAATAAAATTGAACAATAAATAAAACCCCGTATTAAACATTAAACTCCAATAAAAAATACACGTACCAATAAACTGCCTAAATTAACTTTTACACTTTTATTCAGAAAAAGCTGACTTTTGCAACCAACAAGGCGAGATAACCTCACTTCCCGCTTTGACCGACGAATACCAACTTTTGTGTCGTTTTCGTACAGAGCGAGTGAATGATTAATGTTGTGAATGCATTCGTTCACCGTTCTTATTTTTTTCGTTCATGCAACAGGTCGCTTTCGTGGTTTTGGTCGGCGTTTAATCTTGCCGTTTTATTGAGACTGTAGTGGGTAAGCGTTGTTTTATTTTTTGTTTTTAAATGGTGGGGATGATCTATCGGATTTATTTTGACTGTGTTTGTAATTTTTATGTTGTGGACAAGACTTTCATTTGTTTTATTTACGCTTTTTAATTCGATTCTCTTTCTCTGTTGTAGTTAACTTTATCTGAAAGGTAACATTTAACATAATATGTTATCAAATATGACATCACCGCGGTAAAACGTTATAATATTTAGACCGAAATGTTATCTATGAAAAGAGCTTATATTTTGATAGTTATTTTCCAAAAAATAAGAACTTCTCATTAAAGCATTATACACCTTTTTTCACACAGTCAGGCCGTCAAATAAATACATACACATCTGCCTTCTAATATATACTTAGGTATATGGGCAAATATAAATCCGTATTACTAAACCCAGTATTTCGTAGGCGATATCACGTAAACGCCTACATATAATTCGCCTACGTAGGCACTACGAGTGCTACGAAGTCGCTACGAATTATTCTCACGATAAGTTTACATTTTGACATATTATACCACTAGCTGGTGCCCGCGACTTCGTCTGCGCAGGTTTAGTATTTCGAACAATATGTTTACAAATTGTAGCCTATGTATTATTCTGATGTATAAGCTATATTATTGTAAAGTTTCATTAAAATCCATTCAGTAGTTTTTGCGTGAAAGAGTAGCAAACATCCATACATCCATACATACAAACTTTCACGTTTATAATATTAGTAGGATGTATGGGGTGTAGCTTTTTTGCATGTTTTTTTTGCTAAGTAAGACATCTGTCAAGTGTTGGGAATATTGGATAATTTAGGAATTTCTTGAAGGTGGGAACAATTTAGTGAAAGTTAAAAAACACGGCAAGAAAAAAATACTTTTAGGTCTATAAAAGTCAAAATCTTTTTTATTTGTTTTTTGTTTGCTTCATAGTGTGTTTTGTGATATAATTGAGAGTAAATTGAACATAATAAAATTATCATAAAATACTACACTTCAAGTAAGCATTGTAGGCGACGAAAAAAAAGACGAAAGGATAAGATAAGATTTAGGTGACGAAAGGAGGTATGTACTTACCTACTTTTATTAATAAGTATTGATTAATACCTTACATAATCAATTGATTATTAATTCACATCGTTACATTTAACAGCCCATTTGCTAAGTTCACTTCTGTTTCGAAAGTTACCGGTAATTATGTAAAATTACCAGTTTTGTGAACTGTTCACACCTTGCGTTCAATTCATTTTAAAATTAATAGTATCTCATGAATATTTCTAATACCTATGGCCTCAATATGATACTAAAGTTAGTCACTTACAAGTTTTTTTTGTTAATTGCATAATCTTTATTTATTTACTGCAAATACATACACAGTGTTATTTACAATTTTATAAAAACAATAAAACAAATATAATTATACATAAACCTTAATCATCTCTGCATTTTAGGCTCATTTCTTTTAGCCTAAAATTTTTCTCTAGACTCTTTTCATTTAATTCGGTTTGGTAGGTTTTAACGAGTTATTTTCGCATTTAAAATATTTATTACCAAGTATTACGATACACAGCCTAATGTCATTTTGTTAAAAAAAATTACATTGACTTTACTGCCTACATTCAAAAAGTCCAAGAGTCCTGTTGTCTACGTCAGCAAAAACTTTTTTATAAACACTTTAACCCTCCCGCGCGCTGATGTCCCGTTGGAAGGGCCCATAGTAGTGTAGTCACTATCGATTCAACCCTCCATTCTATTTAGGTCACCTGTCCCCTTCTTGGAACTAAGATACCTTTCGTTTTGAGAATCTAGTGTAACAAACTAAATTGATAAAGCTATATAGAAGATGTAGCTATGAAGAATTTGTTTGTGGATACGGGTAGGTACACTTGCCTGAAATAAATCTTATCTGAAATATTTTGTTTTAAGTTGTTGTAAAGCGTTGAAAGTTATTTTGATAAGTTTTTTTCTATATTTTTTTGTGCTGACTCCATTTGCACGACGCGTAACAGGAAAAGCGAAGGTACCTACAAAGCAAGCTCAGTGTGGTCAGTTTATATCGCAAATGGCGATCGATGTTTTTTGTGGAGTTGGAAAACCACACGATGACCCCTAGTTTGTAGGTGCAGTAGATTATCAGATTTTACTAACTAAAACCCACCTCGACAGACTTCGAACGTACTGGCCCACAACCTTTGATGACTTTGAGGACAATCCATGAACTTGGAAGCACAAAAACGAGGCACCTAGCGATGCATTCTTGTTATAGTTTCTTCGATTATCAGACATCCACAGTGCATTTCCATATTTAATCCTCATCTCAATACCTACTTAAGTTGACTCTATCTTCCACAGTTGTACTCACTACAGAAGAAACCTATAAACTATTCTAGTAATAACACTATAAAAAAAAAGAAAACATCCGCATTATCTCGATCTACATAACCACGTAACATTTATGATGACACACTTTCGTGCGTGACTGTACTAATTAATTATCTCGAGCGTAATACGTAAGTGGACCGGCGCGGGAAACGATGCGGCTATGACCAATGGACTCGACTGTACACAGATCGAGAATAGTAGATATGTAGTGAGTATTCTTAGAAGTATAGGTAATACTTATTTAAGTGTTCTGCAAAGGGTAGACAAAGGTCTGGTAAAGGTTGCCGGAAGACGCTGGATGCAGGTCGCTTCCAACCGGTATCTGTAGAGATCTAAGGGGGAGGCCTATGTTCAGCAGTGGACGTCCTATGGCTGAGATGATGATGATGAGACAAAGGTCTGAGTTAGTCCGTAGGCGAAAATAAAATAGCTACATTACAATAAAGTAGTGTCTTATGAATTCTCTATGCAAAAAAACTGCAATAATATTTATTTCGAAGGTTAATCCGGAGCGACCCCACAGTCTCGCTGAGGGTGCAGCGTGAGGGAGTGTCAGACTCTTACTGACTAAAACCCATCATGTTCCTTCTTAAACCCTCTATGTACCAGAGCCGCGGTAACTCTTTTGAACAATCTTGTAGCCCGGGCATGCTTTGGCCCTGGTGGGCCCCACTGGGACGAAACATCTACGTATTTATTATTATTTATTTATTAAAATGTTGATAATTTTATGTTTTATAAGGTACATAATGGTAGTTAGAACTATTATTTAAAAAAATTAAGGCTCTACACCTTTAGTTTCTTTTTATTTAACATGATGTTTAGCACGAAGTGTGGTTTTCAACTTGACGTGTAGATAATCTAACTCTAGAAGTACTTAAAGCAATAAAATAAGATCATAAACAACAACTAACAAAATAATTACAACAGAACAAGTGTAATTTAATTACGTAATTGCATTTAATACCTGTTAAATTGCGTATATTATTGCAATTCTAATAGATATGTAATTTATCTTGGAATCTCTACTGCTAGATATTACAAAGCTGAAGCGTTTGTTCGAAAAATTTCAATGAGCAGCTCATGTATTGGGAAAGACATTTTTTTGCCCGGGTGCGGGAACTATCACGGGCCGTGGAAGAACTATAGAATACTAGCTTCCGCCCGCGGCTTCGACCGTCTAGAGTTCGGTTATATCGCGTTTCCAAGAGAATTCTTCAAAAGTCCGGGATAAAACTATCTTACCTATATTCTTTCTCAAGGTCAACTCTGTGCCAAATTTTATTAAAATCAGTTCAGTGATAAAGCGTAACAGACAGAGTTGCTTTCGCATTTATAATATTAGTACGAATAGTTTATGAAACGGCTGGCGAAAGCTATCATAAATGAATTTCATACACCATGCTAACGGTCATATATTGTACCTACGCTACTTTTAAAATATGCTGGCTTGAATTGCATGCACGATAATGTACTTGTAATTTAGCATTTTTAACCACCTAGCTTAAGACATGAACTTATCCACATTACATGCCAAGAAATTGATCGCTAAAATTTCAAACAAATAATAATAGCTTTCTTCTACTTGTTCTACACATGCCCAGTGCCCACAGCATACCGACCGATGCCCAGTTGTGCACTGTGTGTGGGCACTGGCGGTCGGTATGCACGCCAGAGTGCATGATGATGATATCATAAATTTCCATGCCCCTGCTAACGGTCTTACACTACTTTTTAAATACGGTCGAAACTACAAAAAAAAATTACTGTTTAATATTTGACCATCTATCTAAAACAGACTAAACCATAAATCGCAACCATTCCTAAAAAATTACCACTGGCCTACACTTGTTCGACATATGCCCAATACCCCACAGTTGGGCATCGGCATGCACGCACACAGACACAGCTCGTGTATGTACGCACACTAACGTAGTTCGTGTATACGGTGACGTATGGGCCGACAACCCCTGCTGTGCTTGCCGTAGCGAGACTTAGTAGGGCTGTCTCTTTGGAGATATTGGTTATTTTTTATTTTAACCGATTACGAAGATGTTGGTAAAAGTGTAGTGTGTTTTGGATATCATTCTCCTGCCTTTACTCCAATTTCGTTTTAATTGCTTTTTTAACCGACTTCAAAAAGGAATGTTTTCAGTTTGGCCTAAATGTATATACCTACCTATGTTTGTGGGCGATTTATCTCTCGATTTACTGAACTGATTTCGAAAGTTATTGATTCCAGCAGAAGCTTTTTCCTTTTACTGCAATTAGTTTAGAAAGAGTTTATTTTTGCAAAGTATTTTTTTCTGAAGTAAATGTAAGATTTGGAGCGTATCCATAATTTTAAAGGCAAAAGGTTTTAAATTAAAATTATCAGACGTTCTTAAAGTACTTCTTCTGGTTACTGAAGCTCACCACGCTGCTCTTGTACCGATTTAAAAAAAAAACTAGAACTTTCTTCTGTGCTGCGTTTAAAAAGTTATAAATAACTAATGAGAATCTAGATAGGATGAAATCGTTTAAAAATGTAACGCCTTCTGTGACTTACACACACTGACTTACAACAAAAAAAAAGTAATTTTTTTTGTCAGTTCACTCAAAGACTTTGAGTGCATTATTGAAAGGTTTTTTAAAGAGGAAAATGTATTTTGCAAAGGTCTCTACCTGCTTAAAAAGAAAAAATTGATCAACATATTTTGTTTTCTTTTTATTCGATAGTTTTATAAAGGGAAACATAATTTTAGAAATCTCCACGCAAAATAAATCATTTTTTTATAGGAAAATATTTTAAATTAGGCATATTTTTTAGTTTGACAGCCCTACTAAACTAGCTCATCACACCCCTTGCATGTCACAGCCCCCTGCCGTGTTTGGCAAGTGCGCACACATACACACAAACACACAACACACACATGCACACAAAATTGACAACTCATAAATTAAAAGAACCTGTTTCACGAGGGTAGTTCTTTGTCACTTAGAACTTCGTATTTTATTTATAGTTACAACTTTAGAATGCAAACGAACTCTTAAAAATCTACCTTAAGTTTTACGACATAAGGTGCAAAACAACTGCAAATCGGTTTGTAAAAATCAGATTATGAACTTCGTAATTTAAACCTTATGATTTATGGCATAAAAATTAAATTCCACCCATTTGTGGGACTTAGTGCTCTATGACTTAGTTTTTTTTTTAAGAAATACCAAAGAAGGTCGGATGTGAAGTTCATTTGAAGTAGTTTTCGGAATAAAGGTTTCACGCTGTGACTTTTAGTAGCTGGTACATGTCACTTAAAAGTTATAACTTGATTCTTTGAAATAAAACGTCTTTTATGAAGTGGGATGGTTATTTCGGGAACTACTCGTGTTTGAAGATGTAATGGAAAGATGAAACCGTTTGTAGTTGAACCACCGGCGAAGTGGTGGGAAAATGTGTGTTTCTATAGAAATTACTCGGAATCGACGAAGATGGTTCAGCCGGTATAGATACTTCAGTTTGGAGTTATAATAGAGTCTCTAGAGATTTTTTCTAGTTTAATCTAATAGAAATATGTATTATAAAGAAATTATAATAAAAGAAAGAAATTATAAAAAATATAGTGTAAAGAAATGATCTCAAAACAAATAAAGGATTAAGTTCATTCTTTGCTAGGCAGAAGTTAAGTTTCTTTACATACCTATACACTAACTAATATTTTCAATCTGCATTTGAGGATTCGTGGATATTTGTGGATTTTTCATGTAAAAACTACGGAACTAATAAATCAGAATTATGTAGGCTCCTTTTTTACCCAGTTCCCTAAGGACACAAATACTAGCCAAAAAATACAATGACTTTACCAACCAATTATTCCACATACTTCTAACAGGCTAACAAGAAACAAAACTAAGTTTCTCAAGCAAGTTTATCTCGACGCCGTCAATCATTTAGCAATCGAGCAATCAATCACAAACGATCATAAATGTCCATTATTTCCCATAACTTCTACATTAACGAAGGGGAAACATTGCTGTTATCACAACCATTTGTTTTGTATTGAAATGTATAGTATAATGTGTTTATTTTGATATAAAAATTAAAGATTACAACGTATTGAGAACCTCCTCTTTTAAGGGCCTTTAAAGTTAAAAATATACATAACACTTAAGCTTAATGATAAGAATTAATAAAACAAAAACTTTAAAATGAAATTACCTCTCGAAATGAACGAAACATACTCCAATATACCTTTATTTATGTGCTCTTGGACTCTTATCCCTTTCATCTATACCTACATGCCAAACTATTTCAGTGTCATCATCATTGGTTCAGCTATTACTAAAGTTAGATTAAGATAATGCATAAAGTAGGTAGGTATTTACTCGTTTTTATAACAATACATAGATCACCTAGGTATAGTTTATTTTTCTTTATTGAGATTATGTTGCTCGATTACAATCATATCACAAGATCTCAATCACCAAATCGATGTTAAATCTATTCAAAACTCCTACCATGTCATGAGCTACCCACAGGAAGTCGAACCACGATGTAAATACAGACAAAGTACTCACGCAACATCGTGACCGCCACTGAGGTAGCTGTGACCACGCCTGCCCACTTTCCCCCACGACTTTGTAGTAGAAAGAATGGTTGAAAAACGATTCATTACAATTTAAATAGGTATTTTGTGAATGAAGTTAATATTGTCAGCTTAGATCGTTTTTTGCTTGATGTGATCTCCAAAAGAGCAGAATAGTTTCTGAAAATAGAGATCTTCAGAGCACAAGGCGTTATGTTCCATTTATGTTTTTTATTCGTCTGTACATCTATTCGATACATACTAATATAATAAAGACAAAACCCTTTGTTTGTTTGGACCCTAAGGGCTCCGAAAATACTGGACTGATTTGAAAAATTCTTACACTTTTAGAAAGCTACATTCATCCCGAGGATTGGCTATACATACTTTATCCCGGTACGAGCAATAATTCCCACCGTAAACCGCGGGAAAACGGCTAGTATTTATAAACTTTACCAGCCTTACTTATAAAATAATAAGTTATACTTAAGAGATGTTTAAGAAAAAATCTTACTTATAAACGTGGCTGAAATAAATCATTTTCTTAGCAATGTCTTAATTGAGCTGTCAAATTAAGTAGCCTCACACCCTTGTTTAACCCGCTAATTATCAAAATGGCTGGATTCTTACCAGCTGATTTTTCATTTCCGGTTTATTGACAGCTCAACTTTTTAATTTTATATTTTACGGATGCCATTGTTGCCATTACACAACGTTTTGATGACAAATATTTTTTTAAGCTACCAACATTCCGGTAGTGTTGAGAAATTAGTATGTTTTTATGTCATTATCTGTTCATTACTTAAGACATGCTTAAGCAACGTTTATAGGTCAAAATAATTTAATCACTACTTAAGGCTTTAAGTAGTAATTACTTAAAACAATGCTTAGAAGATGATTTGTTGATTTTTATAAGTAAGGCTGTACGTATTTTAAATTATTCTCTACTAGCTGTTGCCCGCAACTTTGTCTGCGTGGGCAATATAGAATCGTCAAAATACTACTTATCCCGTAGGTGCATTCTTTCACGTGACAGTATAATTAGGATTAGCACTTAGCAGTCGCATAGATTCAATGATCAAGGTTGTGTTGTGGATGTGACCATTTATCTAAACAAAAGAAGTAAAGTTTGTGACGTTGTGAATATCTCTGGATCTAGTCAGCCAATTTGGAAAATTATTACGTATAGTGCGTAAGTAATTTTCACAGGAAACAGCTATAATCTATGTCTATATGCTTTGAGTCTGACAAAGCTGTCATTTGTACATTTTCTGCAGCTGCTGTGACTAATCAGAAGCCAGAAAGTCTGTCAGTCTTACCATGGATAATGTCTTGTAATGTGACTGGATTGAAGAGATCAGATAGGTAGTCGCTCCAAGCAAAATATTGGTACTCGAACAGATTCGGCGACTGGAAGCCAACACCAACATAGTTGGGGAATAGCTGGATGGATGATGAAATGAGTCATCATCATCAGCAGGCGCATAGGGTAGGATAGTTTCACTTACTTGGTAAGGCTGACCCCACATTAGGCGTGCGCGATCCTCGGGCGTGTGAGTAGCGCGGGCGTCGCGAGTGCGCTGCGTGAACATCGCGTTTTGCTGCCCTGCGGCATGTGTGAAGAGTGCAAGCGACGCGCTCGAGGCGAGCACGCGGCGCTCGAGTTGCGTTCTTACCCCTTCGCCCGCTATCCCCGCCGCCCGCTAAACGCCTTAGCAGTTAAACGTCAAGGAGAGCGGCGCGTGCGCGCCGCGTGCGCGCCGCGAGCGCTCTGCAAATGCCGCAGGGCAGCAAAACGCGACGCTCACGCAGCGCGCTCGCGACGCACGCGCGGCGCCCGCGCTACTCACACGCCCGAGGATCGCGCACGCCTAATGTGGGGGAGGCCTAAGCCGGGACTCCACCGAAATGTTTGCATTAGTTCACGAATAGGCAAAACGTACGTATCTGTGAGAGTCCACTTCATGTGTTCGTACTTGAAACCTGCAGTTTTGCCAAGATTTTCAAAATGTACGCTTGCAATTTGTCATTTCTTGGTGGAGCCAGCAAATCGAAAGAAACATAAGTGTTGTATACTGTGCGTCACTACCGCACACCGGGAAAATTTCTCTCTTGCGGAGGACGTTTATATACCATATTTTGTGTCACACAGGACGACAGTAAGTATCCACCGAAACAGTTTCAAAGATTTGATGAACGAACAAATCAGACCTGACTTGGTCACCTGGGGCCAATCAGAGCTCTATGAAGCGATAATACGCTTTGGCTCCTACTGTTATTGTGGTTTCTGAAAATTTATTCACCTCATTCAACGATGAATGTAATTCTGATGGTACTATTAAGAACACTTGCTTAGCGCAGAAGCTGACGTTGGCAGGTCAACTCTTTTGACTTCTCGAATAGGATACCATTGGTTTTTGTGCAATGCACACCTGCAATGCATTCTGGATTAGGATAGGATATAGGTGGATAGGATTTGCAACAGAGAACAATTCTGTCTTTGTAATTGAATGATATCAAACGTAGTTTTATATAAAAGGTGTTTTTTTAGACTTGGCTCGGGTCTTACTGAGACTGTTCGTAATCGTGAACAGTGTATTAATTGCGATCGGAAGTTGAAAGTAAGCATGTCTCTGGTATGCGACGCGTACTTTGTACGTTTTCAGACGCATAAAGCATTTTACGTGTGTATGGTATTAAATCGAGAAAGCTCCCATTTCTTATCTGCACTTTGCAACTGGGCTTGTTTTTAAAGCTACAGAAGCCTACATTACCTACCTCACGCTTAGCAGCGCTTGCGAGAGATAGATCCTGATTTTTTCTAGGATTAAGTTTTCATATTTTGCATCAGAAAAAATAATACTACTCACTCAAAGTAATTTGTTTAAGGCCACCACATTAGTGGAAGATAGGCTAAACTATGTTTATGAAAAAATCCTGATATGAACTCCATCTGTAACTTTAAATTATAATTAATTGTTCCACTAAAGTCATCATTTTTGACATAATGTTCAAAAAATAATTTAGATGGCACCGTTTTAAATTTGGCTGAGATCTATTAATTTTCCTTTCATCAAGGTAATAATTATAGTTGGATTTTGATGTGGCACGGCAAACTGACAAACACTATTGAAATTTCTATCGAAAAATTACACTACGTGTTAAAATATGGTGAATTACGGAAAATACACAACTCCATCTATTGAAATAATAGTATATAAAGAATGTAAATGGTAATTCATTGTTATTTACCACCTCGCTTCTTGATGTATTTTATTTACCACAGATGGAGCTACTTTAACCTGTACTGTTTTGTCAAACAGATTGCGTGTCGTAATATTTTACATCTTGAATTCACTAAATTAATCATATCTTTTGATAGAGTGAACCGATTTCGATGAAACAAAGCCTAAGTAATACCCCAAGTTACGTATAACTTTTGTATATAAGCATTGTCTGCATTAAATTCGTAGATTTTACGTGAATCCCGAACAAACAATCACTTTCTACAGATTTATTATATGTATAGATATAGATTTAAACAATAATCAAAAACCACTTGAAACAATCAATAACAACATGCAAAGTAGCTCTTTTAAAACAAAACAAAGTAAGCTACAAATTAATATATTCGTTATGAATATTCACGCGGCTCGAGCGAGTATACATTTGCATATCATTGTGGCCGTCACAATTACTTCTAAACAATAGAAGCCCAATCAAATTCTGACCAAATATGTATGTGGATAAAAAATGTTGGTGAAGTTCGAGTTACTGGTATTTGAAGGGTTCCGTCCGCAGTTTTATTGTTTACTGGCGTCCTGGTCCAGACCCATTGTGGCCACGGTAGCTGTTGTCGAAGGGGATATTAAGCGTATGAGCAGATAAAGGTTTTTTCTCTAATCCCTCACTCCCATGGTCATATCGGGTCGGCATATTATAATCATAAGGCGCAGGATCGACATATTTAACGTGTAGGGTTAATCGCCACCTCCTTCTTGGATCTAAGAATATAACGTAGCGTAGTTTTGGTAAACAGGCATAGATAGAAGACATTTTATAAGACATTTATCGCTAAGCGACTTGCTGACACTTCAGGTGACCCAAGGGCTGGTTTTTATTTTGGCCAAAAAGTAAGCATTGCCATCCAACGTGGCAATGCTGCCAGCCTCTTGGGTACACTCCCGGTGGGCAGCGATGAGGAGTTTTTTGATGCAATTTTTTAAATATTTTTATTTATAGTAAGTGTATATATTAGGTAATAAGTTAGTTGTATGTTGTATATATATTTATTATTAAGTTATTGTAAAAAGTTATTTGTGAATAAAAAATTAAGAAAATACAAAAAAAAAAATATAAATAAAAATTATACACTCTTTTGCAAAAAAAACGGGCACCTATGTGAAATCTTAGTTTTAAGGACTTTGCGTGTATCTCAAAGGGTTTTAATGATTGTTGTATGTTTCTAGCATCAAAAGGGTTAGCCGAGCATGCGTGAGAGTGTATTCTAAATTTGAATTTTGTACAATTGCTAAAAAATTGGTTAAACCTTGTTTTGGACTAATTGCTGGCAGAAAGTTCGTCGGTGTTTTGAAAAGTTTTTGAAGTGATTTTCAGGAAAATGATAATGCAGTTTTAATAAATGATTAATGTACTTTTTAGTTAGATCAAAACATTTTTGAAAAACAATGCGTATTTGATAAAATTTTCACCTGCTCTAAATGGGCTATACTAAAGATTGGTGGTAATGTTAAGAGGTTCGGTATTTTAGTGTAAAGCGTTCCATTGTTTAGATATTGTACCCACGTGTTTTAAAATATCGCTTTTTCATAAATAAACACTATTTAGAAGAGTATCAGTACCTTTGGCTGCGATAAAACCAATTTAAAGTAAGCAGTGCCCATCACAACTCGTCTCCTATAGGACTTTGACATTTTTAAAAGTCTTGAAATTCTACAAAATACAGAAAATAGCGCATAGACTGTGAGGACGAGGTCTTAAGGTCTCGTAATTACTGATTTTTAAACAACCTCGTCTCTTGGGAAACTCCGTAGACCTCTGAAGGTCTATGAGTCTGAGCGTTCAAATAGCGTGTTTTCATCCCACGCATATTTTATTAAATAAACTTGCCTACACCGAGATTTTCTGGCATCTACAGCACTTTCCTGCTTAAATCATAACAATAATTGGCTAGCTGCTCATTTCTTAAGAAACATACGTTTGGCCAATAATTTTGAATTCTTGACTCCCTTTCAGCTAAATCGTTGTTTAGTAACCCGATACATATGGAGTTATCGAGAGCTTCAACGAGGCAATAATTTGACTTTTTAGATAGCTTTAACCCTCCTCATCATTTTTCATGTGGTTAATTTTAACATTTGTCACTAAATTTGGTATTTTTTTAATGTCAAAGTCCGATAGGAGACGGGTTGTGATCGGCACTGCTTACTTTAATTTTGTTTTGTCGCAGCCAAAGGTACTGATACTCTTCTAAGTAGTGTTTATTTATGAAAAAGCGATATTTTAAAACACGTGGGTACAATATCTAAACAATGGAACGCTTTACACTAAAATACCGAACCTCTTAACATTACCACCAATCATCAGTATAGCCCATTTAGAGCAGGTGAAAATTTTATTAAATACGAATAGTTTTTAAAAAATGTTTTGATGTAACTAAAAAGTACATTAATCATTAATTAAAACTGCATTATCATTTTCCTGAAAATCACTTCAAAAACTTTTCAAAACACCGACGAACTTTCTGCCAGCAATTAGTCCAAAACAAGGTTTAACCAATTTCTTAGCAATTGTACAAAATTCAAATTTAGAATACACTCTCACGCATGCTTGGCAAACTCTTTTGATGCTAGAAACATACTACAATCATTAAAACCCTTTGAAATACACGTAAAGTCCTTAAAACTAAGATTTCGCATAGGTGCCCGTTTTTTTTTGCAAAAGAGTTTATAAAATTTAAGCAAATTTTTCAACCATATATCTACATGAAAGTCACACAATATTAACAGATATAACAACACAATTTGATATAAACAAAGTCCAAACATTTTTTAAAAAGGTTTAGCTTTTTTATGAAGATACGGAACCCTAACAAATGTTGCGCTGTAAATTCTTTGTCTATTGTTCTTGTGTTGTGTCACGTTGACAGTACAACGCTGTTCATTGCGTCTTTTATTTTGAGAACTGACTTTTACATCGGTAGAACAACGCAATGGATGTTTGAGATATGTCAAAGAGATCTGTAGATTTAAATGAGATTTAACAAATGTTTGGTTGCAAGGGTTCAAACTGAAAGCAGTTCTTTAATTTGCTACCAACTTATTTTGAAAAAGAATGCTTCCTAATTGTATGATGGTATAATTACAACGAAGAACAATAAAACGATGTCAACTTAATTACTGAGAATTTCTATATTATTGTATCTCACTGTTTTAATTTTAGCTTTTAGTTATGGGAAGTTTCGATGCACCCATTTGAGTTCACAGTTATCAAATACCAATAACGAATCTTTATCCAATAAAAACAGTTCAAATAGTTGTTACGTTCATCGAATATCATTCGTAATATAAAAGGCCTCGAAATTCACGTGTTTCTTTGGAAAAAAATCCAGTTACAGAGTTTCACCAATTCGAAACTGTCAAGTTTGATACGCGCTAGTATTTTTTGTGAATAGCTGCCCCACGAACAGTGTTTTTTTCAAAGAAACACGTTAAAAAGACTTCGTGTATCGTGCGATACAGATTTCACGAAGAAAAAACTGTTTTAAAAAAACGTCAAGGAAAAAAGACTGGATGGCCCCGCCTGCCGCGTGTCACGACGCTCCGATGCAGAAGAGATAAATTTCACGAGATATTTACGGACTTTGGCGAATAAGTATATTATTATAAGATCCCAGCAATGTTGGGAGAAGGCTAGGCTTTTAGTGTAACCGGATTTTACCGCATTGAGCAAGCCTGGTGATTAATGCTCAATCCTTCTCCATGTGAGAGGAGGCCTGTGCCCAGCAGTGGGACGATAAAAAGGCTGTAACATAGCTGAGATCCAGTGTTTGAAAAGGAGCGACTTCCTATCTGACCTCTTCAACCCGGGCAAGCCGAAACACTCTTACGAAGGTTAAGAGTGGTTATCAGATTGTTTTGCTTATGGCTACCAGTAATGGCTGCCGATATTCCCTTGTCCATAGCTAGAATCCGGGGTGCGTACTTACGAACATAGCTGAAAAATCATACATAACATAGAACACAGAAAATAATCATGATAAAAAATATTAAAGGAACACTAGATAGCATATTTAGAAGTTTTCTAGCAATTTAAACAATGTGTCATTGTCTGGCTATTGTCTAAGCCATTAATTTATTCTAGACTTGGAGTAAATACCTGTTTATTATGACCCTGTATTCCATTGTAGTCTACGGCGAAAATGTGGGAACGATTACAATGGCTGGCTTGCAATTTTTTGCATGCGTAGTAGGTATTGCAAGGTAAGTATTCATTTTTTTTTGCAGTCCTATATTTAGGGGTGCTGTTAGGGGCTATGCAGTGTCTTCTAGTCTAGTTGGGCATATTGCCCTCATGGAGGCGTGTGATGTAGCAAAAATATAGGTGAAGATGAGAGATTACAAAATCCCAATATTTTTGGGTTGTTTCATTGCGAAGGTTTTTCTTTTTCATATTATTTTCGTACTCCTCTGCTTGACACCAAAAATGGCCTGTATCTGGGTACATACCCTTGCAGATGGTTTGTCTTTTCATTTGCCTTTCAAACCCTTCAGTATATTTAATCAAATTTTTGACATCATTGTAGTATATCATTTTGTTAAGCTCTCTATCGCATCAGTATTTGCATATTTAAACCTCATATCTACCACAAAATAGGTACAACAACGTCATAGAACCTTTCCCCATAATTACATTTGCTTACCAAAACCGCTATTTTCGAAAACCATAAGTTATTTTCACATTAAAAATCCTAAGTTAATACGGTAGAAGCTTTATCTCTTCGTTCCAATCTCGTGTACAGCAGAATCCGGTATCGTTGCATGCCGTCGCACACCGTTGCCGCTATCGTGTCCCTCGACTACAATATCTAGTACACCCCTGCTGCATGAATCTACACTTTATTCCAAAGCATTAAAGACTAAAACAACTGCAGCGTCAACTTTGTGCACCGGCGCAGTCCCGTCAATGTTATCTGTACCGTTGTGTCACTCGATTCTAACTTCTATTGCGTTGGAATAAGGTTTGTATTGGTCGTAATCATAACTTGGTGCACCAATCTTTTCCATTTGCTCTAAATGGTTACAAAAATGACCGTTAGTACGTCGTAATAAGGACGTAAATGACCGCATTGATGTTTAGACAGCATGAGTAGCTGTAGATGTGTTTTTGTTTACGGTTAAAGGATTTTCAGCTTTATAGTAAAAGGAATAAGGTTTATGCGTTATGGAAGGTGATGTGAATAGCCACTTACCTGAGTTTTTACTGAGACACCCGTGCATTGTCTATTGGAAACATTCTTATGCATGTCTCGTGAGTTAGCGTGATGATAATTTCATATTAATATATTCAATCATTTAGTAAATTACAGTTTATTTTATCCTAAGTATAGGGTCACTTGGAGAAGGAACTGTTTAGATTGTTTCGGTCCCCGTCTTTGTTCGTAGAAATTACTAGGAATTTATATCAGGTAGACGGTTCTAATACTATACAACTTTTGTAAGAAAGCAATTTGTCTTCCTCAAGTTTACAGAATTCTACAGTTCTAGAATCATTTTGCTAATTCAATAATTGTCTACCACTGTGTGAATTCCAAAAAATCTATAGTCTCCAAATCACGAAATTACGTCTGTCTGGAGTACCTACTAGTTTTCTTAACTAGTGGGTTTACTGCTTTACTCTTAATTTCAAAATGTTATGTAAAGCTAGGTATTTGATTGTTTATCGTAAGCTGTTAGGTTTAATATAATGACTGTTACTAGTTATAAGGAGAAATCAATCAGCGCACTTGATATGATTGAAAGTTTGTCTTGGACTTGAAATATGTTGTGGAGAGTTTTGGAACCGAAATCGAGTATAGACTCCTTACTTTTAATTCAGTCAGATACATGAAGCAGGCATTAAAACTGCAAGTTATAGATACCATACGAAAACAGCTAGTTACTTACAAATAGCTTTTGTTTTACGCACATAGATATTTAACATAAATAAACATTAAAAACCGTTGTCCAACAATTGTAAAACCAGGTGTTTGTACCTTCAATAAAATTACAATATGTATAAACTCGTGCGCATCCCACATATCAGAACTACGCACGATATCATTACGAATGCGTAACATTTCATAAGTTTTTAAGGTCATATGCGTAGTAAAATAACGGTTTGTTCCCATCTGCTCCACAAACTCCTTCTCACCGGGTCCAAAGCAAAAAAAAATTCTTTAAAAATCATAAAATCCTTCCCTCGAGCTCCAAAACATTTTAAGTATAGAGACGTAATTCTGATTTGTTTATTTATTTTATTAGGAATTCCAATAAGAAATACACAACTTCATACATAAAAATATAACACAACCATGCAATGTGTTTCCTCACTTGTAGGAATCCACATTTTGCTAAAGATACACAATTGTTTTTGGAAGGAATTTGAAGGTAAGAACTTATATTTTAATTTATTATTTTGTTCTGCAAAATGTTAGACCCAAATGGAAGAAATGTATGAAAACATTGCTAACAGAAAACAATAGGTTTGGTGTCAATGGGACCAAGCCAAATAACGGTAACAACATACTACCTATACAGTTTGGAACGATATAATATGTAGGTACATGTGTAACTTATTAATATTCATGTTACTGATGAAACTTATTACTTCAAGGAACACTAGATATAGACAACTTTTTCAAAAACTATGTGAAGACATTTTTCACTTTACTATTTAGTAAAAAAAAAAATTGTATCTTATTAAAAATACAACTAATATTTTTCATATTATATCAGACTTTATATTTTGGACTTCGTTCTTACAACTTATACTTATTTTTTTTTAATTGGTAGGTAAATTATTTAATGTAATATCCTAGTAAAACAAAAACTGTCGACTGAGAGCGTGCCCAAGAAGCTGGCACCCTTACCTCGTCGGATGGCCATGCTGATCCTTTGTCCGAGGCAATAGCCAGCCTTTTAGTCACGAGAAACGTCAACCAGCCGCCTAGATAAATCTTTAAATAGGGTGTGAGCACTTTAACTTACTTATCTAAAATCTAATTACTAAAAGACGTAATTAAAATCTGCCAAAAAATACAGAAAACTAAAATTGAGCCTTGACGTTAAAGAACTAATTTTCTAAAATAAATCTTGCCTAGTAAACAGTAGTACAAAGACTTAGGTTTTTAAAACAATGGGTACTAAATCTAAGGCAAACTGCAACCAACACACGTAAAAACCAGTTAGTTGTAAACATAAATAATTATTGTTTTTGAAAGTCTCTTTGTCAACCATTGTTTTCATGAAATCAGCTTAGGAGTAACACACAACACGGCTAATTCAAAAATGTATCCAATACGTTCCTGTCCGTATGAAAGTTACTTGCTCAACTTTGTAGAGGGAGAAAGCTCAAACTGACTAAAACGTCACCATACTCACAACCTGAGTCATATTTTTCCTATAAATCAACTAAAGCCTACAACCAACTACTTCAGTATAATAGAGGCGACATTTCGCATAGAAGCATCTTCGCTCTAGAGAACAGAACAGAACAGAAACAGAGTGCAAACATTTGTAAAAAGTCCGCTAAATTGTAACCTTTGTGCATACAATTGCTGGCAGAGGACTGGAGCCACAGATAGAGAAAGGGAAGGAAGAAGAATGAAAGAAACGTAAAATATTTCTTTTTGGCGAACAGTTGTGCGCGAAATCTTGGTTGAATCACCCTACAACATACAGTTCACTATGAAGACCTATATCCCCGACACACTTACTCCACCTCAGTAGTCAAGACAACACTCGCACATGAAGGATGAATACTAATTCCCAGCGATGTATCGAAGCCTGCGCCCGCGACGGTAGCGTGCAATGTCACGCCTAGTTACTCTCAGGTTATTGGCACCGATTATTATGTAACAAGAGTTATGTATCGACGATTTTTAGAATATGAGTTGAGTAAGAGTGTGGTATGAAACTGTGAAATGTAAGATGTGAAAAGTAGGTGGATATGGAGCTTTTTTTTATTCTAATAGGTAAATGTTGGTCTTGTGTTTCGTCGGATTGTCGTCCCATCGGGCAATAAGAGTGAGGGTATAGAGAGTATACCTGTGTCTGTGTTATTAGCTGATCTCCTAAGGCTCTAGACAGACGGACTGCATTTCGACTGCAATTTGCAGTTCATGTTCAGTTTGAATGCAGTTGACACGACTGCAATAGAACTGCAAATGAAACGCGCACTCCGATTGCAGTTGGGATGCAGTCGGCGTTCAGTCGTGTTCTGAAGTTGATTTACAGTTCTATTGCAGTCGTGTCAACTGCATTCAAACTGCCCTTGAACTGCAAATTGCAGTTGGATTGCAGTCGAAATGCAGTCCGTCTGTCTAGAGCCTTAGAAAGAACAGCCACCGTGGCCGACAATTGGACAGGATGACCATTTTTAAATTATTATTATGTTTAATTGCCACTTACCATTGCTGGAGACTTTCCAATTAATTTATATGTTACCAATCAAATCAGGAATACACAGGAGGGAACAATTTTATCTCAGCCCTTCGCAAAAGAAATTCAACACCAAAACACTACACTGCAGAAAAATAGGGATACAAACATAAAACGCCCATGAAGTCTACATTTTGTATTACAATATTTTCATAGTCAGAACAAAACAAATGCTCCCTACATTACGAACGAGAATCTCAATTAGGTTAATGTCAGAATACACGAGATGGTTCACACCTGTGCCTACATTCTATTTATAATTAACACTCTACGAATATACATTTTAAATGTGTGAAATACTAGCGTTATGCTCCACCTGTGAGAAGAATTTTAATTTGCAAGGGAAAGTGAAGGAAAAGTTTTGAAATGTAGCAGAAGATTTGTGCTGTTATGGATCAAGAATCAATCTTAAGAGTGGATTCAGATTTTAATACATTAATGTGTTATTGATATGGGCTTCTCAAAGCTCATATAAAATCCAGGTATTATAAGTGAATTTATATGAATCATTCTTCATCATTCATCAAAGAGTGTAATGCTATTCCAATTTTTCGCTCACCAACACGCATGCCTAGTGCGATGAGTAGGTATGGGCAAATCCCCTCACTCAAGGGGAGGCCTTTGTCCAGCAGTAGACTTTTTGGACCATCGTCTTGAGGAAACCTGGACTATATAGTCTGAAATCACCAACCCGCATTGAGCAAGCGTGGTGATTAATGCTCAATCCTTCTCCTTGTGTGCCTGTGCCCAGCAGTATTACGATAAAAGAGCTGTAACAGACTTTTTGGGCTGTGACGACAATTACTGAGGTCTAAAGAGTTGTCCAAAAAATTTATTTAAAGAAATGGATCAAATTAATGGACTACAGCATGCAAAATTATCTACATATCTTCTATACTTCCAATATTAGGACTAATTCTTATCACCAACCAAGCAATTTACTTAAGATAAAACGGTACCTATATGCTAACTTCCTTATCTAAGTGAAATTATGTAGATAATATGCAAAACAATAGACTGTGTGGTCCGTTGCACCTTGCAAGCAATTTGTATTAAGTTACAATTTGTGTGGTCTTGGGGTTGTAAGGACCACCCCTATTTGTTTATAAAAAAAAAAAACATAAACATAACTGTACTTATAGTACCTACGTAAGAAAGACTACGATATCAAAATACTTTTTCTACATCTTGAGATGGACTTCTATTTTTCTCTTCAAGTACTTAATCTCTTAGTGATCGTATGAAAATCCGTGCCAATATTTTTTTTAATTTATTGATTCCTTATAGACAAGCAGACGCAATGACTATTCCAGCGGTTTATTACTTGTAAACCGTCTTCAGTAAAGCAAAATATGACCATGATCTGCTTAGTATCTGAAAGAGAGAAGAAAAATAATGTTGAAACGTAAATTAATTCTCAGACTGAAATAGGTACTAAATCTAAGGCAAACTGCAACGAACACACGCAAAAACCAGTTAGTTGTAAACATAAATAATTATTGTTTTTGAAAGTCTCTTTGTCAACCATTGTTTTAATGAAACACCTAAGCTTAGATATACCTACATTATAGTTGCATGAGGTTGCATGCAACAGAACAACACAGCTTGTTCAAAAATGTGTCCAATACGGTCCTGTCCGTCTGAAAGTTATTTGCTCTATGAAGTTGAGCTCAAACTGACTAAAACATCGCCATACTCACAACCTGAGTCATATATTCCTATGAATCAACTAAGGCCAACAACATCATCAGTATCATAAAGGCGAGATTGTATTAGTTTGTGACACCGTGATGCATAAAAGCATTTTCGCTCTAAAGAACAGAACAGAAACAAGTGCGAACATTTCCAAAATCTCCGCGAAATTGTAACCTTTGTGCGAACATACCAGAGGATTGGAACCACAGATAGAGAAGAAGAAGGAAGAATAATTAAAGAAAGAAGAACTTGTAAGATTTCTATGACCGACAATTGTTCCCGAACATTTTTTAACAGAATCTCCCCACAATATACAGTTCACTACAAAGACCTATATCCCCGACACACTTACTCCAACTCAGTAGTCAAGACAACACTCGCACATGAAGGATGAATACTAATTCCCAGCGATGTATCGAAGCCTGCGCCCGCGACGGTAGCGTGCAATGTCACGCCTAGTTACTCTCAGGTTATTGGCACCGATCATTATGTAACGTGAGTTATGTATTGACGATTTTTAGAATATGAGTTGAGTAAGAGTGTGGTGTGAAACTGTGAAATGTAAGATGGGAAAAGTAGGTGTAAGTTGTGGTCTTATTTTTGTACATTTATGTATAGCTTGTAAATGTTATACCTATCAAGTTACATGTCAGTTAAATGTTAGTTTTGCTCCTGATCATTCATCATCCTGGTCATTCTAGTCGTGTCGGAATACCAACCCGTAGCATCGGGCTATAAGAGTGAATGAATAGAGAGTGTGCACCTTTGTCTGCGCAGCTAGCTGAACTTCTTAGAGAGAACCGCTACAGTGGCCGTCAGTTGGTCTGGACGCCATTATTTTTGTATAATTGAGCTGAATATCTACTTACCATAGCTGGAAAAACTATTACTCTCCTTCCAGGTTTGGTAAAATGTACAAATTAGATTTTTCATGTCCTCAATCAAATCAGGACTACAAAACTGCAACGATTTTATCATAGCGTTTGCCAAAAGGAATTCATCTCCAAAAACACAGCATTACAGAAAAAAGGGATACAAAAATAAAACGCTCATAAAGTCTGCATTTTGTATTACAATATTTTCATAGTCAGAACAAAACAAATGCTCCCTACATTACGAACGAGAATCTCAATTAGGTTAATGTCAGAATACACGAGATGGTTCACACCTGTGCCTACATTCTATTTATAATTAACACTCTACGAATATACATTTTAAATGTGTGAAATACTAGCGTTATGCTCCACCTGTGAGAAGAATTTTAATTTGCGAGGGAAAGTAGGGGAAATGTTTTGAAATTTTGAAAAAACCGAACATTCTATTCAAGAGGATTAAGAGTAAATCTTGAAAGTTAAGGCATTTTCATTTGAGCTTCATGTACTACTTAATATGTTTTGTAATTACATATTATGAATTAAATAATATGTAATATCTGATCTCTTTCCGGTCGTGTCGGATTGCCGTCCCATCGGGCTACAAGAGTGAAGGAATAGTGAGTGCACCTGTATCTGTGCAAATGCTTGTGCACTATGATATGTCCTGCGCAGCTGGCTGATCTCCTTAAATGATAATAGCCGCCGTAGCCGAAATCGGCCGTGGACGCCATATGTAATTGTGATCTGTTATAGTTTCTTCGCTCATCGATACGTACGCCCCACGCGGTGATGGGGCAAATCCCTCCGACTTGGGAGAGCCTTTTGTCCAGCATTGGACTTTTTCGTTTTCGGTTGTGCAAAAGACAGTTTTCAAAAAGTCGTTGAATACTTAGATCAAATTAACAAAAGTGTACACTTCTAATATTAGGACTAATTCTTATCACCAACCAAGCAATTAAGTTAAGATAAAACAGTACCTATATGCTAACTTCCTTATCTAAGTGAAATAATGTAGATAATATGCTAAACAATAGACTGTGTGGTCCGTTGCACCTTGCGTGCAATTTGTATTAGGTTACAATTTGTGTGGTCTTGGGGTTGTAAGGACCACACCTATTTGTTTATAAAAAAAAAAAACATAAACATAACTGTACTTATAGTACCTACGTAAGAAAGACTACGATATCAAAATACTTTTTCTACATCTTGAGACGGACTTCTATTTTTCTCTTCAAGTAGTTAATCTCTTAGTGATCGTATGAAAATCCGTGCCAATATTTTATTTTAATTTATTGATTCCTTATAGACAAGCAGACGCAATGACTGTTCCAGCGGTTTATTACTTGTAAACCGTCTTCAGTAAAGCAAAATATGACCATGATCTGCTCAAAATCTGAAAAAGAGAAGAAAAATATTTTTTGAAGGAAAACTTTTAAGACTAACTGCTAATTGGAATGAGATGATAATTTGGCATGGAGATAGAGAAAGATTCGTGTAAGAAATAGTTGCATTGGGTAAGAGTTCGAAAACGCATGGAACAGCTAGCTCACCATAAAATATATAAACTCTAAGAAGTCAGTCATTGCAATAAAAAAGAATTAAAATGCACACCACGACCCCAAACCCACATAACTGCAAGTTCAAAGACAGTAACGAACGAAATAAAACTATAAACTTGTAGCATTACTACCAATTCTATTAGATACGAAAAACAACTGAAAACTGAGCAGGCATCGTCTTATAAAACAGGCTATAAAAGTATGGCATAACGTTGCCACGATATACAATAATTTATAGAAGGTTAACTAAGAAAAAATAGGTATTCTAGTCATATCTTTCATCATCAACCTTTTTATTGTCCCTTTGCAGGGCATAAGCCTCTTCTCATATGGAGAAAGAATCAGCATTGATCCAAGTTTTATCAAGGCGGGTTGGCGATCCCAGACTTCAATGTCCAGGTTTCCTCAAGATTGATGCCAGATATTGGTAAATACTTGCCTGACCTAGAATCTAAAATCTTTAATCACTAGGCCACCATGACTTACCACCATTGTCATCTTTGTTTGCACTTTAAAACTTAAAATATATATATCTAAACTACTCCTGACGGTAGTTTGTAGGCAAAGATTATCATTTTTCCTCATGAAGAAGACTATTTAGCTTTTCTCTAAGATTCACTAATGACTTCATACAAAACTACCAATTGGTCCTTTTATCCTCTCTTTCTCCTCACACAAAGTGGTCCTTCTGTCCAATTTCCTTCACCATCAACTCAGCAGCGTTATGGATTGTTAGCAGCTAAAAATAACTCACCGTAGTGAATGCCCCCAAGTTGAGGTCTGCAAACTTCCAAGCAGTCAGCTTGCATGCCTTTTGAGACCTACAACCAAGTACCGCAGTTATTTATGCTATACAGAAGAAAGAACAACATTTGTGAGGCCCCAAAATTACTGTTCTAACCGATTTAAAAAAAACTTTCACTGTTGGGACAGTTGAAAGAATTTTGACATGATGTGGATTCTAACACTATCCCCGGGCAATATAGGCTATCATTTATTCGTATACTTGAAGAAATTCGTGAGAAGCAGCTTGTACTTATAAGTATTATAGGTAAAGTGTAAGTGAATTTTTCTGTAAATTAAACCAACGAAAACCGCGAGAGTAAAACCGCGAGCGGAAGCTAGTGTACAAGGCCGTTCGTGAACTGATTGACCTTTAAACATATCAATATGATCTTCATCTTATAAATATTTATTGTTGTTGTATAATCTATCGTAATTTATGGCTTGAGGTGTTTTTATTTGTAAGAGTCTGAGATGCAACAATTCGATAAGATGTGGTCGAATTATGCATCTTTTATTTCGTGTGTGTTTACACTAAGTAAGTAAATATCTGTGCAAACACACTTGGCTCATTGTTTGACTGACAGTTTATTTTGACGGTAATCGAGAATCCAAACGTTTTAGTCGGTCGGATACGGGCCATATTCCCGATCTTTGCAGAGTGGGTTGTTTATGACTCGGATCATGCTATCCCATAACTAAAGGTTTGCAGTATATGGAGTCTTTAAAGGCAAAGGTGCTAACCTCATAATCACCAGCAGCAAAATCTTCTTCGAATGGTTATCCGCCTCATACCATGGACTTCTGTACACCGATCCACTTATTTCCATGCTCTAAAATATGTAGAAATATTTGAACCAAACCTTTATTTAACTCACTTCTAAACGCAGCAGTTATTTTAGATAATAGTTTCTGTCTTCACATTTATTGCAGAGATTTGAAATAGGTACAGATAAACTGTTAAGTAAGACCAGATCCGCCACAATAACAGTATTGCATCAATAACAGCTCATACACCTTTGATAGGAACCACAATATGTAATACTCCTCAGAGAATGTAATACATGGAGATCAAAGTGACGAACGGAGATATCATAACGGAAAATCTCCTAAGAAAGTATCTCCTAAGAGGAATGTTACTGGCTACGTCCTCATATGTCGTCTGTGGAAGCGAAACATTCCATTTTTGGTAAAACTAAAAATATTCGACATATTTATTTCCAAAAAAAATATGTACTTACAGAGTTACAATTTTTTATAAGAAAGAATATTATAAAAGGGGTATTTATTAAGTCTAAAAAGCGCCAAAAAAAAATCCTCATCCTTCGACAGACATGTCAAATAACGCCTCTTTAGTTCATTCGTAACGGATGGTTTAGTTTAGGGTACTCATCGTGCCTTATTTGACCTAGAAGAAGGCGCCTGACCTGCCTTATGACATCTTCATTCATTTCCTTCCTCCATGGCTATACTCCTCAGAGCCTCATAATATTATTGTAGCGTAAGAGATACAGCTACACACTCCATATAGCTCTGTCCTCAACAATGATAGCTTTAGTAGTTCATAGTACTCTGGACAATACTACCTTTGAGAACCTATTCAATTGGAAGCGAGAGAGCTTCGGACCTGTTTGTGTCAATGGAGCCCCAATATATGTTCAGTGAATTGATGGCCTGTACTAGTAGGTATTATTACTATTCTATGGGATGGATTAGAAGTTATTGGGCTAAATGTATATTACTAAGGACTAGTGTGTCGCCAAAATGGTAATCTGTCTAGAAAGGTAGAGAGATTGAATTGGTAAAATAAAAACTGGCTGTCATCTATCCTTGAAGCAGTATAAAACTGAAGGGTTTGCTTATTGGATACTGGACTGATAAAAAACTCTTGCAGTATTAGATAGCCCATTTCTCGAGGATGGTTACAGACAACTTTTCCCTTGCGTCACGAGTGAAACTGAGGAAAACGTCTAGTGACATATAATTTTCCAGGGGTTTTCACTACTATTTACGAACTTTTTTTATTCAATACTGTAGATGCTTAATACTCACCGCTACCATCAATAGATCCGCGAAGTAGCACACCAGTGATATTTGTGACAAACTCATCACCAGGAAGGTGACGAACGCCAATATTACGTTCAGTTTATCTACTACCTGCACCGAATTAATAAGAAAAACTAATCAATTTTATAAATATACAGAGGAAAATGTAAAGTGAAATCACAGAAAGACAAAACTTTTTTTAAATAAAAGCGTGCTTCTCTTTTTCCTGCCCCGGAAGAAATTCGTTTAGCGATTCAGACTTTTGTGGAAGAAGCAAAACATAAGTTAAGCTGATTACAAATAAAAATTTGGATTACTGCCACTTAGAAACTACTATACATAGGTGTCAAAATGCTAATTGCATAATACTTACCGTAATATTAAAAGCACTGAGACAAATAAGTATGGAGCTGGTGATTATATTGACCAGCGATGATTTCGAATATAACAGTTCCATTTGATTCACGAGGCTGCAAAATAAATAAATAAATCATATTCAAATACCACTCATAACTTCTCAAACATTCACTATCATAAAATGCAAAATAAAGCCTAGCCTTTTCCCAACTACCTCTATGTTCGGATCGACTTTCATCTGACCGAACGCAGCTGAGTACCAGTGATTTACATGGAGAGGCTGCCTATGCTGAACTCAGGTACCCGGACAACCCGACAAGCCTTGCTAAGACTGGTTGTCAGACTTTCTGCCTTTTGACTGCCAGTGACGACTGCCAAAGATGTTCAAATGATAGCCGGGATGCCTTCAAAAACAGTATTTAGCCACGAGCTCATCTTATACATTACGCAGGTAATAGTAAACCATGATTGTATATTTATTTGCGTACACCTAGTAAACATAGTGAAATCAATAAACGTAAGAGATTTAGTATACATTCGCTTATTTACTAAACATTTATCAGCAAGATCTGTCATATACCTAGCCTTTTTCCGACTAGGTATGTTGTTACCAGTCTAACCGGCTGCAGCTAAGCATTAAAACATTACTAGATAGCTATATTTGATTTATCACAATACTCTTTCAAAATCCACGAACAATAATTTATTACCGAAGTTACGTCCAGTAGAAAGTAAAATCACAAACCTATTTATTTGCATTCAGTTGTCAAGGAGCTAAACTTTATAGTGAATAATTCTTAGAACATAATTACTATTGCAGTCACTCAAGAGACCATAAAGCCAGTAATGATGAAATTTTATGGACTTTTCTTAGTACAAACCCATTAAATGTTAGTAAACGCTTACGTTAAGAAAGCCTCTGTATTAAATTCTAACTAGCTTGTTCTTTTATACATTCTTTCAGGTATTATCCTAAGTGTAATGTGGTCCTGGTATTTTTATTAAGACCCTGTATAAGTAGGCATTTTGAAATGTATTTATTTGCCGGTTTTAAATAAACTGGTAGTGTTTTGTTTACTTAACAACACAATGCTTGATTTTACCGTTGCATTGTTTGCGTGTCCCAAGAAATATCCGAGTATTGCGGGATTCCTGTCTAAATAGAATAAAGGAGTAATGTATTTTCTTTCTATTACTGATTATGTGAACCTCCTTGATATTCATAACTATGGAGATGCCATCAAACGACTGTGTCTTGTTTTTCTAAACAGTCTCTACCACCAAAAGTCTACACACGCTACACATTGCATAAGTTCCTATCAGATATTATATCATTAAAAATAATTAAAACGTAACACATTACAAGTAGCTTATAAAAGTTGTAAATTTTCGGCTGATCTCAGCAAACAATAGAAAGAGCTACATGCCTCATTTAACTCAGACCATAACAATGAGAATTGCTATTCGTCACAACGCCTAGGCACACCACAGTCTAGAACACTTCATATTCAAATCACATGCATTTGCAATTAATTTTACGATTTACGCACAGCTACTGAATAAGTTACAGGTATGCACAACTGGGTTATGAGGTAACCAACTGGCTTTCGTATTTATGACACTGTCAAGGCTTTGTGCGAAAATTGGGCTGTGTTCTGTTGAAGAGAGTTTTTGAGGTTCTAGATTGTTCTTGGGTCATGCGAGTATTCTTATCTGCTGGTTTTGGAAGTTTTGATGAATTGGTTGAAGACGGTTATGTACTTACAAATTGATACTTCACCATTATCTCGAGACTTATGCAGTGATGGGTTACGTAATATTCTAAAACCTTTTCTTGACCTGGATTTAATGATTAGAAACAAAAGACGTATTTAATTTTTTGTATAACACGCAAATCTGTCTTTCATAGTTTTTAATTCGTAATGGATAATTACAGTACATGACTGTTTGTTCATGGTATGGAAGATAATTACTTCTTACATGTTTTATGAGTCAACGTCAAAATTTACTTTTCCTAGTTCTAAACCTTCCCCTATTAAAGCATCACCTTTTTTTATCACAAATAATTTAAATAATTTACTTACTCAATAAGCTCCTGGTGTCTTACCACAGCCTTCGCCAAATTCCTCTGAGTTTCACTCTTCGTTGCACCCACGATGTTCTCAAAGCGAAGTCCAAGCAGTTGGAAGTGGGTCTTAATGTACACACACAAACCGTAGAAGAGGGAGTCACATCCAAACATGCTCATTATTACTATGGCAGCTGAAAGAGGTGTAATTTGCATAATAATCTGCTGTTGGAGCTCTTAGTTTTACTAGTAACTATTATATAATCTGTGGTTTTACTGTTGAATTAGTTAGAAACTTTTTAGTCTATATTCGTTGTTTGGTCCCTGGCTGGACAACCATTTAAATATGTTAGAAATAGAATAGGTTTTTATATTGAAGTTGTCTTTAATTTAAATATATAAAATACACCGGTCCCTAGCGCGCCACGCGCTACAGTGCCTGTTTAATTTATTCTTCATTATGCATGTTTGCGTTTTGTGTGTCTAAACATTCGCTCATAAATGTATTTTCTTTCAATAAATAGCCGAATTGAGAACCTCGTCTTTTTGGAACTTAGTTAATGAAAAACATAACCAAGCAATGCTTTTGTATTGCATTATAAAACCCCATAAATTATTTCTCCAGTCAAACCGTCAGAATAATCAAATAATTCAACAATAGCTGATCTTAATGAATTCTCAGAAAAACCTAGATTTTATTTCAGATTAGAGATTTAAGTGCAATGCTTTCAAGACAATGGATATTGTATTCCACAAGTAAGTACTAACATGACAGTTATTCATAAATACTGAAAAGATATTTATTATGAACTGAATCATCTAACTCGTTGTTTTGATTTTAATCTTCATTTATAATATCAACCTCTTTACTAAGATTGCGTAATTCAATACTATTATAATAATTAGCATTACATAATACATACATTAGTGGTCTTGTTTCATCATTAGCTACTTTTGAATTTAGTTTCAATGAGCCTGTTTGAATGGATGATTTAACTGAATTGAAAATATTGATAAATAATGACTACTTCAGAATAATATGTCTTTTGAGTTTATTTTAAATGATTTGATGTTTATTTATAACGAAGTTAATGTGGTATCCTGGGCTGCTTTATTTAAGTTGTGCCAACAATTAAATGAAATGTAAACGTACATTGATAGACAAGGAGAAAGTTAGTGACATTCCTAACATGATGGTAATCCTTGTAAAGACTGATGATGATGATGATTTTTTTGTTAATACTTACTTGCCCAAACTTGATGGAAATAAATCAGCTGCCACACTGGACAATGATGAACATCGAAATCGAAAGGATATTTCACAAAGAACGGGTATGTTACCACAAATTCACCAGTTCTATAATAATTATACTCAGCCAATATTACTGGTATAAAACAGAAGGAAAAGAATACAAATATGTAGATTGTAGCAAAAGAAATTTGCACGAATTGCAACAATTTCAATGAATCCGTCACAATTTTGGTCCTGGGCGCCGATTCTTTTGAAAGTTCATTGTCATCAAAAGATGTATGAATCTCTTTGAGTTTGTGGACTACTCGCATTAATATCCCTTTATTTGAGAATATGAAGCCGCATTTTATTGTGCTCAGTATGCTTATTGTTGCACATGGTGACACTAAGGACAATTCCACGAAAGGATGGTTGGTCCTTATGCCGTCGACAATCCAGTAGACTTCGCCGAAAATTACTGTATGTAAAGCTATGGCATTGCAGTAAAATAGATAGTGATTTATAAAGTATTCGAGAGCTTTATTCATGTCATTCTTTGAGGTTTTAATACCAGACATTATTAGTGCATAATTTGTTAGCTTTAAGGTTTTATCAAATTCTTTTTCAGACATTTTTGTTTTAATATCTATGCTTTTACGTTGAACAGTTTCAGTTACTTGTGGAAACTTATTTTCTGTTTTAAGAGGTGTTGTTTCTTCAACTCTTTCACTAGGAATAAACTTTCTGTCAGTACTTTCTTTGAAATTGTAACCGGTAATTAAAGAATTTCTTTGAAGATAAACATTGGTTCTATTGTGTTAATTATTTAGCAGCTCATTATAAAATTCACGTCGAATATCAAATTAGATGATTTGTATTTTGATATTTTAATTAAAGAGAAAGGATTCTTGTGCCTCCTACTTATTTGTTTGGCTGTCTATAATTTTGTTCTTTTTATTTGTTTATTAACTTTCATGACAGGGTATTAATGAGCAAACCTACTTACGTGTTCCAGCAAATAGTATCCTGCGACTTCTTCCAAATAATTATTTGATTTTAGTCATCATCATCCTCCGAGCCTTTTTCCCAATCATGTTGGGGTCGGCTTCCAGTCTAACCGGATTCAGCTGAGTACCAGTGGTTTACAAGAAGCGACTGCCTATCTGACCTCCTCAACCCAGTTACCCCGGCAACCCGATACCCCTTGGTTAGACTGAATTATTTGATTTTAGTTTGGATTTGAAAATCATCATATCCTTAAAGTTATTACGACAAGGTTCTTACAGATATGATCATAAGACAACTAATAAAAACAACTGAAATTCGACAACAAATTCTAAGATTTGAGGTACAATTAAAAACAAATGCACGCAGTATATGAATGTCGCCGTTTCACACAATATTAATGAACCATGTCTGACTCAGTAACAACGCTTGTTGTAACATAGCGGTAATTACTAATGTGTAATTATGTAATTTTAACAGTGTTACGTTGATTTGCCTTTATTTCTTGCCTGAGTCATGTGTGGCCAATTCAAAGCTGTTTACTACGACGGTAAGTTTTTGGACTTTATCCAGTCTTACATAATATCTTACCTAGTTGTACCTATGTATGTCTAATTGTCTATATCTCCTATCATATGTAGTTAGAGGCCAATACTTAGCCTATGTATGCTCGGATGTCTATCCATTAACACACAATTTTAATCATGCCAAATAACTATTGATATTGCTGAACGTGGTATTTTTGCGACTCAAGCCAGTCCAGATTTGCCACCATTAAAACATACTTATGTATTTATTTCACCAATTATTATTTTTTCCTATCCCAAACAAAATGGTAATTACAATCCCGTTTCCAAAAGCAAAAATGCCGCCCATAATTAAACGGACAATTCTGTCCATTTTCAGAACAAACGTCAGAATATTATGATAGATAGCCGACAATAACTATCATAATCTTTGTTTCCGAAAACTCGACACTTTGATCCGTCGCCGAAAGTGTCCGACACAAAAAAACATTTCTAGTTGTCTATTGTTCGTCTTTTATTTGCTTGTCTGGACGGGGCCGAAAAAAAACTGTCGGTCACAAAGGGATTTCGGTTTTATCCGTCCGGGGCATTCATGAATATGTAAGCCGACTTCACCGTTATACTCTACCTGCGACTTCCAAGACTTCCAAAGCTTGTTCCCATTTACTCCAAACCGGATATCAGTTTTACTCAAAATAAATAAAAATTAAAATTATCTGAACTATATTTGCAAACTTAAAATTATTATGTATATCAACTAAAAATAATAAAAACTGAGAGCTGGGCGTCGAAGTACTCCTCCGCATCGCTGTCCAGAAGACTGGCCGCATTGCCACGTTTAATGGCAATGCTAATTATTTTTCCTAAGAGCTATTTATTTACTCCCATTGTTTTCATACATTTCTTCCACTTGGATCCGTAGAACAAAATAAATAAACAAACGAACGAACCCTCAAATTCCTTCCACATGGCTCCAAAAAGTGTTGTGTATCGTCAGCAAAATATCAAAATTACATACATGTTTTGGAACTCGGGAGAAGGATTTTATTTTCTCTAAAGAATTTTCATCACAAACTCTGGATGTATAAATATAAACATTCTGTTTAAATTTTCTGTATCAATCTGTATTTTTTGGCTAAATAAACGTCATTTTATTTATTTATTAATTAATTGTTTTCTTTTTCGCCTTGGACGCATTGGGAAGGAATTTGTGGAGCAGGTGAGAACAAGCCTTCCAAGTAAAGTTTCTTCAAGTCGATCTAAGTTTAGTGTTGCCCCTCTGTCATTCAAATCGCGGCTATTTATGACTTGTTTGAATATTTCAATGTTTGTAAGTTGTATATAAGCAGGATTTTACTTGCTGTTTTATGATTTGGTCGTGTTATTTGAAAAGGGGATTGAAGACAGTAATTTTTGTCACCCTTTTATCTACAACATTATTATAATTTCTTCCCAATTATCCCTTATTTATTTATTAAACCCATTAAAATTATTGTGACTAAACCAGTGAGTACTAAAAAGTTTCTTTGAGAAGGTCGTTCGTAATCATCAGTAGAATAACGTGTTCAAGTACCAGTCATCCTATACACAGATTCACCACCATTTCAAAATCTATTCTCTAAATGAGAACCTAAATAACTACCTCATTTATTATTACAAATTATTCAAAAGCGTAAATCATACTTATGTCCATAAATTGTAAGGAAAAATAATAAATTTCCTGCGATTCAGCCGCTGGTTTGTTAGCTCTTTATATAGATTAACGAGCGGCTAATGCTTTGATTAAACAGTCATTAATCAAACTATCACAGAAGCTAATGAAAACGAATTTGTTCAATATCAAATCGGTTTAGCATGTTTCACACTTTAACATTCAAGGACAGACAGACATACACATCGTATGATGTCTTTTAGAGAGAACACTAATATAATCAAGAAGAATCATTTTTTGTTTGTTTGTCTGTACCCTAAAGGCTCCGAAACTACTGAACCGATTTGAAAAATTCTTTCACTGTTGGAAAGCTGCACTCTTCCCGAGTAACATAGGCTATATTTTATCCCGATATGCGGAGTAGTTTCCAGGGGATGTGAGTGAAACCACAGGAAAACAGCTAGTTAGAAAATATGCCTTGAAACTGTTACTAGGTACTTAAAATTAGATTTAGAAATATAACTAGTTTTAAATAATGCTAAGTAGAACATTTAACTTGGTAATTTATTTATCAATATGTGCATATTTTTTTTATTTATTCTAAATGCTCTTTCCACAAAGTAATGAATTATTTATTAAGTATCTATAAATTTAGCTTTGCAATTATAAAAAAAATCTGCAAAGTTTCGTCTCAAAATACCATTGAGACAATTTTCTGTTCCTTCGAATAACATAGGTTTTATTTTTTTATGTAGGTATGTATGGATGTTTAATTCTTTTTCATGCAAATACTACCTATGGATCTTGACCAAAGACAGAAAATTTTTACATCAGAATAACATAGGTACCTACAGGATAATTTTTATCTACATTCAGGAATTAGTTCCTACAAAAACCGGGTGAAACCACAGACAGAAGCTAGTATAAACTATAAACATAATAATAGCACAAGATATAGCGTTCCATTTTCTCTATCTAACGTGTTCCGTATTAATGCAAGAATGTCACTGTGGGCGGGTTACGGTGACCGAGTGACGTCACGCTGCCAAAATTATTGGGTTACCGGGCCCCTTGACACACACCTAGTGCAGTAAACAGGTAAATAACACGTTGGAAATAGCTGTGAATGTATGGGTGAAAAAAGTTCTGAAATAGTTCTTGTTTGTGCAGGTATTAAATCATCTTGGAGTTTAATTCTGCTCTTTTAAGTTAATGTGACTGTACTCACAAGAGTTTGGCCAGTTGCAAAGGACATATAACTGTGCACAAGTATTTGAGCAGACACAGATGCACTCCCTATTCCTTCACTCTCATAGCCCGATGGGACGGCAATCCGACACGACCGGAGAGAGATTAGGCGCAGGCAGGACCGACATTTAATTTATTTGATCTTCATTTGTTTCTTTAGCTAAATGAACGTGTTTACTTATGGTTATCTATCTGCATAAATACTTATTTTTTGTCTCCGAATGGTAATTTATAATCATCTTTAGAAGTATACCAAGATGAGAAGTGAAATGTTTCATGTCTCATGATTTTTTGTACACCGCCATAAATTGCATAACCTTTTTGCTCTAATCTAGATAGTCCGGTTGCAATATATCAAGCCAGTCTTTCATATTATTCACAATCTATCCATCTTTTTAAATTCAATTTGCATCACTTATCATATTTCATACCCACTTGGCCATCGCAGCGCTGTCTTCTCTTGTTTTTTGTGCATATCATTTTAAGTATGTAGATAAATGATTCGCTATGGAAATGGTCTAGATCTACCCAGTCCATATATCTTACTTAGACAAGAAAACGAAACTTTTTGTTTTAATGAGATCCTAGTACCAATGAGTCAGTATTGCCTCACAACATTAGGGAATGTTGCGAAATAAAGTATCTACTTGAGCTCAGATCATTATCGTAGGTAGGCAAAACCAGTTGGCTACGCGCAGTGGGCAGAAACGCAACTTTTTAATTGCCAACGAATAAATTACACTCGCTTATGATTCCCTGGTACTCTCCGAGTCGTCACGGCAAACGAAGTTTGTAGACGCAACTATGCAAGAAATGTATTTATTGAATTTTAAAATAAAGAAGCTAAAATGTTGAGAAGTTTCCGAATTTTTTGTGTTAAGTCTGCGTGTTTGGAATTACCTTCATTTCTCTGTCTGCAGGCAGTTTGATATTCGATATGGAATCAAAATGGCAGTATCAACTTCAGGAATTTATACTCTTCGAACATAAAACGAGAACCTAATTAAATACTCCATTATAATAATCAAGCACTATTTTAATGCGTATTTGATTGAAATAATGTTGTTTTACAAGATATTTAGCAAACACGTATTCTTAATGCAAAAACCATGAAGTTTTGGTAATTGAATCGATTATTTGATTTTTGTTGGTCACGAATAAGAAATATGTGTTAACATTGAAAGAATTTGCCAAAAACATGAGGTAGGTCAACAGTTAAATATTATAATAACATAATTGCATAGAGCGGATAGCGCGTCAATCAACTAGTGAATCTATAAAAATAAATTAAAGATTTTATGGCAATTTCACGACCAATCCATTAAATTCATGATTGGGCTACAGCTCTGACACAGATCGGAAGATTTATAACAGATGCAAATGTATCAGGAAATGAAGTTGAACTAAAACATGTTAATCAGAGTGAAGAACCATTTAAAGATATAATAGAGTGATAATGTGGGCAGAGACTCGTAAAATTATGGCAGGTACACGTCGGCAGTAGGGTGCTTCCAAACGATCTCTTATGAAAACAAATGAGGGCGACCTATGGTCAACAGTCTACGTTATATGGCTGTGATAATACAGAAATGCAGAGAACAATAAAACTATAACAGTGCTTTAAAAATACTACTACGAAGTTGGTAACTAAAGAATTCACGAAAGTCAAAATGTATGCAACCACTCGTCACCACTTCACCAGCTACCGTCGAATAACTTTTCCTCTGTGAAGTCAGCCATTTGACATCTGGCGTATGGACGATAGTGTTTTGTTAATGCATTTTGAGCAGCACCTAACTTCAGCACAGTTATTTAAATAGAGGTATATAGACCAGCCTAGCTCAATGGTTAATGAACTTTAATTCTAATAATTGCAGTCTGAGTGATATCATTTTGCATTACAATTGATGCTAGTTCGTTTGTCACTGTAGTGCAATGACCTCGGAATATTTTGCACGTCACAATGGCTTTTGCAAATTTATCCGTCATCAATGTTCCTAACTTCATACATTCTTTTTTTTTAGTTTAGAATATTGTAGACACAACATGTAGTAGATAAAGCTTCAGATGCCAGAAGTATTGTTGTGAATATGAAAAACAATGGATTTTTTACCCGACTGCCAAGAATTGTTATATGCCGTTGCGCTGTAGAACAGTCGTCCAACTGCGATTGTTTCTGCTTTTTGAGATCGACTGTCATTTTTCACTCTCAGGAATATATTCTGTTCTTTGTAAATTCTTCGGTCTTGATGATTTTGACATCGGTTATAACTTCTATGACAAAGTGTGAAATAATAAAAAATATTTGGTGGCATTGCTCCTCTTACCCATTCAGTCATCACTAATGACGAAGCAAGTCCAAACTCTATTACGAAACGGAATAAGGTCAAAATTAGATAGAGCTCTGCGCCAGTGGGCCGTATCAATTATAATCATCTAAAACCTTAGACAAGTCTACCAACTGGAGACGTCATTGTCTTTCCTCCTGCCAAAGGCCAAAGGTACCACCGCTCATACTCTTATGTCTACATCTATGCGTCAAGTTTGTGCTTATGTTTGTCAATTTTGTCGTGTGCGTTCTTAATGTCGAACTGAAAATGTATGAGTCAGCTATCACAATTTCTTGCGTTGCCTCGCCTTCATAAAAAAGGAGGTTCTAAGTTTGATCTGTATGTATGTATGCATATGTTTATGCGAAATTATCTCCTGTTTTCAGCATAGTATTTTTCAGACATAGGAGAAAGTTTTAGGAATATTACTTAAGACGGTTTTATTTTTTGTAGAGATGAAGTTATTTCGTTTACCCATATGTAGATCAGTGTTCATGGCAGTTCCAGCTAGTTCAATCATCTAAATCTAAAACCCAGCAGAAATGACGTTGATTGCAGACTTAGTTTTAAAACGTCATCCATCAGTTGTGTCAAGGTCTCCCATTGTTGACGCCTCCATAACTTATTTCATTTCTATTGCTTTAAGTTTTTTCTTTGTGATTTCATTCATGACGTTTGGATTTGGCAAAGTTATATCTAGTATTGTTTGTCTGTCTATTTGTGTGTGTGTCTGTGATTTTGTTGTTGTGTTAGTTGCGAAATTCTTGTGTTTTGTGGTATGGGTTCATATACTTATGTGTCTTGTTCAAAACACACTGTCCCTTTCATAATGGCAGGATTTATAATGAACTAGAACTTTAGAAGAATTCGCTAGCAAATCTTTGTACCTGTCATAAAAGAAGTTGTTAAAATTGCGAATTTCTTCTACGAAAGTTAGTATATTTGAGGACTGAAATTCATCCACTATTAATATTAATATTTTTGAGGACTTACATCTTATTGTTTTCAAACAAACAGACACAGTTTTCTGATCAATACTTCCTGCAACAATGACATCTATGTAAAGTCTTACACTATTTTTGAAATTTTAATAAAACTAAATTGTTGCATTACTAAGAAATTGTCAAAGAAACCCTGTTCTTTCTTTATAATCAGTTTCTTACAGAATAGTTCATTATCCTAATTTAGTTCATTCATCAACTTTGTATTATCAACGTTGGTACCTATTTGGGAATATAATTTATCATTATACATATTCGCTATATCACCCACGCTTTTTATTTATCATTTCTATAGAAAATTGGGGTTAATACCCAAGAGTGATTTCTGGAATTCTATTCAATATTCAGTAAGTATATTAATTTTATTGAGTCTAATAGGTAATATACGTTACCTATGTATTTTCGTACGTCCATACAATAATTTAATTTTGTAGCTCCCCTCTTAAGTTACGCTTCTCTCTCTTGCTTTCTTAAATAATAGCAGAAGAACCAATGAGTTTAATAACGTTTTGGTCCAAAAGCAAATGATTCTGTTTCCCGACTTACATTATTCATTAAAATAGTGACATTTTCTTCATGATTCAAAATGGTTTAATAATCACTCCATTCCCTCGCCATAGTTTGCATTGTAGATTTTATCTTTTGGCGTTTTCACATTTGTAAGTAATAAAGTAATTATCCTTCAGCCATTGACAAACAGTAACAACAGCGGATCTTCAAAGCAAAATAAACATAGAAAAATGTCAAACAAAACAAAGAAAGCAATAATTACAAACGAACAGCATAATTAAATGTCGGCGTAGAACGTTTGTACCAAAACTTATATTAGTCATTAAAGAATAAACAAATGACAGACAAAAGACTAAAATCTAACGGAACCATGTTTGGTAAATTAAGAACAAAAGTGATTTCATTGCACATTGAAGGTCTCTTTGTAAGTGAACAAGGGCATTCAACAAAAATGGCCGAACTATATAAAACGGCCTTATGCTCCGTTAAAATTGTTTTATTGGTGTTACAAATGAAAGTAAAACTGTAATATGGATGCCGACGAAGATCGAAGAATTGGAGGATAATTGTTCTAGGACAACCAAAAAAAATAACCCATAAAAACATCGGAATTAAGAAGAAAGAGGCCCCATTTCGGAAAACTGGTTAAACATATTTCTGAAGATGCTAGGCAGAATAATAATAATAGAGTGGGTTCCAAAGAGTGTCCGAAGCAGAATGGTGAAGCGAAAATTGGCGCAAAAACTATGCAATTTTATACTTAGCTTCTCTAACTACACAACAATTCACCTAACTTCAGACTGGCACAGCTACGTAAAAGCAGTGATGTCATGGTAAACATATAGCGAAACCCGATTAGTCCCCTATTCTAAATATGCATGACTCTAGTTTTGCAAACTGCAGTGCATAGGGGACAAGAGATGTATTTCTTGCAAGTTCATATCCAAAAATCCGTCAAAATAGATATTATCATAAATACAATATAGTTCCTCTAGAAGTACAATAAAAATTCAAAACTGTTTACAAGTTACCATAAAACAATAAACTTATAAACTAACATTCTTAAATGAAAGAAAAGTTAGCTCAAGAGTAGAAAGTTGACGCCTGAGAATATTTCTGTCAACAAAAGAGTTTCTTTACTACGGGAATCATTTTACAACAGAGTTTAAAACAGTACGGGTATTGTTTGCATCGGGTAACTGCTTTCTGGTTACTGCGGCCCTGGTACATAAAGAGTTTAGGAAGGAACATGGTGGGTTTTAGTCAGTAAGTCTGACACTTCCTCTTTCCACGTTTGTAAATTGAGCATAAAAAAGTAAGTGCTTTTTATTGGAGATAGACCCTTCTTGCAGTAATTAACCAGATAGTCCAGAGTCCAGACGTTTTTTTACGAACAAGTACAAAATTCTGTGTTTTTGCAAAGGACAAGTAAATGTGGAATACCAAAAAAATTTTGCTGTAGCCAAGCACCTTCGTGCATTTAACCTACCTACATACTTTTTCCTATCATAGAGCTCGTTGAATTCCACATTCCACAGACATCCAAGACATAAAGATAGAAGTAAATTCGGTAAATAGTTTTTGTTTATCAAGACAAACTTGTCTAGCTAATGACCAACATAGCTTACTGAAAATCATTTTTTAACCGACTTCCCAAAAAGAGATTCTTGACGACTGGTAAAATATACCTACTTGTAGTTCAAAAAACGAGTTTTCCAACGAAAGTGACAATAACACCAATAAACATAATAGTTTTGAATTTATATGAAACTCTGTACCGTACCTATTACAGGTAACAGAATTACAAATCCATTGTTTCAAAAATCTGTTAGTTCTAAGAATGTTTTCAAATCCGATTACTGTTTCATTTGTAACGGCTAGTTTTTATATATTGCTTGTTGTTAAAAACTAGATGTAATAATATGTTATTAAGTGTATTAGTTACAGTGAGTTCTAGAATTAGGAAAACAATTGAATACCTACTTTTGATTTTCCGCGGATTTTTCAACTGATGAATTGATTTTAGGAGATCGTTGGTTGGTCAACTATCTAATATTCTTCGATTCATTCGTATAGGAGGTGTTAGTTTATTCTTCAGCCTTACTTGCGTATTACCATCATTTAAGACTGACTTCAGCCTGCGTCCTGAGGTCAGTACTTCTACTCATAGGTAAAAATATTCTAGATGTGTTATTTTGTATTGCAATTCATATGTCTGCTATTTCATGGAAGAGACGAAGCAGATGATTTTCCTATTTAATACTTTAAATTTTGATTACGTGAAAAAGATATCATAAACAAGAACTTGGATGACGTCAGGGCGTGTCGAATTTTATAATTTTAAAGGCCAAGAAGCGCATGAGTCAATACGAGGTAATTTTGTGAATCAGTCACTACCTGAAATCTAATTTATTTTCCTGCTAATTCATTAAGGATTATTTAAGCCATCGTTATGTGCAGATGAATAACTAGAACTATCTGTGACATTTTAATTAATAAATGTTTTATTTCTTATTTAAAGAATTTTCCTAATATTCTGAAGCTAAAAAGATTTAAAAAATAAAAAAATACACCAAAATTCCATATTTTTGTTAAAAATTAGTCCTTTGATCCAAATATGCATTGGTCCTATGGGTTGACAAATTTTACCAAAGCATATCATACCTCTACTTGTGTTTTTTCAATATGAATTTCAAAATTATTTATAGAGTCACATAAATTAATAAAACTTTAATCCTAACTAGTGGTTTCAATTGTCTAAAGTATTAGATTTCATATCGAGGGTGAATGTTTCTACGCACATTCTCTTGGGAGATTAGAGTTCAAAAAGGGAGACTTTGAGGGGTTCAAACAGACAGGGTTTGTTCTTATCTCTCTAACCAAATGTATTTATATGAAAGAAGAATGATAAAAAAACTAACTTTTACTAATTTTAGCAGTTAACTAATATATAAAGTATAAAAAGGTAAAAATATATAAAGTATATTTAAGATTTATTCTCACTCCGGTTTGCAATAAAGGATTATTGCAAACCTACAAATAATTATTTTAAAATGACACAGATTTGGCCAAGTTTTATAAATAGCATTATTTCAAACATTCACATATCTTTTAAATTTTCCTAAATCCATAAAAACTGACTCCTCCTCTGATTTATTTCCATCTAAGAAATTATTTAAAATTGATAAAGGATGGTATTATTTAAATTAGAACTGCAAAGAAGAGGTCTACGTATCACCAGTCGATTCCAAGAATAATATTAAAATATTGACCAAACCAAATAGAGTTCAGGGGACCAGACAAACTAAAACAAAACAACGTTACGTCATCGCACATGTATTGTATGAACACATATAGTTTGTATGTAAGTATATGTGCAGTTTTCTACACAAACACGGCCACGGGTTATCGAGTCACCTCACCTATCTTGCCCGATTATCACATTCCTGGGTATCTCCAAGATGGCGTCTATGAAACGTCATTTTGAATTTTGTTAAAGATTTTTAACTGACTTCCCCGGAAAAGGCTCGGAGGATAATTCCCAAAAAGAAGAGGTTCTAATTTGTTCGGAATATTTTTTATACTACCTATTGCATTGATAAGGATAAGTTTTCATCATCTGCTTAGTCTTTCCCCAACTATATTGTAGTTGGATTATGACAGTAGAGAGACTGTGTTTTACATGGACCGACTGCTTATCTGACCCCATCAAACCAGTAACCCAGGCAACCCAAAATATAGGAAAACTTTTATCATGTACCTATATTAAATAATATTTTTTCGTAGATATTTCGATTAATATTAGTAGCAAAAATAAGATAACATTCATTTCGATTTTAAATCATTGTGCAACTCTTAAAAACTGTAATCTATTCATTTATTTGCGTGACATTTAATTAAGATAGGTATCCGAATTTTAAGTATTTACTAAATATTCATTATCTATTCTAAAATAAATAAATAATTTTATTTTGGGATATTTATACATTATTTGCTTCCGGCACCCAAAATAATGGATGTCACTTTGGACAAAGAATAAGCATTGCTATCCAACGTGACTATTTCTTTTGGTACGATCCTAGTTGACTAAAATGCATTATTTTTTCTTCCGTATTGTAATTTTATAGTTCTTTTACGTGCTTAAATTATTGCTTAATAAATTACGCGAAATTACTTCATAGTTTTAATATTAAGTTTAATCTTTTTTTGCTATCTTTTCAATATCTTATCCTTCAATAGAGATATTGTATCAACATTTTGATATTATATCATACCTATTCTAAAATATTATCGCTATCTGTATATGTACCTAATACCTATGTAGAAGGTACATAGGTACATACCTACATATACATAGTATGTGTGTGTGTTTTCGAAAACAAATGTATTATTGTTTTGCCTTCATTTAGCTGGGAAAAACAATTGAATCTCAAATGTATGTAATAGGTATTAGTCAGTAGTTATTAACGGGTAATTACAATAATATTTATGTATGACTGCATGTTATTCAATGATTTTGTAACTTAGTGCTATCCCCAATATTCCATTATTATGATTTGCTTTCTATGAGGCTTTGTTATATATTTTTGACACTCAATCAACACTGTTGGTTTATGTTCCCGCCTCAAAAACGGTTCCAGTAGGTATTTGTTTTATCATAATTTTGAAAATTCTCTACTATAGCATTAATTCATCAATCTATCCTTCAGGAATCCATATCTATCCCTCATCTATCCTTAATTCTTCAGTATTTTTTGACTGTTTTCTTCATGAAACTGTTTATTTTTTGCAGTTGCAATATGGTCTATAACGATAAAGTTAAACTGCAGAACAGCGAACTGTTGCTGGCTTTTAATATTATTTAAAAGTAGATTGTTCTTGGAAAGCCATAAATGTTACCTATTTGGTTATTACTGATCAGACTTATTTTATACCAAGAGCGTGTATATGAATTGCTCGAGATGCTTTAGAAGGTAAAGAAATAAAATGTCCAAAATAATTTGTAACTTAAACGATGACTTTTAATACACTTTTCTCCTATATTACATTCGTTTTGTACAAAAACAACGTATCATTGAAGTATACAACGTATTTTATTGATTTTTAATTCGATCTTACACGACAATCACATTGCCTACACTAAAACAATTAAACACTAATAATTATAATATCAAAAATTACGTATAAACGAGATCTTTATACATTGGGAGACGTCATTGAAACAGTTTGTAGAAAAAGATTAGAAAAACATCTACAACTTTAATTTGACAAAAAACTTTTAAGAAATCAAAAGTTGTTGGTAGTTCAAAAACATTGGAAGCCAAAATTGATATTTTAGCCTAAAACAGAGACACAAAAGTAACTATGGAAGAAGATGGATAAGTCATTGTTCGTCAAAATTGTATCGAAGAAGTTTCAGTCTTTTGACTAAAAACTATTTTGAATAACCTTATCGAACATTAGGTTAATCATTTACGCGAACTATCCCACAAAATCAGATTAGATAAAAACCCGTGGATTTTACAAAAGTAATTGTGATTATTTTGTCATTTTCCATCGTTTTGGTGAACAAAAAGAAACGATTTGGCAAATCACATTTTAATTATTGAATATTTATCACAAATTATTGGCCGGCCATTGTTATTTGCTTCGGCAGTTAGCAAATGTGGAGTAACAATAATACCGAGTTATGTCACTATTTGTACAATGTTTTCCTATGAAATCTCGGCCGTGTATATGATAAATGGTTTCTATACATCACTGTCATGTATGTATTACGTCATTGTAACAAAATGTATAACATCATTGGTTCAATCTTTGAACGCTTCTCACAAAACTTCATCTACATCAGCGTTTTACTTGTATATTTTCTTTTCTTGTTCATTTTACTAAAGGAAAGATTGATCTTAGTCAGTATTTGCTTATTTTAACAATTTTTTATAAAGGAAGTATCACTTTTTGCCATTTGTTTTAATAGTTATATCGGTATGGCAATAAAGTTTTTAAACAATGATACAAATGAATTTACATTGTCCATGACGGAATCAATTAACTACAGTACAAAATGCCTGTTTATAAACTTTAGGCCGATTTATAAAGTAAACTCATACATACACGTTACTGGAAGATTCATGTAATATTAAAACAATTGTCATCTCCCAAATCACGCTTCCATCACAAAATTAAATAAAAAAACCTAACGTTTAACAATTTGGATAGTTTCCTAACTTCTCGCATAAGATCGAATTAAAAATATTGATAAATTTGAAGAATGGCTAAATATCTACCTAACTAATGGAGCAAAATATTATTCTGTTAAACCAGACCTTTTTAAAATTACAAAACTTGAGACATTAACATAGAATTGCGTCACACTCGACAATAACAAAATAAATGAAGACAATAAGGAGAACTGAGAACATTCAAAAAGGCCTGACTCAACATTGCGACTAGGCATTGGGGCAACTTTCTTCGAGAAACTTAACCAAAACTTGTCTTTTACTTAACACAAACTGATTCTGACACAATAAACAACACAAATGGCTTAAAAACAGAAACATACAACAGAAAGCAGCCCCATATCCTAAATAATAATTCGATAGTTTAATATCTTAAAATTGGTTAATTCTTTTATTCACTGTCCAGAGTATACCTACAACCTTGGCGCTCCTTCACTTCAACATGGCCGTCGCACTCACACACGCGCGCACAGACACTAACTAGTGTGTGTGTGGTCACCGCACATGCCACAGACCGAGGTTAAGTACCATGAGCCGAGGCAACTTCACGATGTGGTCTAAGCCTTGCGGAGTGATACACGTACAACCGTACAAGTCTATCTCTATCAGATTGTGTAGGCCGTCCCCGAGCGCCCGCAGGCCTCTATCGGTGACCCGAGTGCACTGTCCTATATTTAGCGTTTCTAGCTGTGATAGCCTGGCGACCCGCTCCAGGCCCTCGTCCGTGAGGCGGCAGGCGCTCAGCGACAGCGAGCGGAGCCCCGACAGGCCCAGCGTCGCGTGCGACAGAGCCTCGTCGCCCACCTTGTCGCAGAACGACACGTCCAGCGCCCTCAGCCGGCCGCTCTCCGCCAGGTGCGCCACCCCTGCGTCCGATATCCCGTCGCAAGCCCTCAAGTTTATATCTTCTAAGTACGGCAGTCGCGCCAAATGCCTCAGTCCTGCGTCCGTGACTGCCACGCAGAATGACAGATTTATGGATTTAAGTTTAGGAAGACCAGTGGCTGTATGCTTCAGCGCTTCGTCCGTTAACCTTTGGCAGTCTTGTAGTCCCAAATGCTCCAACTCCGGCGTGCCTCGCGCTTCGCCGCCGCCGCACAGATGCGCTATCCCCGCATCGTTCACGTGCCAGCACGACCGTAAGTTCAAGTGACGTAGTTTTCTGAGTCCCCATGCGATAAGCAACAATCCCGTATCTGTTATGTTGCAACACCCGCCCAGTTCTAACTCTTCCAAGTTTTTGAGCGATTGTGCTATTCTGCCGAGTGACGAGTCGGTCACTTGCTTGCATAGTGAGAGATCTAGTCTACGTAATGCTGGTAATTCAGCAGCGAACGCGCTCGCCAGAGCAGCGTCCGTCACACTGTAGCATCCACTGAGGGAGAGCGACTCTAGTCCCGGCAGCGCGGCCACTGCATCCCTGAGTCCGCGGCGGAGGGACAGCACTTGTAACTTCCGCACTCCTCGCCTGGCTAGCGACTGAAACAGCACGGGCGCGGGCCGCCTCAGGTGCAGGGCAGCTTCCACTCCGCGCCACACGGACCGGCGATCAGCTGCGTCTCTCCAAGCGCGGCAAACCTGCGCCGCGCGGCCCCGGTCCCGCACCGGCAGCCTTTCGAATATGAGAGCTAACAGTTCCGGGTACAGCCGCGATATGTGAGTTCCCTGAGGCTCCTGTGGCGGCTCGGGCACGTGAGGCACGGGCAAGTGTGGCCGGTGTAGTCTGTAGGGCGCACTGCGTAGTTTTCTTCTATTCGTACTGGGCTCTCTAAGTTCGGTAAGTCCGAGGCGATCGTCCCGCCAGGACATCACTTCCTCCGTCCACCCACTCATTGCGGCGTCACTGTACACTATAACATGTCACGATGCATCGGACCGGTTTTCGGTGAAACTCGTATAGTGGGGAGCGCGCGCGGCGTACGTCGGTCCCGCGTGGCCGCTCCTCGTGTACTGGCGCTCGGCGGAGAGGTCCGCCCCCCCGCGGCGCCCGCGGCCGCCCGAGCGCGGCTATTGGTCGCGGTCGCCGGCACGTGACGCGCGTCGTATCGATTCGGAGGCTCTGCGGCGGCATTTTTAAGTTGGCGGGCCGAGAGCCCGCCTTCGCCCCGCGCGGCCCCCGTCGCCCGCGCGATATACCAAGCAGCCCGGCAGATGAGTCTACTCGGAGACTTTATACCTAATACAATTTTATTCCTAGTTTATATTGCCTATGTGCTCAGTAGTGCTGATGAATTTCAATGGCGTACCACCGTTATGGGTCACTATTCTGTAAACATTTTTGGGGTTTAGACTATATACTGTCTTTTACATAATTGTATTTATTTCAAGTCCTAAGTATAACATGCAGCTTATTTTCATTGTTTGACCTAGTTTCTGGCTCTGATAGACGTCCCATTTCAAAACATAATCATATTAGACGGTATCCACATTTCTATGTCTCAGAGAGACACGTGAGCTAAAGGCACAATACCTAGTCTATGAAAACATCATATTCTTTGATCCCAGTGATAAGGCGGCAAAACAACTCGGCGCGACGTATATTTTCGTTCGCGGTGCACTTGCCGACGACTTGCGACCACTTTACAAAGACCCCTGTCAACTGGCGCGACGTTCCTTACCCCCATACACTTAAGAAGTGCCCCATGTTGTGACACAGGCCAGGATAAATTGGCTTTTTGATAACACCAGCCAACTATTACAAGGGCGACCGGTTGCGAGCGTTCCAAATATGAATTTCGAATTGAAACGTGTTCCAGAATGGAACGCGAGCGAGTTGGCGAGCGGACCGGACCGTTTAGAAAATTAACGGGCCTACGTGGTCCTTGTTTAATCAAAATTGGTCCTTTTGTAAAGTGGTCCTTTAGAAACCCGTAGGCTGGTAACATACCTAAGTAGCGTAGAGAGACATGTACAGAGCTTTGAAAAGTTTAAAAAAAAGTTTTTATTGCAAAGAAGCATTTACTTATCAGTTTATATTAACTGCTTATGATGCAAGCAGATCACTCTCAAAGTAGGTCGTGAGAAAAGTTTTCACAGTTCTGTTAAAAGAGAACGGTTTATTTCGAACCGGAAATACGAGAATGTCCCATTTCAAATTGGTTTTATTTATGTACGAGAATAACATCTTAACATTCGTACAGTTATTAAATTAAATTTTAAAGATATTAAACAGTTTAATATACATAAAAAATTACTTAGCGAAAAGAGACACCGCCTGCGAACCAAAGGGCTAATGTTTAATGTTGATAATTTACCTACATTTTAGCTACTAGGTAAATAAGAATTTAACTAAATAATAATGTGAAAGCTAATACCTACTAAAGGTAATTCTGACAAGAATAAGGTGAGAAATATTGAAAATCATGATACCTATAGATTTTAAGAAGGAGATCTAATGTCTCACATGCATGGCTCCCTATTTATTCATGTTATATTTAAATCAATATTCACATCCCAATATTATGTTGTTTGCGTCGCATAGTTTTCTTAATTTTTTAATCACTATCTGAGCTTTTTTACTAAAGTGCCTAGCACTCACTGTTACCGCTCGCGCTGTTAAAACACGATGGCATAGAAACATATAAATAAAAACATTACTACAAGCACGAAAACATAAGTTTTTTTTTTGGGTTTCCAAAAGGAAAATTGGGACTCCATCACTAAAACCCATTGTGTCCGTCTGACCACAGATTGCTGTCATAGTTACTACGTCTGACACCGAGTGTATCTCATCGAAAATTATTGACTGGCGATCTCTGCCCCCATTAAAACAAATAAATAAAATAGATACCTACTGAAAACTACTACATATGAAAAATAAACTTATGTAAAATAAATTTAAGGGGGCCTCCAGACAGCAAAGATATTTTTGCCGTTTTATAGATAAATGGTAGGTACCTACGAGAGTCCGACTCGCACTTCGCCCGTTTTTTAATATTTCCTGTCTAATTTTGTCATTCTCTGTAATTCTAGAGCTAGATCGCTAAACATATGATTTGCTTATTGTCAACGGTATAATATAACGTGGACATTAATTTTAAGTGGCATTAATTCTAGAGGCTTCTTTGTTAAATAGCCTGAAGGCACAGTTTTACAATGACTCTGGAGTAGACTAGGCGCCAACTAAACATAGTAGTACTGGGTACCTACTTTATAATTTACTAGCTTCTGCCCGCGGTTTCACCCGTGTCTCGAGGAAGTTTGCCGCACGTGGATTAAAAGTAGCCTATATGTTATACTGATATATAAGCTACATTTCTGAAAAGTTTCATCAAAATGCACCTTTTTATTTTTTAACGACGTCAAAAATCATCAAATGACCCCTTCCGCTGTGGGTTAGCAGCGGAGAGGGAGTGTCAGACTCTTACTGACTAAAAACCGTCGTGTTCCGTCATGGGCCTTTTATGTACCAGGGCCGCGGTATCTCTTTCGAACAACCCGCAGCCCCGGCAATCAAAATGCATCTTGAATACTTTTTGCGTGAGAGGGGAACATACATCCAAGTTTGTACCAACAAAGTTTTACCTTTATAAAGTGAACTACTACTCAAGGGGCACCTAGGAAAATATGCAAATGCTCTAAATACACCTTTCTGTTTCCCTTTATTTCAATTTAGACTAGAAAAAGTTGTGAACTTTTTTATTTAGGAAGTCAGGTAAAACTCCCCGTGCCGCTTTTGCTTTTATGGTTGCCATCAAAACAAGAAACTTGCTTGCTCCAAACTAACTTCTGTCTGATACAGATAAAAATAAAATTACGACAAACAAAGCAAAAAGTCAACGTCACGCGGTGTTCCCAGGCGGTCACCCATCCAAGTACTGACCGCGCCCGATGTTGCTTAACTTCGGTGATCGGACGAGAACCGGTGTTTTCAACGTGGTATGGACGTTGACGTGTGAAAGTTCAAAACACATCTTCTATTAATTGGAGTAACGTTTTTATGTGAAAATATTGCTAACCGAGACCCGTGAAACACATAGAAATCCCGTCAGATAAACTATCTGATAGGTGAAGTCACTAGTCTTGGTTCCCATAGGTGCTGTACAAAGGATTGAGTGCTAAACAAAAATTTTCCTAAATTAGGTACCTATTAGGATTTTTTTTTTCCTAATTCTTTCCTAAGAATTTTCTTTTGAATGATTTACGTATAAATTAAAATCACAATAACCTAAAATATTCACAAAACAACATTCATCATAACTTCATACCTAACGGGGAACTTGCGAGCGAATATTAACTTCTTTTTTTTCTCAAAACAGGATGCTCCGAGCGAATTTTTTGTAGGTACCATCCCTTTTTACCGCCTACCTGAGCAAACCCATATGGTTCGGATCTCAAGTTTTACAACAAAACTAACACAAGAAATATTAAATATTGTGTGAAACTTTTTAAAAGGCGAGAGCGAAGTCTTAAACGCTTTTTTGGTCTGTATTTAGTTACAATGATGGAACAAGTAGGAAGGTTTATATTTTTTAGTTTTTATGTAGGTATTTTTTAATTTAGTTTGTATTGTAGTAAATTGTGCTCGTTTATTTATACAATTATATAGGCACCTACATTCTTTGCAAGTAAACATTTTCAATTTCTATGTTTCTTCTACATATTTTCTATTTCTAAAATAAATTTGATCAAAGAGCACTCTGTATTAATTGCATCAACAAAAACGATATATTAGACATATTTTCTTGTCATCAAATAAACAATAATTTAACAAAAAAACGAAGTAAAAAAAATAAACCGAATGAAGATCAACTTATCATAACATTTGAAGTTTTAAAGATCCAAGTACTGCCATCTAGTATTGAATAGCTAAAGAGTATTTTTTTCCCTGTCGTAACGGCGCCCTCTAGCGGTGAGTAGTTGTACTATTGTCTCGACCAGTTGTCAACTTAATAATATAGTTACTAAAGTAAGCAGTAGATGGCGCTGCCGGAAGATAATAGTTTTATTTCAAACTATATAGATGTCGCTGAAAACGAATTTGATAATGCTTTTCGTATTTGGCCGCCCGCCTACGGCCTCATCAAACTTTTTGTAGGACAGATGCCTAATCGGGCCGATGTTTTGTTGGACTATCTGACTAGGATTTTGTGACTGGCTTTGTAGGACGACTGCGTTGCACCATAGCTATCAGTGTGTGTTTTATACTCTTAAAAAAATCGGTCACCGATCATCGGACATGGGCGTACAGCCTCTGGGCCCACAAAGGTGATCCTTATTAGTAGAAACTCTGAAAATTTAGGATAATTTTGATATGATGGATAATCTGACGGTGGGTTCAAGTTCTTACTAATGCTTTTACAGGAATTATGTTCCTTTAACATACAAAAATAATGTATCTTATAAGTAAATCGTATTTCGGTTTGGGTAATTTCACCAATTAGAAATTTGATTTCCCAGTAAGAAAGTCACCAATAAGATTGCCTAATTGTTTTCTAAGTGGCATAAAAACAATATTTATTTGTACTAGGCATGCAGCATGTGCAGTAAGTATTATCACAGATTATATAATAGTTACTACGTAACAGATAAATCACTCCATACAGAAAAGTCCATACCTACTGTTATAAGCACCTACAAGTTCCCAAACTACCTACAAATTCATAGCTGCGTTAGAAAATGAACCTTAAAAACTCCAGCGCTCGATTGTTATTTCAATGCGATAGCGCACAGTTCAGTGACCGCGACCGTGCCGACAGCGAGCGTAGGGTTGCCTCTTACAATTAAATAGGGAACAAAGTTACGCTTATTTGTAACTGTCTTCCCGAATCAATTGAGGTGCCCAACTACTTTTCGAGCACAGAACAGGCAAGTATTCTATACTTACCTATTACCCCTGGCACAACACCACTGACCGCCGATACATACCTACTTACCCAAAATTGGTTTCTGCGCAGCGATATATGCAATGTTCCAAGCCACCATTTAGTGGGACGAGAACTATACCTACTTATACTCGAAATGTTTTTAGCTACAAAAATCGGTAATCATTGCATGTACTAACTAAGTATAAGGTATAAGTATCTATAATTTAAGTATCTAAAGCAGCCATACTCAACCAGCGGCCCGCGGGCCGCCTGCGGCCCGCTGCGCTTTTTTTTGCGGCCCGAGCCACGTTAAGGGCCCAAAATATGAAATTATATATATGAAATATGCAAAAAATGTCTACAGATCTCGGCTTACCGATTCGCACCTAGACGACGTCTTGAGAGTAGCATGCAGTAACTATGTGCCTGATTTATCAAAAATTGTCAAAAATTTGTTACAATGTCAAAAATCACATTAATTTTTATGACAGAAATAAATGCAAATTTTTTTATTATATAGTTTTATTTAACTGTCGCATAATCTTCGCTTCATCACTAGTAACAAATGCGAAAGAAACCCAGTCTGTCTGTTACGCTTTCGTGAATAAACCACTGAATCGATTCTGATGAAATTTGGTACATAGATAGACTATTCGCTGATGACGTAGGTGACATAGGTATGTAGGTAAATTACTGCGGCCCGCAAGGTTAAACAGTAGCAATTATGTGGCCCAGGGTAAAAAAAGGTTGAGTATAGCTGATCTAAAGTAAGTCGCTTATTTTTAAAATGACAAAGAAGATAAGTATTTTTACTTTAAAAAACAGAATTATTATTATATAACTTAAGACTTATTTTTAATATATTCATACATAGGTATAAAATATTTCTAAATGCCTATATATATATATATAATAGGAAACCTAAAGGTTATTTTCCTAAAATAGTCACATATACCTACACCTACACAAATCAAAATAGTTCTTCAGTTTATTAGATAATTTAAAAAACCAAATAAAAAATAAACAATAACTGACCTGTCTACATCTCTAGGTAAACGGAAAAACGAAAGCTTTATATTTTTTCTTTTACTTGATCTGCAACCAAGCACAGCACATAACTGGCCAGAGCAGCGGCGGCCCTAGCCATTGCGAGGCTACGTGCGGCAGGTCTTATGCGAGGCCCTTTGTCCTGCCATTTCGAATTCCGCCAAACCCGGAAAAATATTTAAAAAACCCGGACATTTTGCGTAAATCGCATTTTTTCCCCGGATGAGTCCGATTTTTTTTAAAACAAAACTAGACCTAATTTTTAATATTACCATATATACTTAAATTCAATGAGGTGCTTCCTTACATGAAAAGTCAGGGCCGTAGCTCATGTAGTACCTAGTATTGAAAGATTGAGACTTAATGTATTTTGAAGGTCATAAATAAGAATGCTGCTCATATGGAAACTAGGAGTTACCTTCTTGTTAGTTAGTAATAGGACTTTAAAACGGCGCTACCTTTTTGATAGGTTAGTTAGATAAAAAAAAACAAGCAACTGTATAGTGAAGTTGCCGCGAGCGTAGCGAGCGCGAAAATTTTTGAGTTTTGGGTCACTAAAGCACCTAAACTTGTATAATAAAAAAAATCCGAAAAGTGAAGAAGCCGCAAGCGAAGCGAGCAAAATTTTTGGAATATTGGGATATTAAAGTAGCTAAATGTAAAAAAAAATAGTGCCAAGAAAAGAAGCCGCGAGCGAAGCGAGCGCGAAAATTTTTGAGTTTTGGGACGCTTCGACTTCTGCAGCAAATGCTTGTCTATTTGTAATTTTACAAGGTCAAACTTTCATACAAGGCAAGCAATCTCATGTACACTATGTTTTCAACTCGTAGTTGATGAAGGCGAGGCAGGCTATGAATTGGCTTGGTTGGTGGGTTTAACGATTGTTATTGAAAAACCTGTTTGACTTCTTATCCTCTCAAATCGAGTGATCGAAATCTGCTGGCCCTAGGAATGTATGGCTGGGTTATTCGCATACCTGCACCATAGGTTAAGACGGCCCTGTGAAAAATGTCCGGGTTTTCTTGAAACCCCGCCCGGACGGCCTCCAAACGAGGACAGATCTGGGGAAACCCGGACGGATGGCAGCCCTAGTCCTACGTAAAAAGTATGTGTTGCGATAGCAAGCTGGTGTTTTGATTTAGCTAATCGTTGTTTTAGGAGAAATGCTCAAGTTAAACAAATTAATTAAAAAAAAAAAAAAATATCGTCCCACTGCTGGGCTGCGGCCTCCTCTCACACGGAGAAGGATTGAGCATTAATCACCACGCTTGCTCAATGCGGGTTGCTGATTTCAGACTATATAGTCCAGGTTTCCTCAAGATGTTTTCCTTCACCTTACTTAATACTTTTCTTAAGACTAAAATATTTAATTAAAGCAGAATAATCGAATGAATGAGCAACGTCATTTTTGATCGAAAGAATAGCAAGGATGTTTTAATAATTTTAAGCCTCAAAAACTGCTTTTTCTGTATTATTATTTTAATATTAGAATTCTCAAGACCATTTCGGTTTCAGTTAAATTATTTTCTAATAATATATGTATATTTCAGCACCGAGATAATCAGAGCCGTCTTTAGCTCATGTAGCGCCCGGGTGCAATCATGACCCAAGAGCCCCCTATGTATTGAAAGATTGTGACTTGAATAGTTCGAACGTCGTAAATAAGAAAGTTCATACGGAAACTGGGAGTTCTTTTTTTGATAATAAAAGGACTTAAAAGCGGTGCTACCTTCTAGGTCCGGCTAAAAAATGATGAAAAAAAACAAAACAAGTGGAGTGTAAAGAACCCGCGAGCGTAGCGAGCGCAAAAAAAAATTTGAGCTTCGGGTCACTAAAGCGCCTAAACTTGTATAATAAACAACAGTGCGAGGTGAAGTCGCGAGCGTAGCGAGCGCGAAAATTTTTGAGTTTTGAAAGTCAAAAAATGCATTTTTTTTTTCTTGGATCAGATATATATTTTTTTATTATAATTTTTTTATATTAGTGTGGGTTGTAGCGCGAGGCCCCCCCAAGCGCGAGGCCCTGTGCGATGGCACAGTTCGCACACCCCTAGGGCCGCCACTGGGCCAGAGGTCGTCATGTTCACAAATAAAAATAATAAACATAAAACGCGCGCGAGCGGCTGTCGAAAGCCCTGTGCCGCGTGGGGCTACCGGTAACACCGGACAGAGGCCTGGTATTATTATTTGATAACATTCAGAGAGGCTCGAGTGAATGCGCGTAGCGGTGGACCAATGCTGAGTGCTACAGAGATGGACTATGGATGACACTTCCTGGTCTTGTCATTTGTATCACTGTAGAAAGAAAGAAAGAAAAACGATTTGTTTAACACAACTGTAGGTACATTTATATCGCAACAGTAAAAAAAAAACTTATGAAATCTTATGTAAGTACCCAGTTGCTGTTTCCCGCGTTTTTGCGCGCGCGTAATCTGGGAACTTTGAGCGCCCTCAAAAATTGCTTTAGGTAATTCTGATGCGGTTAAACCATCTACTTACACAATTTCTCAAAATTCGTTTTTGTCTGAAACTGAAAAAAGTACCTAAAGCCAAAAGTAGTAGTCCTATCGACTACTTTTCTCTTGACTGTTCAGTGATAAAACAATTCAAATATGTATTCTCTAAGAATAGTAAGTTCCTCTCTAGTTCCCATCTAGATTTTAACCCAAAATAAAAAATAATAGTAAGTTCCTACTTAAACAAAATTTAAAATTAACCCTTAAATGCATCCCTGCACAACCGTAACTCCAAACAACTTGATAGTAAGTAAACACAGTCGGAATAAAGCGATTAGAGTTTATAGCAAATACTCGTGCAGCGACAGACTCAATCGCCTCTTGTGGGACACACATTTCTATCAGTGATGAGTCATCACTGATAGAAATGTGTGTCCCACATTGTGATGACATTTATAGCAGTGATGCGATGACGACGTCAAAATTGTGATAGATCTTGTTCGTGTATTAAACTGATTAAAAACTTTTGACAGTTTTTTTTCCCAGCTCCCCAGCCTCTAAATTCAAAGAATCTAAATTGAAATTGTAATTAAAAAATGGAAAGACTAGAAAAAATAGCACGAAATGCTTAATCTTATCAGTTTCCACTAATAAACAGTTAAGTACCTATTAATTAATTTTATAAATGGCGAAGCCACTAGAGACTGTTTTCATAAACTAGTCTGTCACAAAACAATAAAAAATATCATAACATTATGTTGCATAGTATGTTGCTCAATATAACTCAGAATATATCTAACTCCATTAAAAAACTCGCATAATCGAATCACCTGACAAGATAATTAAACGTTCTACTTTTTACTCATTTTTTAATTACCTCAAAGATTTATCACCTTTAAGATGTTGGTGTCCTAACCAGACCACCACGGCAATAATTTCTAGTCAGTCAATCGTCGGCCATTTGCATAGATATCGCGTGTATTTAGAACATTAACACAACTTCGTTAGACGCGACCGCTTCGCTGTCATGTGCGCCTGGTACCTGTGATTAGAACAGCGCTTGGAACGTTAGAAATTATTTTCATGGATTTTTCCTGTACGAAATGTGTGTGTTAGAAATGTATTTGTATCTAATCTTTCTATTTCTAGTTTTGCCTTGTTAACAATAAAAATTGCTTCTTCTTTTTTTGTTTATTGATTGGGGCAATATTTCGGTAATTCTTTACCAATTTTCATTTGCATTGGTTCCGATAAAATATCAAGTAACTAAATATCCAGAACTCTTATTTTTACCCGACTGCCAAAGAAAGAGGGTAATTTTCGAGTGTATGTAAGTATGTATGTATGTCTGTTCCTTTGTGACCTCCTGTAGCCTAAACGGCTTGATGGATTTTGATGTATGAGGTATCGTTAGATTTGTCTTGATTACGGGAGTGTCATAGGATACATTTTATCCTAAAAGTCCCACGGGATATTTTTTCTAAATTTCCCTTTAAAAAAATATGTATGCGGTATCATTAGATTCATTTCAATCACGGGAGTAATTAATATAGGATACGTTTTTTCTCAAAATTCCCACGGGAACATGTTAATTCTGCGTCAACGCAAAGCAACTCATGCGTTAGCAAGCAAAAAGATAGGGCGTGGCCTGGCATGCGGCGCGCGGCGCGGTGCGGAGGGGGATATGCTCGAGTATACAGCCCGAATGCGGGCACACGCATAAGGGCACACGTCGTTGACGGTCGTCTCTAAATAGCGATTTTTTCGATACTTCGTCGTCTGACGCGAAACTTATAAAGAAGCCCCACAATAATATTGATCAATCAAATTAGAATGTAATAAGAATTCTGTAGCGGCCACAGAAACTGCGGGTAATAGCTTCCTAACTCTTTTTCTTCTTCACTACCAACAGTCCAGATTGGCGGTAAATTTATGTTGCGGAGTAACATCACTCGTAATCTAAAGCCAAATGTCGTCGAAATAATTTAAAATGGTACTTACATATACATAGTCTTCTACATCTACAACATTTTCGTTAAATAAAAACAGCTAAAAAGTTATAAATAAAAGAATTATTATTAAAAAAACAAAATACCCGACTGCACGCTAAAAAAAGAGTAAAACAAGCCCCACAATAATATTGATCAATCAAATGCTAAAAACTAATTATGTAATACCGTTTAAACAATACCTATATTAAAATACACTACAATATGTGTTCGTAATCGATAGTTAAATAAACAGAAACTTATTTTGAATACAAATTTACTGAATATAATTTATAAATATTGATGGAAAGCATCGCAGGCGGGGACCACCTTGACCGCCACCAACGAAAATTCTGCTAAATGGTGCACAACCGAAATGACTATAAATAAGCCTCTGTTGGTCCCCGCGTTTCCTGGTGACTCCACTTCTGACTCTCGTCGTGTACGGACGTGTCGCTCTGCGCTCGCCCGTTTACGACTTTTGTCTTTGTTACGCCCGACGTAACGCTCACCGTAGTCGCTCTGCCGACTACAAATATATCAATCTAAAGCTGCTTTTTTCAAAGCGGCGGACGATTATCCTGTTTCTAAAACGTTTGTGTCAAGTAAATTCAGTTGACCCCTTCTGGGTAAAAGCCACAGTTTCGTGGTTCTCGGTTGAAACCATACGGTGCCAACGAAGCCGAGAGGGTGTTGACCCAATCACACCCGCCGAACCCCTTCAGGGCAAGGCAGTCAATTGGACGGGAGCTCGGATTTCGGCCTTGGGGGATCTCCTAGTCGTGCCTTGCATCTGGTTTGCTTTCACAGCTACACACCTGGTGTCGGTTGGGTATCTCTATACCCTTCGCACTAGACTGGCTAGGGCCCGTTCGCACAATAAGACTGGCGAACGGTTTACAAGCTTAGGGCTCACCAATAGGTACTCACCTCCTGCCTATACCCGGCAGGAGGGTTACACATCCCCGGGCCCATCCACCCGGGGAGATAGGAGATAGGTTGTTAGGTTTTATAATTAGGCCCCCACCTCTTAGCTCGGTAGCCCTCTTCCCTCACGGGAAAATGACTACCGAAGTTATTAAATTCTTTTTCGAGGTCCTCCTCAAGGACCAAGACATTGTCGCCAAATATGGCGACTTGATCAATAACCTTGATATCAAGGACCCGCGCCTAGCGCGCTATTGTGTTATCACCGATAACGGCTCAACAAAGGAGGCCGGCGCAGCTGTGTCGCGCCCCATTGTTGAGCCTATAATCGTCTCTTCGGGAAAACCGCCGCATTAGCGGAAACGGTAATCCCCAATACAATGGTCGATGCCCAGCTGCACTCGACCATTGTACCTAATCCCATTGTCTCACAGACAATGGAAATAACTCAGGCGAGTGCACCTGCGTCAAACGTCGACGCCGAATGCATGGACACCTCGTCCTCCCGCTCTGCCTCACCCGTCCCTGAGGATGCTCAACCCTCCGAGCCCTCTGACTCCTCTTCCTCCGACGAAGACTTCACCGTCGTACAGGGAGGTAAGAGGAAAAGAACAAAACAACGACAAGGCGCGCAAGACCATCGCCCTTGCCGCATCTCCTCTCCCTAGCCCGCCCGCTGTGTCTACAGCATCCCCCGCCCCGTCACCCTCGACCTCGCAGGTCGCTTCCTCCCAAGGTGCCGCTAAGCCCAAAAGCGCACCAAAAAACAAACCTCCGCCGCCTGTATACTTACAGGACAAGGCAAAATGGACCGAAGTGTCCAAGCTGTGTGTTGATCGTAAGATCAACTACAGATCGGCCTCCAATACCGGCAACGGTATAAAATCGTCCTCCCTACGTCAGACGACTATAGGAGATAACTAAAGCGCTAAGAGCGAGGAACATTTCGTTCCACACATACTCCCTCCCTGAGGAAAACCTCTCCGGGTCGTCATTACCCGTATTCCGAAGGAAATCCCTTCGGATGACATTTTAAGTGACCTTAAGTCACAAAACATCCCTGCGACGCAAGTCCATAGGATGCACCGCGCCCGCAGCGGCCACGCCTTCGACATGGTGCTCGTAGTATGCGAGCCGTGTCCTTCAAAATCCACCCGATTTTTAACATCAAATCGGTGTGTAATTTAACCGGCATCTCAATCGAGAAGCCAAATAGATCTGGCATTGTATCCCAATGCCACCGTTGCCAACTGTGGGGTCACTCACAGCGCAACTGTTTCGCCCAGCCTAGGTGCGTGAAATGCCTAGGCCAACACGGCACCTCCGACTGCCCGCGGCCCAAGGACCGCACTCTGTGCACCGAGCCTCCGAGCTGTGTACTCTGCGGCGCCTCAGGTCATCCCGCCAACTACCGCGGCTGCCCAAAGGCCCCAAAACGTCTCCCAGCTGGCCAAGCGTGCAAACGCCCGCCAGCTAAGGGAAAGCCCATCAGCGAGGCTACCTACCGCTCAACTTCCCGAGCGTCTCAGCCCACAACGGCCCTCCCCATGGAACCCTCTCAACCATCAGAGAGCCTTTCCAACCCCGAGGCCAACTCAGCCCCAGCCAACTCCCGCCCCGGTGAATAATTCCACCGCGGCGCCCGCGAGCTTACCTCGCGTCCCTCCCGTCCTTCCCTCCGCGCCCTCCGCGCCCTCCGCGGCTCCTATAGCCGCCAAGCCCGCGCAAGCGCAAGCGATCGCGCCTTCTTCTAGCCCAGTATCAGCGCTCAGTTCTATGAACGTTATACTGAGCACGTTCAGTGTATTTACGAGCGACAGAGCTCAACAACTTTCGAGGGAGATAGTCGCCAGCAATGGCGACCTTATCAAACTCTACTCCGTTATGCAGGAGTATTCAGACGTCGCCCAGGCAGTTCAAAACCTGCCTCACTTTAGGAAATAGAAATGGATAATACATCCAAAATTAAACCCCATTCCCTTAGGCTTGGCTATTATAATGCCAACGGTATTCTCGGCCAACGCGACGAGATTTCCGCCTTCCTACAATCCCATAAGATAGACATTCTTCTCGTACAAGAGACCTTCCTAAAGCCGCGTGTACGCGGCCCTAATATAGCTAACTATAAGTTAATTAGAAATGACAGGATCACACGCCACAAAGGCGGCACGCTTATCTATTATAAAAGATCGCTACATTGTGTAGAGATCACTCCCCCCGACTTAAGCTGCATTGAAGCCTCGATCTGTCGACTAGCCATGTCCCACCACCAGTCGATCACTCTCGTATCGGCCTACTGCCCTCCCACGTCCTCATCCTTTCAGTCCTACGACCCGATCCTTTTCACGAACGATCTCAGAGCCTTACTAGGCCTGAGCGACTCTGTAATAATAGCAGGCGATCTAAACGCCAAACATCCCGCCTGGAATAGCAACACTACTTCTCCAAGAGGTAGGTTGCTATTCAATCAGTGTGAATCCCTCAACTTCGATGTCATCGCTCCGATGCATCCCACTCACTTTCCTAATATAGTCGACCACCTTCCCGACGTTCTCGATGTAGCGCTCCTCAAGAACGTAAACTTACGTTTACATTCGATCGAGGTACTACACGAGCTCACCTCCGACCACAGACCGGTTCTTGTGGAACTAGCCTCGCGCTCAGGCCCACTCGACCCGGATCGCCCTCCTCCCACCCAGATTGTCACGGACTGGAGAATGCTAAGCGAAAGCTTGAAATCCTCCTCCGCCCAGTTAGAATCAATTCCCGATGAAATCAACTCAGTCGCTGACATGACGGGCGCGATCGGCTCGTTCACCGAGCACGTAAAATCCACCGTGGACAAGTGTTCACGTAGAGTTGAAGCGACGAGCTTTCATCGCTTCAAGCTCCCGGATGACGTGCGTGCTCTGGTGACCGAGAAGAACGCGGCTGTCCGTGCCTACAGTACTTTTCCCTGCGACGCTAACAAGTCTCACATGCGTAACTTACAGCGTGCTGTAAAGGAACGCCTTGCTGAGATGCGTGAAACGCGCTGGGACAAGACGCTAAGCGAACTCGGGCCGACTCATCAAGCCTTCTGGCAGCTTCAAAGGAAACTCAAATCCGATGAAGTAGCTTCCACCCCGCCGATCAAACGCCCCGACAATTCCATCGCCTTCGAGGACGATGAAAAAGCGGAATGTCTGGCCGACAGCCTCGAGGCTCAATGCTCGCCTAGTACCCAACCGGTCGACCCGGCTCACCTACTAAAGGTCGAAGCCGAGGTCGAGCGCAGATCCTCCCTACCACCGCAAGAAGACCCCGACGATCCCTTGCCTCCCGTCACTCCAGACGAAGTGGCAGAGATCATCAAACGTCTCAAACCCCGTAAAGCTCCGGGCCCAGATAGAATAACCAATAAAGTGCTCAAAATCCTACCCGCTTCCCTCGTAATACTCATGACCGCGATCTTCAATTGCGCCATGACCCATAACCTGTTCCCACAGGCATGGAAAGAGGCAACCGTAATCGGTATTCCCAAACCCGGTAAACCAAAATCAGACCCGTCCAGCTATCGCCCTATCAGTTTACTCAATGTGTTCGGCAAGATCTACGAGATACTTATCTATAAGCGTCTCAAAGATTACGTCGAAGCAAAGAGTCTTATTCCATTAGAACAGTTTGGTTTTCGAACCCATCACTCTTGTGTCCAACAAGTCCACCGCATCGTGGAAGGTGTGAGCCACGGATTCCAACGTGGCCAACTCACCGGCACGATTCTCTTCGACATAGCAAAGGCATTCGACAAAGTCTGGCACAAAGGCTTGATTTACAAGCTTTACCAACTCGGTGTCCCAGACCGTCTCGTCGTCATCTTACGAGACTTTTTGTCGAATCGCACCTTTCGCTATCGCATAGACGGCACTCTTTCTTCGGCCCACCCTATAAAGCTGGCGTCCCACAAGGCTCGGTACTCTCCCCCATCCTCTTCACGCTATACACTAGCGATATTCCTAAGAACAAGCATGTTCAATTAGCCCTATTCGCCGACGACACGGCAATCTACTGCTCAGGCCGCAGCCCAGCCGCCTTAGTGAGACATCTCCAAGCCTATTGCAACACCCTAGGTGTCTGGACTAGGCTATGGAGAATCGAACTCCACCCCGACAAAAGCCAGGCCATACTCTTTTCGAGCCCCGCCGTAGGCTTCCTCCCGCGCCCCCGTCAGTCACCATGTTTGGTAGGCCGATTCCTTGGAAGGAGCATGCCAAATATCTAGGTGTAATCTTAGACCAGCGCCTCTCATTCGCCGAGCACATACGTAAGGTGCGCTCTAGAGCAGCCTTTGTGTACGGCAGATTGCACTTCTTGCTCAATTCAAAGAGCAAATTATCTCTTAAATCCAAGTTACGCCTCTACGGATCGTGCATACGCCCCGTCATGATGTATGCTTGCCCTGTGTTCGCACAGGCAAGCCATCGCTGCCTTCACAGAATGCAGGCCCTTCAAAACCGTGCTTTACGGAAAATCACAGGAGCTCCCTATTATGTTCGAAATGAGATTCTTCATGTCGACTTAAAATCCCTACCATCCGCCAGTATATGAAGCGTGCCGCCATACGGTACTTCGAACGCGCTGAGAAACACGATAACTCACTTATCGTGTCAGCCAGTAATTACACTCCCTCCCGCATCAGTAGGATTCGCCGCCCTAGGCATGCCCTTCTAGAACCTGACGATGAGATAACTGTCCTCCAAGAGAGTAGTAAACTCACTAGCACCCTATACAAACACAAACCGCGTTCGTACAAACCTCGCCGCCGAGGTCCGCCGCGACGTCCCGTTCTCTGTCCTCCCGACCCTTGCTCATCGAGCCAGCCCGCGAGCTGAGCCAGTAGCTTTAAATTCCCCATTTAATAATAATGATCATATGATCCAGCCTGTCCCTTTGCTGCCTCCCCAGCGACGCCCTAAGCCGAGGTCCGACCCCACAGGGGGTACCCTTAGCGCAGTCGCTTAGTTTATAAGTTGTTTTACGCCCCTGGCTGGAGGCCTTAAATTCTAGGCATCCACAGGGAAAAGTCCGGTTAAGCAGTACACGGCCTCCTAGGCTGAACTGCGAGATGCCATACCAAAAAACCCCGCGTTTCCTTCGCCCGCGACTGTGACCAAGAGTGGACGTGTGCATAAATTTTATAAAATATATTAAATTACCACCCCTGCCGGCTAAGGGACTGTCGCCTATCTGTTAACGCTGTTAACGAACAATTTCGTACTCGCGACGTGCTGACGTCAGGCTCCACAAGCGTGCTAACCGTGCGCCCGCTGCCACCGCTTCACCCCCGTGAGAAGAGGACAATCTCCATAATTGCCATCCCGCTCGCACAGAGACTGTGCGTTCCGTGACTCACCAACAGCGGCCGGCGCGAACGCCGGCGACTGGACGTCATCGCAGCAAGTGATTAGAAGGTAGAACATATTATTTGCGTAAACATAAATAAACATTAGCATGATAAAGCGTACGCCACCCCAATCTCCGGCCATCTCCGTTGCTAGCGATTCGGAGTTACTTCAAGTAAGAAATCCAACTGTTTCACTTACCGGTTCTACGCCGAATCTTAACAGTGGAGATACAAATGTTACTACTCGCAATAAACGCAAACGCGAAGATGAAATGGCCGCATTTATGCAGGAAATACGAGACTTACTACACTCGGCTACCACTGAGTCTAAGAATAAATTCAAATCTCTACAGGAATCCATGAATGAAATTATATTACAAAACTCTGAATTAAGAAAATCTTTAGCCTTCGTCACCAAACAATATGATGATATAATATTAAAAATGGATGAAATCAATAAAGAACGGAAAACCGATCAGGCCCACATTAATCACCTGGAAAATAAAGTTGAGCATTTGGAACGCATATTATGTTTGACAAAAATTGAAATTAGAAACATACCGAAGAAGGAAGGTGAAAACAAAGAAGATCTACACAGAATTGTTTCGGATACCGCTAAAGTATTGGACGCACCTGTCGTTAGACACGATATCAAGGATATATATCGCATTCATAAAAAAAGCGGTGGATCATCTGTTATAGTTGATTTTGTTTCGGTAACCACAAAGGAAAATTTACTACACAAACTTCGTGCTTTCAATCGCAAAAACGCCCAGGCGAAGCTAAACACATCACATGTAAATATACCAGGTGCATTGCAACCAATTTTCATATCAGAGAGCCTGACTATGAAGGCGCAAAGATTATTCTATCTGGCAAGGAAATTTGCGAATGAAAATGGTTACAAGTACTGCTGGACTTCTCTCGGAAAAGTATTCATTCGGCAAAAGGAAGGAGATCAATATATACTTATCAAAAGCGAAGCTGATCTTAAAAACAAATTATCTCAATGACTATTATTTACATTAATTGAAAATAAAATAAACTTATATATATATACAACTTAAAACTAATATAGGGCATCAAAAAATTGCTCCTCATCGCTGTCACTGGGTAATGTACCCAAAAGACTGGCAGCATTGCCACGTTGGATGGCAATGCTCAACCTCTGTGCGAAATAAAAGCCAGCCTTTGGGTCCCGGGAAGTGTCAACCAGGCGCTGGGAAATATCCCTGGCAAGAAGGTGGGCGCTCGGACCCCACGGCCCTAGAGTTTCAACCCCAAACGGCTCAAACATGTAATTGCCTATAAGGTTACTATATTTGCGCCGCTTGAGGTTCTCTGCTTGTGCAGCGGCGGAGCCAGCACGACATGCAGTTCCGGGAAGGTGAGATGGCGCAAGAGTGTCGACGCATGTCGCGTCCCACACTAAAGTCCTACCCACCTTCCACGGAAATAGCGACATGCCGTCTGGTCTCTTGCCATCGTCGCGTGCCAAGCCATTTGGTTCGAGTACGGCTGGCACGCCGACGGCAACAAGAGCGCGACGGATCACGTCGTTTATGTTGGCATGTCGTGGTATGCGGCCGGCACTCCGGCTGCACGACAGGCCGTGGTGACCGAGGCTGTTGACAGCTTCCCCGCAGTGGCAGCGATGAGGAGAGCAGCATGGAGCACCTAGTCGGAGGCAAACGGCGAGTCTGAAGACTATTTATTAATGACTATTTAGTTCTTACTGTTTGTTCGACCCCTACTCTGTTTACGCAACGCTTGCTATTTTGATATCAATGTTCTTCTTTCGATGTAAAACACATATACACAACCAACCAAAAACACTACACATAATACAAAACAAAACCTATATCACCTACACCTATAATAACACAAAATGTTCTCGAGTACATAACATTCATAACCCAGTTTTATTCTCCGTGAGTTTTAATACGATAGTAATTACACCCAACAAAATGCAACAAAAAACTAATAATTACTCCAATGGCTACAACTAATAGTGATTTTTTAACACTGATAGATAATTTTGCAGTAGCATCTTCTTATCACTGCGACACCGACGCCTGTAACGAAATAATTAAAACCAATAACACCTCGCTTAAAATTATTACACAAAATATTCGTAGCATCTATAAAAATTTCGATGGTTTCCAGGCTCAATTGGCTAGACTATCATGTGAAATTGACATCATGGTTCTAACAGAATGTTGGCTGAATGCTGATAAACCGATACCAACTATACCAAACTATACAACTTACTGTAGTAAAAAATGTCTCAATCAAAATGACGGCATCACAATATTTATCAAGAACCATCTTCATTGTGTAGTTGAAGAACCAGACCCCATTGGAGCAAACTTTCTCTTACTAAATATTGATCCTGACATTTGTATCTTAGCTTCATACAGATCTCCTTCAGTCTATTGTATAGATAGCTTCCTTAATTCCCTGGAAAACATTATTAGTAAAATAAGAGCGAGCAATATAATACTAATAGGAGATATCAATATTGATATAAAACCCGGCAGCACAGATAGGAACAGTCTGTCCTATCTAAACTTAACTGCGGAAATTGGCCTCTTACCGGGGCATACCTTCCCTACTAGACTGCACAATTGCCTTGATCACGTAATGATAAGTACCACTACCACAACAACGGTCATAGTTATGGATTCCACAGTTAGCGACCATGCTTCCGTACTGCTATGTCTAGAGAACACCCCCTCAAAAAATAAAAACTGTAAACACAATATCAAAATAAACTATGAGAGCGCTATCGAACAATTAAAAAAAACAGATTTCTCTTTTATTTCGAAAAATTGTCATGCAAATGAAGCTGCTACAAAATTTGTCACATGCCTCATGTCGGTAGTATCCCAAAACTCGACACTAAGAAAAGTTCCCAACCGAAAAGTAGTTCTTAAGCCTTGATCACACCTGGCCTTTTACGGTGTATTCGACATAGGGACAATCTCCACCGAAAAACCCTAGCCGACCCCAAAAACGGAATTATCGAGCTATCATACAAAAGATATCGGAATCACTGTAATCTCCTGTTAAGGAATTTAAGAAATGCCCACGAAAGTTCTGCATTAAAGTCCTCAAAGAGCAATAAAGAAACATGGGGTATCATAAAAAACATCACCAAACAAGAAGGAAAAAAGTTCACAGCTAATAAACTTCTAGCAGCCACTGACGGTGAGGATGCGCCCAATTCCATCGAGCACATAAACCAGTACTTTTCGAGTATCGGGAAGCAACTGGCTGAAAAAATTGTAAGGAACCAAACTCCTGCTCTGGCCCCATACCCTATACAAACACTCTCTGCGCGAGACTCTATGGTTCTACTGTCTCCGGACGAGGCTGAAGTAGAAGCAGTCATTAACAACCTTAAAAATGACTGTGCCACTGGATGGGACTCATCATCATCATCATCATCATCATCAGCCTATCGCAGTCCACTGCTGGACATAGGCCTCTCCAAGTGCACGCCACTCCGTGGATGGGACTCTATTCCGGTTAAATTGCTAAAGTTGGGTAAAGGTTTACTGGTCCCACCTATTACTAAACTTATTAATGCCTGCTTTGAACAAGGCGTTTATCCTCAAATATTGAAAAAATCTTTAATAACACCTATTCACAAGGGTGGAAGCGAGGACGATGTCAGAAATTACAGACCTATTTCAGTCCTGCCAGCATTGTCCAAAATATTGGAAAAATTGCTGAACCGCAGACTAATGAAATACCTGGAGCATAACAACATAATATCTGAGACACAATTTGGCTTTAGGCCCAGGAAAAGCACCACCGATGCAGTCAACCAATTAGCTGACTATGTAACTGGAAAACTGGATGAAAAGCAAAAGTGCCTTGGTGTGTTCCTGGACCTCGCCAAGGCGTTTGACACCGTCTGTGTTCCCACTCTTGTGACTAAGCTAGAACATGCTGGAATCAGGGGTAAAGCTCTAAGCATGTTTTCAGACTTTCTCAGTAACCGGACACAAAAAGTAAAGATTGGTGAAGTTATTAGCAAGGAGACCGGAATTGAATACGGCGTGCCCCAGGGAAGCTGCTTATCCCCCAGTCTATTCTTAATTTACGTGAATGACCTGTGTCAACAGAAGCTAACAAACGGGAAAATCTTTAGCTATGCTGACGACACAGTACTCTTATTCCATGGAGCGCGTTGGGATGATGCCCGAATGGCGGCGGAAACAGGCTTAAGTAAGGTGATCCACTGGCTGGAAGCTAACTTACTTACCCTCAATGTCCAGAAAACATCATTTTTGCAATTTTCTTTCGCCAAAATCAGACCTACAGCTATAGATCTCAAAGCACACTCATGTGATAATGCCAATTACTCCACACCATGCTCGTGTCTCCCAATTACGCAACAAAAAACAATAAAATATCTGGGTGTGATACTGGACGAAAGGCTTAGCTGGCGCCCCCACATCGAGCAAACGTCCTCCCGAGTTAGAAAACTTATATGGGCGTTCAAAAAACTGCGACAAGTGGCCGACTTCCAACTCCTACGCTCCATTTATCAAGCACTGGCGCAGTCCATCATAAGTTACTGCATAACGGCATGGGGGGGCGCCTGCAAAACTTACATGATAAGCCTCGAGAGAGCTCAACGATCTCTGTTAAAAGTAATGACCTTCAAGCCATATCGGTTCCCTACAAAAACACTGTACGAAGACTGTCAAGTACTTACAGTAAGACAATTATACCTTCTCAATCTCATATTGGCACAGCATATAATCACACCGATCAAACAAGGAATCCAACATAAAAGAACCGTCGGCAATGTATGTAGCACGATCAAATGCAAGACCGCCTCGGCTCGTCGGCAGCGGCTATTCCTATCCACATATGTGTACAACAAAGCGAACAAAATTCTAAACTTCAACCCACAAACTAAAAATAAAACTAAAAATATACTTAAATCATGGCTTCAAACACTTGATTACGAACAGACGGAAAACCTAATGAAAGAACAGTACTCATGACGACAATAACACTCACACATACAGATACACACACACACATACACACACACACACATACACACACACACACATACACACAAATACACACAAAGAGCACAACCCATACATATTCACATTCAGACTATCATCACACCACTTAGCAAAAGAGCAAGCATATCATTAATTTTTTTTCTTATGTATTTACTTATTTTGTCCTTAGATTTTATTGCATATAAAGTGTTGTTCTAAAAAAACGGGTGAAGACACTGGCTCCTGTAACACAGGTCTCACCTAGCACAGGAGCCAGGGCTTCCTTTGTAATTGTATTTTATTTTTTATGCCAATAAAACATTTATTTATTATTATTATTTATTATATTTTTGTGTCTAAGGGAAAGAAAGTTTTTCACCTTGGCCTAGTTTCGGAAATCATCTGTCTAGTACCTATTTTCCAAAATATGTTGGGGTCGGCTTCCAGTCTGACTGGATGCAGCTGTCAATGTAAAGGAAATATCAAACTACAAGACCCTTTAATTATTTATTACTAATAAAATTAAAACAGCGATATCCTTCTATAGGACTATGCGAAAATATAAAAAAATTACAAAATTAGGCATAATTTTGGTGAAGGCAAGGAAGGTAAAATTGTGTAGTTTTTATGAAATTTTAAAACCGATCTATTGTGTAACAATACATATCATTTATTTATTACTCGATTACTAACTGAACTTGATGATCTAATAAACCATGTTTTTGCTTACAGAATGGTGGCTAAATTCAAACTCAAAATATTTATTTGCATGCTAAGATTGTACATACAGTTGTTAAATACACAAATATAATAAGTTCAACTTAACGGCCTTTTTCAGGCGTTGCGAAAAAAAATCACTTTTTAGAATATACCTAAAATTTAAGGAAATACGGAGATGGAAATCTTTCATAGCATATAATCTCTCAAAAAATATAGAAAATCCTAGGATGGATTGGCAGTTTCAAACTTTTCAGACGCATCTAGTTTAACAGGACTGAAAAATTGATGTTTTTCAGATTTTTACATAAAATCCCGTCGATGTTTACCTCCAACGTTACTCAACCATGTTTATCTTGGAAAAACTCTTTGGTAAATCTGAATTTAGAAAGTTTTGCCATTAATTACCTATAGTTGCAATTAACCGCCACGGAAAATTGCAACTAAGCTTTCCCCATGGTTGAATTCAGGACAACATAAAGATAACACATTTCTAATGCAAGTAGCGATAATAAAATAATTTTCATGCTTAACTAAAAATTTCGAGTGAATTCTATTCCCTTCAAACATACCAAATATGGAGATTTAATCTGAGTTACATATATTTGATTGGATATATTCTATTGTTCAATGATCTAATTGCTATGTTCTTCCAATCTGCGTAGATTCAAATGGAATCAACGAAAAAGACGAAAGACGAAAAAGACGCCCATCCATCCGGACAGACTCAAAGAGAGGCCTTAGGCCGAAGAGGTCTGTGACAATTACCTCTCGTAAAAAATCTATAGTGTTTCAGAGTCTATTGCCTGATCCAGAAAGCAGATATATATTTCTTTCTAGTGTTGAACTGATTACTTATTCCAGCTACTTCCTTAATAGAAGAAAATCCTCAGAATGTCAGTTGGTCAAGTTAAAGTTAGTCAAGTTTTAAACTAAGAAAAAGCTGCTCACCTACACCTAAGCCTTAAGCCAACATATTCAAAAGGCCTCTAACTTAACTTAAGCTTTAAGTACTTAGACTGACCATTCTATCAACATAATAGACGCCCATAAACTATCTCCGATTGCTTTATGAAAAGTTTCATAGATTATATCAAACCTCCACGGAGTTCTAAAGGTTAGATACCACAAGTGAACGCTCGCCTTTATCGCCAAGTTAAGTCAAGTTACTTACTCAAGTTGAGGCTGTTGTGGCCAGTCAGCCTTCAACCGCTGCGGAGCCCGCACGCCCGTGCTTAACGCAACTTAATTCTAACTTAAATCGTAACTTAATTCGGAGATAACATAAACAATTACGTTAAAAGTGATTCTAAGTTGTCTGTGATGTATAAGTGTTGCGTTTTTTCAGTCTAAGTGCCAGTTAAGTTAAAGTTACGAGTTAAGTTGGCGAGTGCAAACTTTTTGTTTTGATTTTTTCTTTGATATGGCAATGGAATGTTTAATTTTAAGTGTAGTGCTCATATCTGTATCAGTTATGTGAGATTTTTGTTCAAATGTTTTGTTACTTTACTTACTTAACACTTTCTATTACTTATTTACATTATCATACTTATGTTGAGTAGCTTTTAAGAGTGTTTTAATTCGGAGAAGTTATTAAAACTATATAGGTACAGGATACATCATAAAAAGAATTAAGGCTTATTAACAGAAAAAGGTTACTTAAAAGTTACATAAAGTTTTAAAAATTAAATCATACCATAGATCAAGCAGACAGGTAAAACACCTTGCATCTTAAAAAAGTTAGCTAATAGGAAATCCGCTTGGTAAAAATCTTATATACACTTTGTCTAGATATCCTTTTTGATAATTAAGAACTAAGAGCAGTAGGTTATATTTTAATTTCTAGTAGACAATCAAGTAAGACGGAATGATGGATATCCCAGAGCAAACTGTATATGTCTCAAAGAGCCAAATGAAGTCTTTTTTACCCCACTGCAGGCCAGGGCACAGACCTCTTCTCATACAGAGAAGGTATGAGCGTTTATCTTCACGGTTGCTCAATGTGAGTTAGCGATTTCAGACCAAATCTAAGGCCTAAACATTTAATTCTATCGAACTATGAGATAGAAAAACTGATAGCAACTAATATAAGAAAGAGGGAACCTTTTGTATATTATATGTTTATTTGTACTCCAAAAGCTCCGAAACTACAGAACCGATTTGAAAACATCTTTCACTGGTAGAAAGCGACACTATCCCCAAATAACATAAGCTATATTTTATCCTATTACTGGGAAAAAGTTCCCCGGGACGCGGGTGGAAACGCAGAAAAGAAGCTAGTTACAAATAAATAGACAGATATCTAACCTGAATCCTAATTCTAGATGTCAAAACGAATGATCTATCATTAAAGCCAGGACAATAATTACTGGAACTTAATTACATAAATTGCGATTACTTCAGATCAATCATTGTGAACTAGTTTCAGAACGCTATTTATAATCGTAGTTGTAAGCTTATTAATAACTTCTAAGTCCGTTAGATATATTAACTTCATTTATATAGTGTCATTTTCTCCTTGTTAGATCAGAAGATTCTAAGATTAAACTATTACTAAAAAGAAAACAAATAAAAGTAGTTTTTAGATCGGATTAGGTACTCTTTACTAAGAAGTTAAACTTTTTAAATTAGTTAGAAGCTCATAAGTATAAATAACTTAAATCAAAAAAGGATTTATCGAAGAACTATGTGTATCGATCGATACATTTATTCAGTCAATAATTATATTTAATTGATAAATATTTCTTTCTGTACAAACTAACAGACAGGATACAAGGAAAGTTTTTTATATAAAAATAATAATTACACACGAATTAAATTCTTAAACGTATAATCTTGGAACCCAAAAGTCGGTTGTCACGCCGCCCCTAATAATTTGAATTTCGAACACAATACAATAGTCAAAAGCGTAACTAATTTCTCTATGGGAGACGAAATATTTTTAAAGCATTTTTGTGTCAACGATACGACAACGGGACGATAATCTTTACAAATTATTATTAATATATAAAAAGGAACGATTTGATTGTTTGTACCTATGTTTATCCACATCGAATGTGCTCCGGACCTACTTATTCCACTGCTAAGAATGCTTTACCCGGGTACTGGGACGCGGATGAAACCGCGTAGAACAGGCAGTTCTAAATATTATTATAAATGCGAATGAGTCAATTTATTAATCTTTCACTATTAAACGGCTGTAACGATTGAGATGTAAATTGGAATATTTTAAGCTCCTTATTAGAAAGCTTTGTCGAAAAGCTCTTTTCTTATTAACGACCAACAATTTCTTGCCAATAATTTGAGCATTTACATTCTATTTAAATACATGTTTTGCTCGCTCTTGGCCAAGAATTCAGCTATTTAGGTACTAATAGAAAGTCATGGCTATAATAATATTACCTGATTATGTTGATTTTAACTTTATACTCAGATTTGTATGCTGAAGATATATTTCACAGCTACATTTAAAGGGTCATTTAGGTACTAATATTAAAGTCGTGAATTGTGGAGGAGGTCAGATAGGCAGTCGCTTCTTGTAAAGCACTGGTACTCAGCTGAATCCGGTTAGACTGGAAGCCGACCCCAACATGATTGGGAAAAAGGCTCGGAGGATGATGATGATTAAAGTCGTGAATTGTAAATGTATTTTGACAACAATTCAATACTTTCCGCTATTGTAATCGGTACCTGCTTTATAATGGCGGATGATAGATTATAGAACTAGTTTTTATTTAGATCTAAATATTTATCAATGTAAGTACCTACTTATTACATTGAAGCACATTGAAGCTTATTTGTACGTAACACAGATATTTGATATTAAAAATTTAGCATCCCAATATTTATTGGACGTAGTTATACAGAAACGTTCCAAGCCACAAGTCACCCGAAATCGAGTTATTGTGATTGAACAGCCTAAAATTTAGCATATGGTTATCTAAACTCAATATAATTCAACAATAAAACCTCTAGTACCTTTACTAGTTAGAATAAAAAAGAATACAACTGAAACGCGGAAATGCTTATATCTCAAATTCAACTTACAGTGGGTTGGAACGTTTCTGCATAACTACGTCCTATTATAATCCCGACTAGCTGTTTTCTCTCGGTTTCACCTGCGTATCGGGGGAACTTCCTTCAATACCCGGGCAAAATATAGCCTATGTTACTCGGTGATAGTCAAGCTTCCCAACAGTGAAAGCATATTTTAAATCAGTTTAGTAGTTTCGGAGCCTTGATAGTAGTAATATAGAAGTCACGAGAAAAAGTTAGTATAATACCTACTTACACTTGAAAAACAAAAAAAAATAATATTACCTACCTAAAATTAATTAAATACTTTTCCCATTTAGAATAGTTTGCATATGCAATCATAGACAAATATACTTACACCTTAAAAACTCTTTACTCCTAAAATATCACGCAACTTTATCTTATCTCTGGTAGCTTTCTATAAATTATCTGTATCTAATGCACTTAATATGTAGCTCACTTAACTAGGCGCTTACATTGCACTAGACTTACTATCTTTTATGTAGATTTACTTGATTATAAACAGTGAATAGTTTTTAATTGGTTAGTGAAAATATATAGCTTTTATAAAGTTAAATGTAGTGGTGTAGAATGTTAAAGATTTTGTTTTTTTTTTAATGTTTGAAAGAGTTTATTTTTTGCTTAGTTGAATACCTTAATCTCAGTAATAGCTATTCCGGTGTTAGAATTGATATCCGGGTGCCAGAAGTAGGTAATACCTCCCTCTGGAACTGGCATTTTAGAAGGAGATAGGAAGTTGCTCCATGTGGCACACTGGTACTCAGCTACATCCGATTAGACTGGAAGCCGACCCCAACATAGTTGGGAAAAGGCTCGGGAGATGATGATGAATTAAAGAAATAGTAAATAAACAATAATACTTACCTTCATGTATGTATATTTTCTCAATAAAAAACCATTTAACATCATACGATTTTACCCGATTTACCAGAATAATCTCAGCTATTAGTCATTTAAAGATTAAGCTAATACGTTCACCGATTAATAGATTATGACGATTTTCCTTAAAAAAAAAATAAAAAATAAAAATAGTTTATTTATGCAAAAACCTTTTTTTACAAAAGTACTTAAATATTAGGTTACAGATCAATACAGATTTTGGTTAAAGGTGGCTTAGCTAATGGGACCCTGCCTCCCAAACTAGGGGGAACCTGTGACTTGGGAGTCAGTGTTCTACTGTTACTTCGTGGACAAATAATCCTTTTAGTGCATAGATCTAAATGAAACCCAATTACAAGAGCTCATGGCTAACTAACGAGAATCCATTATATAAGGTGTGTGTGTGCATGCCTTAGTGTGTGTGTGTGTGTGTGTGTGTGTGAGTGTGTGTGTGTGTGTGCGTGTGTGTGTGCGCGTGTGTGTGTGTGTGTGTGTGTGCCTGCGTGGGTGTGTATGACTGCGTGCCTGCGAAGTATCTGTTATGCGACTATTTATATATATGAATTATGGCAAATTGTGTAATATTATAACAATGTATGTATGTCAGTATGAGGGTGTAACTACGTGACTACTGTATGACAGTAAGTAAATCCTCTGTACTGGAGTAGTTCAGATCATACAGCCAGTTTTTTAAGTTAGTTTTGAGTTCGTGCTTATTAAACTTATTTATTTGGAGAGATTTGCTTATTTTTCTATAGATTAAGGGACCCATTACGTAGCACTGACGTCTAGCGAAAGCCGTTTTATGTGATATAACCGGGCAAGTGGTTTTGTCTTTACGCTTGGTGGGATCTGGTGGTGGTACCATGCTGTGTGTACGAATGGTGGCTTTGAGCACAAAGAGCTGCCGCACAGTAAGAACCCTACAGTCCGCATACAGCTCGGTAGTAGGGAATCTGAACGGTCTGTTAAGCATTACCTTGAGTACAGCTCTCTGTGCTCGTTCCAGCCCGAGCAGCTTGGATTTACCGGTGCCACCCCAGACCGGGATGCAATAACTGATAACGGACTCACAAAGTGTAAGGTACACCATTTTCAATGTTTTGTAATCTGCGCATTGCCTTAGCGACTTGAAGATATATATAAGCTTCCTAACTTTTGAGATTACGTTATCAACATGAGTGTGCCACTTTAGTCCGTCATCAATCACTACACCCAGGTATTTAGTGTGAGTGACACGAGCGAGAGACGAACATAGGCATGAAGGAGAAGAGTCGGCACATATATGTGCTTTGATGGAAAAGTCTGCGGGGGCCCTAGTTCTGTGACAAATAGAAAATGGAATGAAGTTGGTTTTTGTTAAATTCAGGGAAAGCAAATTGTTCTGAAGCCATCTCATAACCATTTTTAACGATTGCTCCGCGTGATATTTCACATCAAGCCAAGTATCACCATGTACGACAATTGCTGTGTCATCGGCATATGTGAAGATCGCTGAATTTGGCAGTGGCAGTGTGCAAAGTTCATTTATATAGACTAAAAATAATGTAGGACCAATCACACTGCCCTGCGGAACTCCGTATGAGATGATTTCTTCGTCACTCACGTAGGTGTCTATCTTAGCACTGATTTTTCTATTATAAAGGTAACTTTTAAATAAATCATGGGCTTTCCCACGTATGCCTATGTCCTCCAGTTTGGATAGAAGCAAAGGAACAGAGACCGTGTCGAAGGCTTTTTGTAAGTCCAAGAATATGGTAAGGCATTTCCTTTGATCATCCAGCTTCCTTGAGACGAGTTCTGTTAAGTCGATAATTGCATCTTCTGTAGAAATACCTTTTTTAAAACCATACTGATTGGGCGCTATGATGAAGTGTTTATTTAGAAAATTTAGTAGTCGGCTGTTTATCAACCTCTCCATAACCTTGGAAATCGCCGAGAGCACCGAGATCGGTCTATAATTATTCACACAGTCTCTGTTCCCGCGCTTGAAAATCGGATGTACTAGGGCTTTTTTGAATGGTTCGGGGAAAATTCCTTTGGCTATTGAGCTATTTATTATATGCGTTATTAAGGGTGCTAGCGTTTTCCTACATAATTTTAAAAGAGTACCTGGTATTCCATCCCAGCCTGTGGCACTATCGGGTCTTAAGCTCATGATGGTAGACTCAACCTCAGCGTTATCGACTTTGAGAATGACAAAAGAATTAGATGAAGACTGTTTAATGGAGAGACGTGGCAGTGAAGGGGTGGAAATTTTTGAGGCTAGGTCTGTACCTATAGTGGCAAAGAACTTACATACATTGTTAGCTGCAATATTTGGGTCAGTGTGGGTATTTAATAGTTGCAAGGGAGGCGCGCATTTCTTTTTAGTGTTTGTAATTTCTTTTATTTTGTTCCACAGTGTTTTTGTATTTAGTTTTGCTTTATCCAATTCGAGTTTTTCATGTGCTGTTTTAAGCTTTCTGAGAAGTCTATTGCAATAATTCCGGTATCGCTTATAGGAAATTTTTATGATATCATTATTGGGTAAGTTACGTGCTTTTTTGTGAAGTTTGTCGCGATGACGTATGCAACGTAACAAACCTGGAGTAATCCACGGTTTTAGGTTTCTCTCTTTTTTGGGAATATTTACTAATTTTGTGTGTTTCTTTACAATAGTTTGGACTGTACTAATAAGGTTGATGGAGGCTGTATTTGGGTCGTCCGTGTTAGTCACCTGAGAGAAATCTTGACATTCTATGTCTCTTATGGCATTCTGAAAATCGATCTTAGGGATTTTAAAGGCAGGAACTGATCGTCTTAATGATTCTGTGTCATGGATTTCTACTAGTAGTGGAAGATGGTCGGTAATATGGGATTCTAGAACAAGAACTTTTGTAATTTTTGAAGATTTTAAAATAACGTGGTCAATACAGTTATTAATTCTAGTCGGGAGGTAGTGTCCGGGTAAGAGGCCATGAGTAGCATTAAGTGTTAGATAATTGGCGCAGCGCTCGTCTGCATTAGAGGGTTTGATATCTATATTAGCATCACCAATAAGATAAACACTATTTGATTTATTTAGAGACGAGAGCACAGCATCCAAACTATCCAGGAAACCATCAAATTCGGGTTTTGTATTGTATGAAGGCGACCGATATATGGCTACGATTGCTAAATTGTTATTTATTTGACAGGTAAGACAATTACCATAGCTAAAAAGTGGTTCCTGTACGTTGCATTGGATGTTGTTTTTTATGTACAAAACAACTCCTTCATTCTGATTTTTGTTTTGTTTTGTGTAGTGTGAGTTATAGCCATCTAACACGGGAAGGTTTGCAATTTTATTTAACCAACACTCCGTTAATATCAGTACATCGCAAGATATTTTAATTAGGGTTAGTAATGTCATAAGTTCGTCAAAATTCTTTTTTATACTTCGGATGTTTATGTGCAGAATTTTAGTAGTATTATTTGATATATTTAAATATTTTGTACAGTCATCAGGAATACAAGTGTAAGCTTTTGCAACTGAAAAATCTTTTGCAACTGAAAAATCAAACAACAACTGAAAAATTAAAACATATAAACAATGCATGTTTTTGTAGCATTATGAAAATGCGATTAAAAAATACTTACAAAGAAGCCCAATTAGTGACTTATCAAATTACCTTGAGAAGGCCAGTGACTTTAATTTTATAGTTTTCAAACAATAAGGTTCAGTAAAATGTGTTTAATTTTATGGGGCAAAAAAAAACGTTTTTGAAACTTGGTCTTGGAGTCTGAAATCGCTAATATGCCGTGAGCAAGCGTCCTGATTGCATTCGTTCTCTGTATGAAAAGAGGCCTGTGTCCTGTCTTCTAACATCTGTCAGTGTTTGCTCTGATCACATATCAGTCCTGTTCATCATATTACTGTCCCTAGGTTCGATGGAAAACTAGCTTTTGCCTACTGTTTGACCTGCGATCCATGGGCCCACTCTCCGGACGATTTGCAATCTGCGAGGGGTTTTAATCATTTCTTATACATATAAACTGTCTTATTGTCAATACACATTACTCTTACTTCTGATTCCAAACGCACCGTGGTAACATCAAAATGATCGTGTCGTATGCAAATCTATTCAGCACAACAAACAGACTGGCTAGCCTATCTTATCCGCCTATGTCCACCCACTGGGATAAACCTATCTGCTTAATATACTCACTCGAACGAAACTAGATTTGTATCTATAGATGTGGATTTCTAATACCTGTATTGGAGACATTAGGAATCTTGCTTTGATAACAAATTGTTGTAAAATTTTGTTTTATATTTTAGGAAAGTTCTATGGATCCAAAGTTTTGGATATTTATGGCAAACCTTGATTATTTACCTATTAAATGGCCTATTTATTATGACTTTAATTAGTCCACTTTTCAGCTAAAAGCTAATTAATGGCATCATATTATTGCTTGTTCGAGGTCTCTGCTCAAAAGCATATTTTCCCACAAACTTTTCTTAGAGAAAATTATATTGTAAACTTTGCTGGCTTCTTGGAGGTAGTCTCTCTTTTTTTAGCTTTATTTAGTTTAATAGGGTTAACACTTTCTTTTAATAGGATATCAAACCCAATGTAAACAAAATAAACATTATCGCCTAAACACAAAAAACAATAAATATGCATAAAGTGACAGTTATCATGTGACGCGCGGCCATCTTTGAAACAAGATGGCGTCGTTCGGCGTGTTCCGATTCCTGGTGCTGCTGGCTGCACTGGTGTGGATCCTGGCGGAGGAGAGGAATGTCACCAGGACATATCCTTGGAGTAATGGGAGCTGGTTGTGAGTATAAAGGTTTTTGAAGTTGTAGTGTAGATGGATGGCTATGGTAACTGGGATTTGAGAAGGGCTGATCAAAAATGTTAGCAGTTTGTGAGAATAGCGCTTACTGAACTGGCCCCTTGTATTTTAAGGGCAACCCTTTGTTCCGTTCTATAAACGAAGAAATTTTCTTCTGCTGGCTCTCAAATCTCACTACATAAATTCTATCATCTGCCAAACGAAATAGATAAATATTCAATGTTGTTTTCTATCCTGTCTTGAATCCTTTGCACACCGTTTACTACACTCAAAGCCAAAGGAAACCTAAGTCTCTATATGTATTTTAAGGATGCCTACCTATAACTTTTTTATTAGAACCTGGAATTTAACTTTCAATCCAAACGAAAACTTTCAAACATCGCTAGGGATTACACCTTTCCACCATTATATTGCTAAAAAAGCATTTTACGAATACAAAAACAAGACTTCATAGTTTATGTACGTAGATAAGTTTTATAGCAAGTCTAGACGTGTCTCAGGTGGCGTTACAGCTACAATAAACCTTTGCTTTATACTCGTGTGACGCCCTGACGACTCCAATTGGACATACGAGAGGGTCTTTCAAATAAGGGTGCTTCTGTGAATTATACATCTTTGGGGCTCGGATTACTTATTTGATTTACCTGTAGTTGTAATAAGCTGTAAGGAATAAACGGTCTTGTTGGTCTAGTGGTCGGAAATGGCTTCTATTTTGAAAGGAGTCCTGTGTTTGATTACTGGGTTAGCCAAAATGGCTTTCCTAACCAGTCCAATATTAAATGGTTTGTTAGCTTAGAATCTTGTGCTTGAGATATTAAGCTATCATGCTTTATTTACTGGTCCTACATTGATAACAGGCGTATTTAGAATTCCATTGCCGATCTCGTCACATGGATTTGAGAAAACTTTGACTTGGCGAACTACTCAAACGTTACTTGATTTCAAGTCCTTCCTAACCACTTCACTGTCCGCGATGTAGACACAATAGTTCAATCGGTAGATATATATCACATGGGACAAGTTATAAAATATTTTTGTCGCAGACTGATGTTTTCAGCAGTCGTTAAAATTAAGTGGCGTTTCAATACTGGACGACTAACTTTCAGCACACAAGAAAAACATCTTATTAGTTCATGTATAAAAAAATCAATGTAGGTATATTTTCATTGGTAAATAAAACGGTTCAGTAACACAGCCGATATGAGGAGTTTAATTCAGCAACACCAGGAGTATCCTTCCTGGCTCCGTACAGCCAGAACTCGTACATCAGTGTGGATACCCGACTGCTCACGAAAGATAGTGTTATTGATTCCTGAAAAGAGTTTAAAAAAAAACTTTTAAAGTATCATTTCTGAAAAGCCCAACGAGAAAAAATCTTCTTTAACAAAAACGTTGTTGCTGACTTTTCATTTATTTTAATTCGACATGATTATATTGAGCTGAGTTTAGATAAAATGTCTTCATTTTATTATCACAAAATCACGTAAGCGCCTGATGAAAAACGATTCGCAATATTACTTATTGCGTTATAGAAGCATGCGCTTTTCTGCAGGCGCTAGCAATCGTTTCCGCGAAACTGTAGTAATTGAAGGCTATTTTATATAATTTTGGTATATTTATGATATGTAAACAAACCTGTAAAACGCCTCCATCAACAATATATCCCTGGCTACTTTCGCCGTCTATGTAAATGATTACTTTGAAACCCGTCACGAGGTAGTCTTCATCCTCGTTTGGTAAAACTATCTGAAAAGAAAGGAAAACGAGGATCGCAAAGAATCGTAAAGAAAGTATATTAAGAAATAATTAATATTAATATATAACTCACCTCATCTTGCATCTTGTTCTCGAGGGAATCGTTCGCCTGAACAAAATAGCAAAAAAGAAGTTTTATTTAGCCCTAAAATTTTGTCATATCGAATACAAATCTTGTCATATAACTTTGCTTCTAGTAAGTAACTTCACTATAGCCTAAATCTGATGCTATTTATCTACGCTTGAAGTGTCATTTATGGCAAATTTCAGAGGGGCGAACTCATTTAATTTTTAAGAGACACACAGATCATACATAACTTCATGGTCATTCGCCCTTCCCTCCTACAACCCTACTTAATAGGCAAGTAAATATATGAAAGAGTATTAGGTAAGTAAACAGATATTTACCACATTATTATTCGGTGGGTATCTGAGTGTAAGGTTCACATCTTGCACGGGAAACTCCCAGCCGTTCGTCCCAAACAGTATTAGATGACTGCCTGTAAGTAAATAAATTTTAGTTAACAAAGTTGCGTTTTAGTAATATATTATGGGAAACGAGATTAAGAAATACGCTTTCTCAGACCTCATGTACAATGTTGAGGCTATTGTACCTAAGTATGGTTTCAGGGAGTGATACTTATACATTTATGCGACAAAAATATATCCGACTCATGGTAATGGAGCCATTTAAACAATCAAAATCTATGAAGAATTTGGTTGAGCGCGCTAATTTAATATCGAGAAGTTTTCAGTTCTAGCCCATTTATCGAGTTTGCAGCCATTGGCTTATTCTTAACCGGATATGCGAAGTTTCCAAGGTACGTGGGCAAAACCAGTTGCAAAACTTAATTATGTTACAAAAAATTTAAACACATATATAAAATTATCGCGCGAAAACGCAGTCCAAAATACAGAAACTACGCAGTCCAAAATACAGGGTTCTCGATGCATCAGCTTCGATAAGTGAAGTTACTGTCATGGTGAGATTATTACTCATAAGCCCTATCTACTAGATAATCTATGATTGATTGACTTTTAATACAAAGCTTTATATTTTGACAACTGATTGCAATATTTGATCTCAAAGTCTAAATTGCTGTTTAGAAAATTTTTCCTAAAGTCCTAAAAGTCTTTCATATGAGTTTAGGAGTTTTCTTTCCGTGTCTCATTGCCATTGTAAATGCAAAAGGGTTACAAAAATGCGTACCTACTATGCGTAGGTTTTTCTTTAATTTGTCATAAGGACTTTTACACATCACATCGTACATACCGACACGGCCCTATTATACCCGAACCACATCTATAGCCTATCTATTTCAATGGCATTAGATGAAACAGGCTCTCTTAGAGTTGACTATTAAGGATGAATTTTACAGTCTGAAACTAGACACATTCTAGTAATAAATAATACACATCCTCACAGACGCCATAATCTACAATGTTTTGATTGTAAAATTAATCTTATTACCGATATGAAGGGAAAACCTCGGTCGCTTCCGCCAATTCGCGTACACTTAAAACTAATGAATGAATTTTCATGTGGTTTTCCCCAGTTGATAGAGTAATTCATATAAAACGTTTAGGTATATAATTTATACACGTGCAAAAGAGCACAATTACGTATAGGTATGTTTAACATTATTTTATTAAAATAACACAGGATGATGATTCCCGGGGTGCGAAATTAGTTGAATAATTTACACATCCCTGGAAAGTAAAGATCCAGTAGGTAGGGGTCAACTTACTAAAAGATTCTTTTCGATCAAAGCCAGGGAACTCATTTGATGATGAATCATCTATAACAAAGAAGAGAAGGACTTAATTTTGTACGCAATCTGTCATCATCACCATCATCCTGCTTTTGTCTATTCTATTTCGGTTTGACACAGCATGTATTTTTTTCCATACCTCTGACGAAACCTCACACAATCCCTCAGTATTTCAGTTTAACTGTGCTAAACATTCTACTATCATTAAAATTTTGGAATAATCTATCTACTTATTTATCTTACAGTATAAAATGGCATAAGAAATAATATGGACATAAGAAATAGGTACCCTGTGTTTCGGAGGGCACTTTATTCAGTAGGTCCCGGCTGTGATTGAACATCTTTAGCCATCGTTACGAAAATTCAGAAGCCAGTAAATCCGACAACCAGTCTTGCTTAGGGGGTATTGGGTTACCCAGGTTAATGGGTTGAGGAGGTCAGATAGGCAGACGCTTCTTGTAAAACACTGGTACTCAGCTGCATCTAGTTATACTGGACGCCGACCATAGTTGGGAAAAGGCTAGGCAGATGAGGTTTTTAACAGGGCGTAAACTGACATAAAAATCTTATTTGTTACGTCATACATAATAACCTATCTTTGGCTACATAAATAATCATTTATCAATGTTTATAGACTACATAATCCTCCAAATAGATAAGTCATAAGCATTATGGATCATTATTTTACTACATTCAGTCACCACTTCGATAGTGTAGGGAAAACTCATGCATTCTTGTCCGTGGATTTTGAAGTATTATAAAATATTCTGTGTTTTAATTCCAGTGAAAAAAGATTATTTTGCGGCACTAAATATAGCGTAATAGATAAAATAGCATGAGGAAGATATGTTGCTTAATTACTTCTGGTTCGGGTGGAAAACAAAACAATTATTTATTTCAGTTCTGTTTATAAATATCTAAAGAAAAATTGAATATAAATTACACATAGGTTTACATGTATTAAAATTTCTAACTAAAACAAGTGAATATCCGCACAAATTAAGTCCTCAAAAAAGGTTAAGCTACTCGTAATGTACCATTTTTTTTTAATTTTATATTATTCTTATTCATTTAAAATACAAAACCTGTGTAAGTTGGCCTCATACTCAAACTAATAAAATTAATAATTCCATCACTCACCTTCCAAAATGGAGTCCAAGGAACAATAATACTTGTTGACAGTTTGATACAAAGTAGGGGCCACTTGTCTATGCTGAAGGTCATCACCAAAGAGGTTCACTGGTCTCTCACTCGCGTACTTCTCAACTTCAGGTTTAATATAAACACTAGCTTCACTGTCAAACGGTCCACAGACTATAGACACACATAGTAATAAAATTCTTATGTTTCCATTCATAACGTGACTTATAAGAAACTGAAACGGCAAGCATGTTCCGTTAAAGCTACGATTAATTAGCTCCGATTAGAAATGTAATTAAAATAATATTTAGTGATAAGAGCGATATTTGGGTGATAAGTGGCCGTGATCGGTGTGTTATCGTCTCTCGCGAATGTATTAACGAGTAGTCAGCAGTTTACTGTGATAAGTATAGCGTATATCATTAAGATTAGATTGGCGTTCTTCGCAGCTTATAAACAGCTAGTTTAAACCAGTGGTTTCATCCGCGTTCGCACAAGAATAAAAGTCTACCTACCTCGATTTATGGGCTATCTAACACTGAAAGAATTTTACAAATCGGAGCAGTAGTTCCTGAGATTTGAGTGTTCTGAGCGAACAAAGTATATAAAATTAGTGTAGGCATGAATCCGAATACCGTTTCTGTGTATAAGTAAAGACTTGCTAGTTTATAAAGTAGTTCTTTTCGATACGATCTTGATCTTGATGTTGACAAATCTTGACAATTACACACGACCTGCAGAGATCAATCAAATCGATAGTCGCTTTTCTGTAATGAAGAAATGAGATGAAAGTTTTTCTACAAACGAACCTTTTATTTTTATACACAAGACCCAACAGTAAAACGTTTTGGAGATACAACTTCCAATAGCACAAGAGGTCTATAGTCTATTCATCGATATCTCCACAGCAACATTTCAACGTCTCACTAAACAAAATCATCGATAAAGCCTTCAAATATCTCAAGTTTATGGGCCACAATAAACGAGCTCATACATAACCTCTGTAGGAATAATTAATAGAACCTTCTCGAAACCGGTTGTCCCCACAAAAAAACGGTACCGATATACCCTTTTGATCTCTTAGAGCCCTCATTAGAGCTACTTAAACATTATTATAGCCCATTATAATCACGCCTCCTTCAAGATGTGGTAACTTATGGTCCGTACCTCTATGGATTTATGGTAGGTGATAATGCATACTTTATGGTACTTACGACGTTTTATAACGCTTTGTTTTATCAGCTCCATAAAATATGGGAGTATTTTGTGACTCCTCACGTTTTGGTAATATCCGGTGAAAGACAATAGTTTTATTATTGTAATTAAGTTTTGGTATTAACTGTTAATATTGAATGCCTTGTGTCAACGAAATGGCTGACATACCTTTCTATCTAGCTAGAAGGGCCTATAAGTTTTAATAGAATCGTTCTAAAGTTTTTAAATTGATATATTCTTTTATTTTTGACCAGTATCAAAACCACAATAATCGAAATAAAATTACCTAAACCTGACTTTATGAATTAGCCTGAGATAAACAAACCACAACGGAACACATTAGCAACCCTTTATAAAGCCATCTCAAACACACGTTCATCACACCAATCCAAGATGGCGTCGAAACTCCTCATCACTGCACTTCTTATATTTGCTGCTGCCCTGGTATCTGCTCAGGCTCGTGGTAACTTCTTCGTAGGAAATACATTTGGTGCCCATCTGATTTACCATGAAACTCATAGCAAATACGCTATACCTTTCATTGTGAGGGATGAAGATTTTACCGTGACAGGAGTTGACAATGAAATCATTGAAGCTATAAGTGTCAGCGATTTGGAAGGTAA